>NC_138748.1:34705772-37105772 GCF_965113315.1 Podarcis vaucheri | reverse complement strand
TATTTTTATTTCTTTGCATGAATGAAGCCTTCTCCAAATTAGGCATGATAATGGAGGAATGGTGTTCTAGGGCCTGCAAAGATGTGTTTTATGAAATGCAAATAAAATTCTACATTGGGCCTGCATTCTTATGAAATGTTCCCCAGCCGTAAGAGAATGCATATAATTGTATTATTGTCACATCTATGGGAATAGTTTCATGTTTAAAACAAAACAAAACTGTTTCACCTCTGGCTCCTTGATGGACTTGTGAACTTGAACTCATATATATTGGGTCACATAGCACATAAGCCAGACATGGGGCTTGCAATGAAGGAAAAGCCACAAATCATAACATGTGGTGGTTCCATGACTGCAGGAAGCCTTTGCAAAAATGTATTCTTCGCCACAGTACTTCTGGGTTTCAGCATCTTAAGGAATGAATCTTCCTTTTTGATTTTGGCTAGCTGTATTATACAGTCATACCTCGGGTTGAAGTAGCTTCGGGATAAGTATTTTCGGGTTGCGCGCTGTGGCAACCCGGAAGTAACGGAGCATGTTACTTCTGGGTTTTGCTGCTCGCGTATGCACAGACGGTCAAAATAATGTCACGTGTATGCGCGGAAGTGGCGAATTGCAACCTGTGCACATGCAGACGTGGTTTGCATTCGCTTCTGGATGCGAATGGGGCTCTGGAACGGATCCCATTTGCATCCAGAGGTACCACTGTAGTCAGTTTCTTGAACATGTTTTTATGGCTGACATAATTTTGCTAAAGTTTAACATGCTCAGTGCAAACAGGTTCATGCCAAACACTGAAAAGATCCAATTCTCATTTGCTAGATCCCTGCAGGATGTTAATGCTTGTTACCATAGAACAATTTCAGAAGAATTCTAAATATGTGCCAAGTCTCAGAATTAGAGTACTCCAGGGGCTATTTCCCCCCTAAACACAGCATTTTCATTAACTGCATTGGCTGCTTTTTTCATCTTATTATCTAAAAATAGTTGTGAACAACAGCACAACAACAACAATCCAAGCACAGCATCATAACAATGGGGAAGGGGACATTGAAACCTGCTTCATTTCTTCCTTTG
This sequence comes from Podarcis vaucheri, assembly GCF_965113315.1. Taxonomy (NCBI): domain Eukaryota; kingdom Metazoa; phylum Chordata; class Lepidosauria; order Squamata; family Lacertidae; genus Podarcis; species Podarcis vaucheri. The sequence goes on along the minus strand of NC_138748.1, from coordinate 37,104,695 downwards.
GTCATGCATGTTTAGTTTAAAATGTGGAGGCAGGTTGATAAAAATGTCTGTTGCATTGAGGGACTCAAGGTCTTTGTAAAAAATGATGAATGTTACAAAAAGTGAAGAGATACCAACCATCCCAACAGATGCAAATGTTGCAAAGGAAGGTTATCGGAGACAAAAAGGAAAAGGAGCCTGCAGTCAGGAGGATTGTCAAGTCTTTTCTAAAGAGTGTGTGTTCGATGAACAGAGGAAGCTGTTTGCTAAGAATGGAGAGTCTGTCCATGTTGGTTTCCCCCAGTTTCTCATCTTAAGTTCAGGTCCTTGCATTTCCACATCAAATTTCTAAAAAACAACAATCAAGCACTCATGAATGTTCATTAGTGTTTTAGTGCAAATGTAATACATCATTGCATCCCACGTTGCCTTTGCAAAGCAATTTCCTTTATAATAATGCATTTTTGTGTGCTTTTTATTTTTCACGAATGTATGCAATGGACAGCCAATGAAGCTGAGTGCTGGAAGATTCAGGGTGGATAAAATAAAATACTTCTTCAAGCACTGCCCCAGGAGGCAGTGATGGGCACCAACTTATATGACTTTATAAGAAGATTAGACAAATTAATGAAGAAAAGGGCTACTAGCCATTATGGGTATGTTATTTGCTTGCTTCACAGCCAAAGTCACATGCAAGGCTGTCTAAAACTCCCCCTCTCTATCCCTTGCAGGATTATTAAGTCCAGGGTCCAAAATTACCTACCTGTCCCACCAATCTCCAAAGATAATGCTGAATTGAGTCACTTAACTTACCTAGGGATACTTAAACCTAAAGAGGATGAAATCTGACTTAAATGACGGCAAGGAGTCCCGGCAGATGACAACAGGCCATCCTCCCAGTCCTAGCAGTTTGTCAGTTTGATCTTCTCAAGGCAGAAAGTTTTTAAAATAAACAAATGTCAAAGGATAAAAAGTTGTGATTTTCCATGGTTTGTAATGAATGTGATTATTCCCTGTCAATGAGTATTTTAATGGAAGAATCTGGGGTATATTCAGACAGGCATTTGTTGTGACATGCCGGTCACAAGCTTTTTAGGGTATCAACATGATATTGTCATTAAAATGCTATCCTGTGCCTTTCAAATATTTAACCCATATTCCCCCCTTTCTATGGAAAATAGCCCATTATATATTCACTGCTGGTGTTGAAGCTTCTTAAAGCATTTTTTTTTAGGGCAGGGGGAGTGGAAGTTTGTTTTTGGGAGGGAGCTGACCTCTACCACCACATCCTTACTTCCATATGCTCAGGGATCTTTTTTTTTGAGCCAGAGATCACCGGAGCTCAGCTCTGGCACCTCTCAGGTAGGTGCCATTGCCATTTTAGGAGAACAAGGCAGAAATTCGTGGTGAGCTCCAGCACCTCTTTTTCTAGAAAAATAGTACCACTGGCTATTTTGTTCCTGGCAGCTTAGCCAATAGGAGTGTGCCTGTTTCCACTGATGGCTGCATGCTGAAGGGATGGCTTTATTGTAGCAACCTGGTTCAAGGAAGCTGCTCTTTTAAAATTTCCACACAGTATATGCAGTATCACTGCCTCCACCATTCAGCAGTGTCTCCTTCTCTGCCCAACCTCCTAGCCATGTGGTTAATTAGGGTGTTTGGCTCTACAACTGAACTAATTTGGGACTAGATCTGAGGCAGTGTGGGTGGTGCCCGAGTTGGCACAGAGCACATCAGCCTGATTGTTGCTGCCCCCCACCCCACCCAAGATTGGAGCCACAGGATAGACCGCAGTGGAAGTGCTGGTGCTACTAGCTACTAGCTGTTGTAGACCACAACATGCCTTAATAAAAGAAGCAATAATAATCACAAGAATAATTAAAAAGAATACATGATTTGCATCCAGATTGAGTCATGCTTAGAGGAGGGTATGGTAGAGATCTCGTAAATTTTATTCTGCTCTTGTCATAAGTCTGGATCCAACCACATGTGATATAATTAGCTATTAAATAAAGAAATAGCTATTTTCTCTCCCAAGAGAATTTATTTGTTTTTGTGTAACTTAATGATAAACAAATTGTGAGCCTGCTGCACAGAGAGCCTACAATCTCGTAGGTGAGCATGTCTGCTGAAGTTAAGTTATTAATAGCGCTTTGATGCTAAATAAATGTGAGAGTCCATATGGTGCAATGGTTTAACTTTTTGGCTTGGAGATAGAAACTTTTGAAGACCATAAATTGTGTAAGGAATGCAGTTGTAGGCTTGATACACCTGGATGAAGGGGTAAATGTGGTGGGAAGAATCCCCACAACTTTAATGTGACCCTGTTCAGTTATGGGGTTGGGGAAGTAAACAGGAAGTGTTAAAATTTCACTCAACTCTTGTATAGCAGACAGAAAATGCACAGAAGCAATAATAAGTGGGGTTAAACAGAATACCACCATAAATTGCTTTGATTGTTTTTGGATTAATACTGAGCAGTGCCTTTGAGAGAGCTTGGCTCTCTAGCAACATGAATCTACAGGAAGATTCAGAAGGAATAAAATAAAATTAAAATTACAAACAGAGTGTTTGATTAAGCTGCTAAGATTTTCTTTGAAGATAAAATGCCTTGTAAAACTGCTTCTCCAGAAAAGAAAAGCTACTCAAAGCAACATCTTTGCAGAGCATGGCTTCACAACATATTCTAGCTGAGTTCTGCATGGTATGCATAATTTTAGTGTCATGCTAACTAAAGTATTAAGGAAGGTACAAGTTCTCTGAAGGTATTTCAGCTGGAAAATGTCGTTTATGAGTTTGCTTTTTACTGGGTTGTAGCATTTAGCAACTATGGACAGTGCATAAACATTTTTACATCTGTCACAATGTATAGCATTTTGCCCCTTCGCTTCTGATCCAATGGATATTCTGAGCACTTCTACAAGGTCAGTTTCCTTCCAAGGATACCTCAAGCGTGCACAGGAATTGTATGCTATCTTTGTAACAAGGGTTTGGCTGCATTGATGCCTTCCAAGGGTAGAGAAAGCGTGCGCCAGAATGTTATAGTATCTTTGTAACAACTGCTTGTCTACACTGAAGCCTTCCAAGGGTAGAGCGAGCATGCACAGAAATTTTATGGTATCATTGTAACAGCTGTTCGTCTCTGCACTGAGGGCCAAACTACAGAGGTGATGCAGGCTTTTGCGTAATTCCCCTCTTTTCTTTTCTTTTTAATGAAAAGCATTTGTTGGAGGCTGCAGTCTCGAGCAGCACATCAATGAGTGGGGAGGAGATGCTGAACTATTTCCTTTCTGGCTATTGTTTCCACTGAAAATCCCCTCCAAGTTACGTATCTGCGAAAGCTAATTTGGCTAAATACATTTGTACGTGCTGTTTGCAAACCTTACTGCTTAACTTACATGACAACCCTAATTAATTTTGGTCATAGTATATGCTTTGTGTCAAATTGGATATGATATCATTGTAAATTTAGGTTGATGAATTGTTTTTGCTTTCTTTTCAGCAGGAGAGAGAGATTTGGCCAAACTTGAGTGAAGGAATTTTTCACAAGGTTCCCAAATTTTGAGCAATTTCACTCTCCCATTTTAGCCCGATTGGAAGCAACCCATAATGAGCACGTCTCCCTTTCATGCAAAATTGGATTCAACCAACATACAAGAAATGTACAATACGTGAAACATTGTACATGTGATGCAGATGAAACACTGTACATGAAATGGCATAATGTACAATGCATGGGGAAATGATGCAACATTGGGAAGGTACATAGCTCAGTATCAGAACATCTGCCTTGCATGCAGAATTTTTGAGGTTTAATCTCCAGCATCTCCAAGTAGGTCGGAGAAGGACCCTTTTCTGAAACTTTGGATACCAGTATGCGCAGACCATACTGAACCAGATGGACCATTGTTGTGACTTAGCATAAGACAGCTTCTTATGTACCTAACCCAGAGCTTTCCAAACAGTGTGTTGTGACACGTTAGTGTGTCAGCTGCAGTGTGTTATACGAACGCTCCCCACGCTCCTCCTAGGGCTGCAAAGGGTTAGTTTAACCTCTGGTTTACTAGTAAAACTGAATTACTGTGTTGCAAAATGATGCATGTTCAAAAAGCATGTCACCAGCTTGAAAAGTTTGGAAAGCTCTGACCTAACCCATCCTAAATATGTAGGACTTTAGGGTGCCACAAGACTCTTCCTTGCTTTTGTGGCAAGAGACTCATTCAGTTGGCTAACCTACTGGTAGAGATAAAGTGGGTGTTTTCTATAGTTAAACCTGCAGTGGGGGATAAATGGGAAGCTGCAGAATTGGTGCCGAGATAAGTGTCACATTTTCAGAAATGTTCAGTAATGGCCAGCTGGTGCCAATATCAAAGACTTCCTGTCTTTGTGAGTTGACAACAGCAGCTCAGAGCTGTTCAGATCACTGGATGAATAAGTGTAAAACATGACAAACCAACTGCATGCAACTCTGAACAGAGAATAAAGGCTGCTTTTCAAATGTTCTTTTCAAAACGATGCCAACCTGCTACTTTTCACAATACAGAAAGTTAGCTCTTTAAAGACAGCAACACATTTTAGGCAGATAAAATTCACCTTACAGTGAGCATTTAAAATCCTTGTTATGAGGATCTTTAGCTGATGACCATAAAGGAAAGTCTACATAAAGGAGTCTGTCAGAGAATGGGACATTTTCAATGCCATCTATACATCTGTTCCTTAAAATTACTTGTTATGGAACTGCAGAGCCAAAGTCATTATCATTTTGCATGTTCCTAGTTTCTTTGCATTGGGCAGAGAAAGGAAGAAAAAAGCCACATTTAAATAATGACTAACCAGTTTGCAGCCAAATTAGGCAAGAGCCTGGATGTAGGTAGGTCTAAGATGGAGGCAGGCATGGGAGATGGAATTACATTTCAGTGCTGGCAGGAAAATGTAGATAGCGAAGCCTCATGCCCTTATTAAATGTGGCTCTTTTTGGGGGCAGGGGTGTTATTGGATTGTTGTTTTTATTTTGATTATATATACAGTGGTACCTCTGGTTAAGAACTTAATTCGTTCTGGAGATCCGTTCTTAACCTGAAACTGTTCTTAACCTGAGGTACCACTTTAGCTAATGGGGCCTCCCACTGCCGCCGTGCGATTTCTGTTCTCATCCTGAGGTAAAGTTCTTAACCCGAGGTACTACTTCCAGATTAGTACAGTCTATAACCTGAAGCATTTGTAACCCAAAGCGTTTGTAACCCGAGGTACCACTGTATTGTGGTTTTTATGTTGATCTTTTCTGTGAACTGCCCTGAGACCTCCAGGTATAGGGTGGTATATAAATTCAATAAACAATTGTAATAATAAGAGTGAACCACTGGAAATGATTAACAGCAGCCTTCAGAGAGAGGATGAGCAGTGGGAAGGGTTTTAAAAGGAAAAAGTTGTTAAGACAATGCAAGTTTTGAATGTGTTGCTGTGGTCATCCAGAGCCTTTTAGAGTGAACGGCTATTACTCAAGCAGTAATTTCCACTGTGCATGAAACCACATGAGAGGCTTATTGTCTGTAATGTCACAGCATGTGAAATGGATAATTTACTACTTTCTTCTTCCTTCAGTTTTTGACAGTGTGTGACAGATGCCAAGTAAGAAGCAGACCACTTGATGTGGAAACTTGCAGACAACTGGCTTTTCATGTAGTTCCATGGATGCTAAGATCAATTACTGCTTGGTAAATATCATCCATGAATTGCATCCAACTAAGTTTTACTTATTGCACCCAGCTAAGTTTTACCTGAGTTAGTCATGCCCATTAATTTCAATAGGTCTACTCCGTGTATGACTAACTTTGGATGCAGCCCCAAATCCCCCCCCCCAATTTTTAAATTTTGGAAATAAAAACAATGTACCACACACAGAGATCTAAGTGAGAACACTTATTGTAATTATCTCAACATGCAACAAAAGAGACTAATCTGTGTAACTGTCCATTAGGGTCCCCCCCCTCTCCACCTCTTAACTAAAACCAGGGGCCATCCAATGCATGGTGGAAGATTCAGGGCAAAGCAAAGAGAGTGTTTCTTTACCCCACACAGTTGACCTATGGAGTTTGCTACCATAAGATATAGTGGTGCAGTTCAGAGATGCAGTTGCTACCACAAGATGGCCAGCAATTTTAATGGCTTTCAAAAGTCTTGATAAACATACAGTACTTCTGGGACCAGCATCTACCAGTTGATGGAGAATGATAGTGGAGAGGACCATTGTTCTCATGCTGAACTTGTGTGATCCCTAGAAATATCTGGCTGGCCACCGTGGGGAAAAGATGCTCGACTAGATAGACCTATGGGTCTGGTCCATTCTTACATTAGTATTATTATCTTTTCTTTGATCTAGGGACAGTCTTAGCAGACATGAAGTTTCCAGCCATTTAAGCAAATTGCTTTATAGAACCTATTGAGCCTTTGTGGCATAAAATAACATTTGTACAACATTTTATACTGTGTCTCAAATTCAAAGTTAAATAACATGATATAATAGATTCACACATGGAGTTCGGTCCTCTTTCATAATTTCATTTATACCTCTTTTCAGGGTTCCCTGAACAGCTTGCAAAAAGTTAAAATTACAAGAAAGAGGAATTTCTTTAATTGAAATACCGTTCTCTCCTGCCCATTTGTTTTTATACAGATTATTTTTTAAAATGTTACTCTGGGCATGTTCCCCTTCATGGATCACTGCCTTGCCGTGGCGAAGGGGCTTGAATAACTCAGAGAAGCTATGAGCTATGCCGTGCAGGGCCACCCAAGATGGACAGGTCATAGTGGAGAGTTTTGACCAAATGTGATCCACCTGGAGCAGGAACCGGCAAGCCACTCCAGTATCCCTGCCAAGAAAACTCCATGGACAAAGACAACAGGCATATAAAAGTTATGACACTGGAAGATGAGTCCCTCAGGTCGGAAGGCGTCCAACATGCTACTGAGGAAGAGCGGAGGACAAGTACAAGTAGATTCAGAGCTGATGAAGTGGCTGGGCCAAAGCCGAAAGGACGCTCAGTTGTGGATATGCCTGGAAGCGAAAGGAAAGTCCAATGCTGTAAAGAAAAAATATTGCATAGGAACCTGGAATGTAAGAACCATGAACCTGGGTAAGTTGGATGTGGTCAAAAGTGAGATGGCAAGAATAAATATTGACATCCTGGGCATCAGTGAACTAAAATGGACGGGAATGGGCGAATTCAGTTCGGATGACCATCACATCTACTACTGTGGGCAAGAATCCCATAAAAGAAATGGAGTGGCCCTCATAGTCAACAAAAGAGTGTCAAAAGCTGTACTGGGATGCAATCTCAAAAATGATAGAATGATCTCGATATGAATCCAAGGCAGACCTTTTAACATCACAGTAATCCAAGTTTATGCACCAACTACTGGTGCTGAAGAAACTGAAATTGACCAATTCTATGAAGACTTACAACACCTTATAGAAATGACACCAAAGAAGGATGTTCTTCTCATTATAGGGGATTGGAATGCTAAAGTAGGGAGTCAAGAGATAAAAGGAACAACTGGCAAGTTTGGCCTTGGAGTTCAAAACGAAGCAGGGCAAAGGCTAATAGAGTTCTGCCAAGAGAACAAGCTGGTCATCACAAACACTCTTTTCCAACAACACAAGAGACGACTCTACACATGGACATCACCAGATGGGCAGCATCGAAATCAGATTGATTATATTCTCTGCAGCCAAAGATGGAGAAGCTCTATACAGTCAGCAAAAACAAGACCTGGAGCTGACTGTGGCTCAGATCATCAGCTTCTTATAGCAAAATTCAAGCTTAAACTGAAGAAAGTAGGAAAAACCACTGGACAGGTAAGATACAATCTAAACCAAATCCCTTATGAATACACAGTGGAAGTGAGGAACAGGTTTAAGGATTTAGACTTGGTGGACAGAGTACCTGAAGAACTATGGATGGAGGCTCGTAACATTATACAGGAGGCAGCAACTAAAACCATCCCAATAAAAAGGAAATGCAAGAAAGCAAAGTGGCTGTCCAACGAGGCCTTACAAATAGCGGGGGAGAGAAGGGAAGCAAAATGTGAGGGAGATAGTGAAAGATACAGGAAATTGAATGCAGATTTCCAAAAAATAGCGAGGAGAGACAAGAAGGCCTTCTTAAACGAGCAATGCAAAGAAATAGAGGAAAACAATAGAATGGGAAAAACCAGAGATCTGTTCAAGAAAAGTGGAGATATGAAAGGAACATTTCGTACAAAGATTTCCATAATAAAAGACAAAAGTGGAAAGGACCTAACAGAAGCAGAAGACATCAAGAAGAGGTGGCAAGAGTACACAGAGGAACTATACCAGAAATAAATGGATGTCTCGTATACCCCAGGTAGTGTGGTTGCTGACCTTGAGCCAGACATAGAATCATAGAATCATAGAATCATAGAGTTGGAAGAGACCACAAGGGCCATCGAGTCCAACCCCCTGCCAAGCAGGAAACACCATCAGAGCACTCCTGACATATGATTGTCAAGCCTCTGCTTAAAGACCTCCAAAGAAGAAGACTCCACCACACTCCTTGGCAGCAAATTCCACTGTCGAACAGCTCTTACTGTCAGGAAGTTCCTCCAAATGTTTAGGTGGAATCTTCTTTCTTGTAGTTTGGATCCATTGCTCCGTGTCCGCTTCTCTGGAGCAGCAGAAAACAACCTTTCTCTCTCCTCTATGTGACATCCTTTTATATATTTGAACATCGCTATCATCCTGGAGAGTGAAGTCAAATGGGCCTTAGAAAGCACTGCTAATAACAAGGCCAGTGGAAGTGATGGTATTCCAGCTGAACTATTTAAAATTTTAAAAGATGATGCTGTTAAGGTGCTACACTCAATATGCCAGCAAATTTGGAAAACTCAGGAGTGGCCAGAGGATTGGAGAAGATCAGTCTACATCCCAATCTCAAAGAAGGGAACTGCCAAAGAATGCTCCAACTACCGCACAATTGCACTCATTTCACACGCTAGCAAGGTTATGCTTAAAATTCTACAAGACAGGCTTAAGCAGTATGTGGACCGAGAACTCCCAGAAGTGCAAGCTGGATTTAGAAGGGGCAGAGGAACCAGAGACCAAATAGCAAACATGCGCTGGATTATGGAGAAAGCTATAGAGTTCCAGAAAGACATCTACTTCTGCTTCATTGACTATGCAAAAGCCTTTGACTGTGTTGACCACAGCAAACTATGGCAAGTTCTTAAAGAAATGGGAGTGCCTGATCACCTCATCTGTCTCCTGAGAAATCTCTATGTGGGACAAGAAGGTACAGTTAGAACTGGATATGGAACAACTGATTGGTTCAAAATTGGGAAAGGAGTACGGCAAGACTGTCTATTGTCTCCCTGCTTATTTAACTTATATGCAGAATTCATCATGCGAAAGGCTGGGCTGGATGAATCCCAAGCCGGAATTAAGATTGCCGGAAGAAATATCAACAACCTCAGATATGCAGATGACACAACCTTGATGGCAGAAAGTGAGGAGGAATTAAAGAACCTTTTAATGAGGGTGAAAGAGGAGAGTGCAAAATATGGTCTGAAGCTCAACATCAAAAAAACGAAGATCATGGCCACTGGGCCCATCACCTCCTGGCAAATAGAAGGGGAAGAAATGGAGACAGTGAGAGATTTTACCTTCTTGGGCTCCATGAGAGCAGATGGTGACAGCAGTCATGGAATTAAAGATGCCTGCTCCTTGGGAGAAAGGCGATGGCAAACCTAGACAACATCTTAAAAAGCAGAGACATCACCTTGCCAACAAAGGTCCGTATAGTAAAAGCCATGGTTTTCCCAGTAGTGATGTATGGAAGTGAGAGCTGGACCATAAAGAAGGCTGATCGCTGAAGAATTGATGCTTTTGAACTGTGGTGCTGGAGGAGACTCTTGAGAGTCCCATGGACTGCAAGAAGATCAAACGTATCCATTCTTAAGGAAATCAGCCCTGAGTGCTCACTGGAAGGACAGATCGTGAAGCTGAGGCTCCAATACTTTGGCCACCTCATGAGAAGAGAAGACTCCCTGGAAAAGACCCTGATGTTGGGAAAGATTGAGGGCACAAGAAGAAGTGGACGACAGAGGACAATATGGTTAGACAGCGTTCTCAAAGCTACAAACATGAGTCTGACCAAACTGCGGGAGGCAGTGGAAGATAGGAGTGCCTGACGTGCTCTGGTCCATGGGGTCACGAAGAGTCGGACACGACTAAACTGTTAGGATATTTCCGTTCCACCTTAAAAGGGAGCAGGCTTTGTGAGTCATAGAGTCTGCGTATTTCCTGTTCACAGGAAGTTTATGTTTTCTGTTGCTTTCGTTTCTCTTTCTCGGTGCCTGAACACTGAAGCAGGCGGTCATGTTTTTTCTTTGTTCTGACCAATGCTGAATAAACTTAAATAATGCTCTCCTGTGTGCATCTTTCGCTGTGCATCATCTGCTGATAAGAGTGTGCATCAGCTCTGGAATGTGGCAAGCTATTTCTGGAGCTCGTGTAGTTAATTGCTGATACTGTGTGTCTACGGGAGATCGATGTACGTCTGGAATCGACGTGGGGCCATGATGGACTTTGTCTCCCTGGCAGTATCCCAACATAAACGACTAAACAACAACAACAACAACTGGGCATGTTTAGGAGAAATGTATATAAATAATAATAATAATAATAATAATAATAATAATAATAATAATTAATAATAGTTAATTCACAATCTGTCTGCAAGGTTGTTTTTTTTTGGAAAATAAACCCTTATTTGTGTGATCAGTTTCTTTCTGTTTTCTGTTCTGTCATAGTCAGATTTCTTATTTAATACTCTTGTAGTTTTTGTACAAGAAAATGTCAACAAGTATTGATAAGGTAAGAGATGGACTGTGAGTTCATTCATCTAAAGGGCATATGAAACAATATTGATCCCAACAATTTAGAATGATCTGTCTTCTTCAACTTCCCCGCTACCAGAGGAATGTTGAATCTATTATTAAGACTGAACTCTGAATAACCACTGCCAAAGGTGAAATATATGGCAACACATTTTTTCACCACACAGTCCAAGATTCCAAAGCCTGAGAGCCAAACTAGTTGTGATCCGTGATTAGTATTTCCGACTTTATTTTGTTTTCTGTTATTATCACCCTGTGTAACTGTCTTGAAGGTTGGGGAAAAGGCACTGCTTGAGGTCACTTAATTCTTTCCCTTGTGCCATCTCCCTAATCAAACTACCTCCCTCTGAAGGTGCTATTAGCTTCACAGTTGAAGTCATATGCTACTTGTAGCCATGAGGAGAGGCGGTGGCTAGAGCAGGGAAATGCCATGGGGCAAAGGGTTAAATTGAACAATCTTCCCCCAAGTTCTTTAATTTTCAAAGCAGTCAATAGGGGCTGCTAGGTGCATTATTTAAAAACAAAAACCTACATAAGATTCCCCGTGCCATGCCTATTTTGGTTCTCTGAGGGCATCTTTGTGAAGAAAACTTTTAATCTAGGCTGTTCTTTCTGATTTAATTATTTTAAAAACTATCTTAATGGTATGGAAGAACTCCTGCTCTAAGCCATAGCATACCTACTATTCTGGATGAAGCCATTCCATTAACTATCTAACCATGGCAGCCTCATACTTGTTTTTAATAACAGGGGAAACATCAATCTAGACAGAGCAGATGAAGATAATTTCAATGTCTCCCAGTTATCTAAATCTGCTTTGAATCATATGATTTAGGGCCTCTCAATTTAACTTTAACAACTGACTAAAGAGCCGCCCTCATCTTTTTCTCCCAAAATGCTTAACAGATTTATAGTACAATAATCTCACCAAGGTCCTTCCCATTTAATATTACATCTTGCACAAAATTTATTTTAGCATATAGAGGTTTCATAAAATGCATTGATGGTAGCTAGTATAGCTGTAAATTCAATACTGAAATCTGGAAATCTGGAAATCTGGAAATAGTAAAATAATTAACTCCTCTACATCCAGCTATATTTGGGCAGTTAGTCCTGACAGACCAGCTCCCTGGGCTCTGACTGACTCCTGCTATCAAAGCTGAGGCTGCTGAACAGAATCTTGGGTTGGGGTGTTGCTTTTTTGGGTGGGGAGGGGTGGTTGCTTTTGTTGCTGTTATTTTTTTAAAAATTCCGGGTCTTCTGATATAAGTGGAAATTGTTCAGTTTAGTTGTGTACACTTTGATGTAGAACCACAGTTAAAATATTTTTTAATTATTTACTTGGTTGGGGGGGGCAGATGCCCCCAGCTCCCCCTTGGCTACACCCATGTGTTTTGTTTTCTTATGGTTTTAATTTTGCATGTTTGTTTGTTTGATATATTCCTTCAATATTGGATTCTGTGTTTAGCCTGTTCAGTGCCTAGCTGAAAGAGTGGTGGGGGGTGGGTGGGGAAGGGGCAGCATTTGTTGTTATGCTGGCAGGGGTGGGGCAGGAACAGGCTTGGCCACTGTGGCTAGGTGTATAGGTGTGGCACCTTGTGGCACCTTTACACAGAAAGGCTATTTGAGTCCACTTCACTCTCTCATTGACCTTTTCATAATTTTGGTGCCTACTCAATTTCTCTCAGTGCAGAGTAGGATAAGCGAGATGAAGAGTTTAGAAAGATCGAGGGCACAAGGAGAAGGGGATGACAGAGCACGAGATGGTTGGACATGTTCTCAAATCTACCAGCATGAGTTTGACCAAACTGCGGGAGGCAGTGGAAGACAGGAGTGCCTGGCGTGCTCTGGTCCATGGGATCACAAAGAGTCGGACACGACTAAACAACAACAACAAGGAGTCTCAAAGTGGCTAACATTCTCCTTTCCCTTCCTCCTCCACAACAAACACTCTGTGAAGTGAGTGGGGCTGAGAGACTTCAGAGAAGTGTGACTAGCCCAAGGTCACCCAGCAGCTGCATGTGGAGGAGCGGAGACGTGAACCCGGTTCCCCAGATTATGAGTCTACTGCTCTTAACCACTACACCACACTGGCTCTCAAATGCCTTGTAGGTGAGTAGGAATTATTTTTACTAGTTAGCAGATTGGTATTCCTGACTGGGATGTCCTCCCCATCCCACTTACTCACCATTCCTGGTAAAATATGTTTATCTGGTCACATTAGGGCAGATGTGTGCAGGAACTCCACAAGTAAGGTAAGGTAAGGTTAGGGGAGCACCCTTAAACACCTTCTGAGGTGAAAAGTGAGCTCCAAAATTGCCTTTCAGGTTGTGGGATCTGCTGGCAAGGTAAGAACCACATTGGGGTCTAACCTATATGACCCACTTGGAGTTGTAGGGACCAAAGAGGAGGTGAGGCAGGATGAGTAGGGCAAGAGAGGGATGGGCTAAAAGCCTACATCTGAAGGCAGCTCTGTTTAGGGAAGTTTTTTATGACTGATGTTTTAATGTATTTTTAATCTTTTGTTGGAAGCTGCCCAGAGTGGCTGGGGAAACCCAGCCAGATGGGTGGGGTATAAATTATTATTATTATTATTATCTTTCCCCAGAACTGGGACCGGCTTGCCCATGCTATTCAGCAGTCTGAATTTCTGCACAGACTGCCACTCTGAAGATCCTTTGTACATAAATGGAATAGATATGGCCCACTTCACCCAGAGGACATATCTGCTTGTTTTCCAGGTTATGGTTGTAAATTTGGTTGCTAAATGTTCTATTGCCCATGCAAAAAGGTAAGTTGGTAATTGTAAGCAGTGTTCATGCCTTCTGACTACTAAATACAACAGCCCATTTCTTCTATTGACTTTTTACCTTATTTAAGACTTCAATCCCATGGATTTTTACCTTGGAAGAACTTCTGTTGTACTGAGTGGGACATACTTTTGAGTAGGTATGTATAGGATTGCACTGAAAGTTTGCACAATACTTTCTGTGCACCCCATCCAAATACTGTGACAAACTGAATATTGTAGAGCTCCATTAAGTCTTGAAGCAGTGTTTTTCTTTCCTCTCCCCCCCTTTTAAATACTTGCTTGCTACTTCTTGAAGCTTTGGTTAGTCCTAACCAAAGTTATTATTTGCACAGCTTTTGGATCTTTCTTTCCTCACCCCATACCAACTAGCTAAGCATGAATACCGGTAGTTCTTGTCCAGTCTGAAGAGAGAAAACTGAATGGCTCCTGATGTTTAGCAGGAAACACTGACAAGCTCTTCAGTTATGAAACATGCACATTACATTTCAAGACATGAGCATTCAGAAATGTCCAAGCTATTTGCTAGAATATTGGAATTCCTATACAAAGTCTCTACTTGCTGCTCTTTCTTTGCTTGCTTGCCCGTGAAGGTGCTAATTACAGCTCTTTTGATGTCAGCAAGTATCTTTCAATTTCCCCTGGAGACATCGTGAAGGTATTTGTAAAAGTGAAAGAAAAAAAAGGATTTTCCCATAACCCAGACTGAATTATAACTACAAGTACCTACTCACCTCAGTTTTATATATAATGGCCTCTGTAAGTAGGAGACTGATGTTCAAAGAGAAAATGTAGACAAAATTTAATGTTTAAAGTCATGCCAGTAATTTCTATATCAAACAAATTTATGTGTTTCCATTATGAAGCACGTATGTAGCATCATTATCTCAACAAGAATCTAGCTTATTCCAATATTTATTGATGCCATCTCTTCTGCATTTAGTAAATAAGCAAAATGTCATTACTTCGGAGTAAGGACATGCAAATCTGCCAATTTTGGTTTCTCAGTTTCTCATTTTTTCCCAGTCTTATGTTAGTTCACTACAATCTCAAATATATTTGCATTTTTAGAAAAAAGCATCATGAAAATTCTTCAGCCTTAGTGCAAACTTCCCCTAATAAATATGTTTTTCTATGCATAATAAACACCTTTTTGTCAAGCATTTCCCACTAATATAATGCATTTTTGTATGTTATTTTCACCAGTATGTGCATTTCTAAGCAGACTTTACCCTAGTATATGCATTTCTGTACACATTACATGGTTGGAGGACCCTATTGCAAAATTCAGAGAAATTGTTGCATTTTGGTCCGTGTATTGTTTCAGACAAATTAAGTGGATATCCTATTGTTTTTGTCCAATCTGTAGCCTGAACACAACTTTCTCCTTCAACTTTTCATCATAGGACTTAGTCTTATTTTTGAACAGCTCTCTTTCATTTCAAAGAGATGTGTACAATAGAAATTCCTGATGGATTGTGTCCATTACTTGTTTGTGCTAGCATTTTCATGTGAACTCACACCATCTACTACAGCTAGCAAATGGAGGGAAGCTATGACATATTTTCCTTGATGAAAAATATTGATGTGAAATAGGGATGGAGGCTAGCGCCTGAACAAATGTGTTCACATTTCAGGGGGAAAGATCTCAACTAAACATTAGAAAGAACTTCCTTCTGGTGTGAGCTATTTCACAATGGAACAATTTTCTGCTGTTGACTTAGGGAAAATGTTAATGAAATTTGCAGAAGACACCAAAGGAGGTATCCTTAATTCAAAGAATGATCAGGAAGTGATGCAATGTAAACTGGACAAACAGAAGTTGGACTCATTCTTCTTCTGTAAATCTCTCTGAGGTTGGTTATGGTTGTTCAAAAAAGAGAGAGAAAATATCAAGTGATATGTAAATTATATGAACTAAATAAATAAAAGAAGTGGAATGAATGAACTCAGACCAACACACTATGTCATATACAGACATCATCTGGACCCAAGTCATGACACTCTTGAAATCATCATCAAACGTGGCATTCAGAGGCTGAGGGCAGTGAACACAAAATAACATAATAAATTTTTGTGCCCCAAAGAAGTGTCAGTCAAGGGGACAGATGGATGTCAAGTGAAGGGGCGAGGAAGTTGAGGTCTTCCAGATGTTCTTGAATTATAGGTTTCATCATCCTTGAATACTGACCATGCTCATTCGGCCTGATTTCTGGAATAAATAAATGCAAATATTTGGCAAGGCATTTTTTCCTAGTAACTAGTTCTGCTGTTTTGAGTGTCTATTTTGAAGTGAATAATATCAAAATTAGTGGCTACATGGTGGCACAGCCATAGAAGGGATGGTCCTGGCTTCAGAAGACTAGATTCCACCATCTTTTGGCTCCTTTTTTCTTTTTTTGTTCAATGAATTCTCAGCTTTGTTTTGGAAATAGGGTATCCAAAATGAAGCTGCCATTCTGTCAGCAGCTTAGGGGAGGGGCGGGGAACGGTTTCGCACCATAGTACTGATCCATGATCCAGAAAGTCACCTTTAATTTTTTTGCCTTTGGGAAAGATGTTTTCGGAGCACAGTGAGTAAATGTGTAATTTATGCTACAGCAAATCAGCACAGTGCCCTGTCATTCATTCTTTTCATGACGTACCTGTCACGATGAAGGATCTACTGTAAGCTCTTTTAGGGTAGGTGAGAAGGAAACAAGTGACAAAATCAGTTACTTCTCCTCAGGCAATGAATTCCCAGAACAGTAAAGACCTCCCAAACTGATGGATATGCTTTTTGGTTTCTAGAGTGTCATAAGCCATACAAAGCCGATTTGGGCAGTGTCTATAATGAGAGTGGCCATTGTTGAATAGTACTCACATGCTTGTAATACTCCTACAACAAGCCTTTGGCTCTTCAGAAAAGCTGCCAAACCATTACCCTGTTTTTAATTTGGCAGTGCTCACCTCCCCTTGCAATGAATCTTATCAAATCATTGTAAAGATTGCCTTATGCAGCTAATTTCATCTCCTAGCCTGATGCAGTGTCTCAGCTCTGTGGTCTAGTAATAAAAGAGAGAGATGAATATATATATAACACACATTTTGAAATGATGCAGAAGTGACACATACTAGTGACTCATAGATGATGTGTGTGATTTACATGAGTAACTGTTTCTTTCAAGTAGACAAACCAGCGCTCATGTCATCTTTTATGGCAATTATCTAGGGATAATCTCTACTTCACTCCCACAAACCTTTAATAATCTTACACAAAGTACAATTTCTACTCTGGAAGGATATGCCTGCATCATAGATGTTTTATAATCAATTAACTCCAGGCTTCCTGAATGAGCACATTTCCTAAGGATGCAAGTAAGTCTATTTTAATGTCAGACTACTTGAATTTTACAAGGTAATTCCCCAGAAGGTTTCTCAGATATTCTCATGGGCTTCACACACACACACACACACACACACACACACACACACTTCCTTTAATAAAATACAAGGGTTGCAGCCATCACTGTTTTCCCAACAACACTTCTGAAGGACTTTCAAGCAACATTCTTTTTTTTTAAAAAAACCCATATTTAAGATGACTTAATCAAATAGGCAAATGCTGAATAAAAATGATTCCCCCCCCCCACCTTGGCCCATGTGACATTTCAGAATTATGTCATTGAGGATGTATATACAGTACCAAAAAATTATGTCAAAATAACTTGTCATGATGGGGAAAATGTCTGTCTCCCTGAGGCTTCTTTTAGCTGGCAGGAATTTACTTGGGTGTTTTTTTGGAGAGGAAAAAATGACCTTACCTTTACAATTAAGCCACAGCTTTAAAAATAGCTCCATATTGATTGCAAATTAAATTTTAGCATCAGGAAGAAAAACTATATTGAAACAATCCATATAAATTTTTCACATATTTTCCCCCTAATTTTTTTAAAAAACTCATTTCATTTACAGTTACATCAAACACTCATCATAGGTCCCTTCACTATGTTTGACTGTTTAGTAAAAGGTTAGATCTTTCTTTGGAATGCATTTTTAATAAGCACTCATTCATTTGGGGGGGGGAGGCATTGAAATGAATTGCCTTTCTTGAATGTGATGTTCTTTTTGTATTCTTTGTAAAGGGATTTTAAGTTTCTAATGACACATTGCAGTTTCTCATAAATTCATTTCCATTTATAAATTCTGTAAATAATTTGAACTGGAGACTGGAGTAAAAAGTCTATAATAGTAAAATAAATTTGCATAGAACAGCAATAACCTTTAAAAAATCCTCTTGACAGTTTATTAAAGGTAAAGGTACCCCTGACCGTTAGGTCCAGTCGTGGGCGACTCTGGGGTTGTGTGCTCATCTTGCTCTATAGGCTGAGGGAGCCGGCATTTGTCTGCAGACAGCTTCCGGGTCATGTGGCCAGCATGACTAAGCCACTTCTGGTGAAGCAGAGCAATGCATGGAAATGCCATTTACCTTCCCGCCAGAGCAGTACCTATTTATCTATTTGCACTTACCTACTATCTACTTGCACTTGACGTGCTTTCGAACTGCTAGGTGGGCAGGAGCTGGGACCGAACAACGGGAGCTCACCCCGTCGCGGGGATTTGAACTGCTGACCTTCCGATCGGCAAGCCCTAGGCTCTGTGGTTTAACCCACAGCGCCACCCATGTCCCTACAGTTTATTATAGCTAGCTAAATATAGATATGATTAAGTCACAGCTTTTACTATAAGGCAAGTGTATACAAACAGCATTAAAAAGGTAAAGGTACTCCTGACCGTTAGCAGAAGCAATGAAATCCTAACCATATTTATACAGCAGTAAGTTTTATTGAATTCAGCAGGGTTTAGTCCCAGTTAAGTGGGGATAAAATTACAGGTGAAGCCATCAGAAAAAGGTAATATAAAATTAAATTAATTTGCCTATGCACGTGTGCACGCACACACCAACACACACCTAGCCCCAACTGTTTCTAAACAAAGGGTGAATGCTTGTTCACAAGGGATCAGTACATGTGGATATACCCAACAATTCACAACTAGAAAAATGTGAATTTAAAGTAATGCCCCCTGGATTTATCCATTTATAGACTAGCCTGAGAGGCTCGGAACTCTCAAGTCCTATGCATACAGAACTGCTTAAGCCTAAACATGTTAAGATTGCAGGGAAAGTTGATCTGTCAAAGAATTCCCAATGAATCAATAGCAAAACCATACCATGAACTCGGGTTGGGCTCAACGAACTAGAAAAACAACAATGGAGGTGTGTGGAATCTAACAGAAAGCTCAACAGGTTGAGACAGATTCAGGAAATTATATCCATGGCACTTGCATTACCCACTTCGACAGGTTATTACAGATTCACACCTGTTGAGTGTTAAAATATTTGTAAATGCCTTTTTAGCTTGAGGGATTGCCTCTTTCAAATGCATATTGTGGTTACTATCTACTTGCAGCAGCTTTTTCTAAAGGAGAAGTGCAACTGAAATAACGAAAATTCTTCATACTTCTCTGTGCTGCTAACATAGGCAGTTTCACTGTCCTCCTGTGCTTCTGCCTTAAGGGACCCTCCAGACATCATTTTTATTGTGTATCTATGATTATTTGTTATCATTATGCTATTGGGGTGGTCATATGCACTGCTTTTTTCTAAAAAAAAAATAATGTTTAGGGGTACTCTCATTTTGATTCAAGAAAATCGCCATTTTATAGTTCAAATTGGGAAAAATAAATGCAGTAAATGGACAAAAGTACAAATATTCACAAAATGTTTAGGGGTATGAGTCCCCCCAGAAAAAAGCACTGGTCATATGCAATCTCACTTTCCTCACTGTTTGCACCTGCAAAAGTTACAGGGCTGTCACATTGCTTCATTTCCCATCACTGTGTATCCGATAAATTGGGTCCTCACTTAAAGAGGGCACGTATTGCGGTGAGACCTGGAAAACCGACACCCTGTGTTGTGGGTGGGTACTGTTGGTCAGCCACAACACCCAATTGGTAGGTCCCTTGAAGCTGGGTGCAATCTGGCCAATGGGACGCAGTCCAAATGGTTCGAGGGACCTATTTATGCCCATGCACATGACCCAGAGCTTCCTCTTTTGGCGTGTGCATTCAAAACACCCGCCCACCTCTCCCTACCTTTAGGGCTTGTTGCGCTTGACCTTGCTATGCCGTTGTGGGACAGGGGCACGGCAGGAATTTTTCCTACTTGGCTGATTGGCTGTTGCCATTTGGGTTTCACCTGCTGCATAGCAAATCGTTACAACTTGTAAGGTTGCAGATAGGCTCTGGTTCAGGTGACAGGAATGGGAGAACGCTCTCACCATCCCTATGTGAAGGGTATTCCATTAAAGGAATCCAGGGACTCGATGGTTTGGTCAACTCCTGAGAGGGGGTTGTGCCCATGCTTGAGTCGAAGGGGACATTTGGGTGGTGGAGTTAGCCCATTCCTGGTTTTCCGCTTATCCAGGTGTTTACCCTTGGCTGACCTATGCTGGAACCCTGGGTCAGCGCTATCTGCATGGCAGGGAGCTAGTCGAAGCAGAGCCCATGCAACCAGTCACTTTCTGTAATCAATCAAGTTGTGGCCTAAATTCTGCCAAAAACCAAAACCAAAATTTGAGTCATGTGTGAATTTATTGGGGGGGGGTTCTGGGTCTGAACACGCAAGTTCCAAGTGAATTCACATAAGTTTTCATAGCACAAATGTTTTTGGGGTAGGGGTTTTATTCCCGCTTTTATTGCCCTGTTGCCCCTCTGTACAGTGATAATGTGTTAGTAATGCATTGCAGGACAACTAATAAAACAAACAGTTCACCACTGGTGAACTATCATTGAGTCAAGAACATGTTGTAGAATTCATCCACAATAAACCACCAGTCTGAAAGGGCCCTACGGCCATCTTTCACATCTCTGCATCACATTTAACCACAAAAAGGTAACCGCTGACAGAAACCTGGAGTGAGGCCACCTCCACACCATACATTTAAAGCTGTATTATACCTCTTTACTGTCATGTCTTTTGCCAAAGAACCCTGAGAACTGTTGTTTGTTGTGCTGAGAGTTGATAGATGACCCAGATTCCCCTCACAGAGCTGCAAAATCTCTCAGCATTCATAACAAGCAGCAGTTCCCAGGATTCTTTGGGGGAAGCCATGACCGTCAAAATGGTGTAATCGTGCCTTAAGTGGATGGGGTAGATGAGGCTTTAGTTAAGGTCATCTAGTTTCTGTTTCAAAATATTACCAGTGTACCATGGCAGCCAATTTGGGCAGTTGTGGCTTCCCCCAAAGAATCTTGGGAACTGCGGGATCCTGGGAACTGGGGAGGGAATCCCTTGGGGCATATTTGAGGACTTCCCTCCCCTACTAGTCTTGGACAGGCATGTGCTATGCTTAGCACACCACAACCTGCCTGGTCATTACAGTGAATAGGTATGTCGAAAGCTCCTGTAGAGCTCTCAGCAGCCCTCCTCATCTCCATAGCCTCAGCACATAAGTGGTTCTCCAATGGCACAACTGTAGCCTATACATCAGGGACCTCTGAGGAGAACTGAGGAGAACATACTTCATCAACAAGATCTGTAATCATAAGTTGCTGAAGGTCTGACTGTAAATATATATACATCTTCACTCTCCTAAAGCCAAAAAGAGAGAGGTGATAACAGAACATTCTACAAGCAAGGAATTTTTTTTAAAAAATGAAACAAAACAGATAATGTTGCATTCCAAGTCCTTGCTGAATGACCTCTCAAATGAAGCAGGAATGTAAACTATCAATACAAATAGTGTCCACCATATTTCCCTCTCCAAGGACCTCTGAAGCACTGCATGCACCAAGTTTTGAGTGTTCTCCCATCCAGGTATTGGCCAGACCTAGACCTGCTCAACTTCAGAGACAGAACGACATCGAGTATCTTCATCCCTGCTGGGGATGGGCAGTACCAGTACCAGGTTTCAGGTAGCCCTTGAAATTGTGCCTCTGATGCCCTCCCCCTTCCAACACCCTCCCACTACATGGCCAAGACCAGGCATCCCGAAACTCGGCCCTCCAGATGGGGACTACAACTCCCATAATCCCTAGTTAACAAGGACCAGTGGTCAGGGATGGTGGGAGTTGTAGTCCCCAAACATCTGGAGGGCTGAGTTTCGGGATGCCCGTCCAAGACCATGTAGTCAATGTCACAGTGGAAACAGCAACACTACTCGCTGCCCTCCCAGCTAACCCCCCACAGTGCATCTTAAGGGGGCGGGTGAGGGCAGAACTGCTTTTGAATGGGAGGCTCCCATTTGTGGTCACCACACATGAGTCACATTTGTAGCAGACCTATCGAAATTAGCAAACCTAAGTTGATCATGTCCATTATCTTCAGTGGGTCTGCTAGTATAACTAGTGTTGAATAGAACTCAGGAGGTCCATTAAGTGCACCTGTTTTTCATTAGCAAAGGAACTTAAATAATGCAGGTGAAGTCCAGAGAGAAAGAAATCATGTGGCAACTGAATAAAGCAGTGTATAATTTGAGAAGAAAGGAACAGAGTGGTTTTGTCCTTCTTATTTCAAGACTTATACACAGCAGGGGGAAGCTCCCTCAGAACTGTGCAGCCAATCAGGGCCCATGCTTCCTCAGCAAATATGCCACTCTGACTGGTTGCCAGGCATCACACCACCAGCATCCCTTCTTAGGAGCGGACTAACACTGAGAACAGAATTCTATTACATACTGAATGATCTCTGCTGTTGCACTTCCAACATTATCATCACAGGTTACATACATGAATTTAGAAAGTTGGCACATTTCCCTCTGGTAATCAATCATTCCTTATGAAATACAGCAGAGAAGATGTTGGAGGAACTTTTAATTGGTTTTTACTAAATATACTTGTGTATTCTAATTAGAAGCATAAAATTTCTTAAAGTTGGTTATAAAAAATTATTTGAAATGAGCCTGTATGATTTGATAGGCCTCGAGGTCAGAACTTGGAAGGGAAAACCCTTGTTTGCATGTCACAAGCTTTAATAAAGAACATTTTTATGAATACAGGTAGTCTGATCATCAAAGTACTTTGTTGGCCCAAATCCCAGGTATGGCTGTTATGGTAGTTGGGAGATTTTTATTTTATTTTATTTTTACATTCTATTCGTGGAGAGAGGGCACAGGCAACAAAGAGTTTCACTTTAAGATTGAAAGATTTTGATTGCACCAAATAGAACTGCTTCCATTTTCTTAGCTGATGGCTGGATCCAGTCCCATAAAAAAAACATTTCAGAAAAACAACAACATTGTAAACCTCAAAGGGGGAAATCACATTGGTGAAAGATGGAACTCTACAGTCCCATCAGGTGTCACAGTGTTATAACACATATAAAACACTTTTTCTTTACTAATGTAGCTGAGTCTGATGTGTCTCTGCGTTGCTTGTTACCTACATACAAGTAAATAAATTAGAGAAGGCCATGAGAAAGTCTTGCGGTATTAGGGGCTTTTTTTCTGCTAGGCATACTGTACTTAGAAGACTCCTTCCTGTGGGTGGCCTGTAATAAGAATGAATCAAAACAGAAGTAATGAAGGGTAGGAATAGAGGAAATGGCTTCCTTCCATCTCTGAACTATGAACCTTAGTTATATATGACATGTCATTGCCTCCGACTAGGGTGGGTGCCTTTGTTCTTGTTAGTTAGATTGTTAGACTTTAACAATCTAAGAGGGGAAAGTTAACAGGTGAAGCTCTCCCCCAATCCTTAACATCTATGTTTGCAAAGCTTTCTCTGTTCAACCTCTGCCCATTTTACAGCTATTAGAGGCCCTGAACCCTGCCAGAAAAAAAGGTCATACCTTCATTTATTTATTTCCAAAGTGTTTCTGGAGAAAATCAGCACAACATGGATTTGGATGAGAAAAAGTTAAATCAAACACTGCTTATTAATAGACTTTTGATATCAAAATGTCTCTTGCTTTTACGGGGGGCAGGGGGTGCCTAAAGAAGAGAACGACATATTCAATTTCAAATTAAAACCAGAACAATAAATTCATCAACAGGGTAAGAAAAGTGAAGATCTTAACATAAATGTTAAATTCTTCACCCAAGGGAAGAATATGTTTTGTTTACTATTACAATGAAATATTTGGATATAAATCAATTTTCCTTCATATTATTATTATTATTATTATTATTATTATTATTATTATTATTATACCACCCTATACCTAGAGGTCTTCATATTACTGAACTCTGTAATATTACTGACCACTGTAAACATAAAAGATTTTTTGTTGCTTCTTTCATAACAATTTGTGGTGTTTGTTGTTGTTGTTTAGTTGTGTCCGACTCTTCGTGACCCAATGGACCAGAGCATGCCAGTTTGGTCAAACTCATGCTGGTAGCTTCAAGAACACTGTCCAACCATCTTGTCCTCTGTCGTCCCCTTCTCCTTGTGCCCCCAATCTTTCCCAACATCAGGGTCTTTTCCAGGGAGTCTTCTCTTCTCATGAGGTGACCAAAGTATTGGAGCCTCAGCTTCTGTTGTGGTGTTATGGAACGCATTAAATGAATTGTTTAATGTATTGGGGTTTGTCAAGGCTTTGTTCTTGTAGTGGATCAGTGATTCTTAAATAATATCATGCAGATCTTCCCACTGGCTACTGGAGTTTGAGACGTAAGTTTTTTGGGGGTCAGGACCCAAAGCATATCCTCTGTCACTGAGCTATACACTTTGCTGTCGTGCCAGATTTATAAAGGCAAGGAGAATTTGGCATATGAGCACTCTCCAAGGAGAAATCTTCCAAGTGTCTTTTGCAATTACACAGTCCTGGGAATGACTGGACATTACAAATTAAATACATTAATCCCTTCTCCCATCTATCACATCTGTATCTCACTTTTCTGCAAACCAACACAATAACACCATTCTAGATAGGCTGTTCCTTATTGTCTCTTTTTCTTCACTAAATTGCCTCTCAGTGACATCTTTAACCTTTTTCTTTTGCCACAAAAGAAGTAGAAAATCTAGTTTTATTGTGCAAAGTAAGCATTTGCAACAGGGGGTTGGGAACACCATTCTAGATGACATGCATGGATTTTTCCATCACAGGTTGCGGAGAAAGGAATGAATAAAATGGTGGAGAGTTCCTTTTGAAGTGTATGTGAGAAAAGATCTCTACTGAGATAGCTTAAGCTCATTTGAAACCTCTTACTAAAACACTCAGTGCAGGAGCTCAAGCTCAAGTTTAAATGTTTTACCCACCACAGGAGATGGAACATGCATCTTTATGTTGTCAGGAGAGTAGCTTTAATAGTGTTTCAGCACACACAAAAACCAAGAGACTAGCTGCAGTTTGCAAACAGAGGATATGATACAGATAAAAGCGGTGATGTCAATGTTGAGTGTTTTCAGCTCATGGTCATTGATGGCCATCTTCTGTGATTCGTTGACCTGCAGCATGTTGATGTGCAAACCAGGACACATGGTCCTGATGTTCTAGCTTGCTGAGCACAAACTATTGCCTGGTGCAGTAGTTCAGTCTGCTTGTCGAGTGATGCTCTGAGCTGCAAGCACCCATTGAAGCAGGTGGACAGTGGCGGGCCAGCACTTTATTGGCCAGGGGCTGCCTGCCTTAAAGGGGCTGGGAGCTGACCAGTGAGATGTGATAATCTCTCCCACCAACAAAGGCAACAAAAGCACTTGTACCTTATGCCAGTCAGGTTGAACTTACTCATGGCTGCTGCCTCCCATTTTGTTTTCAGCACTGAAATGACCTCTCTGGGGCACAAGCTTGGGTAGTGAATATAGAGCTTCTGGGCTGTCCAGAGTGGAATCTACACACATATAAAAACCGTTCTGAAAATACATTGAATTTTCCACAAGGCTCGTCTTCTCCATCTAGTGTTACACTGTATATTGCACTTAAAACACACTTAAAACGTTTTGCTTGCAGCTGTTTAGCTGAGTCCCGGAAGACTAGACTTTTGTGGTCCAAAGGAAAGTAAAATAAGACATTTGGCACCAACTTGACTGCAGGAGCTGCTGGAAGGAGGCATTCGACTGCCTTAGGGACTCCTCTTTGGATTTGTGTAGGGTTTACTCCTTCGCCTTCTCTTTTCCTGAAGATGTCCCGTAAAGATTATGGATTGTTCCTCAGGGTTTACTGTATAGCTGCAAGATCAGGGTATTAAGTTTTCCTAGATGGGCTACCTACCCGGGTTAATGAGCCTCACCTGCCCCTCATTTCCATCTACAGCACATTGACCTCAACTCACTTGAGGGCATAAGGTCCATTGGCTAACCTCACCTGTTTCAACTAGCCAATTGAAACTGTTTCCGGGACGTGGCCACGGTGGGAGTTGAGTGTAGTGTGAGGACAAAGGGTGGACAAAATACCCCATGAGGAACACAACATGTTACACACCAGAGGTATTACCCCTCCCCTCACACCCCACAAGCACCTATAAATCATACGTATTTCCTGGTCACCCAGTGTGTTCCAAACCCTGGTGGTTTTCTGACTGCGAGCATTATTGGTACAGAACTGAACAAAATAGTGAAAAATGAAGTTCTGCAAGGCAAGTTAAGTCAGGCAAGTTACTAATTTGGACAATGTCATGACTAGGGAGCTTGATATCATTTCCAAACATGACTCAACTTCCTGTACTTCACAGCTCCTTTTATTCAAACAAAAACCACATGCTGTCTAGAATCAACATCACTGTAGCAATGTTGTTAATTAAGTTCTCACTGAGAAAGACTGTCTATGTGTAACTAACAGGATTAACATGGTCCTTGACTGAATGAAGGAAGATATGAAAATCTACAGTAGAATGGACTACACTAGAAAGTGGTGGAGCTCTCCTTCACTGGAGGTTTTCAAACAGAGGTTGGATGGCCACCTGTCAAAGATTCTTTAGCTGTGATTCCTGCATTGCAGGGGGGCTGGACTAGATGACCTCTGGGTCCCCTCCAATGCTACAATTCTATGCGTCTAATAATAGAAAGGTGATGTTTCCTAAGCAAACAGGAAACCAAACCTGGTTTCCACTATATAAAGGTGTTCTGGAATAAGAGGATGCTGTCGGATTAGGCAATGAGGCGATTCCTTAAGAAATTCACATTCAATCGAAACCCTGGCCTAATACAATTCTAGCACTGCCTTGGAATGCTCCCTTCCCCACATTTGTCAGCAATGGGAGGGGAGGGGGAGAGCATTTGCCACCTGCCACTGGAGGGATAGCAACGTGCCATGTTCATCACCCAACTGGACACTGTAAATCAAATGCGTTTTTCCAGCATGCAAAGTAGGAATCAACACTGTGATGAATACCCCCCACCCCAAAGATTATCAGAACCCTCTTCTCACTATCCTGGGGGTAGGCTTAGCCTGCTATATGATCACATGCCCAGCAAACTTCTCGGTCGCCCCTCCCTCCAACTGTGGAGTGCTCATCTCCTGGAAGTAAAGGGGATGGAGGCTCTGATGGAATTCTGTTGGCAAGTAGAAACAAAACAACTACCCATTGGTTTTAGTATTCTCATGCTACTGCTCTTTGATTATTACCTATTTGTTCTATTTGTGCAGAGTCTTGCCCTTTGGATGCAGCACTCAGACTCATGGCTAGAGGAAATCCAAAAGTTTCATTCACGAAAGCAGCACGTGGTCTCAGCTCTAGGATACATGGCTAGGCCTTGGCAAATACTTCCAAATACTTGACACACACCTCCCATTCTGCTTTTGAAGAGCAGGGCAGGACTGGTCACTAACACAGTTCTTGTCCCAAACAAGAAGATTGTGCTTGCACTCCTGTGGTGGGGGCCCTGAGTACAATCTTCCAACTGTCCTTCTGCCTCAGGTTAAGATATCCCTGCTGAGTGGTCAGCCATTGCATCATCTGCCTTGGGAACTTCATTTTTCAAGAGGCAGGATAGAGACATTATGTGAATCAGCTCCCATGCCAACATTAAACAAAATAAAGGCAGGAAGAAGCAGAAGGTGTGCCTGAAAATGGCAAAGGAATAGCAGCTTTATTCTCTTTATTAAACCCAACAGTTTAATTCTCTCTAACTTCTGGCCTTTAACATCCAAGCCATCCTATAATTAGCAAGACATGCCTATCTTCATTTAACAGACTGTTCTTCCTTCCTTCAGCAAATGTTTTGTGCCAGACCTCTTATTATTTAAATATGCTCTGCTTCACGGCCGCAATTATTTCAATAGGTTTTTCCATTAAAACGTTTCTACTTCGATCTTGAAGTTAAAAGTTATGCTTTTTAACACATGCCCGTAAACACAAGCTGTGTAACAAGTCTGGGCAAAGAGCTGACTTTGAACTGCTCCACATGACAGTTGGCAGGTTTCACTTAAAATGTTGCTCGCCTTGAGGACCAGCACCACACATTGTACCATCTGAGGGGGGAGCCCCTCTCTTCCTCCCCCCCTTACTTTCGAAATGTTTTGCTGCTTTGTCTTCTCAATGCCTTCCTCTAAAGAATGGCGTCCTTCCTCAAAGCATGGTATGGGAGGGTAGGGTTTGTGGGCTGTCTGGAGCACTGCACAAAATTGGATTGGGGGGGTGGGTTTGATGGCTGGGGCAAATGAACAGATGGCCATGGCAAGCAAAGAGCAAATTTGCCACCCCAGTTCCCACCACCACCTGAGGCAGTTGCCTCAGTATGTCTAATGGAAGAGCCAACCCTGGCCTTCCTGGCATTTAATGAAGTTTTATAATCTTTTGTAATGCTTTGTAATTCATCCCAATGGAGAGTTGATTTTCATAGCCTGCAGTCCTAAGCATAAAACTTGAGAGTAAGCCTCACTGGGCTCAATTGTACTTACTTTTGTGTAAGCATACATCATAATATACTAGTATTGCATTGCCTCCCCCTTTATGGATGATGGCTTCATACAAAGAAACATTTCACACTTTAAAAAAATGGGAGTTTTCCTCCTCTTTGTAGTAGCATATAAATTTTATGACCTATAATAGATGGCTTTCAAAATTATGAAGTCTTAATAAATTCAGCTGCTCTCAGATGCCAGCTGGTTTCTGTTTGGCACCAAATGACCCCTATTTCCCACAGAGGCTAGAATCTCTCTCTCACCCACACTTTTCAGACAGGATTACCATGGCATCTGACCTGTCTGTGATGAAACCATATTTAATACAAGGTCACCATGTCAATTAATGGAAGAAACCCTTTTATGAATATAGCAGAAAGCATTATTCTTGGATGACCTTTATAGCTTTACATCAGTCCTAGACCAATAATTAAAATGTAATTTCGCCAACTGTGTTCTCTTTGGACTTAATTCTTATTAGATTTAAAATGTAGGGTGTCTTTTTAAAAGACTTCTGTAAGAAAGGTGAAAACTATTACAAGGCCTGTGAGTGAGAAAAGCAATTTAACAAGCTCTTTAAAAAGCAATAAAATTATTTTGTGGACTAGAGAATTACAGCCACAGACATGAAATAAAGAGGTGTGACAAGGTGAAGTTTGATTAAAACAAGGGCCACATTTATTTAAAAATGGCAAATGATTATAATCAAAATATCTGCAGGGTGACAGTGGCATATTGCATGATGGTTACAGTTTCAGACTAGGACCTAGGAGACAAGGGTTTGAATCCTCATTTGGCCACCAAGCTCGCTGGGTGACCTTGGACTAGTCACTGTCTCTCATCCTCACCTATCTCACAGGGTCTTTTGTGGGGGTCAACTGAGGAGAGGCAGAACCATGTATGCCACCTTAAGTTCCTTGTAGAAAAATGTGGGTATAAAGGCAACAAATAATTGCATAAAATAAACACAGCTGTTAACCCATTGGGCAGAACTAATGGCATTGCTGCAATATAGGCAGATCACTTTGCGAGCTACTCACAAGGAGGTGGGGATAGATTACTCTTAGCATCCGTGTGCAAAATATGGGAGAGCATTTGTGTGTCAAAAATGGGAGAGAGGAAACTGACACTATTGGCAAACAAGGCCTGAAAAATGGGAGTGGCAGCAATGGGAGCTTTCTTCCCCACAATCTAGGGATAAAAGAGACATGGTGTCAGGGCTGCTGCCCGATCCTAGCTCACAGAGGATCACGCTAGCCAGTGTTCACTTTATAAAAGTCTTTATTGAGTTACAATTTCCAATTCCAAGCTGCAGCGTGCAGCCCTACGTCTTATAAGCTAGACCGGCGAAGCTCCGTCTGAGTCCCCGCCTCCTGTACACCAACTTAATACCCTAGCCTTACTCCACCTTTTCCGCCTGACCGTTCTTCTCTGGGTCCCTCTGCCCCCCGTGGTCTCTTCCTTCCGGGACTCTTCTGACGCTGACCCCCCGGACCCTTCTGTCTCCTTGCGGCGGGCTTTAGGACCTGGCTCCCTTTCCGGGCTGCTTACTGTGCCGCCTTCCTGTGCATTTGAACTTGGCGCGCGCGCCCAACCTTCCACTTTCCGCTTGACCGTTACTTCGCTCTCCGATGGAGGTGTGGCCACTCCTGACTCATGCCCTCCCCCCTGCGGCGAGCCGCCGGATCCCGATGCCTGGCGCCCTTCCTCCCCACTGCGCTCTGTTGGGGACGTTGGCCCCGATTTCCAACTGCTGCTCTCTGAACCCCCTTTTGTCCCTTCTTCCTGGGGTGTCCCCCTAAGCTCCCCCCTCGCTCTGGTCACTGGCGCTCCTTTCTGTGAATCTTCTGATTCACTGGAAAGACTCGGAGATCTCGGGTCATCGTCATCGCTCATCTTTCCTTCGGACTCCTCCCCCTCGCTCTCTGTTTCCTCCCTTGCCCTCGCCTCTGCTCCTGAACCCCTGACACATGGGTATACTATTAGACCAGCCTTCTCGAGCTATTGCTCTTGAGCTGTTTTATTCTGCAATTTCTCCAATGTGCCTGGGTGATGGTCACGTATGAGAGAGGTACTTCAGGGTGGGGAAGGCTGCCATGTATACATCCAGAGTTTGAAAATGTGTCACTAGAAATATAGAAGCAAATAGAGGATTGCTACTACTGAAACTATGTGCTACTGTTATTAATGAAGCATGCTCAGGATCATGTGACTCATGGATTCAAAATACATTTATATATACACTAAAAATAATTTTAACTCAAAACAAGAATGGTTAAATAAGGAGGGAGTGGGAGTTTACACTCTTCCAGAGCATTTCAATGATTTTTTATTTTTTATTACAAGCAGTGCACTATTTCAGCACATGGCACTAATTTGTAAGGATTTATAACCACATGCAAATCTAGAAGATACTAAGAAACAGAACAGCTTCAAGAGTTTTTGATGACAACTCAAATGATACATTGGTCAGCCCAGAATTTAGCTTTGAAAAATATTTATCATGTGTGGGAGGTGATGATAAACTGATAGTTCAAAACAGAAATAATTTGCAATGCAAATGTTTATTGTTCAGCATTTTTTTTTTAAAAGGACAATAAAACGATAGCCTGCAAATATGGGAGACAGGAGAACAAAAATCAATGCAATTTCAGAATGCAGTTGGAGAAGCATGTTGTTGCAAAACAAGGAGGCAATCATTCATGGTTCTAATAAAAGTACATCTGGAATAGTATACACTTCTTGGCATGTCCGAAAGAAACAGAAAACAATCAACAAATTGGAAGGAGTTCAGAAAAGAACAGCTAACATGCTTGTCTTCCTGGAGAGACAAAATGACTTTTGATGATCTAAATATATAGCTTGCACAAAAGTTATGGAAGGACACAGCTAATCTAAGTTGGGGAAACTTTCCCCCTCCAGATGTTACTGAACAACACTTCCCATCATCCCTGTCCATTGACTATGCTGCCTGGGGCTGATGGGAACTGGACTCCAACAACATTCAGAGATCCAGAGTAAAGTACATAAAAGACAGCAAAAGATTATAAAAACTGGTTTGTGCCACTTGGTGGTTTCCTGCTGAGATCTGGAGATTTTATAGCAAAATCATACTCAAACAGAAGTGAAAGGTACACAAATGGTGCTGTAAAAGCTTCAGAAATGAAACTGGCATTACAATATTTATGAACAAGGATTTGATATACTAAAAAATAATAATAATTGTGACTGCAATCCTAAATTATTTACTAGAGAATAAGCTACTCTGGTCACTGTGAGACTTACAACTGAGCAAACATGACTAAGACTGTACTATAAATTGGCATGACTGCTACTTAGATCCATTTCATATTTCAGGGTGCTAAATAGTCAGGCTTGGATCAAGATTGACTTGGTTGCCATGGAAATAGATGGGTTTAAGTCAAACCATAACTAGCTTGTCTCATTAGTTTCAGTGGGTCGTAAATTCAACCAGCTGAGTTTGGGTCCAATCTTCTGCCAATTACTGTTTGACTCCCCCCCCCTTCTGACAAAACACTTACAGCTGTCATGCTTTCTGAAAGTGTTTTAAAATATTGTTTTACTGTTTTTTTTCAAAGCATCAAGCCATTTTTCAACACGGAAAGTGAAGCCTATGTGTTTTCTTCTTGATTGTTCCATAAGAGGGAGAAGATATGCATGTATTCCTAATTATCAGAAAGGATCTTTGTTTTCCTTGAT
Organism: Podarcis vaucheri; assembly: GCF_965113315.1. NCBI lineage: Eukaryota > Metazoa > Chordata > Lepidosauria > Squamata > Lacertidae > Podarcis > Podarcis vaucheri. Next base: position 37,072,452 of record NC_138748.1, on the reverse strand, counting down.
GTGTTCCAGATCTGTTGGCTGCTCTTAAATAGGGCCAGGGCACAGATAGGAATTGAAACAGAAGGTTATTGTGCATATCAGGTTTCCTTCACAATAAATGAAGTAGCTGTGCATAAATGTCTGCATTTCCCTAATACTGGCAATGATAGCAAATCATTTTGTGAGGTTGGTTCCCCCTGGAAAATCTTATTGAGTTCTGCGGTGTCAGTAATATGACTTCCCCAGGGCTGCTCCAATTTGCAAATATCTACATATGTTTGTAAGTTTCAAAATATTTATTTGGAGGATGGAAGAGCTCTGCTGTTAAACCCCAGTGCCTGTACCACTAACGAAACAATGGGATAGATCCACAGCCTATTAGCCACACTAACTTTTCACATTAGGGCTTAAATGTAACTGTCTTGCTCAGGATCCATTGTAATATAGGTATCAATCATTTTAAAGCACCAGTGATTTAACTGGGAAAATGAAGCCTGTGCTTCAATTTCTCTCATGTTATGTCAGTTTGCAAAACTTTCTATTATTCCCCTCCCCCCACTGTTCCTTAAAAACTTTGCTCCTAGGACACACATTCCAGCCAGAATTTTGTGTGGTAGTTCACCTCCCTCAAACATCACATTACTCACTCACTGCCATCCATTGAATAGGCAAGAGATGGTAGCATCATCAATGGACTAGGAGGTATAGCCTTATGGAGCAATGGAAATGGGCCAATGGTAAATATTATAAAATAATTAGGGGTGGTATTCAACTAAAGTTTTCCTCAGAGTCAACCCATTGAAATGAATGAACATCAGTAAGTTCAGGCCATTAATTTCAGTGCATCTACTCTGAGTATAATTTAGCTGAACTATGCCAATCTAACATGATCACAAAAGACAGCCTTTTGCCACATGGAAAAAAAAATGATCACATGGAAATTCTGTTCCTAATAAATATTGTTGGGTTTTATGTTATTGGTGACTAAAATAACCATTGTTTATTCAAGCCTCTTTTTTTGGTGTTTCTGCTCCTTGTGTCTAGGATAACAGGTTTATCCTGATATCATGTTGGAAGGTTGGCAGTTCGAATCCCCGCAATGGGGTGAGCGCCTGTTGTCCGATCCCAGCTCCTGCTCACTCAGCAGTTCAAAAGCACGTCAAGTGCAAGTAGATAAAAAGGTACTGCTCTGGCGGGAAGGTAAACAGTGTTTCCATGCGCTGCTCTGGTTCGCCAGAAGCGGCTTAGTCATGCTGAGCGTGTAACCCCAGAGTTGTCCGCAACTGGACCTAACGGTCAGGGATACCTTTACCTTTTATGTAGTTCTACTCCAGGTTTTACACAAAGCTGGGAAGCTCTGGAGACCAGAACTGGGAGCAGTTGCAAGTCTGGTGGACTTTTCTCATACCTAAGATGTGTTAGACTTTGTCCTCAATAAAGTGGTTTGTTCACCGTCCTATGTATGAAGATTACATCTTACACCTGACAACCAAGAATTATCTTCCACTGAGTGCCAATGGCAATGAATGTTTTGGGTTTTTTAAAATGCCAGACTGATACCATCAAAAGTCAAACTGCATGATAGCATCTGCCAGGAAGCTCTTGGTTTGATCCTTACAGCACAATCCTATTTACTGTGAAATATGATCCATTGAGTTCAATGGAACTTACTACCCGGTAAGCATGTATAGGATTTTAGCTTTAGAAAAGCTATCCCTACCTTGATGTAATTCAACAGAAATAATCCTACACTTTTTGCAGTTCTATTATTTCAGTTTTGTAAATTGCCTTTCACAGATTTAGGAGATTCCAAGTCTGTTGTTGTTTAGTTGTGTCCAACTCTTCGTGACCCCATGGACCAGAGCACGCCAGGCACTCCTGTCTTCCACTGCCTCCCACAGATTGGTCAAACTCATGTTAGTAGCTTCAAGAACACTGTCCAACCATCTCGTCCTCTGTTGTCCCCTTCTCTTTCTGCCCTCAATCTTTCCCAACATCAGGGTCTTTTCCAGGGAGTCTTCTCTTCTCATGAGGTGGACAAAGTATTGGAGCCTCAGCTTCAGGGTCTGTCCTTCCAGTGACCTCATATTCTTTCATGTTACTGATGTGCATATATATAAGGGTACTGAAGAGAACAAATTTAAATACATTCAAAAACATGCAAGTGTTTATTTTCAGCACTAGTCTTTTCCACCCCTTCCTCTGAATATCACATCACAATCTGGTCTTGAGTTCTGGATGTCTTTGCATGTTGATAAAGTCAGAAGTTCTATTGGGCGCTTGCATTTCTCTATATTGATGGCTAGTCTGTTATTTCAACAGATGAAAATCTTGAAAGGTTACTTTTCTCCTCAAACCATTAAGATATAATTTTGACCAGCCTGTAAACTAAAATTTTGGCTTTAGCTAGCAAACTAAATGACGGTTATTTGATTTATTGCTACTGCCATAAAAGAATTGCCAGAGGCAGACCTTGAGAGCGCAGCAGGGAAAATTCCATGAGGTGAAATTTGTCTTGCCATCACAGTGCCATGAAGACAAGGGATGTACATGGTGAAATTCTGCTTTCTTTGCAACTCTTAAAGGTCTAGTAACACCTTCATGGTCTAGACCTGGCAACCTTCAGGCACCTCTATTTCCTGATTGATATTTTGGTTCTGATCCAGACCAAGTAAGCTGTGATGAAATCCCATTGAAAGACACTTCCAACTTTTTCCATTAGTTCCTTTAACTTGTTGGTTCAAATAGCATTTAGTATTTAATATTTTAGCTGCACTGGGTTGGCTTCAGATGAATATATTTCATATGAAGAAAGTGAGAAACATCTTGACTGTTTAGATATAAGGATTCTCCAAATCACACTTTCAGCAGCACAGAATCACAAACAATGGCATGTGTTCTCAATTTTTCAACCACAACAGCCTTTACTAGAGTGGAAATAAAAAAAAGGGAACAGGTTCCACCATAGTCCTTTGTCTGGTGGGTGTTAACTTCCCCTTCACTGTTTATCTGGAGACATGGAGACCTGAAGCCTCTGTTTATCATTTCATTGTTTCCTTCCTTTTAAGAGGAAGGAACTGAGGTAATTCCTTGCACTGACACATCAAGTATTCACTGAACCAGTGATCTTCCAAACACAAATCAAAGCTACTCTTATAATCTACTCCCCTAAATGGGAAAGAAACTATTAGCACATATAGATATGGAGGGATTAAAACAAACTGATAGCACAAGGATATAAAAAGGTCATGAGTAGAATTATGGAAATATCAAAAGTTTGGCATAACTATGTGACATTTTGGCTGGTCTTAATAAAGATTTTGGAGGGCTTACCCAACCCATGGACCAACACTACTACATTTACTTTTTTTAAAAAGTGTAGGTAAGCATTTTGGTCCATTATAGAAAATTCAAAGGTAAGATGTGGAATAGCTATTGTGTCTCCCCATCCATCTCATAGCTTTGGCTCTCAAAATGAAATCTGTTTGCATCCAAGATGATCTTAAGGCTATGATGAACTGGAGGCTTTTCCTTCTTATAGTATCATAGAATCATAGAGTTGGAATAGACCACAAGGGCCATCGAGTCCAACCCCCTGCCAAGCAGGAAACACCATCTTGTCCAGCTTTTATTTATTTTCCTTAACATCCAAGCTGAAGTAAAGTTATACGGAACTTAAATGCTCATATACTACTTACATTCTCTCTGGTCCTGATTAAAATATTGCTCTGCTATTCCAATGGGATGCAAAAATATCTTCAATTTTAAAAATCCTTACTAGGGCAGTGCCTTTATTAGGCCACCCAAAACTATCACAAAATAGTATGCAAGCTTATGAGTTCTCTGGAAGGTGTGGGTGGGGAGGAAAAGGGTTAACTTATGATGAAAACATGGCATAGTCACACCCATACTATACATTTAAAGCCCATGGCTTCTCTCAAAGAATCCTGGGAACTGTAGATTGTTAAGGATGCTGGGAATTGTAGTGCTTTGGGAGTAAACTACAGTTCTCAATATTATTTGGGGGAAGCTTTAAATGTATAGTGTGGATGTGCTATGAATCTGGTAAAACACAACCAACAGTTTTGTAGTACCTTAAAGACTAACAATTTTATCACGGCATAAGTTTTCATGTACTATAGGCCAGTTCAACAGATGCATGAAATATCATCATAATTTGTGGCTGAACTCAAAGTGGAAGTGGGAAGAAGAGTGTTTTTTGTTTTTGTTTTTTGATGGAACAGGTTAACACAAGTACCCCTCCGGAAACTGCATTGCAGTCTCCCGATGGAAGATAGGAAGAGGTAGCAAACATTCACATGAGGCTCCACTAGGGGCTGTGTAGGTTTCGGGTTCCACCTAGGAAGCCTACTGGGAAGAATGAACATATTATTGCATGCCACCCCAATCTCAGAATGGTGCGAGATCCCAGGTGTTCCAGGTGGTTACCCAGGGTTTGTGTTTCCTTTGGAATGAGGGACAGCAGTGTCTGTGGTGTCTTTAGGACATATGGTTTATTTATGCATATATACAACTTGAGCCTCTGATGGAGGGGTTCACAACATCAGCAACTCAAAAGGGTCTGGCTTCTCCCATAGCCACAGCCTTGGATTCAAGCAGAGACCAACCCTTTCTCCCACAGAGCCCCTTTCTTTGGTCTCCTTACACTTCACTAGGAGGCTAGCCTGACTTGATTAGCTTTTAACACTTTTAACACTTACTGGATCCAAGGATTAGAGAGGTCTGACATCCAACAATATACAGTAACGGTTGACCTACCATGTATCCAAAAGTGATGCATTGCAGATTATCAGTCTGAAAACATGCTTGGAGGACTTTGGAGGACTGAGGGTTCTGAAAAGAATACCGAGTTGGATAAGAACTTGCCAGATGACACTTCTTCTCCTCCCCACCCCCAAAATTAGAAATCAAGACCCTATGTATTCCCACGTCTAAATATGGGATCATTTCCAGCTAAAGCCTTTTGTTTCCTCCAGTGGATGAGACTTTATGTTAATCGGATAAGAAACAGATCCACATTCTTGGGTTGAGGAGGTGGGTGGGACAATGTTTGTATTCCCTTAAGAGTGGCCCACAGTTTCTGAACTTAATTTTGTATTTCATTTGTGTGATTGTGTGTATGTGTATGTGCACACACATATATGTGCCAACGCACATAAGCCAAGGGAAAAAAATTTATAGTTCCCAGAAACACTGTAAAAGACATCCCACATGACAACATTGTTGAATTCAGTGCTTGTTATTTCCTATAAAACTCAAGGGTGTTCTTGATGTTTAGCATTAGAACATTAGAACAAGTGACTCTAACTGGGGCAGGGGAAGAGTTGCAAAATGCAGAGGCATAAGAGGAGTCCAGCTGGATCAGACCAAAGACCCATCTTGTCCAATATGCTGTTCTCACAGTGGCCAATCAGATGCCTATGAGAAGCCTGCAAGCAGGACATGAGTACCCCAGCAATCTTCCGAGTTGTGTTTCCCAGAAACTAGTATTCAGAGGCAATGAGATGGACCTTAACAGAACTAGAATATGGTGGTAGCAACATGTTGAAAGAAGAGGCTATGCACTGGTTGAGAAATAATGGCTTGGCAGCAGGGGGTGACAAACAAAGGTGAGGAAACCCAATTCCTTTTGTATTTTCACAAGATCCACAACCTGGATCTCCCATGGTTTTTGCTTAACTAATTAGCAGCATTTGTATTTGTCCCCACCACTCTAATTAATACCAGCTTGAGGAAGAGGCAGACAGTTTAGGACATGAAGAGTAGGGTCAAACAGCTTCTGCCAAGCTCCTGGGAGCTTGTAAATATTCCAACAGAAAGCACCACCTTGTTTGTTCCTATTCAGACCCATGTGAATATTGCCACTACCACGCCTGCAGAGGGGAAACGATTAAAAGAAACAAAAATGCTTAACACCCTGGCATGATACCTGAGGTGTGACATTTCTTGTTGTTTCTTTGTTGTCCGATTTTCTTTGAGATTACTATTGATGAGCCAAGCAAAATGAGAGAACAGTAATTTGGTCAAAATGACTCCCACACAAGAATTCACTGGCAGATGCAATTCTGAATGTAAACAACACTGTATAAAAGTGAATGGAAGTAAGAACTCTGAATATTAATGGAGCCCAAAAATATCCCAAACAATGCTTGCTTGTTTCAGTGGTAGTCTAACACCTTTCAGAGCTAAAGCCCTCTCAAGGCTGCTCATAATCAGTATCAGAACCAATTAAACATGTAAAACTTGTAAAATTCTAAACTAAGCCAAGCACAGCATATAAACCGTACACGAGTTCAGCCAAGCTGTCCCAATAAAAGATTAAATAATTTAATGTGATTTAAAACAGAGAAATGGCAACAATCTGAAGTGCAATACAGCATCCAACAGCTAATTGAATGAAAAGCAATTTCTTATCTTTTTAAAAGGCAAATTTTAAGGCAGAGAGGAAAGGAGTGAAGCACACCTCCTTTAGCTAGGGAATCACCACAGAAAAGGCCCCCTTTTTAAAAAACCTTGTTGTTGTGTGACCTGGGCCTCTGTGGCAGTTCATATGGGTACAAGTGTTCCTTCATATGGGTAAAGGACCCCTGGACAGTTAAGTCCAGTCAAAGGCAACTATGGGGTTGCTGTGCTCATCTTGCTTCAGGCCGGTGCCCTCGGTGTCCGAGGGAGCCGGTGTTTGTCCACAGACAGCTTTCCGGGTCATGTGGCCAGCATGACTAAATCGCTTCTGCTGCAACTGAACACTGTTACGGAAACCAGAGCACATGGAAACGCCATTTACCTTCCCGCTGCAGTTGTACCTATTTATTTACTTCCACTGGTGTGCTTTCGAACTGCTAGGTTGGCAGAAGCTGAGACAGAGCAATGGGAGCTCACCCCGTTGCGCGGATTCGAACCGCCAACCTTCTGATAAGCAACCCCAAGAGGCTCGATGGTTTAGACCACAGTGCCACCTGCCCCCCTGTTCCTTCATATAACCTGGCCTGAAAATATTTTGGTTTTTGAAGGTTTCAAACCAACATTTTGAATTGGGCCCAGTAGCAGCGAGGCAGCCAATGAAGCTGATATAATATTGGCTAAATGTCTTCCAAATAACAAGCCCTAACAAGCATTCAGCAGTCAGCTGGGTGTTAGCGTTTGGGAAGTGCTAAAGAGGGGAACTTGCATGCATCCCGCCAATCAGCTGATCTCCAGGGCCTGCAAAACCCCTTTCATCCAAGTCCTGCCTTTAGCTGACTGTGTCGCAGTTGGACATCACTTGACCAAAACAGCCTTGTGGGCCCAATTTGTCCTGTGAGCCAGAGGTTCCCTACCCCTGCTTAAAGGGTTTAGCAGTAGTGTAACTGCTGTGGTGTGGGCCTTGGCAGGTGCCCAATGACACCAACCCCTGACACCAGCCTTGGCCTCGGAAAAGTGGCCATTCCTGGGAGCAACATAGCTTCCCTATTTGCTACAGGCTTCCCACTTGCGCTTAAAGCAGGATCAGTTGCCCCTCACACATAATCTTCTTTAAGGGCTGCAAAATGTGTGGCCCTCCCTTTCTTTCTTCAGCACCCATAGATTTTCTTTCTTGAAAGAGGGATGGACATTCCAGTTGGAAAGAGCCATTACCTCACTTTGCTGTCCTTATCTTAGATATGTGCTTGGTCAGCAAAGGTCAAGCACTCCATTCTGGAGACCTTCCAGCTGCGCGCTTGGAAACCTTCCACTTTGAAGTAGCTGCATCTTCTGCTCAGTTTTATATACCTGAGGATTGTAGCATTTCAGGTTTCTTGGAGTTCATATAATTTCAAACACATAGAATGACACATGCTTTGCCTTTTCCCACAGTGAATTCTACCTTCACTGTCTTTCCATTAATGGTTTTCGATACTAATCAAGGGCAGCTTTTGTGCAAGAAGACGAAGTAATTTGTTTCCTTAACCTAGCTAGGATGGCTAAGTAAGGAGTTTACGAGCACAAAGAAATGGCATTTGTGTAAAATGATTAACTGATTACACTTCCTAGTTAAGAAGTAAATGCTGCATTACTTTGAAGAACACTTCTTTTGATCTTCTGAGCTGACAATCATCTCTTCAATCTCTTAATCAATGTCATGACTAAAGAGTTATTTTCTAATTTCAAAATCTTGTTATGAAAAGTAGGCGCAGTCTGCCCACTTGACATTCAGTATGGAACAACTGACATTTAATTGGAAGGAAGATCTTTTCATTTCCTGGATGGGAGTAAAGTGGACTAAGAATGTGGCATTTATTGATGGTCTTTAGGGTTGTTGTTTTTTTATGAGAGAAGCACTCAGCTTTGTAGAATTTTGGACTGAAAAGTAAGCACTCAATAATATTAAATATGCTTACACTGTACAATTAAACCTGTCCACTCAGAATAATATATGTGCTTATAAAAAAGGGGGGGGGAGGGAACAAGCCTTGGTGCTATACCAAATCTACAAAAGGGTGTTACACTTCTATATTCTATATTTCCTTTTGATTATTATATAGGCTATCATAACAAAATTATATTGTTAAGCCTATATTTATGAAGAATGAGAAGTGATCTAGCTTAGTAGAATAGCATCTGTTTTGGGTGCAGAAGGTTCCAAATACAATCCCTGGCATCTCCATGAAGGCCTGTGAAAGACCCCTGGACTATAACTTTGGAGAGCTCCTTCTAGTCCGTGTTCTGTAGACCATACTGAGCTGGATGGATTTATGGTCTGCCTCAGGATAAGGCAGATTTCTATCTTCCTGTGCAAGATTGTCAGTGAAAAAAACATCAGTTTTGTTCACAGGTATACATTTGAGAAAAGACAGCAGGAAAAGAAAATCCCACCCTTCTGGAAATTTGATGCCAATAACAAAATACATAGAGTTTTAAGGGCCAGTTTATATACTGTATTTTTCGCTCTATAAGACGCACCAGACCACAAGACGCACCTAGTTTTTGGAGGAGGAAAACAAGAAAAGAAAAAATCTGAATCTCAGAAGCCAGAACAGCAAAAGGGATCACTGCGCAGTGAAAGCAGCAATCCCTCTTGCTGTTCTGACTTCTGGGAAAGCTGCGCAGCCTGCATTCGCTCCATAAGACGCACACACATTTCCACTTACTTTTTGGGAGGGAAAAAGTGAGTCTTATAGAGCAAAAAATACGGTAATTGTTTCATCCTGTTGTGTTGGCTAAGAGTCACATGGCTGGCTAAATCCATAGCTGTGCAGCAAAAGGTAAGCATTGGGTGAGTGAGATTGGACTCCAATGCACACCTGTGTGTGAGTAACCCACAGCACACAGCAGGATTTGTTTTAGAATAAACATGTCTAGGCTTGCATGGTGTAAGAACAATGCAGCTGCCGCTGGCTGGAACGGTTATGTGAACTGGACCTCAGTTTCAACAGTCTACTGAGTCAACCTTTTATGATTTCACAGCTACAATTCCTTCTGAGTTGCAAAGGAATTCATGTAACACTGTTGACATTTATATATTTGTATGCAATACTTTTTATGATTTTTTTCATCTCTCCTGTGTAGTCTTAAATAAATTTCATTTAAAATATCTGCAGGTACATATAAATCTGCCAGTCAGTCACTGCTGCTGCTTTATGACATGTTTCTGCCCATGTCAAGTCAGCATTTGTTTGCATCACTCACTTATCTTGACCTTGGGATGTAACACACTATTCTTGAAATTGTTTCCTTCTTTGAAAGAGGCAGTGGAAGATGAAATATGTCAATGGCAAACAAGCAGTAATATAATATGCTAGAGCTGGCAAGACAGGAATGGGTAACATGCTACTGATAAAAAGCACCAGAAAACATGATTTATTTGGGGGGTGGCAGTGGGGGACAATTTACCTAGCAGCTTTTGATAAATGCTATGGTTATACCCTTAAATCATCCATTCTCTTGGATGCTCATTCGACACACCACCCACCCAAATCCAACTGTTTTAAAGTTTTGTTCTCTCTTTTCGCTTTGTGTTAAGAAGAGCCTGCTGGGTCAGGCGAATGGTCTGTGTAGTCTGTTATCCTGTCCTCAAGAGTTGCTAACCAGATGCCTATGGGAAGCTTGCAAGCCATATCTGTGCACAAGAGCACTCTTCCCCTCCTGTGGTTTCCAGCAACAGTGGTGGAGGTGGGACAAAGCTACCAGGGTGAGTAGCTACTGATAGCCTCACCCTCCATTAATTTGTCTAATCCTCTACTGAAGCCATCCATATTCCACTTGCCACTTCCCAATTGGTCCTGATATGTATTCTCAGTTGAAAACAGGGCAAGAAAATCTGCAAACTGTTCAGGAAAGGTTACATTTTCCTGTGATTTAAAAATAAATACAGCACTTTTCCTCCTGGGGGAGCAATTTTCTTTGGGACTACAGAACAAAGGGGAATAGTTACACCCTTCCGCCATGTACCATGATATGAATCTAACTGCCAACCTGGGGCTTTCCAGATGTTTTGGACTACAAGTCTCATGAGTCCAAATGTAACCCAAAACACCTCAAAGGCAGTTGGTTGGCAAAGACTGCTTTAAAACAAACAAAAAAAACCCCACATTAAATTTGATCACAGATTTAACATCGTGTTTAATTTGGCCCTTATTCTGCTCCTTTTTCAACAGCCCAAAGGTGTTTCCTATTCACATATTCCTCCTATTTCTCTCATTGTTTTTGAAATACGCCCTCTGGCTCTAGAATGTACCATTAGGCCTGCCCATTTTATCCTTTGGCTACAGCAGATGCAATCCTTGTGTCACAATCTTTGGCTCCTAAATAAATTCAACAGCCTCACTAATGAAGACACCCATTAATAATACTAAGCTAAAAGTTTCCTGCTATTTGTGCATCTTGGTGTTCTAGTTCTGTGAAACATCTAGAAGGTTATACAGTACTTCTGGTCTCCAAAGACCACTGGAGATAATGCTGCAGTTCCTCTTTTGAGGCACATACAGTATTGTAGTACCGGTACCTGAAAAGTTTGGTTACTTGCTTCAGCTTTTCAGACAGCTTGTCCAGTAAATATGAAGCGTATGTCCAGCATTATTTTTCTTTTTAAAGTAGCTTGGACGGTGTGAGCCAAGTCTGACATGAATTTCCCAACCAACGTTACTATTAAAAGTGCTTTGGTCAACTTACATCCAAACCATAAACATAAGTAAAACAAAGATGAACACTGCTTATCTTTTGGAGGGAACATATTTGAGATAGATGGAATTCTGACAGCGTCTATCAGTACATCTTTTCAGTCAACTTTCCCCCTAAATATGTCATTTCCTGCAGTCTACATTTGCATTTCTGATTATTCAGCAATAGACCTGCTGCTCTGGTCATTCCAGCTGTTTGTAGCCTTTGGTCATGTTCCTCCAACATTTTTACCCAAATAAATACTGCACCAATATAAACCTTAATGTCTTCAAAAATCCACTACTCTTTCCAGTGAGTATTATTAACAGCGCTTTTTTCTAAAAATATGTTTAGGGGTAGTCTCATTTTGACTCAAGAAAATCACCATTTTATGGTTCAAATCAGGGGAAATAAATACAGTAAATGGACAAAAGTACAAAGATTCACAAAGCGTTTAAGGGTATGCATACCCCTGCGTATCCCCAGAAAGAAAGTACTGCTTTTTAAAACAGTGAGAAGAACGGTAAGAATTACTCAAATGTGAATAAGGTAGAGAAGATCGTATGCATGGCACTGGTGATGTCACCAGAAACAAAATAGCAGCAGAGTCCTCAAGTAAGTAGGTGAGACATTCTAGGGATATGGTTCATCCTCCACTAATGCTACAGCAAACATTGAAACCACACACTCCTAAAAAAGAAAGGAGGGTAGCTTAAAGGACCACCCACATCCCTGAAAATCACACTTTGGTTCTAGCTTCAAACAAGCTCCCCAAATAGTTGATGATTTTCACAATAGTAATAAAGATGGATGAATAACTTGGAAAACACAGGTTACAAAATGATGATGGCACTGTGTGGATTCTCCTCTTCCAAATAAAATGCTGATGACTGAGGCATGGTGATTACACACTTAACCTCCAACCTATTGTTGGAATCAACTACTGAATGCTGATGTTAACCAGAAAGACAATCTGCAGATGTAATGTCCCCCAAGGAGAGTATTAAAAGTTCACACAAGTGCTCATCTACTGGAATTTGCAGCAATCAAGTAGATAGATCTGGTGCCAATAAATATTTCTCAGTGGCCATCGTTGCCAACAATGTGGGCTAGGGAAAATGTTACAATTTTAATACATTTGTTCCATTGGAACTAAATACAGTACTTTATGGGGAGGGAGATGTGGACAATATTTTTCATCCCAAAGGCTGCATTTCTTTCTGGGGAACCTTCTGGGGTCCACATACAAGTGCTGAGACAGGATAGGGACAAAAGTGGGTGAAGCAATGAATGTAAATTCTACTTTGTACATAAGTCCAGTTTCTGTGCATGTCCACAATATTCCTCTCTACCCTTCACCCAGGCCAGCAGAAGGCTTTATCAGAGTTCAAGGACACAATCCAGCTAGAAAAAACATTCAAGGAGAGACTGAAGCAAGGGAAGTGAGGGGTGTGCCTCATGGTGACCCCTGAGGACTAGGCATGGAGACCTGGAGGTCTCAGCCCTTGGCCCTGAAGTTACTCATCCCTGTTTAAGAGCTCTTGTTTTATCAGGTCAGTTCTTTCCTGGAATCAACAGTCGAAGCCTTGTTGCATCCCAGTTGAAATCTGCTAAACTAGTAAACCAGAAACTTTAGATTAGACAGGCCATATTACAGTATGCCACAAAATAGCTTAGCATTCTCCTAGCTCTGCTGGGTAGTATCAAGTCAGCCAGAACCAGTTCTGTATTGTCCTTTCGAAGCTGACACATTTTGCTTTCCCAGTCACCCTTCCTCTCTGTTTGCATGGAAGCTGGTCAGCAGGAGGCCCCGGGCAGCTGCCTTGGCTGCTCCTTTCTCTGCCTCTCTTGGATGTGAAGGCATGCTGTTTGACTTCCAACTCAATTAATTAGCGAGTGGGCCATGATGGAGAGCTATGGAAGCATGCATTAAGATGGCTTTGGCACACACATTTGCTGAGGGGTTTCTATTCTTTTGTTTCCTGCTAATTGAAAAGGCTTGGAAGAAGGCTATATTCATCGGGGCCTCCTGCATTTCTTCACCGATTTTCATTTGCTCGCCTCTTTCCTCCATATTGTCCCATTCTGAAATTAGCCTTTGGATATACTAAGCCTTGAGGCCTGGCACAAACTATTCCAAAATTAGCACTTTTCTAAATTAGATCCTAGCAGCACTTTGGGAATAGTACATCTTGGAATTGGCAGTCCAAGCACTCCTTGAAACCAGTACACTCAGAACTACTGACTATACAGTAGCTAATTGGCCTCCTAAATCCCCAGCATAAATGCTCTGATCATCCAAATGTGCTAACTAATTCCAATAAAGCTCATCAGTTCTCAGTGCATCCGTAAATCAAATTGCCTGCTTGGATTTACTGTAAAAAGATTGATTTTACTGAATCCACAAAAGACGTGTTGCCTTTTTATATGACACTCACAAACTTTCCTTCTCTCTGTTTGTGCAAATTAGGGCTCAAAGTTTGACATGATTATTCAATATGATTAAAAGACTATGTTGCTTATCTGAAATGTAAATGTAAGCTGGTTAATGGAGAAATGATTAGCCTTGTGGAACAGATTCTTGTCATACCACCAAAAAGGAAGAAAAAGAAACCTTGCTTGAGCCCTTAAATGTATCTCAGCCATAACAGGAACCACACCATAAGGTGTTTCCATCGATAGACATTTTCAACCAGCTGTGATTTTTTAAATTCAATCCAAATTGGCATGCTAGTCTGGTTAAAATAATGTCTTAAGAATACTAGCTGATGGGAAGAATGGTCTCCATAGTCATACCTGCGTTATCTATCTCAAGGCATTTCCACACTCTCTAAAATAAAATTGAATTCCATAGCTCTCTTCTTGCACTAGCTAAACGCTAGCATTAACAGTGAGTTGCACATAAAATGAACTGTGTGTGTGTGTGTGGGCGCAAAACCAGGCAGTGATGGGGAAAGCTGCCCAATTTTAAAAGTGGCAACTTTAGACAGCAAAATTTCACTGCAAATTCTTCCTCTGCAACCCATCTTGAATTCTAGCCAGAGATGCAAAGAATCTTCCTTTGCAGCCACAGCTTGAACCATGCCTGTTAAGGAAGATGGATTCTTTGCAGCCCCAGCTTGAGGTCTCTGGTGGGCTGCAAAACAAAAAACCTTCTTTGTGCAAGCCACGGTTGCAAAGGAATGAAGTTCTATCAGGTGAGTCCATGGTGACATCAGATGATTTGCAAGTGGGTACCCCTGCCCACCTGCCAAGGTAGCCCATGGCGGGGGAGAGGGAGAAGAAGTCCAGGAGCTGTCCCACTGGCTGTATCCATCTCTTCACCCTGATATAAGCCAATCCAAGCCACTGTGCCTTTTTGCTCAGAGGAAAGGACCAGCGCTGTTGGAGGGTTAGTGAACAACAGCAATACTGGGAGCAAAGTTAACCCTTGCTAAGAGAATCAGGTAAGGAAAGAGGAGAGTGATATGAGCTCTAGTCATTGATATGTGTGTTTCTGCTGGGGAAGGGCACCTCCCTTTTCTGGAGGCTAATACAATACAGGAAGCAAGAGGCTGGGTTGTGTGTTGCGTTTATGAAGGAGGGAATGTACGAATCTGTGCTGCCCTGGGCAAAAGGTGAGAACTGAACCCCCAAACAGGGGAGAGAGGCCAATAAAGAAGGTAATACATTCAAGATTAGAGTAGTGTTCACTATCACTTCCATACTTTCTTTTATGCCACATTCAGCTGCAGGCATCTCAAGCACTTCAGGAAGAAGGAATTCACAGGTACAGGAGGTCATTTTATGACGTCTGCTGTTGGCATACTAAAACATTATAAGCACAGTATGTCATACAGCATTCCTTCTTAAATATCACGAAGAAAATCAGCTAGCTCCACCTTAAAGCAGTGCTTATATCTATCACGCCCTCTTGCTTGTTGAAGTTACACACTCTCTCTCTCTCATACTCATTTTCCCCTTCCTCATTTTGATCTGTTACACAGCTCAGTTTCAGTCCATTTCACTCTTGACCTCAAAACTTATTAAAGTGTCTCTACACACATCTATCTTTTCATTCACTTTTCTTCATAACCTGGAAAGGGGGAAAAATAGACACCCTCATCCAGCACCTGTAACCCAGATGTTCTCAAGGGATTCCTCCATTAAATTGGACATTTGAGAGTAATTTTTAACTTAACGAGGCACAAAGTTCACAGAAAGTTTGCTTCGAGAATATTTAACTCTCCATTCAAGCCCAGTTGTGGTGTTTGTCTGTGTGTTAATTCACAGAACTCAATTAAGCCTTAATTTAGAGTGGCTCTCTCTCGTCCTATGCAGAGGAGAGTCCCCTATTCGAAGGGTCCTCTGGTCCTAATAAAAAACCATAAGAAGAAAGGGCAGGTGGGCATTGAAGCTGCCCACCAACAGCTAAAACCTGGAAAGCAGATTGAAAACAGGTATGTGGCTCACATTGTCAAAATTGTCTTATCTGATATGGTGTATTTCTATTTATATTGTAGTGACTGCTTTTAATTTGTGAAACTATATTATATGCAATATTTCAAATTTAACCCTGGTGGGTTTTAGGTGTCTGGGAAAGACATTTCTTATTTATGCAGGCATTTGGTTCGCTTGACTGGAGGAGATATTTTGTCATCCTCGTGCTGCTGTAATCCATTGTTGTAGTAGTTTGATTTTTTCAGAGTGCTTATTTGGTCATGTTATAAGGTTACCAGATTTTATTTTCAATGAATCCAGGGACACTTTTCAACTTCCTACTAAATAGATGGATTTTGTCAGGGGACTGATTTGTAAATCTGCGGACTGTCCCTGGGAAACGGGGACATCTGGTAACCTTATCAGGTTACACACACACACACACACACACACACACACAATGCTGTAACCTACCCTGGGATTGACGTTACATACCTTCCAACATTTCTTTGAAGAAAATTGGGACATCCTATTCAACAATAATAATAATAATAATAATAATAATAATAATAATAATAATAATAATATATTAAATTAAATCAAACAATTGTTATTATTTACACCCCATCTATCCGACTGGGTTGCTCCAGCTACTCTTGACAGCTTACAACATATATAAAAACATAATAAAACATCAGTCATTAAAAACTTCCCTATACAGGGCTGCCTTTAGATGTCTTCTAAAGGCTGTATCGTTACTTATCTCCTTGCCTCAGGGGCCACATAACAATAGGCTGTAAATTACATACCTCAATAAACAGAACTACAATGAACACATGCAAATGTGATATGTAGCTATGTCTTTTATTGCTATGCGCAGGAGTGCCCACTCCCAATAAAGTCCCTCCTTTCTGTCTGTTGCTGTGGTAAAAGAGCAGAGAGCTTCTCTGTGGAGCTTGCACAGTCCATCTTGAATCCAAAGAGCTCCTCCTCTTTTACCTCCAACCAGACTGATGCTGGCTTGGCAATCAAAAGAGGAGTGGAGCATGAATTCATGTCTCCTCTGTCCTAGTCAGTAAACTAATCCAGAATGCGGCAGCTAGACTGGTGACTGGGGGCGGCTGCCGACACCACATAACACTGGTCTTGAAAGACCTACATTGGCTCCCAGTATGTTTCCGAGCACAATTCAAAGTGTTGGTGCTGACCTTTAAAGCCCTAAACGGCCTAGGCCCAGTGTACCTGAAGGAGCGTCTCCACCCCCATCATTCTGCCCGGACGCTGAGGTCCAGCGCCGAGGGCCTTCTGGCGGTTCCCTCACTGCGAGAAGCAAAGCTACAGGGAACCAGGCAGAGGGCCTTCTCGGTAGTGGCGCCCGCCCTGTGGAACGCCCTTCCAGCAGATGTCAAAGAGATAAACAGCTACCTGACATTTAGAAGACACCTAAAGGCAGCCCTGTTCAGGAAAGTTTTTAATGTGTGACATTTTAATGTATTTTTAATCTTTGTTGGAAACCACCCAGAGTGGCTGGAAACCCAACCAGATGGGTGGGGTACAAATAATAAATTATTATTATTATTATTAGTAGTAGTAGTAGTCTGCAGGGATCCATGGTAAAGGGGGATTCAAACCACTGTGTGTAGGACTTTCTGGCAACTCCCAGTGCTGACATGGACATGAAAATACACACAGTGGAAGAGAGTCGATTGTTGCCATGCCACTGGTTGCATGCTGTGCATGGGATGGGGTGGGATGTTCAGAAGCCATGCCTCAGTGGGGGGGGGGAGGGCTCCTTCCTTGCCCCTTTTGTCCGCACTGCAGCTCATGCTTGTTGGCGGCCTATGGTGTTGCGATGGACACCAGAGGCACGGCTGGAGCGTGTGTATTCCATTCTGTGGTTGGGCTTCTTCTCTGCAACACTTTCCCCATTGCCACTTCTGCAGAGTGAATGTATAAAGGGAGGTGCGTATCAGACCACCACTAGATCGCTATAAGTGTCTCCTTCCCACTTCAGGAGTATAGAGTTGGTCTGCCCAGGCAGGCTTTACATTCATCTTCTTTTGAAATCATCAGGACTTGAAAGTTCTGATCTTTGGTTGCATCATAACTTAAAGTGTGAAGCATTGCATTCCAAAATAAATAAGTAGCTGAACTAATAGTTGTACTTAATTTAGAAAGGAGATGCCTTACTTTATTTGTAGCCAGCAAGTGAGTTATATTGCAGATTAGGCTGTACTTTGAGACAGTCTATCACTGAAAAGGAGTTTTTTTAAATAAAAATAAAAATATTTTTGTCATTTATTAATCACTTCCCCAGAGGCATCCTGAAGCAATTTGCAACACAGTTACATATATAAAGCAGTTAAAACAATTGCATATATATTATCTTTTTTTAAAAAAAAGTAAATACATTATACATTTTAATAAAATAAAAATAAAAAACCCAAACAAAGAGATGTTAATAAGAAGCTGAAGCACTTAAGGTTTTCCCCCGGAGAACTGGAAATACAGTTTTTGGGGAAAAAAATGATTCTAAATAAATAAAGTTTGATGTGAAAACAGACTGGTGAAGGGCCTAATGTTTAAATTACTGATGTACTGAAAATTTATCTCACTTTCCCCGCCACCCTACACTCTCCATAAATTAATGAGAAAATTGGTCCAAAGGCCCATCTAGTTCATAATCATGTTTTCACAGCTGTCAATCAGATGTCTATGGGAATTCTGCAAGCAGGACCTGAGTGCAACATCGCTCTCTTCACTTGTGATTCCCTGTAAGTGCTGTAGGTAGACTGAGGCAGCCACCTCAGGCAGTGGATTCTCAGGGGTGGCTCCTCATTCATCCACAACCCTGGCACTGCCAGAGAAGTGGGGAGAAGTGGTGGCGGCTTCCAGTGAGGTCTTGCAGTTCTTCACAAGATTTTGTGAAGATCTTGCCAGAAGCCACTGCTACCACTGCGTCTCCTCGGCTTTTCATGAGTGCTGCCTGCCACCTGCCACTGAAGAATGAAGGAGAAACAGCTGCAGTGGCAGTTTGGGGGTTTTGGTGAGATCTCATGGGGCTCTCACATCTTCCCACGTCTCCAGTCACAGGAGGCCGGGGTAGGGGCACCTGCAGTGGTGTCAGAGAAGCAAGAAGTAGTAGTGGAGGCTTCTGCTGTGATCTCTTGAGAGCCGTATGAGATCTCACCAGAAACCACTTATGGAGCTCCTCTCCTCTCTTCTCTAGTGGGAGGGGCGGGTGCCAACCATGGAGGCACTGCAGAAGCAAGGAGAAGCAGCAACAGTAGCAGCTTCTGGTGAGATCTTGTCAGAACCCAGGGGTCATGACACAACCCTGGTGTCAAGGCTTTGGTGGGAGGACACCTTCAAAATACGATGTGCAGCCCCTGTTCCCAGCAACTGGCATATAGAAGTCAATACTGGAGGGTAGTTTTAGAGTCATAGTGTCTAAAAATAATAATTGACATCTTCATCTTCCCTTGGATTTGTCTAAACTCCTTTAAAAGCTATCCAAGTGTCCATATTTCCCTTTTCTCCTAAATCATTTCAGCCTGCTCTTCCTTATGCAAGATTAATTGGAATTGGATGTTCGTCTTGGAGTCATATTCCTGCATGATTATAGCAACATTAAAACCTGCCGTCTTGGACTGATCTTGAATCAAGTATGTGACACTGCAATTGACTGTTCAAGTCAGGCTTTAATTAAGAATGAAAAATAAGGTCAGTGTGATGTTCTTGAGCATCTGTTTGCTCACACTGAGCAAGTCTCAGAAGTGGTTTTCAGGGCAGTAGCAATAGTCTGTCTGACTAGAATAATGAGCTGTTTTCTGCTCTGGAAATGCTGCGACTTTAACCATCCTAAGGTTAAATATACCAAAAATCATGGCCATTATCTTGTTTGAAGGATTCCATGTGAAATTGTGCATCTTATTTCTGACAAAATTCAAGAGCGTAAGATCCTAAGAAGAACTTTGCTGAATCAGCCCAAGGCCTATCTAGTCCAGCATCCTATTCACAGAGGCCAACTGAATGCCCTGTTGACACCACCTCCAATACTTCCTTTTGTAGCCTTCCTATAGAGTTTATATCCAGAAATAACCATGTCTCTCCACTCCACCATGTTTCCATTATGCAATGTCTGACAGTGGATAACTGGAAAATGTTGAAAGCAAATATCTCCTTTGCAAAATTCATTATCCCCACGCATCCAATGACCAGAAGAAAAGCAGATGGTTTTATTCAGCTTTTTAAAAAAATAATTAAATTCTGAGATATGACTGAAAACATATTAGTTGTTGAACAAAATCAATAACAACAACAAATGGGGCAAAAACTTTTCTCTCGTGATACAGTTTTCATGTATACAAAACTTGCTACTTGATTATACTAAAATTTAGTATAATGAAGCAACTGTGAGAGACAAACCTGTTACTGAAAACAGATTATATTAAAATTTACATATTCTGTTTTCAGTAACAGGTTTGTCTCTCAGTTGCTTCTGGTAGTACATAGGCAAATGAGCCCTGTGAATTTCCTGGAATGTCTTCTGGCTTCTCAGAATACCTGAGGATATTTGGAACACTGTGAATAATGATGAGTGACTTACTTAAAATGATACCTGGCAAGATGCTTGAAACATCATATTAGCAAAATCTATAGAGTCCAACAATTCCTCTTACAATGTGAAGAGATGCAATTTGGATGTTGATACTCAGATTCCCTGCTTCAAGATTTAAGCCAAAGCACACTTGAATTAAGAATGTAAGATGGAGCGGGAAAACCTTTAGGATTCCTCAAGCCACATGTGGCCTCCACAGGCCATGAGGCTTGGCCTCATGGGTCAAATGTGGTACTTTGGTGGGGCCACCCACCTGTGAGTCACATGACAACACGCTTAAAAGGAAAGTGTGGGAGGACTTGCAATGGCTTTAAGACAGCCACCACGCTCCCATGTCAGGCCAAAATAGGAGGGTGAGGGCTCTTTTAAAGCCTTATTCAAAAGGACTCTTTGAAGCAGCTGCCCCTATTCTCCTTCATTTAAAGGAGAAGCAGAATGACTGCTTCAAATAGTGCTTCTCCTGTAAGTGGGTAGCAGTGATCACATGTAGGAAAGACTGTCATAAAGCCTTTTCAAGTCTTTCAAACTTGTCTTTCTGGGTCAATATACAAATTTCCTTACATCAATGGGAAAATCAAGAACAATTTAAATCAATGGGAGTTTAGCGTCACCTTATTACAATTTTTGAATTTTTCTAGAATTCACATAGGTGACGCAGAACTAGGTCCTAATACGATAGTTATAGGAAAAGTATATTCTCCTTTATGTGGTATATTATGAACCCCAAAAACCCTTTAAACTATCAAAATGAGATGATTGGGGGCTACATAGAAAACAAGGCTTGCCTGTTCAGATATACCGTAAACTACCGGTAAACCCAAGCCAAGTACTTAAGATACGATGTGCAAATAGGGGAGGAAAATATAACCATTTCTTAGGCTTTGAAAACCGTTTTTTTGCTGAAAAGCAATGGGTGGTTGGAAGAAATACTTAAGGCTCTACAAAATCTTTCATCATTGACTCAATCTTTAAATATTTTACAAGGACCAGAACAGGTTTGATAGGTCTCTTTTAACTTTCACAGCATTCTTTAACTAAGTTTCTGCTACATGATTACTTTTCTTTTAAGTTCTCTGTAAATAAGGGTGAAATTCTGCCTTATAGGCATAGCTTTGCCCCAGGGTAAAGCCATACAAAGTCCATGTAAGTATAACATCTCTGTCCTATTACTGTGGTGTCCACCTGGGCACTTGGTTAATCTTGGTACAGTGGTACCTTGTTTGCAAACAGTCTGGTTTGCATACGTTTTGGATTACAAACACGTCAAACCTGGAAGTACGTGTCCTGGTTTGCAAACTTTTTTTGGATTACAACCCATTTTGGGGGGGTTATGGACAATTTTTTTTTTAGGCCCCATTGGCGAAAGTGCACCTTGGGTTACAACATGTTTTGGTTTACAAACGGACCTCCGGAACGGATTATGGTTGTAAACCAAGATACCACTGTACTAGGTTTTACAGTGACTGTTTTGAGCACACATGAATATTATCAGCCACACAAATATGAGATACTCATCTTCTTTGCTTTCACATAAGCAATTGAAAATTTCAGCTTTTCACAGAGCTATTTCTGGATGTTTTTAAGAACGTTTACCAGTTTTTGTATTTATCAACTGAATGCAGCATGTGTTATTGTGTTTCTACAAATATGTATGAATGTATGCAACAAATCTGAGATGTGGGAAAGAAATATTTGCTCTCTTTAGACATTCAGCTGAATTCATGACCACAGGAAGACAGGAGTTTATGATCCAGTTAGTTGTCCTAGACTAACTGTCCAGTAGCTGTTGATATCATTGAACTTGCTGTTCTTCAGTGTGGGCTGGGGGAAAGTGATGCTGCTTTGCAGTAATTTCACTTCTATCTTATTGGAAGACATTAGCTCTGAATGACTGGAATGGAGACAATAATAGGCTGGATTAAGGGGAGCAAAATGAAAGTTATTCCCAACAAGATGGAGCTGTTCATGGTGGGTAGTCCCAGAGGCAGACATAGTGGAGTGCGACTGGTTCACCCACACTGGACACTGAGTCAAGAAGGTACCACAGCAATGACGAACGACTCCTGCCTCATGGGTGGCATAGAACCCCACAAATTGCTGGCCCCTTCCTCTGGATCATCTTCCTGCCTTCCCACCTCCTTGGTGCACCTTCCTGCCTGTCCCTGGCAGCCAAGGAGGCAAAACAACATTCTGACATTACTTTATTCCATCTTAGCAACATTTCCTTCCCTGTTAATTCCCCCATTTTATGTGATCTTGCGCAGGACAGAAAACCCACCTCTGGAAATCTAGCAGAATTTAGCAGAAGCTTATTGTTTCCAGAACAAAATCTGTTTGCAGCCCCTGCAACCTGGAATATCGTGGGAGTTTTGCACTGTACGTTTCCCATGGTTTTCATGGATCTGTCTCACCACTCCTGAAATGGAAGTTTTGGATGGCATTTTGGCATACTTTGTGATGAATCATGGGGAAACAGAAGTGTGATTGCACAGAAAGGGTGAAGGGCGGTGACATTGTTTGAGGACATTTGCTGCTGTGTCACACCACACCCACTGCTGTGAGTGAAATTGAGTATAACATGGCGGACTATCAGTCAAAAAGCTACAGTTCCAACAGGTACTGCAAGGTAAAAGGAAAAGTAGAAACTGGGGCAGAAATGCTACCATTACATCCAAAAATACGAATGCAATAAGTTCCATGTCTGTATGCATCCTTTGAGTGTGTCCCCAAATCTCTCCTTTGAAGTTGAGCCACCTGCCATCATGGAGGCCATCATTGAAAGCCTTGCCCCCTTCCCAAAGTGGTTCATGGAGAGTGAGGAAGTTCAAGATCCAGCCTGTCAACCAGATTCTGTGCCCCACACCTAATTTACGTCAACCAAAGGTAACACACCAGCTGTTCACCTTTCTGGAAATGGTGTGTGTGTGTGTGTGTGTGTGTGTGTGTGTGGTCTCTGCTCGATATGTTTTGATGGCATTTCAGCTTGGCTATTCTAATATGTGGTACATGGGGTTGACTCTGAGAACACTTGTCTCTGAAAACGGCCTCAGGTGACAGATGCTACAGGAGCAGGAAGAAGAAACAAGCTGCTGGAGAGCAGTTTTGTGTACCCAGTGCCCTCTAAGCTAACTGGCTGCCCTCAGGTACTATGGACAACAGCGCCCTGTCATCTAACAGACAAGTACTTATTTCTTACCCGATGCAAAAGATATAGTTTAAGAAGCAACAATGGCGCTAGGGCAAAGGTTTTGGTCTACAGTCTTAGGATGAGGAGAACATGGACTTCCGGAAACATGGTTCACTGGTTTTATCTGGAAATTGGGGACTAGGTGTTCCTTTGCATCTTATTTGCATGAAGAGGCACCATGATTAAAAGGAAGCAGGACCTTCTGCTGGCTCTGTGCCCAACATCACACGGTTCACACCCGCTCTCTGGGCTCTATCCTGATCTCTGCATTTTTAACAAGAGTCTAAAGGTGGATATATTTGTGGAGGCATTTTCCAGGGGAAAATATAGAAAAATTACTAAGCACAAAAAAAATTCAGTTTGCAAACTCCAAGCTTGCCTAAATCATTGCATTTGCAATTGGTATACAATCATTGCTATTAATGAACTTAAGTACAATGGTACCTCAGGTTACACACGCTTCAGGTTACAGATGCTTCAGGTTACAGACTCCGCTAACCCAGAAATAGTACATCGGGTTAAGAACTTTGCTTCAGGATGAGAACAGAAATCGTGCGGTGGAGGCACAACGGCAGCGGGAGGCCCCATTAGCTAAAGTGGTACCTCAGGTTAAGAACAGTTTCAGGTTAAGAACAGACCTCCAGAACGAATTAAGTTCTTAACCCGAGGTACCACTGTAACTATTTTTTTTCTGCAGAAAAATGAAGCACTGGGGTCTGTAAATTAAAGAAATGAGAGGAGAACACAGATTCTCTTCAAAGTCCAGATCCAAGAATAATGGACAAAATGACTTCTCAAAATTTATGGCAGGCACACACACAACAACATCTTCCCCTACCATCTGAGAATGTGAAACAACAACAATAACCAGCAACTCTTTCACATTCTCACTTTAGGTATTATTTTCAACAGACTATATATCCCACATATAGTTTGTGGCTTCTTATCTCCTAGAAAGGTCAGTCTGTAGAGCAACTCCTGAGGAAAGCTGACTACAAAGGGGGAGTCCCCTTCCAGACCCTTTCCCCTCCAGCAAGAAAGAATAGAGAAATAAATTAGATGTTTGGGTTTCGACTGCAATAGTTACACCTTCTTCTGTCTCTTTTCATAGCCTTAATACCATTTGTGGATTACATCATTCAATTTCTTCCTTTTAGAACTATCAAATTTGGTGGGTGTCCCAGTTTACAGTGGTACCTCGGGTTAAGTACTTCATTCTGGAGGTCCATACTTAACCTGAAACTGTTCTTAACCTGAAGCACCACTTTAGCTAATGGGGCCTCCTGCTGCTGCCGAAGCACGATTTCTGTTCTCAACCTGAAGCAAAGTTCTTAACCTGAAGCACTATTTCTGGGTTAGCGGAGTATGTAACCTGAAGCGTATGTAACCTGAAGCATATGTAACCTGAGGTACCACTGTATTTCTAAGTGATTACTTAGTTTTAGATTACTATAACTTCTTTCTGGACTTTACTGCTCCCAGTCTGGATTGCTCCCCTTTGCTTCGGGTTTCTTTTTTTTAGCTCTTGATCACAATTCTAGTTCATACATACAGACATACATATATGGTCACAGGGTTTCAGGAAGTCATATCTTTTATCAAGAAGCACTGACACCTGTTTCTAAAAATACATTTTGTTTTCTCCTTGATGCAACATTTTGTTGGTTCATCCTGAACTGAGCGTCAGAAGTCAACGTGGGAACAGAAACCAAATCTAGCTAGAGGCTGTTTTTGTGTGTTTTTAATACTGAAACAGGTTCATCTCTTAGGAGGAGCCATAGAACAGCTAAAAATAAACTTTAAGCACCATGAAAGAGTTGGCATGAATTGGCAGAGAGTACATGAACATGACCCAAGCATTCCTTAGCACAAGTATAGCCAATTCCTCCCTCCCTCCCTCCCTCTGCCTGTCTCTCTGTCTTCTGTTCTACCACAAATGTGATGGATGAAATCTATAGATTGTCCATGTGTGCTAATCAGTAACAGAATTGGCTGGATCCCTAGAATCCAAAGCATGGGGCTAAATGCACTCTTCAGTAAGAGAACCCCAGTCATAAAAGTCATAAAAATGTGTAGCGACCATGAAGCGTTATGAATATAGGACGTTTGACCCTTTTAATATCCCATTTAGTCTGAATAAGGCACCTTCCCCATTTCTACCTCTTTTGCAATAACAGACCATTAGTAAATGTAAATACTTTACATACAAATTCCAAAGGTCAGATTCATGTGTTATTCCATGCAGCAGCAAGAGGAACACAGGTAGAAAATTATTGGGTTACAAAATACAGAAAAATATTTCTGAGCATGTGGTCTGGGTTTGAAGCGATCAAGCCGAGACATGTTGCCTGGTCAGCTTCACATAGTAGAGGAAAGTGAACAAAGGAAGCTTTGCTTCCTTCCTCACTGGAGGTGGCAGAACATGGCCCAACTGAGTCTAGGAATACAGTTCTGTGGTCTTAAGCCCTTTTTGCGTTAACTAGCCGTAAGCTTGTTAGTTATATTTGATTGCCATTTCCCACAAGATGCACAGGGTGTCTTTTTCCTTTCAGAGATCTGAATTTGGGGTACTACAACCCACAGCTGGAAAAGATGTTCCATGTGTCTATTATGGGAGTGCCACTGGTTCCCTCTCATACCCCTCCCCCCTTCCTCAATTGCCTTGGAAAAGAGCAATACAGTGGTACCTCGGGTTACAAACACTTCTGGTTACAGACTCCGCTAACCCGGAAGTAGTACCTCAGGTTAAGAACTTTACCTCAGGATGAGAACAGAAATCACACACTGGCGGTGCGGCAGCAGCAAGAGACCCCATTAGTTAAAGTGGTACCTCAGGTTAAGAATGGTATCAGGTTAAGAACAG
The DNA here is from genome assembly GCF_965113315.1 of Podarcis vaucheri. NCBI lineage: Eukaryota > Metazoa > Chordata > Lepidosauria > Squamata > Lacertidae > Podarcis > Podarcis vaucheri. The sequence continues at coordinate 37,046,247 of NC_138748.1, read as the reverse complement.
ACCTCCAGAACGAATTAAGTTCATAACCAGTGGTACCACTGTAATGTCAGGTGCTCAGCTGGCTGCAAACAGAGGCAAGGAAGGATTGTCCAGTTGGATTTTAAGAAACAGACTGAGAAATTAAGCAGGAAGTCCCTGATTCAAGTCCTGCTTCTGCTATAAATTCACTAGTGTCAGAGCAGCTGCTTATGTGGCACCAAAACAGAAGAAAAAAGAGGGTAGTGATCTGCATAATATTTGAATATGCAGATTTAGAAATAGTGTTTTGATTAAAAATGGCAGTACATCTCACCACGGTGGGGAAGACTTGGACTGATGGACCTTACTACTTGCTCAGTCTGCTGTTCAGGTGCTCTTGATGGGCAAGTTCAAGGGCCTTGCTGCTTTTCCTACTAATAGTTATTCATCTTTAAAACTAGATTTGGACTGGGCAGTCCTTCAAATAGAGGTCTGGCCTTTGTACAGTAGGCTAGATGGTCACTCTAACCAGTGGCTTTAGCTGAGGTACCGTCTCTCAGCCTGAAGCACCATCTTTTCTAAAGAGATAATAATGTTGACCTAGCTTACAACTTTGAGAGGCTGAATTGTACTAATGTATGTGAAATGCTTTCAATACTTTTTAAAAAAGGGCGAACTCCATAAATACTATCATTAGATCACCTTGGAAAGCCAAGGTGTTCTTAGTGTTCTGGAAAATGTAATAAGAAAAATAAAAGTAAAACAATCTAGCTACCTTGAAGTGCTCTTGTGAAGATGATAGATGTTTGCACTCTTAGCATGCCGACAGTTTAATTAACAAGCAATTAATAAGAGTTTGCACATTTAATTGGTGGTGCTTTGTTTTAAACCAGTGTATCCCTATTAAAGTAAATGCTGAGAATTTTAAAGGCAGCAACATCTCTGTGAAACAAACTGCATTCAATTTCTACTGCCTTTAGTTCCATTGACTTCAATAGAATTAAAGCAGTATTTGCATCATCCTTTCCCCAAGTTCTGATGTGGCAGAACTTTGTACTTCATTAAGCAAAAATAATGTGGTTCAGGATAACAAATTGCCAACACTTTTGTAAATCGTGTGTGGAACGTAACTGATTCCACCAGTCATTGTTCCAATGTGCTGTGTGCGTCATTTGAACATTCTGGTATGATGGATGATACAGACACAACTAATGTGCAACACAGTGTTGATTACATGGGTCAGGTGGGCATCAGTACTTACCCAGGGATTTCCTCAAATGCTGTAGCTCAAACAGAAATCTTCTCGTACAACTATTAACCCTGGAAAGGAAGCTCCCATTGTTTAAGGGCAGGGGAGGTGAATTTTCATTTTGACTGTGGCATGGTTAGAAGGGAAGTTTTACCAACTCCTTGATATTATGCTCAGAAGCTCAGGGGTGGAGTGACCCAAGAGAGGGCGTTTTCTGAGGCAGCCCCTCAGTTGTGCCTTTCCACCCCACACAGAGGTGGCAGGTGCATCTGGCTTCTTCACTGTATGGCTTTGTGAGAATGCTGAAGGTACACCTCTTCACCCTGGCCTTTGTCCCTAAAGAATGCAATTCTGTTTTAATTCTGAATTTTAAATAATATCAGGCTATACTAAGCTCACTTGCTTGGTTATCTCAACTAGGCTAAGAGGCACAATATGAGTTTTAATGGTACCATCCTTACAGGCTCATGCTTGTTTACTGCCTTAAATATTGTTACATGCCACCCCAGTCTCTGAGAGGTGTGAGATTCCAGAGGTCCAAGCACTTACCCAAGGTTCATGTTTCCTTAGGAAATGAAGCACAACAGAGAATGTTGTTTCTTCCTCCTGCCCTCTTTCCACAGCAGGCTCCCAGGGAGTAGAGAAATCAATTAGCAGCAGTTCTTCATTTCCAGCCAACAGCTCTTCAGCGTCATCCATCCATCTCCTCAGCCACCCCTTCCATCTGGCTGCCTCACACCTGGTCTACTGGGTCACTTTTGATGTCCTCATCAGGCATCTTCATAGAGGATTCTCATCCATTTTGTCAGCAGCTGGCATGTTCTATCAGGCCACTGGCCTTGCTGCTGGTGTATCTTGTCGAACAGGAGGCTTTGTGCTGCTATCCTTCCCTTCATTTTGGCTCAGGCACACCTTGCTCTCAGGCCTTTTCTCCAGGAAACACAAATCCCACTTCTGACACCAGTGTTACACGCCACCTATCTCTGGGCAGTGTGAGATCCCAGGGTTCCAGGTATTTATACAGGGTTTGTGTTTCCTCAGGAACTGAGGCGCAGTAGAGACTGTGGTGTCTTTATGATATATGGTTTATATACAACCTGAGCCTACAGTGGAGGGGCTTTTTTAGCATTACACTCCAAAAGGGTCTTGTTTCTCACACTGCTGCTACCTTGGATCCAAACTTAGCCACACTGTGTTCTGATGCCCCTTCTCCAGCTTGACACGTTTAACAGACTGAAACCCTGTTCCCTCAGTCATGCCACAGCCAAATGAAATCATAAAAACTTTCTCCTAACTCTGTCTTCTGTCTTCTGACTAACGATCTTAGAGCTCAGTAAGGGACTTCTTCAATTTTCTGACTGACACAGATTCTCTGCTTTGCCATATCTCAAACAATTTCCTGAAAACGGAAAAACTGGTTCAGCCTGTATTTTGACACTGCTAAATTCAGCGTCTGGTGGCTCATCTTAATACTCCAAGCATTGGTTAACCCCAAAACTTAATAAATCCAGGAATTTTTGGTGTCTTGCACCGACAAACTCTGGCACCAACAAACTCATAACATTGTTGTTTCCAATGGTAAACATCCCTGCAGCATGTAGATAAGTGTCAGATTTCTCACACATCTCATTCAGTTTCATAAGCATTACTACTACATTATTCAATATTTTCCTCTGAGCCAGCTAGTTATGAAAGGGAATTGTGTAACAGACAATGGGAAGCAGCATTCTCTACTAAAGGAGACATGTCGGGTTGGTGAGTCCTAGAAAGGTTTCCTAGAGCTGACTGGATTCTGAGAATGTACTGAATAGCCTGTGATGTTGATGTCCTGTTGGAACTGTGGAACAGCAAACTGACTTCACCCATTAACACAATGGTATCTAGATAGTCTCTTCCCACTGCAGCAGAGGGCATTCCTGTCAAGAGCCGTGGTTAAATAAATATATTCCCCTCAAAGGGCTCAGTATTATCAGTGAGGTCTGTAGTAGCTTTTAGCTGAATGCTTGGGGGCACAAACTGGGTAGAGGGCACGGGTCCCTGTGTGCACCAGTCCTGCTCCCTTCTCTCCTTACCTTTGTGTGTTCAGCTGATTTGAAGCACGTTCAGCTGAGTTATTTAAGGAGAGACCTTTTGGTGGAGCCCCTGCCAACCTTGCAGTTCAAAAGCACACCAGTGCAAGTAGATAAATAGGTACTGCTGCGGCGGAAAGGTAAACAGAGTTTCTGTGCGCTCTGGTTTCCATCACAGTGTTCCATTGCACCAGAAGCAGTTTGGTCATGCTGGCCACACGACCCGGAAAGCTGTCTGTGGACAAATGGTGGCTCCCTCAGCCTGAAAGTGAAATGAGCACCGCAACTCCATAGTCACCTTTGACTGGACTTAACTGTCCAGGGGTCCTTTACCTTTACCTTTTTTACTTTTATATAGTTCTAACCAGTGCTATTTTTCTATGAAAAGAGGTGCAGAACTCACCATGAACTCCTCCCTTGTTCTCTTATAATGGCAATGGTGCCTACCTAAGAGGATGTCAGAACTGAGTTCCAGTGAGTTCTGGCTGGGAAAAAAAGCCCTGGTTGTAACCCTTCTCCTAGATAAATCAGGGGAAACGAAAGCACCACCATTTCTAAGCCCTATCAACACTGTGTGTTAACGTCAAGAATGCGGCAACACTTTTTCCTCTCAGAGAAATGATTAGCATCAGGAGATAACCAATTTAGATTCCTTGCATATTACATAAATAAGACCCATACCTTAGTAAGCTAGCTAGACCATGTGTGGGAAACTGAGGGCCACTTTCCTTCATCGGCAACCTCATAGGGGCCATGTGCTAGTAGGAGGTGGAACCAGAGGCAAAAGGAGGTGGAACAATGGATGTAACACTTACCTTCTGTTGCAAGCAAAAGTGAGAAATTTCTACACCAATGCCCTTCTCCATCAAGGCAAGGAAGAGGCGTTACGACAGTTCTAGGATACATTGCAAGCTGGCCAAAGCTCACAGCCAAGATATATCCTGAGGGCAGTCCTGAGCATCAGGCAGAGAGGCTAGGAGCGCCACATTCCATACCTAGGCCTGAGGTCAGTGGCGGAGCGTCATGCTCCGGCACCGGGGGGCAGAGAGCAGGTGGGGGCGGGGCTGGCGTGCATCCTGGGGGAGGGACTCGCCACCTGCGGGGGTGGGGCACCCAGTGCCGGCAGAGGGAAGCAGGCATGATGGCACCCTGGGGATCGCGCTGCCAGGGGCGGTGTGCTCCCCCCACACTCCTCTTCCTTCACCAGTGCCTGAGGTTTGACTTTGAACAATTAGAATCTCCAATTTGGCTTTTTGTGGGGGAAGGTGAAACAGCAGGTAGTGGCCTCTCAGCTCCAGGCAATATTTGAGGGGAATTTGCTAGTCTCCCAGGTCCTAGTCCACTCAACAAATATAAATTGTGTACAGATAGAGCATATGCACATCCCTTTCTATCTTCCATCCAGACATGCAAGAGACATTTGGCAAGTGAAGGATGGCTGGTGGCAGGTGTGGCCTAGGGGAAGGTGTTGTTTGGAGGGCCTGAAGTTCCCTCTCTGTGCCTCCTCTCTCTTGCCCTGATTGATGTAAAAATCTGTGCTTCCTCCATTCTTCACATTTAGTGGCAATTAATATTGGGAGAAAAGCTCCCATAGGTTCCCAGAGTTCCGGCTTTACATTCACCTTACAAACAGCCACTTATGTCCTTTCTAGAGTCAAATCTCTTCACAAACTTCTCCCAAGAGATCCAAAGATTTAATCTCAGGATGACAAAATTCCCTTATAAAGCAGTACACTTCCCTGGGAAAGAGCTAATGACAGCAGATAGTCTTTCAACAGCACTGCTACAGGCACCATTATCACCAGATGAATGACATGAAGAACATGATGTTGCTATCTCTGTGGACTTCATTTCAGAGAGGATATCAATACCAGTCTTCCACCCGCAATGCCCCCCCCCGACAAAGTTTCTGGAAACACAAGAGGCCAACCCTTTGTGTGAGAAAATACAAATAAATATTGCTTAGAAGAGTGGCTGCAAGGAAACCTGAGAGGTGCTGAATTGGCTAAATAGCAACACGGGAGACTCCAGCTTCCTGTGTTCAGGAATTTGTTCATATTTCAAACACAGCCACGATGCCAACAGCATCAGAGAAAGAAAATTTTAGAAAAGATACGCTAAACTCACCAGTGCAACACTAAATGTCAAGCTTCAGCTCATCAGCCAGTTTTGAGATGGTGTACAAATCGTGACTACAACAGGTATAGGTAAACTGCCACATTTGAATTTAAGACCCGCCAATCCCAGTAGAGGCAGAACTTTTGGATCACCCACAATCAGTGCTGCAGTTGCTCTAGAGCAGGGGTCAGCAAACGTGCTCAGCAGGGGGCTGGTCCACTGTCTCAGACCTTGTGGGGGGCCAGACTAGATTTTGAAAAAAAAGAAGAAAAGCGAATGAATTCCTATGCCCCACAAATAACCCAGAGATGTATTTTAAATAAAAGGACACATTCTACTCATGTAAAAACATGCTGATTCCTGGACCGTCCGTGGGCCGGATTTAGAAGGCAATTGGGCCGGATCTGGCCCCCGGGCCTTAGTTTGCCTACCCATGCTCTAGAGCAGCCTTTCTCAACCTGTGGGTCCTCAGATGTTGTTGAACTACAACTCCCATCACCCCGAGCTAGCAAGACCAGAGCTCAGGGATGATGGGAGTTGTAGTCCGACAACATCTGGAGACCCACAGGTTGAGAAGCGCTGCTCTAGAGAGACAAGATTTGTAAAAGACTCAGGGCCAGTTTGGGTGATTCCATTTCTAGTTTACTGCACAGAGCAATGCACTGTCCCTGGATATCTATCCCACTTAGAGCCTGTGTACATAAAATCCTAGGTACATCAGGCAATATTTTATTTAGCAATTGACCACACAGTGTTAGCCTACATAAATAAGATTGCATGCATGTTCTGTGTTTGGATTTGTCATCTGCATGTGAATGTGTGGGGACAGCACAGTTGAGGTAGTGTGATGGATGGAGGGTGCTCGCCCCCTCCTCATGATAACTTGGTCGGTAATAAACTGGTTGTACTGTAGTTTGAATACAATTATAAAAGTATTGTTATGAGTTGCTGGGGAGAGTTGAGACCTTTCTAACCCCTGGATCTAGCAAGTGTTAAAATATAAGCCTGGCCCCTGTGTTGAGTTGATTGGCTGGGTGATGGGCCATTAAGAGAACAAAGGGAAGGGGACTCTGTTTGAGACAACAAATGGGTGTGCCCCCTCCCTCAACTCAGAGATAGTTAGATGGAGAAAGCCAGAGTTTGAAGTAGAGTTTTGGGGCTGTGATGTGAACTAGGGTAAAAGTAAGTAACTAGAGAGAGAGGCGGAGCAACATGGTTTGTGAAATTAGTTGAAGATGGGAGGAAAAAACAGAGGAACATGGAAGCAATCGACATCCCCTCCAATTTGGAAATAATCATTGTGATTTAAACAGAAACACAATACATCTCACCACAGTGGAGAAGACTTTGAGAGCTTATCTATACCTACCTTTTGCCCCATTCTTTAAACCAAACTTGATTGGATAGCCCTTCAAATGGATCAGGAGTAGGGAACCTGTGACTTTCCAGACATAGCTGGACTGCAGCTCCCATCATCCTTGTCCATTGGTACTGCTGGCTAGAGCTGAGAGGAGTTAGTGTCCAACAACCTCTAGGAGGCTGCATGTTCCTCATCCCTGAAGCAGTGGACTGTCTACTGTAAAGTAGGACACACGACTACTTTGTCGATTAGCTGTTGGTTCCAAGGTAGCTGAGACTCTGAACAGCAGCACTCTTTTTAGAGATTGGGGATACATTGCAATATTACATTGTGTGCTTATAATGCTCACAGTCTGCACTTCAAAGGCAGAATCAGTGTTATATACTTGCCTTAAACAGGACTGGGAGTAAAATGTGAATTAGAAAAAGAAAGGTCTTGTCACCTTCAGCAAATTATGGCATGCTCTTTCTTTCTAGAGGAAATGTTTTCCTCCACTCCAAAACATTAGTTCCCTCTCTTATCTCTGGACAAGGTGGGTGTGGACCTCCTTTCCTCTCTAAAGCTCAACCCAGTGATACTTTTTTGGGGGGAAATCAGCTACAGAATATCAGCTACAGAATATCTCATTCCTGCACTCCAAGTTAATGCACTCAGGGAAAAAACTAGCTCATAACTGTTTCTCCTTAACAACCTTAAGTTTGAACTGTAAAAATTGCAAAGGAATATGTGTGTAGCACATGCCTCTATATGAGCTTCACAAAGTAGTTAAAGGAGAAGTGGCTAACCTTTTCTGGCCCATGGACTGCATACACCCTTGGCCAACTCTCTGAAGGGCAGTGGCCACCCCATACAAAGGTGAATCTAGGGGCGCCCCACCAGTTCAGCCACCAGTTGGGCACAGAGCTTCTGAGGTGTCACTGCTGGTGCTGCAGCTATGAAGTCCAACAGAAGACCAGAGGTAGGGGGACAGATTTTGGTGTTACACAGGGTGCCATGGAAATTTGAGGTGCCAAGGTCTGCCATTGCCACTTTTGCAGACATACCCTCAGGCATATACACAGTTCCCGCTCCTTAACTAACCTGTGCAGATCAGCTAGGAGGTTGTCATAAAATGATGAATCTGGTGACTAGGGAGGGAATGATCTGCCTCTCCCTCAGAGTGCTGGATTGCATGGAGAAATGTAAACCTCTCTTCCCACTTCAGCACAGTGTTAAATTTATTTGTTAATGTTTTGCTGCACCCAAAATCAGTGGGTCCATAGGCTATAATTTTCTTTTGGAGGGGTGCCTAATCCACCTCCTGCCCCAGGACACTGTTTAACACTCTTAGGCAAGGGCATTATAGGATATGGTAAGTGCTACAGGTTAAATAATCTTAAAAATGGGTTATACACCTTTCAGAATGGCAGACACTCTCAAAGTATTGTGGGATGGTGATGCCCACCCATCTGCCATCTTAAGTGTGCCAATGACCTTCAAAACACCATTAATCACACATAAAGTAAATTCGTTGAAACTAAGGACTTTATTTCAATGGGTATACAGTCATACCTTGGTCCCGAGCGCCTTGGTACTCAGACGTTTTGGCTCCTGAACGCCGCAAACCTGGAAGTGAGTGAGTAGGTTTGTGAACGTTCTTTGGAACCCGAACGTCCAATGTGGCTTCCGATTGGCTGCAGGAGCTTCCTGCAGCCAATCAGAAGCTGTGCTTTGGTTTCTGAACATTTTGGAAGTTGAACAGATTCCATTCGACTTCCAAGGTACAACTGTATTTAAAGGGATGCCCATTGCTCAAACACTCTTGAAAGAAAAGGAAGTGGTTGGGGGTATCCTTAAGGCACTGCTCTCCCTTGAGAGCATTTTCACAGGGTGCTTAGATTTTTAACGGGGAAGAGAAAGCAGAAGAGGACTCTTTGTTGTACAGATTGAAGTGAGCCTTATGGCCAATGCATATTTTTACATCCATATATCAAGCCTGACGTGTGAAATTGCCCTTACAATGAATGTGAGCCTCTGCTACTGATTTTGTACATGAGTCAATATTGTTAATGTGGGAAAGAAAGCCAATTACTTCCCATGGGGGTGGGGAATGCATTTTTTCACCAGTATAAACCGTACACATGTAGGAACTACAAAGCTGTAAAAATGGCCTTATAGGAGCACGACATTCAATACAGGATCTCAAAGCAGCTGTCTTATTACAAAAGAATTTCAGAAACACTTGAAAAAGAAGTTGCTGAATTACAACTTATCACTAAACTGAAAACTATGGAGAGACCTGGTCTTAATAAAGATATTAGATTCCTGTCTCATTACATATGCTAATCATCTGCATACTATCCCTTGCTTTTTCCTGTAGGACTAATTGCAGTCATTAACATTTGTCAACAGGTTTACCATACCAATTGAGTCAATCACCCATCTCCTACTACCCTCCTGAGAAAAAAACCCCACTCCACCCTCCCACTATATATAAGGGTCTGGTGACTTCTGTTTCAGTGTATCTGAAAAAGTGTGCATGCACACGAAAGCTCATACCAATAACAAACTTAGTTGGTCTCTAAGGTGCTACTGGACATTATATGCATATATATATATATATATATATATATGTTGTTGTTTTGTTGTTGTTGTTTAGTCGTGTCCGACTCTTTGTGACCCCATGGACCAGAGCACGCCAGGCACTCCTGTCTTCCACTGCCTCCCGCCTCCAAGTATTGGAGTCTCAGCTTCAGGATCTGTCCTTCCAGTGAGCACTCAGGACTGATTTCCTTAAGAATGGATAGGTTTGATACACACACACACACACACACACACACACATATACATATATATACATATACATATATCGACTGCAACAGACCAACACGGCTACCTACCTGAATCTGGAGCAGTGCATGTGAGTTGAATTGTCTTAAAAGTCTGCCCAGCGGCAGCTGGTGACTATCAGGGCTGGCAGGGTGGGAGTCAGGTATGCCAACAGTAGGTGGAGCCTGGGCCAATGATGGGCAGAGCCAAACAATTCCAGTTTTGTCCCCATCCTCCTTGCTACTGAGTTCTGCAAGGGCAACACTGAGACCGAGGAGGAGAAAACTGATAGCCAGTGTCATTCGCTGGACTGGATGCCAGTAAGAAGACAGGCAGGCGGGAGCTGGATGTGGCCAGCCTGAAGTTGTTAGGGCAGGGCCACATTTGCCTCCACTGTGTATGGCGATAATTTTCAGAGGCTGTTGTGGCAAAAAAGGGGAGAAATTCAGTCTTGTGGCACCTGCAAGACTGTCCTTTTATTATGACATAACAGAATCACAGAATTGTAGAGTTGGAAGGATCCCAAGGGTCATTTACTCCAACCCTCTACAGTGCAGGAATCACAACTAAAGCATCCCTGACAGATAGATAGCCAACTCGGCTTCAAAACTTCCAATGAGAGAGCGTCTGCCACCTTCTGAGGGAGTCCATTCCACCTTCCAATAGCAAGTTCTTCCTAATGTTTAGTCAGAATCTCTTTCCTTGTATTTTGAATCCATTGATTCATCAGATGTACCCAAGCATTCACCTTGGATCTTGTATTTGCCTCTTAATGTCTTCTGGGCCTCTTCCTCCTCTTCTCCAGATTTTATGGCAAGTCTCAGATTGGAGGAGGGCCAAAAATAACACACACACACACACACACAACTGTATGTGCCATCAAGGGCCTTGTAATCGCCCAGCGCACTTGATCAATGTCAATCAACTGCTTCATAACATGTGACAGACCCTTATGCTGACAGGGAAGGTGATGTGGAAGGAAACCCGCAGAGGGTGCAGTGGACTCCTTTAATCCACCTCTCCCTCCCGTCTCCATAACTTCCCTCCTTCCCTCCTTTCTTTTCTGCCCGCCTGGCAGACAGACAGACAGCGCAAGCCTCCCTCTTGTAGCCTGGTGGCCTGATTCTGCTCTTGAGAGCTCCATCTCTCTGAAGTTCCCCAGGGCTTCCCCCGCCCTGAGAAAGAAAGCCTCGCAAGAAAGGCGTGTCCTCCTTGTCAGGATTGCTGCTGCTGCTGCTGCTGCTGCGGGAGGCAGATCGGAGCTATAAAAGCCCTGCTCAGAGGACGGCTTGGGCTTCACTCCCCGCCTCTGCTTGCTGCGATAGCACCGAGGCCGTGCAGAGCCAAGCAGCGCCGCCGCCGCCGCCTGCGTGCCTGGGGGCAAAAGAGAAAGCGAGCGAGCGGAGACGCGCAGCCACCGAGGGCGCCGGGCAAGCCCAATGCGCGGACTAGGTGCCTTTGCAACATGCAGGAGCTACACATCAGCTAAACGGAGTTTGCACGCCGCTGCTGGGGCTGGATTGCAGCGCTCTCTTTCCTTATGAAGAAGGCACAAGTGAGTATCGCGCGGGGGAAGTTACGCGCTCTTGTGGTATATATTTTTGCACGGATAGGTGGCGGCGGCGGGGAGATGGTCTCCTCTCCTCTCCGGATGACTCAGAAAAGAGCAATTGCTCAGGGAACTCGGAGAACCCGCTCTTAGGCCGGAGTAGCGCTGCCTTCCTTCCTCGGGCACTTGTCTCAACTGAGAGAGACCTGCCCGGGGCTGTCGGAGTGCACGCTGAATGCTGAGCTGACAGGCGTCTGAGTCTCCGGAGTGTAGCAGGAGCTCTTAACTTCCTGCACGTGGATTCGGGTGGCACAGACATGGAAGTCGTATCTGGGTTCCCAGCAGATGGGCATCGACCTATAGCACTTGGGATGTGCTGATGATGAGCTAGTCCTCTGCCAGGTTGCTCTGACCCAGAGGCACTGCGTCCGTTGCTTGCCAAGGCGCCTTCCCCACGACAGCGCTGTTCCCGAGTTTCGCGCGGCGAGACGCTGCCCTTATCTGTTCCTTCCTCCTTATCTGCACTGTCCTTTGTGCAATTTCGAGGGAAAGTTCCTTGCTGCACTGATAGGGCACTATTAATAGATGATGTATTACAGATGGTGTGAATAATGCACACACGAGATAAGCAGGTTGGCAAGCAGGCGCACGGAACCTGTCCCCGCTGAAATTTTGCTGCTGCTTATTTCTGGCTTGCAGCAACTTCATTCAAACCTCCCGTTCTGTGCGCATCCCTTCCACGTACACTCGCATCTGTCACCACCAATACACTTCCATTTCTCTCTCCTTGCCCAGCCTTGCTTAATACATGGCTCTGTGCGCTTATTAGAACCCTCTTCCATTACTGCTTCCCAAATTGCACCCAAGTGGCGGGTAGTGTATCTTACATATGAGGCAGAAGGTGTTTGCAGAGAAAGGAACCAGAAAATAATCGCTCTGGGATTTATTTTAATTTTTTTATTGCTAATTGCAATAAGCTGCTTAAAGTGTGACTTGAAGGGAATGGGTAGTGTGCAGAAGTTGTGTCTACTTTGTACATATCACACTTGGTTTTGTTTAACGTTTTCACATAACTGGTTCTTTCCTTTCCCCACCCCCTTATCGCAAAGCTGTGCTTACTTTCCTGCCAACTTCCTTCGGTACCTGCTGCTCTCTTGGCTCATTCCATTTTAGGTCTTTCATGTGTATCTAATAGGGGAAAGGATGCAGTGGATGCAAGAAAGGAAATAAGGTGGGAGGGGGGAATCAGGAAAATTCACTTTGGTAGATCGGTCCATTGGTTGCTCAAGAAGAATGAAACAGGGAGGCTCTGTATTTTATGTGACACTTAGCACTTAATTTTGGGAGCCTGAAATCTTAGGCACCCTGAAAGATTTAATACCTATTTGCAGGGTAGATTGATCTCTGACAGTCTTTGTAGTACTGGAAAGTAAAAGTCCTACAAACTTTGGCTGTTTGGTGGTTGGCCCTTAATTGCCTGGTTTGTACCCAACCAGGGTACAAAGTTTGCAGAGTTAGGCTGTATGCTGCAAACTTCCAGGTGTCTGAATCTGCTTAGAACTAAATGAGCACTCACAAGCCCTCCCAAAAGCTGGTTGCAATATAATGTAATGAGGACAAAGGATTTGGTTTAAAAATAAAAACTTTAAACGGCAATGCTGGCCGGATCTCACTCCTAGACTAGAACTTGAGTCTTTTGGAAAAGGAAAGTTTATTTTCAATGTAATGTTAATGTTAACATTCCAGATTCCAGCAAAGCTGACATGATAGATCTCATCCCATTAATCTGAGGAAGGAGGCAGTTAGCTGTGGTGCTCTGGGTCATATGGCTGAGCTCAGGAGTTCCTCACGGTGGCCTGTGGCACCGTTTTGACTTAGCAGAGAAGCATCCATCAGCCACCACCACACTCTCAGCCTTCTTGTGAGCTGGAATTCAGTTTCAGGGATGTGGTCAGGCTGAGAGCGATATTTTTATTTTTGTCATTGGAAAAAATGGAGGGTGGGGGCCATTTGCCGAAAGATCTGTTCTCTTCTTGCTGAACAGTGTTAGATGTTAATCTAAGCCGAGAAGGGCAAAAACAAATGTCTGATTCCTTCGGAGAGATCAGAGTAGACGAGGCTTCAAGCAAGAAAAGGAAGTGCCTCTCGCCCCTCTCCCCACTTTAGAAAAAGTAACATTCCACACTCAAGGCAAGTGGAAACTAATCTGGTGGTGATAGTCAAGCACACCTGATTTCCCCCTGCTCCCTTTGTGTCATGCAACAGAGTGCGAATGAAATGGATTAAACCAGAGGATGTTTCACCTGAGGTGTGGATGTAGGTTGATGTTAGTAGGCGCCTGCCTTTTGACCCGGGGAGAGGGGGGATTGTACTGAATGACCTCTAGGTGGCTTCAGAGTGTGATGTAATCAGCCACTACATCATTCTACGTCAACCATTGTTTTATACCTTTCATCTTGCTTCTGTAATATGCCCTATTGTTCCCACCACATTTTCACCCAATGGCTTTTTGAAGAAAAAAAAAGGGGGGGGTGAGAGAAACAAGGTGGATAAGCGAATAGCTTCTGCTTCAATTTGTGTTAAATATTTCAGGTCAGATTTTCAGCTTGATTCCAAACGTCTTTTCTTGGAAGTAAGTCCTGCTGAGTTCAGTACTAAGCTCAGTAGGACCTAGGTCGTAGCAAGCATGCTTCGTATTGCAACCTAAGGCTCTAATGCTAAGCATGCTTGATGGGAGTAAGTCCCACTGAACTCAATGAGACCTGTGCATTTATGAGCGGCTTTAAAAATAAAGTTTTTGAGCAACTGGTATGACTTACACAGAAGATCACCAGTTTTGTTATTATTATGATTTTTAATCCTTAAAATTCATTATAGGACATATGCCAGATATGAACATGCTTATATATACAAATATGTGAGTATATCGTAATGTGGAAGTTTAACTCTTCTATTATGGTTAGGGGTACAGTTAGAAAAACAGATGCATATAAATAAAGTAGTTTGGTGTGCAAGAGAAGAACTTCATTTATAACAGCCTTGATGTGTAGTTTGTGACCTCCCACACTTAAAGGAAAGAACCCAAGTAAGCTGGCACCACTTTTATCATATTGGAAAACACTTTTCATAACTTTGATCTGAGCATGTATGTACAAGATTTTATTTTATGTTGTGGTCTTTTGAAAAATGTCTTTGTAGTAATGCCTCTTAAATTAACCATGTAGGATTCAAACATTCAGCAACTCATTTACAGTAAGCACACTGATGTAAGCACGTTGAAGGATTACTTGGGTGAGAGGATTTGCAGGATGATAAGTTTAGTAAAAGAAACACTAGTACAAGAGGCAAATCTATACAATTTTGACCCTATCACTCAAAACATTAAAGTTCTCACAGTAATTGTTGGAAACGTGTTTTAAGAAAAAAAGGGGGCAGGGGAGAATGAGTTTAGAAAATTTTGGACTTGCAAAAAAGCCCCTATTTTTACAGCTTTGATTCTGCAGCTAATATATTGGGAGAAGTGTGTGTGTGTGTTTTAAAAAGATACTGCAGCGATTGCACCAACTGTATGTCAGGCATTGAAATATGAGGGATAATAATGAATTTGGTGATAACTGTCCAGAGCCCGTCAGAAATTTGACCTGTTGGCTAGACATGCAAACTTTAGGAGACCTTAGTAGTGGAAAAGAGCTGGAGGCAGAAAGAATACAGCTTTCTTTTGTTGAATGCGTACATTCATTGCCAGCAGTTATATGACCTTCAGGGCTTCTCAGCGAGGGCAGTCCTGGTAGTGCAGCATTCTTGCTGTTGAAGAGGATCTTTGGAAATAAGCTGGCAGTGCAAACCATACCAGAATATTTCCCGAAGGAGAGCAGAAATAAAGGGAAGATGATATTATCACCACCACCACCATAATCATTATATCTTGCAAGACAAACCAATTCCCATACCACTTGAAGGACTTGTGCACTTGATTCAGAAGCCTTCTTAAAAGGCCCAATTTTTGTGACAAAGCAGTCTTTGCTTTGGGAAATGAGAGCTGCATTCATAAAGGGGCAGTTAAACTTACTGACCTGGTCTGGATCTAGACGTGTCCAAGTTGTGACTCAGTTTTTTGTTTAGTCGTCTTAGCCGTGTTCGGCTCTCCGTGACCTGACCCCATGAACCAGAGCATGCCTTGGAAACTCTCACTTTCTTCTCAAATCTTCTCCGTTTTTATGTCCATGGAGTTTTCTTGGCAAAATACTGGAGTGGATTGCCAGTTTCTTCTCCAGGTGGATCACATTTAGTCTAAACTCTCAGCTATGACCTGTCCGTCTTGGGTGGCCCTGCACGGCATAATTCATAGCTTCTCTGAGTTATTCAAGCCCCTTCACCATGACAAAGCAGTGATCCATGAAGGGGGTGATTCAGCTAAACATGTTGTAAACTCATAAAGTACAGTGGTACCTCGGGTTACATATGCTTCAGGTTACAGACTCCACTAACCTAGAAATAGTGCCTTGGGTTAAGAACTTTACTTCAGGATGAGAACAGAAATTGTGCTCCGGTGGCGCGGCGGCAGCAGGAGGCCCCATTAGCTAAAGTGGTGCTTCAGGTTAAGAACAGTTTCAGGTTAAGAACAGACCTCCGAAGCAAATTAAGTACTTAACCCGAGGTACCACTGTACATGGAAATCCAGTAGGGAAAGACGGGACTCCACAGCACCATCTGGTGTCACATTGTTATATTGCATATACAACACATATAAAACGCTTCCTCTTTACCGATCTAGCTGAGTCCCTGTAGTATTGCAATGCCACTTTGTTCTCCTAATAGCCCAATAATAAAAAGAATACCAAAGAGAACACCTGGGGGTGAGAGGCAGCACCTGCTTGAGAATCAGAGGAGAAGGTTCAAAGATTCAATGATTATGCCCAGATGCAAAAGAGCTGAGCTGGAAATAAGTTTGGGTTTTGATTTCAGTTTCTATGTGAGCCAGAGTGAGACACCTGACTTTTGCAGGCATAATCCTAGACCAATAACGTGTGAACTTGGTGTCTGGCCATTTGTTTGTATGCTTATGTTTAAAACTCAGTGATAGTTTCTTCCCTCCCCCTTAAAAAACAAACCAACCTCTGGCTTTGTTTTGCAGGGCTTGGTTTGGACCAGCAGTAAGCTTCCAAATCTTTTTTTGGTATCGGTGCTTAGGTTTTGGAAAAAAACATAAATGTGTCTTTAATTGGTGCTGAGGGAATTTTCCTTGGAATTCATGGCTGCAACCAACCCTCCCACAGTTCAGAGGACTTCTTGCACCCCAACTGTCTGCACAAAATCTGTGATCCTTTAGCAGGGTTCATTTCTTTTATAACTCCAGCAGAACCCCATTATCTAATCCAGGCACATGTTCTTGAAATGAGTGTTCTAACACCTTATGCAACATTTCAATGATGGATGAGCCATGATAGACCTGAGAGTCCTGTGCTGGAAGCTTGCTGTTGTTGTAGCTTTTGCATGACTCAGCAATTCATGGTGTTATTCCATCTTTATACAGTGCCATAGGGGAAGCTGTTATTCCATCCAGGAAGCCAGCTCAGGAGTTGTACAACATAGGATGCATATGTTAAAATTGAACGTGCATTAAAAATTGGCACCTGTTACAAAGAAAGCATATAAAACCAGTTCACATTCTTTCTGTTGAATGCTGTGGGGCAATGCCACCATGAAAGAGAGACAGAATAAATATTATGTTGAAAGAGAGCTTCATTTCTGCACATCCTTCCATTTACTTAGCACGTCATTTAAAAAATGCCTATCATTTTAATTAAACTGATGAATTTCTTATTTTAATAGGGCACTTAAGGGGTGTATCTGGCAAATAAAAAAGAATATTTTTGATCCAAAGTCTTCGTAATGACCGAAACTTGTATAAGTGTGAATATTAGTTATTTTATTAGTTAAAAAACTCATTTGGAAATGAACTGAATAGCTGCTGGAGGGGATGCGTATGGGGAGCATAGAGATGTAATCTTCATTGAATAATTGATTTTAAAACTGCAAGCATCCACAGGTTGTAATTCTCAAGCTACTCATTTTGGCATTGATCCATGAAGGCCATCAGGTCTGCTACTAAGAAATTAGTTGGAGATCTGCAACCAAGGTTTCTTAAAACATGAGTTATACTGGCTAAAATGCTCTCCCAGTTTGTTTCGGGCCCCACACATCAAGCAGGCCACACGCTGGATTTGATCTTTGGCGCCGGTATAGATGTGATCATGTGTCCTTCAATGAAGGTGCCATGGTCTGATCACTACGCTCTGAAAGCCAGGATTGACTTTCCACCCCCACCCTGCTTAGGTGGCGAGCCGATTTGGGCTCGCCCGCAGAGGCTGATGGACCCGGATAGATTCCGTCAAGCCTTGCGGGACCTTACTCCCCCTGGCGACTCATTGACTGAGCTTGTTGAGGGCTGGAATACCCAGCTCCTGGCAGCCATCGATGAGATCGCACCTAAGCGCCCTCTGCGACCCCGCAGAAACCGGGCTCCCTGGTTTACCGAGGAGCTTCGGAAAATGAAGCGGGACCTCAGACGGCTAGAGCGAGTATGGCGGGGTGCCCGTGACGGAGCCTCAAGAACATCTTATAGGGTTTTTATGAAAACCTATGAGATGGCAGTGAAGGCCGCTAAGAAGTCTTACTTCTCGGCTTCCATTGCATCCGCTAGCTCTCGCCCGGCACAATTATTTAGTATAATTCGGTCTTTAACGTCCCTTGAAGGACAGCCAAATTTAAACAACAATTTGACACACAGCTGTGAGGCATTTGCGAGCTTTTTTGCGGAGAAGGTCCTGTTGCTCCGCCATGACCTCCCTGCCAATTTGGATACAATAAAGGAACTGGAGGCCCCTCGACTGTCCTCGGGTCCAGTATTGGACCACTTTGACCGGATATCTCCAGCCGATGTGGACAGATTCCTCCAAGCTGGAAAGCCCACCAGCTGTCCTCTTGACCCATGCCCGTCCTGGCTGATTAGAGCGTGTCCAGACGAGGTGCGGGGCCCCCTGGGGGATATCATCAATTTGTCCCTTGGCACCGGGATATTCCCAGGGGAACTGAAGGAGGCGGTGGTGCGTCCGCTCTTAAAGAAAACATCATTAGATCCCTCAGATCTATCCAATTACCGCCCGGTCTCTAATCTTCCATTCCTGGGTAAGGTGATTGAGAGAGCGGTTGCTGAACAGCTTGGTAGGTTTCTGGATGAAACATCGGCTTTGGATCCATTCCAGTCCGGCTTCCGCGCTGGTCATGGGACCGAGACGGCTCTGGTCGCCCTAACAGATGATCTCCGCAGGCAGCTGGATCGAGGCGGGTCGGGGCTGCTGATTCTTCTAGATCTGTCAGCAGCCTTTGACATGGTCGATCACGAACTCCTGGACCACCGCCTTGCCGACGTGGGGATCCAGGGCACAGTCCTTCAATGGCTGCGCTCGTTTCTCTCTGGTCGGGGACAGAGGGTGGCGCTTGGGGGGGAATTGTCATCACGCCACTCCTTGGTGTGTGGAGTGCCTCAGGGTGCAATTCTCTCCCCGATGCTTTTTAACATCTTTATGCGCCCCCTCGCCCAGCTTGTCAGGAATTTTGGGCTGGGTTGCCATCAGTATGCCGATGACACCCAACTCTATCTGTTGATGGATGGCCATCCTGACTCGGCCCCAGATACACTGACCAGATGTCTGGAAGCTGTGGCTGGATGGTTACGTGGGAGCCGGTTGAAGTTAAATCCTTCGAAGACGGAGGTCCTCTGGCTGGGGCGGGACGATATGGGATTGAGGGGGCAACTCCCATCTCTTGCGGGGGTGCAATTAGTGCCAGCACCGGCCGTTAAGAGTTTGGGTGTAATCTTCGATACCTCCCTCTCTATGGAGGCGCAGATTACAGCTATAACAAAGGCGGCATTTTTTCATCTCCGCCAAGCTAAGCAGTTGGCCCCTTATCTCTCTCGTCCTGACCTAGCCACTGTGATCCATGCGACGGTCACCTCCAGACTGGATTATTGTAACTCGCTCTACGTGGGGCTGCCCTTGAGACTGACCCAGAAACTCCAGCGGGTGCAGAATGCCGCTGCGAGACTCCTTATGGGGTCTTCGCTGCGAGAGCACATTCATCCAGTATTATACCAGCTGCACTGGCTCCCGGTGGAGTACAGGATCAGGTTTAAGGTGCTGGTTTTAACCTTTAAAGCCCTATACGGCCTAGGGCCCTCGTACCTACGGGACCGCCTCTCCTGGTATGTCCCACAGAGAAACCTACGGTCAGCAAATAATAACATCCTCAAGGTCCCAGGCCTCAGAGAGGTTAGGCTGGCCTCAACTAGAGCCAGGGCCTTCTCGGCTGCGGCTCCAACCTGGTGGAATGCTCTGTCACAAGAGACTAGGGCCCTGCGGGACCTGACATCTTTCCGCAGGGCCTGCAAGACAGAGTTGTTCCGCCAGGCCTTTGGTCAGGGCGCAGCCTGACCCCCTCCTCTGGCAACCTGCACAAAATCTTGCTTAATCGGTTGCCATCAATTTGATTTTAACTAATTTTATAATGAAATATTTTTAGAATGTATGATTATTTGATTGTTTATTTGATTGTTGTTAGCCGCCCTGAGCCCGGCTTCGGCTGGGGAGGGCGGGATATAAATAAAATTTATTATTATTATTATTATTATTATTATTCCTGGCTGCTTAGAATAACCTCTAAGGTATGTGGGGAAGATAGGAGCTTAACCGCAATGGTTTTGTTGGGAAGACGTTACTGTTTCAAAATACAGTTTATAAGTGATTTGATGTGAGTAACTTCCATTCTATCATGTTCATAGAGTTTGTCTGCACTACTGCTGGCCTGGGAATAATTTCTGTGGCTTTGGCATGCAAGAGTTACAGCTCATTTTTCTGTGTCTTGTCTTTTCATATATCCTGCACTCCTACCGAGGCTCTCCTCTGACTCCTTTTTCGGATATATAGGGTGGTATTCAATGCTAGTCCTACTCAAAGTAGACTCATTGACGTTAATGTACATGAGTAACTTGGGTTCATTCATTTCAGCGGGTCTGCTCTGTGTTGGACTTAGCTGCATAAAACCCACTGGTTTTGCATGACAGTAACTGGCCTATCCTCAGGCATGCCCGATAGAAGCTTCTTGGCTATTTCATACCTAAATCAAGTTTAGTGAAAAGCAGTATGTGGAGGGAAACCAGGAAAATACAAGGTGGGACAGAGGTGAGACACCTTGCATTCTATCATTTTGTGTGTGGGGAGAGTAGACAAAGGTGGTAAAAGGACAACAATCTCCTACAGTGGTAATTGCTTTTCCATTGGCTTCATGCAAAATCCATATAGCTGACCCACAACTTGCACAGTGGTTATGTTCCAGGGGTGGTGCATAAAGCCGAAATCATGTATAGTCAAAAGAACTCTGAAATTGCCCCCTGCAGGGACCCCTTCCTTTCTGAAGCCTTGCTGCTGCTACCTCACCCCAAGGTGGAGAGCTTTTAAGGTCTCTGCTTTGCTTACTAGGCTTTTGGAAGCTCTCGTGCAGACTGTGGAAGGCTCATGCAAGATCTTGGATGACCCTGTGAGATCTCGTGAGAGCTTCCCAGAGCCCGCAAGGTGAAGAGCCTAAAAGATCTTCCTGTGCCTTGCATGCATTTAATTTGTGCCATGTCAGCTGGCCAGACTCCAACCACGTAAATCTGCAATCGAGCCTGTTAAAGAAGCAAAAGTTGTAAGTCTGCCGTACATAATTTGTAGTGACTTACAGTGGTTAGATAAATGCATTTTCTCTCTCTCTCCACTCATGATTGGGGGACATGGAGGTTTATAAAATGATGCGTGGCTTGGAGAAAGAGAAGGCGTTATTCCTCTCTCATATAACGCTAGAACCTGGGATGATCCAACAAAGTGGAATAAGGGAGCATTCAAGACAGACACAAGGATGTGTTTACACATAGGGCAGAGTTAACTTCTGGAAGTTGCTGCTCAGGATATGGCAGCTGCTACCTACATAGATGGCTTTTTTCAAGGGAATGAGAAAAAACTGTGTGCAACAATGGCATACAATGCACTTCAGAGGGAAGGTCATTCCAAAGCCAGGGAACCACCATAGAACCATCTCTCTCATATTTCCCTGCCCCTCAAATCATAGAGTTCGGTGGCAGTGCCATTAACACCCACACAGGTCAATTCAGAAGAGCTCCTCCTCCTTGAGGGTTTCCCAGAGGCATCTGGTAAATAATTAATGTGGAAATCAGGATCCTGAACTGGATAGGACTTTTGGCTCATCTAGCAGACCTCTTCTTGTGTTCTTATTACACTGGGATAGCATGGAGAGTGGCAACTGAGTAACCCACCTTTGGTTATGAGATATGAAGAAGCAGTAGTTGAGGTGGACATCAACATCTAGGTAGATGCTGTAAATGCAAGGCCAAACAGGATTCCAAGAGTGCGCCATGGATGGCTCTTTCCGAATATTTGTGACAGGGTGAGGGTTTTTTTTGTTTTTTGTTTATCCAGTAATTTCCCAAATTCTGAGTCAACTCCTAGAATTGGGTCAGGCTCATCAGGTTGCTAGGAAAGAGAAGACCAGAGAAAAGATGTGCTTGCTCTGTTGGCTTAATTTAACTTGGGGACATGGTAATTGCTTATGTAAACCACTTAGGGTTTTTAAATTATTAAATTAAGTGGTGTAAAAACTGCATAAATGAGCAAACAGGATCAAGTTGGCACTGCCTTTTTTAAAATAATCGGATTACTCAGTTTAGGGGGAGAAGAGGACAGGTGTTGCCAACTGGGTTGAATATTCTTCCATTATTCTTCCAAATAACCTACAAAGGTTCATCCCAGCTTCTGCACTTGGGTCCTGTTTGCAGACTTTTCATGAGCATCTGGCAGCCCTTTGTGAGAAGAGGATGTTGAACTAGATGAGCCTTTGGCTGGATCCAGCAGGGATCTTTTTATGTTCATCTGCTGGGCATCCAGAGGAGGGCCTTCTTTGTTGGTGGTGCAACTGTGTGGAATGCTGTCCCTGTTGAGATCAGAGCCAGATACCAACAGTGCTGTGTTGCTACAATGTGAACCAGTTTAGTATTTCTTTGTAAATGAGAAGTGGTGTAAGAATCATTTCAATGCATCAATCAATAAAATTTCCTTAATGGGAAAGATCAGAGCAAGGGTTTGCACTGAAGGTTGGGAGGTGGGAAAATGCCAAAGCAATAAGCTGTAGAGCAGAGTGACCAACTCTCAAGTTTGAGGGGCTCCTAATCAAATTTCACTGAGACTCAAAGGCTCTTACCCATTTGGTGGCAGTTGGTAGAAAGGTGATTGTAAAATCAAAGCCTGTTCATTTGGCCCCCATTTGAGCACATGAAAGGCGGAGGTCTGTGTCATATGTGTACATGACATATGCACATAGGTTGTGTGCTTGCACAATTGGGAAAACAGTCAGGCAAACCACCAGCATTTATTTTTATCTACTTGTCCACTTTTGATATATTTAAATATTAAATATTTAACTGTGTTTATGTAGCTGCCCTGTAGCAGGAATTCTCTGGGCAGCTCCGGATCACATATATCCATTGGAAGTCAATATTCGAATGGATGAATCTGTAGCCCCAGTGCAGAAAAGTTGGTGAATGCCTGGTGGTCATGAGAGCACTTGGGATGCATTCAGGGTCACAAACCATCTGTAGGGCATCATATTGATTACCCTCAGTGTAGAGAGTATTTGGCACAGGATGTTTTCCCTTGGCTGCATAGATTTGAGTGCCCTCACATTTGTGGAACAAACCTCTCTCTCTCTCTCTCTCTCACACACACACACACACACACACACACACACACACACACTTTTCCTGACCTCCACTTATGGGTGAAAGGAGACAACATTGTGTAGCAGAAATATATACATACAAATCCTATGAACATACAGTTTGAGCACACATAAGGATTTCACAAATAGCCAAGTGAGCACATGTTGGTTGGGGGAAGGACTTGCTGCAACGACGAGCCTCCTCATCTCTTCCCCACATCATGTGTGTCCACTGTATAAGTGTTGCGTTCTTGCATATTTTCTTTTAGTAAGAAAGCTAACGATGCTCAAGACATTTGTTTTCAAAGCAGCAAGTGTGTATTCAAACCATGCTCCTTTCACTAACAGTGCAATCTTACACATAACTATGTAAGTCCCAATTTGTAGACATGCATAGTAGGATTTAACTCTTTGAATATTACCGTATTTCTGATTTAATCATATCCTAAAGACAAAGAAACAAAGAAATAAATTTGGATTTTTATCTTTTTAAAGAATTTGTTCTTGTAGAATAAATAGATTTTTTTTTTTGGGGGGGGACCGTAACTGTCCAAAAACCACAATGTTTTCATCATGTGTTCCATTTAATGTGCCAATAGTATTGATGGTAATGAAATGCTAAGCTGATGAGTGACCGTTGTTGTGCTTATGGATGTATTAATGGATTTGTATGAGTTTTCCTGCCATGTCTGGCTTTTCCCGACATCACTTTTCTCTCTCTCCAAATCCTTCCTCACGTTTCCCACCCTGCTGCGCTGCTCCTTGCCATGGCGACTCACACTAATACTTCTAGAAATTGTATCTCCTCAGGGATGTTCCTGCTGACCTTGTTTATACTCTGAACATCCCTAGATTTTTTTTCTGTTCGACTGACACCTAGATTAGGAATTGTAAATGGAATTATATTGTGTGAAAACAGCAATTTCTTGTGGTTTGAAGGATTGTGTTTGAAGCTTAATAGAAGGGAGCCCAGGGTGCCACTGGTAAACAGATGTTCAGGTTTATTGAAAGGTTTGCAACAGAATAAGGCTGAGATGAGAACAGTTGTAGCACGTTGTGTAAAAAGGAACTGACCTGTGAAAATTCTAAAACACTGTTGGGGAAAAAGGAATGACTTTATTCATTACTCTGCTGTATATCTAACTGAGAATAAATTTTTTTTAAATGTTCCGCTGATCTAATATTTTCTATAGTAGCATCTGGTGCATATCAGCAGTTGACTATGTGTAGTCATCATATTTGTATCCCTACCTCACCTAGAAGGAATGCAAGGTGGCACACAACAATTCTCCCCACAACAATCCTCTCAGGTGTTGTTTCCTAAGCAAACCACCTTCTTAAAAAAATATTCCGCTTTGGTAATATAAGAACTGCCATGTGTCTCTCTGCATGAAATCACAGAGAACTGCTGACTGGCAGTACAGTGGTACCTTGGTTGTCGAACGCCTTGGCTCCCAAACAAATTGGCTCCCGATTGCTGCAAACCCAGAAGTGAGGGTTCTGGTTTGCGAATGTTTTTTGGAAGTCAAACGTCTGATGCGGCTTCTGATTGAGTGCAGGAAGCTCCTGCAGCCAATAGGAAGCCGCGCCTTGGTTTTCGAACGGTTCCGGGAGTTAAACGGACTCCAGGAATGGATTAAGTTTGACAGCCAGGGTACCATTGTATAGGCCGTGATGGGGAGATTCTGGATGGGGTTTAGATGCATTGTGCTGCCCCCAGAAATCTCCCCAGGTATTCGCCACCCTTCTCAAGTGCTGTTTGCATGGCTAGAATGTTTCCTTCAACCATATCAGTGGCTCGGTCTTACCCAGATGGAGACATGTTGGTCTTTTCTTTTCATGCAACCATTAAGTTGGTTTTTTGAGGAGGAGGGCAGAGGTAACATTTGGGAAGGGTCTCAAAGTGTGGCTGCTCTTCTCACATGTTAATGATTTATCTGTGAGTAATATGTACATAGGGCTTGTATGTCCCAACATTTGAAATAGTGAGATCAGTTGTGTTTCTGCAGGAAGGTTCCAGTTAGCAAAAGAACACTGGAGCACTTACAGTCCTTGACTCAGTCAATGGGTTGGTTTGGAACTAACGCCAAACCATATTTTAGCTTTTATGAGAACAAGTTTCACAGAGCTTGGGCTGGTATACCTTGCTGTGACTGTGTGGAGGAGCTCAAAAGCTTCGAGTTTTTTATTATTAGCCACATGTCATTATGGGACGCGGGTGGCGCTGTGGGTAAAACTTCAGCACCTAGGACTTGCCGATCGCATGGTCAGCGGTTCGAATCCCCGCGGCGGGGTGAGCTCCCTTCGTTCGGTCCCAGCTCCTGCCCACCTAGCAGTTCGAAAGCACCCTTAAGTGCAAGTAGATAAATAGGTACCGCTTTATAGTGGGAAGGTAAACGGCGTTTCCGTGTGCTGCGCTGGTGCTGGCTCGCCAGAGCAGCTTCGTCACGCTGGCCACGTGACCCGGAAGTGTCTGCGGACAGCGCTGGCTCCCAGCCTCTTGAGTGAGATGAGCGCACAACCCTAGAGTCGGTCAAGACTGGCCTGTACAGGCAGGGGTACCTTTACCTTTACCTTTTACATGTCATCAAAACCCTAAAGAGAGCCAGTGTGGTGTAGTGGTTAAGAGCGGTAGTCTCGTAATCTGGGGAACCGGGTTCGCGTCGCATGCAGCTGCTGGGTGACCTTGGGCCAGTCACACCTCTTTGAAGTCTCTCAGCCCCACTCACCTCACAGAGTGTTTGTTGTGGGGGAGGAAGGGAAAGGAGAATGTTAGCCGCTTTGAGACTCCTTAAAGGGAGTGAAAGGCGGGATATCAAATCCAAACTCTTCTTCTTCTTCTTCTAAACTGTGATTTGTTGTAGCTATAGCTAGTTGAAACAAGCCTTCATAAACTATGGTTTGAAGTTACCTTGTACTGTATTAACATATGATAGTTAAGATTAATTACAGTTTGTGGGGGGTTTTAATGGCATGGCAAGATTCTGATATTGAACCTGTGCCCATGCTGGATGGAAATATGGGATGGAAATGTTGCTGAGCCCAAGGCTCAGTGTGACTCATATTCATAACACTATTTGGGGAAATTGTTTTTCAAAACTGTGGATGTTAGGAAAAAGCCGCATACAAAATGTGTACATTAGGAGAAAATATTGTAGCACTAAAGTGCTGATTAATTTTCATATGTTTTTAAAGCAAAATTTGAGAGTCACCCATCCCTACTTTGAATGGAAATCTACCCCAGGTCTTTGTCAAGGCCTTTGGAAGGTAGTGAGACCTGAAATGAAACCAGTCAGCTAGAATCTGATTGTCTCCTGTTGCTGCTTGATCTTCTGTATTTTAAAGAAGTTTTATGGTGTTTCAATTATTAGGTATATGTGTTTATTGTTTTCTTGACCTGTTTTACTGTTGTATTCTCACCCTGGAACCAGTAGGTGAAGGATGAGTTTGAAATATCAAAAAATAAATAAATTCAGATTCAAAATTGCTGTGATCCCTCCAGATTGGTAGTCTAAGCTCCCACATACTTTCCTTCAAGTTATAGGGTAGGATTTTTTAGGAGGAAGGGAAGTAGCCTGATTGATCAGCATTGCTATTTTGATCAACAAAATGACATTAATTTGGTTAGCTAACTAATTTTGCAGATCTAATTGCAGCACTATGATGCCAGGATACATTCTTAGCAATACATAATGCAGATATACATATTCATATTCCAAATATAGAATGCATTATAGACTATCCAATAGTACTTTTAAAAAATGGAACAAGTTTGTCAAGCAGAAAAATGAAAAATGAAGCAAGCGGTCAGTTTGCTTATGAGCAAAATCTTGTTGTATGCATTTGCTCATGTGTAAAAGTTAAAAATGTTGCAGCCTTATGAAGTTCCTGCACTGCAAAGTTACTAGTCAGTTCTCATCTGCTGGCTGTGCTGGAAATAGCAGTTTTCAAAATTATGCAAGCAGAGATCTATAGTTGCATAAGTTCACGTGCAAACATGCTTATAACATCAAGCAATGGGGAGGAGGGAAGCTGTTTAAATTTGCAGATTGCTCTTTTGGTCTCCACTCCTGTTCATTTACCGCAAGTTGTGAATCACTGCAAGCAAGCACTCCAAATTATTACTATTCCCATTCACATTTTCTATGCCTGAAAAAGCTGTGTCGGACTTTTTTTTATTGGTTTTTATTTCAAAGGTGTATGTAAGGCTAACACATATCTTCTTTCCTAAAAAAAATTACTTTCTCGGCTGGCAAAGCAGTACAATGAAAACTAACTGCCTGTATTACAGTCCCCCCCCCCGATACTGCTAATGACCTATCTTTTCCCCCACCTCTCCCTCTTCTATGCATTGCACTCCTTAGACCGAGGTTTAAAAATAAACCTGCTACATTATACATGTAAGATAGTGGGCACAGTTGCAATCATACCAGAGAGAGCACAGTAAAGTGGCTATATTCTGCTCTGTGTCATCCGAGCAGCAAAAAGGAAGTGGGGCGAGGGAAGAGAAAAGCAGCAGCAGCCCATAATAAGCCTTGTCCTACTACAACCCTTGCCTGGTCAGAGAGAAATGTGCTATGAACATTTGCCGTTTTGTTGAGTGAGGGACAGAATTGAGAAAGAGATAACAAGCTATTTCTAGGTGCCCTTCCTGATGCTGTGGTGTGGGTCATTAACACCATCTTATTTCTATCCCACCTTTTTTCTCCAAGGAGCTGAAGTCGGCACATAGGGTTCTCCCTCTCCTCATTTAATCCCTCCAACAACCCTGTGATGTAGTTCAGGTGGAGAGGCAGTGGCTGGCCTGAGGTCACCTGCTGAGCTTCACGGCCGAGTGGGTCTCCCAGGTCCTAGTCTGACATACTAAGCACTACATTGTTCTGCCTGGACACTGAGGTCCAGCTTTGAGGGCCTTCTGGCGGTTCCCTTGCTGTGAGAATTGAGGTTACAGGGAACCAGGCAGGGGGCCTTTTTGATAGTGGTGCCCGCCCTGTGGAACGCCCTCCCATCAGATGTCAAAGAAATAAACAACTACCAGACTTTTAGGAGACATCTGAAGGCAGCCCTGTTTAGGGAAGATTTTAATATCTGAAGTACTATTGTATATTAATATTTTGTTGGAAGCTGCCCAGAGTGGCTGGGGAAATGCAGCCAGATGGGCAGGGTATAAATTATTATTATAATTATTATTATTATTTTTTATTTATTACACTGCAGAACAAATGGTGCTTGTTTGTTGATTGTTGCACATAACCATGTTGGAGGAGTGGGTAGGTGTGAGAAGGCAAGGACAATCCCTCTTCCGCCCTCTTTTCCCCACTGTGATCTCTTCTCTTTCCTTTCTAGAGGATACAGATGGGGTGTTGAGGAAGGAAGCCTTTAGGGCATTGGGTAAAAGGATGAGGGTGTCCAACTGATCTGTTCCACAGAATTGAGATATCACTTGGCAGAACCATTGGTCTTACATTTCCTTGACAGAGAGCAAAGAACACTCCTTTCCCCATGCTGGTACAGTGGACTCTCAGGTTGCGAATGTGATCCATGCAGGAGGCACGTTCGCAACCCGTGGTGTCCGCAACCCGCAGCACTATGTCTCCGCATGCACGGGTTGTGATTCGGCACTTCTGCGCATGTGCAAAGCGTGATTTAGTACTTCTGTGCATGCGTGAGTGCTGAAACCCGGAACTAACCTGTTCCAGTACTTCCAGGTTTCGGCATGTCCGTAACCCGAAGACATGCAACCTGAAGCGTCTGTAACCCGAGGTATGACTGTACTGACACAAGCAGTTATGTTGATGTGGAGCCAGCATGACATAGCAGTTGGACTAGGAGGTTAGGGTTCAAATCCTCACTCAGTGATGAAAATTCAGTGACTGTATCCTTTACCTCACAGGATTGTTGGAAAGAGGAAGATCCATGCATGTCTCCTTGAGCTTCTTGGAGGGAAGATGGAATATAACTTATCAACATGATGGGATGTCTTTTTATAGTGGGGAAATTTCTGCTATTTAGCTCACTTTGAATTGCAAACAGCCACAAACAAATGGTCAGTGTTGTCTCTGTATTAGATGATTAGGCACTTATTAGATGATTAGGCACTTGTAGATACATGCACACAGCAAAACAGACCATAGCTGTATCTTTGGATAAGGGTCTTAAACTTGGCAGAGTGAGATGGGAATGATGTGGCCAATAACTTACAGTGGATAAACATACTACCCCATTTCAGATTTTGGGTGAGTGGTTTATATTTTTGGAATGGCCATGCCATGCTCAAAAAACTGCTCTCACTGCAGGTAGAAGACAAATGTAGCAGGAAACAGACGGAGCTGTTACAAAGGGTTTTCGTGCATGTTAAATAATTTGTTGGAACTTTTCTTACCTGAGGGAGAATTAAAAGAATGGAACTCTATGGACAGATAGCTTGAAATGTCACAGTCCTGATGGTAATCACAGGAGCCTGCATTTTCATGCTAATGTGTGTGTAGACTAGGGTTCAGGCTCTTAATATGAAGCATGAGTTCTGTCCACGCTGTAGCCAAGAGGGCTTGTGCAATGAATTCTGTTGTTCCAGTATCTAATGCAATAATTACACAGCAACTCCTTTTTAAAACTGTTACAGATTTGGATGTCAACTCTTGTTTGAACTGAATAGCAACTGAGCAGCAAAAAAATAAAATAAAATAAAATAAAAATTATACGCTTTGAGTCGTATGTGGGAGGGTGAACAATAGGCAGCCAGCTTAATTTAGAAAACTTGTATAATATTACTTGGCACACTCCCTCTCTGGATTTTTTTAAAACCTCACGTACAAACTAAGCTTCCATAGAGAAGAATATGCAGAATTCCTTCCTGTAGAATAATTTTTGAGTATTTGGAATTGGCACCTGATTTAAGTTATGACATCTTTTGTATGTTTTATAAAGATTTTCTATTGACATGTTTTTGTTCCAGAGCAAGCAAACTTTATCTTCATTGATTACAAATCCATAAACTGTAATCCAGAACTCTGCATGCTCAGGAAGTTCCTACTGTTAGCTTTGACAATAAATTATGGCAGCATGGAAGATCTGCTAGCTTCTCCTGATGGAGTTCATTCAAACATGTGGTCCTCTACAATGCCTGTCATCACTGACCATTGAGCATGCTGGGGGTGAAGGGAGTTGAAGCCCTCCAACATCTGGAGGGCCACAATACCCCCAATATGACTGTTCTTCTTTTTTGCCAGACTACAAAAAGGTAATTGGAGGAATTTCCCCTGTTTTCTCTGGTGGGTGGGGCTTGAACTCTCATCTCCAGCTTCCAAATCCTATGCCCTGCAGTGCTTTTGTGCTGTGTACATCCTTATTGTGTGTCCTGGCCCCTCTCCTGGGCTGCTTGCAAATCAGCCTTTCCCCTAGGTGGGCCTTGAGTCCCATTCCAGGTGTGCTATGTGTGTGCAGGTGTCCTGCCCAGAGAACCTCGTGGGTACTGTGGTTTGTCTTCTTGTTCCTCAGCTTGCTTTTGAAAAAATCACTTACCTGTGCTTGTGAAGAATATAAGGGGATTCAAAGTGCTCCCTGTCACAATGCCTGGAGCCTAGCTGTACTGGGGTTGTTGCTAGAACACCGGGAGTCCTTTTCCTTTTCTCCTTTAGTCCTCCCAGAATGATTGCCAGGTGTCAGTTGTCTCTTATTTCAGAGCACTTAAGTTCCTTAAGACACTTCAGAAGAGATGCAACAAATCCAGTGTCTCTTACTCTGAAAATGTCCTGCAACCCTGCACTTGACAAACACAAAGTAATCCTTTGTGGCATTTCTTGACTATCACCTGCTTTTTGTAATGCCTAATACCACTTTCTCTCTGCCCAAGCTATCTCTCTTTCAAGATCAGTTACATTTCTTGTATCCAGTCATCCATGCAAGGCCTACCCAACCAGGGGTATCCAACATGGTGCCCTCCATAAGGTGTTAGACTCCAACTCCCATCAGCTTCAACCAACGTAGCCAGTGATTAGGGATGATTGGAGTTGTAGTCCAACAAAATCTGGAGGGTGCCACATATTTTTTATTAGGCAATATCCTTTGGCTATTTTTCTTCCTTATGATGACTGGTGAAGAAAGAGCTTGTAGACCCTAGGAGCTCCTGATATGAAGGGGCAGTTGTACTTTGTATTGCATGTCCACATGCTCATGGAAAGGGTGGCCCTGAGTCCCACCAGCGTAAAGCAGGGAGGTGGTTTTGGTCAATTTCTCTTCCTCTTTCAACCTCACGAGTCCTCTTTAAATCTGCTTTAGAGCACTGGGAATGCTCTAGAACAGTATGGGAGGCAGCATAGCAGGGGCTGAGCAAAGACCTAGAAAAAACGAATTCCCTTTCTTTGTGCAAGGGCCACTTTGACACACGGCCAGCTCTCTGTGGGGCACATTTCAAAGGAGACCTGGCAAGAACTCCCCTTCTCAGGATTGCCTTCCAAAAGTCAGTCACTTAAAAAGATATTCATATTTCTTAAATTTGGGTTGTTTTGTTGTTGTTTCTTAAAAAAATCAAGGACCCTTGCCTTCACAGCAGAACTTTTGGGTCTTGTGAATGAAGCCTCATCTCTTAATCTCTGTGGTCCTTCTGCACTGGAGACTTTCATACAGTCACTTTCCTTTCCTTATTATTTTCTATATTTGAAATAGCTGATTGACAATGACTTTTGCAGATTCTACATTTTTGAAACACGACTTTGTCAACTGTTACTTGGCTTATCTCCTTCCTCACCAGACACATTTCAAAAGCTCCTTTTCCAGAAATGTCATCCCATGTTTAGCACAGGGAATGTGAAAATTATCAAGACGTCTCAGAGATGGTGACTTGTCTATCACCTTATTTTGTCTGTAACATTTTAACACATTTTTGCACGTAAATTGTGACTACCGGGCTGTTCCCGAGACCCAATTTAATCAGAACCACATTGGATAAGATGAGTCACCTACAGTTTCTGTAGTTCACAAAATTATTCTATTATCTGACATCTGAAGGAAGCCCTGTTTAGGGAAGCTTTTAATGTTTGATGGACAACTGTGTTTTAGTATTTTGTTGGAGGCTGCCCACAGTGGCTGGGGGGACCCGGCCAGATGGGCAGGGTATAAATAAATTATTATTATTATTATTATTATTATTATTATTATTATTATTATTATTATTATTTATTTTGTTATTTATTAATTTTATTAGGGTGGTGGCGGCGGCAGCATATGGAAATTTCAGTTCCTACTACAGGATCAAAAACTGGGGGTGGGGGTGCAGTGGGAAGCCTCAGTTGAAATATGTAAATATTAGTCTCTGTCCATTTACACAAATCTGCACCTAACAATTGTTAGTTTGTGCAGGTTTTTTTATAAAACCAAGTCCTGCCATTTAGTATTATATGTGCTAGATCCAATGTGCCTATGAGATCAGCCCAAAGCACCATATTGGCTTCAGCGTCAAACCAGTTGCAGACCTGGGTTCAATGATTACTACGTAGTTACATAGTCATCCTGAGGGATGGAGAACCTATGGTTTGGGGGTTTCAACTCCTAATCAGTCCCAGCCAGTATCCCCTTATAGTCTGGGATGATGGGTGATACAGTCCCAACAACATCTGGTGAACCATAAGCTCCCCACCACTGCTCCAAAGGCTAATTGTGGGCAGAGACATGCGGTGAACTCTTTCATAAGGGAACAGTTAGGACCAGAGGCACCAGCTTGTGACGGTGATACATGAGAGGATTGTGCCTTCCTCCTTAAGCTGGACAGAAGCTTCCTGGGCTTTGGGGAGGGCTCTGACAGGATGCTGGAACCCTTCTGCCTTCTTCCCAAAGCTGGGCGAGCTTTGGGAAGGTGGAAGGGTGGGCTCTTGGGCCTGAACCTCCTTCACTAAGCAGGGCAGAAGCTTCCCAAGCTTTGGAAAGGGGGCACCAGGGGAACATTTAGGAGACTAGCCTAGTCCCCCTAGTCCACTGACCACTTGCCACTGATTGTAGGTGACAATTCAGGGGTTATTATGGCAAGTGTTCCTCCCCATCTCTGGATAGGCTTCTGAAGCCCTGCCCTCTTCCTATACCTGAAGACAGACACTCTATTGGGGGAGCAGCAGATTCTTCGCAGTTAAATGTTTTGGATGATTACCAAGCAGCCCCAACATTGACACCCAGCATCATGAGGCAAAGGCCAGAGCACTGAGTGTGACAACTGCAGCCCTTGTCCCAGTCATTCTACCATGGCTTTCCAGGTATTGCTGGACTCTAGCTCCCATTTCCCTGAATCATTAGCTGCACTGGTCAGGACTGATGGGGAGCCCAGAGTCCAAGAGCACCTGGCAGGATACAGGTTCCCCATCCCTAGTTTTCTAAAAAACAACAACACACTCCTTCTCCCCATGGCTTTGGAACCATGTTTTGAGAAGACAGCTGGGCTTGCTGGAATCAGCGAAAGGAACGAAGAGTGAACACAATATTTCATGTCTTACTGATTGTCATGGGGCGCTTTTGGGGATTATTTCATAGCCAGGGCAAAGTTTGTGTGAATGCTTCCATTGTCCATGCACATTCCAAACATGATTTACAAATGGAGAAGCAACACGCTTGCAGCATTAGAAGTAATCTATATCTGAAAGGGCTCTTGGAGACTAGAGGACCAATAGAACAAGGTAATAAAACTGTCATCCTAGAAGAGAGGTAAACTTGATAACTCTGTTAACTGTATTGTAAGACTGCACGCGTGCAAATCATGTGCTCGGATAATAGGTGAAAGATGTAGCCTTGGAATCATTTTTTTTTAAATTGATATCTTCTTTTTTCCCTTTAATGAATTTGGAAAAAGAAGCAATGCAAAATCAGACTTAGAAACAAAAAAAATGCAGGCATGAAGCCATAATGTATTTTTATTATTACTTAGTTATTTTATTGAATTAAAATAAATTTATTTAAAAGCATTTGTTTACTTCTTAATGGTACAGTCTAAAAAGCAAACACACTATCATAAGAACAAAAACTCAGCCTAAAGCAATAGTGCAGCAATATAAAAATGCATAAAAGTGAATAATAATAATAATAATAATAATAAATAAATAAATAACAAAAAAGTCTATTCTTACAGGTCAGGGAATGCCTGGGCAAAGTGTCCATAGTGGCATGTGTTTAAGAACAAATTGTACCAAGGATCACAGTGATCTTATTAATAAGGAATGTAGACAGAGTTAAAAGTGGGCAAGAGAAATTCATAGCGGAATGGGCTGCCAGTGGCAACATGATAGCTACTTCTAGAACCAAAAGCATCATGCCTCTGAATGCCACTTACTGGGGATCAGGATGAGGAGAGTGCTATGGTGCTCAAGCCCTGCTTGTGGACCTTCTCTGATCCAGGAGGGCTCCTATGAAACCTTGCCTATAAGTCAATGAATTCGTATGTGGGAATCTATTGGGGAGAAGCAGGTTCTTGGTAAACACATGTCCTGACTGCTAAGCATAGCTAGTATCAGCATTTGACATTGTGGGGCTAGTGCCAGGGCACAATGCCCACAGAGTCCTCCATGCTACTGCTGATGTAAATGAACAATTTTAAAACAGTTTTAGCACACTTTTTAGACCCTGCTGCTCTGAAATGAAGCACCAGATGAAGCGTCTGCTGCCACTGCCACCTTAATTTTCCCATAACAACTCTGGACCCCAATGTATGATCCAGAGGCCTTCTGGGTAAATCAAGATGGCGACTACACCTGCCACTCCCATTTTCAGCATTAGCCGTTCATCTGCTACCCTTAGGAAGGCACTGGGGCACTAGGGTGGTGCTGGGTGCTCCCAGAGGGTGGTGCTTGAGAGAGGCCTCTGAAGTTAGCTGTAGGTCCTGCTCCTTAAGGCCAGTCAAGATTTGTGCAGCCACAATCTTTTGCTTCATCCATTTTCAGCAGCTGTTAAAGCCCAATATTTGACAGTGATCATTTCTGATGCTGTCTTTTTGAGAGTTTTAATATTTTATAGCCGTCTAACCTGGAATATCATTACCCATGCCGAAGTCATTGTGCTGTGCTAAAAATGAAAGAATGAAAACAGCAGCCTCAATATTTCCATAGCCTGCAAATGATTTTCCTGTATATGAAGTGAAGGTTATTGGAGGGTGTGGTTTGCATTGCTTTGTTTTTTTTAATTGTTCCTTTTGAATCTCATTGCAACATTTCAATATGAATCAAACTTTAAATACCCCTGACAATCTAAATACATTGTTTGTTCCCTTACTGTTCGTTTTCCTGGTCTTGTTCTTTAAAACAAAGGCATTCCTGCCCTCATACAAAACCTACAAACAATAATCACTGACTGGCTATTTCTAGAATTTTGCCCATTCTTAGCAAAATGTTTCAAATCAGGAGTAAGTCCAATTTGTAGCTTACCACTTTATTTTTATTAGCATCGAGAGTGAAAGTCTCCTTGCCCTCCGTGGTACCACCCAGTGACAATAAGCAATTTACACTTCGGTGCATTTCCTTACATGAGGGTACTAAATGTGACTGTCAAACTGTGAAGTTTCACAGTTTTAACTACTGTGTAGTTAACAAGATTTGGCACATGGGAAGTTTCTCTCTCTCTCTTAGTTTCTTGTCCTTATGGTTTTCTTTCCCAGGCAAAGAATACCTTGTAAAACAATGCAGAAAAATATCTTGCTTCTTAGAAATCCACTGAAAACACTTGACCAATCAAGGAAGGGGTGAAATCTTACCCCAAAAAGTGCCTTATGTTATTACAGCATATAGCAAAAGTGGCTGTTGCGTTGATGTATTCAGCCCATCTCAGTAGGGTTGCGCCAGCCTTTTATACTGCCACACACTTCCTCTTTACTGCTTTTCATGGGAGCCAAGGAAACTGCATGCTTTTGCAAAGCAACTTTTTAAAGGAGACATATACAGTTGAGTCGTGGGAACGGTGGCGCTGCAGCCTAGTAATGAGTCACCTTGTAATATGGGAAGGTATTTCCAAAACTCACTTTATTTATAGTTAAGTGGTGATATCTTCAAGCTGGCTTAGGAAAAACTGGTAGTTATTCCATTATGGAAGGAAACATATAAAAGATTCTATATACTGCTCTTTAACTTACTAGTGCCTGCCCCTAACCTTTAACTGATACCATCCATACCCAAGGTGAGCAGGCTTGCAAGAACTCTTTTAAATTTTGCAGAAGTACAAAAATAAATAATTTGGAGGGTGGGACCTAAGATGAAGCCCAGTGGGGACTGAACCTGCTCAGTGGGTCTGAAACGATGAATGGCTTTTTGTGGGCATTGGAATGGAGTGTTCTTGAAGAGGCCACAACTGGCTGGCAAGAACTCACTCCATGGTGCATTACAGAAATAGGTAGGAAATCTTAAATTCTGTATCCCCAAGCAAGCAACTCTGGGTTAGTGCCACTATCTGAGAGAATCCTGCTATGGCATGCCATGACGACTAATTTCATTTATGTTACATTTTTAAAATAATTTGCTCAATTGTCCTTGTTTAGACTGTTTCCATTTGTTGGTCTAATACATATTTGGGATTTGTGCCCGCAGTAAATTAAAGTCCCATATTCATAGTGATGCTTGACGCTAATGATGCATGAAGCTGCATTAGACATGTTTGCCATCTCCATACAAGGGCATTCTGGGAGGTGTGACTCCCTCCCACCTGCCAGGAAATTCCATATCTCGAGGGCACCCTTTTTCTTAATGAAAAATGTCAAATATCCGTGCTGTTGATCAGAGCCTTTGAGGTATGTTCGGTGAAATCGTTGCATTTGAGAACTGTTTTCTGCAGCTGTGAGGAATACGGATTTGCTGGTGCAATCCCATTCATGTCTACTTGGAGCTAAGCTCCGTTAAATTCAGTGGGGCTTACTGGCCGATAAGTAGGTACAGGTTTGCAACTGCTTAAATGAACAGTGATCAGAATTTGTGTGCAGAGACAGATTTAGGGGAATGCAGCCTGTTCAGTCGCCCTGAGCCTTGGGCGTTCCACTATGATTTAGAATGGAGTGCGAGAGGTGGAGGCCCCCCCGAATTTGGGCATTGCTCGGGGCACTTCTGAAATTTGAGGTGTGCCACTTTTGTGTGCTACACTAAAGACTTTCAGGAGATCTGCCAAGTCTGGTTCCAAGATTGGCAGGTACCTTAGACTCCTGTGCCTACAATGGCTATACAGTGGCTTAAGAACAGCTTAGTTTATGAACAACTTGGATTAAGAATGCTGCAGTAGGTGTTTTGGTTTGTGAACTTTGCCTTGGAAGCAGAGCACGTTTTGCTTCCTGTTGAATGTGTTCCATTTGTAAATTGAGTCCCCCGCTGCTATGGGAAAGCACACCTTGGTTTAAGAACGGACTTCTGGAACAGATTAAGTTTGTAAACCAAGGTACCACTGTATATTGTTGTTGGGATTGAGTTTCTTTTCATTTTGTAGTTGAGCACGGATCTGCAACTGCAAAATACATGCACCTTTTGTCATGTCTGAAGGATGCACGTTCTGTCTCCCTACATCCTCAGAATCTATGCTCAATAAAGAACGGGGCTCCTGCTTTTGTGGGTTTTAAAGGGACCAAGTGAATGTAAGCAAAACCCTGCTAGATCAGACCGATGGCCCGTGTTTGCATTTCACAGTGGCTAACCCGCTGGAATAGATGTGCATCAGAGTAGATCAGGCTTGCTTGTATTTTGTACAAAAGGTGCAGTGAACATTGACCTTGAAGAGAGAATAATAGAATTATTAATGACGTTGGGCAATTGAGGCTAGCATGGATTAGCAAAGTGAAAGTGAAAAACAATAGCAAAACCTGGCAGGTTAGACATTGCCAAGGCCAAAGTCTAACTAAGGTGTTGGCAAAAGAAATGCATGAAGAACTGCACTCAGGCATGGGATTTATTGTACTAGTTTTTATCTATTATAATGCCAGTGCTTGCTTGCTTTCTTTCTTTCTTTCTTTCTTTCTTTCTTTCTTTCTTTCTTTCTTTCTTTCTTTGCATTGCTTTACCAGTCATGTTATGGAACTATAGCTTTCTGAACGATATGCAGTAAGCCCGTGTCTTACACGGGAGTTAAATCCCAGGGATCACAGCTAAAGCCAAAATCACATATAGTCAAAACATACTGGGTTCAGTGGTGGGTGGGATTGCCAAAGTCTTTTTGGCCCACTAAGTCCACCCCTTTAGCTGACCTAAGGTTAACCCAGCGACCTGAGTGAGGATTTGAGCTTATGTCTCCCAGTCCTAGTCTGACACTCAAACCATTACACCACACTGGTTGTGCATTCCTGATGGTAGGCTACAGTGTAGGAAGAGAGAATAGATGATAGAGGAAACTATGACAGTAAAGTCCAGTTGCGAACGACTCTGGGGTTGCGGTTCTCATCTCGTTTTACTGGCCAAGGGAGTTGACATTTGTCCACAGACAGTTTTTCCAGGTCATGTGGCCAGCATAACTAAGCCACTTCTGGTGAAACCAGAACAGCACACAGAAATGCCCTTTACCTTCCCACCGGAGTGGTACCTATTTATCTACTTGCACTTTGATGTGCTTTCGAACTGCTAGGTTGGCAGGAGCTGGGACCGAGCAACGGGAGCTCACCCCGTCACAGGGATTCGAACCGCCGACCTTCCAATCAGCAAGCCCAAGGCTCAGTGGTTTACACCACAGCGCCACCCGTGTCCCTAGAGGAAAGTATGGATTCCTGGAAAAGTTGCAAGAGATGCAGAGTCCTGCAAGAGGCAAAGCTCAGTAGGTTTGTAGATCTCATTTAGATGGAGTGGCCTTAAGTCTGTAGCTGACTTTAAATCCTCCTGATAAAATATTGTATTGCTTGAGGGGAAAAGCAAAGGTTATGGCTTCTATGCAGAAATGTTCCTTCCACCGTGCTTCTAAATCCTTTTCTTTTTTGTTCTCATGTGAACACTGCCAGGGAAACATGAGGCCATAGTGCGATAGAGAAAATAGTAAGCCCATTTCTGCCACACTCTGCTGTCACCAGGGGTTGAGCTCTAGACATTCTTCTGGTATTGTGTCGTGGGCTCAGTTATTCTGCGATTGTTGGCTTGGACTGTGGTGATCCCATTATTATACCCATATCTTTGGAACCATTTCAAGAGAAGGAACTGAGCCCCGTTTGCCGGGGGGGGGGAGGAACAGTGAATACACTATTTCATGTCTTACTGATTGTCATGGGGTGCATGTGGAGATTATTTCGTAGCGGGGGCAAAGTTTGTGTGAATGCTTCCATTGTCCGTGCACATTCCAAACATGATTTACAAATGGAGAAGCGGCACACTTATGGCATCAGAAGTAATCTATATCTGAAAGGGCTCTTGGAGAGTAGAGGGCAGCCAGAACAAGGTAATAAAAACTTTCATCCTAGAAAATGGGATGTAGCTTTGACAACCCTATTAACTGTATTATAAGACACAGCATGTTTGTTAAATCCAAATCACACGATTTGATCATGAAAGACCCCCATGATATATTGAAGTTGTTCCTAGCAGCATGATATAAGATTCAAAATATTGGAATACATTTTCATAAACGACTGAGCACAAAAGTAATCTTATTCATAAGGAAGGTGAGTGAGCGACCATTACGTGGATGACTTTCTCAGAGGCGTAATATATTATTGACCTTCATGTGATAGATTGCTAGCTTGTACAAGTATGGATAACACTTTGATGGTGATTATAGCCTTCTGCCTTGCTGATGAATGTGGGAGCAAGGAGCCAGACCGCATCAAATAGCCCCATTCTGGATGCAGCACTCTGCATTTCTAGAGGGGAACCACATTTGTAGAAACTTGTGTGTGCATCCATGAAGGCCCTGTCCTTGCAGAAGCTATTTGCAGATGTCAGGGGAGAGAAACGAGATGGGAGCATGCCTTAATTGAGATTCCTGCAGTGCAGGGGGTTGGACTAGATGACTCTGGGATCCCTTCCAACTCTACAATTCTATTACAGTGGTACCTTGGTTACGTACGCTTCAGGTTACATACATTTCAGGTTACAGACTCCGCTAACCCAGAAATAGTGCTTCAGGTTAAGAACTTTGCTTCAGGATAAGAACAGAAATCGTGCTCCGGCGGCGTGGTGGCAGCAGGAGGCCCCATTAGCTAAAGTGGTGCTTCAGGTTAAGAACAGTTTCAGGTTAAGAATGGACCTCCAGAACGAATTAAGTACTTAACCCGAGGTACCACTGTATTCTTTGCAATGTTGGAGCTGCTTGGAACATCCATCAATGTGGGAGCTATCATGCTTACATAATACCATACTTTGTCCCAAAATTCACTTCAGCTGTGTTCTATCCTAAGGGTCTCTCGCCAAACTTTTAAACTGAGTAACAGTGACTAAGTACTGTTAAGCTGGTTTGGTAAAAGATTAGATCTACACCTCTCCCCAGAAGCACTTTTTGCATACTCGGTCCTCCAAGGTCTGCACAATTTTCTAAATCCCCTTTTAATGACATCTAATCCAATTACATATGAAAAGTCACCCCAGAATGGCTTTTATGAAGCCTGTGAGCTATTGTTAGAATCTGGAGAATCCCAGCATTCATTTATTTGTGGTGTTTTTTATATGTCTATACAAAATCTTCCCTCTCCCCCTTCTTTGAGAAATTATTTTAAAATATGGCGACATGACTTTTGATATAAAGTATTGTTGGGACGCAGGTGGCGCTGTGGGTAAAAGCCTCAGCGCCTAGGGCTTGCCGATCGAAAGGTCGGCGGTTCGAATCCCTGCGGCGGGGTGCGCTCCCGTCGTTCGGTCCCAGCGCCTGCCAACCTAGCAGTTCGAAAGCACCTCCGGGTGCAAGTAGATAAATAGGGACCGCTTACCAGCGGGAAGGTAAACGGCGTTTCCGTGTGCGGCTCTGGCTCGCCAGAGCAGCGATGTCACGCTGGCCACGTGACCTGGAAGTGTCTTCGGACAGCGCTGGCCCCCGGCCTCTTGAGTGAGATGGGCGCACAACCCTAGAGTCTGGCAAGACTGGCCCGTACGGGCAAGGGTACCTTTACCTTTACCTTTATTGTTGGGAAAGCTGTGCACATCTAAAATCTGGGTGTTCCAAGTCATGTAGAAGGAGGCAAACTTTTTTTGTGTGTCTTGCATTTTACCTTTACTCTTTGTAAAGTCTTCACAACTATGAAAACTCCTCTATTCACTAACTCCTACAAATGGCAATATAAGCAAACCTGGGGAAATGCAACAGCTTTCCAAAACACATACGACTGTGAATACGAGGATGAATGTTAGGCCAACACAAACTGTAAGGCTGCCCTGTTGGTGTGAGGCCCACCCCATATTTAAACGTGAAATACTTCTAAGTACCTTTACTCGTGGTTCTTTGTGTGTCAGCCTTCCAAATATTTACCTCTAAGCCACCATCTGTTAGCAGCTGCTTGTTCTGGTCAGCACCTTTGTAGGCCCCAACAACGTAAGCCTAATCATATTTATTCAGAAGAAAGACACACTGACTTCAGAGGGGTTTAATCTCTGGCAAGTGTGTTTAGGATCACACCTTCATTTTCATTGCTACTTATGCAAGTAAGGAGATGGCATGTTGTATAATCTTACTTTAGTGTTCATGTGGTCTACTGAAAGTATCACAGATTGCGTCAAGATTTGTGTTCAGAATTATCACAGAGACACTTGGAAAGAATTCATTTCATTTGCCAGGCAGGCCTGCCATGCTGCAAGCCCACTGATGGCAAGTCATTATGATCAAAGTGATTTCCCTGGGCAATGCTTTGCACACACTTCCCCTTCCCAATCCTGTAACCCATAGATCCATGCCTCCTGCTCCTCTTCCAACGTTAGTGTCATGCATGTTCATTTTGCTGTTCCCAAATTGCCAAGGAGATGGTTCCTCACCAGCTCTGGGAAGACAAGGTTGCTTGTGTTCTCTTAAGGGCAGTGCAGGCGAGCCCATTCTTCTAAGTCAGGGGCGAGGAACCTTAAGTCCAGGGTCTGAATGTGACCCTTCAAATCTCTCTGTCTGGCCCTTGGGACTCTTCCCAGACCACATCTCCCACTGGCCCTGCACTGCACCTTCCTTGAGTGCTTTTGCCTTGCTGGAACATGTCCTTGGACTCTGATAAGGCCTCTTTCCTGGATGAAAGCTAGAGAGAGGAATGTAAATGTGTATAGAAACTAGACTATAATTTTTACATTCATTGCTATGCCGATTTTTGTCTCTGGCCCATGCCTACCACCGCTGCTCTACCTCTTTTTTATGATATTCATTAAAAGTTTAACAGTTACAGAAAAAAGGGGGGAAAGACAATAAAAAGTTACAATACATAAAAAAGCAAAATAAAAAACAATACAGCAAAGCAATAAAAAAACAAAAATATTTAAAAACAAAAACATTTAAAAACACATCCAGTATTTCCATATCTTTATCTTTCACTTACTTGTTTCATCGACCTCCTCACACCTCCCTTTTTTGTATTCTAATTCAATTAGCTATTTCAGCAAATCCTTTCCATCTTTCTCAATTTTTGTTCTATAATTTACCTTAACACAATCTGACCTTAAATTTTACACTTTGGCCCATTAACAATCCATTTTTACTTAGTTCTTTATGATACTTCTGCTAAAACCATGTAACTTCATTCCAGCATCCTTCTAGCATTCATTAATTTTACAATGTTTCTGTAAATATACTGTAATTTTTTTTCAATCTTCTTCCACCAACTCTTCTCCCTGGTCTCGGATTCTGCCAGTCATTTCCGCCAATTCCATATAGTCCATCAGCTTCATCTGCCATTCTTCCCGGGTGGGTAGATCTTGTGTCTTCCAGTGCTTTGCAATAAGTATTCTTGCTGCTGTTGTAGCATACATTAAAAAAAGTTCTATCCCTCTTTGGCACCAATTGGCCGACCGCTGCTCTACCTCTGTCCAAAAACTCTTCCTGCAACAAGTCAATGAGGAAGCCCTAAGGATCACAGTGACTGGGGTTGTTCTGGCACTCTGGGGAGAGCTGATAGAGAGACAGGAAGAATAAGGAGTAATGCTGCCTGTCTGCTGGTTATTGGGACCTGGAAGCACAATAGATGAGCAACTGATGCCATGACCATCTTCCTGTCTCTGTGCCTCATCCTGTTGGGGGAGGGTGTATGATCGCTATGGGAAGTTCTGTTGGAACTCTGGATGGAGAGGGAATATTTGGCCAGCAATGGCAATAATGAGAGTGGAGTGCTTGCTGGTTATCAATGGGCTTGTAAGAAGCAGTGATTCCTGTTCTGATCTCACAATCAGAAGTGTTTCTGTTCTGCTGCAGTATGGTTTCTGCCAGATACTGCATTATTTTTCTTGCCTCAGCTAAGTTATGTAACTATGTAACTTACGTAGCTTGCATCAATTTCAAGGTAAAGGAAATGTCAGAACAATGTTTTAAAAACTAGGTACAGTCAGCCTGCAAATTACACTTGGGTTATGATCCAGGGATCATGCCTAAAGCTGAAATTGCATGTAGTCAAAACCCATTGAGTTCAATGATGGGTGGGATTGTTAAAGACATTTCCTCCCAGAAACCCACCCACTGTCCACCTTTTGTTTTTAAGTCACGTGTGTAAGGCTGAATGTCCACAAGTTAAATGTGCATAAATTTCAGGCTTACTGTAATCACATTTCATTTGCAGACTTAAAAAAAACCTGATGTGGACATTATATTCACTTGACTGATTTGCATTCCTGACCAGAGACGAACTCATAAAACTGTGACAATTGCCTTCTCTGTTTTTTCTGAAATTCTCTGACACCCCTACTTCTCAATGGCATAACTGCGCTGCCTCTGTCTTCCACTGGTATGGTTGGTTTGCGGTCTTAACAGTGAATGGGGGATCTTTGGCTGCTTTTTCTGCACTTTGCATACTTTCCCTTGGGTCTCCTATGTAGTTCTCCTAGCTGCTGAAGAAGAAAGTAATGGTTGGTCAGCATAGTTTCGCTCATACATGCTTGAAAATTGCTGGGAGTAGGAATGGGAGGCCTATGACTGACTGCTTTGGATGGGGCCATGCACCCTCTGAAGGAAGGCTTGTGGTCCAGGGATGCTCTATCCTTGTTTTTAGAGGCCAGGTGACCCACTTCAACTGGAGACACAGCTATGGCCATTTCTGGACTGGGAGAACCTGACCACTTTAGTCCACTTGCTGGTAACCTTCAGGCTGGAT
The DNA here is from genome assembly GCF_965113315.1 of Podarcis vaucheri. Classification (NCBI taxonomy): domain Eukaryota; kingdom Metazoa; phylum Chordata; class Lepidosauria; order Squamata; family Lacertidae; genus Podarcis; species Podarcis vaucheri. The sequence goes on along the minus strand of NC_138748.1, from coordinate 37,002,132 downwards.
TTCTGAAATGAGCTCTAGGCGGGGCTGCCCTTGAGATTGGCCCAGAAGCTGCAGCTTTTGCAAAATGTGGTGTGTTGACAGGAGCTCTTGTACTGCTGTGGTGATTTGATACTGTTAAACTGAATGCTATGATCTGTGGTGGCGGGATGGGAGAGGGTGCTGTGATAGTATGTTTTTGTTTGTTGCCAGTAATATATTTGTTGCCAATAGTATGTTTTCACTTGTTGCCTTTGAGCTGACTGGAGCAGTTCTAACTTGCCTTGCTACTTACTTCAATGTAACACTACTTCAGCATAGAAGCAGGGAGCAGCGTCTGCAGGAGTATTGGATTAGAATATGCCTCCTTGGTCCAGTGTTTCACAGTTCTGCCAACACATTTCCGATGCTCCATCAGAATAAAATACTCTGAGATGGTTTATGAGGCCTGTCTACTCTGGGACTTAAACTGGAATCCCAGGCACTCCAGGTTCTGGTAGGGGAGAGCAGGAGCTTGTTCAGTCTGTTATAATTTGTAACTAGCTCTTACAAGGGTTTTATACAAAGTCTTCTGCTAAGAGATTGAAGGGTGGAAGAGAAAAGTAGTCCAGCCATTGCAGTTCAGAAGATGCATGTCAGTTTTATCAATGTATATTCTATAATATGTACCAAAATGACGTTTAGAAACACAGCTAATTAAATAATAACAGATGGAAACCATTTTAAAAAGGTAACTAATGAAGAAATTTAGAGATTCTTTTTTAAAAACAACAACACGAGACTGACATGTGTCTTTAATGAAATAACATTATAAGTGGCTTTTCATGTTAAAGGATTTGTCCCCTTCCCATCCCTTCTCTTTCTATTTTAAGCTTAGCATTTTATAGCTGATTACATTGCATTTCTAGCAAGAAAAATAAAGGGGGAGGGTTGCTTCCCAAAGCAGCAATTAAGCATTTCCTTTTCTGGTAGTGCATACGCACAGTACACACTTCAGATGTGACCATTTTTTATAGAGGAGTGGATTTACTCTTCTATAGTAAAACCTTTTATTGAGTCAAAGAAGCTGGGAGACCTTTACAGCTGAAAATCTGAATAAATATGACCTACATAGGGTAATACATAATTAATTGTAATTTTTTGCTACATATAGAATTATAGAATCATAGATTAATAGTGTTGGAAGGGATCTCAACAATCATTTCATCCAACTTCCTGCAACGCGGGAATCTCAACATGTGACCCCCTATCCAATTTGCAGAAGTAATACAACTTACACTGCAATAAATAACCAGAACACGATTGATTCAAGTTTTACTTTTTTAAAAAATGGCTACATCAATGCAGAAATTTAGAAAAATAGGTATTACGGATCTGCTAATTACTAGCACTCAGCTTTAAATTGCTGTAAGCATTTAGGTAAGTCATTACCAGCACTAACCATCTGAGATAAAGGGCTTATCATCCGCCTCATGCATCTACTTACGTTAAGACTTGCTAGTAAGATTTGAAGATTAGTCTCAGTTACTAATTTATCCACTTCCGTGGAATTTAGCTTTTGGGCTTGCAAGATGACATGGCTTGGATCAATAAATACCCATTTACTATATAGGGAAACACCCTGCAAGTTTCACTTTAGCTCTGTGCATTTGGCTCTAAACCAATGTAAAAGAAAGTATCTGAATGGATGTAATTCCAATCTTTAGAAGGATGTAGGTGTAGTGAAACTCTTTCATTCACATATGATTTTGTGTACTTACAAGTGAGCCCTGCAACTAGATGATAGTTTGGAGTGCTTCTGTTGAGGTCTTAAGCCACTACATTCCTTCACTCATCTCTCCTTTTTCTTCCCTCCTTCAACACTTAAGCTAAAAAAACAAACAAACAATTGTTCGGCATTCTGTGCCCGCTGACCATGCACTGGACTGTTATGTTTTTTCTCGTTTTTGGGGGGTGGGATGGACACACTCATGCCTAATCCTAGCTGCAGTAAATTTGTTAGTTTCTTCATTAATATCTGTGACCAAATAGCGTCAGTGTGAATTACCAATTAGATGCATCCAGGTGGAGGTATCTGTTGCCCTTCAGATATTCATCCCAACCAGCATGGGCAATGGTCAGAGATAATAGGAGCTGTTATCCACAAAGATCTGGATAGCTGCAAGTTTCCTACCCTAATAGATACCTATATTAGATGTTTTCTCTTCCAGCCACTTAAAGCTATCCCCCCCCATCCCCTCGCCACCAGTTGTCCTGTTTACTCTGCATCCAGTGTGCTCCCACTGCTGATTTGGGAAGAGCTATACCCACAGTATTAGCCACAACCCATATCTATCCTGTGGTTTCTTATGAAATGCTGCATTTTGATGCATTCCCCACTAAACAATCTTCCATCCAAATTGAGAAAAAAGAAAAACCTACCTGCATTTTAAGCTGGTAAAAAAAAAAAAGGTCAAGGTAAACGACCCCTGAATGGTTAAGCCCAGTCAACGATGACTATGGGGTTGCGGCACACATCTTGCTTTCAGGCCGAGGGAGCCGGTGTTTGTCCACAGGATTTCTATGTCATGCAGCCAGCATGACAAAACCACTTCTGGTGCAACGGAACACCATGACGGAAGCCAGAGTGCACGGAAATGCCGTTTACCTTCCCATCACAGCAGTACCTATTTATCTACTCGCACTGGTGTGCTTTCAAACTGCTAGGTTGGCAGGAGCTGGGACAGAGCAATGGGAGGTCACCCCATCGTGGGGATTTGAACCACCGACCTTCTGATGGCAAGCCCAAGAGGCTCAGTGGTTTAGACCACAGTGCCACCCACGTCCCTATTTAAGTTGGCAATGTGTACACAGTCACAGTGTCTTAATATTCTGGGCCACTGAACTGTCATGTGGCTGTTCCCACATGGGTTCCTCCCCACTGCCTCCACCTCCCTGCAAATTGTTTGTACTTTTGTCAGTGCCTCTCTCTCTTGTGCAGAGTTGTGCTTTATGAGGTTTTTCTCTCTGTATTCTTTTGTTGTTTGAGACTGTCCACACTAATTGTCCACAGCAGTTTTTCAAGGATTCAGAGATGAAAAATCCACAGCCCTACCTTGAGATGCCAGGATTTGAACATTGGGCTTTTGTATGCAAAGCAGATGCTCTACCACTGAGCTATGTCCCTTCCTTTCCCTCCAAACCCTAAGGCTTGACTCCCTCCCCCCAGATTTTTTGTGGCCTCTTTGCCACCAAATTTGTGAAGAGAAAAATGGGAATTATTCAGTTGTGTAAAGTAATTGTCACCTGTCTACACTTGTCAATATTTCAATAGATTAGAGAGCTGTGTACTTTGACTCTGCCAAGCGTTCAGAACAATTCTCAGAACTTCAAAGTTTAATCTGTCTCAAACCTGCTAGATTTCTCTTTGCAAAGTGCCACAATGACAGGAATACATGCATGCACAATGAATACACTTATTTATAGTATCGTTCTAGAAGATGCTGAATGAATTACGCAGATATGGCCTGAATTTCAGTACGGCTTTCAGATGTTGTATCTTGCCTGGCCTGGTTCATACATAAATGCTTTGTTTCGCTCTGGACAAACTGTGATTGGGAGTCAAGGCCAACCTCTCAAGCTTTCTTTGAAGGAAACAAACAATGAATTCGGGTTTGCATATAAAACTAAGGCAGCCTCTGTTTCCCCCTACATGGAAACAGCGGGAGAGGGGCCAAGCAAGTACGGTATTGCCTGTGTGCACCTGGAAGCTTCTTGTTGATAGTTTATTTTTAACTATGGTTTGTTCCAAGCAAATCAAACAGTAGTAGCTATTTTAATATGTTGAAGTGGTCCTGGGACAGGCACTGTGAACACAGCTTCCGTGGGGAGTAGACTGGCCGAGAATCTTCATTTGTGCTTCTCATGCCCTTTCTAACTCCTGGGAGGAGACTAGCACTATGAGTTGCATCTTTTCCAGGGCAAGCTAGCAATCCAGCACCCATCTAGTCAATTATGCTGTTCTCCTGGTGCCTTCTCAACCAAATGTCTGCAGGAAACCCATAAGCAGGACCTGAGCAGAAGAGCACTCCTCTCTTGTGGCTTCCATTACTGCCTCCAACGGCAGAGGCAGAGCTTAGCCATTACGGCCGGCAGGCATTAGTAGCTGTCTTTTCCATGGGTTTGTGAAAAAACTTGTCAAAAAATGTTTAAAAGCTTGCTAGTCTATGAAAGATTGTTGAAGGGGAGTCCACATACACATAGGGCAACCCAAGTTGATTTAGATTGTAGCAGACTTGGATAGTCAAAGGAATAGGGCCCCATTATTCTATTTTGTTCCTTGTTAGGCTGGGTGGCCTTGAGAGACTGACTTGTGGGTTGAGCATGACTGGTGAGCCGAGTTGCTTATTATCTAGGAAAGTGCTCTTAACACCTTTCAGAGCCAGGCGTTGAGGCTGGAGATGTGTTAATTAAAAAGGAGATTGCTGGGCTTGAGTGGGCATATCAAAGGGATTGTCCCAGCGTGGGCCTCACCACCTCAAGCCTGCCCAGGACTTAATCACTTTCCCGCCCTGCCCCATGGCTTTGCCTGCAGCCCTTCTGGTTGGATGGGTACCAGCACCAGTCACTCCCCACATCCTGATAAAAATGTGCAGGTAACAGAGAGGTTCAGGTCAGGGAAAATGCCAGAAGAGCAGTCAAAGGAAGGAGAGAGAAAATGTGATTTAAAAGGAATAAAAGGAATAAGAGAAGAAAACTGTAAAGGGAACAGAGTGGGTTAATTAAAGAACCTAGCAGTTTGAGGCAAGGGATAGCGGAAAGGTTCGTTAAGTGTGAAAGTAAAAAGGGAGACGAAATTACAAGAGAGAAGTATTAATTGTGAAAGAAAGTGAAAATATGAAATAAAAATATTCTCCAAGTACAGCCACTGAATCGGCAAGTTCCGCCCAAATTGGAGAGATGGATGCACAATACCTCCTGAGACAGTTTCTATACAACTTGAGGAAATATAAACTACCAAGAAAAGAATTTAGCAATTTCCCAAACAGGTATTCCATATCAATTGAAAATGACCACTAGTAGATGCCCAACTTCTCCTTTATCTGCCACCATTTTGTGACAGGCTTTGCACCTGTGCCACCATTTTATGATTAATGGGTCTCAGTAATTTCTAGCCCTCCGAAGTGGGCCCTGGGGGTAGAAATTTTGAGAGCCCCAGTCATTCCTTTGTGAGTTCAAATGCAGCAGGAGTTGTGTGTTTCAGTCTTATTGGAAGAATGAAGCTGATTCTTAAGGAAACATCTTCTACAAAGCAGGGCGGCTCCACAGGTCCCTAGTGGCAAGGGCCATAACTTAATGGTTGAAGACATATTTTGCATTCAAAATGTACTACATACCACCCCTGGTGTTTCCAGGTAGGGTTGAAATCTTGGAGAGCTGCTGCATGTCAAGTGTACAGTACTGAGCTAAATGAACCAGTGGCCTGATAGCTTCCTGTGTTCCCTAGAGGGCTTAATATAAGGAAATGCAGGATGCTGAGTCAGGTCTTCTGCAGTGATTTGGTGTAAAGTTTCCCACACACTCATCTCTCAAGTCCCTCTGTCCTTGGGAAACTTAAAATGCTCACTCCCTTTTCTTTTGATCTGATTGGCCCTGTGCCTTGGATGAGAGTGACCTCTGATCCAGTCACCTTCATTTTGAAATAGAGTTTCATTCAGAGAGGTTCACATTATTTTGTTTATTGATTTGTGCTATGCATCTGAATCTGAATATGACAAAGTCTCTGCAAAAATCTCCTGGTCTGGGGCTTTTCCAGATAACTCTAAAAATGCTACTTTCTCATAGCATGCATGTGCGTATGTGTGCCCACGTAGTCCAGGAGCAGGTATGCTACCAGAACTGTGGTGGTGATAAATCATAGTTGCTATTTTAGGCTACTTTAGCATCTCTGGATTCTGTACAAGCAACTTAATTTAGAGAAAAGGAAGAGAAAAGAAAAATAACCCCAGAGTAAAAACAAGACATTCTGCTTAATTTCAGATGCCCATACTTAAATGTCTCACAACAAATGTAACTGATCTGTAGAAAACACAACCTGAAGAAAGAGACAATGCATGTGCTTTGTAAACAAGGAAAATCTTTAATAAAAATTATTTTAAACAATATGTTGAACTGGTGGTAGTGCAAAATCAGGAACAATCCTCCAGGTAATTTTGGGTACTTAACTGTATTCAAAACAGACCTGGATCGACTTATGAACAACCTCTTGGACTTCCTTATTATGAACAAACTCTTGTGCTTTCTTATCTGATATCTCCATTGTCACCCATGAGTGTTTGGATCCCTCAGTGTAGTTTTCTTGGGCCTCCCTCTTTTGCTCATCCCCAGCTGCCTCTTAGGCTGTGTCAACATTACTGGCTTAACAGACAGCTAGGTTGTTCTACTTTCAGTTTGGATTGAATTATGTTTTGTGCTAAAATGCATTAAAACTCAAAATTACCTAAGAAACAACAGAATACCGTATTTTTCGCCCTATAGGACGCACCGGCCCATAGGATGCACCTAGATTCAGGGGGGGGGGGAATAAAGGAAAAAAAATTATCCCCCCCAGGCGCGGGGCTGGGGAAGCTCGGGCTTTGGCAGCTTTGGCATTGCTCTGGGAGCTTGTGGGGCTGGGGGCGGGGAAAGCGGAGCTTCCCCCTCCCCCAGCCCCCAGAATGGGACCCAGAGCCATGTGGAAGCTGCGTGCAGCTTTGGCATCGCTCTGGGAGCTTGCGGGGCTGGAGGAGGGGAAAGCCCTCCGCCAGCCTTCTAGCCAAGTCGGGGGACAGCGGGAAAGTCGCGCTGCGCCTCCCGCTGTCCCCCGAGTTTGCGGGGCTGGCGACGGGGCTCTCCTGAAGCCTGGAGAGCGAGAGGGGTCGGTGCGCACCGACCCCTCTCGCTCTCCAGGCTTCAGCGAAAGCCTGCATTCACCCCATAGGACGCACTCACATTTCCCCTTCATTTTTGGAGGGGAAAAAGTGCGTCCTATAGGGCAAAAAATACAGTAGATATGGATCATGTGAACACCACTTCCCAAGCTGGAACGACACTGGACGCATAGCAAACAGCTATGTGTACAGCCTTGGACCACCACAAGGTTTGGTTGCTTGGAATTATACATGATTTTCTTTCCCTTTGGTTTGGTTTACCTGCAGATTAGGTCACCGTCTTCTTATACTAGGCAGGTCATAGAGGCAAATTCAAGGTGTTAGTGTCAGCGTACAAAGTTCTAAAAGGAGTGACTCCCCCAATATCAACCATCTCAGGCCCTACGACTGGCAGGAAAGCCTTGCTGTTGGTGCCACCTCTGGCTGCTGTCCGGTGATGTTGACCCATGAGAGGTCTTCTCAATGGTGCTTCCCTGTTTGTGAAATGTCCTCCCTGGTTTGGTACATCTGTCTCCATAACTGCTGACTCTCAGGAGAAATGGAAAGACATTCCTATTTAACCAGGCCTTTGCTGGCTGACAGTTATTGGCCATGACAACTTAGAAATTAGCAACAGTGAGGGTATGTGATTGTTTCTATATGTTTTTAGATTGTGCTTAATAGTTTTTAAATGTGCTTTATATTGTGTTGTTTTAATGTCTTGATGTGTACTCTCCTGGGCTCCTTTGGCAAGAAGGGCAGGATACAGATTTAATTAATAAATAATATGTGCAGCGCTAAGTAAGAGTTTTGCCTGTATACACTGACTGATGAAGATGCAAGGAAAACCAGTGTGGCATAGCGGCTACATTGTCAAGCTCACTCCATGCCAGCATGGCTAATGGTTAAGGCTGATGCAAGTTGTAGTCCAGGCAGATGTGGAGAGCTACAGGTCCCCCATTTGTGCTCTAGAGAGTCAGAATTTGATGTTCTCTTGATCTCCCTCCAAGTTACGTTTTCCTGAGGATTTTTAGTAGTCTTGCAATTCTCTGATTCTAACACACACAAAAATCCCCTACCCTTATAAAAGACTTTGATTACTCTTTGTCTTCTGTCTCCATTCCAGCATCTTGGCTTGTTACATATGCATATTATAAAACACTCTTCCAACATGTGGTATGCACTCTGCATGTTTGTGCATGAATTACAGTTGAGCCTTCAGTCTGGTGCTGTTTCTGACAGGACGTTAGCAATGCAGAACTGTTTCACGTTGACATTAGGGGAAGACGAAAGCAGTAATTTAAATTGTGAAGTCTCTGTAGTTTTTATTTTCAGTAGCTAATCTTCTAAAGTTATCTGTTACAATGTGTACTCAGTAACAATCCAGTGGGCTGATGTCCAGAGTGATTCTAGGCATGCTTACTCAGAAGTAAATCTCTATGTGCTTACTGCGGTTTAACTCTCCCAAAGTGTGCCTATGACTGTTTGGCCAACAGCCCTAATCCTATTTACTTGGAAGCAAGTCCCATTGAAAGGAACAAGACAAATAAACATTTAGGGTCAATGTTTCGTTCAGTAGTAAATATGTTAGAGCTATCAGGGTGGATTTCAACAGTCTTCCTAACAGACTCTCTCACAGGCACTTTTTTGCAGAGTGTATGCTTGCCAGAGCAGCGATGTCACACTGGCCACGTGACCCGGAAGTGTCTCCGGACAGCGCTGGCCTCCGGCCTCTTGAGTGAGATGGGCGCACAACCTTAGAGTCTGTCAAGACTGGCCCGTACGGGCAGGGGTACCTTTATCTTTACCTTTATGTTGTTTTTTTTACTCCCCATTACTTCTAGTTCAGTTGTATAATAATGATAACAATTAGTTAATCTTGCCAAACAATAGCAACAACATCCTATAAAGTCAGCCACAGCTGTTCTCTTATGGATGGATGAGCTGATGTTGAGAAAGAGGACTGTTTCAGATGGCTTGGGAAACCATAGTTTCCTGCTACATGAACAAACTGGTGAGCCCCGGGCTTACATGTTCTCACTCATTCCCCCCTTTTGTGGCTGTGAGGGCCATTTAGGAACTTCCACTTTCAAATAAACCACAGATCCCTGTTATGTCTGATTTCAAGCCACTGTGGTTTGTTTAAACTAATTAGTGAACAAACCATAGCTTGATCCTGCTGTGTTCTAAGTTCTAACAAGACACAGTGTTTCAAGTATGGCTGTAATGGGAAACTGTGGTTTCTTTAAAGTTGGAACTTAAAACTTCTGATCCTTTCTTGTGGTTCACAAAAGAAGAGGAGGGTGAAAGAGGAAGCGCACAGGCCTGAGTCTTGTTCATGGAACAGGGAACAATGATTTCCCAATAAAAATGAATTGGCCCATAGCATCTAGCCTAAAGCTATCTCCTGAGTTCATGGCTGAGGCAAAATTTGAATGAAGATTTCTCTGGCTCACATGCTTAACCACTACACTACATATGTGCAAATATGGATGAAAATACACAGAGGATGCTGTTTTATTGTAGTAGTTTAAACAAGATGACTACAGATTTCACTAAGCCCTAATATTCTAGGACTGGCCACCATGAACTGTTGTAATCTACTGTGGCACTTTCTTATAACATTTCTGAAGTATTTGAGACTTATCCAGGTACAAAATCGAGAGAAGCAAATTAACATTTGCTTTATTCCCAGGATGAATGATTTTAAGGACAATGTTTATAAATAGGAGATTGGATAAACACATTTTGCATTTGGAACAATAGTCCTTGGTTCTTGAAGGAGCACATTCCACAGTCTTGGAAAAGCTCCTATGTAAAGCTCTGCATCCTGTATAAACAAGTCTCTTGCAGCTGATAAATGGTTCTCGTGAACAAGGAATGGCATTGTAAATGCATAATGAACACAGGTTCAATAAATGCATTAAATATGAAAAGCGAAATGCATTGAAAATAAGGAAAGGGATCTTTAGTTAGGCAAAGTGTTTTTTTGAGAATCCATCAAAGAAAACTATGCACTGGGTATAAGTTATAGATATACTCCAGGATTCTCTGAGGGCTTCTTCAGAAGTAATACATTTCTTACACAAAAAGAGAATTTCCTTGTAGGAAAAAGCATGAAACAATCCACCTGTCATCTGTTTATACATTTTGGGAAGCTGCAACCAGTCAAGTATGATTGTGGGAGGGGGGACAGTTACTGTTTTTGTTAGTTACTATGTTATGCATTTTTGTGTTTTTATATTGTAAGCTGCCATGCAAGTCTTGGATGAAGGGTATAGAAATTTAATAAATTATTATTATTATTATTATTATTATTATTATTATTATTATTACATATATGCATACTCCTACTTCACTGCATAGATGTGCCATTCATGTAGGAAATGCAAAATGTTAGCAGCCACAGTGTTTGGGATATTTAGAGAAGTCCCACTGGTATCAGAAAAAGTGTCTCAGTTGTCATGGTTTGGTGATCCAAATTGCCTCAATGTTGAACTGAATATTCTATGCTTTGTTTGGAACTCTTTTCGATGGGGTGGACCTTAAAAACACACACACACACACACACACACACACACACACAATGAAAGTGACCTCAAAATTCCTTTGTGAGAGATGCAGACATTGTACCTTGAAGATACCTTGAAGACTTACCTGTACTGAACAGAAGCAAACATTAAAGAGCAATTTGTGGGCTGCAATTTAATATGACTGCCCTGCTGTGAACACTTTGACAGCTTTTGTGCTGCTGTAAAAATACATTTTATTTTTAAATGGTTTTTTCCAGCATATATGAACCCCTGTTGAAACCCCACAATGAAATGCTACACTCTCCCTTCAAGAAATGTCCTAACATTTTAAAAGCTGGGTTTTTTTGTGTGTTTTTTAAAAAGAGAGAGTAAAAAACCAGTTTGATTTCTGCTCTTCCACTCCTGTACTGCTAAGTTCACAACACAATTTTTTTACCTTAAACGTGAGCACAAATTGTCTTCTCCATTTCAAAACTTATTGTTCCTCCAGTTAAGACCCCCAGCTTGATGTAATGATATTCCTACAGTTAATTTCACATTTAATTTGACCCTTAGTGTGACCAAGTAATGATGAAAGATCAAAATTTGTTCAAATGAACTTTGAACAACTACCGGTAATTCTGCTGGCCAGGAAATCAGGTCTTTTTCTAAGTCAAGCTCTGCATTTTTCCTTGGTTAAGAGCGAAAGCTCTGCCCCACTCGAATTTATTTTAGGCAAACAATGTGTGATATTAATGGGTATGTTTGACTGAACATTGTAAAAGAGAAAATTGTGCATCACTTGCTTAAAAAAAGAAAGGGCAGGGAACTTGAGATGCACACCCAAATTCTGAAGCCTTCCACTGTGGTCTCAATCTTGAAATATCCAGTTAATACATCTTACCATGCAGTTCAGAGGGTATTTCACAGGCCGCGGGAAGCATTGGAACTCCGCCTTTCCCCTCTGGGAGCAGACGAGATTCACATGGATCGCTTGGGGTCATGCTCCATTATGTAATCCCATTTATTTAATTCCGCAGGAAAATGTTAAGAAGGGCTACGTACACACTAAAACCCGATAGCCCATTCCAAGCAGATAATGGGAATTGTCACTCTGTGAGGGGTAAACTACAGTGTCCAGAATTCTTAGAGGAAAAGAATGTGCTTCAAATGCATTTTAAAGGGATATTGCGTATGCAGCCAAGGTTTGTTTTGTAGTTCTTTGCTCTTCAGCTGTATCCTCTAGGATTAATTATTTTAAATTCTATAACTGCATGTAGCTATGAGGCATAACAGTATGTGGGAGGTTTGTTTTAACAGCATAATGTTAACTAGATCAAAGTACCAATTAATACGTATAATCCGTGTTGTGAAATCTGCTGTCATATTCAATTTTGTGCAGCTGTTGACATGTATCAGAAAACCTGTTGACTGAAATGCGAAGTGCTCGCTGGAGATTCTCCTGCACATCAGTTAAAGCAAGTCTTTTGGGGGGACTCTTGCAAGTCTCATTTCTCAGTTCTGTTCACATGTAAGTGATGGGGAGAATAGTTGTGGCTCACCAAAAGGGAGCTTTGCAAAGTGAGGACTAAGCTGATAGGATGCATGCTACAGAGGAGAGGAACTCACACCACAGAAGCATTTTATTAAAGTCATAGGAATAATCAGTTGTTAACCCCTCCACTTCATGACAGCTTAAAACCTGCCAATGGTCGTCATCAACAAAATAAATGGTTTTATAGGTTTTTGAAATATACTTCAACTACAGAAAATACCAGAGAAGGTGGTGGTGAGGGCTCCACAGTTATGAAGCTTCTTCCAAATTTAGTTTGATGTATTTGGAAAACTTATAATGTTACTTGCATTAGCCTTTTTTTAAAAAAAAAATCAGCACTCACAAAGCTGCGTTTGTGTGCATTTATTCACTTACTGGGCATGACATGACACAGACTTATGAAATTAAGTTGAAAGGCATTACAAAATCCCCCTCTTTCTCAAAAGGTAAGAATTTGAGGTCATTCTGTGAACTCAAGAGGCAGGTTCAGTGCAAAAGAAACTACAAGCCCATGAATTTCAGGGTCACTTCTCTCATTGTGAGGTTATGTGGCCGTTTGTATCATCTTGTCAACTGGTAAGGAATTTTTTTTTATCATAGATTAGGTAGTAGATCAATGGTCATCTGCATCTACCCTAGCATTTATCTAATACAAAATGTGATGTGGAGAGTACTTTGAAACACACATTTGAAAATAGCTATTAATACAAACATAGATTCAAACCACTTAGAGTTTTAAGGAGCCATAAGCACCTTAATATGATCTTTATGAAATCAAGCTTTTCCTAGTTTGGGTGGACATGAGTGACAAAAAAAATCATGTCCAACCACAGACAAAAGTTGATGGAATAAAATATAAGAAACAAAATCTGACAGAATAGAACTTGTAAGAATATGGGGAGATGCACATAAGAGAGACACATTCAGAACACTCTGTGCACCACTGGCCACCTCCTCCCAAAAAGGATATTGCAGAACTCCTCTATAGAAAAGGCAAAAGATAAGGAAAGTGGAGCAGCTTTCTTGTGAAGAAAAGCTTTATACTGCTTTTTAGCTAATGGTAAAGAGATGGTGACTGGTAGGTAGCACAAGAGATGCCTAGAAAATTATGAATTGCTTGTTTCTTGTTTAGACTCTTGTAATGCATGATAGATTGGCTAAAGCAATCCAGAAACTGTGGTTGGTGCAGAAGAGGGTCATGAGTTTATTAACTGAAGCTGCTTCCAGACAATGTCTGTTTTGGGGTGGAATTCAGTCACATGCATAAAAATTTAGGTCAAACAATTGCACAGATGAGTGGGAAGTGTTATGCAAAAAACCCATTTCCCCAAAAGAGTGGACTTTTTGTAATAAGGAAAGTGACGGGGAGATTCACTGGAAAGTGTAGAAAAGCTTTTGCTTCGAGGCAGCAGCACCCAAATTTCCCACAAGCAAACTGGAGTGAATGTTCATTAAACAGCAATTGCCATCTAATCTCCCTGAAAACAAATAATGACGAATGCCCAATAAACAGGTCTGAAAGCGTCCTGAGACTCAGCAGTTTAATAATAATAATAATAATAATAATAATAATAATAATAATAATAAATAAATAAATAAATAATATTAAAAAATCCAAAATAAAATATAATAAGAATCAATCTAGACCTGGCTGCTTGATCACACTATGTCTGTGGATTGTCAGTTGCACCAGCCCCTGGGCCCTATTTAAAACTCTGGTTTGAACCTTAGAAACCCTAAGCAGCTTGGGACCAGGTTACATGAAAGACTGTCTTCTCCTACACATGTTGACCCAAACCTTAACATCCTCCTAAGAAGTCCTGTTCCTGGTACCTCTGATTAATGAAGTGAGGTGAGCAATCACCAGAGACAGGTCCTTTTCAGTAGAGGCATCTCAGTTATGGAGTAGGTTTCCAGGGGGACTAGCCATTTTTGTGGTCTTTTTGCTGCCAGGCTGAATACCTTTTTGTTCACCCAAACCTTTGACATAATTTAAGTAGTCTCCCCCTCTGCTTATGAACCATGTTTTGTTGTTTTTAATTTTGAGGATGTGGCAAGTTCTGTTTCATTGTATCTGTCCGGCTTCTTCCCCTTTTAATGGTTACCATAGTATTTCACTTGTTTTTGCTTACTTATTGTTAGCTACCCAGAGAACTTCATGTTACAGAGCAGCATACAAATACCAAAAATAAATACGGAGACAAAAGAAATTATATGCAGTCCATTTCTACACAAAGAATTCAAGATAATTGCAATGAATTAAATTAATTGCTAGTAATTTGATAACTGTGAAACGAGTGATTTTCCTACACAGTTGACTTACAGATTTATTGCTGCAAGATGGGTCACTGGAACAGGTCGGTTTGTTAAAAGGATCAAACAGATTGGTGCTGGATGTTCCTAGTAGCCTTAACAGCTGAGAACAGACTCCATGTGTACATTGGGTTTATAGGCACGCAATGAAGGTTTTTCCTGCTCTCTTATGATACTGGTTCATCCAATGAAGGTGAATATTGGAAAATTCAGGGCAGACGAAAGGAGGTACTTTCACACAGTATTTAACTCTAGAACCTGTTCCCACAAGAGGCAGTGATGGCTACCTACTTAAGTGGCTTTAACAGAGGAGTAGACAAACTCATAGAGAAGAAAGCTCTCAATGGCAGTATGCCCTGAATTCTGCCAACTGCTGGCAATCACAGGTAGGGAGAGTGGTCGTGTACTCATGCACTGCTTATGAGCTTTTAAAAGGCATCAAGTTAACTACTGTGAGAACAGGATGCTAGACTATATAGACTATTGGCCTGATTTGGCATGGCTCTTCTTACATTTTTAAGGAACCAAACTAATTCACAATTCCGAGGCAATGACAATGACTGACAATGACAATTCTGAGACAAATATGGATCAGAACATGGTTATCCTTTGGTTCTTGCATGTCTAATTCTGAGATAAGTCATTGGATTAAAAAAAAGGTGCTAAAATGCATATAGAATGCATATTTTGAGATAATATGTAAGCAAAAATGTGTGGTTTGCTGGAGAAGTGAAAACATGAAACTATAGGCAAGTCTCTATGATCAACTTCATTACACTGAAGTGCAATTTCAAAGAGTGCTACCCTTGGGTGTGCTGCCAAACAGTTCTGGCTTGGGGAAATGCTCTGCTGTAGCATGTGAAAGCTGGGTGTGCTATTCTAATGTGTGAAGTGTGTCCGCATCTCAGGATCATTGTTTGCATGGAACTGGTTTCCCGAAGTGGGATTTCACATCTTTGCTTGTGTGAATATGGTAAGGGCCTACGAAGAACCCTTCCAGATCAGACCAAAATGCCACCTAGTCCTTGACTCTGGGATTGACCTTGAATCTCTTAAGTGTTATGGCAAACGAAAAGGAAAGAACAAATGAAATGTCAACAGAAGAGGCCTTAGTGGTCGCATTATTGAAAATAAATGACTCGCTGGAACAGCTTCACAAGAAAACAGAAGTGATGAAAGTGAAAGCGGATGCTGCAAATAATAGAATTGATTTAATTGTAGAAAGTTTAAATAATCTGGGACAAAAGGTGAACACCAACACAGAAACCACCCAGAAATTGACACAGGAATCTACTTTAATACGGCAAACTGTGGATGAAGTCAGGGAGAAAACCTTTGCTGCTGAATGTAAAACAACACAATTGGAGTGTGAGAGAGCCCCATACATTCAAAAGCAACTTGACGAATATAAGCTGACATTTGCTATGATGGAGTTTAAAGAAAAACAGATGAATTTGAGGATCAGAACCCCACCAGAACTGGGAAAGGAAAGCTTGACAGAGCTTCAGGAGGAGATAGGATCAACATCGGCTGAGATAGAGAGATTTTTGGGGGTCAATAGGACCGCCAAAAATGTGAATTTACTTAAGGGTAACTGTGAAGGATGTTGGATTGAAGAGAAGGGGGATTGGGAAATATGGACAAATCTGAAGTTGTTATGGTTGGGCCGAGCTGCTGTGGTGGGGATGAGGGTTGCTGTGTTGCCGGGGATGTTGCTTTTGTGCCAAAAAGTGCAAGCTTTGGATGGGAGGGATTGTTTCAGGAGGTGGCAGAGGGATGTTCCTGGATTGGTTTGGCAGGGCAGGAAGCCTTGAGTAAAACTTAAGATATTGATGGATGCTAAAGAAGGAGGTGGACCTACCCTGCCAGACACCTAAACTTTGTTGTGAATCATCTGCTTTTTGCTGGCTGAGAGAATAGCTGTTTTTTAAAAGCACTGAAGTGTTGGATAATGGCAGATGAAGTTGATGGACTAGACGGAATTAGCGGAAAATACTGGCAAAATCCGAGACCAGGGAGAAGAGTCGGTGGAAGAAGACTGGGAAAAGTTTAAAGACTATTTATAGAAATATTGTAAAATTAATGAGTGTTAGAAGAATGTTGGAATGAAATTATATGGCTTCAGTAGAAATGTTATAAGGAATTAAGTATAAATAGATTAATAGAGCAATAAAGGTAAATAAGGTTAAAAGGTGTTAAGATAATTATAGAATAGAAAACGGGAAGATGGTAAGGAGTTGCTGAAATAATTAATAGAAGTGGAATACAAAAAGGGAGGTGTGAGGAGGCCGTGGAAATATGGGAAAGAAAGATAAGATATTGGAAGTTTTTTCTTTTTTCTTTTTCTTCTTTTTTTTGATGTGTTTTTAAAGTGTTTTTGTTTTGTTTTGTTAATTTTTATGTAGTGTTTTTGTATTATAAGGTATTGTTTTTTCTTTGTTTTTTCTTTTGTAAGTGTTTAAATTGTTGTAAAAGTAATAAATATTATTATAAAAAAACAAAACAAAATGCCACCTAGTCCAGCATCCTGCTTCTTCTCACAGTGGCCAAGCCCATGTCCCTGGAAAGTCCACCAGCATGGCTCAAAAGCAGAATACATTTTCCCACTGTTGCTGTCCAGCTACTGGTACTTAACGTCATCTTCAAAATAATCTATATGCCACTTTTCCAAATGATGCTCAAAATGGCTCATGAGAGCAGTAAACAAATCTTTGTATATGTAGGGTTTGCATCCAACGTTAGCCATACAGTACTCAGCAGAAGCCCCTTTAAATGAATGAACACTTAGGTGCATCCCTTTCAGTTTGAGTTTACTCTCAGTAAATCTTGGGTGCAACCTATAGTCAAATATCAAACATTTTATGAATAGCCTATTTTATGCTCCTATTATACAACTAACAAAAACATTTATTTTAACTTATGAAATACATTCTAGGCATGTTGAGCCTGTTCTAGGCATTTTCATGTCTCCTTGAGACGATTGGGTCGGGGAGATAAACACTTTGGGTAGTATTCAACTAAGTTTTATTCAGAGTTGAATCCATGGGGTTTAATGAACATTACAGAGTTAGGTCTATTAATTTCAATGAGTCTGCTCTGTAGAGAACTTTATATTTGCCTTGGAAGCATGAATTTGTTTCTGCAAATATTGCCCAATGAAATCTTAACCCATGATATCAGCATTTTTATCATATTCGTCTGCATTTTTGTAAGCTAGTGATTGACTATTTTACTAGCCAAGAAATGTTTCACGTCAAAGTATCACATGTTACTGTATGTAATTGGTTCTTGTGAAGTTTACCAAGCAAATATTCCCTCTTTTTTACAGACTTGGATTATCACTTGCTTTTATCTTCAGCTGCTCCTCCTTAATCCTTTTATCAGAGCCCAAAGTCCCTGCGGGAATCCTGTGACGGATGATGTGTATGACATTGCAAAACTGGCAAGTGGCTTTCCTTGTAACCTTCTTTTTATATGCTAAGTGTTGTGACTATGCTAAGCAGCCACAGTAAGCAGACTACAGTAAGCGAGAAGGGACACTGGGGAAAGCATGTTGACTGAAGTGCTTCTTGACTTACAATTGAAGATTGAAAGTGCATTCACAAAAATGGTTGTTTTTACAGCAGAGCTAGCCAACTCGGTGCCCAGTTGGACTCCAGTTTCCAGCAGTCCCTGCCAGCATGGCCAATGGTCAGGGATGATGGGAATTCTGCTCATTTCCACTGTAGCACAGCATTGCAGTCAGGCATTGACTCCACCACCTCATCCCAAGGGAATTTTCTCTGCTCAGGACCTCCAGCCAGTGAGGGACCAGGTCACTCTCTCGTTGGCTGGGGGGACTTGGATTCAACCTGCCTGTAAATTGACCAATTGCTGATGGGCCCGGGGCAGACTTTCAAGGGGGAGGGCAGACAAGGTCCAAAGGAAGACTTTACTCTGGTCCACTTCTCAGAAATAAAAAGCAGCTAGCCCCTTCGTGGCACTGCCATTTTCCTGTTTCTCTTTTGAGTTCAGCTTGTGCCTACCTGTTTCTGTGGGTGATTGCTCAGTGCATGACCTTGTTATAGATGATCTCAGTCCCCATATTGGGGACCAGGGAGGAATTTTTCTGTCAGACCAATTTTCCTCATCTGAAGGTTTTGCCTTCCTCATAACAATTGTCACAACTTTGATGGGTTAGGCCTTAGTCTTGGTTGCTGGAGAGGCTGTAAGCCCCACTGAGGGAACAGGTATCCCATTAAAGGAGTCCAGGAGGAGGTGCTTCTGCCCAGATGCCCATGTGGTGTCCAGGGTCGTAGCACTCCTCAAGGCAGCAATCCAGTCAAGAAGATATTTGATGTATGTCACAGGGCCTAACCATCTCTGGATCAACCCCCATAAAACATCCAGCAAGTAGGTTGGTTGATATAGGATATACCCAATGCCTAGGCCAAACCCCTTACATCTGTAATTGATAGGGTTGTGGCCAATTCAATCCAAAATGAATATTGCCATGTGTAGTCCTTGATTGGGTGGAGCAATGGTTTCACAGCACTTTGGCGTGCAATAATTGCTGCAATCCAACAACCTCTGGAGAGCAGCCAGATTTGCAGCATCCAAGACAGCAGCCTTCAAGGGCTTCCTTTTCATCTCAAAATGTTTGTTCTAACAGTCAGCAGCGTATCTCAGATGTCCTTAATTTGTTTTCTTTGGTCCATTTTTGATGCCCATTAGCAAATTCCCCAAGTGCTAGTATTAGCTTTTCCCTCAAGCCCATGGTAAATAGGCCCCCTGGCCCCTTAACCTAAACCTGAGTGTTTCATTTGTGTGTTTTTACTTGAAAATAATGGATTGAGGAGCGTTCTGCTTGTGTTCTCACAATCTTATGGAAGAAAAACCAAATCGCGTGCTTTCCCCCTAATTAGAAAAAGGGCAATCTTTTATTAACTGTATTTTTTTTTCTTTTACAAAAATGCATCTCAAAGGGGTTTCTGCCAATTTAGATTAGATCATCCCAGCAAGACTCAGATAATGGAAATGTCACAGAAACAATTTGTAACACACAGCCTTGCATGTTTTACCCCCAAGTAAAGAACAAGTAAAACAGCATGCAGTACAGTTATGAACAATGTACAGAGATCTTGTGAGCTGAACAATTTTTTAAAGTCACATGGATTCTAGAAAACACATGTTCCCTCACTTATGAGAAACATGTTGCTTTTAATGTGGAAAAGAGTAAATAAAATAAGGGAAACATTAGCTGATACTGCTCCACGTTGACACAGTTTGCACATCAAGCTAAGCCAAACCATAGTTTAGTGCAGGGCTGAAACTAGGCTTTCTGTCACCCGGGGCAAAGACACGGTTTGCCACCATCACCCCACATGTGTTTGTGTACACACACACACACACACACACACACACACACACACACACACTACAGGAAGGGATAAATACAAAGTGCTTCATATGTCAGCATCACATTTATTTCATTGCAGATATTTTATTTTCAGTATGAAGAGGACTCAGTTTTTGCAGCTGATTGTATGCAGCAGTGCCCTCTTTATGTATTCATATGGTGTAAACATGTATGTTGTCCTCTAGCTCCAAACACACACACACACACGCAGAGAGAGAGAGAGAGAGAGAGAGAGAGAGGGAGGGAGGGAGGGAACATAAGCAAGCAATACTCCAAAGTGCTTCTGTTCCCAAAACAAGCAGGAGGTGGTGTTCTGATCTCTTCACCACTTTTAATTGATCTTTGAGACGTTGATGGAAGCAAAAGTAGAGGAAAGAAAGAAAGAAAACTTTCCCTTTTCAACTTGCTTGGAGAGCAACTTTCTCCAGGATTTCTCATTTGCACACAGTTCCAAAACAGATGGGGGAAAGGGGCAGGAGGATCGTTTTCCAGGTTTTCCTGCTTCCCCTGGCAAATTATCACCCCTGTGGTGCTCAGCAGCTCAAGATCCACACTGCTACAAAAGACAGGAAGGACACTTTTGGACTCTGGAGCCGCAAAGAGGTGCTGCGGTCAGAGGAAGCCCCTGCAAGCTGGGAGCCTCAGTGGTTCCCCTCTAGAAGCTTCACCCAGGGCTGAGAGCCTGGCTAACGCTCCATTAACTACAGCCCTGCTTAGTGTGAAATCACAGGATCTCAGAAAGGAGATTGCAGTCATTTTGCTCCTCCTCCAGTCCTGATGCTGCTGTGCTTCTGTGAACTATGCCATGGTTTGGCTTAACATGTCATCCATATCCAGGCTAGTGGTTTTTCTCACTCTAGAGAAACAATGAACTATAGCAACGGTTTGTTCTATAGCATTTGGCTTGTGGTTTATGTGGAGGAGATAAATTACAAAACCAGGTTTGGATGGCACACTAAGCCAAACCATAGTTTAGGTCACAGCAATGTAGCATGACTGAAGCAGGAGCAAGTAACCACAATATTCTTTCTGGAGCCCCCACATTCATGTGCTTGTGTCAAGCCACGGTTTAGCTTTGTGGTATTTGCAATGTGTGTGGCTGTGGGGAAGGGAAAGAGATGGTAAGTCGTGATGTGAAACAGTCCTGCATATGATCAACTCTCTTTCGGTACAGTAAACCTTTGAGATTTTTAAGCCCTTGCAAGTTTCATGCTTTCATGCAATCCATTTCATGCTACCATAAATATTTATGGTGAAGCTGATCTCCACATTGGAAGAAATGTGGTTATTAGCTTGTGCAGTACGAACAATCACACCTACCAGCTTCCCAAGGGAAAATGAAATAGTTTCATGTGGTAGTTTTTCCTAACAAGGAGTTTAATGTTTGTTTGTTTGTTTGGTGTGGTGGGGAGGTTTATAAACAATGCACGCATGGATCCTCGAATGTGTTGGAAATCTGAGGTGAGATACTCACACAGCGGAAGTTGCCCCCAGTTCCATTCGCCACACAGAGGCAGCTTAAGGTCCAAATAGTTTACTGTTGCAGAAGATAAGGCTTCAGTAATACATTTCTGGGCATTGATATATATATACACAGCTTGTAGGCTTTGCAGATACAGATAAGTAGAAATACCTCCATTGCTCCATCAATTCAAATCTTTGAATCACTTCTCAAGATTGACTCTGACACAGACAGCACAATATTTAGTGTAATATGCCTTAATCACTTATACCAGGCATGGCCAAACTTGGCTCTCCAGCTGTTTTGGAACTACAACTCCCATCATCCCTAGCTAACAGGACCAGTGGTCAGGGATGATGGGAACTGTAGTCCCAAAACAGCTGGAGGGCCAAGTTTGGCCATGCCTGACTTATACAGTCAGCGCTGACTGGGCTGACTCTGCACCTGTTGGCTTATCTCATACACAGAGTGATTTGTGCTCATGAAGGAAATCAACCCCTTCCTCCATGTTCAGTTCTTCAGACACACAATGTGCAGACATTTCCCACCTTTGCATGGTTCCCCACCATCGCCAGTTATCCAAGCTCCAAGAACAGTTCCTAGTGTGATTCTATTCTTGAACTTCTTTATTTTTTTTATACATTGCATTTATATACCACCTTTATCTTCCAAGGAGCTCAAGGTGGTGTGCATGGTTCGCCTCCTCTCTATTTTCATCCTCACAACTCTATGAGGTAGGTTAGGCTAAGAGATGGTGACTGGCCCAAGGTTACCCAGTGAACTTCATAGCTGAATGAAGGTTCTAACTCTGGTTTCCCAGGTCATAGTACAACATTCTAACCATTATGCCACACTTTTTGGGAATTTTCTGAGTTTTTTGGGAGTTTTCTGAGAACAAGCAGAGCATTACACTGGGGCCAAAATATTTAAGTTATTGCTTAGATCTGTGAGGCATAAGAAATGGCTTAGACCACTCGTCCACCTAGCTCAGTACAATATACTTGACTGGCAGGGATTCTTCAGGGTTTGGGTCATGAATTTTTCCTAGCCCTATCTAGAGGTACCAGGGATTGAACCTGCATGTAAAATTTGTGCTCTACCACTGAGCTACAGCCCTTCTCTGTTTGACAGACAGCCTTTTTCAGCTTTCTAAAAATAAACGTACATGCTTGGCCTTTTACAAACCATTTCAAAGGCACTCTTATGTGTGTCTCTGCTCAGCTTACTCATGTAAGGCAGTATGATGGGGGGGTCTGGAAGAATTTACAATTTTTTGTGTGCATTGCTGCTGTTCCTATTTTTTAATTGCTGTGCTTCATTTTAATTACCCTTCTCTCCAGGCTTTTAATTTAAAGCGGCAACTCTGAAACAATGCTTTTTATATTTTCATGAGCTGCCTGGAAACATTCTATGCACATAATATTCATTTTCTATTAATTGTGTTAATGTAATGTGGTTTTATGAGTGATGCCGCACAGTTTTATGATCACTGTTCACAATCCACTTACTCAAGAGTCATCAACTTCAGTAGAAGTGGTCTGGCACAAGTGGTTTTAGTATTGCGCTGTTAAATAAGTAAATATCGTTAACTGTTTCATTGCTCTACTTAGAAGGGAGGCACACTTTTCCAGCTGAGAAAGAGGAAATGTATCATGTGGGAGAATATAAACAAGAGGCAAGAGAGGAGAAATGTACAAGCAGGAAAGAAAGTGAGAATCAGACATCTAAGCAGAAGAAACAAACTGCAAATACAGAGAAGGGGCAAATGAAATGAAACGGAAGATCTAGCAGCTGTGCTAAGTGAAGCCATGAGGCTTTGATCAGCTATTTATTCAAACAACAAATGGCCTGTTCCTACACAAAAGCCACATATAAGCTTTGGTCTAAGTGCAAACTTCCCTTTAAAAATTATTATTGTCCTCGTTTGAATGGAAGGTATTATACAACCAACAAAGTAACCTGAACCAAATGACACAAATAAGCATAGACTCATAAACAGGTTGATTTTTGTCAGTCTCGTACATTTCACTGTATTACGCTGTTTGACAGCAGAAAGGTCTCCCACGAGATGTGGTGAACTCTCCTTCCTGGGAGGTTTCTAAGCAGAGGTTGGATGGCCCTTTGTCATGGATGCTTCAGCTAAGATTCCTGCATTGCAGGGGTTTGGATTAGTTGACCTTCACGGTCCCTTCCAGCTCTACAGTTCTACGATTCTCTAAGCCCCTATTGACTATGGTCCTTCATTTATTAGCTGCATCTCAGCAGGACTACCATAATGGATATATGTGCCACTGCCCGTGAAAACTACTCTGAAGTATCGGTTGGTACAGAATTCTGCTGCTAAAATTTTGACTTGGACAAGAAGCAGAGATCATGTGGTCCCTTCATTGTCTCAGCTGCAGAGGGAGCTATTTTCAGCACAAGGGGTGAATTCTCTTCTGGGGCCACATGCCACTGGTGGGAGGGGCCAGAGGCAAAAATTGACAGAGCAATGAAGGCTGACTAGATCTTTGTACTGTAGGCTAGTTTCTACAAACACTCTCACACACCCCTCTCTCCTCCATTCAAGGAGGCATTATCAGAACCAGAGGGCATATTGCAGCTAGGCAAAAACAGCTGAGGAGGGTTCAAAGTAGTGCTGGGGAGAGTCCCATATAAAGAGGCTTGTGGGGGCACATTTGGCCCCCAGGCTTGGGGTCCCCAAGAGCATCTGTGGGTGTTTCCCTTGCATGTTCCCTTGCCTTTGAGGAGACTTGCTGGCAAGCCGGGAGTGTTTTTATGGTGTGTGTGTGTGTGTGTGTGTGTGTGTGTGTTGTGGTCGGACCTCATATGTGGAACTCCCTGCTTCAAGAGGTTAAATCATCTTCCTCCTTATTTGTGTTTACTAGCGATGGAAAACTTTGCTTTTTAAACAAGCTTTTGATTCTATTGCTGCTGTATTGATTGGTTGGTACTGCTCTTTTGATGCTGTTTCTAAGTTTGCGTGTCAATGATTGGATTACTCTGATAGTTTTCTGTGATCCTGTAACACATTAAGTTGCCATTCTTTATGATACCATCAATAAGAGGTGGCCATCAATTTGCTCATAATCTTTGGCATCTTTTTAAACCTTTGGAATCATTCTTCAAATACCCCTTCTTTGTGACCTTCCTTTTCACTGTCTGAAGCCAATTCTGCCATCTGAAAGGAACTCACTCCAGTCCTTTTGCTCCTTCTATCCTCTCTTGAACCATCCCACCTTCTCTTTATCATCCTACAACAACTGTCCCTTTCCAACTCTTCTCATTGTTTGTTTTTAATTTGCACCCGGAAAACTCTGACTGTGAGTAACAACAAATTAAATTTTACAACTTGCCTTAAGTGAATTTTAAAAGCACACTAAAATTATAAAAGCACACTTGAAACTTTTGGGAAAGCTCCCAAGGGGAAAGGGTCCCACGGTTGTAGATTGTGATAGTGATCATAAAGCTCAATAAAACTCTTCTGGTCTAGGGATCACCTGGGTGTGTGTTAGGATTGTTGCACATGTAGAACATGCACTCTGTGTGCTAGCAGAGCAGGTCTGCAGATCATTTTCTGCTTATGCAAGGAAGGGATGCAAAGTGAGTGGTCATTCAGTGCTTCCAGAGTAGTTGTGTACATACTAATGAAAGAGGAGATTCCTCTCTGTATCAGAAGTACTGTATGTTGCACTAATCATGGGACCTATTTTCCCAAAGGTATCTGCAACCAGAGGTTCCTCTTTTATATATAAAAAAGGTGCCACCCTTGGAGTGAATGATAGGAGGGACACTTTACTGTTTCATAGTCTACTCACACTGGAAACATCATATCTAAACTATTAACATTAGGCAAACAAAACAAATAAAGCCTTGGCTAAGTATATAATACATGTGTTTGTCATTTAGTATATGTAATTGCTTATGGCAATCATTGCAGCCTTTTAACCTGAGTTCCAAGAGCAAAACGTTCAGTGTTCCTTCCCAAAACAAACTTACGGATCAGATATTCATTCTTGATCCTGCCCTGCAGCAATGCTACTGCTGAACACATAAACATTTATTGTACTGATAATTCGGTAATGGTAATCCCACTTCATCTTTCTACAGCTTTCCCCAAATCCTCCTAGTAGAAACCAGCTGGAGAAAATGGCTCAGGGCACATCACATAAAGGAGGAAAAGGACACAGAAGCACCACAGAGCTGAGGTGCTGGGTAGTAAACAGTCCTCAAAAAAATTGGAATCGGCCCACATTCCATATGGTCTGTTGGAAGGTGGTGAGGAAGGCTGGTGGGGAATATGACTGGTGAGAACCCCAAGCTCTAAACACAGAGGTTTAGAGGTTCTCATTCTGCCTCTGGACTTTGAGGTATCCCCACCCCACTTTAAGTCTCCACCACCATCGCTCAGCTCAAACACTGAGGTCCTCCTCCAAGGATCTTCTGCAGGTTCCCTCACTGCAAGAAGTGAAGTTACAGGGAACCAGGCAGAGGGCCTTCTCAGTAGTGGCACCCTCCCTGTGGAACACTCTCCTTTCAGATGTCAAGGAGATAAAGAACTGCACAACTTTTAGAAGACATCTGAAGGCAGCCCTATATCGGGACGTTTTTAATGTTTGATGTTTTATTATGTTTTTATATATGCTGTAAGCTGCCCAGCCAGATGGGCAGGGAATCATCATC
Source organism: Podarcis vaucheri (assembly GCF_965113315.1). Lineage (NCBI taxonomy): Eukaryota > Metazoa > Chordata > Lepidosauria > Squamata > Lacertidae > Podarcis > Podarcis vaucheri. Next base: position 36,976,346 of record NC_138748.1, on the reverse strand, counting down.
ATCCACTATTTCATGTTCCTTTTGAGGAGACTTGTAGTCCAGTATTGTCAACATGGCATAGTGGGTTTTCCTAGGGAAATGCAGGGGTGGGGAATCTGTGAAGTTGACTGTAGCTGAAGGGCTGAAGGGGGGGGGAGGGCAATTGAGAGCTGCAGTAGTGCATAGAAAAGCATTATCTGGGTGCCCGGCCCAACCACAGATGGACAGCAGGTCTACTCATTGAGAAATGATGGAGAGGTAGACCTGGAGTACAGGTTTCCTAGTGGCCAGTTCTATCCAGGCCTCACCATTGCTCAGTCATCAGCTCTACCAGAAATAGCAGGCCTGTTTCCTGAGTCTAGTTATGTATGTTTGTTTGGAGTACTATATATCAGTGTTTCCCAACCTTTTTCGGGCAAAGGCACACTTGTTTCATGAAAAAAATCTCGAGGCACACTACCATTACAGCCCCGTGACGTCAGCGCGCAGCGTCACGCCGGGAGGGACATGAATTGCTAGCAAATTACATAATCACCTCCTTGAGGGCTGGCTCATCTTCTCCGAAGGCAGAACCCCATTAATTAACAGCACAGACTCACACCATAGCCAAGACGAGGGGGGAAAACCTCAGTCATGCACAGTCATGCACATGTGGGGGCTAAATGAGGACGAAGACCGGGCAGAGAGCAGGGTTCAAATCACCCCACCTGGCCAGGACAATCCCTGGGTGCTCCCTTGGGCCACTCGCCTGACCCACCTCGCAGGGCTGTTGTTGCGAGGATAACACGGGGAGAACCACGCGCGCCCCCGGGAGCTCCTTGGAGGAGAAAGTGGGCGATGAATGCAATGCACGAAATATATGAGAGGCGACCAGGTTTTGCAGTTGAGGGGCCTCCGCCAGCCTCCGCTTCCAACACCCGGCGCAACGACGCCGAAGTTTACCCCCGGGCTCGGCTCGGGGAGCAGCGCTGCTCCCCCCGGCTCCCCTTTGCCCTCCCGGCTCTCTCTGCCGCGCACTGGGGACCCCCCTCACCTGCCAAGTCCAGAGCGCCGGTGGAAGTTGCATGCATGCATGCAGGGCGCCGCGTTGCCATTGCATTGTACTGCACTCCATGCAACGCCTGCACGCATGCATTGCCTTGCACACCCGCCAAGGGGTCTCCCCGCGGTCCGATGCGTCCCCTCCAGCGCGGATGCAGCATTGCAAAAATAACACACACACCCGACGCAGCCCTACCTGGGGGGCAGCCTCCGCCTCCGCCGCTCCGCCTCCGCGGGGATCCCCGGGCTCCATCCTGCCGCCCGATCTCCGCGGGGGCGCAGGCAGGCTGCGCGGGGTCTGCGCGGAAGAGCCCCTGCCCGCCCGGCCGCCGCTGCTGCACTCATTCCATGGCCAGGAGAAGAGCGCTTCAAACAAAACGCCCGGCCTGCCAGGCCACGCTGGGAAGCGTAGTTTGCGCACCCCGCGCGGGCGCGGAGCCCAAGGGCGAGGGGACTACGGATCCCGGCAGCCCCCGTGCCGGGGACGGAGGGGGAGAGGCCGGGTGCAGGGATGGAGGGACGGGTGGGCGAGCGAGTGAGTGAGTGGCAGCCGCCAAGCCTTGGCCGAGAGCCAGGAAGGGCCTCCCTGGAGGAGGAGGAGGAGGAGGAGGAGGAGGGAGGCGCAGAGCAGGAGGGAGGGAGGGTACCCCAGGGGTCATCTAGTGACGGCGCCCCAATCGAAAATTTGACTTAAAAAAAAAATCTTTCGAATTTTTTAATTTTTCCCGCGGCACACCAGGCAACATCTCGCGGCACACTAGTGTGCCGCGGAACAGTGGTTGGGAAACACTGCTATATATACAGCTTGGCATACAAACAGAGAAGCAGGCAGGTGAAGGGGATTGGTCTACTGGACTAGTGACAGAAAAAATGATGTTCATTCTGTGTTAAGAGCCTAATTAATTAGATATCTAGGCTGGGAAAACTTTCAGCCTAGAAAAGCCCTCTAAAGCTGGTGCCAGTTTGAGTGGATAGGCTGCCCCAACCTGGTCAGACTACCGCTCTCACCAGCTAGAGGTTTTGTTCATCTTAAAGAGCACCAGGTTGGAGAAGGCTGGACTAAGGCAGCTTCCTTAGGGTGTTCCTGGCTGTCTTTCCCTAGGTCACAGCAGTAGTAGATTATTTCCCCTCCTTTTTAGGTCTCTGACAGTGTCTCCGTTGCCAGAGAAGTGGCACCCAAAGACATCTGAAGCATTATTTTGCAGAAGAATTTGTGCCACCACAAGCCAAAGTGGCTCATCTGCTCCGTGTGATGTGGCCTGCCAAGGACATGACACACCTCAATTTTCCAGTTCCCATGCAGGAAGCAGGTGCTTTACAGAGCACCTTGCAAGTAGCTGTGCCACATGTAGTGCTGGAGTTGATTGCTTACCAGATTACTGGACCAGGAACAACCCATTACAAATGGGTTAAGGAAGTTGTACACAGGCCTGTGTTATCTTTTGGCTGAAGGGTGTGCAACTGTCTCCCTGACTGAGGCCTTGAAAGGTTTTACTGAATTTCACATGTGGGCAAGATTTATGTAAATTTCCAAACTGTTGGCTCTGGACCTTTAAATTGTAAGGGTCTATCCAAGTGCTTTCTGTGACATCAGAGGAGGCATGCAACCTTCAAAGAAGATCAGCTGACAGTGTTAAGAGAGGCAGGACAGGCAAATACTTCAGAAATCAAGGAAGGTAATGCAAATCTGAAAGGGTTGGAGGATTAGGATTCTGAGGAGGAGCCTTCTAAGTATGAGCTTTGCTGAGACACTATCCACGTGACCACTCTAGACTTGCTGCGACTTGGACATAGATGAGACTGCAAAATTACAACTATATTTGATAGACAATTCTATAAATAATTGGCAATTAAGGAAAGTTTTCTGAGTAAGACACCATGCATATATATTATCCACTGTCATGCACAAGTTGTCTCATGCTGAGTTGTTTTCTGTTTGGAAGTAATGCTCTTACTCTTTAAATCTGTAGTCTTGACCTCTTACATTTTTGTGTGTTTTTTTTAACTGTGCGTGAAAAGTGCTTGACAGGCCCTGATGCCGGTAAAGTAGATTGTATACATAATGCATGCCAATTCTTGTAGTGCTTGTTGATCTGGAACAAATTTAATCTTGCAGTGACCTTTCTTAAAGGAATATACAGTTGCTGACATTGCTAAGTATCGAGTCCCTTCCTGCATACCGAGTATGGAAAACAATGTATTCCCTTTTGCTTGAAGTGTGGCTATTGCTAGATCCCAAATTATCTGCTATCAGGATGGTGAGAAATACAGGGTGGGATTAGACTCGTGGATGCCTGCACAAGGACTTCCACTAACGCAATGGGGCTTTGCCTCCTCTTCTGCCCCCATCTCCCCAAACTGGCTTAGAGGGGGTCAGGAGAACCTTAAGAACAGCATATGGGGGAATAATTCCATCTGGCAAGCTGAAAATCTTCTCCAACAATGACTGGGCTGAGAAATTAGCAGCCGTTCCCAATAACCTACTATTCCAGTTCCGAATTCAGATGTAACAGAAAATAAGTGCAAGACACGATGAGTCTTGGATTCATGCACTACATTTGTATAGGATTTCATTGGACTCCAATTCCCATGAGCCCCAGTCAACATGGCCAGTGGCCAGGGATGATGGAAGTTTTAGTTCAGCAGCATCTGAAGAGCTATGCATTTCCCACCCCGCTTTAGCAGAACATTTAATGATATTTTTCTATATAGCACATAATTAAATTTAAGCTTTATTTTATATAGAACCACTAAATAACCTTTAATGTCCTTTCTGTCTGTAGGTTGGAAATCTTCCAAATGATTATATGATAACCCTAAAATATGTCCGGAAGATGGACAGTCTGGTATGTACAACTGCTTGAATTATATTCTTTGTAAAACAACCACGGGAGTCCTTGATGATTCTTGTTTTCTGCTCTTATGAGATGAGAACTTCAGGTTTTGTTAAAGCTCTTACTAAACAAAGGCCTTTTCAAAAGCTATTTACTTCAAAAGATACTGATCAGTACTAAGACTCAGTGGTTTCTGTGGGTGAGTTAAGCTTAAACCAGGAGTGGCTAAGCTTCAGCCCAGCATACCCTATGACCCCTACAAATTTGGGCAGATCTAAGAAGGGTAAATATATGCAATGCTCTGCCCAGTCCAACACCCTCATTGGGACAGAAATTACCTCCTCATCCATTATTGGATCAGTCATTTAATGCATGGAGGTGAGATTTAATCACACTTCTTCAAATGATCTGCCTAAATCCACTGCTGAGGAGGCCTATGTTCCCATGTGTGTATTCTACGTGGGACTACCTTTGAAGGTGACTCGGAAACTGCAACTAATCCAAAATGCAGCAGCTAGATTAGTGACTGGGAGTGGCTGCCGAGACCACATAACACCGGTCCTGAGAGACCTACATTGGCTCCCAGCATGTTTCCAAGCACAATTCAAAGTGTTAGTGTTGACTTTTAAAGCCCTAAACGGCCTCGGCCCAGTATATCTGAAGGAGCGTCTCCACCCCCATTGTTCAGCCTGGGCACTGAGGTCCAGCTCCGAGGGCCTTCTGGCAGTTCCCTCACTACGAGAAGTGAGGTTACAGGGAACCAGGCAGAGGGCCTTCTCGGTAGCGGTGCCTGCCCTGTGGAACGCCCTTCCAGCAGATGTCAAAGCGATAAACAACTACCTGACATTCAGAAGACATCTTAAGGCAGCCCTGTTCAGGGAAGTTTTTAATGTTAGAAGTTTTATTCTGTTTTTAATGTTCTGTTGGAAGCTGCCCAGAGCGGCTGGGGAAACCCAGCCAGATGGATGGGGTATAAATGAATTATTATTATTATTATTATTATTATTATTATTATTATTATTATTATTCTGTGAGAGAGTTTATTGAAGAGTGTGAGATAGCAATGCCCCTTTTTGGCCACACCCAGAAAGGGATGCTCTGCCCCAAGCCTGGACCACAGGTGAATGCCCTCAGGGGAAAAACAACAATATCTAACAGCCCCTGGCTTAAACCTTTCCCCTTACCATTAACCACACTATATTTCTGCTTAAGAGTGCCCCATATCTTTTCTTTAGTGATAAAATGCAATAAATGCTCATTAGTGTGCAAGGCAGAGAATATAGATTTTTGGTTTGAATCTTTGATTTATATTTTCGATCCTATTGTACAGTGACTTTGGCAGCAAAAGGGATAAGCCTATGTATAATTATCATTTCCACAGTGGAAATCCATATAAGACACTGCCAGAGATAAAGGAGGTGAACAGCTTCTTTAGTTGTGATAATTATTATGATTATCCCTTTAATGAATGCACTGGGTAATCAAAAGTATATTTTATTTCCCTGACATATATGCCTTTCTTTGTGGTTTTCTTGCATAATTCTGCCAGTCCTAAATGCTCCTTATTCCAATGCAATATTCATGCTGTTTTAGAAATATCCGGATGCTTTCAGAATCTAAAAAAAATAAGTGTTGTATTCAGCGTTAATCCACTCAGAGTAGAAACTTTGGACATGGTTAATGGCCATTGTTAAATTTTGTTTATTGTGTTTAGTGGTTCTACTCATGACTATAATTTAGTTGAATAGAAATTGAAATGCCTGCAAATTTTGTTAGCCTTGGTACGAGCTCTTAAGTGCTGTGTTGTTTGGTTTTGTGAGGAATATTAAAACAGGGACACTTCCCCTAAGAATAATATTGTTCTGACTGGCAAAAGCTAATTTATGAGATTGGTTAATTTTGCATTAGTAGGTATATTTTAAACTATATTTAAAAAGGTAAAGGGACCCCTGACCATTAGGTCCAGTCGTGGCCGACTCTGGGGTTGTGGCGCTCATCTCACTTTATTGGCTGAGGGAACCAGCCTACAGCTTCTGGGTCATGTGGCCAGCATGATGAACCAGAGCAGCGCACGGAAACACCATTTACCTTCCCGCCGGAGCTGTACCTATTTATCTACTTGCACTTTGATGTGCTTTCAAACTGCTAGGTTGGCAGGAGCAGGGACCGAGCAACGGGAGCTCACCCCGTCGCGGGGATTCGAACCGCCGACCTTCTGATCAGCAAGTCCTAGGCTCTGTGGTTTAACCCACAGCGCCACCCGCGTCCCTAACTATATTTAGAACATAATAATTAATCCTATAACTGGTATCATTAACACCCCAGTTGTATTAATAACAATGCCACAAAGGTTAAATTCTCTTTCCAGAAAGAGAATCCTTCCTTTTTAGGTGGTGTTGGAATATGTTTTCAAATGGGGCAACATAGCTCCTTTTTTTCTGCTAATACACTCCCTGCCCCCAACAATAAATAAATAAATATATTATTATTATTATTATTATTATTATTAAAATACTATTATTGTAATAACAGTAATAGCTAAGAATATAAAGTGTCAAATTGATAGAGATTGTCCAACCAATAGAGGGGAAAGATGGAGAAGACGGTAAGCTGCCAGAACAAGTATCCAGATATATTAAGCGATAAAATAGGGAGGGGAGGAGGCTGGATATAGGACTGGGGGTGGGACAAGGAAAAGAGGAGATGGGAATCCTTACTTCTTGGACTGCCGTGTGAGCCTCTCAACATTGCTGCCTGCCTGATGTATATGCTTTGCATGGAAAGATCTCCTCCAGGTTGATCTGCAAAAAAATCCCAACTGAGACCATCAAAATTGCTGCCAGTCTGTGAAGGCAATGCTGAGCTAGGTTGGACCAAGGCTCTGACTTGGTATAATGCAGCGTGCTTCTAGGGAGAAAAGCAATGACAAACCTAGACAGCATCTTATAAAGTAGAGACATCACCTTGTCAACAAAGGTCCATATAGTTAAAGCTATGGTTTTCCCAGTAGTGATGTAAGGAAGTGAAAGCTGGACCATAAAGAAGGCTGATCGCCGAAGAATCGATGCTTTTGAACTATGGTGCTGGAGGAGACTCTTGAGAGTCCTATGGACTGCAAGAAGATCAAACCTCTCCATTCTGAAGGAAATCAGCCCTGAGTGCTCACTGGAATGACAGATCCTGAAGCTGAGGCTCCAATACTTTGGCCACCTCATGAGAAGAGGAGACTCCCTGGAAAAGACCCTGATGTTGGGAAAGATGGAGGCCACAAGGAGAAGGGGACGACAGAGGACGAGATGGTTGGATGGTGTTCTCGAAGCTACCAAACTGCGGGAGGCGGTGGAAGACAGGAGTGCCTGGCATGCTCCGGTCCATGGGGTCATGAAGAGTCGGATATGACTAAATGACTAAACAACAACAACAACAACAACAACAACGTTTCTTTGATCTTCATGCTGTGCTCTCGCGTTCCCAAGGTGTCCAGCTGGCCAGCATAAGAAATGATGGTCCTTTGGTCTGCTCCAGCACGGCTGTTCTGAGTTTCTTTGGTTTGAGGCCCTTAGTTCCTTCCACTATTCCACACCCCCCCCCCCAGTGTTCTAAAATGTGGAACTGCGGTTATCAATATATCCACATCAGTGGAGCAGCTTTTTGTTTTCATACTTGTGGTGCAGTTTTCTCACAACAATGTTCAGTACCTTAAATGAAAAACACATGGACACTGAAACATCTGGACCATTCTGGACTGTTCTTGACAATAGTTTGGATGTGAAGTGGTCATTCATAAATTCCATTGGTGTGTTTTCATGCTGCTTCATCTACACAGTGTACAGCCCTGCTTTGATGAATAAGAAAGCCAAAGCTGCAGATCATCAGTATTTATAACAGTACCGCCCTTCAAAACATCTAATGAAGTTCTTACAGAACCATAGAATTGTAGAATTGGAAGGGATCTTTTGGGTCATCTAGTCCAATCCCCTGTGGTGCAAGAATCTCAGCTAAAGCATCAATGGCAAATGGCCATCCAGCCTCTGCTTAAAAACCTCCAATGAAGTCTGCTCCACTGTCAAACAGCTCTTACAGCCAGAAAGTTCTTCCTGATGTTTAGTAGAAATCTCCTGTCTTGTAACTTGAAACTATTGGTTTGGGTCCTACCCTCTGGAGCAGGAGAAAACAAGCTTTCTTCACCTTCCGTGTGATAGCCCTTAAATCAGTTTTAAACTTAAATCAATATGTGGGGGAGGGCAAAGTGGAACAAGCCCAATTAGCATGCTTTCAGTCAACTGAAGAAATATATTAGTTTTTGGCACTTGGTGCAACAAAAAATATTCCAAGCCAAAATGTGTCAGCAACACAGATCTATAAAATGCATCCAATGCCAACATTTTTAAAAAATAATAATAATAATGCATTGCAAATTACTTTCAGCCAAGCATCTAATTCTGTGGGCCAAAAAGCAAATGTACAAACTGCAAAGAATAGTGTGGGTGGGTGCAGCTCAGTTAAAGGCCAAAGGAAGTCTGTTCACTGGCAGGAAGAGTAAGTAAAATGGTTTGTGTGTGTGTATGTGTGTGTGTGTGTGTGTGTTCTTGCATGTGCAAATGGAAGCATGAACGAGGAAGAACCTTCTTCTGCGAGTGTTGAAAAAGATAGGGTGGGTAATCCAAGTTTTGTGGCTTGCTCAGTTGGTTAGAGCATGGGGCTGATAACTCCAAGGTTGCAGGTTTGATCCCCATATGGGACATCTTCATTGCAAGGGACTAAATGATCCTCAGGATCCCTCCCAACTCTACAATTCTATGATTCTATGATTTAAACATTACTATTAAGTTCAGTTCTCCATAAACTTGATGTTCTTTGCTGAAAGTTAGTGTTTGTAGGAACAGCAGAATTAATAGATTTGAGTTATTCTCTTATCTCTGAAATATGCTACCAAGCTGTATAGTGAATTTTATGGTTCTCCTTTACTCCTCTCCCCCCACCATTTTCCTAGTTTGTTGCCAACAACTGTTTTTATGGTGGACCACCCAGAAAAAAGATAGTGAAATTAGCAGCGAGGATTTGTGCTGTAGAATTCTGCATGTAGGGCAGTGGGTGCAAATACAAATAAAGGCACATATAAATGCTCATTAAATAAATGCAATAGACTGATAAACTTCATTTCGAAATTGTACTTCGTCCTCATGAAATTTGTAAATGGGGCCCTTGGCTTCTTCAATTGGGTATTTCTGCTTCTCAAATGAACACACCATGAGTTTCATCATTTGGGTCAGTTTCCAAGAGTTAGCAAGTGATTCTACAGTATTGGTTTATTTGCTTTTGACATCTCCATTTGCTCTCAGTTCAGATTTTTGCAGTAGCTAGAATCCAGTGACATTGGGAGGCCATAGGTTCTCCATCCCTGCCCTGTGCAGCTCCACCGAATCGTTGCATTAAAGATCTCAAATTGTGTTTTAGTTGTGAGTGTTAGTAAAACATGTTTGACATTGAGATAGACAAATTCAAGGCATAAATTGTGGGATGGTGGGGGTTGCATAATGCGTTTTACAGCAAAAGGGTCTTGTGGAACCCAATGTGAAGATACACTTTTTTTAAAAAAAAGTATAGCATAATTAGAAGAATAAAAGGCATAATAATCAATCTACAAGTCATTGTGTAAAGAAGAACAAGATTGTGTGTTAGATTCCCGCATACTTCAGTGTGAAAGAAGTTAAACGCTAGCAGTGATTTTTTTGACAGCTTTGAATCTGGTAGACTCAGGGATAAAGCAGAACTGGCAACATCTACTGACAGTCATGGCTGACCTAGTTATGTTAAGAAGGACTGTCAGGAATTCCAAAAAGGACTCAAGAAAACAGCAGGTAATCTAATGGCAGCTGAATTTTCAATCTGACAAAGTGCAAGCTAATACCTATTGGAAAGGACACGTTAATCTACTTTTACACACTTTAAATTACTTAAACAGTTGTGTGTGGAGTGTAATCTCTCTCTCTTTTCTTTTTATCACCCCTGACAGCCTAATCATTGTTGGTTGTATCTGATGGTTCCTGAATTGTCAGCGAGTCTGAATAATCTTCTGCACAGATTTAAAGACTTTTCAGATATGTCAGATGTCTTAAGTAATTACTCAATCATCAATAATCTCACAAGGATCATCAATGATCTAATGGCATGCCTGTCTACTAATAAAAATAAGGTAATAATCTAAGATTAATCTTCCCTCTTGGTTGCAAAATAATACCTTTGTGTATAGAGAGCAGGCCAGAACAGAATAGACTGGTTTGTATGTAGTGGGAAGGATCCTGGCTGAGCCTCAGCACCTGCTTCCATCTCGGCCTCCTGCACAGCCAGGCAAAAGACTTCTGCAGTGCTTCATTTTGCCTTCAGAAAATCCCAGCTCTTCATGTGCAAATCAGAGACATTTATTCTAAAGTTGTGAATTAAACAAGTCAGTTTGCAGTTTGATTGTTTTAAAATTTTGGAATTTGTTTTAAACCATGGTCTGTAGTTCACAGGTAACAACATCAAGCCAGGGTTTTCTAAAAGTGAAACTAAATGCTGCGGAGGTCCTTTTTCCAATCATAGTAGAAGGGTGTGTGTGTGTGTGTGGAAAACACAAGCCCAAGACTTTGCTCGGGCTTGCCCTTGCTTGTGCCTATATCGCTAAATCTTTATTGAGTGTTACACGGAAATTATCTTGTCTCTAGGATTGTTTCACTTTGTACTAGTTTCTTGCTATTATATTTAAGCTCCTCAGTCTGCCTGCAACTAGATTTCCTATCCACTTTTTATCATTTATTTCAGTGTGATTCTGTAGATGCCTACTCTGAAGTAAGCCCAATTGAGCTCAATAGTACTTATTCCCAAGTAAGCATTTTTTGGATTGCACCCTTAATATTTGACTGGGGATGCAATACTACTTTTTATATACAGTATGGATGGACTCCTTGTTGTCTGGGAGACACACCTAAGGCTCCACGCACCTAAGGAAGCTCTGGACATCTACAGAACTATTTTTTAAATCTAAGCGAGTTTCTGAGGCAGTTTCGTACACGCCACCTGCATAGTTTGTGTGTGTGTGTGTGTGTATGCGCGCAAACACACACACACACACACTTCCAAAAGCAAAGTCACTGCACATTTGAGCCATTGGGAATAGCCAAAACAGATTTAGGAAATCTGTTCAAGGACTGCTTCCCCCAAAATTTAAGTGATAGCAATCTTACAAATGTTACTGGCATATAACATTATACTGTAGAAGTAATTATGCCCTCACATAGATCTCCCATGATGTTGAAGGCAGGCAGGTGTAAAACCTGCCCTTGTTTCAGCCACATGAATTCATGTGTCTTTATTACTTTGTGATTAAACTACTGTGGCACATTCTACGTGGAGTTGCTCTGGAAAACAACCTGTAAACCACAGTTGGTGCAAAATGCCACTGCCATGGTTTTGACAGGGGCCACGTGGTGAGTTCATTCACCACTTTTATTTTATCAGTTGCACCAGCTGCCATATGATTTAGGGGTGCAATTCAAAGCACTAGGTATTCCCTTTAAAGACCTAAACATCTTGGGATCAAGTTATATCAGTATCAGTTGCTGCCCACGTGAAGCTGCCTTGATACCCTCTTATGCATGTCAAGACCTTGACTCAGCTAGGCGGGTAAAGAAAAACCGATTTTATGTGTTGTATGTGCGATATACAACGCTTTAAACTGAAACACTTCTTTGATGAGTCTAGATTCAGCCGCTTCTGTGTTATGATTGGTGGCAGAAGGGCCTTTTGGTGGCAGCACACTGCATGTGGAACTCCCTACCTCATGAATTTAGTATTATTGTCTTAACTTGCTGGTTAAAATGAAGGGGGAAGCAGGGTAGAAATCTTAGTATAAAAAACCAAACAAACGCATGGCACTGATCAGGAGAGTATTGCGCAATCTGGCCCAAGGTATCCCCATGTTTACAATACACAAAGTAACCATGTTTTAGTAGTTAACTGAAATATCATGTTAAAGAAGTATGATGTAACTGAAAACCATATTGTTTGGAGCCAGTTTTGCCATTAACTGATAAAGTTTTGCAGCAAGAAAGAAATCAATTGCAATCCAGGGAACAGAGCTTTTGCATCAAGGAAAATGTTTCCAACTGAATTTGACCTTTATAATTTACAGTTTTGACCTCCCCGTTTGTACCACCTGTTAAACACATTTCCATCTATTCATGATCCATACCATTTCACGCTGTGGTAGCTCAGCTTATTTGTGCTTCCTTTACAAATGGATTTTGTTATTTTTCTCCCCTTAGAACTTTAGAAAATATAATGACCATCTTTATGAAGAAGGTAAATTCTTTCCAGAAGAGTTCTTTAAGCACTTTAATAGCACTATTGATGTCTACAAAAGCATTGCAAAAGCACCAGAACAGAGCGACTGTGTTCTGCTTTCAGCAACAGAGCCCTCCCCAAATGGTAAGACTTCATTTTTATCTGGATGTGTCCTCAAATGACACAAACTCGGATCATCTCTGGTCCCCGGGAAGCTATCTCAGGGGCCAGAGGAAATATCTAATCTTCCACTCTGACACTGAAGAGATGTCTCAGATTTTGGAGAAGGAGGTCCAATATCAAATTTCCCTGTTCTGCCACCTTGGAAACATTTGATGCCCTGGCCCAGCTGCTTTCTGAGCTCTGAGGTCCATGGGCATGTTGTAGAGGACTGGGAAGCAGTTTGGTTCCAATGTATCCCAAACCACCTGTGACTTTTCTTTCCATCCCATCAATCTAGGTTGTTGCTGGGAGTTGCAAAATGGACAGAGAACCATATGAGTTTCCTCCAAACTCACTTTCACCCTGCAGGAATGAGCCCAGTAGGGCTTTGGTTGGACAGCTAAACTACCTGTGGATTGCCCTGCATGCCAACTTCAGGACTGCACCGTTAGCAAGACTGTGCTAATTCTGTATAATACGGCACATATAGTTATATAAAGCTGTAGCTGATTATATATGGACATAGATCTTACTAGTAGTGACAATCAGCTGCTGAATGTGACAATCATTTGATGTTAATGGAAGGTTTCTTCCCTATGTGAATGGGGTGAAAGGTGTTGGGGGAAGTTGGATTGGGACTGCAGAGAGGACAAAGGGTTGAATCCCCCTGTTTTTCTCCACCTCCCTCCAATATACTGGGGCTGATCCACATCAGTAGGCCTTCTGGTGACTATCTCTTAAAATGGTTGCAAGCATATTCTGGGGTTATTATGAGGGAGTTGGACAGGGCCGTCTTAAGCATATCCAGCGCCGTGGTTCAAAGATCCCTCTGGTTTCCCCCCCTTTCCCAGAGTTGTCAACCTTTTCCCAAGCCTCTGCGGGGATCACTCTCCTCCTGCGGAGGATTGGGAAGGAAGCTGCATGCCTGCTAGCCATGGCACAGCTGGTGGGCATGCAGGGAAAGGGAAGGCCACCGGCAAAGTTGCGCAGCTCCCCCACTCACTGGGGTGCCCCTGAAAGGCCAGCGCCCTGGTTCAACGCACCAGTAAGCCCAATAGAAAAGATGGCTCTGAAGTTTGAGCTGAGGTACAGCTGAGTAGTTTTAAAAAACAGATTTTTTGGGGAGTCACTGTTAACCTTTTTTTTGTTTGTTTGCATTGTTGCTATTGGTCAATATTATTTGCAAACAGTTCCGTTGACTTGGTTAAATGCTATAATACAGGCAAAATAATCTGCAGTTTTCCAAAATATAGACCACCAATCCACTCTGTTTGTCTTAGATGCCGGCAACAGTGTCACAGAGCCCATTTTGTTACATCCTGTTGCTGCCAGCTCTCTTAAGAATGACAGCAGTGGCGATAGCAGCGAGCGTAAGTATAAACCATTTAACCATTTGCATTTGATTTCTACAGGGAATGGGTGTGTGTTGTCAGTATCTAATGTGGTGTAGTGGTTAGAGTGCTGGACTTAGGACCTGGAAGACAGGGGTTCAAATCCACACTGAAACATGAAACTCACTCAGTGAACTTGGTCTCAGCCTATCAGGGGTTATTGTGAGATTAACATGGGGAGGAGGAAAACTATGAGTTCCTTGGAGGACAGGTGGAATATCAACGAAATAAATAAATCAGCATTTGTGCTTGCAAAGGAATACAGTTTATTGCAAGCACATTGTGCAGTTATAAGTGTTAGTAAGTAGTAATAACACTTAGAATTGACATCACTTCTAAGGTGGAGGCAGCAACATAGTGAGAAAGAACACATGGGTTTGTTTTTTATTTGTTGCTATAAGGCAGGTGTGGGGAACGTTTGTCCATCCAGATATTGCCAAACTACAACTCCCATCAACCCTGACCTTTGGCAATGCTTGATGGGGCTGAGAGTTGTACTACTTCAAAAGCATCTGGAGAAACAAAGGTTCCCCACAGCTGGTACAGTGGTACCTCAGGTTAAGAACTTAATTCGTTCTGGAGGTCCATTCTTAACCTGAAACTGTTCTTAACCTGAAGACCACTTTAGTTAATGGGGCCTCCCACTGCCGCCGTGCCACTGCAGCGTGATTTCTGTTCTCATCCTGAATCAAAGTTCTTGACTCAAGGTACTATTTCTGGGTTAGTGGAGTCTGTAACCTGAAGCGTCTGCAACCCCAGGTACCACTGTATAAGTTATATAATGGCGCTAATTAGGAGTTGCAGGATGGAGTCCATATTGCAATGATTGGCTGGTATTATTAACACCACAACTGTGGAATCTGCTTCCCAGTCAAGTTCAAGAGAACTTGGCCGTGTTCATACCATACATTTAAAGCACATGGCTTTTCGCTAAGAATTCTGGGACTTGTAGTTTACTCCTCCCAGAGCTACGATTCCCAACACCCTAAATAAACTACAGTTCCTGGGACTCTTTGGAGGAAGCCTTGAGCTTTAAATGTATGCTATGGTTGTGAGCTACCTCTCTCTTAGCACTATATTACATTGCTGGAAGGTTTCAGTAGTATATGATAAGTCCCGTACATGGCTACACAAGGTCCTGTTTCAGGCTTCCAGGAACCTTGTTAGGGGCTGGAAATACACATTAACATCTAATATCATGATGACTCAAAATTGCCACATGATGTTGTCACGTGAAGTTTGTCTCAAGAGCCAGAGCATAGTTCCATAGTGGACAACCAAAGAAGGACAAGCTACTATTCTGCTTAGCCATCTGGCTGTGATGGTAAGCCAAGCTGGTTATCCTTCAGAATCCAAGTCAGGGGTTTACCTTGTTAAAATGTGCAGCAAAAAGGCAGGTGTGTGAGGGCACTTGGAGGTTGTGTGTGTAGGGGGGAGATATAACTCCAGGGGTTTGTCTCCCACAATAGGAAATTTTCCTCCTCCCTGGGGGGCACCCCACCTGCATTGCTCTTCCAGGACTGTCCACTCAGCTCTGTCAAGAAATTCCTCACCTTGCCCAGTAGCTTGAAGTGTGGTTATAGGTGGGCCTCAAGTTTCTACACCTTCTCTTCCAGCAAGGCAACCAGACTGCACTTGCTGCAGGTAGAGTAGTGCACATTCTCAGGCAGGAAGACAAATATAGCAAGGATGCTGCAGGTCACTGTCTCTTGGTCCTACGCACACCACGAGACCGCATTCTGGGCCTTTTCCTCAAAACACCTTCGCAAACACCCCTGTTTACAAGTCCTGGCCACAAGTTCCCAGACGCTGCAATCAGCTAAACAGGAACTGTTGGGGGCTGCTAACTCCTCACTACAACTTGTCGTGATGGATCAGGTCAATGGTCCATCTAGTCCAGCATCCCATGGCAACCAGAGGCCTGTGGGAAACCAGCAAGCAGGATTTGAGCCAAAGAGTACTCTCCTCACCTGTAGATTCCAGCAACTTCGTATTCAGAAGTATTGCTGTCTCCATCTGTGGGGGTATTGTGGCTGTTTTGCTAAATGCAAGATGGTTCTTTTAATGATTAGATTCAGAAGCAATACAAACACAATTGGGTAAGAAGATTACAGATTTTATTACATATAGCAAGCAAAATATACATTGCCAAGCAGCACCTCAATCTGCCACTGAGAAGCCTGGAAGGAGTGGGAAAGTGTCTTGGTGCACAGCTCTATGACCGATAGACTCTGCTGAGCTTCTGCTTGGCATGCTCCATAGCCAGGTATTTTATAGACCTGTGTCCTATTAGGACATGGGTAGGCAAACTAAGGCCCGGGGGCCAGATCCAGCCCAATAGACTTCTAAATCCGGCCCCCGGGTGGTCTGGGAATCAGCATGTTTTTACATGAGTAGAATGTGTCCTTTTATTTAAAATGCATCTCTGGGTTATTTGTGGGGCATGCCTGGTGTTTTTACATGAGTAGAATGTGTGGGGTTTTTTAAAAAAATGCCTCTCTGGGTTATTTATGGGGCATAGGAATTGGTTCTTCTTCTTTTGTCCCCAAAATATAGGCTGGCCCCCCACAAGGTCTGAGGGACAGTGGACTGGCCCTCTACTGAAAAAAGTTTGCTGACCCCTATATTAGGACGATACAGGCTCAACCAGAGCTACTCTACATCAAAAGACAAAAATGCCAGCTATACATCAAAGGCTTTGCTGACCAGTGTCATCAGTACATCCAAGGCCTTTTCACAAGGGATATTAAAAGTAATAAAATACAGATAGGAGAATTATGAAGAGACCAGAGACGGAAGGGTGGACCATGTCAGATCACTATCTCCTCGAGATCCCATACAGTGGCTAATAGTCATTTCTCACAGGTGCCCCAGAGAGTGACGTGATGTGTTGTGGTGTCTTCTCCAGCAAGGTTTTTGCATGGAGAGAAAGGCAGAGAAGCTGTTTTTGGATCTTTTTTAATGCAATATGTGGAGCTACCCAGTTCCACATTCTTCATTTTGTATTTATTTGTATTATTCTCCGACTGGCCTCTGTATCAGTGACTGCATTTCACGGAGAGCTCGACTCTCTGCTGAAGCAAAGCACCATCCTCTGCCATTTGGCTGAAGCTTGGCACGTATCCTTTCAGAAACCACCCTTCTGATCTCTGTGGCTCCATGTTTTCAGTCTCTGATGTCCCCAATTAATCAAACATTTAAAAGCAATACCAAAAAAAAACAACCCATGGCATTCAGTCAGTAAGTTCCCTAAGAATGAATACATTTGCAATTTAAAGCAGAGTGGATCGGCTCTGCATATTTGTTCCTCTGCCCAATTATTTTTAATTATATGACTAAATGTGCAGGTGTGAAAAGCATTGAAGTAACATAGATTAAAATCTTGTCTTAATTAATCTGGAGCAAATCCATGGGTGACAAAGCTGGCAGCAGGATTAGTATGTGGTTCATTGTGTCAGTTTTCCAACTCTATTCACCTTGCCTGGCACCAGATGGGAGTTGCTGCATTCTTGAAGCTTGACGATGTTACAATAGAAATATTAAGAGCCACAGCGCCTTTGCTGATTAAAACCCAAGCTATACATGTGTGCAAGTTTGTGCCCTACCCTAGTGTGTGAGTGTGTGTGTGTTTTACAAAATGCAGCAGTGGAGGCTGCAAACTGAAGCAGAAGACTGGCATGGGGAGGGCAGAGGAGCAACTTCTTAACTGTCTCCCTTTGGAGGCAGTTTCTAGAGGGGGAGACAGGTGAGTCCCTCTTTCTCCTACCTCTTCTCAGAACTAGTCTTCTACTTCAGTTTACAGCTTCAGCAGCAGTGTTTGAGGGAAGGAAAACAACAACAACCAGATCAGCACAACCATTAAAATGGGGTGATGTGCTTGATGGAGGTGTATTTTTTAAAAAAAGGAAAAATCACAAGCAAGAAGCTAGCACTCAGGCTGCCAGGAAGCAAAGATGTGAAAGGATTACTACAAGAGAAGGCAAACAAATTCATTGCAACCGCCTACACTTAAAAAGGGATGTGGGTGGTCCTGTGGGTTAAACCACAGAGCCTAGGGCTTGCTGATCAGAAGGTCGGCGGTTCGAATCCCCATGACGGGGTGAGCTCCCATTGCTCAGTCCCTGCTCCTGCCAACCTAGCAGTTCAAAAGCACGTCGAAGTGCAAGTAGATAAATAGGTACTGCTTCAGCGGGAAGGTAAACGGCGTTTCCGTGTGCTGCTCTGGTCTGCTGCTGAGTCATGCTGGCCACATGACCCAGAAGCTGTACGCCGGCTCCCTCGGCCAATAAAGCGAGATGAGCGCCGCAACCCCAGAGTCGGCCATGACTGGACCTAATGGTCAGGGGTCCCTTTACCTTACACTTAAAAAACTGTTGGACAGACTTAGAACTGAACTACATTGGGTGGGGGTGCATCTGTAGAGCTGAGTCATATAGCGATGACCAGATGAGCTTGAGTGCTTATTGACAGATTTAAAATGAAAAATTCACGAAATCTAGATGACTTACACCAGAGATTGCTTAACGAACTCAAAAACAAAATGCAACTTGCCACTAATCAATTAGCTTTCCAAGGACTGGATGGTAAGCAATACAATGCCAGGTTTTTGTTTTAAAGAATTCAAGGGAGATCAAGGAAGCAAAATGTCCATTGACTTCTGTTCCTGTTAAGAGCAGGGAAAGCATTTTTTAACCCTTCAGTTATATAGAATAACAAATCTTTCCAAGGTAGTATCCCTATGGTTTCTGCAAAGGGAAGGCATGTCTCATTTAGGGTACATTGAGAGTATCAACCATAATGTAGATTGGATGGATCCAGCTTTTGACCAAATGCTTTTACCAGAGTAAACACAGCATGGAATAAGAGGACATAGCCTCTTGTGGATTGGTAACTGATTGTGCAAGTGGAAGCAGAGAGTAGGAGCAAGCAAACAATGTTCACGGTGAAGAAGACTAAGCAGTGAGATTTCCCAAATATTTGTATTGGGACTATTGGTATTTAATTTATTTACAAATTATCCACATTCTGGGATAAACAGTGAGGAAGCCAGATTTGCAGATGATACCAACATATTCAGGAGAGTGGAAGCCCAAGTAAATTGCAGAGGGCTCCAAACTTAGATAAATGGGCAGCAAAATGGCATATAAAATTATTTGTAAGAGAACATAAAATAAAGTGATACAGCATCGTTGGTCACTCCCTATGGAGAGTCCATGCCTCCAAATAGAATCCAAAAATGCAGGAATGTTGATCCATTATATGCATAGGGCAGCTGTGGATAGAATAACAGGACCATAATCTTCTTCGTGCTTTCCTGGGAGTAAGCTCCATTGCTTGCTCCATTGTTGGCTACTGCTGACTGCAGAGGTTCACCTTGTAAAACACCCTGAACAAAAGGTCTGAAGCCAGCAGCTATATAATTCTTTACCTTTCAACCCCATCAAAGAAAAGAAAAGAACCTTCTTCATCCTCTGACTCCCTCTATGTGAGGGGTGGCAAACCGGTGCCACTTCTTCCCCAATGTATTTGCACTAGCCATCATCCCTGGCCAAAGGTCATTCTGGCTGAAGCTGATTAGAGTTTGAGTCTATCAGCATCTTGGAGGGCAGGTGGAGACAGGTAAGCCCTCCCTGCTCTGTGCAAATCTGCAACAGACAAGCTTGAAAGCACTTCAATCACTTGGCAAAGCATGGAGGGAAAGTCTATTACTCTGGTACTTTGACAGATTGCACCTGCTCTGAAAGATGCAAAATCTCCTATCACCTCCCCCATCCTGGCTGGATGTTTAATTAAGGTTTTGCTTTTTGCTTTTGTTTTTTAAAATCCAATTAAACATTAGTCCCATCACTGAATGAATTTGGGACCAGATCCAGGCTGAAGCAGGTTGGCCCAGCCTGATTAGAGTCACAGGGCAGATGGATGGGGAGTATCCTGCCTTTTTTCCAAGTCACCTGGAAAACCACTGTCAGTCAGCACAAACAACACTGACCTAGATGCCCCAGGCAGGGACACGAGTCTGGAAAGGGCAGCTTCCTAAGTTCCTACTAAGGTGGGGTTTTTTCAGAGCTTCACCTTTTATCTACTATGGTTAGCGTGCATGGTGTAAAATAACCACCTTCCCATTATGCAAGCATGAAGTATCTGTTCTGCTTGACTAAAATTTCCTTTTAGAGTTGGCACACCTGCGGGGGCTAAGCAAAGTTCAAACAATGTTGGCTAGAGATTTGATTAGAAACAAGGTTTAGAATCCAAGACAGCTTTGTGAACTGTAAATTGTCAGTCCCTGTTTGCACTGAGGCTTGAGATGTGGTTTGAACTGGAGTGGGCAGGATTTTTGTGGTAGAACTGAAGTGGGGAAATAAAATCTCATCGGCAGAAGAAGTGGTTCCTAATGAATAGAAAGTCTACAGGAAGGAATTGGAATGGCGAGTATATCTGGCACCACATCACACCCGGCACTTCTTAGCTGCTGCTTATCCCATTCCCTAGTGTGCTTAATTTGATTTTGTTGAGAGTTGAGTTTTTAGCTGCTTGTCTGCAGGAAAAACAATCGGAACTAAAACGTGCAACAATAGTTTTTTTCACCCGCACTGTGACAGGAACAGACAGGCTTGGTTTAGATCAGCGTTTCCCAAATATTTTGGGAAATCAGATATTTTGGGTCTCCAGATATTTTTTGGACTACAACTTCCATCATCCTTAACTAGCCGGATCAGTGGTCAGGGATGATGGGGACTGTTGTCCAAAAACAGCTGGATACCCAAGTTTGGGACCCCCTGATTTAGAGCAAGGATGGGGAACCTCTAGATCAGGGGCCAGCAACCTTTTTCAGCTGTGGGTTGGTCCACCGTCCCTCATACCACGTGGTGGGCCGGACTATATTTTGAAAAAAGAAGAAGAAAGAATTCCTATGCCCCACAAATAACCCAGAGATGTATTTTAAATAAAAGCACACTGCCGGGAGTGATGCTATCAGTCAGTCTGTGCAGGGGTTTCTAATACTTACATCAAATAGGGTGAACTCCACAGGTAACTCCCCCCAGATCCCTTTAACGGGATACCCTAACATTTGGAGAGGCAGGCAAAGAGGCTACAACCTCCCCTCCATCCAAGACTACAATTGCCCCAACAGGGAACTTTCATATGTTGTTGGACTCCAACCCCCATCCAGTTGCCAGGGATTACGGGAAGTGAGGGCATCAGGTAGCTCTCATGTCTCCTCCCCTGTAGTTCAAAAGACAGCCATTGGATTTGCAGCCTAGTCATGATTGTGGGAACGTGCCATATCGTGGCTGTCATGATCATGAAATGGAGGCTTGGAGGCAATCTTGATATAGGTCAGAGAGATAAAACCAGACTTAAGTACTCTGGGCCAAATGACATCACTCAGTTATGGTATCAGCCTGCCCGGTTATGTGTCACATAACACAGCACCACACACATATGCCACTAGCATCCTTCTGAACTGTAAAACAACGCAAACGTGTGTGAGAAACACATATAAACATGCCTTGTAGGTTGCTCAATCAAATATATTTACACAAAGCTGCAGTATTTTTAAAAAATGAATTGTTTCCATTTGGTATGAAAGGTTTTTTTTAAAAAAAAAACCAGCAAAGACTGCTTGCAAATAATAGGGACCGATATTCATTTTTCATTGGTTTAGTTGTAGTTGTTGTAGTTGTTGTAGTTGTTGTTGTTGTTGTTGTTTTCAATTTTTGTCCACCCCCACCCCTCTGTTCTGTTGCATATAACAGAGCTACTTCCAGGATGTTAATTAAAATCATAACCTGTAAATTGGAAATATGTGGTCAGCATCATCCAGTGGTCAACAGCATTGCTCATTTCCAAGCACTGCTATTATTACTCCAGAGAAGTGGGGGGGAAATACTTCCGGGGTGGTAGAGTATTTAAGTTTATACTGCTCAATCCCTTGTGAGCTCATATAGGAAATTTACTCCTAGTATCTTCCTGCTGAAAAGTCTGTTCTGTTCTGCCTAAGCGGCCTTGGGAGGTGAATGGGGAGAGGAGATCTTTTGCTGCAAAGAGAGAGGAAGAAAATAGCTTGGTAAATGTTGCTCCGCAGATGGTAAAATTGTGATTATACAGTTGCCAGAATGTTTGCCTTTCCGGAGGGAGTGCAAATAAAGCTGTGAATTTCAGGGAGCCAAATGCTTCCTAATGACAAACAAATCTCTCAAGGTATAACTTGTGATGTATGGCCTGCAAAGGCGAAACCTAACTACCTTTTATGAACAATGTTACCCCAGAGATTAAAAAGAAAGAAATGTGCCTAAGCTAACTGGAAATGTTTTCAATTACAGACGCAGAGTTGGGTTTCCTCAACAGCGCCAGCATGCATGGAATCAGCATAGCACTAACAGGGCTGGTGACTCTTCTTATTGGCTTTATTTTGGGAGCTCTGTGCTGGAAGGTGAGATATGCCAAATAGAATGCTGGCTTACTTTATGCATTTGCTGACACGTAAAATTACTTATATACCACTGTTTTTCCATAGAAAACAACCCGCAAACACTTTTCAGAAAGTGACCAGAATACAGAATCAAACATCTGCCAAGAGGATAACGAAATAAGGTATTAAAAAAAATAATTCCATGGCCCCTGGATCAGACCAATCTGCTTTGTGCTGCTCTGGGGGATGGAGTGGAGGGGGCATAAGGATTTTTTTAAACCCTATTTTAACAAACAGGAGCTGGTGGGGGTAGGTGGCGGTGCTGACTAGAGCATGTTGGTTCAGTCCTGAGGTGTGCTGTTCCTTTGCAAATAGCACCACGTAGGATCAAATCCTCCTGCTGGTAAGCTAAATAATGTGATCCCATGGGAAGCTACCCCTTTGCAGGCGGTTTCATGCATGTGAGGGAAGGCACTCACAGAGGAGAAGTGACTGGCACTATGCAGGATGGGTGTGGTGTAGTGGTTAAGAGTGGTGGACTCGTAATCTGGTGAACCAGGTTCAATTCCCTTCTTCTCCACATGCAGCTGCTGGGGGACCTTGGGCTAGTCACACTTCTGTGAAGTCTCTCAGCCCCACTCACCTCACAGAGTGTTTGTTGTGGGGGAGGAAGGGAAAGGAGATTGTTAGCCGCTTTGAGACTCCTTAGGGTAGTAAAGTGGGATATCAAATCCAAACTCTTCTTCCTCCTGTTTAGCAGCTGGTAATCAAGGGGATTTGATTCTGTGCAGTGCTGCTTCAGGGATGGGAGGAAGGTGAGGCCTGAACATGAAATACATCTGAGGGAAAACTTTGGGTCATGTCTCATATACTATGTTCCATTAGGCCTCCAGTCCAAAGCTAACTTTCTCGGGGGTAACATAGGGCGACTTATTTTCTGAGTAGATATGCAAAAGGATTGTGCTGTCAGAACGTAAAACAAACAGCTGAAAAGTCAGAAGAAAGTTTTCTTCCCATGCAGACTTCAGGTTTACTGCAGTTCTTTCACCAGCTTCCAACATAGTTCTTTGTATGCCTACTCAGAAATAAGGCCCATTGAATAACTGGGTCTTACCCACAAGAAACTCAGAGGAGTCTTAAGAATAGAAAAATCATAATTTTCATCCAAATATGCTTTACAATAAGTCTGAAATCCACCTATGACCTTTCTCTACAAATGGATGCTCTTTCATCTTGAGCAGGGATCTTTAAAATTGTGTTAAAACTGATCCTCTCTGCTGCCCAGATGATAAAAAATGCACTTTGATTTTTGTTTACCTTTCAGTATGCTGCAGCAAAAAGAGAAAATACTTCTACAGGTGTAGCTGTTGCTTTTATATATATAAACACTGTTACTGTTTCATGTCTTGGTAAGTTCTGGAAAAGACAATTTTGAATTGCCCACAAACCTTTTCTGATGCTGAAATGTTGAAATGAGTAGTAATTATTCCCTAAGGATTATTTTATAAAACTTGAAGCTAACAGGCTGTTAATTTAAAAAGTACTGCTTCAGTAACAGTAGAGTCACAGCCTTTGAAAGTAAGCCCCTTTGCTTCCCTTTAGAGAGGTATTCAAGAGATGGTAGGCTATTCAAGGAGACCTCTGAGCTCTAGTATCTAAAAACACAACTTGTGCCCTTCTGGGGCTAGAACTTCATCTCCCAGGAACTGGCACTCCCAGGAACTCCCATCTGCTTTGCATGCAGACGGTTGCAATATCCAGCATCTACATATTAGACTGGGAATATTCCCTGCTTGAGATACTGGATAGTCACCACTGGTCAGTGTTGACAATACGGAGCTAGCTGGACCAATGGTCCTGACTCAGTATGCAGCAATTTCATGTGTTCCTGTGAAACTCTGCATTAGCATTCCAAAGTATTAAAGGATATTTACCTGCAAAGTAGTTGCTGTGGTACAAATGACCACTTTGAAATATGGCATTCTATGGCCTATCCATATAGTGGGTTGATAAGGGCCTTCGCTGAGTTTCCAGTTTCCATCATAGCATTCATTTCGTATTGCAGCCATATATGGGGAAAAAATCCAGCCCTCGACCCATAGCAGCTTTACAATTTGCACCTAATCCAGGGCACGGAGGGGGTGATATTCACCAATATCATAGCCGGGGAGGTTTAAACCTCCCTTCACTGCTGCTTGACTGGTATAACTTGATTGTCAATTGCATCTAGGGGTTGACTTCTTTGACAAGACTAAGCTAAGTTGGCCAATATGTTTCAGATGTGAACTGAGCTTAAGTTAAAGATTTAGAATGTACATAAAATGAGGTTTGTGACCAAGGTTTTTGCTGGCAAACACCATAACATTTCCCCTCTTCTCCGCCCTCTCTCATACATACACACATACATGCATACATACACTAACGCATGACTTGTTCCCACTTTACACTGAACACCGGTACAAACTGTCTTTACACACATACATGTGTTTATGATGTGAAAGAGTACACTACTGTGTATAGAGCTACACAGACTGTATACTCACTGACAGTGGTTTTTTTCTGGGGGGACACAGGGGACACATACCCCTAAACATTTTGTGAATCTAAGTTTTGCCTCATTGAGGGGCAGTATTTAAATATGAGTAGGAAAATGAAAGTACCCCCTAAACATTTTTTTTTTAAAAAAAGCACTGCTCATTGAATATTGCATCTGTATAACTACAAATGCACAGTTCAACTCGTATGTCTGCATGGCACACATACACATGTTGAAGGTAATATATGAACAAACACCCCTAGTTAACACAGCGTGGGATAATATTCTTCTATGCTTTCATTGTTGCCCATATTCTCATCCCACAGTCCTATCCTCCAACCCTCTTCTGTGCCCATTCCTTTCATAAATTTTCACACTTTGCCCAACATTTCTTTCCTCTCTTTCCTATATCTTCTTCTCTTCCTTCTTCCCTGATACCTCATAATGCTATCACTTCCTTCCCTGAGAGGGCAAGTCCTTTCTGCTACAGACATAATGCATGTATGCTGAAACTGCTTCAAAAGGAGGAATTTGCTTGGTTTTGTGATTTGGAGGTGCCTTTTGCTAATTTGTGAAATTAAACAAATTTCAAGAAAACATCTCCCAAAAGCTATTGCGTTTTTCTCCCCCCCCCCTTCTCTACTAGGCAGCTAACAGTTCCATGTTTGCTTCATAAATGAAGCAGCTTTAAGCATATTTGTATTCCTTCTGGAGTGACAGACTGAGTCTGCATCTGTTGTTGTTGCCCGTGACTCCATATTGAGAATATAGAGCTGTGGACAAAGAGTGTGCTACTGTGAAACCAACGTTGAATTAAACATCAAAGAAGAGTCTGCACTGAAATGGACTGTATTTTTATATTCAGACAGATTTGTTTCTTTGCATCTTCAAATTTGCAGTGGAATTTCGCGAATGCATGAACAAGTAATTCTGGATTTATGTGATCCAACTCCAAAAGTCATCAGGAAATTTGCATTTTGTGTACAAAAGGAGACTCTGAATGGGAGAAAAACACAGAAATTAACGAGAATACAAATCTTCAGCACTGTACATAAGACTTGCAAGTAAGGTTATGCAGTGGACTAATGTGCTAGCTTTCTTTCATCGGTGGAACTGGGTTCATATTAAATAAGATTGGATATCTGTCGAGCTGTAAGTGAAATTTTATTCCATGTCACAGAAAACAAACATACACTTTGGCAAAGCTGTTAATATCCATCAAGGAGAAGTAAACACTGGATCTTGAAAATGGGGCAATCGGAATAGAATGGGAACATTGATTGCCTGATGTTGGGGAGACTCCTATTAATGTTCCAGTGAGAAAATGGAGAGAGAGAAAAGAAGTCAGCTTCAGGAATAAAAAAAAATGCCATGATGTCTATTTAAAATGCATATAAACATGCAATTTTGTTCTTGACATTTGCAAAAAAAATCATGTCATCTCGAAGATACTAAGGTTTAGTTTAGCTTTTACTGTATGCCATTTCATATTTGCAAATGAATTTTAAAAGTAATACACTTTTCATCACTTAGCCTTCTCCATCAATTATTATATTAGTTCAGCTCAAATAAAAAAAGAGAAAACTTTCTTAAAAGTTGTCAGCCTCTTGATATTATTTGTAACAAAGCTGTGGACAACAAATCCAAGACTGAAAATAACCTGCTATTCATAAATTTAAAAGAGGGTGCTAAAAGTTAATCAGAGCCCATATAGAATTTACTTAAGTTATTATTATTTCCGGAAGAGATATTCACAGGATATTGTATTCTGTGAAACAGCTGGGTTGCTCTACATTCCAAGCTACTAATCCAATAATAACCTTAAACTATAATCTTAACTATTGTTAAACTAAAAGTTTAACTATTGTTAAAATGCTCATTTACAACGCAGTGATTAAATTACCTATGCTTAAGGGATACTTTATTTAAAAGATTTTCACATATTTATTTATTTTTCATATATGTCACAGACTCTTAGAAATAATATATGAAAAGCTATAGAATGTATTTAGGATAGATTTAAAAATAACACAAATCTGGCATTCCTAAAATCTCTGTCCTGTTATTTTTTTGGCTGGTATGGAAGCCAAATGACAGCATACATACCACCAAAACCATTTGTAGTAATTAGGATGAGATCAGTGTGTCTGGCTGTTAACCAGAAAGTTGGTGGTTGGAGCCTACCCAGGGAAGGATGGCTTTGAGCAGGATTCCTGTATTGCAGGGCATTGGACTAGAAGACCCTTGGGGTCCCTTCCAATTCTACAATTCTATGAGGCATATTTGGGATGCATATTGCAGTCCAAATGACAGAGCTGATCTGTTGAGCTGGCTTGATGATGCCCAGGACCACCAGCTTCTATCTGTGACTATAGCCCATAGCTATATCAGAGCCTACAATTGTGACTGTCCATCTTTAGAGTCAGAAAATCATGAAAATCTCTGTGCAACCTAAATATATAGGAAGATCTGCTTGAATGTAGCTCTAGTGCAGGCCCCGACAAGGTAGAAACTAGAGCCTCAGTCAATAGTAACATGCCTCAGTAAATCACTATGCACACCATAAACCTGTACAACATTTCACATTCCAGTAAGTGTTCTGGAACACAGTTGTGGATGCAATATCCGAAACCTGCTTTTTTTCTTCAGAAGGGAACAAAGGACCCATTTGTTGCTTGATTAAAATGGCTTTAAAGGTAACGTTGCATACTTGTTGGAAACTGCAGTACATATTGTGCAAAGATTCATTTATACTGCAGGGTTTATAACAATGCCACATTCTTTTTCCCTTCCCAAAAAAACAGAACGAGACAAATTTAAGGTCAAGAGGCATTTACAGAGCCAATGAAAAATTCCAAGTATAATCCTACTGGCCTTACCATGCTTGCATAACAATCATTGTTCTCGCTTTGAATGTAAATAACCTCCATTAGCACAAAGTGGAATACCATCCCATCAAAACTAAAGCTGAATAATCATTTTGACAGTGAGTAGCATTTCCTTGGCATTTTATGCTTAAGACGTTTGACTGAGTGGTTTGGGCCATCTCAGTTGAATGTCACAAAGATGAAATATCTGGAGACTACTTCACTATTTAGTATTACCATTTGGCAACCTAATCTTTGAAAACTGTAATGGGATGGATATCTCCATCCGAGGAAGAGCAATCTTTGGATCCAAATCCAGTTTGTTTATTTGGTACCTAAATTTGGTTGTGGACATAGCTAATTTCCCTTTTATTGCTTTTATTGTGATATTAAAATAATTCGTGGCCAGATTTTGAATTCTGGAATTGTCAAAGTGGCTACTATTGAGTTTAAGGGCATGGCTCCACCAGAAAGGTAAAACTGGTGTCTTTGTGCCAGAATTGGGATCCAGCCCAGTCACAGCCAGGACTCTGGGCAACAAGGCAAATAGTTCAGAGCGGCCACATTATCTGATATTTTTTTTTAGTAATGAGTTAGCTGTTCTTCACGGGAAGTAGAGCATGGCTGTCTAGCTTTCATGAGTCACAGAGCTCTGTTTTAGATTCAACAGTGCCAATCACTGTGTGTGCGATGTTGCAGCCCCAAGTGTTTCATGAAGGGATCATTCACAACAGCATGGAGAAGGGGCAAACACTCTTTCAAAGAAATAAGGAGAGGTGGGAAGCTGGCTTAGCACATACGGAAGATCACTTAATGCAGATTAATCACTCCAATACCATTTAAGAATTCAGTTAAATTCAGAATCTGGATGGGTGAACTTCCTCTGTCTTCTCAATGCATAGTTAGCAGTAGACTGAGGATATGAATCAGTTTTTGTGTGGGCAGAATCCCAGCGGGGTTTTCTTTTCTGCTTATGAGTTCTTTTGGATTGTTGATCACTGAGTATAAGGGTAGGAGCCACCATTATCATTCAGATAAAAACCTTTTTAAACATCCTTTGGGTTGGATCAAGTCCTTCTACAAACAGAAGGGCTACTTCTAACAACAGCACAAGATCCTTCCATGGGGAAATCCAGTGGTGTGCTTCTGTTGCACAACGTCTCGAGATGTGTGCTCGTGTAAAGTCTGTGTTGAACAAAGACCTACTTCCTGTGCAACAGTGTGCAAATCACTGACACTGCCCATGATTTTCCCCCAGTGACTTATCTCCAGATCCAACATTTTCTCTTTGTGTAGTGTATGTAGTGCTCTTTTTTGGGGGGGAGGGGGTGTTTTTCAGCAAGGGTGCCCTTATAGTCGTGCCTTGGAAGTTGAACGGAGTCTGTTCTGAAAGTCCTTTTGACTTCCAAAACATTTGAAAACCAAATCGCAGCTTCTGATTGGCTGCAGGAACCTCCTGCAGCCAATCAGAAGCTGTGGAAACCCCGTTGGATGTTCAGGTTCCAAAAGAACATTCGCAAACCAAAGCAAACACTTCTGAGTTTGCGGAGTTCGGGAGCCAAAACGTCTGAGTTCCAGGGCATTCGGGATCCAAGGTACAACTGTATATTCCTCCAAAAGAATAAAAATGCTGTTTTTTTTAAAGAAAATTAATAGATCAATTAAGCCAACATCATTTTATCCCTTATGGAGCTTGTGAAAGTGCATCTAGTGAATTCATGGATAGCTTCTGTGGAAACAGAAAGAAGCTAGCTACACAGGGCAAATTTCAATATGCTATGTTACAAGAGATTTTACTTGAATAACTTAATGGTACTTATTTCACTGCAAACTCATTCTAGATCCGTATTTCATACAAATGTGCCATGCTATGTTCCTTTCTCTTTTGAATGTGGTTAGACTCTCCAGACTACACACTATTTAATTGTTAAATCAAAAATCTACGTTTGTATTGTTTCAGCTATTTGGAATAAGAGTTTGAGAATTACATAATAGTTTCCCCTGTATCACTAGTAATTTCATTCACCTGTATTTTTAAAAGAAGCCATGTCAAAAAAAAAATTATTAAATATATTTAAGTCCTAGGAACTCAGAAACTTCAGGCTCCTTCTTATCGGACAGATATATTCCTTTGCTGGCTCGGTCATGGATTGAGATTATGTATATTTTGATGTGTATTTGTAATCTGACTGAAGGTTAATTGACCAAGTTTATAAAATGTAATGTGTATCTTATGTGTCCTCTTAAAAATAGATGTATACCCCTGCCCTTTTTTATATTGGTTGAATCTGAAATTATATACATATGCTTTATTGTTCTAAACAATGAATTTTATGCACTGAGGTTTAATGAGTGCTTTCCTTTCATTCACTCTATAAGGAGAGGCTTCCTGGGGAAGATCAGCAGTCTTTTAAATATGGCATCCCTTTTTCAGCAGCAGCATTATATACACTGATAATGTTTAATTGCACAGGGTGCTAACACAATATCACATCCCTAATTGATTCCTTCCATCGTCTGTGGAATTCATGATATTATTACTGCTATATTCTTAATGAGCTTTGAAAGGTCTCTAGATCTTTAAGGAAATCCTCTTCCTAATGGTCCCAAAGCTGTTTCCTAATATCAGCACATTTGCTATTAGTCAAACCTTTTGCAACAGTCAATGTATGTATTTCTTGTTTGTACTGCACTTTGCCAGATGTTTGGAATCAATGCCATTAAGGACTGGGTGCATGTGACTCAACTGTAGTTGAATCCAGACAATCATGAAACACTGGTGACAAATGAGACCATGTGACTTAGAGGGGCTATATTCTAGTGAAACAGCCTTAGGGTTTTGACCCTGGAGCCATTGTGCTTGTGGCTAGATTACTATAATGCTCACCATAGGACCTGTGCCAGATGGCCAGCTGTTCAGCTGGCATTGATTTAGTTTCTTATGTGTGCCCATGTTGGAGGAAAAAAGAAGCCTGTAGGGAGCAAATTCAACAGTCCTACACCTGTGGAATTCAATTTCTTAGATGCTTGCCCAAACTTGATAAACCCTATTAGCAAAGGCTTAAGCCTGATCTTAGTGCACGAGTATAAGCAAGATGATGAGGTTTTAACATTTGCCACATCTAGTGATGCTGTTTTTTTACAGCATTCTCCCTCTGAAATTTGAAAACGAAAGTGGCTCCTGTGAAGATACGTATGTTGTGATAAGTAATTGTGCACTAAGCACATGTAGGAATGTGAATGAGCTACTAGCTACCACCACCAATCACTAATGGAGGAGGGGGAGACCTGGCTTTTGCCAGTGCCTCACAGCAAACAGAAGTGATGCCCATTGCACCTGGTAAGGAGAAAGAAAAAACCTCTACTGTTGGGCATTGTTTCTGACAGGTGAAATCTTCAGTGGGTGCAGAACACTGGATGCTTCTATGCCATGCCTTGGAGCACTGCATGAAGCTGGGCTGCCCTTCTTCCTTGCTTGGAGCAAATTGCTTCAGAGGTGAAAACTGCATGATCCTCTAGATGGTCAAACAATGCCAAGATGATATGCTTAGTCACCAGGAGATCAGACTTCATCTTCAACAGATTCACTCCATGGCTCGCAAAAACCCCAAACTCAAATCAGATTCTCTCCATAGCGCACATCGCAGCCCTTGAATTCATTGCTGAGGAAGAAGGCAGTGCAACATCTGGGCAACATCTTTTTAGATGTTACATGGAGCATAACAAGCCATGCTGTGTCAAGTGAGGAACATGGTTTCCTGTAACCACAGTGATGCCGCAATCCAGTCACACTTTCCAGAGGGGCAGAGCCAAATCTGCAACCCTTCTGAACACAGCAGCCAAGGCAGAAGGACAGCAGCCTGGAGCTGGTTCAGTGATCAGCCCTGATGGCAATGAGGCGAGCTTGGGTTCAATAGATACCCAGCTGCATCAGCCCCCTTAAACTTCTGGTAAACTCTGTTCAGAGCCATTGTGCTGACTGCTGGCAGAGGAACGCTCGAGGTGTCATTCCTGAGCGTGGGTGACATTTGGTGCTCCCCCCACCCGTGACTCGGACTCCCATGCCTACTGCAAGCCATTGGCGCAGCTCCTCCCCTCCCCCTGACAGTTGGCAGTAGGCACAGGAGTCAAGGGTGGGCGGTGTGCCGTTGCCCCGTGCTCCCAGCTGGAGGAGGCAGGTGAGCAGGAAGGGGAGAGGAAGGAAGCAGGATCGGTGGGTTCATGTGCGGCTACCCCGCACCTGGGAGAGCACCCTCTGCACCCCTTGGGAACAAGCCCACGCACACCTCGGGAATGCCCCCGCCTCCACGGGCAGTGACAGGTTGGCTTACTATGAGAGACCTGCTCACAAGACTAGGGGGGTTTGGGTTGCTCTGCTCATCAGTGACTCCACAGGGAATGTGACACAAAATGCCCCAGCTGCTCCTGGACATGATCTTCTGGGGAAAGCAGGTCTGGATACACCATAATAGTTCACAGCATCACATAGCCTACAAGCCTGTCACTCCAATTTTACAAACGAATGAGCTTCTGAAAATTAGATGGGAGGCTGACAGGCTAGTTTTCCAGGCCACCTTTTCCAGAATGATAGAAACCAAAATGTCCCCGCAATTAATGTGAACGCTAATATTTTCACCTATAACTCTGACTCTCGGCTGCTGCAGAACTTCATAGCTGTATGCCTTTTCCTACTGCTACATCAGTTTACATTAGACAAAAATCCAACCCAGTGACGCAGATGTAATTCTAGCTGACATGTTAACATGGAGTGTTTCCATATGAGCTATCAAAAGCCATTTTTACAGGAAGTTTTGGAAACCTGGGGACATCATCTTGTTTTACTGGGGCAAGCAGGTTCAGTAGTTCAAGTTCTACTATAGCTTAAGAAGTTGGAACTCTCCGTCTACTTCTACCATCAATTATTTACAAACTAATGGTTGAAATTCTTCTAAGGATCAGAATTAATTATAAAGGAACTGAAATGTGTGCGTGCATGCTCGTGCGTGTGTGTGCACGCGCACACACAGTCATGTACTAATAAGTTCTTATACATTTTTAAAAAACAGAATGTTTGCTCTGGCATGGGTCCAAAAGTCCCCTGCATCATTTCCACACACAAATGGAGCTTGCCTAATTTTATTTTGCTCCTAACTGTGTTTAATTGTGTCGCTTGTAGGGCTTTCCAAGAGATTCCACATGGAAGAGACGCCTGAGGCATCAGGTTGCACAAGCAACCTAGTGGTTCCTCAGATTCCAGCCGGTGGCCAGTGTTAGCTCCAACATTTGGAGCCCCTTTGATAAGAGCTCACCCACTTCATACCCACTTCTTCTCTGGTCGAGTCTGGCATGCCCTCCAGGTATCCCAATTTTCCAGGGACAGTCCAGGAATTACAGAAGCCACTGACGGCGGCAGCAACACCGGTGGGGGAAATAGGGACATTCTGGGATCAAATCAGAAGCTGGGACATCTTTCATAATTCTGGGACTGTCCCTGGAAAATCTGGACACTTGGAGGGTATGCAATACTGAACTAGATAGACGGCTTCCTATGTTCCTTTCTGTTTATCTAATATGCTTGAATAGAAAATAGCTTTGGCGGAGGGGAGCTTTAATGGTAACTAGTCCAAAATGTCAAATACTTACAAACAAAATGATAGGCTATATTATTGTCAATCTAGGCACTGCAAAATGTTGGCAGGTATTGATTCAGCTTCTCGTTTCTAAATTGCTATTACTCCCCCCCCCCCGGGGTCTTTTAAAATTCTTTTTCGTTCATCTTCAACAACCTGGGCATAATATAGGACTGACTCTATAAACAAGTATGGCCCTCTTGACCTCCAGCCCCTTCTGGTAAATTCCATGGAAAAAGAATAGAAACTCACAGCACAGATTCATTTTTTCCAGACATATGTGACATTTTGGGCTTCTGTCCAGGCCTGAACACAGGGGCAGTTTTCTGTCTCTTTTGGCAAAATGAGAGGTTTTCTTGAACTTGTGGGGAAAAAAGATTCTTTGGAGACTACAAGCGCCTCTTTGTTTGTAAGCTATTGTGCCATGGTGAATGAAGTGTAATAGTAAAATAGGCCCAATTAAAGAAGCTGAAAGGCAGAATGTGTGGCTTGTATCAGTTTTAAGTGACCAAAGAGCACAAATGCCAAACAGCCTGCATGTTAGACATTCCTTCTCCTCATAGCTTTCATTTTCCTTGTTGAATATTATGACAATTCATCTGTCTTGCCCATGGAACTGAATGTCTTTTAACATTTATCCTTTCAGGACTACCAACAGAGGAGGAGCCATATGTTTATTAATGGAAAACATGTGTTTTCCCCCTCTCTCTTAACAAATAAAAGGAAAAGGCAATTAATGTGTGTAGAAGCCTACTGCACAGAAGTAAAAAATTCATTTCTTGCTTTGCTCACCTTTGCCTCTGGCCCACCCACTAGTGGCATGTGCTTTCCCTCAGAAAGTTGCCCAGAAGAGGGCATGACCCTTCTGCAGAAAAATGTTCCCCGTTTCCAAGGTATGTTTGTTTCTTCTGCAACTTCATCATTGGGCAGTTACCTCTTTTACTGCTACCTGCTGGATGCTTGCCACGAACACACAAGCAAGACTTATTTCCCTGACCCAGAATAAGTGAGGACTGTGTAGCATGCTGATCAGTAGCAATAAACATCTGCAGTATGCAAACAGTTCAGACCAGGGCAATCTAACATGCATGTGGCCCTCTATGCCTTTTTTGCTGGCCCTCGACAACATTTTACACCTCATGCCTACAGCCCTCACAATATTTTCTCAAAGGCAAGTAAGGAGGTGCTGGGCTTTGGAAGAAAGGCAAGAGGGCTCTGACAGGGTCCCAGAGTCCTCCTGTCTCTTTCCCAGTGCCTTGTTAGTGCTTTCCCAGCTTTTGGAAAGCGTACTCTCCTTAACAGAGAGCACGTGTTGCGGTGGGGTCTTGCAGGCCACCCCACTGTTGCTGGGCAGATCTGTTTGGATGGCCACAGGCTGTGATTGGGCACTTGAGTTTCTGGGGAGATTTTAATGTTGCCAATTCATGGGTTGGGCTCAAAGGTTTTAAATATTGGGCACGCAGCTCTGAATGGCCTCTTTTGCTGCATGCACTGGATCACCTGCCCACCCTCCCTGAATCAGGGATTTTGCGCTAGACTTTGCTATGCCTCTCATGGGGTCGCCTGCTTTGAGGGCAGGGGCCTGGTAGGAATTTTGTCCATTTGGCTGATTGTCTGGAGCCATTTGGTTTTTGCCTACTGCTTAGCAAATCATCACAACTTGTAAGGTTTGCGGTTAGGCATTGGTTAAAAAATTGGTTGGTGGAGGGGTAAGTGCCTACCCCTCCAATGCTGGTGTAGTAAGGGAATTCTGTTAAAGGAATCCAGGGGCTTGCCATACTGTCGTCCAAGTCCCTGGCATCGGGCTTGGGCCGCGCAAGCCTTTGGGAGCATGCAGGGTTGAGGTGAGGGTCTGCTGCCCAACTTCATCTCTCCCCAATATTGTTTTCCCTGACTGGCTTCCACTGGAATCTGGAAGTGAGTTCTATCCCTGGGGCAAGAACAGATAGTCGTAACCAATGCCTAAACAACCACTCACAGTTATGTATTTAAATAAAGTTGTGGCCAAAATTATGCCAAAAACCTTAAACAAAAATTCCGTGTGAAGTTTGAGTTATTGGGGTGGCTTGGGGACCTCAACACACAAGGAGGATGGAGGGCTCTAGGAACCTACCAGAATTCTGCACCTCCTTCCCAAAGTCTGGCACCTCATTTAGCTGGCTTTGGGTAGGCTGCACGAGGGCTGGGGGTGTTGAATCCACACACACCATGACAAGGCAGTGTGTGGCCCATGGGTTTCATGTTGAAGTACTCTTGTGGCCCACTTGGTATAAAAAGTTTGACCCTCCTGGTCCAGACTATGGGTTGCATACAACACAAGCTCTACTCATAGTACATCTGTTGAAATCATTGGACATGACTAACAACAACAGCAACAACTATTTTATTATTTATACTCCGCCCATCTGACTGGGTTGCCCCAGCCATTCTGACCAGCTCCCAACAAAATATTAAAAACACACAAAAAATCAAACATTTCAAAAAGTAAAAACCAGGACACCCCAAAAGTTTCGAGCTTCTTTTTAGGAAGACCCCAAAGTTGAATTTTTTGTTTGTTTGAGGAAACCACTGAAACGGTTGAACTTTTTTAGGAAACTCCCAAAGTTGAGCTTTTCTTTTTACAGAAACACAAACAAACAAACACCATGCAATTTTGCAATTGACTTGCAAAAGCACCACATTTTGGAAATTCCCCCCAGATGTCAATTCCGCTCTAACAGAGCTGCCTTCTAAAAGTCAAATAGTTGTTTGATAGGAGGCCATTCCACAAGGCAGGCGCCACCACCAAGAAGACCGTCTGCCCGACTAACTTAGTCCCATTAATTTCAGTAGATCTATTCTGAGTAGGACTTAGGTGGGTAGAACCCTTTCATCTATACCACTATCATGACAACTGTCTCTTGAACATTGACATCGAAGAAACATCATAAAAAGTGAGTAATGAGTGGTTTACTTTTGCTGCATGCAAGAAAGAGATACCAAGAGATTGTAATCACTGACGTACAGCTGTGTTTTTAAAAATAATGGGAGGATAAAGAGCACCCATTTTAATAATAATAAAAAATAGGCAAACAACTAGTAAGGAAGGAAAACCATATCAGCCATCTAAAGGCCAAATAAACAAATTCCATCAAAGTGTCAAGCAGATTAAAAAAAAAATATTAGTGCTTTTTCAGCAACTAATCCAATCACCTAATTACTTTCTAATAAACTTAATGCAGGCGTTTGCATATGTTCCAACAGGCAAAATAAGGAATCAGATTTTTATTCTGAGTCTTCCACAGAAAGGCCAACAACAAATCTAGATACTTCGGTGGCTTTCAAGGGCCCATTCTGGGATAAAGAACACACTCTGCACTAGCGCTGTTCAGAAGAGGGAAACAAGTCAGTAAAGTTATTATTTGTTACAGATTTTTAAAAGAAAACATTTGAACAAAAGAAGGGTCTTGATGTTGAGCTTTTCTTGATCTGGATTTACCATGCACATCAAGTGCATTAACGAAGTTATTAGCTCTCAGTTAAGAGGAACCTCCTGATTATTCAGTCCCAGTATTCATCACCTTGAAAAGTACATTAGGGGTGTGCACCAACCACAAGATTTGGTTCAGTTCTTCAGAACACAACCTGCTTTTGCTCCAAAGCACTTTGGAAGTGGCCTGATTTGGTTCACATCCAAATCCCGAGTGAGATATTGCTCAACATTTGTTTGCGTGTTCAGACCCAGAGACCTCCCCGCTAAATAAATTCACAATTGGCTAAAATTTAGTTTTGGTTTTTGGCAGAATTTAGGCCACAACTTTATTGATTACAGAAGGTGAGTGGTTGCATAGGCTCTGGTTCAACTAGCTCCCTGCACCCTTGCAGACAGCGCTGACCCAGGGCACCAGCATAGGTCAGCCAAGGGCGAACAGCTGGGAACAGACTATGTTCACCACCCAGATGTCCCCCTACATTCAGGCACGGGCACAACCCCCTCTCGGGGGGTTGACCAAACCAGTTGAATCCCTGGATTCCTTTAACGGAATACCCTTCACATAGGGATGGCAAGATCGCTCTCCCATCCCTATCACATGAACCAGTGCCTATCCGCAACCTTACAAGCTGTGACGATTTGCTACGTGGCAGGCGAAACCCAAATGGCAACAGCCAGTCAGCCAAGTGGGGAAATTCCTGCCTTGCCCCTGTCCCAATGACAGACGACACACGACGGCATAGCAAGGTCAAGTTCACAAGCCTTAAAAGTAGGGAGAGGTGGGCGGGTGTTCCGAATGCACGAGCCGAAAGAGGAAGCTCTGGGTATATATAGGTCCCTTGATCCATTTAGACTGCACTCCATTGGCGGATTGAACCCAACATGGAGGGACTAACCAATCGGGTGTTGTGGCTAACCAATCCAACCCGCCCACAACGCAGGGGGTCAGTCTCCAGGTCTCACCGCAACACGTGCCCTCTTTTAGGGAGGACACAATTTTTTATTTAAATGGGTTGGGTTAAGAGGAAGGGGTATGGTTTGAGGTGGAAGGGGAGAGGCCAAGGGCCCACTGATACCCTGCGCCCCAGAAATCTGGAGCTGTGCCTGGACCAGGGAGTTAAAAGGAATGCAAAAATAAAAATTTAAAAAATGCATCTGTTCAAATGCCACAAAAAGTCACAGAAACTAGGTACAAAATCCTTCCTAGTTCAAAATATCCCCTAGCAATGTGTTTAGGATTGCTTCCTTGGCCTAATTTAGTTTGATGGCATGTATTCAAACCATTAATTAAGAGATTTTTAGGACTTATTAAAGAAAGAAAACCCCCCACAAAAAACAAATAGTCCTGCCAAACACCACAATTGACATCTCATAGAATTAAGCTTAAGGAAGTTGAATTTGGAATGCTGCTAGTTGGCCATGATCCTGATAATGCTCCTGTGAGCGATAATTATTGTACAGTAGTACTTTTTCTTAATCATCATCATATATCAACAAATATGGGGTTTGCTAATTAAAATGGGGGTAGTTTACCTCCACAGCTTAAACGAATGCAAAGCAGTGTTAGATTTGAGAATTAAAGAGGAATTGATTCATGAAGAGAGAAGGAAATAGCAATGTCTGAGATCTGTGGAATAGCAGAACAGTGACAGAGCATGTTTTCCTTCTGGAGAAGGGGTTGGGGTGGTCAGTCCCAGAATTATTGGCAGGAAAATGACAGTATTAGTATTTGCCTTTCCATTATTCCCACCATGTAGGCTGTCCTCTACAACAAGGGTAGAGAAAA
The DNA here is from genome assembly GCF_965113315.1 of Podarcis vaucheri. NCBI lineage: Eukaryota > Metazoa > Chordata > Lepidosauria > Squamata > Lacertidae > Podarcis > Podarcis vaucheri. The sequence continues at coordinate 36,937,910 of NC_138748.1, read as the reverse complement.
CCTCTGGCGTTATCGATATTGCTGGATTGCAACTCTCATCATTCATGACCATTAGCAAAAATAGATATGAGTCTGAACATGTATTTAAAGCAACACATTGTTTCCACCAACTAAAGTCACAAAGAATGACAGCATTATAAATTTAAAAGAAAAGAGTGGCTTAGGGCTCAACAACGTACCCATTTGCCTCACCACTTTCCCCTGGGGAACCCCAATCTTTAGCAATGGATTGGAACAAATGGCAATTGGGTTTTCTGTGGATTTGGAGGGGGGCAAGTGATGGGGCAAAGGCAAATCGTCTCGAACCCATTCTTTCAAGGCATGGGACAAGCAGAGGTGTGGACAAGCCCTTAGTCTAGTGTGACAGCTGCTCAACCTCTGTTATGCAAATGACACAAACTCCTTCATTTATTTTTCATTTACCAGGTTTCCAGTTCTATGTGTTTCAGAATGACCAGTCAGCTCTTCAGAGGACAGAGGGATATAGGCAAACTATGTACAGTGGTACCTCAGGTCACATACGCTTCAGGTTACAGACTCCGCTAACCCAGAAATAGGGCTTCAGGTTAAGAACTTTGCTTCAGGATGAGAACAGAAATCGTGCTCCGGCGGTGTGGCTGCAGCAGGAAGGCCCCATTAGCTAAAGTGGTGCTTCAGGTTAAGAACAGTTTCAGGTTAAGAACAGACCTCCGGAACGAATTAAGTACTTAACCTGAGGTACCACTGTATATATGGTAGTGTTTCTTTTGCACTCAGAAACCTAAATTTTAAATTTTCTGTGCTTGCTGTGATAACAAACCTTTTGAAAAGAACTCAGGAATGATACAGACAAGCACAGCCTAATAAAAATCCTAGCTTTGACAGTCAACAAGGACAGTTGCCAAGCTTCATTCTACAAACACTTAGAATCTGGATGTGGCCTATAGGAACCAAACTGACTCTCTTGACTGAGAATCTGGTGGTGCATATTCACCTTCTGTTGATAACTGTAATAGAACATCAAAAGGTAAGCCAACTAAGCATCTAGATGGGAATCCATGTGTAACCTGTTTGGGCAGTTCCTGCAAGGCATGCCTACTTTCTTTTATATTGGTAGCTGTACTTTTAATCTGTTTATTACCTCCCTCAGATCATTTTATTGATGTTTGAATTGTATATTTCTCTTCCCTGTCTAGAAGAATGGTTCCCAAACTTTTCCCTCATGGCCCATTTGAAAACTGCTGATGGTCTTAGTAGAACACATAATGATTTTTCTACCTGATGTTGCAAATGTAATGTGCTATGGTATATGCCATGTATTTTCTATCGTCTTTTTATTGCTTCTTTTATTTTTTATATTGTATTTTATTGTATTGCTGTTTGAATTCTATGGAATGCCAATTGTAAAGCAATACAATATAAGAAATAAAAGAAACAATAGAAAGACAATAAAAATAAATATGAATATTTAATGTAAACATGCTGTGAACCACATGAATAAAGTGTGTCGTCTGTGGACCAGAATTTGGATAACCCTGCTCTGTACTGTAGGTGAACCATAGGTTCTCTAAATAAATAAGCAAGCAAGGGATTCCTTTCCTACTTTTGCACCCAGATCCTTTTCTGTTAAGTCAGAATGATTTGGTAGTCAACTGTTCTTTTATTCTTTGTAATGGACCTAAAAATGTTAAATGAGAAAAATGAACCATATCCAACATTGTAGCTCTGTTGAAGCAAGGGATTTCCATGCAAGCAATGAAACTCCCTCTTCCTCCACTGCCTCCTTCAGCCCCATGTGCACCCTGCCAATCAGTTCTGGAGGGCTGAGACTTACTTATGAGTAGGTGTGCATAGGATTGATGCACATGTTTTAAATAAAACAATTAAAATACCCCTTTAGATATTAGACATTAAAAGCATTGAGCCATGTCCGGTGGTTGCTGTCCACTGATGAAATTTAAAACAAATTAACACTGCATTTGGTCACTAGAAATCTGCTTTGAAGAAAAAAGACTGACTTTTCTAAAAGTCTATTATGTCCGGATGTAGAGGTTGGTATTCAACTAAGTTTTTCTCAGAGCAGAACCACTGAAATGAATGGACCTAATTTAGTCATGTTCATTAATTTAAATGGTTGTAACTTTGACAAAAACTTAGTTGAAAATGACCAGGAATATTTGGTTCAGGGTAGATTATGAAATTCGCGACGTCCTTGCCCACTAATATGGACCTTGTGGCGTTTGAGGAGTGAAAGAACAGCAACCTCATAAACAGCTGAAATTTTCTATAAAAGGAAAGGAAGCTTTTGTTTATTTGCTTTTTAGTCTGCCTGGCAGTACAATGGTGGGAGATGATTTGTTACAACTTTTCCCACAGACCAATCCCTGGGAGTACACTTCTATTAAAAATGTGTTCTTGTGGTTCTGCAAAAATAGTATCTTGTGCATTCTTTTCCATTTAAAATAATTAGACTGGAGGCCTTCCAGCAAGTCCCTCCTCCTCTTTCTTCATTTAATCTATTCTCACTTTGTTACATCCTGCTGTAACAGATGGTTTTAGGATACTAGCTTGAAGAGAAATTCTGCAAGTACCCTAGCATGTCCTTTATTTTGAAAATAAAAACATTGGTCTCAAGAGATAATGCGATATATTCAATGATGATTAGGTTCTGGACATAGCCTTAGAGATGAAGGGTTTTCTTTTCTTCTCCTATGAAGTATTGCAGCTCAGTACAAAAAGCCCTCCCTTCACCTATCATGTTTAATCTAATGCACAAAAAGTTGGGAAATATTTATACAGCTTCCCATGCCATCCATCAGCCAACTGGCACTAAGTGTATACAGTCCATGGAGCAAGCTGCAAAGAGCGCGAGGCCTTACTAAATCCCAGAGGCTCTAATGTTGATGCCTCGAGATTCTGTAAATGGTCTCCTTAAAGCCACAAAGCTGTTGTTCGTTCTGCTCCCCTTGCACGATATAAGCAAATTGACAGAATTTAAGAAGGTGGTGGCAGAGCGGGGTGGGATAGTCACAGAGAAGGTCAGACCATTTTATCCAAAGCTACTTTCCTTAGGTTAACATTTTTAATTCTTTAGGCTAGCCATGTTAGAAAGTGAGGGCAGTTTTCCTGCCATTTCTGCTGCATAGCAGGAACATTGGCTTGCAGACAACTAATCTGAATCAGGCACTTCTCCAAGTAATGGACTGACTTATGATCTAGTAGATTCATGCCCAGCCCTCTCCAACCATAATGCTCCATTTTGAGGCACCACATTGGCCAAGACCAGCAGGAACACAGCTGCCAGTGGTGTTCAGTTGGTCATGCTTTAAAGTATCAGCAGCCTCCGCAGTGGCAAATGCCTCCATACTGGCAGAGCAGAGGTCAGGGGGTGGGGACACCTGCAAAAACTTACACGCTTCTTCCCGTCAGCAGGTATCAGGAGGTTTGGTATGTCCTTAGCATTTTCAAGTTCTTAAGGAATTATGGCTCTCTTCTAAACAGTCCCACCCTGCAGCCATTGTGATTGTGGATATAATAAGAATAAACGTACAGGGGAAACAATTCACTCTGAAACCGAGTTGGGAAGTATGTCTCTTTCTAAGCAGGTTGCCATTTGCCCATGATGACTCTTATGGATGACTCTTGCTGTGGCATACATAGGGGGAAGGCAAGATTTAAGAAATTAATTTAGAAACAAGCTGAACATACTGTCTCAGAAACTACAGACTGAAAGGTATACATTTTAAACTGGGGGGAAATGAGCCTGATTTTTCTCCAAAACATAACTGGATTGAACCAAGACTCCTTTGTGATTCTAGATTAATTAAGCAAATACTGTCTAACACTTATGCATCTGACTAGAAGTGTAGATGGTAGCAAGAGTCTGTTCACAGATAATCACAACCATAAGTAATTAATGTTGCAGTGCCAGCTAGTATTTAAATCAAATTTATAGATTTCATGTAAACTGCAGAGGAATCAAAGCAATAAAATCCAATTCCACTAGAGTAACACCAATACTAATCATCAATAACCAGTAAAATGCTTTCTTTTTTACTGAAAAAAATGGCTTTTTTCCGCACCTTGTTTTTTTTAACGTAAAGATTGGTAAGGAGATCTGGGGAACTGCTAAACACGTGCACTATTTCCTGACACTTTCATTGTATTTAATAAAGGTGTGTGCAGGACCATCTTAAGCATATCCGGCGCCGTGGTGCAAAGATCCCTCCGGCGCCCACACTTTCCCAGAGTTGTTGACCTTTTTTTAGGGCTGGAGGAGGCTGGAGAAGAGGTGGAAGCTGGACGTGGTGCTTCCCAGCTCAGCTGACCACAGCAGGCAGCACACCAAGCGAGCAGGCCTGCGCTGAGCGAACAAGGGTGTCTGCAACGCTCCCGCCAAGCATCCATTCAGTTTTCTTCCCTTTTAGCCTTCTGGCACCCCGCAGAATTCGGCGCCTGCAGGCTAAAAGGGAAAAACCCGAGCGGTGCACTCAGCGTGCTCATGCAGTGTTGCCTGTGCTCTCGCCTGGCACCCTCCAGAACTTGGTGCCCTGGTGCCCTGCGCCACTAGCCTCTGTGGGTAAGATGGGCCTGGGTGTGTATAGATTAGACAGACAGATTTCATCCAGACTTCTTTGGATATGTTCAACAAATTTACAAAAAATCCAGATATATATTGAAATCATCTGGAGAATCAGATGCTCTTTCTCTCAGACATGTTGTGTTACCCTTGCCAAAATTGTCACATGAAACTTGTAGCATGTAACAGTGTCCATTTCAGCTCAGGGTGACTCAGGCCTTTTCTATCCCTGTCTCAAGAAAACATCCCAGTCAATGGTACGGGATTACAAGAAATATAAGGGCTCATCCAAACCTCCGCTTGTGCTATGCCTTGAATGTGCAGGACAGAATGGTTTTCACTTGACCTGAAATTTCTAGGCACGGGTCTGAGTGGTTTCTTCTTGCCTCAGTCCTTTTCCAAGGGAAAACCTGCTCTTTATTGATAAATCAGAACAAATAATAATTCAGGGGGGACGGGACCCAAATTGCTGTTTGCTCTGATTGAGTGTTAAAGAGTGGTTTTCCCTCAGATACATGGGGAAGTGTGGATAAGTCCTAAGTAAGGATAAATTTAGGTCAATGGTGCTCAAAGCTACTGGAGATGCCTGCCCCCCCCCAAATGGTTAGGGTTATTAATTTTGTTTAATTGGCTTCTTCCAGCAAATAAGGCAAGTGCAGCTTCCCCAACAAATCTGATTACAGCAAGGAGCTTATGGGAACAAAGCCTAGTCAATGTAGTTGGAAGTGTAAAAGTTACAGTTTTTGTGCGGAACTGTTAATGAGATTACTTCTGGTACTGCATAAGTTGGAGAGAAGGGTGCTGCTTTGAAAATTATGGAGTCATTTGAATTCCGCAGGAGTTGTTTGCACAGCCACAAAGCTTACAATTCTTTGCATACTCCAAAGAAGGTGGAAACCACACGGCATGTCATTTTAAAATTTAGCTTTAGAACTACAGATTTTGCAGTGTAAATAAACTTCAGTGGGACAGGGATGAATACTTCTTCCAGTTGAGAAGAAACAGGCAGGAGGAAAGCGTCAACAGCTAGGGAAGAAAAACTTATTTGGGGATTCCTTTGGCTGGTTTCCTTGACTGAGCTCCGGCTCAGATTAATAATGGCAGACATGCTAGCTGTGCTGTGTTGTGCATCTGCCAAGCCAGCATGGTATATTCTCAGAACCAAGGGCACCTTACAATATAAATAAATGGCCTCTGAAAGCATACTTGTGCGGGGAAGGCTGAGGTGCTCAGCAACTATGAAACAGATTTCCATGGAAATCAAAATAGCTCTGCCACTTTGAACCAGGAAAGACTCTTTGCCACATTCTGCCAAGCATGCAAGCACCAGACACTCTTTGAAGAAACACAGGCTAGAGGCAACTCCCAGAAAATTCATTATCTTCATTAAACGAACTCTGGCACATGGAGACAAAGCCCTTAAAAACACACACACCAAAAAAAACCAAGTTGCAGAATATTTAAATGCAGAATCTTTATTTTAAATCCCACCTGAGACTTAAGAGAATCACCACAATCACTCACCAAAAGGGCTATGAGCAATGCTAAATGGAGAACAGTGATTTCACAGACACCGCTAACTAGGCCATATTCAATCAACCCAATTTCTGTGGGAAGCAAGCAGGACTGGCCCAAAATATTTTGCTGTTTGTGGCCAAAGAAAACCAGGCAGCAAACGGAAGCAAACCAGGCAGGCAGTTGAATTTTACTTCACCCTAAGATAGACAAGGGGCGTGGGTGGCATTGTAGTCTAAAGCACTGAACCTAGGGCTGGCTGATCGGAGGTTCGGCAGTTCGAATCCCCGCAATGGGGTGAGCTCCCATTGTTTGCTCCTGCCAACCTAGCAGTTCAAAAGCATGTCAAAGTGCAAGTAGATAAATAGGTACCGCTCTGGCGGGAAGGTAAACGGCGTTTCCGTGCGCTGCTCTGGTTCACCAGAAGCAGCTTAGTCATGACCCAGAAAAACTGTCTGTGGACAAATGTTGGCTCCCTTGGCCAGTAAAGCGAGATGAGTGCCGCAACCCCAGAGTCGTTTGCGACTGGACTTAACTGTCAGGGGTCCGTTATCTTTTTAAGGTAGACAAGACGCCAGTCTCACTTAGGGGTAGGGGGAGAGATATAAGTCATGTGCCACACACAGGGCTGTTCTCCAACACTTCAGCCCCCCCCCAATAAACCCATGTCCGTCTCCTCATCCCCCAACATCAGCTGCCTCACTCCGCCTAATGATAATGCTGGTCCTGCCCTCTTGTAATTTGGCATGCCTTCCACACCCTCACAAAATAAGAGGATATTCCACAAGTGTCTTCTGTTGGATCAAAACAAGGCACCAATCATGTGAGAAGTGGCTTGGACAGGCCACTTCTGGCAGGAAGTAATCAAGGGAGCAGCAATACCATGTCAAACTATTAGCACCTGAAGAAGCAAAATTAAAATATCTTATGTGAAGAAAACTTTATCATTTCATACATTGAAATGCTCATCATTTGTAGCATTTGGGTTTTTTTTGCTAGCCTGAAAGCATTTGACAAGAGTGTTGGTGCAAGCAATAACTTGTACAAAACTTTGTTCATTGTCAAACTGTATATGAAATCAGATTTACAGTCGCTCACAGCATTAAATACCTCCTCATTAATCTCAATCTGCATGCTTGTAAATATCAGTGCTTTATTCCATAAACAGGTTCTGCCTTCTTACTGACATTACTAGGTGAGTATTTGAAGGTTTTGGATTTTTTTAGTTTCTGCATCTTTTAAGAACTTGTGTAATGAACAAGATTTGACAACATTAATTACACATTAACCAGGCAATCGTATGGTCTTGGCACATGAGAGGGCCACTTACACTGACATAACACTGGCATGATGCAGCATATACACTCAGCCTTGAAATCACACTTGAAGGACATTTTTCCTCTCAGAGAATTCTGGGCACTGCAGTTTACCCCTCACAGAGTTCCCAGCAGCCCTTAGGTGCTTCAAATGTGATTTCAAGGTAGTGTGTGTACACAGTCTTAGTATAACTTATACTCCCCTATCCTCCACAAAACAAAGGAGAAATCAAAGGTAACACAAGAGACACAGAACAGAGCACCTTTACCAAGCGCACCGCCAGCATCTGTGGTAAGACTGCCAATGCTCCCACCAATCATGGAGCCCTATGTCAACAGTTGCCAGGTGCAGATGGAGCCAATCCTCATTCAGTGATGGGACAATCCCTCTCTCCCCATGCCACTCTATGCTGTCAGACACAAAAGTCACAAAATGTGAGACTGAACCTCCACAGCATGAGCCAGTGAGGCACAGCCAGTAACAATTCAGCAACCGTGAGCCTCCAGTATCCTGGCATGTACAGAGGGCAATGAATCCCTCTGTACTACTCACAGAAAGAAACTGCTCATTGATGATGATGATGATTTAAGAACCAAAGTTCCCCATTCATCAAAACTGGAGTGTAGGATACATTCGAAGTAGGGTTAGTGTTCCAGTTTTCAGTATAACGTTTTAGTCTTGAAATTAATAGTAAAAAAATATTACATTCCTCTCTCCAATCCCTAAATCAAACTCAACAAAAATGGAGAATAAAAAGGGGCATTGGAAACCAAGGAAAGAAGGAAGAAAGGAAGAAAAGCTAAGGAGGCTATTGGAGAAACCTGAGCATCCCACGAAGTAAGACCACGTCCTGGACCTACAAAACAAACCCATTGAGAGCTTACCCAAGACTGAACACTGAGACCTACCGGTAATTGGGAATCCTCTGATGGGTGAAATTATACCCAGAGGTCTTTCCCCCTTTGCATGACAACAAAGAGAAGGAAAGGTATTGATGAGCATCGAATAGTTGGACGTCCTGCACATACCTCCAGTGGAAGTTTTCTACCCTTAAACTATACTAACAGCTATTAACGCCTTGACCAGCAGTGAAGATGTTTTAAGTGTGAAGCTTTACTGTGACTGAGCTCGTGAGCTTATGGATGCCTTGAGTAAGTTATGAATTGCAAGGTGAGAAATGCATCTGCATGTTCTCACGCTGGTATGCATACCTAACAAGAGTACCTCATTGTCTAATATAAACCAAGATAATCAAATACAAACGAGAACTTTCTAGCCCTGGCTGCCTGCATAGTCAGTGTGTGCCAAGGAAAATGGAAATAACTGGAGTCAAGGTGCTTAGATGGATGCTGAAGAGCTCCTTGGAAACACCCCAAGCTTCAGAACAAAAACATTCCAATCCAGCAATCAATTATTAAGGAAGGAACTCTGATCCCAGCTGCAAAAGCCTCGTGTGGGCGATAATGTTCAGAGTGCCAATCAAATGTCTCGCCTACTCCTCCTAAGTTCTTGTAAAGTCAGCAGATTGGTGAGAAATGTAGAGGTTTCCTTAATAGTCATTAATGGCCCATCTTTATTCAAAGCTCACTGCAGAAGAGAAAGGAAGCCACATTTAACCCACAGGGTAGAAACTGAAAGGAGGAGGCTTTATAATACAAACTTGAGAAAGAAGTTCTAAGCTTTTTGAGTGGTTCAATGAAGTGTTATTTTGGGGGGGGGGCTGAGATGCTGCAGCTGGGAGTGTTGGGGGCTACTGTTTTAAGACTAGCACCGCTTCCCTGTGCTTCCTTCTGTGAATTTCCTTATCATTTCTTGCTCTGGGGCAAACAAAAAGATTCCTTATTCTTTTTCAACATCGGCCCCTAATCCACATTCATAAAGGCAATGTACATAAGGGGTTAAGTTTCTGTATTCAATGAGCAGAGCAAGTCTGCTATGCAGGAAGTCTGCATGCACAGCTAAGCACATCTGGATCTCTGGACCAGCACAGGAACAGTTTTCTACTCTGAGTATAAAGAATGTAAGGGAGGATGACATTCTGCAACAGAGCATCACATATGCAACTACATTCAGAGATGCAGCTACTAAACTCTAGAGCATCTTTTCCCAAGGAGGCAGGAACATAAGTGTGAGGAACTGGTGAGGAACAAAGCCATAAGATTTGGTGCATGGTGTAGCACAACATCCAACAGTACCAACAATCAAACTGTATCTCTGCACTTGACAGCCTTGACCACTAGATCTTTCAGAAGAAGGGAATGTAGCTCAGTGACAGCTCTTTGCATGCAGAAGGTCCTAAATTCTATTTTTGTAGTTGCCAGTTAAAATGATCAGATGATGGGAAAGCCCAAGTTCCTGAAGACCTGCTGCTAGCTCAAGTGGAGAATAGATGTGAGCCAGATGTGCAAACAATCTGACTTGATATAAAGTATGGTCGTACCTTGGTTCTGGAACGTAATCCATTCCAGAAGTCCGTTCGACTTCCAAAAACATTCGAAAACCAAGGCTTGGCTTCTCATTTGCAGCAGGAGCTTCCTGCACTCAATCGGAAGCTGTGTAAGCTGCGTTCGACATTTGGGTATCAAAGAACGTTTGCAAACCGGAACACTCACTTCCGGGTTTGCGGTGTTCAGGAGCCAAAATGTACAAGTACCAAGGCGTTCAAAAACCAAGGTACAACTCAGCTGCCTATTGTCCCCCATACATGATAATTTGCACAACAGAGGAAGATTTACAGAGCTCAGTGCATGGGGAGTATCTACTCTTCCTGAACTAGATATTTGCACCAGACATTAGTCTTATTCTCTTCTATCCATAGTCCACCTTCTTCACCTAAGGTGACGCACATATAGCCCTTAGGAGGTCTCCAATTCAGAAAGTGACTAGACACAGATTTGGTTAGCTTCAGCAAGGAGGTGGCACTGTGTGGCTTCAGACCATCTAAAGATTTTGTGTCATCTTGCTGCAGGATTGCAGCTAAATTCTGCAGCTTGTTCTCTCTCTCTACAGTGAAATGAGTTTTCCATAACTTTGAACACATTGCTTCTGGAGCAAGAAATAAGAAGTGTAAATTACCCTACTGAATAATTATATCAGACTATGGAATAATTAACGGAGAGAGAGATCGAGAGAGAGATCACCTGAATAAATACTAAGGGTAATTGCTTCCACCGGGGCTGCAGAACAGTGAGCCTAATAATCTATATCCATTTTAACAGCCCCCCAGACTGTTACTAAGTAGATATATAGCATCATACTTGCTTCCTAAGCAACATTTTATTACCTGCTAAGAACTTACAAGCAGTGAAACTGTAAAAGATGGTCACAAGATTTATGTATTTTGTTCTAGTAATAGTCTGGGCATGGTGTAATTTAATCATTAGCTCACAAGGGAAACTAGAGAGCCAAAGCGTATGGACTTGGAGAAAAGAAAACCTGAAAGATGGATGTGAAGAGCTATTAAGGTAACATGCAGGTGATAGAGTGATATAGTCAGCCTCAAAATAACGTGGCCCTGTGGAATTTTCAGATTTATCTGTTCTGTTCTGATGAAGACCCTGCACAATAAATGCTTCAGAACAATTTTGAGGGCTGTGGAAAACATAAAGCACAAAAATAAAGATGTTTATAAAGGTATCCTCCTTGGGTGTATCTTTACCACAGACATAAGCTGCCCTTTCCCCAGAGAACTATTGGCTGAGTAGGGATCTCTACCAGAGGACTATCAGTAGTTTAAACAAGTTGCAATCCCCTTTTGGTCAAAAGCAGGGGTTAATAACAATGTTCAGTCCCAGAGCTGCATTCCAGGATCACCTGCCAGGGCTAGGAGAGTCTAGAGCTCTAAAGTCAAAAGTAGGTGGAATAATAAATGCTCCAGGTGCTTAGTGTATAGGGTTTCATAGTTCAGCATGGAAGAGATGGAACACAAGATAGAACCGAAAGGAAAGGAAACATAACACAGTAAGCAAATTATGGAATATAAATATCCTTCCAAACCATAATTCATCTATACCAGTTACTACATGCAACTTCAAGGTGCAGTTCATCTGGCTGTGAGGACTGTGCCAATGCTATATCAGGAACTCCTAAGGCTAGTAATGATACCATCCAAAAAATTCCCATAACAGTAATGCTGCTGGGAAGAAAACATATTTTTATATATAATAATTTTTATTAGTTTTCGATTACGGTCCAATAGTAGCCTCATTATAACACCAAATTATAATACAAATACAATTGTATTGTATTATAAATGGGGGAGAGAACATAATAAGCTGGACTGATCAATTTCTTGCAAAATATCTGACCAGTAGATACGAAGAAGGCACAAAAGCAAATAATATTCTGCAAACTTTTGAACAGCTTACTTACATAACAAAATGGAATTGAAAGCACACATTGTCTTAGAGAAACTCCGTGCTTTTGGCTTGTGTTTCAACAATGTTGTATATGGTGTGTTACAGTAGTGCTTCCTGTGAAGACTTAATGCATGGGCATTCATCTGTAAATACCACAGTACAGTGGTACCTCTGGTTACGAACTTAATTTGTTCCAAAAGGTCCGTTCTTAACCTGAAACCATACTTAAGTTGAGGTACCACTTTAGCTAATGGGGTCTCCCACTGTCGCTGTGCTGCTGCTGCATGATTTCTGTTCTCATCCTGAGGCAAAGTTCTTAACCTGAGGTACTATTTCTGGGTTGGCGAAGTCTGTAACCTAAAGTGTCTGTAACCCGAGGTGTCTGTAACCTGAGGTACCACTGTACACACATCTGGGCCAGGGCCGTAGGGAGGGGTATGGGGGGGGTTGGTACGCCCTGGGTGTCATCCTGAAGGGGGTGACATTCAGCACGCTCCCCCCCCTCGCGACTCCCCCAAGCCCGGCAAGCGGCAAAGTAGCGAGCGACGAAACTGCGGCTCTTCTCTTTCCCCTGGTTTGCTGTAGGGGAGGATCGCGCAGCCGTGCCGATCGGCCCCATTGGTTGATCGCCCCGCCCCTTGGGCAGTTCATCCCTGCCCCCATGGGTGGATTGTCCCCACCCCCAGGTGCACAGCATGTGCTCTGCTTCAGGTCCCGGAGCACCCAGCTCCACCCCTGATCTGGGCTCCCAAGGTTGGTTATGTGTTTGCTGCAGTAAATGCTGGTGTACCAGTAGTGTACACACAGGAAACAGATTGCTCTGTAAAGTGTGAGTCTGCTGTTAGAAGACTCAGAATGCCAGATAACTGGACTGGATTGCTGAAATACTAAGCTGGTTAGCATCTGAGAAAATCAGACATCTGTCACATTGGTTTAAAGACTGAATCTTGTTAACAGTCTGGAAACAGAACTAAATTCACTTAGAAACGGTGGGGGGAATTGTTTACCTTGATAAGGCATTAGATTGGAACCTTAATTGAGTGAGTACCCCATTAAAGGGTCTAGGAGGGGGCTGATGGGCCAAAACACCTCTCCCAATGGTGACCCTGGGGAGGGTCATGTCACCTGGTTCATGTCAGGGGTGACTCTCCACTTCAGGACAGATCTCAATGCCTTTATCAACCAACAGGTGGGCTGCATGATATGAAATACATACCCATTGCCTTGGCCTCACCTACTGACACCTGTAATCAATAAACTTGTGGCCTGTTTTAACCCAAGTACCAATCTCCTGTGTTTATTTATATCGTCTGTCCCAACCCATGTCGTGGCCATCATGCTCCTGCGGTGGCAAATGGTAGAAGGAATTTAACTTGAAAACATATCTTCAGAAGGCTCAAATTGCTTCTCTACCTATTTCCCTGTTTAAATTTACAGCCCTATATATCACCCCTCATTCTTCTTGATTCTTGATCCGGGTGCTGCAAGGGTGCTTTCTGACTCACTATTTTCAGGTGGGATTCATTCACATCCTGGCAAATTCAGGTTGCACAATCATAGTGGACTTGAAGCACTTGTGCAAGAAAACTGCTTCCTCTCAAAACTGAACTTTTTACAAAAAGGAAAGCAATGTTGAAATGTCCCAGAAAGTGGGGGAAGGCATTTGCTTGATGCAGTGCTATCCAATGTCGTTGCAAACAATTCATAAGAACCCTCAGTAAATAACCAGTGTCTTCTAATCTCCCACCTACAAATCAGGGCGAATGCCATAGCTGTCAACTTTCCCCTTTTCTTGCGAGGAATCCTATTCGGAATAAGGGAATCTCCCTTAAAAAAAGGGAAACACTGACAGCTATGGCAAATGCTCAATAAACAGGTTTTCTGGAAGTAACCAGTGTTGGAACTTTGTTTCTTCCATCTAACTCTAGAAAGTCTTCCCTCTGTGCTACCATCCTAAATGCACACTTGAACGCAATGGGACTTACATTTCAGAAAGCATGCACAGGACAAAGTTATATGTTTGCAGTTACTAACAGGTGGAGGGCCTCAAACTTTTGTATGCAAGATTGTGATCCCTGTTTACATAGTCTGAGATAAATATTCTGGAAAGCAGAAGAGGAGAGAGAAGTTTAAAATTGTACTTAGGAAGGGGACTGTATGCCTAAAAGACCATTAGCCACTGAGTGCAAGGCTCAGTGCAGTAATAAATCATTTCATTTTCTATTATTCATAACTTTAGCATCCTGTATGCATCTGAATAAGCATGCAAGCATATTTCGCCATAAAGGCTGCTTGGTGAGACAATCATTTGGAAAGTAACTTTTTTAGATTATGAGCAACCCGGCAAGGCATCACTTTTTAAAGATTATTTTAATGACACCTAAGCCAATAATTAAAGAGAAAATCCTCAATTTTACATTTCAAAGAAGCTAAATCTGTTTCAAGCCCCCAAAATAGAATCAGGAGTGTAGGTAGAACAAAAAAAAAGAGTGGTATTAAATGTTATTTCAGATACTTTATCGTAGAAGGGTGCCAAACCTCAGTGCCCCAAAGGAGCCAATAAGGTTTTGAGTTTTTTTAGGAAACCTCAAGGGCAGGCAGAAACAGGCTTGCTGCTTTGTTTGACTGAAACCTCATAATAACCTGTAACACTAAGCTCTTGGACACTAAGCATTGTCAAGTTGACATTTCCAGCTTACTATGAAAGAAAAGAAAAGGTTCCCAGATATTTAAAGGATCCCACCGGTTTGATTTGGATACTATCCAGTGAAAGTTTATGGGCATGATACCAACATGCAAAACTGATTATTGATTTTAAGTTTACATTAGTCCTCATCACAGTCTTTGGGCCTCTGAGGTGAATGTGCCTTGGCTTAAAGAGAGGACCATGCTTACAAGCCCCCCTTGCCCCCGCATGCAGGCTCCACTTTCACAAATCTTTGAGATTGAGAGGAAACGTATGAATATCATATTGTCAACATACATGAGAAAGAGATTTGTATTCCCAGTTTTCAGGGGACCAAATCTTTCATGTTACAATGATTTCAGTATGTCATTCACATAGAGCTTGAATAGTAAGGAAGTTATGAAATCCCTGGCTTTCTTCTCACAAGAGTCTAATAGGGCATCACCCTTATTCAAATTAGTAAAAGTAAACATCTATCCCAGCCTTGACTAACCTGGTGTACCTTCCAGATGGGAGCTGTATTCCAAAACATCAGGAGGGCACTGGACTGGCCAAGGCTGATCTGTCCTAATCAATAGAATTAATTCCGCTGAATCATAAGGCCAACCTAATGAAAAAGCTATGAATCCAACACACACAACGTTCCAACATTGAACATTTCAGTACATAAAAATGGAGGAAGACTGTTATAAGGCTGATCCTTAACTGTGATGGGGCTACCATAGATATATCTGTGTTTGTTCTTAAGTGATGTGGGTAGTTGGGATGTCAGTCACCTGTTGGGATGCAGGTGGCGCTGTGGTCTAAATCACTGTGCCTCTTTGGCATGTCGCTCAAAAGGTTGGTGGTTCGAATCCCCGCAATAGAGTGAGCTCCTGTTGCTTTGTCCCAGCTCCTGCCAACTTAGCCGTTCAAAAGCATGCCAGTGCAAGCAGATAAATAGGTACTGCTGCAGCAGAAAGGTAAACAGTGTTTCCATGCGCTCTGGTTTCTGTCATGGTGTTCTGTTGTGCCAGAAGCAGTTTAGTCATGCTGGCCACATGACCCGGAAAGCTGTCTGTGGACAAACGTTGGCTCCCTTGGCCTGAAAGCGAGATGAGTGTCGCAACCCCAAAGTCACCTTTGACCGGACTTAAGCATCCAGGGGGTCTTACCTTTTACCACCTGTAAGGCAAAAGTATACAGACAAATAATAGCTTTGTTGGCTAATTACAATTGAAGAACATCTAATATCCTAAAACACAGAGGAATTATTTCAGAAGAACAACTCTTAATTGTACAAGCATTTCTTTTTCATATTTGTGGTCTTTCTGACAAGTTGAGACTGTTTCCAGAATTATATGCTTTGTTAGCCAAAGCTCCTTTTTACCATTCTGGTTAATCTCAAGCCAAACACAGCTACTTCCCCATACAAATGCTTAAAAGGTACCTTTAATTTATGACTACTTAGAGACCCTAGGTTTTAAGGGATTTATGAACATATGAATAAAATACTCTGTCATGCATGTGGATCAAAAAATCTTTTCCTAGTGGGATGTAAAGCAAGGCACATTGCCAAGTGAGTACACAGACTCTCAACGAATTTTGCAGAATTCTGAATGATGAACAAAGGATTAAAGAACGTAACATTCAATACTGGAACAATGACGCTCCAGATTTAAGTGCTCAGTTTCTGTGACTAATGGGTACAATACTTACACTGATCCAATGTTTACCTCAATCTCAGCGTAATTGCAAGTATTTCTGCTGCTATTAAAGGTTCCATGACGTGCACTAAAGTAGCATGGCTGCCAAGAGATCACATCAGGTGTACCACAGTATTTTTTAGGTTGTTTTCAGCAATGATATATTTGAATTATAGTGAACATACCCATCATTCAAAATTCAGACATCTCCACATTTTGCAATGCAATTCTCCAGCCATGTAATGTGTTCCAAAATGCATGGCCTAGGGGAAAGTGTGTATAACAATGTATACATTAGTGAAAATAACATGCAACACTGTGTTATATTAGTCTGTGTCAGTGGGGCACATATAAGTACGTATAAGTGCACCTTATGCCCTGCCCTATTCTGCCCTCATTTTGCCTTCTTCTGGGTCAAAAAGGACCCACATGTCAGCAATCGCATGTCAATTGGATACGCTTAAAATGGTTGTCACCTGTAGTAGGAAGCAAGACCAGAATGGTATCCTGTTAAGATCATTTGACTGTTCTGTTGAGAAGGCAGGCTCAAATTAGTGTAAATGCTCCATATGACCAGTTTATTGATCATTCATCCTGATTTGCTCACACAAAGCTTACATGGAGGTTAGAATATGTCTGGACCTTTTGAGCAACAGTTCTGATCTGTTTGAGGGGTGGCTATACAACAAGGGGACACGGGTGGCGCTGTGGGTTAAACCACAGAACCTAGGACTTGCTGATCAGAAGGTCAGCGGTTCGAATCCCCGCGATGGGGTGAGCTCCCGTTGCTCGGTCCCTGCTCCTGCCAACCTAGCAGTTCGAAAGCACGTCAAAAGTGGAAGTAGATAAATAGGGAAGGTAAACGGCATTTCCGTGTGCTGCTCTGGTTCACCAGAAGCAGCTTAGTCATGCTGGCCACATGACCCAGAAGCTGTACGCCGGCTCCCTCAGCTAATAAAGCGAGATGAGCGCCACAACCCCAGAGTCGGTCATGACTGGACCTAATGGTCAGGGGTCCCTTTACCTTTATACAACAAGGGACATTCATAATGAATTGCTTACAGAGTGTTTATACGTCTTCCCATTAGAAATTCATTAATTCCACACTTTTCAGAGCATTTCCTTGCCCTTACTGCAAAAAATCTTTCCCGCCCCCCAAGTAGATTTGTTGCACTAGGGTGACAAAGTGCTTTGATCTGCTTTGACTGCACAAATCCCAATTTCCGATATGCGCTTAAATTCCTCCCACAAAACAGCAACATTCTGGAGGCCCCTACACACATCTGTCTTCACCCCTAGAAAGCAATACTGTCATCTAACTTTAAGGAAGCAAAGCTGTTCTTATCCACGACAGTGCACATTCGGGTCACAGCTAATCCATCAATGTGGACCACTTTAAAAATACTAAAG
The DNA here is from genome assembly GCF_965113315.1 of Podarcis vaucheri. NCBI lineage: Eukaryota > Metazoa > Chordata > Lepidosauria > Squamata > Lacertidae > Podarcis > Podarcis vaucheri. The sequence goes on along the minus strand of NC_138748.1, from coordinate 36,920,381 downwards.
AACCCAACTTACATGTTTCCTCCGTTTGGTTTTCTCACCTTAAAGAAAGCCTTTAAGTTTTCATTCTGATTTTATGCTGGTTCTACCATTCTAAAATAAATCATTTATTTTATTTTTGTGTGTTATCAGTGTCCTTTTTATTCAGGGAGCCTTCAGGAGGAAGGAGTGGGTGGTTAAATTCCTTTTTAAAAAGAAAATATCTACAGATAGTACAGCCTTTAAGAGAGAGTTGTAACTTTACGATGGCCTCCCTGTCTATTTGGCAATGGGAAATGATTTCCTAGGAAACATGAGATAAAAACAAACAAACAACAGTGGTTCCAAATTTGTAATGTGGGACATTTGCAACAAGCTCTGGTCATTTTTCAGCTTCCTTCATCTGTCAAAGGACTTTGTTGCTCTCCATCCCCCTCATTTAGCAGTGCTGGAAAAGAACTGGAAGAATCAAGGTGTTCGTGCTTCTTCTCCAGCTCCTGAAAATTAAAGGACGATTACTAGTGTTCCCCTCATCGAACAGCTAAAGAAAAAAGCCCATCTACCCCTTAGGCATGAGGAATAGATTTTAGTGAACATTCAGTCATATTTTCAGCTTCACCCACCCACCCTGCTGTCTGTTTTGCTTGGCTTCTCCTCACCCAACCATAGATCCTGCTCAGGTAAAACTTCAGCAAGCTCTAACTTACAGTTAACAGAATACAGCTATAGGCTAATGCGTGTCTTTGTCAATCTGCACTTTTCTATGGGAATGTGTGCATCTGTGTTTTCATATAAATGCTTGATTACAGTAGTGTTATGAATGAACTGGTTTTCATTCACTGGGCTAAACTTGACACTCCATGAGCTTTCCCAAGCACATCTGCTTTGTTGTTATGTACAGAAGCTTTAATGGTGCGTGAAATATAGCTTCACAGCACAACCCTACACATGTTTACTCCAAAGTAAGTCTCACTGCCTTTTATTGGGGCCTACTCCCTAGTATGTGTAGTGCTGAACTACCTTGAAGCTCAAATAAAAAGAAGGTTTATCCTAATTTGCAAAGAACTTCATTACCTTCAATTATAAAAATGGAATGAATTGCTTTGTGTTGTGGAGGGCCTTGAGAACCAAATGAATAACTTAAGCCCCTTCATGCTAAATTCAAATTATTATTATTATTGTTGTTGTTGTTGTTAATGCAGCCTGCAAGAACAATTAGGTAAAAGAAATATTTTAATCCTTTAAACTGAAGTGGAAAAGTGCTAAATAAAATTACTCTTTCTGAATTAAATTACGCACTTTTGAAAAACAACATTGCACCAATCTATTGTTTGTGAAAGCACGTTTCGATTTATATGGAAACAGGCCTTAATCTGAACATGGATTTAATATCACACATACAAGCAGTTGCTGACTTCATGCCAATAACTGTGGCCTTTGTCCAGCAGCGTTCGGCCACAACTCATAACCAGAAAGAGACTCTGATTACTCAAACAGTGTTTAAGGACATGAAAATTAGCTTTAGTATATGCACCCTGTGTGAAAACCAGGGTCCTAATTCATAAAAGCACAAGGCAGAATTGTGGGGCAAGGCAGGAAATTTGCAGTTCATAAAATTACATCAAAAGTTCCTGCATGTTTGTTAATAAGCTCAGTGGTCAAACAAAGTCCTAATGTTACTCCATTTGCAATCTGGATGACTGATATAGAGTAGTCAATCAGCTATAACCAACCCCGCCTTCCAATTTGATTGTTGGAAAATAAAAGGACTTCCATCAGTTGTTTTGTTGCTAAAAGCAGAGAACCCAACTCAGAAACTTTTCTTCTGAATTGGCTTGCACCCAATGGTGCTGTGGCACAAGTGGAAGAGAATTTGGCTTGTGCAAAACCACCAGTTTGAGCTGATACCTGCTATAGCTTCCTGTGTCACTAGCATGGCCATGTATACTGTCTCTAAACTGAATGGCAGAAGCACTCCAGCTGGTAGAGCAGGCGAGGGTGAAGAAAGAGCTATGAGTGGAGGGGGTTCCCATCCTCTGGACCTCCTGGAGAACTCAAGAAACCGACTGCTTCTGGAACTGGGTGTGGAGAGCACAGCTGTGTGGGACACAGCTATGGGCTGTCTGAGGGAATAGCATCCACCTTGGGCCTGCCCACAAAAAGCAAGTCTAGAGTGAAAGACTAGGGTGATGTCTGCTGTTTTCAGAACCCTTCTAAGTTGTGAGACTTTTGTGGTTGAGCTGAGAGTTTGTTTGGACCCTGGTGCTGAGAGGGACGGTGTATCAGAAGGAAAATGAACTGATATTGATTTATATATATATATTAGTAACTTTGTATTGATGTAACATGTTTATATGTAACTGTGTATTGATGTAATTTTTTTGTTTAAGTTGTTTGTCGCTGCTTCAGTTTTTTGAACACCACTCAGCCGTATTTTAAATATGCTAAGTGGTGTGTAAATTAAATAATCAATCAATCTCCAGGACAGAAGACAGGATCTGCTTGAATTAGGGGGCTTCTGCCTTCAAAACATATGTTCCACCACAGAGCTATAGTCCTCTTCTTTAACAGTTGAACCTCCTACTGAATCCAAGCTGAAGCTAATGAGCCACTTCTGTCACCATTGTCAGAACTAATTACCCAGAGTCTTTCAACCTGGAACTGTAGCACCAGTTCATAAAATGATTACACAGAAAAATCCTGGCATCCAGTTTAATGCTAAGGCTGCATTTTGTGCTGTGTGCCACAGGTAACTGTGAGGTTACAGTCACCTAGAAAGCAAAATGGAGTCTGAATGTGAGATTAGAACTCAAATCATATTGAAACAATAACTGTGAAGCTATTCAACTTTGTTGGCAAAGTTGAATAAAATGCCATTTATTTAATGAATCCAGATGACAAAGAAAATCCACAGGTATCTAAGAGTTCTTTGTTCTCACATGTGAAAGGAGAGGCTAAGGGACACTTACCTTTGAGAGTGAATATTGCTGAATTCTAAGAAGTGCAGTGATTTATGAAAGTCAGCAGTTCTTCACCTGTATCCAAAAGAAATGAGGAAGAGCAATAAATCATTCTGCAATAACATTTAAATTAAATGTAAAACCTGTGAGTTTGGAAAGATCCCATTATAAAAGGCAGGGCTCTTTGAGGAATTATAACTACAGCTTGAAAGAACAATGTTAATAAATCTAGACTCTATTGTAATGGAGACCATGAAAGGGACATGGTGCTGGCAAAATGATGAGACAATAAGATAAAGGTCATAAGATGAGCCCTGTTGAATCACACCAAAGGTCTACTTAGTCCAGGATCCTGCTTCACAGATGTGTTCACCAGAGGCCTCCATAAAGCCCTTTACCATCATATCCCACTACCACCACTGCTCAGAAACCATTACTATTTAGTAGCACACTGGTGATTTGATGTAGGCAAATTTGTGCAGCATCTTTTACAGCCAGTGGCTATGACCGCACCCTGTGGCACTAAATGCCTTCAATGAACTATAAATAATGACTTCCTTTTATATTTCAGGTATAATAGACTCCGCAGCATCTCTGTGGGAAGGCTCCATCTCATTCAGATAGGTCATGGAGCTGCAATCCTTGAAATGTCTCACCAGGCACATTGTATGACGTCATTGTCCATACATACAGTAGTACCTTGGTTCTCAGACTTAATCCATTCCGGAGTCTGTTCAATTTCCAAAACCATTCAAAAACCAAGGCGCTGCTTCCGATTGGCTGCAGGAGCTTCCTGCACTCAAGCGGAAGCCGTGTCGGACATTCGACTTCAGAAAAACATTCGCAAACCAGAACACTTACTTCAAGGTTTGCGGCGTTTGGGAGCCAATTTGTTTGACAACTAAGCCATTCAAGAACCAAGGTACCATACAACTGTATTAACTTTGCATGGTGAAATCCTTGATAGTTGTGGGGTTTCATGTACTTTTCACTTATATTCCAGCTGCATGGGATTAATGGCAGGATGACAAAAATGGACTTTATGGGCCGTTATGGTCTCTAAGTGCCTGGAATCAGCACCACTGATTATGCAAATGTCCAAAGAACTTAACACCCATAGTACACTTAGACATGCTTTTGATAAACACCAACTTTGCCTAGATACCTGTTCAAATGTTAGGATAACTTATATCACTCTGTATGCAAACTAAGATGGAAGAATTGATGTTTATTGTATCCTTAATTAACTGGTGGTTGTGGGGGGTTTTCTGTGTTTTTATTATTCTTTCTTCCTTCCCTCCCACCTTTGGTTTTTTCCTGTATCATCAAAAACTTGGCATTAAAAATGGTTTTAAAAATAACTACTTCTTTGGCCTGTCTGCTGATAGTCTTTTTCAGAGTAACCCCAAGAAGCAGAAGCAACAAACTAGACTCTTTGGGAAAGCCCACAACATGTTCCTATTTGAGGAAATTTACAATAACTAAGAGGACCAGCGCCAGGCCATCACTGGGAGGGTATCATGTTTTCAAGAGAAGATTGTCATCAGGTGTTAGTATTTATAAGTGATATTCTCTCCCTCTGGTCCATCTGAAATCTCATCATTCACACTCATTAGACTGGTTGGCAGGTCACATTAAACTATGGCTTTAAACATTAAACCCCAGCTTCAGCTTGTGGTTGGTGAAGAGAGAATTTACCAGGAAAGAGCAAAACAACTGTGAGCTCCTCTCTGGGAGTTCACATGTCCAGGTAAGTCACAATTTGGCTTATCATGACTCATGACCCAGGCCATTGTAATGCCATATGATAAAGAACAGTTTGAACATGCCCCTTGTTATTGAGAAAGTAAAATATTTTGCTCAATTCAGGAATATAGTTACTTAGCATAATACTTGGGGAGGAGGAGATATATATTTAAAAAAATACTTATTATTTGCGTTCAGTTTAATTTTATGTTTTGCTTTAGTGCCAGTTTCCCTTGCATTTCTTTCCTAGCAGCAAATTGCATTACAAACTTGAATGTGTTGGCTCTGTCTTCAGTCAGTCGCAATTATTTTCCACTCTTCATCTTCTTCCTTATCGATGGTAGGTCTCTCTTCTCACAAACAGCTGAAGCAGACTGTCCTGTCACAATCAATTCCTGAGATGGCTTCCCATTATTGAAGCAAAGCTGTTTCCATTATCCTTCCTAGTCTTCCCTGTTTTACGTTACTTAGTCTTTACTTACTATTTTCTTGTAAGAGGAAAATTGCTCATACTGCACCTCAGAAACAACTGTGATTGATAGGAAATCTATCTGTCCGAAATGCCAGCCAGAAATACTGATTGCTGTTGGGAACATAACACTAATGCTGTCTAATAGAGCAAAGAATTATCTGGTTTGTAGCACCACAAGGGACTAAAAAACTTCCTACTAGTGCTAACATCCATTAACATTTTGCTGCTACCCCTCCATGGTGCACGGATACGTATATAACTTAACGAATCACTAAAATGATTATATTTTCATTTGAAAGAATGTCAATAATTGCTTCAAAAAAGAATAAACTCGGCTAGATGAGCAAATTGGAAGGCAGGTTATTTGTCTCCCCCTTTCTACAAGATCTTTCATTTAGGCTCTGATCCCAACCTCACTTACCTGGGAGTAAGCCCACTGAATTCAATAGGACTTCCGAGAACCTACCATTAAGATTGCACTGTAAATTATTTACTGATCAGCCAAATGGCTTGCTGTAAATGAAGACAGAAAGAATGGCAAGAGATTAGTGGATTTATGAGATTTGGAGCATCACCAAGATAGCTAAACTGACATTTTATAGGAATCCAGATGGGCTGGAAACCTTCTGAAAATTCCCACATGAGGTGGGAATCTTAATTTAGGAGGTTGCCAGACTTAAGAGAGTGCACACATCCTCCTGGAGGTCAGGAGCTTATTAAAGGCTAATTCCTTTCCAGGGAGAAGTAGGGTCAAGGAAAGGAGTCAAAACCCAAACCCACTTGCCACTCTCATGCCCATTTATTAAAGAACATATTACAGCATTGAATAAACCTGTGGCTCTACTGATTCCATAGCTGTCAACCTTTTCCCTTTTTTAAGGGAAATTCCCTCATTCTGAATAGGATTCCTCGCAAGAAAAGGGAAAAGTTGACAGCTATGTTGATTCATAAATAAGAGTTCATAAGAGTGTTCAGTGTTCTCTCACTTTGCTGGTTGCAGCTACTTACATAAAACCCTTCACCAATAGAAGCAGTATACTGTATTTACTAAGATAGGGGCATATCTATGCCAGGTTTCTCTCAAGAGATGGTTCAGTGCCATTTAAATTTGTATTGTTGCAGCTTTCTTGGCTGCTGAGTTGCTGATAATCCAGAACAGTCAGCAAACTCTTTCAGGAGGAGATAATAGTTTGAAGATTTCCCTACCCCTCATCAATCTATCTGCAAGAAGTGGAATCTGTGACCACAATGCGCTGCTGAGGTATGCATGTAGCAAAGGAAAGAGTTTGCAATTTTGAATTTGGAGAGAGAGAGCCAAAATTTTAGCTAGAGTTAGCTAAAGTGGGGGTGCTATAACGGTGAGCTCCCATTGCTTTGTCCCAGCTCCTGCCAACCTAGCAGTTTGAAAGCATGCCAGTGCAAGTAGACAAATAGGTACCGCTGCAGTGGGAAGGTAAACAGTGTTTCCGTCCACTCTGCCTTCCATCATGGTGTTCCATTGCCCCAGAAGTGGTTTAGTCATGCTGGCTACATGACCCGGAAAGCTGTCTGTGAACAAACACCAGCTCCCTCTGCCTGAAAGTGAGATGAGCGCCACAACTCCATAGTCACCTTTGACTGGACTTAACTGTCCAGGGGTCCTTTACCTCTTTTTTTTTACCTTCTCTGGAATTGTTTGAATCAAGCTAAGCAGATATACTGCCTGCTATAGGACTGCCATCATTTGCTTGTCCACTTGTAAATCAAGCAAATATTGGCAAATAGTACAAAGGCAGTAAAAAGTTTCCAGGGAGTTCTCTGTCATCCAAAGGAGATAAAATCCTCGTGTTGTTTAACTTTTCCCCAGTAAGGGAATACTTTAATGTAGAGATGGCATTATAGTGTTTAGAATTGTATTAAAAACAATTAACAATAAGCTCCCTAAAATCTGTAAGAAGGAACAGAAAACACAAAAGAGTTCAGGGAGCCTAATTCCATAAGCTTTCTTTTATGAGTAATGTGAAGGTCAAGCAATATTTCAAGGATTTCAAAAGAATTATCACCAAGATTTGGACTTGTTTGAAAGGAAGTCTTGAATCCTACAATACTGTGTCCCCATAAAACTGAGGAACAGACTCCGTGTGAAAGGATCTAAACAGTCCTGCTTGAAGAGATGCTTGCCAAGTTCTCCGTCACGTGCTTACCAGATGCAGTGCTTCGTTTAAAAACATATTTGCATTTTGTGTGCCTGTGTAAACAAAGGTTAACAAACTGCACAGTAAGTGCAAAATTCAAGGGATATATGTGTTTCAGTTCTCATAATTGTTCCAGAAAGTGTGAATTTGATAGGCTCGGTTTCAAAGGAGACCTGAATTGAATTTCTCTCCAATTCCTACCCACAGATTTCTTTCATTTCTGAGCCTCAAGCAGACATAGACCACATGTTTTCAAACTACTCCCTGTAGGTTTAGTTGCCGGAAGTCCTTGTGCCCCCTGGTTTCCTTCCCCCCTCCCTAAACCTTCTCCCTTTAGACTTGACCATAGTCCCTATGCTTAATTTCCAGCCAATATCTAGGCTGATGATAGCCGGAAATAAGTTACAAAGATGAGTCATGGTCCATCTGAAGACAACCTTCCTGCCCCTTTCCCACGGGCTTCTGAACTCATTCGAGGACAGGGTTCACGCAACTTTAATAGTTGCCTTAAAGACAGAACTGTAACATCTGTAACTCACCCTACACCCTCATAGCCTTGCAAGTAATCATCAGCAATGAGTTTTGTGGGAAACCATCTAGTGTGGTATAGAGATTTTTGGAGCATCACTGCAATCCATCTGAAGAAGTGTGCATGCACATGAAAGCTCATACCAATAACAAACTTAGTTGGTCTCTAAGGTGCTACTGGAAGGAATTTTTTAATTTTGTTTCAACTAAGGCAGACCAACACGGCTACCTACCTGTAACTGCAATGCTGGTGTGATATCACATTTTATGACAATGCTGCACATCACATACTGGTGTGTCTTGTGGTAACAGCATCAGAGGCTGGTGCAGTACATTTTGGAATCCAAGTGATTTAGCTACATTTTGGGCTTTTGTCATGATTTTTAAGTATTACCCAAGTCTATCTCCCTATGATTCATTACTCCATAGGAACGATATAGTTCTAAACACTTCAGCTTTATTGGTCAAGCTAGATGTAACATTAAATGACTCCATGAACATGGCATGCACATTTATTTGTTTTTTTTAAAAAATGCAAATAGCAGTCACTGTGGAGTTTGGCTGATGATTACCAGGATCACAGTAGGTGGGGAAAGGGAGTTTAGGCATGTCCTCTCCTGCAAGTTGCTAAAGTTTCTGTTTGCATTAGGAGGAAAGCTTGTTCTGTGCATAGGAGCTATGATGCTTCACCCACAGAGACTTGTGAATCCACTTAGTTTTTAGAATGATTTGGAGATGTCTTGGGAATTTGGGGTTATCACTACCTTGGTGGACCCAATGGTTTCAGCCACAGCCTTTCTTCTTGAGGTTTTCTTCTTAAGCAGGGGTCAGCAAAGTTTTTGTGGCTTGGGCCAGTTCAGGGTCCCACAGATGCCACAGTGGGCCGGAGTGTTTGTGTGTGTGTGCATGCGCACATGTGCAAACGCTATTTCTGGCCCTCCTTCTGGTGCGAAGGAGGCATGCAGCCAATGGGAAGCCGGCCGCCGTCACGGAAGGTGGTCCCTGCTCTGCTCTGTGCCGGTTTAGTGCAGCACACAGGAGATGAACAAGCGGGCGGCGGGGGTCCATGGGCCAGTTAAACGACCCCCATGGGCCGCTTGTGGCCCATGGACCTTATGTTGCCAACCCCCGTTCTTAAGCATGAGGGAGTAGTACACCTGCAGGCCACACCCTGACCTATCTATGCTCAGCCACACATACAAATACTGGAGGGATGCTCTGTGAGTGCAGCTAAATGCAGTTGCACACAACTGAATGCATGGAAGGAGCATGGCTGAACAGGACTAAGCTTTGGACATGACAATGCACATATGGCCTCTCTGTTGACAAGAAAACAAAGACAGCCACATTTCACACCACTTAAAGCACTAAAATCCCATTTTGAACAGGCAGCACTTCTCTCAAAAAATCCTGGGAACTGTACTTCATTAAAGGTGCTAAAAGGTTTTAGGAGATCCCTCACAGAGCTGCAATTCTCAGAGTAGTTTAAGAATCAATTACTCTTGATGGGGGACTCTGGGAATTGTAGCTCCGTGAGGGACTTCTTAACAAATCTCAGCAGTTTTAATGAAGTACAGCTCCAATAATTCTTTGGGAGAAATGCTGCCTGTTCAAAATAAGATTGTAGTGCTTTAAATATATGGTGTGAATGTGGCTGATGCCCTTTTGGCTTGAACACAGGAGCGCCAAGATATGAAGTTGCAAGAGAGCGAGCCAGAGCATACACTGAGTGTAAATTAGAGGACATCCTAAAGTCTATGTGATGGTGGCAAAAATCTATTTTTCTCTGGCACCACAGCATCTGATCGACATCCTCTAGTTGAGTTCTGCCAAATAGGAAAGGGTTTATTACATTCAGTTTTCCCAAAGGGTAAATAACCACCAATGGACTGCTGTGCCCAGCTTCCTAGATATTTTACAGATACAATTGTTCATATTTCTCCCAGCTCAGATTCTCGCAGTTTTGCATGCCCAGGTGTGATTGTATTTGAAGTTTCTGCTTGTGCCATTTTGTTGGGCAAGATGGGGGTAAGATTTTTGGAAATTGTAAATGTGGTAGTTGACTTGCCCTTGATCATCATGGCTTGTAAAAACCAACCAGTTTTTGCTGAGTTCCTTTTTTACAGCTTTTAAATGGGCATTCGGGGGACTAAGTAAAAGTAGCTGTAATTTTCCCCTTATAGGAAAAGCCCCCTTTCTCTGATATAAATAATTCTAGACTGGTATCTAATTTTGTAGCTGCGTAATGGAGTGGGCTGTTTGGGACTACTCCAGGTTCTCTTGGAGAATAAGGATTTTTCTGGACTCATACAAACCACAGCAGGATTCAGAACAGACAATGCTTTATCTTTTAGCAAGCATCTAAAAGCATGGCTGTTTTGGAGCACATTTTTGGTGGTCTGACATAAGATGAGATCATGGTATTAGTTAATTGTTGCTGGTTAGTTATTCATATGTCCTGTAGCATTTTATTGATAGGTCTTTGTTTTTCATTATGATTGCTTTTTTGATTTTATTGTTGTTTTAAGATCATTAGCTGTTCATGCTTCAGCTGTTGTTCCCAACAGAGAATCATAGCATAGAACGAACCAATGATGTAATGCTTAGATTCACAGTTAAACTGAAAACAAAGAAGGGAGTGGGAGGATGAAAATCTTTGAACATGGACCTAGAGACCTTGGATTAAATCCCAACTCAGCCACGAAGCTAATTAGGTGACTTTGGGCCAGTCACCTTTTTTTTCCAAGCCCAGGCTACCCCTCAAAGCTGCTGTGAGGATAAAATGGAGGGGGCATGTACGTGATTCTGAACTCCTTTGTGATATTAAAAAAAAGTTATTTAAATAGTGAGTTTACCTGAGAAGACTCTTGCATAATTATTTATGGCCTTTTTTTTTCTCCCTGTGGGGGAAAGAAAAACCTGTAGTGCTTCCTTTTTCCATATTAAAATAATGCTCTTCAAGCTTTTCTTGATGAAATGTCTATGAAATCACAGTATAGTAAATAAATGATTTCCCCACACTTCTTAAACAGAACCTTCCTTCATTATTCATCTGTTCTTTTTACAAAAGAAATGAATTATTGACTGTGTTTACTTACTTTAACATAACATTAAAATGAAGAGACTGCCAAAGATTTGACCTTTCAGAATGCTACATGGTCTGTTAAAAACTATAGAACTGTCTCCATAGTTTTATCTTAGGGCAGGTTTGTGAAGGTGCCCGATTCATCTTTTCACTACTATGATATGGGGCTGTCACATGATGTTAGTTTTTGGCTTGGTTAAAAGTATAAATACTAGATATGGTATAATTAAAAGGGGGGAATTCCCTGGATGCCCAGATCAAGGTTTGGGACAAATAATATTTGGTGAGAGAGTCCCAGCAGAGAATTAAAATCACGAAACATTCAGCCAAGCAAAACATGGAAATATAAGCTGCTAGGCTTTTAAAATATCCCCTTCTAAGTTGCTTCCAAAGTTCCCCACTTCCCTTAGCATAGAAAGAGACCACATATTTGGTAAGTTAAAAATGTTTTACTTAAAAACTCTTCAAAGGTCAGATTCATGTGCTTTCCCATACAGCAGCAAGAAAAGATAGGCAGTACAGTGGTACCTCAGGTTACATATGCTTCAGGTTACAGACTCCGCTAACCCAGAAATATTACCTCGGGTTAAGAACTTTGCTTCAGGGTGAGAACAGAAATCGTGCTCCGGCGGTGGGGCGTCAGCAGGAGGCCCCATTAGCTAAAGTGGTGCTTCAGGTTAAGAACAGTTTCAGGCTAAGAATGGACCTCTGGAATGACTTAAGTACTTAACCTGAGGTACAACTGCATAATTTAGGTTCTGAAATGGTAAATGTTTCTAACTTTTTTGTATAGAAACACAAAGAAACCACACAGTCTAAGCTTGGAGCATCCCTCTTAAACCTCCTTACTGATATGGTTCACATGGTAGAAGAAAGAGAACAAAGAGTTGGGTAACCCTTCTTCCCAAGTTAAACCTGGGGGGACAGCTTATTCTGTGCTCTTAACCCCTTCATGCATTCTTTAGAGTTAAACATGTTGGTTATATGAAGCTGATGTTTTAGGACTCATAATCACTGACCAGCGGGGGCGTCACATATTTTCCGCTGTTTTTGTAGAGTTTTTCACACAGAGAAGGAAAGAGAAGTCAGGTAGACCATGGCAGGTCAACAGAGATAGATGGATGGATGGATATTGGGCAATGCATTTCAGTCTTCAAATATGAAAACAAAATGTTCCTATCATCATGAACTAGTTCGTATAAAACCTGCATAACCTTTTTGTTTTTTGAGCTTGTGCCAATTTGCACATTTTCCAGAATCCTGTGTAACTTTCATAAAATGAAACATAGCCTCTGGAAGCTGAAATTGGGAGTGAAAAAAAGGTGGGTGGTGAACGAATGCCTACTTTTCCCTCCAGCTGTTTTTCTTCTCAAACACACCCTCCTCAAACTGGTTTACTCCCTACAGGGGAGGGACTTTCCTTTGCTGTGGATTGCAGATTTTCATTAAAATAAGAAACTTGTAAAAGGTCTCCATAAATTCTGTGTATTGGCTCTTTTACAGAGACAAATAGATGAATGATGACAGTGCAACTGTATGATTAATTGCCTTCAGTGGCTGTGGACTGTATGAATGGTTTACTTGCTCTTCCATTGTGGTGGTTGGCAAAAGTTACCATCATTCTTGCTTTTCCTTGTATTCTGCAATTAGCTATATTCTATTAGTAACATCCGGAGTTCTATAACTTCCTCAATTAATGGCTTACTGGTGCCTGGTGGCAACGTTGACTATTGGAAGATATTGCCTTGATGCTAGAGAAGCATTGGTAAAAAGGGGCTTTCCCACTGCTCTTTACTCTGTTAGCCCCATGGCTTCTCCTGACCATCAGGAATGGGATAGAAAGTGGTGTGGGAGGTTGAGTAGAGACTGGAAGTTAACCGAAGACTGAGCAAAAGCACTTTCTATGAGCAGGAACTCTGCTCACAAAAGGTGCCCTGGCCAGATTTTCAAGAGTCCATTCCAAGTCTTCCTGAGCTGGGATCTGGGGGCACTCTTATACAGTGGTTCCACTCCTTCCTCCTGGCCGTGTTCAGAAAGTGGTGTTGGGAGATGAGTGTTCAGACACCTGGGCTCTCACTTGTGGGCAGCCTCAGGGTTCTGTCCTCTCCCCCATGCTTTTTAACATCTACATGAAGCCACTGAGAGAGATCATCAGGAGGTTTGGGCTGGGGGTTCATAAGTATGTGGATGATACCTAGCTCCACCTCTCTTTTAAATCGGAACCAGTGAAGGCAGTGAAGGTCCTGTGTGAGTGTCTGGAGGTGGTTGGAGGATGGATGGAAGCTAACAGATTGAGGTTACTCCTGACAAGACAGAAGTACTGTTTGGGGGGGACAGGGGGTGTGTGGGTGTGGAGGACTCCCTGGTCCTGAATGGGGTAACTGTGCCTCTGAAGGACCAGATTTGCAGCCTGGGAGTCATTTTGGACTCACAGCTGTCTATGGAGGCACAGGTTAATTCTGTATCCAGGGCAGCTGTCTACCAGCTCCATCTGGTACACAGGCTGAGACCCTATCTGCCCGCGGACTGTCTCGCCAGAGTGATGCATGCTCTGGTTATCTCCCACTTGGACTACAGCAATGCACTCTACGTGAGGCTACCTTTGAAGGTGACCCGGAAACTACAACTAATCCAGAATGCGGCAGCTAGACTGGTGACTGGGGGTGGCCACCGAGACCACATAACACCAGTCCTGAAAGACCTACATTGGCTCCCAGTATGTTTCTGGGCACAATTCAAAGTGTTGGTGCTGACCTTAAAGCCCTAAACGGCCTTGGACCAGTATACCTGAAGGAGTGTCTTCCCCCCCCATCATTCTGCCTGGACACTGAGGTCCAGCGCCGAGGGCCTTCTGGCAGTTCCCTCACTGAGATGAGAGGGCCTTCTGGCAGTTCCCTCTCTTGTATGAGAGAAGCAAAGTTACAGGGAACGAGGCAGATGGCCTTGTAGGAAGTGGTGCCTGCCCTGTTAATGCCCTCCCATCAGATGTCAAAGAAATAAACAACTATCTGACTTTTAGAAGACACCTGAAGGCAGCCCTGTTTAGGGAAGCTATTAATATTTGATGAATTATTGTATTTTATTTGATGAATTATTGTATTTTATTTTGCTGGAAGCCACCCAGAGTGGCTGGGGAAACCCAGCCAGATGGGCGGGGTATAAATAATATGTTGTTGTTGTTTCAGCAAGGTTTATGCCTGGATCCTGGTCACAGAAGGTGCCTCTGGTTTTAGCCTCCTCCTCCACAGTATAGTTTAGGAGAGGCTTTTTGAGGCACTTGGGAAGCTGTTGCCTTCCACCACCACCACCCTTCTGCTGATCCTTCCCTAGATCTAAGCCATAACCAAGGCTTGCTGAAAACAAACTCAGAAAATGATGGAGCTGACTCCTTTAGAGTCATTGCCTCTTGTATGCAATATTGTGGACAGTTTGTACATCCTGTTTATATTTTACATCAGAGGATTCAGATTCTGTGTACATCATGAAAAGTGAAATGACTATATGGACTGTATGGACAATGAAGAAGTCAGACCAATGGAATTGGAGAGTGTCAGCATCTAAGTCAGGCAATGAAACACTGACTTCCTGAGAACCATGATGAACAAATTCAACACTGGCTTCAATGAAAACACAGAGAGTTTCCTTATCTCTTCTACAAAGCAAATTCCCCTGTTGTTCTTGTTTCATGAATCTGTGTAGGTACTAGGTTCATCCTTTTGAGGAACTTGTCTGAATGGCCCTGTCCTCAGATTTAAGGAGAGTGAGGATTAGAAATAGAGCCAACTCAGTTAAGGCACCCTCTTCTTGGAATTCTCTCCTCAAGCACCATCCTTTTTCTTTTTCTTTTGGCCCAACCTGAAGGGCCTATTTAATTTAAAGTTTATTAGGTTCATATGATTTGTTTAAAAATGAAGTATAAAAAGGAAAGGAAAATGCCACATTATCATATGCTAACAGTCTAGTCTTCTCTCTATTTAGTAGTCACAATAAATTAGCAGTCAGTGAGTAGTTTGTTTCACCAAAATTCAAGTAAACATTCAAGACCAGCTTTGTACAAAGTTATTCAATATCCAGCTTCTTTTGCTTATGTGGATGTAATGAGTAAGTTAACTGTATCAGGTTGTCATACATTCAGAAAAGAACTGTTGGTCTTTTATAGCAAGTCATATTGAAAGATGTACTGTTTTATTATATTCTCTATTTTATTGTATTTTCATGTTTTGTTGACCACCACCATATCAGGAGGGCAGTTCTGTTCAGTGTGTATCTATGTTCACATTGCATTAGCTCTACACTTGATCCAGTGTAAAATGATATGCTGTTCCAACTTTTATTAGCATTTTTAAGTACAAAAAAACCCCATGGCTTTTTAAAACTAGCTAGCTCGCTAGCAAGCAAAGAAAACAAAGACTGATGTGGATTCCTGTTGGCTGCTCCTTAATACCTACATCAAGCAGGCACGGATAATCATGTGTACCTTTTTGGCGTGGGTGTAACTTTTGGGACTGTGGCTTAACTGATAAACTCCTGAAGCTGCCAATATTAACTTTCCCTTTATTGAGAACCCACACAACTAACATAAACCTTCCTCGTTTTAAAAGCAGAAGCTGCTGATATATATTTCTAACCAATATTCTCTAGAAGTAGTACTAATTGTGCTGCTGCCAAAATAGAACACTGTGCAGTACTTTAATCTTGCAAACTAAAAAACAACAACAAATAGGGTTGCAAATTCCTTTACCGTGTGAAATGCAATTGTTATAACTTCACAAGTAACAGTACGCTGCTGCTCACTCCTATTAATCACAGCACATACCGTTTTGACTGTGATTGGCATCTGAAAAAACAATGAGCAGGTATTACTTTTCACCTTGTGAGAAATGCTGTGTTTGCTTTCTGCTTCAATTAGGTTTGCTCCTGTGCCATTCCATAACAAAGGTGGTTACGGTGATAATTTCCCCCACTGGTTGCCCCACCTCTTCCTTTCATTTCTAGCCCTGCTTTCAGTGCTTACTACACCACTATCACATGCATCCATGCGATGATACCTTTCCAGGTATATAGCCTGCTTCTTTCCCCTCTGTTAATCTCTGTTAAATCTGTACAGCTGGAGAAGGAGGCACAGACTGAAGAAGGAGCCATTGTGGTACCCTACAAATTTTTGGACTGCAGCTCCCATCACCCTTGACTATTGACCATTCTGTCTGAGGCTGATGGGAGTTGTAGTCCACAATAAATGGAGGCCACCACAAGAGGACAAACTGTAACTCCATGAAGCACAACCCACTTGCAAAAATTCAATTCCATACACCCAATATGCAATAACACAAAGAACCAGAATTTTATAAGGATAATGAATTTGTAAAGCAATGGAGTGTGTTCATTTAAAAAAAATGTTATGACTGCATGGAGTTCTGTTTTGTAAAGAGTCTTCACACAATTCTAGGAAGTTTATCCATTTTTGAAACATAATGCAGTAGTTAGTAAAATGCTGGCCAGTAGTTGGTGAAGAGCCTGCCAAGTTTTTAAAGAAAACTTTCAAATAATATCCTACCTTATCAACCCAGTTCTGTGTCTTGCATGGAATTCCACAACCCCCCATTGTTGTAGCAATAAACATCTACTTCTGAAAGCTACTGCGATACACACTTCTTTGACTTCTCAGACGCACAGTTTCTAGCATGATAAATTAACTGTGAAAGCACTTGAGAACCAGATCAGGTGGCTTGTGAAGGGCTTGAGAATCTAATGTCTGCCTCTTTAAAAAGCTCTCCTTCTGGCCCAATGACTTCAAATCTCCAATACAGGCATGATGTCTTCTCACATCTCACAGACACAGAAACCTGGAAATCCCCTCCCCTCCGTTATCACTTTTTCTTCTTCTTCCTTCCTGGGCTGAAAAGGTATTAATTACGTGTCTCCTTCTCTGTGTGTGCTTACACAACTGCTTACACAACAGGATAGTTCCCTTGCCACGGCCACCATTTGGGACTCAGACCAGCTCATCCTCCTCCCCGAGCTCGGTGGTGGCAGTGCTGGCAGGGGAAATAGGAATGTCTCTAGAGAATTGGGGCACTTGGAGGATATGCCATGCTGTGCAGTTTCAAAGTTTCCTTTGTAGTCCTATGGTCATATTATTTTTGTTCTCTCTCTGAAGTCAAGCATGAAATTCTTCATTGGCTTCCTCCCTCTTTGTTGAACATATTACATGCATGTGTTTAACCAACACAAACACAGAAGCCAGATGGTTCAACTGAGGTCTTCTCCATGGAATTTTATTTCTTACATCAGAAAAACCACCTTAAAAACAAAGCATGACTTTGGCCAGAAGATTGGTGATTTTAAGATCATACTGCTTGCTGCAAGCTAAATTCCATCAGCAGTGGGCAACTGTTTTGTTTTCGCCATAAGGCCTCAGTTGCCCTTACCAGCTTTTTCAAGGCTCCTCCTGACCCCTGCTTCTCTCCGATTTGTGCACAAGAATACTAAATGCTGTCACTCAGGGATCTGGGTGTTGGTGCCAACACTACATTGATAACAACTCCTCATATGAAATGCAACCAGAACTGTCTGTTCTTGTACCACTATGCTGCACTTACATAATGTCAGAATCTGGCCTAAGGACATAGTTGGCATTGTGGTCTAAACCACTAAGCCTCTTGGGCTTGCCATTCAGAAGGTCGGTCGTCTGAATCCCCACAACAGAGTGAGCTCCTGTCACTCTGTCCCAGCTCCTGCCAACCTAGCAGTTCGAAAGCATGTCAGTGCAAGTAGATAAATAGGTACTGGTATTTCCGTGTGCTCTGGTTTCTGTCACGGTGTTCCGTTTAGTCATGCTGGCCAGATGAACTGGAAAGCTGTCTGTGGACAAAGGTCGGCTCCCTCAGCCTGAAAGCAAGATAGGCGCCACGCCCCATAGTCGCCTTTGACTGGACTTAACTGTCCAGGGGTCCTTTGCCTTTTTACCTTAGAGTCTGGCCTTAATGGTCTTTTACTGCCACCCTTTTAAGATGATGCTTCAAAATGTGATAAGCCAATCCTGTTGAGTTTGGGGGCTCTCCTGTTCATTCTGATGAGCAGGATTTAGATGTCTGCCCTCAAAGTCATCTCTTGATGGTACCATGTCCGACCATGGTCCATGTGTAGATTTCAAAAGTGCCTTTCTTAAACACACACACACAGTAACCAGAGACCCAATATTTTGGAGGAAAAAAGCTACGCATTCAGCTATGAAAATAAACAAAAGTGCATCTATTTCCCTCCAAATGCTTAGATGTTTTGGACGATTTCCCTTTGCCTTTTGAGTATTTTGGCAGGGAAAACTGCACTCACCTACACGAGCAACAGCCCTAGTGATGTGATGAAGCTGTTGCTGGTCTTCTTACCATTTCAGATCTGAGGCGGAGGATTGATTATTCCCAACCCACTTCTCCCAAAACTGTCGTCCCCCCCCCCCATGGAAGCTTCCCTATACATGCAAAACTACCATGAAGATTCTAGCATGACTTTCTGCTGCCAGTTTTGAAAGGTCAGGGATCTCTTCCTCCTTGGAACCGAGTGAGCTGAAAATCTAGTGCCAAATAAAGGTCACAAGATGTCACTTGCTGCCTTCTTCTCTACATTAATTTACAGGTTCAAAAATACAAAATTGAGAAAATGTAGTGTTGGTTTTGGAAAAAAACCACACACAGTAATGAGTAACTTTTTGTGCTGAGATTTTATGGGTCGCTTCGGAAGTTTCTTCATGCAAGAAAAGCTTGTGACTAATATTTTTAAAATAAAAGGATTTTCATAATAAATAATAATATTTTATAATAAATAAAATAAAAACTCATGTCATGATGCCCAAAATCTGTGCTGTCCCTTTCTCAACAGACAAATCAATATTTTGCTAAAATTAGCAGTGCAAGAGCTGATGGCGGAAATGTTATGGCCATGATACATTATCTTTAATAGCCTCAAGAACTCTAACTGACCTTTTTATTTCAGCAGCCAGCCTATACCTTCTCATCTGAGAAACCAACGCTAAATTCACTAACTCTCCTCATTTCATTTGAACATTGGCGTCACATGTGACAGACATCACAATTACATAATGTCTTATGTCTGCCAGAGCCATAAATTAAAACCATTGCCACGATAACAAAAGAGCTGTTTTTTGAGTGGAGGGTTCAGACATGTATTTAGTACAAGTTGTGTTGTTCTTACTGATTTGCAGCAGCACATTATTACAAGTTGCCCTTTAATAAAGTTGGGACAGATATTAAATGGATTGTGCAGATAATCTATCACATTTGGCCAATATTCCTTTTTTAAGATACTTTTTATTGAGTATATTTTTTATAATATACAAGAATAAAAAAAAATTAAAATTCTAATCTAAAAAGAAACAGGAGTGAAGAGAACAAAGAAGAAAAAAGAAATAGAAGAAAGAAAAAGAAAAGAGAAAAAGAAAAAAGGGAAGAAAAAGAGAAAAAGACTTCTGATTCTCTTTCTGCCAGCTAAATATAATAACTTGTTTGAAGTATTCACTCAGATTGACATCCAACTATTCTATTTTCTATAAACTTCTATTTTTTCAATCTCCAAATCCAGATTTTACAAGTTCAGATTCTCTTTTACACAAAAAGTCCATAAGAAGTTTCCAATCCTTAATTAATGTAAATAATGTTTTGGGTTTTTTCTGATTGAACACATTTGGCCAATATTCCATACCTGTCAATTCCTTATCACCTTTGTTACTGGAAAGACTCAACACATGAAATACTTTTGCTTGTCTGTCTAGCATTGCCTGTGCAGTCAATTGCTCCCTGTATTCCTTAAGGCGCCCTAAATCTGCTTAACTCTCACTTGACTGGTGATGACCTAACTGACTGCTGATTTGGGATGGAATGGGAAATGCATGTCTGAATCCACACCTTAGAGGGTTAACATCATAATATAACAATCTTAGTTGACTGCTGGTTGTAAAAGGTAATTGCACTGAACAAAGGTAATAACTATATATTTCCCTGGACTAATTGGCTACCGCTGAACATGAACTTTGCTACAATTGTGCTTCAGGAAATAAAATTACTCCCAATTGGTTTATGGCAACATTTATGACCGTAAGTCACCTGCCCTATTATTGTTGACATTTTCTGTTGTAGGAAGTATAAATCATGTGAAAAGGCTTAGCTTCATGCCTCCTGTCATTGAGAAGAATCTCAGCTAGGCACACTGCATGACTGACTGTTCCAGACCTTTTGTGGGGAGTGTCATGCAGATTCATTTTCAAAGAACTACACCACCAGTGACCTTCCTAATAGGTGGTTAACACAAGCTGCACACCTTGCATGAGAAAAACCTGTCCTTAGAGCAGTGGCGTAGCGTGGGGGGTGCAGGGGGGGCCGGCCACACCGGGCACAACATCTGGGGGGGGCTCGCACTTGCAGCTCTCTGCCCCTACCTGGCTCACTCACTCTCTCTCACTGCAGTGCTGGCTGTGCGAATCCGATCCGAGCCGCTGGGTCGCCACCCACTGTGGAGGGGGTGGGTGCCAGGCGTGCGGTGCGGAGAGAGAGCGAGGGACTATCTGGGGGAGGGACAGTGGAGCAGCTGCCCAGCACAGCGCTGAGCGCGGGAGAGAGCCACACCAGACCAGCCCAGGCAGCAGCAAGAAGAAGCTGGCAGCGGCGGCAGGTTAGGGGGCACAAATTACTTGCCTTGCCCCGGGTGCTGACAACCCACGCTACGCCGCTGCCTTAGAGATTGTAGACAGAAGAAATGAATAACTAGAGGGAAAGGGACAGCACGGCATAGTTAATCCTTTCCTGAAAGCCTATCTACAAGATAACTCAGTTAGTAGAGCTTGAGACTCTTAATCTCAGGATTGTGGGTTCGAGACCCCACTGGGTGAAAGATTCCTGCATTGCAGGGGTTTTGACTGGAATAGATGACCCTCATTGTCCCTTCCAACTCTACGATTCTACTTCCATTTTACAGGTTACTAGAGGTCATTAGGAGGCACATGCTTCCTCTGACGCTTTTCACAATCTCCTCAGCAGAACCCAGGCCTTCCCATCACCCATCGCAACAGAAAGGAATACAAGAAAACTTTCTGCTAGGCTGAAGTTCACAAAGTGTTTGTGCCAGCATTGTACAGTTTTATTTCCAGAACAATCTAATCAGGATTTATTTTGCTACAGGGACACCTGGATTTTCTGAAACATGTATGTGCACATGTGTCTGTGTATGTATGTACACTTTCCTAACTCTGATGCATGCCAGAATGTTTTAAGGCATTCCAAGTGAAAAGATCAGAAAAAAGCAAATCTACTCAGCAAAGCTTAACAGTTTTGCTAAAAAGAATAATAAATGATATCTAAAAATTATTGGTTGATCAAGGATCTAAGCCAATGTTTTTAAGGCACTGTAATCTATGCAGAATATAGATTGGCAGCATTTCCCTATGCCTGCCTGCTCAGAAGTGAGTCATATCGAATTCAAGGATTGCAGCCTTGCTTTCTTAACAAGCTGTGACCTCGATGAACAACAGACTCCTGCATTTCACTTCCAAATCAACCAGCCACAATACTTAAAGACAGCTACTCTGTTGAAGCAAATGGCACTAAATCAGCTGAAGTCAAAGTGCTCCCATTTAAATGGATTTGTACATGCAGACCTCATCTCTCTAAAATGAGGTAACAGTAGTAAATTATATTGCCCCAGCTCCTCTTTCCAAGATCAAGTAGAAATTGAATAGTCTGAACAAACTCAATTTTCTTTACAAAGAATGGAATAAATCAGAGAAAATGATCCACAGCAACTGTTCAGCTTAGGCAGAGCACTGCATGCTATATTCATGAACTAGCTCTCTATCCTTAGATGCTTCCCTGGTATGCTGCTGAGAAAGAGTGTCTGCTGTGGTTAAATAGCACATGTTCTCCCAAATGGGCTCTGGATTTATGGGAGGTCTCCAGCATCACCAGCATCCTTTTGTGTGGTGTGGAGGAGGAGATATAAAATGGGACGGTTCCAGCATCTGATGAAGTGCCAGATTTATGTATAAGCTAAACAAGCTATAGCTTAGGGCCCCACTCTCTTGGCCCCCCCCAAAAAAAACTTAAAGGAATAAAACCTGGATGTACATTTCCAAAATATAAGATAAAAAAACAAAATAAAACCTACATACAGCAACAGTGTTTGTGTCTTGTGTATGCCCCTATGATGTAAGTAATGGGCCCCGCCTGCTAGCCTGCTCCCTAAAATATTACTATTAATATACTTCTTCTTAATTGTATTTCTGTTCAACAATTACTTTGAAAAAATACATATTTTGTTATGTACAAATGGCTTTAGATACCTATTAGGTCCATAAATTACCATATAGCATATATTCAACACAAGAAACAGTGACAATTTGTTGTTGACAAAGGACAGCTTGACATATAAAGGGCCCCATTACCTTCAGTAGCTTAGGTAAAGGTAAAGGGACCCCTGACCATTAGGTCCAGTCGTGACCGACTCTGGGGTGAGGGAGCCGGCGTACAGCTTCTGGGTCATGTGGCTAGCATGACTAAGCCGCTTCTGGCAAACCAGAGCAGCGCACAGAAACACCGTTTACCTTCCCGCAGGAGCGGTGCCTATTTATCTATTTGCACTTTGATGTGCTTTTGAACTGCTAGGTTGGCAGGAGCAGGGACCAAGCAACGGGAACTCAACCTGTCACGGGGATTTGAACCGCTGACCTTCTGATCGGCAAGTCCTAGGCTCTGTGGTTTAACCCATAGCACCACCAGCGTCTCTTTCAGTATCTTAGGGCTCATCAAACCTAAATCTGGTCCTGATCTGATGTATATGTGTAGGTACACTCATATCAAACATTATATCAAATGCATGGAGTGAATGCAAGCCTGCACCCATTCCTCCATTGTACCCAACAGAGCAGAGATTGCAAAAACCAGTCCTATGAGTGGTTACATAGTAAACTGAAACTGGTTTAACTCTCATAGCCGAATGATGTCATTGCTTCCTGACATTGTTACTTGTTACAGTGCTTTTACATCATTTTATTGTGTGTTGTTATTGTTTCCAGGGTGTCTGCATTGTTTTTAATAGCTTTGATGTTAGAACAACATTGTATTTACTTATTTATACCCTGCACGTCCTGTCCCTGAAGTGGAATCTAAGGCAACCTAAATTGTCAGTTGAAAGATCTAGCTATCTTTCTTTAAGGCAGCACTTCATTTTCATAACAGCCCACAATCCTCTGCAGATGGGAAAGTGCTATTCCATCGCATGCAAAAATAAAATAAAAAATAAAATGGCGTGAACACCTAAAGAAGGATCTTGCCTAGGTCTCTAATTCAGTACTTCTCAAAGTTGCCCCCCCCCCGCCTCCCATGCAGATCATCTGAGAATTGCCAGGAGTCTCTGTGGACCACTAAACAAACCTTTTTGTTCTACAAATGAAAGCACATACCCTACAAAAGAAAGTTGTTTACATTTACAAGATGTACACTCCTACATCTCTCCATAGCAATATGCAAGAGGATCACACCTAAGAACTTTTCAGAATTTGCACATTTTCAAACTTGGAGGCTAAACACTTGCTTGGAAATGAAGAGTAAAAGCTGTAGGAGCTGTCCAGGTGGCAGATGATATACAGTGGTACCTCGGGTTACAGATGCTTCAGCTTACAGATGCTTCAGGTTACAGACTCCGCTAATCCAGAAATAGTACCTCGGGTTAAGAACTTTGCTTCAGGATGAGAACAGAAACCGTGCAGTGGCAGCGGGAGGGCCCATTAGCTAAAGTGGTGTCTCAGGTTAAGAACAGTTTCAGGTTAAAAATGGACCTCCAGAACGAATTAAGTTCTTAACCCGAGGTATCACTGTACAAAGCTGCATATATACAGTGAATCCACAGGTACATAAAATTAATACTACCCTGTACATTGAAGTTGGCATCTCTGCTTAAAAACCTCCAATGAAGGAGAGTCCACCACCTTCTGAGGGAGTCTGGTTCACTACTGAACAGCTCTTACCATCAGAAAGTTCTCCTGAATCCTGGGTGGGACTGGGTGACGGTTATCTTTTTGGGAAACACACAAAGACTGGGAAGGCTGTCCCAAAGTAAACCACAATTAAAGCCAGCAGTTCCAGTAAGTAGAGTTATGCATCCCGGCAGCTTTAATTTTAAGCCATTGCTATCACACTAATAAAACTGAATTTTAAGAGCCGCCTCATCTGGTAGCAATTTAGTCTGGCAGGTAGTAACAAACTATCCATTAGTACATTTAGACTTGGCTGCTGCTACGTTGCATTTAGGAGTCTGTCATCGCCCTTGGATTGGGTTTTATTAATGTTGAAGTGAGAAAAAACACCATTCAGTCCAGCGTACAAGTCACCCAAACTGTGAAACAGTGGTCTCATCACCTCTCGAGGCCTCTGCACTACATCTGCACAATTAGCAAACATCTGCCATGCAGTGGAAAGAACGGGGGGGGGGGATAGTGAGAAGAGCTGAGAGCTGACAGCAGTTAATGTAATAACAGACCCAAAGTATTCGTCACATGGCACTTTTGTCAGTGCCATGAGCATCCATGTGTATGGCATTTTGAAACTGCAACATGCAGATGGAATGGGAAAATGAAGATCAAACCATCCCTAGGACACACAATACCTAGGTGAGATGGTTGTCGACAGCTTCCCAGGAGCTGACAGACATTGAAATTTCCATTTGGGGAAAGATGGAGCAGAATGGGACGAGTGGACATTTCCAGGTCTCTGGTGCCTGACTTTGGGCTGCCAATGGAATCTTGTGCAATCCTATCCATATCTACTCAGGAGTAAATTTCATTAAATTCAATGGGACTTAGTCTCAGCTCAATGTGTGTATAAGATTTCAGCCAGGTAGCACTCCAGTTATCTTAAGTTTGGGATGACAACTCTCATTGTCCCAGACCATTGGTTGGGCTGGATGGAGCTGATGAAAGCTGCTATAGTCTCCTGGGTGTATTCCAGGAAAATATATTCCTGTTTATGCTAATAGATGGGGATGCTAGAAACATGACCCTTTACACATGCCATAGAAACAGCATCTGTGTGTGCGCTCTCTCTCTCTCTCTCGCACACACACACACACATACACATTCACTTTCGATCCAGGAATTATTATGCAATTTGCATTGCATTGATGTTGCATTGTTGGTGAGGTTATGAACAAAACAATGCTTAATGATTTTTATCTATCAGTTCTTTGACTTGCAGTAATGTACAGTGAGGCACACCACACTCTTAACTATACATAGTTTCCCTCTATATCCTTTAATTTTGTACCTTTTAGAGAATAGTGCTTGGCAGCTTACTTCATAAGTTCCTGCTTCCTCCAATCACTCACAACCCTGCAGTTCTGCACATACTATATTCAGACCTCTGCTGACTGCTAATGAGGGGGTACACGCTTTTAAACAATTGTAGAGAAGTCATTAAATGCTTCTAGAATTGGCACGAAATGGTTGCTGTTTTCTGAGCTGATACACAGCGATACACCCACACACCAGAAGCTGCTACACTGAAAGCTGACACAGAAGAACCAATTTCAATTATTATTATTATTATTATTATTATTATTATTATTATTATTATTATTATTATTATTATTGTGTGTGTGTGTGTGTGTGTATTTCAGCTTCATTGCTCTTCCATGTCTATTTTGAGGGTGAAATGCGTTAATTTCTAGCAACAAATAATACTGATAAAAACTCTGCTTTCACTCACTGTACATTTTATATTTAAGCATTTCATTGTTGCCTTGACAAAGGCTATTGTTAAGAAAAGCTATGGCATCAAAACTACACTGCAGTTACCAATATTTTTTTTATAAAAAAAACCCCAAAGAAAGGTGAGAATGCTCTTAAAATATTTAGAAACCAAAAGTCACACGTACAGTATGCTACTTCCTAGAATTGTGATCCTTTCCTCCCCAAAATCTCCCCTATTGTGCACATGAATGAACTACAAATATAGGTACCCTGGTCATCACAGCTTAAAATACACCAGCTCTTTATAAGTTGATGAGCACAAAAGCGACATGCTGCGTAGATGCAAGCCGCACTGTGTCTGTTATTATGGTTCAATGTTCACAGTTCCCTTTCATCCAACAACACAGTGTCTATGCCTGGGTTCACAGCTACCTGTGGAGGCATAATCCTACATATGCCTGAAGTATGTTCTCTAGCTCACTGTCCATCTATCCTCTTAGAACACAACTGGAACAAAATTTCAGCTAATGCAGGGAAGTTTAGTCTTACCAAGCAATCATATGCATATCTAGTCAGAAATAAGTCTGTCTGAGTTCAGCTGGACTACCTTCCAGGTATATTGAGGTAGCCAGTTTGATATCTTTTTAAAAACATAGGTTTATAAAAACATACAATGGAAGGCCACCGAAAGTGAAAAGATTCCATGACAAAGCTAGCTGGAATTAGATTTTCCCTGACACAGTGACAACTATAACTACAAAGCAGTATACTGATAAGTTAAAATGAATCTGCGTCATTTAAAGAGCTTTGTTGATGCTTTGCCATGATCTTTTCCTGTTCAAATATAGCCTTTTGTTCCAAGGAAAGCCTTGTTGAACATTCGAAAATAGAGACTGTAGTAAGGAAACATATAAGCCTATAGGAGGAAAATGGCAGGTCTTGCGATCCACCCTCTAGCATGTGCCACGAAGGGTATAGAGTGGAAACAAGCTGCTGCAAGACAGATTGCTGCTGCACTCAGGTACAGTGTTGAAATAAGATTTCGCCAGTGTAATTCAAACTATTTATTTGAGTCTTATGTGGTGTGATATTTTGGTTAATGTTGGACTGGGAACCGGGCTCAAATTCTCATGCAGGCATGGAGCCTGCTGGGTGGCCTTGGGCCAGTCATAGCCTTTTAACCTAACAGAATTCACAGGATTGCTGTGAGGATGAATCGAGTAGGTGGGGAAGACCTTGAAGCTAGCATCCTAGTCAAACCAATAATGGATGGCATGCTGTTGACCACTGTAAGAACCAAGATGACATAAATGATGCTCAAATATTTGCCAGAACACACAAAAGGTTATTCTGGGGGCAGTGCAGAGCAGCAAATAAAAGCCACGCCCCTAGCATCCTGATGCCTAGGCTGTTCTTCAGATCTTTGTACAATTACTACAAAGGTCTGGACATGATTTTTAAGGGTGCTCAGTTTAGGAATTCCCATAATTCAAAACTCTGATAAGTCAGATTTTTTGTTTGTGGGCAGGTTTTTAAGCATGTTAAACACAGTTTGAAACCCAGCCTATACTTTTGTGCTAACCATGCAAAGACTGGGGGTTAGAACTTGTTTGTATGCATGCCCTTTCTCCATCTGCAGCTAAAACTTCAGAATGTGGGTCTGAACACAGCTATAGTTAAAATATTAATATGCAGTTAGGATTATTATTCATATATTATTATTATTGAGTTGAAAATGTTGTCCTCATTACAAAAAAGGAAAGAAAGAACTCTTAACTAGTCCAAATTGCCCCAGATGTCCAAAATATTCCACACATTCAGATAATCAAGAGTTCTATTTACAGAGGTTTTCACTGACCCTTGGTCTGATCGTTCATAAAAGTTGTGGAGTTTTGATTGCACAGTTTCTCTTGAAATTTGCTACGTTGGGCAGGTGAGTAAAAAGCAAGAGAACGAAAATGTGTTCATAAAGGAAAGGAAGCTTTGGGGTTAAGCCATCCATTGAAAAAGGGCCCTTTGAAGGTGCAGTGATTCAGATCAGGGTTTGGTCTTTTTTTAAGCCAAACTGAAGACTATCAAGACTGATGTTGAAACTTACTTTCTTTAAACACACACACACGGTGAGTTTGGAAGACTCACTGCCTACCTAATTCCCAGAGGTGTTGGAGGTTGTTGCATTCCCCAATATTTTTGCAACGCCAAATAAATGGGCATTGAATACAATTATTGGGTTGAAACCTGACTGGGGGTCTATCTGCACAACACATTTAAAGCAGTATCATATTACTTTAAACATACATGGTTTTCCCCAAAGAATCTTGGAGCAGTCATTTGTTAAGGATGCTGAAAACTGTGAGACCTGTTCTCCTCACAGAACTACAATTCTTAGAGTGGTTTAGCAGCAATACCTCCTCCCCAGAAACTCAGGGATTTGTAGCTCTGTGCATCAAAGGCCTATCATGTGATAAGTCATATGAGATGTTGTTGCATTCCAACTCCCAGCCAGTGTGGCCAAGGATTATGGAGGACCACAGGCTCCCCACATGCATATGCATTGCCCAGATCCTTTTGAGATAGTCTTTTTTACCTTTTCTGGCTGTGTGGACAAAGTTTTCTAACTAGAGATGCTCCAAATACTAAATCCAGGTGGAGTGGTCACTTGACCCTACAAGGCCTCACTTCACTAAACTCTGCTTACAAGGATGAACTGTTGGTAGGTAACTTCTTCTTTGGCAATTACTCATAGCCGAGTAAGATGTCCTCCATGAACACGGTTTTAACAGTGAGTTCGTGATTGTGGAGGCCAATTCTGGATCCACACGTCCTTCCACAGTGGGGACGTTGGTTTCCTGGCGGGAGTTGATCATGGTGAGGGTTTACCAAGCGTGCCTTCCTCTTAGCACGTTTCTCCCTTTTCGTCCTGACTTTGAGCGTTTTCGAAGTCCATGACACTTTGGTAAAGACTGTTCTCCAATTGGAGCACTTGCAGGCCAGTGTTTCCCAGTTGTCGGTGTTTATACTACAGCTATGGTTGAAGCTGTGTATATGGTATATACACAGCTTCAACTACAGTGGTACCTCGCAAGACGAATGCCTCGCAAGACAAAAAACTCGCTAGACGAAAGGTTTTTCCGTTTTCGATTTGCCTTGCAAGACGAATTTCCCTATGGGCTTGCTTCGCAAGACGAAAACGTCTTGCGACTTTGTTAAACCATTAAAACTGTGCTTCGCAAGACGAAAAATTCGCTAGACGGCAAAACTTGCGGAACGAATTAATTTTGTCTTGCGAGGCACCACTGTACAGCTTTCTGAAAGTATGCTGAACTATATTTTGAATAAATGAAAGCCCAGCCTCCAGATGCCTAAACTATCTCTTGCTTACTTTGAATAAAAAGTCACTGGCACATAGAATCCTGGTATTCTTAACCAGGGATTAAGAAATACATGTATTATTGTTGTGTTTTGTGGTCATACTTTAGATGTGAATGACTGGTAGCATTTGCCCTTTGTTCTTATTCCTTCCAAAGCATAGGATTTTTTATTGCACTTGCAGGAACTTGAGATGCAGTTTGTGATATGGTAAAAGTTGAAATACTTTTTGGTGTGCACAAACTCTCTGGTCTTGTGGCTGCCCTTTTTCCAAAAAACAAAAAAACAATCCTGAGTGTTCAGAGCTTAAACTAAGCACTAAATTAATTCCAAGGTATTTCATGCGATCAATTTAAATACAAGATGAAAAATGTTTGCTTACGTCAATTACTCTTGACTTCCCAGTGTTGAACACACTGAAGAGCTCACAGTAAAACAAAACAAAAAGCAGCATATTTTTTTAGGCAATCCAACAATATATTTAGATGGGGGGAGGGAATGCATAGCCGCCAATATAAAATGCAGAAGTTATCAATCCATGTTTCACATAAGGAATTGGGTTAACTCATTTTAGAAAAACAATGTCGTTAGTGGAAACCATTTGAAAACTTAGCAGACTGAATAAATATTTAATTAAAAGCCCTAGAACTTTTGACATGAAAAGTGAAACATTTAGTGTGTTAGCAATCAAACCAGAAGTCAGTCTTTCAAGGTTGGAAACAATGCAGAATCTGGAGATTACACATCATTTCCAAACGGAATATACATTATGTGTATGTGTGATCATCATAATTTGCTTTATGGACACATGATGATCCACACACATTGCATGCTCTCTCCTACCAGGAAGTGCTTTTACTGCACAGCCTTCCCTAGCCTGGTACTTCCAAATGTTTTCAACTACAGCTCCCATCTGCCTCTGTCAGCATGACCAATGGCCAGGGATTATGGGAGATGTAGTATAAAACCACCTGTAGGAAATAAGGTTGGGGAAGGCTGATCAGGTGGTCCTCCAGTGTCCTGGGGAAGTGGTTTTCTCCAGCCTGCCCTATAGCTGTTAGGGGCTGAATGAGACCTGTTGCATGCAAATGATGTGCTCTGCCACTGAGCTACGGATCTTCTCAGTTAAGTCCAGTGGGGTTTATTCTCAAGGAAGTGAGTGCAGGATTGCAACCTTAATCACGGCAGAACAGCCCTGAACAGCAGACAGACAAGCACTGGTTTATGTCAAAAAGTTAAAGCACATTTACAGTGATTGCAAAAAATAAAATAATGAGTAGCGATGTTTTGCAATCCATATAATTTTGGGAGTCAATTTGTGAGAAACTTAAAAGCACAGAATGCCCCACAAATATTGATTAATTGAAAAGCAAAGGGGAAAAAGAAAAGCAACAAAATTGTCCACACTGGATTCACATAAAGTGATTCCTTACAGCATGGCTGGGGGCTGTTGAGAAACAATCACATTTGTTTCTAAAACGTAAGAGCACCATAGGATTGCAATAAATAGCATAAGGGGCAGAGAATTTCAATAAGCTTGAATAATATTCAGTGGAGCCACTCAGCTGGGAGTAAGGCAGAATGGGAAGGCAAGCAAGTTTCAGCAATCTCTCCTCCCAATGAAAACCCCAGTGGGTGACAGAAGGATGGGGCTTTAGGGGGAAGGAAAACAGTTGAAAATTGCTTCTCTCTCTGCTCCACTGATGAAACCCTTATCATCAACTGAGTGTCACTGTTGAATACAAACCTCTGTGGGGTTTTTGCAGGGATGCCCCCCCCCCGGCTTAGCGGACCACTGCACCTTTAATATGATCTGCGCAGGACTGAAAAAACTACAAAATGCATGCATGCACATACATAACATGAGTGATATTTCCTAGTTAACCTTCAACACATTCTGGAATGCCTGTAATTCCAGGGTGTAGGTAGAAATGGACTGTATGATGCATAACTTAATACCTATAAAAATCACCAATGACTTGATGAGTAAACCCAAGCAAAGAAAGTTATCCAAACGAAAGCTGCGTTCCTAAATCATTTGCACCAGTGAATTTCCCTTACAGTCAGCCTGGAAGCCATCATACCTGAGGTACCCCTGTTAAAAAATTGCCTTCTAGCACTTGACAGTTCTTTAGAGGACACGAAGAACTGAAGATACCTGATTGCTAGTAATTTGCAGCCTGGACCTAAGCAGGTTTACTCTGAAGCAAGCACCACTGGAGTTCAGCAGGGCTTGCTTCCTGTGAGTCGGCCTGCAGTTCTCAACAGCAGCATTAGAACTGCAGGCGCTGTACCTGGAAAATCCCCATGTTGTCAGTTATGTTCAAAACCCTAAACCAAAAACATTAATTAAAATCCATTATTTTTATGACATATTATTTCTTTGTGTAGTAGGAACAGCCTTCTCCTGCTTTTCTTTTTCAAAGGTGATATGGTTTCAGTATTCTTTCCAAATTCAAAAGCTGCCTAGTAGTCATACCGACTGAACATAAGACGCACAGGCGCACAGAACCCCGGAAGTAGGTGCAAAAAACCTCTGGCACTGGAGGTATTCCCAAGAAATTATTCGCCATTTAATATACGCTCAATCTCTTCTAGTCTCTTCAGAGCGGCAACCCTTTTTTTCTCAATGTCTTTGATTTCTTTTGTAGACTTCTTTTTCGTCTCTTTGTCTGTGGTGTTCTTCTCCCCTTGTTTCTTGGGCTTCGCCTGCCCTTTGTTGCTGTCACTATTTGTGGTCCGAGAGCTCCTCTGTTCATTTTTGGCCACTTTCAAGTTTTCGTTTTTTGCCCCTTTCAAGTCTTCAGGAGGAGTTTTCCCTACCTCCGAAGCTGTCGTCTTTTCCGCGGGAATGGTAGCTGCTTCTCCGGTACCGAGCAAAGCGATTTTACTTCGGACTATGCTCAAGTGACGCTGGATGTATTCCTCATGCGGCGCTAAGGCCAGAGTCTCCACCAAACACTTCTCCGCTTTGATCAAGTCCCGTTCCTCAAAATAAACCACACAAAGGTTGTGTTTCCCTTGTACGTTGTTAGGGTCCATTTTCAGAATCTTCTCAAAACACTCCTTAGCTCCCCGTATATCTTTCTTTTGGTTCATCAAAATGTCTCCCTTCAGGATCAAACCTTTGGTATGATCAGGGTAGTATCTTAGCAGCTCTTCCAGAACTGGCAAAGCTTTCAACTCCTTTGCAGTCTGGGAATAAAGCAGGGCCAAATTGAACAGAGCGCTTCGGAAGCCTGGCTGCAGCTTTATGGCTTTTTTCATCCAGGTTTCTGCCTCAGCATCCTTTTTGTCATCCATTGCAAGCATGCCCAAGTTGAAATAGCCATTTGCATCGTGAGGCTCTTCTTTCACATAATTTAGAAGTCTTTTCTTAGCTTCCGGCCTAAGTCTAGCATCACCTAAAGGAAAGAGGGGGGGAAGTATTAAGAAATCGTCCTTTTGCTGCACAGCTGTGACAATACAGAGCATGAATATATTGTAAACGAAAGTGATCACTGTGTAGTTTTAGCTGCATGCTGTGCATGCTCTGTTTTCTAATAATAATAATAATAATAATAATAATGGGAGGAAGGAGACAGAGCTTCAGTGAACAACTGACAGCAACTGAGTTTGAATGCGAAAGGAGGACATTGCAGGAAGACATTGCAGCACACCAGACCCATAAA
Organism: Podarcis vaucheri; assembly: GCF_965113315.1. NCBI lineage: Eukaryota > Metazoa > Chordata > Lepidosauria > Squamata > Lacertidae > Podarcis > Podarcis vaucheri. Next base: position 36,887,654 of record NC_138748.1, on the reverse strand, counting down.
ATTGGACCCGAAGAGGAAGTGATTTCTACAAGGTCACTAATGACAGGAGAGATGTGAATGCCATGAATATAGAATTCTGAGGGGTTCAGTAACTAGAAAATGGCAGTCAAACACAGCACATGGTGTCCATTGGTGCCCTACGATGAGAAGAGTCTGAGATTTTGTTCTGGAGGAATAAAAGACTCACCAGAACCCCTCAGTGAATAATAAGAGGGTTTAGGGGGGCTATGGGCATACTGAGCCTAAAGGGAAAAAAAAAACTTATGCTGTAGGCAAGGCCATGAGTAATATCACATTACTATTAAATCTAAACTGGAATAGTACTCAGGACTTATTTAACCATGCAAGGGTGTTGAAGCTGAAAAGAATGAGAATTCAATGTTGTCTCCTCCATGGATGGAAAGGATTTTGTTTGGCAACTCCTGCTTCTCCCCAGCCCAATCTGTTCTGGATGGTCCCAGCACCCTCTGGAGCAGGTTTAGGGAGGGAATGGGCTGGGGACGAGGAGAAATCACTGGAAATCATCTTACACCCTCCTTCACCAACTGATGTTCTCTATCAGTGGAGGAGACATCATTGAACACTGCCAACTGTACTAATTGCACCATTTGCTGCTGTTCTTTGAGGTGTAGATAAAACACTGTCCTGCTCATGCACCTTTTAAAGGGGTTCAGTGACTGTTTTGTACACATGTTCTCTGTGTCAAGCTAAGGTGGAATCTACACACATAAAAAAACACTGTGGAAATGTTTTTTTTAAAAAAATATTTTGAAAAATATATTGAATTTGCCATAGCTCACCATCACCATCTAGAGTCACATTTGTATATTTGCAGCTGCATAGCTGAGTCCTAAGAAACATAACACAGCCCTTGGTGTGCACGTAATACATTTGTGAGTTTTAAGTACACACATACCGGATTCTTGCATTAGTAGTGCAGAATTAAATAGTGCTAGTTTATGACTAGGATTCAGTTCTAATGCCCTGTTGAAGTTCTTCAGAGCTTCCGTCGGATCTTTCAGTTCAATGTAAACAATTGCCAAGTTATACCACAGGTCTGCATTGCTCCTATCCAGTTCGAGGGCTCGAAGGTATGCTTCCTTGGCTTGCAGAGGTTTGTTCATTTTCAGAAGCAGTTCGCCCCTGTTGAGGAATCAAACTCAATGAGTCTGATGTCTTTTGAATACAAAGTAAGACGCAGAGCTTCCAGAGTGAGAGACTAGCTGGATGGCCCCACATCTTCAGGTTCTTTAGAAGAACAAGATCTCAAGTTGAAAAGGGGGCCTTTGTTACTTGAGATCAACATAGACCAATTTATAGAATAGATTTACACATCCCTAAAAGAAATGAACAACATGAGCATTGGCTGTCTTTCCCAACCAGGTGCCCACTAGATGTTTTGAACCTCAGCTTCCATCAACCCCAGGCAGCATGGCCAGTGATCAGGAGTGGTGGGCTTTGCAGTCCCACAACTACCATGGTGCGTACCAGGTTGAACATGGGTGATCTATGGGCTTGCCCACTCTTGCAGTTACACCCTTCAAGAGTCAATTTTGGAGGCAGAGAATCCCTGCAGATGTTCTCTGGACTCTACTATGTCTGACCACTGGCCATGCTGGCTAGGGCTAATGGGTGTTCAACCACATCTGGAGGGGCACAGGTTCCCCACCTCTGTCCTATTTTGCTCATGATGCATTTAGTCAGCTTCTTAAGTGCCAAAAGGTTCTGTTCTCATTTCTTAATAGCATTCTGGAAGGAGAAGGAATGCCCAGCCTGGCCTTTTCAAGAGTGCATTCCAAGCTCATGAACTCCTTTGTTTTATTATTATCTGAAGTGTGCACAGGATGAAGAGCTACAACCAGATGCAAAAGGAGGACCCATCCAGCTTGGCTGGCTGCAGCAGTACATTCCTTGCTCATTCTAAATAGTTCCTTTGTGTTATCCAAGCAGTCACGGGGCTGGAGTTAGACCCAGTGTACAGGGGAAAGCCCTTGAGACTGGACATGTATTCTTTCCCAGATCATCTCAAAAAATAAGTTGTAGTGTTATGACAAGTCTACACCAAGAACTTTAAACATGTCTCTGTCCAGAATCTAACGCTAAATATGGACGGATAATGGTGCGCTGCTCTGGCTGTGTGCAAGGGTATTTCCTGCAAAGAAGGAGATACATCTGTAGGGAATTCTAACTATGCATCTTTGTTGATGCTGAATCATAAGGTCAAAACTTTTTGTTTTAAGTGACCGGTGTAGATGATGGTAATCTAATTCCTTTCCTTTGAAACGTAGGGAAATGTGAAATGTTTTCCTGCTCCAATAACTTTGAACCTGAACCTTTCACACCTGTGCATCTTGCCAAAGCTGATTGTTACAGGAGACGGTCAATGGAAATGGGGACCAGGTTCCTGGGAAGCTGAGGGAGCAAAAAAACAGTGTGAAGGACAACATTATGATGCAGTAGAGCAGCCATTGCTAGGTGGGGATGGTGGAAGCTGTAGTCCAAAATGGCTGGAGGGCATCAGGTTGGCAAAGACTATAGTAGGTTATAAGGCACTTTCTTCTCATCAAGGCCCAAGGTTATAAAGAGATAACCCTCTTGCCCAGCTGAGAGATGTCTTAAAGCAATATACCTTGCCCCCTTATTCACAGCACACTATTTTACATACATTAATGAATGCCTGGAAATATCTCAAAACATAAATAAATACCTGCTTATGTATGCCTGTTTGAAGTCTGGCCTCATGCTAATGGCTTGGCGATATAACTGGTCTGCTTCTTCAAGGCGAGACTCATTCGCTCGAATCAGGTTTGCAAGATTGATATAAACATTCAGGTGGTTAGGAGCGACTCGGGCAGCGTATTTTTTACCTGGAATAATCTGATAGCAGATGAAACGGTTCTTAGGCCTTGAAGGCATTAAATTGAGCTGAATGACAAGATCTTAGTTGGTCTCTAAGGTGCTACTGGACAATTTTTTCAATTTATTTTGACAAGATCAGCGACGGTGTCCAGACATATCTTTAAACCATAGTTAGGTTTAGCTATAGTTTAAGGGTTGAAGGACACAACATGCTGGTGCACAGCTCTTCCCTTCTTCTACGTGGCTTGGCTTAGCATCTGAACCGAAGCTCATAGTTCATTTCCCTTGACAAATCATGAGCAGCAAGCCCAAAACAAAACCTTAGTTACAGCTCATTTTTTTGTGTAGAGAAACCACAAATCTGGCTTTGTGTCTAACACTAAGGAAAATAATAACTTAGCTTCCAGCAGCAGGGACTACAATTTTCAACCTGTGCACCAGTATGCTTGCCCATTCACCTTTCAGCTACCGTTAATCTTAACTATGGTTTAAAGTGACTTGCAAACCAGGGCTATGTAGTAAAAACAACAGATTTATATATATCTTTTAAAAACTGCTTAAACAAAGATATATCTCAAAATATTATTATTTTCAAAGAAAGAGCTACTTCCATTTGCACCAAAAGTAAACATGTCATTGCAGAGCCATGCAGTGAATGACCTGCAGGCAATATCTAGACTGCATTATTGTAATTTTTTTAAAGGAATGCAGAAATTGTAGGAAGCGGAGCAGAGTTAAATTCCACTGCTACCACTCGGGCAGGCTTTCAAAGATTTGCTGCTCCACACTGTACAAAAGCGACTGAAATTCTGGATCTTGATGAATCATGCAAATAAATGCATAGCTTTTTTGACCACAATTTTATATGTTTTTCCAAGATAACGGAAAGGTTAAGTCAGGATGCTGTAATCCACACAAATAATTAATGAAAAGGAAGAAGAAGCTCTGTTGCTTTTAAAATGATATTCTGGATCTACTGAAAGTACATTTGAAGAACTGTTGTCCCACTTACTTGTGGCATCAATGATTTTGCAATCAAGTAAGATTCTTCAGCTTCTTTGGTTCTGTTTAAGTTTTTATAAGTCCTTCCTACATTCATGTGGGCACCAATATCATCTTCACATGTAAAGAAACAAATATTCATATTTCTTTTCCCATAAAAACATTTGCCTTGGGAATAATGCTAAATGGCATCCGAAGATATAATAAACAGGCACAAGTTTTATTCAGAATACAACACCTATGCCAAGTATGGTTGAATACAATTGCCTGGTTCTCATACAACATAAAGCCATTGTTTGCTAAAAAACAAACAAAACCTTGGCTTGTTCGATTGTCCAAATCCAGCCTAGTGGCTTAAATATGTTTGCTACCAAAGAACCAAAATCTGAAGACATGGTTTCCTATTAGCTCACAAACGTTAGTTCGTTTAAACTATGGCTTGGTGGAATGTGCAATGCTGTCATCTTTCCTTAACCATAGTTTGTTTGGTCATCCCCACTCTAGACACTCACCAGCTATGAAGGCACAATACAAGAATAGCTGGAAAATGAGCCAAACTTTGCAGAAACAAGGCATGGTGTGAATGTCTTCTCTGGCTAATATTGTTTTACAATACAGTTACAAACCCCTTTCAATACCTTTTTGAAATATTGCTGTTGTTGAACTGAGGATACAAAATAAGCTAGCCAGCCATACACCCTCGTAAATAATACAGACCCCCTATGACTTCACAGTATTAAGCAGTCTGTAATTATGCAAAGACAGAGTACAATCTTTATTTCCTGGCCAGTCCCTCCAGAAAATTGTTTCCAAACTCACCAGGTTGCACTTGGGTGGCTTGTATGAAGAATCTCAATGCCCTTTCAAAATTCTTTTCATTTTCCAAAGCATGGCCCACATTATTCCAGAGTTTAGCATTGTTCTTATTTACCTGACCACAGAGAAACAAACCTAAGTGCATCCAACACAGGGATGCGCCATACAAATTTAAGTAATGCAGTTTTTTTTTTTTTTTTTTGAAAGCATTAGCCTATCTGCCAAATCCCTTGGACTGGGTGGAGGGGAACTGGATAACACTCCTATCCAACCAAATAATTGTCCTCATGGAATGACTTTTCCAAGCACAAGGGTACTTTCCCTCCCTCTCCCCCCACATTATCGTCCCCCTAATCTGCTCTGGAGTTCCAACACTCTGTAGTAGATTTGGGGGATATGGCAGGTGGTGTGCAAGGAAGCGAAGGAAGGAAGGAAGGAAGGAAGGAAGGAAGGAAGGAAGGGGGGTTAGTTCTACTGCACTTGTGGAAGTCGTTTGGTGCACACTATGATGCAGGGTTGTACTCAATTAAGTACCTGTCTGTGTAGGACCGTCTTTCATACATGGGAGTTCCATGTGTGCACTGTAACTTCAAAGGACTTTTGAAACTGAGCTACTCAATGCAGAGAGAAAAATCTACAGAACTCATAATAGAAAAATGATTTTTTAAACTCATGGTGGATTACAGCAATACACACACATATTTCCTAGTGGCTTGTGCAGAAAATGCCTGTTAAATCTAAAACAGGGGCAGGCACAACAATGTTTCCCTGTAATATCCAGATATCCTTTCCCCCTAAATGTATTTCATGTGCGCTTGGGAAATCTGACTCCTCTATCTACTTTCTTCCTATAGAGACTCTATTGAGATTTAAACTGAAACTTGTATTTTCCCCAGTAGCTTTACCTGTCAAACAACAGATATATCCAACACAACCCCCTTTAGAAGTTCAGATTTCAATTCAACACTATATTAAGGGGCTCTATTGAGGAACCCTTTCTGGGTTTTAAATGAACGATCTGTAAGAAGCCATAATACAATTTAATTTTTGGATGTGTACTTTTAGATATGAAGCTCAGAGTTTCACATTTGAAGAAAAAAACACCAAGAGAATTTGGTCATCCTGGGCACCACTGTACAGAACACACCCAACAGGGTTTTTACGGATCTGAAGTTCTTTTCTATGATGAGAAGTAAGAGAAAGTTGGAATCGCAATATTGTACCTTCAAGGCAGACATGAACAGTGTATATTCCGATTCCCAGTCCCAGTTCCTGTGCAAGGTTTTTAAGGCATGGATAAACAGCACCATAGAGAGGCAAACCCAGGATAGCTTTCTTAGGACACTGTTTGGGAAGAAAAAGGCAGGAGGAGCAAGTTAAAAAAATACATTTGATTCCATTTCTATCACTGGATGATAGACACCCCAACCGTGCAAGCAAATACCAGACTTGCCCCATATGAACCCATCTTACTTTTTTGGCCACCCAGCCCCATCAGAGTCATGCATTTACTTCACCTTTTCACACTTAGTTCCCCACTAGAGTACAGAGCCTGCCGCATGGAGTTGCCCACATAGTTTCAAACAGCTTGGAAACAAAGCAAAATAAAATACGGATGTTAAGGTGCCCGAAATGCTCTGAACCTGCAGCTGATTTTTATCCACCCTTCAAACTGGGGATTAAGACTTTTCAGAAGTCATTTCTGCTCTTAATGCTATAATTGGTTATATCCTTTCATTCAATTCTCCGAGGATTTTGTTAGGATGCTTGGAAGGCTCTCTGTGTTGAGAGAATTGTGAACTGGCTTGACGTCTATAAACTGTGGCTATAATCTTTAACTCCCCATAAATGGCAGGACTCTTAATCCTCCAACTGTCAGATAACGGCTTTCAAAGATTTGGAATCTAGCTGTAATGGCCAAATTAATGAAGACGTCTGCCTACACGACAAATAAACAGCAATCTGAAACATTTGACCAGATTTCTGTAAAGAAATGTTAATGGTTTGGGACATTTAATACCAGTAAGGTATTTCTGCTGCTTTTGTAAAAGTTATTCCTTGCCTGGTTTCTTATTGATACTATTTTCCAGATTTAAAAATACCAGCACTAATACTGTGCTTCATGGACCAATACTAATAATTCTGCTGTTCATGTCATTCCAGAAATTCTGTGGTTTTATAGTACTCATCCAAGAGGTAATCTAAATAATTCACAGACAATACATTAATAGGGGGTAAGCAGTAGAAGGGACCATGAGCAGCAGGAGAGAGGGCAGACAACAATTAGACAGCAGCAGCAGAAGAGAAGGGAGGATGAGGTTACTTCACGAAAGGAAGTTAGAGAAACAGCACTAAATGTGAAGGTGCAAAAGGCAAAGGAAAAGGAAACAGACCATATATAACCTTCATCTGAATGGAGGGAATCAGAACAGGAGAAAGAACAGGTGACATATAATTTAAATAATGAGTAATAAAATACCACTGAAAATTTAAATGTGACATTAATGGGGGCCTCTTTTAATTTTAAGGTGGTTCCCACTCCCCACCCACTGCAACCTTAACATTTGCTCCAGAGAGTCTGCAACAGATTTGAGAGAGGGCATGGGGACGGACAAGGGCAACTACACATGGATGTCACCCTAAGTACTGAAACTTCCAGACTGATCCTTGTTGATAGATAATGATCACCTTAATTTTAATATCAAAGGACAGAGAGCTTGAGCAATGTTTAGGCAACGCTGAATAATGCACTAAGAAGTTGGAAAAGCACAACATGTAGAGAGTAGCTTTCAAAGGTAGATCACAACTATCATATTCCATCATCTACCATATTGTTTGTGTGCTGAGACAATAACCGGTTAAGCAACAGGCTGCTGGTACAATTTACACGGGGCGGGAATCAGAACAACGCTTGGTGAAAACCACATTACTGTGCCACAGATTCAGAATTCTTGCCATGTATTGATTCACTGTGGTTGTGATCCCGTCAGAAGCAAGTATTGCAATTTACATGCCTCTGTTCATATACACGTCAAGGCTGCTGATGGATTTATGGTATCTTCCGCAGTCTTGGGGAGAAATGAAATAAATTACCAAAATGATGTGCTATTTTACATCTTGTTAAGCTCTTAAGATGAATTCAAATGATTAAGGCTAGAGAGCATGTTTGGTATTCACAGATACAGTGGTGCCCCGCAAGACGAATGCCTCGCAAGACGAAAAACTCGCTAGACAAAAGGGTTTTGTGGTTTTTGAGCTGCTTTGCAAGACGAATTTCCCTATGGCCTTACTTCACAAGACGAAAACGTCTTGCAAGTTTGTTTCCTTTTTCTTAACTCTGTTAATATAGCTGCGACTTGACTTTGAGGAGCAACTCATAGAACGCGGTGTGGTAGCCTTTTTTGAGGTTTTTGGTGATTTTTGAAGCTTTTCCAACACCGTGCTTCGCAAGACGAAAAATTTGCTAGACGAAAAAACTCGCGGAACGAATTAATTTCGTCTTGCGAGGCACCACTGTATTACTCTGTGTCTATATATAGCCCCTGATATTATGAAAATGTACTTTTGAAAAGGAATTTTAATTACCTAATAAACTGCAACTCATTTCATAATAATGATTAAAAATCTGTTGGGGGGGGGGAATCAGCAACTGATAGTATCTCCCCCTCCGGTAAAGTCAAGCTGGAACAGATTCTCCTTAGATACACCTAATTTACATTTTCTTTGTTCTCATTCTTAAAAAGAGAGAGCAATGTAAGAGAGAAACAAAATTAATCATTTGTTTCTTTGATATAAAAAGATCTGAGACTAATTATTAGGATTAGCGTGGCTAGAAGTGTAATTAGTAAGCTGTAACAAATACCTTCACACCAAGTACAATGTTGGAAAGCAATTATGGCTCTTTCAAAGAGATGTTGAAAACATATCTGGCTCTTGGTTTGAGAACACAAAGCCTGATCTAGAGATCTCTCTCTGTGTGCGCATCTGAGGTGCAGATATAGATCTCCTGCTCATGCTTTCCCATTTGTGTCAATGGAGGTATTGTGTATGCACACACATTATTGTTGCGTATGAAGGCTAAGGCCCCTTCTATATAGGAAAATAGGCAAGCAGGGTGACCATGTGGCTCAGTTCAGGACAGGGATATTGAGAGGAGAGGGATATTGCAAGGATTCAAGAAGGGTTCCTTGCCTACTAGAATCCTTGGAATAAGGTTCAAAGCAAGAAGGGTCCTGTTTGCAGGGGAAGTGCCCTTGTGCTCTTCAGCACACAGAAAGGACACCGGTGGCAATGCGCAAACTGGTGGACCCTATTTCCCTACCATGGATGGGACTACCATAATCTATAATGCAACAGTTGCCCCACACAAATTAGGGTAAATACAGTCCTTGCTGATCCTCACTGCCCCTGCGACAACTTCAAGCTTCCATAGGAAGTCACCTATGTCCAGCTGGTCCTGACTGTGTGTGGGGGGGGTCATACAATATGGTCCCCCTCCCCACAACAATGCTATTGCCGTCTATCAGGAAGAAGCATACCCCAATACCAGGAAAAATATACAAAAGATGCACAGGTTTGGGGCTGATCAATCATAATAGAGATTGATACATGGTGACCATATCACACTCACTTGCTCTTGCCTGTACATGTCTCCCTGTCTCTCACAGACCACACTCATAGACAGCATTTCTCACTTACCATTTACGCTTTTTCCTCTCACACGCCTCACCTCCTTCCCACAAAGACCACACACACACTTCTCTCTTTCCCTCTCTACCACAGGGAAGCTCTCTCAATCTCATCCCACCCACAATATTCAAGCCTCTTCTCCTTCCCCATTTAGAAAAATTCCTCTATGCACAAAGGAAGTGCCAGCCATTAATACACAAGGGCCACCAAACCTGGTGCCTGTGGGCAATGGGTTAGTGATCCCTAAACTATAATGTCGGCTAGTGAGATGTATTTTAGGAAATTACTCTTTTAGACAAGTATGGATTTTAAATCATGCCTCACAAAGCTGTACAGTTAAACTACAATGGAGACAACTCCCAATCTGTTTTTCCTTCCTTGTTCCAACTTATGGAAAAGCAGGAGTTCTGTTTTCAAATTGAAAACACAGCCATTTTATAATAGCCACATGTTGTTTCATTTATAAGAAGTGCTCAATCAAATATAAAAAAGATCCCTTTATCATATTTAGTGGAAAATTATATGAAAGCAAACACAAATATCTAATAGCTATGGGAACCGAGGGAAAAAGAAAAAGGGGGGAAATTTTACTCAGTGTATAGTATGTACTCAAGATTGTTTTCAACAAATACTCATTAGGTAACATAATGGGGTTAACTTCACTACTGGACTAGGCGAGAACTGCTGTGGTGGAAAAAAAAGAGGTTAAATGTTTTGAAATCTTTTGCAGTACATTCCAGCAATGAGTAACTTTTCATTTCAGAAGGCTATTTACCATTTTATACAGCCTTGCATTTAAGCACTTGCCTGGTAGTCAAAGTGACTGCATGCAGGCAAGCATATTACAGGAGGAATAGTGTGAATGGCCAGGGAAGCATTCCATGCCAACCATTAAAAAAAAAATTGTAGTGGGCTGCTGCAAAAGAGATGGAGCTGCCTGTCTTTCCTCCATCAATCCCAAGGCTAGTGAACATTTTCTGCAGGCTAATAACTTCTGTAGGCTTGTTTATAAGACTGATTTAACAGGGCAATCCTCACCACCACTGAGTTCATGTGGACATGCTACCAGGTAAGCGTGTATAGGATTGCCGCCTAAAAGAGTGTTTTAAGGTTGAAATCTTGCGCACACTTTCCAGGGAGCAAGCCTCATTGAACGCAATGGTGGGTAGGCAAACATAGGTGTCCATTGCAAATTACTAAATAGCTACTTTCAAAATATTTTTACATTTTAAACAAGGCCATTTCATGCTATGCACACTGCATACAACTGAGAGAGATTTCCATCAGACTTTAAAAAATGGTATTACTTTGTACTGTGCTGATTTTATTCAAGCTGCATTTTTAGAAAGAGTGGGTTATAAATTATGAAATATTAATAATAATTATTGTTGGAGCTTTATCCTCATATTGAAGGACAGAGTAGCAGTTGTCACATTTGTCACGGGATATCCACAAAAATGGCCTCCTGGCCAAATGGAATGACACATACGGGCGCATTAACCCATGACTTTGCTAATCATGTTAATGGAAAAAGATGGTAAAGCGAGTTAAGAGCTTGAGCCACAGAGACAGCTGCCATGCATGCAACGCCACAACATTAAATTGCCCCGTGAACCCCAGTCTCACCCGCAAGCAGTAACTTTTAACCTACCTGTTGCTTGAGAGCTTTTTCCACCCATGGGCTACTAGCATGCAGAATCCCATGCTGGGAACATACAACACTCGCTCTGCTACTACGAAGCCAACAGGAAAAAAAAGGTTGGAGGCTGGGATGAATGGCAACACTATTAAACAAAGTGCCTAAAAAAAGCAAAAGAAAAAAAGACACACAAACACTAGCTAGAATTGCAAATTGTGCATATATTCATATAATGTATTATTCACTACATTTCTTTACCACCACCTTTCTTCTTTGGCACTCTGACATTCATAATAAAACAACAATAATTCTGAAATGCAAACTGCATGCCTTCAGTTCTACCGAAACCATGACCAACAGCACACTTGATCAAATCTGTAGAACAAGTGAGCTGCAAAATGAACGGAAGAAAAATCTTGTTATGGCTTCAGCTGATCCAGATTGCAGGACATGCCTACTCAAGAGTCCTGAATCGCCCGGGGGACTGCTCCTATATTGAATTCTCACACCATTTCTGTAGCAGGGATGGCTGTTAACAAGTAATAGAGCAGCTGCCAGCATTCTTGCTGTTCACAAATTTTGATTCATCCCTAGAATGAGCGTGTGGGGGAGAGAGAGAGAGAGAAATCATCCTGTCCTAATGTTCACACTGTTCCTAGTGCTACTGGCATGATGTCGTCGTAACCTGACAAAAAAACTTTGCTGCCAACACGGCCCACATTGCGTGAACACATTACCGAGGGGGAGGGGAGGGATACATTACAAGGGGCGATAAGAGTAGAGGGGGAAATCGGCAGTCACGAAAGTACACTGCAAAGCAGACAGTGCAAAGTTAGAGATACACTGAAAAATGGAGCAAATGAATGGCAAACTATTGACAAACACTACATACCATGCAACCTTAAACTATAGCTATACAATGTACCATTTTGATGGTTACCAATAACATTCTTAGGAGCACTGATCTAACTTGGCTTGATATGCTGTCATGCTAAATAATAGAAAGCCATGTTAGGACCTACTAGGTGGTGGTAAGGAATACATAAAAGAGAGTTAATTTAGGGGTTCTGTTCCTGGCCCTCGTGTTCGACAGTACATTCTACCCTTTTCCAGGTCCAAAAGGACCCACATGTCAGTGAATGAACGCAAAATGGTCTAACAAAGGAAGCAAAGTAGTGGAGCTGAATGAGCACATACGTAGCAAGGATCAATTAATATGAAGCAATGGAATCTGGCAGTGCAAGTCCCTGGTGCATGGCCCCTAAAAGGTGTATGAACACAGCTCATACCCAAAGGCTCTAAAAGGAAGGAAATGGATTTCCCTGTTAACCAGTTTAAGCAGCACTTTAAGGAATCATTCTATCAACACTAATGCATCTTCATTTTCTGGCACTCAGGGCCCTTTGATGCATCTAGTGTTAGACTTAAAGAGCTTCTCAGAATCAGATTCATGAAGAACCCTGCAAGATAGTTTCCATTATAATCTGAATATGAATACTTTCAGGTACAGTGGCCGGATGGAGACAGGCACCAGGAGACCTGGAGCAGGGGAAGGGTTGTCTGAAAGAATAGCCAAGGTGATTTTCTCCTGTGAATTCTGGTCATGGACCATTCTTCCATTTCAATTCTAAATCACAGTGAGACATCACTTACCATCAACACAGTCTTGGAAGAATCTCCAGCATAGCGGAGACTGAAGATGAGCAATGTTCCCAAAAAGCAGAAGAAGGCGATGGTGGCAACATTTCTGATGTCTAGAAGAGATTCTACCAATGGTATGGTGCCCATCGTCCAATCGCAACACAATTCCGAGGGATTAAGAAGCAGCCAAGCATTCACAGGAAGGAGGTAGTTGAAAGTCAGCTGCCTTGCAGGAGATGGACTGACAGCAGCTGGGTTATCAAACCTAGTTCAAAGAAACAACAAAGGTTCTGTTTTAAACTGTTCTGAGTAACAGGAGATCCCAAGACACTGCAAAGAACAGCAGATTCTGAACTTAAATCATAGTAATTTGCCGTAAGAAAAGTTGGAGTGAGGAAAAAAATCTTGAAACCTCCAACTCCATAATTGTTCAAGCTTTGCCAAGATTAACAAATATAAGCCATAGGCCATAACAGTTAAATAAATCTGACAGCGTATACTCTTTCTCACTGCTGCTCAGCGACCAGAAAGGATTAAGGAGAACCTCAGAGTGTACTGAAGTCCACAAGTGAATCATGCAAGAGTACATCTGGCCTGCAAGGGGGAGGCTACATGTGCCTTCTGATTTCTAACACCCTGTGTGTAAGTCCCTTTGCCTTCAAGTCTTTGCAATGACCTAATAATGAGTCACAAGTAGAGGTCAAGTCGAGGCCTGTCTGTTCCCCCAGCAACTCCTTCAGGAGCCTCACCTTAGAACAAAAACCACTGAAGAAAAGAGATAGCCTAGTCGTTGTCTGGCTGCATTCTTATCCACCTGAACTACTATAAAATAGAATCAATCTGCCTCATACATTCTGTCTCAATAGCATGAGGTACTAGTGTAGAACTGTGCTTCTGTCAGAAACACACATCAGCCATGCAGCCAGTCATCAAGAACAAGGTTGAAGTATTACCATGAGGTCACTTGCAAAAGAATGGCTAGCATTCTGAAAATGCTCCCTTTAATTAAAAAAGTGGTTTTATTCCATCTGCAATGACAGAACTGGTCATGGCTTGGAGTTAGAAAGATAAGCCACAAGAGACTTCTTCCCTTCCTTCTCTCCAAGCGTATTTGCAATGAGACTGTAAGCTTCCACTTCAATTTTAGATTAACCACAGTTAACAGGCATGCTGCCTGAACCCGAAACTGTGGTTATTAATCTCTACTACAGTCAGTGAAAATAAGATCTCTTCATATCATAACTATGGTTAGCAAGAACAAGTAAAGATTAGCCAGCGTGGAAAGCTGTGGTTAATCTAAAATGTACACAAAACCTTTCATATCCTTCCTTGTGGCTTTGGCAGAGGAGGGGGGTTGTTCAAGCCCAAGACTTGCCAAGGCTCATTGTGAAACACTAAATTGTGATTTAGTAGGCATTTGGTGAGAACAAGATGACAGACAAGATGGACCACTGGACTGATCCAGCAGGCTTTGCATATCTTCTTCTCAAGGACATGAATTAGGGAGATATCTTAGTTTTCAGAGAACTCAAACGATATAAAAGAATATCAGCTCTGCAATAAATCCAAGTGGACACCTGGTGGAAACTTACTCATCACCAAGTTGTAATACTGGGTGCTTTTTTTTTTTTTACCTTGTAAACACTGGCAACTGTGACTGAATGACCTGGACTCTGATCACAACAAGAAGCAGAGTACTGAACATCAGAACTATCAGCTTCAACAGCATTTGGAGCATACAGTAAGGAATGCTGCCTTTGCCTCGGAGAATCTGTAGCACTGTATCCCAAAGAATAGGCAAGGTATACTGGGAAAAAAGGGGGGGGAGAAAAAGCTTAGTTTTCAAGCAAAGTAAACCTTTCAGTGCCATTCACTGCCATGAACCAATACCAGCAATGAATACAGTTATGGTTAGTTAAATTGATAGACCACTTCTCAGTTTTGAAGTTCCCCAAACAGCGTACAATAAAAGCGCAAGCAGTAAAGTCACATAAAGGCAACAAGAGGCAGCATAAAGTAAGCACAGCCATAAGTACTGTCCACGAGCCTTGCAAGAGTGAAGTGCCTCTATGGATGGCATTAATGGTTTGCTGCTGCTTTATTTTTTATAGATTCCAGCTGCTGGAAGCTTTTGTGGTGGCTCTATTCAGTCAAAGCAGCCTCTGCAAAGACTCCATAGCTGCTGGGCCATGCAGTGCCCCTGCTGTCATGTACTTCGGAGATTTGCCAGGCTGAGTTGCTTTCTCTGGGGAGTCGTGACATGCCAGTGAGGCACACAGGGATGAGCCATCCCATTTCGCAGCCCCCGCCTCACTTACTGAGGTTGTGCAGCTGTGGCAGCTTCTGGTGAGATCTCCTGGGAACCCGCCACCATGAGAGTGCCGCGCCACAAGATTTTGCCACCCAAAGTGGCTGCTTCAGTGTGCCTCATGGGCAGTCTGGCCCTGGAGGTGTGGACTGCACACCTAGTCATCGCCAAATCATTAAGGATTCCCCCTCCCCATTTGTTGGATCTCAGACAAAAGATCTTTCTGAAAATAAAGGCCTAACTATTTTGCTTTTAGGGAGAAAGATGCCTACCCACCGACCCATCTATCCATCCACCTGCCTATCTATCTATAGCTATGTATCACAGATGGCCAACCTATGGTCCTGCCCATGAGTAGGAAGAAAAACCCAAAATCCCATTTGTGACAGTCCCCTGCAACACAATGTTTATTACCCAAACTTGCAAAATATCTAAGAATGCAGATATTGCATATACACACATTATGAACAACTTCAGAGAACCTTTTCAGTAAAGAAGAGAACGAGGTAGTTTCAAGAAATGCGAGGATAGCATGTTTTCCAAGTTAATTTTAAGGACGGGGGGGGGGGGGGGCTTAGAGGAAATTTATTTGTCTCATTCTCAACCACCGCAATTATAACTTCTAAACCTTGATTAAAAAGTCTTAAAGATCACCAAATTAAAAAGTCGGCCTGTTTTAAATTGAAAACATTTCCATTGATATTTTGTTGGGTGCTTGCATGCTCCCCCCCCAGCTTTTATACTGTAAGCAGCATACATTTACGAAGGGTGATTATTTGATTACTTATTCCCCTATTGGCTCAGAAGTGGATCTCTAGAAATATGAAAAAGTCTGCGCTCTCCTCCCCAGTTGCCCCGCCCATCTCAGAGGAGCCACAAGAAAAGCCAGGATTTTGTAATAGGGTGGAATGATGCTAAGGAAGTTCTGTTCAACTGGCAAAATGGGAGGGATGCTTTCAAAACATCTCTAGATGGTGATTGATCTTGAATTGCTTTGAAGACAGGTGAAAGAGGATCCTGAGAGACGTTTAATGAATAGGGAAATTAATCAAAGTCTTAATAAAGAAAGACACTGAAAAACGGTTATATGTAATCACATGATATTATGATGAGGACTGATCTGAGGAGCCAAAATATTTTTATTGGTTCAGGATGATGGGTTGCATTTATTAAGCTTGCTTGGTTTGATTTGTGAATAGAAATCATGTGTGTAAACTGGAAATGTATAAAAGCCCATTTCTTTGGATGTGGTTCTTTTACAGCCTCCTCATTTTTGAGGCTGTCCCTATGCACACTGGTATTTCAATAAAAGCCTGTTTTTTCACTTGTAGCCTGGATCCTTTTTATTTTTGGTTTCTGGGAGGGTAACCTGCAGCCTAGGAACCCCTTTTGAATTTCTCCAACAGTGGCACTGTACCTTGTGAGTCAACCAGCTTGGAATGTTTTCAGTCTGTCTGTTCTGGCACAGCAAGATTGACTAGATTATCTTGAGGTGATTTTTAGTTCTATGCTGCCACAAACCTTTTGAGGGGTGCAAGCCACCCACCCAAGCATGACAAAATAAAATAAGTGGTCACATGAGCACGGCGTATTATCACAAAATTAGAAATGTGCACAATTCTTGGGTTAACCACAGGCTTAGAATGAGATCACACAAGTTCCTTACCCCTTGAGCTATAAATACTTCATAGACACAACAGATTCCCACCACTGTTATTCCTTGTTCCTTACATAATGTTGCCACAGCCACCAGAAACACAGTCACTGCAATAGGAGCCCACACTGCAATGCAAAAGAGACAAATGGTTAGCCGGCAAAAAATCTAGGGAAAGAAAAAGGTGTCATCTGTAAATGCTGAGAGCATTAGCAATACTTTATGACTTGGGAGCGATCATCAATTTCCTTATCCTTTTGTAGACTAAATGAGGTGGGCAAGCCAATCATACTGGGTTGAGCAAAGCGCATTCCTACTGCTAGTACAGTGGTACGTTGGTTCTCAAACTTAATCTGTTCCGGAAATCTGTTCCAAAACCAAAGCGTTCCAAAACCAAGGTGTACTTTCGCATAGGAAGTCATGCAAAATGGATTAATCTGTTTCAGACTTTTAAAAACAACCCCTAAATCAGCAACTTAACATGAATTTTACTTTCTGACAAGACCATTGATCCATAAAATGAAAGCAATAAACAGTGTACTGCAGTCACACAATCAATCAATCAATCAATCAGTAGCTGAACTGGGTTCCACACAGTTACAAAAACAAAACAAAAAGAGCCGCAAAAGCAAAAATGCAAAACAAATAGCAAAAACAGACAGACCTCAGCGTAACAGCCAAAAGGGAGCACGCTCAGCTTCCAAAAAAAGTTTGCAAACCGGAACACTTACTTCTGGGTTTGCAGTGTTTGGGTTCCAAGTTGTTTGAGTACCAAGGCGTTTGAGAACCAAGGTACTACTGTACTGAAAGCTAACAATAATGTATCATTCTCACCTACTGACACAGACTTATAAAGCAGTCCTTGTATACACTGCCTGTTTCTGAAGTTTTTAGAGGTGGCAAGTAGGGCTATATGTTCCTTTAATAATGAACCTAAAAACTGGCATTTTAACAAGCACATTCAGATGAAAAGAATCCATCCTAGCAGCTCCTTTCCCACCTGCAGCATCTCCAGGCAGAGTTGAGAGAGACTCCCATCTAAAACCCCGAAAAGCCACTTCCAGGCAGCATAGGCAATGCAGAACTGGTTGGACCAATGGCCTGACTCCTATGTTCCAATGGATAACCAATGGGAACTTCCTATGTTCCTAATGATGCTTGAGGCCAAACAGGGTTTGAATGAGGAGTAAAAACAATCAGAATGCATTGATTTAAGAAGAGTGCCTCTTACACTCACTAATTCTTACCAGTAGTGTACTACTACTGGTATACCACTGGTAGTAAGAACTACTACTACTAGGACTGCACTATTAGTACTCCACCTTTGACAGAAGGAAAGGGAGCACCAGAGACCAGCACAAAGGGCAGTTTTGATAGCTTTCTTTTGCGGACTACACCCTTAGAGGTCATTGTGTCTGTGAATAAAACTACATGACCCAAAGCAGGTATTTACCAATAGTGTTTTCTGGACCTCTGGATCTGGTATATGACAAAAAAGCAGCTAGGAAAAAGATGGAGGAGAGAAGCTCTGCTCTGCCCACTACACCAGTTACCTAAACAGAAGAGGAGAGAGTGATCATTAGGTAAACAAAATTAGGATGTAAAGACAGAAGATAAATCAGCTATGCAAGTGATGAACAAAGACTGCAGGATAAATGCAATCCTTAGGGGCACCTGCACCAAAAGTAAACTAAATAAGAAAGCAAAGACAAGTGGAATGAGCTTCCACTACTTTGGTGACGGACGATGTCAAGTACAGCATTATTGTGCCCTCAAGTGGCTGATAAATGGAAGTACTCAAATCCTAATTAGGATTACTCTGTTTTATATGTAGAAAGCATGCCTAACCAATGACATTTTCGGCGGATGCATTTATAGTCTCACCATGTGCAACATGCACAAGTGCTTGCTCAAAAAGACATGCATGCACCAATTTCCACAGGGCTCAGCCTTTCCCAGAGCGCCCTCCAAGGGTTACAAGACCACCACCATTCCTGAACACTGGTCATACTGGTTGGTGCCGAATAAAGTTATTGCCCAAAATATGTGGTGGGCACCAGATTGGGAAGACTGGCCTTTGCCTTAATAAATGCACTGTTCATTTTTTGAGGCTTTTAGTAGCTTATAAAAGCACCACAGAGGAAAATAGAACATATTCTTTAGCAGAACCATCTCCCAGGAGTGCTTGGAGTTTGACTGTTATAAACCTTCAATGTTGTTTATTTCTACAACTGATCAGCCATGTTTAGAACTTGCATTTCAAATCCATGGTTAAACTTCTACTCCAGTGCTACTCAAAGTGATGGTACACAGGCTGGTGCTGGTCTGTGAGTCATTGGCTGCTCGTCCTCAGCGACTCTATCACCACATCTGTGAACTGCCCTGAGACTCCCAGGTATAGGGCAGTATTTAAATTCAATAAATAACAACAACAACAACAACAACAACAACATTACAGCCCAGCTTGGGCAGGGTGCTTCATGGACCAAATACAGTTGTACCTCGAGTTACATACGCTTCAGGTTACAGACTCCGCTAACCCAGAAATAGTACCTCGGGTTAAGAATTTTGCTTCAGGATGAGAACAGAAATTGTGCTCTAGCGGCAGCGGGAGGCCCCATTAGCTAAAGTGGTGCTTCCAGTTAAGAACAGTTTCAGGTTAAGAATGGACCTCCAGAACGAATTAAGTTCTTAACCCGAGGTACCACTGTATGGTACAGGCCCCTGGCTTATGGAGGCTGGGGCGGGGATTGCCAGTCCCCCAGATCAGATAGCTTGAGAAGCACTGCTCTACACTGATTTATCTGGCTAAATTCAGAAGCTTCAATTGGTGCAGAAGGCAGCTGCCTGCAGGAACCAAGTGATGGGAGCACGTAATACCCTTTGCATTGGTTTGTTTCCTGGTCTAGTTCAAAGTGCTGCTTGCTGCCTTTGAAGCACTAAACCAGACAATGAAAAGCTGACTAGAATTCAACACCCAGCATCCCTGAGCACTGGACTTGCTGGTTGGGGATGATGGGAGCTGGAGTTCCCTAAATCTGGAGGGCATGATGCAAAAGCTAAGATATTGATGGCACTCACAGACAAAGTGTATCTTTTGAAAAGGGGCTCAAGGAGCAGTCAGGCTTATGAAACTGCCCAAACTGAACATTGCAACAAGAAGAAAGGAAACTGCCTTATATGAAGTTAGACCCTATAGCTCAGTACAGTGGTGCCTCCAGTTGTGCATAGGATCCATTCCAGAGCTCTGGTCAGATCCCGAGGAATTCGCAACTGGAGGTGCCTGTTCTGTCCATGTGCACAGTAGAGCACTTCTGTGCATGCAGCGAAACCCAGAAAAATACTTCTGGGTTTGCTGCATGCGTAACCCAAAGGATATACAACCAGAGGTACCACTGTATAGTCAACATTGGCCACAACTCTCCAGGATTACAGAGAGGGGACCTCCGCCAGTCTAGAGAAATCAGGGGTTGAACCTGGGACGTTTTGAATGCAAAGGATAAGCTATACCACTGAGCTTCAGCCCATGCCCTAACAGGGATGGAAAGAAACAGAGAGAGAAAATTAACATATTAATCTAGGCCATCATCCAAAGGATTTGTTCATGCAAATGAACTATGTAGCTAGCAGAATTCTCTTTGTAGTTAACCCTGTTACAATTCCCACAGCCAACAAGGTAAGCTCATTTTAAAGACAAGTGACAGCTAACTTCAATGCCTGTCATTGAAACCTACCACAGAGAAGATGACAAAAAAATGCTCCAGTTGTACTCTTGGAATTTTTTTTTACCGTGCCAAACCAACTTCTTGAGATTGTTGGAATTTGAAAGTTGACAAATTCAACACACCATGGTCTGATTTAGGTCTGACTCAATACAAGGCCACTTTCTATGTTCCTATTCTCCTTCCCAAGATAGATACAAGACTGTCATTGCTGACAGTTTGTCATTTGTCGTTAAGAGAACTATTCTTTAACAAGAACTCAATGGAGCCTTTTCAGGCTTACTTACCGCTTCAGTGTGTATTGGATGCACTGCAAAGAGTAAGGAAGCAACCAAACTGCTCCTGTTGTCCAAGAAAAGCTTACAGACCTTGAGGAAGACAATACAAACAGCTGCATGGAAGATGACGTTCAGGAAGTGGTAAGAGACAGCATTTAACTCGCTGAACAGGTAGTTCAAACGGAACGTGAGCACAGTGAACGGCCTGTATGACTTGTGACTTCGCTCCTAAAAAACAAAAAAAACACAGACCCACATGTAGATCGAACTGGGGGGGGGGGAGATATATCCATCTTTGTGGTAAAATAGCTCAACTAGAGCATAAAATAAGAAGCCCAAAAGCAAGATGCATTGCAAATAGTTGAGTCTTCCCAAGAAAGCAGACACCATAAAAGAAAACCTCCCAACATTCAGAAAGGTATTGCTCAGATGCAGGCTTCACAAATATGGTCACTAGCGGCAAAAAACCCTACCTGAAGCAATACAGTCATACCTCAGCTCCTGAACCCTTTAGGAGATGACCATTCTGGTTCCCAAACACCACAAACCCAGAAGTGAGTGTTCTGGTTTTTGAATGTTCTTTTTAGAAGTCGAACGCCCGATGGAGCTTCCGCTGCTTCCAATTGGCTGCAGAAGCTTTCTGCAGCCAATCAGAAGCCGCGCTTTGGTTTTTGAATGTTTCAGAAGTTGAACGGACTTCCAAAACATATTCTGTTTGACTGCACACACAAATCCCTGCCCCTGAGACTGCTGGCCATTGTACAGAATTCATAAGAAAGCCTCATACTCTACATTAATAAAGCTCAGCACAATGTGAGACCTTCCCAGCGCTCTCCCAAGTCTGCTGGCTTGCGGAGAAGACTCGAGGGAAGCTTGGGAGGTTCCTTGATGTCCTTCTGAGCTATGGATGCATTCACCCCAATTCTGCCTGTTCAGCCCAGTAGCATAAAAAAAGAACACAATCCAACTCCCCTGCAAGTTTATGTCCTTGATTATTTGTTTACTGCAAACCTTGCAGTTTTGCAGATGGGGCTTGGTGTCTAGATCATACAAGCAGAGCCCTGCAACAAACTGCTGAAGATAGGAGGGCTTCTGTTCGGGGTTCCAGCCACTCTTTCCCTTCTCTGTCTGTGCCTTGTTATATCTTTGTTCCACTTCCTCTTAGTGGCCCCATTCCATTCCACTTCCCACCTGCTCTACAATCCCGCACTCAACCCAATCAGACAGCAATCCATAGCCATTGAGTCCTTACTGGTGGTTTTGTTTTTTTTAACTGACATTTTTGGTGCTCCTGCAAACCTCATGGTTACCTTGCTCTGCCAATACCTCCCATCTTTTTTTCTAAAGGTCTGTTATTTTGGCAACATTTGTACAAGCTCATGAAGTCATGAATTGGACATAGAGAAAGTAATATTGCTCTTCTCTTGGAACTACAGCTCAATGTCCCTGTATTCCTTTGTGTCCAGGGATAAGCAAACTTTTTCAGCCGTGGGCCAGCCCATTGTCCCTCAGACCTTGTGGGGGGCCGGACTATATTTTGAAAAAAAATATGAACGAATTCCTATGCCCCACAAATAACTCAGAGATGCATTCTAAATAAAAGCACACATTCTACTCCTGTAAAAACACGCTGATTCCCGTACCGTCCTCGGGCCAAATTTAGAAGGCGAATGGGCTGGATCCAGCCCCCAGGCCTTAGTTTGTCTACCCATGATCAAGACTGTGAACATATACATTACAAAATAAAGTTTATGGAAGGTATAATACTAATTTTTCAGCTTTTCTAAAAATCTCATTAAGATCTTTAAAGTTTGGGTGTTGTGAGCCACTGGCCTACTTCAGATAATTATACATCAGCTTAGTAAATGTAAAGGTACCCCTGACCGTTAGGTCCTGTCGCAGACGACTCTGGGGTTGTGCGCTCATCTCACTCTATAGGCCTAGGGAGCCGGCATTTGTCTGCATACAGCTTTTGAACAAAGTCCCTTCACTCCTCCTTTTGCAGGAGTAACATCTAAACCAAGAAATTTCTAAGAAGCCACCATTTCCCAATCTGGGAAGGTTGAGTTACTGGTTTCTGAACAAGCCAAGATCTCAAACTAGTTCAAACTGTGAAACGATCTGGTTCGTTTCAAGTCTGGTACCCCTACTTTCCCAGTATGGGTGGAATGGGAAATCATGGTTAGAGATTTCCTGACCTAATTGAAGCTTGCAAAATTGGAGGGAAGGGGATGCAGACACAGGCAAAAAAAACCTCAGTCAAAAACCCGTTTAAGCCAATATATGATTGTCCTAATGTGGCCAATGTTTCAGCTCAGCAAGACACTTTAAAAATGCTGTCAACATTTCTACAGGATGATAATCAGTTACCTCAGACATAGGAGTCCCCCAGAAGTCATTCAGGAAGAGATTTTTTAATGGAGTAGAAGGATGCAAATCTTTGTTGTCCAAAATGGCTGAAACGTCGTCAAAAACAAAGCCACAAAACAGGCTGTTCCAATAGCAAGCTGCCACCACTCCAACTATTAGTGCAATTTCCTTTAGGTTAACATAAGCCATCTTCTCCGGAGCTCTCACAAATTATAGCTGTGGAACAGATTCAAACATGTCTTAATCTTTTCCCCCCCATAAAAATCGGCATTTGCAAATCAAAATGGCTAATTTAACTAGCACAGCCTTTGCCAAACTGGTGCCCTTCAGAGTGTTTAAATCCAAGCCATATATTTCAGTGTTCTCACCTACTGGTATTTTACCAGTGCGGTCATATGAATGGTGCAAAGGAGAAACCTACAAACCTGAATCCTGAGACAACAAGAGGAGTCAGGGTAGTAGCGTTCATCCCTGTTTTAGGTGCAATCCCATACCTGGGAGTCAGCCCTACTGAACACAAATGATGATTCCTTATGAGAATACAAACTTAAGATTGAGCTGCTAGATTGAGTTTATAAGAATCATAGAAGGAGAGAATTGTAGAGTTGGAAGGACCCTGAGGGTCATCTAGTCCAATCCCCTGCAAAGCAGGGATATTTTGCCCAACATGGGGCTTGAACCCACAACCCTGGGATTAGGAGTCTCATGCTCCACCAACTGAAGTATCCCAGCAGTAAATAATTACTCTTAGCTCACAGTGCTATAGTTTCATAGCTCTGTCTCTTAACCACTGTACGGTGCTGGTCTCCAGAAGCAAATTTATGGAAAATTCAAAATATTATTTCACTAGTTGTTGCTTGTCAGGGTTTCAGGTCATTTCCCACCTCCATCAGTGAGATCAACCACATTATAAAAAAACAATATGGGGATTAGTTGCAGATAGTGGCTTCTATTAACAACCTGGGGTTCACATTCTGATCTCAGGAACAAAGAGACATGCCCCAAAATAACACAAAGAATGCCTGCTGCTAAAAAAAAAAATCAGTTATGCTCTTTATATTAGAAGGAAACAACTACCCAGATTTTATCTAGGGTGTGCATGTAATAATTTAAAGCAGTATGAACCTGATGACCAGCATCTGCTAAACATCTTTAATAAAATCTTTGACTTACGTTTCAAGCACAGTATCTCTTCATTTAAGCATTCCCTTCTTTAAAAATCTGTTTTGAAGTCACTGTGACCAGCACTGGATTTTTATGGATCTTTACTAGAAAAACAGAGAATAATAATAATAATTATTAGCAAGATAGTTAACATTTTGCTAAAAGAACTGTGATTTCCCCATACAGTTACAAAGCCCTCACACCCAGATAGTTGAAAGCTGACAAAATATATATTTTAAAATACTGCAAGGTCTAACAAACAGGATCGTATACAAATAATCGTATATACAGGAAATAATTTAGGAAACCACTCTTTAAATTACTTCCAAAACCATCTTCTGTTTCAATGCCTAAATAGGGCTTTCCAACTGGCAAACGGAACCCAATTAGTTTATATCTATTTTATAATTGATTTTATAGATGTAAATAGCTTAGAATTCAACTTGGCATATAAGCAGTTTATACATTAATAAACAGTAACTAGTAACATTTGAAGATACCTGTTTAACAAACTTGGTCTCTAATATATCAGAACTGGTATATTATTGTAGCATGTTACAATGTACACGTTCCACATGTACTGTACAGTTAAACATTTAGGTGGAGTGGGGAGGAAGTTTTTAGCAATTCCCCCTCCCTACATCCCATAAATCTGCTCCAGAGGATTGGGGGAGTCCCCAAGGGGCAGCAAGGGGCAGCGGAAGTTGCTAAACATTGCTTGCCTTCCTCTTCTGCTCACAAAAGCTTTAAAGTCAGTCCTGAAAGTGTGTGAAGAATGCTCAGAAGAGGGATCATAAACTCAGAGGTTTAGCCCATGCTTCACCTAGAGAAAATTCAATTTATGTCTGACTAGGAGAAAAAGGTCAAGTTTTACAAAAGTGAACAATATACCTATACTGCTTTAATTTTGCACAAAGTTCACATTTTCTTTGTGCATCTTTTTTTTTTGGGGGGGGGGGCGCAGAGTCAAAAATACACAGCATTCATAAAGATCTCTGTGCAAGAGCTCTTTGCCATTCACCTCACTGATCACAGCCAGATGCATATATGTGCACAGAGCAATCTAAAGCACCAGTATGAATATGAGAGTCTCTCCATTTGTGCAATGTTCTGCTTGCCTATTTGCAATAATATTTTAAAAATTGTCCAGTAGCACCTTAGAGACCAACTAACTTAGTTGGTCTCTAAGGTGCTACTGGACAATTTTTTATTTTTTTAATTTCTTTTGACTACGTCAGACCAACATGGCTACCTACTTGAATCTTGCATATTTGTGTCCTTCAGAACTTCAGGTGAAGTATTCATTTCCAGTACAGTACACATTTATGTTATGGAATAAAAAATTGTGATGTGGGGTGGGAATTTTCTAGCGCTTTGCTTTTCCATGGAAATCTGTCCATTTTTTTGAGTTCATTGCTAATCATTCCAATTGCAAATACAGTATTCGGCAACCATTTTTAGCTTAATTGACTCAGTATAAGTAAAATAAACATGTTATACTAGATCAGTGTTTTTCAACCACTGTTCCGCGGCACACTAGTGTGCCGCGAGATGTTGCCTGGTGTGCCGCAGCGGCGGCGAGGAGAGGCCGCCCAGCGCGGGGCTCTCGCCGTCTGCCTGCCTGGCTGCCTGCGAGCTTGGCGGGCAGCGCCTCCATCCGCAGCGCCCGCCTCGCGGCTCTCATCTGTTTAACCTTGAAGTCCCCCCCCCGGCACGCTCTCCTTCCTCGGCGCTCCAAGCGGCGCTCCGGCTCCGGGGGGCGGAGGAAGAAGCTCCCGGGCTCCGGCGTGTCCTCCCAGGAGAGCGCCACACGAGAGCCGCGAGGCGGGCCCTGCGGATGGAGGCGCTGCCCGCCGAGCTCGCAGGCAGGCAGGCAGGCAGACGGCGAGAGCCCTGCGCTGGGCGGCCTCTCCGGGGAGCGAGAGGCGCCGAGGAAGGAGAGCACGCGGGGGGGGGGACTTCAAGGTTAAACAGATGGACGTTGTGACCACAATCAGTTTGAATCCCTCTTTTTTTTCTAAGAAAATAAACATTTTACTGTTTTTAGGTATTCTCGTCTTATACCCATTCATGCAGTCCAGTGTGTTTAAAGAATAATTGGGTAAACAGGGTGGAAGCAAAGCACCCCTTTGGAATTATCCTGTGGGAGGATGTTATTTTAAAGCACCTGTGTGCCAATGTGGGATGTCTGTAGAGTTTATTTTTCCACATTATAAAAATATGATACTCTCTCTTCTCAAAGGCAGATGTAATATTTTTAACAAATATTGTCATGAGTAAAAATAAGCCTAAGGTTTTTTTTTAAAAAAAGTCAAATTTTCGCCCACTAGGCGGGTGCCGGACTGTGTCCACCCTATTTCCCATCTGTCCTGGATGGGATCAGATGAGAGCGGACAGGCGGTCCGCTCTCATCCGATTCCCCATAGAGAGCAGCGGGGCTCTGACATCTCCCTCTCCGCACACAGTGGTGGTGTGCCTCGTGATTTTTTTCATGAAACAAGTGTGCCTTTGCCCAAAAAAAGGTTGAAAAACACTGTACTAGATTACTCTCTAGGACATTATAAATTTTTCCATGTAAATTGCTTCAATTTACTTAGGAATGTTTTCTATGCCAACATTTTCCAGAAAACACACATCCCTAACATTCTACAGCAGAGAATTAAAACACGCTTAGTTGGTTCTCTCTCTCTCTCTCTCTCTCACACACACACACATTTGGTGTGATGCATAGGTGAGAAATCAGAAGACAGTGAATGTATCTCACACTCTGGGAATTAGAAAATAAAAACAACCAAACATCAGAAAGTTCACAAGCTGTCAGTTAAGATCTCCAGAAACACACTACAGAGGAGAAAAAGAAAAGATGAAAACCAACAAAGAGAACTCTGTCTTCTTTTCTTCCTAGTGCTATTTAAAGAGCAATTAAATGGAGACCTGCCTGCCATAATGCACACAGAAGGGATGCAATTTTTATGTCAGGGAAGATGTCGCTAGGATATAGGCACCCAATGGGAAATGGGCAGGCTTTTGATACAAACTAAAAGGTGTATTTAGGAGTCAAAATCTACATTGAAAATGGATCATTTCTAAAGAGCTAGATGCAGCTAGATTCTCCCCATTATTAGTTTTTTAAAAACAAAAAAAAATCTTATTAAAGTTGGTATACGTGGTTCTCCTGATTTAATCCCAGCAACAACCCTGTGAGGTAAGTTAGACTGAGAAGCAATGATTGTCCCACGATGAGCTTCATGGCTGAGTGGGCATTTGAACCCAGGTCCCTCAAGGTCCTAGTTCCACACTTTAACCACGAGAGAAAACCATTCGGCATCCTCAACTAGAAAAGCTACACAGACTCCTCTTGAGAAGACTACCTTTTGATCTGCCCTCATGGACCAAGTTCTCACTACAGCAGGGATGGGCAACCTGTAGGCCTCCTAAGGTTGATGGCCTATAGCTCCTATCACCCCAGATCGTTGGGCATGCTGGATGGAATGGTGCGAGTTGGGAGTCCAACAACATTGGGAAGACCACAGGTTCCCCATTGCTTTCCAAGAGACTGGGCAGGCAACTGAGCCTTCATATGCCCCATCTGACTATTAATATCAATCAAACACCTTCACTGTATTCTTACTGGCACCTGCTAGAAACATTCTTGTTCAGAAAAACCTACCCAGACGTTTAGAAAGCTGGTGCAAGTTTTAATTTGTTTCAGTCTGTTTTTGTTTTCACTTTTTGCATGTTTAAAACTATTGCTGTACACAGTGGTACCTCAGGATGCAAACGGGATCCGTTCCGGAGCCCCGTTCACATTCTGAAGGTAACGTAAGACGCGACAGTGCATCTGCGCGTGCTGCATTTTGCCGCTTCCGCACATGACGTCATTTTGACTGTCTGCGCATGCGAGAGCGGCGAAACCTGGAAGTAACGCACTCCGTTACTTCCGGGTCACTGCGGAGCGCAACCCGAACGCGCTCAACCTGAAGCATATTTATCCCGAGGTATGACTGTATATATATTTTTTAGTGATAATATCATTGTTGCACCTTTTTTGGAAACCACTTTGGGTTCTTTTCTATGATCAAGCGGTATATAAATTATATGAAATAAATAAGTAGCTGACAAGGTAATACTTCATCCCTAGTCATGTACATGGACTACTTGTGTATTGGAGCACGCACACAGGAAAGGTCTCTAGAGACACAGAATGTCGTATTTCCCAGTGAATTTACCTTTAGCCTACTGCAGAGAACCTGGAACAGACAAGGATTTCCCATGAGTCAAGGGAGCAAGGGAATCTTTTGTTTACATCTTCAGCATCTTACCCCATCTTGCTAACTCAGCTACAAGTGATTTCACAATTCGTCTCAAATGAAGAGGGATTATGCAAGAGCAGGCAACTGGAATTATACCACTAGTTTTGCCCTTTTTTAGGCCTCAAGGAGAATGTTTGCAACTGAAAATATAGTTTGCCTGCAAAGGTGAAGGAATTTTTGGGAGTCTCCCCTTCAGTAAAGGGTTTGACCACCATTGCACAAAACTAATTTAAGACTTATGATCACTTAAAGAGTTGCTTGTAAAAACATCAGCTGGACTTTTTCTTTGTAGCATCTGCAGATCTTGCATGTAGCCCAACAGGTGTTTCAAACATAGCATGTTGAGAAGATTAGAAAGAGACTTGTCAGGCCTGCACTGACCCTTTGGACATTACAGAGATGTCCAATTCAATTCTTCAATTCTTTCTAACATCCAAGGTAACGATCTCCCCAAATGGAAGGGATCTTGGCTAACTATGAGAAATAAAATGTGTTAGGAAAAATGAGTCATGGGTCTGGCTCATCCCTCTGTAGATTCACTCGGACAGCTCATGAACCACAGATTACATTTCAAATGACAATGCTGAGCACCAATGCCCTATGGGAGAACAGAAGTGTCTGGACATATTGTTGCACAAAACTAGATAATATAACTAAGACAATGAATAGATCATATAGGGCAACTCAAAGATGTAAATCATCCTGAATTCACTCACTGTGAACAGAAAGATGTGTGCTACAAACTGTTTTGAGGAAGAAGCCTATTGTGCACTTGCCTTGTTAAAATGTGAACGGTGAAAGGTTGATTTCTTCAAAATGTGATAGTCAGACTTTTGCCTGCAGCCCAACAACTGAAGCACAGAACTCCAACCTTGTTTCAGTTTCACTGATTACTTGGTTTCTAGGCTCCTTTCAAAGCAACAACTCGGCCCTTCAGTAGTTTTGGGACTACAACTCCCATCATCCCGAGCTAACAGGACCAGTGGTCAGGGATGATGGGAATTGTAGTCCAAAAACAGCTGGAGGGCCAAGTTTGGCCATCACTGCTAAACAGTCTTGAACCTTGCTATCTCAAGAAGGGTCTGTTCCAGAGCTGCTGTTCTCTATGCCAACATCTTGGGTGGTTATGTGAGCAAGCATGAGAGACAGAGCCTTCTTGGCAGTAGTGCTTGGACTATGGAGTAACTTCCTGATGTCTTTTTATATGGAAACAAAACATGTTTGATCTTAGCAGGTTTCAACTGTATAATTTCTGCTGCTGGGTCTTATTTTTGATTGTTGCTTTTTGACAGGATTGCTTTAAGTTTATACTTTGGATAAAGGCAAAAAACTGGAAGATCTAGAATGCTGACCTTTATTATGGTAATCTGACAAATATAGGAAGATGAAGTGCGGAATTGTAATATGAATCCATTCTCCACACCTCATTGAACATAGTTATCAAAATCCAGAGCATCACACACCTAGAAACATTTACAGTATGAGTTTGAACTGCTGGCAAACTTGTTTTCTCCTGCTCCAGAGGATAGGAACTGAACCAATGGCTTCAAGTTACAAGAACGAAGAAAGAAGATTCCAACTAAATATCTGGAAGAACTTTCTGACAGTTACAGCTGTTCAACAGTGGAACAGGCTCCCTTGGGAGCTCTCCTTCCTTGGAGGTTTTTAAGAAGCGACTTGATGCCATTTGCCATGGATGCTTTAGTTGAGATTCCTGCCTTGCAGGGGGTTGGACTAGATGACCCTCAGGTTCCCTTCCAACTGTACAATTCTATGGTGCTTTTGTTTTTAAAATTCAAACAAGCAACACAGGAAATGATCTCATACTGAGTCAGTCCATCTTGCTTCTGAATGCAAAGCACTGCACTACAACCCTTCCCAAAATCTTCAAAAGGAGTTTGTGATATGGTGTGGAAATCCATTGTTTGGACTGGGGCTTGAATCACCACATCCAGTTACGGTACGGTATATTAAAAACATCTTTGTCGAACTGGAGTAGAGTCAATTACTACTTTTGCAACAACCATTTGGCATTCTGCATCGCACTAATTGCTTTAAAATGTTTGTTTGTAAGGTAAGCAAGCTTCTCTCTGAGCATAAAAAAGCAATAATGCATTTATAAGAGAGCTTTGATCTTTTTATTGGTTCTTAAAGAGAGAGTCTGGGAAGTGACAAGCTGAAAATATCAAGAATATTCACATGTAACAGATTATTCCTTGTCAGGCTTATGCTAACAAAACAAAAAAAAGACACATGAATAATGAAAGAAGACAATTAGAATGCCTTTGGTTCAGTATTGTTGAACATCCCAATTACTGGACTGTTCTTTACTCAAGCTGCTCAAGGCTGCTTATGATAAGAGGTCAAATAAAACAAAGCAACATTGCAGATGGGGATAAGCAGTCAGAACCACATTTTGCCTCAAAGTTTCAGGCTCCTCCCCCCCAGCTCATAGTCTGTAAATGGTGAATAGATACAGTATAGATACAGTCACCAACAAACATTAAACCTTTCTAATAAATTATCTATGCAGAAGGAAAGTGATACCCAAGTTTATATATAATTACTGTGTGTGTGCTTGGGTATATGTTTCCTCTACCCTCTTCCTATTCTAAAATGAGTTTTGTTGCAGCCTGTTCTCAAAAGCATTCCTTAACAAATGTTACAGCTTGTAAAATAACAAAACATAACAGCAGTCACTTTACTCTGCATTGCTACTATCTACTTGATGAAATCAACATCGTAACGAAAAACGCCACGCGTTACAGTAGTTGTAAGGTTTGCTCATAACTTGTTACACAGTAACTGGAATCTCCACAGTATAAATACAGAGAAAGTAAGAGAAAGTAGCGCTTAAGCCCCATGTAACCAATCGTTTCACTCAGTTGGAACTAATGTGCAGCCATTTAACTTCGCTGCAGCTTGAGGGTGCAATCCTAAACTCGTTTACTTCCGGAGTAGATCCTATGGAATGCACAAACACTTGCTTCCGAGTAAAGATGCACGGGATTGTGCTGGGCCTACGGTGCACTAATCAGTTGGGAAACACTTAGGTTTTCCCATGGGGCATGTGCAACTATTTTCTTGCACTATTTTCTACACAGAGAGCACTTTCCTCTCTGCCCCGCCCCCCATCACGCCCATGATATGCACGAAGAAATCCACGACTTAACTCGGGGGTCTTCACAAGCGTCACGTGTGAACACTCACGCTATACACCGCAAGCCTTTCCTTCGACCGTATCTTAGCAGTACATCCTCCCACCTTAAGGGAGACCGCGAGCTGATGAATTGCACGCGAGGTCCGGCGCAATTCCAAAAGCAAAGGCGATTCATCCCTACATCGGGTTGAATCCTGTACCTGGCATGGAAGCTGCAGCGCTCTCCTCGAGAGTCGCGCAAGAAACCGCACCGGGCAGAACCAAGCACCCCCGCCTCTTCCCCTCCGTCCCTCTCCCGTCCCCGTCGCGTGGGGGCCAGAGAGCCAGCCGCTCTCTTCTCTCAGAACCCCGATCCAAGACCCTCCCCGCAGCTTTTAGCTGCGCGCGATCCTGTACCTGGGTTCGCCTGGGATGCACACGCTCTCCGCCATGTCTCGCTCCGCTGGTGCTTCAGCCGCACCTCCCTGGGAAAACCGAACGCGGGGCGAGCGAGCGGAGCCTCCCTCCCGTAAGTGCGCACGCGCAGACACTTCCCCTGTCACCCACGGAGCTCGGCAAAGGATGCTGGGAAGCCCGACTCCCTCCCCCGGCATTCCAAGCGGTGGATACTCCGCCGACTTCTGCCTCTTGGCCGGCGCGGAGCAGCCTGGGATATGTAGTCCTCCCCGTGGCTCCCGCCCTTTAGCCTAAGATTCCTTCGGCGGTATCTTTTCCCTGCTGAAGGCCACGGCATGCCGTGAACAAGCATGCAGGCACGCTCACTCGGGAAAGCGCGCCTGCCCTTGTTCAGTGCGAAGTCAGCCTCAGCGCGCGCCACACCGCGGCTGTTCCTTTTCGGTCCGTTCACCCCAAGGCATGCCGGGACTTGTGGTCTTCGGCTGGGGCATGATGGGGGTTGTAGTCCCGCGGGAGTTTTGACTCGGCTCTCGCTCCAGTTAAGAAGATCCGGGTTCTTCCGGCTGAGGGCGAGCAGTGTTTGAGGGCGTCGCCTAGCAGCAGCGGCCTGCTCCGCCTCCTCGGTGAACGACTTGAGGAAACCAGCGAGCCAGAAGGAGGGAGGGATGTTTTCGTGAACAAATAAACGCGGATTAACGTCGCCTGCACCTGGCGGGCGAGGCGGGGCTCCGGAAGGGGGACTAGCGGCCACTAGGCTGCACTCCTCGCTGACCGTTTGGCTCCGAGAGCGGAGAGGCGTTTCCTTGCCTGGGGAAACAAATGGCTGCAATCCTCGACCCGCTTCCTCTGGAGTAAACCTACTGGCTCACTGCGAAGCGCGCAGGAGAGGTTGCGTGGAGCCTCCGCATCCTAGGTATCCGGGGTAAAAAGGCTCATAGCTTCGCTTCCTTTCCCAGCTGACCCAGGCGCTTTCGAAAGGTTTATGGCGAAGGCCTGTGTGTGTGTGTGTGTGTGTTTAAACTCCTTTTAGAGAGTCTTGTAGTAGACATTGAAAGACCAGCCAATCTGTTAATCTTTTCTCCCCCGTGAACTATAGGTTCAACTATATACCTCTATATAGCTATATACCTATAACTATATACCTCTATATACCTCAGCTATATACCCCCGTGAACTATAGGTACAGCTATATACCTCTATAGACTTAAGGTGTGCTCGCTTGAAAGTGTGTGCGCTTCATGACCATAGGGGTTGTGGCCTTGAGCCCACTGCATCAGGTAAGGACATAAAAAACGAGCCATGCTCACCTGGCACCGCATCCTGTTCTCACAGGGGATAAACAGGTGTTTGTGGGAATCCGGTAAGCAGGATCCTTGGCGCAAGATAGTCCTCTCCCCTCCTGTGGTTCCCAGCAATTGGTTCTAATGCCTCCAACTGTAGCAGCAGAGCAGAGTAACATATCCTGACTGGTAACCATGAATGGTTTTCTCCATGAATTTGTCCAGTGTTCTTTTAAAG
Source organism: Podarcis vaucheri (assembly GCF_965113315.1). Lineage (NCBI taxonomy): Eukaryota > Metazoa > Chordata > Lepidosauria > Squamata > Lacertidae > Podarcis > Podarcis vaucheri. Next base: position 36,854,125 of record NC_138748.1, on the reverse strand, counting down.
CCATCCAAGCTGATAGCCATCACCGGTCTCCTGTGGGAGCAAGTTTGATGGTTTACAATGTTATCCTCACTTGACGGATATGCTACGTTGGATGAGGGATGGAAGTGGCATGTGGAAACCTCACAACTACTGTATGAAAAACAAAAGGCACTGTCTGTACTTTAGGGTTTTCTTAGCAGCGACTCTAAAGTTGTGGTATTCAATCCCATGTGAGATCAACAAAGCCATGCACTTATGCCGTTAGTTGTCCTTTCCCTCTCTTGTATGCTCAGGAGAGCCCCTCCTATAAGTGAGTGCTCCTCCTGAACTACTCCTAGTACAGTTAGAGATTTTAAAAATGGAAATGATGCTGAAGCACTTGAGCACAAAAGCAAGAATGTTTTGATTCTAATAATGACTTGTTTTGTGTTTCTGTTTATATCATGAACATAATGTCTAGTAAACTTTTGCTTCCTTTGTAAATATCTTTGTAAATGTCTTTTGCTTCCTTTGTAAATATCTTTGTAAAGGGAATGACTACCTTTGTGGATATTTTCATGTCTTCTCAAAATACCTTTCTTTTTCTTTTTGTACAGAGATAAATGAACATTCAAGATGGCACCCATTTTAGAATGGAAGAAGGTTATGAGAGTAGATCCTGATTCTTTACCTCGTCAGGAGGAGCTAGCAGATACTTTGCTGGAGATGTTGGCTAAGGTATTTTGAACAGTGAATTGAGCATTTTATGTGAAGAAACTAAATGGATATAATGCTTAATATTAAACTGTTTAATAGTAATAAAGTATTTTGCTTTTATCTTTAGGTTGATGGAAGCGATCTGAAGGATGAGAACCCTGAACGTTTAATTCAGCTTTTTAAAATTTCTCAGTCACTAATGAGGGTCAGTACTGATGCGTCCTAATTACTTCTAAGAAGCAAATTTTGCATGAGCTTTCCATTCCAGGCTAGGCAGCAATGCAGAGTCTTATTTCCTCCATCCTAGGGCAAACTCTCTGCTTGCAGCCTTTCCCCTCCAGCCAAGTCAGCAGGTGCCCCCAACAGTAGTAAGTGCAGTTGTTCCTGTCAGGGGCGTGGCAAAAGTCCATCTTGTTGCGGAAAGTCAGTCTTCTTCACTTAATCTATAGTGGAAGTTCTGATGTTTGTGTCACAGGGTAATTACTGTTTTTTTTAAAGGGATAAATTATAATTTTGAGGTGAAACATGTCATTTTGGCCTGCCCATCTACAGTTCCTTTGGTTGATAAATGCAGTTAGGAAAAATGTGACAGAAATGCTTTTTCATAGTTAATGCAGTAGTGCAACCCTCTTGAATGCTAGTGACAGTGCCCTGAGTAATTTGAGTTTTGTCCTACTGGTCTACAGGAAGGTGTACACCTGTTGAAAGATTCCCAGTCCTTAGTCTGAATAACCCTGTTAGGAAACAGTCTAATTTCCCTGGAGTTTTTCTTCTGGGTCTTAAAGTTTTCTACCCAATTCCTATGTCAAGTGTGAAAATGAGAAAGTTTCTTGGTTTCTGATGCATAGTATAGTGGTTTCTTTTCTTTCTTTTTTTTTGAGCTAAGGATTGCATGGATCCATTCCCAACCCCACAGGAGCTGAAAAGTGGGCATGGTCATTTTTCAAAAGGGCACATTTGGAAATAGCTGGATGAATCGCTCCCTGTTGCTTGCTTTATATGATCTGCTGAAATTTATAACAGATGCATTCCTCCAAACTAAAACCTCTGCTTGCTTATATTGTGTTTACTTGTGTGTAGCAACATGCATCTTCTTTTAGTGTACATACGGTAATCTTGTAGCTTCATATGTAATTATTTGTTCTGGGCACTTGTCTTACTTCTATTTTTGTTGTAGATGAAAAATCAAGAAGTAGAACTGGCATTGGAAGAAGTTGAGAAAGCTGGGGAGGAGCAAGCCAAATTTGGTACCATCAGTTTTTTGGATAAGTAACATACACTTACGTGTACACTTGTATATTCACAATTTTCAGCAGGGTCAGTAGACGATGATGGAAACTTCCATTAGAAGTTAAAGCATATTTAAGTTCCTGAGTTCAGTTATTTATAGTGACAGTCCATCAACATGTGATTTGCCATTTCTCCTCTATTGCTTGTTTTATTGTTTTCAAAACTATGTAAAGAGTATTTTTTTTACAAAAAGTATCATAATGTAGCTTCAATTTCGTTGTTACTAAAATTTGATTTAAATAAGTCACTCATTGTAATGTTAGTAGAGGTTGCCACCAAGCTTATTGTAGATTTCATTTGGAGGCTTATGGGAATATATTTTGGTAATTTTGTGTGTCTTCTTTATTCTAACAGAAAATCAGTTAAAAACTAAAGTGATGAAACTGGAAAAGGAGTTAGAGGTATGCCAAAATGTAAAGTTGAATTTTATACTATTTATTGTGTTCTTGGTGGTACTACTTGATGTATAGCATTATTAAGTTATTATTTTTTTAATGGGCATTGGCAAAGCAATCCTAATGAGAGGCAGGGCAGTGGTGGAGTGGAACAGCAAGTCCACCAATACATTCCAAGTCCTGCTGGCTCGTTCTGGCCAGGGCAGAAGGAGTGGGAAAGAACATATTTTCTGCTGTGCCAGCCTCAGTCTGGCACTGTTGAGGGGTTCAATGATTGCCACCTTTACGAGACCCAAACCCCACTGTGGAACATCCCAGCTTCATACTGGCAAGAACAGCTGGTGATAGCTTTCCCTGTGCCTGAGGAAAGTTTAGCTTCCCTTCTGTGCAGTCTCCCCCTGGAGGATGGAAGGGAGGAAACTACATATAATCCTAACCCCTTCCAATCATAAACATTGTAGAGGAGAATAGGATTGCATTTCTAGTCTATATTTTTAACATTTGATTTGATTAAACATAAACAGAACATTTGGGGACATAACTATAATTGTAAGTGTGTAATTCAACCTTTTAAAGTTAGATACTTTTAAACCGTGTCCTGCAATTTCAAAGGGCAAATGAAATAAGCAGGACTTAAATTTGCTTAACTGTAGGAAGGTCAGACCCTTATTGGTTGAAATCACAGCTATTTTGATCACAGGTTTCATCTGTAGCATAGTGCTTTTAGAATGTAGCAAAGGAAAGTTCCTACTGCACGCTATGACAAAATCACTTTTCGATTTTCCTTCATGTATTAAACATAGTGGGAATGTAAAACAGCTAAACATATATAATTTTGCATAGTTAGTCCTTTAAGGGGATGCGGGTGGCACTGTGGGTTAAACCACAGAGCCTAGGACTTGGCGATCAGAAGGTCGGCGGTTCGAATCCCCGCAACGGGGTGAGCTCCCGTTGCTCAGTTCCAGCTCCTGCCAACCTAGCAGTTCAAAAGCATGTCAATGTGCAAGTAGATGAACAGATGGGAGGGTAAATGGTGTCTCCGTGCACTTCTCTGGTTCGCCAGAAGCGGCTTAGTCATGCTGGCCACATGACCCAGAAGCTGTATGCCGGCACCCTTGGACAGTAAAGCAAGGTGAGCACCGCAACCCCAGAGTCGGCCACGACTGGACCTAATGGTCAGGGGTCCCTTTACGTTTACCTTAGTCCTTTAAAGCATACCTTTATTTTAAACCATTTGAATTTTTGAAGCTGAAATACGCTACAGTACAAATATTAGATTAAAGTCAGGTATAACCTGACTTTTCCCAACTTGTGCAGAATGAATGAATACAAAATGTTTGTGTGTGTGTGTGTGTGTGTGTGTGTGTGTGTGTGTTGAAATGTTGATTAAAACAGTTCTGTACTATCCTGCTTACCTTAACTGGAAACACATTCATAGCTTGTTATATTTTAATGGTGTTTTAAGGCAGCACATCGATCTACTGGTGTTCGTGATACTCGCTTTTTGCGTGATGAGATCCGTCAGCTGGAAAGGCAGATGGAACAAAAAGACAGAGAGTTGGCAGATATGGAGAAGGAGCTGGAGAAAGAAAAGAAAGTCAATGAACAGGTATGCAGTATTTTAAGTAGACATCTATAAAACTGTGGAAAGTAATATAAAATTGAAGACTTGTATTGAATAATAGCAATAGAAATGGGAAAAAAAGTTAAAGATGTATGCATTTGCACAAAACAGAGGTTGTGAATACACTATGAGACCGGGAATTTAGAAATATACAGTGGTACCTCAGGTTAAGTACTTAATTCGTTCCAGAGGTCCGTTCTTAACCTGAAACTGTTCTTAACCTGAAGCACCACTTTAGCTAATGGGGCCTCCTGCTGCCGCCGCGCCGCCAGAGCACGGTTTCTGTTCTCATTCAAAGTTCTTAACCCGAGGTACTATTTCTGGGTTAGTGGAGTGTAACCTGAAGCGCATGTAACCCGAGGTACCACTGTAAAGCAGCGCAGTCTTGTACAGTTTTAAGAGGAGCAAAGGGATGAAATATTTTGTTCTCTTCAATCCCTTGCCCCTCCCCAGTGGCAGCAGTACAGAGGGATCTTGGCATTGGAGCAAGCTGTGAGGGGAGAGGGATTGGCAATATGGTGGGGGTGGGTTGGCAGGTAGGCTGAGATCAGTTGAATTCGTTTAAGGAGCTGTGAGGGGATGTGGGCTTTGGGTGAGTTGTAAAGGAAGTGGACTTGCAATAGCATTGAAGGATTTGTTGGGGTAGTTGGTAGGAAGGGTTGATGAGAAATGCGAGCAGCAGCTGCCCTCCCCCTGTGTGTGTGTTTGTGTGTATCTATTTACCTACCTATCTATGCATATATAATACAATATTTACTATTCATGTACTCCAGGAGTGTTGATACTTCTGGAAAATATGCCTTCGTTTTGTACTTGATACATTTTCCTAGCTAACTAATTTTGTTGTTTTAGCTTGCTCTTCGGAATGAGGATGCAGAAAATGAAAACAGCAAGTTGAGAAGGGAGGTTAGTGAAGACCTTTGGAATCAATGTTTGATTGACCTTCCCTCCCATGCATGCAGCTCTCCCTCCCTCCTCTGGTTTAAAATAGTATTTTAAATAATTTAGAGTGAGACTCTGTTGTAGGGCGGCAAGGACTTGTGTTACTAAGGAGTATTTTCTGTTTCATAGGTGTTCTTTATAACCTGCTTGTTTTCTTTGTCTTACTGTCACAACTGTTTTATCAGGAACTGTACTTCTAACCTGCTGTCTGTCTATCATTTCTTACCTCTGGCTTGTATCCAAGTCCTAAATATATTTTTTAAATTTAGGCCCATTAATTTGGAATGATTTAAATCACTGCGATGGGTGAATTCTGATGCAAGGAGAAAGGAAGTCCTCACCTTCTTGCACAAAGACCTCTCACTTTAACTTATTAGCCACTGCCAACATAAATTTCATAGCATTACGCTGTTAATGTGTTTTTTTGATGTTTCCTGGCCAATTATGAACAGCTCTCTTCTTTTTACTTTTAAGCTTTCCTAAGTTATATGTTAATTAGCCTTGATTTTCTTTCTTATTCTACTCTATTTCCTTTGAAGAAAAAGCGAAGAAAAAAGAGGGTGAGTATTCAGCTTAATAGTTTGTAGGATTATTGGATATATTTGTGTGTGATATTGTAGTTTGTTTCAGATACTGTAGATCACACATTGACTTGTGGCATTTGTTGGCACATTTCAAATGCTTGATTTGTATAATTTTCCCAATTCCTCCTGTTTGTCTTATGCAGAATGAACAACTTCGTCAGGATGTAATTGACTATCAGAGACAGATAGATACACAAAAAGAAACGCTTCTTTCACGAAGAGGAGAAGAATCAGATTACAGGTCACAGTTATCAAAAAAGAACTTTGAGCTTGTCCAGTATCTAGATGAAATTCAGGTAAACTTAAAGGGGTTGCCCTTGTCTTGTCTTTATTTTCAGAATTTTGAATCTAATATAAATCTTCGGACTGTATCATTCTATCTAGTGGACTTTCGGAGTCTTTCTTGTGCCAAGGATACTTAGTTAGGAATTTGGGTTATTGTGATGAGTACTTCACCTTTCAATAATTAGAGAAATTTGTGACAGTGGTGTTTTAATTTATTTTTATCCTGCTTTTCTACAATAATGACCAAAACAGCATATAAGTATCAGCATATTAAAAATTATTCAATTTTTTTTTTGCTGTATATTGATATAATCAGCAGCACGAAAATAACAGAAGAATTTAAAACATCAGCATTCAGTGAATTTTGTATCTTCTGCTGATATGAAGATGGCATCGCTCCAATTTTTCTAGATGGACACTTAGGATATGGCTCTTAAGATCTCATGATTATTAATGTTGCAGATGGCTTTGTTTTAGACTTTGGGGCTAAGAAGTAAGTGAGTAATATATTTCAGTGGATTCAGCAGTGGTTGTCAGTTGTGGTGGTCTTGTGGTAAAAATCAACCCTACTTTACTTGGATCCAGGGTTGGCTCTATCAGTCCATTTTGGAGTTTGCCGGAGCTGGCCTTTTTCAACTTTGAAATGGGTTTCTCATTATAAATATTTTACTTTTAAATTCGTAGAGTTTGACTGAAGCTAATGAAAAATTAGAGGCTCAGAATCAGGAAATGAGGAAGAATCTAGAAGAATCGGTGCAAGAAATGGAAAAGATGACTGATGAGTACAATAAAATGAAGCTTATCGTGCAGCAATCTGACATTGTTGTGGACCAACTAAAGAAGGAAAAGGAACAGTATAAGTTTCAGGTAAAATGTAACCTACCTTCTTTCCAGAAGCAGATTAGTAAAGATACTGTACAACTATAAAAGACCTTAAAATTGGAATACAATGGACCAAAACAGAAAAATCAAATCAGAAAGATGACACATCCTGTGTGACCACTGAGTGATGACAAATTGATCATTAAATAAGTATTTGATTCAGTAAGCAAAAAGAGTAAAAACTGGATAACCATTGATTCCCTTTGTTAATGCATTTGGAGTAACACACTCATAGCTTGTATTTTCATACGTCATATTTCATGCATCATATATCGATGGTACCTCACAGGTGCATGAGTTAATGGAGCAACTTAAAGCAAAGAATGAAGAAGATGACCCTCTCATGGCAGCTGTGAATGAAAAAGTGGAAGAATGGAAGGTATTACATATCTTATTTCAGCTACCTTTTAAGATTTACGTTTTGTTGAAGATTTTCCACCTTACCATATTCTACTTTGCAGGGAATCTTGGCTTCTAAAGATGAAGAAATCATTGAGTATCAGCAAATGTTGTTAACTCTGAGAGAGAAGCTGAAAATGGCCCACCTTGATGCTGACAAGAGTAGCGTTATGGCCCTCCAGCAGGTAGTTTTCTCTCCAATAAGAAGAAACCAAACAAATATTTGTGTTAAACATTAGAAATCTATGCATGAGTATAGAGTACAACACAATGAACAGAAGAAGTTTACTTTGTGTCCCTGTTTTAGAGGGGAGATATTGCAGTAGTCCAAGTAGGAGATAACTAGAGCATGCACCACTCTGGTGAGACAGTCTGCAGGCAGGTAGGGTCTTAGCCTGCGTACCAGGTGGAGCTGGTAGACAGCTGCCCTGGACACAGGATTGACCTGTGCCTCCATGGACAGCTGTGAGTCCAAAATGACTCCCAGGTTGCGTACCAGGTCCTTCATGGGCACAGTTACCCTATTCAGGACCAGGGAGTTCTCTACATCTGCCTGTCCCTCCAAAACAGTACTTCTGTCTTGTCAGGATTCAGCCTCAATCTGTTAGCCACCATCCATCCTCCAACCACCTCTAGACACTCACACTAGACCTTCACCGCCTTCACTGGTTCAAATTGGTTCCTACTTACAGAGTAGGTTCACTGGTTCACCGTCACTGGTTCCTACTTATGAATTATGAAACCTAAGTTTCATTTGGAGGGGAAATCTGATGACTTCTCCACGTGTTAGGATTTTAATAGGTGTTGTAGACCAAAAATGTGTATCTGTTAAAACAGTGTTTCATTTTCTAATGAGCTGCATGTATTAAAACTTACTATAAACTCAGCTGAAACATATATATATCTTTTCCAGCATGAACTATACTTTCTTTCACTTGTTTACATTTTATTATGTTATAATCTTATGTTATACCCAGCTATGTCACACACTGAATAGACACACTGAAATCAAGGAATTTAAACTAACCTGAGATGATTGATTTCAGTGGATCCACTCCAACTATAACTAATGGTCTTCATACACGAAACATTTAGCTCTGAAGTTGAGGGTCACTATTAATCAATGGGGCTGTGGCCCTGTTTGAAAGCATGCCAGCTTCTTTGCCTGTTCCTGCCTGTGGGGCCTTCAGCAATGAACGGCAACCTCTGGCTTATCTTTTGCTTGTACTTTCTCCAAAAGCGCAGAGTGAGGGGGGTGGTAGCACTTCTCCCCCCAAAAATCTGTGGACCCCTGGAAAATTCTTATACTATAATTTTAATGTGGAAACTTCACATGCATGCACGGTGCACCCATAGTAGCTAACATGTGGCTCTTTGGCATATGTTACCCTGGAGTAAATTATGAAAAAAACTGTTGTATGCAGTTAAAATGTTAGTTCTGTTTTCATATAACAGTATAAGGTAAGTAATATCTGTCTGGACCAAAGTACAAATTAAATTGAGTTTAGCTTTAAAAAGTTCCTCGTTTTTATAAAGATGCAGGATGTGCATTTTATTTTTACCTCTCTGCTTTTATTTTTGCTGCTTTTGCCTTTCCTTGTCGTTCTTCTAGATAATATCAGAACTCTATGTTGTAAGTACTTCTGTTTTTCTTTTAACATTGATCTTTTGTTTGTTAATGGCTTACTATCAGTGCTATTAATTAGGTACCAAATTATATTTTTTCAGGGTGTGCAAGAAAGAGACAGTCAGATCAAACTGCTCACGGAACAGGTTGAACAGTATACGAAAGAGATGGAAAAGAATGCCGTGCTTATTGAGGACATGAAAAGAGAACTTCAAAAAGAAAAAAGTAACTTGTTTATGTGTTTTGTGTAACTTTAGCCATATGTTTTGACTGGATTTGAAACTGATTTTATAACCTGGTTAAGACTCAAGTTTGGTTAGTGTTAACCATGATTCTTGTCTGTGCTGAACCCATTTATCGTGACTAATACTGTGGATTTTGTGCATGAGACAAGAAAGCACATACTCTTGTGGACCACTACTGAGTGGGAGCATTATGTCTGCATGGCCTCATAATGATACATTTCAACCAGTTGGAGGGCCACATGCAGAGGCCAGTCCTCTGCAGGCCACTTCCACAAGTGGGCCAAACCACCCACCAGTCAATCACCTGAGTTAATATGATGTCAGGTGATTAAAACTTCAAGCCATGGCTGTGAAGGAGGATTCTTCCTTTCCTAGTAGCTGAAGCTTTTGCCATGTCTGCATCAGAAGACGTTAGGTATGGGAGAGGTAGGTATTGGTTTATTCCAAATGTCCTGCTGGATCTAATTAAGCCCAGAGGTTCCCTACCAATGGCCTGAACCTTTTATGGATATTTCATTTCCTGTTGTATGTCTTATGGTGCATTTATTGAATATAAACCATTCTTCCTGAGGTCTCACACATTCCACAGGCAGGTTTGTCCTTATAACTGCAGATGTTTGACCTTCCTTTGGAGAAAACCTCACCCAGTTCTGGTCCTGCTTATTGCATAGGAGCAAGTTCTTACAGAGCTCCTGCTTTTGTATATGCAAGACTGAATATTTAATGCTCTCCCCTTCCTGGATTAGATATATATGATGGGAAGGAGGTTTGATTAATTGTTACTCGCTATGAGTTTCTCTCTTAATTTTCATTCACTGTCAGTATGTCTTCCAGTTAGTTTCTCACCAACTTTCTATGGACGTCTGTTGTATCTTTTTAGGTCTGTCATCTTCTGCTCAACAGGGCCATATTGGGAACATCCAAGAGAAATTACATATGTTGGAACAGAAAACCCAAGAAGCTGAAATGGTAGCAGAACTTGCAGAAGCTGATGCAAGGGAGAAGGACAAAGAACTTATTGACACTCTGAAACGAATGAGAGATTATGAATCGGTATGTGGTTTGATTTGACACAATACTCTAAAAGGGTATGGGGAAGACAAATTTGTTAAATGGGTCACACATAATTTAAAATAATATGCCCCTGGGGTGATGAAAGAATCTGTCCTGGAGTCCTTTTCTTTATTTATAATTTCTGTCCATGCCAGATCTGCCCCTTCCCTTGAATATATTACATTAGCCAAAGTTGTTAGACCATTAATAGGTCAATGTCTTGTGATCATGATAGTAGAACCACAGAAAAGATGAAAATTCATTAAGTTTAATTGCACATATATATATCAAGCCGGTGGCCCATCTAGTCCAGCCTCCTGTTCTAAGGGTGCCAACGAGATGCCTGTGGGAAGCTTGTAAGCTGCAACCCTCTTTCCTCTTGTGGTTTCCAGCAGCTGATATTCAAAAGTCTTCAACAGTAGAGGTAGAACATATCTATCATGGTTAGTAGTCTTTGATAGCCTTATCTTCCGTGAATTTGTGTTACTATATTTCTTGGTTAATCCATTTGGTTAATGCACTTCTTAGTTTATCTGCTTTTCCTTTTGTAAGGGAATTTATGGCCTGGAAGATGCTGTTGCTGAAATAAAAGATTTAAAAAAGCAAATTAAAATAAGGGATCATGAAATTGAAACATTAATTAAAGAAGTTAACAAACTTGAACTTAAAATCAATGATTTTCTTGATGAAAATGAAGACCTCCGTGGACGACTGGGTATGTATCATGTTAACTCTTGGAGATATTTAATTGTATAACGGCCCTTCCTATGACCAGGGGGACTGTGAACTGAAGGCAATTGATCCTATTATGCTGTTCCATCCTTTTCCCCTTAATTATTTTATTCTCACTGGAAACTATGGAAGTGAAATAAATGGGACTGAACTACCCCTGAACATACTCTCTGGTTTAGGAACATGTTGGGACACTGGAAAGGTGTTGGATCTTTAGGAACCAGTTGTTCCCCTGTAATGCCCCAGCAAACCCATGACAGTGAAGCTCCAGTGTTAGGACAAGGACAGCAGAATTTTTTGTGGCAGAGGGGAAGGACCATCTGACATCATGTAATCATAAGGTTGGGTCCTCTCTCTCTCTCCCCTTTCCTCAGAGCAAGAGATCCAGGGCTTACTATGACCCCTACGCCAAAAGTGGAAAGTACAAATAATTAATTACAGAAGAAGTAGTCCCTCACTGCTGCACCAGGGACAGTGTGAGAAACGTTTCACTAGGATCTGAGAGTTGGTTTATTTGCCATTGTTAGGAAACGTCTAGAACTGCCACCTAGTGCATGTTCATAAGTGTATATGAGAGTGCAGTTAGAGAATTCTAGAGCATATTTCTGCCTTTAATGAACAAGCTGAAAGCAGCAGCTGAGGACTGCTCCTAGTGTGGCTGGCTAAATGAGGATCTGAGCAAAAATATCCAACTAAGTGATATGTAAGGTAAAGGGACCCCTGACCATTAGGTCCAGTCGTGACTGACTCTGGGGTTGCGGTGCTCATCTCGCTTTATTGGCCGAGGGAGCCGGCGTACAGCTTCTGGGTCACGTGGCCAGCATGACTATGCCGCTTCTGGCGAACCAGAGCAGTGCACGGAAACGCCGTTTACCTTCCCACCAGAGTGGTACCTATTTATCTACTTGCACTTTGACATGCTTTCGAACTGCTAGGTTGGCAGGAGCTGGGACCGAGCAACGGGAGCTCACCCCGTTGCAGGGATTTGAACCGCCAACCTTCTGATCGGCAAGTCCTAGGCTCAGTGGTTTAACCCACAGCGCCACCCGCGTCCCGAGTGATATGTAGGATGATAATTATGTACTGAGTGATATGTAGGACGACAATTTCCTCCCTACCCTAGATCCCTCAGGCCATCATCCTTGAATGGAATTCTTCTAATTGAATATACAAATTTCTGCAATGTATTACATTTCAGGTCTTGATCCCAAGACAATGATTGATTTAACGGAATTTAGAAACAGCAAAGCACTGAAACAGCAGCAGTACAAGGCTGAAAACCAAATCCTGCTGAAGGAGGCAAGTGATAAATGGACATAGTCATGATTTTCTTGTCTAAGCATCTCAGTTGATTCATCTCCATACCGTTTCAATAAGATTGAAATAATAATAATACTAGGCATTTGAATACATTACAGATTGAAAGACTAGAAGAAGAAAGAGTTGCCCTGAAACAACATATTCGTAAACTGGCTCAGGAGAAAGGAAGAAGAGCTGCGACATTAGGTAGGTTGTCTCTGAAGTTACTTTGCGCCATGCAGCAAACAATAGATGATTCCAGAAGAATATATTCGTTTATCTCTTGGAACAGTCTGAATAATGAATTTTTGGTACCGCTGAGGAAACGAATTAAACAATCCTTCTCAAATTCATTGAACTCTTGTTGGGAATCTAGTGTGGTCTATGACAGTCCTAAACAGATGATTATAGCATTTGCCTTTGAATATATATCTAGAGGGAGATGCTAAACCTCCCTAGGTAATCTGATCTGCTAAATTGTTGTTTCATTTAAGCAATATCTACCTCCTGTGAGATCTCGGCATCCGGGCTGGCCAGTTCCTGTCTGTGTTCTATCTTGCCCCCTTAATCTCTTCCTAAATCAGGTTGGATGCGTGAGGACCAATGTTTTTGTGGTGCAGGATCAGAGATAATGAGAGATCTTTCTTTTAAGTTACATACAGAGTTTTTTCACATGACTTGCTTTTGAGACTTTTTATCGCTACTGAGGTCAACCTTGCATTGTTTTAAATTTTGAAGTACTGCTTGTAAACTTTGTTCTGATTAGGATTGGATACAGATGACCTACAGCTGATTGATACCTTTACTGAAGATCTGAAGATGAGAAGGAGTAAATATGAGTTTATGAGTACAGTTAACGTTGACGAGGTTAAAGAAAAGGTAATGGCCTAAGTTTTATTCATTGTAAATTCCATTTTGACTGATTTCTTAGATTGGAGTATTATTGAAGTACCGTATTTTTTGCCCTATAGGACGCACTTTTTCCCCTCCAAAAATGAAGGCGAAATCTGGGTGCGTCCTATGGGGCAATTGCAGGCTTTTGCTGAAGCTTGGAGAGTGAGAGGGGTCAGTGTGCACCGACCCCTCTCGCTCTCCAGGCTTCAGGAAGACATCCGCAGCCTAGGCAGCCCTGCGGGAGTTCCCGCAGGGCTGCCTAGGCTGCAGATAGTAGCCTGCTTCCCGGAGCACCGGGCGCGCTGAAAGCAGAGCGCCTGGTGCTTCGGGAACACATCCGCAGCCTAGGCAGCCCTGCGGGAGGTCCCACAGGGATGTCTAGGCTGCGGATAGCAGCCTGCTTCCTGGAGCGTCGGGCACCCTGAAAGCAGAGCGCCTGGCACTTCAGGAACACATCCGCAGCCTAGGCAGCCCTGCGGGAGTTCCCCGCAGGGCTCCCCACGCTGCGGATAGCAGCCTGCTGCCCGGCGGGCGAGGCACCCTGAAGCAGAGCGCCCCTCGCGCCGGGCAGACATCGGCCAGCCCCACAAGCTCGGGGGACAGCAGGGAGGCGCAGCGCCGCCATCCCGCTGTTCCTCGACCTGGTTTGGTTTCCCTGACCTGCTTTTGGGGGGGGAAATAAAGGAATTTCCCCCCCTTTATTTCCCCCCCAAAAAACTAGGTGCGCCCTATGGGACGGAGCGTCCTATGGGACGAAAAATACGGTATCTTTTTTAAAAATAAAAATAAAGCATTGTATACAAAAAAAATCTATATTGAAATTATTTAATGTGTGGCCATCTTGTTAATTGCTTTCACATATAATGAATGCTGATCTTTATTCTGTAAATAGCAATTCATGTAGTACAGAAAGAAAAGCATAGCTTCTCCTAAAACAATACTCTTTTCCCTCAGAGTTGTGGGAGGCAACAGAGGAAAAAAGTAAAACTTTGAGGAATGGATTGAGAAGATCTGGAACGTGTTAAAAGTTTATTTCTCTGAAAAAGTGAAAGCATATCTTCTTTTCTTTTCAGTTGAGTTTTCAGCTTGATTCAGAGATACAAGTGACTGATAACTGTGATGGCTCCGAGTCTTTTACAGTAGAGGAACTTTACAGTTCTGTAAAGCAGCAATCTAAAGAAATGCTAGGGAAAGCTTTATGTCCGGTCAGTTACAGTGAATCGAAAGAACTGGGAGCAGACTGTCCACTATCATTTTCTGCTATGCAAGGGAAACAAAGGGCTAGTAAAAGACGACAAAGACAGGAAAGGCAGATGAAGAGACCTGAAGCACCTCGGGTTCAGACCCTGTCACTGGATTTCCAGGAAGGGCTGCCTCTTTCTTTGCTTGGAAAGCCAGTGTCCTCCTACGTAGTGCAGGAGGTCCTGTTGCGAGATGAGAAGGACAATTCTGAAATAAAATTGTTGGATTTAAGAACTGATATGAGAGAGATGGGGAAAGACCAGAGCTATTTTCCAGAATCATGGCCAGTAGAACACATGGATGAAGGACTTGATTGTGGCTTGCGAATGAATACATATCAGATAGATCGAGTTGAGAGTCTTATAAGGCAGTTGAGGAGTGAATTAATGTTCCTTAGGTCAGAGGTGAGACATCTTCATATGTGCTTAAATTTGTGCCTTCCATAATTGATTTGTTTTGTTTATGAATCACTTCATTTGAAATATCTTGAAGTGATTACCAAGTAAAACAATTTCATATTTAAAACTAATCCACTGCAATACAGATGAATGTGCCACATTTGCAAACATATATATATATATATATATATATATATATATATATATGCAGGTTTTGGTGTCTTCGGGTGTCTTCCCGTGTAAGAGTCGGGGTGTCTGTGCGACGTTTCAACGAGGTCTCACTCGTCATCTTCAGGCTGGTGCTTTCGGCTTCTAAAATCTACGAAAGCATATATATATATATATATATATATATATATGCTTTCGTAGATTTTCACGGGTACAGGAATGTAGGTTTTGGTGTCTTCGGGTGTCTTCCCGTGTAAGAGTCGGGGTGTCTGTGCGACGTTTCGACGAGGTCTCACTCGTCATCTTCAGGCTGGTGCTTTCGGCTTCTTGTTACTGGAACAGAGCAGAATCTGGTGTTTGAGTTCCTATAAATACTGTTGAGGGGTGTGGTGTATAGCCTCCAACGTTCTGGGCAGAGAGGAAGTTCCTAGATTAGTGTGCCTCTTCCTCTCTTTTCCAACACATGAAAGAAACAGGACACGAAATTAATTTTGCAGATTCCAAATTGCTCTTTAACATGGAACATCACCACAAGAGAATAATCATGGAAGCCATCGAGATAGAGAAACACCCTCACAACATGAACAAGCGTGACGACACGTCCCGCCTGCCAGACATCTGGAAATTAGCCCTCCCCACAAAAACCGACACCAGAACCAGAGGCACACAGAACGCCGTCACCAATCAACCACACCAGACCCAAACCCAGACCCTCTCCACAGACATATTACAGACTCCATCCAGTAGCCAAACTATAGTGGCACCTCCGGATGCTGCACCCCCCTGCAATCCCTACACAGATCTGGCTGGCACAAGGCACAAAACCACAGCTCGCCCCTATACACGAAGCCAAGCCAGAGCACAACTAAATGCAGCACAGCCATCTTCTCAGAAAAACTCTTCACAAGCTCAAAAGGTCAAGTCACAAAAGCTTTAGCAACTAATCTACACTTAATGACCCACCCAGTGGTATTCAGAATATCACTCATGAAATCACTCAAGATATCCCTCAAGTAATTAAGGAACAAAAGAAGAAGAGGCACACTAATCTAGGAACTTCCTCTCTGCCCAGAACGTTGGAGGCTATACACCACACCCCTCAACAGTATTTATAGGAACTCAAACACCAGATTCTGCTCTGTTCCAGTAACAAGAAGCCGAAAGCACCAGCCTGAAGATGACGAGTGAGACCTCGTCGAAACGTCGCACAGACACCCCGACTCTTACACGGGAAGACACCCGAAGACACCAAAACCTACATATATATATATATATATATATATATATATATATATATATATATGCTTTCGTAGATTTTCACGGGTACAGGAATGCAGGTTTTGGTGTCTTCGGGTGTCTTCCCGTGTAAGAGTCGGGGTGTCTGTGCGACGTTTCGACGAGGTCTCACTCGTCATCTTCAGGCTGGTGCTTTCGGCTTCTTGTTACTGGAACAGAGCAGAATCTGGTGTTTGAGTTCCTATAAATACTGTTGAGGGGTGTGGTGTATAGCCTCCAACGTTCTGGGCAGAGAGGAAGTTCCTAGATTAGTGTGCCTCTTCTTCTTTTGTTCCTTAATTACTTGAGGGATATCTTGAGTGATTTCATGAGTGATATTCTGAATACCACTGGGTGGGTCATTAAGTGTAGATTAGTTGCTAAAGCTTTTGTGTCTATCTACCAGAAAAAAACACACACCAACCGCTACTTACATGCACAATCACACCACCACCCTGCACAAATAAACTCCGTAGCCAAGACTCTCATCTCCAGAACCAAACGCCTGGCTGACAAAGACCACTTGACAACTGAGTTACAGAATCTCTCAAATGTGTTAATCGCCAATGGATACCAGAAAAACAGGGTTACGAAGCTAATCCAAAAAGAAACACCCCCCAAAAACCAAGACACAGAAGAAAACAATGGCATGGCCCTCCTTCCTTATATCAAGGGCACTACAGACAAAATCAGCAAAATCCTCCATAAACACAATATCAAAACAGCCTTCTGCACCAACCAAAAAATAGCCAATATCCTCAGAAACCCAAAAGACAAAATCCAGCTGGAAAACCAAGGGGTCTATGAAATACCCTGCAAAGTCTGCCCAGCCACGTACATTGGACAAACAAACAGACGAATAAATGCACGTATCGCAGAACACAAGAATGCCGTCAAAAAAGAAGAAAAAACTTCCTCTCTTTTCCAACACATGAAAGAAACAGGACACGAAATTAATTTTGCAGATTCCAAATTGCTCTTTAACATGGAACATCACCACAAGAGAATAATCATGGAAGCCATCGAGATAGAGAAACACCCTCACAACATGAACAAGCGTGACGACACGTCCCGCCTGCCAGACATCTGGAAATTAGCCCTCCCCACAAAAACCGACACCAGAACCAGAGGCACACAGAACGCCGTCACCAATCAACCACACCAGACCCAAACCCAGACCCTCTCCACAGACATATTACAGACTCCATCCAGTAGCCAAACTATAGTGGCACCTCCGGATGCTGCACCCCCCTGCAATCCCTACACAGATCTGGCTGGCACAAGGCACAAAACCACAGCTCGCCCCTATACACGAAGCCAAGCCAGAGCACAACTAAATGCAGCACAGCCATCTTCTCAGAAAAACTCTTCACAAGCTCAAGAGGTCAAGACACAAAAGCTTTAGCAACTAATCTACACTTAATGACCCACCCAGTGGTATTCAGAATATCACTCATGAAATCACTCAAGATATCCCTCAAGTAATTAAGGAACAAAAGAAGAAGAGGCACACTAATCTAGGAACTTCCTCTCTGCCCAGAACGTTGGAGGCTATACACCACACCCCTCAACAGTATTTATAGGAACTCAAACACCAGATTCTGCTCTGTTCCAGTAACAAGAAGCCGAAAGCACCAGCCTGAAGATGACGAGTGAGACCTCGTTGAAACGTCGCACAGACACCCCGACTCTTACACGGGAAGACACCCGAAGACACCAAAACCTGCATATATATATATATATATATATATATATATATATATATATATATATGCTTTCTAGAGTAAAGGCACAAAGACTGGGACTTCAGAAACCTGAACCAATTATTTGTCACTGTCTGATGTTAAGATTGGCTGTACTCGCCCATAAAGGTGTTTGAGAATGGTGGTATCATTGCATCATTACAAAAAAGATCATCCCAGTAAAACGGCAGTGACTGTTATTGATAGATACCTTGTTGTGACTCATTATGAAAGGCAACTACAAATAGTTAAAACTGAATTGTGAGGCATATAGAATATAAAAGTCTTTAGTTGAAATTCAAATGCATTAATTATTACTTGTTCTCTAGAATGAGCAGATATTGAAAGACTTGTTCGCCAAGAATACCCTGAATAAAAGCGCAGAGCTAGAGCTTGACAGACACAGGAGCCAGGAGTTTGAGGTAGTTCAGGGTTTCTGCCTGAGAGATAAAGTCATGATTGTCCATATTAAGAGACTAATAAGTATTTTTCTAATAGCATAGTATTCTTTGACTGAATATACTGTCATGCAAATTGTAATGTTCCTTTATTACAAAAACATTACTGTTCTTAGTATTCTCTCCTTATTACAAAAACATTATTGCTGTTTTGTTTGAAATACATGAAATGCAATATGCTGTCATACATTGTTCAAAATGCAGGTTAGATGTTTTGTCTCATTTAACATTTTTTCAACAACTCAGTTTAAAAAACGAGCCTTTTTAAAGTTCTGGAAACACATTTTTATGGTAATTCTGTTTTTATTGGCAGAAT
Organism: Podarcis vaucheri; assembly: GCF_965113315.1. NCBI lineage: Eukaryota > Metazoa > Chordata > Lepidosauria > Squamata > Lacertidae > Podarcis > Podarcis vaucheri. The sequence continues at coordinate 36,835,600 of NC_138748.1, read as the reverse complement.
AACTACCTTACCAAAGAATTAAAGGAACGTGACAGGGACTTGGAACAAAACAGGGCCGTGATAGCCAAGTTTCAATTGAAATGTAAGCATAAATTTTAATTTACCTATAAAATAAGAGTGCTAAAGCAATGGTTAATGAGTCAGGCAAAAATACACCATCTTGTTGTTTTGTTTTATAAATCTTGCAAACCTTGTAGTACACCTTGTAGTAAACCTTTAAAGTCACATTGACTTTAAAGAATCCAAGTTTGAAAATATTTTCTGAATGAATCGTTTTGAGTAACAACTCTTGCTAAAATTCATTTAATATCTCCTCTTGGAAGTGTGAATACCATAATTAGAAACCCAGCTGAAATACATATGAACTTGCAATTGTCCATTGCAAAGTGTGTGGAAGTGAACTATATGTAATGTAATTGCAGTAAAAGAATTGGTGCAAGAAAATAAGCACCTTGAAGAAGGCATGAAAGAAATCCTACAAGCTATAAAGGACATGCAGAAAGATCCAGGTGTGAAAGGTGGAGAAACTGCTGTAATCATTCCTAGTCTGGAACGATTAGTAAATGTAAGTCTGTATTTCATTACTTACTTAGCTTGGCTGAATCTGTTTAGCTGATTGGTTGCCATATGTACATCATGACACAGGTATGAGATAATAAAGGAAATTGGGTTTTGGAGGGGAAAGTGTATCCTTACCAAATACTTTGAACGGAGTGTATAATGTTTTTTTAAACAACAAGGGCAGCAAAAATATAGTTCAGGTGCTTGCAAACCTGTCTTGAAATTTAAGGATTTTGCTTTCTTCCTGCATAATTGCTATCTGGGGAGGCTGTTCTCTCCAACTATGATATGGTCTGCACCGGAAGGCATGGGGTATCTCTCTTGAGCCTTTCTCATCCCTCTTCAGCAAATGGTCACAGGGCCATGACGTAGTGTGAAGAGCCAATCTGCGTTGGCTTTTTCCCTTTGACAGGCAAAGTAGAAGAAAGAAAAGACTGAATGCATGGGCATTGGGGTTGGGATTTGTAGCTTGGATTGTTGCTGTAGTCTGCCCTCGGGGAATCTGCTTTGCATAGTAGTCAAGCTGCTGTAGTGCAGCGGCTAAGCAACTGAGCTGCACTTCCCAATTTGAATCTTGTGTGTCCTGTGTGCTAAAACGCTATACAAATCATGTGGTAATGGAATTAACTGTTGCAGAAAAGGTTCACCCCCCCAATGCATTCGCCATATGTAGAATCACACCTTTGCAATATTCCTTTCTATTGCAGTTTTATTCCTCATGCAGATAGCATGCTTTACTCTTTAAATGGCCAGATTTACTGTTTGGCTCTATATAATTTTAATTGAACTTGATGTATATTTGTTAACGGAGGAATCTAGGCAATTCGTAGAGAGCATGCTATGCATGGGAAAATTTACCAGACTTGTATCTCCATGTAGGGCTAGGAGAAGAGAGTTTAACTTCATGGAAAGCACTTACTTTCTTTTATGGTGAATCAATTGTTGGCAGGCAATTGAATTAAAGAATACAGAAGGAAACTTCGATGCTAGCATACATTTAAAGACGCAAGTTGACCAACTAACAGGAAGAAATGAAGAATTAAGGAAGGAACTGAGGGAAGCACAAAAAGAAGCAGTGGATTTTTCCAATCAGCTTTCAAAAGCAAATGCCAAGGTATGCAGGCTATCTTAGCCTTAAAAGTAGCCTAGGTAGCAATACAAAGTGAAGTACACATGGGTTTCTATCCACAGCTTCTCATATGTGTCATGCAAGATTTGATTGATAGACAAAGGTAGACCCACTGAAAGAGTGCTGCTTTAGTGTGGGGGATTATGGGTGCGTACTGGGACCCTGATAGTGATGCTGTAACTTCTGCACACCCAAACAGCTGCTCATCTGACCATCACTGGAAGCAGCTTTTTAAAAAATTGTGGCGCTTCAGAAACATTTTTAGTTGGTGTAAGCTTTCTGGCTAGTAATGACAATATTTTGCAATACATGTAAATGATATACTTAACATATTTAAAGTTTTTCAGTGATTCTTTGTGCCCTATTGTTGCTTATATGTTTCAGGTTGCCTCTTTAGAAAATGAGATCCATTTGCTGCGGCAATCAGAAGATGCCGGTATGGTGTTCAAAGCAGTAAATCTTCCGGAAGGAATGGCTCCATCTAGTGTAAACATAATAAATTCACAGAATGAATATTTAATATACCTTTTGCAGGTAAATACTTTAAAACTGACTAGTGGCTATATCTTAACATGTTTACCTCTGTCCATTCTCTCTCTTTCTCTCTCTCTCACGCACACACGTATGTACATATGTATGTATATACCATGGTAGTTTCAAAGCCATGCAGTATTTTAATGAAAAACAGAGCATTCTATATTCAGAGTTTCTTATTCATGGCAGTTGAGTATCTCATCAATGGCTTTTAAAGTAATAGTGAAAGGAACAAAATCCTGTTCACGTATCTTTTATATAACCTTGATGTTATTTTTTAAGGTGAAAACTGATATTACATCTTGAATTGCAACTTTTCCCACAGACAAATATATGTGATGAGGTCAGTCTTTGTAGAATATTTTAATTCAGAAAGCATATAGTTATCGGAAGGCATTCCATTTTATATAACATTAACATTCGAACTGAAGCTGAGATATGTCATACAATTAATTTGATGTGTATCATTAGGAACTGGAAAATAAAGAGCAGCTGCTGAAGAAATTAGAAGAAGCGCTAGAAGGCTATAAAAGGAAAGTTGCAGTTGCCCGCCACCAGCAAGGCTTGCTGTATAAAGAATATCAAAGGTATAATTGTTGCTCCTGAGGATGATATCTTGTTAATAGTATCCAAAGAAGGTGAATTACAATAAATAAGGTGTGTGTAGGTGAATTACAATGCAACCATAAAATCAAACACTACAGTTAAGATAGTGTATTTTATATTTTTTGGAACAAAAATTGTATTTTTTTCCAAGAAAACATTTATGGGGCAGCAAACTAATGTTGTTAATAAAAATTAATAAATTAGTACTTAATAAAAAAGTTCATTAATACAGTTTTTTATTCATAATAAATAAATATAAATTAATTAAAAGGGTTTCAAATACTCTTAATAATTCTGGTGTCAAAGATTGTTCAGCTCTAGTACATAATGCTTATATTCAGCCATTCTCTGCAATGATGGAAGAGTTAACTTGCTCTTTCTAAGATCTGTTTCCCCTCTATTGGAAGCTTATAAATCTTTGGTTCTGAACTTTCAGACTTCAGATTTTACCTAGCACAATATGACACAATAGTTGCAATAATGTGTTTTACAAAAAGGAAAAAAGCTCTAAACATTCATTTACTTGTTTTAGTGAAAGGGAACACTGGCATTCTGCTGGTGAAAAAATACAAGAAGAAAAGAAAAGATTGGAGCATCAAAAGGAGCAAGATGATGTAAAAATAAAAGAATATTATGTAAGTAGTGATCCTATATTCATGGGCTTGGGTGCCAGGAATGACAAGTTCCACATGAGACAACAAGGCTTTCCCACCTCCTTCCTGCTATGAGCCCTTTCATCTCCTGAAATGCTGTTTCTAAAGGCTGGATTATTTTATAAAAAATAATATGGGGTCTGGCAAGGTTTCTGAGGGGAGATTTGCAGTGATTTCCCTCATGTCCATGTCTCATCTCATGCAGTTCTCAGGAGTGGCTTTTCCAGGAGTGCATAGGACTGAGAGGAAGGGAGAAGAGGCCTGTTATGCACCAATGTATCTGCTTCTGTTTAGGTAGATCAAGGCCACTGACTGCTTAAAATATGTGTTAATACTCACATCACAGTGCCAGTGATGTTTTTAATCTTCCCACAGAATTTATTAGATGCACTTGAAAAGAATAGCGATGACTTTAAACGGCTATTTGCGGACTACAGTAGAAAAATAACTGTTCTGAGGGTAAATGAAAGGTCACTGGCAAGGCAGTACACAACCGTACTTGAAATGGAGAAGCATCTCCGGAAAGAGAATGAGAAGATGAAAGCCGAGTTAATAGCTGTGGAGGCTGCAGTTGGAGAAAAGATTGGCCGTTTGCAAAGGTTCAAGGTATGTTTTTATATATCATGCCAGCTCTACTCAGATGGCGATTGTGTGCAAGACGCTTTTGTATGCAAAGCAGCAGTGAGGTTGTGCTTCCTGAACGATTTCCAGCATCACATCCTCAGGCAGCACCGACTGTGTGCCACCCAACATTTGAAAAGGAATCCCAAGTGTTGCACACAAGCTGCTCATAAGAGCACCATATGGGTCATATTCCTACTCAAATCAGATGTCCTGATTGTGTGGAGCCTCTTTCAATATGATTTATCATGTACTCTTTCCAAGTGTCTCTGCAAAATCCAAGCTGTTTTTGCACTTTTCAATATATGCCACAGCTATTCTCACAATAGTTTGGCTTCTATATTCCTAGTGACCTGCAGTATTTTTGAGTGCACTTTCAGCCTTCCTCCTTTTTCGAATGCCATATAGACTGTTTCTTCCTTCTTTGTTCAGGAAATGGCAACCTTCAAGATGGCAGCATTGCAGAAAGCGTTGGATGATTGTGTACCTCTGAATGATCTGGAAATGGCTAATAAACAGTATAATGAATTAACGGCTAAATACAGGGATATGCTACAAAAAGATAACTTGCTTGTTCAAAGAACAACTAATTTGGAGCACTTAGAGGTAATACTACCATGCTACTTTGAGATAACTTTAGATTGAGTATCTACATTTCTCCATCTGTTTTTTAATGTAGGTGGTGCAGGCCCAGCAGAAGATTCAGCTGCCTAATATTGTAGGCAGGATTTGAAAGGAAAACAATCTTTATATTGTCCTCCCCAAATACTATTACAGACCACTAGTGCTTTAACTATAAAAACAGAGAGGGAAGGGTATACTTAGGTGTGATTTTCATAGTGATCTCTTTTGAAAGCTACTTACACTTTAACTTAGGAGAAAGCACTGTATGGATAGATCCCTTTAATTGGTGTCTAACGTTCTCTCACCACTTGCACAAAACAATATTTTTGTTTTTAAACTGTTATTATATTTTAATTTGTCTTTAAATTGTTTTTGGTGTGCTACATCTTGCCATACCATACAGCGTGAAAATGCATCCCTGAAAGAACAGATTGAGTCTTTAAACAAGGAGCTGGAAATTACAAAAGAGAAACTTCATACACTTGAACAAGCTTGGGAACAAACAGCAAAATTGGGTGAGTGAATTGTGTATGATGATCATTTTATTGCAATGAGATGATACATGTTTTCTTCAAACCTGGTATTTTAAAATGTAGAGTTGAACAACATTTTGAAACATAAGCCTTCTTATTCTTAAATTAACAAGAATCCAAACATTCAGTTGAAAGTTTGTTAGTATTCTTAAATGGTATTCACACAAGTCTAGAACTTTTTTAAAGGGAAAAATAAAAGGGAAAATGATGTTGATCTCAATATATCCCCAAAGGCATCTGTGATCATTAGTACAACTTACCTGTTATTAGAGTGTTTTATTTGCAAAGACAACCCCTGTAGTGTATTAGAAGTGAGATATCCTGTCAAGATTCTGCCAAAGTCTGAAAAGATCAACCCAGTCCCTTTGATAAAAAAGGGAAGTAATAATAACTAAACAAGGTAAAGGGCAATTATAAATGATATTCCAGTTCTAAACTATGCAAAAGATGTTTAAATATTTTGAAAAAGTTGAAGATTTCTGCCTCTGTTCCGTACTGCAGATTTTATATAGTTTGGTTTTAAAAATGTGTCTGTCACTAAATTTTTCCATTTATATTATTGTCAATTTGTAGGAGGAGACAGTTCTACAGATAAAGCCACAAAAGCAATAACAAACAGTGAGATTGTTTCTATTTCTAAGAAAATTACTATGCTGGAAATGAAAGAACTAAATGAAAGGCAAAGGGCAGAGCACTCTCAGCGAATGTACGAACACTTACGGAACACATTAAAACAAGTGGAAGAACGTAATTTTGAACTGGAAACAAAGTTTGCTGAGGTTGGCTGCTGAGCTGTGATTACATAGTTTGCTTAAGGTGTTGGAAAATGCATTAGCATACTGTTCTCTTTCATTACTCCTATCATTCCCCCGTGCGCCCCCCCCCAATAGTTTCTTGGATCTAGATGCATTTAGAGATGCTGCACTGTTTGAGAGACACTATTGAGTAAGGTGGGAAGTATGCCTATATAAGGTTGACAAATTCCTAACACCCAGAAGAAATGGCTTTATGACCAAGCCAAACATCACGTTAAACTGTAGTTAGAAATAAACTGTGGATTAATGTGAATACGCAGGATGTTGGTGCATTCTGCTGAAAGGCTCTCATTCCATTTCTCTCGCCCAGTTAATTCTTGAGGCACATGAACTAAGAGAGTGGCGTTTTTTGGCAAGTTTGTCACAAGCTGAATCCAAGATTGTTTGTAGCTAGTGTTTGTAAGTCTCCTGTATCTTGAAGTAGTCAGAGCAGGCGGAAATTCAGCCCAGGAAAGACATGCTGGTGTTCTACATTACAGCCAGCTGTGGATGTCACGAGTCCTCATAATCCTATCAAAGCGTGCCACAAACACCTGATAATGCATGTTGGCTACCCATGTACTAATAGGTTGTTTTGGACTGAATGTAGTGTTCTGATTCCGAATATCTTTACCAAACCTGCCATGTGTTAGCTTACAAAGATCAACCTTGAAGCACAGAAAGTGGAACAGTCTTTGCGAGATGAACTGTCAAGCAGTGTGAGTAAAGCAGTCAGCGAGGCAGATAGACGTCGAATTATGGACCTGGAGAAAAGTGAAACTGAGCTCAAGATTGAAGTATCAAAGTAAGTTTAAAGGTTCTTGCATTACTCTGATTTCAGCCCTGCGTAGAAGAGTGTGTGTGGGGGGGGGGGGAGAGAATACTTCCAAATTTATTTGAATTTCCCTCTAGAACTGCCCCCCTCTTCCCTTGTACACACGCACACATGTCATGGGAGCCTTTTAAAGGGAAAATTGTGGGGAATGACACCAGTTTTTCACTTTAAAACCCAACCATTCCTCATCTTGGAGCTGCTTGGGGGAAGTTTAAAAAGTAATTGGGAGGTCTTTGGGGAAGATTTGCAAAAGAAATGTTGAAATTGTGTACGCATGCTGCTCTAGTTTTGTTTAATTTAATTTTATCGGTCATTTTTTCAGGCAGCTTTATGATAAAATAATCAAAAGAGTAAACATGCATTATTGTAATTGTATTCTGCCTTTCCATAGTTAAAACCATGCTCACAGTGGCTTACGACATGAAAATATTTACATAATTACAAATTAACAAAGGTAGAAATAACAACAAATAAAACATATCAGAAAGTACACAACCAAATTGAAAATACCCACATAAATCACAAAAATAAAGATACGAAAACAATATCACAACCTAAGAGTCTGTTCAGCAGCCTCAACTTTTGTAACTGAAGTCAGTCAGGGCCCAGCCTTCCCAGGCGAGGTGGGAAAAGGCCTGTAAGGCAGAGTGTGCAGGTATAAAATATATAATAAATATATAAAAACATTACAAAAAATTATACAGCAGCAGCAACTGAAACCTATACAATTCCACAGAATAGAATCTATGTTTGGAAGCAGCTACAAAAAAACCTACATGTGTTTAACATAGTGGTCTGGATTGCATTGTACAGTGGATGCTTGGGTTGTGGACGTGATCCATGCGGGATGCACGTTCGCAAACTGCGTCTGTGCACGCGTGGGTTGCGATTCGGCGCTTCGGTACTTCCGGGTTTCGGCGGTCAGCAACCCAAAAAGACGCAACCTGAAGTGGTTGTAACCTGAGGTATGACTGTAATGTGAAATCATGGTTTAGTGCTGTATGGATGAAGCTCAATGAGCCCAAACGAAGTGCCTGGCTTAAATGAGCCCTGCTTCGCCATTTTATTCAGAAGACCTCTGCTAAGTTATAGTATCAGTTTTACAGAATCTTGGCTTGGCGTTATGCACAAATCAAGGATCAAACAATGGTTTCACAAGCCAGCAGAACCTAGGGTTTGAAAATGGCTTCTTATGAGATGTACCTGGTTGAAGTGTAATCCTAAGTCAAGAGTCTTTAAAAGGGAAACTAAACTCTGAAGATGTCCTTTCACCAAACCTGCAGGAGAATGCAAAAGGGGGAGTGTTGGGAGTCAGATCTTTTGCTCAGGCTTGCTGTAGCTTGTCCACATAGCTTTAAACCGTGTTGCATGTGAATGCAACCAGTATGTGATGGGCTACAACTTAATGTAAACAGCTCATTTATAGCATCAAAACTCAGTTGTGTTATGTGACACAACTATTCCATATGGCACTGCATACGGACCTAGTGACAGTGCTGTTGTGACAATGTTCCAGGTTTTAACCACATTCTCAACCTGTAAACAGTCTTCAGGCATAGAGAATCAAACAGCTTTTTCATCTGCTAGACATTTTCATCTGCTAGCCTTAAATGTCCAGCAGTTCCATTCAACATGTAGCCTTTCAGTACTGTTTTTTATTATTTGCATATTGGGGGAAAAAGAAAAAGGGAATACTGTTACCCTTGCAGTATTTTTTGGTAAATAGGTTTCAATTGTCTTGCTAGGCTAAAAGAGCTGTCTGATATTGCCAAGATGCAAGTTGATGCTTTGGAGAATCGCCAGCAATCCAGAGAGAAAGAAGTGGAATCGCTCAGAATGCAGATTTTGGATTTTCAGGTATGGTCTATCTCTGCTTAGAAGCATAACCGTTCACCCCTGTGACACAGATAATAAGCCCAATACCGTGTAAATGCTTAGCGAATGCATTTGATTATATATATATATATATTTTATCTTACTTGCTATTCAGGCACAATCAGATGAAAAAACACTTGTTGCAAAATTACATCAGCATATCGTGGCCCTTCAGGTTAGTGAAGCCACTGCTGTGGCCAAGTTAGAGGCTGCCATATCAAAACTTCAGAAGATGGAGGTGGCTAATATGCGCCTAGAGCAGAAACTGGATGATAAAGAGCAAGCATTGTACTATACACGACTTGAGGGGAGGAATAGAGCTAAGCATCTCCGCCAGACTGTACAGTCACTGCGACGACAATTCAGTGGTGCTTTGCCCCTGGCTCAGCAGGAGAAGTTCTCCAAAACTATGATTCAGCTTCAGAATGACAAACTTAAGACTATGGATGAGGTCCAGCTTGCTCAGCAGGAGCGCCGAAACGCAGAGAACAGAGCGCTGGAGCTGGAGACAAAGTTAAAAGGATTAGAAGAACTAATAGCCACATTGAAAGATACAAGAGGAGCACAGAAGGTTTGCGATATTACAACTTTAACTATATATTTGAGAATTGACTCTCAGTTCAGATAAAGTTTTGGGGTTTGTTTGATTTGATTTTTCATTTTTATTGCCTTGATTAGCCAAGAGGGAAAAGCAGCATCTGCTTATCAATGTCAATTGACAGAATGTCAATTTCCACTGTAAAAGTGTCAGTCCCCCCCCATTTGAATGTGTGTTGTATTCCATTAGTGCTTCATCACTCAGATTCTTTCGTATTCATATTTAATCACATGCACACATTCTTCATTTTGTTAATCTGGGCCAAAATGCAAAGAATTCATGAGATGCTTGCTTGTGCCTCTACCCATGCACCAAGGATTCTACGTGGTTATGTATTTTTTCCCAACCACCACTCCTTTCAACCAAATTCTCCTGATTTTTGAGAGAAACACCACAATGAGCTAGTTCATCTTTTTTTCTGCAGTAGTTTGGCATTATTTGGAATCAGTTTGGTCCTTAAATTGTTGTCAGATTTGGTCATTTGTGTATTGTCAGGTAATTGAATGGCATATGAAAATTGAAGAGCTTCGTCTTCAGGACCTTAAACTGAACCGCGAATTAGCCAAGAAAAAGGAAGAGATTAAATATTTGAACAATATCCTTTCTGAATACGAACGTACCATTAATAACCTGGAAGAAGAAATTGTACAGCAGAGCAAGGTACAGAAAAGCAAGTGGTGTTGCACTTTTGGTTTTTTAAAAAATTAATGTAACTTTAGAAATTCTGCAGAGAAAACTCCTACAAAAGTTTTGCTGCATGTAACGTGGAAAATGTTCCTGTATCTAGCATATATTTGTGCTGCTCTCAGAGGCTGTGTACAGTCCTTATTAAACCCCTTAAATCTTGTAGTTCCATGAGGAGCGGCAGTTGGCCTGGGAACAAAGAGAAGTAGAATTAGAACGTCAGCTCGACACTTATGACCGTCAGCAGAAGGACATAATTAGAACCGCCCAGAAGGTACCTGATTTCGTACTGATAAGTCCCATAACATGACAAGTGTCATTATTCCACCCGGCTGTTGTCTGGGGTTGTGGGTGGGGGTCTCCGCCTGCCTGCGCAAAACAACCCTTTCTGTTTCCTTCTCTGCAGTTTGATGAAGCTACAGGATCAGTTCCAGACCCCAGCTTGCCCCTTGCACATCAGCTTGAGCAAGCTCTAAGGAAAATACGAGAACACATCCGAACTATCCTGGAAGTGCAAGCCACCTGCAAATCCTTAGAAGAGGTGATTGGATTGTTCAGCTAACTGAATCATATGCTTTTAGTGATTTGTAGAGTAGAGATTTTGCCTCCGGCAGAGGAAGGTATCTTTAGTTACATTGCTCCTTCCTCTCACTCCAGAAAACCTTTTTTTTTTTTACCTTTTATTTATTAAATTTGTATGCCACCTTTCACCCAAGGATCACCCAGTGATTCACAGCGTAAAAATATAAGATGAGAACATAAAATTCATAATGGAACAAAAAGGAAAAAAAATCTGTATAATTTCTTCCACAAACCCATTTAAAAGGCCGCAGAATGTTACTCAGCCAAAGGCCTGGTTATAGAGAAACAGTTTGGCCTGGCAATTAAAGATATGTAATGAAGGCGCCAGGCTATCAGGTTGGGCTTTGACTCCACCTGGTGGTCAAAGGCAGGAACAATGTCTTGGGAAGCAGGTAGCTCCCAGAATGCACTTCAGTTGCTCCTGCCTTTGATTAAAACAGCTATACTGTGATGTTCTTTGTTGGTTGTCTAGTTCTGTTGACCTAAAAATGAATAATCTATTCTGGTCCTGCCCCCACCACTTGTTTTTCACAGCTCCCCACTTGCCTTTATTTCACCACTCTTTTCTCCATGTTGAAAAAAGAAGAAGAAATCCTCTCAATTATTTTTGTCGTTTTTGGTAACAGAGATTTATTTTATTACAGAAACTGAAAGAAAAAGAAGCTGCTTTGTGGAAAGCGGAGCAAAGTATCTTATCCAGAGACAGGATCATAAATGAACTGAGACTTCGATTGCCAGCATCATCAGAGAGAGAGAAAATAATAGCAGAGCTTGGACCAAAAGAGGAGGACTCTGCTGCCTCTCCTCGTGCTCTGAAAATTGCGCACCAGACAATTGCAAATATGCAAGCAAGATTAAATCAAAAAGAGGAAGTGTTGAAAAAGTACCAACACCTTTTGGCCAAAGCAAGAGAGGTATTTACAATACAAAATGCATGAGCTGTTATTGTAAACAGCCCTGGAAATTTTGAATTGAAGGGCTTTGTAGAATTTTTTTAATGAATGAATAAATGGAAAATGCTGGGTTACACAGGGCCATTTGAACTGGGCAGTGGTGGCACAGAGATGCCATTTGTGTGGATTGGTGTTTCCAACATGACTTGGGACTGCATTATTTTGAGTGCCATTCATGGGGGAAAGTCCTGAATACGTAGCATAAGGAAGTAAAGGAAGTTAAAAGCGACTTCTGTGTTTGGAAAACTTGAAGAGTATTGCCTTTTGTTGTGGACATCCTTTTCAGTTTCTTTAGTGTGATAAGATTAACTATTTGAAATTTTTGTAGAATAGAATGGACACAGAAACAAATATATATATTTTTGCACTATTTAGGAACAAGAGGAAATTGCAAAGAAACATGAAGACGACCTCAGAGTGCTACATCAAAAGTTAGATGTACATGCTGACAGTTCTTTTAACAAATTCAAGCAAACTGCATTAGTAAGTATAAGTTTTGTTCATGATTTATGCATTTGAGGATTTGGGGAATGAAGATAAGATGGGGACAGAATTGAAAAATTGTGATTTCTTATCCTTTTTGGCTTGGATCCAGCAAAGTTCAGATGTAAAGTACCGTATTTTTTGCTCTATAAGACGCACCAGACCACAAGACTAGTTTTTGGAGGAGAAAAACAAGAAAAAAAAATATTCTGAATCTCAGAAGCCAGAACAGCAAGAGGGATCGCTGCACAATGAAAGCAGCAATCCCTCTTTCTGTTCTGGCTTCTGGGATAGCTGCGCAGCGTGCATTCACTCCATAAGATGCACAAACATTTCCCCTTACTTTTTAGGAGGGAAAAAGTGAGTCTTATAGAGCAAAAAATACGGTAATTTGTGGAAGTTGTCTCTTTACAGCTGCCCACCCCACCGTCAAAACGCTGTCCCATGGGTTGGAGACAACCTTGGGATTTTTTTTTGTTTTTAAAGAGGAATACATATGAAGTGGGAAGTCAACAGAGATCACTGTCCCACCCATTGAGTGAGCTGAATCAATCAGAAGTCCTTGGGTTCCAGCCACTGAGTTCCATCAGGCTTCCACTGACTTTCTGCAGCCTTTGGGGCACCATTAGTGACGAATTGACATATAAAGCTCTTAAGGATCTGGGCCCCAAATTTGCAGTGATGACTTCATATCCTGTGACCGTGGCCCAATGTTTAAACCAACAAAGGTGCCTTTCTTATGATATCATCAGTGCCATAGTGTACTGCATTCCTGATGATAGAAAAGTAATAAAACACACACTGGTAATAAAAAGGATTTCTGGAAACCATTTTTAGGAATTTTTGTAAAATGCTATTTTTAGACAAGCTTCACAGCTTCACGGTTAGGGTTTCACAGCATGCGAATGAAAAACATGGTTATATTGCAAGAATCTACCAGGTAAATAAGGGCAAATGAGCCATACTGTACCTCAACTTAGTTAAGATGCAAATATATCATGCATCTTAGTTTATGCATTACATCCAGGATATGAGTTAAACAGTAATATCAAACAAACAATGGAATATTTATTTATTCATTAGATAACCTGTTTTGTTCCACAGGAGTTGGTGAAAAAGCCATCTTTAGCTGTCCCAGCAAATAAACATTTAATTCGTCTGGCAGAGATGGAGCAAACTGTAGCAGAACAGGACAATTCCCTTGCATCCCTTCTGAACAAATTAAAGAAAACATCGTCCGAATTGCAGAAGCAAAAGCAGATTACTTTGGCAAAAATCAAGGAATTTGATAACATCAGGGTCCAGTAAGTGTAGATTAGAATTATACTTCATTCTGTAAATGATCTGCTGAGATCTTGAGAGTCGTCATGTTTCATCAATCTTTAGAAAACCTTGGCTAAAATATATAATATAAATAATCATAGAGGTAAGCATTCAGCTTAAACATAGAGCTCATTTTCATTATATAAAAATAATAGGTTATTTTTGTTTTCAGGAGTACTTCATTATACACCTTTAGGCGCCAGGCAAAAATGTTCCTTTTTAACCAGGCCTTTGGTTGACCAGATCAACATCCCCTACCCTTTTAAAATGTGGCTCTTTGGCGGGGCGTATTATTGGGTTATTGCTTTTATTTTTATTTTATATACTGTGATCTTTTTATGTGAACCTCCCTGAGACCTCCAGGCATACGGCAGTATATATATTCTAATAATAATAATAATAATAATAATAATAATAATAATAATAGCAGCAGCAACAACACTATCTTTTAAAGGTATGTTGAAAAGATCAGTTCATTGGGCAGTATCCAACTAACAGTTCTTCTTGCACAAGCCCTTTTGGCTGAACTGTGGAGCTTCCTCTCCCACCAGGCCCCCCAACCTGCTCTGGGGGAACCCCAGAACATATTTATGGATTGCATGGGGAGAGGAGAGGGAGAATAAGTTTCATTGCTTGGGCTAGTGGAACTGCTTCGTTGGATACCACCCTTTGGTTTTTATAGGATTTCGTTAAAAGAATAAAATTGGTTGCAGTCCATAGCCTGTAGTCCTATTTCGTTCAGCTTCATTGCTCTGGAATAAGCATTATGTAGACAGTGTCCTTCCCTCCATAATTAACCTCCTGTTACTGGGGTTGTTATATAGTGTATTTTCCCCCAAATTAGATTTAGGTATACGTGACTGGATTGTAACTACTTGCCTTCAAATTACTGGAAGGTTTGACCAGTTGGAATCCATTCACTGGTCTCTGCAGTCTGTGCATCACAGAATCAATGTACAGTTGCGTGGAAAACCCATTACCTTCTAGATGTTGCTGGACAACAGTTCTCATTCTCCTTGGCCATTGGCTTCGCTGTATGGGGCTGATGGAAACGGGAGTCCCACAAGATCTGAATGGCCACAGTTTCCTAATTTCTGGGTCACATGCATTAGATTCAGCTTTGATAAACCCCCATTCTAACATGAAACTTAACAAGCAGACATCTGGCAGAACTCTCAGGATTTTTATGCGGTGGGTGGTGGCATGGACTACCCTGATGATTCTCCTCCCAAGCATATGTTTTGAACAGTAGATTTTTGAGCCACGAGGTGAAATAAAATGAGGACATTTGTTTGTTAATGAGCTATGAAGAAAATAAATGAGAGAACACAGCTGACTTTGCTTATCACAAAGACAGTTTGACAGTGTGTTGCTGCTCTAGGCTGCTGTTGGGAATAATGTATAATTATAATCGAAACGATGCAATCCTTCAGCCTAGTTAGTCCATCTGGAACTCGCTCAATTTTGCCAATGGATGTCATTATTATTTATTATTTTGCTCTGCTAGGCTTGAAGAGAAGCATGCATCTGAAGTGAAAAAATTGAAAGATGAAGTGGATGAGCTAAGAAGTTTGTTGTCACAGATGGAGAAAGAATTAATGAATGCAAAACTGGAGCTGGAGGCCCAAAGAGAAGCAAATAATAGAGCTCCAACAACTACAATGAAAAATCTAGTGGAACGGCTGAAGAATCAGCTAGCCTTAAAAGAGAAACAGCAGAAGGTAAGCGTGGAAACTAGTAATTGGGTGTAAACCAGCTCATTTTCTCTAACAAAACAGAATTATTTCACCTTTTTTATTGTGAGCCTCTCTGCAGGGACCTACTCATTTTTCTTACATACAGTGTCTAGTATATTTTAGACATATTTGTGAAATAAGAACAATAAAGAATTAATTGAGGGAACATTGGCTTGAATTCTATAACTTTTTGAATGTCGTGGACTCAACTTCACTCCAAACACTTAACCAGTTGCTGGATAGCACAGGAGGGGAGAATGCTTTTGTGCTTAAATCCTGCTTGTGGTTTTCCTACTGTGAGAACAGGATGCTGAAAAATTATTATTATTATTATTATTTGTAAACCCCCCCGCCATCTGACTGGGTTACCCCAACTAGATGGGCCACTGGTCTGAACCAGCATGGCTCTGCTTACTGCCTTATGTTAACTGCCACCAGAAATGATGGCAATATATTAAGCAGAGAGCTTGTTGAATATTAGGCTACTTTATTATTTAAACTTAATATTAACTCTATGTACTGTTAACCTTT
The DNA here is from genome assembly GCF_965113315.1 of Podarcis vaucheri. Classification (NCBI taxonomy): domain Eukaryota; kingdom Metazoa; phylum Chordata; class Lepidosauria; order Squamata; family Lacertidae; genus Podarcis; species Podarcis vaucheri. Next base: position 36,819,945 of record NC_138748.1, on the reverse strand, counting down.
TCCCTCTATATGTCATAGACATATATCTTATTCCTGTTTTTTTATCCCTGTTGGGTTTTTTTTTAATTGCTTGCTTTCTTTAGTTGTCCAGCAAAGCACATAGGCATATAACTGCAAATTTTTGACCTCGATGTTAAAAGGATTTGTGTTTATTGTTTTTCATCAAATTTAATCATTTTTAAGATTGATAAATATTTTTCAGGCTTTGAGTAAAGCACTTCTGGAGCTCCGAGCAGAAATGACAACTGCTGCAGAACAACAGATTATTTCTGTAGCATCACAAAAAGAGGCACACATGAACGTTCAACAGATCGTTGACAAGCAAACAAAGGAACTGAGGGTGAGCAGGAAGTGAAGTCTTACCTATATTGGCCTGATGTGAAAGCAGAACACCAGAGCGGATAGATGTCACTGTGAGCATTACAGACACCAATACGCTGCTGTATCTTCCAGTCCTCAAATAGTACTTTTGAGTGTTAAAAGCCCCATGATGCACTTTCCCAGACACTGCTACTTAGCAGTTTCTGTTAATTTCACCACATTGTGTGTGGGCCTCCTGCATAAAATTGAATGAAACGGTGTTCCATATTACTGTGATCAAGGTACACTGATAATGTGTCTGTAATCGTAGTCTATTCCACAAAAAAACAGACTTGTGCTTCCTCGAAACCTGGCACATGGATTGCAAGATGTATGGGATACTACCCATGGTTTTGCATGGTTTCTTCCCTAGAAGAACAATAAATGGATACATCATAATACTTTATTGGTGTTTAGAAAAAGTGGCTGAATTTAGGTTTGCAGTTCAGCAATTACTTACTATGTGGTAATAGGGCTGCTATGTGATGAACCAAGTCCTTTTGCGTACATATATTCCTGGATTGTACCTCTAGCATTTCCACTAAAATTATTTCAGTTAGTAACTTTCCAAAAGACAGGTGCTGCCTAGAAGAATTGATCATAGTGGGCTTGATGCACCAACGGCCCCAGCTTTTGATGTTGAATCCAGCAGCATAGAGTCTTAATGCAACAGTGTATTTGGTGTGGTTAAGAAAAAAAGGATCTCTCCTTTTAGCTTTTTTTTGGTCAAAAATGTACAGGGTCAGGGTTTTTAGAACTGTGTTTTTAGTAGGTGATATCTAAGATTAGTCACGTTCAGAGTAGACAAATAGAGATTGTATGTTGACTTGTATGTTGTTTTCAGTGGATCCATTCTGGGTTTACCGTATTTTTCGTCCTATAGGGCGCACCGGCCCATAGGACGCACTTCGGGGTTTTTTTTGGGGGGGGAATGAATAAAAAAAAATTATTCCCCCCACCGCGGCTGCCGCCCTAAGCCTTGCGCACACCTGCCCGAAGCACGGGGCACCCTCCGGAGGGCTCCTGTGCTTCGGGCGACAGGCTGCCGCCCCAAGCCTCGCGCGCTCGGCGGGACCTCCTGCCGGGCGCGCAAGGCTTGCGGACACTCGCCGGGGCTGCAGGCTGCTGCCTGCAAGCCTTGTGAGCCCGTGGGAACTCCCGCCGGGCTTGCAAGGCTTGCGGATAGCTTCCTGAAGCCTGGAGAGCAAGAGGGGTTGGTGCGCACCGATGCCTCTCGCTCTCCAGGCTTCAGCGAAAGCCTGCATTCGCCCCATAGGACGCACACACATTTCCCCTTCATTTTTGGAGGGGAAAAAGTGCATCCTATGGGGTGAAAAATACGGTAATTGACCATGATATCACCCAATATTAGCAAATGTTTATTGTCTGACATGGCATGCATTATCATTTGTTTCTTTGTTCATTTTGTTGGCAGTCTGGAAATAATATATCATAAAAAAATATTTTCTTAGATTCAGTTAGAAGATTTAAATGACCAACTTTCAAAACTTAAAGATGCCCTCAAACTAAGCAAAAATAAAGAGAATTCATTACTAGATGAGGTGGATGATTTAAATCATGAGCTTCAGAAAAAAGTTAAAGCCCACACTAAATTTCTAAGGGAGAGAGAAGAGATGGAAAAAGAAAATGAAGAACTGAAAAAGCGGATTAAAAGGCTAACCAATGCAATTCAGGTAAATATATTTTGAATTATAAAACAAAGAACATTGTTTTGGTAGTATACAAATAAATTGCATATTTCTTGAGTCACTAGTTGACTGGTTTTGCACTGCAGCAAATCATCTGAACGTTGTTTCGGTCCTAATTGAGAATTTTGTACATTGCATATATATTTATCTGAGTTTGCAATATATAAATGAATTGAATAAATAAAAACCTGGCAACTATGATTAAGTGCAAATCAGCCAGCTTATCTATGTATCTGTGCTTGTGTTTGATTTAAATCTTAATTATAATCTTATTTATATACTTGAAGCATTAAACTTGGTTATTTGAATGAAGAATATTTGCATGTGTAGAAGGCTTGCATTTTCCCTTAATGTGTATATGTGTGTATGTGTGTGTAATATATAGAATCATTCCTTAGAGCCAGTGCTTCTCTAATTAAGAGCATAATCCAGAAAAGACAGCCACTGTGTATTTTGCATTATTTCAATGGAGTTTGCATATCGCATCTGGTTGTGCAGTAGTGATACCTGCTAAAATGCTCCCAATGTCCACAGTCATGATGCATGGCAATTAAAGTTAGTTTAATCTTTTCCCAATTTTTCAGGGAAAAGCTGATGACCAAAGCCTGATAGAGGAACTTCAAAGAAAAATTAAGAAGTTGGAAAGTGAACTAGGAAAGAAGAGTGATGAGTCAGAAATGAAAACCCCGAGAGAGGACAAGGTATGAGAGATGCACGACTAAAATAGCTTACATAATTTCTCACTGTCATGTTGGGGTGTGTGTTTTTTTTTTGGGGGGGGGGTTGCATTATAATGACTCCTTTGCTTTGTTATGAATGCAATACTTTGTGGGCAGGGTTGGGTTAAAGTTTTGTTTTAGCACAGGGGTCAGCAACCTTTTTCAGCCATGGGCCGGTCCACCATCCCTCAGCCCATGTGGTGGGCCAGACTATATTTTTTTTTGGGGGGGGGGATAGTGAACAAATTCCTATTCCCCACAAATAACCCAGAAATGCATTTTAAATAAAAGGACACTTTCTACTCATGTAAAAACACGCTGATTCCCGGACTGTCTATGGGCCGGATTGAGAAGGCGATTGGGCTGCATCCGGCCCATGGGCCTTAGGTTGCCTATCTGTTTTAGATCATTGTTAATGCTATGTGTGATGTGTTTTATACTGTTTTGATATTGCAAGGCTTCTTGGGTAGGCTGTGCCCCCAAAGGCAGAATGCAAATGAATGAATAAATGAATGGTCAGACAGCATGATTGGTCCTGTCGATTGGTCGATTCCACAGTGAAGAGGATAGAAAAAGCAACACATCAAACATTTATCCGTGCATTTATTAAAGAAAAATAAGCAGACTTGAATATGGATGTTTTCACTCTTTAGAAATAAAATTGGAGTACTTTACATTTTTGTTTTTGGTCATTTTGCAGAGCTCTAAGGAAGAATTAATTAGATGGGAGGAAAGTAAGAAATGGCAGATGAAAATGGAAGGAATGAGGAACAAACTGAAAGAAAAGGAGAAGGAAGTAGAGTCCTTAGCCAAACAGTTAAACACAGTAAAGGAACTCTTTTCAAAGTAAGCTTACTTTAATTAACAAAACTCACAGCAATATGACATACCACTATTTATTGCACAAGCACATGGTGCTATAGTAGTGTATTGTATGTCTATAAGGCTGCAGACCTCACTTTGTCAAATGTAGTCCACTGGCACAGTTTTCTAGATCTCCTAATTGTAGGTACTCCTGGAAAAAAACTTCCTCAAGTAGGGCTGCAATCCTGTACACATTTCCTGAGAGGGAATCTCATTCAACTGAGTAGGAATGATTTCTGAGTAGGCATGCATCAGATTAAGCAGACCAATTAATCTTCAAATGCTATTTTGTATGGAAGCAAATGTACCATTATATTAATGAAAATCCATTAAATACTACAGGGCGGATAAAGAAAAAATTACTTTGCAGAAGAAACTCAAGAACTGTGGTGTTACTGTTGATCAGGTTGTAGGAGTACGAGCCTCTGAATCAGAGAGAGAGCTGGAAGAGCTACGAAAACGAAATATAGATTTGGAGAATGAGATTATTCACCTGAAGTAAGAAATACTACAAAAAAAAGTGTGCTCTGTTTTTTGTGGTCTTTTCTAAATAGGCACTTTTGATTTATTATATTCAGTACATTTCAAGAGAGCAATGTTCCTGGAAGCTGAACATTTTAACCATTTTGAGGAATTAATACAAGCATGGCATTAAAAAATTAAATTAGTTAGTTTTAATGTACACACTATGCTGGATACTTGTTTGTTTTAACCATGGTTTTGTTCAAGAAGCAGATAGGCAAACAAGCCACAGCTTATTTTTCTAAAGCTTAGTTTGCTTTCTAGTTGTTCTTGCCTCATGACTGTAGCTTGGTGAGTGGTTGGGGTGAGTTGGCTCAACAAACCATGGTCAAGCACAGCTTTGGGGTTTGGGCGTTACTCCAAATCATTGTAACCCAATAACCAATTGTGGCTTCACAAGACGGTTTGTTGGCAGAAACAAATATGGGTAAAGTAGTAAGCTGGGTTCAGATTTTCAGAAAAACCATACTTTAGCTAAACAGCTATGGGTTAGCTTTATGTACAAATTAGGCTACTCTTGATATTTTAGAAAGGAATGCTGCTTTTTCACAAACAGGTATTTCTTAAAAGAGGATTAAAGTTTTCTGTGGCACCCTCTTATTAACAAGTTCAGTGCAGAAATATGTATTTTTAGGAGTTCTGATGAAATGATTAATCGTGGTTAATTGAAAATGGAAGTGAAACCTTCTGTTCAATTGTTCATGGTCATGTTGGAGGAGGAGAGGGGAATGGGTGGTGTACAAGTCCGAGAGTTATGCATGTAAAACTAAAGCATAGTTTAGCATTGCATCTGAACCAGATCAATAGATGTGTGGAGAAAGACTCTCCTCCCTGAAAGAGAGGGGAGTGGTTGTGGACGGGAGCCCGAACACCGCTCCTAGCAGGGGGCATTGCCCCCTGCCTCCAGCTCACCTGGCTGGCGCTCACGCCCCCCCCCCCCCCGGAGGCCGCCCAACCAGGTGCCATGGGGGGGGCGTGTCCAGCAGCCTTTATGCTGCAGTGCCAGCCTCTCCCCGGCCTCATTTCTCTGTCGTTCTGTGCGAGTCACCCACCCTCCACTCCCTTTGAGTTAGGGCTTAGGTCATTGGCCTTGCTATGGACCTTAGGTTGGTCGCCCCGGTTGCCCGGGGGGCCTGGTAGGAGTTTTTCCATTTGGCATTAGGCTTTTTGGTTTTTTCGCCTACCTCGTAGCAATCGTCACAACTTTCTGGTGGTATTGGTGGGTAGGTTAGGCATTGGATTCATGTGTTGTGATGTGTCGAAGTGCTAGGTGTGGCCATCGCCTATGCCTTCAATTTATAGGGGTATTCCGGTAAAGGAATCTGGCGGTCGTGTATTCCGTCCGAAGCCTGCTTGGCGGGAGGCCATGGCACGACCCTCGGTGACATCAGGGGTGAGCCTATAGTTGGATTAGCATCAACAGGTGTTGACCCCCTGGTGAATAAACCCACTTGTTTCGCGATCCAATGCCTAAGCCAATACCTTTTCATTGCTGTAATCAATAAAGTTGTGGCCTTTTCTAGCCCATTAACCTTATATCAAGTGTCCCTGTGTCTTCATTTCACTTCGCGGGGGTCGGGTCCTCGAACCACAAATATACTTTATGTAATGCTGTAGGATAGCATGTGCATTATAGGAAAGCTGCTGCATATCTAATGCTACTCATCTTTACCCATGTTTAAGTAGAATAATTATAAAAATGTAAATCGTATGTCAAGTCATGCACTGGTTCTGCAATCTCACATGCTTTTTATGCAGGACACAGTATGCTGTCCCTCGAGATTCTGTTGTAGAAGATTTACACTTAAAAAACAGATACCTACAAGAAAAGCTTCTTGTATTGGAGAAACAGCTTTCCAGAGACACTTTTTCAAGACCTTCGGTAGGTTAATCTATTCTTATTACTTGAATTATGCAACCGTGTGTGTGTGTGTGTTTACATTCAACTTGTAGCCTTCATTGTGTAAGCTGTCTTGTTTCTGTTCTTTATCTCAGCTGATGAGAATTTTAATGCCTGTGCAAGTGCTGCAGAAACCGGGTGTAATTCTGAACATCAATGGGTCTGTACCTGGTTGTTTTGTAATGACAGCGTTGTACTAACATTAGGAGAACCTTCAGATTTTATATTGCAAGGACTGAAGTGAGAAGATTGAAGCATCAATGCCTGTCTTGAGGGGTGATGAGAAAGCATATAAGGTCCTGTAATGGGGGAAGAATTACTGCCTGAGCAGGCTTAGATAAAAAGGGAATTTCAATTCCATCTCCACTAGAGAGATACACTGAACTTAGTAACATCTGAATACCCCCCCTTAAAGGTTTGAACTTAGTGGAAGTGAAAAATGCAAATTCAGAGTAAGGCACATTTTAGAAAAAGGATATAAAATCAGTGTCAGTGTATCCTTATGTTATGATGCAAGCACATATTGTGCAGTTTTAACCTTGCTATTTCAAGAACTAGAAAAGGGGTTGGACCCAACTCGCATCTTAAGTAAGGTTAAAATTTGGGGGGCTTTTAAGTTCAAAAACAAGGCTAAAGAGAGTATGATACTGATTTTTAAAACTTGTTAGTGTTATGGAAAAAATTATGAAAATTTTATCTTCCTTCTTAATGTTATAATTCAGGGTTGCACTGTTAAATTGCTGGTGTGGCAGTGCATTCAAGAAAGACAAAAGAAAATACTTCTTCAAACAACTTATGGTCTGCTTATAATAGTCATTACTGCAATACAGTGATAATTGCTAGCTTGGATAACTTAAAAAAAAATAGACAAACTCAAAGGTCTGTTTAGTGGCTCTTTTGTTACGACTAAATGGAACCTTCAATCTTCAGAGGCAGTCTGCATCTCAGAGTATTAGATGCAGGGACAAACAGTGAAGTACCTACCAGGAGCATCTGACTGGTTAAAAACAGAATGTTGAACTAGATGGGTCACAAAGTTCTGTTAGATTTAAGGACAGGAAAAGAAATTCCCTTTTTTATTTGAATATGGCAGCTTAGTTTAGAGACAAGTGGAAGCAGAGGATGAATTAAGCTTTAGAGAACTGAAACCAGATAAAATTGATGTACTGAACGAGTCCACATCATCCTGATTTGCATCTTGTTTCTTGTTGCAGTTAAGCTATATTCTGATTAAGTTACATTAATGTGAATAGGTGTCATCCTTCCTTTACTATCTACTACCTTTTTTATGCAACATTACCTTTCTCTGTATCAGAGCTCTCCATGTGAGACAGCTGCATTGGCTAATACTTCTCTTACTACTAACAAATTCACTAAGCATAAACATCTGAAATATCTGCCTAAGAGGACTCTGTTGGGCAACACCAAGTCAAGACACCAAGCTTTTGATGATATGACTAACACAGATGGCGATGGGAACAATGAGGGGACACATATTACAGACGAATCCCATCAGACTGCTAAAGGTGTTGCTGTCAATGGAATTCCAGAACAGCACTTTGAAAATGGGGGAAATCGAGTGGATTTAGAGGCAGCATCAGAAGGTAAAAAGAGCAGCTCTCCAAAAACGAGTTCCATTGAAGAGAATGCAGAACAGAAAAATTCTTCTGCTGAAGAGAAAATTGACCAAGAATGTGAAATAACCAAAGGAGAAACAGAAGAAACTTGCAAGCATTCTAGTGACAGCGGTAGTGGTGATGAAGATGAAGGTGATGAAGGTGAACAAGAAAAAGCAATAGAGCATGAATCTTGTCCTGACGGAAAGAGCTCCATTCAGCCTAACTTGGAGGAAGCTGCTAATCAGCCCAGCGATTCTGATACAGAAATTGAAAAAAATAATGATGAGCTCATGGTAGAAGATGCCCGTGAGAGCTATCAAAGTGAGCAAGAGAGAGCTGACCTGATTCCAGAGTTTTGTGAAGTTCCTCAGGTTTGCCAAAAACAAGAACTCCCTGTTTTTCCCCTTTACCAATCCTTTGTGTAGCTGATCCTGCTTGAAGTCTGTCATGTAGTGTGACCAGAAACCCCATCATTTCCTAGTTTAACCTACAGCACCATCATAGTAACTGTCCACACCTGAGGCTTTTTGCTCTAGAATACAAGTGCATAGGATGAAATAGGCTGCCACAACATCCAGGATGGTGAATGAAATGTAAAAAATTGTACTAAAATATGAGCTTGTACTTCTACAACAGAAACATTCCAGCATATATCCTGAGCGTTGTTTATGGTTCATTGTTGCTGTTGCTTGTTCAAGCCCTATATGTTCAGTCATAGAATTGTAGAGTTGGATTAGTCACTGGGAGGGAAGTCGGAAGGGGCCCAAACAGCTAGCCTTGATATCTCTGCTGCATCCCTGCCACCTGCCTTACCACCTTCCATGTGTTGCATGTGCACCCAAATAGGGCTTGAATTTGTTTGTTATTTGTGCATATAATACTACAAGTAGTTATTAGCCACCATGAGCAGCACATTAGCATACAGTTCTGTGCATAGTGGCTAGCTGTACAAAGTAGATAATATTTTCATAACAGAACCATGGCAGGTGTTGCAGTGAGTTGAGCTCAAATCAAATATTACTGTTAAATTCTGGTTGAATTCAGTGGAACAGTACTCACGGAATTATCGAGTGAATAGGACCCAGGATTCACTACTATAATGCATATGTGTATGTGTATAATGCGCATGTGTATGTGACAGCTGCTGTTAGTTCTGCTTACTGGGACTGTTCTTGGAAATGGGCTTCTAGCCTATTTCAAAACACAATTCAAACTGCTAGTCCCTTTAAAGCCTTAGCAGTGAGCAACATTTCTTTTTGACAAGTGTTGTATCAGACGCCATATATCAGTGACAAACCCAAAGACAAAAAGAGCAATGCAATTGTAACATTCTGGTAAATGCCTGATCTGTTTATAGATAAACTGATCAGGCGTTTACCAGAATGTTACAATTGCATTGCTATTTGTCAAGTGAAACAATGCAAATATTCAGCATTTTGATACTAATCTTTCTCCTTTTCTGCTTGCTAAGACATCAGGATTAGGATCAGACGATCAATATCAAAAAGAACAAGAGCTTCAAAAGGAGAACCTAATGCTATCATCTGAAAATATGGAATTACGATTCCAGCTGGAACAGGCCAACAAAGACTTGCCAAGATTAAAGGTATATTTTTAACATGCAGTGTGTTGACTGGTGCCACGGAATGCCAATATATACTTTGGGGTTCATGAGTCCTTTCATTATGAATCATTTATATGATAAGTCACATATATAACCTTCATTTACCCCAAACAGAAAAATTCATTAGATAATAATGGTTCTGATCAATTATTTTCAGTGTAAACTGCATAATTTTTAGAGTATAGTTTTCAGCTGGGTAAAACTATTTTATTCTCTTTAGAACCAAGTAGCTGATTTAAGGGAAATGTGTGAGCTCCTGAAACGAGAGAAGGCAGAAGCTGAGCGGAAGCTAGGCAATGTCAGAGGGGTATGTATTAAACATTGTGGAGCTTAAATTTTAAGAACAAGTGTAAACCAAATATTTTGTTTCCTTTTTCCTAAATCATACTTATTTCATAGCTATTAACTATTCACACAAAAACAATATGAAATGTTTAACTTTGGGAGTCACATACGCCTCTGCTTCAAAGAATGCGGAGTCCCAGGATTAAAGTCAGCTATCTTAGAGAACAAAATGCCACTGTGGCAACTGAAAGGGAAATTTCCAAGTGAGTTAAAAGGGAATGCAATTATCTGCACTTTTCTGGGCATGTGACTCTGGATGGATGAGTTTCAGGGCTAGAACTTTCGAGCCAAGTGTTGAGTTGTCTTGATTGCATTAAGATTATAGGGAACGTTTGGCTTTTGCATGACCAAGTTTATCATCCATAGAAAGATAGATAGAGGTGGTCCTGCAAAAACACAATTCCGGCTTGCCAACCCTTGATAACTAATGTTTCAGAAAAAGCTAAAGATTCTGTGAGAACTAAATGAAAATGAACTGGTGCTGTCTAATAACTGGAGTTCTTTGACATGAAAATGACAAATATTTCTTTGTTGTATAGTCTGGAAGAAGTGGGAAAACTATTCCAGAATTAGAGAAAACAATTGGTTTGATGAAAAAGGTTGTGGAGAGAGTTCAGAGAGAAAACGAAGAGCTTAAGAAAGCACCTGGAGTAGTCTCCAATGAAAAACTGGCCAGCCTTGAACAAGAAAATGAATGTTTAAAGGTAACATATTCCCTTTTCAAAGCAGTATGATTTCATTCTTTAATATAAAAATTTAATGTATGTAAGAACCATGTCAGCACTTTCAATGTATGCATGGAAAGCTCAGTGTAGGATTCTATTTTAAACTTATTGGTGATTTTTAAAGAATTACACACAGCTGTCTATAAATTGGTGTGGTTTTTTCCCTATACTTAAATGGGCACGGTGCTTTTTTCCAGTTTGTAGCAATATCAACGTGACAGATAACCAATACTCTTTTTTATTTATTTCCGAATTAAGACTGAAATGGAAAAACTAAAAGTTCACCTTGGAGGGGAATTGAGTATGCGCTATGAACTGAAAACTAAAGGCACAGAAAAGATAATTGCTGAAAATGAGAGAATCCGGAAGGAGCTGAAAAAGGTACATCTGTGAAAACGTTGATATCATGAAGTATTCTTATTATCTTTCAGTTCTTCTCTCAAAACACAAAGGTCTTCTAGCTTAGAATATCTAATATAGCTTTTTTTAAATTCCTTGTTACAATGGATCCTTTGGGGCATAAAAACCCTGGCATGTTAAAGCATAGTATATAGCAAGTAGGAATTAATACTCTCCTTTTGCCCTTCCCTTGCACAACAGCTTCAACACTTCTGTTTCATTCAGAGCAGGGTTCATTACATCTGAAACAAGCTAATATGTTTTTGTATTTACTAATCAGGAATGAAAGATGGTTTCTGAGATCTAGGTTTGTAAGCATGTATTAAAACAGTTTCTCATTTTGGATATAATGAACAACTCGTTTGAACTGAACGGTGCTTAAACTGACATAAGGTGTACTCGTACCCTGTCTTGAAAAATTCCATCTGAACCATTTCAATGCATGCAATATCTCGGGGGGGGGGGTTTGTTGGTCACTAGGAAGCAGAGAATTCAGAGAAGCTACGAATTGCAAAGAATAATCTTGAGATAATAAATGAGAAATTGACTGCAGAACTGGAAGAGACCATAAGGAAGTTAAGCTTGGCAGAAAGCAGAAACCTGCAGCTTGAGGGAGCTGATGGCAAGGGTGGGAAATCCATTGTGATAACAAGGTAAGAACTTGAAGATTAATTGAATAGCTTTGCTTGTCTATTTTCCTCATTATTGCCAATAAACGAGACTTATTTTCAGAAGTAATAAAAAAAAATGTACATATCCAGTATATGATCCTGAGTCATGTATACAGTATACTTATTTAGTCAGTCATACATAATCGAGTTAGGAAAGTGTATGAAATGCTGTTTGGGACAGTTGCTGACTGTTGTTAGACTATTGTGAATAATATAGTGTGCAATAGGAGTGAGTTGATTTCAGGTTGGTTTTATTTTTATTAAGAGTCTCTGTGGTCCATTCACACGTTACACATTTGTTAAAAGAGGACATACTTTGGGACTTTTTGATAGTTAAATTATCCTTAATTTGCACTCCAGTTAAAGAATATAATAAATGCCTTGGCTATATCAAACCAGGCTCTGCCTAGTCCAGGATACTTTGCAAGATTCCCAGCAACTAACAGGTATCAAGTGGTCCATAGAAAATGGTGTGCTCATGAATACTCACCATCATAGAGATTTCTTCTCATATTGTAGGTATTTTCTTTGAACTTTGAGCAACAATGTTGGAAAGAGGGAAAGTATCCTTTTTTTAAAAAAGCCACCATCACCAAATTGATAAAGCATCATACCGGTTTCATATTTACTGAAGAGAAATGGCTAAAAAATTGTCCACCCTCCTTATTTATATCTTCTCCCACTTGTGAATTTCATTAGTTGGATGTTTCTGCTTTGTATATTAATGGAAAAATAAATGCAAGTTGCACAAGTTCCTTAATGCAAAATTTGTAAAGTGTGGTGCCTTAATATAATTTGTAGATCAGCAAGTCTTGACATATAAAACATCTTTCCCACAGTTTTGTAAAATGATCCCTCTTTGCTGCACTCCCTTGATATAGCAGCTTAAGGTTTTATTCTAACGTCTAGAAACAATGTTTTGAACAGATCTTAATTTTCTCTTTCAGAATGTATGAAAATAAGATGAAAGAAATGGAAGCTGATATTGCCAAAAAAACTCAAGCCATTAGTGATCTTAAACAGGCATTGCGAAAATCCACAGAGAGTGAAGAAAAAAATGAAAAATATATTGAAATCTTAAAAGAACAGGTAAGTAAACATGCTTCTGGGTGTAATTTGCCAACCATCTTTAATTTATATTTTATTTGCAAATTTTTAATGCACAATCTACCTTTTGTTTAGGATGCTGTACTTTCCTCATCTAGAGGAAAGGCCTTGCATTTGAAATGGCACCATCTTCTGTTTGTGTCACGTCTTCTGGCTTTACAAAGAACAGGGTTGTTTTTTAAGGGTCCCTTATAGTTTTATTTTCAGCAGCTTTTTAATTCATTACTTTCTAGCTTTTACTTTCCTTTGGAGGCAGGCATGCACTACCTGTTCTTGTCCACACGCCACACCCCAACCCCAGACAGCACAGGAGATGAACTTTTGTCTTCTGGGTTCTTTGCTCTGCTACAGGCAATCTGGCAAAGACCTAGAAATTTCTAATGTTAAAATAACAGTAATCTTTTTCTTCTATGTAAAGGTTGAACTTCTCAAACACTTTCCTGAGGGTGCCAAAACAGAGCAAGGGCTTGCCAAAGAACTTCAGCTTCTCAGGTAAAGCAAAGAAAAGCTTGTTTCTTCTATAGATCTACATGGAAAAATATTGAGGACTATCTAGATCTTTGTCCTGTTTTATGTGGTTGCAGATTAACCAATGATCGTTTGGAAAAGGAAAAGGCAGAGTTAGCTTACCAGGTGGAGAGTTCTCGAAAACAGACTGAAGTTAAGGAAGATGGTGGATTTGCAGCTGGTAACGTTTAAAATACTACAGATCAAACCTACCAAAGACTTAAATATAAAGAAGCTTCACTCACACAATAGGGCTGTCTAGCCTTCTGAAAAGCTACTTCCTAGAATCAGGGACTTATCTGAACAATGCGGAATGAAGTGTGGACAGCTAAAAGAGGGAGGAAATGGTAGACGTATGTGAGCAAAAGTGCCTTCCACGCAAGCAAGGGAAGGTTTAGGACTTTTGACTAATAGGTTTTTGAATGTGAAGTAAATTACAGTAAGCAGTATCTAAGTTTTTGTAGAACCATTCTCCCAGAATATCCACTTTTTGTCACAAAGCAACTCAGGTGAAGCTCTAGAAAACCTGGGACTCCCTGGTTTTATTTAATGATAAAACTCATCTTGAATTGTCATGTAAGGACTTTATTTACTCACCTGGCTGGGCCAATGAAACGGCTTCATTTACTCCACTTGTATTGGAAACTTTACATTTATTGAGGGAAATCACATTAGCTTTAGAATATTACATTTCAGGAAAATGAGAACAGAACACTGGAAAGTAGTGGTAGTTTTTACTGTACTCTGAGGTTATACAGCTGTTGCACATAAGGCTGTTAAGTGGCATCTAAAACCTATGAGTATTACCTACATGTATGAAAAAAGTAGGCCAAACTGCCTGTGGTACAAGCCTAGTAAACACATGAGCATTTAGACTATTTGTCTGAAGATGCCTGAACAATATGCTTATGTAAATAATGTAAAGGTGACTCCCTATTTACGTGGGGGTTCCGCTCCTGGGCCCCGCATGCACACATGAAGTCGTGCAAAATGGAAGCACCCTGGAGAGGAGTCCTCAACCAAGGCCTGCTGTCCCTTACGCTCACAGGAGTCACAGGGGTGGCATAGCAGGCACAGCTGACATGTATGGGACAGCAGCACTTGGCTAACCAGATGCTCCCCATTTCTGGGTACCACTTCCAGGTGTTTTGCACCGCATGCAAATCAAAGGTGTGTAAATGAGGAGCTGCCTGTAAATGTTTGCAGTAAATTATTAACTTTGTAGCAGTAGAGAACAGACTTTCTAGCTAATTTGTAACTTTTGAGGCATCTTCATCACACACATACATATGGAAAATCTTCCATTTGAATCCCTAGGGAAAGATGGAAACTATAAACTACTGGCAGAGGTAACAAGCCTCAAGACACAGTTGAAAACCTCCGATTTAGAACAGCAGCGACTTCATGTAAGAGAGTTGTAAATATTCCAATTTCTTCCAGATAAGTATCTGTTTATTGAGAAGATTTTCAGAATGTGTTTTAGCTATCATTACCCACAATTTGAGGCAAGCTATTAACAGTCATTCCTTGCTAGATATTTCACCTGCCACTCACAGGTTACCTCTTTCCTATCAAGCTTTTCAAGACAGGTGAAATTTCCCCATGTTGGATTGTAGATTCCCAAAGGTAAGATACTACCAGAGATTTTTAACCTAATTCTGTGGAAAAAATAGTGAAACTTTCCCAAGTGCAAAGCTTTGGGGTTTTGAGAGTAGATCTAGCAAGAAGAAAGACAATGAAGTTCCAGCAAGCAGAGAAAATGGGAGAGCAAACCCAAAGCTTGTCTCTAGGAGCTAAGGCAAGGCTCTCTCCCACAGATACATTTCTGTATTTCTACAGTCCTACCTAGCAAAATGAAGAGAAACGACCCACCTGAAGATTCACTCCTCTGCTACAATGAAAAGTTGCATCCATGTTCTTAAACTCGGAGCATGAGCTAGCCAGACTTCTGGGTCCCATTGATTTTAGTGGGCAAAGAGCTACATTCTTATATCCCCACTAGAATCTCTGGGATTTAAAAGTACTTAACTTTGGCTGGATTGTGCCCATTATGTTTATGGCCTACATTTTACATCAAAGCCCCAAGCGAAAGATGAAACAACGCACATGTATCGGAGATGAAATTGTTAGGATTTAATGTGTAAGGATTTATTGTGTGAATTTTTTGCTGTTCCTCATTAGGAAGAAGTCAGAAAGCTGAAAAATGAACTGGACCACTTTGATCCATCCTTTTTTGAAGAAATTGAGGATCTAAAATACAACTATAATGAAGAAGTTAAAAAAAATATTCTCTTGGAAGAGAAATTGAAAACACTTTCTGAACAATTTGGTGTTCAGGTAGATATTCCAGCCAGAGTTTCTGTTGATTAAATGAAAAGGTACAGAATGTTTTTGAAGAAGACCTGAGACTTGGCACAGAAAAGAAACAAGAACATTCTTATGTCAGGGGTCAAACAAGCTTTTTTTATACTTTCTCAGAAATGTGTTTCAGCTCTTGCCAAAGCAAGCATCTCCATGAGCTACTGCTTGTTTTCACTTCTGCAAACACAGAAGCAAAAGTAAGGAATGAAGGTATAGTACTATTATACTTGTTTTTTTGTGCTAATTTATTATATAGTCAGTATTATATTTTTATAGATCTTACATTGATGTGCTTGCAGTGAAGGTATAAAACTGAATGCAGTTTAGAAATTATTTATTTTTCTACATTTGTTCATTACTAGTGTATTATTCAAACAGTTTTATGCTTATTTGCCCTAAAACTGACAGCCCAGAAATATGGGCTTTATCTAATAAAAGATATACAAACTTGCTAAACAAGTTTACTTCTCATTTTTTGCGTTCCATTAGTATGACTGAATTTTAGTTTCATTATTAGAGGCAACTTTACGTAAAGCTGCCCTGACATCATTTAAGCAAACAATGTACAGTAGTATTGTAACATATGTATTTCAAAAGAAATGTATCTTATTAAACATTTTAAAACAAATGCCAGTGGCTTCTCAAACATTGTATTCCATGACATATACACATGTATCTTACTTTTATTACTCATAAGATATATGTTGTTCCTTTGAAAATATATAGAAGCAACGAAATCACTAGATGTATGTATTTTTGAGGAAACAGCAATAAATTTGCACACAGTAACTCTTCAGAATTGATATAATGCACACAAGTATTTTTTGCTACAATATTTGTAGCAGAGTATAAAATATAAACAGAAAGCTACCCCGAGGCTACTCAACTGACCCTAAGTTAGTGAAAAATAATGTTCTACTCCTCAAAAGTTTGACAGTAAAGCATTCTGTTTAAAAAAAAGCCTTTTGGAAATTTTTCTTTCACTTTATAGTTTGATCTGTTGCAAAATTTAAATATGCTTTTCAGTTATACATTGCTAGAAGAAATTCATCCATACAAACTAGTCATTACCACAACTGAATGTACAAACTATACAATAATTTAAAACAAAAAGCAGGAGATTTCAGGTACGTAACCATCACTTCAATAGGTATGTTTCCCACACAATTTAAAAAAAACAAAACGCTCAAAGTTTATAGATTTTTATTTGTGGCTTGTCTGCTACATAATAAGCAGCAGTATTTGTTATATACACATTGAGCCATGTGTTGCCTAAATACTATTTACATTGCATTTCAACAATGGAAACCTTTTGACATCCCCTATCTAAGGAATGAACAATCACACAGATGGCTACTTTTTTAATAAAAAAAATAATTTGGTCACAGATTACTTACTATATCTCTGAGACTATTGAATCTTTGTCCCTCCAATTTTGAAAAATAATGGAAAAGTGTCTTTGGCTCAAAATTATAGTCGTATTTGGCACTACTAAAGGTGATAACAACTGGCTGAGAAATCAAATGAGGGTCTGCAATTGGCCAGCACAAACCAAGATGATGCCGATGGAGCTATGAAGAAAAAACACACAATTACATTACTAACTGCACAAAGTACCAGATCAGAGTCTGAAACAATTGCACGGACCCATTTTAATACTCAATCACAGAGACAGGTTTTTAAATTCTTGATGATTGAAGGCTTCATCCTTTCCTACTTGTGTTTGAAACAGCTACTCTATTCTTCTCTCCAAAATTACATTACAAGCATAAAATAGAAGATACAAATTGCACCAAATCAAAACTGACATCTGGAAATGACTCTGGAGGCTTTATTTTAGAAGAAAGCCATGAGAATGAAAAATTAACAGTCAAATAGTTTGAATGATGAGCAAACACCAAAGTATTATATGGATTCACGTGTGTATATTTGCATCTTCTATGCAACTTTTTCTGTAAGCATTGATATGTTGAAATGCATTCATGTATAATGTGAAAGTGCTTCTAGGGAATTAAATGATAACATAATTTGGTGGGGGTTTTTTTACTAAGCCTTCAATTGCAGCTGAAAATCCATTTTCTTCTTTGCTCAATTTTTTAAAAATAAACTTGGCAGCATGTTGAAGCTACTGAACTCAAGGCCTTTCATTCATAGATAAAATCAAGATGTTGGTTATTCAATAAATCTTTCAGAATTACCTTAATTAAGTTTCCATCAGCACAATGCCATACAATTCCTTCAATTTTCCCTTCTTTGCTTTCATCAAACCAAGACAATATGTCATCATGATTCAGTGGAGGGGCATTTTTTATTTGAAATGTTCCATGTGGTACGAGAAAGTGGATAGGATGTTTCTTGTCTCCTAAGCCTGTTTAAAAGATTATTAAACAAATACAATCAACTATTTTATTATATTACAGAAGTTCCCGTCCCACCTTTATTTCCCAATTGTCAATGATGCTCCCTTAGCCAACTCTCTTGGGCTCCATGTAGACGTTTTCCAAATATTTTGTTTCTAGAGTCTGAGCAATTCAACTAAAGACAGACAGGAAACCTTCTGTTTGCTGCAGCTCAGCCGACCATTGCCCTAGGCTTTATCAACACAATGCTTTTATTTGTTTAGTTGTAAACACTTCAAGCAAGCTGCATATTAATATGTTTGTTTGCCAAAGGTTTTGCTGTGTATTGTAATTTTTAAAAGATTGTGTTTGCAATAATGGTACACAGTGTTTATTACCAGTGCCTGATATAAAGCTCTCAGAAAAATCTTGTTGATGAATATAAGATATGCTTACCATATGGATTTGCATTAATGCTCGTTCCAATAAGCTCCAGAGTTTGCTCTGAGAGATCTGATAAGGGCACTAAACTAATTTCCAGAAGACCAGGTTCCTCAGTGTGATTCTTCAGAATGAGCGCTAGTTCAAATTCATAGTCAACAACAGAGGTATGCCAACAATATTGTTTGCTGTTTTGTTCCACTGGCACCCAGCCTGTAAAAAACCAAAATATTTTCCCCCTATTTAGGTTGGCTCCATTGTTTATAAAAATATTACAGGTGATATGAACATTAATATTGCTCAAATATAAAAAACCAATGGTTAAAAAATAATCTCTAATCTGACACTAAGGTCTTGCAATTATCCAAATTTATATTGCTCACTAGGGAATGCCTGCAACAATTCTGTCTCAATATTGCACTTCAGTGTGATCTGGAGAATTCATGTTATTCAGATCAGCCCTGTCATGATATTTCAACCTTAGTCCCTCAATAATATAGTGAAGGTAAACAAGATATATAAAGCTACCTGAAGAAGAAATAGGTTATACAAGGACTATTTCACCATGCAAGTATGACTTTTGACATGGTAATTCCCAATTTACTTGTTTACAATATTTATAGGCCACCCTAGAACAAATTTATCTGGGTGGCTTGTTTTTCAGTTATAATTGTTGAATGAGTAAATTAATAAATTATTACATAAAGTATTTAAGATCTCTAAGTGACTAAAGTTTGGAACAGATTTTTCTGGTGTTAAGCTATGTTTTTCTACCTGGAATATGTCCATTTTCATCAGGAAAAGGTTTTCCATTGCAGTACTCTATTTCCTTTGTTGGAATCCAGCATTCAGGGACAGGCTTGAAGTCATCTTCAACATTCCAAGTAAATCCTGGAAGCAAGAATATGAAATACACTTGTTATCTATCTTCTCAAGTATTAACACAATTTATCCTAAGACAAAAAAAACTGGCAATAACAATTGATTACATGGATTTTATAAATTTAAGTAGTATGGACTGCTCTGTTAAGAGAATTATCAAGGGTATTAAAATGCTGATTCTGCATTTGTATTTATAATTATTTTTCTTATACCCCACCCATCTGACTGGCTTACCCCAATCACTCTGGATGACTTCCAGCAAAAATGCAGGAAAAGCAGCAGTAGCAGCAACATCAAACATTAAAGGCTTCCCCAAACAGGGCTGCCTTCAGATGTCTACGAAAAATTATACAGTTGATTAACTCTTTGACATCTGGCAGGAGGTACATGCAATGTACATGGCAGGTGTGACTACCAAAAATACCATCTGTGTGGTTCCTTGTTGAAGGCCCTCAGAACTGACCATGTCTGGGCTGAATGATGAGCATGGAGATGCTCCTTCAGGTATACGGAGCTGAAGTCTTGTAGGGCTTTAAATGTCAACACCAACACTCTGAATTGTGCTTGGAAATGTACTGGGAGCTAATGTAGATCCTTTAGGATCGACATTATGTGATCCCGGTGGCCGCTCCCAGTCACCAGTCTAGCTGCTGCATTCTGGATTAATTGTAGTTTCCAAGTCACCTTTTAAAGGCAGCCCCACACATTTAGAAGCATTTACTTTTTGAACCTTCCTACATTCCTCCTAAAAATGTTGATATTCCAGTCAACAAGAAGAAAGGAGCACGTGCACATGGTGGCAAATAAACAGAGACTTGAGGAAATGGAACAACACCAACTTCACCCTCTCGGACAAAACAGCCATGATCAAAATGATCACCCTCCCAAAACTAATCTATTTATTCCAAACCTGGATTCCCCCAGCCCAACTCCAGAAGTGGCAGAAAAAAACTACCCTCGTTTATTTTCTCATACAAAAAGGCAAGAATAAGCCTCTAATACCTGTGCCTCTCCACCTCAGAAGGAGGATGGGGAATCCCCCAAAAAGAATAATATTACATCACCAACCAAGTACGCCACATAATGCAGTATATTCTAGAACACGAGACGAAACAATGGGTCCACTTGAAGAGAGAAACCATCCAAAGCATCCCCACAACAGCATCCCCATTTCTCCAAAACAAACTAAAGAAAATCTCCACAACACTGAACAGTCCATGCTTAAAGCATGGAATGGAAAAGTAGGCAAACTATCCCCATCCCCACTAACCCCCCTGGCCTATAACCCACTATTCCAACATGCAGCACAAAACCTCTAGATATAAACCAGGCTAGCCAAAGGCCAACACTGTCTAAAAGAGTTCTACAACAACAGCAAACCCATAGCAGCACAAGAAATACAGGACAAACTAGGGGACATCCAAATAACTTAGCTAACACATAAAGGGATGCGGGTGGCGCTCTGGGTAAAACCTCAGCGCCTAGGACTTGCCGATCGGAAGGTCGGCGATTCGAATCCCCGCGGCGGGGTGTGCTCCCGTTGCTCGGTCCCAGCGCCTGCCAACCTAGCAGTTCGAAAGCACCCCCGGGTGCAAGTAGATAAATAGGGACCGCTTACCAGTGGGAAGGTAAACGGCGTTTCCGTGTGCTGCGCTGGCTCGCCAGAAGTAGCTTTATCACACTGGCCACGTGACCCGGAAGTGTCTCCGGACAGCGCTGGCCCCCGGCCTCTTAAGTGAGATGGGCGCACAACCCCAGAGTCGGACACGACTGGCCCGTACGGGCAGGGGTACCTTTACCTTTACCTTTAACACAAAATCAACTACATGCCTTCTTAAACAATCCAACAGTAGAATCAGCAACTACTAGACCCTTGACCACCTTCAAAAACCTCCTGACAGCAGAGGGACACAGTAAAGGGATGGTATCCACAATATATAAAATACTGCTCCAAAATCCCACAACCCCCTTTCATCCAATCAAAGAACAATGGGAGCATGACATAGGCTATGAAATAAACCCCGCACAATGGTCTAGAACAGCCTTTCTCAACCTGTGGGTCCCCAGATGTTGTTGAACTACAACTCCCATCACCCCTAGCTAGCAAGGCCAGAGCTCAGGGATGATGGGAGTTGTAGTCCAACAACATCTGGGGACCCACAGGTTGAGAACCGCTGGTCTAGAATGTGGTCTAAACCTCCCTTTAAGTCCATATCAGCCAAAAGAAGGGAACTCACTCTGAAACTCATCTACAGGTGGTACTTAACACAACGGAAACAGGCACGGATATGCCCAGAAACCTCACCAAGATGTTGGAGAGGCTGCACTCCGCAGGCACATACCTCCAGATGTAGTGGGAATGCCCTAAAATCCAACCCTTCCGGACAGCACTCCTACAAGAGATATGCAAAATAACTAAACAGGTATTAGAACTCACCCCAGAACTGGCCCTACTGAACATCTTCCAAGATCATAATGACCACTCACATTATATAGAGCTTATAACCCACCTACTCTCAGTAGCCGGAAGCCTCATAGCCAGACACTGGAGGGAATTTTCAGGAGTAAACATGAACCAATGGTATCAAATTGTATGGGAAACGGCCTTGATAGAAAAGCTAACCAATAAACTGAAACTGACACAGGGACAAATATAAGAGGATGCCTTCACCCCAGTATGACTCCCCTTTATCAGCCCAACAAGACAACAAGAATCTACTGACAGCATATGAATCTATCTAGTTTACCTGACCCAACAAGCCCCCCCCCAAATGCAAACAAACCCCACTGCAGCCAACCACAGTCAACCAGCCACACCCTGCCCCCCCGCAATACATCTCACTACCAAGGAAATGTAATAAACAAATAGAAAGAAAACCTACCCAGTTGACATTGACACAAAACCCCACACGTACACTATACAAAAGAATATAAGCCTCACCACCCCACTCCTCCTCTTCTTCCTCAACCTTATACTGTACTCAACACTAATGTCTCACAACAAATGTAACTGATTTGTAAGAAAGATAGTACAACCAAAAGAGATAAGATATGTACTTTTGTAAACCATTAAAATCTTTAAAATAAATAAGCTCTTGATTACCAAAAAAAAAAACCCGCCAGCTACCAACCTTTTGAGTCACCTGCTGAGTGCACAAAACGTTTAAACCTTTTCTCAGCTTGCTTGTTTGGTTTTCTATCCAACCGGGCCCAAAGGTATGGCTGCCCTATAGTGAACAAAATGGCATCAAAATTTATCATGAAGTTCCTTACAACAAACAAACAAAAATCTAGACAACTGCTTTCAACAAGTACTGAATATTGCTTTTAACTCTGGCATGGAGCAGCTGCTCGCATAAGCTCTTACAACAATCTTGGAAGTAAACCCACAAAAGTTACGGATCTACACAAATTTCTGCTGGCCTACTAGAGGGATAGTAGCCCCGTGCTTCCACGCTGGCCTAGAGAAAGGAAACTTACAAAGGCGCCTAGAGAAAGCATGGGGCCCAGACGCCTGCAAGTGGAGTCGTGTGCAGGGGGGAGAAGAGAACAGCCGGTCCCTTTTGCCAATCAATATGTGGTGAGGAAGACCTTGCTCACTCAATTGGGGGGGGGGGACACTACAGAGAAATGGAAGGAGGCGACTAAACCAATTGCCCAAGGTGGCTACAGTGACATCAGGCTATCACTGTTCTTACCAGTGAAGATAGTGTGGGCTGATGTACTCATCTCCATCAGCCTGGGCAAATGAAGGAGGCTGCCCTACCTACCTTTCAGCCTCTGACCATGGACAGGAGCCCAACACTTCCCTTAGCCATGAATTCAGTATGGATAAAGCCCATATTTTGAATTATGTACAGCATATTTTCACTATAAAAAGGACTACTTAACAGAGCTCTTTCACGTTACCTTTGTGCGTAGTTATGTAGCAGCAAGTTCCATCCACCTTTTCAGTTGGGATCGCACTGTATATATCTGCATCTAATGCCTTTGGATTAATTGCTTCAGTGGCCAGCACTTTAAAAGGCTACGGAGAAAATAGGTGTCAAAGTATTTTGGAAGTATAACTTTTTTCAAGGCAGGAATTAGCTCTCCATCCCCACCCCCACGCCTGCCCCCAAACCCAGCAACTTTCATTCTTAATAACATTGATTCCATGACACTATGTTTCCATATTTCTATGTTGTAAACTGCCCTATGATATTTATATGAAGAGTGGTATATAAATTTCATAAGTAATAATAACAATATCAATTCACAGGATGAAACATAGACTCTGTTTCCTACTGAATTTCAAAGTCATTTTGAGAGGGTTCTCCATTTTGAAGGAATAAAGCCTAGGGTTACAGAATCTTAAAAGCTACTATATCCATGGCAACAAAGATTCCATGCATCATTTATCATGGGAACAACAGTTGCTCTCAAGGCTTCAGTTTGAAATTAGAAGCCGCATCACCAACAAAATAATGGTACGTAGCTATGTTTATTACTTTGAAATCACAGGGATAATCTCATTAAAAGATGGCTACACTACGAAAATCCAACTTGTAATGTAACCTTTTCTTCCATCAAACTTAAGCAGAGAAAGAGTGAGATGTATTCTGATGGCTTGCGGTTACTGCTGTTTCTTAGCATCTGAATACAGAAAAGTTATTAAGGAACTCGCTCAGTGCATTATAATGGTTCAGACTGAATGTGAAAATATACCCGAGAGGGGAAAGCGGGGAGGGATCTTCACCTTCACAAGTATCCAGCCCACTCCAGCTACTGATGGCACTTAGGTAGATTAATGTAAATGACAAACAGAGCACGCTTACTTGAGCAGCAGGTGCAAAAATAAAGTAAGATACACCTGTTGTGTTAAATGAGACTCACATATTCCAAGGGAGGGGTGGTGGTGTTGATGTTGTGTGCAGGCCTAGAAATACTGTATGGGATTTCTGAAAGGGGAGATGCAAGGTGGATGGGTGGATTTTTTTGGAGGGGGCGGAAGCTAAGCCGAGCTAAGTTTTGGCCCAAATATGATGCCCAAGTAACTAACGACCCACCCTAGCAAGGGCTAGGAAACAGAGAAAGGGGCCCCAAAACGTCCTCAAAACATTCAGGGCCATTTCGCTCCTGCAGACATTTGTACAAAGAAAGGTGCACGCAGGTAAAGTGCCCTTGCATGCGAAGCACAGGCTGCAGGGTCTTCCATAATAATAGCCGCCTCACGTGGGGTGAAAACTCGAGGCGATCAAGAGGGCAGTCGGGGAAGAAGAAGCGCCTTCCTTTCCCAGCTGCCTGCCGACCCTCCTCCCCCCGCCGGCTTCTTCTTTCCCCCGGCGGGCGCGGGGCTCGCTCTGCCTCCCTCCCCCCCCCCATACCTGGCGCTCCCTCTTGGCCGAGGGCTCCTCCTTCACCTGCGTCACGAACAGGCAGGCCACCTTCTGCTGCACCGAGCCCAGGCGGCTCATGGTGGTCCCTCCGGCCTCGGAGCAGGCAGCAGCGGCCGGCCGGCCCGCGCGCGCGCGACGCCGGTGATTAGCAGCAGGCCTAGAGGCTGCCTCCCCCCGGCGGCGACCGGAGCAGCAGGCGTAGCTAGGCCCGGCTGAAAGGGGTGCCGGGAAATGTAGTCCGGGAGGGAAGCTGAGGGACTCGTTCTCGCGTGACGTCAGCGCAGAGGGGCCGCTGGCTCGTCCCTAATAAAGAGAGCGCAGCTTTTGCATATGACAGCCTTGAAGAGTTAGAAAGGATTGTGCTTGGAAATAAGACAGTACATCTCCCCCTAGCGGGCAAAAGGATAAGCAACAAGCACCCAGGTGCTCCCTGTTGATGGCCAACTTTTTCCACTTGGTTTGTTAGTATTTATACTCCGCCTTTCACCCCCGACGGGACTCAAGGCGGCTGGCAGTGAAAAAGAGGCACCGCTCAAAAGAAAGAAAGAAGCCAAGTTGATAGAATTAAAGCTGTACACATATATACTTTAAAAATGGATTTGGACAACTCCAGCAATGCGTTCAGATAGAGGACTGTCCTTGAACAATGTTTCAAATGGAGAGCCGTCTTTTGAGGGTACTGGCAACACACACATTTTAGATATTTATATATTGCTTAATTACTAAAGTGGTGTGTGCTTATTCAGGAAGGAAATACCGTTTAAAATATACATCTCCAGAGTTTATACCATTTTACAGGCTAAATCCGTGCTCTCACTGGATGTTTATCCCTGCAGCTGCTGCTTGGTAATGTAGTTACATCTAAATGGGCAATTTAGTTCATGTTCTATAGCATGTGTCCAGCAGTTAGCTTCCGTAACTCTGAAAAAGTTTCTGTGTTTCATAGACAAGTCTTCAGGTGATTTCCCTTTGTGTGGGGAAATGATGGCTAGTCTTTAAAATCAAATGTAAGGGTTGTAGAGAAATGTATGTTCACAAGTTACTATTACAAATATTCTATTAGATATGTAGCCTGTTCAGCAGAAGTGTGTTGCTTCTCTATTATTATACTATGAGCTGTCATAAAAACAAGCGTGCCCTTTCTCCATGTCAAGCAATAGACTGAATTAGATCAATGTTACTGAATTAGATCAATTGCATACAGATTAAGTGGGAGGCAGCCCCACTGCAAACAATGGAACTTCCTTCTGACTGTGGAATTCTAGGGTTTCAGTGTTATTAAACACATGGAGAACTGATTCTAGCCACATATATTTATATATTTTAAAATAATACCAAATCAGCTTGTTTCTTCATTCAGATGACTTATTCATGGTTTCATTTATGGAAGGAACACCAGTTGCCACTGAACTACAAGAGCCATTAGGGTAAACATGCTTTATAAGGTTGCATACACAGTCTGAATAGCTGTACTGTAGCTGGTACTGTTCTATGCTTTCCCAACCTTTAATAGCAAGAAGTTCAGGACCAGTCTTTTACATTAACCTTTTCTCATTGTTTCTTCTTCTTCTAATGTTCTACTTATTTAAAACTTATTTCTAAACTCATTGTGTGTTCTTTGGTGTGACTAGCTCAGTTTTTAAGGCAGAAAACAAGTCCTGTATAAAATGTAAACTGTGTTTATTAAACATGTACACTGGTTTCCAACAACAGCTATCAAAGAAACCACACAAAAATATTAATTGTAAATATAACTAAACATATAGTAACAATATTTTTTTACAAGGATTAAAACAACCATTCTCCAATTTGAAAGCAACTCCCTTTAAAAGTTTATGACCTAAAAGCCTTTCCATAGATAAAGCCAGGCTCAAGGCAGCTTACAACTTGAAAAGATTTGCATAATTACAAACATAACAATAGCAGTAATAAGCAGTAACCAAAATGCATTAAAAAGTGCACAGCCAAATTGAACAGTTTGCATATAAAATAATAAAATCTTAAAATAAAAATATACCGCCCTCGCAGGCCAGGTGGGAAAAGGCCAGCAAAGTCTTCCAGGACATTAATCCAATCTAGATATTGCAAAGCATAGTTCACAAAGGCTGCATCATCAAACGAGATTGCAGCTGGTGTAGCTAGAAGGAGTTACTCCTGATCACAACCGCCACCCGATAGTCTAGGAATAAAGCCAGATTCAGAAGTCATAGAATGCAAATTTGTTCTTTCAGGAGGGGTGAGACTCTATATTGAGTAGACCATTCATTCCACAATCCAGAGTCCTGCTAACCACCTTAATCCATATCTTTTCTAGATAATTGGCCTTCATCCAGCATGTTACTGATTTTGTGTCATGATTCAGGGATTCCACTGCTTCACTAATATTTGAGGGAAAGCAAAGATGTAACTGAGTATTAACTGCAATACTAATGACACTGAACTCCAAATCCTCCAATAATCTTGTCATTTAATGACAAACAGAACTCTGTGGGACTGGAGAGGATAATTTAAAGGAGGCAAAACAGGAATCCCTCCCTCCAGAAATGTACAGAATCACTCCCAGGTAACTTCAGTTTGTAGGGTAGATATGCCAGTCAGCAGTGATCAATGATCAAAATATATTTAAAAACCAAGGCTTTGGCAGGCAGGCAATTATTGAGGAGGGCAGGAGCTGATGTTTTCACTTGCTTTCACTCCCATCCTTGTGCTTCTCTTAATTATATAAGTTGCAGATGTTCTTCTCTTAATTGAATTCTACTGACTTAGTAAGGTACGACGAGATGAAAGGGCTACACAAAAATCACTGTTTTCTTCCTCTTTTAAACATAGGAGCGATGAAAATAAGCGAGCACTCCCAGTTTGAGGGGTCGTATGGTGGCCTTTGTGATGATGTCATAAGAACCAAGGTAACAATGAGAGAAATTCTGGAAGTTTGAATTTGCGCACTGTCTAGCAACCACTCTCAATCTGTGAGCACTTCAACAAACCTGGAGAAGGTACCGTCTGTTTTACAATTAGTATAAGTAACCCTTTGAATAAAACTCTCAACTGGAGGTCTCCCTTTAAGAGGAAATAGAATTTAGATCCCGAATACAGCTGTATTCAGAACAAAAGGGAATGTTCTTTCCTTACACGTTGATAGTTCTTACATTTGCATTGAGACCTTTCTAAAGGCAGTGGAGTAGAAGCACAAGAGGTGGCAATGGCAGAAGTTGGGGATGACTGCTATTTCTATTTTCATTCAACCTGTATAAAGGTAAATACTGCACAATTTATAATGGCTTGCATCTATCATGTTGTTATGTGCCCTCCACTTTTCCAAGTAGTGAGATGTTTCAGGGATGGTGCTGAAGGGTTCAGAGAGCAATTCTGTGTGTTTTTGTGTGGAAGTAAGCTCCATTCAGCAGAGTCTAATCCCAGGTACGTGTAGAAAACTGGAGTCTCATTCCCTTTGGATAAGAAAGAGCACTAGAGACTTCAGTTGTCTTTGTAATAGGATGATGATGATTGCACAGCAAAAGCAAACATGCATTCCCACAATGGGCAAGAGAGGCCCTAGAGTGCACAAATGCTTCATTTTGTTTAATTCCACCTTGAAATTCTCAGGTCTCAGTTGATTTACCTCTTTGTGTTTCTACCATTAAAAAAACTGCAGATTACTTTTGCTGTTTCTCTCCCCTTGTCATTGGCAGAAGGAATGTTCATTTGCCTTTTCCACTGAAACCCACAATAATTATGGAAAGTGCAAACTACTTTTTGCCTCTCCTCTGCTCTCCCCATTCAGGAGGACTGTTCACCTTCTCGCCTGCAGCCTTCCCCTCATGACTTTTCTTCCGTTACAAACATGGCTTAAAAGAGTGGTGGTGATCACAAGGCTTCCCCAGTAGGAGATAACTGACAAGATTAACAAAAAATCTGGAACATACAAGGCTATGTGTAACAGAGAAACCAGTAGGAGAACACTTCAATCTCCCAGGACATTTTATACAAGATCTCAAAGTAGCTGTTTTACTACAAAGGAATTTCAGAAATAGATTGGAAAGAGAAGCTGCTGAATTGCAACTCATTACCAAACTTAAAACCATGGAGAGACCTGGTCTGAACAAAGACATTGGATTCTTATCTCATTATACATGACTAAGCCATTTTTCACCTTCTCACCCCTTGCCTTTTCCTGTAAGACCTATTGCAGTCGTTAAGAGTCGTCAACAGGCTCATCTCAGCTATCTGCCAATCTCCCATTCCCACCACCCTTCTGAGTAATACCCCTCCCCACCTTCTCACTATATAGAAGGATCTGGCAACTTCTGTTTCAGTGTATCTGAAGAAGTGTGCATGCGCACGAAAGCTCATACCAAGAACTAACTTAGTTGGTCTTTAAGGTGCCACTGGAAGGAATTTTTTTATTAAGGCTATGCGTAGTTAGCTGTTTATCGGTTATGAAGATCTTTTCCCATTAGCAATGAATGAATTGTGTGACTAAGTATATATAGATATACATCTTCCTAAGTTGGACCATCATTGTCCCTCAAAACAAAACAATATTTACAGTTAGCTAATCATCCTTTCAGGCTCCCACCATTCTACTTCCACATCACTTGCAAACACTAGCAAGAAATTCCTTCAGTTACAGACAGTCCCTACACCTCACCAGTTTTCAAATATCAATGCGCTCCACTGGCATAGTCATCTCAATATTCTACACCTACAAAGCCCTTTCAGTATGTTAAATGTGCTTCCACATTGGTTTCCGGCCCATACTGTTGATCTGTACAGGGACGCGGACTTATAAAAAATATTGGGGGGGGGGGCCAGGAAAGCTCATGAATAATAAATAAGCTCATGAATATGCAAATAAAGTGGTGCCGCCTCCTCGTGAGCGAATAGGGGAGAGCGTGCTGCGCCTATTAATCAGCTCCGAAGGAAATTGGGTGGAGTTTTTGCTTGGGAGGGAGGGCAGGAGGCATGCAGCCCGACCCTGTGCATTTTGGGCTGGGGGAGCGGCAGCGATGGCGCTCTGCTGGAGGGGCGCCGGAGATTATTGGGGGGGCGGAGCCCCCCAAAACGAATTTTTGAGGGGGCTCGGGCCCCCTCAAGCCCCATGGAGTTGGCGCCTATGGATCTGTAGCTTGCAGCAAGTCTTTGTCCTAAGGCAGGGGTGGAACTGGATCTTTCTGGTGGTGGTCTGGATCATTATCTCCTTCACACCCACACACCCCAGCTGCCTTGTTTGTGCAGTGGCCTCCAGAGGGAGGCTTGCTTGACACCACATCTGATGTATCTCTAGTGCCAGGCAAAAAGTGCTTTTCATTTGTTCAGGCCTTCTGGCATGTCACATAATCTGATATAATCCAATCTTATTTGTTATTTTATTAGTTCAGCTTGGTTTTATTGCACTGCTGCCTTTCTGCTGGTTCTCTGACTGGAGTTTTATTGTATTTTTAATTGTTTGTTTGTGATCCACGCTAGAGTTTTTGGAAACTGAAGGGCAGCCTAAAGAACACTAAAAGAAATGCTGCCTGGCCGAATTTTCCAACCTCTCTCTCTTCTCTGTTCAGGGATCAAAGTGCCGATTCCGTCACTGTGAAAAAGCCATTGGCAGTGACACCGTGTGCTCATTATGGAGAGAGGGGAGATGTTCCCATCAACTTTGCAAATTTAGACATATGGAAATACAGGTAGAAACGGCAAGCGCTTTGAAGTGTTCTCTTGTGAAGAGATCTATTATAAGCATTTATTGGCTGTCTCTCGCCTCTGCTGCTGCAGATATGACATCTTAAGTTTCACAGTTAAGATGCATGATGTTCCTGTGACGCCCAGATATCAGCTTTGGAAATAGTCAAACATCATTTTATCACCTAAAGATAGAACTGGTTCACACCTTCTACCCCACTTGAAAAGCTGAACGAATTCACTGAATTTTAAGGATCCCTTCATCTGTACTTTATTACAGCTTTATGTTCCCATAACGCTCTTCTTTGCACTGCGAGAATAGAATGTTTTTATACTGCAGTGAATATAGAGGAGAAAAATGAGCTTTTTAGTCAAATCTTGAGTCTTCTTAAATTTAGTGGCAACTTGTTTTTGCGCTTTAAGTCGATTAAAAGGAAGCTGGGCAGGGGAACATCCTCCTCTCTGATACCACATATGGGTTGGAACCCAAGGAAATGGGCAGAAGGGAAATATTTATTTCACTTTATTGTTTATTTATTAGATGTATATTCCACCGTTCACCCAAAGGTCTCAGGGTGGTTCACAAGATAAAGCCACTAGCAGTGCTCTGCAAAAGTGGAAGAGCTCAATATGTTATAATGCAAATGTTCAAGTGCTCGTATTCTACACAAGTAGAACAATAAATTTGGATTGAGCTTTACTTTCCTCACACAACTCCTGTGATTGGAAGCGTACCTTTAGATTCAACAGAAAATGTGTAATGTATAAAGAACCAGAAGCCTGATTCTCTTTTGATAGCTGATTGGGTAGGGAAATCAGCCAAATCATTTTCAATAAGATCACATTCTCACACATCTTTTATTGATGTCTCTGCAAGTTTCCATTGCAAAGTATCAGTGGCGTAGCGTGGGGGGTGCCAGGGGTGCCGGCCGCACCGGGCGCAACATCTGGGGGGGGGGCGCTCGCTGCCTCCGGAGTCGCCAAAGAGCCTCGGGCGCAGGCTGTAGCGGAGCCGCATGTCTCGCGGAACCGACGAGCTGTGCGTGCGTCCGGGCTGAAGGCGCCCGGCAGGCAGCGGCTCTCAGCGCTCGCCGCAGAGGACGCGCCAGGCAGCCCCTCCTCACAGCCCCGCCTCCGCCGGTGCTGCTGCAGCTGCTGGGCCGTTGCATTTTCCTCGCCTCTCTGCCCCCCTCCTCCTCCGGGCAAGCGGCGTCGTTTGGGCGGCAGCGGGGGGGCGCAAATTACTTGCCTTGCCCCGGGTTAGGGGGCGCAAATTACTTGCGTTGCCCCGGGTGCTGACAACTCACGCTACGCCGCTGCAAAGTATAAGGGACAGAGCCGCCTCTGACTTCTCAGCCATTGCTCTTCACTGTCTAATTTTATGGATTCCAGTGTTCCAGCCATGACCCGCTTTAGTGTTTTGTAATCATTAAATATGGAACCACCTTTTTTTTCTTTTTTCCATAGCAAAAATACAACAGCATTTCATGTTTCTGGGAGACACAGCCATTGGGCTGTGTGAGAATCAGTTGTGTCTTCCATCACCGGAAACCTCGTAACATAAATGGACTTTTTTTGCCACCTAGTAATGGTGAGTACAATTTTTTTTTTACATATTCGGAAAACTGAAATATAAATGTTCTAGAGTAGAGTCTAGTCTTAAAATATTAAGGACATCACTGTAGAAGGACACTGTCTTTTACACACTGAAATACTCTGGGCTGTTGCCTAACCGATCAGAATGAGGTCAGTGTTTTCAAGATTAACATTCTTGAAGGAGGCAGTGGTACAACCTTCCCTGGATTTGGAATACCTAACTAATTACTGGCCGGTTGCTAATCTCCCTTTCCTGAGCAAGGTTCTGGAGTAAGTGGTGGCAGAACAGATCCAGGCACTTTTGGAAAAAACTAATTTTCTGGATCCATTTCAATCGGGGTTTAGGTCTGGTTTTGGTGCAGAAACTGCTTTGGTGATGACCTCTGTCGAGAGAGAGAAAGGGGAAACATGTCCCTGTTAATTCTTCTCGACCTCTCAGTGGCTTTTGATACCATTGACCATGTATCCTTCTAGAGCAGCTGTCTGAACTAGAGATGGATGGCATCACTAGTAGATCACTAGTAGAATGTCTAGAATACAAGGCAAATGGGGCAACATATTAATGGCCCAACCATATGGATAAGAACAGGGCAGGCACCAGGCTGAGTGGACCCTCAGCATAATGTCACCTGTACCACCCCCAAACATGGACTTGAGTTGCTGCCCCCCGCCAATGCCATCCTTCTGTCATTACGGCCCTACCTTGCCATCCCCACAGTAATACAGGTGCTGGACCTGACAACCAGACACTGCATTAAGGGGGGGGGGAAACCATGGTGACCACCAGGGGCCAATTGGAGCCAAGCAACCCCTTTGCTTCCAGCCAGCCCATTACAGCAGCACCACAGATAATCCTGGGAGGAGGGGGAGAGGTGGCTGGCAGTTGCAGTGCTGCCAGTGTCTGTATCTGTGCTATTGAGGAATTCAAGCACAATATTTTACATACTGCATAACTTCAGGATCTTCTGTTTGTTTATTTTTTTAAAGTGTAAGTGTACATGTTCCATTGAAGAATGAATGTTACATTTTATATTCAAACACAAGAATATGGTTCCAATTTAATATGTTTGTATATGGAAGAATACATGTGGAAAGCATTGTATTAGAATGAGCAGGGGTGGGGTGGGGAGAATCAGCTTGAATATTGCAGGAAAGATCCACAGATTGAATTCTGTCGTGTATCTTTCTTGCAAAATGCATGTGCATTTCCATTCCACTCTTGATGGATTCCACATGCATTTCCTGCTCAGAAGAAATATATTTTCTCTGAACTAACTCTGATTGGAGAGGAAATGTGTGGAATAAAAGCCCCTTCCCCAAAAAAGCTATGATACAGTGGTACCTCGGGTTACATACACTTCAGGTTACAGACTCCACTAACCCAGAAATAGTACCTTGGGTTAAGAACTTTGCTTCAGGATGAGAACAGAAATCGTGCTCCGGTGGTGCGGCGGCAGCAGGAGGCCCCATTAGCTAAAGTGGTGCTTCAGGTTAAGAACAGTTTCAGGTTAAGTACGGACCTCCGGAACGAATTAAGTACTTAACCAGAGGTACTACTGTAATGGCAGAGGGCATAGAATTGTCTATACAGTACCAGGGTTTCCCAACCTTGGGTCTCCAGCTGTTTTTGGACTACGACTCCCATCACCCCTAGCTATCAGGACTAGTGGTCAGGGATGATGGGAATTGCAGTCCAAAAACAGTTGGAGACACAAGTTTCGGAAACTCTGCTCTAGAGGTAGCAAAGGAAGTGATTAACATGAGTGTGATGGCACCATTGTTGTATTCATTTGAAGGCACACTCTTAAGTCTAGGCCCACCTCATGTCAACAGAGGTAAATTGATATGGCCAGCTGTGAGATTATGGGTTTGTGCCTACTGTGTTGCAAAGGTTGCATATTTGTATTTGAGGTTTCAATTGTGATATATGCTTTCACTTGTGTTTTGATAGTACTGGGGTCTTATGTTGTACCCTGCTCTAGGATCATGAACGGTGAAGGGTGGTCTTGAAATCAAAATAATAAATAAAAAACCTACTGAATTTGATTGGGCTTGTTCCCAAGTAAGTGTGCATAGGGTTGCAACCTTAATTAATCAGTTAATAGGCTGCAATCCTCTGCACACTAGCATAGGAGTGAAGTCAACAGAATAGTAGGCATATGAATCAATGCTCTGTGTAGGATTCATACAATTAATCAACTATGATATGGTTAGTTAGGTGATGGCCCAAGTTGTAATATGTTTCCGCTGCATATGTGTCTAAGAGCAAAACCAAACCACTGTCTTGGCTTTTATGAGTGAGTTAAGTATGATGAGGACTTCAAAGTTTTACTCAAAGTTTTATACTGAAATTTAAGTTCCTTCCTATAGATTCTACATTGCAAAGGGAAGTTCAGGAAGGGATTTTACCTCCTGCCCCAAATCAAGATTCCACAAAAGGTCAAGAAAACACATTAAGACCTATCCATCCTCCACTGATTATTACCATCAATCTTGAGGACGATGACGAAGAAGAACAGGAGGAGAAATGTAAATACTTTGCCAGACATTTTTGTGTGCTTGTTCAATGTTTCTAGCAATTTGAATCTACCTAGAAAAAGTTTACAAAATAGGATCTCATATAACATTATATTAGAGGTTTTTTAAGCGTTTTTGTGATAACTGTAATAGTATTTAAAAGCTCCCATCCCAAGCAATGTGACTTCAATCTTTTAACAAATACAAAGAAAAAATGTTTTAGACTTTACCTACCCATATGTATCCCGAAGTAATGTTAATATATTTCATAAATGACCAACCCTGTTTGATAATAGAAGTTGGCCTATTGCAACTTCTATTGCAAATTTAATATTATTCCTAAAATAAATTACAGCTGAATTGAGGATTCTAACTTTTATTAATAACAAAATAGAATGTTAAGCAATCATATTATTTTATCCAGAATATTGAAAAAATTCTCAAGAATACAGCTCAGTTGAAGAACCCCACCAGTAAATAATTATATTGCAATTTGTACTATGAATGCAATTGCAGTTAAGTTTTGCTTTACATGGTACAAGAAGATATCCGGCAAGGTCTTTGCTTAGTAAGCTCTGTGAAATTCGGTCCCTACAGATGCCTCTTATTTACTGTCTAAGACACCAGAAGACATAGAAGAAGAAAAGGCAATAAAGGAAATGTGTTATAAATCTGGTAAGAATGTGATTTCTGATTCTCTTATCTCACTTTTCAGCTGATATCACTCTGGTAACTGCCCCCATTTTGTCTTCCTTGGGGTGAAACAGGAGAATACTACAGAATTCAGACTTCTCAGGAAAACCACTTAACAAAAAACATACCTTTGGTGCTGGAGAATGAGCTCTTGAAAACCATGGAAACTGGCAGAGATTTACAAGAAGGCAAGGACTTGAGCAATAGAACTTCTATTTTATTTTTCATATAGGAGAACAAGCTTTGCTGAAGCACAGCCAAGATGGGTTCTGCAAGGGCAAGTCCTGTCTTAGTAAAGGTAAAGGGACCCCTGACCATTAGGTCCAGTCGTGGCTGACTCTGGGGTTGTACGCTCATCTCGCTCTATAGGCTGAGGGAGCAGGCGTACAGCAGCCTGGTCATGTGGCCAGCATGACTAAGCCGCTTCTGGCAAACCAGAGCAGCACACGGAAATGCCGTTTACCTTCCCACCAGAGCAGTCCTTATTTATCTACTTGCACTTTGACATGCTTTCGAACTGCTAGGTTGGCAGGAGCAGGGACCAAGCAATGGGAGCTCACCCCGTTGCGGGGATTCGAACCGCTGACCTTCTGATCAGCAAGCCCAAGAGGCTCAGTGGTTTAACCCACAGTGCCACCCGCATCCCACAAGTCCTGTCTTACTAACTTACTAACTCTAATGAGTTCTCTGAGAGTGTCAACAAACATATAGCTAGTGCTTATTCAGATTTAATGGACTGTTTTTACTAAGTTGTAAACCACCCTGGAATGTTTTCAACAAAATAAATAAAAACAATACTGGTCATGTAAAGGAAATTAATAAAGTGAGAAAAATGTATATTTTTATATGATTTCTTTTTATTAGATAGAGATTGAAGTCATTGCTCACTGTAAATGGGCAAATTATTCTGCCATTAGTGACCCCAGGGTTTTCCCCAGTAGGTTTTTTAAAGGAGCAGTCAGGAAAAAAGAATCCGTAATATCTCATGTAATCCATGCTTAAAATAAGAGAACTCAGGAATAATAATATTTAGGAAGTGCTGATGAGAAACAGTAATTTGGACAAAAATGAAGAAATCATTAAATTGGCCCAGTCAATTTAGGGAGAAAATATTTAGTGGAAGGCTCAATTTAGTTTCACTGATTTATTTTGCTGATTCATCAGTATGTTGACTTCAGAGTGGACCCCACTGAATCTAAAGAGGCACCACACTGTGACTTTATATTTTGAATAAGCCTTTAATAACTGTAAACCTAAAAAGCCTGCTTCAGTCACTCTCCTTTCGTTGGAGGTGTGTTTAACAGTGACCCTCTCAAAAAAGCTGCTTGAGGAATAATCTGTTTTGATTTGTAAAACTGTGTTTTTCTGTCAACTGCTGTGCATTATCTGTTGCCACATTTGGTTGGGATAGATGTGTTTAATCTGCAGACTACTTGGGGAATAACAACATACAGTGGTACCTCTGGTTACGAACGCTTCAGGGTACGAGCTCCGCTAACCCGGAAGTAGCTGCTCCTGGTTGCGAACTTTGCCCCAGGATGCAAACAGAAATTGCGCACCAGAGGCAGACCCCATTAGCGAAAGCGTACCTCAGGATAAGAGCAGTTTCAGCTTAAGAACGGACTTCCAAACAAATTAAGTTCATAACCAGAGGTACCACTGCAGCGATTTAGTGACTTCACACAGGGAGGGCAGGGAGACCAAGAAGGAGGGATCTAAGTATAGTGGCACAGTAAACTGTGGCTTCTAAGGAACTGGAAGAGAGAGAGAGATTTGTTACCATGCGTGTCTCTAAACATGTCCACAGATGTGCAGTGGAAGATGTGCTTCTAAGGAAGAGAAGAGAAGAGAAGGGATGAATCTGCAGAAAAGGAAAAATTATCTTTTCACACACACATACTCAGAAAAGATGAAAATTGGAACACCTTGGTCACCATAGTTGACTAGGAATTCCAAGTAGGCAATTGAATGGGTTGCTGGAAGGCGAGGTGGATTGCCCTGCTCATCTTCAACCAACCCATATGCTAGAAGATATATATAATAAAATAGCTTGCTAATATGCCTGTATTTCCATGGTAGCCCAGCATGGAAATGCAGTCTAGGTTGTTGTTGTTGTTTTAAATGTGCAGGCTGATAACTTTGGTGTCTTATTTACCAGCCTTATTTATCTTCCAAGTGCTCAAAACACTTTACAAATGCCATCTCAGCAATCCTTATTAGATTCTTATAATATTATGATCCCCATTTTGCAGATGGGAAAGCTGAAGTTAACAGAACAGCAGTTTGACTAATGCTATGGTAATACCTATGCCATGGACATTTCCTACTATTAAAATAAGTTTAGTAAGTTCAACGATTCTGTCTCTTGCCCTTTTAGGTGATGGCGTTGCAGTTCCATCAAAGTTTAATATTGCAGAAAGGCAAACGGAGATAACGGCATCATTAGATTGTAGCTCTCGATCTGATCTTAGTGCCTTTGAAAATGGAGGTAATTACTTCAAACGTAATTGACTATTTAAATTCTTATGATCTACATGACAATCAAATGACAGTGGAAACTAAAATACAAATACAAGTTCTGCGATTTATTTATTTTTTTGTCTCTCTTTGTAGGAGGTGATTGCTATTTGCCACAAAGAAATATATTTGTTGCAGGGATACAAAGCAAAGCATTCAGTGGAGAAAAAGAATTTGCCATGCTAAAGTGTTCAAACATTAAAGGTATTCAGAGCTCATGTATCGTCTTTTGGGGGAGGGGGGAATTGGAAAGATATGTGTTTCTTCTTTTTTGCAGTTTGCAAATGCATCTGCACAAGCTGCCTGCATGATTTTTCTATAATTTGTGCCAGGGAATTCAACTGTACTGGTGGTTAATTTCATTTCCTTATCGGAGTTAACACTCGGTTCATTCCCCACCCCACCCCCAGCTACAGCTCATTCTGTCTATTCTCTTTGGTGCCAACACAAGCTTGTTACGGAGTTCAGCTTTGGCAGGATCATCCAATTAATTACTGTGATCACTTTTACTGTTCTGTGATGCAGTGAACCATTGCAACTTCCCAAGAGTCTAAAAGGGGCCCGTGCTGAGAAGTATTAGATAGCGGGCTCAGTTTCACGACACATTTAAATGTGTGAAATAATCAGCTGGACTTTTCACATAACGCCAATTATCACAGCCACCAAAGATGCTTCTGTGTTAACCTGGATATACCCTTGTTTGACAGCATGATACTTCCTCAAACTCAGACATTCTGTAGGTGGGGGAAGCACTGGGGGGTTCTTTTATGGAGGGGAGGGAGGTGGCTAGGCAAGATCAGGGAATCCCCTTTACTGAACAGTCCCACATTTTCATTGGAGTTGCCCATTCACTTGCCCTATCCCTCCATGCCCAATGTTCACCAATGCCCAGTCTGTGTGTGTGTGTGTGTGCGCTAGGTAAGCCAAGACTGCTGTCCCTTCTTATTATGCCAGTCACTTCTCACTCACTTGGACGCAACAGGTAAAAACAGGCAACAATACCAAATGGTTGCAGCAGCAGAATCAGGGCACCAATGATACATTACCTGGTAGGGCAGGAGCTTCAACAGATACCCCGTGGTGCCCACCTCTGATGCCCCTGGCTGCCAGCGCAAGAGCACCATAAACATCTCCATTATTTGTGGGAATGTTCTGGGGTGCAGGAGAGGATATATTGACTAATTATATCCTTATCCAACTTGTGCTAACAAGTTCCCAAAATATCAGCAAAGTTTATAGACATTCCCTTTCAAGTTCACAACGGTAACGTGTGCACAGGTTCGCTAGAACCTCTATAATAATTACTCTGGTAATTTCCCCTTTGTTCCCTCTTAAAATACAAGACACGACACAGTTTTTATAAAAGTATAAGAGAGTTTACTCACGTTCTGTTCACAGCATGATCCCAGAAGGCAGACAGGCTTAAAAAGGTTACATATATTTAGAATCTATCTTGTTGCAAGATAGACCTTATCTCCTCTCTTGGCTGAGAGCCAAGAGGGCATCTTTACATGCTTCCTCATCGGAAATGAGGAAAATGGCAGAGAGAGAGAAATGGCTGCCTGCCCTGTGCTTTTGTCATTACCTGCACAGGTGAGGCCACACCCACTTCTGGTCACATGCGGAGGAAGTCCGTCCCCAGGAAGTTTAGCTGCTTGCTGGACAGACATCCCTCCCCATGTTCTAACATGTACACTCTAGGAATGTTGTCATTGACTGCTCCTGTGTTTACATCCCACACAATTGACCTCCACAACAGGCATCTAGTTGCATAAAATGCCAACCACCTCATTTTAATACATGGAATTATTCTTTGTGTCCCCTCTCTGTATGGGTGGACAGCTCCTTTCAGCTGCTTCAGTCCAGCTGCCTCCCGTAATAATGCACTGGAATGGCGGCGGGGAAAATCTATATTGTGTTGCATCTGTGCACTGGTTCACATAGATTGGTAAAGGTAAAGGGACCCCTGACCATTAGGTCCAGTCGTGCCCGACTCTGGGGTTGTGGCGCTCATCTCGCTTTACTGGCTGAGGGAGCCAGCTTCCGGGTCATGTGGCCAGCACGACTAAGCCGCTTCTAGCGAACCAGAGCAGTGCATGGAAACACCGTTTCCCTTACTGCCGGAGTGGTACCTATTTATCTATTTGCACTTGACGTGCTTTCAAACTTCTAGGTTGGCAGGAGCTGGGACCAAGCAACGGGAGCTCACCCTGTCGCGGGGATTCGAACCACCAACCTTTTGATCCGCAAGTCCTAGGCTCTGTGGTTTAGACCACAGGACCACCTGCATCCTCACATAGATTGAGTAGCAGGTAAATGAGGGAACAGTTCAGGTGTTAGGTGTGCTACACACACATGGCCAATTTATACTGCACAAAAAAATGGGAGGAGAAAGGGAGGATTGTTAAAACCATACTTATGCATGTAAGGCTATCTGCTGGTCATTTTTGGATCACATTCCAAGTCATGAATACAGCAATGTTGGCCTTTACCATGCCCCCCCCCCTTACTGAATCCTCAGTGAATGCATGAAGCAACCCTGGGAATCCACCTCTTTTCTCAACGCCCTAGAACTGAGAGGCAAAATCCTGTTGTCATTTTTTTCTTCTCTTTAGCTACGAGTCATGCTGAAAGCATAAAGAAGCATCATTTTAAAGGAGTGAAGAAAAAGAAATGGATTTCTGAGGAACCCAAAAACCTCCCTCTCCCGTTGACAGCAAAAGGTATTTTGAAAAACAGTTTTTAGTAGGTCGAAAAAGTCACACAGGGCCAATCGGCTCATTTGGTCCTGCTTCAACATCAGAGGCAATCTCTTAAAAGGGGCGAGCTCCATATTTGAATTTCATGTCCCTGTCCATTGCCCTATATGTTGAGCAGCACTCAGTAGCTTCTTACAAGTCTGGGGAAAATATTGATTATCGTATTA
This sequence comes from Podarcis vaucheri, assembly GCF_965113315.1. Lineage (NCBI taxonomy): Eukaryota > Metazoa > Chordata > Lepidosauria > Squamata > Lacertidae > Podarcis > Podarcis vaucheri. The sequence goes on along the minus strand of NC_138748.1, from coordinate 36,779,551 downwards.
TTTCTTGCAGCAATGCATACTTCAAACCCTAAAGGTAAAGGGTATTGCCAACAAAATGATCAAAGCAAGAGTGCTGAGAATGCTTCTTATGTTCCTTCTCAGAGAGCCAGCGGGAGAAGTATTTCCTTGAGTTCTCCAGCAGCTGCAAGGTCACCCAATCTGACTTATGGTAAAATTGGTGCAACCAAAGAATCCAAGATGAATTTGGCTGCAGGTGAGCACATAGTCTCATAGACCCCTCCTCCTAGCATGGAAGTTTGCCTGTGTTATTAAGTTTGTGTTCTGTTATACCAAATTTGACTTAAACAAAAGACTGTCTTACAGAGAGAGCTTTTACCATTGTGGCGCCCTGAATGTGGAATGCTTTCCCTCAGCAGGTTCGCCTCGTGGCCAACACTGCTTTCTTTTTTAAAAAAGGAAAAGTTTCCCCTCCCATTTTCTCAAGATTTTAAGGTAGCTTTATGTACAATGAGCCCGCAGCTTGAGCACATTTAACTTGTGTGCATTCAGCATAAATAGGAGGCAGATAGTGGGTCAGCATCCAGGGGATAAGAGTTTGGCCTGCCCTTGCACCCAGTTGTGTTTTGACTAGTTATAGGTATGATCTCCAGAACATAAACCCCACATAAATTCAGGGCTTACCATACTGTTTACTGTTGACTGTTCTTTTACCTATCAGTCTCATCTATTGTTTGTAAGGTTATATATAAGAACTTGATTTTTTTAACCTTCTAAACTGTCTGTTTGTAATGTCTCTGTCTGGTCAATAGCTATTTCTGAAGAAAAAACAGCAACTTATAATTTATGTTTATTACAAGGTAAAAGCACAGCCACAAGATTTTGCTGCAATTTGGTGGGGTTTTATTCAGTTCAGATACAAATAGAGATAATTTGTTGTCAGATGTGGCAAGAATGGTTTGGACGGTCTAATTCTTCTCCTTTTGTCTTTATCCTTCTTAATGTTTATTTTGTTTGTTTGCTTGTTTGTTTTCTTATAAATCTGTCCCAACTCTGCCAATTTTGTAGTGAGAATGTCATAAAAATCAGACAATGAGTTCCTCTAGTTTAAATTTTGTCTTGAAGTATTGCGACCTCTAAGCCTTACGTTATGCTCAGAAACTTGTTTGGTTAATTCTCTGTGTGGTTTGATATTTTGTCATTTTGCAGTAGTTCTTCTTGTTTTGTTATATTAAACCTCAGTAAAAAAAAGAAATAAAAAAGAAATGAGTGAGAGGTTTGGGTATCATCTGAATTACCTCACCCAAAACTTTCACATGGATGTTAAATAGCGTGGGAAATAAGATGGAACTTTGTAGTATCTTTGGAGTCCAATGTCCTATGAGTTCTTTTCCAGGCAGGTGATCTAGAAGTATATCATGGTCATTGCTATTAAGCACTATTGCTAGGACCTGGACAATCAACAACCATCTTCCTCCTGTCTGTTTCCTAATGGAAGTCAACCACCAGGACAATTAAAGCAGTTCCAGTCCAAATCGAATATTAGAACAGATCTAAATAATTGGTTTCATCCAAGAATACTTGGAGTCCCAATAGCACTTCTGTAAGATTAGTGAATTTGGCGTAGGAGTTGTTGGGTTAATTAAAGGGTTGAAAAGTCCCAAACAGCCAATGGAATTACACCTTCTTTTAAGGAAGTATTTACTGGTCCTGCCACCCATATGTGTTAAGCTTTCCCTCTCCCAAAATCTAGTTCATGTTCCCAGGTTGAAAATGGAATGCATTCTCCCTTGGGGTTAATATGCTTTTCGAAGTGATCTATGATTTATGTGATGTCAGGTAACATCATGGCTAAATATCTCTCTCTCTCTCTCTCTCTCTCTCTGTGTGTGTGTGTGTGTGTAACTAGATTGGCAGAATATGATTATAATTATTGCTGAAAATGTAAATCAAACTGTATTTTTCTTTACAGAGAGGTGCACTTCAGCATATAATATACCAGCTTGGCGAAAAAGAAGCCCACATACTAAAGTATATACTAAAGCGGAAAAAATGCATTCAGGTATTTACAATGCCAATATGAAGGTATTTGCTAAAAATGAAAGAAAATTAGAAAGTGGGGAACATTTCTAAAGAGCTAGTATCTTATTATGTAGATTACTTTATCTTTGTATATTGCTAGTGGATAGGAGGGGAGAACTCACGAAATCTGTTTAGTGTTGGAGCCTATGCACTTGTGCCCCAGAGACACTCGGGATAAGAAGGAAAAGTGTTGACATCTGAGATTTGTTCTTTAAACTTGTGTTATTTAGACAAACTGACTCAGGACATCCCTTACTGCTTTTCTCAGTTGTTACTCTCACATAGTAACTGGGCTTGGATGCAGATGACAGTTTTCTCTCTCCAGTTGCGTGTTGGCTACATGGGAGGTTATCCCACCCATTTCTGTCCTTTACTAGATAATACTGATCTCAGAAATATCAAGATTATATGGTGTTTTTTATGTGAAAGATCCCTCAGAGCTCCTGGTACTGTAGTTATGCAGCCACCCCCCTTTTTTTTATCCCACTGACCTCCATTCCCAGCATAGTCCCCTTCACCTGTTTTGGGCTTCTTGGAAACTTCACCTGTGCCTTCTAGAAGGGTATCCTGAGTTTCCTTGCTGCCCTTTCACATTTGCACACATTTCCACTGACTGTGCCATCGTCATTGCTCCCAGTCTAGCATATAGTCTGATAGGAAACTATAATGAGATATATGGGATTGAAGTTGGGCTGGGAGGGGATCCGATAAGCTGAACCAACATACCAGAACCACAAAGGGAGGGGGAAGTGTGATGATGTCCTGAGTAACAGAGGGTACAGATGACATGTGGCAGTCAGATATGCAAAATGATAACTTGCGTCAATCTGTACTTTTGCCTAAATCCAGCCCAGGGTTGCCAATGTGGTGCCAGATGTTGTGGACTACATCTCTCATCTTTCCTTACCCCAATGGCCATGCTGACTGGAGTGGATGGGAGTTGGAATCAACAACAGCTGGATGGTACCAGGCTGGCTATCCCCGCTCTATCTAGATGGTGGTCTGAAAATGGAACGGTCCTGCCCATGTATTAACATCTTGAGATGAGGCTCTTCTTCATTTGTGTTTGTTGGGTAAACTTTGCTATGTGTCAATGAGGAATAAAACCTTCTTGTTGGCGTCTCCATCTGTGGAATTCCTTTCTTAAAGGAATATGACTGGTGCCAATGTTAAAATCATGTTACAGCCATTTCAGTGCCAGCCATTTATTTGTCCAGCTTTCTTTTTGTTTGTTTGGTTTGAAGTTTAGTTTCCAGTCGTTTCTGCCTGATTTTAGTGTGTTTTTATTTATTATAATAATGTATTATCTGTTACTGTATTATACTAAATTTTTGGGTGCTTAGTAACTTTTGGAAGGAATTGAAAAACATTCCTGTTCACCCAAGCATTTGACAGCTGTAAGATGCTGTTTCTGGCAGTGTTGAAATTATTAGCTGTAAGGATATGTGACTGTTTTATTTTGTTTTTAATTGCATTGTTTTGTTGGTTGCTGCTCTGAGCTCCTGAAGGAGGGAGGGCAAGATAGGAATTTTATTAATATGTATTATACTTTCATGTGAAATAGCCATACACAGTAGAATATGAATTCTGCTTGGAGGAACTTGTTCCTGAAGTTCTTTTTCATTGAGGCCTGCTTCCAAGTATTATCTGTTTTTATCTTATTTTCTTACTTTTATATCCCATCTTCCTTCCATCAAGGAATCCAAGGAGATGTACACATGGTTCCCAGTAATTGACCCATCCAGGCACCAACCAGACCCAGATGATGTTTGGCTTTTGTAAAGTAATAACCTCAAGTGCCTTCAAGGCATGCCCTAGGACAACAGTTTGTATTGTGCAGAGGAAGTGTACCCAAGACTGTTGTCCAGGGTGCTGATAGATGGACTTTTAAACTCTGGCAACTATAATTAGATTATTTCCATTTTTTTTAATTTATTGAGGCTCCGTTTCATGTCAGTTATAGTCCCAGTTCCATATATTATTGTAGTCAGTGGTTTACAGCATCTCTGTTGTGGAACACTTTGATTCTGTAAACTTCACATTTTGGGTGCCTGTGTTTTCAAATTGTGTGTGTATCTTCATTTCAGAGCCCAGAAGAAATGGGAGCAGATAAAGTGGAAGCAGATTTGAAGGAGAGGGAAGGGCAAAAAAGAAGTGAAATTCTGATCTTACTGCCATCATAAGGGAAACAAAAGTGAAAATTCAAATGATACGGTTATCAAGGAATAAAACTGCAGATGCAAAGGTGACAAAATTTAACACTCAAAAAGCAGGAAGTACAGAGAGGCTAAAACATACGTATTAAAAATATGTAAACAAGGCACATCTTTCTGAATGAGTTATTTTGCAACTAAAGTTTAAATATTGTTTGACAGTTTTACAGCTTTAGAAGTTTCCATGTCCCTCCCCCTCCAGAATACAGTGCCAGCAGGATTTTAGAGATGGTAGTACGGATCATATGGTAGATTTTGACAGACAAATCTGATTCCCCCTTTTCTATAATGCTGAAATAGCAATGTTGTGATTAATGAACGCACAAGCTGTTGTTTTTCTGTATTCTAGGAGACCATGATTCAGCATGACTAATCCTAACAATGCTTGTTCAGTGGTTTTCTGAACAATACAGACAATAACTGTCTGAAATTCTGAGGATAAGAGGGGCTCATTAAATGCAAGCATTGTGAGAGTTCAATTAATGCAATCATTTTCACTTAGTAGTCATGCTACCCAAATTTGACATTGGGACAAGAATGAATAAAGGAAACATTACCTTCTAAAGTATCTGAGTCCAATTCTTGCGTTGGACTTCCACTAAGCTTCAATAATATTTGCCCAGCTGATTCTCTAGTCAAGAGAGAGGAGGCTAGAATGGAAAATGATCAAGTCTTATCTTTCCTAAATTCAGAGGGTTGATTTTTGTTTTTTTTTTGCCTTTAGATATCTCAAGCAAAATGTGCACAAAGGACTTTAAATGAACTGTTTATATATCAAGTTTGCATGTGGTTTGGGATTTCTGTAATTAGCAGTGGCTGAATTCTTGTGAATGCTTGCAGTTTATTCCCAATTCTTTGGTCTCCAGATTTTCCAACACCGCACATCTCCTTGTTAAGCTTTGTTGCTTCCTGACCTTTCCAAGAAAAGAATGCTGCAGTCCTACATGAGCAGAAAGATGGTGTAAAGTAGCACCCAATTTAACCTGTCTTTCCCTGCTACATTGCTTTTGCATTGTAAGACAGGAATAGGATCATGGCACTAATCTCACATTCTGTTGCCTTTACAGTCACTGGAAACTTAAACCCGTTGTCTTGTGTGGACTTATTAGATGTGCCCATTCTTACAGGCACATCCTTATGGCTATATTTTTTCAGAATCTTCCTGAACACTTTGCATTCTAACTTACCTTGTACTTCCAATCAGAAAGAGAAGCAAGACAAGCACAGAATATATGTCAGCTTTGAGGCCAATAGAAAAACGTAATTATATTTTTTTTTGAGAAGGATCATATTTTAACATTCTAAAGATGCAGTATGTTGTTGAAACTGTTTCTCCCCCCCCCTTCCTAATTGGATGCTGTACATTTGAATTTCTAGGCCACATAACCCTATAGCTATGTTTCACATCTTGACAGCCCAAAGCAATTTAAATTTTTAATTCCAAAAGGCCTCATGCGTAATTCTTGTTAACTGGCTTGGACGGGGGCAGATACTCACATGCTTTTTTCATGCAGAAGTGTTCATTTTTGCAATTACTACCTTCTCAGCAATTTTGTAATTCAGTATGAGAAATATTGCATTGTGATAATGTGCAATATTAAGGCTTCATGTCTGCAAATGCTGGCATGCTAGCCGGGACATATTATTCACTCTAAAGGTTAAGCACCCTTAAGAGCAGAACGAGTTCCCTTCCCATTGCCAAAGAAGTTTAGTTTGCGGAATGAAAAGTGAGAGGAAGGGTATTATCACAGCTTGGCTATTTTTCTATAGGACTATCCAGCACCAACCAGGAGGTTCTCAAGCTAGGGTGTTTTTTTTTTGATGGAAATAAAGCAAACATTTTGACCCTTGATAAACAAAGGACAAACAAGTTATGAAGTGTATGTGCATATCATAGTAAAATAACCCTGGAAAAGAGCCCGGCCTGCTTTTATGTTCAACAACAGTCTGGATAAATCAGTAGGCAAAAACTCTTTCATAGCATGGAAACAACATTGTCACCTGCTGAAATCTGCAGGTAAAGTTTTGCTTGAACAAGGACCTGCAGTGACTAGTTCAAGACCCCTTCCTTCTCCACAGACCCTCTTGGGTGTTAAGATCTGCAGGGGGGAGCCCTCTTGGTAGTTATTTCCAAATAGAGGTACCTCTTTACCTTGGCCGTTGACACCTGAGGTGTGTGTGTTCAGGTCCCTTCCTATTCCGGAGATTGTAACCTGCTTTAAATCCTGAGTTTGAAATTGTTGCAAGCTGTCCTGAGACTTGCTGGTGAATGGTGGGTAGTCGTCGTCGTCGTCGTCATCGTCGTCATCATCATCATCATCACCACCATCATTTATGCTTATTGTTATGAGTTTGGGAAGGAAGAAGTAGGTTGTATGTGAGATCCTTCTCTAACCCCTGAATCCAGCAAGTGTTAAAATATAAATCTGGCCAGCTTCCTGTGTGACCCAGGTGATCACCTGGGTGATGGACCATTAGGAGAAAAGAGGAAAGGGGTCTCTGTGTGAGATGGCCAATGAGTTGGCCCCCTCTCAACTCAGAGATAGTTAGAAGGACAAGTCTGAGTTTAGAGTTAAAGTGGCAATGATGTGACCTGGAAGCAAAGCAGCAAGCTGGAGAGAAAGTCAGAGCAACATTTGAGAGCAATGTCTGAGTTCTGTTTGAATCCAAGGCTGTGACCCTTTTGGGGTGTTAATTCTGTGAACCCCTCATTTCCAAAAAGAAACATGGACCTTGAGGAAGCACCTGATATCCCTGGAATCTCGCACTACTCAGAGATTGGGGTAGTGTGCAACAATATACATGAGCACATACACAGTTTATGCACAAATACACTCTCTTTTGGATTCGTTTTCGTCATACATAAGCCTTTTCACAAGTCCATAGGGGAAATTGTTCAGATGACATGTGCAATCTGTGTCTGCTTCTGAAATGTGCACATAGCCCGTTTGAATTTTCTTTTGCCTGTTAAGAGGAAACAGTGCCAGCTGTTTGTGAGAGTGACTGGTGATGGTTCCTGTAGTGCCCAGAGCTATTCTAAGAAGCTCCTACACAAATGTGAAATTGCCTTCCCCTGAGACTCAGGGCTGCTTCACACATGGTAACATTTCTACATAGCAGGAATGGAATGTGACAATTTCTGTTTGGGGATTTTGTCATGGATGAAGGAACCTGAGGAAATTTCAAAACTCTTAAAACTTTAAAAAGAGAGAGTAAATGCCAATGTTTCACTGATGAGAGTCAGCACAATGGATAATAGTGTATTATCCCCTCAAACCCAATGATAGTGATGGTGCAGAGGAAGTTTTAATTTTACAAGGATGGTGCATTAAAAACAAAAGCAACATGAATGAATTTGGTTCTCAAAAGCAACGGGGTGCAAATGGTTATGGAACAGTAACCACTAGAGGGCAATATTAGCACATGTATGGAACTTTTTCATTAAACCTTCCCATCACAGTACTTAGGCGATAAAGAGTTGTAGTCCCGATTATCATTTACAAAGAAGTTTGTATGGAAATCTCATTTGCTATATTAGGGTGCCTTTTAAAAAGTATGTTTCAAAAGACTTTATTCTAGCAGAGAGGGGAATAGAAGAGAGAAACTGGAAGACAAGAGGAAGCAGTGAAGTTAGGATAAGGCAACTGGTAAACACCTGATTAGACTTGTCCTGTGTATTACATTGAGAAAGATTGTGAGGCATTTGCCTCCTGAACATACAAAAACAAATCTAATTTGTGGTGGGAGCACATGCCTTGTATGTGGAAGTTCTCAGGTTTATTAATATTCTCTTAAAAGAGACCTGGAAACACGGGATGTGAAAGAGCTGCTATTAGCCAGAGAAGGCAAAACAGCCTTACCAATTATAGTACAGCTCATGATAACCCAGGAATCCTATATACCATTTAAGGTTTTAAGTCATTAACGCCATAGACATTTCCACCTGAAACTGTGAAATGTTTCCTCCCTGCCTAGAGTTCCATGAGCCCTGATGTTTTCATAGGGATTCTTGTGCAAGCTGGCTCCCCATTTCACTTCAATAGATGGGGCAGTTCTGAAATCAATGAGAGAAAACTTGTCACACAAATCATTGCCGGTATCACTGCACATGAAAATGCTTGTAGACTGAGGCATTTGTATATGCCAGTAGTCCATGGTATTTGCTAGGGATGTGCATCAGGCTCTGAGTATACCATGTATACCCTGAATTATGATGTGAACCAAGGTGAGACCCATGTCAGGTGTCATTCTGATATTTGGCAGGTGCCATTCCCTCAGCAGGTTGACCATGCCTGCAAATTGCCACAATGCTGGCAGAAAATAAATACTTACAGGCTTCCTCTTTCTTTCTTTCTTTCTTTCTTTCTTTCTTTCTTTCTTTCTTTCTTATCAATTTAAATTTAAAGGTGCCCTGCATAATCATGCCCTGCTACAATTTGGGAAGGTTAATCTACTCTTGAAAGGTTGCCATGCATGCAGATTCTGTCCATTTTGGTGAAAAGGGAGGAGAGATTATAGCCAATTTTAGATTGCCCATTATAGTAAATGGGAGTGGCTCCCAAACAGCTCAGGCTACTTTGCAAAGCTACAGACACAACTACAAGTTGTTTTAAAACTACTTACAATTGCAGAAATAAGGTGGGTCCCAAAAATATCTGCCTCAGGTGTCAAAAGCCATGGCAAAGAGATGTGTCATCAGCAATTGTGAGAAGCTGTATAACAAAGGTGACACCACAGATATTTCCCTCTCCAGGACCACTGCTCCCCCCCCCACACACTCCAAGCTTCTAAGCATGGAGGAACTATCTAGGGGGACCCCACTGCCAATATTGGGACCCAAGAGAATCTGTAGGGAAGGAGGTGGTCTTTCAGGTACTTGGGACCTGAATTGTTTAGGGCTTGAAACACTAATGTGATAACCTTGAATTTGAGACAAAGGTCCGTATAGTTAAAGCCATGGTTTTCCCAGTAGTGATGTATGGAAGCGAGAGCTGGACCATAAAGAAGGCTGATCGCCGACGAATTGATGCTTTTGAATTATGGTGCTGGAGGAGACTCTTGAGAGTCCCATGGACTGCAAGAAGATCAAACCTATCCATTCTTAAGGACATCAGCCCTGAGTGCTCACTGGAAGGACAGATCGTGAAGCTGAGGCTCCAATACTTTGGCCACCTCATGAGAAGAGAAGACTCCCTGGAAAAGACGCTGATGTTGGGAAAGATGGAGGGCACAAGGAGAAGGGGGCGACAGAGGATGAGATGGTTGGATACTGTTCTCGAAGCTACCAGCATGAGTTTGACCAAACTGTGGGAGGCAGTGGAAGACAAGAGTGCCTGGCATGCTGTGATCCGTGGCGTCATGAAGAGTCGGACATGATTAAATGTCTAAACAACAACAAAAAGGAACTTTGGGGCTGGTGCGCACCCATAGCATCTACAACATCTCATATTGCCTGGAGAACGGCAATGCATTCAGGACTCTTTCTTCACAAAAGATTTGTCACCAGTGTTAAAAACAATAAATCTGTATTGGAAAAGCTGTGATGGTAGCTAAATATGGAACTCGACGCTAGGTGTGATCAATAACTATTGGGAAGTGGCAGTTTGTGTCAAGGTGCCGACACCTTTATCTCCACGTTGGAGCAAGAGCGTGTTCCACAGAGGAGTAACGGCAAGAAATCCCCCTCCGATAAGGTTATGGCAATGTTTCAAGTCTAAAAGCTAGCAGATGTTTAATATTTCTTTCCTCGAGGCCACAGCTACCCTGCTGTTTTGATTTAGCATGTTAGAAAAGCTCTCAGCATGGCCCAAGCTGAAACTGTGGCAGAATATACATCTTCAAAAGTTCAACTCATCTTTGTTCTCGCGTCTCCTTTGCCCTTGGTCGCGGTGCACGGTTTTGAAGCAGTGCTCCACAATGAATCTCAGAGGCTTTTCCTAGGCTTCTTCCAGTATTGTTGCGGGGAGGGGGGCAAGGCTAGGAAAATCCCTTTTAATTTATCAACAACAAACTTTAACCTGAAACATGCTCATTGTCATTAGCCGAATGGCAACTTCTCTCCTGGGATGAAGGAAAGCTTGGAGAGTGGCTGGTTGTTTTATTAGGACCGTGACATGGAAGGAAAAGGTTAAACCCCTTCTGTGTACATGCTATAGTCCCAATTCTGCTCCACCCTGTGTGGGTGCTGTTAAACCACATACAGAGAGATGTGAAATACATTTTTCATATTTCCTCTAGTTTGTGCCTTAGAATTTAGACTAGACGATGTAGACATTATTGGCTTAAAATTCAGCAAGATAAACCCCGCTAGCCTGCATTTCAAATTGTATTTGCATATTGTTGTGTACACCATAGAATCACAAACTTTGGAGGGACCATGAGGGTCATCTAGTCAACCCCCTCCTATGCTGTTGTGAACTGCCTTGGGATCTCTGGGTATAGAAATTTAATTAATTGATTATGATGAAGAAGATGATAAATGCAGGAATCTCAACTAAAGCATCCATGACCAATGGCCATCCAACGTCTGCTTAAAACCTCCAATGAAGGAGAGTCCACCATCTTCTGAGGGAGTCCATTCCACTTTTGCTGTCAAAGTTCTTCCTGATTTTGAGTTTGAGTCCTACCCTCCAGAGCAGGAGAAGCAAGCTTTCTCCATCTTCCATGTGACAGCCCTTTAGATATTTGAAGATGGCTATCATATCTCCTCTCAGTCTCCTCTTTTCCAGTCTAAACATACCAACTACCTCAACTGTTCCACATAAGGCTTGGTTTCCAGACCCTTGGTTTCCAGACCCTTGATCATTGTGGTTGCCTTTCTTTGCACACATTCCAGCTTGTCAATATCCTTTTTAAATTGTGGTGCCCAGAACTGGATACAATATTCCAGGTGTGGTCTGGCTAAGGCAGAATAGAGAGGTACTGTGACTTCCCTTGATTGGGGCACTTCTGTTGATGCAGCCTAGAATAGCATTAGCTTTTTTGCTGCTGCGTCACACTGTTGACTCACCATTGACAATGTTGGCTTGTGGTCTGCTAAGACCCCACGATCCTTTTCACATGTACTACTGGCAATCAAGGTGTCCCCTATCTTACATTTGTGCAGCTGGTTCATCCTGCCTAAGTGTAGAACTTTACTTTTGTCTTTATTGAGTTTCATTCCAGTACTTTGGGCCCTGTTCTCCAATCTGTTAAGGTCATCTTGAATCCTCATTCTATCTTCTGCAACATTAGCTACCTGCCCAGTTTGGTGTCATCTTCAAATTTGATGAGCATCCCCTCAATTCTTCCAGCCAAGTTGTTTATAAAGACATTGAACAACAATGGACCGTGCGACACCACACTTTTTACTTTTTTCCAGGATTTGGCCAGTCAAACAGCTACAAATCCACCTAACAGTTACCTTGCCCAGCCCACATTTTACAAGTTTCTCTGCAAGAATATCTTGGGGGTCTTTGTCAAAACCTTACTGAACTCAATATACACTACATCCCCAGCATTCCCTTGATCCACCAAGCTTGCAACTCTTATAGGGGGGGGGAACCAAAGATAAATGAGATTTGTATGTGTTTTGAAGTTGTGGTCTGTGGGCACAGAGGGGGTCTAACATTTTCAAGTTAGTAGCTTGAAGTTGATTTGGAGTGTGGGAAATGCATCAAAACACAGTATTACTCAAGGAACAACGTACTTAACATTGTGACTATATGGCTACACACACCAGTAGTGGGAGAAGAAGAAGAAGAGGAGTTTGGATTTGATATCCCGCTTTATCACTACCCTAAGGAGTCTCAAAGCAGCTCACATTCTCCTTTCCCTTCCTCCCCCACAACAAACACTCTGTGAGGTGAGTGGGGCTGAGAGACTTCAGAGAAGTGTGACTAGCCCAAGGTCACCCAGCAGCTGCATGTGGAGGAGCGGGAACGCGAACCCGGTTCACCAGATTACGAGTCTACCACTCTTAACCACTACACCACACTGGCTCTAGGGAGGGCACTAGATGCAGAGTAAATGGAAATGTGTAACCAGCCAGGGTTGCCACATCCTGTCTGATAGAGAATTCTGTGTCTCTTGGAAACCTGAATGCTCCAAAAACTAACAGTAGCTGGTCTGATGTAAGATACTGTATCAATATTATCTAGTTTGTAACCTTAATTAAGGCACTGAGTCAGGCCAACGATCCATATAGCTCAGTACAACCAGAACTGACTGACTCACATTTAGAGTAATCAAGCCAATGTTTTCCAACTCTGCTACACAAGGGGAATGTCTAGACGTAAGTGTTCACGCTTAGAATGAAATAGCTGCATGGCATCTGCTTCCATGAACTACCACTAGATGAAAGCATGCCCCAGTGCAGCAAAAGGGGAGACACCCCAGCACCCTTGTGAGATTTAAACAATGGCATACAGCTTTCTTTACCCACAAGGTAAAGTGCCTTCTGTCTGCCACACCAACTATTTTTTTTTTTTATAAAATTTTTATTAGTTTTACAAAAGTTTTTATAACAAACAAACATAAAAGAAAAACAAACAAACAAACAAATATAATTTCAAAATATCCTTTCATAGACTTCTTTCCTCGGACTTCCCCATACCTCCCCTTTCTGCATCCTCATGTCCAAATTTTATAGCAACTTATAAATATTCTTTCCCATCCTAATTCATCATAGTCCTTTCTTAATCTAATCTTATATTACTGCAACCCTTTGTCTCTGTAAAATCTCGACATTCTAAGCTTCATCAAGTTTATAATAGTTCTTAAGATAAATCTTGAATTTCTTCCAGTCTTCTTCCGCAGTCTCCTTTCCCTGGTCACGAATTCTGCTCGTCATTTCCGCCAATGTCATATAGTCAATCACTTTCATCTGCCATTCTTCCAAGGTGGGTAAATCTTGTGTCTTCCAATACTTTGCGATCAGTATTCTTGCTGCTGTTGTTGCATACATGAAAAAAGTTCTATCCTTTTTTAGCACCAATTGGCCGACAATGCCCAAGAGAAAGGCCTCTGGTTTCTTAAGGAAGGTATATTTAAATACCTTTTTCATTTCATTATATATCATCTCCCAGAAAGCCTTAATCTTCGGGCATGTCCACCAAAGATGATAAAAAGTACCTTCAGTTTCCTTACATTTCCAACATTTGTTATCAGGCAAATGGTAAATTTTTGCTAGCTTAACTGGGGTCATGTACCACCTATAGACCATTTTCATAACATTTTCCTTTAAAGCACTACATGCCGTGAATTTAATACCAGTGTTCCACAACCTTTCCCAGTCAGCAGACATAATATTATGACCAATATCCTGTGCCCACTTAATCATAACTGATTTAACTGTTTCATCTTGTGTATTCCATTTCAACAGCAAGTTATACATTCTTGACAAGTTCTTAGTATTGGGTTCTAACAGTTCTGTCTCAAGTTTTGATTTTTCCACCTGGAAGCCAATTTTCCTGTCTTGTTTGAAAACCTCCATTATTTGATAGTAGTGGAGCCAATCTTGTACTTTTGGTTTTAGTTTTTCATGGCTCTTTAATTTCAGTTTCTCTCCATCCTGTTCTAAGATCTCACAATACTTTGGCCATCCGTCCTCCATATTAACTTTCTTGTGGGCCTTAGCCTCTAAGGGTGACAACCATCTAGGGGTTTTGTTTTCCAACAGATCTTTATATCTCATCCAAACATTGAACAACGCTTTCCTTACAATATGATTTTTAAAGGCACTATGCACTTTGATTTTGTCATACCATAGATATGCATGCCAGCCAAATGCATTATTGAAACCTTCTAAGTCCAAGATATCTGTATTCTCGAGGAGCATCCACTCTTTCAGCCAGCAGAATGCTGCTGCTTCATAGTACAATTTTAAGTCCGGCAGGGCAAATCCCCCTCTTTCTTTTGCATCTGTTAATATTTTATATTTTATTCTGGGCTTTTTGCCCTGCCAGACAAATTTCGCAATATCTTTCTGCCACCTCTTGAAACAGTCCATCTTGTCAATAATCTGCAAAGTTTGAAATAAAAACAACATTCTTGGCAATACATTCATCTTAATCACTGCAATTCGGCCTAACATTGACAATCTCAAATTTGACCATATTTCTAGATCTTTTTTAATTTCTGACCAGCATTTTTCATAATTATCCTTATACAGATTCAAATTTTTAGATGTTAAGTTAACCCCTAGATATTTCACCTTCTTAACCACCGTCAGACCTGTCTCTTCTTGAAACTTATTCTTTTCCATATCTGTTAGGTTTTTCCCTAAGACTTTAGTTTTTTGTTTATTCAATTTAAATCCGGCTACCTGCCCAAATTGTTGGATTATTTCCAACACTCTTTTTGTACTAGTGTTTGGCTCCTGCAAAGTCAATACAAGGTCATCTGCGAACGCTCTTAACTTATAGTGTTTAGTTCCGACCTGTACACCTTTAACTTGCTGGTCATCTCTAATCATGTTCAGCAACACCTCCAGGACCGAAATAAAAAGCAATGGGGAAATTGGGCACCCCTGTCGTGTTCCTTTTTCTATCTTAAGTTCCTCAGTTATTACATTGTTTACAATTAGCTTAGCTTTTTGTGCCACACCAACTATTTCAGCAAACGAAGCAGCAGGCAACCCCACAAGGCTCTGCAGATCAAATGTGGTATGCTGGCCTGGCAGCCATGGACAGAAAGTCTCTACAGAGGGTGGTGAATACAGCACATGATATCATTGGCTGTCCCCTGAGTCTGTGAGATGACATCGCAAGGGATTGTTGCCTTAGGAGAGTGAGAAAAATTCTCAGGGATGACTCACACTCCAGCCATCACCTCTTTAATTTTCTACCCTTGGGCAGGAGATATAGAAGTATAATCAGCCGTACCAACAGGCTAAAAAATAGCTTCTATCCGTGGACTGTTAGGCTGTTGAACGAAAAATAACATAGTGAAATTGACTAGCGAGGTGGTGCATTGTTTGATAAGAGATTGAATGTTTTGTGGGGGAGGCGCGTTTAATTTCATTGTACACAGGTTGTATAATGACAATAAAGGTATTATTATTATTATTATTATTATTATTATTATTATTATTATTATTTTATTTTGACTGCAATGTTATCACTCACTTCAGAGACAGCTAGTGTTGAAATGCAAATACACAGATTTGACATTTGCTGCACATGAAGCCCTTAACTGTAAATAAATTCATCACTTGAGCTAACACCTTAGGGGAGAGTGGGTGGGCAAAAACAGGTACCACAATGTGAAATGGGTTTGGGGATGTAGCAATTCTGTTTGGGGGTTTCTAACCCTAAAACAGCTTTCCCCAACCTGTTCCATTCCAGGTACATTGAACTACAACTCTCCTCAGCCCCAGCCAGA
The DNA here is from genome assembly GCF_965113315.1 of Podarcis vaucheri. Taxonomy (NCBI): domain Eukaryota; kingdom Metazoa; phylum Chordata; class Lepidosauria; order Squamata; family Lacertidae; genus Podarcis; species Podarcis vaucheri. The sequence goes on along the minus strand of NC_138748.1, from coordinate 36,763,937 downwards.
ATGGATGAATGGAAATAATTCATATAATAAGGTGTAAGACACTAAGATGAAATGTGCCCGTAGGCTAAAAGAGGTTCCCTAGGCTACACCTGATATAGTCAATGCAACACCACCATGTTGTAATTTTGCTGTTGCGATAGCTCCTTAAAACTGCACTTTAAGACGGCGTATACACCCATTGATAGGGCCCTCTTTATGCATGACTGTTGGAAGCCTGTTTTCTTTCTATAAGCCAGTTTCACATTTTTGACATCAACTTTGGGGGGGGGGACCTGTCTACATTATTCTGTATTAATGGCACTATCACTTTTTATTTTGATGTGCATCCACTTTAGACCTGATGTTAATACAGAATAACTATTTCCCTAAATGCATGCAATTTTTTGATGTCTAATGGCTATTGAAATTATGATTTAAATCCTTAGACATGACCTCATTATTCAACAGTGGCAGCTTCTGAATACTCAAGGCTAGACAGAGTTTGTGTTGCATTCTGAAAAGTCTAGCTACTCAATGCTTTTTTAAAAAAAGGGTGATTGCAGAAACTTATGAGACTTGTTTCTTTTAAAATTTTGACTTCTGTGCATTTAAATAGATATATTTTTTTCATTTTAGAGAAGTTATATGAAGTACTTTATATAAAATATATCCCATTTTGCTGTCCTCCACGCTGCCGCTAAAGCAGAATGGTTTCATTTAAAGTGCAATGCTATCCATGTATATTTGGAAGTAAATCTCTTTGCTTTTTATGAGGCTCAATCCAAGCAAGTGTGTTGTAGGCTGCAGCCTAGGCAGAGCCGTTCAAAGAGGGCAGGAGAGGGAGAATCACAAGTGAACAACTCCCATATCCAAAGCCCTGCCAGACTTGTCAGCTAGTATCTTCTTTTCAAGACTTTGCCTCACATTGGTCCCAAGAGGAGGAAAACTCAGTGCTCCACTCCTAGGCTGGCATACTTTTATGGGGGCACATTGCGGGAATAGGAGGGCTTTGGATTTAGCAGAGCCAAACATTTCACCGATCCACCACAATGCACCACCATAATGCTTCTTTTTTGCTTTCTCCACTGTCAGAGCACCAAGAGCTGCTCCACCACTGACCTCCCTGTCTGCCCAGAGGGAGATCCACAATATCATGTGGCTTTTGGGGTGTTGGTTTGAAAAACAAGACCTTAGGATTGTGTCCTTATAGAACTTATGATTATTATTATTTTTTAAAAAAATAGAAGACAGCCTTTTCTTTTCTTTTTTTCTGGCAATTTAAATTATCCAGATTTAATTCAGATGATGAATGTTCAGGCATGCTGTTTGCAAAAAAAGATTGTTGGGTGTGTATCTCTGCTGCTCCAACTTTAAGCCATGCTCTTTGGTGCTAATGTGTCTGCTGGTGGTTTTCATACCTGAGACATGGAGTTCACTCCATCAGGGCTCTTTGGAGGTCCAAACAGGCTATGCCTGGGATGACCTAATTGGGTTAGGGGTAGGATAGAAATAAAAAAAAGCATTTGCATGTTCTGGAGATCTCATTGCTGATACACACAACCCATGAGAATCCCTCTGATCAACCTGAATAGAGGTCGGGAAATACAACTTGGATGACAACATCCAAATCATCTCAAATCTCTACTACGACATACCACCTACAGGCAATGTGGACGTTTATGGAGTCAAGATGGTAGGATGCAGTTAATATGACAAATTACTGCTCCGTGACACCTAGTTCCACAATGGCTAAAGCCCTGAACAGGAGCTGGGGAAACTTGTCACGATAACGTCATGCAATTTCCAGTGAACATTTTTTTCTCATGGAGAACAACAAAAGCAGGATCAAATGATGTAAAAGACACTGCTATAGAATTTAGGCCTCCTGACTTCTCTTTCAGAGAATGGCCATATTGTGAGATATCATGTTGTACACAATATTGTTCTTAATCTTTGCAATGACTATAGCATTAGGATAAATTCTGCAGCTTTTACTCAGACTCCAGAAACCATTATCTACAAAGCTATACATTTGAGATTACAAGTGCCATAAGATCGAGGCCTGGTTCCAGAGGCCAAGAAGGTGAAAGACTATAGATTGTGAGATGAAATGGCATCACAAAAGACAATCTCAAAAAGGTTAACTGTACAGACTGTTGAATTTTCTGTATTCCAGGTATCAGGAACTTGTGACCCTCCAGATGTTGTATTCCTGTTTTTCTCAGCCCTAGCCAGCATAGCCAATTGTCAGGGCTGCTGGAGCTGAGGTCCATCAACATCTGGTGGACCACAGGTTACCCACCCCGTCATATTATTAAGTCTCATTTCTCAGTGGTTCCTGCCTTTGTTATGGAAGCCTTTAAACATGTCTTAAAATTCATCTGTTCTGAATTACCCCTTCTTAAAATTGTTGTTAAATTGTTGCTTTTTAAAAAATGATAATCTGATTAAAGTTATTTTATACTAACCTGTCAAAACGTTTCTGGCTATGTTTTGAAAGCCAGTATTTTCGGAGCTGTTTGAATATTTGTTCGGTGATTTTATTGTATTGGGGTGAGGCAGAGCCAGGCCCAAAATAAGCAGCCTAAAAATGCTGATATCCCATTCTACTCTTTAATACCACCCAACTGTCCCATTTTGAGCGAGGCATACCAGATTATCAGATGCCGACCTGGCTTCTTTCTCAAATCTTGGATCTCCTGATTTGGCTCCTTCCTCTTCCTCCTCTGTACTTCCAGAAGCTGGTGCTGTGATTTTGGCACTTCCGGAAGTACATTAGAGGACGTGGTGGAAGTGCAGGTGGTGGTGAATGGGCAGCCAGACAGAGAGGTGGTGCAGGTGTGTGTGTATGGAGGAAATGCTGTTGTGGGTCCATTTATTAGAAAGTTTTCTGCAGGAATCCCTTGTAACCCCATTCTTTGAACTACTAAATAAAACAGGATTCTCGAATAGCTCTCCCTGTGTGCCTCTAATAGATATGTGTTACCCACCCTGCTTGCAGAAGGAACGCTGTGACACTTCAGAATGATCAAAAGGTACCTTCAAAGACTCTCACCTGATGTGTTACTTGTTTTCCAGAGATTAGTAGAAAGGGATACATATGGGACATATAGGGATGACATTAATTTCCATTATGCATGGTTCTTGCCTTTATGTATAATGCATATCGTCACCAAAAAAGAATAAAAGTTACATTTTTCAATATCAGTAAGACTCCTGGAGAACCTGGTTGTTGTACACACTTCTACTTTCAGTTGGAGGTGAATTATTACTTAATAATATATTCAGAAGATGCTCCTGAGGATTAATGCTAAGCATTTCTCCCACATTTCCTTTCCTTTCCTTTCCTCATTGCACTTTCCGTCTGACATTGTGGCAATTGTTTTTTAGTATATTCTGCATCATCTTTTGTTCCCGAAGGGGGTTTAAAAATGGAGAGAGTTTTACTTATTTGTGAAATGTGGGGTATTGCAAGTCTTTGAATTTGCATTATAATATAACAAAGAGGGAGAGTAGTTTTTCCCTCATGGGCATTTTCCTTTCAGGCTCATTTTATTCTTTTTACAAAAAGGAAAACTTCTTGCCACTTTTTTTTTTTTTTTGCACCCAAAAGCAACTATTTTCAGGTTGACCTATCAGGGACATAGGTATTTGCCTCAGGGACACATGCTGATGGTTCTTTAATTGCTCTGTGATCCTGATGCAAACTGGAAGGCTATACAAGCAGTAAGACCAGGGGTCAGCAAACTTTTTCAGCAGGGCGCGGGTCCACTGTCTCTCAGACCTTGTGGGGGGCTGGATTATATTTTGGAAAAAAATAACGAACGAATTCCTTGTTGTTGTTTAGTTGTTTAGTCATGTCCGACTCTTCGTGACCCCATAGACCAGAGCATGCCAGGCACTCCTGTCTTCCACTGCCTCCCGCAGTTTGGTCAAACTCATGCTGGTAGCTTCGAGAACACTATCCAACCATCTCATCCTCTGTCGTCCCCTTCTCCTTGTGCCCTCCATCTTTCCCAACATCAGGGTCTTTTCCAGGGAGTCTTCTCTTCTCATGAGGTGGCCAAAGTATTGGAGCCTCAGCTTCAGCATCTGTCCTTCCAGTGAGCACACAGGGCTGATTTCCTTCAGAATGGATAGGTTTGATCATCTTGCAGTCCATGGGATTCTCAAGAGTCTCCTCCAGCACCATAATTCAAAAGCATCAATTCTTTGGCGATCAGCTTTCTTTATGGTCCAGCTTTCACTTCCATACATCACTACTGGGAAAACCATAGCTTTAACTATATGGACCTTTGTCGGCAAATATATATGCCCCACAAATAACACAGAGATGCATTTTAAATAAAAGCACATATTCTACTCATGTAAAAACATGCTGATTCCTGGACTGTCCGTGGGCCGGATTTAGAAGGAGATTGGGCCAGATGCTGCCTTAATTTGCCTACCCATGAGTAAGAGGAATCCAGTCTAAGAGCCCCCTTTAGCCTACCCATGCCTTCATTCCCAAAGAACTGGCAGACTATCAGTTTCCTTGAGCTTGCCTATCAGGGATTTCCAGTGCTGCTGGACTGCCTCCTGTCAGTTTGCCTACCTGCCTGAAGAAAGATCTAGGAGGCCGATTCACCTGCCCATCAATAGCTGGGAGTAGCCTAGGCAGCATTCTCCAAACCAGTGCATTTTTCTCTCATCACTGTTGCTGCATCCTGACTAAATGATGCAAGCAAATAGGATGGCATTGCCCTCCCACCTTATATACCCAGTTGTGCACACGTGGGTACATTCATACAACCCAATGTAGCACCCTGCTTGTGGTTAACGCTTAGCTGGAATGAAATATTCAACGCAGCAACAGAGAAATAATAATTTATTTGTCAGACAAATAAATGAGAGGCACAGTGGTATATAGTTACCAAGCTCTGGCCTGCCTCCTGCCATTATGGCCAGCACTTATATTCCCTTAATCCAGCCCCCCTTTGCTTCTCCTGTGGCTGCCTCTGTTCAATCAGCCTGGTTGGATTTCCTATTGGCTGATTGCTATAATTAATTCTAAAAGATACACCCATATCCTCCTGTCCTTATATGGAACACAAAGAGCTATATATTGTTACATCTATAAATGACAAATAAGTAGTAATATATCTTACATGTGTCTCAACAAGGCATCTTAATTACCAGCTCACCTCTTGCCTTCCTTGCCCTCCAAAACAGATGGTTAATAATTTAAAATTTTATCTTGAACAGATGTCAGAGACCTTGGGTTCATATTCTCATGCATCATCAATGAAATATCTCCTTTTGGAGGTCTTTAAACAAAGGTCTGACAACCATTTGTCATGCGGGCTCGTTTTGGCGTCCCTTGTCTGACAAGGGGGGCTAAATACAACTATATGAAATCTAGCATTTCTTAAATCCTTTGCATAATTACATTTAAGACAATATATTTAATACATAACATAGGTAGCCTTTTAAAAGGAATAAGGCCTTTGTAAAGTAAAAAGGAACTCAGTAAAAAAACAGCTTCAAAAGAAGCCTCTCCAGTTTACAACCCCTCCTTCAGCCAGCTGCTTTTCCCATTAGAAAAAAAGACTTGCCAGCTAGATGCTTCCCCATTTGGTCTTGGCCTTTTAACCTTAGAAAGAAGATCTGGGTCATTTACTGGGAGGCACATTGATATTATTTTACTATTTACCAACTATTAATTATGTTTATCTCTGCCTTTTTTATCTTCTGTAACATGTAGGGTCAGTGTCCTGTAATTTCAGCTTTTACGACTTTGAGAATTGTTTTCTGCTATCAATCAAAAGGGGCCCTTGTCTAGGAGAATAAACATTACCAAGGTTGTAAACTGCTGGTCTTCTGCCTGGCTTGAATACTTTTAAAAATCTAAGCCCATTTAATTTAGGAACCTGATCAAGATATAAGCCAATATATGCCTTGATTAAAAATGCAGTCTATATTCAGATGCCACATTCCCCCCTTTCAAGCTCAAGGACCTTGCCACCAAGAGTCCTTGATAGCTTGAACTTCATCATATTCCTGAGTTAAAGCTCTGTATAGGGCCATGATATGAGGTAGAGTTTCATTCGAAATCATCTTGCTAATTGTACTTCTAAAACATGAAATGATACTTGGCATCATACATAAAACCATCACTACTACTGTCAAGAAAAACAAGCAAGACAATAGTATCCCTTTTAGGTAACCAATTGGTGAGCCATCCCATATCCCATCCTTCCCATGTTTGTACTGGGACATGTGCTATACTCTCCTTCTTTGTGGCCAACACACGGATTGCCTCACCATTATCTGAAATGTTAAAGCAACAGGCATTCCCTGTCAAGTTCAAGACTCCACATAGGGCTCCCTGCTTGGCAAGTACATAATCCATTCCCATTTACAGCTGCAAAATGACGGCTCTACTTTCATCCAGCTGTTATGCAATAAGTTCCACTACTGCTTGCAATCGAATTATTCTGTTTAGATTATAAATAGGATCCCGTGCCCCTTGTATGGGCTCACCAGGATTCCAGGAGGCAGGATCATAATAGGCTATAATGCGCTCTGGTGGCCAATCATCAGTACCGCTCCAACTTTGGGTACTTCCTCCTGCTATATGAGAAATATCAGCGTTTCTTCGTGTACGCTTGGCCAAATTAGTGGGCATAATCCACATTGGTGGTAATACCCCAGGAAACAAGTCCCACTCCATTTGGAAGGGAGTTTCTTGTATGCCCATTCTCCACATTTCCACCACAACCATCGGGTCTGAGGGTTTTGGTATGTGGAGTGCATAAGGCAAAGTATCACAAGGGGTATAGAGTTCACAGTGCAGTATGTTAGATTGCCTTTTTCTGTCACAGTTATGTTTCATACCACTTTCCATGCATGAATAAAAGAAGGTGCACAGGGCAAGGCATTCCGAGTTCGATAGGTAGTACCGTTTGCCCAGGTATTCTTAATATTATCCCAGGTATAGTGACAATGAGAAGAGCCTATCATGGTAGAATCAGCTGCATCTGATGATTTATGTACACAGAATTCCCCTTGTACAGGTATAACTCGTAATGGTTTAGTTGAGTTCCATCCGGGGAAATTCTGTATTTCTGTTTGGTGTGGCATTTCGCTTACCATACCAATGGCATCTAATGGTATCGGTAATAAGGGCATACCTCCCTCTGAATCATCTGGCCCAAAAGAGCAAACAAGGCAATTGGTCCTATTTGCAACATTGGCTACCATTTCAGCTAAACCTACCCACATATTGTGGTCATAGCGGAATCCATATTTAGCAAATTTGGTCAGATTCAAGGACCCTTCCCCTTCCCAAGGGATCAGGATTAATAATAAAATCATGTTGATGTCTAGCATATGCATTCCTTTCACAAAAGATTACCTTATTGTGATAGCAAATAAATATCAGTCCCAATATAATTCCCCCAGTGACAGAAATGGGGAACCACCAAGACCAAAACATATATCCCAAGGATCCCCAATGTGTAATATCTCTGATAATTGTTCCACAAGGGGGCAATCAATCAATTGTATAAGAGAATCTTTCCGCTCACAGTCTCTGGTTCAGACGCTCCTCAAGCTTCAGGCGTGCGCAGGTCAGCCAGCTTCCAGGTTGTGGCTGCAGCAGGCCGGTCGTCTAATGTCGCCCGTGACCCAGCCCGTTCCCCGTAGGGCTAGATACAGGGGTTTTTGGAGAGAGTCAGTTTTAAAGGATTAGAGGGGTCACCTTTGCACGTCCAACTGCCTTCGGACTTCTTCAAACGGGAGTGATGAATCCAGGGGGTCACCTCAGCTACCTTCACCGCTGTTGGAGTAGAGAGCAAGACGGTGTAAGGTCCACGCCACTTAGGTGCAAGTGGATCACGTTTCCACTCTTTCACCCATATGCTATGCCAGCCTGGAGCTGATGAATCGGCACGGCAATGCTGCACGGCGTGCGCTCGAGGGCCCACCTGTTAAGAAAAACAAACAAACAAACAAACACGGGAGAGAGACAAAAACACGGGAGAGAGATTGCACTTGTCCCTGTGTCGCATGGTCTCCTATTTGTTTGAGGTCAGTTGGAATATCCTGAACAAAGGAGGGCGGCCTCCCATACAGGAGCTCAAAAGGTGACAACTTAAGTCTTTTTGTGGGTGTGCACCGAACACGAAACAGTGTTATGGGTAACACGTCTACCCTCCTGAGACTTTAGACATATTAGTGGGCTTCTGGCATGCCCTGCAGATACCTTGCACAAGCATCTGGCAGTAGGTGTTAAGCCTGGCCAGGTGAATTGCATTGTTTGGATCCCAATTAGGATCTTCCAAGGGAAAGTTGTCCTGGAGATGACGGTCAATATTATAAATATTTCCCACTCTGGCCTGCTCACGCAAATGTATCTGTGCCTTTTCAATTATGTCTCTCCTTTCCTCAGTGGTGAACAGAGTATTCAGGAGCTGGCGGCAATCTGTCCAAGTAGGACTATGAGTATTTACTATTGAAGTCACCAAGTCCATCATAGCCCGAGGTTTTTCTGCGAAAGATAGGGTGTTTTCCAATTCATCAGATCCGTAGTTGTGAATGGAATGTACTGGAGGATCGAAGTTCGAGGTGGCCGTGTTCCGAGTTGCCCATTAACCAGCACAGGTTCCTCAAGTGCATCAAATACTCTTCTAAGAGGGGCTACGACGTGACCTTTCTCTTCGCTTTGCTCTAGGGGCCTCAAATCATAGGGGATGGTATTTGTCCCAAGGCGTTCTTTTAGCAGCTTTATACGCCTGGCTGTATTGCTTGCTGACCGATTAAGGTCTCCCTGTAACTTCTGTAATAATTCTCTAGGACTTGGATATACAGGGGTTTGGGGTAGGCAATCAGTTATTCCACTAAAAGAGACTGTAGATGGAGTTCTACTGGGACTCACAGGTGGAATAACCACTTCTGCTTGGGCTTTATTATAGGACTCCAATGCCTCCTAAAGATATTTATCATAATCTATCAAGGAATCAAGTTCTGTGACTCCACCCCCATTATTCATTCCACTTTCTTGCCTTGGGGTTACAACTGGTGGAGGGTTTGAATTAGGCTCCCTTCGATGTGGGATAGCATAGGGTGGAGATGGAAGCAGCTCTTCCTCTGGTCCCTCAAAAATGGGTTTGAGTTTATTTGGCAAGATTCCTTTCCTAGCTTCGACTTTTACAGCCAATAATTTGCATCGTTGGACTTTGCATTCCCTTATCCATGGAGGATTTTTATTTAATGTGCTCAGCCAGGAATCTATATATGAAAATTGTTCTGGGCACCCTCCAGTTTCTTTGGCGATGTTAGGCCAAAGTTTGCTTACTAAATTTATATCAAAGGTTCCTTGAGATGGCCATCCAGTATTTTGTTTCGGCCACTCTAGTTCACATAACGTTCTCAGGCGCTCTGGCGTCATTTTGACTCCATATGCCCCTGAGAAGGCTTTCTTAAAATTATTTAACATACATTTAAAAGGTGTATTTCCCCCCTTTGAACCCCCAACTCCCATTGTATGGCCCTGTGAAGTATCCACTCAGTCACTCACACACACACCTTACTGGGAAACGAAGTAGTACTCACTCCACACTTAGGTCAGCTACACATTGCTCTGTACTTTCTCACACATACAATGCGCCAGATACTTCTCACACACTCTACCTCCCATTCTTCCCTTTTCCCCCACCAGACCACCATCTGATGTACCCAGCCACCTAGCGTACTCAGTTCCCCTTTACTGAGACGCAGAAGTTTGATCAGGACTTCTCTTCCTCCCAATTAATTGGAGGGCCAAAACCCCTTAGTGCACTTACCCTTAGCTGGTTCCCTGTTTATTTCTCTGGTTCCCCCCGGTCCGTCGCCGTCAGTGGGCAGGGTATCAGACAGACGAGACTGCTGCGTTCCCCTGGAAAAAATTTTTCCAGTGCGCGCTGGGTAGGCAATCAGTTGTCCTCTCTCTTGTACCCCGTCCAGTAAGGCGAAGGGGCTGCGTTCCAGCAGACCACTTATCCGAGTCGCAGGCACCATAAAATGTAGCACCCTGCTTGTGGTTAACGCTTAGCTGGAATGAAATATTCAACGCAGCAACAGAGAAATAATAATTTATTTGTCAGACAAATAAATGAGAGGCACAGTGGTATATAGTTACCAAGCTCTGGCCTGCCTCCTGCCATTATGGCCAGCACTTATATTCCCTTAATCCAGCCCCCCTTTGCTTCTCCTGTGGCTGCCTCTGTTCAATCAGCCTGGTTGGATTTCCTATTGGCTGATTGCTATAATTAATTCTAAAAGATACACCCATATCCTCCTGTCCTTATATGGAACACAAAGAGCTATATATTGTTACATCTATAAATGACAAATAAGTAGTAATATATCTTACATGTGTCTCAACAAGGCATCTTAATTACCAGCTCACCTCTTGCCTTCCTTGCCCTCCAAAACAGATGGTTAATAATTTAAAATTTTATCTTGAACAGATGTCAGAGACCTTGGGTTCATATTCTCATGCATCATCAATGAAATATCTCCTTTTGGAGGTCTTTAAACAAAGGTCTGACAACCATTTGTCATGCGGGCTCGTTTTGGCGTCCCTTGTCTGACAAGGGGGGCTAAATACAACTATATGAAATCTAGCATTTCTTAAATCCTTTGCATAATTACATTTAAGACAATATATTTAATACATAACATAGGTAGCCTTTTAAAAGGAATAAGGCCTTTGTAAAGTAAAAAGGAACTCAGTAAAAAAACAGCTTCAAAAGAAGCCTCTCCAGTTTACAACCCCTCCTTCAGCCAGCTGCTTTTCCCATTAGAAAAAAAGACTTGCCAGCTAGATGCTTCCCCATTTGGTCTTGGCCTTTTAACCTTAGAAAGAAGATCTGGGTCATTTACTGGGAGGCACATTGATATTATTTTACTATTTACCAACTATTAATTATGTTTATCTCTGCCTTTTTTATCTTCTGTAACATGTAGGGTCAGTGTCCTGTAATTTCAGCTTTTACGACTTTGAGAATTGTTTTCTGCTATCAATCAAAAGGGGCCCTTGTCTAGGAGAATAAACATTACCAAGGTTGTAAACTGCTGGTCTTCTGCCTGGCTTGAATACTTTTAAAAATCTAAGCCCATTTAATTTAGGAACCTGATCAAGATATAAGCCAATATATGCCTTGATTAAAAATGCAGTCTATATTCAGATGCCACACCAACACAGCCACATTTCTACAAGGGAGTAATATGGGAAGGCATTGGCAGTGGGGAGGGAAGGTTATATGATGGGGACAGGTGTAACAGGTTCAGAGGCTTTGGTGGGAGAAATCGTAGTCACAAAAACACCTACAATACAAATATGTTGAAAAGCTCATAAGAAGTGATACATACTAGACACTCTTCTTATTTTTTTCCCTTTTAAACTAACAAACATAAGGCATAATACAAATGGATAAATATGGCAGAAAAGCACATAGCACATGTCAACCGCTCTGAGTTACTTAACACACATTTAATTAGTTTAAAATAATTGTTTTTTATGCCAAATCTGGCATGGGCCATGCTTAGGTTTACCTCTCCTATACTGCCAAGTTTCAAACCAGTCCATTGAATAATTTTTAATTATCCTGCCCCTCCAATTTCTCACCATAATGGCAGAAAGTGATCCAGCGTATTCATGCATAAAGTAGGACCACAACTGTGGCCCTGTAATTTTAAGCTATATTGTTTGCCTCTTCGCAGCACTTAAAAAGGCATGCAATTTCAACACAAGACAGGACAATAAAGAAAAAAACTGTTTAAATATTTTTAAAAGGAACCGCCCGGGTTCAAACAGCTGATGAAAAGCTCACCTGGAATTTTCTGTAAAATCAAAGTAAGCAGCCAGGCAGCATTCTGATTAAAGAGCAGAAAGCTGGTTAGAGACAAGATCGAACCATAAACTTTAATCAAGGAACCAGGACACAGAGAGATAATCAAGGGGGTGGATGGTTATGACAATAACAAAAGAAGTCCCTCTAAAGATTTCTTCAAGAGATTTTTTTTTAAAAAAGGATCAATAAATGAACATTAATCTTGCTTAGCGGTATGCCTTTAATTAAGAGCTGCCTCTTGATTGCCTTACATAATTGTGAAATTGCTCACAGGGGTAAAGAAATATTTTTCTCCCCTGGTCTATCTTAAACATGCCTTTGAGGAGGGCGGAGGGAAGTGTGTGCACTTTGAAGTCCAAAAGTTCTAAGCATCTTGTCAACAACATCTTGCAGGGAGAACTCCCCGCTGCCATATTAGTGACACTAATTCCCTCTGAGCTGCACTGCAGAGAGATGAAAAGCAGAGAGAAAAGGGTAAACAACACAGAGCACATGGGAATTGGAGCACAGAAAGTTGCACAAAAGTAGAGTGCAAGATGAAGAATGGGAACTCAGAGGAAGGAGCTGTCTGAAATACTCTTCATCTCTCAGCTTCTTGCTGCAGAAGAAACGTGTGGCTCGCAATTAGGAAAAGCAAAGCATCTTCCCCCCCCCCTACCGGGCATGTAGCTGAACTACTTTGGCTGCCTAACGATATGAAAAATGCATGTTTCATTAACTTTAATTTGAAAATGTACTGGAAAATTAGTCCAGAGCAGTGTTTTGATCCACAAACACAAGAAATCATCCCTAATAATTCCTGTTACATATTCAGCAGCTTCAAGTTTCTACTTTATTGCTGATTTATGGAAATACGGGATATATTTTAGCCAACATGCATGTGCAAAATAGAGAATAAGGGTAAAAGGTAAAGGGACCCCTGACCATTAGGTCCAGTCGTGACCGACTTTGGGGTTGCGGCACTCATCTCGCTTTATTGGCTGAGGGAGCAGGCGTACAGCTTCCGGGTCATGTGGCTGGCATGACTAGCCGCTTCTGGTGAACCAGAGCAGCGCACGGAAACGCCGTTTACCTTCCTGCCGGAGCAGTACCTATTTATCTACTTGCACTTTGAGGTGCTTCCGAACTGCTAGGTTGGCAGGAGCAGGGACCGAGCAACAGGAGCTCACCCTTTCGTGGGGATACTGTGGCATCTGAATAAGCCTGCATTTTATTAATGTTTGATCAGGACTTGTATATTAAAGAGAGAGCTTAGATTTTCAAAAGTTTCAAGCCAGCAGTTTACAACCTTGGTAATGTTTATTCTCCTAGACAAGGGCCCCTTTTGATTGATAGCAGAAAACAATTCTCAAAGTCGTAAAAGCTGGAATTACAGACTGAGAGTGTAAAAAAGGGCAGAGACCAAACATAATAAAACCGTTAAACTTGAGCCACAGGACAAAAGGCCAAGAGCACATGGCTGGCTAGAGAAGGGGGGGAGAGTGTAAAAAGGGGAAGAGGCTTTTTCTCCTATTTTATTTTGAGGCTGTAAACTGTTTCTTCCTTTTTACTTTGAGGAAGTTTATCCTTCTAAAAAGCTATCTATGTTATGTATTAAATATATTGTCTTAAATGTAATTATGCAAAGGATTTAGAAAGTAACAAATTTAGATGTTAGATTCTTATTTCATAGAATCATAGAGTCCTAGAGTTCGAATAGACCACAGGGGCCATTGAGCCCAGCCTCTTGCCAGACAAGAGACGCCAAAACGAGCCCGCATGACAAATGGCTATCAGACCTTTGTTTAAAGACCTCCAAAAGGAGATATTTCATTGATGATGCATGAGAATATGAACCCAAGGTCTCTGACATCTGTTCAAGATAAAATTTTAAATTATTAACCATCTGTTTTGGAGGGCAAGGAAGGCAAGAGGTGAGCTGGTAATTAAGATTCCTTGTTGAGACACATGTAAGATATATTACTACTTATTTGTCATTTATAGATGTAACAATATATAGCTCTTTGTGTTCCATATAAGGACAGGAGGATATGGGTGTATCTTTTAGAATTAATTATAGCAATCAGCCAATAGGAAATCCAACCAGGCTGATTGAACAGAGGCAGCCACAGGAGGAGCAAAGGGGGGCTGGATTAAGGGAATATAAGTGCTGGCCATAATGGCAGGAGGCCAGGCCAGAGCTTGGTAACTATATACCACTGTGCCTCTTATTTATTTGTCTGACAAATAAATTATTTTTTAAATTTCTCTGTTGCTGCGTTGAATATTTCATTCCAGCTAAGCGTTAACCACAAGCAGGGTGCTACATTTTATGGTGCCTGCGACTCGGATAAGTGGTCTGCTGGAACGCAGCCCCTTCGCCTTACTGGACGGGGTACAAGAGAGAGGACAACTGATTGCCTACCCAGCGCGCACTGGAAAAAATTTTTCCAGGGGAACGCAGCAGTCTCGTCTGTCTGATACCCTGCCCACTGACGGCGACGGACCGGGGGGGACCAGAGAAATAAACAGGGAACCAGCTAAGGGTAAGTGCACTAAGGGGTTTTGGCCCTCCAATTAATTGGGAGGAAGAGAAGTCCTGATCAAACTTCTGCGTCTCAGTAAAGGGGAACTGAGTACGCTAGGTGGCTGGGTACATCAGATGGTAGTCTGGTGTAGGGAAAAGGGAAGATTGGGAGGTAGAGTATGGTTGAAGTATCTGGCGCATTGCATGTGTGAGAAAGTACAATGTGTAGCTGACCTAAGTGTGGAGTGAGTACTACTTCGTTTCCCAGTAAGGTGTGTGTGTGAGTGACTGAGTGGATACTTCACAGGGCCATACAATGGGAGTTGGGGGTTCAAAGGGGGGAAATACACCTTTTAAATGTATGTTAAATAATTTTAAGAAAGCCTTCTCAGGGGCATATGGAGTCAAAATGACGCCAGAACGCCTGAGAACGTTATGTGAATTAGAGTGGCCGAAACAAAATACTGGATGGCCATCTCAAGGAACCTTTGATATAAATTTAGTAAGCAAACTTTGGCCTAACATCGCCAAAGATACTGGAGGGTGCCCAGAACAATTTTCATATATAGATTCCTGGCTGAGCACATTAAATAAAAATCCTCCATGGATAAGGGAATGCAAAGTCCAACGATGCAAATTATTGGCTGTAAAAGCCGAAGCTAGGAAAGGAATCTTGCCAAATAAACTCAAACCCATTTTTGAGGGACCAGAGGAAGAGGTGCTTCTATCTCCACCCTATGCTCCACATCGAAGGGAGCCTAATTCAAACCCTCCACCAGTTGTAACCCCAAGGCAAGAAAGTGGAATGAATAATGGGGGTGGAGTCACAGAACTTGATTCCTTGATAGATTATGATAAATATCTTCAGGAGGCATTGGAGTCCTATAATAAAGCCCAAGCAGAAGTGGTTATTCCACCTGTGAGTCCCAGTAGAACTCCATCTACAGTCTCTTTTAGTGGAATAACTGATTGCCTACCCCAAACCCCTGTATATCCAAGTCCTAGAGAATTATTACAGAAGTTACAGGGAGACCTTAATCGGTCAGCAAGCAATACAGCCAGGCGTATAAAGCTGCTAAAAGAACGCCTTGGGACAAATACCATCCCCTATGATTTGAGGCCCCTAGAGCAAAGCGAAGAGAAAGGTCACGTCGTAGCCCCTCTTAGAAGAGTATTTGATGCACTTGAGGAGCCTGTGCTGGTTAATGGGCAATTCGGAACACGGCCACCTTGAACTTCGATCCTCCAGTACATTCCATTCACAACTACGGTTCTGATGAATTGGAAAACACCCTATCTTTCGCAGAAAAACCTCGGGCTATGATGGATTTGGTGACTTCAATAGTAAATACTCATAGTCCTACTTGGACAGATTGTCGCCAGCTCCTGAATACTCTCTTCACCACTGAGGAAAGGAGAGACATAATTGAAAAGGCACAGATATATTTGCGTGAGCAGGCCAGAGTGGGAAATATTTATAATATTGACAGTCATCTCCAGGACAACTTTCCCTTGGAAGATCCTAATTGGGATCCAAACAATGCAATTCACCTGGCCAGGCTTACCACTTACTGCCAGATGCTTGTGCAAGGTATCTGCAGGGCATGCCAGAAGCCCACTAATCTGTCTAAAGTCTCAGGAGGGTAGACGTGTTACCCATAACACTGTTTCGTGTTCGGTGCACACCCACAAAAAGACTTAAGTTGTCACCTTTTGAGCTCCTGTATGGGAGGCCGCCCTCCTTTGTTCAGGATATTCCAACTGACCTCAAACAAATAGGAGACCATGCGACACAGGGACAAGTGCAATCTCTCTCCCGTGTTTTTGTCTCTCTCCCGTGTTTGTTTGTTTGTTTTTATCTTAACAGGTGGGCCCTCGAGCGCACGCCGTGCAGCATTGCCGTGCCGATTCATCAGCTCCAGGCTGGCATAGCATATGGGTGAAAGAGTGGAAACGTGATCCATTTGCACCTAAAGTGGCGTGGACTTTACACCGTCTTGCTCTCTACTCCAACAGCGGTGAAGGTAGCTGAGGTGACCCCCCTGGATTCATCACTCCCGTTTGAAGAAGTCCGAAGGCAGTTGGACGTGCAAAGGTGACCCCTCTAATCCTTTAAAACTGACTCTCTCCAAAAACCCCTGTATCTAGCCCTACGGGGAACGGGCTGGGTCACGGGCGACATTAGACGACCGGCCTGCTGCAGCCACAACACTGGAAGCTGGCTGACCTGCGCACGCCTGAAGCTTGAGGAGCGTCTGAACCAGAGACTGTGAGCGGAAGGATTCTCTTATACAATTGATTGACTGCCCCCTTGTGGAACAATTATCAGAGATATTACACATTGGGGATCCTTGGGATATATGTTTTGGTCTTGGTGGTTCCCCATTTCTGTCACTGGGGGAATTATATTGGGACTGATATTTATTTGCTATCACAATAAGGTAATCTTTTGTGAAAGGAATGCATATGCTAGACATCAACATGATTTTATTATTAATCCTGATCCCTTGGGAAGGGGAAGGGTCCTTGAATCTGACCAAATTTGCTAAATATGGATTCCGCTATGACCACAATATGTGGGTAGGTTTAGCTGAAATGGTAGCCAATGTTGCAAATAGGACCAATTGCCTTGTTTGCTCTCTTGGGCCAGATGATTCAGAGGGAGGTATGCCCTTAGTACTAATACCATTAAATGCCATTGGTAGGGTAAGCGAAATGCCACACCACACAGAAGTACAGAATTTCCCCGGATGGAACTCAACTAAACCATTACGAGTTATACCTGTACAAGGGGAATTCTGTGTACATAAATCATCAGATGCAGCTGATTCTACCATGATAGGCTCTTCTCATTGTCACTATACTTGGGATAATATTAAGAATACCTGGGCAAACGGTACTACCTATCGAACTCGGAATGCCTTGCCCTGTGCACCTTCTTTTATTCATGCATGGAAAGTGGTATGAAACATAACTGTGACAGAAAAAGGCAATCTAACATACTGCACTGTGAACTCTATACCCCTTGTGATACTTTGCCTTATGCACTCCACATACCAAAACCCTCAGACCCGATGGTTGTGGTGGATATGTGGAGAATGGGCATACAAGAAACTCCCTTCCAAATGGAGTGGGACTTGTTTCCTGGGATGGGGGTTTTACCACCAGTGTGGATTATGCCCACTAGTTCAGCAAAGCGAACACGAAGAAACGCTGATATTTCTCATATAGCAGGAGGAAGTACCCAAAGTTGGAGCGGTACTGATGATTGGCCACCAGAGAGCATTATAGCCTATTATGATCCTGCCTCCTGGAATCCTGGTGAGCCCATACAAGGGGCACGGGATCCTATTTATAATCTAAACAGAATAATTCGATTGCAAGCAGTAGTGGGATTTATTGCATAACAGTTGGATGAAAGTAGAGCCGTCATTTTGCAGCTGTAAATGGGAATGGATTATGTACTTGCCAAGCAGGGAGCCCTATGTGGAGTCTTGAACTTGACAGGGAATGCCTGTTGCTTTAACATTTCAGATAATGGTGAGGCAATCCGTGTGTTGGCCACAAAGATGGAAAGTATAGCACATGTCCCAGTACAAACATGGGAAGGATGGGATATGGGATGGCTCACCAATTGGTTACCTAAAAGGGATACTATTGTCTTGCTTGTTTTTCTTGACAGTAGTAGTGATGGTTTTATGTATGATGCCAAGTATCATTTCATGTTTTAGAAGTACAATTAGCAAGATGATTTCGAATGAAACTCTACCTCATATCATGGCCCTATACAGAGCTTTAACTCAGGAATATGATGAAGTTCAAGCTATCAAGGACTCTTGGTGGCAAGGTCCTTGAGCTTGAAAGGGGGGAATGTGGCATCTGAATAAGCCTGCATTTTATTAATGTTTGATCAGGACTTGTATATTAAAGAGAGAGCTTAGATTTTCAAAAGTTTCAAGCCAGCAGTTTACAACCTTGGTAATGTTTATTCTCCTAGACAAGGGCCCCTTTTGATTGATAGCAGAAAACAATTCTCAAAGTCGTAAAAGCTGGAATTACAGACTGAGAGTGTAAAAAAGGGCAGAGACCAAACATAATAAAACCGTTAAACTTGAGCCACAGGACAAAAGGCCAAGAGCACATGGCTGGCTAGAGAAGGGGGGGAGAGTGTAAAAAGGGGAAGAGGCTTTTTCTCCTATTTTATTTTGAGGCTGTAAACTGTTTCTTCCTTTTTACTTTGAGGAAGTTTATCCTTCTAAAAAGCTATCTATGTTATGTATTAAATATATTGTCTTAAATGTAATTATGCAAAGGATTTAGAAAGTAACAAATTTAGATGTTAGATTCTTATTTCATAGAATCATAGAGTCCTAGAGTTCGAATAGACCACAGGGGCCATTGAGCCCAGCCTCTTGCCAGACAAGAGACGCCAAAACGAGCCCGCATGACAAATGGCTATCAGACCTTTGTTTAAAGACCTCCAAAAGGAGATATTTCATTGATGATGCATGAGAATATGAACCCAAGGTCTCTGACATCTGTTCAAGATAAAATTTTAAATTATTAACCATCTGTTTTGGAGGGCAAGGAAGGCAAGAGGTGAGCTGGTAATTAAGATTCCTTGTTGAGACACATGTAAGATATATTACTACTTATTTGTCATTTATAGATGTAACAATATATAGCTCTTTGTGTTCCATATAAGGACAGGAGGATATGGGTGTATCTTTTAGAATTAATTATAGCAATCAGCCAATAGGAAATCCAACCAGGCTGATTGAACAGAGGCAGCCACAGGAGGAGCAAAGGGGGGCTGGATTAAGGGAATATAAGTGCTGGCCATAATGGCAGGAGGCCAGGCCAGAGCTTGGTAACTATATACCACTGTGCCTCTTATTTATTTGTCTGACAAATAAATTATTTTTTAAATTTCTCTGTTGCTGCGTTGAATATTTCATTCCAGCTAAGCGTTAACCACAAGCAGGGTGCTACAATACTAACTGCCAACCTTCTGATCGGCAAGTCCTAGGCTCTGTGGTTTAACCCACAGCTCCACCCGCGTCCCAAAAATAGAGAATAGTTGCACACAAATGCCACCAGAATGTCTCCCAGGCCCCTATATGTGTATATGTTGCTGCATGGGTGATCATTCATTCATATGAACTTGTACCTACAGATAGTAAAGAACAAACACAGATGAACTAAGCCCTGGGCCTGTCAAAATGGGGCTTAAAGAAAAACCTTATTCATGTTTAATATTTATTTATTACACTTATACAGCAACCAGCATTTCAACCCTGCAGCAAAGGCAAGAATGTTGAAACAATACATTTAAAAATAATTTCTTAAAATAAATAATTACACCCCCCCAAAAAAAAACAATTTAAAATGCTTACCCAGAAGTGAGTTCAGTAGGGTTTATTCCATGTCGGAACCAGCTTGTGTGATGCTGACATGGATGCACAAATCTATCTATTTTGATTTCTTTCATTTTCTCCTTTTTACCAACTCTTAAGTTTACTTTGCCACTTTTCTGTATCAGTTTACAGGTTGGTTGGTTGGTTTAAAACAGTGTTTCCCAAACGTTTTTGGGCAACGGCACACCTGTTTACTGAAAAAAAATCTCGCGGCACACCACCATTAAAGCCCCGCCCCGTGACGTCAGCGCGCAGCGTCACGCCGGGAGGGACGCACAAAAGTGAAAGTTTTTTCCCTCGGCAGCTCCTCTCAGCTGCGCTCAATCCGCCTCGGAGCGCAGGAGCGATGCCTCTCTCTGGCTCTCCCTCCGCGCAGGCTGAGGGAGGGAGGGAGGGGCGCGTGTGACCCGTCTCTGCTGGGAGACCAAACCCAGCGAGGCAGAGGCGCCCAGGCAGCGCTGCCGGCTGCGAGGAGGAGCGCCAGGCAGCAGCAGGAAGCGCGGCCTCTCCTCGCCGCCGCCGCCCCGCCTCTCGCCGCCCGACTCGCCCGCCTCCCTCCAGGTATCTCGCGGCACACCAGCCGATGTCTCACGGCACACTCGTGTGCCGCGGAACACCGGTTGGGAAACACTGGTTTAAAAGTCCTCATGGAAATGTTGACAGCATTTTGGCATTTTTCTTAATGTGCACATTCTTTGCAAACTACTTTCCATAACATAATGCATTTTTGTTGTTTCCCCCCTCTAATATAAGCATTTTTATCCACACTTTCCCTTAATATATGCATTTATGTATGCACTCTTTTGCTGTGTGAAATTTGGAGAAGTGAGGCTTTTGAAGGAGAGCTGTGTTTTGCTCAGCATATTATTTGGGAAGTGTAAATTAAGTCTTTTTCTTTGGCAATCACTCATAGCCAAGTTCTTCCATGAACACGGTCTTAACAGTAAGTCCATAAGTGACTGTGGAGGCCAATTCTGGATCCACACGTCCTTCCACAGTGGGGACATAGGTTTCTAGGCATGAGTTTATCACAGTGAGGGTATGCCAAACATGCCATTCTTTTATCATGTTTCTCCTTTTCGTCCTGAATTTGAGCATTTTAAAAGTCCCTGACACCTTTGGTAAAGACTGTTCTCCAATTGGAGTGCTCACAGGGCAGCGTTTCCCAATTGTCAGTGTTAATACAGTGGTACCTTGGTTTAAGAACAGCTTAGTTTATGAACAACTTGGATTAAGAATGCTGCAAACTCGGAAGTAGGTGTTTTGGTTTGTGAACTTTGCCTTGGAATAAGAACATGTTCGATTTGTAAATTGAGTCCCTCACTGCTTTGGGAAAGCACATCTTGGTTTAAGAATGGACTTCCGGAATGGATTAAGTTCGTAAACCAAGGTACCACTGTACTACATTTTTTAAAGATTTGCCTTAAGAGAGTCTTTAAACCTCTTTTGTTGACAGGGTAAATTAAGTAGGCTTACATCAAAAGGTGAACCAAACTAAATTTCTTCCCTACTTTGCACCCACTGTTATGTTCAACTTGGACTATTACAAGAACTTAAACTATGGCCACATTTGCAACAAACGTGTAAAGCACTGTTATATCACTTTAAACAGCCATTGCTTCCTTCAAAGTATCCGTGGAACTGTAGTTTGCAAAGGATAGTTGATGTGAAACCAATTATTCTCTTGCAGAACTACAGTCTCCAAGGTTCCCTGAGGAGAGGGATTCATTGTTAAACCACTTTGGGAACTGTAGCTCTATGAGGGGAATAGGGGGCTCCTGAATAAACAACAGTTCCAGGATTCCTTGGGGAAACCATGATAGTGCTTTACATATATATTTAAAACCATATTATTGTTTTAAATATATGGTGCAGGTGTGACCTATATACCAGATCTAACTAAGATGGGGAAGCTGTGCTCCTCCAGCTGTTGTTGAGGCTCTCACTAACTATGGTCAGCACAGTCCAGCAATGTCTGGATCTATAGCAACTTATCTTTCATGTTCAAATGGGGATTTGCGTGGCGTGCCAGCAATAATTCAAAGAAAGAACCGCAGTTTAGTTGGATGAATTTTGAATCATGCAGCTTCTTAACGTGCTTCTGTGCCCCACACAGTTTGAAGCCTGTGTGGTGTGTGCTAATTTGGATTTGTAAAGTAATTATTAAAAGTCTTTGATATTTATAAGTGAGCCACAACTTTCCTGCCAATTAATTATTGATTCCCCCAATGAGTCAGCCCCAACAGTCTCAAATACATTTTTAATATTTTCCTGCTGCAAATAAAAATTATTTCTTTTAACTTATTATTATACTGCATTAGGCCTCAGTGACTTTTATGTTGGGAGTGCTTTGAATTTTAATTTAGATCCTATTTTCAATGTCTTGTTTGTTCAAATGCTTTAAAAACTATTGTCTCACAAATGGGTGATCCAGCAGTAACCCAGATACTGGTGGTACACTGGACTTTGGTCATTGGACTAGTCAGACTAGAGATCTCTGTGTTTTAGCACATAGTTTTGGTCTTTCATAGCTGGTTTTTCTTTATCAAATAACTGATGCAGGTTGGCTATTCACAGTTTGGGTTCAATCCACACTGGCTATTTGCTAAAAACCCCCACAACCCAACTTTGAAGGGTTGACCGATGTGACAAAGATCCAGTTTGGCCCATGTATAAGTTTGAGAAAAGAAAAGAATCTCATTGAGAATTTTGTGAAATTGGTGTCAGATTCATAGTGCATTGAAGGCAGGTGGGAAGGTAGTGGAGTGGCTATTCAAGTCACAAAATGGCCCCTTGAGTCTTTGACTCTGTCAACAGCCTTGCAATAAGTCCACTTACCTTATTTCATAGGTGGCGTTGCGGCTGGGCCCTGGGCTTCGCATGACCTGGCCAAGGGTCAGAGACTGGCGCTCTCCCCACCTCCACTTCCCCATGCCATCGCTGTTGGGCAGGGCCGCGCCCAAAGGGCAGGCCTCACTGTCCAATCAGTGCTGACAGATGTGTCCGCAGGGAATTTAAACTCCAGTGTGGCGAGGAGGCCGTCCTATCGCACCCTTTGCTGGATCTCCCACCCACCTCACTCTCTTTTTTCTGCTTTGATGTGTACGGCTTTGCTGTGGACTAAGGACGGTTGTCATATGGTTGGGGCCAGGCAGGAATTGTTCCACTTGGCAAATTGGCTCCACCATTTGGTTTTTGCCTGCCTTGTAGCAATCGTCACAACTTTGTGAGGTTAGGCACTGGGTAAGCCTTTGTTGGGATGGAGGGGAGGTTGTAGCCTCTGCCTGCCCCTCATTAAGGGTATACTGTTAAAGGGTCCGGGGGTGTCCAATGCCTGGACATGGGATAGGGCCACACCACTACCCCAATGGGGACCCATCAGGGTGCCCCTTTTTATGTAAGTCATAGGGCTTGCCTTATTGGTGGTTTACCCTTACAGTGGTACCTTGGGTTAAGTACTTAATTCATTCCGGAGGTCCGTTCTTAACCTGAAACTGTTCTTAACCTGAAGCACCACTTTAGCTAATGGGGCCTCCTGCTGCTGCTGCACCGCCAGAGCACGATTTCTGTTCTCATTCTGAAGCAAAGTTCATAACCCGAGGTATTATTTCTGGGTTAGTGGAGTCTGTAACCTGAAGCGTATGTAACCTGAAGCATATGTAACCCGAGGTACCACTGTAGTTGGACTCCCAGCAAATGGGCAGGAGTTGAGCTATAGTCTGGCTTCACTCAATGCTTAAGCCAAAATGCTCACCTCTGTAACCAATAAAACTGTGGCCTATTTGAACCCATAAACCAAAATCCGCTTGTTTGTGTGCTTTATTTATCCACTAGGGGACCGCCTTGGCACACAATCATCCCTCCCAGAGGTGCAGCAGGTCAGAACACACTATTTTAAACAGAATTATATAGGGCACACTTTCAGGATCCGGCAGGATAAAAGACTTCTTACTTTAAACTGCTGGGGAAAGAAAGATGTCACATATGTTATTCTAACAAGACAGGAAAAGAATATGGCAATGAATCCTAATCGAAACATTCCTGAGTCTAGGTGTTGAGACTTAGATGGGTCTTTGGTCAATTAACCGACCCATTTCACAGGATCTTTGTAGTCCTTGGGGGTCCATTATCTTGTTTTGCATGTTATTTGGGGATAAGTTGTGTTTGTTGCAGAGAAAGGAAGAGTAGGGAATTTACTGTTTTTCGTGCCCTGAATGCAGTCATTTTTTTTGTTTGTACTGATAGTGAAAGAACAAATACACTGATGAATCTGAAAATGGGGCAATACAGTTCTCATAGACAAGAAAGAACACAGCAATATTTTATGTTGTTAGTTTATATTTATGGCTAATATTCTCAAGACCATAGCAGCTTCTCTGTCATTTGAAGTTAGGCTTGTCATTTTAGAGGACAACAGAATAGATTTTAAATAAAAATATATAGTATAACTCAGCTCCATCCATCATATCTCAATTGATTGTATCAGCTATCAACACCATATTCGTTTATCAATCATAATGTTTGTGTAATGAGACTTAGGACAATACTTAACTGGGAGTACATTTAAGACCAGCATTTAAAACAAAGAACGATATAGACAGCCATTTTTAACACTCGTTTTTTTGTAAGCACTCTGAAAACATAGACTCAAATAAAAACTTAAGCAACAACAACAAAAATAAATAAATAAACCCCAGCCTACTTTCAGAAAATGCTCCTGTTTTTCCCCCAAAGCAATAATGTTTACCAATAAAAGAAATCATCTTTGGAACTGTGAATAGAGAAAAACGACAGGCAAAGATGTAATCAGAAAAAGCTGTAATAAAATATATCAAAACCTAGTCATCCAGGTGTTGCCTTCACACAGAATCGTAATTAATTCATGCTCTGTCTCCACTGTGGGCAGGAGAAAGTACATAAACAAGAATGTTTGTTTTCCACCTTCCAGACATTTTCCCTGCCAAATTCTAAATGAAATGAAATCAAAGCAGTTCTACAAAATTTGATTACGATGAAACTTTGAACACTACAACCATTAAGCATATGTTTCCTAAATTAAAAACTAAGTCATTGGCAAGCTCTGTTGACATGGTCAGCAAACTAGCCAATAAAACAGTGCCTAATTGTTAGGAAGCTATTCTAAGGAAAAGCATGGCACACTGGCCACTTTTACGCACAGCGCTTTAAGAAAAAGAAAATGAGAAACGTCTGATGGGGCATCTAGAAGGCAAACAGCCTTGCCAAGAAAATTTTTGATAATAATCAGACACTATTGATAATGATCGCATGGTCAAATATGACATGAGCAACTCTTAGATGGTGGAGCTTCCAGGGGCTTTGAACACCCTGAAACACCACAATCTTCACTGAGCTTGGAAAGATCTGTTTTCTGTGGGTGGCATTTCCAGGTAGAATCAAGGAGTTGGTTATACTAGGAGATGGGGTCCTAGGAGAACAGGTTAGGAAGTGAGATAAGTCAGAGGCAGGCAAGTAGAAATTAGTCTCAAAGTTCAAAGTTAGAACCAAGGGGGGGATGTATTTGTAGGACCTATCCAAAGTCCTGTAGCCTGACCACTCCTGGTACCCTGATGCACTGGCTCCAGCTGAGTCAGTGTCCTCCCCAAAACCTCTTGTGCTGTGGGCTCCTTCTTGAAATCAGGACAGGGTAATCTGTATCTCAGGGACCCACCATTCTGTGGAAAATGATGTTAACCATTTTCATCTCGACACCAACAGTCCTATATTTTATCTAAGCACTTTCTTATATAGATTTGTGGGGTCATAGAATCATAGAGATGGAAGGGACCCCAAACATCATCTAGTCCAAACTGCTGCAATGCAGGGATCTCAGCTAAAGCATCCATGGCATATGGCCATCTAACCTCTGCTTAAAAACATCCAAGGAAGAAGAGTCCACAACCTCCCAAGGGAGTCTGTTCCACTATTGAAGAGTTCTTCCTGTCAGAAAGTTCTCCTGATGTTTAGATGAAATCTCCCTCCTTGTAACTTGAATCCATTGGTTTGGATCTGAGCAGAAGAAAACAAGCTTGCTCCATCTTGCATGTGACGGCCCTTGAGATATTTGAAGATGGCTATCATATCTCCCCTCAGACTCCTGTTTTCCAAGCTAAACATACCCAGCTCCTTCAATTGTTCCTCATAAGGCTTGGTTTCCAGATCCTTGATCATCTTGGTTACTCTGCATGATATACAGTCTCCTGTCTTGGCTGCAGGTGGGAGCCCAAAGTGCAAGAGGAGATTCTGGGGAGGGGCTTGACTTTCAAGTAAGTGTGTATATGATTGTGAATAAGAGACACAAACTCTTCACATTTCTTTTCAACCACCCACTTTACTCATTTCTTTCCTCTGTATCACCATCTTCCATAAGCTTTTGAAAGATGAACACATGAACCAAATATGCTTCTAAGGTTGGGATAGAGAAGTTGTTGCCATCCAGATGCTATTGGACTCCAGTGATGCTGGCTGGGGCTGATGGAAGTCCAACCAGATGTGGAGGACCACAGGTTCCCCAGCTTTGTACTAAGGCATATGTGTCCTTTGACCATGTTATTTCACCCTAGTAAATTATCTTAACATGGAATGATGCAGTCTTCATAGTGTGTGTGGCTGGCGTCTTTAAGAGACATGCTTGGTCTGTAACACAAACTACATCCACTCTCTTGAAACCTGAGTCTTACCTGTGTAGCTGCTATGTTGAGTTATTGATATGTTCCTCCCCAGTAAGTACAACTGTTGAAGTTTTCTTGACTCTTGTTGCTTTCTGATATTAGGGCAGACCCATTTCGCAGTTTCTTCTCACAGTGAGTAACCTTCCCAAACCAACAGGATAATACAGTCTTTGTTTGAAAGAATCTCATATTGTACTATAAGGAGAATGTAACTTTGAAAACATTTCATTATTCACTCTTCAATTATCTCTTTAAAAAGAACTTGCAGGTCCTTGTTCTTGGATCCAAGATGTGAGACATACCTAAGATGTGTTTTAATTTCGTGAAGGCTGCAATTTCATCAGTACAGAAATAAAACACTGAAGATGGGATCACACATGATGTACCCTTGGGTAAGAAATGTGAAAAACATCATTCCTTTTTCAGTATTACATGTTAAAAAAACCCAAACCACTGTCAATGCCTCATTTTTAAGGTTCTGCTAGTCTTTGCTTATGATTTTGACATTTCTTTGTTATTGGATTGTAATAGCTTTTAAAAATTGCATGGATACTGCAGAATACGCAGTCGGTAAAACTGAGAATAGAAAATTGAGAACCAGACAAATGTCAAGAAACTAAAATAAGGTTCAACAAGAATTTGCTGTCGTTAGCCCCCAAATCCTACTTCAAAAGGCATTATTAACAGGATTCCCTTTGTGAGGTAAGATTCTTGAGTTTAAAGAAGTGTTGCATTTGAGTTGCCTAATCAAGGAAGAGAGATGAAAGTATTTTGAGCTATCACATTAAACACACAACGATAGCTGCTTCTTTAGCCTCTTCTCAAAACAGTTTTGTTATACCCTTGACGTCTACTATATCACGAGCATATAAGAAGTTCATGAAGTTAAAGAGAAGAGAAAAAACTCTTGGTGAATGGGATTTTAATGAATAATGTTGATGGGCTCAGATTGTCTTTTCCATGAAAGGAAAATTATATGCACAGTAATGCTAAGTAGTTAAAATGTATTTATTGTAGAGACGGTGAGAAAAAGCAAACACAGAAAGCAGCACAAAAATACAAGCTAGTGTCCCTCTTTCTCCTAGCATCCTACCCACAGGACAACTGAGGATTCATCATCCAAGGTGGAGCAGGGTGGAGGGCAGAGAGGGAAGTCCATCTGGAGCAGGCTCTACAGCCATATTTGCCTGCTTGCCTCTCTTTCCTGGAATCCTTCCCATCAAGCACTTAATGCTAGAACTTGTGGATATCCAGGGAAGCTGAATGTCAGAAGATTCAGGACAGATAAAAGAAAGTACTGTGTCCAGAGCACAGTCTAGTCTTGTTGTGTTGGATGAGTTTCACTTGATAAGGCTCAAGGATGTGGACAAGGTGCTCTGATCAGTGAGGGTGACCACTTTGGTTGATTTGATTGACATCCCATGCCCTTTAAAATGTGGGTTGGGGGGCGGGTGGGTGGTTATTGGGTTGTTGTTGCTTTTATTTTGATTGTATCTTTTGTGGTTTTATTTTATTCTGTGAACTTCCCCTGAGACCTTTGGGTATAGGGTGGTATATAAATTCAATTCTTCTTCTTCTATTATTATTATTATTATTATTATTATTATTATTATTATTATTATTATTTACATAGCAAACATTCCAACAGAATGTTGGACTAGATGATCCAGTAGACTCTTCCTATGTTATAATAATAATAATAATAATAATAATAATAATAATAATAATAATAATAATAATAAATTTTATTTATACCCCGCCCTCCCCAGCCAAGGCCGGGCTCAGGGCGGCTAACAAGCAATAATAAAAATAAGTTGAATGAATACAACTTAAAAACAAAATTAAAACACAACATTAAAATGTTGAAACATTAAAATATTAAAATGTAGCCTCATCGCAGGAGGAGAAAGGAAAAGAAAAAAGAAAGAGGGAGAGGGAATCAAATTGGCTCCAAGCCAAAGGCCAGGCGGAACAACTCTGTCTTGCGGAAAGAAATCAGATCCTGCAGGGCCCTGGTCTCATGAGGTAGAGCGTTCCACCAGGCTGGAGCCAGAGTTGAAAAGGCCCTGGCTCTGGTTGAAGCCAATCTAACTTCCTTAGGGCCCAGGACCACTAGGGTGTTACTATTTACGGACCTTGAGGCTCTCCGTGGGGCATACCGGGAGAGGCGGTCCCCAAGGTACGAGGGTCCTAGGCCGTGATGGTCCTTTGAGGTAAGAGCACACTCCAGTTAGAGCAGGCCCAGATCACTCCATCACCTGAATCCTACTCTCTTTCCATTCCAATGTCACCATCATTCCAACATCAGTCATGGAAATTTGTAAGGATAAAATAAAACAGACAAAAAGACATATAGGCCTTAGTGCAAGGATGAGGAACTTCTCATCCTCCAAATGTGGTTGGACTCCAAATCTTATCAGTCCCACTCAGCATGCCCAATGGTCAAGGATGATGGGAGCTGTAGTCCCATCCCGGCAGTACAAGATGTCACCTTATTTCTTAAGCCTGGAATATTATCATATTCATTTGGAAACTGGTCCCATTAAACTCAGAAAGAATCATTTCCATATTTAGGATCAAAGTGTAAATCTTTCAAAGCAACCCAGCAGCTACTGTCTCTAACAAACTGTATGAAAATGTTACTGTGAAAGGTTTTATATGCCATTTAAAATATCCGGGTTATTAATCATTCCACTAATGGGTAAGTTGGAATAATTGAGGGTGAACTGTACTAATGCGTCTGTAATTTTTTGGTACGAGTGACAAGTCTGGCTGGAGTATCTCATGCTAAGTGTAATTTTTGAAGAGTAAGGGAGCTTTGCCAAAAGCACATTAAAGAGGGAAAGGTATGATATTTCCTGAGTATCAATTTTTTTCCAGGAGCCAGTAGTATGCTAATGTATTAAATGTGTAGTTCTGGCTTCCTTTCTTAGCTGATTAAATGGATCTTAATAATTGTACCCTACAAGAGTCAGAAAGGATAATGAAGAACTTAAGCACGGTGCCAGATCTGATATGATAAAGGCAGAGCCCATGTATTTATTTATTTGCTTGTTGTTTTATAGATTAAGGATAGAAAGACTATCATATATGCTTGGGGTAAAATGAAATGTTTAGAATATTACTAAAGATATTGCTACTTACACATCTATTGCATCTCCAATATTGTTTGTAAATACCGGTACAAACATTAGAAAGCTATCTAACATGAGTGCAAGATGATCAAGGAAGAGAATCTCCAGTTGTCAGCTTCTGAGTACAGTTATGTGCCTCAATTTCCTCATAGTTTTTCCCATCCAACTGAAAATTCAGCCTAGGGTAATAAACCATGGAAGAGGATATGTCTCAGGTAAAATGTGAAGCTGAAAGCTTCTGAAATATGAAGAGAATTCTGGAAAAAAGTTGTATAGCTCAAGCTTCAGCAGAAAATTTAAAAAAGGAAGTGAGGAGGACTTGCGTTCCTTCTTAATCTTTTACCAAGATTGCAGTGGTTCATGAAGTCTAATACTGTTCTCTGTCCTTGAACTGGAATACCACCTATACAAGAAACCATTTAAATGGGATGTTAAGTGTTTGATTTACAGGACTTTAAACACACAAATCTGATAGGATTTCATCACTGAAGTTTAAAACTTGTAGTTCTAGACCAGGGGTAGACAACATGATGCTCTCCAGACATTGTTGGACTAAGACTCTCATCAGCCCCAGCAAACACAACCAGTGGTCAAGGATGATGGGAGTTGAAGTCCAGCAACAAGATCTGAAGCATCTTTTCAAGTCTGTATGTCTACCTACCTACTTACCTACCTATTTTATGATATCCATTATACTACCTTTCCTCTAATTCCCTCAGGGTGACCATTATATGGACCATTTTATCCTCCCAACTATCTTGTAAGATAAATTAAGGATGAGAAACATTGAGTGGCCCAAGTTCTCCCAGTGAGCATCTTTTCAGGAGAAGAAAAGGCTAAGGCATAAACTGTACCCACATCTGGAGCGGCATCCCTAAGATGGTTGGATGGTGTCTTGTATGCCTCCTTCCAGCAACTACTGTAGCCAAGCTGCTGCCAAACATATTGCTCTGCTTTCTTTAGGACCAAATCAGTGAGGCCAAGAGGAGAGTCTTGTTGTCCGGGCAGCCCATACAAAACTGAGGCTTGTGCCCCAGAGAGGTCACTTCACTGCTGCTAACACAGCAAAAACAATTCATGAGACAGCAGTTACAAGTTACTGGTCTCTGCAGTCACAACAGGTGCTATGATTCTCCAGTAGTTTGACTCCAACCTTGGAGGCACACTCCATTGTCTCTTGAGTCAGACAATTGCCAACAACAACAAATGCGAATTTTTTTCCTCATGAGCTGTAAATTTCCCCAAAGATGCAGTCAACTTTCTGGAATAGTCATTCATCCCCACGCAGAACACCCACTCCTATGACTTTTGTTCACCTCTTCCTTTCACAGATATCATTCTTCTCATTGCCAGGCATCAACCTTTCTGGAGAGTATGACTAATCCCACCACTTTCTTCCCAAAACAGTACAATGAAATGGTTATCCTTATTTTGAGTTGTTGATCTCGATCATATTTTGCTTTTCTGTGACTGATGAGTCTCTGATGAATCCAGTGGCACCAGGTGGGTTAACCCTGGTCACAGAGATTAGACTCATCAGGTCTGCTTTACTTTCCCTTTTCAGTAAGATGGAGAAATCTCATCAGCATCTCTGCAGTCATGGAGAATCAGAAAACAAAAGGACAGAGCAATAGGGTGCAAAAACAGCACACCCGAAGCAGTGTGGAGCCTAATAGATGGAGCGGCAAGGTTAAAAGGAAACAGGGAAGGCCACTCTTCGGTATGACTCTTCAGGAGAGGAGAACTTTTATCTTTAAAAGTGATAAGCACTTCAGAGTGTAGAATGTTTATCTAAATTAATAGCTTGCCTTGGGAGTGGAAAGTCTCTCCCTCCCCCTCCTTTCTTCGTGACTGAACTAGCACAGTCATTGTATCTTACAAGGGAAAGATTATAATATCTCAGAACTTGGTGGGCTTTAGCAATGCTTTGTGTTAATGATTGCTAACTGTAAATCAACTTTATAGTTACCTGCAAACGGCCATGCTGTAATGTTTTGTGTGAGAACCACAACAGACAGGAATTAATTCTTTCTTTGTTTTGACTTAAGGGATGATTTTTAAAAGAAGAAGAAAGGATTTGTATTTGCAGCTTAAGCTCCTGCTCCAGTCCCTGCATACAAATATCAATCAGAGACAACTATAGAATTTCAACAACTTCCACCACTCCAGAGTTCCAGCAGAGATCATGCTTGGCAAAAATAAAATAAGAAACGCTATAGACAAGTCATTTCTCTGCTGGCTCCAGAGTATAAGTGGTTGGTAATAGATTTTTAAAAATTCTATTTTACTAGATGGAAGAATTTTACTAAGTACAGGAAACAAGCACCAATATTGTCGTGGACAATTAGGGAAAAAACACAAGTATAATGATATTAAAAGACCATCAGCAACAGTTCTGAAGAAGCCTGTACGAGGTCCAGACTAGCAAAAGCCTTTAATATTTATTTGGGTTAGGTTTATTAAATTTATGCACTGCTCCCCACAGAAAAAGTCCTGGAGTGATTTGTAGACAAGTAAAAAATAAAATAAAATCACACCAACATATTAAGAACAGATTTAGCAATGCATTGTCATATTACTGATGTGGCCCAAATGTTCAGGAAAACAAAATGTGTTTGCCAGGCACCAAAATGATGAGAGCATTGGTGAGAGATAGCCCTACTGCAGAGAACATTCCACAAATTGGGGACTTTTAGAGAGAAGACCATTCTCTTCTTTCCACCATCTGGGTCCACCTTGGAGGTGGCATGCAGAGAAGGGCCTCAAATGATGGTCCCAGGGTCCAGAGCTGCTCCATCAGGTATGGTAGTTCTGAGCTGTATAAGGCTTTAATGGTTAAGACCAGCACTTTGATTTGGGTACAGAAACAAATTACTGGTGATGTATTTGCATGCCTACTTGTTCTAGTTGACAAGTTTAGCAGCTGCATTCTGCATTAGCTGCAGTTTCTGAATCATCTTCAGAGGATGTCTGAATGCATTGAAAAGCTGAGTCTGCACACTGAAGCTATTCCACTTCCATATGCTCAAGCAGGTACACTTTCTTACCTTAAAGACTCAGAACACAGGCTCATGACACAAAATTGCATGTACTTCCTTGGTCACCCTGGCTGGTAACCTTTGTCAGGAGACTTTTCAGAAGCTTGTGATACCATGGATCATGGCATACTTGGAGTGGCTCCATGGGGCTGTTCAGTCGTTCAGAAGCTCCAAGTGGTGCAGAATGCAGTGCCCTGGGTGTGCTTCCGAGATCAACTCAAGGTGCTTACATTGACAAGTTTGAGGGACAGAACTGCATGAGAAGACCTTTCTGTGGTGGTCCTCAGATTGTGGAATCTCCAATGGGTATTTGACCTCATCTGTGCATATATTTTAGGTAAAGAGATGCACCTCTTCCGATAAGTCTTTGGGGTTGAAGCCATTATATGGTTCAGTTGTACTGAGCAGTATATAACCCTCAGACTACATGGTGGTGAGTGAGCTATTAACACCTATAATGTGGAAAGAGAGAGAGAGAGAAGAGTAAGTTAAATAAATGGCTAGGGTCTCACTGGCATTGTACTTTGCAACATCCCCAGTCACCCCTTAAACAAATATAAGGTTTTAAAAAGTGGGGGTTGCAGGAGATTGGGGCCCAATGTAAAAGACCTGATGCTTAGGGGGCACTACCCAGTGGCGTAGCGTGGGGGGGTGCAGGGGGGCGGGCCGCACCAGGCGCAACATCTGGGGGTTAGGGTTAGGGGGCGCAAATCTACGGGTTAGGGGGCACAAATTACTTGCCTTGCCCCGGGTGCTGACAACCCACGCTACGCCACTGGCGCTACCTAGCAACATCTCTATACTCAGACTCAGCCCATTTTCCAGCTCACATTTCAACCTGCCTTTAAGTTGCACAAACGCATCTTTAGAGACAACCCAAAAGTGCTGAATAGTATTGTCTGTGTTACAGCCTGTCCTGGATTGTACTATTTCAGACTGCAGGTGGGGGACATCCAGGCTGAATGCTTTTGTGTTCTATGCACACTGAAAGCTAACATGTGAATAAGAAGATTTCTGGCTTTCCACATCCCCTGGCACATGTGAACAAGTCAAAGCAGTTTGAAAATGGTCTGGGGAAGTCCTATTTGCATGTTGGCATGGAGTTCAGAAATACTTAATTCTCATATACACCATACTTTCCAATATTTAAACGCCACAGTATTTACCACTAGGTGTCACCACAGCCATTGGCATAATGGCTTTAAAACAACACACGTTTCAGGCTGTGACTTACCTGGTAGTAAGTCTCACTGGATTCAGTGGGGATTACTTTTGAATAGCTATGGCTGGGAATTCTGAATCGGGGTGGTTTCTGAAAGTGTTTGCTATTAACGAAGAGTTCAGAGTTACGCAAAACTGAAGTCTGGATTTCGACAGAATAAACATGCCTTTTCTTGTCCTGCTTCTCTTTACTCTTTGTGTTGAGCCATTTCCTGGTTGAGTCTGTGTTCCCTCAACTCGTGTCCTTCCTCCGTGTCACTAACCTGCTGCCTGATCTTCTGATTGTATTGTTACAGGGACCATAGCTAAGTGATGGAGTAGGTGCCTTGTATGCAGAAAATCCTAGATTTGGTCCCCGGTGTCTCAAGTTAAAAGGAGACTAGCTTGCAGATTTCAGAAACAATATCTGCATATGAGTCCGAGACCCTGGGGAGCCGCTGCCTGTCAGCGTAGGCCATGCCTGATGAGATAGACCTTTGGGTGGCCAGATTACCAATGAACTGACAGTAGTACAAGATGATCTGAGGGCTCTTCATCTTCCTTGTTCTATTCACCTTCTTTATATGTAAAAGATGGAGACCCCCCTTTTTGTTGCTTACAGGTCTGCTTACTCTGTCCAGGTACAGTGGCTTTGCAGGCCAGTGATGCCTCCTCTACCAGATCTGATGCAGTCTCAGGTTGCTGGGACTGCCTAGCCAGAGAGAGAAGCTAAATGCTCTCCTCACCGACTGGGAACCGGATCCAAGCCTGTCTGCACATTGGCCAATGGCAGGCAGGCTTGGAGGCAGGACTTACATTGGGGATGAGTCTAATGAAACAGGTAGGCTTCTTTTGGGTTTGCTCCTAGGGTATTTAAGATGACCTGCCCCCAGCACCTGGTTTTTCAGGTCAGATCTCCCACTCATCCACACTCTTTTGTTTAAGATGTGTATCGTGTATTTTTGACCTTGCTATGTCATTATTGGTTGCCATGTTCAGGGCTGGGCAGGGATTTGTCCTTCAGGCAAATTGGCTTCAGCCTGGCGATACTGCCTATCTCATAGCAATTTAGGTACTTTAAGCATTGGGTAAACATTAGTCTTCGATAGAGAAGAGGTCTCTGCCTGCCCCTCCAGTGGTAGGGTATCCTGTTAAAGGGATCTGGGAGGAGTTGCTTGTGTCCAGATTGCCCAGGCAGGGTCAGGGTCCTATAGTACTCCTCAAGACAACAATCCCTGTCTGGGTCCCCCATTTGATGTACATCAGAGAAATCCCTCCTGCTGGATTTACACTTGGTTTCACTGCTGGCAGGTGGGCTGGAAGTCAATCGTTGCCCAACAAATAATCTTGCAATGTGGTTACAATGCCTGCTGGTGATTTTTATATGTGTATGTCGCTTTATGGCCATTAAATATATTTGCTACTTAAATGTTCTGAGGTTGGTTTCCACTGTTCAAGTAGGTACTAATCAAAAGGAAGGAAGAGAGAGCATGAATGAACTGAAATTGTTTCAGTTGTCCAGGATTTAAACAGAGTTTACTTGTATTGTTCCTAACCAGAGGCAATCATTTCAATCAGAGAACAAGCCACAAAATTGTTATCTATACTGACAGGTACATTTTCTGAACGTTGACCAAGCTATAGATCACCCACAGTTGATATGTATCCATATGACCTTGTTTGCTCAATACAGAAGTTGAGCAAAAAATGAAGAAACATTATACAGATCAGTTGCCGGGGGTGGGGTGGAATCTAGAGTACATTATAAACTTATCTTTGCTGAAATAACACTGGAGAAATATCTTCTCTCTTATAGCCTGAAATTCATTTCCCAGGAATTTTCACATAGTTTTGTTGTTGCTTCTTAAATCACTGAGCTATATAGTGCAAGATAAACAGGTAACATTATTGACATTTTCTATGGGCAGGCTTGCTCCAAATCTGTAGAATTCAGCAGATCATTAATCTTCTTTCACAAACTCCACAAGGCAGGGCCTCTGCAGAGTTTGTTTGTATCTCCAGAGATGTTGAGAGTGCCAGTTGTGACTCTGTAATTAAGGCTGACTTCCATTTTGCATTTCAGCAAGGCTTTCACATTCTCACCTCTTAACAATGAAACAGAAATTCCTCACCAACAGGTAATAGATCTATCCTAGGGTAACAAGCTTTCTGTGTATGTGTGAGAAATTCGAATGAGGTTATTAAAGATGCTGGAATTCCAGTGTCCATTGATACTAATTATTTTCCATATCTGAGAATATAGGTCCAGAGATTGTAAACAAATCTCCCTCCCACATTTTCAGAGCCCAGGGTGAAAATATAGACTATGATTAAACATTATTGTAGAGAAATTGACTTACATTCCTGAGCAGAGTTTATGGAAATCTGTAGAAATCAAGAAAAAGATGCAGCATTATCAAGATACCTGATAATGGAGCAACAAACTCTTAAAGCATCCTGTGGACAAAATCAACTGACATTTTGCTAGAGTGGAAAATCTGTGGCATCTGGCACAACATAATCATTGATTCTCTGTGAGAGGTCCAGGAGCAATGCTAAAGGGTTTAGTTTTCTTTCAAAGAAAATGTACTGGAGACTCAAGGTGGCTTTGCAATGTTTGCTTTACTTATAAATAAACAAACAGAGAACGGTGGAAACAAATAAATTCCTAAGCAAAACTGCCAATCCTGTAGCAGAGCTCTGAAGAGCTAACCAAATCTTTACTCTATTTCTAGCTAACACCAACAGGTGTTTTGCACAAGCTCCTTTTGTAGTGTGGTGCCATTAGACCAGAATGTCACTAATTCACCAGGAAACTTTGTTACCAACTTTGGAACAAACCAGGATCTTAAGTCATGGAGCCAAGTTTGAGATTGTGACTTGTTATGGACCTATTAACCACTATGCTTAGTTGGAGATTTCCAGCTAGGAATTGAAGAAGAGATTTGATTTTGTGTGCATCTTAATGAGGAATTACTAATTTTCACTTTTCAAACAAATATATAATCTGAAACAAAGCTATCCTTTGAAATTCACACGTTGCTGAATTGGCGATGCAGTTCTCCCACCAACTAATGTGTTTAAAATGCATATATTAGTGAAGATAACATTTAGATTGCATTAAATTAAGGGAAAGTGCTTGCAAAAATGTCAAAACTGCATATAAAATATGTTTATTTGGAGAAATAAACCATTTGCACTAAAATGGTGATGGATTCCCATAACGATTTTTTCCTCAATTGCAAATTGTTGCAGAGGTGTGGAGAACTGGAGATGGAAAAACGAGAAACTGGGAGAAACCAAAACTGACAGATTCACCTGTCCCTGTTTCCAGCTTTAATTGCTTCCAGTCATGAAGACAAAAAATAATAACCAAATGTGCTTGTAAGGGGCTCATGCATAAATTACTTATTGAACCAATATATGATCATCTGTACTGGACCAGGTAACTGTATCTGTAAAGTAACCAGTTTTTTTTAAATGAAGTAGATAAATTCCTTCATGTGAAACACTGACAAGATCTAATTTGTTTCTGAAGGAAGTAAGTTATTATTGAGGATGTTCAACCATTATTGACATGTTGTTTTTGAGAGGAAGAAAAATAGCTTGTGGCCACAACACTAATGAACAAATATAGCAACCGCAGGAGGTCTTATTTTTTGTACTTGTTCTTTGCAATGTAGGAAACTATTTTCCAGAATGGCTCTTTAAGCTCTGCAGGAGAACACTTTACAGAGAGAGGAGGTCTTTGAAAAATTGCTTGGAGGGACTGCTGGTTTGACAGAGGATAGGTTTTCTCCAGGCCTCTGACTGAAGTTCTATGACTTACCTCTAAGAGCCATGCATGGTTTTGATGCCAAAAAGGGCTACAGTTTCACTATGAATTCTTATCAAGTCATAGAGAATGAGAGGCTAAACAGTGTCCATCAATACCACAAAGAAACGTGCTTCATTTTTAAAATGAATCTGGAGAGCATTAAGAGTTTGACAATGCAAGTGGCACAAGACATATAATCCTGGTGCAAAATAACATAATGTAGCATCTCAACATTGCTCCTATGTCTGCTTGCTGGAAGTAATGAACAGGAATGAAACCTGTGTACACCAATACATCTAGAGATGGAAATAGGTATTTGCCTAACAATGTTCAATCATCCCATGACTGGAGGAGAAAATCTACAAACCAAATGCCCTTGACCATTTTGCTTTAGTTGCCTGCTTTGACCTCTCACTAATTGTTTTCCCACCTCTACTCTTATATAACATAAGAGCCCTGCTGTATCATGTCAAATGCCCCAAAGGCTGAAAAAGGCTCTGCATCCTTTCTTTAAGCCTTCCTTAGCTAAATGAGGCCATGGCCTAGACCTGGCAATTGCCACATAAGTGATAGCATCTCCATGCTATCAATCATGAAGAAGGTCCCAAGTTCAGTCCCAATTGTCTCTAGGTAGGGCTGGGAGACTCCCATCTAAAGCCCCAGAGAGTCGCCACCAGTTACCACAGAGAATACTGAGCTAGATGGGCCAGTGGTTTGACACAGTATAAGGCAGCTTCCTGTGTTCCTATGTTTACTAGCTCTCTTCAGTTGTCAGGGAGTTCTTAGGCCCATACATTGATGCAAAAGTTTCAAATCCAGAGGCAGTTTAGAATGTGAAGGGGAAAAGATGCTTGTCATAGGAATCAAGTCACACAGCCACAAAAATGAGGAGGGACAATTCTAAGAAGCTCTCTCTCTCTCCCTCTCTCCCACAGGGGCAGGATCATGCTCTGTTTCCCAAGCCAAGTCCAAGGAGTAGGAGGCAAAATCTTGTAGCTGTCACCATCCTTAAGCACATGCTATCTGTCTATCAGAGAACAAACAGCAAGGACAAGAGCGATGACACTCCTGCAGTATTCCCAAGCCCTGAACATGACATGCTGTAGACAGTCATTGGCTGTTCCTTTACAATGACTATGTCTGTATATATTTATCAGTTATCTCTAACTTAGCAGTGCTTTTTTTCAGGCGGACATTCTTACATGTTAATTTCCTTTTAAAGAAATGTAAGCCCCAAGAGCAATTTAACGTGAAGGACATTGATCTTAAACATTTGTGTCTCACTTAATTCTATTTTCCAACTATTATTT
Organism: Podarcis vaucheri; assembly: GCF_965113315.1. Lineage (NCBI taxonomy): Eukaryota > Metazoa > Chordata > Lepidosauria > Squamata > Lacertidae > Podarcis > Podarcis vaucheri. The sequence continues at coordinate 36,724,971 of NC_138748.1, read as the reverse complement.
TTTGTTAACGTCAAGGCCTTGCCGGGGGGGGGGGGGAGAGGAAAGAAAAGCTATTTTAGAAACATTCCGGCAGTCTTAATCGATACAGTGTAAATGGAACGACCATAATGGGCTGTTCAGTCAAGAAAGAGTCCATCAGATCACATCACATTTAACACGACACAGAGCTAACATTGTTAGTGTGTGCATGTGTGAGAGCTTGAGAGCATTCTCCTGTCACTCAGCCATCACAGTAACCTGCTACCTCTCATTATATATGGAGAGCTTAATGGAACACACATCGTGGGAAACCAGCTGATAGCACAACACTCTGCCACAAGGGATATATAAAATTTGAGACCTGAGCTTTCTCTATTGCTATTATCCTGGTAAGCAATCTGAAAGCTGCTAGAGCAGCATGATTAGAGGCTGTGGAGCAATGGCTGCACCTTGCCAGCATTTCTTGAGGGACACAGAGCAGGAAATGATTTTTTTTTTTAAAAGAGTCTACTCTTTCAGCTGACTTTGGTGAAAATGACGGACCCTTAAAGGGACTACATACCTACCCAAACCCCCAACTTAAAATGTATATACCATACATTTAAAGCACATGACTTTCCTCAAAGAATGTGGGGAAGTGTAACTTGTAAAGAGTGCTAGGAATTGTAGCTCTGTAGAGGGGTAAACGTGGACGCGGGTGGTGCTGTGGGTTAAACCACAGAGCCTAGGACTTGCTGATCAGAAGGTCGGCAGTTCGAATCCCCACGACGGAGTGAGCTCCCGTTTCTTGGTCCCTGCTCCTGCCAACCTAGCAGTTCAAAGCACATCAAAGCACAAGTAGATAAATAGGTACTGCTCCAGTGGGAAGGTAAATGGCATTTCCGTGAGCTGCTCTGGTTTGCCAGAAGCGGCTTAGTCATGCTGGCCACATGACCCGGAAGCTGTACGCTGGCTCCCTCGGCCAATAAAGCAAGATGAACGCCACAACCTCAGAGTCATTCACGACTGGACCTAATGGTCAGGGATCCCTTTACCTTTAGAGGGGTAAACTACAGTTCTGATGTTTCTTTGTGGGGAAGCCATCTTCTTTCAGTGTGCATGATGTGGCTGAAGGTTTTTTAGAAGACCACAGTTTACAACCAGCACCATCATTTCTTGCTTGGTTGGAACTTGGAGAATATTCAAGTTTATATTCACAGATCACTGGTCTATTGAAACGAGCAGTGTCATATGACCGGCAAATGACACTGAAGGATTGACCTGTCCTTCCCCCTATCAATGAGGCACCAATAAAGCCCTGAGCAGAAGAATGAGAACTAGGCACCAGCAGCATATAAAAGAGGAAAAAGTGTTGTATTGACAGATTTAACATCCAGGCTCCAAGTGTTGCTCATGCATTGTGAATGGAGCCTTCATTTATATAAGCTGTAGGTGCAGAAATTTGCACAGATCATACAGAAAAGACCTGTACCTGCGAAGGCTCAGAGTGTCAGCTTTGATCTATTTTTATTAATGGGGAGAGGGGAGAGCCTAAAAAGAAAAGAAAAGAAAAAGCAAATAAGGTCTTTAACTGTTCACCATTTCTTCCATTTATTATCCCTGATCATCCAAGTGAAATTTTGCTTATTTAGTTCCCCCCTCCTATAGTTCTATAATAAGGACCTGAGGCTGATAACATTGGCCCAGATCCAGATTTTAAATATATGATACGTGCAGTGGGAAAGTGCATTCATGCCAGGACTTTATTTCTCCTTCAGATCTTATGGTGGAGCCATATGCCTGCAACATAACAAGGAAAACAATGCACCAAAGTCCAGCTGCATGCACAATGAGGACTAACATGTGCTTAGCCATTTCTTTAGCCCCTGGTCCATATGATATGAAAGTAAATATGCAAAAATAAAAGGAACGCAAATTATTTTAAATAGAGGATCCTTTAAAGAAAAAGCAGAACACACCAGATCCAAACAAGAAAGTGGCCTTTTGGATGAATTATTGCTATGAGGTCAGTTCATGTAGTCACTTTTCCCTCTACATTACACACTTCCAGCACCTGCAGGGATACGTTTACATTTGGAATGTCGCTTGTGAACCAGATACAACCACCACCTCCTGTGATTATGACAGCAGAAGAATGTGGCCCCATGATTGTGGACATTGCTGGTGAGGAGAACAAAGTATCACATTCATCTCAATCAGGAACTCTAATACCCAGTCAGGGCAGGAACACAACAAGAGTTATCAAGCCCTCATTCTTGTCTCAAGGCAGGGTCATCTCCATTTTCCTTCCACTGCAGCTCAAACCATCTAGTTCAAACAAATGAGCTGTAATGGACCCAGTGTACTACATCTTCAGAACACATCCCTGTAGGTCACCAAACAGGACAGTTGTCCAACATGCTACAGGTATGTTTTGGGTATATAAAAAATGGAAGCTGAGATTTCAGAAAACAGTGCCTGAGAGGTTCTATGTATGCATCAGTGGGTATCACTGAAACTAGGTGAAGGGCTGCAACTATTTGGAGTAGCAGCTGCCGTGGGCATTGCTGAAAAGATGTGGTGAATCTCTTCCTTTACAATTTTTCTCTTACATTTCATCTTTACATTGTGTGTTGATCAGACAGCTGGTCTTGCTGTGATTGTTCCTGCTGCTGCTTCATCAGTTGGTGGTCCCTGAAGTAGACTATATAGCAGCAGGAAACATTCCTAGTTTAATACTATTTTAAGTTTCTATTAAGCATTCTAGCAGACATCTTGCTTCTAAAATAGGTTACTCTCCTGAGTATTATAATGATTTTAGCACCTTCTTTTGCAGCCTTTTGTCTGCTCAAAATTACTGGGAAAGGAATGTGTTTTAAATTGGAAAGCATTTGAATGATTTTAAAATGAAAAGCACTGTTTCTTGATTTCAGTAAATTCTGTTCCAAAATTTCAGTAAGAGCCAGCATCTTTTCCATAGTAGATGCTGTATGAAACATTTGAAGCACTAATTCTGCTTTAAGTGGAAAGATTTCCAGCTGGTATATGGTTGTCATTTGACAGCAGGAGTCTTGAATTCACACCAGTAGCTGCTGCATCGTTTGGAGTGGACCAGAGATTCCAGAATCTTAATTGGTTGCTTCACTTCATGGCCTTCCATTCCCCACCATGGGTGGCTGAGAAGTTGTGCACTGAATAGAGCAGCCTTCACCAACTTGGTGCCCTCCTCGTCTTTTAGGCTCAACTTCCACCAGCCCTAGTCAGACTTCCCCAAATGTAAGTCAGAAAAGTCAGAGATGTTGCAGACTTACCTTCCTCTTGCATACTAATGAGACATTTTGTAGGTAACATTAGCAGCAGCTCAGCATTTTGTTACATTTCCACCTGTTACAGATTGGGCACATACTAATGACTCTTCCTTTTCAACAAGACTTTCAGGTTGGAGGTTTTTATCCCGGTCCGTGGGCATCTCCAGACTGTTGCTATTTTCTGAGTGGGATTCAGACACATACTGGCAAATTTAGGCTTCACTACTATAGATGGCTACGGGACGCGGGTGGAGCTGTGGGTTAAACCACAGAGCCTAGGACTTGCCAATCAGAAGGTCGGCGGTTCGAATCCTCACGACAGGGTGAGCTTCCGTTGCTCGGTCCCTGCTCCTGCCCACCTAGCAGTCCGAAAGCATGTCAAAGTGCAAGTAGATAAATAGGTACTGCTCCGGCGGGAAGGTCAATGGCGTTTCCGTGCACTGCTCTGGTTCACCAGAAGCAGTTTAGTCATGCTGGCCACATGACCCAGAAGCTGTACACCGGCTCCCTCGGCCAATAAAGTGAGATGAACGCCACAACCCCAGAGTCGGTCGCGACTGGACCTAATGGTCAGCGGTCCCTTTACCTTACTATAGATGGCTGAGAGGTCTTGTGCAGAATGCCTCCTTCCCCAAAATGGAAGGAAAGTGTTGGAAAATTGCCCTTTCATGCAATATCACATTTCCCACAAACAAAACAGAATGAACACCCAATAAACAGCTAGCACCATCTGGTCAGGATGAATGTTCATTTTTTAAAACGTCACATTGAAGATCCCTGTACCCACATTGGATTTCAAATCGATTTTTAATATATAACACTGGCCTTCAGAAGGTTTTCCAGAACATAATGTAGCCCTTGGACTGTAGCAGAAGGAATCCAGGTAGCCAGCCACTCTCTCTGGTGTCTGAGTGCTGGCATGTTCTTCTGGGATTGGATGCATAAGCATGCCAGTCAGTGACCTGGCAGTCTTCTCCTACTTCCTCACTTGAGTAAGAGAAAATATTGCTGCTCTTCATAATAATTAAGGCAGAAATAGTAGCAGTGGGATATTCTGAGGGAAGGGGAGAAGGAGAGTCCAGGCAGCCTTTCCCTCTCTCACTGGAAACGGTAGCATTGGGAAAGCAACATCCCATTAAAGCTCTTAATAGCAAATGGCTCTGTTTGGTGAGGCTGCTGGTGCCTTCTCCCCAAGTTCCATGCAAACCTTCTGTCAGGAGAATGGAGCTGAATGTGGGGAGCAAAGAACAGAGGATCCTTTCACAATTTTGGAGAAACCAGCCAGTCAACATATCAAGAAGGCATAAAGCTCACATAATCCCTAACACTGACCATGCTTCATGGGGTTGATGGGACTTGAGAGTCCAAGAACTGAAGCTCTATAGCTGAACAGTCAGGAGATGTATTCTGGTTCAGATTTACCCACAGCCAATTCAACTATCTTTCCATCACTTGAGCACTGTGTTTCCTGTTTGTCTGTTTAAATGTATTTTGCAATGTTGGTTCCAGCAGTCCCTTGCTTTCTAGTAAGCATATGCTGGGCTTAAAGGGAGAAAACTTTACTAAGTACAAAGAGTAGAGAGAGATGCATTATGGCTGTGAAAATGTAAGAAAATAAGATGAACCTTCTGGATCAAGCCAATAGCTCATCCTGTCTAGCATCCTGTTCCCACAGTGGCTGACATGCAAGAAGCTCACAATCTGGTCATGAGTGCAACAGCATGAAACTCCTCCCAACTCAGTGGCCATCGCATTGACACAATTGACACAGAGTGTACTTGAAATCATAAAGAATCTCTTTCTCTCTTTTCTTAGGCTCTCAAACAATTTCTGTTGTACTTTCATCATATATGTATTCTATTCATTCATTCAAAACATGGTTCTTGCCTGTTCTTCATTACTAAAAGTAATCTCAGAGTGGCTTACAAAAATGTGATGCATAATGAAACGGCGGAGTAATGAAACAACACACAATGACCAATAAACTATTGATAGGCAGTGGAACTTCAAGGCCCAGGAGGCTCACCCAAAGGGCTGGGTGAATAGAGTGTCTTGCATAGTGGGGTGATGCGTGGTGGTGGGAAGGTTGATATTTAACTTCAGCAGCCCACCATTCTGCAAAAGGCTAAGGATGGTTTTTGTCTCTTCAATGAATTTTCACTAGCTTTCTCAATTGGCTGCAAAACTGATTAGCAGTAGGTACTGCTGTTAAACTCAGTCATTCATGACTTCACCAGATGGGTTTGCTTCCAGGCCAATGACAGCCTTTGCATTGTTTTTCTTCTTTCTTGGAGCAAGCACCAGTGCAATTAAAAAACAACCATAATAAAGCTGCTCGTCTATAAGCAAATGCCTGTTATACCCCACCCCCACCCCCGCTGTAAGCACAGGGGGTGCAGAATAGCGTATAAAGTACTTGCATCACAATAAACATGCATTCAGTTATCTATCATGCTCCCGTTTTCTTATGCTCCCGTTTTCTAAAATTAGATTGCACCCTTGTTTATGGTTACCGATTTGCCATAGAAAAAGAAGAGAGCATTTGCATAATCACAACAGAGGACATCCATCTGCATATGTTAATGCTTATGCAAATTAATAAATAATTACTATAATTTAAATATAAATTCAATGCATCCTGCCATAGCAGGAGAGGCACCAGGTGTCTTGTGGACCTGCTTGATCTGCTGACCTGGTACTGTTCATGGTTGATAGCCAATTTCAAGGTCCCTGATCATCCTTTTTCTTCTTCCTTAGCTTTTACTCACACTTGGATTACATGCTTTCACAACAGAGGACTGCCTCTGTGAAGTAGGACACATGGCTGTCCTGTCATTCCTGCTTGCCAACTGTTTCGCCCTTTACAGGTTTGCTTTGTAGTTCAGTGGGACATGCTGATGTTGTGTTCTAACAAAGTTGCATGCTTGTCAGGTGCTGCTCATCTGGGCCTTGAGAAGATTGGCCTTGGATGCGAGTCCAGCAGCAGGGAGATCAAGTGTCCAAACAGCTAAGGGTGGTGAAGCAGGGTGAAGAAGGGGCAGAGCTCAGTTAAACACCTAAACCAGGAACAGGGAACCTGTGGCCCCCTAGATGTGGTTGGGCTCTAAGTGCCGTAAACCTCAGACAGCGTAGCCATGGATGATGGCAGTTGTGGCCCAGCTCTAGTAGGTGTCCAAAGCCTCAGTCCCAGCTGGAAAGAGAATCATAGAATCATAGAATCATAGAATCATAGAGTTGGAAGAGACCACAAGGGCCATTGAGTCCAACCCCCTGCCAAGCAGGAAACACCATCAGAGCACTCCTGACATATGGTTGTCAAGCCTCCGCTTAAAGACCTCCAAAGAAAGACACTCCACCACACTCCTTGGCAGCAAATTCCACTGTCGAACAGCTCTTACTGTCAGGAAGTTCTTCCTAATGTTTAGGTGGAATCTTCTTTCTTGTAGTTTGGATCCATTGCTCCGTGTCCGCTTCTCCGGAGCAGCAGAAAACAACCTTTCTCCCTCCTCTATGTGACATCCTTTTATATATTTGAACATGGCTATCATATCACCCCTTAACCTCCTCTTCTCCAGGCTAAACATGCCCAGCTCCCTTAGCCGTTCCTCATAAGGCATCGTTTCCAGGCCTTTGACCATTTTGGTTGCCCTCCTCTGGACACGTTCCAGTTTGTCAGTGTCCTTCTTGAATTGTGGTGCCCAGAACTGGACACAGTACTCCAGGTGTGGTCTGACCAGAGCAGAATACAGTGGCACTATTACTTCCCTTGATCTAGATGCTATACTCCTATTGATGCAGCCCAGAATTGCATTGGCTTTTTTAGCTGCCGCGTCACACTGTTGGCTCAAGAAGCTGCTGAATTGCAACTCATTACCAAACTTAAAACCATGGAGAGACCTGGTCTCAACAGAGACATTGGATTCTTATCTCATTATGCATGACTTAGCCATTTTTCACCTTCTCACCCCTTGCCTTTTCCTGTAAGACCTATTGCAGTCGTTAAGAGTCGTCAACAGGCTCATCTCAGCTATCTGCCAATCTCCCATTCCCACCACCCTTCTGAGTAATACCCCTCCCCACCTTCTCTCTATATAGAAGGATCTAGCAACTTCTGTTTCAGTGTATCTGAAGAAGTGTGCATGCACACGAAAGCTCATACCAAGAACTAACTTAGTTGGTCTTTAAGGTGCTACTGGAAGGAATTTTTTTATTCAGTCCCAGCTGTAAGTTTAGCTTAAAAAAATCAGAATCAGCATCTTCTGTATCCTCTGCCAGATGGGTGCGAGCAGCCTTAGGTGACTGGAGAAGTGATGGAGTTGAGGGTTCTAGTTCGTTCTTTGAGAAGTTTGAACCCACAGGATGAGACAGGCATGAACTCCTTTTTCATCAGACAGCTAGCAGCACCTTCTTCCCCTGGCTGTCCTCCTGACCCAGCTCCACAAAAGCCTCATCTGCATCAGAAATACTCTCCAAGGCAGCTTTAAGTCTGAGACATGATGACTGAGCTTGCCCTAAAAACCTATTTGTTCTAATTCTCTTTTAATTGCTTGCAAGCCACAGGGGGATTTCAGCAGATCATCATTAGATGACTGCAGATGAATTCGAGAAGTGGGAAACATTGGACAGAGACGGATGGGGAAAAGTGTAGACAATATCCCCAAGGATGGGGCTCCTCTGTTAAAAACACAACAAAACCTGTTTGATAAAGGCAACATTTATTAGGGAGATGCCTCTTGTTTAATTGCATTAGTTCCTAGGAATTCTGATGACTGCTGGCATCTGCACCTTACTTATTTGCTAGTGGGGTTTTGTGACATATTTCTATGGCTACATCTTATTGCTGTCTTCTACTCCCAGCTGTGAACTGAGGTCAGCATTTCCCTGCTGGTACTCCTTAATTAACTATTTCTCCAAACTCAGTTGTTATGGTGACGCAATTGGGGTAAAGATATTTGTATCTTTATTCCTGAGATCTCTCTTCCTATATATTTACAAATGTATTGCACAAACATATCAGATAATCATCAATGGTTTGGTTTTTTAAAAAGTGCTGTATTTATGAATGGAATTTTAAAAAGAACTCTAATTGTCTTTTGGTCATACAATATTATTAGAAGGAGCCCTCAGACCATTTCTGATTTGCATATGTGTGTGTGTGTTTTATGACACATTCTTATTTATTTGAAAAAAGCTAATTATAATGTGTATTGTGCATAACTGCAGTTTTAATTATTTGTCACATTGACCTTTACAGAGTGATGTGCAGTGTGAACAATTCATTAGAATATAAAAGGAATTATCTATGCTCAGGAGAATGCTAGCCTTGAATGAAAAGAAAAGAAAGATACTACAAACTTAGAACTAGATTTTAGTTATATAGACACAGTTTAATGTGTGCCATCTATACATGTTTAATGTAATGTTTCCCAATTAAAGAAATAAAATAAATAGAAAATATCAACTATGTAAGCAAAGCCAGTATAATAAGGAAAACATAATATATGGTTGGATGCTATTATAAAATATGTTATTCTGGAACAGTATGAAAGCCCACACAATTATGTGCATGTTATATATTTCTTCTTCTGATATGTGCCAAGTTGAACAAACAGTAGAATTCCAAACCACTGTGAGATTCCAAAACTACTGGATCTGTGGCTTGCTTCCAATAAGCAGATATACATGAAGCAGTATTGGTGATTAAATTCACAGTCACTTTTAGATCAGTGACATTTACCAGGCTTGAGTAAAAGTCTTTTTGGGTCTCGTGGTAGGATGTTTCAATGCTATACACACGTGGGAGTCAATGAAGTCAGTGGGACTTCTGAGTAGAACACAAATACTAAAACAGTACTTAATGGTTTTCAAAAACAAAGAAAATATAAGTTATGTTCTTCTAGTTTGTGACTTTGCCTTTTAAAATAAATAGTAAAGACTGAGGTATTCCTCCACCCCACCCCTAATTTTGTTGTCAGAACTAAGTATTGAGTTCTGTGCTCAGAGACTTGGTGAATACAGATAGTTGGTCCTGTTACTAATCTAATCAAACAGAAATGGACTTGCTTGTTTCTCCTGTGTTACTGCAAATATCTCCACCTCTTTAAGCTCATGGTCTGTACTGATGGAAAGGTTGTCTATAAGATATCAATGCCACCTGCTGAAAAGAGCAATTACAGAGCTGGCTTGCATGTTTTTGCCTAATGGCATGCTATTTATTTGATAAACAACAGAGGATTTGCAGTCACCAGCCAGGCCAATGCGCCAGGTAAGTCAATGAAATTTATCACCTTTGGGTGTTTTATGTGCCTCAGACAACTCTGCGTTGCAGTTCTCTATCTTTATTGGATGTCCCTGGTGCTTACAGTGAAGATCCAAGATAGCAACAAAATAAATAACAGCTTTTACTTGAGTATCTTGTAAAAGGTGATCTCTTTCTTTTTGTATATAGCTTGCTGCTGCAGATATTTACAAGGGGAAACTTTCACTAGTTTTTCTCCTGGGTAAGGCAGGTGGCATTCTGAGGTGTTTAATGGGAATAATGACCGGGATGAGATTTGCAACATCGTAGGCCATGTGTCAGGTACTTGACTTAAGGGGGGGAGACTGAAGTGTACGGATACATCATATTGCACAAGAGAGTTGTTAGCATTATCTCACAAAAACGAAAGGCTCCAAAGAGTAATTATCCACTCCAGCTCTGGCAGAGGCAATAGGATCATTTAGGAAATTAATTTCCATATTTTCAGGAAGCATCACATTAACATGTTTGAGCAACAGACAAAGCAGAGCACATTAAGGGTGCTACTCTCACCTCCTGCTTTCAATGCGGCTTATCTCATTTTTCACCTTAAACAGAGAAAAAGTCTAAACTTAAAAAGTGATGCTCAAGGCAGGAGCTATTTTCTTTGTGTGATTTGGTGAGCACATTTCCACCTGGAAAGTCTGCAAGGCTTCCATCTGCATTTATATTGGATTGGATCTTGCCTTTGCTGCCATTGGTGGAAGCATCCTCTCAGAAGGGTGGGGGCAACTTTTGCTGATTTCACTCTACCCCTTCAGCCCCCAGCAGTACCTGCCACACTGGAGATGGACAACATCCTGGAACAGTGTTAAAGGTGGTCTGCAGGGGTAGGTAGGTAGAAATCCTACTCCACCAATGAGTTCCTTCCATTAGCTCAAAAGCCTTCCATGGACACTAGAACAGGAACAGGCAAGCTTGTCCCTCCAGATGTTTTGGGACTACAATTTCCACCATCCCTGACCACTGGTCCTGTTAGCTAGGGATCATGGGAGTTGTGAACAAAAACCATCTGAAGGGCCGAGTTTGCCTATGCCTGCACTGGAAGCTTTTCTGATCATGGAAGGCAAGTCTGGATTCAATGCATTAATGTGATGGAACTAGTTTTGTTGATTAAGACTCAAGCAGCACCTGTGGTGAAGAATGCCTTTTTGCAGTGTGCGCTGGTTCACCAGTTATGGCTGTTCCTTTATAGAAATAGCCTGGCCACAATGGCCCATGCTCTGGCAAAGGACTTTCTGAATTATTGTAATGTATGTATTATACATGGGTCTGCCCTTGATGATTATTTGGAAGCTTCATTTAGAATGGTTTGTCTGTCTCTTAATCAGTGTCAGGAACCGGCAGGATGAAGGGAAGGAGGAAGAAGAGGAAGATGATCCCAGCAAGGGATGTAGGCAGGACTGGGCCAAGCAGGGGATGGGGAAGGAAGTACTCACACGGTGATGGAGGATGGAGAGGAGATGGGGCCAGTGTGCAGGAACCAGAGTGGCAGGACCCATCGTTGGAGCCTGAGGGCCCCCTGTATCCATGAATGGCAGCCTCTGACATGTAGGAAGCAGTGGGAATGGTGCTCTGGGAGGCTGAGGCAGTCAAGGATCCATAGCCCAGCTCACTAGCTAGCTCTGGGAGGAGGTGTGTGGTTCCTCAGCTGGAGTAGGCTGAGAACAGGTGAGGGTCACATGCCTCATCAAGCCCAGATTCTGCTATCAGCATGCAAATTACAAAAGGGACGCAGAGCTAGGCTGTCGTGTTTGCTCCATTGACCATGTTGATGGTCCTTGACTTGGATGTTCCTGGACCGCCACAGGACTGTGCTTCAGGTTTGACTCTGGACTGTATCCTGACTGCTGGACTTCAGACTTGGCTACTTGGATTGACTCTGGACTGAGTTTCCTGATCTTTGGACTTTGCTTATGTGGATTAGCCCTCAGACTTTGAACTTTGGACTTGTCATACTGACTTGCTGCCAGGTAGGCCAAGGTTTCAGAACCATCAATCAGCCGTCAATCTATACTTTCTCACTCTGATATACACCACTTTTAACTTACAACAAGTTTTCTCCTGTTTTTGATGTTATATTGCAAATGATGGTACATAGTTTTATATCTTGTTTTGTAAAGCTCTAAAAACGGTTTTGGTGAAAATAATACCGGAGGTCGTAGTTTAACAAGGATAACCTTTCAAAAGAATTCTGGCAGTGTCTTAATTACTCATGGGGCCCTTTAAACTCTGATGCCCCTTGTAAGAAGAATGGGATTTTATAGTATCAGAATATGTCTGATTAGAGATAAAGCATATTTAGATGCTGAGAATATAAAATTTAAATGGTCTGAAATGATGAGGTCACATTCTGGCTTAAATTACCTAGTTTATAAACAATATTGTTGCATAATCCCAATTTTCCTAAGTGATGAGAAATTAAAAACATATGATGCCTATGTTGTACTCCACCATCAATTATGGGATACATTAGTTCAGGCACTTGGTGGAGTAGGAGGCAACATCCCCAGAGCTCTAAAACTATTAATCTTTGATGGTCTTATTTTCAATATATTAATCTAAAGCACTCAGAACACTCTGACCTACATGAGAAAATCCTTATGTGTAGAAGCATTACACTGAATTTTGTTCCTTCACAAACCACATTATAAAGATTTGCTAATATAGGTCGATGTGTTCTGGCTGTTTTTTATTTATATATGGAGAACAATACCATCACAGACTCAAAGTTTTGCAGCTCTGGGGAGGCTGCTTCCAGTCTAGGACATTTGTGCACCATTGCTGTCTGGGTACAAATCACTGATGACTCAGACAATTAGTATTTTGCCATCATACTTGGCTTGGGCACGGAATCTGACGCCATCGATTGATTTCAAAGTGACTAGAGCAAATCCTTAAAAACAAAGATAGTATCGAATAAATATTTTTAAATGCAAATCATTCCTTGTGTTCTCCTTTTGAAATTTTGATTTCTTTAACCTTTGTTTTTAGAAAATTGCTTTGATTTCCACATTTTCCAGGTGATGGACTTTGGGGAGGCGGGCAATGTTTTACTGCCAGGCTGCATTAGTCACACTACATTATGTTGTTGCTTGCTCTAAATTAAGTAACAAAACATGACTATTAATGCTGGGATGTGCAAGAGTATCTCCAGCTTGGGACTATAAAGACTCAGTTTCCTGAAAACAGCTGCCTTTATAGCTTTTTAATGCCATTTTTATGCAGGAAACTGATAGAATTTTGCTAACTAAGCAGCTTCATGGATGATATCTCTGAGTATATTAAGAAAATGCATGCAATATTCTTATTTACATTCCCTCTCACATGCTTATTCAAGTTTCTTTCTTCACTTGGGCAGAAAATATTGATGGTAGAAAAATACGAAGGATGTCACATTTATCTTAAGGAAACATTCCCTTTATCTTAGAAGTAGCATACAATTATTCCAGGGCCACTGAGTATTTTCCATCCCGTAAATGATGCAAACCTGTTAATAGTTATTCTACAAAATGGTTAAGTGGAGTGGGTGGGTGTGGGAGGGCAACCCAAATAGCTATATTTCCAGCAGTTTCGGAAATGTCATTGACATAATATGTTGAGAATGGATTTCAGTGTATGACAACCCCTCAACTTTTTTCTTGGAGCTGAAGTCTGAAACACTTGCAAGATCATTCAACGACTTCCAAAGCTCCACTCCTAATAAATGTACATTGACATTGTCATAGAAAACTTTTGGAAAGCATATAATTCTCAATCAAGCATTAATGGGGAAGGTTTGCCTTATGTTAGTTAAGAGGCTCATTTGGTGGCAGTGGAATGATAGAAATGCGCTCAAGAACGACCATCCTGTGCACAGTGATGACACTTAACTACTATTGACTTCAACTGAATTTAAACAGTCTAACTATATAAGGGATTTCGGCCAAGATCTCCCTACACCATTGGAAATGGAAAGCGTACCGCTTCTTTTGGATAAGTTCATCTGACTGATTTAATGATTCAATTTAATAAGATAGTTCTTTCCATGCAATTCTTTCTCACCACTAGTGAGCATTAGGTCAAAAGCCCTGGCATGAATATATTAACTGGCCGTGTTAGTTGGCCATCCCACTATTTTGTTGTTGTTGTTTAGTCATTTAGTTGTGTCCAACTCTTCGTGACCCCATGGACCAGAGCACGCCAGGCACTCCTGTCTTCCATTGCCTCCCGCAGTTTGGTCAAAGTCATGCTGGTAGGTTCGAGAACAGTATCCAACCATCTTGTCCTCTGTTGTCCCCTTCTCCTTGTGCCCTCAATCTTTCCCAACATCAGGGTCTTTTCTAGGGAGTCTTCTCTTCTCATGAGGTGGCCAAAGTATAAAGGATATATACAAATCAAAGAATATGGTCAAACCCATCACTTCCCCTAATAGCAACTTCAGGTGGTATAGGATGACAGCTTTGTTATATCAAACAACACTTCCCACAAGCTTGGAGTGGTAGCGAAAATAATATACATGTGGCTATGATTAACAAAATGGAGTATTTTTTGACGTTGAAAAATGTTTTTGCTTCTGCCTTCATGAGCTGCTCTGATACAAATGAAATTATGCTCTTTCCAACCTGGCAGTTATAGAGTTTTGATGATGGGCTGTCCAGAAAGGCTTGCCTCCAGACTGACGTTATGCAGTGTTAAAGTGTCTAGCATATACATCCAAAATTTCCCTCTTTTTGCCAATATTGTTGATATCAGTTGAGAAATGAGAAGAAAGTATCAGCATGCTTGGGGGGTATGCAGGTATGCAGAAATAGATTGGGGAGGGGGTGTAGAGAGAGAACAACCCAGCTGGAGAAAGGGGAGGTGGGTAAGGAAGTAAGTGGAAAAGCGTATGGCTTGCTAGCTAGAACCCTGAACAGGACCATTGCTGTTAGTTCAGACATGGTACAATGTATTCTCAGATCTCTTTATCTATCTATGCATGCAAATTTGCAGCACCCCATTCCACTCCACCTGCTCCATCATTCACCAGTGTGGGCAAGTTCAGCACTCCAGTCTAGGAGTCTGTAGATAACAGGTGGCTTGGTACTCAATGATGTCACAACCGAATGGCTGCCATTAACATTGCTGTGGTGAAAGCAAAGGCTACTCTCCACTTTTGAGTCTGTCTGACACAGGATGGAGTGTCCTTATAGTGGCAGGCATCCTGCAGGGATGCAATTGTGCGCTGTGTCATTCAGAGAATGCATACATCCATAGAATCTCCAGAGCTCTCTGTGTTAGGTAAGAAGGGTTTACATATCTACCTACATGGTGGGCATTCTGCTAGATGCTAATGTCTTGGACATTTCAAGCCATGTCTTTTTACAAAACATCCACTCTACCCAGAATTGCCCATATCTGTACCCATCACACATTCTTCCTGCCTCTGCTAAATTATGCACCTCTCTCATCAGTTGGTTCTTAAAAGTTTTCCCTATGCAAACACGGATGAATGCAGGGAAATTATATTTGTACATTCAGTCCATTGTGTTCTATATAATGTCAGTCATTATTCTATCTGACATGGATTGCAGACTGATGTGCTTAAAATTAATGAGCCATTTGTTCTCACACTGTGAAAAATAAAAATGAAGAACTCCCCCAATCACTACTATGAATTATGAAGACAAATGAATACAGATCAATTTTATTTTGGGAGGACAGTGCTATGATTCACACTCCCCTTCAAGAGACATCTAACATTTTATTTGTATGAGAGAGTTGTAATGACTGAATGATAAATGCAACATAAATTAGAAGTATATGATGTGGTTTTTCAGCAAGGCTAGAAACCCATTCATTGGTAAAGTGCTTGATGTACCAGAAGGTCTAGAATTCAATGCCTGTGATTGATTATTTGATTTCTATACCACTTAATATATTAAAAAGCGGTGTACAAAATATATATTCTCTAAGTGGTGTACAAAAAATGGTAGCAACATCAGATAACTTAAACAAATTATTACAAAAATAGTCACATATAAAAATGCTACATTAATACAAATTTACTAATAGATATAAACTCATACCAATTCCTTTTCCTTCTGACACACTCTCCTTCTCAGCCTCCAGGTTTTCACCCACAGTCCAAACAAACTCTCAGCTCACCCAAGAATTATAGGTAATCTAAATCTCGATGGCTATCAGAATTCAAGAACACTGTTGCTTTTTATTAATGTTGAAACAATGGTCAGTATAACTGCAGTGTTAATTTAAGATTATTTAGTTTAGTTGACTTCTTATACTTATTAATTTTGGTTCATCATCTTTTGCTTTAGACCAAAATAGCAATTTGGTGGATTTCATGTGGGTAAATGGAATCACATGGGTATAATTAATATGTCCTCCTGTCTGTAATGCAATCTTAAAGCTTTAAGGAACTTTTGTAATTAGTAAAAGGGATTAGTACTAATGAGGTTTATCTTAATGGATTAGACTGAACCTAAGGATTAGATACGTTTAGTTCTGTTCCAGGGGATCTGACCCATTTTGCAGGTGGACTCTGGAGGTTACAGAGAGCTTTTGCGTACAGTTCTCATGGTGTTTGTAGCTGCAGTAATTTAGCAGAGAACATCTGACCTAAGTTTGCTTCAAGTCAGGAAGGGTGCAACAACACAGTGCCTGGGAGCATGCATTCAATAAAGTGTATTTGAATTAGCTTATTTGCTAAAGTTAATTTGGGGAACACTTCACAGACAGCCTAGAACATGGGTAGGCAAACTAAGGCCTGGGGCCTGGATCAGGCCCAATCGCCTTCTAAATACGGCCCGCGGACGGTCTGGGAATCAGCGTGTTTTTACATGAGTAGAATGTTTGCTTTTATTTAAAATGCATCTCTGGGTTATTTGAGGGACATAGGAATTTGTTCACTCCCCATATATAATCCAGCCCCCCCACAAGGTCTGAGGGACAGTGGACTGTCCTCCTGCTGAAAAAGTTTGCTGACCCCTGGCCTAGAATTCTCAGAGCCAATGACATCAACTTTGATAATCATGATAATGGGTTGCATGTCCTGTCTCCATCCTTCGTGAGGTGACAGTTGTGCCATGGTGCTGCCCTGCTGCCATTGTCGGGCTCCTCAGGTGGAGTCTCAATGGCCAGTGGGAGATGTCATGTTCTCTTTTGCTGGTCAAGGGGATTTGAATTTGGCTTACCTGAAAATTGGCCAATCACAGGCGGGCCTGGAGGCAGGGCAGAGTTAACTGCAACTCCGGCTGGAGTCTTCACTCAGGTCTGCTCCCCAGGCTTAAGTTAGGCCTGCCTCCTCACCCAGCATTGCAGCGACTTTTGGATTTTCCACCCACCCTCCCTTGTTAGCTAGTACCCACCCAACAGAGGGGGTAGTGTCCTTAGTATGGCCTTGCTATGGAACTATCAGTTGCTGTTTTCAAGGCCAGGGAGGAATTTCTCAATCAGACTAATTGGGCTTGTCTGGATCCCACCCCCCACCTCATAGTAATCATCACAACTTTGGTAAATAAGGCATTGAGTAAGAGAGCCATTGTGGTGTAGTGGTTAAGAGTGGTAGACTTGTAATCTGGTGAACCGGGTTCGCTTCCTCGCTCCTCCACATGCAGCTGCTGGGTGACCTTGGGCCAGTCACACTTCTCTGAAGTCTCTCAGCCCCACTCACCTCACAGAGTGTTGTGGGGGAAGAAGGGAAAGGAGATTGTTAGCCGCTTTGAGACTCCTTTGGTTAGTGATAAAGCGGGATATCAAATCCAAACTCTTCTTCTTCATCATCTTTAGTCAAGGACAGAAGGGGGCAGTTAAAGTCTTATCCTCCAAGGAAATGGGGTATCCAGTAAAAGGAATCCTAGGGCGAGGTGCTTCTGTCCATATGCCCAGGAGAAGGCTAAGGGCCATAGCACTACCTAAGGTGGTGATCTTGTCATGGTTTGATACATGTCATAGGTGAACCCTATATCAGGATTGATCCCCCAGAAAATCTTCCAGCAGGCGGGCTGGTTAATACAGGAGATCCTCAATGCCTAAGCCAAAACCTACTTACATCTATTATCAAAAAAGTTGTAGCCTAATTAGAACCAAAGTGACATTGTACTGTGGTCCTTTCAGTTTCTACATATACAGCATCAAAGGGGTATTGGGCACACCGCATCTGGGCATGCAACTCCTGAGCCTCACATTTGAACCTGGTCACATGGTTGATCCCTTCCATATCTGCAGCTACAGAAGATAATGGGTTTGATCAAAGATTCACTTTTTCTGAATAAAAAAATTCCTTCCAGTAGCACCTTAAAGACCAACTAAGTTAGTTCTTGGTATGAGCTTTCGTGTGCATGCACACTTCTTCAGATACACTGAAACAGAAGTTGCCAGATCCTTCTATATAGTGAGAAGGTGGGGAGGGGTATTACTCAGAAGGGTGGTGGGAATGGGAGATTGGCAGATAGCTGAGATGAGCCTGTTGACGACTCTTAATGACTGTAATAGGTCTTACAGGAAAAGGCAAGGGGTGAGAAGGTGAGAAATGGCTTAGTCATGTATAATGGGATAAGAATCCAATGTCTTTGTTCAAACCAGGTCTCTCCATGGTAATACCCCTCCCCACCTTCTCACTATATAGAAGGATCTGGCAACTTCTGTTTCAGTGTATCTGAAGAAGTGTGCATGCACATGAAAGCTCATACCAAGAACTAACTTAGTTGGTCTTTAAGGTGCTACTGGAAGGAATTTTTTTATTTTGACTATGGCAGACCAACACGGCTACCTATCTGTAACTTTTTCTGAAGGAAGGGATGTTCCTGTTGGGATACTGCCAGGGAGATAAAGTCCATCATGGCCCCAAGCCGTGTGCCTGACGATCCATCAATCTCCCGTAGTCACGCAGTATCAGCAATTAGCGACATGAGTTTCTTCTGAAAATACCTTGCCACATTCCAGGGCTCATGCACACTCTTATCAGCAGATAATGCACAGCCAGAAGTCGCACTCAGGAGAGCATTATTTACAAGCTTTTATTCAGCGTTGATCAGAACAAAGAAAGACATGACTGTCTGCGTCAGTGTCTTTGACAGAGAGAGAAAAGGAAGCAATAGCAAACATAAACATCCTGTGAACAGGAAATACGCAGGCTGTGACACAAACATCCTGCTCCCTTTTAAGGTGGAACGGAAATATCCTAACAGTTCCTCTGATGGAAGGAATTCTTCCATTGATGAAGATATCTGCCATTCTAAAAGAAATAACCAGCCTACCCAGGTTAGGACTATTGATAAAGTGACCCTTTAATGATGGAGAAAAACTTGTATATCTCTACTGCCCAGAAAATGGCTAGATTTAGTATTTTTAAAAGCACATCCTCAAGCTTCCTTAGTTTCCCATCTTTTTTTTATTATCATTATCCCTTATGCTAGCAACACTTGAAAGAGAATAAAGATCAAGTATTTGCAATGGTCTCATAGTGACTGTTAGGACTCTTTGATTTAAAAATCTACCGCCTATAATGGCAACAATGAGCATTTTAAGACTGAGCTAACCACCTGAAAGAAATCCCAAAGATGGTTTGGTGAGTCTTTCCGTTGTGAGTTCAGATTTGATCGCTTCCTTCATAAAAGAAGAATGTATTATTGGCAGGATGCTCAAAAGAGAGTATTGATTTGAGCGCATAATTCTTTAAATCCTTTAGAAAAAAAAAATTGTAGAAAGCCTAAAGAATAATAGATTTCATGTCTTTCAAATGAGATGAAGGAAAGAGAAATACTCTTAAGGAAACTAATGATTTCGTTATAGCTTCACTTCAAGAGATCTCCAGGGGTCCTGCAGCAGTTCACCTACTACAGAATGAGATACTGAAGAAGTTCTGAAGCAGTTGCCTGAATATTGAAGTCTGGTCCATATGCTTGATTTTCCAAAGGCTTGGATAAAGATAACCTTT
Source organism: Podarcis vaucheri (assembly GCF_965113315.1). Taxonomy (NCBI): domain Eukaryota; kingdom Metazoa; phylum Chordata; class Lepidosauria; order Squamata; family Lacertidae; genus Podarcis; species Podarcis vaucheri. The sequence continues at coordinate 36,705,488 of NC_138748.1, read as the reverse complement.
TTGCCCCGGAATGTAAGATCCACTCCTTCCATACCCTGATCTCTTGAACTGACAAGTCACTGACAGAAGTGACTCTGGATCTTCATTGATTTTATTGATCTATTAAATTCCTTCCAAAGGAGCTCAGGATGGCAAACACCAGGCACTGGCAAACTCGGCCCTCCAGATGTTTTGAGACTACAATTCCCATCATCCCTGATCACTAGGGATGATGGGAGTTGTAGTCCCAAAACATCTGGAGGGCCGAGTTTGCCTATGCCTGGCAAACTCTGTTGTGATAAAAAATACCATTGAAAATAAAATAATAGCTAAGTTAAAACATTTAAAAGTTATTTAAAGTACCCCAAGCAACAAAACACAATAAAACTTAGGTAATAAATTTAAGAACAGATGTAAGCAAATCAGATTCTATAAACAAAATGGGAGGGAGCATTATCTTATCCTTTGCCTACTTTCACATTACAATCTGGAGCATAGCCAGCATTGGGGGCATGTACATTGGTGGTGGTAGGTGGTGGGGTGTTTGAAAAAGGCTGCAGCAGAAGGCTTCCTCTGTGGATGCATGTTCTGGTCTCACATTTCCTTGGCACATGACATGGGACACTAGTCTGGGAATTACCGTTCTATCAACTCAATGGGCAAACACTTCTGAGTGGCAAGTGTAGGCGGTAATATCAATGTTGGCCTCAGAAGGTTTTTTTTCTGTTGAAAGAATTAAATGAACATTGAGGATTACCATAATTCATTGTGTGCCACAGAGGCTCACAGAAAAGAAGCCGAGAATGACACTTTGTGAGAGAGGCATTTACTAGGACATTGTTCTCCCTGTTAGTGTTTGCTCTTTGTTAGCAAAGGGGGGAAAAAACCTTCTTACTTTCAGAAATAGATACTGCAAAATAAAGTGGTGCTGTATAATGGCCAGTATAATAGGTTTTGCTGTGATCACAACTGAGACGTTGCATAGTGTATGTAGGCACAGTTTAATGCAAAATCCATTCCTGACAGTGTAATTCCCCCTTTTTTTTAAAAAAAGGAAAGGAAAGGAAAATACTTTGCTCCTCTGTAGGTTTATTCTTGTTTTATAATGAGCACAAAGAAATCTTTACTTGATTTATTTTCCCAACACATGCTCAGGTTTGAATTCTCCCTCTAAAATAAATCAAGCTCTCTACAGAAACTTTCGCTTTGACTCATCAATTAAGAAGGGGAGGAAAGCCAGAGCAACTGCTGTAATTGTTGTGAACGCCTAATAAGTGTGGGAATGTTCTGGGGTGCAGGAGAGGATATATTGACTAATTATATCCTAATCCAACTTGTGCTAACAAGTTCCCAAAATATCAGCAGAGTTTATAGACATTCCCCTTTAAGTTCGCAACGGTAACGTGTGCACAGGTTCGCTAGAACCTCTATAATAATTACTCTGGTAATTTCCCCTTTGTTCCCTCTTAAAATACAAGACACAACACAGTCTTTATAAAAGTATAAAAGAGTTTACTCACGATCTGTTCACAATATGATCCCAGATGGCAGACAGGCTTAAAAAGGTAAAATACACTTAGAATCTATCTTATAGGAAGATAGCCCTCTCCTCTCTTGGCTGAGAGCCAAGAGGGCATCCTGCTTCTTCGAAAGGTGATGGCAGAGAGAGAGAGATGGCTGCCTGCCCTGTGCTTTTGTCTTTACCTGCACAGGTGAGGCCACACCCACCTCTGGTCACATGCGGAGGAAGTCCGTCCCCAGGAAGTTTACCTGCTTGCTGGACAGACATCCCTCTCCATGTTCTAACATGTACACTCTAGGAATGTTGTCATTGACTGCTCCTGTGTTTACATCCCACATACCCCTTCTCAGGCAATACAACATATACAAAACATAAACAACTTTATTCAACCACCCAGAGTCCCAGCTTGACACGTAGATTCTGGAAACTCTCTCTTGGTAGGGGTTTCGTCAGGATGTCAGCAGTCATCTCTTGGGTGCTGCAGTAGGATAGTTCCACAAGTCCATCCTGGATCATCTGGCGTATGTAGTGGTATTTAACCCCAATGTGTTTTGTTCTGGCCAGGAACTTCTCACTCTGCGTCAGCTTCAGGCAACTTTGATTGTCCTCTAGCAAGCTGACAGGCCCTTTTCTCACCAACCCAAAGTCCTTTATGAGTTGATCAAGCCAGGCGATCTCTCTGCAGGCTTCTGTTGCTGCAACGTATTCTGATTCTGTGGAAGATAATGCTACACAGCTCTGTTTATAACTGCCCCATGAAACAGGTCCATTCCCAAACATAAAAACATGACCACTCGTTGATTTATAGTCAGCATTATCCCCAGCCCAATCAGCATCAGTATACCCAACCAACTTAGGGTCTCTGACGGCTGGTAACCTTAATTTACAATTCATGGTACCCTTCAAATATCGCACCACCCTCTTTACACCTGCCCAATCATGCTCAGTGGGAGAATTCACTTTTCTGCTAAGAATCCCCACAGCATTGGCTAAGTCAGGTCTACATGTGGTAACTAAATACAAAAGTTTACCAATCGCCGACCTGTAGTCATTGTTGTCTGGCAACTGCTTCGAATCCTGCTGATTCTTCAGGAAGTCAGTAGCCATCGGTGTAGCAACTGGATGTGCGTCTTGCATCTACATGTGCTCAACTAGCTCGTGGATCTTCTGTCTTTGGCTGAGAAGAAATGAGCCGTCCTCTTCTCTTTCCACCTGGATCCCGAGGTAGTACTGGACATCTCCTAGCTCCTTGACCTCCACCTCCTTGCTAAGGTGCGTATAGTCCTTCTCACTTGCTGTGGCAATAATCAGGTCATCAACAAATGCTAGGATATATGAGAATTGTCCATTATTTGACTTACTGTACAAGCACTTGTCAGCGTCGCCTTGCTTGTACCCAAGTTGCGTCAGCATTTTATGCAACTTCTGGTTCCAGGCTCTGGCAGCCTGTTTAAGTCCATAAAGTCCTTTCTGCAGTTTGCACACTAGATGTGCCTCATGTGGTTTTATAAAACCCTTGGGCTGTTTCATGTAAATTTCTTCTGAAATCTGCCCATGTAGAAAAGCTGTAGCAATGTCTATGTGTTTCACCCTCATTTTCTTGGAGGCTGCAATGCTTAAAAGCATTCTTACGCTGCTGTACCTCACAGTTGGTGCAAAAACTTCATCATAGTCTTCACCAAAACGCTGTGAAAATCCCTGTGCCACAAGTCTAGCTTTGTAGCGCTGCACTTCTCATTCTGACCCCTTCTTAACCTTGAAAACCCATTTACTGCCAATGGCCTTCTTACCGGGAGGCAGCTCAGTGAGTGTCCAGGTCTTGTTCTGATGCAGTGCATCCATCTCCTCCTGCGCGGCCTTCCTCCAGAGACTGGCTTCTGCAGCTGGCATCTCCTGTGTATCTTCCCAAGTGGAAGGTTCCTGTGGAAACGCCGACCCTGCAAAGTAGGACAACCGTACTGGTGGGACACCTTTGTTGGTTCTGGATGAGATCCTGACCTCTGGTTGTGCGACCACATCAGCTTCCTCATCCTCCTCCAATGCAGGCATGTCCCCATCTGAGTCCTCATCTTCGTCTCTGGTGCCGCCAGGGTTCTGGTCCTCTGCGTCTTCTGTTGTGTCGCCTGTAGGGGCCGCTGTAACACTCGAAGGCAGATTAGTACTTTGTGGGGTCTCAAAAGGGAAATATACAAACTCTTGAGTCCTTTCTGACTCATCTGAAGAATCCACAACAGTGTTCTTAGTGTCTACTTTTCCATATTCATCAAAATAAACTGCATGGTATGCATTTGTCTTACCAGTTTGTAAGTCCATAATTCTGTATCCTTTGCCTCCAGAAGCATATCCCACAAGGATACCTGCTTTTGCCCTGAGGTCAAGCTTGTGTCTGTGTTCCTTGGGCACGTGGAAGTAACACGGACTTCCAAACACACGTATGTGCGACAGATTGGGAGCTTTCCCATGCCAAAGTTCAAATGGTGTGCGCTCTGCACCTTTAGTTGGCAGTCTATTCTGCAAATAGACCGACGTGTATACTCCTTTGGCCCACAGCTTTTGTGGCAAACGTGCATCCTTTAGCATGCACCTTGTCATGTCCATAATGGACCTAAATTTTCTCTCAGCTATGGCATTCTGCTGTGGTGTGTAAGGAATTGTGGTTACGTGTGCAATTCCTTCTTTGGCCAGGAGAGCCTGCATTTCATTTGAGCAGTACTCACCTCCATTGTCGCTCATTAACACAGCTGGAGCTCTCTGGAATTTATTCTTGACCATGGCAATGTATTCCTGGAGCTTGTCCACTGTTTCACTCTTCTCTTTGAGGAAATATACAACACAAAATCTTGAATAGTCATCCAGAAATATTAAAATATATCTATTCTTTCCCAGTGAGGGAACATTCATGGGTCCACATATGTCAGTGTGCACTATGTCAAGCACTTTGTTGCTTCTTTGTTCTGCACAACGTGGAAATGAAGGTTTTATAGCCTTCTCAGTAATACAGCTTATGCACTTTGCTGGAGCTTTGTTGCTCTGCTTTACCTGCAAACCTCTTACAAGATTTCTTTTCTGTAGATCCAGAATGACGTTGGTATCCCTGTGTCCAAGCCTTCTGTGCCATAGGTCCAGATCTGCTTCATCCTTCTGGCTGGAATGTGCCACTTTTGCAGACTGGTTATCTGAAAGATCAAGCTCATATACACCATTTATTAGCTTTGCTTGAGCAAACACTTTGCCATTTCTAGTCACTTTACATTCTCCATTTCCAAATGTGACCTGGAAACCTTTCTTGTCCAAAGTGGACACGCTGATTAGATTGCAGCTCAGCTCTGGAACGTACAAAACTCTAGAGATTGTGTTCTCAATGCATTCATTGTTTATATTGCATTTCAGACTCATGGAACCTGCACCTTTTGCTTTAACAATGTTGCCATCTGCAATCTCAATTTCAGATCCTTCTTCATCATTTATCTCATTAATCTCATTAAAATAGTCCTTTTTATATGAAAAATGCGAACTGGCACCTGAATCTAAAATCCATTTATTACGTTTATTTTCACGATTCTGGACAGCTAAATTCCTTTCTTGCAGTAGCCATGTGCATTCACATTTCCCCTTCTTTTCCCCTTTTGGCTGAAAGGGGTGGGGTTTCTTTGCCTTAGGAGCTCTGCAGTTCTTTGCAATGTGTCCTTCTTTGTTACAATTAAAGCAAATCACTTTCTTAGGCATCTCTTTGGACTTTGTACATTGCCTAGATGCAGAACTGCTGTCCTTGCTTCTAGCATTTCTCACTGGAAATTCAGCTCTATCTCTGCATTCTTTTTTTAAATAACCAATCAAGTCTTTAAAAGTCAGACCTTGTCTATGAGCCACAAACTTACAAATGCGCTAAAGCATGGTCCAAGTGATGATAACAAAAATGCTATCTTTGTATCCTCATCAAAAGCTTTGGGAGTCAGATCAATTCTTTGAATAATCTCAGTAAACTTGTTGATGTGCTCTGTGAATTCCTCTTTTGAATTCATCCTCAATCTGCTTAATTTACACACCAAGTTTCTGAAGCTGTTTATGCTAGATTCTCCATATAGGCGCTCAATATCTCTTAAGATTTGAGATGCATCATCTGTACTATTTATTAATGATAGCTGCTCATCACGAAGTCCACTCAAAATTATGTGTCTAGCTTCGCTGTTCATGCGTTTCCAAGCACTTATTTTGGCTAAATCTTCCTCAGACGATCCTGTAGGCTGAGGCTTTAAAGCTTCCAAAATATGCTTATAATCTAAACATGCTATCAAGCGCTGCTTCCAGTGCATGAAATTGTACTCATTCAGCACAGGCATTCCTAGCTTTGCATCACTATCAAAAGCTGCTCTAGCCATCTTAAAATCCAAAATTTGAAAATTCTTCAAAATTTCAAAATTTCTCAAAATTTTAAAATCAAAATCTCAAAAAATCTCAAAATACAAAACAATTCTTCACTGCCTTGGGTCACTGTGAACTGAGGGAAGGGGGGGTTGCTTAATCCTCACTGCACAATGGAACAAAGGACCATGTGCTTACCAGGAAGTTAACTTAGAAAAAAATACTACTCAACTCAAAATCACAATCCAATGCAATCCTTCAAAAATACGCAGAAATATGCAATACTGGGGCCCCATAACCCTTTGTGGGAATGTTCTGGGGTGCAGGAGAGGATATATTGACTAATTATATCCTAATCCAACTTGTGCTAACAAGTTCCCAAAATATCAGCAGAGTTTATAGACATTCCCCTTTAAGTTCGCAACGGTAACGTGTGCACAGGTTCGCTAGAACCTCTATAATAATTACTCTGGTAATTTCCCCTTTGTTCCCTCTTAAAATACAAGACACAACACAGTCTTTATAAAAGTATAAAAGAGTTTACTCACGATCTGTTCACAATATGATCCCAGATGGCAGACAGGCTTAAAAAGGTAAAATACACTTAGAATCTATCTTATAGGAAGATAGCCCTCTCCTCTCTTGGCTGAGAGCCAAGAGGGCATCCTGCTTCTTCGAAAGGTGATGGCAGAGAGAGAGAGATGGCTGCCTGCCCTGTGCTTTTGTCTTTACCTGCACAGGTGAGGCCACACCCACCTCTGGTCACATGCGGAGGAAGTCCGTCCCCAGGAAGTTTACCTGCTTGCTGGACAGACATCCCTCTCCATGTTCTAACATGTACACTCTAGGAATGTTGTCATTGACTGCTCCTGTGTTTACATCCCACAATAAGAATGATCAATATAAGAACACAGATTTTAGGGTGCATGTGATTTCCTTTTGTTTTGTCTGAGATAGCAGATATACTGAGGAAATAGTGTTGCAATACTATATTGGGAACAGAGTCGACATTTGCTGGGTCCATATTGCAAAGTAGACTCACATGATCAATATATTCTGGAGTGATTTGCTGATCTGAATGTAGTCCTTATTTGGAATCATTATTTGTGAATTACATTAGGTGGCGTGTATACACAGGGTTGGCTTAACATATCTTGCTGCCTGAAGCAAAGGACAGGATTGTGTCCCCTTTCCATTCCAGGCACAGAGTGGCAGCTGAATCCTACTTCAACTCTGGTGATGGGATAGCATGCAGGTTTAGGTAGCCCAGGACGGGCTGCAGAGCACACTCAGATGTGTCTTCCAACACAGGGGATGACTGGAGGTCTTAGGAGGAACAGCCAAGAGGCTGCTTCTGACCCCCCGACTCTGACACTTTAGGCCTCACTTTGCCTAATGGTAGGGCCGCCCCTGGGTGTATATATTGTTACAAGCCATCTCTGAGTGGGGCAAGATTCCAGGGGTTCCAGGTGCACTTACCAGGGTTTGTGTATCCTTTTGGAAAACATGAGGGACAGAGGGGACTGTGATGCCTTTATGATATATGGTTTGTTTACATATACAGTGGTACCTCGTTCCGGGGTTCTGTTCTTAACCTGAAGCACCATATTAGCTAATGGGGCCTCCGGCCACCGTGCCGCCGGAGCACAATTTCTGTTTTCATCCTGAAGCAAAGTTCTTAACATGAAGCACTATTTCTGGGTTAGCGGAGTGTGTAACCTGAAGAGTATGTAACCTGAAGCGTATGTAACCCGAGGTACCACTGTATATGCAACCTGCACTTAGATGGAGAGAATGCAGAACTTTCACATCCCTTCCATTGCTGCAGCCTCCAATTCAGAGAGAACCCAACCATTGTGTCTGACCCTCTGAACAGCTGATCAGTAGCGCCTGTAAGCCCTCTTTGACCCAGCCACACCTTTACCTGTTCCAATGCCTGACATCATATATTACAGTGGGCCACAGGTTCTGAACTTTATGCTAGGGAATGGGAGTGTCTGAAATAAGCCTAGAATTCGACTGATATTACTGAGGCACTTCCTTTTCTGTAGGCCATTCCTAATGAATCTGTCTTGCAGTGCAAAGACATAAAAACTGCGAACAAAGAAGCAGATAGGCTCCTATCTTAACAATGGTAAGGAAACGCTAATCTCTGTTAATTTGTTTTTCAAAAAAGAAAAACTTTTCTCAAGGGCCTTAAGTGACAGGAAAGAAACTTTTTTTGTAAGAGGAGCTGAATTTTAAGAATAAATTTAAAAGTTAAAGTGCACCAGATTAATCACCACCCTTGTAGCTCATTTGCAGAAGCACTGAAGCAGCCTACAAAGCTTATACTAATCTGTTTTCAGTCCCGGTATCTTCATTTCTTACAAATTAAATATATTCAGTGTCAATGCAGAATTAAGGTTTTTTTATGTGTATGAAATGAAGGAAGGAAAAAAAACTGTATGGAGGAATCTATAACATTGTTTTCCTGCAAGCTATCAGAAATATATATATATATATATATATCAGCATTCATTCCGCCAAGCCCCCTCCTGCATTTTCTGACTTGATTTGACGCTAAAGCCACTGATTAAGGTCTGAATTTTCAGGAGCTGCAAGCATTATAAAGTGCAGTGTTAACAAATGCCTGGACCTGAGCCAAATTAGATACAGACCTAGGTTGGATCCAAAGCACTTTGGAGTTACTGAGAGCTTTTCCATTGACCTTTGTTAAAACCTGGTGCAGCTTCAGTAGTTTTAATGGGGTTGGAGTTGCTGCAGAATAACTGCGATCTCATTCATATGAACTCATGCAATTCTCTTGCTAGGGGTATCACTATAGATAATGAAAGGCAATGAAGGCCAGTCCTAATGGGGCTCTTTTCTGTATTACAGTAGGAATCATGCACTAGAGTAGCCCATCATCTTAGGGTAATTTGGGGGTGATTATTTTACCTGCTTTAAAAAAAAGCCTACAGGATGGTTTCAATACTTTAATTCGAATTAGTCCAGCATCTTAAGTTACAACAGGTGTGGGGAATCTTTAGTCCTCTAGATGCTGCTGAATTACAACTCCCACCATCCTCAGCAAGCCTGGCCAATGACCAGCAATGATGAGAATTGTGGTTCAGCAACATCTGGTGGGCCAAAGAGTCCCCATGCCTGATTTACAATCTCCCGACACAACATCCTTATTGCCATGTTTTATTCTCACCAAATATGCAAATTGTGGCAAATTGTGGCAAATTGTGGCTTTGCTGTTTTTCGTAAAATTATCTGAAGGAGAAAATTCTCATGCAAACCATTTGTGACCTTGAGGTTGATCCTCAATGCTGTCAAAAAGGAAATAAAAGACCTTTCATCTAAAGTCTACCACTTTTCTTTAAGCGGAATCATTTGGTTCTGATCTTTCTTTCTTTCGACAGGGCGGCCTGATCCTAGCCCAGCCTCATCTACACCAACCGAAGGCATGGCAATGACTTTGCTAAGACCTTTCTGAAACTGCGGAAGTTAGCTTGGGAAATAGGTTATTGTATTCTGTGATGACAGATAATTGTACCTGAAACCCTGTAATGATAAGACAATACAGATAGCTTTTCCATTCAGGAGGTTTTTTTATATTAGATACAGCTTTTGGGTGGGAATTGACATTGGGCAGGATCTCCAGTTGGGAAAGTGGAAATCAGCTCCCAGCTTCCCATTATTGGGGATCCCCTTAAGGGATGTGGAATGCCGCCCCAAGTCCAGATGCCCTAGCTTGGAGGAGGACAAGTTGGATGGGGGCATCCCCAGTTGTTTCCAAGGGTTACCTAAAACTGGTCCATACTTTGGGCCACACAGACTTGGAGGCAGATGACTTACTCATCACACAGCAACTGGGGTATACAAGCCTATCCTTCCCCAATGCCAAGCCAAACCCTCCTGGGCTATTGTTAACCAACAAATGTGGCCTTGCTTCCAACCATTCAGATCTGTTGTTTGATTATTTCTCCGCACTCCACCCTTGCCTTTCTGTTGTACCCAGATCTGCAGTTAATATTGTGAATGGTGGGATAGATATATGGCTTGTTAGTCAACATAATTTGATAACACATTACCTGTACAAAGACCTTAAAGAGGAACATTCCTTTAGGTGTTCCATCTATACTCAGCTTGGCTCTGTGGTGTCTAGGCTGTGAAACTGGACAGCTAATCAGCCACCTTATTTCAAGCAAATGGGCACTGTTTGTCTTGGTACTACTGCTACAGCTTGTCCAAGTAGTGTCTACCATGATAGAAAATAACTTGGATATCAGAGTGACTCATTGTGCCATAATAAACTTTTTTAGATGTTATGCCATGCTTAAATGGAAAATCCCCCCCATCTACTAAAGAGAAAGAAAAGATGGAGAGAGCTGATTTTTTAAAGAAAAGTATCTCAGTGTCCATTTGGTTTTCCCTTTCCCTTGTGTGGAACAGCATCCACCTGTGAGTTGATGCCATAGATGTGGAAATGGGGCAAACTGAAAATAGTTTTAAAATGAGAAACCAAGAGAACCCAAAATTTACAGATTCGTCCAGCTGGCGCTTGTGGCAATGGATGATGCAGATCTAAGATGGCAGCTTTCCATGGTTCTAACCTGATCTGAATCCACTGACCACCCCTTTGTAGCAATAAGTTAGACTAGAATTCAAGTGTTTGCTTCAGTCATTTAAGGTCATTCACCTCTGTAATTCCAGCTATTTACATGAATCCAACTCCTCTTTTGTCATGACTACTTTATTCAGGATTGTAACCTGCATCTATTCATGATAAGCCAACATTAATAAGGTCAAGGGAAAGCCAGTTACTATTGACCATTTCTTTCTTATGAATGTTTGAGTCACAGTAATTAATTTGGGGTAGGCAAAGTTTTAAATGTTTTTGCTTTTAATTATCTCTGAGGCAGCATTCATTATGGAAATGAACTACAATTATTTCAGCTTCTTTCCTCCCACCAGGTTTCCAGATTACATAAAACAGTTGCATACCTAAGAGAGACAGGCATCTTTTCAAATCCTGCATTATACATGTTACACTAAATGTCACAAATGGTTTCACTGCAATATTAATGAAATTCAGCTGGGAAAGCCATTAGAGTTGTATTTCACACCTGTACAGAACAGCACTTAAAATCAGAACTATTTAGCTGAGGGTGGGTTGGTTTTTTTAAAGCTGCTTTGGATTCTGTACAGTATTCCAAAGAAGTTTCTGCTTTTTTAAAACAGTTGTTCAGTTAAGGCAAGTTATGATGGGTCGAGAGTCTAGTCATGATCAGCCAAGAAGGTTCCCTCTCATACAGATCGAACTTGTAGATGGCTTTTAACAAAACAGTTTCCCCTTGCGTATGGGAACTATTGCAGAGTAAGGAAAGGCATGCACATGTGTGGAATTAATACAATTTATATAGATACAGAAGCCAGCATTTTGTAGGTTCAAACCTGGCAACTGGCAATTATTGCTAGAGAGGGGTTTTTTAAAGTGCATATTATACAATTTGCATATACTCAATCAAGGCTGATTAAGGTTTGCTTGAACACTTCTGAGTACCCATAATAATGTGTCTCTTTGAGTGAGTGAATGAATATGGTATATGTATAAGGAGACAGTGTAGTGTAGTTGTATGAGCAAGAATGATGACATCTGGTAGATGCTGCTGGGTTATAATTTCCATCGCCCCTGAGTAGGACCTCAAAGTGGCTATTTCTATTGGCCATACTGGCTATTTACATTACATTTTCTTGGAAATCCCACCCACACGCTCATTCAACATTTGATTTGCCCCTTGTCCTGCAATCCTTGCACACTTTCTTTGAAATGATTTCTAGTGTGACTTATTTTTGTGTAAACATGGATCTGACTGCACAGTTAATTACCAAGGTACTGGCAACCATCCACTGCCTTTCTGCTTTTCCATATTGTTATGGATATCTTTTGCATTTGGGAATGCATAGAACTCTTTGGAGGCACTCATGATAGATATTCATTTGAGGGGATTTGTTGGAACAGCTATATACTTTGCCTTGCAAACAGCCTTGCTTTAATTTACTATATTTTTTCCCCATACTGCAGCATTTACTGGACACATTTACTCAGAGAAACACTTCGCATTCATTGCTATTAGTTCCTGGCTTATATTCTTCTTCTTTCCAATGGTGCTTTAAATTTGTTATGGATAATTTTTATGTGGCAGCAAATCAGACTTCAAGGACAGATGCCGGCTTACCTACCTTTTGTTGCCATTTTATTTTATGCCAGTATCATCCATTTATTTTATATTGGCTGGCATGCCTGCCACTTGCCACTATTAATGAATATGCTGTTGGATCTCAGAGCGGAAGCTGACAAAATCTATATTAATGTTTAAGAGGATCTATAAACACAGTAAATTTTAATGCATGAAAAATGTCGGCATCCTCATTTTCACTTTTATGCTTGATCTTTTCGTCTAGATGACATTCCTCATTTTTACTCATAAAGTCGCATTGATAAAATGCAGGGATATTCAGCAGGAAAACAAAGAGTGAAAACATTATGACTTCTAAAAGGAGTCATTATGCTTTCTATAAATGTGGACCTTTCCTTTTTTTCCCTGGGAAAATGGGGGTTGTTTCAGAGGTTCTTATCAGATGTCTGCAGGAAACAGGACTCAAACACAGGTCTGTGGAGGCAGAGCATAGCCATCATGGCTAGCAGCCACTGGTAGCCATATCCTCTATTAATTTATCTAATCCTCTTCTAAAGGCACCCAAGTTGGTGGCCGTCAATGCCTCTTGTGGGAGTGAATTACGTAGTAGTAGTAGTAATAATAATAATAATTTATTATTTATACCCCGCCCACTCTGGGCAGCTTCCAACACAATATTAAAATACAGTAATGCATCAAACATTAAAAGCTTCCCTAAACAGGGCTGCCTTCAGATGTTGTCTAAAAGTCTGGTAGTTGTTGTTCTCTTTGACATCTGGTCAGAGGGCATTCCACAGGGCAGGCGCCACCACCAAGAAGGCCCTCTGCCTGGTCCCCTGTAACTTGGCTTCTTGCAGTGAGGGAACTGCCAGAAGGCCCTCGGCGCTGGACCTCAGTGTCTGGGTAGAACGATGAGGGTGGAGACTCTCCTTCAGATATACTAAACCGAGGCCATTCTAGTTCAGCTAGAATTGTGCTGTATCAGTGTACACAACACACACAAGAGGCTGCCTTATTCCAGGCCAAACTATTTGCCCATCAAGCCTGTGATTTCTACTCTGACTGGCCCCAGTTCTCCAAGATCTCAGGCAGAGATCTCTCCCAACATTTGCTATCTTATCCCATTGGCAGGATAGGTGAGAGGACTGGAACTCATGGACAGCCAATGAAGCGGAGTGTTGTAAGATTCAGGATGAATAAACAAAAGTATTTATTCACACAGCACATAGTTAAACCATGTAACTCCCACAGGAGCAGTGCTCTTTTTCAACTGGAGCGCACCAGAGTGCAGTTCCAGTACCTCTCAGGGGGGTGCCATTGTGGACCGGTGTTCCCTCCACCCACTTCATGCCTTTATATACTTCTGAGAAGCCCAAAACAGACATTTCAAGTCAAAATGGAAGCTGGCCAGCATGTGCGAGTCTGCACTTTCTTTAGATCTATGACTCCACCTAACTCCTAGCTGCTTCTAGCAGGGATTGGCCAAGCTAGGGGGTGGGCCCAATTCATATTTCATTTTCTTCAATCCCTCTCCAAAGTAGCACTGGTGGGCTTTCAGCTTTCCAACCAGGCATATACAAAGTATTTGCATGAGGGCCCTTCTGAGCTTCCCTAGCCACCTGCCTGAATCTAAGAGAACGAGGCAGGTGGGTGCACATTGATTTGACCTACACCAGAACCAGGGGTGACCCCCAAACCAGCTAGGGTGACAGCTTGCCATACTTTTTAGCACCTCTGTGGGCAGTGAATGTGGCTGTTGTCAAACCAGCATCTGTTCGGGGCTGTTCGGAGCTGCCCTGAGTCGCCTGGCAACTTAATGTAACAACTTCATGGTGAGTTCTGCATAGGAGTCAGTGATGGCAAACAACTTGGATGGTTTTCAAAGATTAGACAAATGCATGGAGAAGAGGCCTATTGGTGATTACTAGCCATGATGGCTATGTTCTGCTGCCATAGTTGGATGCTTCTGAATACCAGTTGCTTGAAACCACAGGAGAGAAGAGTTCTCCTGCCTGTGAAAAACCCTTCAAGGACAACTGTTCAGGCAGTGTGAGAACAGATGTGCCACTGGCTTGATCCAACAGGTTATTTTTATGTTCTTATGTTCTTTGAAGCTACTGCTAAGCAATGGTCCCTCCCTAAAACCCTAAAAGATCCTGGGGTGACTTGTTTTGCTCAAGCAATGTACCCAATGTTGTATTTGTTTGCTGGACTAGCTGGAGCAGCTCATAAAATAAAAGCAAATAACCAGTAAAACTGCATAGATAATTTGCAGGTGGAGGGGAAAGGGACTCCTCAGCATGCTAACTGGAATTCTCTAGTTAAAGCTATTAATCGATGGTGGCTCCAGCTGTGACTGGGTGCAGAAGCTGTAGCCACTGTCATTACTGCACATGAGTAGTAATAAAATTTAGATTTTGACTCTCTCTCTCTCTCTCTCTCTCTCTCTCTCTCTCTGTGTGTGTGTGTGTGTGTTCTGAGGAGTCCAAACATATTCAAGTAAAAAAGCTGAATTGGCTTTGCTTATGCATAGCTAAAGGTAAAGGTAAAGGTACCCCTGCCCGAACGGGCCAGTCTTGACAGACTCTGGGGTTTGTGCGCCCATCTCACATTTATTGGCCGGGGGCCAGCGCTGTCCGGAGACACTTCCGGGTCACGTGGCCAGCGTGACAACGCTGCTCTGGCGAGCCAGAGCCGCACACGGAACGCCGTTTACCTTCCCGCTGGTAAGCGGTACCTATTTATCTACTTGCCCCCGGGGGTGCTTTCGAACTGCTAGGTTGGCAGGCGCTGGGACCGAGCAGCGGGAGCGCACCCCGCCGCGGGGATTCGAACCGCCGACCTTTCGATCGGCAAGCCCTAGGCGCTGAGGCTTTAGCCCACAGCGCCACCCGCCACCCGCTATGCATAGCTAGATGAGTTCTAATTAAGGTCGCCCCCCCGCCCCCGCTTCATCATGCAGACTATTAAGGAGACATAAAGTATAACCCCCGCTAACTGTTCATCAGAATGCTTCTTAAATGAATAATTTATTTATTTTTACTTCAGAATCCATTTGAATCACACATTTAGGAGCTTCCCATCCACCTCTGACATCCATTAATACTCAATCTCAATGAAGCAAACACGGCATTCTTTGATAGTATTTTTACCAAAAGGTACTAGTACGCAAGCTGAAAATTCCATAAGGAAATGTGAGTGGGTCTGTAGTATGGTGTCTTATAAAAGAAGAATGAATAGTCTCGGGCATCTGGTGGAATCTTTGACTTGACACTTGTACAAAAATACGAACACAGAAGAAGCTAGAGATGAGGTTACAAGCTTTCTATGAACATGCAGCTTTTGAGGTCCCTGACAGTAATTCATGCATGGCATTTCTTAGTTTATATTTGGGGTTCTATCATAATCTGCCAGCTTCGATTGTTGACATGGATATTGCTAGTCTAGTGGTGTGGAAAATTATCCTGATTTTTCCTGCTGCCTAATGTGATCTGATTTACTTCCCATTCTGAAAAGAAAATTGGTGACTGAATGAGCAAAGAGTAAGGGCAGAAAGTGCACAGGTTGAAAGCAGCATGGAATTGTGCATCAGAATGTGCATCAGGGTGCAAACATCTGCCAGCCCAGCATTATTCCTGCTGGGATGTCCCTTCTGATACACATTCAAATGTGAATTCCACATCTAGTGAAACTAGCTGCTATGCTGCTGTAATGTTTGTACAACTATATTTTCAATGGGAAAGGAACCAAGAGCCTACATGTGTAGAAGTTGTCCAGAAAACTACAGATATCAGAGACACTCCATGGACTTCTTGTTGCTATCTGAGAGCATAGTAGGCAAAATGGAAAAATTCACAGGGACAGGTTTCATGCCTCCCTAATTTATGATACTGTGTTTACCATTCGGTTAAAAAAATTGCTGATAATGTCTGTAGGAAAATGTCATGCTTATCCGCGTCTCTTGCTAGTGCACTCATCCATTCATCCTCTGAAAACCCTGAGAACAACTGCAAACTAAAAATTCATCTCAAAATGTCGCCAGTCAGGAAAGTAATGCTTAAAACATTATTTTTCTGTGATTTCCTTTTCAGTTTGCCATCTCCTTGGTTGATCATGTGGATCTCATAGGTATTCAGCATTTTTTGCTTCCTTAAGTGGAAAGTCCATATTTACTGTTGGGGATGAGTGTCCAAATATTTATCACCAGATTCATGAAAATTAGCAATGGGATAAGCTTCAGAGTGAAGCCAGATGTGCTTGTCCTTTACTTTAACCTTTCTTGGCTGTGGTTTTTCTCTTAAGGAGGACCTCTCTGGGTCAATGGCTCTCAGATTTGTTCTCAGATTTGACATTATGAAGTCACAGTTAGGTGTCCTTGGCCACAATGCTATCAAAATTTACCTTTGAAGTATGTCCCATTGAGGTACACGTATATAGACATGCTCTGTTAAGTCTCTGTTTTCATAAATGCATCTTGATGTTGTAAGGTCTGCAGTCAAGACCTTCAAGACTTCAAAAAAGTCCCTTCAAATGCTAAAGTTCTCCAATATCCATGACAGGGAACTCAGGCATGGGGACCAATTGTAGCCCTTCAGGATTCAGTATCATTCAGCCCTTGGGACTCTCCCAAGGCACATCTGCTCCAAAGCACATCCCTTTGTTCCATGCTGCACCACTCTTTGGCCCTGCTCTGTGGCCTCCTTGGGTCCATTTCCTGGCAGGGATGTATCCTTAAACTGTGACAATGTCTCCTGCTTGCCTGGATGGAGATGTTTGTGTGTAGAAACTTCTGGTTTTTATGTGGCTGGGATGTAGCCAACTGTACAAATGCAAGAGTCACAATTATTGCCTCTGGCCTTGCACACCGCAGCATGTGGTACCCAGAAGACTGTTCACAAGGGCCTGCTGCCCTTAGGCTGGAGAAGATTCGCTACCTCCAATCTAGGGTCTTATTCTAAATAAATTCCACCGGGGGGGAACAGAATTATGATGGTAAAAATACAAAAATAGAAAAGGGGGGGGGGAGAATGGGAGAAGCAGACCTGAATTTTTCTGCATTCCTGTTGATGCACATGTAAGAAGATGATGAACCGATAACAGGAGTATGTTCCTTCTTTTTAATGACCGAGATCCCTTGCAAAATTTAGCTCCGAGGCATTGATAAATCTGTTACGTGTAAAATTTCTATCATTATACAAATTCTTCCCTCTAAGTAAATAGGAATTTCTTCCCCATTCATCACTTTTCAAAGCATTAACCTTTCTACCATTCCCTGAGTTGACTTGCAATATGGGATTTACTCTAATGATTTATGTATCGCATGGTAAAATGTTCAGAGAAAAACCTGCTTTTACCCACTAACCCTTGAGCCATTTTAATTTGTACCTTTTGTAGAGTTTCCAGAAAACACGTCTGTTGCTCTTTAACAAGTTCATAGTAACAGCAATATTTTCAAGGAGATAATGCTACCACATTACTGATCTGCTTATTTTACATATAAACCATCAAATCTGACTTCTAAGCCAGGCTTTGAATTTATAGAACATTATTAATATGGGTAGGGAGAATTTGACAGATTGGGCACATGGGATTTTAGAGACTAGTCGGCTTCATTAGTTTTTTTAATGAGTTGAATAAAGAACTGCCATTGTAGAAGTAGCTAAGCTAAGGGCCAGTTCACACACACCTCCAGAATGCACCCGCTGTTTTCTATGCAATTGTGTCTGGACCCCAATTGTTTAGAAAAACAATGTACAATAGGCTATGGATTCAGCAGAGATTGCTGTGATTCTGGCTATGTGTTTTGAAGTTGCATTTTTCTGTGTTATGGCAATCTTGAGTACATTCATGTACCTCCTGGTCACAAAGCTACATAGAAACCCCTGATAAAATGGAGTTAAAGCCCCTTGGGGGAGGGGATTTTGATGCACACTGCTTCCCTGAATTTGAAAGGGGTGTACACAAGAATCCCATTCTAAAATGGACATTCCCTCCCCCCATGACTCTAGATGGGGATTCCATGCCAACCTGCACACACTGAAAGTCACCTGTGTGATACTACACACATGACTCTTCTTCTTAATGGGAGAGGGAAATAGTGCATAACATCCTGTGTCAATGTTCAATACAAGTCTGTTTACAGCATGGATACACATTGGGAAGCCATTGTAAAGAATGAGTTACCAGTACTGGTAACCAATACATGTTGGAGGGACGCAGGTGGCGCTGTGGGTTAAACCACAGAGCCTAGAGCTTGCTAATCAGAAGCTTGGTGGTTCAAATCCCCATGATGGGGTGAGCTCACGTTGCTCGGTCCCTGCTCCTGCCAACCTAGCAGTTTGAAAGCTCGTCAAATTGTAAGTAGATAAATAGGTACCGCTCGAGCGGGAAGGTAAACGGCGTTTCCATGCGCTGCTCTGGTTCACCAGAAGCGGCTTAATCATGCTGGCCACATGACCCGGAAGCTGTACGCCGGCTCCCCCGGCCAATAAAGAAAGACGAGCGCTGTAACCCCAGAGTCGGCCACGACTGGACCTAATGGTCACGGGTCCCTTTACCTTTTACCAGTACATGTAGGAAAGGAATGAGAAAACAGTGGTTCTCCAGGTGTTGTTTGATTCCATTTCCCATCAGCCTGAACAAACATGGGCTATAGTCAGCGAGTTGCATTAGATCTGGAAGGCCACAGGTAAGCCATCCCAACTGAAGGGGAAAAGGAACCAAGCTCAGTTGGAAGAGCATGAAATTCTTAACCCCAGGGTCGTGGGTTCGAGCCCCACATTGGGCAGAAGTTTCCTGCATTTCAGGGGGTTGGACTAGATGACCCCTTTGTTCCCTTCCAACTCTACAAGTCTATGATTCTGGTAGCTCAGTGGACCTCATTTGGCTTAACTATAGATTTTTCACCTTGAAGCTTTAACTGTGGTAGAAACATGAAAAATTCTACATAATATATTCATGTAGTCAATATATCCATGTTCTCCATTCATCACAGTCTATGCAGGTTGTTTCTCCCACACGTGAATGAAGTCAGTGATCTTAAGAAACAAATAACTGGCAGAGCAGCAGCTTCTGAAGCCATTGAATCATTACTAATCAATTCATCTTATGTGTGCCATTAAAACGCCAAGATCAACATGTGTTCAGTTTTGTACACATTACCTCTTCCTACTTATTCTCTTTATATAAATTGAAGGTCAAGGATAAATTATAAATAAGAGTCTAATTATTATTTTGCATCATTATGCCCCAGTTTGATTCTTGATTTTAACCTTCGTATTCACATGGGGTTAACTTAACACAGATTATTTGCTGAGCTCATAACTTTTCAATTTATTACTGCCATAACAACATCTGCATTCCCTCCTTTAAGAGAGTTGCACTTGAATCATCCTTGAGGAACTGCAAGATAAAGCTGAGCTAGGCTTCCTGGGCCTTTTGTCTTTCGCCAGCCTTCTGGGAAATGACATATTTCAAACTCTTGTTTCCATAATGCACAGTAGAAGACAAAGTATTCTCATAACACCCTTAAATGTAAATTTGCAAAGGCTACAAATGAGCAACTGCCTTTAGCATTCAAATGAAATGCTGAGATTCACAATAAAGCCCCTTGAGCTTTGTCTTCAAAAGTGTTCTGCCCGAATATGTGAATAAATGCTTGGAACTTTCCTTAACTTCTCCATGCTTTGGTTTTTTAATTATTATTATTTAAATGTTCCTTTTGTGGCATTGGTAATAACCACTTTTGAGGAAAGGAAATTCTATGTTGGTCTAGCGTTTTTTCATAAACATTCTGCATAATGTTATAGCCAGTGTGATTTAGCTCAGCACTTAGGTTTCTCAACAAGGCGGGGGGGTGCCCCTCTTACACCCCACAGCTAGCAACATTAGGCACTCAATTCTTCGTGACCCCATGGACCAGAGCACGCCAGGCACTCCTGTCTTCCGCTGCCTCCCGCAGTTTGGTCAAACCCATGTTTGTAGCTTCGAGAACACTGTCCAACCATTTCGTCCTCTGTCGTCCCCTTCTCCTTGTGCCCTCAATCTTTCCCAACATCAGGGTCTTTTCCAGGGAGTCTTCTCTTCTCATGAGGTGGCCAAAGTATTGGAGCCTCAGCTTCACGATCTGTCCTTCCAGTGAGCACTCAGGGCTGATTTCCTTGAGAATGGATAGGTTTGATCTTCTTGCAGTCCATGGGACTCTCAAGAGTCTCCTCCAGCACCATAATTCAAAAGCATCAATTCTTCGGCGATCAGCCTTCTTTATGGTCCAGCTCTCACTTCCATACATCACTACTGGTAAAACCATGGCTTTAACTATATGGACCTTTGTTGGCAAGGTGATGTCTCTGCTTTTTAAGATGCTCTCTAGGTTTTGTCATTGCTTTTCTCCCAAGAAGCAGGCGTCTTTTAATTTCGTGACTGCTGTCACCATTTGCAGTGATCATAGAGCCCAAGAAAGTAAAATCACTCACTGCCTCCATTTCTTCCCCTTCTATTTGCCAGGAGGTGATCGGACCATCGGCCATGATCTTAGCTTTTTTGATGTTGAGCTTCAGATCATATTTTGAGCTCTCCCCTTTCACCCTCATTAAAAGGTTCTTTAATTCCTCACCACTTTCTGCCATCAAAGTTGTGTCATATGCATATCTGAGGTTATTGATATTTCTTCCAGCAATCTTAATTCCAGCTTGGGAGTCATCCAGTCCAGCCTTTCGCATCATGAATTCTGCATAATTTAAATAAGCAAGGACTTATATGGGCACTTAAATCCATTAATTTCTTTTCTTTGGCCGACACATCCACACCAGACCATTTAGGCAGAACATGAGAGCTTGTTGAATTTCCCACTGCTGCCCACACCTTCAGCCACTGTAGCCTGAGGCTGTGCCTTTGGCATATGCCTTTCTCTGTGACCAAATGTGTGTATAAGAATGCACCTAGGATGTACTTGGGGATTTAGAAACTAGTTAAAGCTGGTGTGTGTTTCGTGCTTGGTGCTTTTAGTTCCAAGGTTGTATCTGTGTTCGTTTTAAATTATTACAGTGTTTCATTAGAGTAAGAACATTTTTTTGGGGTGGCTTTCCCATTAATTTCCGTATTCTGAGCTGATGCTGCTTTAATTATCTGCTCTGCTGCTGCTTCACTCTAATGCTTAATTGTTGCTTGTTTTATTGGACTTTGAATGTTGTTAGCCACTTTAAGCACTCCTTGGGTAAGTAAAAAGGTGGGATGATGATGAAGATGAAAATGATGGTGATAACAGTAGTTCTAAGAACCTGATTGCATGTGTGAAACTTCAATTGAAATGAATGAGACAAGCCCAGTCACGTGGCTCTGTCAGCTGAGAATGTCAGCTGAACTCTGCTATAGTTAGGGAAAGTGAGGCATTATACCCTGAGATGCTGAAGAGATATTGAGGGGGGAAGGTTTGATGCAGCTGAGGTTCAGTCCTTAAAAATGCTCTCCCACACAAACTGGTTAGTTTTCCCTCTCTCAAGGAGTCCATGACTGTGCAGCAGTGTGGGTCAATGTGGTTGCATCAGTAGTTGCTAGCACGCCAATATTCAGCACAATGGTGTTGCAGTTTTTTTTTAATCCAGCTGTTTTAACCGCTTTTTCACTGCTTCCAGTCAGAGGGAGTGTGCTTCTGCATGACAGTTGCTGAGCGTGCGATGGGTGGGTCTTGCCATCTGGGCAGTCCAGGACCTCCATACACTCTGCCTAGAGGTGCCCTGGGTAGATCACTTCAGTGCTACTAATACAACTGATTGATTTAACCACTCAGAGTCAGTGGCGAAACTGAATGCTCCCTTACCGGGGGCGGAGAGCAGGTGGGGGCATGGCTGAAGCCCTGGGGGGCATGGCACACACCCCAGGGGTGTGGCACGCTGACCGTGGGGGCATGACACACATCCTGGGGGCGTGGTACACCACCCGCGAGGGCGTGGCGTGGTGCACTACCTGCGAGGGCGTGGCGTGGTGCACTGCCTGCAGTTGTGTGACGCACAATCTGGGGGTGTGGCGCCTGGCGTGCGGGGATGCGCGGTGCATGTTGGGGGGGCGCCATGATGGCACCCTACTGAAATTGTGGTGCTGGGATCGGTCCGCTCCCTCCGCCCCCCCATTCCTCCGCCAGTGCTCAGAGGCACAGTTAATTGTCTCTCAAGACAGACGGAGACTGTCCCTCTTAAAGTAAAAAGTAAAAAGGTAAAGGGACCCCTGACCATTAGGTCCAGTTGTGATCGACCCTGGGTTTGCGGCGCTCATCTCGCTTTATTGGCCGAAGGAGCTGGCGTACAGCTTCCGGGTCATGCGGCCAGCATGACTAAGTAGTCTTAAAGTAGTCCCATTGACTAAGTAGTCTTAAAGTAGTCCCATTGAAATTGGCTCATGCTCATTAATTTCAGTAGGTTTGCTCTATGTGCAGTGGCGGAGCAAACCAATCAGGTGCCTGGGGGCGGGGCCAGCCACCCATGGGGCGGGGCTAGCTGGGGCAGCATGCTCTGGGCTGGGGGGCCTCAGAGGAGTCTGCCTGCCTCCTCCCACTCAGCTGCCCTATACAGTAGCTGAGGGGGAGGCAGCGGGCGAGCCATTTAGGGTGGTTCAAAGCCTGCATGCACCCAAGCCACCATGACTCTCCCAGGAGAGACGCGTGGCTCCGGCGCACTGCAGGCCTCGTGGTGAGTGCCGCCCAGCATTATGTCACCCCTCAGAGGTGACACCCAGGGCGTCCTGCCCCTACCACACCCCCTTCCTCCGCCCCTGTCTAAGTGGAACTTAGTTGAATTCAAACCATACTTTGTAAACTGCTAATAAACCTATTTTGTCATTAAGCAGTATATTAATGAACAAATAACAACGTACAACAATGCTTATTTGGACTACAGCGGACAGAGTCCACTAGAAGAACTTGCTCCAGTTGCCAGGTTTAGAATCCTATCACACCCATCCAAGTTAAAGCTATTTTGCATGGCTTTGCAGAGAAATGTATACAGTCTTAGGGCTTCTCAAGTTTCAAGGAATAAATTGTAGAGAAGGAAATGGTTATAAAAATATACCTATAAAAATATACATAATGGTGATAGCAGGCTTTTCAGAATTTCAAATTGCTGACTTTCTAAATCTTTTACACATGAAGAAAGAAAGAGGAATAAAGTAATCCCCAGGTAGGTGGCCAACTCAATTGTTTCAGGTGAAGCACTTGGATTTAATCAGTATAGTTAATTGACTTCATTGGAAGAGAATTAGTTCAAATGGTCCTTTAGCTTAACTGGGCTCTAGATCAATTATTCTAAAAGCAAGAGTTATTCCAATTATAGTAACTGGTTGCTGTGGTTTTCTTCCACCAAAATGTTACTCAAATTAAAAAAAGGAAAGGAACAAAACACTACTAAAATGTTTAGGGGCCAAATAAATAGACAACATAGTATTTAATACACACTGATAACCTTCCTACTCCTCATAATAGTTTTAACACCTAGGACACTACCTATTTGCTACAGTCCTGTAAATAAGCTGCTTCATACATTGATTATGGAGCTCTAGGGACATAAACACCTCATATATAAACCTGATGGACATTTCTCAGCTACTTCTGGCAAAGCTTTTGTTGAGATATCTCTGTTTTTATTTAATTAACCCTTAAGATTTGGTTCATTTTGAAACCCTACTGTGCAGTCACTCCTTCCAAATTCATTAAATGGCCTAGTTTGGATAAACATATTTGCTATATTTTGATCTTATAGTTTTTGTAAACAGCTCAGAGATTTTTGGGGCCAAAAATGTTAAATGGTATATATAAACAAACAAACAAACAAACAAACAAACAAACAAACAAACACGCAATGAATACAGTCGTATCTTCGTTGTCAAACGCCCTGGAACCTTGACGTTTTGGCTCTCGAATGATCAAAAATGGAAGTGACTGTTCTGGTTTTCAAATGTTCTTTTGGAAGCCGAACGACTGACAGGGCTTCTGCAGCTTCCAATTGGCTGCAGGAGCTTCCTGCAGCCAATCAGAAACCGCAATTTGGAAGTCGAATGCTTTGGAAGTCAAGCGGACTTCCAGAATGAATTCCATTCGACTTCCAAAGTATGGCTGTAAATGCACATCTTGCCTTGTATGAACCATGGGCCTATGTGCTCTGACCTCACACTCCCATTTCTTCCTTCCTTCTTTCCATGGTAGGATTAACCCAGAAAAATATTCATTGAACCATAGTTATGTCTCATAACGGTTTTCCTGTTCGCTTACAATGTTATCACCCCGGAAACCCAAGAATCCTTTGGTCTTTGCCCACTAGCACAAAGCTGGAGGAGAGGCCTTTGTATTGCAGTCTTGATGGTTCCAGTTACAGATAGGTAGCCGTGTTGGTCTGCCATAGTCAAAATAAAAAAATTCCTTCCAGTAGCACCTTAAAGACCAACTAAGTTAGTTCTTGGTATGAGCTTTCGTGTGCATGCACACTACTTCAGATACACTGAAACAGAAGTTGCCAGATCCTTCTATAGTCTTGATGGTATCCTTGATGGGCCATTGCTCTGTTTGGTTCCTTAATGGCTTGCACTCAGCTAGCCCTGCTAGGTTAGTGTGGCTCATTAGCATAAGCCAAACCTAGGAATTTCCATGTCTGGCCTTGTTCAATCAAACCTTGATTAATTCTAACTTTTACTAATTCTGAGACTGATGGGTGCCTTGCACCCACAAAACCTGGGCACCCCAACACATAGCCATGGGAAGGCACATCCTTCCTGAAAATTATGAAAATTCTCCCTTCCAAAAAATTGAAAATTATGTCACACCTCCTTACATTTTTAGCGCTGAAAGGGAAAATGAATGAAATTTAAGAAAAAACATGACCTCAACATATATTTACACTTCCTGTGTGCAGACATTTTGTATAATTAGTCCTATCTAGAACTATGAGGCACAAATGTGAATGAATTATACTCATTCTGTACTGGATACACCTGAGCTTATGCATGCGGGGCTAATATTTATTGCAGCCGAACATTCGCTCATGAAAACTTTCTGTCAGTGTTTTAGTGTAGACATGTATTTAATGCCTTTGCAATCTTCTATGCCATGCATTCAATTTAATGGGGGGTGGGGCATGATCAGAGCGTCCCTCTGGTGTTGGGGTGTGGCCAGATGGTGCAATCTCCTCTTCCCCCTCATGGGTTCAGTGATTATGCATAAAGAGGGTTTTCAAAAGGGCTTCTGCACACTCTTGGACTACAATCCTGCTATCATTCCATGTGTGAAGTTCTGCACAGAATGAACCTTTGCACCAAGCATCAACATGGGAGCACAGAGCAGTTTGTGCTGTTGTGAGATCCTGATAGTTTCAGTACTTAATTTTGTGGAAGCAAGTGTAAAATACATCCGCTAAAGGTAACACATTCAGGAATAAGCTGTATATATTTTTTCAGTGCACCTGACAGCCCAGAGGTTCTTCATAAATGGATGATTCGGCTCACAGTAGGTTCTAATATGATACTGATCTCCCAGTGAAAGTATTGAAGCTTTATTCCTATCTCTGTATACTGAACAAAAAGCAGCTTTCCCTACCCCCAACTTTCTTTTCTGAGAATAATCTGGAACCTTTCATTTTAATATTGCAAGGTTTGCTTGCCCCCGGTGTTTCAGCATAAGGGACTCCTAGTATTTAATGTTTTGCTTTTGCAAAAGCTCTTTCCCCCGCTTTTGGAATGTTGGAGAGTAATATCCTCCACAAAGGTTGCGACTTCCGAAGACGCGTGAAGTGAAGTGAGTGGCACCAAACAGTAGGTAGCAAAGCACTGTA
The DNA here is from genome assembly GCF_965113315.1 of Podarcis vaucheri. Taxonomy (NCBI): domain Eukaryota; kingdom Metazoa; phylum Chordata; class Lepidosauria; order Squamata; family Lacertidae; genus Podarcis; species Podarcis vaucheri. The sequence continues at coordinate 36,679,626 of NC_138748.1, read as the reverse complement.
CAATTCAGTGAACAACAAGGTCAATTACTTCATATCTACTTGTGGTTCAGCACAGCTGGAGTGAAAACCTCATAATGCCTGACTGGCATTTCTGCAGCAGTTTAATGGAGAATAATCACAGAGCTTAAATCATTGGCTTACCAAAAAAGAAAGAAAGAAAAGGGGGAGAGTCATTTTGACTGGGCAAACGCAGAAGGCAAAACATATTCTTAGTCAAGAATTGATAGCACAAAAGAGAGACCCTGAGATCAGAGATGCAGAATAGGCTTAAGAGAAGGCCCACAACCATGCATAGCCCAGTTTGCATGCAAAATGTCTTGGGTTCAATGGCTGGTGTGTCCAAGTAGGGCTAGGAAAGACTGGAAAGCCAGTAGTACATGTGAAAAGGATCATGGGGTCTTAGTAAGCCACAAGTTTAACATGAGTCAAGAGGGTGATGCAGCAGCAAAAAAAGTAAATGCTTCTATAGGCAGCATAAACAGAAGTATGATGTTCTAATCAAGGGAAAGAATAGTCCCACCAAAGGCTTTTAGTGGGTTTTTTTTAGTTTTTAGTCCCAGCACCTTTCAGGTGGGTGCCATTGCCATTATAAGAGAACAAGGGAGGTGCTCATGGTGAGTTCCATCACCTTTCTTTCCTAGAAAAATAGCACCGGTCCTACTCTATTCAGCCTTGGTCAGACCACACCTGGAATACTGTGTCCAGTTCAAGGCACCACAGTTTAAGAAGGATTTTGACCATGTGCAGAGGACGGCGACCAGGATGATAGAGATTCTGGAAATCAAGACTTATAAGGAACAGTTGATGGAATCGGATGTGTTTAGCCTGGCACAAGCTGGATAGCTCAGTTGTTTAGAGCATGGTGCTGATAATGCCAAGGTTGCAGGTTTGATCTCCACATGGGGCAGCTGCATATTCCGCATTGCAGGGGGTTGGACTAGATGATACTCAGAGTCCCTTTCAGCTCTACAGTTTTATGGTAAAGAGGTGACAAAGAGGAGATATGATAGCCACCTTCAAATACTTAGAGGGCTGTCACATGGAGGATGGAGCAAGTTTTTATATAATAAGTGGTCTATAAATTAATTTATCAATAATAAGTTGGTAAGAGCTGTTTGGCAGTGGAACAGACTCCCCTAAGTAGCTGGAGGGCTCTTCTTCATTGAAGGTTTTTAATCAGAGGTTGGATGGCCATCTGTTAAAGTTTCTTTAGCTGTGATTCTTGCATTGCAGGGGGCTGGACTAGATGAGCCTTGGGGTTCCTTCCAACCCCTCCCCCACGGTATATTCCTTGTTGACATCAAATACAGACTAACACGGCAGAAAAAGGTGCCTGCATATGTATACTAATAGTCATATCCTGTTGCAATATTTTACTTAAAGGGACCAAATAAACATCTCCACCTTAATAATGTTGTCAGCTCAGCTGCTGATGACCTCTTTGTGACAGCAGCCTGGGGAGGAGATGATTGACTGCCTCCAGAAAATGATCCTGATGTAAAGCACAATGGACACTAGGGAAAAAACAACAACAACCCACAAGTCTAATTATATCTTCTTGCAGCTGCTGAGATTGTTACTGTCAGCAAACATTGTTTCTCTCATTCTGTCTGGCTCCTGACAAGTTTTCAGGTTCCTGGATTACCTTTGCACAACCCCCTTTTCCCATAAGCTGATACCTTTTCTTCCTTTGCAACCAGAAGAAGCTTGTATCATACAAGCTCTTGAAGGAAAAATGCCAATCAATAAGATTTCATTTGTGTTAAGATCTACATTAAAAGAACGGAGAAAACTGAAGAAAAGTGATGGGAAGGCTTCCCATAGAGCAAAGGTGCTTTATTACGATGGGGAAAGAAAAAACGTGTAGGATTTAATGCAGCATCTGCAACTATTCCTTTAACAGGCATTGATGTTCCTAGCAATAAGTTTCTGAAAATTGTTGATTTTGCTTCTTGGGAAATTTGCTTTCCCATCATGCCAGCATATGGCCAACATCTCCAACCAGTTGCCTGTGACTTTCACATTTCACATTTTAACCTCATCAACATCCTGATGCTAAACGTTTGTACAGTGGAGTGGAACCAGTGTGGTGTGGTGGTTAGAGTGTTGGACTAGAACCTGGGAGACCAGGGTTCAAATCTCCACTCAGCCATGAAGATCATTGGGTGAACTTGGGCCAGTCACTGCCTCTAAGCCTAACCTATCTCACAGGGTTGCTGTGGGGATTAAATGAGATGGGGGGGGGAATCATGTGGACCACCTGGAGCTGCTTGGAGAAAAAGGTAGGACCCTGCAATGTAACTGCCACAGGCCCACAGAGCAGTACTCCAGTGCTATTATCTGGGCATGACCCTGCAAGCAGGAACAGAGCCATTGCAACACATCTGACTTTAGTACATGGAATTGCAGGGATGCACCATCTTGTGCTTAATCTCAAGCAGGAAATGTATTGGGCCATTCCTGTTGATGAAGAAACACCTGCCTTTTTATGATGCTCCTGAAGCTGGAGTTTATTAGCTTAATTCCACCACAGCATGGATGCTTGTTTATACTGTGCTGTTTGGTGGTAGCATATGATATTATTATTATTATTATTATTATTATTTATTTATTTATTTATTTGTTTATTTATTTATATTTTATTTTATTTATATCCCACCCATCTGGCTGGGTTTCCAGCAACTGAGTTATGTTGCTGTTTGGCAGATACCTTAACCTGTTAGTGTGGCCTGATGACTTCTCACTCATACTGCCTGTTCTGGTCCTCCTCAGTATAAGACTGCCCCTCTTCCAATAAATTAAAACAAAGCAGAAATAGCTGCTTAGGAACGTATGACGCTGCTTTATACTGTGTCAGAACACTGATCCATATTGCTGACACTGACTGGTAGCAACTCTCCAGGGCTTCTCTAACCTCTACCTGGAGATACTAGATAAGGCTTCCTCAACCTTGACCTTCCAGATGTTGTGAGACTACAATTCCCATCATCCCTGACCACTGCTTCTGCTAGCTAGGGATCATGGGAGTTGGAGGGCCAAGATTGAGGAAGCCTGTATTAGAGGTTGAATCTGGGACCTTTTGCATGCAAAGGAAGTTCTCTGCCACTGAGTTATGGCCCTTCTCTCAGTACTTTGCAGGTTTTTTTTGTGTGTTTTTTAAAAAATACTTATTCCATCTCCAGTTTTTTTATCTCAGTCTAGACTTAGAGGGGAAAATGTGGTGGAAAAGGAGGAGCACTTTTTATTTGGTTGCATAAATTACAATGGCCTCCTATTAATTTAATGCCCTAAATTATGGGAGATAATAAAAGCACCCCGTAGGGAAAATATGTCAAGTATTGGAATGAATATAAAAAGAACTCTGCAACAATAGCTTTAAACTATTGATTTTCAAGCCATTTTCATGTTTTATATTGCCAGTTTGATTATGTAACAATTTTGATTTTGAGACCTAATTAAAATGATCCATTAGTAATTAACAACTGGATGGCAGTAAGTGAAGCAGAGAATATGAGTATTTCTTACTGGAATACCACCCAGCACCTCACCAGTGAAAACAAGGACCTAGCTGTGCATGCACAGCAGCCATAGCCAGGCAGCCATAATGCTTATTATCATCATGCCACAAATGAAAAGCATGTACAGAGCAAATGATTCCAGATGACCAAAGGAGGGAAGCTTACTACAAATCTAGCCATCCCCAAGCCAAGAACTTTAGCAGAAGCCAGTTTCATAGTGGCAGCAAGAAAATACAAAGATCTCAATGCCTATGGGGGCCTTTTTCATTGGTCATGGAAAGTACCAGTGGAAAGTGGGAAATCACCTTGAATCAAATGAAGCTGTCTCGAATCCATTTATGCTTCTGCCATGATAAATCCATTAATTGCTAAGCTGCCACAACTATGTTTTCTGTTGCAGAGTAAACAAGCTGAAATTTGATGGGGTGGCCAGAGGCTTGGCCATGATGTGTATGCATGTGCACACATACACACCCCTCAGCACCTATAACTGTTTTTTTTAATTACTGTAACTGATAGATTTCTGAAATAGACATTTACCTTTACAAGCATTAAGACCAGCACCAGGAAATAGGGTTAGGAAAGAAACCCCTCTGCTTCTACCCCTCTCGTCAGCATTACAGTGGAACCTCTACTTAAGGATGTAATCAGTTCTGGAGGTCCGTCCGTAAGTTGATCCGGGTCACTGGTAGAAGCACCGTTGTGTGCAGGCGCATTTAGTGGCAGCATGCTTCTGCGCATTGGCAAATGGTGGCAGCCGCTTCTGCACATGCGCAAATCGCGGCAAACCCAGTATCTACTTCCGGGTTTGCTGCGGTCACAACTTGGATCGGGCCCAAGTAGAGGCAGTCATAAGTAGAGGTTCTACTGTAATGTGGGAGAATTGTGGAAGCATCGCAGAACAAGCTAAAGTATTACAAAATACACAACAAATGCACTATTATTGTTTCAAGAACATGTTGGGGATTAGACATGCAGTAAAACACCAGTCTGGAGGTGGCCTGATTATGTCTTTTAGAAGAGCTGTATTTGTTGTTCTGTATCTGGGGATGCAGAAGTGATGTGGAAAGTGACTTTTATTTACTTTTTTGAGTCTTCATAAGTTATATTACTTAGGGCTTGGATGAGATAAGTCCAGAAGTTTGAAACATTTGATTAACACTTGGAAAATTTCCCACCCAAAAATTGGAAAGAAAAAACCCTCTCAGCACTGGAGCCAGCTTGAAGGTGGGAAATGGAGGGAAAGGACATTTTATATTAATTATCTATTTGTTGGTTAATTTGAGCCCTTGGAGAAGACTATGCCAACACTTTAAATTTATTTGACATTAATAAATGACAAAGTTACTTTCTAATTAAGAAATCATCTTTTTTTAAAGGCGGTAGAATTGAGTGGACCTGTTTGGTAATTGCGGGTCCCATCAAACTGACAAACAGCATGTTATTAAATTAAATACAGTCAAAATGATCAGACATCTCTAAGATTATAATAGGCAGTAACTGACGTTGGTGACAGAACACATTTCATTAACGAGACTCTGCTTGGTAGCTTGCTAGTTACTCTGTGCCTGAAAATCCCCTCAGAGATGGAAATGGGATTGTGATGTTGTTCAAACCAGGCAATAAATCATATCTCTCCTGATTATGGTGCAGTTTATTACATGAGCAAACATACAAATTTATAAAACCTTTGAGGTATAGTTCTGTATTACTGGTTCCTGTGCTGATTTGTATCTCCTCTCTCCCAATCTTCTTTTTTAAAAAATAATTTCTTTCAAAACATGTGCTTTGACACAAACCAGAAAACAACTAATTTATAGTATTTACCTCATTCCAGAATTTTCACATTTTATTATTAACAGTATTTATATGCCATTTGGTATTGGTATTTTCTGGGTGGGTTACCAACAATAAACATGAAAATACAGTATAGATGCGGAAGAAACAAAAAAATAGTAAATAAATTGCTGCACAGAAAAATCAACATTAAAATGGAAGCAGCACTTGTACTTAGTTGGTTCATCTAAGTCAGTATTGTCTACAGCCCAGGGTTTCAGGCAGGGGTCTTTCCTAGCCCTACCTGGAGGGGTCAGGTACCTTCTGGAACGTTCTGCATGCAAAGCAGATGCTCTAACACTGAGCTATGGAGTTTCCAGAGAAATACATTAAAAGCATACAATAGATGTCAAATTCAGGGAATACAAAAGTTCAGATTTCAAAAGCTTTTTTGGGGGGGGGAGTGTTTTACCTAGTGCTGAAAAGATCAGACAAACTCTTCAGAGAAGCACTCCTTAACCAGTAGGTCACCACTGAAAAGTCGTGATGCATAGATTATTGTACTTTAACAAATACAGAAGACCTACATTCAGCTGATGCCACATATCAGCTACTGGCTTGCTAATGATGTCAGATTGTATTTTCAGTTCAAACTTTGGGCAGGAAAACAAACCACTGTAAGTGGTTTTCTTGCATTAGCTTTGTGGCTTATTCATGCCTGTTACTGTAAAGCCATCAACTTAGCTGAGAGACCAGTTGCCGTTGACTCTTCCTTAGCTAGAGCCTTTCCACACTTGGCATTTTTAGTGTTATTGTGGCTGATTGATCCAACATTTTTAAGAGTGAATTTGTAGCTGATTATCTGCACTTTTGCTCAAATGTTGCTGTTAGAAAGTAAGTGTGGGAGTTTCCTGTCCATACTAATGGTGGATTGTGCCCAAACTGAAAAAAGTTCTGTGGCTCTTGCCATATCGTTATGTTCCTCCAGTCAGAAAATATTGGAGTTACAAACAAAGCTTTGGTAGCTAATAATAATAATAATAATGCCTAGTATTCCAGAACTCTAATCTTGCAGGAGTATAGGATATTAGAGGAGGAACTGCGAGTCTTCTTGAGTTATGGTGAACCTGGTTGTTGTGACAGATAAGTATTATCTGTTGCCTTCTTAGGTTTTGCCTTTCCCCCATTCTGTTTTTGAGCACCTAATTCAAATTAAGAGAACTCTTACTCCAGGGTAGGACTGAGGAACTAGTAGCCCCCTTTTGTTTTTACAATTCCATAAGAGATTTGGGACCATGAAGTAAATTTTCACCTAGCCTAGTTCTCACCTAGTTCTTTTTTAACCATTGCAAGACATAGTATTACCCATCCTGTTATTGGTTCTGTTCTGCAACCAGGACCTAGCACAAAACATTATGGATGCTTTTATTTCTTTCTGAACAATATTTTCTTCTGTGGGAGGGAGTCATTGCCTAATGAAGCTAGGTGAGGGTTGAGTTCAGGGTCCCAAAGCTGTTAGGGAATTTCTTCATGGTAGATTGTCCAGCAAAATACACATTTGTATTAAGTTACCCTCAAGGTAACTTTTAAAGCATTTATTGCAGGAAACAATTCATTTAGATTGTTTGAGATCCTCCAGCCTCAAGGAAAGTGTAAATTAAGTATTTTTCTTTGGCGATCACTTGTAACTGAGTATGACTGTCTTCCATAAACACGGTTTTAACAATGAGTCCATAAGTGACTGTGGAGGCCAATTCTGGATCCACACATCCTTCCACAGTGGGGACATTGGTTTCTGGGTGGGAGTTGATCAAGGTGTGGATTTGCCAAGCATGCCTTCCTCTTAGCACCTTTCTCCCTTGTGTCCTGAGTTTGAGTGTCTTCAAAGCCCATGACACCTTTGGTAAAGGCTGTTCTCCAATTGGAGTGCTCGCAGGCAAGGGTTTCCCAATTGTTGGTGTTTATACCACATTTTTAAAAATTTGCCATGAGATCGTCTTTAAACCTCTTTTGTTGACCACCAGCATTACACTTTCCATTTTTTAGTTCAGAAAAGAGTAGTTGCTTTGGAAGATGATAATCAGGCATCTGAACAACATGACCAGTCCAATGAAGTTGATGTTGAAGAATCATTGCTTCAACACTGGTGATCTTTGCTTCTTCCAGTACACTGCCATTAGTTTGCCTGTCTTCTCAAGTGATGTGTAAAAATTTTTGTAGACACCGTTGATGGAATCTTTCAAGGAGCTGGAGACGGCATTTATAAGTGGTCCATGTTTCACAAGCATACAGTAAGGTTGGGAGTACTATAGCTTTGTAAACAAGCATTTTGGTTTCCCTGCGAATGTCCCTGTCCTCATACACTCTGCGCTTCAATCGGGAGAAAGCCGCACTCACAGAGCTCAGGTGATTCTGGATTTCAGCATCAATGTTGGCCCTTGTGGAAAGAGTATCAGGTCAACACACTAAAGACAAATACAAAATGGTTTTGTTAATCCTAATACAGTATTTGTTTATTAGAAGTGTGCCTTTTGCATGCAATTACTCTTTACTGTCAAGCTGATCATTTTATTATTGTTTTAAGCAATAATAAGTAATTTTACATTATATCACATGCTGCTATGTTCACTCTACAGTGGAGCTCAGTGTATTTTGAGCAGGGTCAGCTTTTAAAAAATCAATACCAAGTGTCCTGCTTGAAGGAATAACTTCACAAATAGCCTGAAAATCCATTTCAGGTTTTCCTGAGCTGAGCATAGTTACATAATGACTATTTGTTGCATCAACATTTACCCTCAAAGATAAATTGAATATTTCCCTCCAGGGAGAAAAAGAGAGGAAGGTAAACTGACACTCTGTGGCTGACTTTGCTTTCTTCCTCCCTCCTTCTCTTTCCCTCATGCTTTCTACCATGAAAGCATAATCTATTGATTTTTTATTTTGATTTTTTTGGGCGGAAGGTTCTTACCTTTCAAACTACTCATTTTAACTGGCAGTTATTAAACAGATACTTTAGCATTTGCAACAGAGGTGTAAATTCTGTGGCAGTCCTGAACAGGCCCTGAGCATGGGGAAATGGGTGATTTTTTTTTAGATTCTGAGGGACCTTCACTGGTTGCCTATATGTTACCAGGTCCAATTCAACACGCTCATATTAATTCATAAGGCCCTTCTCAATGTTGGGTGTAGCCTGTTGTATAATGACATGGGGTAGGGACTTCTCAGTAATGGCATTTTAAATGAATCGAGCAAAGAAAAGAAAACAACAGCAGCGCACTTCATTAATGATGAGTTCTAGATTGATGGAAACTCTTAAGTTATTGTAAAATTAACTTAAAGCAATCATTCATAGGGGAGAATTTAAAAAAAACAACACTGAAGGAAAGCTTGTAGTTTTCCTAACTGCTTGGCTCAGCACACCTATAGGAGAAGGCTATTTATGACATTTGTTGTGCAATCTTTCTGCAAAGTACACGTAAATAATGTTTAGAATGGGGGCTGTCACTTGAATTTTGAAATATTAATCTATTAATTTATCAAATTTGCAGATAAGTGTCAAATGTATTTTATTGTATTTTTAATATTTTGTTGGAAGCCACCCAGAGTGGCTGGGGAAACCCAGCCAGATGGGCGGGGTATAAATAAATTATTATTATTATTATCATAAACTACTACTACTACTACTACTACTACTACTACTACTACCAGAACTCTGTACTAAGCTACTAAGCTAGTTATATTGGGAAACTGAAACAATTGATTAAGAAGTCTTTAGGAATCATTTATTGCAGTTTGTGGGATTGACAACTTACCCAGCTCTGGGGTATTGGTGGTTGTAGCCATCATGGGCTTCTCCCTGTTGTGGAGGTGGGGGGATGATTAACTAAATCAAACTGGGAATATCCCCTCACTCCTGCAGTTTAGGACATTCCACACCTTTCTTCAGCAGAGTTTCTTTTTCTTTGAGAAAGAATAAGTGGCTCACGTAAATGTAAACTAAGCTTTAAAAAGAAAGACAAGTGTAACAAAATGACGTAATGAGAGAAACTAAATACAACAATATGAGGCAAGTCTGAGGCAAGAAAACAAGAAGAGGCAGTTGGTCCCTCTTAACAGAAATTTATAGAACACAGAGAAGGGAGGGGATGATTCCGGAGCAGAACATCCCTCCCACCAGATACCTAGCACTCTACTATTCAAATTAGGCCCCAGTGTGTTTCTTACGTCCCTCACCCACTGAGGATGAAAAGGCTCTATATTTGGCCAGCTGTTTGATTCTCTGGTTGGCCACAAGGGATCATGGGATAGCTCACCAGATCCCCAGTTCAAATCTGGCCAATCAGAGTCAGCCATGGAGGCGAAGCCTTGGCAGCAGCCTCGGACTGGCCACTTTAGTTGACCTGCATCTTGACGTGATCCATATCCCAGCCCTGTTCAACTTCAGCCTTCCTCTCATAATCAATAAAGTTGTGGCTGGTTTTTAGTCCCAGAAGGTTCTCATGTGTAGTTTGTTCCCTCTACCCCTGATTAATGTCTTCACCCACAGGGCATGGGGACGTCTGCAACCAACTTCCTATATTTTTGTTTCATACTTTTTCACCGATTGACTACCCTGTAAAATACACAATTTTCATTTCTGTTGTTTTGTTGTCATAAAATATAACTACATTAAAAATGGCTGCTCCTAAAGAATAATTTGAAAATGGTAAATAGGAAAAAAATGATTGCTTGTGATTATGAAAAGACTTTGGGGAGGATTAAAATAATATGGATGAGAAACCTGTAACACTCTACAGAAAAACATTTTTTGAAAGTGCAATATGGTATGTCGGCTTTTCACTGTTGTTACTAAGAGACACCTATATATTTGTAGAACACCTTCCCAGGGGAAGTTAAGGACTGCACCCTTAACCATGACTTCAAACTGAGTAAAATATAAATGTTGTAATGTATATATTATACAATATGTTCATGCTTTTAAACAAGATTTGTTTTGTTTTGTTTTGCTTAGGCTCTGACTTGCTTTATGCCATCTCAAAAAAATAAAATTATCTCCAAAAGTTTGAAAGAAAATTTCCAATGTATTGAGAGTGCAAAAACTCTAGCCCTGTTTTGAGTGCTTCCAAAGAAAAATAAAATAGCCCACCTTCACTTTAATTTAGCAGCAGCATGCAGGCTACTCTAATAGGAACACTATCCTTGTCAAGGCAGTAGACAATGTGATTGTATGACTTGATGCTCTGACATGCCAAAGTCAGTCCAGGGCTGGAAGATCGATTTGACAGGCACAATTTCTTTTTGGACAGATATAAAAGGAACATCCTGAACATTAATTGGTGTGAGGGAACTCTAGGTAAGCAAGGTCCTTGTTTGACACAGATAGGAACACATCCAGGATCAGTATATGTGGACAGCAAGTATAAAATGCTTGCAAGAGATATCTTCTTGACTGAACTTGCTTAACCAGGCAGGTGAATTTTAATCCTGTGGATTATGGAAGTGTCAGGATTTAGTGACTGAAAATGACAAGCAATTGATACAGTTTGCATTCCTGATGTGACTTCAAATGCACTCTGCAACTTCACATTTGCTTTTGCTTTCAATACTGTTTCTCTCTGCAGAGGTTTAGGGTGGCCATACTGTTTAGTTTCCAATTGGTGCATGTCTCAGAGATGCCTGCTGAAATCACAAAACTTTTCATACCACAACTGTTTGAGTGGGGTGGAAGGACAGGTATCCTGCCTTTGTTGCACTACAGCACAAGAGTGCCCCTCTAGGTGACAATTATGTGGTAGCATTGGGGCAATATTGCAGAAAAAACATGGAGTGGAATGCTGTGTGGATGGTCCAGTATAAATCCGCTACGAATGCACTATGTTTGTGGTAATGACACGATGCAGAATATGCCCACAAAACCACCCCAACCCATTCTGGAGGGGCACCATGGGCTTCCAGATAAAAACTAATCGCAAACTCCACAGGAGGTTTTCTTTCGCATAAGGTCATAGTGAAACAAATTGAGCTGACAGATAAGAGATGAGCTAAAAGTAGAACTTTGCATTCCTGATGTGACTTCAAATGCACTCTGCAACTTCACATTTGCTTTTGCTTTCAATACTGTTTCTCTCTGCAGAGGTTTAGGGTGGCCATACTGTTTAGTTTCCAATTGGTGCATGTCTCAGAGATGCCTGCTGAAATCACAAAACTTTTCATACCACAACTGTTTGAGTGGGGTGGAAGGACAGGTATCCTGCCTTTGTTGCACTACAGCACAAGAGTGCCCCTCTAGGTGACAATTATGTGGTAGCATTGGGGAAATATTGCAGAAAAAACATGGAGTGGAATGCTGTGTGGATGGTCCAGTATAAATCCACTACGAATGCACTATGTTTGTGGTAATGACACGATGCAGAATATGCCCACAAAACCACCCCAACCCATTCTGGAGGGGCACCATGGGCTTCCAGATAAAAACTAATCGCAAACTCCACAGGAGGTTTTCTTTCGCATAAGGTCATAGTGAAACAAATTGAGCTGACAGATAAGAGATGAGCTAAAAGTAGAACTGCCAAATGCTGGGATACTCAAAGACAGAATCTGAGGATCAAGGATTTTGTGGTTGCCACCAAGAACAGGGGATGCTCAATTATGAATGTTCTTGCTTATGCATTTAAAACAATAAGCAATATTTTCTTGCTTATGCCTTAAAATTTACTGACATCACACCTTGACTCTCCACTTTAACAGAGCAGGGTGTTTCTTTTAAATGCCTTTGCAAATATATGAGCATTTTTTTCTGCCTATATTTTAAATTCTCCAAATGAAATACTGATTCTGCTGAGAAGACGCAGGCAATTGTCAGAAAAGGTATTTTTGGTTAGAAAGGAGTGGGACATTAAGCCAATTCCACCATAATATTATCATTAACTTCCCTGCATGTTAAATGCAAAGTTTGACCCTAAGCTTGTTGATTTAAAGATTCTACACAAGTTGATGTTGGCTGGGATCCAGTGTATGCTACTCCAGCCATGCCTGAGAGATTGCCTTCTGAGTGAAATGTCTGACATTTTTTTATTTGCAAAGTTAATCACTATGTCATATCACCAACTGCTTTTGGAGCAATTTCAGAACTGTCTTGCTATGAGGCCTTGGAAAGTCCTTTTTGAGATGCCCAGATTCAGCGGCTGCTTGCGCACATGGAATTTCACTGTGCAGTACTTTCCATTCAGATTTTTTTGTAGTAAGATATCTACATCTCTGTTTTGATGGTTATAGGTCATGGCTCTTATGCATGTGTTCCATGATATAGCCCCAGAAATGATGCCAACTAGAAGAAGATTCTCACATAATCATTTCTCAAGGAGCAGGGTTTTTTTAAAAATGCGAAGTAGTGAAATCTCTGATAAGGACCTGCCCCAAACACACCTTCCACATAAAATGGCCTATCTTCCAAAACATCACAATTAACTATTGGGATAAGAATTTCAGACATATGCTTAACAAAAAATATTTATTTCATATTTTTGTGCTTTTAAATGGTGTTTAAGTTTTTAGTGCTGTTTTTAATAGGATTACTTATTAACTTACTTACTTAACTTATTTTTATTGTGCGTTTTCAGTTTGCATTGGATTTTAGAAAATTGTCTCTCTCAGACTGATTTGAACCTTATATGAGGCAAGCTATATGCCAAATGATCTCCTCTTTGTTTCTTCTCATAGATACCCCTCTGTTCTCTGTTTTGCTCTTTGCATCAAAATGCAAAATAAAATTAGGAGTTTGGTTTATTTTTAAAAATATTTTTTTTGTATTTATTTAAATATTGGCCATCACACAATCATTCAGCTAGTGGAAGGCTCACTTAACTGGTTACCCTGTTGATCTATGATTGTTCATACATTTTTTATACATTTTTATATGAGCTTTTATATGAGCTTGAAATGAGCCCATCTTCTTTTTGTCAGTATCTAGTAAAACAGCTCCTCTCCTTTAAAAAAAACATGCTGAGATAATTATTCCGTGGCAGGCTATCATGTCCTTTGGAGATCTTTCTCAACAGTAATTAGCACACTGATGCACAAATGTTGGTGTGCCTTTATAGAGCTTTGGGCAGAACTGATGTATGCATATCATCTTTGAAGAGGGCAAGAGTGGGAACGCAGACACTGTTTGTGTTTTCACTGTTTGAGAGTCAGTCTCCAGGCTGATTTTGTTGAGATGTGCTTTCTTCTTCTCCTTTCCATTTTAAAAACCTAGACCAACTCAGAAACACAGTGCTGCTGTCACAGTCGTGTATTTCCAGCACGTGTGACCATTTAGACCTTGTTACCTGGGGAGTCTTCCCTTCCTGTGAGCAAGCCTGGCTGCATTCATTGTCAATAGACTGACTACATTTGTGCCATCTGTTAGAAGAGCAGAAAGCCTGCAGAGCAGCTGGCCAGTCCGTTTCTCGGCAGCAATAACTGCCAGGTAACAACAGGTTCACACAGTAAAGATGTAATGAGAGCTGCCTCTCCCTTCTTCCCACCCTCTATCTTTTGGCTAGCAATGAAGCAATGTTACCTTGGGCCCCATTTTTCCTATAGCCATTACCTGTTGGGGGGAAAAAACAAAACCTGTGCCAAAAGGAAGCAGTTGGTGACACATTGGTTCTCTTAAAACCAGTAAAAGAGGTTGTTCTGAAGCAGTTAGTTGAGAATCGATGACCTGAAGATGGATTACAAACATCAATACCTTACTATGACTACTGACTACTTCCCCTTTTTACCTACAATGTAAGCAGAATTTTGAATGTGCAGAGGTGCTCTATTAGAAAGGCTGAATATCAGCCATGCAGTAATCCTGCTAACAGACTGAGGTTTTGCACTATTGTGCTACAATGGAGAGGGCAAGGATGATCTGTGTGTGTCTGTGAGACATACACCTCACCCATTTAGCTTTAGGAACTATTTCAGCTAATTTGATCATCTCCATGTTTACGTTTGGGAAACTGAATTCAGCTTTCCAGTTCTAACAGGAATGGATTGTTTTCCCTACCTGCATACAAAACCAGGCAGGACCCTTCACAAGTATAGGAGAGTTCCCTGCTCCGGAAAGATAGCCTTGAAACACAGGCGAAGGAGATGGGAATATGGACATAGAAAATTCATGCACATGTGTGCTTATTCTTGTGTGCTTATTCAAGTCCTCAGCATCTCTAGGAAGAGCTGGGACCAACTTCAAACTGAGACTCTAGAGAACCACTGCTGATCACCGTGGACAATACTGAACTAAATAATAATTAATAATAATAATAATAATAATAATAATAATAATAATAATAATTCTATTATAATAATAGAATCATGAAGTTGGAAGGAACCCCAAGACTCATCTAGTTCAACCCCCTACAATAGAGGAATCTCAGCTAACTCATCCATGGCAGATGGCCATCCAACCTCCGCTTAAAAATCTCCAAGGAAGGAGAGTTTTCAACCTCCCAAGGGAGACCATTCCACTGCCCAAACAGCTCCTACTGTCAGAAAGTTCTTTCTGATGCTAAGTCAAAATCTCCTTTCTTGTAACTTGAAGCCAGTGATTTTAGTCCTTCCCTCCAGAGCAGGAGAAAATAAGCTTGCTCCATCTTTTACGTGACAGCCCTTAAGATATCTGAAGGTGGCTATTGTATATCTTCTCAGTCTTTTCCAGGTTAAACATACCCAGCTCCTTCAAACATTCCTCATAAGGCTTGGTTTCCAGACCCTTGATCATCTCAGTTGCCCTCCTTTGCACAACTTCTAACTGGACCAATGGACTCAGTGTCTGGCAGTTCCTTAGGTTCCTAGGCTCTTTCAAGTGTTCAAAGTGCCTCACATGCATTATGGAGTGATTTTTACATAAACTTATTATCTTACTAGGGACGCAGGTGGTGCTGTGGTCTAAACCACAGAGCCCTAGGGCTTGCCGATCAGAAGGTCAGCAGTTCAAATCCCTGCGATTGGGTGAGCTCCCATTGTTCACTCCCACATCAAAGTGCAAGTAGATAAATAGGTACCACTCTGGCAGGAAGGTAAGCAGCGTTTCCGTGTGCTGCTCTGGTTTGCCAGAAGCGGCTTTGTCATGCTGGCCACATGACCTGGAAGCTGTCTGTGGACAAATGCTGGCTCCCTCGGCCTATAGAGCGAGATGAGCACCACAACCCCAGTCGTCCGTGACTGGACCTAACAGTCAAGGGTACCTTTACCTTTATTATCTTACTATCCACCCGAATTATAGATGAGTAGATTGAGGCTGGAAGGCAATGGTTTGCCTAATGCCATGTAGTGGGTTCATGGCAGAGGTAAAAATTGAATCAGGCACTTGCTAATTCATTCTCTTAGCCACAATACCATACCTGTTCAGTGTGTTGCAGCATGAGTATAAATCACAGTAAAAATCAACGTATTCTGTGATTATTATTTCCCTCCTCTATTTTACATGTTTTAAGCAGAAGCCAGTAAAGTAGCAGATTTTTAAAAGGTGTTTTAGACCACATGGAATCATTTTCTTCTTTGCTCTTTTCCTATTCTGCAGCTGTACTGAAATAGTTAAATGCATGATGTTCCGTCAGAATAGCTCAAAACATGTGTGAGTGGCCTCAAATGATGTCTACTTGCATGAGGAATGGGAATCAACTCACCATGGGACTTCTGGCTGCTAATCTGCTCTGCCTCACCTGCCAGAGCATGTTTCTTTGGGTATGTGTGGGAGGCTGCAGGTGGAGGAAAGCTAGAATAGTCTCTGTTGTACAAGCAGACACCTGAGCTGTTAAGTTGGATCTCATCCTACGTAGCTCTATATCCAAACTGCAGTGGATCAAGTATTTTTTTTTTTTTTGGGGGGATAATTTTTCCATGATTGAAAGACCCGCCTAAGAGTAAAGAAAGTATTTACAGACGATAATACTGAGTGCAGGTATCCAGTTCTCATAAGAAATAAACCATAATGCATAATCTGTCTTAAAACATAGCAGCAGAATTTTCCATTAGAAAATGTCGGCATGGAAGCAGCCTGTGACCACACCTGCAATTTGCTCATTCCCGTAAATGTGGCTGAAGGCAAGTAATACAATGCCAGCATCATGTAATGAACATTTGGTTCACTTCCATTTGTTGAATCTGCTGCAGCACATTTAAATTAATGGCTGCATTTGAAATTAAATGTAGGTTAGCCAGATTTTGCAGTGCAGAGCTGTTAACTTTTTTTTAAAAAAATATTTTATTGCTTTTTTTTGCAGATAAAGATATACAGTCAATTTTACAAAGAAACATCAACAACAAAGAAAATAAAAAATAAAAAATGGATCATTTCAAAGCTTATTTCAGTCTTCTATCAGACTTCCCCACATCTCCCTCACAATGCATTCTTGACAATAAAAATACCAGCAAATTATAACCTTGTTTCATGCGTTTCTTTTATATTTTCAAAAACTTATGTTTTAGTTTAAATTACTTATTGTCAATTTACTCTAAAAAACAAATATAATATCATTTTAAACATTTAAACATTGGTCCTTTCATTAATTATTATTTAGTTTCATATGTCATCCACTCTCATTGCTGGAGCTAATCTTTCCAAATCATGCGAATTCTTATAATTCATATAATTTATAAAGCTTTTGCAAATAGTCCTTAAATTTTTTCCAGTCCTCCTCCACAGAGCTGTTAACTTTAATAGTTATTTTCCTGGCCATACTGGCTCAGCTGTGCACCAAATGATGGTTACAAATTTTCAGACTGTGATTTGTAAAATTCTCCTCCCTTTTTCAACTATCACGAAGGTTTTTCCATCCCAGTGCAACTTAATTAGTTAATTAATGCTAATGATGATGGTGATGATTTTCATGCAATATCATGGGGTCATATATTACTAAGTCATCCGCACAGCTGATCCATTGAAATGGATGAATATAAGTTACTTAAGTTCACTTGTTTCAGTGGGTCTAGTCTCAGCATGACTGATGGTGGATACCACCCATTTATAAAGCTGCTGTACTGCAATTAAGTGTTACTACTCTCTCTCTCTCTCTCTCTCACTCACACACACACACACAAATACACATGCATTAATTTCCTTTTCAAGCTTTGACAATGATACCGAAAACCAAAATAATGCTTGAAAATGGATCAAACCATTTTTAAACTGATTCACTTTGATTTTGACATGTTGTCCCTTGTTGCCCAATAGGAAGAGAATGGAGATAATATAGCATAACTAACAGCTTGGATCCAGATTTCATATTTCATGAATGGAAAGCTTCCTTCCATCCTGCTGCTCAAGGGAATTTCACTGATTCCCTCTCCCTGCAGCCTCCAGTGCCAACTCCCACACTGTTTAGAAGGGTTCTCCAACCCTCTGGAAAAGTATGGTCTGCAGGGGGAAGAGGGGAGTCATCAAAAGTCATCTCCCCACCTCTGCCACTGGGAAAGTCCTCTGATGTTGGACTCTGCTTGGTGGATGTTCTCATCCATAGGAGCAAATCTGGGATCCAACCCAATGTATTTTATGCCACCACTACTTACAGTTGGTTGGATGCAATGAGGGCCCTCATCACCCTCATTTATTAATTTATATACCACTTAATTTCTAATTATAAAGCCAAAACACACACCTCATCAATGCATTAAAATATATATCCCAAATTAAAATGTACAATAATACAAGGCCATTAAAACAGCACAATTAAAACAGTTAAAACAGAAATTAAAACATAGTACAAATCAGGAAGCCAGGGGAATGCATGTATAAACAGGTAGGTCTTTAAGAGCCAGCCGAATGCCAATACTGATGGGGAGGACTCTTATATTTCAGCAAAGAGAACATTTCACAACACAGATGGAAGCAGTAAAAATCACCCCCACCATGTTACAACGATGTTGAAGCTATTGGAGAGCACACAACCTCTGTTGTTGGTTCACTTAAAGTACAAAAGTGAAATCAAACTGAAGAAGTCAGTGAGGTCAAACCCAGCCCTAATGCCAGTGCTCTGATCCAGATCATGGACACCTCATGTTGGCAATTTGCGGTGGAAAATGCTTGCACTGGAGGGCAAAGTGTGTGATAAACATCATATGTAGTTTATCCCAATTTCACACATTAGGAGTCATATCCAATGCTGTTTTTCCACTAGCGCAGAAGCACTCTGTGCAATGCAATTTCCCCCTCCTCTCCTCTCTCCTGGAGCTCCCTGCATACCCTCAAAATCTGCTTTCAAAGGCTGGAGTATCACCCAGAGCAGATTTTGACAGCATGTAGGGAGAGAACTACAAACATAGTGTCGGATATTACATAATAGTAGGAGAAGAGGGCCTTACCTGAAAGTTGCCAGACAACATTTGCCCAGACAACGTGTGCATAGCAGGAATCTGCAAAATTATGATCCTACATTTTAAGTTGCTACTTAGAATAGCTCTTCAGAACTGCCTCATGTTTATATAAAATGGCTGGATCATTGAATAATATTTGTTGCCAATGTAAGATGTGTAAAGCTGCTGAAGAAACCAATATCTAGGTGTTCAGCAACACTCTTGATTTTCTAAGGAAAGGGCAAAAACTATTTATATGAATATTTAGTTGCTTGTAAAAATAATAATAAGGAAATATATGTTCTGTTTGCTACTTTCATTTCTTTAAGAAAAGGTGATTATGAGTGACTGGGTAAATGCAAGTTTTGCTGAGGTAGCTGCTGGTTTCAGCACAAAGGTTTCTTTTTTTTTTTTTTTTGCATGCCCTATGATGAATGGTTGGACTTTAGCATCATTTTAAAGAATGACAGTTATCGTGGTCTTCCTTTCTGCCCTGACCATTTAAGTCATTACAATGTGCAAGTCAGCATTCCTTGAAAATTGTGTTCTATGAAATATGGGAGATACATGTATAAATTTTTTTTGAGTGATCCGCTGATATCTTGGCATTAAGGAAGGGGGCCTCATATCTCACTTGTCTGTAGCAGAACTTCATGTTGCAGCTGATGCTTCACCTATATTTTAAGTCAATTTTGTGACCAAACCTGGCCATGTCTTATAATCTCGGTAGTTAGCTTGGTCCTGCTTTGAAACTTTCTGACTGAGAACTGACTGGAAAGTATTGGTTTTTGGTTTTGTTTTGTTTTTAAAGGAGAAGGTTCAGTAGATGATTTAGATCTTGCTATAATGGAGCACAAAGATCATGGCCACTGGTCCCATCACCTCCTGGAAAATAGAAGGGGAAGAAATGGAGGCAGTGAGAGATTTTACTTTCTTGGGCTCCATGGTCACTGCAGATGGTGACAGCAGCCACGAAATTAAAAGACGCCTGCTCCTTGGGAGAAAGGTGATGGCAAACCTAGACAGCATCTTAAAAAGCAGAGACATCACCTTACCAACAAAGGTCCGTATAGTTAAAGCCATGTTTTTCCCAGTAGTGATGTATGGAAGTGAAAGCTGGACCATAAAGAAGGCCGATCGCCGAAGAATTGATGCTTTTGAATTATGGTGCTGGAGGAGACTCTTGAGAGTCCCATGGACTGCAAGAAGATCAAACCTATCCATTCTGAAGGAAATCAGCCCTGAGTGCTCACTGGAAGGACAGATCGTGAAGCTGAGGCTTCAATACTTTGGCCACCTCATGAGAAGAGAAGACTCCCTGGAAAAGACCCTGATGTTGGGAAAGATGGAGGGCACAAGGAGAAGGGGACGACAGAGGACGAGATGGTTGGATAGTGTTCTCGAAGCTACCAGCATGAGTATGACTAAACTGCGGGAGGCAGTGGAAGACAGAAGTGCCTGGCGTGCTGTGGTTCATGGGGTCATGAAGAGTCAGACACGACTAAATGACTAAACAACAACAATAATGCAGCATGTGTGAGAGAAAATAATTGCACAGCTAACTTGTTGGTAGCCTGTCCATGATTCGGCAATGCTCCTATGATACCTCTTCATGGTGAGCAAAACAGCAGAGGCTGGTCCATTAGAGTGAATTGGGCTCTGTCCCACCAAGCTCAGTCTATTCCCAGACAACCCCCATCCACCTGCCTTCTTACTTGCATCCAGTGCAGAACTTTCAGCTTCCTTCTCCTGAATCTTAATATTGCCCTTATAGAACCCAGTAGGGAGGAAGATGAGGATAAACTGGAATTAGTTGGCTCTGCCTTTCACTGGATGTCACTGTGCCTGTCATTGACTCCAGTTTCACTGCTGTTGGCTCTTGCCTTATACCCTACCAACCCCAATGGACACCAGCTGCCACTGAAGTCAAGTGAAGCCAGATCGCCTCTCTTTAGGCTGACGTTGGACCACCATGCACTGTGCAGAATGCTGCTGTATGGCTAGTTTCCAAATCTTTTTTTGCAATTGTTTGATAGCTTTTTCTTTTTTAAACAAGCAAACACAACCACATTAGAGTGCAGGTCTGTGAATTATGTTTATACTAACCGATTTATTAATATATTTTAAAAAATCTAGTCCACTTTCCATTCAAATGAGCCTTGTTCCAGGGCACACTTGTCTTGGGACCCCTTTTGTCGGGTGACACATGGCCAAGTGGCCGCAAATGGGGGCAGGGTCCTGCCCAGATCATGTTCCTGTGGGGACCCCCAGAAAAAACCTCTCCCATGGGATGCCACAGGAGGGGATAGAATAAGGTTAATAGATGTCCCCGTTTCCCAGGGACAGTCCTCGGATTTACAAATCAGTCACCATACAAAATCAATTGAAGTTCAAATGTGTCCCCAGATTCATTGGAAAAAAAATCTGGTAACCTTAGGCTAGAAGCCTTTAGAAGGGTCCCACTCTGGAGTTCAGGGTCATTTTTCCTCAGAAGCTTGGAGCCAAAGGGGAAATCAGGGATGCAAAGTGGGGCTGCAGAATAGAAGAGAGTGGTAGCTTCAGAAATGGGGTTTGGAAGATGAAAAGTGAGCTCAGTAGTTGCATGGGTTGGAAAGGGTAAACACTGTGTGGTAATTGTGGGGGTAGTGGTGGTGGTGAGTTGGCAATGTGAGATGTAACGTAAGCAGTCAAGTACAACACTTCCTGTTTTCCCAGAGTGGACACACAGGTGGATGTTACTCCAGCCGGAGGACTTCCTGTCACACCTGTCTGGAGCATCCTCTCCCTGAATGTGACTAGGTAGATGGGTGTGACCTCATAAAAGGACTGGTCACACAGCCATATTCCCTTCCCCTTCTTCTCCGTTTTATTCCATCTCGATGTATTTTGCTATCCGCGGGCTGTCAGACAGCAGCACATGGGCTCATTTCCATACGGGATGAACTCAAACTCTCTTTTGTAACTACAAGCCAAAGCCTGCCTTCAGAGAACCTACTGTGAACTGAATGTGAGTAAACTTCTTATTACTTTTAAGAAAAGATTGTTGTGCCTTTATTCTTTTTAGGAGGGATAAAAGGAGAATTTACAAGGAACAAAACCTAATCTGGATCAAAGCCAGATTGGGTTACAGTGGTACCTCGGGTTACATACGCTTCAGGTTACATACGCTTCAGGTTACAGACTCCGCTAACCCAGAAATAGTGCTTCAAGTTAAGAACTTTGCTTCAGGATGAGAACAGAAATCGGGCTCCGGCGGCACGGCGGCAGCAGGAGGCCCCATTAGCTAAAGTGGTACTTCAGGTTAAGAACAGTTTCAGGTTAAGAACGGACCTCTGGAATGAATTAAGTACTTAACCCGAGGTACCACTGTACTTAAGTAAAGAGATTTAAATGAATCTCTACCAACTACCTATATACTGGGGAATGTACTATGTTACTGACTCACTAGCATGAGTGAGGAAGGATAATATTTAATCAATATATCATCTCCTACTATCCACAACATTCGCAAAGGCAAGAGGAATGAGCAGGGGCACAGCCTACAGCGAGATAGATATAGGTGAAAAACATTATATATATTTTTTTTTAAAAAAGGGAAAAAATAGCTGCCCATAAACTTTGTGAAATATATTTTTTAAAAAGGATGGCTTCCGTAATTTATTGTTATTTTTTAAATGAATGCTGCTTTTTAAAAGCACCTGCAAGGTGTTAGAACCACCACTCTGATGTTTACATCTTAATACAGATTTTCTATACAATTGCAAAGTTAGTTTAGCATAGACATTCACATAATTGTCAACAACAAGGGGGTTTATCGAAGCTTTGATGCTTCCTTTGCTGGCTGGGAAAATAGTACTCTTAAAGCATTTAAAAGTATTACACACACACCCCATAAAATATACTGTAACTATTAAAAACATTTGAATTTGCCCAAAATGTTTTTTAAACTGCTTCATAAAACAAATAAGCACATTAAGAGGACAACAGACAATGTTTTTGTCAAATTCATTCTCATTCCCTCTCTCTTCCTCTCTCTCTCTCTCACACACAAAACAAACAAACACACACACACACACACACACACACACATTCGCACTCAATGAAATATTAATGACATTTGTTTATTCTGCTTTACCCAAAAGAGAATTTCCTATTTGTAGGAAATAAATTCCATTTTAAACTCTCCAGTCTAGGCTGGTGTTTGTGCTTCAAAAGTCTTGCTTTGTTGAATGAAATAAAACACCTGAGCTCCGTTATCCTGTGTAGCACAGTGGGAGATGATTCTGTTTCCTTGTTTGATAGGTGTTCTGTATTCCACCCTCAGTGGCAAGTTATGATGAAACCAAGTCTTAGTCAGTTAAGTTGCAGCATTTTTGTCTCTGAAAAGTAGGTCTTCATTTTCAAAGCACCTTCCCCTAAAACAGGACAGAGGTAATTTCTTTCTTTTCCGCTTAGGAGAGTAGCATGACCAATGCCATTTAGGCTCCATTTAGTCAGGAATAAGTGCCATGCAGGCCTTATACTGATGCAACTGAAGAGAATGTCACATCAGCCAAGATAAATATCCCCCGTTTGCGAGAATGGGGCACTGGCAGAACTCACCAATAGGATTAGTAACTCAGGAACATTAATCAGACCATTGGTGACTGGCAGTGGTTCCTTAGGGCAGGGATTTCTCCCAGTTTTACCTGGAGATGCCAGGAATTGAAGCAGGGACCTTCTCTGCTTTGCATGCAAAAGGTACCAAGTGCAATCCTTAGCATTTCTAGCTTGGGTTGGGAATATCATCAGATTCTGTCAACTGACAGGCTCAGTTAGAGGACTATCGAAACAAAAAACAACGAGAGAATGGATAATATTTAAGAATTATGTAAAACTCTATTGTACAAACAACTCCATATTAGCAGAAATTGAGTGATATTTGTAAATAAAAAGATCAAAGGGATGTCTACAAAGCAGAAAGAAATGATATTATATAATGTAAACCTGTGTAAAAAAGAATGTTATATCAAACAGTATAATGAGAAGGATGGGAAGGATTGTGTCAATGAGTAATTTTACTATGTAAATAACTTTGTCTTTTTAAAATTTCTTTGTTTCTTATCTTTGTTATTTCTTTATTTTTTCCCTTTCTTTATAAATTTTCTATTTTATATAATTTCCTTTTTTCTACCTGTTAAGAGATAGTACATAATGTTTGCATAGACATGCACATTTTTTAATCAATAAAGAATATTTTCTTTAAAAAGATTCTCTCAAACCTTTATTCGAATATGTACAATATTGTCAGAGAATGGTCTGGATCTGAAGACTGGGGAATGCAGTCGCAGACGGATCAGCTTCTCTCAGAAGAGGAGAGGGAATATTTGTGCCACCCCATCTCCCGTGTTTACAGAAGGAGAGAGACAAGCAGACACAGACACAGAAGCTGAAGAGATTAGGAAGGAGTTACCCATCTTACGAGATAATGACAAGAGATTCAGAAGGGAGGGTGCAGTTGGGAGACACATCAGTTGAGAGTGTGGGGGACCCCCTCCCCACAGACTCGGAGGTCCAAACGTTATCAGAGAACAAAGGAGGCCGAGACGGATAGGAACTTCTCATTGGTGCACTCCTTGCTGGGGAAGTAGGGAGGCAGATTTAGAGTAGGCAACTGCTCTCCTTGCAGAGAGCTGTGTATTTTGTGACCGCAACATGAAGCTTTAAAAAAAGGACTACAAATCTATCAACGGCTCGTTAATTCTTATTTGTGGAGTTGCCAAAGGGAGGGGAGGACTCTCAGAGCTTGACAAATATTGCAGTAGGGCTCAATACAAAAGAACCAATCACAAAAAAATCCCTCACAAAAAAATAGCCTTCACAAATCCTCATTGTGTGTTGCAGAAACCTGGCTACTATCTCCATCTTATCCCCATCCTGAATAAACATAAGGAAGGCTACCTTTCATTTATCTGAATGCCGCTCCCTACTAATAACCCCCACTAACCATTCCCAAATAACAATAAACTTGTTAGATTGAATGGTATGATAACAGGGGCAGTGCAAAAGAACATGCGTGATTGATTCTGTTTGTCTTTGACACAAAGGGGCACAGTCTCTCAACAAGTGGTGTTTTCTGGAATCTCCCCTGTAGTATTGTTGAGTATTCATTCTCGCTAGTATGTAGGCCCTGCATTGGAATATCACCAGTCTGAAACTCTGGAAAGCTGCTGCCAGTCACTACAGTGGTACCTCAGGTTAAGAACTTAATTCGTTCTGGAGGTCCGTTCTTAACCTGAAACTGTTCTTAACCTGAAGCACCACTTTAACTAATGGGCCTCCTGCTGCCGCCACACGATTTCTATTCTCATCCTGAAGCAAAGTTCTTATTATTTCTGGGTTAGTGGAGTCTGTAACCTGAAGTGTCTGTAAACTGAAGTGTCTGTAACCTGAGGTACCACTGTATAGACATCACTGAGTTAAGTGGACCAATGGTCTGACTCAGAAGAATGCAACATCCCCTCCCCCAACTTGCATCTGCTGCTGCTCTTCAATGCTTCAAAAGTTTTGCTCACTCAGTAATCTCAATGAGATGATCAGCGGTAGGGAGAGTAAAAGCAGGGTCCCACCCTCTGATCCCACCCTTGCCATCATGTCCCACTCAGTGCCATCTGAGTTATGCTTAAGGGTCTAAAATAAAGGGGGAAAACTCAGTGCAGCAAAGTGAGTTTCTACCTGAGGAATTCACTGAGTTCAGCTTCCAGTGAATAGCACCTGCTGATTGCATGGCACTTGATGTTCTTTTCATCCATTGTGGATGTCTATTGTTCAGTGAAGTGCTTAGAGCAGGAACAGGAAAAAGGTCAGCACTTTATCCATTAAACCATCAAGCCCTTCCTTTTTATAACAGTAGATGAAGGTCTTCAATCACAAATGCAAAGTTCATCAGACTGATGTATCTGAGCCTGGAAGGAGATGGCAAAAAATAGCTTTGTCATAACACATATTGATAATTTGGTGCCCTGAATGCCAATATACAATGACAGAGCATCAAATATGCTGAATCGTATCACTCAGAGCGAGGAGACAGAGCAATTTTTAGCTTCCTACATTCAATTTATGCTTATTAATGGAAAGCTCAGCTTGAGCTCTACTTATCTGAACAGACAATGCTAGCGTGAGGTTGAGATTTTATATGAGACTGCTTGTTTATTTCCAATTATATGGTAATCAATTTGATTTCTCATTTAAACTTAGGCTAAGCTATTGCCATGTAATAATCGGCCTCACATTCAAGCAACAAAGCAGCTGTTGTATGCCATGCATAAGCCAAGTTTAATTGCTCATTTGGTATGATAGAAATGAAGATGGATTCTCTTTCGTTTGTACGGTGCAATATTGTGCAATGCACTTTCGGTTTGAGCTGGCACTTTTATGGCTAAATTATTAAACTGTAACATCCAAATATTTACTAAGACATACGAAGGCATTTCTCTCGTCTAAGTGAGGCGTGTGGGTTCTCTGCTTTCTTGTTCTGCTGCTTCTCTCTTCCAGGGAGTGTTGAACGCTGTGGATATGCACAAGCAAAATAAAAGAATTGTATAGAAAGTTGATTGTACAAAGCCTAATTGTAGTTCATTGCTGTTGTAATTCCTCAAATGAAAGTACTCTGATAAAAGTGATCACCAACTTTGAAGAAGAAGAAGAAGAAGAGTTTGGATTTGATATCCCGCCTTTCACTCCCCTTAAGGAGTCTCAAAGTGGCTAACATTTTCCTTTCCCTTCCTCCCCCACAACAAACACTCTGTGAGGTGAGTGGGGCTGAGAGACTTCAAAGAAGTGTGAGTAGCTCAAGGTCACCCAGCAGCTGCATGTGGAGGAGCGGAGACGCGAACCCGGTTCCCCAGATTACGAGACTACAGCTCTTAACCACTACACCACACTGGCTCTTTGCTCAACAAGGAAAACTGGAATGGGTGTATATAATACAATTTGATGAATTAAGGAGAAGAGGGATAGATCCCGCCTTTAAAACAAACATGTAGTTATATGAAGCTTATTGTAACTGAGGAAAGCTAAGATGTCTCATTTCACAAAGAAGCGCACACACACACACACACACACACACACACACAAACATGGTGAGAAACTTATCAGGTGCCATCTGCCCTATACATTTTGAGCCATATCATGCCACCTTAAACAGTTAGGGCTTCCCTTAAAGAATCCTGGGAACTGTAGTTTGTTAAGCATGCTGAAAGCTGTTGGAAGACCCCTATTCCCCTCACAGAGCTACAATTCTCAGAGTTCCTTAGGAAGAGAGAGTGTTAAACCACTGTGCATAGCAAGGGATGTGTGCCAGCATTTGTGACAATCAACCAGATGCATATGAGGAAGTATTCTGCTTCCAGGGACCATAAGAAAGGAGTTGTTGCATCAGTCTGTCGCCAGTTGCTACCTTCATATATTCCTTGCTCAGATGGCTTGCTTGTTGGGTCACCAGCCTGGCCCTACAGGCCCAAGAGACTTCCTGGGTATGATATATAATGAACTTAAAAAAATGTTGAAATATACATTTGTAAAAGACAACAACCCAGAAGCCTTCCTACTAGGAATTGTGTGTAGAGAAATACATAGTCAGGACAAAACATTATTTTTACAGTATACGCTACAACTGCAGCAAGAATATTACTAGCGCAACAATGGAAGCAAGAAGAGATACTATCGGAAGAAGAGTGGCAGATGAAATTAATGTACTATGCCGAATTGGCGAACTTGACTGGGGAAATTCAGAACCAGCAGGACCAGAATTTCTTGAAAGACTGGAATAAATTTATGTTGTATCTGAAAGACAACTGTAAACAATTGACATCGCTAATAGGGCTACAAGAAGTTTTGTAGGCTCAAATTATCATTTATCACTAAATGCAATTTACAAATTGTTTATTTAAGATCGTGATTTAATAGTAATATTTATAAGAACAAAATGCACATTAGAGATTAAGTTGGAAAACCATTAGTTGAAGATGAGGGAAGTTCCAGGCTTATATAGCCAAATGTTTCTTTATTTTATTTATAAAATGGATGTTATGGAGAAGGGGGAGGCTTCCTGGGTAGACAGAGCCTACATGTCCTTGAAGCCTGCATGGCTATGTGCTGTGTCAAAGGAGCCACTAGAACATTGTCCTGGACAGGAGTTGCTGCAGCTGTTCCCCGCAGTAGCAACAGCACCAAGGCCCGGGCAGGTAGGCTGTCACATTGTGGAAGGAGAACTGCAGTATTGCAGCAGCCTAACAGAGAGTCTTTGTGGCTTACTCCTTTGTAACTCAGCTATAGAGGAACCCTTTCTGAAAATGAAATCCAGTGTTTTAAAATGTAACTTGCAGGACTTGCTTAATAGTCAAATTGAAAAAGAGAAAGGTTTCAAGGTTGGCTGACACTACAGAAAGACTATTCAGGGCTGCAGAGATTGCTCAATTGAATAATCAATTTCAGACATGCACAAGGATTTTTGATGTACAAAAAACGGACAGGGCTTTTATTGAATCTTTACTTGCTCTGCCCCTTGAATATTATCTTTTGAATACAATTAGATTAGATACCGAGGCAGTTTCAGTTGTGCCTTGAAGCTGCTAGCTCAGCCGATTATATACTGTGCCTCTGGCTACACTGCTTCGGATGATTGTTGTAGGCTTACTTTCAGAACAAAAACTTGAAATATAAATTCAGAGTAGGCTTCTCAGTGGCTATATGTTATATAGTGTTCAAAGGATGAGGAATGATTGCAGGTGCTCCCTGGGGCAGGCAGGGAGCGCCAAGGGTGTGGAGTGTGTAATTTTGACCCACCTTTTGGTGTGGGCTTAAGGTCCCATCCACACAACCTCACATTTAACAATCATAGCTTCTCCTTGGGAAGTGCAGTACAGTGGTACCTCGGCTTACAGATGCTTCAGGTTACAGACGCTTCAGGTTACAGATGCCGCTAACCCAGAAATAGTACCTCGGGTTAAGAACTTTGCTTCAGGATGAGAACAGAAATTGTGTGGCGGCGACACGGTGGCACCGGGAGACCCCATTAGCTAAAGTGGTACCTCAGGTTAAGAACAGTTTCAGGTTAAGAACAGACCTCCAGAACGAATTCAGTTCTTAACCAGAGGTACCACTGTATTGTTGCTCTGTGAGAAGTCTTCTAGCAACTTTCAGCACCCTTAACAAACTCCAGTTCCCATGATTCTTTGAGGGGAGCCATGATTATTGTGCACTGTTTTAAACTGTGTTTTATTGCATGTGTAATGTTGTGCATTGCCCTGATATTTTACAAGATGGTAGAGTGTGTGTTTGTGTGTGAACAAATAGTTTAGTCCAGTGCTTTCCCCCTCCACTGCTACCCTGTTGAAAATCCATTCCCCCAGTTGTTCTGTGTCCCATAAGTGAAAACTTAAAATCATGTAGGCTTCTTTCTGTGACACCAGCCTAATTTACGGCTGTAAGACAAGGCGGGTGTTTTCATCTTTTGACTTATGTATTCCAAACCAGTGATGTTAAAATTCAAATAGCTGGATTCAACTACATAGGTGCACTAGTGCAAATAAGTGCAATGAGTCCCACTAATGCAAGGGGGCTTTCCTTTCTCCCCCTGCATGCCCCCCAATCCAAATGGGGGGGGGGGCAGGAGAACATATGAAGAAGGGTAGATCATTCCATTTGTCAAGCAGAAACTGATGACACAATCGAATTGCACGGCGTTTAATTCCACCCACTATATTTTAAATATATCCATCCCCATTTACAGAATAGAAGTAGCAACACCACACAACTCTTAATCCAATCAGCTAAAATGAAACGTTAATACATGGGGATAAAAATGTTACCACTTCAACTTGTGCAACATAATCCTATACCTATCTGCTCAGAAGTAAGTTCCACTGAGTTCCGTGGGGCTTACTCCCAGATAAGTAGGTGTGGGAATGCAACATGAGAATCTTGAAATATTTCAGCAGGTAACAGGGGGGAAATCTGTTGGGTAATAAAAAAAATACTACTACGGAAAACAATTGTATATTTTATAGAACAGTAAAGAGAGGAAGGATACAACAGTAGAGCTGGAGGGGAAAGGGAAGTATATGTCAGATTGCCTGTGTTCCCTATAAATTATAAATGATAATCCCTTGAGATTTCGAGTTGCTAAATTTTAATATGTTGGAATCTGAAGAAAGCCTTCTGCAGATAACCAGCAGAGTCGGAGAGGAAGAAAAACAGAAGGTGCATTTTAAAATGCCATCCCCTTTGGCATGCAAAACAAATTATTCTTTTGGGGATTACTAACTTCAAGTTGATTAATCAGTTTCAACGAGGAATTAAAAGAAGATTTCAAACTGCTTAGCATGTAAAGTTTGGGAACAATCTCCAAAAAGAAACAACAGCATGAACCCATAACAAGATCGCTTTTAAGATAGGGTTGAGCTAATTCCGCAAAGGTGTTTGATGCTGTCTATTCTTAGTGCTCTAGTTGCATCACGCTGGAGCTCTTACCCCCTCCCCCACTCCAGTGGATCTTGTGCTATTCTCTCTTGCTATATTTATCAAAAACTGTAATACAAACACCAAGTTGCTCCTGCTTCCATATGGTGTTTTGGTGAATTAACGAGTTTGGGGTTAACATAGAGAAGAGAAAGGCTCAGTAAGACTGATATATCCCAGGTTCCAAAATGTCAGACTTCAGAGAATGGCTTCTCTCTCTGCCCCCCTATAGCTGTGCATCAGCAGAACAAAACAATTCAAGTCTCTTACTAGTTTAAGAGTGTTTAATGGTCAGAGCAAAAGAACAATGCAGCCATTCTCAGAGGAAAGGTGCTCCCAGTTAAGCTTCCCTCCTACTTCCTCCACCCCCAAGTTATCTCTGTCACTTCCCCCTTCTTGAAACCTGATCTCGCAACCACTGAGCCTTCTGCATAGCAACCTTATCAGCTCTCCTTGCCCTTGGAGATAGAGGCTGGATACTTTCTAGCGAAAGGGAGTCAGTTATCTTTCTCTCTTCCTGTTCTGCTTCTCCTAGCTGTTCCCCACTCAGCTCTGCCCAGCTGTTGTTTTCCAAACTCTGTCCCTCTGCAAACCAATTCTCTAAATCTATACTGTTCCGTTGTTTCAGAGCGGCTTCAGGATCCTGGTCAGGAGCAGGAAGATGGGGAGGTTCCCACCATTCCTCTTCAGAGCTGTAATCCTCAGTCTGGTCTCTGGACACAAAATAACAGCTACTATTTTGCATATTCTCAACTTCTTTGCCAATACAGTGGTACCTCGGGTTACATACGCTTCAGGTTACATACACTTCAGGTTAAGCCACTTCCGAGCTGGAGAGGAGGTGGAGTTGCAGGCTTCACGCCCTCCCCACATGCATGGGGGCTGGCTCAAAGTCCCCACGAAACTAGGGGAATCCTCGGACGCATCATCTCCCTTGCCAGCCAATCGGCTGGCCCGGGAGGCGTGGCCCGCACTATTTAGGGCCAGTGCGGCTGAGGATTTCCCTCTTTCTTCGCTCCAGCTGCTCCAGTAACCTCCACTAATTCCACTAACTAAGAGACACTCCACTAACAGACTCCACTAACCCAGAAATATTACCTTGGGTTAAAAACTTTGTTTCAGGATGAGAACAGAAATCGTGCAGTGGCGGCGCAGCGGCAGCAGGAGGCCCCATTAGCTAAAGTGGTGCCTCAGGTTAAGAACAGTTTCAGGTTAAGAACAGACCTCCAGAACGAATTAAGTTCTTAACCCGAGATACCACTGTGCATCATTTAGCCATGCAGTTTCTACCAGCTGTTCTTTGGTGCATCTCCTCCTGATATTTCTGGTCTAGATGCTGAGCTTGTGTCTCAGCTGATGAATGGGCTTTATGTGTAAGAAAGCAGGGGGAGCTATAGGGCCTTCAGTACAGGTTTGGCATCAGTCAGGTAAGAAGGCATTGTGTTGTGCACCCTCGTAAATAAGTAGATGGAGATATCCTTGAAGGAATATCAGATTAAAGTCTAAAATAAATAACTGCATGGAACATGTCTGGGATAATTAATTAATTGTCTGAGTCCATTTCCTTTAGAGAAATAAAATACAATTTTGGTTCAGGCTTCTGTTACTAATGCACCAGCTATATTTCTAGAGAAGCTAAAGATCCAGGTTTCTGCATGCCTTAAATTTTTAAGTCTTCAGAAGTATTTATGTAGCTGAACAGAAGGGGGTCATTTGTCTTTCAGAGCTGGGAATACACTTCATCTGAGACAACCAGCTTTCCACATCCAGAAGCCAAGTCATCCCACTGTGAGTCTAAGAAATAAGGAGGAGGAGAGAGAATCTCAAAGCTTCAAAGGAACCCCTAGAGGGGAAAATTAAATTTCACAGAAGATCTATTTTGATGTTGAATTCAATTTCCTTCACCAACCTTCTGATCCCCAACAGATTAGTGACCAGAATTTTTTTCTTCCATTAAGTAACAGGAGCTAAAAGTGATAACTGTTGGCACAAACCAAGCACAATTAGAAAAGTTAATCCTGATGCTATCAGGAATGCATTGTCAGGAATGGCCAAAAAGGAACAGCTTTAGTAAGAGAGAAAAACTGTTTACTTTTCCTGCATGCATATAGCATACAAGGATACACACACACACACACACACACACACACACACACACACACACACACTACTGTTTAAAGAGAATAGATTTTTAATATACAGGCAACGACCGATTTAGGAGTGTCCGAATGATGCACGATTATGCATGTGTGCATGGCACCGAACTTGGAAACAGTCTCCAAATGTCATGAAAAGGGGCAGAATGGGGAGGACCACAGGCAGGGCAGAGTAGGTTTGTGCATGTTCCACCAGTGTGTGGGGGGGTGGGGGTGGGGGTGGGGGATGGATCTTGAAAGTAACCCCAGTGCAAAACAAGGATTGATTGTATACATCTATATACATATAAGGTAAAGGTAAAGGGACCCCTGACCATTAGGTCCAGTCACGGACGGCTCGGGTTGCGGTGCTCATCTTGTTTTACTGGCTGAGGGAGCCGGCGTACAGCTTCCAGGTCATGTGGCCAGCATGACTAAGCCACCATTTACCTTCCCGCCGGAGCAGTACCTATTTATCTACTTGCACTTCATGCTTTCGAACAGCTAGGTTGGCAGGAGCAGGGACCGAGCAACAGGAGCTTACCCCGTCGCAGGGATTCGAACCACTGACCTTCTGATCAGCAAGCTCTAGGCTCTGTGGTTTAACCCACAGTGCCACCAATGTCCCTTATATACATATAGATATGCTGCAATTCTATACCCAATTAATTGGGAATAAGCCTCACTGAACTCAATGGGACTTCTGAGTAGACACAGACATAATTGCACAGTAAGGAAACTTTAAAATCCCAATTAAATAATTCTAATATCCCTCTTTAGCTAATGATAGAGTAACTTCTACAACTATATGCCCTCGCCTGATCTATGCAAATAAATCCGAATCCAGTGTTTAGGAGCATCCCCAATCTGATCTTTTAGGACACACAAACAACAACAACAACTGGGTACGAACGTAAGTAAAAGGCAGAGGAAGAAATTATGAATGGCATTCAGAAGAATTATGAATGGTAGTAGAAAAAGACCCAGCAATGCAAGAGATGGAAGAGTGAGATGGGACCCTGTATCATGTTAGTATAATATCATGTCTCCCTATAAATATGTACAGTGGTACCTTGGTTCTCAAATGCCTTGGTACTCAAACAACTTGGAACCCAAACACTGCAAACCTGGAAGTTGTGAACTTTTTTGGAAGCCGAACCTGCTCCGTTTTAAATGTTACGCTTCTGTTTTGAGCGTTACACTTCCGATTTGAGTGTTACGCTGAGGTCTGCCTGTTTTTGCTATTTATTTTGAGTTTTAGTTTTTGTAACTATTTTTTTGTTTGTTTTTGTGACTGTGTGGAACCCAGTTGATTGATTGATTGATTGATTGTGTAACTGCAGTACGTTGTTTATTGCTTTCAATTTATGGATCGATGGTCTCGTTAGATAGTAAAATTCAAGTTAAATTGCTGTTCTAGGGGTTGTTTTTAAAAGTCTGGAACAGATTAATCCATTTTGCATTACTTTCTATGGAACACTTTGGTTTTGGAACAGATTTCTGGAATGGATTAAGTTTGAGAACCAAGGTACCGCTGTACATAGATATAGTTTCAGAGAACAGTTCCTGGGAGTCTTCAGAGGAGATGCCTTAAATGGTGTGGATGTGAATATTACCTGATGCCTTCTCCAGCTGGGATAAGAGCAGATGCATGCTCCTGGGTAAGTGGAGGGAAAAGGGTGGTAGGCTATTGCACAGAGTCTACCATAACATAAGAGAGTAGACTTCAAATGCTACAAAGAGACATCCCCCCAGGACATGTGTGATACAGTGTCCTGCATGCCCTTTTCCTACAGTTTAGTGTAACGCTGGCTAGATTTGATACTAATTGGTTGTGTTTCCTTGGTGTTGGGCACCTCTCTCCTCCTGATCTATCTAGCCACAATAGTGCAGAGCAGCTTCTGTGGATGCTGCAACAGAATAAGCAGAATTGGCGGAGACAGCTGTATCCCGTATGCTGCTTGTTAGTTGCAATCTCACTATAACAGGCTTTGGCAATGTATTGGGCATATAAGACTGCGATATATATAATGGGCTCCATGGTGGCTGAATGACATTCTCTTGCTCTGTCTTTGACCACCTCCCATTTCGACTGTTTTTTGTACCTCATAACAATTTTGTGAAACACTGTTGAGTTGCACTGAGACATGCTATCTCTCTAAACAGTGTGTTCTTGAGGAGTAGAATTGATTGAGACACATGCCTCCATGCTAGCACAGTATGGGGAAGGCTTGGTGTTTTGTCAAAATAACCCTTATATCAATCCATCTTGCTTATTTCCTGGATCATGAAATATTATTCTTATTTTTACTTTTTCTGGTGTAAGTAGCCCTCCTCCATGCCTATTATTATTATTATTAGTATTATTATTATTGCATGAAATAATCACAGGTCACAATATGCATTTCCCTACTAATTCATATTGCTTAAAAAAAACCCCCAAAACTTAAGCATGATGTGTTTTAATGATCGATGCCAAACACAGGTGTGTTTAAATGCTGGACAATAATACCAGACAATATTCCTAAACATGCCAGAACCCGTGCTAGATTTTTGTTGTTGTGTTTTACCTCTGCTTTATCCCATCTGCATTCTGAGTCTGTGTTGGACGTTCGTTTAAGGTTTACAAATCATATTGATCCATAACACAGTGTTATAAAGCAAGTTAATTTAAATAGTTCAATATCTCCCCATCAGTTGCAGAACACATTTAAATCAAGGGACCACAAAAAAAGCATTAGAATGAATAAATAATTCATGTCAGTTACGGACCAATAAAAGTTGATACAAACAGGATGTATTACATAACAGGAATGCAGATAGCTAAGGAGAGGAGTCAAAAGGGAGTTCTTACTCTATCATCTGCTTTTTAATTTGTAGCAGAGATAGAATGGATTTAGCTACACTTTCAG
Organism: Podarcis vaucheri; assembly: GCF_965113315.1. NCBI lineage: Eukaryota > Metazoa > Chordata > Lepidosauria > Squamata > Lacertidae > Podarcis > Podarcis vaucheri. The sequence continues at coordinate 36,644,466 of NC_138748.1, read as the reverse complement.
TAAGGTAGAAAGAGACATCACTTCTGCCTTTTTAGTTTCTGATACTACTATGAGTTTTATAGGGTGGAAGGGGAAGGGAAATGTAATTCCCATTTGATTATTTTCCCCCTGAAAAAAAATAAAAATGACTACATCGATGAAGTGCTAAGGGAGAAAGACAAGAAAGACTTTGTAGAGATTAATAATTACTAACTGAAGCAAAGCTCTATAAAAATATTTCTTTTTTAACCATAGCACTTTATACTAGGGTTCAACGCTCCCTGCAAGTTTGCAAGAAAGAAAACATCTGTGAGTGTTTGGCTTTATCCTCTTCAAAACTCACAGCAATTTCAGAAGCTACAATAGCATGACATCAGCTAGTGTATGCCCAGCATAAAACCTCATTAAACTGCAATTCTAGGCAAACTTACCTGGGACTAAGTCACATTGAACTCAAAGGAACTTCTAAGTAGGCATGCGTAGGATTGTACTGCTAGTGACATAAAAGGTTCTTTATTGTACTTATGTGCAATTGGAAGCATGCTCATGTGGAATTTACCAGAAGCAATATTTACTTCCAAGGGACGCGGGTGGCACTGTGGGTTAAACCACAGAGCCTAGGACTTGCCGATCAGAAGGGCGGCGGTTCAGATCCCTGTGACAGGGTGAGCGCCCATTGCTCCGTCCCTGCTCCTGCCAACCTAGCAGTTCGAAAGCACGTCAAAGTGCAAGTAGACAAATAGGTAGTGCTCCAGCGGGAAGGTAAACGGCATTTCCGTGCACTGCTCTGGTTCGCCAGAAGCGGCTTAGTCATGTTGTCCACATGACCCGGAAGCTGTACGCCTGCTCCCTCGGCCAATAAAGCGAGATGAGCGCAGCAACCCCAGAGTCGGTCACGACTGGACCTAATGGTCAGGGGTACCCTTTACCCTTTACCTTTAAGCATGATTAGGACTAGGGGTGTTTACATCTGATTTGCCAAACATTCATTAAGCCCAACCTTTATTTTTGTTTGGACTTCTTACATGGATAAAATTGCATGGCCAGCTCCCTCAGAAATGTCTAGTATCAATTGCATAATCCAGTACCCATCTGATGTAAGGCCGGGAATGGATCTATTCTGTTAAAAATAACACAAAACAAGGATAGGAAAACTGTATATAGCAGTGGCTGTAAAAGCATATAGCTGTGATTGAGTTTAAATATCATAGGGTGAATATCAGAGCCACCAGCAATCCAATATGCATGATGACTATAATGTATCATAAAGAAATTCCTTCCTGTAGCACCTTAAAGACCAACTAAGTTAGTTCTTGGTATAAGCTTTCATGTGCATGCACACTTCTTCAGATATCTGAAGAAATGTGCATGCACACGAAAGCTTATACCAAGATATCCGAAGAAGTGTGCATGCACACGAAAGCTTATACCAAGAACTAACTTAGTTGGTCTTTAAGGTGCTACAGGAAGGAATTTCTTTATTTTGATTATGGCAGACCAACACAGCTACCTATCTATAATGTATCATATACAGTAAGCCTGCAACTTACATGGGGGTTATGTTTTGAGGGTCACGTCTAAAGCCAAACACATTGGGTTCAGTGGTGGATGGAATTGCCAAAGTCATTTTTCCTGGAACCTCACCCGCTTTCTGCCCCCACCCCATCAGCAGTGATGAGCAGTATGGGAAAGATGAAGAAAGTGCTCTCTTCTGCTGATATTCCCAAAATAATAAGTTTGGCAACACATAATCAGAGGATCGTATCCAATGGTGGCAGTAGACTTGTTCACATGTTATACTGAACACCGATCCAAGCATATTGTGTGAAAGAGTGTACACTTATTGATTGGTACAACTCAATTCTTTGTGTACACAGACTGTGTACTTGATGGATGTAATATGTCAATACTTCTGTATTAGAAGTCATTTTTGCTTTGTTTTTGTTAACACTAATACATGGAAAAGAGGGAAGGGGCTCATGCAATATTGCCAATGAAGTCTGCATTAGCACATCCACAACTTTACTTTCTAAAAAAAAAAAAAAAGACTCAAGAAAATAACATCTATCAGCACAGAGTTAAATCTTTTTTCTTTTTTAAAAAAATAACTCCCAAATAAAAAATGTAGGTCCTTGAACTCAAGAGATATTCTTTGCTGGGCTTTGTGACTTTCATAAGTCTTCAAAGTGCTTCTGAATTTTCAAGTAGCGTTCAGGAATTTGAAAGCACTAGCTGCAAATTGAACTTGAACCACTATTCTATCATAGGAATTCATATTCTATCAAGGAAAGAGTAATTGGTTTCTATCTGAGCATAATGCCTTATGATAGGGTGGATTCATCTATTGTAGTTTAGCTCCTCTTTGTGAAAATTGATGCCAAAGATTACAAACCCAGGGCCATGATTTTAAGTTGAATGCCTAGATATCACATGTCTTGAGGAGATGATTTACTGAGGACCTATTTATATTTAAATTTCCCAAATAGGAATTTTGTGGGCCAGGCTTAAGAGGCATTGCTAGACTGTTCTTATTTTTTTTAAGCTAGGAGCTTGTCCACTTTGAGGCATCCTTAGTTTCTTCACAAAATATGAAGTGTGGGGTATAAAGAGAATTTCCATAGGTGGAACATGTGATATCAGAAAGTCAGAGTATGTAGATAAGGCAGGAATGGAGGTAGATTGCTAGAAAATCAAGAGAATTTGTTACTGATCCATACTAATTTACTTAAAAAGGAAACCCTTTCAATTTTCCTCAATATAAATTCTGCCTTATATACCACCGATGGAGAACCCTTGGTCGAGATGTTGTAAGACTCCAACTCCCATGGACCTCAGCCAGCATGACCAACAGTCAGTGATAATGAGAGTTTGGACCAAACAACATCTGGAGGCACACAGTTTCACCATCCCTGCTATATATTATAATAGTTGTCATACTTAGAGTGTTGATTGTATTCAACATACAGGAGCTTAATGGACTGGCAGTTGAACCTTCAACACTGGCAATAGGACAAAATCCTTCAGTACACCTGAAGGCAACAGGCTAGCTTAGAGGGCACAAGTCAGACCATGGTCTGTAGCACTCTGTTGCCATTCTCCGTCCCAACATGTGCTGTCCCAGGCAGCTGCCTCATTCTGCCTAATGGGAGGGCCAGCCCATATGTAGTCAAAACAGCACCATCCATGCACAAGAAGGAGGTGAAATTGAACCCTGGAAATGAAAAGCTGGGATGGAGGGGAAGGAAGAGAGTATCCTGGAAGAAGACATGGCAAGTTTGGAGGACTGCAAAGGAGCACTCCATGCTGCAACTTTTTGTTGCATTTTTCACTTGCATAATATCTCATAAAGCTAATAAATGATGTGTAATGAGAAATCCAGGAGGTGGACAGGGGCTATTTTCCCCCAACATGGTGTAAAGAGTTCCTCACTCCCAGGAAAGAAATTTATGTTCTGCAGCTAGGCTATGTGATCTTCAGGGTGAAACCTTTAGAGATATTGTAGAAAAGTCCTAATTACATGCAGAGAGCTCTTATGTGGTTGTAGAGAAAGAGATTCTTGAATGCACCGTAAGAAAGATCAGGGGAAGAATCAGTTGCCAGGGGATCAACCTGCTGTGTGAATAACTGCTTTCTCCTTGCACTAAGCATGCATCTCAAGAGGCTGCTGAAATATCTTTGAGGTGGGAGATCTGATCACCCGGTTTTTATCATGCATTTTGAAAGAGGCAATATAACTGTTTATTCATTTTATGAATGAATGAGTGATGAATTCACAATGGTGCATGATTTTAGAAATAAATAGCTGAAACAGTAGGATGCTTTTCCATTAGTAGCTTTGTGCTCATCAAAAATGGTCATGGTTGTATTTGTTGCTGGAAACTCCTGCTGGTCCAGAGATAATGCCACTCTTCTGTGTGTTCTTTAATTATAACTAACACAATTCTTTCCTTGAAAATAATTGAAAAGTAAAGAGTGAATGTTAAATATGTATTCTTTTTAGAAAAGAGATACTTAAAATGATACCTAATTGAGCTTTCGGAATTAGTTTATAGCCATGGTTACATTAGGCCCAGTCATTTCAGTTCAATTAAATGTGTATAGCTAAATTGCAGTTAGATAAAGAAAAGGGGTGGGGGAACCCACAGATGATATAAGGGAAATAAATAATCAAACTCAAGCTTTGTGTTCTGAAGAAAGTTGGGGGAGACTTCTTTCAAGTAGTCTAGCTAAGGCCTGGTTTTATATCAGAAAACCAAAGACCAATTTTTGCAACATGTCATGCTTGAAAATACATAGGAGCATAAGCCGAGCTATTATGCTGACTGAGGGAATTGTGGAAGAAAGTACTGACACAGTTGGGTGACTTAGCACAATAGCCCTAGCCTCCGTAGTAATAGCTAGTGTTTCTTGCACAGTGGAACTGTTAATGCTAAAGCAGTGGAAGAGGGGAAAGGAGGAACTAAGTCAGGAATAGGGAACCTGTGGACCTCCATAGGTTGCTAGCCAAAGCTCCCATCATCCCCAACCATTGGTCCCTCTGGGTGGGGCTGATGGGAGTTGGAGTCCAACAACATCTGGAGGGCCACAGGTTCTCCTTTCCTAACACAACTTCCTAAGAGGCCATGAGACACTTAGTGCTGTGCTTCACTGATGTCATTCTCTACAGGTGAGCTATAGGATGCAGCTCTTGTCTTAGACCATTTAACACCGCCCCCCTTGAGGATTTTATACAGGTACAGAAGGATCTCTTAGCCATAGATAGATTATTGTGATTCAAAGATGATGTCTCGTGGTGCTTGAGGCGGCAGACTGTTTTGGCACCCTGTCATTTAATTTAGAAGTGAGGGAATGGACATGGGATAATAGATTCCATGGCTTGTTTTAGCCACAGATGAATCACATGAGGGTAGGAATGAGTCACATGGGAGTAGGAATGGCAAATAATGGTATGTCTCTGTGTTTTATTCATCTGGGTATTATTTATTGGGAAAAGTCTGTTGCTCACTTATTGGCGTCAAAGCTGTGGAGGAGAAGGAGGGAGAAGGATTCTTTCACTGGAGAGAGCTGCCTGTCTCCCACTGGCTGCCATGGATTCGGTGAGTGCCAAAGCCCCCCTCCTAGCTAGAGGAAGCCATGGGAGTCTTCCTCTCTTTTGAAAGGTAGAGGGCAAAACTACTCCCTCACAAGAGATGGTGGGGTGTCAGCAAAAAGGGGTGCCAGCACTGAGTCAGTTTTGTCAGGAGAAAAAGCACTGCATGAAGGAGAAGAAACTGTTGCTTCTGCCTTCACTATGGACTTTCCAAAGACAGGAGAGGTGTTGAAGGAGTCCTTGCATCCTCAACCCACAACTTTGATTTCACCATTGGTGAGGACTTAGGTCAGCCAAAGTGAGCTAACTCATTTCACAAAAATTGCAGGTGGCAGCAGCTCACCTTTAGACTTATGAACTTACTCTTCTTCTTAAATGAAAGCTGTAAGTTCAGGCCTCGTGTTGATGTTTCATATGCCAGCCCCTTAAATTTGCTGCCCTGGGCAATTGCCCCACTGACCTTTCTCAAATACATTTCTGTTCAGTGCTGCAACTACTATACCAACATCTGCTGGAGCACCAAAGTGCTGGGCTGAAGTGGAGGCTGAGTTTGTTGTCAGAGTTTTGCAGATAAGTTATCTCTTTGCTCTGCTGCTGAGAGCCATGAACCTGATGCTGCTTTGTGATGCAGGCGCATCAGAGCATGGGTCTGAGCTCTAGATATAGTAATATGCTGTGAGAACTTGATGAATCCCCCACTGCACTCAAAACATGCTCAAAAACGTGACTTTCAGTGCCAGTTTAGCCCATGATATGAATGTCATAATGTTACAGTTTTCATGGTTTTCTTTGATTCAAAGGTTCTTGAGGCACCTTTGTCCCCCTCCAAAAAATGATTGTTCATCCCTGCCTTATTATGACAATAAGCCTTTATGGTCAGGGCTCTAGTCCACAGACCTTTATTCCATAACAACATTTGTTAGTCTGTAAGTTTGGGATAGATGAATCTTTCAATAAGGCTTCTTCTTGGTTTCTCATTTTCCCCATCTTATGTTCACTTTGCCCTATTTGTACATCAGATTGCAGATTCTTTTTAAAAATTATATGCATTTTTGGTGGTCATTTATCTTAATATACACATTTTTCCACACAATTTTTCCTAACACAATGAATTTTTGTATGTTATTTTTTCAGGAATATGCACATATAGGCTCCCCCTTTTATGGGAGGTCTCAAGGTCTAAGGTAGAGCCTCTGCTCTGCACACAGAAGCTGTCAATTTCAATCCTCAGCAACTCTAGGAAGGGCTGAGAAGGTCCCTAGTCTGAAACCTTGGAGAGCCACAGCCAATGAGTGTAGACATTACCGTTCTAAGCGGACTGACAATCTGTCTCAGTGTGAGGCAGCTTCCTGTGTTCAGAGTTCCATCGGATATGAACATTGGTAAAGTTAAAAGAAAATATTTACACACAGTGATGACCTTGCCATTGTAGAAGTTGCCATATAACAGGTAAAGTTCTATCTTCTTTTTTCTACTTTTCTTGGCAGCAAATTCAGATATGAGATTTTCAAAAGACACTGCTCTTGTAATATCAAATTCTGTAGAAAAGAACAGATAATGATAGCAGTCGTGACTGCAGCAGTGGTAACCATGATTTATTTTTAATGAAAAAAATTACTTGGTGAACGATCTTTTCCCTTCAGAATTTGAAATGGACAAAGTTAAAGGCAAAGAGCTATGGTACAATTCTGGAAAAGTCTCCAATGTAGGTCCTTACTGTGAATTGTCTTCTATGTGCAGTATTCTCAGATCCATCACTTCACTCTGTGGCATCTAAGTAGTGAATGAAATGGTTGAGCTCAGAGGATGGAGGAATGCGAAGGCATTTTGAGTAAGCTCTCACTAAATCTTCTGCATCCCTTTCATGTTCCCTTTCAGTGTATCAAAATTTGGGGAAGAATGGCCCAGTCTTGCCAGGAATCAAAATGAATCCACATATTTGGCAAAAGCACATCTCTCTGAAAGCTTTCAGTCACTTTTCTCCACCTTTGAAAATTTATTTGTTTCTCTGTGCGGTTGATCTTTCATCTAAATACATGGGCTTCCATTTGATGACTTGTTTTCTTTGTTGTTTTTTTCAATCTTGTCAGAGTTGGTCTACATGTCATGGAGAAATGTGACCAGGGAAGAGAGCAATCTTTTCCCTGATACAATGTTAAGGCTTGTTTGTTTTAAAGGATCTTGTTGACATAGTCAAATCTATGAAGGACTTTGTGACAGAATACTTCTATAAAATATATTTCAAGTGTTTCCACGTTTTTTTAAAAAATCACTTTATTTCTACTTAAGCACCACTTTCTCATCAGAATCATTGAATTGCAGTCAGAGTATACCTATTGAAATTCATGGACCTAAGTTAGCCATGGCCATTGATTTCAGTGGGTCTGCTCCATGTAAAACTTACTTGAATACAACTCTTTGACAATATTCATTAAGAAAAAACAATCACAACAGAGGACAAGTGTTTATGTGGCATCTTCTCTGATTTGTGATATATATTTTTGGACCAGTGATCAGTATTGTCTTTTCATTACTCTACTGGTAGTGTCCATTTAGAATTGTAGATAAGCCTGCCCTTTTAAAAAGTAAGTTGACTCTCCCACTAGCTAGATTTGCACGATGTTGAACTGTATATACCCTGGAGTTTGCTTTTTACCCCTTTTCTGAAAACTGGAGTTCTTAGGCTAGTGTTGTTGTATGGACTACCCTTATGATTTAGTGTTGTGAGTTTTCACACCCTTTGGACCCTAGCGGACAGTGGCCTTAATGTGCCCTTAATTGCCAAAATAATAATAGTAAATAAAATCACAGTGGATTTTGGATGGCTTTCTTTTGGTTCTCCAATTGCTTCAGTAAGTGCCTATCAGGTGGGTTTCCCTTCAAACTGAATCTATTTTCTCCCCCACACCTATATCAGACCTATATACAGCATTTCTAAATGAGGCCACCTTCCTTTCTTTGCTGAACCTGAGGACAGAAGATTTGCGGAAGAGAGCTAGAAGTTAGGTCAACGCTCTTGATTAAATAGTGGTGATGTATTGACTTCTAATCCTGCCAACCTAGCAGTTTGAAAGCACGTCAAAGTGCAAGTAGATAAATAGGTACCGCTCCAGCGGGAAGGTAAACGGCATTTCCGTGCACTGCTCTGGTTGGCCAGAAGCGGCTTAGTCACGCTGGCCACATGACCCGGAAGCTGTATGCCGGCTCCCTTGGCCAATAAAGCGAGATGAGTGCCGCAACCCCAGAGTCGGCCACGACTGGACCTAATGGTCAGGGGTCCCTTTACCTTTTAAATACATAATATAAATGTTACTTTACTTTATTGATTTCTAAAGAGAAGACATACCTTCCTATGCAGCACATTTGTTCAAATACATAAATAGTTAATTAATACCCTTTTCACTAAAGCACACCAATCAATGCATTGTAGATACCTATTTAAAAACCTCAGTCTTCATTCCCAGACTACAAATTTGGAATATTCTGAGTCACTCACCGTTCTGAAATGATGCTCTGTAGTGGTCTGAGTTTTGCATCTCCGCCCCTTTTCTCATTGGTTTGAATCTTGCCGCTCCCACAGAATTTTGATCAAAGTTCTACATTACAGGTTGTAAACATTACAGGTTGTAAACATTACTCACTTTAATTTGTAGTGCCTTTGATAAGTGTCTGAAAGTGAGTTATCTCCTGATTCTGGGGGAAGTATAAGTAATAGAGTTGTGGAGCCCTGGCCCAATTATCAGAGACGTTAAGCTGCACCACATTTCCCAATAGCTTCAGTTGTCGCAGTGTGTTCTCATCTCCCTTGCTCAGGGTCACACAGAAAGTAATTGATGGAACCTGGCTTCTAAAAACAAGCTAGGCCTTCAGTTGCATTCTAAATTCAAAGCCATATTTTATGCCTTGGGGAATGAAATTCTCTGTAGAAACTTATAACTGGCAAAGCCTTGAATTATTTTATAGCCATGTAAGCTACGGGCGCTGAGTGTGTGTGTGTGTGTGTGTGTGTGTAGGAAATGGGAGCTTTCTCCAAATTCTATAAAGAAGCAAGGAAAACAAATGACCTGAAGAATTCCTCCTTGAGCTTTGAGGGCATGTTTACCACCTTAATTAAAGCAGAACAAATTGCTTCTGAGTACAGTGAATGAACTTGATAACTAATGAGAATTGGGAATTTGCACATATAGCTACTAGAAGAGGGTTTCCAGAGAGATTTTTGATAGCTGGGGAGGAAGATGGTAAACAAACTTTATGAACTATTTTAATTGGTTGGAAGTCCCTGAACTTCAGACAGAAGGCTCTCTGAATTATGCAAATTAGTTCTTGGAATTTTATAATGTAAAAATCTCTTTTTATATTAATGGAAAGGTGGTAAAAACTCTCCTGCATTTTCATCCTTTTGATTTATGATATTGTGTGCGGGGTTTTTGTGCCTGTGTGGCTGTGACTGCTGTATTAATGCTGCTTAAGTATGCTCAAAGCACTTAGCGACCTCATTTGCCCCAGACAGGATTATGCCAATTGATAATGTTTGATGATTAAAGACCAGGAGCCCACCTTTCTAGACTATACGCTGACAGTTACTGCATGTATTCTGACTGCATATTTTAATTACCACTTCTCTTTTAAATAAAGAAATTCATTGGAACAGGGTTCATCATAGTGGACTTGGGAATTTACAAGGTTAGAGAGATCTTGCTGCATTGAAATGTTTATCATACAGACATCATCTATTTTATATTTTGAAATAATTCCCAGGGTGTTGCTCTTTGTCCTACAAATTATGCCTTCTTTGTTATCCCTTTTGTGAGGAATTAGAGAATGCAAGTCAGTCATCCTTGCCTCCTCAATGTATTAACTGAATATGAAATGAGTAACTTTGGCTGCAATCCAATTTATGTCTATACAAGTGTAAGTCCACCAGCTTCTACAGGATTCAATAAAGTGTATGCTGAATTATAGCCCCATTTCTGAGTGCTAATGGCTACATTCTAGAAGCCCTCAGTCGATGACACAGATTTTGTGTGGATGAGATGAAAACAGATGCTCTTCAATTTCCAAGCCCAACATTCCCCTTTCTATAAAAACAACAGAAAAGTCATTGTGCTTTTAGAGTTCTGTAGACATTAAATTTGTATGAATATGCAGAATTTTAATCCTTACATTACATACTGGGACAGACGTATGGGAACTGACATGGGACATAAGACCTGTATTTGGGCTGTACTTCTCCAGGTTCCTAATTCTTATTGTAGAGTGTGATGCATCATTTGGCCATCATTCTTATTGGGTGTGAATCCTTGAGAACCACGTGACTATATATATTTTCCTCAAGAGTCATATGCTGAAAACAACAGACAGTGATCATTCAGCTCTGTTCCAGTGATGTATATCACTCTCTTTCTTCCCAAACAATAAGCATCATCAGTACACTCATCACCATGTCTAGTCAGAAGTAGTTCAGTTGGATTTTACTCCTAGGTAAGTGTGTACAATCACACAGCCTAAGAATTTTTCCAGTTCCCTGTGTAAGCACTGTATTAATAATTTGCACATATAGATCATGTGAAATGTCATTTGCCAGCTTATTTCTCTCGCTAATTCAAGTGCCACAAGGGACCTCTGCTCATAATTATTCTAAATTGTAAATAACGTAAAACAAACCTAATCTGCATATGGTAATCATTTGGCTAAAAGCCTCCTCCTATTATGCTTGCTGGGAACTAGGTGTCATGGTATTTGAGAACAGCTTTCTGTGAAATTGTTTGGGGGACAAATAAAGAAGCTAAAACACAATAAAGGACAGATGGCAGTTCTTGTCTCAAGATATCATCCTTTATGGATGATTCAAACAAAGCCATCTAGTCTCCGGGTCTTTGTAACTCCACTACAAATGAACTATTTTCTGAGTATGAAAAGGAAGCCAGTGGACTTCAGTGCCTTGTGGGAATGCAGGTCTCCAAAAGCTGCATGCCAGAGGTGGGTGGGGCTAGAAACAAAAACTAGGTGGAGCAATTGTCTCCTCTACCTCTGCACAGTAGGATACATTCCGGCTGGGCAAAAGTAAGAGGTTTCTACATCCACATCCCCAACCTCCATCCAGGCAAATAAGAGGTACAGTATTGTTACAGTTCAGTGATATATCCCAGCCAGGCAAAAGCACTTCAGGAGGGTGTGGAGCAAGGCCAATGATGGGCGTGGCCTAAGGAGAACATATGGTCTGTGAAGAGTCCTGGGGGTGAAGTAGAAGTGCCTAAAGGCCACATTTCCCACAGGCTTCTGGTTGGTCACTGTGATAACAAGATGGTGGACTAGATGGGCCATGGGCCTGATTCAGTAGGTACTTCTTATTTTCTTAGTTTGCGGTCTTGGTGGCTTAAAATTCTTTGACAACCATAGTTATTCCATATCCCCACACAGCTCCCCATTCTCATAATTAGCACAATGTTGGAATTTTCCACTGACTAAATTAGGTGGTGTTGGCACTAATCTACAGATCCTTGAATATAGGGTCTAAACCACTGATCCTCGTGAGCTTGCTGATCAGAGGTTTGGCGGTTAGAATCCACGTGATGGGGTGAGCTCCCATTGCTCTGTCCCAGCTTTTGTCAACCTAGCAGTTCAAAAGCACACCACTGTGAGTAGATAAATAGGTACCACTGTGGCAGGAAGGTAAATGGCATTTCTGTGTGCTCTGGCTTCTGTCAGTGTCCCATTGTGCCAGAAGCAGTTTAGTCATGTTGGCCACATGAGCCGGAAAGCTGTCTGTGGACAAATGTCGGCTCCCTCAGCCTGAAGTGAGATGAGCATTGTACCCCATAGTTGCCTTTGACTGGACTTAACTTTTCAGGGGTCCTTTACCTTTACAGATCCTTGCATTCAGCAGTATACATGGTGCTGCCTGCAAAGATCTATGCAGAGCCACTCATTAAAGAGATGACTGGCACAGCCAACTATGATGACCCTTAAAGAGAGCTGAATAAATGGAGATGCTTGAAGAATTTGATTTCTGTGAATTCCAATGCAAACTGACCTGATTCCTCGATAAAGTGTGGTTTGGAATGTAATGATGCTTTGAAGTTCCAACTTCTGCAATGTAGCTCTTAGCTCAAAAAAAAGTACCAAAGTGCATATTGTAGGGTAAAATACACTCAGAAGGGCATACAGTATATTGAAATAAACAACATTTAATTGCCTATTTCATTATAAAATAATATTTAAATATGCATTTTGTAAGTGTGTGTATGGATGGATGGATAGATAAATCAATCAATCAATCAATCAATCAATTGCTGATTAATGTAGGAAAAGGATGGAGTGGACTTACAAATTACATATGGAAAACCTTGAGAATAGACTGAAGCGACAAGAGGAGTACTTGGGCTTCATCCCCCTATTCTTCAAATGGATGTGCTGTACAGTCAAAATTGACTATACCAAGTTTCTGCTGAGGATACACATGCAAACTTAATCCAGCACAGCAGATCGTCACATAATATACATGCAGGATAAATGTGTCTGTTAAATAGTACCATCTCACATGTGTGAACTGCATACTTGCATAGACCAAAGCAATAGGCCTACAGACTGAAGAAGTTGTGCATGTGAGATATCACATTCAAGGGGTGTTAACATGTGGCTTTTATAGTGGAACACCTGGGTGTGCAAGTTCAGAGACACATATACTGGGAGAGAAATGCTATCAAAGTTGTGGATAAGCAGCATTTCCTGTCCTTTTCCATTTGATTTATATGCCACATGCAGAACAGTACAAGACAGTAAACGTAGATAAAATGCAGGCTTCAGTATGCAAACTCCAGGAAGCCATTTGTACTGCTTTGAATTAAAACTCATTACATACTAAAACTAATTGTTGTCAATATGAATATATCTAAGTCAACCACTTTAGCTTTTTAATTTTTCAATTCTATGGTTTTCTGTCAGGAAAAGAGGAAGAGTAATGCATCCATTTTCTGGCAAGCTTAAAGTATCTCAGTGTGCAAAAAGCAGATTATAGTGGAAAGGCATCCTTCAGAGGACAAAAAGCAGTTATTTTAACTGAACAAAGTGTTGTAATTATGAAGAAATGCAAAATTATTCCCCTTTCTTTCTCTTAACTATAAGTAGCAAATGGTTTTATAGAAAGGAAGTGGAGGGGGGAACCCTGGAGTATGACGACTCTGGTTGGCTCCAGTCTGTCAGTCTTTTGCAGGAGGGATTCAAGCCCATCCTGGAATGTTAGGTTTGGACAGGTAAAGTAGATTAAAAGGCTCTGTTGCCCTAGCACAGCAAATCCACTTTAAAAAAATCACAGACTTCTGGTGCTTTGGTATATGATGGGGAAATGCTTTGAAAAGCATGGGAGGAACAGCTGCTCTAGATTCCAGGGGTTCCAAGGACTTACCCATGGTTGTGTTTCCATTGGGAAGTTTGAAGCTCAGTGGTGGCTAGTGTCTTTAAGAAATGTGGTTTATTTTACACTTACAGTAAACAGGGAATCCCCACCATGGGGTGAGCTCCTGTTGCTCTGTCCAAGCTCCTGCCAACCTAGCAGTTCGAAAGCATGCCAGCACAAGTAGATAAATAGGTACAGCTGTGGCAGGAAGGTAAACAGCATTTCCGTGCACTCTGGCACTTGTCACAGTCCTCCGTGAGCCAGTAGCAGTTTAGTCATGCTGGCCACATGAACTGGAAAACTGTGGACAAACGCTGGCTCCCTCAGCCTGAACGTGAGATGAGTGCCTCAACCCCATAGTCGCATTTGACTGGACTTAACAGTCCAGGGGTCCTTTACCTTTACCTTTACCTTACCTTACAATGTATACACCTGGAAAACTGCAGTGGAGGGGATGCAGAACATTATACCCCCATAGGGTATCTCATTGCTTCAGCAAGCTTGGGTTCAAAGCAGCAGTCAATCAGGGTTCCTAGTCTTCAGGCTGTAGCCTCTCCAGACAGCAGCCAAGACGGTTCTGATCTCCAGCTCCCATATGGAGTTCTGGTCTGCCCAGCAACTCATGGAGGTCAGGCCTTTGTTCTCCTTCTCCTCAGCACAATTCTGCTCCAAGCAACTCCTCCTCATCCATTTCCCATCCCAAGTCTAGTTTTCGAGAGGCACATTTTTGCCTGCCCCTTCCCCACCACCTTGGCAACCCCTGTCTGCCCAGGCCCAAGAAGTCCTCTTGGATGGGTCACCAACACCTTATGTCCTCTTGATGCCTGTATCTCAGGTGAGGCCCTGGCTTGGAAAGGAAGTTTAGCCAGTATTTTTATACTGTCCAGGAATCTTCCCTTCAGTACTCCAGATATTAGCTAGATCCTGTCATTCGTTAATTTCTTCGGTTTAGGGGAGTCTCCTCCCACACACTTACACAAGTATGTAAATCAGAATGAATGCTCAGCAAAGACCAGATATTGTTTTACCACCGTGTGAGCTTCGTGTAAGCAAATCAAGACAAATACTGAATAAACAGATGATTTGAAGGAGTCTTTTAATACTCTGTACTCCAAAGAATCTCTGGGTCTGTTTCACTAGGGTGCAATCTCATCAATGTCTGGCACTTCTCTAGTGCTATTTTAGGCATGTCTACTCAGAAGTAAGCTGCATTGACTTCAATGGTGCATCCTCCCAGGCAGTGCTCTTTTTCTAGAAAAAGAAGTGCCAGTACTCACCATGAATGCCTTCCTTCTTCTCAGCACAGCAATGGCACCCCACTCCCCAAGAGCTATTGGAACCCACTTGAGAGGCGCCAGAACTTGGTTCTAGTGAGTTCCAGCTAAAAAAAAGTCCTGTTCCCCGGTAAGGTTATTTTTATTATTTATTAAATTTATATACTGCCTTTCATCTGAACATTAAAGTATCCATGGGAGAGTTATAGTGCTTCCTTCTTCCCTTCATCCCATGTGTATCCTGCCCTCTTTGTCCAATCCACATGCAAAAGTACACTTTCCTGTCCTTCCTCCTTCTAGCAAGTTATACATTGGTTTTATACTGCTCACCATGCTTACTTTTAGATGTCGTTGTTGCTCTTTCAATACATAACTAATCATGCCCAACATCCAGCTTACTTTGTTAAGTAATTTACCAGTTTACCAGTTGCCTTTGTTAAGGAGATAGTTCAGAACACTCCCTTTTATTCAGAGAATGGATCTTTGCACAACTAAAGAGTTGGCCAAGTCTAGGTGATTATCAATACATGTTAATCTGCATGTATATGCAGTGTGTTAAGCACACATCCAGCTCATACTTTCATGTAAATAAATTCTGAACTTTATTAATAACTTGAACAGAACTTGAACAGCAAACAGCTTGTAAATACAGGTGATCAAATATTTAGATGTCTTAGAAGGATTAATGAAAGGTTGATTCTGACTGAAATAGAAAAGAGGTGATATGAATGAACAGAAAATGTAGTGCAAGGCCTGATTCTCCAGGCTGCAACTCAAGAGTGATTTGGACAAGTCCAGAGGGAGGATTTCTTTTTCTGAGGAGAACTGGTCTAAATAGGATTAGACATACTCCATGGAAAAACCAATAAATGCATGTTAGTAGATACTAAGACTTGATAAGTTGCTAACTGTTCAACAGTGGGAAAATGAAAGCATTTCTAAATGCTAGGAGACGGTGTAACAAATACCAAGTTGGGAGAGAACAGACTGCAGTTGTTGTTTTTTTTTAAAAAAACCAACAACTCTAGGGCTGAGGGCAGCAGGACAGTGGCAAGCAGGAGAGGTAGGCAGTGGCCTTTGCAAGAGCAACATGAGGCTGTTTGCAAAAGGGCTTTCAAACAGCCCCACACTGTGCTTTGGCTGTGTGTGTCTGTTTCTACAGGGAACACCTTGGTGAAGTAGCACGCAGCAGGTTTGCACTCTCTGCTCACCTGTTGCAGTGCAGAAGGTTCATCCTGCTTGCACTCTCTGCTCACCTGTTGCAGTGCAGAAGGTTCATCCTGCTCTCTGCAGTGCAGTCATGAGGGGAGGGGGAAGGAGAAAATTATGATCATTATTATTTAATAAAGGATATTTTTTAAAAATCTCTTTTAGGTTGTTATACAGCATGGGGAGAGGGCTCTGTTGCAAACAAAAATATCAAGAATCGCAGCAGGCATACCCAGATTACTGGGCATGCTGAAATCACTTCTGTCCCCATTTAATTATATTCCATAAAAGATACAAAAGGCAGCATTCATCAATAGTTAGGAGCTTTGCAGTCTCCTGTCTTCCAATGCAAATTGTTCTCAAAAGAGCAATCTATTTTTCTTATCAAGTAATGATGATGCTCACCTTGTCCTCCTCCTTTCATCTTATTGAAATTCATTTGTACGGATATTATTGTAACCAGTTGAAGGATGTACAAGAAACTGCATTTTTATAAAACCGTTTCCCTTATCTTTTTGTGAAACCCTTGTACCATTTATAGTGCCACCATTATACCACTGTCAGAGCACAACTCTCTTTTCTTAGAGATGTTTTCCTTTAATTACATTCCACCTCTATTAATCATAAGTGTGGCAGCTTAGTGTTTGAGCTGCAGCATATAAAGTAATTTATTAAAATCTGTTTCAGGCAGTTTGAGTTGGCCTTAAAATATTTATGACTGTTTTCTCCATGTTTGGCCTAAGGAAGCCTATTTTTTAAGAGGGAAAGATGCAAAGTTGATTATCCAAACCTTATTAGTTGTTGAGATATAACTTACTGGAATGTACCTCAAGTGGCATATTCTGCAGTGAAGCAAGACTTGTTCATGGGTTTTGAAGTGACACCAAGATTTATGCACAACCTATATTGAAACAATTTAATGTTTTGATGCTCTGATACATTCCATCAAGAATTACAGGGTCACACTCCACAATCTATCCTTTCTTTCATTCTACAAATCAACGGCAGGGATCTGCACTCTTAAGTCTTCCCAGGTGCTCATTTTATGAGGTAAAAAAGCTCCTAAAGAGCTTTTTCAGATGAGGAAGCAGAGGCAGCCAGGAAGGTCGCAGAGTACTAGAGAAATGGTTACTAGAAGGAGGAGGAGGAGTTTGGATTTGATATCCCTCTCTATCACTATCTGAAGGAGTGTCAAAGCAACTAACATTCTCCTTTCCCTTCCTCCCCCACAACAAACACTCTGTGAGGTGAGTGAGGCTGAGAGACTTCAGAGAAGTGTGACTGGCCCAAGGTCACCCAGCAGCTGCACGTGGAGGAGCGGAGACACAAACCTGGTTCACCAGATTACGAGTCTACCGCTCTTAACCACTACGCCATGCTGGCTCTCACAAGAAAGAAAGAAAGAAAGAAAGAAAGAAAGAAAGAAAGAAAGAAAGAAAGAACACACCACACTCAGCCTCTTCACAGCAATAAAGTAAACTGACCAAACCATGAACTGACTGAACATGAATGGTGGCTGCCCCTGCTCACTTTGCTTGTCAACCCTGCCTGCCCTCCAACCCCACTTCTCCTACGACTGGGATCCATTTACGCATGGTCAACCCTCCTTCCTTTTCACCATCCCTCACAGCTCACAATACCACCTTCCCTCATAGCTCTCCCTAAGCTCACCCCCCTCCTCTCACAGCTTACTCCCACTGCCAACCCCCTTTAAAGGGGGGAGGGTTTTCTGAAGTGCCTCCCCTGTCTGTTAAACTTCATGGCAGCTCTGTTTATCAAACCACTCCATGAAGGGCCTTCCCCATCTCTGCTAAGCAGCTTGCTGTTTAATGGCCACCCTGTCATCATGCTGTAGGTGCATAGTGCAGATGAGGCCAAATGGTTTAGAATTATATAGTCACACATACACAAGATCCTATATATGCCATGTGCCATTCATTCAGATAGTGATGTTCACGATAACTCACATTTCTCTAGGACAGGGGTGGCCAACTCTCAAGAGACTATGACCTACTTTCAGAATTAAAAACTGGCAGTGATCTACCCCTGTTTTGGGGGGTTCAGCTCAAAGTTGTGGAGCTTTTTGGGGGGAGGAGGAAAGACACACTTTTTAGGGATTAAAATAAAATAAAATACTTTTTTGGGAGGGGGGGTTAAAGGCAAGGGACAAAGGGATAAAGTCACTCACAAAAAGATCGCTATGGATGAAAACAGCAGCCCAGAGAAAGTTCCGTATTCCCTTCCAAAGATCAAACAACAATGGAGGACGGGGCGAGGGGGCAGGGCAGGAGTCAGTTTTAGCGACGCTAAGGAAAGGGAGCCAGAGATCAACCGTGATCTACCAAAACCTTGCAGGGATCTACCAGTAAATCGCGATCGACCTATTGGACATAGAATATGCACAGCAGAATCCCCTCTGCTCATCACCTACAGTCCAGTCACCATTGCATTTCTCATTTTAAGCCACATATGGAATCTGTGTCATGTTTCCATGATTTAAATAGTGATGTTGGTTGCTGCCCATGCGCTGTTTTTTGACATTTGTGACTTTGCCAATGGAATGTTCTGGATCTGCTTGAGGTGAATGGCAAAAAGCCACACATTTTAATGATGCATTTGTGCAGCCGTCCTTGCTTTCAACCGTACATAACTTTTTTGCCGTCGCAGCAATTCATTCGGTGGGACCATTAGTGCCAGACATTTAAGGGTAGCTAAGAAACTCGTTTGTAGAACAACATAAAATACAAGTCAAACACTAATGTTGAAATGTGTACATGTTCACAGGGAGATAGTGTTGTGCAGCCACTGTGCTCATGGCAAACTACCTAGACTGTAGATTTGCTGAAGAAACAAATAAACTGATTGCCCAAAGGACCTTGTTTCTAAAGGGTTATTATGACTTGAACAGAATGACAGTAAATATAAAAACTGAATATTTGCACATATAAACAAGATATGCTGAAAGATTCAATGCTGTATGTTCAAGAGTACAGCATGAGCTATACTGTTCCTTGAAGATATTTGCCTGCCAATTCCCTATGTCTCATAATTATTAATCACTACTATGGAAACACAAGCAAAATTATAGGGGGAAAATGTTTTTAACACAAAAAGTGTTAAGTGTGTGTGTTTGTGTGTGTGTGTGTGTAACATTTACCACCAAACACATCCTTCTTTTAAAATGTGTTAACAAGAAATTATATTTACTGTATCATGTAAAAGAGCCAACAACCAAATCGGCTTGTTTTTCCTTTCAGACACTCCTATGGGTAACTTTTGATTGTGAACTTTATGGCATATTCTGGTTGTACAGGCTGAGTTACTGAAAAACAAAAACCCTAAGACCACTTCATATTACCGGAAGGGGTTCCCTTTGTCCAATGTGTGTCTCCAAGAACAAATACCATAATCAGGGTTGAGTTACACACTATGGTATTTTTTGGAGAAGCACTAGGGTGTTTTTTTTAGAAGCACTGAGACATTGCTTGGCTGCAATCCATGAAAAGATAATTAAAATGGTGGCTCACAGGGACTTTTTTGGCCCTTTGTGCAGCTCCCAAGGTTATTTCTAGTACCTATTAAAGGAAGAGGGAAAAGGCTTAAGTTTTCAGACCACCTTGTGGAGGAGTATGGAGAGATGTAGATTCCAGAAATGGGCCATAGTCTCAACAATACATTGTTCTCAGAGGTGGAGATTAGGTCAGTCTTCTCTGGAATGCACACCTCCCAAATTCCTCTCCCATCCCCACACCATGTGAATAATAATAGTTTGTCAGTGAAGGATGGGGAGAATTTTTAAGTTAACAAGCAAAGTTACCAAATTTGCACTTTTTGACACAATATGTGAACTGAAAAACAGCCACCCTTTGAAAATTGCACTTCTCTGAATTTTGCAATGAAGTTATCCAGCCAAGCAGAGTGTACAGAAATGCGTTTTTTCCAGTAAAGTGTGCATTAAGATGCACATATGAGTGAAAATAGCACACAAAAAAGTATTATATTATGGAAAACCACTAACAAAATTAGGTATTTTAATAAATACTGCTTCGAAAGGCATGATTCTTCATAGAAATTTGCACTAAGATGCTGGTGAATTTTCAGGAGACTTTTTAAATTTAAATTGCAAATTGTTGCAGAAATGTGTAGAATTGAATATAAGATTGAAAAAAATGAGAAACTTTGAAAACTGATGTAAACTGGTCTATCAAGTTCATTTCCCCAGAGTGTATTCTGAGTGGTTTTCACAGACCTCCTGGGGACACACTTTTGCCTTTTGAGTGGGAATGTAAGCCTTGGCATAGGTTGTTCTAAAATCACTAAAGGGGACCAAAGAAGGTCAGTTTTACGTGTTAGCACATGGGTAGGAAAACTAAGGCCCGGGGGCCAGATCCAGCCCAATCACCTTCTAAATCCAGCCTGTGGATGGTCCAGGAATCAGCATGTTTTTACATGAGTAGAATGTGTCCTTTTATTTAAATCTCTCGGTTATTTGTGAGGCCTGCCTGGTGTTTTTATATGAGTAGACTGTTTGCTTTTATTTAAAATGCATCTCTGGGTTATTTGTGGGGCATAGGAATTTGTTCTTTTCTTTTCTTTTTTCAAAATATAGTCCGCCCCCCCACAAGGTCTGAGGGATAGTGAAATGGCCCCCTGCTGAGCAACTTTGCTGACCCCTATATTAGCATGGAGGAAGTGAAGCCATTCCCTCTGTGAAAGGATTGTGATTTTCCTTACAATAGAACTGCTAGTTGATGCGGGGGGTGTTGTGTGGATGCTCCAAAATAAGTGGACATTTATTTCTCTGTGAAATAAATGTCAAACTTTCCCTCAAAAGTTTCACTGCATTCCCAGCAGTTTTTCAATTCTTCTGAGAAAATGCATTCAAAAAGCTACAAAAAGCTGATGTGTGTGGGGGAAAACCCTATCGTGACCATTAGAGGATAATCTAAGTAAAATGATAAATATTTGACTTATCTTCTTACATCCTTGGCATCATATTTCTTAGAGATGGGAGCCTTATTTATTATCAAAGGATGCAGACCATCTGAAGGGAAAAGATAATATCCCTCATGTCAGCAGCATCACAAACTGCTAGTTCAACAACTTTCTCTTCTGCATTGCTAGAAGAATAAAATGTAAAGAATCTCATTCATTTATTTAGTTGCATATTTTGCGGGGAGTAGCTCATTCGAGTAACCTCAAATGAGTTTGAAAGCATTTATCATTACATTAGAACAATAAAACAAGAGAAAGGCAAAGTGGTTTAAAACTCCAAGCTAGGAAGATGTTCATAGAGAAGAGTCAGCACCCCTTTTCTTCCACAATCTTGAATGAAAGAAGAAGAAGAAGAAGAAGAGTTTGGATTTGATATCCCGCCTTTCACTCCCCTTCAGGAGTCTCAAAGCGGCTAACAATCTCCTTTCCCTTCCTCCCCCACAACAAACACTCTGTGAGGTGAGTGGGGCTGAGAGACTTCACAGAAGTGTGACTGGCCCAAGGTCACCCAGCAGCTGCATGTGGAGGAGCGGAGACACGAACCCGGTTCCCCAGATTACGTGACTACCGCTCTTAACCACTACACCACACCAAAACTATCTAAAACAAAGGGGTTTTGCTAACATGCTCAAGAAGGCTTGAGACAAGGTAGACGGGTAACAGGTTATATGTATTAAAATATAACAACTATAGAATCTGCAACCAGAATAATTCAACCAAATAAACCATCATAGGCATGTCAGTGTTGATGGCTTCCCCTCCCTCTGGGAATATGGTAGTGAAAATGGTTAGTTCATAAGGTGTAATTTGCCACCAAATCTTTAGATCTTCCATGGCATTTGTGGGCAAAATACAGGAATTACAATTAAGGCAATTATACCCAAGGATTTGGCTGGTCACCTGAAATCAGTATGAGAATGTTGGTCTTCTTTACCTTGATCAGAACTGGTCGTGAAGTTCTTGTGTTATGTAATTAATTGAAGTTCTTGTGTTACGTAAATGATAAAATTCAAAAGGTAAAAAAAAATGAAAAGTTTTTCATAGAGGTCCCTAGCAGAAGACATGGTGAATTTTGGCCTTCCAGATGAACTACAGCTCCCAGCATCTCCAACACACTGCCCATGCTTGCTGGGGCTGATGGGAGTTGGAGTTTAGCAACGTCTGAAGGGCCCCGAGGTTCCCCACTCCTGGCCAACAGCCTTTGTTGTTGTTTAGTCATTTAGTCGTGTCCGACTCTTCGTGACCCCATGGACCAGAGCACGCCTGGCACTCCTGTCTTCCACTGCCTCCCGCAGTTTGGTCAAACTCATGCTGGTAGCTTCAAGAACACTATCCAACCATCTCGTCCTCTGTCGTCCCCTTCTCCTTGTGCCCTCAATCTTTCCCAACCTCAGGGTCTTTTCCAGGGAGTCTTCCCTTCTCATGAGGTGGCCAAAGTATTGGAGCCTCAGCTTCATGATATGTCCTTCCAGTGAGCACTCAGGGCTGATTACCTTCAGAATGGATAGGTTTGATCTTCTTGCAGTCCATGGGACTCTCAAGAGTCTTCTCCAGTACCATAATTCAAAAGCATCAATTCTTCGGCGATCAGCCTTCTTGATGGTCCAGCTCTCACTTCCATACATCACTACTGTTTTTGGACAATGTTGGCTGAAGCTGATGTGAGATGAAGCCCCCAAACACCTGGAGTTTATCACATTGGTTATTCCTGAACAGCTGCAAGCAGTTACTAAGAACGTTCATTAAAGTTTTAGATTTACCTTGCTTCTGCTCCCCCTGATATGAGTTACGTATATTATCACTGTCCTATACTCCTAACTGCTTGTGGTGTTGTTGTTGTTGCTGCTGCTGCTGCTTTTAATGGTTCCGACCCCATCATCACAACTTTGTCACCCAGTAACAATCTTTGCTGGGGTAACACAAACGGGCTTTCCGTGGCAAATATGTTTTCTTCCATGTATTCCAATTGAAACAATGCCTTTGTAATCTTGAAAATTCTCATTGTGTGTTTATTTATTTTTTAATACACCCACGTGTTTCTCTTTAAAGTTGGAGAGCTTCAGGCTAAAGAGCTCAATTTTTCCAAAAGCCTTTTCAAGACTCGGAATAATTGAATTTTGGACTGCCGGTCAGACAGCTTATTTATTGTGCTCACTGATTTTGTTTCTGTTTCGGGAAGCAATCATGTCTTTGTGTTCTCAATGGATCACAGTCAAATTTGCCGTCACTGTTAAAGGAGAAGCAGCAGACAATAATGCCTTTCTGCTCCCCTGACTCCTGTTAGCAAATACTGATCTCTTCCAGTTATGTTCCAATGGGCACAGTGAATCAGTAAAGGACAATGACAAGGATCTTTCAGATGCTCTGCACTGGACTATTTGATTCTAAGATAAACTACATTTTGCTTTACTACCATGGTACAGAAGCAGTGGGGAAAGGAGTGTCTGTCTGTCTGTCTCTTTCTGTGTGTGAATATGTATGATTAATCAAGTCTTAAGGCAACTCTGGAGAATAAGTACCACCAGGCAGAGACTCATGTAGAATAAACAGGACCTCTGCTAGCTCACATTTGTGAACCTCCCTTTTTTGAGCCACACTGAAATATAATACAGTTCAACTGCTGTCTACTTGTGAGAGTATTTTCATTATTATCATTTTGTTTATGGATGGGTCTCACTTTGGACTTGACATTGAACTACATTGTACTTTGGTTTTTTTCTTACTTTAGAATTCCTGAATGCATAGAATCATAGAACTGGAAGGCACCAGGAGGGCTATCTAGACCAACCCCCTGTGAATCGTTTCGCCCAGCATGCAGCTTGAACCTATGACCCTGAGATTAAGGGTCTCATGCTCTATCGACTGAACTATCCTGCATATTCTTGGCATTCTACACCTTTAAATAGGTTTGGAGGAGATAACAGATAACCCATATTCTTTGGAGTGATGTGTATTCTGCTAAACATGCATTACTGGAAGTTTATTTCCAGGAAAATATGATTATTGATTGCATCTATTTTCTAAGAATGGCAATTATTATGAAAATACCTTGGCTTCTTAAACCAAGGGCTTTTCTGAATTTCCCTCGTTTTCACTGCTACTACATAATTAATAAATAATGAAATATATATAAGAAAGAAAAAGGAACACTTTTCCACCACTGAATATATTAGAGATTAAATGCTGCTTGTCCGCTTTGGTTTTTTTTTATATATAAAAAAAGGGCAATATGATTTTTTTTTAAAAGGGCAATACAAGCTGCAATGTGGTCAGTTTTACTACCAAAGTCCTACTGAAGTCAGCCTTCAGCTTTAAAAAAATAAGTATAAGCCGGTAAGGAAGCACAACTGCCCATTCTTTCAACATAGTTCCCTGTGGGGGGGGGGGAGCGTATGCCATTTTAAAAGGACAAGATTCAGAAAAACATCAGGGAAGGTAACCCCCATGTCCTCCAATTTCGATTTTCAAATGCAGTGCCTGGAGTTCAGAGCTTGGCCTTCTTCTGAAAGTGTTGCCTCCTCCTGTTCATAAAGCAACTGCTGTTATGCCCCCAGCCTGAAGTATTTGTGTAAGCCTGAGTTGTTAACCTGTAATTTTCTGGGGTCAGATGGCGTCTCCTCATTCTGTCACACAGGGGGGTGGGGAAGCCCTTGAAAAAGACTATTGAGTTCTACTTCTTGAAGAACAGCAGGACTGCAATATACAGATTATGATTTTGCTGTGCTCTTTCCTTAGGCTTAAGTACGTAGGGTAAGCTCACTCAGATGTCGATTTCCTTTGAAAACGGTGAAGCCACAGGCCATTACAGACACAGGTAAACAGCAGAAAGTTGAAGGAAATACTAAGAGAATAATCCGTTTATGCAAACTCCTCAGAGCGATTGGTGCTATCCAACATAACAATGTAAAAAATGCAGTATATTTTATTTCAAAAAGACACTGTGCTAATTTGAAATCTTTAATTTCTTTGTTTTATTTGTTTTCTAATGGCCAGATCTTATTGTTGCACCAATAACTGTGAAAAATAGTTTATTTCAACAAGAGGAAGATAATTTATGGAAGATAATTAAAAAGTTTAATCTTTTCAGATAAATATTTGTGTAGTATTCATTTGTGGGCTCTACACCCTCTTCCAAGAATGTTGCATGTGTTATGTGTGACACATTGCCCCATCTGCAGATAATCAAGACTCTTTAGCTTTGTGTCATCTGCATGAAGAAAAAGATATGTTGAATTCTATGAAACTTTAAGGAGGCAGCAAGTACAGGGGTTCACTTCTTTGTCCCATATCTGTGGCGATTCTCAGGCCTTCCAGTAGGAAATTCTATACTGGAATTGCAAAAGAGCACAGAAGTACACTTGTGCAACTCTTACTGGTTTCAATGAGCTTGTACCAGCCAAATGCTCCTATTGGGCTGA
Organism: Podarcis vaucheri; assembly: GCF_965113315.1. Classification (NCBI taxonomy): domain Eukaryota; kingdom Metazoa; phylum Chordata; class Lepidosauria; order Squamata; family Lacertidae; genus Podarcis; species Podarcis vaucheri. Next base: position 36,619,107 of record NC_138748.1, on the reverse strand, counting down.
ATCAAAGTCCATTGGGTAAAAGTACATATTCAGCCACTCATTGTCATTGTCATTCTGGTGAGCAGGTGGTGCTGTGGTCTAAACCACTGAGCCTCTTGGGCTTGCGAATCAGAAGGTTGGCGGCAGTGGCGTAGCGTGGGGGGTGCCAGGGGTGCCGGCCGCACCGGGCGCAACATTTGGGGGGGCGCGTTTGGCTGGCCCTCCTCGAGGAAGCAGGAACCCCCACTGTCCTTGGACCTCCTCCGAAGGCTAGCGGTGGGGCGGAGAGACCTCCTCCCGCCGCCAGCCTTCGGAAGGCTGCTCCGAAGCCTGGCGGTGGGGCGGAGAGACCTTCTCCCCGCGCCAGCCTTCGGAAGGATGTTCCGAAGCCTGGCCGTGGGGCAGAGAGACCTTCTCCCCGCGCCAGCCTTCGGAAGGATGCTCCGAAGCCTGGCGGTGGTGCGGAGAGACCTTCTCCCTGCGCCAGCCTTCGGAAGGCTGCTCCGATGCCTGGTGGTGGGGCGGAGAGACCTTCTCCCTGCGCCAGCCTTCGGAAGGCTGCTCCGAAGCCTGGCAGTGGGGCGGAGAGACCTTCTCCCCGCGCCAGCCTTCGGATGGCTGTCCTGAAGACTTGTGGTGGGAGCAGTGGCGTAGCATGGGGGTGCAGGGGGGGCCTGCCGCACCTGGTGCAACATCTGGGGGGGGCGCGGAAGAGACTCGAGTGCTAAAATCCACGGGTTAGGGGGCGCAAATTACCTGCCTTGCCCCGGGTGCTGAGAACCCACGCTACGCCACTGGTTGGCGGTTCAAATCTGCGCGATGGAGTGAGCTCCTGTTGCCCTGTCCCAGCTTCTGCCAACCTAGCAGTATGAGAGCACACCAGTGCAAGTAGATAAATAGGTACCACTGCGGCAGAAAGATAAACTTCTGTCACGGTGTTTTGTTGTGCCAGAAGCGGTTCACTCATGCTGGCCACATGACATAGAAAGCTATCTGTGGACAAACACCGGCTCCCTCAGCCTGAAAGTGAGATGAGCACTGCAACCCGATAGTCACCACTGACTGGACTTAACCATCCAGGGTCCTTTTCTTTTACCTGCCATGTACCACAGAAGTTCTTTTTTGTTTTTAACTCTAGGAGCAGTCAGATGTTTGCATACAGTACTATTTTTCTAGAAAAAGAGGTAGCGTAACTCACCATGAATGCCTCTCTTGTTCTCTTATAATGGCAATGGTGCCCCCCGAGAGGTGTTGAGTTCCAGTGAGTTCCAGCTGAAAAAAAGTCCTGCTTGCATGTGTACTTGGATGTTAAGCCTACCAAAGTCAATTTCCCACTTGAAGCTTCCTTCACATGACAGCTGTTCTACACAGTAAGCCTGCATAGCATAGTGCTGTATATACTGATTAACATTTAAACAATGAAGAATAGTTAGAAACAATACCGAAAATAACAGCAGGAAAATTCAAACACAATACAAAGTAGACAGCCATGGCAGAGTCCTATTCATCCAGCTGAGATAGCTTGTCAGAACAAAAAAATGCCATCAATGATTTTGGGAAAGTGCACGAAAATGTAAAATACACAATAATTTCTAATCCCAATATTAAATGAACCAGCAATAAAAATATACCCATTCAGCCCAAGAATGTTTAAAAAACACATTTTCCCCAATTTGTCCATTACAAAAGTGTTAGTGAACATGGGACTTTGCGTATTGCAGATATAATGTGAAGTTAATATAGTAGGATTCTACAGAGTTAATGTATTCCAGCCAAATGTTTCATTTTTTCCCTGTTCTACAAACAATGCAAATTATATGTGGAACTCTAATAGAGATCATTTCACTCCATATAGCAAAGAATACTTGTTAAAATAAATAGCCCAAATAAAGGTTTCTTAGTAATGTCCTCCATATGGATCTAGTGTATTCAGTAGCATCCTCTGAAGGATATGTACTTAACATCTCTGCCCTTTTTGCTTTTTGTCATCCTCAGCTGGGAATTTGTGCCTTAAACTGCATGACCCAAAAGGTGAATGTCTGGGTATATATATGCATACACAAAATTATATGCGCAACCTCCTGCATATTTCAATACTCTCTTCCTTGCTTAAGTAAATGTATCCAGGTTCCTGTTTCTCCTTCAGCGCAAATAACTACATTATTCCCTTCACGTGGTTTAACCACCAGTCCCTCTTCTCAGGAGGTTCTGGAAATTGTAGCTTTCAGAGGGGGACAGGGGTCTCCCAAAAACTTTTAGCACTTATAACAGACTACAGTTCCCCTGATCGTTTGGGGGAAGCTGTGACAGGCTAAAGTGTATGATACTGCTTTAAATGTGTAGTGCAGATGAGGCCCAAGTAAGATTCCCCTGGCAATCTTTCTTTCTTTTCACTGCTCCTCCTCTGACCTAAACCTGTTCAATCCAGTCTTGCTTTCTGGGGCAGCAGAAAGTAAATTATTGACCTCTCCCATGTAACAGCCCTTCAGGTATTTGAAGCATGAGTGCTCTAATACTTTTCAAAATTCTCTTCAGTCTGCCAACAGTAGTTTGTAGGCAATATGGCTTTTCAACTTTTGACTTACCGTATGTTAGCTCAGATTTGGTGCAATTTCTACCAAGAGTTTACTTGTTTTACTTGTAATTTATAAATAATATCAACTGAAAAATAAATCTGTGCCAAAATTCTCAGGTGTGGAACAGTATTCCACAGAAATACACAGATGCAGTCCACTACTCTATGTATTATGAAAAGTGTGATGGGCAAACAAGGCAAACAAGACATTTTCTTTTTTCATATGCCCTACAGATAAAGCATCTGCATTTTTAGTGGCACTACAGATCTCTGGGTCTTGGGTGTACCTCCTTTTATGATTCTAGATATGTCCCTAGGGTTTCATGCACACACATGTTGTCATCCTGTTGCTAATATTTTCCATATATAAAGTAGCTGGCCTTTTATTGATCAATTCACTTTATAGATTCATTCCTAATTGCGTCACCTGGAGAGAAATCTTGTTAGAACGAAGTAAACATTTGTCACAATGTATACATTCCCAAATGGTTTCTAAATGTGTTCTTTAAAATCACAGTTAGTATTTCAATGCTTTCGGGTTGCTATTATTATTGATCATCTTTCAGAAAAATATAGCCTCATTTGTGACACTAGCTATGAGCTACATGAAAGGATCTGTAACCCATTTTTCATTCTCCTCTCAAGCTGTATCTCTTTGTTGCAGAAACAAATAACAATCTATAAGTTATGAAACTGCACTAGAATTAAGAAGGATCTGTTCCTTGTCTGGAGTATATGTATATTTTAATATAATTTTCCATAAACAGGTACCTATACATATTTGTAACAAAAAGAAAATTAAAATAACAAAAAGAGGAAAAAGAAAAATAACTACATCATGCCCTTGTAAAAAGCGTTGGTATTTTGGAGAAGATATTGTGGGCTTCACATATCCTCAACTCCACATTCATTCCCTGCATGCCCATTCAGAGTAAACCAATGGTGGCCACTCCTATGGGCAAAATAAGTCAGTCTCCTCTGCTGTTATAATTCATCACCTGTCAGTCACTCAGCCACAAACAGAAGTCTTTTAAAACATCATTTAAATGTACTTCCCTTCACCAGTTAATTCCACCATGCCAAGTGATCATTAAAGGCACAGATCATTAGAAAAAAAGAGCAGGGAGTAGTGGTTCTACCTAATGTGACCCCTGGCTCTGGCTACCCATGTTCTTCATTGTCTACCTTGCCTTCTGCCCCATCACACACACACCCAACTGTCCCATTTCAAGTGGGACATCCCAGAATCACAGAAGCCAATCCTGCAGCCTGAATGTCCCATTCCCTCTCACATTGTTCCCTTGTGAGTCTTTGCATGACAGCACCGGACCAAAAGACGTCCACTCTGGCATGAATCAGCAGGGTTAGGCCCAGCACTCTAATGTGACCCTGCTGATGAGCAACAGAGAGCTGGAAGGGAAGGTGTGACCTTCCTGACACCCTGACAAAAATGTTGGAGGGCATGCCATCAACACCACTGTGCACAAGCTTCCATGCCAGTAAACTTCAGCCTTTCCCTACACCTCTCCTTCAAATATATACATCTATTTAGCAATTACATTAGCATTATAAATGGCATGGTATTTAAGTATAGCTGGCATTTGGGTCAGAATTTCCTGACAGTTAGTAACTGGGCCCTTCATTTAGCTGTCCATTAACTGCAAAAGCCCATTCCCAAACCCATCAATACCTTCATAAACCTTTTTGAATTAAAGGAATATAAGTTACCATTTTCTTTCCTTAATGCATCTCCTACTCAATTAATGCTATTCTGTTCCTTTTCTAGCAATAAAAGGGTAAAGTTGATGAAAGCAGCGTTGATTCAAGGAAAGCAAGAGTTTAATTTTCAACAATTGCACCTCCTCCTCCTCCAATTTTCTTTTTAACCATCTAATTACAGTTTCTTTTGTGAAAAAAGTATACATAATTCTGGGAACAGGCACGATTCTACAGCATTTTAAAAAGGTTAGATTGAATAAAAACCAGAGGGCTTTACAGACATATTCTTTTATGGGTTTCTAGATGTGGAAGGGGAGAAGACCCAGCCGGCTCTGCCTCTGATGTCTAATGTTCTTTCTTCCAGTGAGGCATGTGAAAGGAAGTACCTTCATAAGAAATATACAGCTAATAATAGCTTGGAGTATCAATTTGACTGAGGCTGTAGCAGTAGTGAGCTTCATGATGGGTACCATTGCTCACCTGGTCTGCTTACTGCGAGATAGAGGAGAAGGAGAGAAGTGGCAGTGGTGAAGTCAGCACAGTGCAAACACACAGGCAGAGCCAATCTAGTGTGCCTTCTGGTGCTTTTGCACCATGTTCCCAATCCTGCCTCTCTCCTCTACCTCCTGGTAAGCAGCAGCAGCAGCACTAGAGGCAAAGGAGCGTCTGGTGAGTGGTGCTGCCCCACCATGTTGTCAGCTGATGGACTGTAGTGGGGCAAGGATGTTAACCTCACCCCACATGCCAAGTCCTCCACTGCTGCTTTTGGGCAAACGAAAGAGAAATAAACACATATCCTGAGCTCCTAGGAGTATACTCTAGCCTTGGAAGTTATTTATGTTGACTTCCAGCAAAGTACAACCAACTATCATCTCATGCCAGGGTTACATTCCAGGGATAGCGTGTAAAGTCAAAATCACGTATAGTCAAAACAATGAAAAATAGTCTGTAAGAAGCCGCATGCACTCCCCCAAGGCTGCTCATGCTCTTCCTGCACCTCTAAATGCTCTCCCAAGATAAGTGCAATGGTGGGTGGGATTGCCAACCTTCCCCCCCCCGACAACCTACCACTTTATATATTTTTTACAGCCAAGTGCATCAAGCTGAAAGCATGTAAGTTAAATGCGCTTATGGTAAATGCGAATCAGTCATATTAGTTAGTTTTTCACTCGGGTGGGAGACTGGTTTGTCACCCAAAAACCAGCTGTGGCTTATATAACCCCAGCAATGTGAAGTAGTCTTTCACATGGACTGGAATGGACCAGATGTGGTTTATGCAAAGGGTATACTAGTCGCAATACGTCAAGGACCACCTCTCCCCATATAAACTGGCCCAGACTCATCCAAGGCCCTTCTTTGTGTGCCTCCTCCATGAGAACCAGCCTTTTCTGCAGTGGCTCCCTGTTTGTTGAATGCTCTCCTCAGAGAGGTCTATTTGGCACTTTCATTATATATTTTTGGGTGCCAGGTGAAAGCGTTCCTCTTCAACCGGGCCTTTGGCTGGTTCTACAGCCTTTGAAATGCGTTTGTGCGAGGGAGGGTTAATGTCTTCTTGTGTCTGTTTTAACTATTTATTTGTGCTTTTATCTTGTGAACCAGGCTGAGATCTTTTGATGAAGGGTGGTATATAAATCTAAGGCACCTACGCACAGCTCCATCACCATCTTTTGAGGCCCAGAGCAACCAAAGACCAAAGCAGATAGTGACTGTGCTTTGTAGCTTTCTTTGAACTATTTAGCAACATCTTCATCCTTCACCCTGTTTGTGTGTTCAATGTGTTCTGAAGCCTCAAAGAACCATTGCCCTTTTGTATTGAGGTCTGGAGTGGCGGCAGCCAGCTAGTTTCGCCCCCACCACAGTATGCATTAAACATAACATATGAATAGGGCTTGTTACTTTAGGAAATAGTTTTATCTGGGATCCTTTGGGTTTAACATTTCACTCATAATTATGAATACAGTGTTATTAAGTATGACATTAGAGTATTACTTAAACACTGGATATGAATGAGCATGTAATGAACTTGAACAATGAAACAGCAGGCAATGAAATATGGATATCTTCCTGAAGACATATTTCATTGTTCATAAAATTGAGAGGTATTAGCTGGATATCTATTTATTTTCTTGCTAAAATATGTTGTGGCGCGCACACACACACAAACTGTAAAAGATACATTTTCTATACTGGAAATCTGATATCGCACAAGTTTTTCTTTGCCTTGAGTGCTGCACTGGTGGAGTTCGATCAGCAGAAAGTTATGTATTTTAGTCCTACTCAAAACAATGGAATTCATGCAGTTAATGGTGCAATTCAGATTTTTTAGTAGCTTGCTATATGATGAGAGTTAAAACAAGCCTTTCTCTTCTCTCTCGTGCTAACAAAATTGGACACTGTAACATCTGCCCTTGAGTTAATAATTCTTCTGAGTAAGTGTCAAATAAGAAATAGGTAATTGTTATGTGGCTCCTTCTTCTTCATGTGGGATATGGAAGTGAGTGTTATAGCAGACATTATTGTTTTAGTTTTTGCAGCCCGTTTGGCTCCCTGGTATACTCCAGAGCTTAGAATGAGGAAACAAGCTGGGCGACAGCTCAACCACAGCTGGAGGAAAATTCCCATTGAATTAGGGTTGTCGTATTTTTAATCTCCAAAATTTAAGGTTTTGAGCTTTTTTTAGGAAATTCCCCCCAAAATCAACACTTTCAATATGGACTGCCTTACACATGGTGGTCCTAAGTTGAATGCAATCAAATACTAGTGAGGGCTCACCATCAAGACTACCTAATGGCAATGAATTTCATTGCATCCTCATTGTGCTTTCTGGCACAACCCTTCTGGGTAGTGCAGGACTTCTTACAGTCTGGCCTGTAACCGGTGGTGGAGAAAGGGGTGTGTGGGGGTGCGACCAACCCAAGGTGTCATCACTGAGAGGGGGGGGGTGACAAAATGAGTTGTTGTTGTTTTAAAAAATGGGCTCATGAAACTTTTTAGGAGTGACATGGTGGCTTGGGCAACTGCAGGTTTCGCACTGCCTACTGCTTCTCCCTCAGTCTCTCCCTCAACCGCCCTACAACTGAGGGGGAGGCGGCGGGGGGGCTCGCCCTGCCCCCATGGGCGGATCGTCCTGCCTCCATGGGCATGGATCGCCCCATCCCCATGGGCGGCTCACCCTGCTCCTGGTTGCAGGACACGCCCCCACACCAGGCACCTGAACGGCTAGCTACACCGCTGCCTGTAACCAATGGTAGCTTGCTGTGACTTGTTTGCAAAGCGTTTTGAGGATAAAATTGCTTGCATCCACTAGGATCTTGACTCCACAATTACAGCAGATGGATCTAATGGGGTGTCCACAGCACTGTCTAGTCCTGTTGTGCTGGATGAGCTTCAGTTAGTAAGGATCGAGACTGTGGACAAGTTGCTTGGATCACTCAAAACGCGACCAAAGCTACTTACCTAGTTTTGTGTTCTTTTTCTGAAGTGTTGGAAAGTGCCTCCCATTTTTGTCTCTTGCGACAAAGATTTTTGCTCCTTTTTGGTGTCCCTTCTTTCCACACACCCTGGTATGACAATGCTTCTTCTCATCTCATTCTTCTTCTTTGCCTTCACTGCCCTTGAGCCACATTTGTCCTCAGTGCTACTCATTTTGATTGGATGTGGCAACTCAGGTGTTTTTGTTGATGGCATAATAGTGTTGCGGGACACGGGTGGCACTGTGGGTTAAACCACAGAGCCTAGGACTTGCTGATCAGAAGGTTGGCGGTTCAAATCCCCGTGACGGGGTGAGCTCCCGTTGCTCGGTCCCTGCTCCTGCCAACCTAGCAGTTTGAAAGCATGTCAAAGTGCAAGTAGATAAATAGATACCGCTCTGGCAGGAAGGTAAACGGCATTTCCATGCGCTGCTCTGGTTCACCAGAAGCAGCTTAGTCATGATGGCCACATGACCCGGAAGCTGTACGCCGGCTCCCTTGGCCAATAAAGCAAGATGAGCGCCGCAACCCCAGAGTCATCCACAACTGGACCTAATGGTCAGGGGTCCCTTTACCTTTACCTATAATAGTGTTATGTCTGATATGATGACATCTTGAATGCCCATAAACACAAGCATGTGGGCTACCACAACCCATCAGGATAAATGGCAATGAAGGGGAGGGCAGTGACAGCACATTGAACCAAGAATTAGCAGTAACCAGGAGAACAAAAGGACACTGAGTAGCTCTGAAACAATGCAGAAAGTCAGTGAGACATCCCCCCCGCCAGCAATTAGTTCAGCTGCATTGAATATGCTAATTTTGAATTAAATAGTGGTTGCTGCCTAGCTTGAACTAGAAAGTGATACTGTCTGGAGCCTATCATGACTGCTGATCAAAACTCATTTTCAAATCTATATATTGGAACCAATGTGCACCAACTAATTAAAAAGCTGCTCATTAAACAAAAGAGTCTTAACATCTGAGTTATTAAAATTAAGTAAGATCCAGTTGCATGAGTGCCATTTGTCTTACTGACGTCTCGTTTTGTCCCACTGACGTCTCGCATCTACGCAGGCAGACATAAGCAGGAGCATCTGCTTAATAATCACGTTAAACTGCCGTGTTATTTTGTCTCTGAGCAACTTGCTAATGCAATCAGCACACATAGATTTTTCATCAGTCCTTAATTTGCTTAATTTTCATGAGCCGTTGTCTTAGGAAAAGTTCCCATCTTTCAGCTGCATCACATTGATGGAGCCATGCACTCTTCTTTCTCTGTCATTCCCATTTCAATATAGATTTTATAGTTCATTACCTGTCAATCAGTTTTAAATGGTGCAGTATTCATTTTATCATGTTCTGTAAAACACTTGTATGCTCCTTTCAATGTCTTACATTTATCCCCGTCTTAGCTCTATTTATTTTACTAAGCGTTAAAGTCATCTGTAGCTGCGCACATTTTAACACGTATTTATTTTAGCAAATGTAATATTTTTCTTCCCTTTTATGCAGCATTCATTTGGGATGTTTATTCAAGCAAGTAAATTGTGACTCAATGGCACTCTGAAAATTCTTTAGCTGTGACAAACATTTCTCCTCCCAATAGTCTCTCCCCCCCCCCATTCAGTCATAAAACTCATAGAGCTCTTTTCACATGCTGCATAACATGCAGCAAAACAACACGTGCAAGCTAAAATAAAAACATACACTTCATACAAACATATAAAATGCTTTGTACAACTGGAGACTCCTCCATGCCATGAGAATAGTTGCTAGGTATCTTGGAAAAGAAAGTAGGACAGTGATAAAGTGTGTTCTCATTAAAAGAGAGCATGTCTTGCGGTGGGGGCCAGCCAAGCTACCCCTCTGTTGCCAGGCGGGTTGGGATGGCTGGCCTCTGGTAGGGATTGGTAGTTTGAGTTGCTGGGGTAATTTTGATGTTGCTGATTTGGGGGAGGGAACAGAGGTTTTTAAAGCAGTGCACGCAGCTTTTCACTTTCTCTTTCACTGCGTGCACCGGATCACCTGCCCAACCTCTTATTTTAGGTCTTGTGCCTTGACCTTGCTATACCTGTCATGGGGTCGTCTGCCGTTGGGGCAGGGGCCTGGTAGGAATTTGTCCATTTGGCTGATTGGCTGGTGCCATTTGGTTTTTGCCTACTGCGTAGCAAATCGTCACAACTTGTAAGGTTGCGGTTAGGCATTGGTTAAAAATTGGTTGGAGGAGGGGTAAGGATTGGCTGGGCCTGCCCCTCCAATGCTGCTGCTGCAAGGGTTTTCCGTTAAAGGAACCCAGGGGCTCGCCATGCTTTTGTCCGAACCCCCTGACAAGGGGCTAGGGCCACACAAGAGCCCCTGGGAGCATTCTGGGGAGAGGTGAGGCATGGTTCCTAGTCCCGTCTCTCCCCCCAGGTGACTTAGAATCATAGAGTTGGAGGAGACCACAAGGGCCATCGAGTCCAACCCCCTGCCAAACAGGAAACTTACCCTTGCTGACTTCGTGGGGGGTGCGAATGTCAGAGCTGTCCCCGTGCGGGGTCAGTTAGTGCTCCCAATGCCTAAGCAACCACTCACATTCCTGTATTTTTAATAAAGTTGTGGCCAAAATTATGCCAAAAACCTTAAACAAAAGTCAAGTGTCATTGTGTTCTTATTTGGGGTGTCTTGGGGACCTCGACATGCAACACATAGTTCTCAATTGATGCAAGAAAGAAGCATTAGAAATGTTTTAGAGTCACATTTATTTCAACATCTTATGCCTTGTTTTAAATACTCAGATGGCTTTAGGGTCCTTCCCCCACCCCAAGTTGTCTGATCTAATGTTAATTCTAAGATTACAAATTTCTAATAAACTTTCATTACAAATTATGTGTATTTATGAGTGAAAAGCAATGCTTTTTAATATATGATCACATACCTCTGTCTCATCTTATTAATATTCCTTGGCAAGAAAGCATGGATCTACATTATTAAGAATCTCACACTGGATTGCATTTATTATGAATTATAGTTATTAAAATTAACTGAAGCATGATATACTTTTCAAATGAAACTTCAGCTGTTCTTGGTTTTACAATTGTTCAGAAGTTAAAATGACTATAACAAATATATTGATGAATTTCAATTCTATTTCAAGGCCACTGAATAGCAATTAAATTTACTATACAGACCAATAAAAGGTAAGAGTGTGGGGGGGGGGCGTGTGGGCGCATGCGCACACAAAAGTCATGTCTCAAAGGGTCTAATGATAGTAAATGAAAATGATCATGTAGTGGTCCTAAAAACTATCCCTGGGACAGATTTCTGAAGAGTAGACTATTGGGAAAATGAGATACGAAAGAAAATCTGTTGTGAATAAAATATAGACAGCTGAAGGAGCAGAAGGAAGCAAATTCTCTTTGAGAGATGTGAGTTTGGTAACCATGATTAAACCTATGAATTCCTAATACACACTTCTTATGCAAAGGGGGATTTCATTGAGATGAAGAGAATATTATTGTATAAGACTGAACGTTAGTTCTAAGCCTACACCTAATATTCATTCAGACCTCATTACTGAAGCACCTATTTGAATGGCATAAGAAATAGCAAAATGTCTAAACATAGCAATACATCACTGCATGCTGAATTCATACATATATTTGTGGAGAAACTTCAAGAAGATTGTTTATGTCAAAAGTAGATGGGGCTGAGAAAAGTGCTGTTGAAAAATGGGCTCTACCTCAAGTCTCCCGTGATATATTAAGCACTGAGTTGTCTCACATAATGGTGCCTGATAAGATCATGTTGTCAGCCCTGATGGATGAGCAAGTGGTGGAACAAGTATTGCCATGTGCAGACATTGTATTATCTACCCCAAATGCCCACCTCTCACCCCTAAATGAGTTTCTTACATGTGTACCATATAATCCTTTTGGGTATATTGTTTAGAAGAAACTGTTTGACTTTCTTAGCTATGCACAGTGAGAATAATTGATTTATTTATTGTGTTCCATAAGCAGCAGCAGCAGAAAAAAACAAGTATGTGAATAATTTTATATATATCAAGATTAGCTGTCCTTGGCAGACTCATGTTTTGTGGAAGAGTTTGTCCTGGTTAACTACTGCTGTGTAGCAAAGGAGCCAGTAAGTGATGATGGTCAGTGATGAGCACTTTAAAGAACAGCTGCATCATAAAATAGGCATTGAGAAATAGGCCCTTTCTGCACTTAACATTTATAGTGGTGTAGTTGCTGGGTTGTAGGGGTTTTTTGGGGGGTGGGGAGTTGGTATGCTGCCAAACAACATCATCATTATTCAGCTAGTATTCTAAAATAATGTGCATTTTAAAAAACAAAAGCCACAACCACTTTTTCTTATACCTCAAAAAAATCTGTCTCAATATTTTCGTATATATCCTCAATATTTTCATATGTGTGCTATATGTACAAGCATCATCCACTTTTCTGTGAGGAGGAGGTTGGGGTTGGTGGGTGTGGTTTGGCAAACATGTGTTTCATGCCGAGAGAGAGAGAGAGAGAGAGAGAGAGAGATGTGTGTGGCTGTGTGTACATGAAGTGTATAAGGGAGAGAGCTCCATGTTTGTCTGTGGCCCATATGTGTGTGCTGTGTTTATGTGTTCTGTGTGTGACAGAGAGTGAGTGTGGTATATTTTTCTGGGGACTATGGAATGCTCCCTGTAGTTATTACATGTAGTTATGAAAGCATCAGCAAAGTGTTGTGTGTGTTTAAATCAATATTATGATCTGCACAATCAGGACCACAACACTCTCTCTAATTTTGTGTTATGCCATGCCTCCCTATATAGTCATTTTGTGTAATGCCATACACCCATAGCAGACACTTTGTGATTGGAGTGGACAGTGCTTCCTTAATATTTGAAATCTGCCTGCCACTACAAAAAGTTTGATGTCTCCTATACTAAAATATCTGACATCTAAAATTGGGTATCAACACTTCTGTACAGCTCTAGACTTTGGCTAGTTGCTCAGATATGAAAGCAGCTGAACCTATGCTATTGTTGATTTCTCCAAATTACTTTGGAAATGAATATTAAGAAATGCAACTGGAATGTATCATGTGGGAGCCATCCCCAATTTGAATACTGACTTTAAAAAATAAAAAAGATCCCTACTTCTAGAAGGTTGAAACAGAAATCCACATGGGAAAAGATTGGATGAATTAGAGGGTATTACAGTTTAAACTGCTGTTTGGTTTTCCCCTCTCTTTTATCTCATCAGAACCAAGGGGCTATCCTGTTAATTGACAATTTCATGGATGGTTTATATTCTTTGTAATCTTTGCAATTTAATGTCATGTTTATTATTTACTTATTAAATATAAATATTGCTGCTGCTGGCTGCAATCCCCGGAATATTTCTTTCCTGGCATGCTTGAGCACATTTTGTGGTTATTACTGATTTCAGTACTTGGTTTATTATGCATAACTAGAGCAGCAAGAAGCTGGTTTCTGAGGACCTAGGTCAAAAGTAGCTACTAACTGAAAAGCAGTGGATTTAAAGGAGAAGCATTTCTTTCCTACTCAGTTCTGTGCTTAGTTATAATTCTGCACATGTCATTTCTAAGCTGTTTTTCTTCCTGGTTTAGGCACTGTATTTTAAAGCTGCATGTAGAGATCGAATTATGATATGTGCACAGTTTCAAATGTGGAAAGCAAATTTCGGCTGTTGACACGACACCTGGCCTATCATCAGATTTAAGAAGGAACATCACTGTTGAAGGAAAAATCCTGTATTGGAAAACTGCCTTTGTCTCACTTTTAAAGAAACATACTCCACAACACTATGGGTACGTTTAGCCTGGAAAAGAGGTGACTGAGAGGAGATACGATAGGGCTGTCATGTGGAAGACAGAGCGAGCTTGTTTTCAACTGCTCCAGAGAGTAGGACTCGAACCAATGGCTTCAAGTTACAAGAAAGGAGATTCCAGCTAAACATCAGGAGGAACATTTTGACAGCAAGAGCTGCTCAGCAATGGAACGGACTCCCTTGGGAGGTTGTGGACTCTCTTTCCTTGGAGGTTTCTAGCAGAAGGTTAGATGGTCACCTGTCAGGGATACTTTAGTTGAGATTCCTGCATTTCAGGGGCTTGGACTAGATGAGCCTCGTAATCCCTTCCAACTCTACAATTCTGTGATTCTATGAAGGTGCTGTATCACACTTCTGGAGCTAGGATTGTATGACGGGGTTGTATGACGTGATTTTTTAATAATAATAATAATAATAATAATAATAATAATAATAATAATAATAATAATAATAATAATTTATTATTTATACCCCACCCATCTTTTTGTCAGGACTGTGCGGCCTAAACTATCCAGTTCCTCCTTCCTCTTCTGTGGTCTTATTCCTCCATTTTTATTTTTTAAAAGATGATCACATATTCAATATAAAGTGTTGTTTGACCCCCCAAATGAGGGCACATTCTGGAAGTCAAACCAAAAAGCTTCCACCAATGTGTGGAGGGTAGGATCTAGAGTGTTGTGGAACATGTTGTTGTTGTTGTTGTTTTTAAATGTGTATGCCACCCTTCACCCAAAGCTCAGAAGGCCACAACTAAAAAGACGCTGCTCTGATGACTCACAGGGGTCACCTGTGAAACTGAATGTGGAGCAGGACACCCTAGTAGTTTCAGTAACTTTGGCAGGGTGGTATAGGAACTGAAAATGATATTCAATAGCCAGACCTAGACCATATGGGGATTTAAAACCAGTTAAAAAATCAACACCTTGAACTGTGATTATAAGTGAACAGAAATCCCGTGCAGTTGCTATAATGTAGGTTGAATGTACTCGTGTCTGTTTTCAAGTACTACATAAATAGGTAAAGCTAAAGGTACCCCTGCCCGTACGGTCCAGTCGTGACCGACTCTGGGGTTGCGTGCTCATCTTGCTTAAGAGGCCGGGAGCCAGCGCTGTCTGAAGACACTTCCAGGTCATGTGGCCAGTGTGACGAAGCAAGCCAGCACCAGTGCAGCGCATGGAAACGCCGTTACCTTCCCGCTATAAAGCGGTACCTATTTATCTACTTGCATTTAGGGGTGCTTTCGAACTGCTAGGTGGGCAGGAGCTGGGACCGAAAGACGGGAGCTCACCCCGCCACAGGGATTCGAATCGCTGACCAGACGATCATCAAGTCCTAGGCACTGAGGTTTTACCCACAGCGCCACCCGCGTCCCTACATAAATAATCAGCAATAAATCTGTGCACTGTGCTTTCAGGAAATAATCTTGAATACCTTGATCCAAAGACTACTGAACAGAGAGGCATTTGCCAGCCTTATCCTGCTCTTTATAGAGGCTTTCAGATTGATATCAGAGTTTGAATAAGTAGCCCAGCTGCTGCCATGAAACTGAATGGGTCGATTTATCAGGATATTTCTGAATTAGCTACTGATTTATCTGTTGGGAGTCACATCACATTTGCTTTGGAGCACATATAATGATATAAAATCAGTACCATAAAAAGAAAGAAAGTAGTCGTTTGTAATTATTTCCTTGAAATTATTTGGCAGAGTAAAAGCAATTATTGAAAGGTGTTGCATCCCTCTCTCCAATCTCCAGTGCCCCCAGTCTCCACTCCAGGGACAAATAGAAAGCACTGAAGTAATCTATTTTCAACTATAAATGTGTCTCCTTGTGGAGAAAGTTTTCACCTTATAGCATTTCTAGTGCAACAATAATATGCCATGCCCATAAATACACTTCCAAGAAGCCAAACCACCAAGTACATTGAGAGTTAGTGTGGTGCAGTGGTTAGAGTGTTAGACTCGGATCTGGGTGACCACGGTTCAAACCTTCATTGGTCCATGAAGCTCGTTGGATAACCAGTCACTGCTTCTCAGCTTAACCAACTTCACTGGGTTGTTGTGAAGATTAAATGAGGAGGGGGAGAACACGTATGCCACCTTGATCAACCCCCTTCTCCAGCTTTTTCCTTTCTTTCATTATAGATGACATATAGAATTGTTGTAGATTATTGGTTTTAAACTGCGGAGAGATTATATATAGTCCCAGCTCACATAGGACCAAGTCCGCCAGCGTTCACTTTATAAGAGTCTTTATTAGGTTACAGGTTTCATTTCCGAACTGCAGCGTGCAGCTCTACACCTTCTGCCCTAGGTCGGCGAAGACCCGTCTGAGTCCCCGCCTCTTGCACACCAGCTTAATACCCTAGCCTTGCTCCACCTCCTTCGCCTCTCCCTACGTCTCTGGGTCCTTCTGCCCCCCTGGGCCTCCTCCCTTCTACTCTCCTCTGACGCTGACCCCCCTGATCCTTCTGCCTCCTTGCGGCGGGCTTTAGGACCTGGCTCACTCTCCGGGCTGCTTACTGCTCCAGCTTCCGCTGCATTTGAACTTGGCGCGCGCGCCCAACTCTCTACTTTCCTCTTAACCGTTGCCTCGCTCTCTGAGGAGGGCGTGACCACCCCTGACTCGTGCCCTCCCTCCTGCTGACAGCCTCCGGAACCCGATGCCTGGCTACCTTCCTCCCTGCTGCTCTCAGTCTTGAGCGTGGGTCCCGACTTCCAGCTGCTGCCGCCCTCAGTTATGAGCGTGGGTCCCGACTTCCAGCTGCTGCTCTCTGAATCTCCTCTGTTCCCTTCCTCCTGGGGTGTCCCCCCGGATCCCCCCCTTGCTCTGCTCACTGGGGCTCCCTTTTGGGAGTCCTCTGACTCACTGCTTAGGCTTGGAGATCTCGGGTCGTCATCATCACTCATTTTCCCTTCGGATTCCTCCCCCTCGCTCTCTGCTTCCTCCCTTCTCTGCGTCTCTGCTCCTGAACCCCTGACATCCATCCCCCCCTCGAAGCCCCCCTTCCCCCCTCCCCGCTTTCAGGTGTGGGTGCTGGGTGCTCCATCATCACGGGAGGGAATGCCGGATACAGTTCGCTCCCCGTGGTTGGCCGCCAACTGAAGACCTCCGAGTCTTCCTCCTCGCGGTCGCCGACGTTGACCTGTTCCGCTTCCATCTCTGTACCGCCGTGCTCGAACCCAAGGTCCTCCCCGAACACGTCCATGTCAGTCTCTGCGTCGGTCGCTCGACCTGGCATCTCCAGCCACTTCCGGCGCCATTGCTCCTCCGGTCGATCGTCCCACCAATACGAGGTGTCTGACGCCGAACCCGCCGGCGATCCTTCTGGGGAACGGGTGCTCAGTGCGGGTTCCCCGTCCGAGTCGAATCCATGGAACGTGCTGGAAGAAAGTGTGGGCGTGAACAGCCAGTCGTCGAAGAAGCTCGCTGGCATGGGTCTGTGTGGGAAAAGGGCATGAAACTCGTCCTTGAGCAGGGGTTCCTCCAAAGCGTAGTCTGGCACCCAGCTATTGGCGCTGGCCCGGGTGCCCTCTCTGGCTAGGAGGTATTCGACTCCCTCTTCTCCCCATCTGGAGTCCAAAATCTCCGTGACCTCGTTGATGGGGTCTTGCTGCGTCACCCCTCGCGTCTCCGTCCGCTCCCGGAACGGACTCGGTGCCGTCCCTGGCTCCTGGAATCTGTGAGGTGCCTTGTAGGGAGTGAGCACCGACCTGTGGAACACCGGATGCATTCTGGAACCCTCCGGCAGCGCCAGTCGGAAGGCTACCGGGTTGATCTGTGCTTCGACTTGGTACGGACCAATTTGCTTGTGCCCCAACTTCTTCTTGGCTAGTGACCTGGTCGGCACTGCGTGGGCTGCCAACCAGACCCAGTCTCCCACTTGGATCTCTTCGCCAACCCGCCTGTGCTTGTCAGCTTGCACCTTGTAGGCGTGCTTAGCTAGCTCCAGCTGCCGTCTGAGTTGATCGTGTACCGCCTGCAACTCTGACGCGAACGCGTCCGCCGTCTGTGGTTCTCCGTCCCCCACTCTCTCCCGTCCCGGGAAGGTTCTGGGATTCCTCCCATTGTTGGCGAAGAACGGCGTCACCCCTGTGGACACGTGCTTCGTGTTGTTGTAAGCGAACTCGGCGAGCGGCAGGTAATCCACCCAGGTCGCAGGTTGTTGATTGGCATAGCATCTCAGGTACTGCTGCATGATGGCATTGACCCTCTCTGCTTGCCCGTTGGTCTGCGGGTGTCTTGCTGATGCCAGATCGACCTTGACATTTAGAAAACTCATCAGCTTCTGCCAGAAATTCGAGACGAACTGGCGCCCGCGGTCGGACAGGATAGACCGCGGCAGACCATGCACTTTGAACACGTGATCTATGAACAGTTTGGCGGTTTGTTCCGCCGTGGCCACCTTCGCACACGGAATGAAATGTGCCATCTTGGTGAACAAGTCCACCACCACTAGTACAGCTGTCTTGCCTCTCGAGCTGGGTAGATCCGTAACAAAGTCCAGGGCCACTCTCTCCCACGGTTCAAACGGCGTTTGCAGCGGTTCCAGCAGTCCCGCCGGTGGTTTGTGCACCGGTTTGGCCCTCTGGCAGGTGTCGCACCTCGCAACGTAGTCCGCGACTTCCCCTCTCAGTCTGGGCCACCAAAAGTCCCTTGCGACTAATTCCACCGTTTTTTCCGTGCCAAAGTGCCCGGCCGTGGGTGCGTCGTGCAGCTGCTGCAGTACCCTGGCGCGAAGTTCGTCTCCCGGCACGTAGATGGCCCCTTTACGTAAGAGCAAGCCGTCTCGTATCTGGAACTCGTCGCCCTTCGCCGTGCCCTTGTGCACCTCTGCCATCTTCGCCCGCGCGAAGGAGTCGTCCTGCAACGCCCGCCGCACCGCATCCAGGTCTACTGTGGCTGAAGCGCACGCCCACGCTGTTGGCGCGAAGATGTGCATGGCTGCCGCTGGCTTCGCCTCTTCGAGGTATTGCGGTTTGCGGGACAGTGCATCCGCCATGACGTTGGTGTCGCCTGGGACGTACTCTATTCGGAAATTGAAGTCAGCAAAGAACTCCGCCCAACGTATCTGCCTCTGGTTCAGGAACTGAGCCGTGCGCCAGTGCTCCAGATTCTTGTGATCCGTGCAGACCTGCACCGTGTGCTTGGCGCCGATCAGGAAGTGCCTCCACGCCTTGAAAGCTGCATGAATGGCCAGCAACTCCCTGTCCCAGATGGTGTAGTTCTGCTCCGACTTGCTGAGCTTTCTGGAGTAGAACGCTCCCGGCCTCCAGACCCCCTGTGGGTCCCTTTGCAGCAGGACAGCTCCCACTGCTCTATCGGACGCGTCCGTCTCTACCCGCATCGGTTTGCTGGGGTCGATATGCAGCAGTTGCTCTTCCGACGCGAAGAGACGCTTGAGTGCCTGAAAGGACTGCTCCGCCTGCTCCGTCCAGATGAATTTCTTTTTCTTGGAGCTTAGCGTGTCCGTAATGGCCGCCGTCTGCATCGCGAACCCCTTGATAAACTTGCGATAGAAGTTGGCGAAGCCGACAAACCGCTGGACCTCCTTCCGATTGCGCGGGCTCTTCCAATCCAACACCGCACGAACCTTGGCGCTGTCCATGGCTAGCCCCTTGTCCGACAACTTGTAACCCAAGAAATCCACCTCCGTCGTGTCGAACTGGCACTTCTCCAGTTTGGCGTACAGTCTATGCTGCTGCAGCCTCTTCAGCACCTCCCGAACATCTTGGTCATGGGCTTGCTGCGAGTCGGAGAATATCAGGATGTCATCCAGAAAGCAGACGCACTTCTTGTAAAGGAGTCCCGCCAACACATGATGCATGAAAGCTTGGAAACAGTGAGAACCGTTTTGCAATCCAAACGGCATCACTCTGTATTCGTAGGTGCCCAGAGGCGTGAACATGGCTGTCTTCCACTCATCGCCCTCCCTCATGCGGATGAGATTGTACGCACCTCGCAGGTCCAACTTGGTGAACACGCGTCCCTTGCGCACCGTCGCTAGCAGGTCGTCAATCCTGGGCATGGGGAAATCAGAAGGCTTGGTCATCTTGTTTAAGAGGCGAAAATCCACCACCAGTCTTTTCTGGGGCGTGTCCTTCTTCTTCACGAAGAAAACAGGACTGCCCCCTACTGCCGTGGACTCCCGGATGAAACCGCGCTGCAAATTGTGATCTATGAACTGTTTGAGTTCCTGTAATTCGTCCTCAGACATGGAATACAGCTTCCCTTTCGGCAGCGTCGCCCCTGGTAGGAGGTCAATCTTGCAGTCATATTGCCTGTGCGGTGGTAGCTTGTCAGCCTCTTTCTCGCAGAAGACCTCCAAAAAGTCCGCGTATTTGTGGGGGACTGCTTGCAACGTTCCCAACTGCAGTTGTGATTCCTCCTCCTCTCCCTCCTGTCTGGGCAGGATGCAGTGTTCTGCGCAATAAGAGGAGCCGAAGATCAGCTGTCTCTGGTACCAAGCCAGTGTCGGACTGTGCCTGTCCAGCCAACTCATGCCCAACACAATGGGCGTGTCCGACAGTTGGGTGACATTAAAACTGATGACTTCCCTGTGGTTGCCAAGGCGCATCACCATCGGTGGCGTTTGCTTCACCACCTGCCCCCCTAGCAACTCTCTGCCATCCACTGTGACGACTTGCAGGGGCAGAGTGGCAGGCAGTAGCTGTATAGCGTGCTGCTCCACAAAATCCTGCGCTATAAAGTCTGCGTTGCTTCCAGAATCCACAGAAAGCGGCACTTCGATAGTGACGCCATCGGGCAGCTGGAGAGATGCTGTGAGCTGCACTACTGGTTTGGGTGGGAGGGGGTCCGTGGGTTGCAAGATCGCTGGGGACTGCTTCACTGATGCGTCTGGCTGGGCCCCAGTGCCTCTGTCTCCAGCCAGACATCGTCGTTTCCCTGCTGTGGTTCTCCTTGCTGCGTTGCTGCAGTCACCATTGCCGAGGCTGCAGTGTGCTTGTGGAGCCTCCGGGGACACTCTTTCGCCAAATGGCCTGGATCCTCGCAGATGTAACACTTCCTGTTCCCTCTAGGAGGCTTCGCTTTCACTGCTGTCGGTGCTTGGGCTCTGGCTGCTGACTGAGCCCTTGCACCTCCAACCTCCATCGGTTCCCCTCCCCCTCCTGGCGGAGATGTGGATTGCGCACGCGCTGCTTCTCTTGGAACGAAAGAGAAACTTCTCGCTGCTTCGCGCCCTCCACGTCCTTCATCTCTGCACCAGGGACGTTCTTCCAGCCTCACCCCCACAGTCAGCGCCCTTTGGACCACCTCCTGCGTGCTTCGGGGCCTCTCCCCCCTTGCAATTTCATCCTTGACCGCTGAGCTTAGACCCTCCCAGAACAGGTCTCTGACAGGGGGCGAATCCCGGTCCCACTCTAAGGCACTGACCAGCGCAAAAAAGCGGGCGTGGTACTGCCGGACGCTTGCCCTCCCTTGTTTCAGTCCATGAATCTCCCGTCGGGCAAGATCCACATCAATAGTAGACAAAAAACACGCATCCATCGCTTTGATAAAGGCATCTGCATTCTGAAGCGCCGGATCTTTATCCCTCCACAAATTGCGTAGCCACGCTTTAGCATCCCCATGCAAATGGGATAGTATGAACCCCACTTTCTCTTCCTCATCTCTAAAGTCTTTTGCCAGCAGTTGCAGTGCGCACATTACGTCTGCTCGAAAATTGGGGTACTGTTGTAAATTCCCATCGAAGTGAGCCACAAGCCCTCCTGCTCTCCGTGCCAACCCAACCCCCTCCGGTCTGGGTCCTGGCTGCCCGTGTTTAACCCATGCTTCAAACCTGGCGTGGAGATCTCTGTAGGCGGCTGCCGCATCCTCCTCCCTCTTCTTGGATGCCAGTACCTCCGCGTTCAATTGGGTAACTGCCTGTTGCAGCGCTGCAACTTTCTCTGCTTCCGTCATCTCTGCTAACCGTCGTGAGCTTGCTCCCAAACACCGATCCCCTCCTCCAGCTGCCTCTCTCTCCGCTGCGAGATATCAGGTGTCCGAAGCTTTTAGCAGACGGGTCTTACTGTCAGAGCTGCCACCCAGTCCCAGCTCACATAGGACCAAGTCCGCCAGCGTTCACTTTATAAGAGTCTTTATTAGGTTACAGGTTTCATTTCCGAACTGCAGCGTGCAGCTCTACACCTTCTGCCCTAGGTCGGCGAAGACCCGTCTGAGTCCCCGCCTCTTGCACACCAGCTTAATACCCTAGCCTTGCTCCACCTCCTTCGCCTCTCCCTACGTCTCTGGGTCCTTCTGCCCCCCTGGGCCTCCTCCCTTCTACTCTCCTCTGACGCTGACCCCCCTGATCCTTCTGCCTCCTTGCGGCGGGCTTTAGGACCTGGCTCACTCTCCGGGCTGCTTACTGCTCCAGCTTCCGCTGCATTTGAACTTGGCGCGCGCGCCCAACTCTCTACTTTCCTCTTAACCGTTGCCTCGCTCTCTGAGGAGGGCGTGACCACCCCTGACTCGTGCCCTCCCTCCTGCTGACAGCCTCCGGAACCCGATGCCTGGCTACCTTCCTCCCTGCTGCTCTCAGTCTTGAGCGTGGGTCCCGACTTCCAGCTGCTGCCGCCCTCAGTTATGAGCGTGGGTCCCGACTTCCAGCTGCTGCTCTCTGAATCTCCTCTGTTCCCTTCCTCCTGGGGTGTCCCCCCGGATCCCCCCCTTGCTCTGCTCACTGGGGCTCCCTTTTGGGAGTCCTCTGACTCACTGCTTAGGCTTGGAGATCTCGGGTCGTCATCATCACTCATTTTCCCTTCGGATTCCTCCCCCTCGCTCTCTGCTTCCTCCCTTCTCTGCGTCTCTGCTCCTGAACCCCTGACATATATATATATATATATATATATATATATATATATATATATATATGCAGGTTTTGGTGTCTTCGGGTGTCTTCCCGTGTAAGAGTCGGGGTGTCTGTGCGACGTTTCGACGAGGTCTCACTCGTCATCTTCAGGCTGGTGCTTTCGGCTTCTTGTTACTGGAACAAGAAGCCGGCTTCTTGTCCTAGGTTCCAGTAACAAGAAGCCGAAAGCACCAGCCTGAAGATGACGAGTGAGACCTCGTCGAAACGTCGCACAGACACCCCGACTCTTACACGGGAAGACACCCGAAGACACCAAAACCTGCATTCCTGTACCCGTGAAAATCTACGAAAGCATATATATATATATATATATATATATATATGCAGGTTTTGGTGTCTTCGGGTGTCTTCCCGTGTAAGAGTCGGGGTGTCTGTGCGACGTTTCGACGAGGTCTCACTCGTCATCTTCAGGCTGGTGCTTTCGGCTTCTTGTTACTGGAACAGAGCGCTGTTCCAGTAACAAGAAGCCGAAAGCACCAGCCTGAAGATGACGAGTGAGACCTCGTCGAAACGTCGCACAGACACCCCGACTCTTACACGGGAAGACACCCGAAGACACCAAAACCTGCATTCCTGTACCCGTGAAAATCTACGAAAGCATATATATATATATATATATATATATATGCATCTCTGGGAACCTCCCTCTCTGCTCCCCGAAAATCTGAAATGACAAGCTTGTCACAGTGACTTTCAGTTAATTAATGTACAGGTTGAGGCAGATTAGAGGAGGCAGCTTGTCATAAAGCAGTGAATGAAAGCAGGGGAGATTGCTCAGTGGCCCTGAAGCTAACTGCAGAAATTATGAAGGGGAGGAGTCCTTCCCGACTGTTGTACCAAGCTGAAGCCTTGATCTTTTTCGCAAATATGGATGGCAGTCTGGCTGGCATATTTGGATGCGAGGGTCTTGCTTATTTATTCAATGATTTAAAAAATCCTGTCAGTTTTCGACCAGGCTTAAGGCTATCTCATGTTGGTGCAGCCTCCACAAAGCTGAGAAACTGGAACCTAAGATGCAGCAATGTGCCACAAATTGTGCTTGCTTACGGTTTATCCTTCATGCTTCCAAACTTTCTTTTGGCCTCTCAGGCTCAAAAGTCTTGAGCACTTGGGACAAGCAAAGATGCCCCTAGGTGTCCTGGTCCTGAGCGAAGCATCTACTTTCCTTATTATATTGCTAGAGGAATCCTCCCGTCAGTTGATCCCATGAGGGTGGGTTTCAGTGTAGTGCGAGTTTTGCATGTGTTTTGGTGTGGAGTGGGGTGAAGGTTGGGGGGAATAGGTGTGAGGCACAGTGTGTGTCTGCTCTGGGGTTTCACTGTGGGGTGGAGTGTTTGTGGAGTTCTGTGGTGGGGTTGTAATTGTGGGGTGGAGTGTGTAGAAGGAATTTCAGTGTGTAGTGGGCAAAATGCAATGTGGGGCAGAGAGGAGTCAGCATGGAGTGGGTTTCAGTTTGGCACAGGGCTTCTAAAGTGCTTGCAGAGTAGGGTGAGGTTTTTTGTTTTTGAAATTTGCATGTTCTTTTTTTATATATAATTGTTATTTATTTTCCATTTAATAATATACATTCACATCATTATTATCCACTTTACCTCCCTGGCTCTTTAGAGCCTATTGACTTCCTTCCCTCCCGCCTCATGGCTTTCAAAATTAACCTTTATATCATTGCATTTTGTACGTTTTCTAATTCCAATTATGCTCATTACAAAGTAACTCAAAATTTAAATAAATATAGAAAGGTAGAAAACTTCTCATTACAAGTCTTCAGATAACCCTGCTAGTGATGCTTGCAAGAATCTTTCAGATACTGTATAAATTTACTCCAGTCTTTTTGGAATACTTGATCATGCTGGTTTCGGATTTTTCCTGTCAGCTTTGCCAGTTCTGCAAAGTCCATCATCTTCATCTGCCACTCTTCATTCATTGGTACTTCTTGTTGTTTTCCATTTGTTTCCTGGGGTGAGGTTTACAATGTGGGGGACATGTGTGGTTTTGGGGTGTGGATTCCTCTAGTGGTTTGAATATTTGACTGGTTAAACACACGACATGCATCTGACAGAAATTGCCACAGTCCTATCTCTCCACATGGCCTACATCACTGAGCTTTTTTAAGGAGGACCACTATCTTCCTTACAACTCTTCTGGTGGGGGGTGGTCAGTGTGTGGAGGGGTGTTTTCTGAGTGGGGCCTCAGTGTTGGGCCATGAGTTAGTGGTTTCTACTACAAGATGGAGTGTGAGTGTGTTGCATGGGAATGCATACATTCATGGCTATTGTGAATGTGGTCCCCCACAACAGTCTCTTAGATTTCCACATGTGTCCAAGACCCTCAAGTTGTTGATGACCACTTGTGTAACCACTGTACCACCCTGTCATGGAGAATAGTGGGTTCCATTAGTGGATCACTACTGATGTTTAGGAGGAATTTAAAAACATTTCTACTTATCCAGGCATTTGATAGCTGAAAGATATTCCTCCTGGCAAACTTATGTTTTTGTTTTAAAATACTTTTAGATGTTTTAATTATCCATTTTTTTTTAAAAAAAAAAAATCTATTGTTTTCATTTTTGTGTGTGTTTGGTGCCCCAGATTCCTTTGGGCAGAATATAAGATTGCTAAATAATAATAGCAATTACAATTAATGACAAATAATGCTAATTATTATTATTTAGATTTGTGCAAAAGTGATGTAAAACACTGATAGTACCTTGTGAGTCCAATGCCATGCCATATGGTTGCCCTCAATTTCTGTATGCAGTTGCATTTATAGAAGAGTCTTTGATTGAGAGGCGGAGATGGGCTTTTCACTTAATGTCCTCAAAGCCCCCTTGTCACCTTTGGGTGGGGGACTGCAGGGGAAAGAGGCAGAAATCCTCTCTTCTTGTCTTCTGTTAGCAAAGCCCTGCATTAGATCAAGTGCCCCTCTGCAAACAGATGGGCACAATTATATTCCAACCATAGATTTTCCCCTCCTTCTGCAAGATTTTTTTTTCAAGTTAACTGCCTTTCTAATGAGCCGCTATCTTGTTGCTTGTTCCATAATAAGTTAATGCAGAGATGTCAATAGCAGTTTCATATTTAAAGTTTTAATACTTTCTCTATTGACCAATGTAAGGCGTTTATTATTCAGTGAAATTGGTGTTATTTATCATTTTCTAATTAGTTTTAGTAGACTAATAAAGCAATTGATTTGTGTAGCATTCCCCCCCTCCCAGATTTGTGGAGCACTCTGATGTCCTCTTAATTAGGTGAAGCGAACGCTGCTTAGTAAATTATCTGGTCTGAAATTGTACTATAAAACTGCATCTCTCTCTCTCTCTCTATATATATATATATATAATATCAAATCAAATGGAGAAGAGTAGAGAAGCTACAAAAAGATAAGAAGGCTACAGACATTCCTGTTTGCCAGGCCCATCCATTTTCCTGAGATAGCAACCCTTGGTGTAAAGCGTGTTCTCATAAAAGAGAGAGCACGTGTTGCGGATGGGGCCGAACAAAACCCCCAGTTAGTGACCAGGCCATTGATGGCAATGGGCTGGAGCAGATTGGAAGAAGTTGTTACTGGGGAAAAATTGATGTTGCCAATTTAGGGGTGGGGTCAGACCCCTTATATAAGCAGGGTCCACAGCTTTCTCTTTCTCTTTCGCTGTGGACATCGGATCACATGGAGCACTTGGACTGTCTGGAGGACAGTGATGCAAACTTCTCATTGTCTGGTTACATTTCTTTATTTCCCCCTTCTTTTAATCCTCTTTAGTCCCTTAAATAATTTAATTCCCCTTTTTCCTGTTCAATTTCCCACTCCACCCCTTACCCTGCCCTGTGAGAAGATTCTCCCTGTATCTGTGGCTTGCCTTTCTTTCGCAAAAAGGTTTCCCCCATTTCTCCTGTTGTAAATTGTGGGGCTAGTCAGGGCTGTTCCCAGCTTAGCTGGAATCACTTTCGTTTATAGCACCCCGAAGGTTGGCTTTATTTGAGTGTGTGCAGCGCTGTTGGCCAAATTTTAATCTAGCCTTGGGCGGGAGCACTATTTTGAGTTCCTTTAATATTGCTATGAGACTAAGATTCTCAAGAGCAGAGGCATGGAGGCCTATTTGGCCTGTGCATAACTTCCGAGCCTAAGTATGCTACAGGTAGCAGTTAATTGTTAAGTCTCTGACCTCTCTATAAGAATGTACCTGCTTGCAGGCTCAGTTGCCGCTAATGTATATCTGAGGCAGACAGAGGGCGGCAGAGGCTCTCTGTGCCTCCAATGACTATGAGCACTCCGTATATGCTCTTGAACTATGCTGTTTCTGAACAAGTTTATTTTCTTTAAGTTTGTTTTGCCCTGATAGTGGCGACTGCCATTTTAGAGGCGAGCCATTGTGGTTTAGTGGCTAAAGTGTAGGACTAGGACCTGGGAGACAGGGTTCATATCCCCCTCTTAGCCATTGTTATAACAAAACAAAACAAACTGCTCCTTTTGGGCTATTCTATTGCTGGGTAGTTCGGCCCATTTGTGATAAAAGAACTTTGGGTTTCTTGAAGGGGTGCTTCCCTCTAAAAGGGCAAGCAGGGGTACCTGGACAAGCTGTGGGCTGCCTCAACTCTGCTATTTCACTGGAAACATTTATGCCTGGCCTAGCAGGTGATCCTAGGGCTTTGCCATAGAATTCGATGGCCTGGAAGCATTTCCGGCCTCAATAGTGTCCCCATGTGGTCCATGAAGCATTGGTTTCACCGGTTCCTTACATTGTTTAGTTTTTACAGACTATGACTGGGCTTCTGCAAATGCCTCAAGAGCTTGCCTCTCCTGCAGGGGATGACTTGTGGACGCCCCAGGTGTCTTCTTCCAGAAGGAAGCATCTTCGAAGGCTGCAATCCAGGAGGAGGGCAAAGAGGTGCAGGGATCATGATTCAGACATCACCTTGGACCTCTACAGGGGTCAGGGTGAGGCTGTCCTGGGTCTTTAGGGATCATCCTGGATAGCTCAGCTGGTCAGCGCATAGTGCCGGTAATGCCTAGGTTGCAGGATTGGTCCCTATATGGGACAGCTGCATGCTCCCCCATTGCTCTACCTGGACACTTAGGTCCAGTCTCGAGGGCCTTTTGGTGGTTCCCTCACTGCGAGGGATGTAACAGGCGCCACGTTTGCAATATGCAAGCGGGAGAAAGCACCTTTGTGTGCCCGCACTGCGGTTTGCTCTGTGTGTTGCATGGCTCAGCGCTGCACGGGCTGCATTTGCATTGCATTGCGTGAGAGATTTGCATTTGCATTGCACGGAGGTTGTGTGCATTGCACAGAGGGTGTGTGTGCATTGCACAGAGGGTGTGTGTGCATTGCACAGAATGTGTGTGTATTGCACAGAGTGTGTGTGCATTGCACAGAGGGTGTAGTGGCATTGCACAGAGTGTGTGTGTGTTTTTGTGTTGTTGTTTTTTTGCATTGCACAGAGAGTGCATTGCACAGAGTGTGTAGTTGCATTGCATGGAGGGTAATTGCATCGCACAGAGTGCGTTTTTGCATTGAACGGAGTGTGTAGTTGCATTGAACGGAGTGTGTAGTTGCATTGAACGGAGTGTGTAGTTGCATTGAACGGAGTGTGTAGTTGCATTGCATGGAGTGTAGTTGCATTGCATGGAGTGCGTTTTTGCATTGCACGGAGTGTGTAGTTGCATTGAACGGAGTGTGTAGTTGCATTGCATGAAGTGTGTAGTTGCATTGCATGGAGTGTGTAGTTGCATTGCATGGAGTTGCAATGCGTTTTTTGCATTGCACGAAGTGTGTTTTTGCATTGCACTGAGTGTGTAGTTGCATTGAACGGAGCGTGTAGCTGCATCGCACGGAGTATAGTTGCATTGCTTGGTTTGTGTGTGCACTGCACGGAGTGTGTTTTTTGCATTGCACAGTGTGTGTCTGAAAAGGAAGCTGGCTCGGCGGCAGTTTTGTCGGGACTTTTTTAGGGGTTCTGGCCAGCGTCGGCCCTGTAAATTTACGTATTATGATGGCAGCACAAGATGCCCCCTGCCCAAGCGGGGCTGGAAGCTGGCAAGCAATAGCTCAATACCTTTTGCCCATATTCCATTTTATTTAGGGATCCAGTTGGATATCGTTGCTACAACATACCACTTGCCTATGGAGAAGCTGTCTGCCTTGAAGGAAGTTATTTTGTAATACTTCCTCTGTAGCAAGTGATGCTTCATCAGATCCGATCTTGCTGGGTCACTTAATTAATCTTGCATGCAGAGTGGTTGCCCCAGGCCGCCCCTTCCCTTCCCACTAGGCCAGGCTGCCTGCGGCCTGAGGTCCCCTTACCTTTCTCATGCAATGGTTGCAATTCCTAAATGTTGAGGTCCCCTTACCTTTCTCATGCAATGGGATCTCATGCAATGGTTGCAATTCCTATATGTATGCAATAGTAGTTGGCCATGGCAGGATACTTGCACAGGGATTTTCAGGTTCATGCTGATGCTGCTGGATCTTTCCCCTTTGGTTTTTTATTTCAGGGGCTGCTGGTGTGCAAAGCTATGGCCTCAAGCCCGGTATGGTGAGGCAATCATGTGACCTAACGTTTGAGTTTTCCCCATAGTAGTAGCAGTTCACATGTGGCCCGAGGAGTTCAGTGACCATCGGATCTGCTTTTGGTCTGATAACCAGGTAGTGGTGAGCGTCTTGGCTAAACAGTTCTCACGCTCCAGCAGAGTCTCCGCCCCTCCGCTCATGCTTTTGAGCTGCACCGCTTAAGGTTTAATATTGTGCTTTCTGCTCTCCTGATTACGGGATCCTCTAATGATGTCTCTGACACTCTATCCCATTTTCAGATTGAGCGCTTCAGATCCTGGGCTCCAGACACTCAGCTACTGCCAGACTTTTCCAGACCACCTGTGGCATTTTGACAACAATTAGTAATTACAGAGAGCAGCAGCTTCCATTTCCCCTTCTGCTTTTAGCTCTTATGGGAAGGCCTGGATGGATTTCTTAGCCTTAAGCTGGCAGTCCTCGGCCATTCAGATGAACTGGCCCCCATCCTCTGAGCAGATCCTGCAGTATTTGGTCCACCTGCCGCAGATTGGGCGTGCTGTTATAACTATAAGAATTCAGTCCGCTGCAATGTCTGTTATACAGAAGCTTTATTTTTCAGAGACCCTTGCATAAAGTTTGTAATGCGCAGGGCCTTGGAAGGTTGGAATAGGCTCCAACCTCATAGGACAGTGGGCAGGAAGTCGGTCAATTTTACCTATGCAGGATCTGCAACAAGTTAAAACTTGTCTGCTGGTTAAAGATCAAGGCGAGACTCCTTTCAGTATTCCATTGCATTTTGGGCACTGAGGGTTGGGGAAATGATTGTTGGAGCCAGCACAGGGCTGAGAGTCTGAAGGCTTATTGCTTCAGGACTTTTCCTTATCTGCTTTGGAGCTTGTCATTAGAGTTGGGAACTCTAAAACAGACTTAGTGGGCAGGAGTGCCACAATCAGGCTTCCCATTACAGATGAGGAGGGCCCTTGCACGGTTATGGATACCAGAAAAAATTGGCTTTTCATTCCCCTGGGGGCTGGCCCACTCCTAGTGCATGAAAATGGGTTCCCATTAGCCAGGCATTAATGTGCTTACATCGTGCACCAGTTATTACAGCCTGCGGCTTGCCTACCACTGGACACGCCTCATTCCTTCCGAATAGGGCTGCTGCAACGGCTGCACACTGGGGGTCTGTCAGTAGACAGGATTTTGAATACGGGTCATTGGAAGTCTGACGCTGACAAGGGTTATATCAGGAAGTGTCACAATGATGTCTGTGCTGATGCTTGTCTGTTATTTCCTTTTCTCATAGGAGCAGCTGTGCACATTTGGGCCACAGCATTGTAGACTGGGCTGGCAAGCGCGCTGACAAGTCTGGACTGGGGCGCCATCTCAGTCTTCCTGCCCATGTGGACATATACTGGATGTCCAGATGGGGAATGCTTTGGGAGGACGTCCTTCCTTTGGTGCGGTCGAGTATGACCTGTGCAGGTCCTCCCGCAGTGCTGGTGGTACAGCTAGGCGGGAATGATTTGCCGTCTTCCTCCAGCATAAGTTTGCATTCCTGCATGCAAGAGGGCTTGGATTGAGTTGATGGCAGCTCTCCCTGGACTCAAAATAATTTAAGGCATTTGGTTCAAGGTGGTCTGGAAGGGGGGTTGGAGCACCTGTCCCCTCCAATGCGCAAAGATATTCCATTAAAGGAAACCAAGGATTTGCCATGCTTTGGCAACCCCCTTTCGAGGGGTAGGGCCACGCAAGAGTCCCTGGGAGCATTTGGGGTGAGCTTGAGTCTGATCCTGGTTCATTGCTCCCCCACGCTGTTTACTTGTTCTGACGATATGGTGGGGCCCAGTCGTCAGTGCTGCTCTGCTGAGGTCAGATGCAGCTAGTCGGGAAACAATGCCTAGACAAACTACCACCGAGCAGGCCAGAAAGCATGTTAATATGGCGGTGGAAAATAAAATAAAATAAATAAAGTAAATTAAATTAAATAAAATAAAATAACATATAAAATAAAATAACAAATAAAATAAAATAGGTCCTTGCTTTAGGTGGTTCTGTGATATTGCACCCTGCTATTTTCTTCAAGACTGTTCCCCTCTTTGGGGCAGATGGGGGGTGCATCTTTCCCCTATGGGGAACGACACCTGGCGGGATGCGATTGCCTTGGGATTCATTGCTCCCCCACAATGTTGCTGGTACTGACGATATGGTGGGGCCCAGTCGTCAGTGCTGCCCTGCTGAGGTCAGGTGCAGCTAGTCAGGAACCAGTGCCTAGACAAACTACCACCAAAGAGGCCGGTAAGCATGTTAATAAGGAAGTGTAAAATAATAAAATAAAATAAATAAAGTAAAATAAAATAAAGAATAATAAAATTCTTCAGGTCGGGCTGCTATCCGTATCTGGATAGTAGGGCACAGTATTGTGCATTGGGCTGCGGACAGAGCTCGTCAGTCTGGACTGGGCGATGGCCTGGGCTTTCCGCAGCACGTACAGGTGTCCTGGATCTCCAGAAGGGGGATGCTGTGGAGGGAATTCTTACCTCTCATGCAACGGCGTGTCCTACGGTTTGGCCCTCCTTCGGCGATCATGGTGCAGCTCGGGGAGAACGATATGGTTTCCTCTTCCTGCTATGGGCTGCGTGCTGCCATATTACAGGACCTTGGAGAGCTGGCGGCACTGGTGCCGTCAACTAAGCTAATTTGGTCACAGCTATTGCAACGCCACATTTGGCGAGGTAGTCCTTGCCCAGCCGCCACCGAACGTGTAAGGAAGCGGATTAATTCTGCGGCAAGCAAGCTGGTGGTGAATCTGGGCGGGTCTGTGATCCCTCACCCTCTGATTTCATTCAAGGCGATTGAATTTTATAGGGATGACGGGGTTCATCTCTCACCAGTTGGGAATGATGTGTGGTTGGATGCTATGGTGTCCAGGCTGAGGGTGTGGCTTAATTTGTGAGTGGTTGGCGGCGAGCGTAAGGGCTCGAATGGCGGTTAGGCATTGGTTAAAATTGGTTGGTGGAGGGGTATGGATTGGCTGTGCCTGCCCCTCCAATGCTGCTGCAGACGGGTATTCCGTTAAAGGAATTCTGAAGCTTACCATCCCCCTCGTCCAAACCCTGACGGCAGGGTGCGGGCCGTGTAAGCTTCAAGGAACATGCGCGGAGCAGTGAGAGTCTGTGACGCAGCTCCATCTGACTCTGACCATGTTTCCTCCGGGACTGGCTACGGAGTCAGTGCTGTCCCCCCAAGGCGGGGGGGGGGGACAGGTAGTCATAACCAATGCCTAAGCAACCACTCTCAATTTGTATAAAAATAAAGTTGTGGCCAAAATTATGCCAAAAACCTTAAACAAAAATTACGTGTGATGTCTGAGTTATTGGGGTAGGGGTTTTGGGGGACCTCAGCACGCAAAGCGTGTTCTCATAAAAGAGAGAGCACGTGTTGCGGATGGGGCCGAACAAAACCCCCAGTTAGTGACCAGGCCATTGATGGCAATGGGCTGGAGCAGATTGGAAGAAGTTGTTACTGGGGAAAAATTGATGTTGCCAATTTAGGGGTGGGGTCAGACCCCTTATATAAGCAGGGTCCACAGCTTTCTCTTTCTCTTTCGCTGTGGACATCGGATCTCCCGCCCGCCCTCCCTTGATTTGGGCTTGCGCTTTGACCTTGCTCTGCCTGTCATGGGGTCGTTCGCCTTGGTGCGGGGGCCCAGTAGGAATTTGTCCAATTGGCTGATTAGTGCGTGCCTTTTGGGTTTTGCCTACTGCTTAGCAAATCGTCACAACTTGTAAGGTTGGCGGTTAGGCATTGGTTAAAATTGGTTGGTGGAGGGGTATGGATTGGCTGTGCCTGCCCCTCCAATGCTGCTGCAGACGGGTATTCCGTTAAAGGAATTCTGAAGCTTACCATCCCCCTTGTCCAAACCCTGACGGCAGGGTGCGGGCCGTGTAAGCTTCAAGGAACATGCGCGGAGCAGTGAGAGTCTGTGACGCAGCTCCATCTGACTCTGACCATGTTTCCTCCGGGACTGGCTACGGAGTCAGTGCTGTCCCCCCAAGGCGGGGGGGGACAGGTAGTCATAACCAATGCCTAAGCAACCACTCTCAATTTGTATAAAAATAAAGTTGTGGCCAAAATTATGCCAAAAACCTTAAACAAAAATTACGTGTGATGTCTGAGTTATTGGGGTAGGGGTTTTGGGGGACCTCAGCACGCAATGCATTTTTATTCAACAGTTTACAGTGTGAGATGACATATTATTTCAGACCTCAGCGAGTGAGCATAACCAAATGCTTTGGTGCCATGGAGATGGCTGCAATATTTATGGCAATTTTAATAAAACTTAATCTGTTGTTTAAATGGAAAGAGTAGGCTTCAAAGGGAGCAAGAACGCTCAACTACTTGAAAGCCAGGGCCAAATAAATAGCAATGCTTTTGAATGAAAAGATTAACATTAATTGGGGTCGAGGTTAAACAAATCTCAGATGAATAAGCCATTAATTAGCTGTAAATGGGAGAGAAATAAATAATATAGCATAACATTAAGGAAGTTAGCCAAGAAGGCTTTAGTTAGGATTCGGAGATCTTGTAAAATGTTATATCTCTAATTACCTATAATCCCTTTCTTAGAAGTCCCATCTCCTTTAAAATTATGTGTCCGGGATTAATTTTAGAGTGCCATAAGAAATATGTAGAGATATACAACAGCCAAAGACAGCAAAGATAAGACATAAATGTGCTGCTACAGCAATATCTGATGTTATCTCTATACTTAGAGCACTGTTTTTGTAAACACTTCATTAATTATCTCCAATGTACATGCTGGGTGACTGGCATTTTATATTTTTTTCCTTGCATTTATAGAGCTCCCTGCAAGCTCTGTTCCACAGATCAACAAGGCCACCTACAGGGTAGCAGTCACAATCAGGGGGACAATTCTGAAACATGATCAGCTTCATAGCATTTTGCAGACCTACATCTAGATGAAACATGCATCAGAGGCCCTCTCCCTACATATATTCAGCATATCTTCTGAACAAAACCTCTGGGTGTACAAACTGTAAGGATGAAAGCTTTATATCGGCAATTGAGAATCATGCCAAAAAATAGAGGGGCATAAGACACTGTCTTCTACTGAGTCATACCACTGGCCCATCTAGCTGAGTTTTGTCTGCATTGCATATATTCTTACCGCCAAGTATCGATAACTATCCTAGGCAAATCTAAAAGTGACCAAGTGCTTCAACAAATAGGGGAGAGAGTTTGAACCACATCTAATGTATAATTTCCTATAAATTCATGAAGAGATCTCTCAAAGAATGAGAACTTCACAAGTTTTCCTCCCATGGCTTCCTCAAGGGGCATATTTAATTTCATTCGTGTTTTCAGAAACTAGTATGTGTACAGAAATAGAGACAGGAGAACACTGAGTGTTCTACTTTCAAGTTGAAACATGCTGGTTAGTCAGTGTGCTTTTTAACCATATTTCATGGTTCAGGCTGTAAGTAGTGTAAAGCCAATTTGTATGGGCTTATTTTTTTGTCTTCCCTACAGCGTCAAGTTAATAAGCTTCCTAGCTTCAAGCACTTACAACGTTTATGTCCAAGATAAGAAGGTTCAGCTGAGACGCCATCATAAAGAAGAGTTGGAAGAGGTCTAGAACTGCGTTGGGAAACTGAGAGATATTTTTAAGATCGACTTTCTGTTATGACAACTACACAAACACTATGTATATTTCATTATGTGTATACAATGAAACAGTTCTTCAGGAGTGGCCATATTACTGCCTCCTTTAAGGCAGCTAGAGAACAGCCTCAGGCCTCAACTCAAAAGGATATTGTAGACTTGGAAAAGTTCACAAAAGGGCAACCAAAATGATCAAGGGAATAGATCAACTCCCCAAAGAAGAGAGGTTGCAGCATTGGGGTCTTTGTACTATAGAGAAAAGGTGAGTCAGAGGTGACATGATAGAAGTGTACAACATTATATATGACTTGGAGAAAATGGATAGGGAAAAGTTTTCTCCCTCTCTCATAGAACTCATGGACAGTCAATGAAGCTGAATGCTGGAAGATTCATGATGGAAAAAAGAAAATACTTCTTCACATAGCATGTAATTCAACTATGGAACTAGCTCCCACAGGAGGCAGTGATGACCACCATGTAAAAGGGATTGGAAAAGTTCATGGTATTAATGGGAGAAAAGCAATGACAAACCTAGACAGCATCTTAAAAAGTAGAGACATCACCTTGCCAACAAAGGTCTGTATAGTAAAAGCTATGGTTTTCCCAGTAGTGATGTATGGAAGTGAGAGCTGGACCATAAAGAAGGCTGATCGCCAAAGAATGGATGCTTTTGAATTATGGTGCTGGAGGAGACTCTTGAGAGACCCATGGACTGCAAGAAGATCAAACCTCTTCATTCTGAAGGAAATCAGCCCTGAGTGCTCACTGGAAGGACAGATTGCGAAGCTGAGGCTCCAATACTTTGGCCACCTCATGAGAAGAGAAGACTCCCTGGAAAAGACGCTGATGTTGGGAAAGATGGAGGGCACAAGGAGAAGGGGACGACAGAGGACGAGATGGTTGGATAGTGTTCGCGAAGCTACCAGCATGAGTTTGACCATACTGTGGGAGGCAGTGGAAGACAGGAGGGCCTGGCGTGCTCTGGTCCATGGGGTCACGAAGAGTCGGACACGACTAAACAACTAAACAACGACAACAATGACCACCAGTCATGATGGCTGTGCTCTGCTTCCACAGCAGGAGGCAGTAATGTTTCTGAGTAACATTTGTTGGCAACTGCAGGAGGAGAGATTTCTCTTGTGCTCAGGTCCAGCTTGCCAGTTTGCCACACGGCTGGTTGGCCCCAGTAAGCACAGGATGCTGGACTTAGATGGGCCACTGGGCTGATCTAACAGACTCTTCTTCCATTCTCAGCAACTGTTGTTGTTCTCTTTGCAGGGACCGTAAGGACAAAAGCAAGATGAAGACAACAAGATCGCCTCCAGACAACCTGATGATTGAATATTTTCCCTGACTTGTTTGCGTGGAGGTTAGAAAACTGGATATATGTTGAGCATCCATTCTGATTTGTTCGCAGTGAGATTGGATGATGTAAGTGAATGGTGCCTGACACTTTTAGTCTGTTTCCCCATTTCTTTCCTTATTGCATAAAGTCTGATCTGAGGAGAAGTGGGTTTGTTGGGCAAGAGCTCCATCTTTAATTGCACCACCTGGATTTGGGGTTATGTGACTGAATCCCACCTGAAAACAGCAAAAGTGCTGCAAGTTTGTGCCAGCAAGTCTTCTGGATTGTCTTATAGAACATGACCCAGAAATGCGCAGACACTGCATTCCTCTTAACACTTGCTCTTATGTTAGTTTTCACATTCAGGCATAAGCTATAGCATTCCTGGGATGTTTTCCTGCCGCCCCCCATTATGGCTTTATTAAGTAGAGCAAACATTACTCAGCTACCATATGATACTATATTCTTCCTTAAAATTTTAATATTGAGCACGAAGCTTTATATTACCTGTGCACTGGTAGAAAAATCAATGTACTAATAACACACTACACTATTTGATTTTATATCAGATCTAGTCCTCATGTGACCACTTTAATAGCTAGGACTTTTGCCCCTTTCAACAAGTAAAACAATTAAATGGGTCTCACGCTCTTGGAGACTAAAATAGTTTTTTAAAAAATCAATTCCATTTATGTAGCCTATTATGTCAACTTTGTCTACAGAATATATTTAAAGGGGGGGGGATAATTCTTGCTGTTATACATTGCCTGTAGCTGAACGGAGAAAGACTTGAATACTTGAATCTATTAGAACTCATACCTACAGAGAATTATAATTAGAGAAGAAAGAAGGCTATGCGGTGTCCTAAATGGAATTTTTCAGCTCAACGGTCTGAACAGTTATTTCTCACAAACCTGTAGCACACGGCCACTTATTCATAGCTCTTAATATTTTCGAATGTGCAGGTGACAAGTTACTTTTCTTCCTAACAGTAAACAAGTATATTGATTAAATTGTTGATGGCTGTTGTGCAGAAAGGCTGTCACGAAGAAAAGGGCGAGCTCTTGTTCTGTGCTGCCCAAAGGCCAAGGCCAAGGTATAATGGGCTTAAATTGCAGGTCGATAGAGTTCTGTTGAGCAGGAAGAGAAATGTCTTAATGGCAGGAGCAGTTTGATACTTAGGGGAATATTGGATTAGTTTCCCTGATGCTAGTACTTCCCATTTTCACACTACAGTGCCCATCATGTTGTGGAACTGTGGCTTTTTGAAGAGTGTAATTTTCCATCACACCAGTGATAATGCCTCTGTTCCTCCATCCTTTTTGCATGTTTTCCCGTGCTTTCTCCATGAAAACAGTGAGGGGACACTATGTGTCAGTATATTGCCCCAAATGAAATCACTTTACTCCTGTGATTTTCTGGGTTAAGGGGACCGCCAACATATTTTTTTCTGGAATCAAGTAACATGGACACTAAACACTAAACTTGAGCTATATTCCATTTGTTTTCTGGAAGTTGTGTGAAAGCTAAAATATAATGCAGGAACTAAAAGTTTAGAGAAACATCGAGGAAGTGGAATAAACTGTTGTGCCAATACAACCTGAACTCAAATGTAGCCCTTTGCATCACCAGAAGAAAACCCTGTGGCCCAGGGGCCACAAACAGCCATTGGCCACTCCCTGTGTCGGCCCCTGAGGAGCCCTTTCACTTTTCCCTCCATCCAGCTGTTCAGCTGTCAACTAGCAGTCAGGCAAGATGGTTTGCCTCTTCTGCTATTAGCAAGTTGATGCGTTGGGCTACATAATAATCACTATGGTGGGAAAGCTTTTAACTGATACATCTGAAATTGCTCTCTGAGTTGCTGTCTCATGAGTTGATAACAGCAGTTTTGGAACAGTGATCTTAGTATGATCAGGACCACTGGGATGGGGAAAGCTAACACTGGGGAAGATGTTAATGCTGGGAATCACTTGGGGGCCAAACTAAGAAGGAAAACTGAATATGTGAGTGTCAACTGAGTGTGTCTTCATGGCCATGCCCACCACCAACATCAGCTCTGTCACTGGCATGTGACACTCACCTAGCACCGGAAGACCAAGGCCTTCAGGGGCAAAAAGGTGGCCCTCACTCCTGCTATGTCTCACTACTCAGAGGTAAGTCCAGTTGAATTATACCCAGGTGTGTGGATAGGATGGGGTGTCCCTCACAAGACATCTTCAGACAGGGCTTGGACAGTTATCTGTTGAAGATGTTCTAGCTCTGGATTTCCTGGATTATTACATTTTTATTCATATTTTAAAAATTATATACCTCCATAACATAAAATATCTGGGTGATGCACAACAATGTGTATGCATTAAAATAGAAAATGTCCTTAAAGCAGTACAAAGTCAAGCTGGAAAACCTCGCATTGGCCCCTCCAGCTCTGATTCTGAGACTGAAATCCTATTAGCTTTTATTTGAACTACAGTCGGACCAAGCCAACATGGCAGCCTTCGCCAACCTGCTGCCCTCCAAATATTTTGGACTACAACTCTCATCAACCCCGGCCAGTAATGCCATCAGTCTGGGATGATGGAAGTTGCAGTCTAAAATGTCTGTATGGCCACAGATTGGGGAAGATTATATATCTCAAATCAGGCTGCATATGTGAGATGTGCCTAATGAGATGTGTGCAGTGATTAAGGTTATATAGATTGTTCCTAGTATGATATAATGGCTGCAGTATAATTTTATTATATAAATATTTGGCATAAACTATAACTATTTTGTTATTTTCAGCACCTTGCTTTACCTATGTTCATAGTTCAGTTACATTACAGTATTTCATCCTCTTTCCTGTACTGTTTTTCTTTCTGGGCACATCTTCTGATTGCACATATACCAGTTTGTAGTTTTTGTATATTTGAAATCTAAGGAAGATGTCTTAATATAAACATCTAAAGGAGGTAATTTCCCATAGCTGAGAGTTAGGGGGTGAGAGCCACCCCCATCCCATTTCCAGTAGAAAATAACAGCTAGAAACTCAAGTGTTTCTGCAGTTAACTGGTTATGATTTTCAAATGTGATATTGCTGGTCAATTGCTATAATATAATATCATTCATAGTATATTATCATAGCCATAGCGGTAACTAAAGCAATTTAATAAAGGCAAGTTAATTGTCTTACGTCCTATATTGGTTCATTTGGGGGAGGGATGTCATGTTCCGCTGCCATGCCACCAGGGTAATGTCAGAATTAAACAATGAGAAATCTGGCTATGCTTTAAGGCATTATTACATTTTTATAAAGGTGGATTTAATTAGTCCACATGAGTAACTAGAAAGCCAGAATTTCATATTAAGTAGGCTTTATTGGATTAATCTACTGTATCAAACACAAATTCCCTTTCCCTCATCATCATTTTAAAGAGGGGAATAGGAAGCTAGGAAATTTCCTATGATAGAGAGATATAATTAAATTTAATATAAATGTAAATTAGTAATTTAAAACTTTGAAATTAGTGTGTGGGCCAGTTGACCATGAGCCAGCCCATTTGAACTTCACTTGGCAGGCAGTTGTATTTTGATCTGTTTGCCATGAGGTAATAAGGTCATGCCAGTACACACCTAAACAATGCAGCAATCCATAGAATAAGTTCTTAAAAGTCCTGGAACTAGGACAAACCAGCAAGTAATCAAAAAGCGGTATCAAATGTAACATAGAAGAAACAAAATCCCAATTTTGAACCAGTGAAGCATCAAAAATGATAAGTGACTACAGGTACTACAATTTATTCATTATTGTTATAATACATTTTTTTTAAAAAAAACCACAATCAACAACTGCTTTAGCGGCATGTACAGTCTGTCAGCAAATGCTTTTGATCACTTAACTTGCACAACAACACATGGAAGACATGAAACATGGCAGTTATTTCATGGGGTTTTTATTTTTGTGGGAGGAGTAAGCTTTTAATGTTTAATGTTCTTTCATCTTCTTTATTGGAAAAGTCTCAGTGACAAGGACATTCTTGTAGGGTGCAGAATGGGGCAGGGTAAGTTTCTGCTGACGTGTGGTGCATAGAATCATGACACCCACATCAATTGGGGGTTGCCTATATTCATGCACACCACCTTGGGCTCTTGAGATGAATGTCGGGATATAAGTGTAATCAGTAAATAATTAAAGTGCTCCCTCTTTGTTGCACTACTGGTTTTGTTGCGTAATCAGTTTTCTTGGTCTGACTAATTGTGCATTGTCACAATTGAATGCCAAAGCCAAGGACCAGTAGCATCCATTGAAAGAGTTCCCTGGAAAACTACCCCAAGGATGTGAGATGATGATACTCAAAGCTGATTGTTGTTGTTTTTGCTCATTTTACTTGCTGTTATTCAGGGTCTCCTTTTTGCTTTTTTGGGCTGGGCCTCTGTGCCTCTCTAAGTTGTACTTAGCAGGTAGAAATCCAGCCGGTGGACTCTTTGCAGCCACTATGCCAGGGACCATTACCTGCTGAATTTTTGCCTGCCATCTAACTGTTAAAAGAGACAGAAAGAAGGTGAAAATCCTGTTAAGGAGAGGCTCTGTCATGAGTCTGAGCACTGCTGTCTGTTCTCCATCCAAGTGGAACCTATGAATAAAAATGTGCTTAACTACGATCTGAATGTGGTGTACTAATGACCTTTTCCTTAATAAAGGGTAAGAGTCTAAACATTAAATAATTGAATTGCCTTTGCGTGCAATTATTTTACTTTATTGTTCCCACAAAACTGGCCGGCTTTGATATAATTGTTTTACAGCTAACAAAGGCAAGGTCATATTAGCAAATGTGTTCCTTTTTCATATCACTGGAATTATAATATGAGACCTACAGATATATAAAAAGATCATTTTACTGTCACACTATAGACTAGTTCAAGGGTAATCAGGCATATTTCAATCCACTAAATCTTAATTTCGAGGGAATCTGAAGTTACCAGAAAAACAAAATTTGATGGAAAAGCAAAACCTAACTTGTGTTAGCTCTGCTGCTTCATTACAGTAGAAAATGCTGCAATTAAAAGTCCTATGGAAGATTTCAATAAACTTTGGCCAGACACAGAAAGTTGTGTTTTATGAAGCTAGGCCACTGGTCTGTCTAGTTCAGTACTGACTATATCAGGCATAGGCAAACTCGGCCCTCCAGATGTTTTGGGACTACGGTTCCCATCATCCCTGGCCACTGGTCCTGTTAGCTAGGGCTCATGGGAGTTGTAGTCCCAAAAACATCTGGAGGCCCGAGTTTGCCTATGCCTGGATTATATCTACTGGCAGCAGCTCTCCAGGGCTTCAGTTTTCAACAAGAGCTTCTCTCAGCCCAACCTGGAGATGCTGAGAATTGAGTTTCAGGCCTTTCACATGTAATTAATGTTCTTTACACTGAGCGATGGACTTTTCTGAGCTCAACCACCATAGTTTCACCCGCTTATTTTCATGCAAACCTCGAGTACACAATAGCCAGGTACAAAAGACCTGGCCAAGCGTTCAGTGCATTTATGGAGACGCATATGCTGCCCCATACATCTTAAAAAGCAAGACAGTTTGAGCGTATTACACCGATCCTGGTTAAACTGCACTGGCTACCAATTAGTTTCTGGGCCTAATTCAAAGTGCTGCTTTTGACCTATAAAGCCTTAAATGGCTCAGGACTTCATGGACCTCATGGACTGCCTATTTCCATATGAACCTACCCAAATCCTGAAAACATCTTCTGAGGTCCTTCTTCATGTGCCTCCTCCTCAAAAGGTCAAGAGGGTGACAACACAAGAACGGACCTTCTTTGCAGTGGCTCCCCGTCTGTGGAATGCTCTCCCCAGGGAAGGTCGCATGGTGCCTTCATTATATACCTTCAGGCACCAGGCAAAAATGTTCCTTTTTAACCAGGTCTTTGGTTGATCAGATTTAGAAACTATGCCCTTTTATAATGTTTTTTTTTGAGGGGGGGCTATTGGGTTGTTCTTTTTATTTTTATTATGTATTTTGTGGTCTTATATCTTGATTTTATTCTTTGAGACCCCCGGGTATAGGGCGGTATATAAATTCAATATTCTTTAAAAAGCATCCCTTACCTACACTGAATCTTGAGGAGCTTCCCATATACACAGCTGGTGTGGACAACACATAGAGGAGCTTAAGTGTTTGCATAACATGCACATATACCCATGGGGTCCTTACTATGTATATGTGCACCTATACCTACGGGACTGCCTCTCCTGGTATGTCCCATGGAGGACCTTATAGTCTTCAAACAAAAACATCTTGGAGATCCCAGGCCACAGGGAGGTTAGGCTGGCCTCAGCCAGAGCCAGGGCTTTTTTGGCCATGTCCCCGATCTGGTGGAATGCTCTGGCACAAGACATCTTGACAAGGACTGCTCTGCTGCCCAGGAAGACTCCCCTGTGGTGAGTGCCTGAGGGCCCTGCTCTTGCCGCTTACCATCTGGCTTGGGGCGGGGCCTGGGGCCTCACAAGGACTGCTCTGCTGCCCAGGAAGACTCCCCTGTGGTGAGTGCCTGAGGGCCCTGCTCTTGCCGCTTACCATCTGGCTTGGGGCGGGGCCTGGGGCCTCACAAGGACTGCTCTGCTGCCCAGGAAGACTCCCCTGTGGTGAGTGCCTGAGGGCCCTGCTCTTGCCGCTTACCATCTGGCTTGGGGCGGGGCCTGGGGCCTCACAAGGACTGCTCTGCTGCCCAGGAAGACTCCCCTGTGGTGAGTGCCTGAGGGCCCTGCTCTTGCCACTTACCATCTGGCTTGGGGCGGGGCCTGGGGCCTCACAAGGACTGCTCTGCTGCCCAGGAAGACTCTCCTGCGTGAGTGCCTGAGGGCCCTGCTCCTTCTTGCCACTTACCATCTGGCTTGGGGCGGGGCCTGGGGACTCACAAGGACTGCTCTGCTGCCCAGGAAGACTCCCCTGTGGTGAGTGCCTGAGGGCCCTGCTCTTGCCACTTACCATCTGGCTTGGGGCGGGGCCTGGGGCCTCACAAGGACTGCTCTGCTGCCCAGGAAGACTCTCCTGCGTGAGTGCCTGAGGGCCCTGCTCTTGCCACTTACCATCTGGCTTGGGGCGGGGCCTGGGGCCTCACAAGGACTGCTCTGCTGCCCAGGAAGACTCCCCTGTGGTGAGTGCCTGAGGGCCCTGCTCTTGCCGCTTACCATCTGGCTTGGGGCGGGGCCTGGGGCCTCACAAGGACTGCTCTGCTGCCCAGGAAGACTCCCCTGTGGTGAGTGCCTGAGGGCCCTGCTCTTGCCGCTTACCATCTGGCTTGGGGCGGGGCCTGGGGCCTCACAAGGACTGCTCTGCTGCCCAGGAAGACTCCCCTGTGGTGAGTGCCTGAGGGCCCTGCTCTTGCCACTTACCATCTGGCTTGGGGCGGGGCCTGGGGCCTCACAAGGACTGCTCTGCTGCCCAGGAAGACTCTCCTGCGTGAGTGCCTGAGGGCCCTGCTCCTTCTTGCCACTTACCATCTGGCTTGGGGCGGGGCCTGGGGACTCACAAGGACTGCTCTGCTGCCCAGGAAGACTCCCCTGTGGTGAGTGCCTGAGGGCCCTGCTCTTGCCACTTACCATCTGGCTTGGGGCGGGGCCTGGGGCCTCACAAGGACTGCTCTGCTGCCCAGGAAGACTCTCCTGCGTGAGTGCCTGAGGGCCCTGCTCTTGCCACTTACCATCTGGCTTGGGGCGGGGCCTGGGGCCTCACAAGGACTGCTCTGCTGCCCAGGAAGACTCCCCTGTGGTGAGTGCCTGAGGGCCCTGCTCTTGCCACTTACCATCTGGCTTGGGGCGGGGCCTGGGGCCTCACAAGGACTGCTCTGCTGCCCAGGAAGACTCTCCTGCGTGAGTGCCTGAGGGCCCTGCTCCTTCTTGCCACTTACCATCTGGCTTGGGGCGGGGCCTGGGGACTCACAAGGACTGCTCTGCTGCCCAGGAAGACTCCCCTGTGGTGAGTGCCTGAGGGCCCTGCTCTTGCCACTTACCATCTGGCT
Source organism: Podarcis vaucheri (assembly GCF_965113315.1). Classification (NCBI taxonomy): domain Eukaryota; kingdom Metazoa; phylum Chordata; class Lepidosauria; order Squamata; family Lacertidae; genus Podarcis; species Podarcis vaucheri. Next base: position 36,575,119 of record NC_138748.1, on the reverse strand, counting down.
TGGGGCGGGGCCTGGGGCCTCACAAGGACTGCTCTGCTGCCCAGGAAGACTCTCCTGCGTGAGTGCCTGAGGGCCCTGCTCTTGCCACTTACCATCTGGCTTGGGGCGGGGCCTGGGGCCTCACAAGGACTGCTCTGCTGCCCAGGAAGACTCCCCTGTGGTGAGTGCCTGAGGGCCCTGCTCTTGCCACTTACCATCTGGCTTGGGGCGGGGCCTGGGGCCTCACAAGGACTGCTCTGCTGCCCAGGAAGACTCTCCTGCGTGAGTGCCTGAGGGCCCTGCTCCTTCTTGCCACTTACCATCTGGCTTGGGGCGGGGCCTGGGGACTCACAAGGACTGCTCTGCTGCCCAGGAAGACTCCCCTGTGGTGAGTGCCTGAGGGCCCTGCTCTTGCCACTTACCATCTGGCTTGGGGCGGGGCCTGGGGCCTCACAAGGACTGCTCTGCTGCCCAGGAAGACTCTCCTGCGTGAGTGCCTGAGGGCCCTGCTCCTTCTTGCCACTTACCACCTGGCCTAGGGAGGGCCTGACAGGCCTCACAAGGACTGCTCCTGCCACTTACTATCTGGCCCAGGGTGGGGCCTCACAAGGATGGTTGTTGCCATTGATGCTGCTACTGCCCAGGAGGACCCGGAGGAGTGCAGAGCCCTTTTTAACATGTTTTGTTTTGTTTTTGTTTTTTAATATTTCCTTTCCTTTTCGATTCTATATATGGGGTGGGATGGATGTTTGGGTGGGCTGGGGAATTTGTTAGATTTTGATGAATTTGTAATTTTAGCAGTTTTTGTTTGTATTGTTGTATTGTTTTCTGGGTTGTTTTTGTTTTTTGTTTTTACTGTTTTAAGGTTTTATTGTTCTAGGCTGCGAAAGAATAATATTAATTGCCATCAATGGAGGCCACTATGAGGCCTGGGATTGCTACCGTGGAGGGGCGAGGGAGGTATGGCGGTGGGGGCAGATGTTACAGGCGAAGGGGATTGAGATATGGATACGCTCGTACCCTTTCCAATCTGCGCCCCATCCCGAGGGACGAGGGTAGGGTGAGCAAGGATTACTCACCTCCGTCACTGGTGCTGTGCAATGCCAGGTCTATAGGCAATAAAACCGCCACCCTGCGAGATTTCTTTATCTCGCAGGGGGTCGACCTGGCTTGTGTGACGGAGACCTGGGTGCGCGAAGGGGCAACAGTTACCTTACGAGAGATGGCGCCCCCGGGTTTCTCTGTCCTCCACCAGTCGCGGACTGTGGGCCGGGGGGGAGGGGTGGCATTATTAATCCGGGAAGATTGTCCTTTCAGGGCTCTACCATCGCCATCGATCCCCGGCATTGAATGTGTTGGCCTAGTGTGGGGCTCCGAGGAGAGCTTGGCTGTCTGGCTGGTGTACCGGCCACCTAGCGCACCAGCAGCCACCCTGTCAGGCCTGCTGGAGGCGGTGGCCGGCTGGGCCTTGGAGTTCCCTAACCTATTGGTATTGGGGGACTTCAACATCCATGCCGATGCCACTCCCTCCTCACAGGCTCTGGACCTGGTGTCTTCCATGGCGACACTAGGGCTCTCCCAGTTTGTTTCGGGCCCCACACATCAAGCAGGCCACACGCTGGATTTGATCTTTGGCGTCGGTATAGATGTGATCATGTCTCCTCCGACGAAGGTGCCATGGTCTGATCACTACGCTCTGAAAGCCAGGATTGACTTTCCACCCCCACCCTGCTTAGGTGGCGAGCCAATTTGGGCTCGCCCGCAGAGGCTGATGGACCCCGAGAGATTCCGCCAAGCCTTGCGGGACCTTGCTCCCCCTGGCGACTCATTGACTGAGCTTGTTGAGGGCTGGAATGCCCAGCTCCAGGCAGCCATCGATGAGATCGCACCTAAGCGCCCTCTGCGACCCCGGAGAAACCGGGCTCCCTGGTTTACCGAGGAGCTTCGGAAAATGAAGCGGGACCTCAGACGGCTAGAGCGAGTATGGCGGGGTGCCCGTGACGGAGCCTCAAGAACATCTTATAGGGCTTTTATGAAAACCTACGAGATGGCGGTGAAGGCTGCTAAGAAGTCATACTTCTCGGCCTCCATTGCATCCGCTAGCTCTCGCCCAGCGCAATTATTTAGCATAATCAGGTCTTTAACGTCCCTTGAGGGACAGCCAAATTTAAATAACAAATTGACACACGGCTGTGAGGCATTTGCGAGCTTTTTTGCGGAGAAGGTCTTGTCGCTCCGCCATGACCTCCCTGCCAATTTGGATACAATAAAGGAACTGGAGGCCCCTCGACTGTCCTCGGGTCCAGTATTGGACCACTTCGACCAGATATCCCCAGCCGATGTGGACAGACTCCTCCGAGCTGGAAAGCCCACCACTTGTTCTCTCGACCCGTGCCCGTCTTGGCTGATTAGAGCGTGTCCAGACGAGGTGCGGGCCCTCCTGGGGAATATCATCAATTTGTCCCTTGGCACGGGGACATTCCCAGGGGAACTGAAGGAGGCAGTGGTGCGCCCGCTCTTAAAGAAAACATCATTAGATCCTTTAGATCTATCCAATTACCGCCCGGTTTCGAATCTTCCGTTCCTGGGTAAGGTGATTGAGAGAGCGGTTGCTGAACAGCTTGGTGGGTTTCTGGATGAAACATCGGCTCTGGATCCATTCCAGTCCGGCTTCCGCGCTGGTCATGGGACCGAGACGGCTCTGGTCGCCCTAACAGATGACCTTCGTAGACAGCTGGATCGAGGCGGGTCAGGGCTGCTGATTCTTTTAGATCTATCAGCAGCTTTCGACATGGTCGATCACGAACTTTTGGACCACCGCCTTACCGACGTGGGGATCCAGGGCACAGTCCTTCAATGGCTGCGCTCGTTTCTCTCTGGTCGGGGACAGAGGGTGGCGCTTGGGGGGGAATTGTCATCGCGCCACTCCTTGGTGTGTGGAGTACCTCAGGGTGCGATACTCTCCCCGATGCTTTTCAACATCTTTATGCGCCCCCTCGCCCAGCTTGTTCGGAGTTTTGGGCTGGGTTGTCATCAGTATGCCGATGACACCCAACTCTATCTGTTGATGGATGGCCATCCTGACTCGGCCCCAGACACACTGACCAGATGTTTGGAAGCTGTGGCTGGATGGTTACGTGGGAGCCGGTTGAAGCTAAATCCTTCGAAGACAGAGGTCCTGTGGCTGGGACGGGGCGATATGGGATTGGGGGGGCAACTCCCATCTCTTGCGGGGGCGCAATTAGTGCCAGCACCGTCCGTTAAGAGTTTGGGTGTAATCTTCGACACCTCCCTTTCCATGGAGGCGCAGATTGCAGCTATAACAAAGGCGGCATTTTTCCATCTCCGCCAAGCTAAGCAGTTGGCTCCTTACCTCTCTCGCCCTGACCTAGCCACTGTGATCCACGCGACGGTCACCTCCAGACTGGATTATTGTAACTCGCTCTACGTGGGGCTGCCCTTGAGACTGACCCAGAAACTCCAGCGGGTGCAGAATGCTGCAGCGAGACTCCTTACGAGGTCTTCGCTGCGAGATCACATTCACCCGGTGCTATACCAGCTGCACTGGCTCCCGGTGGAGTACAGGATCAGGTTTAAGGTGCTGGTTTTAACCTTTAAAGCCCTAGATGGCCTAGGACCCTCGTACCTACGGGACCGCCTCTCCTGGTATGCCCCACAGAGAAACCTACGGTCTTCAAATAAAAACATCTTGAAGGTCCCAGGCCACAGAGAAGTTAGGCTGGCCTCAACTAGAGCCAGGGCCTTTTCGGCTGTGGCTCCGATCTGGTGGAACACTCTGTCACAAGAGACCAGGGCCCTGCGGGACTTGACATCCTTCCGCAGGGCCTGCAAGACAGAGCTGTTCCACCAGGCCTTTGGCCAGGGCACAGCCTGACTCCCTCCCTCGGCAATCTTCGCAGAGCTCTGGCCCAATGGTTGCTAGTGGCTTGAATTAATTAATTTTTATAATGAATGATTTTAGAATGTTGTTTATGTTGTACCTTTGTACTGTTTTATTGTTGTTAGCCGCCCTGAGCCCGGCTTCGGCTGGGGAGGGCGGGATATAAATAAAATTTATTATTATTATTATTATTATCTTTCCACAGGGCCTGCAAGATGGAGCTGTTCCACCAGGCCTTTGGCCAAGGCACAGTCTGACCCCGTCTCTCCTTCTGTAATCCTCATAGAACTCTAACCCAATGGTTGCCATTAATTGGATTCTGAATTGATTTTAGAATGTATTTTAATTAATTGACTATGCGATTTTATGTACATTGTGCTATTTTTACTTGTTGTTAGCCGCTCTGAGCCCGGCTTTGGCTGGGGAGGGCGGGATACAAATAAAATAAATTATTATTATTATTATTATTATTATTATTATTATTACTACTACTACATGCATATAGTAGAGCTGCATTTTACCAACCCCACACCTGATAGCCTAAATGATGTCAGACTTGGATTCCTGATCATGCAAATGTCCTGAACCTTATGCACATACAAAGAGAGAGCTAAGCAGGGCTCCCCACTGCATATTTGTCTCAACACACAAATGTTGAGGGGATAGGGCTGGTAGGACATGCAATAAGGGCAGTAGGAACAGCAGCTGTGGTCCACTCCCTCTGCAAGCAGAGAATCTCTATGTAAAGAAGGGCTTCAACTTCCTAGGTTTAGAGTCAATTCTCAAAATCTTCAGATTCCATTCGTAGAAAAATACTGAAATCTTTCTCTCTGTATCCTCTTTCTTTGGAATTGTGCCCTATCTATTTTATTTTGCATTCTCTGCATTCTCTGCAATACAATGTGACATGCTGCTACTAGATAACTGTTTTAATTACTTTTTAATTTAGAGCCAGGCATATAAATCCCTATAGCAATAGGATAGCACAAATAATTTAAAGGCAATTAAATGAAGCAAGCTTTGGATTCTTGGATGATACTACAACTTTTTTTTTCTAAAAGCTGTCTGTAATTAGACTTTGTTTGGTTCTTCTATTTAATCAAAATTCACTTAAACCTCCTTGAGGAGATTTGATATTCCCTACTAAGCTCAGAGCTGAATAACAAGCACAGACAATTGCCAAAAGAATGATTGGAAACATTTATTTTATTTATAATGTGATTTTGTTCGAATAAGTTGGAAAACAAAATGGACCATAAAAAAGGTCTCTGAATAATGAAGGAGGGCGAGGGGAAAATCTAATGCCAATTGCCTAAACTGCTTGAGAATGGCAGGGAGAATCATCATAGGGGACAGAATGTAGCTCAGTGGAAGAGCTGACAGTTTGCATGTAAAACCACAGGAAATTTTAAGCTACTGCCGAGTGAGTCCTCTTACCCAGAATTTCCATCCCCTCATTTCCCAGGATATTAGCCATAAAAATATTTAGGCATACTCCAAGTCCCCCTTCTTTCTGCATTGAAGGCAGTGGTGGAAGCCAGGAAGACAGAAACGTCTGGTGTGTCATGGGGGAAGCCTGGAAAGGAAAGAATTCCCAGGAAAAGGAATCACCAGCTAGCTAAGGAACTGCCTAAGGCAGGCATGTAGATCATTAGCAGAAAGGGGCTGTGGGAGCATAAGCCCCAATGCCGACTGATGGTGGGAGAGCAGTGGCTTTTTGGCCTGGCATTTCATCCTTTACATGCACACACTCCTTGCTTGGTATGTGTAAAGAGAGGCAAGGTCTGGATCACAGCCCCAATGTGAATACCAATTAGAAATAAGTTTCAAGTTACCTAATCAATCAAACATAGAATTATCAAAGTGTAGAGTGAGGGTTTTCCAGTCCAATCCCCTGCAATGCAGGAATAATTTGCCCAAGGTAGGGCTCACAAGCCACAACCCTGAGATTAAGAATCTCATGCTATACCAACGGAGCTATCCCAGCAAACATGTTTAAAAAGGTAAAGGGACCCCTGACCATTAGGTCCAGTCATGAATGACTCTGGAGTTGCGGCGCTCATCTCACTTTATTGGCTGAGGGAGCCGGCGTACAGCTTCCGGGTCATGTGGCCAGCATGACTAAGCCGCTTCTGGCGAACCAGAGCAGCGCACGGAAATGCCGTTTACCTTCCCGCTATTTATCTACTTGCACTTTGGCGTGCTTTTGAACTGCTAGGTTGGCCGGAGCAGGGACCGAGCAACAGGAGCTCACCCCATTGCGGGGATTCGAACTGCCGACCTTCTGATCAGCAAGTCCTAGAAGTCCAAGAACTGCAGGGCCTCAGGTTCCCCATTTCTAATGGTTTCTTATCCTTCATCTAGAAAGTACAGTCATGCCTCAGGTTGCGAACGTGATCCATGCGGGAGGCATGTTCGTAACCCACAGCGTTCACAGCCTGAAGTGCTGCATCTGCGTACACACGTGACACGATTCGACACTTCTGTGCATGCGCGTGATGTTATTTTGTGCTTCTGTGTGAGTGCCAAAACCTGGAAGTAACCCGTTCCGGTACTTCCGGGTTTTTTTGGGTCCGCAACCCAAAAATGTGCAACCCGCAGTGTTTGTAACCCGAGATATGACTGTATATGGAATGCTGCTTTCTGGCTTACATAGTTATGAAAAGCACCCCAAAACTAAATTTATCATGAAGCTCTGACTTTACTATAAATTTAACATTAAACTGAATTCACAATTTGTGCAAATCTTGCCCACTCTGGAGATACCTACTATATATACTGTTGTTAACCTACATAATGCTGCACAACCTTGCAAAGTTTTGGCACCAAGCTAACGCCACATTTTCTAAGAATCGGATTTTTCAATTAAAATAAAAAAGGAAAAATTTTCTGGGTAACCACTTATTCCAAACGCTAAATGAACAATTGTACAACATTGTACAATTACAACTTTTTGGAAGAGCCAGAACAAAACATAATTCTACTAAGTCTTACTTCAGCTAAAAGACATCACATTTTGAAGGCCAATGCAAAAAGATACAGTAGGTCTTCAAGGACTTCCCAAAAGCCCACAATGTAGGAATTTGCTGCAGGTCCAGTAGAATGGAATTCCACAGCCATGGAGTCACCAACTGACAGAGCTGGGGATCTCCCCACCCACAGCACCTCCATCTTCTTGGATTTAACCAATCTTCACATGAGTTTTCAGCTGGGTCCATCATGGTTATTACCCTATCATCACCACCACTGCACAAAAAATCTCTGAAAACAGCCTTATCAGACATTTGACAACACACAGCTAGATGGAAGCTGGTCAAGACTTAGGTGTAAAGTTTGGAAGCAGGGGCATTTATTTATTTATTTATTTATTTATTTATTTATTTATTTAGTGAGTGCAGGTCACCTGGGGGAAAGGAGAGCATTGCAATAATACCAACATTCATAATGGGGTGGCTATGACAGAGAACTCAAAACCCACTCCCATTATGATCTGAGCCTGAAATTGCACTGGCATCTATTAATTCAACAGGTTGCTGTTAATTCAACAAGTTAGTTATATGAGAAGTGGGAAAGGACTTCCTTTGCTTTGTCCTGAAAGTGCAGCCCATTGCTTTCACTGTTTGGACAGACAGAATAATTTCTTCTCTATTCACCTTGTCCACAGCATTCATTGTTTTATAAATCTCTATCATATCTCCTCTGTCAGCTTTTCCCTTCCTCTAAAGAGCCTCGACTTCTTAAGCCTTTCTTCATAAAGACCTTCCACCCTCTCAATCACTCTGTCATCCTCCTCAACAATATAACATTTGAGATGGAGAGTGGAAAGAGCTCCTCACATTGTTCTAAATATAGCTGCACCATAGATTTATTTAATGGTATTATACTTTCTGCTTTATTTCCACTTGCTTACCTCATGCATGTATGACCACAGTTAGAATACATTGTTTCTAGGCGCACTACTGGAGATGACTGACTTCTAGAAACAATGTGAGATGGGAGAGCTCACAGAAATGTATACAAGGAAGTGTAGCCTTGGGGAACCAGCCCAGCCCAATATATTACATTATTTCAGGGTGTCATCCCTTCAGTAGATTGATTTTTTTCCCCCATTGTTTTAAGGAAAGTGTCAGGAATGCCAGATGAGGTTTCATGAGCCCCTTTATAGGTGTAAATTTCACATCCTCAAAATTGTTTGTTTGTAGGGTGGCTGCTTACACACCACCAAAAATGAAGAAATGCATCACATACATGCACAAAAGCGCACAGATATGCATAAACATTAAGTCAAGTTTAGGCAATTTTTTAAAAAATATTTCCATAATTTAAATAGAAATGCAAAATTATGGTGAGGTGACCTATGGATCTATTCAGTTTGCTGTCCAAGTGCTAATGAGCAACTACAAGGGTCCTGTTCACTCTACCTTCTTATGGTTCTTCATCATTACCTGGAATGAACCTTCAAACAGAGGACTGTCCTCTGTAAAGCAGGACACATCGCTATCCTTTGTATTTGTCATGAGCAAAGAGGCAAGGTGAGTGATGCTGATTATAGTAATGGGAACTACACAAATGGACTTCAAATGAACTTCAAATGGTGGTTCAGAACCCACTACAGGAACACGAGAGGAGAACTGCCACAATGTGAATATATGATAAACACATATTAAGAAATGGGCTTCTAAATGCATGTTGGGGTTAAAAGTTGATCTCAGCTTGAAAAGACTGAAGACTATTGAGCTAGACCCTGTTACTAGTCCCTCTGAACTATTTAATTTGCCTAGCTTTGAACATTATGGTATATGCTTTCCTAGGGATCTCCTCCAGGCTTACAAAGAGATTGGAAAATAATGCTCATTATTTATTTGCATTTGCACAGTGTTAATTAAATCTACATATCAATATTTATTTTCCTGTGATTTTAATAATTCCATACACTTGCAAATAATCTTCTTTTTTTTAAAAAAAGCTCTTTTGAAAGGTTGAAAGATGTGATTTGGCAATGACTTCATACTTTTGCAACACTTTCTTTTCAAAAAGTTACAAAAATTAATTAAATGCAATTAACACAGATTAAACATTTCAGTTGTGATTAAAGTTGACAATTATAGTACATAATTAACAATACCAGAGGGAACAGGGATAAAGGGGGTATTTTAAAAGAACAATGTAAGTACAGAAATGACATGTGTGATACTTATCTTAAGCAAGCAGATTTAGGAATTTCTTGTAATAGCTAGCAAGATTTAGGAGAGTTTATTCTAAGTCAGAAGGATAGGGAGGAATAAATTGTCTATCTTCGCTGGACACCCCTAACAACATTAATGTTAGTCAGCAACATTTAACAACAACTACAAGGACAATAGAACAAAATGGCATTTCCATGGATCAATTCTTATTCTCCATTTTCCAACCAGCTTCTAGTATGCTGGAATAATTACTGAGAATATGAGCGAAACATTCAGTATCAGTGTAATTGAATCACCTTTTTTCAATTAAACCCTCAAGATTCTTTTTTTTTAGAAACTATAAAAACTGATATGCTTCTTGCATAATTAATGTTATTAAGCTGATTTAATTACTGAGTGATTTAATTATCTAAATTCAATCACCAGCTTTTGCAAATTAATTTCATTCAAATAAGAGGTGATAGAGGCTGTGAATCATAATGTGAAAATATGAACCTGCACAGAAGTGAATTGCTGTCTGCCTGCCTTCTCCATTCTTCCTTTCTTCATCTAGAGGCAAAAACTGAAGGGAATCCATGTGAGTCAATCAACTGCGGGCAGACTTGCATAGAAGTCTACATGCACAGGTTTCTCCTCTGCTACTACCCATCTGTGAAGAGGATTAATGAAGAGACTTAAAGATCTTCTGGAAGTCAGAGGTCAAGGGGTAAAAGCCGGCAAGGATGCTCCCATTGTGGATGGGTCCAGTGGGCATTGCTCATTGAATAAGTGGAAGGAAACCTACAAAAAGGACTATGGTTACTTTGACTGTCAACATCACAGTTGTCATACCACAGGCAAGGTTTTAAGGAACCAGTTCTGTAAGCAGTGCTGGACGTTGGTCTTTAACATTTCAGAGGTGCCTTGTGCAAGGCTAAAATTTGGTGCCTCCCAGGGGGGCTTCTTGCTTTCTGTTCTGCTCCATTCACTTTGTTAATCTCTGCAAAGCTCTGCAGCACCCTCAAGTGTCGGCATCCAGTGCAAAGGAACCTGTCACACTCCCCCAAATCTGCCTCTGTTGTAAGGCCTCAAAAAAGTGCAGATCTGTACCAAGGGTTGGCAAAACTGGCACCTACCAGCGGCACAGATCCAAAGGGGTTGGGAAAGTCAACCCAGAAATCTGCCTCAAGTTATCTGGGTAAGGTTGTGAGTTTATATAAGAGCTAGGAGCTGAGGGGAGGCAGGGGAATGGCAATGTGGTATGAAGGTAGACTGCTGGTGACTATGGATTGTATAATGTGTAAGTGTGTGGTGGCCCAATGCCACTGTCGCAGAGAGATCAAATGGAGGAGAACTGCCCATCATTCTTGTACTATGTCACGTGTGAATTTCTTTGTTCTCTCCCCTTGCATTTCCCTCACTCCGGATGCTTTGAATATTTGGGTTGCATAAAATATAATAATTTATAATGTGGCTATTGCAGTAAACTGATTTGTGGAGGGGCACAGATACAGCTCCTTGCCAAGGGCACAAGGGACTCTACGTATCCCTCTTAGAAAGTATGGTGTATGAATTCACCAGATTTCTGTACCATGTAGAAAGTGAAAGGTAATTTGACCTACAAATACTTTAACTGGCAGCATGTCTAATTACCTCCTTTCAACCATGACAATTTAAGGACAGTCTGTATTGCTCGGATTGTTGTAAATCTTACTGATGATACTTGATTTTTTCCAACAAGTTATTCACGCACCACACAGTTTTCTTCACGCAGTGCATAATTAAACTGTGAAATTCACTAGCAGAAGATATAATGATGACCACAAACTGGGAAGGCTTTTAAAGGTCATTAGACAAATTCATAGTGAGGCACTTTTAGTGGCTAAAACTCATGGTGGCTTCAGTTGCAGGGACAGTATGACTTTGAATGCTGGTTGCTGGGATCATAGAGCAGTGCTGTTGTGTTCATGCCCTGGTTGCAAGCTTCTTCTCTGCATCTGGTTGAAAACTGTGAGAGCAGAATATTGAACTAGACAAGCCTTTGGTGCGATTCACCAGGACTCTTCTTATAGTCATTGAACAGAAATCTCAGGCTGAACTTGGCCTATCATAGCTCTACCCACCCCATTGTTTGTGTTAAAGGCAGTTCTTTCCAAATGACACAACTTTGGTTTTGACGTAACCTGTTGGCAATATATACATGGCGATATAAAAGCAGTTTTGTATTATGTACTTCTGTCTCTGCTGGCAGAGCAGCAAATTTATGCCATCCCCCTCAAACCCCTAATAAGGGAAGAATTGTATCCTAAAAATAAAAAAATAAAACCCAAGCCTTATCTCCAGAGGTTGTAACATACTTCTCCATTTATTTTTATTTTTTGCTTTCCTCAGAATATTTTATTTCCTCCTCTGTAAATAGGGAAATATTCTGATTTGAATATACCAATATAGTGAAATGCTATTTCTTTTTTGGTCTGGAAATAACATTTGTTTAAGGAAATACATTATTATTATGTTAAAGATCTTTGCAGTGATATCAATTTTGCATTTCCTACAAGATGGAGCTGCTTAAGTGCTGATGCAAGTTGAAATCTATGTACACAGTGAACACCAAGGTCATGGTGAGATGAAAAATGCTATTTTACTGTCGTATTATCTGTTTGTCTAATAGTGTACTCATGATATTTTTCATAATATAATTATTTACATATTTTATCCATAGCAATTGGTGTAGGGGCTTACCGGCATCTAAAACTGCTCAGATGTGTCCCCTGCTTAGCAATAGGAGTAAATTCAACTCACAGGTTTAGAATAACTATAGAAAGGGGGGAAATGAAATATTAATTGAAAATGGTGTACATTGCTTTTTTTTCTAGCTCCCTGTCCAATTGACCAAAACAAGGAGCTGTATTCAACTAAGATCCTGAGAGCAGACCCTCTGAAATTAATTGACCTAAATAGACACATCCATTAATTTCAATGGGTTTACTCTGAGCATGGCTACAACCCAAGGGATTTGCTGCAACCCAAGGGATACAGAATAACTGCAGGGGGAAAGGTGAGATAGCAACTTATGTCTGACCTCTGCACACATTGATCTGTCTCCCCTACAGAAGCTTTGCATGTGAAACTATCTGAGCACAGGCTTTCTCCATTCAACTGGGGACTGTACATTTTGCAGGATTTTGCGTGCATGTGTGTGTGTGTGCAGTTTTATTTCAGGTTCTCTACAAAATTGCTGGATTCATATATGGAGGTCAGGAGAGGGCTGGTGGGAGCTACAGTATCTCAGTTCCCTGCTCCTGCATCAACTATCCCATTTCAGTTGACTGAATTGGTCTTTCTTCTATCTCACACACTCTCTCTCAAAATATTTTTTTTTCTACTAAAAATAGATAACTCAGCATAAAAGACAAAATATTAATACTTTAAAAACATCTAACAACACCAAATGCAGCCTAATTATTTTTAAAGTCATAATATTTTGTACAGTATCCATCAAATTAAGAAAGGGCAAGGTAGAACAGGGCCAAAAATAAATGTGAAAATAAATAAGTGTTTATAGTTTAATGATGTTTTTGTATTTGCTGCCTTGTCGGGTCTGGTTTATTTTATCTCTGTGGTGCCATCCACAGTTGTCAGGGCAACAGAATGAAAATAAATGAAAATAAAACAAACTTTCCCATCAGCCCTCTCATGCAATCCTCACAATTCTGTATGGAAGCCAACCAGCTGAAGAGTCTCTTCTGGCCTGGGTGATGACCTGAGAAGAAGGTGGAACTTGACTAGGAAAAGAAAAAGTAAATGTCATGACAGCCTTATCTAGGCATACTTGAAATGCTGACAAGGACTCCTGCTGTTGCTTGGTTACTTCAGTGCTGAAAAGAAGTATGAGAAGCAGTAACTCAAAAAAAAAAAAAAGGAAGGAAGGAAGGAAGGAGGGAAGGAAGCAAGGAAGGAGAGAGAGAGAGAGAGAGAGAGAGAGAGAGAGAGACGACTGACAGTGAGTTGGATATTTCTTTGTGTGGTCAGTGTCACTTACAATTCTCCCATTCTGCATCAGCTGGGAGATTAGAGTAAAGATAGATACAGTTGCTCTGTGGTTCACCAGGAACTAATATGCTCAATCAATGTATCAAAGCTCCTGAAAAATCTCCCTGAAGGCATACTCTGAGGCTCAGTCATGAGCAATTCCCTTTCTAATATGTAACATTACTTCATCCATGTCGTGTTCCAGGATCCAAAGAACTGAGCAACAGGTTTTGCACACCAAGGGCAAAGCACTCTGGAAAATGGAAGGAGACTCAAAAGCAATTAAAGTGTGTGGTAGTCAGATGTTGGAATCAGACAAACACCTGGTTCCCACAAAGCCCTGGGATTTCCCTAAGCAGCTCTTTGTCCCTGGCTGCCCCACCTCACCTCATGCAGACCCTCCACATGTAGTGAGAGCGTTCTTCGGTCCCATTGAGCCTTCAATATGGGGTTCTTCAGGGTTCAATTTTATCCTCCATGCTGTTTAACATCCACATGAAACTGCTGAGTGGGCTCAGCAGACTTTTGGAGTACATTGTCAGCAATATGCTGATGACACACAGCTCTTGATGGGATTACACTCCCTCTGAAGGAGCAGGTAAATAGCTTGGAGATACTTCTGGTTCCACTGCTGTCACTTGAGCCTCAGGTGGTTTCAGTGGAGCAGAGCACCTCCCATCAGCTTCAGCTGGTGGCCCAGCTGGGACCCAGTTGGGACAGGGATAGTCCAACTTCTCTTGTCTATGCCCTGGTAACGTCTAGGTTAGATTGCTGCAACATGTTATATGAGAGGGCTACCTCTCAAGACAGTTTAGAAACTTCAGCTGAAGTTGGCAGAATTTCGCAGCTAGGTTGCTCACTGGGGCAAGATGGTTTGAGCATACTACACTGATCCTGGCCCTATTGCACTGGCTGCCAATTAGTTTCCGGGCCCAATTCAAAGTACTGGGCCTATGAAGCCTTAAATGGCTCAGGGCTACTATACCTTAAGGACTGCCTCTTCCCATATTTTCTGTGTCTCCTCTGCGAGAGGTCTGGAGGGTGGCAAGAATGGACTTTTTCTGTGGTGGCTCACCACTTGTGGAATTCCAAAAATACAAACAGCTGTGTTAACCTGTTACTACAGGCATACACATACAAAGCACCCAGCTTATTAGGATCAACATCACTCCAATCCCATGTAGTTTCCAGTGAGTTTAGTTCATTGAACTTTGAGGTGCTTGCTTCTGATTTCGTAGTTCTAATTCTTACACTGCCCAGAAAAGAGCAACTTCAGCCAGCTGAAAAGCAAACTTTAATCTTTTAACTAGGAAGGAAAACAATCTTGGAAAGCAATGTTTCCATTTAAACTGCTAACTCAGGAACTCCATCAAGGAAAAGCAAAGAAGGAGCTGGCCTCTTCCTGATTTGTTTTGCATTTCCTCTGACTTCCCCTATGCTAATCTGTCACAAACAAACATTAAAGCCTCATTATCACCTCATTCACTCACCAAAGCAAGGAGGGTCCACCAGGTCCATGGAATCATTTCTCATGCAATGAAGTCCTGGATCCCAGCTCCCTTGTGCTCTCCCTGTGGTACATCACTAGTTATAGCTATAGGGATTGCTGGCTAATATCCCAGAATGGCTGGCTAATGCTATATTCTGTTTGGGATGCCTCAGTTCTCTCTAGTGCAGGGTATTGGATTGGTTTCAAGGGCTCATTCCACCTCTACATTTCTAAGGTTTTATGGGTTTAGTTTTTCTTTCCCCCAAGAGGAACTTTATAAATATGATCCCCCAACCCTAACAGATAGCTGATCCAAGCACTGGTCTCAAACCTAGCATAGTCTGAATCAAAAGCAGGTTCATTTTGAAATATCAAAAAGCTCCAATATTCCAGCAAATACCATCTCCAAGAACAAGCCCCTTCCAACAACAGAACATAATTTAGAACATGCTGTTTCATCTGCTAGATTTCAATTAGTATTTTCACAGGCTTATTTTATAAACAACCAGGCACAATATGCTACACATTTGTCATGTTTTACGTTGCTTTTCATAATGATGTATATTTTAGCACTTTCCAAATGTATATGATTATGTATTTAACGCCAACATAAAAAAATTATCATAAATTTGAAATGTAGAAGTCTAAAGCTGCAATTTTTATTCGTTCTCCTATGCTGTTCTTCATTTACATTTTTGTAATCCATCTGAAAGAAATTTCAAATTATTACACATTTTATCATACAAATGAGTTCAAGGTCTGGAAATTAGCAGAGAAGCAATTAATATGCACCAATCATTTCCCTTTCAGTAGCTGTGAAGGGCTGAATTTGAAATATCATATGATTAAAGGGCACCTTCCCCCCACCCCCCACCATGCTTTGATTAAGAGTCTAAAGATCAAATCTGCTATTTCATAAATCTATAGAACTGGCACAGTCAATAGTTCTGCTTTCTCCACGACATAATTTCCCAAAGATTTGTACAAGGATTTGTATAATTTTTACAAGCTATTCAAAACCTGTCAGTAGGCAATATGTCTCCAATTTAACAACTTGCAGTGTGGAGTGAGTTGGAAGAAATATTAGCTGCACATTACAACTAGCAGGTTGTCCAAAGATCAAGGATCTAGAATGCATGCAGATAATTCAATCCCAGCAACTCTTTATCAAAGATAGACTGCTCCATATATCTTTCAGAGGGGAAGTTTATGAGGTTCTTTAATAACTTCTCCAGTAGTGCAAGACCTTATCATGTAAATTATTCTGTGAATCTTCATTCTATAAATATACAGAATAGCCCCGTTAGCTGCACACAAGGATGAGGAAATATAATTATACTTTCACTTGCTCCTACCTGTAAATGAGCAATTACCTGTGTTTTATCCTTGACCTTTTGTGCTTTTTGGTCCATGAACATTAGTATGACTGGAGAGTATCTTTCTTCAGAATAAAATACAACGCAAAGCTTTAGCAGCTTCAAGCAACACACACACTCAGGTTTTAGGACAAGACAAGCTGTTTTTCTTTCCTTTTTTAAAAAAAATATGAAGGGGATAGCTCATCTTCTACAACTGAATCTTGATAGTCTTAAAGCAATTTGAGAACAGAAAATTAAAAGTGCTTATAACAGAAGGAATTTTCCACGTAAACATTGTGCTTTTGCTAGAGTGTTTTCATATGTGTCAGGTGATAAGCTGTATGACACTATATCGTGTTTTTATCTCCTGTTATTTAGATCATTTGGACATATCTTTTTCCATATGCATTATTTATGTAGGCTGCAGGATCATAAATAACAGGATGGAATAATATGAATGCTGTGTTACAGCACATTTCCCCCCCAATGCAGTGTAAGAAGATGCAAGTATCAGGCTCTTTTGCATTGCATTAATTGTGTGCATTAAGACCAATAAATCTTCATCAGGAAAGTATTAAATACATCTGGGAATGTGACACAGACTTAAATGCGCCTGGAAATGTGACTAAAACCCTGTTAAGAAGAAAATTCATGTGATCCCTAAAGAGGTGTCCCAGCAGCGGCTACAGGAAGCGACAAGTGTCTTTCTTTGAGGACAACGATACAACAATGACCTGGTGTTGGATTCTCAATTCCCACTGCTAGAAAGTATCTGGGGCCCTTGTCCTACTGATGGAAGTTTTCCAGCACTGGTAAGGCTGAAAAGTGTGTGTGTGAGACACACACACATACACACCCACCCACCCACCCACACACACACAGAGAGAATGGCAGACTGGGGATGTGCCAGGAAAAGCCAATTGGCAGACTAAAATATGATTGATCCAGAGCCTGTCTTTGCATGCAGCTGAAGGCCCTAACTCACTGAGGATTTGAGACCCTTTGGCTACCCTTACCTGGTTCAGCCAGCCAGTCAAAGTCGTTTTCTAGGGTTTGGCTATTGCTGCATGCTGACATCTTCTCGGAGCCACAATGTGTTCCCCACCAGACATACTACCACTCTCCTAACACCCCCCCCCCCATCATCATTGTCATCATTGTCATCATCATCATCATCACAAAAACAACAGTGCAATCCTATGCATGTCTCCTCTGAAATAAACTCCATTGAGTACCATTGGACTTGCTCCTAAATAAATGTTCATAACAGGGATAGCTTATATTGTGTCCTCCAGAAACTCTTGACTCCAGCTCTGCATGATTATCTGTTAAGGATTAAATGTGGATCATTGACTAGTCCACTGATAGAAATACTAAGATACAATTGTTCACTTAAAAAAAGTTGAATGGTTATTGCTCAACATGATTTACCACTGATATTTTCTTATACCATTACCATGGAACCCAGAGTAATTAAAGGGAAAAAAATCATAACATTTTAATTTGTCTGATAGGAAGTTTATTTGTTTTGTGATAATGAGGAGGAGTCTCTATATTAATTACTATTATGCATCACTGGTCTTATTGACAAGCGTAAATTAGAAGCTAATTCAATTTTGTGGCAATGGCCTCTAGCTTTGCAAAACAAAGCACACACGTCATGCAGTCTCGCCTTGCACACCAAAGACTGCCATGTTGATAAATGTGTACACAACTAAATTAAGCACAAATTACCTCATTTTGTAGGAGGTTGCATTCTTCACTCACAGTGACAGAATGAAGAAAAGTTTCCTTGGATTTGTTTTTGAATGAATCTGGGGGTAGTCATGCCAACTAAAAAAAGAGAAGATGCACATTTTTATTGTTAATTTCTGTTGTACCTAGGCTTCATTTTTTGTTTTTTGTTTCCACATTTGTAGGGATAATTTTGTTAGTTAATAGAATGTTCTCTTGAGGAATGGTTAAAGAAAACTAGGAAGGCTGACAAAGAGGTAATAGCAGAGCCAGCCCTACTGTTAGGTAGAGTGAGGCAACCATAACCAGCAATTTATTTTGTGTTTCTGAGAGGGCCGAAAATTGTTACTTAATTAATTTGCTATTGCTGTATATTTACTGCTGGAGAAATTGATTTTCTGTCTCAAGAGGCAGACTTGGGTACTGTTCACATTGACTCAGGGGGTGGGGTGGGGGGCAGCAGAGATAAAAATTTGTTGCTCTGTCTTGAGAAGGAAAAAATATGGGCTTCATTATGGGTCCTATTGCATGACTGAGGGGAATAACAAGGCACTAGGCATTTCAGTCTCACCTCTGTCACCAGGCAGTCCAAATAATGTTTCTCCCCCCTCCCCCGCAAAAGCTAAATGGTGTTCCTTCTTCAAATCATGAAGTTTGAAAAGTATTCACATAATGTTTACCTATTTCCAAACATTTATTCTGTTTTTTTCTATTCTGCAAAGAGGGTGGGGTGTAATTCACAGTCCTTAGAGAGTACACAAACAAGTCCCTGGCCCCACATAACATGGGGGTATTAAAGGGAAAATAAAATATACTCCGGCATTATAGCTGCAGAGGTGATCAGAAGCAGAATTAACATGAAATAATAGGTGTTTGGACCCAGGTGACTATTCCTGTAGTTTGGTTTCATCATTTAATACCCTCAACAAATAGCCAATGGCTAGATGCAGATGTGGGGAATATTGTGTTAATTTCCCAGATTATAACACTAGAGCTTCTTCTCTGTTTTTTAATGTTCCTTTCATACATCATTACCTGTTGTGTTATGGAACCGTGGCTTTTTGAGCAATACACTGGCATGAGGTGCTCAATAAGCATGGTGTGACACTACAAATATCATTGCACAATGTCTCTACTCTCCTACTCTTTCTGCACATGTGTGCTTCTGTTTCCCATGATTCCTCCATGATAACAGCAGAAAAGAAATTTATGCCAGTATACCATCTCAATTTCCATTACGATTTGGTCCAGACTACTGGCTCGTTCTTCAGTCCTGCTTCCTGGCTTGTTCTTCAATCTTGTCCTCACTTGCTATTTGGTCCTGACTATTGGCTTTGTCCCACAACTCTTAGTTCTTGGCTTTCAGCTCACCTCAGAGTGCTGCCCTTATCTCAGCCCTGACAAACAGTGACAGCCTTAACACCTGATCCACTTTCCAACTGAGATCTCTTGTGGGTTTATGGGTCCTCATTTAAAAGGTTTGCTTGAGCAGCCTTTTAAGAGTAATAATGTAAGCGTATATACACCTTCACCCACCCTTTCCATTTTTGACAATGTCTTAGGAGAGCTCATTCTGACCCCAGAGACTTTTTAAAGTTTAAACTTTGATGCAGCTCCAGCATGCTAAATTGAGAAACTCCCAGACCAGACACCCAGGGAGCCAGGAATTTTAGATGAATAGAACCCTTAATGATCAGCTTGACAGAATGTCATAGAAGTTCAACATTGCTTCATTTGTATGAGAAAAAATCCTCTTGATTCTCAATTGATGTCCTGCTGTTGTATTTTAATGAACAGAATTTTAACTTCTTTTCATTTTTTCTTAAAAAGAAAAATCTTTCCTTTTTCTGTACAAAAGTGGATTGACAAAGATATGTTTTATCTTTGAGACTCACTAGGAACATTTTGTGACTATAGTTCCAAATACATCTATTATTATTATTATTATTATTATTATTATTATTATTATTATTACTATTATTATCCATTGCAAGATTCAAGGCTGGAAACTCACAATGGGTAGAAGAAGATCATGAACATTGATTGACATATTAGATGTTAGACAAAGGATGCTAGATACAGACATTTGTGATTGCACATTTTCCGGACAGAGGGTTGAATCCAATGCAATCATTATGTGAACAGACGATTTCCACTTGTACAACAGAATTTCTCCTCCCCTTCCTCTCCCTGCATAGTCCCCACCCCTCAGATGTGCTCTGGGGAATTGGAGGAGCCAGTAGAGCAGTTATGGGAGATATTTTACAAGGAAAGGGGAAGTTCCTTTGCATGAGCAGAAGTTATGAGTTTTTCCACTTATGTAATGAGTTTCTTGATGCAACCTAGAAAATCAAGAACCAAATGCCAAGAATACATACTAGCATCAGTAAACCTTTTAAAACTGTACTTTAAAAAATAATAATTCATTTTTTGGACAAAATTCATATACATTTAAATAATTTTCAATTTATACATATCTGAGATCTGTACTTTTTTTCTTAATTTGGCTTTTTCCTTGCTCCAAACCACAACTTTATTTGGCTGCAAACCACCATGATCATACCATCAGAATAAAAATCTGATCACGGTTAAAGAGGCAATGTTGTTGGGGGTGTCGTGTGTGCAGAAAGAGCACACAGCTTCACTCGTCTTAAAAGAACAGCTGTTTGAATTGAATTGTCCTCTCAGCATGTAAGGCTCAATATCTGCCAAAATACAGTGTTCACAATGAACCTTTTTAGCAGTTTTTGCACTGTGAATACCATGAGGGGCCTGCCTTCTGGCAACATTTATGGCACAACATAAGTGCTAGGAAGAAAGGTTTGTTTACACTAAATATGAATCACACTTTTCTGACTATTCTGTGGGTTTGAAAGCTATCTCACTTACTGCCAGAAGAATGAATAGGGGGGGTTATATGAGCCTTGTGTCAAAAGATAGCATGTAGTGAATATTTCTGCCTTCTGCTTTTACCTGCTGCATGTACAAGTCAAGTGTCCATTCCTTTAATAGACTCTTCAGAAAGAAATCATTCCATTTCATTTATGTGCAATTGTTTTTCAATGCGGCTATATTGCTTACTATCATTCTATATTATTTCCAGCAAATGTGATGAAGTTAGTATTCAATCAGACTTAACCCTAACATCCTGGAGCACTAGACTACCATTATTATGGACCAATCTCCTCTCACTCCGGCTTTTCATCATCAACTGAGTACTTGGATTTTAGCCAAATTACCCACAATTGAGGCTGTGGATTGGAATATCAGAAATTTCCTTTCAACCTCTTTACTTTTGTTTCTTCTGCTGACAATTAGATGATTAGCAAAAGCTCAGGGGTTAATTTATAACTCTTTGGAAGAGTTCAGATCCTTTGCAAAGACTCCAAAAGTAGCTTTTAATTACTGTACAAGTTAGCTGGAAGAAGGAGTGCAGGTACCATAATTAAAAGCTATTGAAAAGGATTTGTAAAGGAGATGCCTCTTGAAAGGAGCTCTGATTTAACAGAACAGCTTTGGAACTGGTGGGATATCTGCATACAAGAATCCACATATGAACTAAAGAACTTATTTGTACAATGCCTAATAAAGGTTTGATTTCAAACATCAAACTAAAGAACTGCTGGATCTGAAATAATGAGTTTAAATAGACCAGGGATGGAGAAACTATGACCCTCCATATGTCATGGAACTCCCATCATCACTGACCATTCACCACACTGACTAGAACTAAAGATAGCTGGAGCCCCAAAACATTCAAAGAGTCAGAAGTTCCTCTTCTCTGAAACAATGCAATGTAGATGCATGGCATGAAGCTCTGGTTGTTTCTACAAGCCTTCATAACTTGTCTGAGTTTACATAAAACTCTAAAATGCGTTCTCACATTGAAGGGTTTCTAGCACAGAGAATGTTCTTTTATTTATCAACATTGCAGACTTTGATTAACTGAATTGATATATACAGCATACTGTATATACAGTAGTGGACCTACATTTTGGGGAGCCCTGAAGCTTGAAATGTCACGGGGTCCCCTTTGAAACCATCAGCGAGGTGTGGGTAACCACTGTCAGCTTTGTCAATGAGGTTGTTCCACAATTGGTCACCACACCTTTACACCTGAGAGCAGCAAGGAAACGTTTCTCCACGCCAGAAGAGCTGGTGCTTTTGTAAGTACAGCTTGGGGCCAACTTGGGAGAAACGGGAAAACATGGCAGATGGCCAGGAGGTGATTCAAGCTCCGTTTGAACAGCTTGAGGAACTCACCGCCCAAGCGTGGAATACCTGGGCAAGATGGGTGAGAGCGTGGTTCATAGCCACGGAAGTTTGGGACATTTCCCAGAGGGAACCAGTGCAACTGGTGGACAGAGATGCAGGAAAGCTGAAGTCTGTTTCTCTGGAGGAGAAAATACAGAGGGAGAAAGCTATGAGAGCTGAGATCTGCATGTTGAGAGCAGGTGTTCATGCTAATTTGCAACATCACCTGGAAAGCATTGAATCTGCGTGTGAGGCCTGGAGTGTGCTGAAACGTCTGTGTGAAGGCTCAGCAGGAGGCCTAGGGCAGATGGAAGCTGAAAGCCTAGAGATGGCTGGAGCCCCTGTTCCTGATGATTTAGCCTCAAGGAGTGCTAGTGAGCAAGTCGGGGGGGCGGAAAGTTCCAAAGGCAAGTTTGAACAGTTTTCCACTGAATCTGCTGGAATGGAGCGGCAGTTCAGGGGGGGGCGGATCTGGCAAGGAGTGCTTCTCCGGAAGAAGGAGAAGGAGGCCAGCTGGGAGGAGCCCCAGGCAGTGTTTTTCCACTGGATTTCGTCGGTGCTACGTGTGTGGATCTCACGGTCATTTCAAAAGAGACTGCCCACAGAGAGCAGCTGCACAGGAAGGCTTCAAGGACACCTTCCATGGAAATCAGTCGGGTTTCCATGGGAACCAGTCTGGAAGGGGAGGTCAGCGTGGGAACGCAAGAGAAGGACGAGGAAAACAACGTCAGGAGACTTATCAAATCACGGCTAGTCTGGCATTGGCTGAAGACAGCCGTGGGACAAGCCAAAAGCTAGGTTTTGTTATTGACTCTGCAGCTAATCGCAATTTGATTCCAGAGACACCTGCTGTCGAGAGGTGGAACTGCACGGCAATTCCTGCCGGGAAAACTGTACTGTTTGCAAATGGACAGAAAAGAAATATGACTAATGCTGTAAATTTGCATTTTTGTATTTTACAGGAAACGTTGGAGTGTTGTACTGTTCCTGGGATGCAACACTGTCTTTTATCTGTGCCTTATTTACTGAAAAAGGGATTTACGGTTTGTTTTCAGGGTGATGTGTGCACAATCTCCAAAGGAGGGAGGATGCTTGCCAAGGTTAAAAAGGGGCAGAATGATCTCTTCATTCTTAAAACGTCTCTGGAGGGTGGTGGGAAGGTTGAGAAAGCACAAGCACTGCGTGCTACAATTCCCAATCATGATTCATGCGTACATGCTTGGCATACACGTACAGCTCATAGTTCTCTTGAAGAACTACAGGTGCTGCCGGAAGTTTCCAATGGTTGTAAGATCTCAGAATGTGGACATGCTGTAAGTTGTGAAACTTGCAAACTGGCAAAGGTAAAAGGATGCAGTTATCCAAAGGTTGAAAGGATAACAACAAGGCCTTTTGAACTGATTCACATAGATTTGTGGGGTCCTGTAAAGGAACCAAGTCTGGGAGGGTCAAGGTTTCTGCTCTCGATGCAGGAGGATTTTACTCAGAATTCCTGGATACATGGCCTCAAATCCAAGGATGATGCAGCGCAGCTGATCAAAGGGTGGATTGAGGGGGTGGAACAAAGGTTTTCCACCAAAGTGCAAGCTGTCACAAGTGACAGAGGAGCTGAGTTTACAGGTTCTGCTTTGCAGAAGTACTTTCGCAAGAAAGGGATACGTCACACAGTGACTTCACCCAATGAGAGGGGAGTGTCAGAGCTCAAATGTCAGGCTCTGGTTAAAACTGCACAGGTGTTGCTGGAAGACTCTGGGTTACCTCCAAGGTTTTGGCTGGAGGCAATCAAGTATGTAAGCTTCACCTGGAATCGCACCTACAATTCCATGGTAGGGGACACACCGTTTGGTTTGTTGCATGGCAGGAAACCCCAGATTCATTTTTTGCGTATGTTCGGGTCACGTGCGTCTGTGCCGGTACCTGCTGCTTTGCAGGGGCCAGATGGATCCAAGTTCCGAAAAATGATCTTCTGTGGGTATGAGCCAACAGCGAGTGCATGGAGGTTTGCATTTCCATCAGGTGATCAGAGTAAGTTACTGATCAGTAAACACGCTGAGTTCTATGAGCAGGATAAAAAGACACAAGCTGCTGTCAAGCGTGATGTTCTTTCAGAGTGTCTCTCAGAACAGGAAGATTCTGAGGGGGAGGAAGGAGAGGCTGAATCTGATGATGACGATCAGGTAACTGACCAAAGTCAGGAACAGGAGGAGGTATCGGTAGTTTCTCCACAAGTTGTAAAAAGGGAGGCCAAAAGTGAGCCTAGTTCCCCTGTGAGTGTAATGGAGAGGATTCGAAAACGTTTTAAGTCAGAGGGGGAATTCCGTGATGCTGAGGACACATTTCCTGGTGGCAGTGAGTCAGAGGTAACATCTGAGTTTATGCCCAGAAGGTCTAGTCGCACAACAAAGGGCATTCCACCTGAAAGATACCAGGCAACATGTGCGTGGGCGAGATTCGCACAGTGTGATTCTGGGAGTGTTGAAAGGGTTCAACAGGTGCCTGGGAAAGATGCTGGGAAGGAGCACAAGGCAAAGGGTAAGGTGTTGAGCTCAAAAAGGTCTTGTCAGAAGGTGCAGCAAGGGGGGGTGTTGAGGTTGGAACTTAACGGGTTAAGTTCTTCCCATGATGCCACACCATTCTGACGTCAATTTTGGAAGCTTGGGAGGAGCTTGGGAAGAGTATGCCAGTCCCACTCGGTACTTTGTGGGGAAAGGATGCAGTTTTGTCATGGCTGCAAATAGTCCTGGAAATTCCTGAGAAATGTTGGAATAAAAGCTGTAAATAGACAAACCTGGACTGTGTGTGTTTGTCTGGAAGCCAAGCTACATGACAGTTTTACACCGCTGTGTAATCTCTGCTACGGCGTGACTGAGAGATCGGAGCAGAGCGTGCGGCAGGAGAAGTGTGCCGGGCAGTAAAGAGCTAATTGAGGATCGTAAATCAATTAGCGGGAGTCGCGCCAGATCAAACAAACTGGACAATCTGTGCTACGGACTGGGGTTGTTGAAATCTATACAACCAAAAATCAATCAATTTGAATTCTGCCTCTCAAATTGGCTCTACTAGACCCAAATGCTTTAAGCAATGTGGACTAGAATCACTTCTCCCCGCCCCCCGGGATTAGGTGCCCTGAAGCTTAAACTTCATTAATTTCATAGTAGAGCCAACTCTTAATATATACATTCATTGTATTGCTTTTGTTAACCACATTTAGAGTGGTAAAACTATTCAGTCTTATCCATGAGCTCATTCCATTTTGATTTTAATCAAAGACCTGCTGTCTATTTATAAATAGAATGTCAAGGAACACAGCTGCACTTCCAGAGCAGTTATTCAATGTATGTTAAAGAAATAAGGGGGAATTCTAAAGTCAAAGAGCATAGCTTATCTAGAAGTAATCAAATAATCATATATAATAAAGCAGAGTGGCTTTACAATGCAGAACAATACACAGCAATATTCAGTATTGCCTTTGCATACACTGAGTAGTATCCAGTTGTACGCTGGGTGGGGGGAATCCGACAGTGGTATTGTTCTGTGCACTGTTGTGCAAGAGCTAGCAGATGACTACATACAACATAGACAACTCATTGTTGCCCATCGTCTTGTACTAGATGTCTGCAAACGGTTACATGATACATTGTTGTAGCACTCATTGGTACATTTTGCAAAACTAAGAGATTGAGCAATGCCTAATGCTAAAAGAAGCACATTGCTAGATTATCACATAAGGAGCAGCCATTTGCAGAATACGTCATCTTTTTGCACCGGGCTTCTCTGGACGCAACCCATTTATTTAACAGTTGTTATGACCCACTGATTATAGTAACGATGCGTTTCTACACATGAAAACAAAACATTTCATATAATATGATCTGATTTAAAGTTCCATGGTTACTCTGACACAAAACTGCCCCTTCCACTGAAGTAAATGAAGATGCTCTTTACAGTCACAGAGCCAGTTCCAATTGAGCTAGAGTTACTTGCGACATTCCCATTGAAAGCAATTAACTTGTTAGTAACAACTGACTTGTTCAGTGGGTTTCCCTGAGACCTATATATGATTGGCATTGGCTGGATTCCATATCAGAGATTCTGTATGTGTGCTGGAACACCTGAGTGTTCAAATGCTTCTGAATCCAGATAATTGTCTGCAAGTGAATAAAGATTTCACTCACTGCGCTTAAGAACAGGCGTTTCCTGAAGGCAACCATATTTATTTCAAAATTACTGCAGAGCAAGAAGGATGAACAACAATCTATCAGCAATAATGATTTTAGATTACTTTTCCAAAGGTTTAATGACATGGCTGTTTGCATTTGAAGGATTTTCTTTTTATCTCTGAACCTTCATGCAAAAAATTAAATTCCAACTTACATCCCTAATTAATTAGTCATAAAACTTTTCTTTTTGTCGCATTACATTACTAGAAGCTGCACTGTAGCTTACTTCATTTTATAGACACTTTAGAAACCTGTATTCTGCTAACCGTGTGGTAGGAATATAATTTCTTTCTCTTGCAGTTGCTTGGCAACAAGAGTTCAAAATATTTCCTGTTGACCACAAACATAGAACTATGTGCTCTCAAAAAGGGAAGAAACACATTTTTCCATATTAGGAGTAGACAAATATTTATTTGCAAATGAAAGTGATTTTTTTATATAAAAAAGAGAGGAACCAATATTTTATTAGCCCCTTTTCATTTAACCCACATAATTTCCATTCTATAAACATATGTACAGTGAACATTAGTATGCTTACAGGATGGAGAAGGATGCTCCATAAATTAATGAGCATTAATAAAATTTGCAACTGTCTATTGGCCTTATATTTTCAATATGTTTCAAATTCTCCCTTCACCCAGGGAAGAGTGGAGAAGGAGATTAAATGCCATCTTAAAGGAAGGGGCCAACTAAACAAGCAGATATCTTGGCTATCTTTAATGACACGTTGCACAAATGGAAATGTCTATAATATATATGGAATTTGTAAGAGGGATAGCTAGCCCCAGAGACTAGGATTGGGAATGGAATACATAGAAGGTATATTGTGACTGCACCATCTATTGACAGGGGGCCTGATATTTTTTCTATTCAATATCAGGAAAACATTTTAATGACTTCTACCATATTATTAAGTCTGGACACATCCATGTATCTCAATCAATAAACCAATCAGAATACTTTGCACACTTCCACTACCTCTTGGGTTTATCCCTACTATATAAGACTAAGAGAAAATTCTGGCAACTTCAGTTGTAATACATACTAGGGTTGTTCAGTGGTTTGTGATTCATCCCAAACCTCAAAGGGAAGCTGGGTACCTCAGAGAGATTTTGGACTTGTCAGGGGCTGGGCAGAGGAGGAGGAGTGGTAGAGACTGCCTCCCCATCCTAACCCTTCCAGGGAAGAGGAAGAGGAAGACAGTATAGATTTACAGCAGTGGTTTGTGGGAGGTCACACCTCAGTGTTGAATGGTTTTTCTTTAAATGTAAAGGTTCATCATTGTTCCACTCCATGTGTATGTCTTTAAGGGGCCAGAGCAAGGGCCAGAGCAAGATAACAAGACCCAGCTTTACAGCTGTGAAACATAGCAGGTGCTGCTGAGTTGTATTTGATTAAGGCGTGTCAGCATTTGGGTAGAGTATATAAGCAGCAGCACCTAGCTCTCCCATTACCCTGGGGGATGGGTTGGTGGTTGGGTCATGTTTGTTTGTTGATGTATTTAGTGTAAATGGAGTTTTTGTTTTTCTTATTAAAACCTTCTTTAAGTTATTTTTGAGTCCCTTTTTAATGCATGGTCTCCCCAGCAAGCTCTCTGCAGCGGTACCATACTGCAAAAAGCCAACACTCAGAAGCAGATGAGGGGGGAATTTGGGAAATAATGGGAGAGGAGGATCAGGCAGAGCTGGAGTAGCAGCTGGCTGACACGTTGTCACTAGAAAGCATTCCAGACCCTCCATCTCCCAGAACCCGGCTGGCCTTAAAAGTAGGAGAGCAAAGAGCTCACAGACAGAGGGCACTTAGCGGCATCCGTAGAGGAGGTGATGATGACGACGGCGAATGAGGAAGTGGGAAAGAAGGGGGGTGGAGATTCACCCAGGACACCACCATTATCCAAGAGGCTAGGCTCTATAGCCTGTCTCTGTAAAGTTTGAAATAAAAAAGGACTACTTTTCCTTGTCAAAAATATGTTCTTTTATGCAGTGGTTTTTGCTCTGGGAATGGGGAGGAGGAAATTAGGCAGCTCCATGTGGTCCTGGTTAGAGGAG
Source organism: Podarcis vaucheri (assembly GCF_965113315.1). Classification (NCBI taxonomy): domain Eukaryota; kingdom Metazoa; phylum Chordata; class Lepidosauria; order Squamata; family Lacertidae; genus Podarcis; species Podarcis vaucheri. Next base: position 36,546,939 of record NC_138748.1, on the reverse strand, counting down.
GCTGTATCTGATACCGGGGACCATGATTGGCTGCCACTTGCTGAAGTTATGAGAGACTAAAGGATAAACACTCTTGGGGTATAATGTTCTGCACACCCTCCACTGCAGACTCCAGGTGTAAATATGTGTGAATAAATCATATTTCAAATAGACTCAGGACTCAGTTGTGCCTTGATTTTTCCAATGGAGACACATTGCTAGGTGAGTGCCTGGAACCCCCTGAAAACTTGCCACTGCTCAGTAGAGATTGGGGGTGGCGTGCAACTTGGTATGCCAAACCTTTAAGATAAGTGACTTGGATCCTGCTTTAACAAGTTTGCAAGGATGGTAAAAGGGTTAGAGGTATAGAACATATTGATAGTTATTTAATGGTTTTTACTATAGTGGTGATAACAATGACAACAACAACAGCATCAATAATATTTATAACCTACCCTTTACTGTAAAGTCCTGGTATGATAAAGTTTCAACAATATAAAAAATACATCCAAATCCACTAAAACATCAACAATAACAGCATTATTTCTTCTGTTTGCCACTTGGACGATATGTTTAAATTGAAATGTAAATATAAATAAATTGAAGTGTAAACAAGATTTAAAATCTAAAGACATAAACAGACTTTTATTATACATTTACTTAATGTTAGATTATATAGGTTTATATATTACTTGATACTAGACACAGTGGGGCTCTTGGAAAATAAAATATGAAACAGTGAGCTGTTCCATTTGCTTAGATAATAATAACTCCAAAGGCATTAGAACCACAGATGATTTGCTAGAGTAAATTTTACATTTCTGTATGGATATTTCAAAGGTTGCATGAAATGAAGTTTCTCCTCTGATCCATATCTATTTGTAAAGGTGGGCAATTCAGCTTGCTTTATGAAATATATTCTTATGAAGCATAACAAAATCCAATTTACCAGTAAAATCCATTTAAATTAAAATCAAAGAATAATCTTTGTACGATTCACTCCTTGTGCTGTAATGATGAAATGAGATCAGATGCCCCTGCTGTAGACCTTCAGATCCTGATTACTTTTAGACCTACTCAGCAGAAATTATCCACAGTGTGAAAGCTGCAGAAAGGTCACCAATCTTGCTTTCTTGCTCAGCCAAGCTATTCAAGCAAGAAGCTTGCCCAGCCTTCAGTAATGGCGCTTTTAGATCTGCAACTGTTTTGAGCAGGGACAGTTCTCTGAAGTGACTTTATTGTCTCAATGAATGCAACACGTATCATTAGAAATAAAAATGTGCACCCATATGAATAAAGTTTGTTTGCATCCCTCCCAGCTTTTTAGAGTCAGGAGCAGCCCTACTAGTAGGCAAAGTGAGGGAAGTGTACCAGGCAGTGGAGCCTGCAGCTTATCCTTTGAACCCCGAAGAGACACCAAACTCCAATTACTGGACCACAGTCAACTCAGAGGATCAGGGAAGAATGGTGGAGATGTCCCACTGTGGCTTGTAATCCCATTGCCTTGTGGCAGCAGAACAGGCACCAACCCTTCAACTGGCCACATGCACTACTCAGGGTGTGAGGCTTTCATCTTGACTGCCTAGCACAAACTATAAAATTCTGTCCATTGCTTCAATATCTTACCAGGATGATTTTCTGCATCAGATGCAGGATTGCTAGCCATGGTGCTGAACCAATGCCTTGCCATCTATTCCAGAAACCTAGGCCTGCTGATCATGATCTTGCTTAGATCATCTCCTTCCCTTGGTGGTGGACCAACACTATGGATCAGGACAGGGAACTCCTTTCCACTGGGTTTGTGCGGCTTATATTTAATCACATAAACATCTAGTGCTCGATTTCATAGACTTTAAGATGATGACGATGACGACTATGACTGTAGTACCTTCTATATGCTCAACACTTTACTGCTCAGTTCTTGTTGGCACTGGTTCAGCCTCTACATTAAAGCCATTATGCCACAGCCACCATTTTGTGTTACTCCATGCCCTCACATAAATCATTTTGTGTTATGCTATACCTACACCCTCACATTTTGTATTACCCCAGGCCCTCACACCAGCCATTTGGTATTGTACTACAGGCTCACAGCAGCCATTTTATGACTGGCACACATGGTACTTTCTCAAAATTCTAAATGTGTCCACTGGTCCAAAAAGGTTAGCAACTCCTGAAACAACTCCCAACCGATATCTTCCTCTTTTGAGTGCATTCTGCACCCTTCAGCTAAATCAGACTTTGCCAATCTGGTGGCCTCCAGACATTCTGATCTCCAGCTTTCAACACCCCTGCCATTGTCCATGCTGATGTGGCTGAAGCATACTGGAGTCCAACACATCTGGACAGGTTGGTGAAGGCTGAGTGCAAAGATCCTCATGAAGACAGATTGGTTGATAACACCACTCTGGGAATGGTAGCTCTAGAAGGGGAAAACAGGTTTGCTAACAACCTGGGTTTGCCTGTGTGTAATGTGCAAGATGTCCCTTAACGTATGCCTAATTTCCCCCGAATGATACTGTGTTCAAGAAATTAGCTGTAAAATGGCTGTCATTTTGGCTCTCTCTGCTCCGTCCCCACTTAAGATTTGACAGTTTTAATCCTGATCAGAATCAATGAGAAAGAGAAAATGATAAACAGCCGTGGGAGAATGTTTGGAACCAGCTGGAGAAAGTGAGAGTTTTCTCTAGAAAGAAACCAGCTAAAATAGATGGCTGCAGGGCCAGGGAAGATATCAAATGGGTTTTCAAAGATGCTTAGAAGGAAAGTACAGCCAGCAGCAAGGACAGACTGAAAGTTATTGCAGGCAATAGGGAAAGCTGAGTTATCTGGCTGTGCACTTAGAGATTTTGAAATGGTAGTTTTCCTACACACAATAAATAAGAAATGAACACAAGACATCACATCTCATTAGTTCTTAAATAGTAAGTTCTTCCTTTTCCCCAATTCTTTTTTTCCTTTTGGTTAAATGCAGAAAGCAACTGATATGGGATTTGTGGCTTTTGTGTTCTCATTAGTCCCCAGCATTTTAAAAAATATACGGTACTAAATAAGAATCAAATAGAAAGCTGGCATTAGGACACACTGCTACTTGAATCACTACAGCTTTAACAGATCCATAGGAGTGAGGAATGTGTAGTTTTTTGGGGGAAATATGTGGGTTTACTCTGCTAGCACTATTTTTTTAAAACCACCACAACAAAACTAATTAACTGATTGTTATTTGCACACACTGAAGTAATGCTCTTGGGATGTTGCTAGGAAGTGAGTGAAATGTAAAGCATTTCTGAGGGTGGGGGATTTGTAGTATGTTGTAGCCCACCCTGGTATTAGTACAGATGAAAGGCAAGCTATAATATTTCTAAATAACTAAATAAATATTCTTTTTTTTTTATAAAATTTTTATTGGTTTTACAAAAGTTTTTATAACAAACAAACATAAAAAAACAGACAAACAAACAAATATAATTTCATAATGTCCTTTCATAGACTTCTTTAACAAGTTTGCAAGGATGGTAAAAGGGTTAGAGGTATAGAACATATTGATAGTTATTTAATGGTTTTTACTATAGTGGTGATAACAATGACAACAACAACAGCATCAATAATATTTATAACCTACCCTTTACTGTAAAGTCCTGGTATGATAAAGTTTCAACAATATAAAAAATACATCCAAATCCACTAAAACATCAACAATAACAGCATTATTTCTTCTGTTTGCCACTTGGACGATATGTTTAAATTGAAATGTAAATATAAATAAATTGAAGTGTAAACAAGATTTAAAATCTAAAGACATAAACAGACTTTTATTATACATTTACTTAATGTTAGATTATATAGGTTTATATATTACTTGATACTAGACACAGTGGGGCTCTTGGAAAATAAAATATGAAACAGTGAGCTGTTCCATTTGCTTAGATAATAATAACTCCAAAGGCATTAGAACCACAGATGATTTGCTAGAGTAAATTTTACATTTCTGTATGGATATTTCAAAGGTTGCATGAAATGAAGTTTCTCCTCTGATCCATATCTATTTGTAAAGGTGGGCAATTTGTAGGGGATTTGTAGTATGTTGTAGCCCACCCTGGTATTAGTACAGATGAAAGGCAAGCTATAATATTTCTAAATAACTAAATAAATATTCTTTTTTTTTTATAAAATTTTTATTGGTTTTACAAAAGTTTTTATAACAAACAAACATAAAAAAACAGACAAACAAACAAATATAATTTCATAATGTCCTTTCATAGACTTCTTTCCTCGGACTTCCCCATACCTCCCCTTTCTGCATCCTCATGTCCAAATTTTATAGCAACTTATAAATGTTTTTTCCCATCCTAATTCATCATAGTCCTTTCTTAATCTAATCTTATATTACTGCAACCCTTTCTCTCTATAAAATCTCGACATTCTAAACTTCATCAAGTTTATAATAGTCCTTAAGATAAATCTTAAATTTCTTCCAGTCTTCTTCCGCAGTCTCCTTTCCCTGGTCACGAATTCTGCTCGTCATTTCCGCCAATGTCATATAGTCAATCACTTTCATCTGCCATTCTTCCACGGTGGGTAAATCTTGTGTCTTCCAATACTTTGCGATCAGTATTCTTGCTGCTGTTGTTGCATACATAAAGAAAGTTCTATCCTTTTTTGGCACCAATTGGCCGACAATGCCCAAGAGAAAGGCCTCTGGTTTCTTAAGGAAGGTATATTTAAATACCTTTTTCATTTCATTATATATCATCTCCCAGAAAACCTTAATCTTCGGGCATGTCCACCAAAGATGATAAAAAGTACCTTCAGTTTCCTTACATTTCCAACATTTGTTATCAGGCAAATGGTAAATTTTTGCTAGCTTAACTGGGGTCATGTACCACCTATAGACCATTTTCATCACATTTTCCTTTAAAGCACTACATGCCGTAAATTTAATACCGGTGTTCCACAACCTTTCCCAGTCAGCAGACATAATATTATGACCAATGTCCTGTGCCCACTTAATCATAACTGATTTAACTGTTTCGTCTTGTGTATTCCATTTCAACAGCAAGTTATACATTCTTGACAAATTCTTAGTATTGGGTTCTAACAATTCTGTCTCAAGTTTTGATTTTTCCACCTGGAAGCCAATTTTCCTGTCTTGTTTAAAAACCTCCATTATTTGATAATAGTGGAGCCAATCTTGTACTTTGGGTTTTAGTTTTTCATGACTCTTTAATTTCAGTTTCTCTCCATCCTGTTCTAGAATCTCACAATACTTTGGCCATCCGACCTCCATATTGACTTTCTTGTGGGCCTTAGCCTCTAAGGGTGACAACCATCTAGGGGTTTTGTTTTCCAACAGATCTTTATATCTCATCCAAACATTAAACAACGCTTTCCTTACAATGTGATTTTTAAAGGCACTATGCACTTTGATTTTGTCATACCATATATATGCATGCCAGCCAAATGCGTTATTGAAACCTTCTAAATCCAAGATATCTGTATTCTCGAGGAGCATCCACTCTTTCAGCCAGCAGAATGCTGCTGCCTCATAGTACAATTTTAAGTCCGGCAGGGCAAATCCCCCTCTTTCTTTTACATCTGTTAATATTTTATATTTTATTCTGGGCTTTTTGCCCTGCCAGACAAATTTCGCAATGTCTTTCTGCCACCTCTTGAAACAGTCCATCTTGTCAATAATCTGCAAAGTTTGAAATAAAAATAACATTCTAGGCAATACATTCATCTTAATCACTGCAATTCGGCCTAACATTGACAATCTCAAATTTGACCATATTTCTAGATCTTTTTTAATTTCTGACCAACATTTTTCATAGTTGTCCTTATACAAATTCAAGTTTTTAGATGTTAAATTAACCCCTAGATATTTCACCTTCTTAACCACCATCAGACCTGTCTCTTCTTGAAACTTATTCTTCTCCATATCTGTTAGGATGACAAATATGGGATGCTTAAATGCTGTTGGACTATAACTCCCATCAGCTCCCACCACTGACTATACTGCCTGTGACTGATGAGCACTTGTTGTTGTTTGATGGGAACTTATCTTTCTGTACATTCCTTTCTCACCACCCTGGAATGTTCAGTTCACATTGAGTTCATGAGGCATCATGTCCTGACCTGTTCTTATCTATCTGTGTACATTCTTTTCTTATCAACCTGGAATGTTCAGTCCACATTGAGTTCCTGACCTGTACTTATCTTTCTGTACATTCTTTAAGTCTCGCTATATCAATCATTAGCAATTGTTTAATAAGGAGGTCTTCATACCTGTCTAACTCTGTGTTCCTTCTCCCATCCTTTTATCTATCGATGATTAATGTCTTATATGCAACCCTCGCAATGTATTTGTGTTAACCAATCAGCAACAAGCACATACGTGGCAATGCTGTAATATTCAATAAAAGGGACTCCCCGAGCCATGCTCAGGAGATGCCTCCCAGATGACACTTGCTACTCGTCTGTCGTTTATTTCAACCCAGCAGTTGTTGTTTAGTCATTTTGTCGTGTCCGACTCTTCGTGACCCCACGGAGCACGCCAGGCACTCCTGTCTTCCACTGCCTCCCGCAGTTTGGTCAAACTCATGTTGGTTGCTTCAAGAACACTATCCAAACATCTCGTCCTCTGTCGTCCCCTTCTCCTTGTGCCCTCCATCTTTCCCAACATCAGGGTCTTTTCCAGGGAGTCTTCTCTTCTCATGAGATGACCAAAGTATTGGAGCCTCAGCTTCACAATCTGTCCTTCCAATGAGCACTCAGGGCTGATTTCCTTAAGAATGGATGAGCGCTATGGTCCAACAATATCTCAAGAGCCAGAGGTTGCCCATTCCAATGCGCACACACACACACACACACACACGTATGATGTGTGTGTGTGAGAGAGGGGGGGGGACTAATTTGGATTTTTGAATATTCATATACCAGCTAAGACAAGTTCAGAACCTTTTGCATTTTTCTTTTTAATGTATCATGGCAATATGACTCTTCCTCTCTCTGAATTCTTTCCTGCATTATGTTTGTAGAATAGGTTGAAGATTTCCATTCCCTGATATAGCTTCATCATAGGAAGATTTAGCAGACTTGTCATTTGCTAGCTTGAATTCAAGAATGTGTGCCATTAAATTAGTACTTTAATGGGTCAACTACATGAGTCCCTGATGGATGCTTTAAAAATGCTGGGTTTTACATTGTCACTAATTTTATTATTGCTTATGACTGAAACAATTATAAATTACTGCTACTACATGCAAACTAATTTTTTGAATCATGGCATCCAGATTGCAGATCCTAGTACCTGCAAATTAATGATTTGTTCCTTCACTTGATTGTTGGGCTTCCCAACCGTAACACAAATACTGTACATAGTGATTGTCAAGCGCTTGCTTATTTTAAGCATGGGAATAGTCAATTTGCCCAAGACTATAATCTTAGCCACTTAATATCCAACTGAACAGACCTATTGATAGACCTACTGAAGTCTCATTGAAGTTGAGATTAGTCTCACAGAGAAGTTAATGACTATAAAACTGGATTTCTCCCTCCTCCTTATAATCCTCACATTTCAGCAAATCTCCTATCTAAATACTTCTGCTCATTTCTCTTTGTGGGTGGCTATATATTATGTGACATTAATCAGAAATTAAGCACACTGATGGCTTCCTCCAGACTAGTCCAAATGGGGTCAAATACATTGCATGGGATAACAGCTCTATTAACAACAATCTTCGTTTAAGGAGATTACTCGGGATTGGTTCATATTAACTAGCAACCCCCACTTAAGCAATAGGAGTGTGCCTGGAATTATCACTGACCAGCAGGTGGAGCTTCTCACTGTAGGCAGCTATAGCTCAGCCCTGTTAATATCTGCAGATGAAGCAGCTGTTAAATGTTTAGGAGCAAAGGCCAATAAGCAAAGTTGGCAACCCTGGGAATGGAGGAAAGTGTTCAGTTTATGGCTGGCTTTCCCTTGCATGGGGAGGGGATGATCTCTGAATCAAAGTACAAAATTGCTATTGCACAAAACAGAGGTTAGCAACTCCGATTTTTTAAAAGTGCTAATAATGTTAGTAGCAATTCACATGCTGAACCCATCCATGGGTCATATCGGTAGGTTCATAATTACCAGCTAGCACTTTTCAAGATCCTCACTAATATAAGCAGCATCAAGAAAATGTCACTAGATCTTGTAAAGGAGTCCATAATGAACTCCCTAATGACTTGTAGGGAAAATATTCACAGAATGGAAAATAAAGGATATTTTAATTGCTTAGTCTTGCAGAGGAAAGTGACAGGAAAATGAATGCCTATTAGCAATAAGCTATCTTTTACTAGATGAGAACATTCAACTTCACCTTGAGCATCATAACAATAACAGAAAGAGCTGTGGGCAGATATTTAAATGCAGGGCCTGAAAATGTTGTTGCTGGAGGTGAGGGATTTCAAAGATAGTAATTCATTTCTTCTTCAAAATTTAGCCCAAACTTTAGCCTCCCTGAAGTGTTAGTTCCCTTCACAAAAGGTTAATATGTGGAGAAGAAGCAGAATGGTGATTCTCTAGGCACCATCCCAATCTCTGTGCCTTCATTTCTCTGCTTCGATCTTCCCCACATTGGGTTAAAATCTGGCCATGCAATCCAGTGACTCTCAGATAGAGCCATTGTTCTTGCCCAGACACTGCTTGTTCATGCATTAGCCATTCATGTCAGTACAGCTCAAAGTGAAAGAGTCATGCATGGAGCCCTCTACAATCATTAAATTAGAAATTAATTGAATGCAGAGATCACCACCCCAGTCACCTTCAATTCATAGAAGAACTCATGGAGAAACCTGGGAACTGCCTTATACCAAGTCAGATCATTGTTCCACCTAGTTCAGTAATGTCTACAACGACTTGCCAGTATCATGTGGGAATGCCAGAGTTTGAATCTAGGACCTCTTTTATGCAAAGCAGTTGCTCTGCCATCTATGGGCTTTCTCCAATAGATGACAGCCTTCCATATTAACAGAGGCTCCCTTCACACATTTTAGAGACTTGGAAAAATCATGAGCACAGAAGGCTCTGCAGACAGTCACTTTCCCCAAGTCAAAAGGGTGATGGAGGGGCAAAATATTGCCCTCTTCCACACATGTGTTTATTTAACCATTAATTGTAATGCCTGAAGACAGTAACAATCACTGGTGCAGCAGCAATAAATATAAAAACAGCATTTACCTTGAACACGAGTGTCAGAGCAAAGATTATGTCATCATGAGACAGATGCCTACACATTTTCAGTTGAAATCTTACAGTGTAATGGATAAAACTTCCATTTACACTGCACTTTTCTTCCAAAAGGAATGAATTCCATTCAAGCATGCTTTTGACGTTGCCTTCAGTAAGAATAGTGTCAGGCTAGGGCTGCGTACACATTACTGGTTCAAAACACAGGTAAGTTGTTGTTTTTCATTTCACATTGAAGCTGGTTTGGGGGGAAACACATAAAAAGGATAGATGTCTATTGTAGCTAACATCATAAGTATAATTTATTTAATTCACACTGAAATGGGATTGTCTGTGTACTGGTGAAAAGGTTTAACATGGGAAGATTCTACTGAAGCTAAAAACAGCAAAAAGAGCTCTCTCTGAGCTTTAAGTAGTTGGTAATTAACTGATTCTTGTCATTTAGCAGCTAGCAAGTGAGTGTTTTAACCTTAGATCAGATGACAAAGGTATTGAATTGCAAATTGCTATTTTGAAGAGAGTTGCATTTGTTTCTTTGGTTCCAAACTCCATGGAATGAGGATGTAAATGAAGCTCTCCAGGAAAACAGCTCCAGGGAAAATGGAGGCTGGAATGGGGGAGAGACAGAGTTACTGTATGATCTCAACCATGTTTAAAGTTGTTTCTGAGAAGATGCTGAGCCTGTGCTGGATATGGAACTGTTTGGATGTTTCATTTATTGGTTTTTTATGGGTTTGCTTTTTTTGAAGTTCTGCAAATAAGCTTAAAATAATATTTCCATGGGTCTGGACAATGTTTTCTTCCAAAAGGAGCCAGTTCTTAGGCTTCCAGTCACTTCAGACTGCACAATATTAATATTTGCAATATACACCTCTTACCAAACCAGTAGCAGGAACGCCTTGAATGCAGAAGAAATGGGAGTGTGTTCAGAGCCTTGTCTTATATGCATTACAAGATTATACATGCAGAAATTTTATTAATCACTGCTGAAATAGAACCTCATGGAGGAAGGGGGGGAGAGGGAGTTGCTTAGTAATAAATGGAAGTATTTTGAAGTCCAACCGTTTGAGATTAAGAATTCAGAATAGTATTAAAATGAAAGGATTTCTAGACAATCTACAGAAAAACAGGAAGAGTCCAAGAAAGTACCCATGTAAGTCTTTTTATCAGGAAGTGCTGTATAGCTTTTCCTTATCTAAAGGCTCTAAACCTGCAATCCCATGCACATTTATCTGGGTGTAATCTCACTCAATGCAGTGGAATTTATTTCTGGATAAACTGCATATGATTGGTTGTAAACTGCAGATAATACAACAAAGGGGTATATTGGCTTCCACCATGCAGAATTCAAATTCAGTGCTTGGATGTGGACCCAGGTTAGACAGATAACTCTGTGCATGAATTATTTCAGCTTTTTTACTTTGATAAACCTGGCCAGTCAGACACAGGATGATCTGAGTTGTAAAACTAATAAGAAAGGGCAGAACCTTTTCACTGGTGCTTTTATGTTTCCTGTAGAGAGCCAGCATGGCAAAACTGATGAACTGTAGATTAGCATCTTTGCAATTTGCAGAGGAAAATACATAGGAAAGCTTTTGAAGTTTCTCTTCTGGGTTGCTTCTAGTAAGTATTTTTGTATTTTTCACCCATTTGTGGAATATTATTTCAGTACAACAAACCATATACCGGTACTTCTTCCACTAAGGTACAGCAACAACAGCAACAACAACAACAACAACAACAACAACAACAACAACAACATAGTGCTATTATTCCCATTTTAAGCAGATTGAGGATTCAGTCTTGCCCCATTGAACTAAGTTGCACTTACTTGTAAGTAGACATTCATCAGATGCTGTGGTACTCATCAGGATGATTGGTTGATTTTTCTTCACTAATATGCTCCATTCAAACTCTTGAATACAGCCCAGGAAGCTAATGGTTTGTACTCTGGAGATAGGTGAGGAATTTCTATGTTTGAATAAGATCTTCATCAGCTGGGCAAATTCCATGAAGCAGGGCCTCAAATCCCTTCTCCACCCACTTTTCATCTTCATAGAAGGATCACAGTTGTTAAAAGAAGAATGTTCTTGGGCTTTAGGACCTCCCTCTGTTATGGGGTAGTGATTCTGCTTCTTTATACAAGTGCTTCCATTGGTACCTGTGCTCTAGTATATATTTGTAAATGAAGCAAACATCACATTCCTCTCCAACACACTTTCTCAGTTGTCCAAAACGAGTAGAAAAATAAAATAAAATAAAAAACAGGAAAATCTCACATTGTTGTTCATTTTCTGGCACATCTTTCTTCCATGAAAGATGCCTATAGTTATTGAAAGTGAAAGTGACAAGTCTGCACTGAACAAAGACAGTTCAGTGAACCAAGAACATATAGATTCTGGTGTAAGTAGCAGATGGAGCAGCCCTTTGTTGAGTAGATCACTTCATACCATTTTAATAGCTGGCTAAGTAAGCAGCTATTTGTTCAGTAAAGCAGACATTCCATCTCCACTGAAATGAATGCTGGCATAGTGGCAACTAAATTGTATTTTGAATTTTCCTAACTCAACTAATGTAATATCAGAACATTTCCTAGGTGTTTTACATTACAACAATAAGCAGAGGGAGGCTTTCAAAATAAATCAGGAGTCTGAGGACTTTGAAAGGCCTTTTGCATTTTATGCTTCAACTAATTATGCTTTCAAATTAATCAACTGAAATAAATGCATCTTTTCTATTTATCATTGCTAAATGCTAAATATGCCTTTTGGGTGATGTTTTTAAAAGAGGCTTGTTGGAATGCTAATAGGACAACGTGAGTAGGGAGGTTCAGGACTGTAGGCTGTGTGTTCCAGTGGCATGCAGTCAGTGGACTAGTCCCCTAAATGTTCCCTTGCTGCCTCCCTCCCAAAGCTTGAGAAGCTTCTTCCCAGCTTAGGGAGAGAGGTGCGATGCTCAACTGCATGACATCAAATGTGCAAGGCCCCCCTCTCCAAATCACCATTGCGAGCTGGCGCCTAACTGTTCCCCTATGAAAAATTTCACCACACTCCACTGTAACAAACATGTATGTTTTCCAGAATCTCTGAGACACACCTCTCACTTCTTTTTTCATTTACACCACTGGGTTTTTCCTGTTTGTGTGTGTTTCCATAAGAATACTTACAATACAACAAGAAAAATGGAAGGAGGATAAATGGCAGGGAGATAAGCACTGAGACATGGGTTGCTAACCTATGGTTGAAATCAGGGATGGGGAACCTGGCACCTCCCAGATGTTCATGGAATACATCTGTCATTGCTCCTGTTCATTGGCCCATACTGTCTGTAGCTAATGGGAGTTGGAGTCCAACAACATCTGGAGGGTAATAGATTCCCCATCCCTTCCTTAGGTTTACCCTCCATTCTCCAGTTCTGCTCCTGTGAAAATAGCAATTGCCTTCTGAGGAACAAGACCAAGTCTTCCAAAGGCTGCTTTCTCATGTCATATTCTTTGAAGGTCCTAGTTTATAATTTATTTCTGTTTGCAGTCTGAAAGAAGCACATACCAAGAGATGATTCAGAAGGGTCTGTGTATCACCTCAGATGTTAGGAGGAAGCATCACTTAAAAGTGACTCCTTTAACATTTCCAGCACACTCAAAGAGGGTAAAGGTTCAGCTATTCCTGTTTGCTTGGTTGCAGCAGTAAGCTCTTGGGCATGTGGCTTTGCACATGTGGAGAGATTTTGATGTGGGGTTATAACAAACTATGAAATTCCCCAAATGCAGATTGAAGGCACCCCAGCCCAATGAGTGGACTGCTGAGTTTTCTGTCAGTTCTTACAAAGCCACCCTGGAATTCACACTTAATGAAATGGCTATGAAAGGACTAGCTGGTCTGGGATGCCTGAGAGATGCATTCACCATTGCCCAGCTCTTGGGAAGTGGGGGAGGCTGTACACCAGCAGCGGGTGTGACCACCATGCACCCTAATTTCAAGAACTCCACAAAGATTCCCAGAAACTGTAGTTTGTTAAAGGAATCAGAAATTACAGCTTTCTCATGGCAGAACTACAGGATTCTTGGGGGGGGTGTGTGCTTTCAATGTGCTTTCAATGTATGATGTATATGCAGACAAGGAAGGGAGATTATTGCCGCTCGAACAATCTAATTATTGGCAGGAGGGCAATTTGTATCGCCATGAAGATGCATGGGGAGCTGGATCAGATCTGGAGGATAGCTACCCCTTCCCTGTACTCATACTTTAAATTTATATCCTCCTTTGTGTGTTCCCAGTATTGATGCCAAGCTCACTTGTCGGCAGTTATTTCAATCTTCTTTCCCCCCTTTTAAAATATGGGAACAATGTTTGCCACTTCACATGGATGCCACCTGTTCTCCAATAATTCTGAAAGCTTATAGACAGGGACTTTGAGATTACATCCACAAGCTCCTTTAGTACCTTTGGGTGAAACTAATCAGGCCCTGGAGATTTGAATTCCTTTAATGTAGCAAGGTGTTTGCTTACCACCTCTTTTCATGTCTTGGGCTACAGCTCCCACCTTGCATCATTGATTCTGTCGTCACCAAGTTGGGCACTGCTTTCCTTCTGGGTAGATGCAGATCATTAGTAGATGTTGAGCAGCTCCACTTTCTCTCTGTCACCCAATAGCATTTCTCCATTTTCTCCAGTCAGAGGACTTCCTTGTTCTACCTCTTGCTTCGAACATAGCTGAAGAAACCTTCTTTTATTGCTCTTTACCTCTCTTGCAAGCCTGAGCTCATTCTCAGCTTTGGTCCACTTGACCTTCTCCCTATAACTGTTGGCTACTTGTTTATACTTGTGTATATGATTTCCCCTTCCTTCTTTTCCTTACACTTGCCCTTCTTATTTTTTTTTTTAATAATATTTTTTATTGCTTTTTTTCCAAGGTCAGAATACATCTTCAATAACACAGCAAAAGCGGTTTTACAGAAAGAAAAAGAAAGATTAAATAAAAGAACATTCACTTTTCAGAATCTTTTTTCATAATCAACTGGACTTCCCCACATCTTCCATCCCCTGCTTTCTTTACAATAAATCTAAACAGCAAATTGATACCTTGTTTCATGTGTTTTTGTGCTTTCCTCTAATTATATACTCTAGAATTTAAACTTTTCACAGTCATAACTTGATTTCCATCGTTTTCATATTTCAATACTGAAGCATGTTTTTCCCAAAAACTTAGCAAATTCTCAACATTCAAATAACTTATAATGTTTTTGTAGATAGTCCTTAAATTTTTTCCAGTCCTCTTCCACTGCCTCTTCTCCCAGGTCCCGGATTCTGCCAGTCATTTGAGCTAGTTCCATGTAATCCATCAGTTGCGTATGCCACTCTTCCAGCGTGGGTAGCTCCTGTGCCTTCCAATATTTGGCTATAAGGATTCTTGCTGCTGTGGTTGCATATAAAAAGAAAGTTCTATCTTTCTTTAACACTCTCTGGCCCACAATGCCCAGGAGGAAGGCCTCTGGTTTCTTATGAAAGGTATACTTAAATACCTTTTTCAACTCGTTATAAATCATTTCCCAAAAAGCCTTCATCCTCGGGCATGTCCACCAGAGGTGAAAGAATGTTCCTTCAGCCTCCTTACATTTCCAACATTTGTTATCAGACAGATGTATATCTTTGCAAGTTTGACTGGGGTCATGTACCACCTGTACATCATTTTCATAATATTTTCTTTTAAGGCACTACATGCCGTAAATTTCATACCGGTGGTCCATAACCTTTCCCAGTCTTCAAACATAATGTTGTGCCCAATATCTTGTGCCCATTTTATCATGGCTGATTTAACTGTCTCATCTTGAGTATTCCATTTAAGCAACAAGTTATACATTCTTGAAAGCACTTTCGTCTTAGGTTCAAGTAGTTCTGACTCTAATTTTGATTTTTCCACCTGGAAACCAATTTTTTTATCCTTTTTGAAAATCTCTAAAATTTGGGCATAGTGAAACCAGTCTCGCACCTTTCCTTTCAATTTTTCAAAACTCTGCAGCCTCCTAGTATCACCAACTCTTTCAATTATCTCACAATATTTTACCCAGCCAGTCTCCATATTACTTAATTTTATGGCCTTAGCCTCCGTCGGTGATAGCCACCTCGGGGTCTTATTTTCAAATAAGTCTTTATATTTGGTCCAGACGGAAAATAAAGCTTTCCTGACAATATGGTTTTTGAACAATTTATGAATCTTTACCTTGTCGTACCACAAATATGCATGCCACCCAAAAGCATTATTAAACCCTTCCAGATCTAGGACATCAGTGTTTTCTAACAAAAACCAATCCTTCATCCAGCAGAAGGACGCCGCTTCATAATACAACCTTAAGTCCGGCAGGGCAAATCCCCCTCTTTCCTTTGCGTCTATTAATATTTTGAGTTTTATTCGGGGCTTTTTGCCCTGCCAGACAAACTTCGTAATGTCCCTCTGCCACTTTCCAAAACACTCCACTCTGTCCACGATCTGAAGGGTTTGGAACAGAAACAACATTCTTGGCAATACATTCATCTTAACTGCTGCAATTCTTCCCAGCAAGGAAAGTTTCAATCTTGACCAAATTTCTAAGTCTTTTTTAATTTCAGACCAACATTTTTCATAATTATCTTTAAACAAATTCAAATTTTTTCCAGTCAAGCTAACCCCCAGGTATTTCACTTTTGTAGCCACATTTAATTCTGTTTCCTTCTGAAACCCATCTATTTCTGAAGGTGTCAAGTTTTTTGCCAAAACCTTAGTTTTTTGTTTGTTCAACTTGAATCCCGCCACCCGACCAAACTCAGAGATTAGTTCTAAAGCTCTTTTGTGCTGGACTCTGGCTCCTGTAGTGTCAAAACCAAATCATCTGCAAAAGCCTTCAGTTTATATTGTTTTTCTCCGACCTGTATTCCTTCCACCTGCTGATCCTTCCTGATCAAGTTCAGCAACACCTCCAGGACAGAAATAAATAACAAGGGTGATAGGGGGCACCCCTGTCGTGTCCCTTTTTCAATTTTGAACTCCTCTGTCACCACATTATTTACTATCAATTTGGCTTTTTGTTCTGAGTAGATTGCTTCGATACCATTTTGAAACGCCCTTCCCACTCCCATCCCTTCCAAGTTTTTCTTCATAAATTTCCAAGATATGTTATCAAAAGCCTTCTCCGCGTCTATAAAGATCAAAACTGCTTTCGTGTTCAATTTTGTCTGTAGTAGCTCCAAAACATCAACAATATTCCTGGTGTTATCAGACAAATGCCTACCTGGGAGAAAGCCTGCTTGGTCTTTATGAATTACTTCATTTAAAACTTTTTTCAATCTATTTGCCAAAATATCAGCAAAAATTTTGTAATCCACGTTTAGGAGTGAGATGGGACGGTAGTTCTTAAGTTGGGTCTTTTCAGATTCCAATTTTGGTATCAAGGTGATGAATGCTTCTTTCCACGATTCTGGTGCCCCTTTCCCTTCCATAATTTGGTTACATACCTCCATTAGTGGCTGGGTCAAATATTCCTTCAATGTCTTATAATATTTGGAGGTAAGTCCATCTGGGCCTGGAGATTTGCCTAATTGCATATTCTGAATGGCACTTTCAATTTCCTGTTGTGTTATTTTGTAATTCAGGGCTGTTTGCTTGTCTTGTGTTAGTTTTTGCAGGCCATAGCTTTTTAAAAATTTGTTTATCTCAGTCTCTGCTTGGGGTCCTTGGGTATACAATTTTTTAAAATATCTCTGGAAACACTTTCTGATTTCTTCTGGTTTCTGAATACATTCTCCTTCGACCTCCAGATTGGTAACATAGTTCAATTTTTGTCTCTTCTTCAGCTGCCATGCCAGCAGCTTCCCACATTTATTTGCCGATTCGAATGATCTTTGTTTCATCTGTTTAATTTTCCATTCAACTTCTTGATTTATCAATTTCGCATATTGTGCTTGATGGAATTTTATTTCTCTTAAAACTTCTTTTGATTTTGGATTTAGTCTCAACTTTTTTTCTCCATCTCTTATCTTTTCCAAAATCTTGTCCTTTTTACCATTCCAGAGTTTTTTCTTGATAGTATTCTGCTGTATCAGGAACCCTCTCATAACAGCTTTACTCGCGTCCCAGATTATTTTCTTCTCCACCGAAGTATTCAAATTTATTTCGAAATAATCTTTTAGCGTTTTTTGGGCCTTCTTTACAATCTCCTGATCTCTAAACAAATAGTCATTCATTCTCCATCTGAAGGATCCAGCTGGTGTAAGCCTCAAATCCATTTTCAAAGAATTATGGTCAGAGCAGGTTTTAGGGCAGATCTCTATTTTTTTAGTCTTAGGTGCCAGTCCTCTAGACGTCCAGATTTGGTCGATTCTTGTCCAAGATAGATGGGCTTCAGAAAAGAATGTTCCCTCTTTACCTAGAGGGTTCTTTGTCCTCCAAATATCAATCAAGTCCATATTGTCTGTAAGTTCAAAAAAAGACTTTGGTAGTCTGCCATCTTTAGTCAAGTTTTGATTTTGTGACTTGTCCATGTATGTGGAGACAACCCCATTCATGTCTCCCATCAAGATGATATTAGTATAGTCAATGTGGTCCAGCATTGTCTCATGCAGTCTCTTATAAAATTCCGATTTCCCCTCATTTGGTGCATAAATTCCTACTATCAAAAAATTTTCTCCTTGTGATTGTATTTCGATCGCCAAGATTCTTCCTTGTTCATCCTTAAACACAAACTTTGGTGCTAGGCTCTCCTTTGCATATATCACTACTCCTCTTTTCTTAACCTTGTCCGATGAAATAAATTCTTGGCCTAGTCTCTTGTTAATTAAGACTCTCCTGTGGAGCCTAGACACATGAGTTTCTTGAAGGCAAATGACGTCTAGTTGTTCCTTTCTCAATATATGAAAAATCCTTTTCCTTTTTTCGGGGGAATTTGCGCCATGAATGTTCCAGCTAAAAAGCTGCAGAGACATCCTGGACCAATTTGTTAAGCAATGGGGTTGTCTCCCTTATCGTCTATGTCTGGAAGTGGATCTGGTTTTGCACCAGGCGGAGGAGGTGGCCAAGTACCTGCTACTCCCTTCCGAAGATCCTCCCCGTGGTCGTTTAGGAACTTTTCTTGCTCCTCTGCTGTTCTGATTCTCACCTTCTTCCCTTTCAAGGTAAAAGATAGTCCTTGCGGAAATTCCCACCTGTAGGATATTGTGTTGTTTCTCAATAAGCTTGCCAGATCTTTATATGTAGCTCTTAAATCCAGTAGCTGTTTTGGTATGTCTCGGAAGATTTCTGCTGTCTTTCCCTGGATCACCAATGAATTTTTGAAATGCAGGCCGAGTATATTATCTTGTTCTTGCTTAGATCTCAAAATGATCAAGCAGTCTCTTGGTTTGTCCTTCTTGGCCACTCTTCCCAATCTAAAGGCGGTGACAATTTTAAAATCCTTCTCTTCTGCCAGGCCCCAGAACTTGGATATTTCTGTTGTCAAAAAGCCGATCAAGTCTTCTTTTTCTGATTCTGGGATATTTCTAAGCCTGAGATTTTCCCTGTTTTTCAGTTCCGCCATGGACAGGTACGCTTGCTGTTCAGTGACCTGTCTGCTCAGTGGTCTTACTTCCCCTCTTAATTCCTCTATTCTCTTTTTATTTTGGTCTGCTTTTGTATTTGCTTCCTCGGCTAGTTTTCGATTTTCTGTTGTAATCTTTTCAATGTTGCCTACTGCCTATGTATTTTGAGCGACTTGATCTGTCAGTTTATTAATTGTAGCTGTCACCTGGTCAAATTTAGCCGCTTGTTCCTCAAATTTAGCTGCTTGTTCATCAGCCTTCTTATTTAATGCTGCCAGCTGATCCAATATTTCTTTAGAGACAGGGTCTAGCCCTCCTGCAGCCATATCCCCAAAAGCTGGCTGCTTGGGTTGTCCTTCTTGCAGACCTGTCACAATAGGGACAGATGATCTACGTGGCTGCGCAGGCAAAGTTGATTGCAAGAGTTCAGTTTGTTTTGCTTTCTTAGCAGACCTTGTTTTTGCTGCACCACTCATTCCACAGCTGTCTAAGTGTCAAGGTCAAATTGTAAATCCCATGGGAAAAGCAATCCGAAAAAGTAAACATCCAGACATAAAAGTTCCAAAACAACCAGCAGTTCTCAGAGACTAATAATTCCACAATCCAGCAGGGGGAGCTCCCCAGAAATTAGGGAGAAGGATAAAAAATTTCCACCATTAAGTTCCCACAGAAAAAGTTAAGTAAAATCCCAAACAAGGGGGGAACCCTCTAAATTCAGTTTTAACTGCAAAGAGTAAAAGTTCTTTACAAAGGTGCATGCAACAGTTCCTTTGTTATAACTTACAAAGTAGCCCAATGTGACTTTATATTTTTATATACAGTTACCGCAGTCTGATGTTGCTTTGTATCCAGGCAGCCCGAGAGCAGGGTGTTGTAACTTTGTAATCCACAAAAGGTAGAAAGAGGAATCACAGTCTCTGTCCGCTTATAATACAGTTTTAACTTTTCCTTAACTTTTAAACGATCAAGTCTGAATTTGCAGGGTATATTCCAACTTCTTTTAAACTCCTTTCAGCGCTTCCGCTTTAGTACGTCTTTGCTCAATACTTTAAACAGAGCCGGAAGACTGACTTCCTTTTTAGCGTCTCCCGCTTTCAGCCGAAATTCAGAAATTTAGGTTCAAATAGAGTCTCAGATTTCTTACTCACGAGTATGTTGTTTCAGATCAGATTTTCAAAGAAGAAAGGTCAGCGCTCATCAGCAGCAGCCGCGCGGCTTCACTTCCGCGGAAAGAGCGATGGATTCACAGCACCGCTACCCCCTCCACGTTCCGGAGCCCCTTACGGGGTCCCTTCTGCGCTTCCGAGGTCGCTCCTGGTGCCCGCCGAACCCCACGGCCACGGGCTCACTCTACCCGTGGTTTTTCTAAGTGGGTCATCGCTGTGCCGCAGCGCACGACCCTTTTCCGCGGAGCCCCTCTTCAGCAGCTGAAGAGGACCGCCATTGCCGTTTCGCGCCGCCTCCGGAAGTCTACACTTGCCCTTCTTAAATCTCAACTCATCTTTAAGCTCCTTATGCAGCCACACTGGTTTCTTCAAATGCCTCCCACTTTTCTTTATTGTTGGAATGGTATCCATTTATGCCTTCAATATTGAAAGTTTTCATTTCTGAACAAAGCAATGTAGGTCACTACCAATAAATGCTTGGTCTTCTACTGTAGTAATGACAAAGGATTTTTCTGTACAGAGAGAGGGCAGAGAGAGAGTTGCTTCTCCTGCTGTATATATTTTCAAGGTTAGATCAGATAGCAGACCTGGGAAACAGTAGCATTTGACCTTGTGGGACAAAAGGATGGAATTGACACAAAAGAACATTTTTGTAGAAAATGAAAAGTGATTTTGGGGGAGGTAGCCAAGTGTACATTCAATATTTATATATGTTTTATTACTTCTCTGATGTTGCATCTACGTATAGCATCCCCCCCCCCCATCTGCTTATCCATCAGGGTATACTGGGTGGGGTATATGGTATATGATAACATCAGTAATCAAGCAGAATGCCATCAATATATTATAATGCTATTTAAATATATATATATAAACTACACTGAGTTCAAGTTTTGTTCTTACATTAATCAGAGGGAAGAGGGTGAAGACACCATAACATAATCCCCCCATATTTCTCCTCTCATTACTATCTCTGCCACTAAATTCATGCATGTAGATTTTACAAGGCATACCTGTCAAGGATTTTCTAGCTGACCATAATCCTCATGATATGCATAATGATGAGCATGCCTTTTAGAAAAGAAAAAAAGAAAAAGAATGCCACACAAACAAGGAATCCTCAGGCTTTCAGAAGGCACTTTGAAGATCTGTTATTAAAACTTGCTAAAGGAAAATGTTTTCAGTACACATTTTGCTTCCCCACACTTACAAACAAAAACAAAAACCCTTACACCAAATCCTTTTAAAAAAAAAGTAGGAGTAGTTTGGCAATTCTGGGTGAGCATCTTCTGAATGGAGTGGAGACACTACATTAGCTTCCTGGAAGATGAGTTCCTGACGCTTACTGGGAGGGAGAAGGTAAGGGCAGCAGGGAGGTCATTGTGGTGCAAATACACCAGCAGGAATTGGGCTCTGCTAGTGCACTTGTACCACACTGACCACTGCAACATCTCTACCCTCTCACTATCTCTCTGGGTGGGTTGTCAGCACCCGGGGCAAGGCAAGTAATTTGCGCCCCCTAACCCGTGGATTTGCGCCCCCAACCCTACAAATCTATGCCTATGAATGATGGCCCCTCTCTCTCTCTCTTTCTCATATTCCAATTGATTCCCATTTCCGCCGATCGATCCCCGAAGCTCTCACCCAGCGAAATTTGTGCGTAATTACGCTTCGCCATCCCTAATCCTGCCGCTTCCACCGGGAAATCATGACGGTGCGCTTCTCCTCTCCAAACTTTCCCCGGCCCTTTGCCGGCCTGTGCAGCCCTTTTGGCTACGAGCTCCCCTCCTTCTCTGCCCGCTTCCGACCCCACCTCCCCGTCCAGCCTCCCTACCTCCTGAAAAAAGGCGCCGGCACCGAGCAGGACACCCCCGCGGCCATAGGAGAGAGGCGGGGCCGAGGGAGGCAAGCCAATGGGCGAGGCGGGGGTAGGTGGCCACGGGGGCGGGCGCTGCCACAGTCCTTGGGTGGGCAAGGTAGGAGCAGGCAAAGGCTGGCCGGCAGCTCTGACAATAGGGGCGGGCCGAGGGCACGACGGGGCTGGGCCCTCTGGACTCGCGCCCCCCCAGATGTTGCGGCCGGTGCGGCCGGCACCCCTGGCACCCCCGCTACGCCACTGGGTCAGCAACAGCAACCCACCTTTCTGAAAGCTAGCTTAGCTGCTCTGCTGCACTTGGCTGTAATACCCAAAGCAGGATTTGTACAGTTTAGGCTCAGAAAATGTGTGCACCCAAAGCTTTCAAATCTCTGCAACTCACATTTCCCTTTGAACATTATAGTAGCCTGTATTAAATGTTGTTGTGCAACCAGCGGCAACAACTGCCTGTGCCGTTGTGACCGGTCAGAAAAATCACAGCTAGTGATGAGGCAAAACATACCGCTATATGGCACTAAATTTCATTCACTCACACCAGCGGGCAGAGTGTGACACAACAATGAACATCATTTAACAACATTGCTACTCACCATTTCTGCTACCTTCACCATTTTTGCACATGTGTATTTCTGGTCCCCCATGAAAACATCTGGAAAGAACTGTATGCTGGTATACAACCCCAAATTTTGTCACTTCACTCCCACATTTTCCAGGTTAAGGGGGCTGAAAACATATTTATTTATTTTTAATTAAATAAAACAGGAACGTGCTAAACATGTGCTTTATTCCATTATATTTCTAGAAGTGGCTTTTATGTCACATGAAAGCTCGACTATAATTCGGAAATTAACAGTTTAGAGAAATGCCAGGGAAATGGAATAAACTGCTGTGTGAATGCAGACTCTCTCACACACATCGTTGTGTGACATAATTTCACAAACACAAATGGAGAAGTAAAATGTATAGTCATTTTTCTACATCTATATTTTAAACTCTTAGAGAAACATTGTGGCAGAATGTAAGGAGACAGTTTTATTTTCAACTCTGGCCTTCATTCCATACAGAAGAATATAAATAGTATTTTCTTTGTGCTTATGACTTGGGGGCTGTGAAAATCTCCATAGCGGGGGGGGGGGGGAGAGGAACACAGAGTTCCATTTACAATTATAATTTCTGGTAAGAGAGCATGAACACACCCGCACCCAAAAATCATACTCTGAAATAGTTACAACAGCCTTACCCTGGTAAGGCTGGCTGAAGAATCTTATGTAATTACACGATAAGATCAATATTGATACAGTATTAAAAGAAGCTCGTAAAAGCCATAATCCTTTTATATAGCCTTAAAGGTGTCTTGGAGATTAAAACCAGTATATTTTGTCTTGCTTACTCAGGACTTTTTCCACATTAGACGGCTTTAAATAGATGACAGCCCTGAGGCTAAAATTGAAAGATGTTTCTCTTCTCTTCTCCATTGTCTGAAAGCTTTCGATATATGTGGGTTCATTGCCTCATTAAAAAGTCTCTGGACATGGTTCTCAAATATATATGGGGAGGCAGGGTGGTGTGATTTTTTGGATAATTTTTTTTTTTTAAAAAAAGCACATCAGCTTGGTTCCACTTTAATAAAATCTACCCCACCCCAATCTCAGAGCAGTGTGAGATTCCAGGGGTACTGTGCTGGTCCCGGGGGGGGGGGCGGTTACCGTGTGACGTGGTCTGAGTCTGGTCCTGGGTCGAGGGTATGGAGTCAAGGAGCTGGGCATGTTCAGGAACTCTGGAAGAGCAGGACAGGGTGCTGGCAGGAACAGGTTACCAACGATGTTGCTCCTGCAACCTGGGACTGGGCTGACTGACCTTTATCTCCTCTGAGGCATAGTGCGGTCCTGGCCCACAGGTGACCCACCTCTCCTGGCCTTAAGGCGAGCACTCCTCCTGTGAGAACTTAGTTCCCTCCGTCTCTCTGCCCTGAGCCTCTGCAGCTCCGGAGAGACTGGAGGGTTACTGGACCCGGAGGCAACCTCACCTTCCCCTGACAGGGCTGGGAGAGGCGCACCTGCAGGCAATGGGTCCTCGATCACCTCTGGAGCCAGAGCAGATTCAGCTGGTGTCTGCTCCTGAGGATCCGGCACAGGTGAGGGCCCTTCAGATTCAAGCCCCTGCCCCGGCTCAGCTGGTTTTGGAGGCGGGGACTCCTGTGCAGGCTGGGATTCCTCAGGTTCAGCCTCTGAATCGGATTCCCAGACCATCACAGGTTCAGTTGTTTACCCAGGGTCCAAGTTTCCTTTAGGAAATGAGAAAGTGGAGACTGCCATGTCTTTATGATATATGGTTTGTTTACACATATATGCAGCCTCAGCCTATAACGGAGGGGTTGACATGGGCACTTGTTCCATCTCTTTCTGTATTAAGAATATAGGAACTTGCCCTATACCAAGTCAGACCACTGGTCCATCTAGTTCATTGGTCCATCTAGCTCAGTATTGCCTGCTCAGACTGGCAGCAGCTCTCCAGGGTTTCAGGCATCTTTCCCAGCCCTACGTTGACAATGCCGGGGACTGAACCTGGGGCGTTTGGCATGCAAATCAGTTGCTGCACCACTGAGCTATGACCCTTTCCCTAATGGAGTGGAAGCAACCCCATACTGCCATCAGCTCCAAATACTGAAACCTTTTGTGAATGAGACATATAGCAGACAGAAATGCAATTCACAGCACAAAGCTGAACAAAGTTCAGTCTGCAGTCTGACAATTTAAACTGCTAATCATGTGGCATCTCCTTTTTAAAAGTCTATGTAGACCAATCTGGTCCAGATCTGGAGTGACTTCCCAAACCTAAGAGCTAGGGCCAATATTTTACTGCCCTCAAGATTACATATGTGTGCACTCCCTCTCTCTAGGAGTGGTTAAAAAACCGAGACACCCCTCCCTAAATATTTACAGAGTGTCACATGCCAAAAGTTAGTGCTCAAGATCCCTACAAGCACAAGGTGTGACATGGAACTGATCTTTTAATTTGGAAGCAGTTCCTTATGAGTGTGCAGATGCTATAATGCTTCTTATCCTAGCAATTTCACCTCCCCTCCCTTACATATGTGGAGGAAAGAATGGTATCCATCTAAATAAAGTAAATAAAGATCTTTAATAGCATACCTTAGAAATATATCACCATTATTTTCTACTTCTCCAGTGCTGCCAAATAAAACACCCAAGAAGATAAATTTTTTAAAAGGCATTTTGTTGTCATAAGCAAGTATTTCATGTTTGGAATGTAAAGTTTGGTATTCAGCTCCATCCCTCCTTTTTATTATTAGAACAATAACAAAAGTTCAACTCTTGATATTTTGCAGAGATTGTTTTCAGGTTCTGTTCTGTAGTGGTGTTTCATCCCTGGGTATGATGGTGAGGGAAGCTGTTGTGAACAGCCCAACACCACAATCTTCCATATACAAGCACATCTAGAGACATTGAATTGCTGTTTGCGATTGTGTAGTTGTGCTGACTCTTAAAGCATCCCATCAGGGTCACACCATCAGTCTTTGCTGCTGGTTTTGAATCCTGATGGATGCTAGAAAGGGGAAATGATATGGAACAATTCCAACATCCAAAATAGCAATAAAGCAGTATCCAGAGTTTTCCACATGTATCATGCTCCTTTTCCCATCCCGTAGTAGCAGTGCTAGCCCAAAACGTTTTGGCACCTGAGGCAAACCACAAGATGAGGCTCGTCACCCCATCCTGGAAGAAGGGGTGAGTGAAGATCTACATCAGGAACAAGGGAGGGAGTAAAGTTCTACATCATGAACAAGAGGGGAGTGAAAATCTAGATTGGGAACGAGGGAACGGAATTGAATCAGCCTTATCCGGTGGTTGACGTGGGAATCAAAGTCCATCATGGCAAGGAGCTATGGACCCGTTCTGAATCATGCTGGGTGGATTAAGAGCCCAGGAGACTCCAGAGGCAGCCTTTGTTATTTCCTCCCTGGGAGGAGACCAGCAGCACCTCCTATTCACTGAGAGGCTGCTGTAGAGGTGACATAGGGCAATGTTGAGGAGGTGACAGATCTAGCTTGCAAGGAGTATGGAAGAACAGATGGTTCAGGTGGTAGACCATAAGACTCTTAAACTCAGTCTCATGGATTCAAACTCTGAGTTGGGCAAAAGAATCCTGCATTGCAGAGAGTTGGACTAGATGACCCTTGTTGTCTCATCCAACTCTACAATTCTATGATTCTATGCTGTAGCCATCACTACTAGAATGGTAGCAGCAGCAACAGACAAATCATTCCTTGGAGGTGGATCTGCTGCCTCTGTGGATCTTGCCACCTGAGGCAGTCACCTCACCTTGCCTTATGGCTGGGCCAGCCCTGCTTAACAGCCCCAGAAATAGAACATGCCCCCCCCCCTGACAGCTAGATAATGTACAATTGCTATGTTGAATTGTTTTATTTGAGCACTAAAAGTTTGATCAGGTTATGTGAAAGACACTTGAGTATACAGAAGCCCTACAGTGCTCAATAGAGTCCTTTCTTGGAAAGCATAAAAATCCAGTCTAAAGCAGTGGTGTAAATGGGATTTTGATCCTGACTCCTACGTTCCTCCTCAAAAATAATTCTATTAAAGTTCAAGGCTATGGGCCTGGAGGTATTGCCTTATTCTTCCATTCTCTCTCCTCCCTCTCTGCTCTCGCAAGGGCATTGCAGGATTTAAGGTTGTATTTATTGTAACTTTGTATTTACTGTAACTTTGTAATAATGCACCTAGGGGGAAAGGCTTCATAATACCTTGCTTCTTTCTGTACTCGTACGCAGAGGACCGACAGAGTCATGTCCTTTAGAATCAGAGCTTTGTCTGGTCATAAAATAATAAGGCCCCGAGGCAGGACTGATCTGTTGGAGATTCGAGACAGCTTCATGGCTTGGAAAAAAAGAAATATGCTTGTACATGGCAAAAGGGTTGGGAGGGGGGATCATGTGACACAGCTTGGGAGAAATGCACGGGTGTTTTAAGGATCAGATAGCAAATACGTGCTGAGAAACTGGAAAGTAGACAATGCTCACTAGACGCACAGAGAAAGATGGTCCAGTACAATGGGGCTTCTTGGGTTCTGTGTCCTGACGAGCAGAATGGGAAGGTGAATGGGAAGCATTGTCGTCAGATAGAATCACATGTCACACGGCTGTTGAGTGAAGGTTCGTCTTACTTTTCAGTGGCTGTGGCCCTTTACCTGCTGTAGGACTATAACTCCCAGTATTCCTGGCCACTGGCTGTACTTTCAGGGGCTGATGGGAGTTTGAGTCCGACATCAGCTACAGGGCCACAGGTCCCCCAGGCTTAGTGTAGAATACTGCGTTGTGCTTGCTTTGTTTGGGTTTTCAGCTCTGCACTATTTCCATTAGCCCTCACAAGGGACATTATCAACCTTATGCACTCTGTGCACTGAACAAGAATTGTGGAATCAAGGCTTTAATCTATGAACCACTGAGGCACATAAAGTATAACAAATTTTATTCATGATACACTAACTAATTAATTTGAAAATGAAAAAGACATTGGAGACAGATTTCTCCAATGAAATTTTCAACAGCATCTTCTCTTTTAATGGGAAAAGGGAGTTTCAAAGGGCACATTACATCCTTAAATTAGTCAGCTAATTTCTTCTTTAATCCTATCAAAGCGGAATTTGAGTAGAAAGCATGAGGCTTGCAACAAGCCTACCAGCTATTATGTGTTTGTGGAATGAAGTGTGTGTTTTTTAAAAAATTATTATTGATAAAATAATGTTTTGGGTTTTGGAGCAGGTTGTCATGTATATGTTGGAAGGCTGGACATGTAATGGTAGCACAGTGATGTATAATCTGCTTTGAGATATGCAGAGGCTTCTAAAAGAAAACAGTTCCTCGGACAGAGCCAGGGACATCTGTTTGGGAAGTCATTCGGGGGCAGCTCACAGTGTGAATCTGGAATCTGGACAGAGAAGAAATTCATTCAGTTCACAGTTAAAGGTGAATTCCCCAAATCTTCACTTTCCGAAACAAAACAGAAACTGAAATGTAGCCAGCCTTCAGAAGTCACACTTTTCTGAAATTTGCAAAAGCATATACTGTACTAGGATATAATGTTCATAGACTGCATAGATTAGTGAAAATAACATGCAAAATGGTATTATATCAGACAAAACTGCTTTGGGGGAAAATGAGTATGTTAAGAAAAGGGGATACAAAAAATGTGTTTGCTAGGAGAACTGTGCACTAAAATGCTGGCAATGAATGAGGATGAACTTTTAGAGCAGAATCACAAATCTTTGGAACAGACCCAGGGAAGGTGCAGGGTGCATGTGTGGGAAGATAGGGGAAAGTCCCATTGCAGTGGCATTTAATCCTTGCTCTTGCACAATTATGTTGTTGAATACCACCCACAGCTCTTGCATCTTGTACAATCAAATGTAGTTTCTATTGTCTTTCTTTTTGTAATAAAAGTGTTTAATAAAAAAAAAATCAACAGTGAAATCTACAAGTTCAAAAATGAATGCAAAAAAGATTGCTGAGAAATGTAGTATAAAACTACCTACTTTGCCTGCCAGTGCCTGACATTTTTAGCTCAGAATAATCCTTTGTGTTTGGAAAGTACTAGCTGGCTTAGATATGAGGTTTATGATTATGTTTACCAAGGGGAAATTTAAGGTTTATGTCATTTCCCCCCCCAAGGGGACAGAGTATGTCTTCTGGAAGGACATGAACACGGAATGGATAATGGTCTTGAATAACAAAGGCTAAAGAAAGCAGAGACTCGGTGGAAACATGCACTTTTACAGGTGTCATATAATGTTCATGCCACATCTGTTGGGAGTCAGTCTTTCAGCATAGCAGTACCAACTATTTGGAACACCCTTACATTTTAACATTAGGCAGGCACTGTTACGCCATTTTAGAACCTGCTATAAACTTTTAAACTTTGTTTTTAGGAAGCCTATTCATTTAGCTATGTGTGCCTGATTTTAGTATTTGCTGTTCTTACCTGTGTACTTCTGGTAATTGTTTTATGTACACCACTTAGAGGACTTGTTCTGCTTTTTATTAAGTGGTTTATAATTGTTCTAAATAAATCAAATAGCAAGCAAATCTTCCTCTCCTCCCAGTGTGTGGATTTACTGATAAAGCAAAGGGATTGAGAACGCTATACATAGCTAGGGACTGAAATATTTCAGGTAGTTGTCAATGGAAGAATCCCACTTAAGTAACATTTCTTTTAGGCAATATTTACACATTAGATTCACTTTGGTACCACATTAAACAATAAATCTGAGGTTATTGCACTCTGCCTACTAAGAAGAAGTTCTTTCCTCTTCCTGCCTCTTTTTACTTTTTATTTTCAATTAGACATGCAATATATTAAAACAAATAAAATCCTCACATGTTTTAATGCTACAATTTCCACTTTTCCTATAAAGTGCTTTATGTTTGATGCTCTTAAACAGGTCTTGTTTGACATCTTTAATTTATTGACTCAGTGATCCTATATGATGATAGTGGAGGTCTGTGTGTTTGTTCAGTGCCTCTCAGATGTGTAAAGTCACATGTGTTATACATTAAACCAGAGCATTTTATATGCAGCAGGATGTTTTCTGTCATTTTTGGACTTGTTTGGAAAATCAATGAAGCTTTTCCTTTTTTTAAAAAAAAGCATCAGTTTTAGACTGTCCTCTCATAACACACTCATTGCATGCAAGCTTTTCTGCTAAGGCTATATATCAGACTTATGAATGCCACTTGTCTATTTATGGGGCAATGGGCACAGAAGGGGCAAAGTACATTCCTAGAATTCCTAGTTTCATGTTAATGATAGGAGTCCAGCAAATGAGGGAATTTATCCCCCCCCCCGCCACGCCATCCATGTTGAGCTCTAATGAAATGGCAGCACATTCCTCTTTAATTTATAATTATTGTATTTCTGTGGGCAGGGAAGTAGAGAGGTGCTTCTGGGATTTTCTGCCTCACGTACCCAAATAACTTGACTAGCCTTGGGTACTATTCCTCTTTGCCTTGGAAGAGGTGGTCATTTGCTTCTTCAGACAACAAAATATCTTGAACCTGTCCTGGAGGGGTATGGTTTTCCCCTGCATTTTCCACCCACCACCACAATAGAGTAATGTGTTAATTTACATTTGCATTTTGGCGCTTGTTTAGATCTGAATTATGGGACAGCCAAATTTAGAAGTATCTGAGTGTTCACTAAACCTTTGACCTTATAATTGTTACAATGAAAAGCTCCGACAGTGACATTTTTCAATACATGAGGCTGTTAACTTGTTTTTCCTCTGTAGAAAAGGAACTGTTGCTTACATTGTCAAGACCAATACACAGAGCAAAGAAACATGCCTAGTGAGAGTATGTGATGGGAATGTAGTTAATGCTTGTTACATTCTACTGATACAGCTTTCTATACCAAGGCAGAGGGCAAAGAGCAATCAGGCAGAATTTGCAGCTGTCACCCAAATGTGTAAGGAACTGTGATTTGGTTGTACAAATGAGCGATTGTACAGGTAAACAGAGTCTTAAGTTGGAAAGCTTAATTCTCATGAACACTCCGGTGCTTAGCCAAGCAAGTGTGAAAAGTGGAATTGACTAAAAATAGGGAAAACAAAACTTTCAGCTCTAAACTGGAAAATCCTAGATCTATGTACGCATATAGGCTGAAATTCAATACCATGGGAGTAGACTTTCCTCCTTATGTTTTTTCTCTCTCCCCCCTTCCCCAGTCTGCTCCACATCCCCCAAAGGTGCTTAATTTTTTTTTTAGTATTTTGGTTGACATTTTTAGTACTGTTGTCATGGTGTATGTTTTTAGTTTACGTAAACTGCTTTGAGATTTATGTGAATTCATAAATTAATCAAATAATACGTGAACAAAGTAGGGTGTAGGACTTAAGTCCTTCAGGGATGATAGCATGAGTGGGCTTTGGGAATTTTTTTCCATGGAAGCTTATAGTTAGAGGTTAGTCCCTGTCAGCTACGTGAGGGAGAAAGTAAAGCGACCTGGTGCTTCATTGAGTTCTGAGGGCAGTTAGTAAGGGGAGGAGCTTCTCACAAATGCCTTCTCAGGTGATTTGCTGTGCATCAAAGAGCCATGGCCCAAGCCAAGCCACTGGGTGACAATGCACATGGTCCTCAAGTTTTCAGAAGTTGGCATACCCTGATTTAGGAAACTCTGAAAAAATGTAGCATACAGTATAAGGAAGCATTAACATGCAACACAGCAGTTGCGATTTTTCATTGTGTCAAGGTGGACTTGGGCTATTCTGTTGTTCACATTGTTAGAATGTTTGTACAGCTTTTCAATATTTTCTCTCTCACTCTCTCAAGGGCTTCTTGAAATGTTGTTCTCAGGTCAAAATAATGGCAAGAAAAGCAAATTCCATCTGTTTCTGCCGAATACATAACGGGATTCGGGGAATCAGCATAAACACTTAGCGGCAGTTACAAGCACTCCATAGCTAAGCACGTTTGGGCTTTGATGAGGAGAACAAAGCCAAAACAAAACAACATGACCACACATTAAAATAATTGATTTCCATGGGATTTAAGGGCATGTGAATGTGCTAGATTTCAACTTTTGCATTTAGATGCTAACTTAAGTTCTGCTGTACTGAATAATGCTGATGTTTTTCAGTGCCACTACCCTAAAATATTTCAGCTTACTTTGAGCCTAAATGCAAAAGTTAGAAATCTGAAGTAAACAAATTGAGAACTTTGCATTTTCTTCGGTCTTAATGGTAGTTCACTTTTGTTCCTAAATTGCAGTTGAGAACAAAACTATGAACTAGGTGGAAATTTGTTATGTTCCTCAACGACCTTTTGTGAGTTAGCAAAAAAAAAATGAAGGCGCTGGTATATGGCAATTGTGTTAACGATACTCCTGCTTTTTAAAAAACTGAAAAGCAATTTTGGAGAGAGACAATTTAGAGCAAAAGTTGCGTGAGCTTAATTCTTTCTCTGCCCACAATGTCTTCACTCCAAAAAGCTTCCCAACTGGATTTTATGGGGTGTACAGTGTTTGAGTGATAAGGTGGCCATCCTAACACAAACTGGTCTGAAGTGATCAAGCCCACCTAGAAATATTAACCTAAGTATAAATATTTATGCCAGTGAGTCCCTCCCTTGAAATCTAAGGTATTCATGTCCTTCCAGTAGCTGAGTCAATGAACATTATTTTAAATAACATCAGAAATATTATAGATTTGCATGTTTGCATGTCTTGCATAATTCCACTGATAAAGTTGCATGTGCAAGGTGATAAAAACAGGAACATCAGAAGCATCAATCAATCAATCAACATAATTTTCTTAACTAGATTAAGATTCACGTACATCTTTTATGTAAAATAGATATTAACAGCTATCTGGTTCCCAGAAACAGCATGCATGTTAGCACTTGATGAGCATTTTAAACCCCACAAAGAGAGAGACCAAGGACAGGTACACCAGCTCCATCACCTTCCACAAGTTGGAGGGATAGCATCTGAAGCGGGGAGTCTGCTCTACTCATGTAGTTAGAACCTTGGAAAAGTTTGGACAATGTATTGAAGGTGATACGAAATAGTAAGAAAGGCTCTCTGCTGTAGAACGTATACCTCCAACTTGTGGAGGGCAATGCAGATACTGCTGTATGTGTGTGGAGATACAGCACTTGTTCTTGACTGATTCCAATTTTCTAAATCCTATTCTTTCTGCTGGTTTTAATGCCGAAAATTTTATATAGCTATGTCTAATCGCTCTGAATAGTTTTGAGAATGCTACTGAATGTTTCAGATTTGATTTTTGTATTGGGGAAAAGGCCAAGAGGCACTGATGGCTGCAAAATGAAGGCAGCCCAGTAATTGGTGTAGTGTTTGCTATTCAAGTAATAGCAGTCATATAATAAAGCAATGGCCTCTGTGCTAAAATGCTCCTTCAGACACCTTAATTTGCTGCAAATCAGACTAAATTAGAGCTTAAAATGAGAACATTGCTACCTTGCACTTCATGTAGCAATGCTGCATCCTTACAGCATGTAAGCCATCAGAAGATTTAGAGCTCAGCTCAATCAGAGGCAACAAAATTAGAAATAAATAGAGGGGGATCAATATGAAGTGTTGTCTGGAATAATGAAACAGCCCTAAGCTGGAAAAATCTATTTTATTTCTTTCTCACCAGCCACACTCTTTGACAGCCTCTGCCACAGCCCACTACACAAAAGGCCTATTTATTTTATTGAGGAAAAGAAAGTGCAGGAGTTACATATCTTATGTTTTAGGAATACAATATTGTGGATCGATGAGGTAGTTAAACAATTTTGTTTGTATTGCTGAAGACCCTGGCACTAATACTGCACGCCATTATTTAATTCAGCATTGCAATAACAAGCATTTGACGCTGTTATTTTGCAAAGTAATGTGTGGAATTGGAAAAGCCTCCCTTTGTGCTCTCTTTCCTTCATTCTCCCTTCCACATATACTTACTTTTTTTATCCCGTTCTTTCTCCAAAGAAGAGGGTAGCAATCCAGGGCTCTCCCCCTTTTTCTTCACAATGACTCTAGGAAGCAGGTGACACTCAATGCTGTTTTTCTAGAAAAAGAGGTGCCAGAACTCACCACGAACACCTCCGTTGTTCTCCAAGAATGGCAATGACTGAGAGGTGCCGCAA
Organism: Podarcis vaucheri; assembly: GCF_965113315.1. NCBI lineage: Eukaryota > Metazoa > Chordata > Lepidosauria > Squamata > Lacertidae > Podarcis > Podarcis vaucheri. Next base: position 36,513,458 of record NC_138748.1, on the reverse strand, counting down.
CTGAGTTCCAGCAAGTTCCAGCTGAAAAAAAAGCCAAGCAGTGAGCTTTGTAAATGAGTGGGCATTTGAACCCATGTCTAGTCAGCTACCCTAACCACTTCACCACAGTGTACCTGTGGTCAGAGTTGGCCACTCCTGTGTGCAGTGAAGGTCACTGCTATTCCATTCTTCCTATCTCCCATGCTATTATACTTCCTCAGTCACTCAGTCTTTTAAAACATCTTGTTCCTTTAAATACCCTTTACTTCAGTGTTTCCCAACCGGTGTTCCGCGGCACACTAGTGTTCCACGAGACGTTGCCTGGTGTGCCGTGGGAGGGAGGTGGGCGAGTCGGGCGGTGAGAGGCGGGGCGGCGGCGGCGAGGAGAGGCCGCCCAGCGTGGGGCTTTCGCCGTCTGCCTGCCTGGCTGCCTGCGTGGCGCTGACGTCACGGGGCTGTAACGTGCCCCACATAGGCACACGCGGGGCGGCGAGCAAGCTCCCTCCCACATCCCATCGCCGCTCGCTTCGGCCGGCCTACTGGGCTGTCGCAGGTGGAAGGACTGTGCATGCGCGAGGTTTTCGCGCCTTCGGGATTGCCTTCACGCCTTCCTCCTCCCGGGTCCTTGAGAGCGCGGGAAGCGGCAGCGCGAGACCGGCGTTGAGCCTGGTAGGTATTGCGCTTGCCAAGGCAGTCATTTGGGAAATGAAAACTTGCAAAGCAAGCAACCAGTTCAATCTGAAGTACGTGTATGCTTAATATCCTGTATCTGAAACCTGTTCTGCCCCCTCCCCCACACTTGGTGCCATTTTCATCTACACATGCAGCAGAGTAAGTTGACCCAGAATAGTACCAATTCAGATGGCAGATGGGAGAATGACAGTGCTGAATGCTTTCCCATGTAGAACAGTCTCTGCAAATAAAAACCTAGCATATTTGGAAGAGGGATGCTAGCCTAACCATTACCTTCTATGCTGTTACTATTTTTTAATTTTTTTTTACATAAGTAAAAAGTGACCTTTCCCCACCTGGCATGGTGGTGTGCCTCGAGATTTTTTTCATGAAACAAGTGTGCCTTTGCCCAAAAAAGGTTGGGAAACACTGCTTTACTTCACCTGTTTAATTCCAGTATCGCAGGCTGTTGTTGAATGCACTGATCATTGGGAGGGGGGGATATAGTGACTCCACCTGCCTGTTGTCTGCCTTGAGTTCTGCACAACTAACACCAATGGGCATCAGCTTGCACTACCCATTGCCCTATACTGAGATAATGAAGAAATTATTCCTATAGTGCACAGAAGCCATCTTTTACAAACATCACATAATGCACAATCTGCACGTGGGAAATCAATATTTTAGTGTGGTAGCGGCTGCTTTATGGAACTCTCCACCTATTAATAGTATGCAGCATCTTCATAATTAATATTACGCAGCAGACGTGAAATTTTATTGTGTATATTTACTTCAAAAACATTTGATTTTAGCTATGTTTCAGTCATTTTATTGTCTGTTGTTTCTAAAGCCTGTTTTTATCATTATATTTAATGACTATTTTATATGATTATGTGAACTGCATATATATATATATATGCAGTATATAAATCTCGCAAAATAAAAATAAATGAAATAGACAAAAGTCATCAGATAAGTAGCACTGAAGGAAACAAATTTGAATGAGTATTTTCAGTGTTGTGGTTGTTTTTTTGTTGAGCCCCTGGACTTTCTCATGTGCTCTGAGCTTTGTGGAAAGCTGTTTCTGTGTGGTGCCATTGTATACAGCAGCATCCCTCATGGGCTTCATGCTGCCACAAGAATAGGGCTGATCTTGTTAGTTGGTTCCACACTCTCAGCTCCTGCCACTGTCACAGATATTTGCCAAATACTTCGGAAATATCCACACAACCTCTTCGCACCTGCATTATTCCTGTGTGTGCGCCCTGCAGTGTGGGATCACACCCTGCAGGAAGTGGCTTTTGCACTCTGGGAGCACATCCTGGAGTCCTGTGTCTGGTTCTGGGCACCCCAGTTTAGGAAGGATATTGACAAGCTGGAACGTGACCAGAGGCAGGCGACCAATTAGACAAAGCGTCAGAACTCTGAGCCTTATGAGGAATGGTTGAGGGAGGTGGTGTGTTTATCCTGAGAGGTGATAGGATACCCGTCTTCAAATATCTGAAATGGATGATGGAGCAAGCTTGTTTTCTCCTGCTGCAGAGGGCAGGACCCAAACCAATGGAGTCAAATGACAAGAAATGAGATTCTGACTAACTATTAGGAAGAACTTGCTGATGGTAAGAGCTGTTTGAGAGTGGAACAGAATCCCTTGGAAGGTGGTAGACTCTCCTTCATTAGAGGTTTTAAACAGAGGTGGGATGACCATCCATCAGAGATTCTTCTATTGTGACTCCTGTTTTGTAGGGGGTTGGACTAGATAACCCTTGTCCCTTCCAACTCTACAATTCTATGAGGTGAAACCCCTTTTAGCAAAACCAAAGTATATGCATGCATATATAAGATCAGTGCTGTTTTTCAACTAATAGTTTGCAGCTGTAATAACTAAAATTAATATTGCCAACAAGAGTGGATTTCATCTTCTTTATAATCAGAAGCAAGCCGTGCCTAATTACTGCTTCAGCTATTGACTGGTGATAAAGTAATTCTGCGGCAGCACCTCAACTGTGGGTGATAATGGAAAACATCTGCCTAATTTTCATTCCCTTTCCATCAAACTCCTGGGATATCACCTCTTAGCCACTTACACAGAACCAGGTCATTCTTTTGTTATCAAATTTCAATGCATCATCAGCTGCAAGGGGGGGGGGAGGGGTTCGGTGAGGATGGGGCAAGGAGGAAAACAATGCCCTTTACTGATATTTGACAAACCTGACAGAGGACCAAAAATGTCAAATTATACTTTGTGGTCATGCACTTGAAGCTTAATTTTTAAGCTTTTAAAATATCACAACTTAACAGGAATCAGAGGCAATTAAAATGTGTTGTTGGAACTGCAGAATATATTTTCATGCTGTGATCTTTTCTCTCTTTCCCCCTCAAGGATCGTAGTTTCTTTTTCACATCTAGAGAAACAGGTGTTCTATTAGCTGACATGACAAGACTTTGGGTATAATTGTTCTCTCTTGTCTAATTTTTACTTTAGGATGAGATTATCAGTCACCTTCAATTGTCATTGGGCAAACAACTTCAGAACCACTATGAAATGATCTTCCTGGTCCATTCTATGTGGCCCTGCCAAGGAAGGGATCTCACTTGGAAAAGGTAAAAAAATACATATAGGATTACTAAATGGCAGATTTTATCTACTTTCAAAACTGCTGCTGATGAAGACAGACACACACACCTCACAATAAATAGGTATCTGAATAAATTCTGGTGGTTCAGGAGACTGAACTGAAAATTAGGAAATCCCTGGTTTGAATTTTGCCTCGGCAAACCATTCCTTCTGAGTCTTAGATCTCTCTTCTATAATAGGGGGGTGTGGGAAGTAATGATTTTAACTTGCCATATTCAATTGTTAGAAAGCTTCTAGCACCTTCTGGTAAGAGAATAACAGTAGTCGGTCACCTTGAAGAGCTCACAGGATGGTCTAAAGATTTCAGGATTGACACATGTAATCAGGTACCAGCCACCCCTTCCACTCAGCAGAACCAGCAGTGAGTATTGCAGCACCTTAAAAGATAACTAGGGTTTAAAAACCTGAATCTGATGATCCTAGTCTGTGAAAGCTTATGCCCAGATAGCTAATGTGCTGCTCTTCATATGCTGTAGGACTACAATTCCCATCCACCCCAGGCAGCATGGCAAATGGTTGGGGTGATGGGAGTTATAGGTGGCCACTCTAGGCTTCTACCACAATAGAGTTGTTAGGCTTTAAGATGCCACAAGACTCTGTTGCTTTTACTTTAACATAGATTTAGCACAGTTAACCCTCTGGAAATCCTCTCTCTTAGGATTACCCAGTGGCCAAGATGTTGCTGACTGCTGACAAGAACACTTCATCAACATCAAGTCAGCAACATCTGCCTTGTCCTGGTACTCTTTGGAAGCTATGCTCGAAAATGATGTTGTGGCCTATGACATCCAAGCTATATGGTCATCTTCCAGTCTTTCCCACCCAGTGGTGAAGCTGCATGCTCCATTACCGGGGGCGGAGAGCAGGTGGGGGCATGGCGCGTGTCCGGGGGGCCCACCGTGATGGCACTCTACTGGAATAGTAGTGCCGTGGGCGGTCTGCTCCCTCCGCACTCCCGTTCCCCCGCCAGTGTTCCCGCCACCCTTTAGTAAATGCTGCAATCAGAAGTTAAGAAGGGACCTGATGCTCTTCATTCATTGCATGAAGGATGAACAGTTAATGCCAGTCTGGTTCCTAAACACAGTCATAGGGACAGCTGCATTCTCCTGAGTCAGTGCTCCGACTAGTTCATTCCTACCTGCACTGACTGCCATTGAGCCGTGGCTCTTCCACAGTAAATGCCATCAATGGTGCTGACTTCGAAGGTTGCCTCCATTTTGAATCTGTTTCATCTTTTGGTGGTAGAGCTGCTTATCAGGACAACAATATTCCTCCATGATTACCCTCCCTTATGAAAGGTCAAAGCCATTCTTTCATGGGCTCTAAAGTCCAAGCTAATCTGCAACCATATTTAATTCCATCTTTCCTTTTTCCTTTCCTTATGCATTATCCTCTGGTGGATAATGCAAAGGGTTTGTTGCTAGATTACAATTATCCCCTTCCCTGCTTCCACATTTATAACATGTCACACACAGTAAATTGCATACTTTTATTTGCCTACCTCTGCCACATTGTACCTAGATTTTGGACTATCAGCAATTCTTTCTTCCACTTAATAGCAGAGTGCTTTTAATTCTTGTCATCTTTTGCTTCTTATTCTTCAAAGCACAATTGTTGTTGAGACTAAAAAAATCTGTACTTTTCAGAAATCATGCTCAGGATGCTTATGTTTGACTGTTTTATGTACTCTTCTTCCATGTTTTATGACACATGGACAAGAGTGCTTGGATCTTTTTATTACATTTAAGAATTGCATTTATTTTAAACGTTGCAGTAAAAATAACACCTTGTCATTATTTTAACCTTCTATACTCCTGAAAATAGCAAAGCATTCAAAAAATCAGATTTATATTTTAAGGCCGATGTACATTCCTTCTGCATAAATGGTTCAGAATAACTTTTGCTCTTCTGCTCATGTTTGACAAACATCTATTTTGTTCCTACGTTTAATTAAATGTCAAAAAATGCAGCACAGTGGTCCAGGAAACCCCGTGTTTCTTTAGTAGCTTTTCAGGGGTTCCTCAGTAAAAACATTTGTCATGGCCAATGAGGTCCCATGAAACCCACTTACCATCTTTACTGATCTTCTGAAAAGTTCAAATACACTTGATTAAATGATACAACAAATCCATCTAATCACCATATGCAGATGCAGAGGTGATGTTCAGGATGTTTTGAAATGTGATTCTCAATTTTGGCATCTGACCCTGAACACAGATCCTGGCATATTTGGTCATTGTGCAGGATAATGCCCTCCCCTGTGACTTTGCACTATGGTAGGTGAATTAAGTCCCATCCTGATGGCAAAATGCATCACGGAGGGTCAAGCTTTGGGGAAATCAAGCCTATAATCTTATCAATGTTTATCATTGTACAATAGAGTGTTAAATTCATTTTCATTTTCAGGTGTATACGTTTCCAACAAGGCAGTTGATGTGTTGCTGAAACTTTAAGGTGCAAATGAAATTGATTGGGGGGGGGGTAATATTCCCAATTTCATATGTTCTAGCGGAAAAATGAAGAAAACAATGTGTCATCACCTAGTAACATGAGTTTTCCACTGCAAAGTCTGGATTAATGTCATTTCAGCCACAAGTGGCTCCAAATCAATTTCAATGCTAATCAGTGGTTCAAAGGATAGATTAGTAGAGCGATGAATGCCATTAACCTTTCAAGCACTGCCATTATAGGGAGCTCCCTGCAGAGGTACATTGCCATGTGGAAATGTAATATATCCACCTAAAGCATTATGGTGGAAGTTGCCTGAATTTCTTTCAGAGCTTAACATACCTTTGCATTTCTGAATTGAAAGTAAGGTGGGAGGGTGTTTGTGTGTAACTCTAAACTGGTTACAGTATCTGTAACTGATATATTGAATATTTGACAATGATCATGTGAAAATATATGGATATGGACTGTAGTACAAGCAAGCAAAATATTAGGTAAAGGTAAAGGGACACCTGACCATTAGGTCCAGTCATGGCCGACTCTGAGATTGTGGCACTCATCTTGCTTTATTGGCCGAGGGAGCCGGTGTACAGCTTCCGGGTCATGTGGCCAGCATGACTAAGCCACTTCTGGCAAACCAGAGCAGCGCACAGAAACGCCGTTTACCTTCCCGCCGGAGCGGTACCTATTTATCTACCTGCACTGGTGTGCTTTCGAACTGCTAGGTTGGCAGGAGAAGCAAAATATTAAAGGCTATACTAATGCTAACATTCTGTGTGTAGCTAAGATGGCACTCTCCATGCACAAAAAGGAGGTATCAGTAGGCTTTGTGGAATCCCATGCTTTGCAAAAGCCTAAAAAGTATTTTTTATGAAAGCCTAAGGGGAGGAAGAACTCCAGAACCTCCACTCCACAGAAGACTGAGCATGCCCAGAGTCCATAGACATCGGATTTACTATTGAGGAGAGATGAAGCCAGGTCAGCAGGGGAATGGAAGAATGTTCCCTCATGGAAGGCAGAGCTGGCTGGCAGTCAGTGAGCAAGAATATTTCACACTACAAAACCTTTGCAGGTTCCACTTCATGCATTCTTGATCAAGGATGTGCATTCTTGGCTGTCACTTGACACTGAAACCAGCAACACTCAAAGCAGATGGAGGAATAAATATACAGTATCTCTGTCTCAAACAGATTTGCTCAGAAGTAAGCATTATTAAGACTCATTAAAAAACAAGCCATGCAGTCCCAGAAACCATGCATGCAAAATCAGGAATGTTCAGGCTAACATAACTCTCCCAAGACACACACACACGGGTGGTGCTGTGGTCTAAACCACTGAGCCTCTTGGGCTTGCCGATCAGAAGATTGGTGGTTCAAATCCCCATGATGGGGTAAGCTCCCATTGCTCTGTCCCAGCTCCTGCCAACCTAGCAGTTTGAAAGCATGCCAGTGCAAGTAGATAAATAGGTATCGCTGTGGCGGGAAGGTAAACAATGTTTCCGTGAGCTCTGCTTTCCATCATGATGTTCCGTTGCACCAGAAGCGGTTTAGTCATGCTGGCCACATGACCCAGAAAGCTGCCTGTGGACAAACATCGGCTCCCTCGGCCTGAAAGCAAGATGAGCGCCGCAACCCCAGAGTCGCCTTTGACTGGACGTAACCATCCAGGGGTCCTTTATGCTTTACCTATAAACTTTCTATGCAGGGAAGCCAGACATGTGCCTGTAAGGGTTGAATTCACATTGTGAATTATCACAAATGTGCCTTCAGTGCTAGTTTTCCAATATCCATTGAAGAAATTATACTGAAGTTCTATCCTGGCTGCCTTACTTGATGAGTGTCGTTCTCCCTGTCAAATGACGTAACAGCAAAGGGAAGGCAAGCTTGGCCCTATCCCATCAGCCAGAAAACAAGCAGCTTCAGGGAGATGACTTCCACGGTCCATGTCCACCCCTTCATACCTTAGCCCAGTGCTAGTTGTCTGTCGTTCAGCCCAGACAGTGAGGTCCAGCGCCGAAGGCCTTCTGGTGGTTCCCTCACTACGAGAAGTGATGTTGCAGGGAACCAGGCAGAGGGCCTTCTCGGTAGTGGCGCCCACCCTGTGGAACACCCTCCCTTCAGATGTCAAGGAGATAAACAACTATCTGACTTTTAGAAGACATCTGAAGGCAACCCTGTTTAGGGAAGTTTGGTGTTTTATTGTGTTTTTTAATATTCTGTTGGGATCCACCCAGAGTGGCTGGGAAAACCCAGCCAGATGGGTTAGGTATAAACAAATAATAATAATAATAATAATAATAATAATAATTAATTGTCCTGAACAGTATTGTCTGAAGGGAAGGGAACTGTCAGCAGAAGCGTCTCCCTGGGTGGGTGGAAATAATAAACAGGTTTTCCAGCATCTGAGTCAGTGTGATGTAAACACAATGGCAGAGTCAATCTGGCACTCCTGTTGCATCTTGTATGTGTGGCGCTTTCATTTGTATTGCTTTATTGCAATTGGTTGTAAGCTGCCTTGAGGATAATTTAATCAAAATCTTCAAAGTATCAGTAACATGCACAATTAAGCATAAGAATATTAAACGCAAACCTAAAATGAGATGTGTGCTTGAAATATGTTTTATATTATTATTTTATTTTATTGAATTTACATCCTGCCTGTTAGATCTGATTATCGCTACACATCTTTCCATTTTGGGATGACCTCTTAAGGCAGTTTTGTCCTGACTCATGGTGGATTTCATTTTAACGCATTTCCCCTTCAGTTATGTTCATAGTACCCCCAACCTGGAGGACCCCAGCAACTGGAGGAACGTGTAGCTAATACAAATACCCCTTCCTCTTGGTTCATGTGGGAACCAATGACACTGCAAGCAATAGCCTCCAGAAGATCAAAAGAGACTACGAGGCTCTGGGCAGGAAATTGAAGCAATTAAATGCACAAATTGTCATCTCATCTGTCCTCCCAGTTGAACGACGTGGCCCAGGGAGAGAGGGAAAAATAGTGGAAGTGAACAGCTGGCTTTGCAAATGGTGTAAACAGGAACGGTTTGGATTCTTAGATCACGGACTGCAGTTTCTTGAAGATGGACTTCTGGCAAGCGATGGGCTGCACCTCACAACGGTTGGGAGGAATGTTTTTGCCAAAAATCTCAGAAACCTCATCAGGAGGGCTTTAAACTGACTAATGTGGGGGAGGGAGACAGTGCTCCTGAAGGTAGGAGTCTATCAATTGATGAAGATGATCATCCAAATGTCATAGACCAAATGGAGCAAACAGCACGCAGACCTAGTGGTGGGAGGAAAAAATCCTTAAATAAGAGACACGGGGGAATGATTAATGGACTTCAATGTCTGTACACTAATGCGCAAAGCATGGGAAATAAACAAGATGAGCTTGAGCTCTTGGTACAGCAAACTAAATATGACATAATAGGCATCACTGAAACCTGGTGGGATAAGTCCCACGATTGGAATATAATAATGGAGGGATACAATCTATTTCAGAGAAACAGACCAGACAAGAAAGGAGGAGGAGTGGCGTTATATGTCAGGGATGTGTATACCTGTGAAGAGATCCAAGGTTTAGAACCTCAAAGCCAAAGTGAGAGCATTTGGGTCAAAATTAAGGGAGAGAAGAATAACAGAGACCTCATTGTGGGAGTTTACTATAGATCCCCAAGCCAAACGGAGGACATAGATGATGCCTTACTGGAACAGATGGCCAAGCATGGAAAAGGAAGGGAGATAGTAGTAATGGGGGACTTCAATTACCCAGATATTTGTTGGATGTCAAACTCAGCCAAGAGCATAAGGTCAAACAGATTCCTCACTGGCCTTGCAGACAACTTCATTGTCCAGAAAGTGGGAGAAGCAACAAGAGGAACAGCCATTTTAGATCTGGTCCTAACCAATGTTGATGACCTGCTTAGTGGGGTAGAAGTGGAAGGATCATTAGGCACGAGTGATCATGCTCTTCTGAAGTTTACTATACAGCGGAAAGGAGCAGCCAAGCATACTAGGACTCAATTTCTGGACTTTAAGAAAGCCGACTTCATAAAACTTAGGGAAGTGCTGGGTGAGATCCCATGGACAGTAATACTAAAAGGAAAGGGAGTTCATGATGGCTGGGAGTTTGTTAAGAGGGAGATAGTAAAAGCACAACTTCAGGCAATACCAATGAGACGGAAACATGGAAGGTGCCTAAAGAAGCCAGGGTGGCTATCTAAAGAACTTTTAACTGAGTTAAGATTAAAAAAGGATGTGTACAAAAAATGGAAAAGGGGGGAAACCACCAAAGAGGAATTCAAACAAATAGCCAGCACGTGTAGACACAAAGTCAGAAAAGCTAAAGCACAGAATGAACTCAGGCTTGCTAGAGAGGTTAAAAGCAACAAAAAAGGCTTTTATGGGTATGTCCGTAGCAAAAGGAAGAACAAAGAAACAGTGGGGTCACTCAGAGGAGAAGATGGTGAAATGCAAACAGGGGACACAGAAAGGGCTGAACTCCTCAATGCCTTCTTTGCCTCAGTCTTCTCCGATAAAGAAAACAATGCCTGACCTGAAGAATTTGGAGCAAATGATTCAGCAGAGGAAACACAGCCCAGAATAACTAAGGAGATAGTACAAGAATACTTGGCTAGTTTAGATGTATTCAAGTCTCCAGGGCCAGATGAACTGCATCCAAGAGTATTAAAAGAACTGGCAGATGTGATCTCAGAACCACTGGCAGTCATCTTTGAGAATTCCTGGAGAACAGGTGAAGTCCCGGCAGACTGGAGGAGGGCAAATGTTGTCCCTATTTTCAAAAAGGGGAAAAGAGAGGTCCCAAATAATTATAGCCCAGTCAGTCTGACATCAATACCAGGGAAGATTCTGGAGCAGATCATTAAGCAAACAGTCTGTGAGCACCTAGAAAGGAATGCTGTGATCACCAATAGTCAGCATGGATTTCTGAAAAATAAGTCATGTCAGACTAACCTGATCTCGTTTTTTGACAGAATTACAAGCCTGGTAGATGAAGGGAACGTAGTGGATGTAGCCTACCTTGATTTCAGCAAGGCATTTGACAAGGTGCCCCATGATATTCTTGTAAAGAAGCTGGTAAAATGCGGTCTTGACTCTGCTACCACTCAGTGGATTTGTAACTGGCTGACTGACCGAACCCAAAGGGTGCTCATCAATGGTTCCTCTTCATCCTGGAGAAGAGTGACTAGTGGGGTGCCACAGGGTTCTGTCTTGGGCCCAGTCTTATTCAACATCTTTATCAACGACTTGGATGATGGACTCAAGGGCATCCTGATCAAATTTGCAGATGACACCAAACTGGGAGGGGTGGCTAACACCCCAGAGGACAGGATCGCACTTCAAAATGACCTTGACAGATTAGAGAACTTGGCCAAAACAAACAAGATGAATTTTAACAGGGAGAAATGTAAAGTATTGCACTTGGACAAAAAAAATGAGAGGCACAAATACAAGATGGGTGACACCTGGCTTGAGAGCATGTGAAAAGGATCTAGGAGTCTTGGTTGACCACAAACTTGACATGAACCAACAGTGTGACGCGGCAGCTAAAAAAGCCAATGCAATTCTGGGCTGCATCAATAGGAGTATAGCATCTAGATCAAGGGAAGTAATAGTGCCACTGTATTCTGCTCTGGTCAGACCTCACCTGGAGTACTGTGTCCAGTTCTGGGCACCACAATTCAAGAAGGACACTGACAAACTGGAACGTGTCCAGAGGAGGGCAACCAAAATGGTCAAAGGCCTGGAAACGATGCCTTATGAGGAACGGCTAAGGGACCTGGGCATGTTTAGCCTGGAGAAGAGGAGGTTAAGGGGTGATATGATAGCCATGTTCAAATATATAAAAGGATGTCACATAGAGGAGGGAGAAAGGTTGTTTTCTGCTGCTCCAGAGAAGCGGACACGGAGCAATGGATCCAAACTACAAGAAAGAAGATTCCACCTAAACATTAGGAAGAACTTCCTGACAGTAAGAGCTGTTCGACAGTGGGATTTGCTGCCAAGGAGTGTGGTGGAGTCTCCTACTTTGGAGGTCTTTAAGCAGAGGCTTGACAACCATATGTCAGGAGTCCTCTGATGGTGTTTCCTGCTTGGCAGGGGGTTGGACTCGATGGCCCTTGTGGTCTCTTCCAACTCTATGATTCTATGATTCTAACCTCTCTCACCACCAAAGAAATACAACAAGGGAATAGTAAGAGAACCCATACGAGTAACGCTGACACAAACTCCCCCCACCCCCACTAAGCAGAAGAATAGAAACATAACCACCTGAACCCACTCACCATTCCCTCACCCCCTTTTTATTTTTTATTTATTACTTTCTTCTTAACTGTTTAAACCAATTCATGAACCAAGAACCAGTACACTGACCACTTATAATGAAACGTAAGTTGTAGATATTCTTCCACATTTATTATGCTATTTTTTGTGATATAAAAATGACATGAGAAAACTTGGTATACTTGTTTGTATAACATTATTCTTGTTTATAAAACCACACACACACACACACACACACACACACACATCACCAAAAAATATGTTCATGGTTTCCTAAGTATTAGTTCTTGTTGTAGATTAGTCTGTAGGGTAGACGCAATCTCTCTCTCTCTCTCTCTCTCTCTCTCTCTCTCTCTCTCTCTCTCCACACACACACACACACACTGATACTTAGAAGTGGTTTGCAAGACTATATGCTTTTCTTTGGAGTGGGGGTTAAGTGGTGACCTAGTACAAAACATAGCGAAATAATAGTTAATTGTTGCTATTCTTTTATTCATTTTTTAAAAAAATGTTCAAACACAATCCCGTGATGATGATGCATGGTCCCCAAGCTGTTTTTGTCTTAGTATTCCATCATTTTGAAAACATTGTTGATACAATCAATGATGATAAATGATTCATCTCACTTAATTAGGCTGAGGAACAAATGAGATGTTTCAAACAAAACTGCTAAGGAAACTCTTATTGCATGATACAGTGTAGTCCTATGTTATTTGGCGCTATAAATGCATTCCCCCTGTTTTGATATCCTATTATGCTTGGGCATATTCATGATAACCAAATATAGAAATGGCCTTTACTCAGAAATAAACAATGCTGCTTTGAATACCATAGTGAAATGGAATAAGCCTTAGACAGGCCTAACCCACACACCAAAATTTGTCTGAAGATAGAGAAGCATATAAAATTTGATGTGTTAAGACAACAGGGATGGTTTTTGGAGCACAGTGTATTTTGAGTATAGATCAATTTGTATCTTGTTTTGTTCTTATGTGCCTTAAATCGCTATGGTATTTCAACATTAAAATGCATCTGAAATACTTGCATTTAAGGAAAAAGCTAGTTATATTAAAATATTTATTTTTTACAAGGCCCTCTATTAAGAATTTATGTGCACATATAAACAGGATACCAGCAGGCTCTTGACAGTCAGATATGAATAAATTACTAGTTGCCAACCATAATGCTACAGCAGGTTATATAAGAAATACATCTCTTGCTTAACTATGCTATTGCCAGCCCTGTAGCCATCGTAAATATAAATAGACTGTTCATCTGCAAAGCTGTTCAAAGGCTTTAAAGGAGGAAAAGAATGTGTTGGTGGTGGTACAAAGAGGTACAACTATGACAAATTCAATTCTATCAAAAACTGATGTGGAATTGCTAACAAACATCTGTTATATGTGATGACCACCAACTTGGATGGCTTTAAAAGAGAATTAGACTAATTAATGCACAATAAGGCTAATGGTGGCTACTAACCATGATGTGCCTAGTCTATCTGCAGTGCCAGAGTTCAAATGGGCATGTGCTTCGCCATTGTGAGAACTGTAGATGGGACACTGGCCTGATCCAGTGGGTATCTTCTTAAGCTGTTAATCACATTTAACCAGGTCTCTGTGGTAGCAGTACTTCTTCCAAACCTTACATTCTGAAGGGCACAGAAATCATCTGGCAGGACCAACCCAATACATGTTTACATCTGAGGCAAACAGGAGTGTCTCCCCACCCCACCCCAGTAAATATGTGTCAAATTCAAAGTTGGTCAATTTATTGTGGTGCCTGTGGCAGAATGTCACACAAGCTCCACTCCATCTCCTTGGCTATAAAAAAGAATTTCAAACTGTATTTGCACATTGTTGTTCACATCACTGTGGCTTTCTGTGTCTAGATAGGTCTCCCGAGGTAAGCCCACACCAGTGAGGAGAGATGGGGCAGGGATGTCTTTACCCAATGAGCAGTTTTCAGTTCAGATTGAAGCTACAGTTCAGAGGAAAGGCATCAAAGAGCAATATGTCACAAGGAGCTACAGGACAGGTGTGGGTTGTCGCTAATGTTGTATGTATGGGAGAACACAGAGGAAATGGGAGTGTGTGTTCACCCATGATACGATACGATATGATACGATAAGATAATCTTTATTGTCATTGTCCCATACAGAACAACGAAATTGGGAAACAAAATCTACATAAGACATTCAAAACCAACAAGCCTGCTATCCCAGCTATCCCAACCTGGTTAGCCCCCTAAAACTCTGATGCCTCATTTTTAAAATACAATATACTCCCATAGCGACTCCTTACATTGCGTTTAAAACCAAAATCGCATTTGGATAGAAACTGTTTCACAGGTGGCTAGTCCTAGTCTTCATAACCCTGCACCTTCTTCCAGAAGGCAGAAGCTGAAAGAGATCATTTCTGGGGTGTGCACTACCCTGCACTATCTCTGTGTAACTGTGCGTAACTGTGGGTTTTCTATTTTTGCTGTGTGGCTTCCTCCTCTTTCCCCATCCTTTTAAGATGAGGAGTGGAGTGCCTAACCGGGGTGAACATGGTGGATGGATGGCTTTGTCTCTTTCTTAATCGGTGGCAGCACAATGGGAGGATGGAGATGAAAGGAAGAGGAGGAGGAGGAGCTTAGGAGTGAGTGGATGTCTTTCTCTTCTCTTGGCAGATAGCACACATTGACAAAGGTCAGAGCAGAAGCATCCTCCTCCTGGATCTCACAGCTGCTTCTCTGAACTATATAATTTCATTTAACACTAGCATCACAAGCAAAACAGCTGATTCTTCATTAGAAACACAGACCTTCCCTATTGGTACTAACAGCACAACAGCCAAAGGGTGTGTGTGTGAATATGTTCAGATGGGGAGGGGGGAAGCTGTGAAGGGCTCATGCCTTCTACCTACAAAATACACAGGACACACTTAATGAATAATACTGACCCAAATGCTCCCTTTTCCAGAAGTACTTCAATCAAACCTGACATGCGTATGTGCATGAAACCTGTGCTTATTTATTCCCATTATAAAAAAGAGAGAAAAGAAAACAAATTGAGCCTCAGGTGATTGGAACAGCACTGCAGGGGGGAGCGGGGTCCCCAGGTCACAGTCTTCCCCACAATGATGAGCTGAATTGCATTTCTATTTCAATTACAGTAATTATGTCTAAATTTGGATTTAGCGAATATAAAATAAATGGGCATATGCTATTTTTATGCAAATTGCTGTTCTCCTTTGTCCTTAAAGCCATATATTGGTTGAGTGCTACACACTTCAGGTCAAGCCACTCTTCTGCAGCAGTGCCTCTGTTGAAAAGCAACCCTATGTACCTACAGAACACAATGGAACTTATTTCTGAGTGACCACACATAGCCTTGCGCTGTTCAGCTCAATATCCTAAATATACTAGATAGGGAGTGAGCCCCAAAGGAAAATGCTGAGGATTGGGCTTTGGATTGGACACCAAATGTCATTGTACCCATTAGTATCTAAGATATTGCTGTCTTTTGTTTATATCAGTTTGCCTAGCAAATTTCTGCTGGGGACAGGTGCTCTAAGGTGAATACCCACAAGTGTTCCATTTTGGGACATCCTGTTTTGGATATCCATGTGAGAGCACGGCACCCAAAACCATGTGAGATTGGAGTGCCTGAAAATGGGTGTTTTGGGAGACCATGCTCTCATGCAGGTTATGTTGCAGGTTATTCTAGTCAATAAAGACAGACAAGGGTTCTTTCTGAGGAGGGTCTGGTTTATTAAGCTGCAGCTGGCATCAGCAAGATCATTCTCAAAGGCTGAGCCCCGATTGCTATTTGGGGCTCGCTTTTATACCATGTCACAAACAACTTCCAGACACGGGTACAAGAGCATGTGCAAAGGCCTGATTACAAAATTGCAAGCAAGCGCTTTTCAAGAGTCCTGCCCCAATGGTTCCTCTTTCTGGGAGACAAGCAGGCTTCAAGAGCTAAAGTTCGCCTCACTCCCCCATTTTTCGAGACTGCTGACTCTTTGCGAAGTTCTGATAATTCAAGTTGGCCCATCTCAAGTGACTCCATCACAGGAAGGGGGGGGGGCTTTGAAGACACTTTCTGCTTCCAGGGTACTTTTTGGGTGTTGGACTGCTGAGGCAAGTAGATTCTATTTTCTAACTGCTGAGCTGATTTCCCTCAGGCAGACATTTTCTGATCATCCTTGGGGTAGGGGCTAATGGGGGCAAATGGATTCACTCTCCCCATTCCTGAGTTACATGACTCGCATAGGAGTGTGGCCCTGGAAGACAGGCTTCCTAGTTTTTGGCTGCAACGTGTTGGAGGGTATGCTAAGGCCACATTCACACCATGCCTTTAAAGCTCTAAGACGTTTAGAAGACATCTGAAGGGAGCCCCGTTTAGGGAAGTTTTTAATGGCTGATGTTTTAATGTATTTTTAATCTTTTGTTGGAAGCCACCCAGAGTGGCTGGGGAAAACCAGCCAGATGGGCAGGGTATAAATATATTATTATTATTACTCCACTTTAAACAGTCATGACTCACCCCACCCTCAAATTCTGGCTTTGTTAAGGGCGCTGAGAATTGTTAGGAGACCCCTGTGGCCTCTCCTGGTATACACTCACCTGAGCTTTTGATGGTGGTGGAACAACCATCATCTCATCTTAACACCCGAGAGGCTCTGTAGGGAAAGAGGTGGTCTTTTAGGTCTCTGGGGCTAAGCATCTTGAATTGGGCTCAGAAACAAACTGGTAACCAATGGAAACTGTTGAGTTTCCACATACATGTTCATCATTCAGCTGCCACTTCAACAAGAAGTAATGAAGACTTTCACGTGCAGAGCAATCGCATCACAGATTAACCATGACAGTTAATGCAAAAGTTCCATCTAGCATCTGGCACACAATGTTTCCGGGGAGGTAGTTCACATGTTCAGCTGCATGCTCAGTATGAAACATCAACTCCCATGTGGGAAGCAGCATTTAATTCCTGAAGCTGCTGGACTTCTTTATAAATGCTTGAGGTCTCCTGTTATGAACTGGCAGTAAAATCGAACTGCTACAAGAATGGGTGCAAATATTATTTAACACATCACTGTCAGATGCCAATCACTGTAGATACGTCTAACATCAGCTGCTGGTGGTGGAAATGTGTTGAATGCTTCCCAAGATTTCATACGAAAACATCACAAGCATGAAATCTCAAATTTTATGTATTGAGGTCATAATCTTTTTTTAAAAAAAAGTCAGATACATTTGGTGTGCTAGAATTCCAGCCTTTAACTTGCAAATTTATCTTCCAGAATACTGAATGTACTTCATATGCTGATTTTATTTCTTCTAAAAACTTCCTTGTTTTTCAAAGGAGGAAAGAATGTATTATCTCTCCTTATTAACAATTCTAAATAAAGACTTCCTTGGTTTCCCTTAAAAAAAAAAAGAATGACTAAGTCAACTATAACATATATTTGACAGAAATAATTTGAAAGTAATTATAACAAGCCAAGCATTTGGACTCATGGGTAATTTGAATTCAAATTCTTTGCACCTTATAATTATGTACTTTTTGGGGATGCACTATTGAAAAAACTTTGTGTGTGCGTGTGTATTCATTCATTTATTTATTTATTACCATAATGAGCAGGGGGCAGGACAGCAAAGCACAAAGAAAATATTTAACCAAGTCAGTTAAGAAACCAGCCACTGTTGTGGACTATAGAAATAAATAAGTTCCAAGAGCTTGATTTTCTAGTATTTGAAGAGAAGAGAGTGGGGAGAGAGATTCAATTCAGTTCACATTTAAAGGCGAGCTTTCTGCACTTGCACCTTCTGAAACCGTACTTGAAGTGAAGCACAGTCCTCCTTCGAAATCCAATCTTCTCTACATTTTATTTCTTCAGCCACATAATGTGTACATAAATGTATACACTGGGGCAAAGTGTACTCATAAAATCATTATTAATGAAAATAACATACACTTGATCTTATCCAAAAGGCAGAGAAGCGAAATTTCTCCATATATAATGCCTTCTTGAACATAACATACGAGAATGTATTATATATGGGGAAATTTCTTTGCAATACTGTGTAGATAAAGCGACATTGCATACAAATGTGTACTTCGGGAGAAATCTGCACTTTAGTGCTGATGAATTTTCATGAGGAATCTAAACAGAAATTCACAAACAGGTGTGGCAATGTGGATGACTGAACTGAAGACTGGAAAAATGAGAAACTCAATCCAATCTATTGTAAATATTGTTCTGGATTAGCATGATGCTTAGTGTGTGGCTGTTTGCATTGTTTCTTTTACCTGTTGGTGCTCTTTTTCAGCACTGCTTTTCAAATAATTCTGCTTCACTGTTCTAAGTATTCAGTCACATACAACTGAATTTGAGGAAGAAGTGTTAATCGGTTTGCCTCAGCAGTGAGGATCCTATCCCCCTTTCTTCTTGACATCTCACCTTTATGAACAGTTTTTCAACTTTTCACAATGAGGTACACAAATCATTGAACAGGTAGAGTGCTTGGCCAATGGAAAACACATGCATGAAAAACACTCCCCATTTCAGTTAGCCACACTGCTCTGCCCCCTGTGCAAAGGTGGGAACATTTCAACTGCCTTGTGGATTCTCATCTACCTTGTGCAGAAAACATAGAATTTGTCAATTCACATCAATTTGTGATGTGTACTAGTTAAGACTCAGCCTTTTTAAAACTTTGGGGCACTTGAGTTTTCAATTGTCTCTTGGTTATGTTAACTGATTAAGCATCTCAGAAAGGGATTATAGAAAAGAAATAAATGAGGATTGTGAGGGACAGTTGAACAATTGGACTGGTATACTTAGATGGATCCTTACTTAATGCAGAACCAATGAAATAAATGAGACAAATGTGGATTAATGTGAGTTGCATAGATCTCATTAGATCTGCATTAAGCACGAGTTAGACTGCAATCCTAACCTTAAGAAATTCAGTATGACTTACTTCTGAGTAGACACAGGGTGGGTCTAGGCACAGGGGGAAAAACGCTGTAAATAAGTCAGAAATTAGATAATTATAACAAAAGAAAAAAAACCTCTATGGAAAATCATGTTTTAAAATTTCCTGCTCTCTGGAGCCATCTGATGATGCATGTTTATAGCGCCTTCAAATCGCTATTTCTTTACTAATTTAGCTGAGTCCACAGTTAGCATAGTGCTGTAATTTTGGAACCAATCCATCAAACCCAGGGTATCCCAAAATGGAGGCTAAGCCCCAGAAGCCATAGACTTGTCACTTGATCTTAAAAATCAAGCATGTTTATTACCCCTGTATTTCCATAGATACAGTTAGGGCCTTTTAAATTTATTTATTTGAAAATGCAAATGAGAACATAGGAATGCTAGTTGTATTTGCATTCAAATCTAAATTGTGTCATTTATGTCTTGCACTATTGACAGTTCTGGTTATGTGCCTTATTAATGGGGGCAGTATAATCTAAAATAGCTATGGATCAGCTTGCAGTACAGTAAGTTATTTTCTTCTTCTCTTCTTTACAGATCTAGAATCCAGCTGGAGGAGCATTTATTCAGTTCCCTCTGCAAATAAATTAGCAGGATTAATGTGCAACTTAATGCCACTGGACATATCTACCATCACACCACATGACCTTGTAGGTTCTAAGTAATTACCGGCTGAATGCTAATGCAATGATTATTGTATTGGTGGGATAATGACATAGGGTGAAGTGAAAGGCAGCACATTCAGATTTCAATTAATTTTGCAAGCTCCGAAGAAAAATACTGTTTTATATAACTACAATATGTTTTATATGTGAGCTTTAACTGAAGCTCCGATAAAGCTTTTTAATATTCCTGGTGGTGAACAAAGGAGAAGACGGTTCTATTAGGGTGACAAAACAGGGATTTAAAGGACGGGGGGAGGGGGGAACAGCCTTGGTGGATACATGCATATGCCTATTAAGTGGAAATAACATCACTTTGGCCAAATTGAAAGATATACTGTACCCAGTTTCTCAAAGTATCTGTGTTCCTTGAAACAGATAATATGCCCAGGCAAACTGTTCCAAATCGAGGCTTATATAATTGACTGGCTGAGGCTGAAAATTAAGAACTGGGCTGGGTGAATGGTGGTGAGAGTTTTGTTTCATCCGCTTTTGATGATGACCACCTCTAGAAGAAAACTGACGTGTGGAATGTATATTGTCAGGTTTCCAAGGTGCTAGACAGTCACATTTCAGAGTATTCTGGACAGCTGCAATCTGAGGCATGCTTACAAAGGAGTGAGTGCCATTGACCACACCTCTAAGTAAATGTAGTTAGGACTGTGCAGCACTTTTAGGAGAGTGCATTCCAGGGTTTTTTGTTTGTTTGTTTTGCATTTAAATCCTGCCCTTTCTCCCAAGAGCTCAGAACAACTTGCATCTGGCCCTTAGTTTGGTGTCATCTTCACAACAACCCTCTTAGGTAGGTTACACTAAGTGATGTTGACTGGCTGTAGGTCACCCAGTGAGCTGCATAGCTGAAGAGGTATTTGAGCTCAAGTCTCCCTGGCCTTAGGCAATTATAGTACTCTAACTACTACATTGACAGGGACACAGGTGGCACTGTGGATTAAACCACAGAGCCTATGACTTGCTGATCAGAAGGTCGGCAGTTCGAATCCCCGTGACAGGGTGAGCTCCCGTTGCTCGGTCCCTGCTCCTGCCAACCTAGCAGTTCGAAAGCACATCAAAGTGCAAGTAGATAAATAGGTACCGCTCCGGCGGGAAGGTCAATGGTGTTTCTGTGCGTTGCTCTGGTTTACCAGAAGCGGCTTAGTCATGCTGGCCACATGACCCAGAAGCTGTACGCCGGCTCCCTTGGCCAATAAAGCGAGATGAGCGCCGCAACCCCAGAGTCGGTCACGACTGGACCTAATGGTCAGGGGTCCCTTTACCTTTACCTAACTACTACATTGTGTTGACTAACTTTTCGCTGTATTACAGTTATATCAAGTGATCAACTGTATTACAGTTATATCAAGTGATCAAGACCAAATCACAATGGTTTCACAAGGCAGAGAAATAATCATAGTGTGAGTTTGTTTGCCAGAAACCACACAAGGACATGCTACACATTCAGCATGTAGTAACAATTGTACATTATCATTTATTTGTTTTGCATTATGAACTGATCCGGGGGGGGGGTTAGAAATATCAATAATACATCCTATTTTCTTGACTTCACTTTCAGCTATGATACACCTGAAAGTCCAAGGAAGGAACTGAACAGCACAAAACTATAGCCACTGATTCAGAACAGAAGTAAGGCCTGTCGAGTTCAGTGGGGCTTCCTTGCAGGTAAGTAGGAATAGAATTGCAGCCTTAATTGGGTTTGCTGAAGGTAGGCATACAAACGAAACACTCTCTGTACAGTGCTACAATACAGTTGTGTTATGTTGTGTACAATGCCTGGAACTCTGTTGGGGCTAATAGCTGTTAATTAAAAAGACCCAGGCGAAATGGCTGGAGACAGCAGAAGAGTCTGCTGCTCCTTGGTGTTTTAGCAAATTGGTTGGACATGAAGAGCATTGCAACTGAACATGTTTAGCCGCAGGATAATTCAAAATGAAAAAGGAAAGGAGAATGTGTTATAGCAGCTCCCTGTTTAGTTGCTAGTCAGATTAGTGCTGGAAGACCCATTTTTTAAAATGTCTCAAGAGCTCTTTTGCTCCTCCTACCAGTGCAAGCTTTGAACTTCCTGAAATGAGAAGTAAGGCAGCAATCCTATACAAGTCCTGGGAGAAAGCTCCATTCAACCGGGTGAAACTTCTTTCTGAGCAGACATGCTTACAATTGCGCTGTTAATCATCTGGTTAACAATGCAGCCTGAGGCAACCGTCATGTAAAAGCAAGTTACATTGCCTATCACCACAAAGCCCAATTTGTATATTGGGTTTTCTTGTCAGACCTATTGACTTTATAGCCATCTTTCAGATGCCAAAACAAATACATGTTTGTTAGAACTGTGGAGTTGGAAGGGACCACAAGGGTCATCTAGTTCAACCTCCTGCAATGCAGGAACCTTTTGTGGGCTTGAACCTACAAAATCCTGAAATAAAGATTCTCAAATTTGCTACAGCCAGAGCCTACTCTAAGCACTCTGGTTCATCAAATGGTGAACTGTATGTAGATTGTTTTAAGAAACCATGCCTGCAAAGGCAAGAATTATCATAGCATCCATATGTATATAAAAATGATTTTCTTAATATTGAAATAATTAAATCAGCAAAATTAAACATAGGTTTACCTCATCCTAATCATGTCTTTTATAAGTGAGCCCTACTGAATTCAATGGGGAGTACTCCCAGGCAAGAGGGGTTATGACTACAATATTATACACCAGGGAACTTTGGCCCTCTAGATGTTGCTGAACTACAACTGCCATCAGCCCCAGCAAACATGTTCAATGGCCAGGGATGATGGGAACTGTAGTTCAGCAACTTCTGGAAGGTCAAAGGTTCCCCACACCTACTATATACATTTACCAGGGAGTAGGTTTTGTGGGTGGCGCTGTGGGTGAAACCACAGAGCCTAGGATTTGCTGATCTGAAGGTCGGCGGTTCGAATCCCCGCGGTGAGCTCCCATTGCTCGGTCCCAGCTCCTGCCAAACTAGCAGTTTGAAAGCACGTCAAAGTGCAAGTAGATAAATAGGTACCACTCCGGCGGGAAGGTAAATGGCGTTTCCATGCGCTGCTCTGGTTCGCCAGAAGCAGCTTAGTCATGCTGGCCACATGACCCGGAAGCTGTACGCCGGCTCCCTCGGCCAATAAAGCGAGATGAGCGCTGCAACCCCAGAGTCGTCCATGACTGGACCTAATGGTCAGGGGTCCCTTTACCTTTACCTTAGGTTTCATTGCACTATGCGGATTACTTCAAAATAATATGAATAGGAATGCACTGCTAATCTACATTTACCACCAGCAACATTAATTGGAATTGCACCATATTTTCAAAACCTTTTTTTGTCTCTTGAAAAGTGGGGGGGGGGGAGAGTGAGAGAGAAAGCATTGATACTTATATACACCTGGTAGGGCTGAATAAAATTTGGTAGGGAGAGAGGAGGCGTTGCAATTCAACAAAATATTTGAAACCTGGTGCTTGAAATCCATTATTGGTTTGCAGTTTGCAAACAGGATATATATATATTCACTCCATTTCTGAACATCATTTTCATGTCATACATTTTAATATGTGCCAATTTTGTACAGAATTGCTTATTTCACTTTAGAGTACAGCCTCTTTTATACAACCTTCAGCAATGTTTGATTGTCATATTTGAATATGTCACTAATCAGTGAGGCTACATCGAACTGTACATACCAATTTTCTTCACTGAATGCCTACAGTTCAATTTTGATCCAGCTTAATAGCATAAAACTGAGTCATAAGTTTTCTGAATATTTTGGGGAGAAAGTATTATTTTCTGAGCAGGTTGGAGGATTGCAGATAAAAATATTCTGTACAGACATGACCAAACGATATCTATCTATCTATCTATCTATCATCTATCTATCTATCTATCTATCTATCTATCTATCTATCTATCATCTATCATCTATCTATCTATCCTGAGTATCTCACAGCTGTACCTTGAGATGCCTGGGGCTTTCTGCACTCAAAGTAGGTGCTCTATGTCAAAATTACACCTCTAGACAGCATTTAAAGTATCCTCGGACCAGTGCTACCAAGGACATATCTGAATGTGTGGCATCTCTTGGCCACTTGCTTTCTGAGTCTAGCCAACTCCATTGACATTTTGAAAAGGTGAATGTGAGGAAAAAGTTTAACCTTTATAAATGCTCAACTTTTAGAAAGACATGTTTTTTAAAAGACAAAGAAGAAGGGGGGGGGAAAGACAGAAAGAAGCCCAGAGTTATTTAATCAGCTCCCACTGGTATCTTGTGGGCTGCCACACTGCTTGTTTGCATTGTTATAAAAAGTGCTCTTCTGTGCTGCCAAACGCGCTGTGCTGCCTCTATCTGGCATGGAAACCCTATCTTTTCTTGCCGTACTGCCTGTGTCTGGTGATAAAGTGTGGCTCTGTGCTGCCTTGCTGATTATCTTCTCTGGTATATAAAAAAGTGCTCCCTTGTGCCGCGGTATTCCATTTTACAGGGCTTTCCTCTGCTGCTTGTTTCCTTTCTGATACACCCGTCACTCTGCAACTTTTCTCCCGTTTTCCTTTCCAGCTTTATTCCATAGCATATTTTGTTCTGCCATATGCATTGGGGAGGTTTATACTAAGTCAAGGAATGTGCAGAAGCTGGCAACAGGTTCAGGTTCAAATCCTCACATTCTAATTAACCACAGAAACCCAGCAAGCACTGAGCCAGGTAGCTAGGCAAAAAAAATAAAAATGAAAAATGCACGGAGTGTTTGCAGGCTTGCCAAAAAGAAGAAGAAAAAATCATGTTCTGAGCATGGCTCACACTTCAAAATAATCATGCTAGTTTTACGTTAATTGAATGCCTGGGTAAGTTAATCTGTGTCAAGTGGGGATTTTTTTGTTTTTGAAACTTGTGAAAAAACAGTATGGGTTTATGGGGGAGGGACCTAGCTTAATGGTAGGCATGCAGAAAGATTCGATTCCCAGAATGATTGATCAAAGGCTTTTTATACATCAAGAAATGCAGGTATGCACATAAACTGGGCAACACCCCTTTCTGTTACCCTGGAGACCCACTGAAGCTCATGTACCGTCCAAGTGTCCTGATTTCCCAGGGACAGTCCTGGAATTATGAAAGTCATCCTGGTTTCTGATTGATGCCAGAATGTCCTTATTTTCCCTACCAGTGCTGCTGCCACTGATCTCAGGGAAGAGGATGAGTCTGCTCTTGTCCTGAGTGACAGCGGCAGTGAGGTAGCATTCTGTTACCTCTCATGGCCTCTCCAAGACCACTGCTGCTGGCCTCCTCCCTTTAACAGCCCTTAATGGTTGCTGGAGAGTGGGGTGAGGAAGAGGAGAAGCTGCCACTACCAAGGCCCAGGCCTGTGGGACATGCCGGTTTTGAGGGGCAGGAAGAAATGGGGAGCAGAGCAGAGTGCAAGAAGTCTTTATTTATTTATTTTTAATTAAAAAAAATACTTTGTGTATTCACTTCTAATCTTGACTCTTTCCAAAATTTATTTGTTGGTGTGTGTTTTTCTTTTTGTCAATCTACCAAAGAATAAAATAAAATCGGGATTAAGAGGTTTTCTCTGGACGGTGGGTGGCATGCATGCCATGTCCTGTTGGTGTAGTAGTAATACAGATACTTCTTCTGATAAGAAGTGCTCTGCAAGGATCGGGGGGGGGGGATGGGTGGTCCAGGAGGGTCAGTTGGGGGGGGAGTGAGAAACCTCCCCATTTTCATTTGATGAATGTTGGAGGGTATGAGATCGGTGTAGACCAGCTTTTCTCAAGCTTTGGTCTCCAGATGTTCTTGAACCACAACCCCTATAATCCCAGACCACCGGCATGCTGGCTAGGAGTGATGGGAATTGTAGTCCAACAATAACTGCTGTGAGGCTGGAGAGAAGACTCTGCTGCAAGGCCCATTTCCACCTGGTCTAGGGGGGCGGGGCCCACACTCACCCTCAGCAGCTAAAAGAGGCTCCTGGGAGGCCACTGGGACATTGCTGGAACAACGCTTGGGTTGAGGCAACTGACTAAATTTTTAAAAAATGTTTTAAACAGTTCTAATTTGGGTTTCCTGTTTTGTTTTTATTGGGTTGGTGTTGGTTAACTGTTAGTTGGGGCTGTTAGTTGTTATTACTAGTGTTACTGGTTTCTATTGATTTATTGGTTTGTTGCATGTATAGGAGATTTTGTTTTTAATGTTTTGTTTTTTTATATATGTTGTAAGCCACCCAGAGTGGCTGGGGAAACCCAACCAGATCCGTGGGATATAAACAACAGCAACAACAACAGCAACAACAGCAATGTTATTATTATAACTAGGGAACCAAGGTTAAGAAAGACTAGTGTAAACCGTTCTGAGCCAGATAGACCCGTTGTCTTATTTAGTATAGGACCATTTCCTATATTCCTAAGACTCATTCCTGTTTCACTGTCTGCTATCTTGAGTGCCCCTCTTTCTGTGTAAAGCAAATTCATTAAGCCACAGCCCCCCAAAAGAGACAGAAATCTCTTCATGCATTATAGAGACAGGATATTGGGTTACTGCTGCTGGGCCAGGCTATCTGGTGTATAATTTAAAAGAGAACATTAAAAATGATAATCTAGGAGCGGCCTTTTATCTCAGTAAGGTGTTTTGTGTTCAAAATGAAAGCTGAGTAATTGAGACCACTTATCTCAATTACCCAGTTTTCATTTGAACACAAAATTCTCCAACTTCTACACAGCAGAGAGCAGATGACTGTTTTGAAAGGCCAATGCAAAAGTAATTTCCTAGATTTCGTCCCTCTTAATAAAAGGCCACAGCCAAATCTATTTTGTGCACGTATATGCCTAAATCCAAACCCCGAAATAACAAAAGTAACTGGGATATTTTAATAAACTGGCAGATCCAGCAACTCTCTTTATAAAGAGTGATTTAAAGAAAGCCAAGGGCTTCACAGCCAGTGTTGCAGAGGGCAGGGCATCTGTGGCTACCAAACTCTGCCCTCTCACCAAGCTCTTTCCATTTTAGCATCCAGTCCTCCACCTTTGGCTATAGTGCTGGTCAAATTGGTTGCAAACATTTTTCATCCATCAGCACACTGGCCTCGTGGATAGTGGTTTCCCTGCTTCCCTCTGTCTACTCAGTACTGCAGGGTTATCCAGCATGGTGATCTCCAGAGAGTGTTAGGTTCCAGCTCCTATCAAGCTGAGCTAAGAGTCAGGGCTGATGTGAGTTGCAGTCTAATTACACCTGGAAAGAACCAGATGGGACAAGCAGAAAGCAGCTCGGACCCTTCTTTCTGGGTCCAGGAGAGCAGGGTCCAAGCTGCTTTCAAGGTATGGGACAAGTGGAAGTATGGATGAACCCTAGGTTAAATGAGCCACATTTGAAAGGAGGAGATGGGAAATTGAACAAGGAACAACGTGCTTAGGTGAACATCCTTTGACATCTTTGGGGATGACTGCAAGGGTGGCCTTCATTTGTAATGTGCTGTTGATTTCTTTTTGGTGCTCATATAATGAAATGCAAACACTGCTGATGTATTTAAAACAAATTTGCCTAGCCAGATTTTAGTCTCTTGAATTCTGTTTGGTCACCACCCTTTTGTCCAGTAGAGCAATTTAAGAACTTCATTTTCAAGGTGAAAGTGGTGCTTCCTGCCCAGTCCACATACAAAAAAGCTGAGTGCATTGCAGCAGTTTGGACTTGGTGACCCTTTGAGTCCCTTTCAACTCTACAGTTCTAGGATTCTATGAGTTGCAACTGAATAGTACTTCATTGCTGGCAATGGAACAGCCTCCTCTACCACTGAGTGCAGGGTATGCTACATCTTCTATTACCTGCCTTTGCCTCCTACCCTCCCCAGAGCATCTGCTGCCTGAGGAAGCTGCTTCATTCTGCCTCACTGTAGGGCTCGCTCCATCGAACTGCAGCAATACAGATGTAGTAGCTCTGCCCCTCCAGTAATGCAACAAGAAGCCATTGGATGACAAACTGGGGCTTTCGCAACATATTTGATTACCAAAATATCATCCTGCTTTCTACACAAGGGAAGCAAATAATTTACTTCTAATGTAATTCTAGTTATTTATATTCATTAAAGCAGTATTAATGGACTGAAAGCCTTGCAACCATGAAAATAGACTTCCACACCATAATCAACTAAGGTTAAGTGACTTTCCCCCAAATGAGGAAATAGGAGCATATCTATCTGGCTCAGAAAATTATTAAGCCATCTTTAACCACCCAGACTGCAGATCTTCCAATAAAGGAGTAATTTTGATATTCATTATTATGTTGGCCATTGGCCTCAACACCTGAGATGGGAAATGGACTGTAGCTTCTGCATTCATTGTGGAAATACAGTTAGAAAAGAGAAAGGGACAGCCAGAGCTCTTTTGAATTGCCCCGAAATCCCACTTATTTAGCACTCATTAAGGATTACAATTTGCATCAGACTAGTCCCTACATACCACCTGCTATTTAAAATTTGATTAAATTTAATTAGGCAATCTGCTGTGGCAAGAAGGGTCTCCCAAGGCGGTTTACAAAATAGCGTAAAATCAGAGAACACCTTCAATCACATAGCAAAGTACATGATATTTTCCTATTATTTTGTTTCCTTACGCACTTTAACTCGCATAAGACATTGTGACAGATCGAATGACAGACCTTTACTTGTTCTACTTCCAAATGCATCTTATACATCACTGTTTAGTCAACGAAGAAAGTAGGTAGTCATTCATACTTTCTTTCATATGTGCTTTTCTTCACCCTCTTCCTTCTGACCCCCAATGTTCTCTCCTTTCTCTCATGTATTCTAAGGTTTCCCTTCTGATTGAATTGTTACGACACTCAGAGCACCTGTACAGCTTCTCTCCTGTGTGAATAATAGAATAATACAATTGTAGAATAGGAAAAGACCCCTATCATATCGCCTCTTGGTCTCCTCTTTTCCAGGTTAAACATAGCCAACTCATTCAAACATTCCTCCTAAGACTTGGTTTCCCACCCTTTTATCATCTTGGTCACTTTCCTTGGCCAGGGTTGCCAACTCAAATAAAATATTGGGTGGCAGGTAAGCCTCCCCCCCCCCCATTTTAATAGCAATGCACATCAACTTTGGTGAGGCTCATCTCCCTCAAATATTTATTTTGGGGGGAGGCAAAGGGACCTTGGCCCCTACATCCTCTGCACATATTCCAACTTATCAGTATCATTCTTAAATTGTGACAGCCAGCACTGGACATAGTATTCCAGGTGTGGTCTGATCAAGGCAGAATACAGCAGTACTATCACTTCCCTTGATCTGGACACTATGCTTCTATTGATGCAGCTTTGAATAGCATTAGCTTTTTTGCTGCTGCATCACACTGTTGACTCATGTCAACCTTGTTATGACCCATAGATCCTTTTCAAATGTACAACTGGCAAGACGGGTATAGCCCATCTTATATTAATGCAGCAAATGGATACAGAGACAAGAAAAGCCGCCTTGGTTATTTTTAAAGTTTTAAACCAGGAGTGGGGAACCTATTTCAGCTCAAGGGCCACAGATCATCACGGGAAACATTTCATGGGGCATCTGCTAGTAGTGGAGCCAAAGGGAATAGTGGGCAGAGCAATGGGTGTGACTCTTATCAGTGGCATAGCATGGGGGGTGCAGGGGGGGCCGGCCGCACCGGGCACAACATCTGGGGGTTAGGGTTAGGGGGCGCAAATCCACGGGTTAGGGGGCGCAAATTACTTGCCTTGCCCCAGGTGCTGACAACCCACGCTACGCCACTGACTCTTATCCATGTACAGTAGGCTACACACCAGTGACTTAAAAGTAAGAAGCTTTGACTCTCACACATGCAGTCAAAATAGCATTTTCATCTGCTGAACATGGCTGAATCAGTAGTTTGGACCCGCTAGCCTTGTGCGGCCCTGAGGCAATTCCCCCCCTCCCCCAGCAGAAGGGTTTGGGTAAGCATTCAGAATGGATAATGTTATGCCAGAATTTCATTTAGCCGCACGGAATATTTCACAAACCTTATTGTTTCCCAAATTTGTGTGCATAAAATGAAATTAAATCTGCAAACCCTTAAGTGCCATTTCTCTTGCCTACTGTATTGCATCTAACATAGCATGCTGTGGCGATGTCTGGTTTTTGTGTGGCTAAAAATGCCTAATAATTAGATTCCAACATTCAAGTGTTGATTCTCCTAAGCTCATATCAGTAAAGGGCACTTGTATTTTGAACCTTTCATCTTAATGGTTTTGATGTTAGCAGGAAAGATAAATAAATATGATTTCACTAGGCACTTATTTCCTTGGCACCATTAGATTATTTAGCCCTAACTATTAATTGCTACTGTCCATCAGACAACAGGAATCCTTGAGGGCACCTTAAATCTTCCTGCTTTGTGTTTGTGTGTGCGTGTGTGGGTTTTACTAGCAGACTGTTCTCAGGGTGTTGTCTGCAAACATATTATAAAATAAATAGATTTTGAGTGAGGAGGGTGATGCAGCTTGCAGAGGAATTAGCAACTTTGAAGGCACTGATAAATCAGATATAACTACACTCGAGGGACGAAATTGATATATGGTCCTCACACACAAAGCATGTCATTGCTACCTAGCAATGCAGTATTTGGGGGTGGGGAGAATTACCCTAACTATAAAATGCATTAGAAATTTGCAGAGGACAATTTCCTTCACAATGTGGGTTGATAAATTTTAGAATAACGAAAGCTATCAAGTGAAATAAAAAAAATAAGATGGTTCTGCACCTCAGGAGCACACCCAGAACACTGCATGGCTTTGGAACTATGGCTCAATTCAGACACGGCGAGCTTGCCCTTCACAGGGCCTGGGCCTGGGCCTCACCTATGATGTCATTTGTATGCAGCCGGAGCCACGCAAATGACATCATAGGTGAGATGGCTAATGCACATTCCTGATACTCATAACCTTCTGCACTAGGGATGGTGTTCTTCCACATGTTGTTAGACTTGGATAGCCTTAGCCAGCTTGCTCAATAGTTGGGATAGCACCAGGAGTCCATCAGGTTCCCATTCCTGTCTTTAAACCTTCCTGGGAATGGGAGGGGTGACACACAACAGGTACCCTATCCAGCTCACACAAACCATTTGTTCATGTGCCTTTGTCCCTAAGATTATGGCAAGGTCTAGACATTTTGCTTCCTGATGTCCTCTCACCAAGTCAAGATGCACAGTGCCCACATGCAAACCCCTTATCCCCCCCTGTTTTCTATATAGTTACCCTGATGGGTGACTGCAATGGCATATTGGGGGCTGCTACTTCTGCATTTCCTTCTTCTGCTTCAGAGATAGGGTTGGCTAAAGCTGTTTTCTGCCTGAGGCAGAGAAGCAAACACCACCCCATCTCTGTCCAGAGGCATTGTGCACAAGAAAAGCCATGTTACATTGTTACCCAAAGGTAAGAACCCCAGAAGCATCTCTCTACCTCCTTGCTAAAAAAATAATAATAATACAATTATAATACATTAAATAGGGACGCGGGTGGCGCTGTGGGTTAAAGCCTCAGTGCCTAGGGCTTGCCGATCAAAAGGTCGGCAGTTCGAATCCCTGCGGCGGGGTGCGCTCCCGCTGCTCGGTCCCAGCGCCTGCCAACCTAGCAGTTCGAAAGCACCCCCGGGTGCAAGTAGATAAATAGGTACCGCTTACCAGCGGGAAGGTAAACGGCGTTCCGTGTGCTGCGCTGGCTCGCCAGATGCAGCTTTGTCACGCTGGCCACGTGACCCGGAAGTGTCTCCGGACAGCGCTGGCCCCCGGCCTCTTGAGTGAGATGGGCGCACAAACCCCAGAGTCTGTCAAGACTGGCCCGTTCGGGCAGGGGTACCTTTACCTTTACTAATACATTAAATAACTCAGTAGTTTGCTGGCCCTTCTTGACACCCTAAATCAGCTGCCTGGGCAGCCATCTAATGGTAGGGCCAGCACAGCAATCCAACCCTTCATTGAAACATATGCAATGTTATGGTTCAGTTCCAGAAGGCCAAAACCGTTCAGGTTTGATACCTGGGGATTTCTGCATATCCGTCACTATTGTGATGGTTGGCCTTGCTATGAGAAAACCAAATGGTTTTCCTGGTATTGAAGCCATTCAAATTGTTGCTGTGGTGGTGGTGGTTGTTACTATTATTGATTTATATCCCACGTTTCCTCCATGGAGCTCAAGGTGGTATACCTGATTCTCCCTTCTCTCCCTTTAATCTTCACAACAACACAGTGGGTAGGTTAGATTGAGAGACTGACTAGTTCAAGAGCTCTCCATGAGCTTCAGGGCTGGTGAGCATAGACCTTGCTCCCCAAGACCATAGCCCAAAACTCTACATATTCCTGTGGCATTTAAAATAGGTGTAGAATGAAGGAGATGACAGTTGAGTCAATGAGCTGCTGTTTATTGAGAGTTACCGTATTTTTCGCACCATAGGACGCACTTTTTCCCTCCTAAAAAGCAAGGGAAAATGTGTGTGCGTCCTATGGAGCGAATGCAGGGGGGGACGCAGACGGGAAAAGCCCCCAAGAGCCGCACACAAGCTCTGTGCGCTCTTGCGGGCTTTTCCACAGGAGGGAGAAGGGACTGACTGGCCGCATCAGTCCCTTCTCCCCCCTCCCAGGAAAGCCAGGAGAAGCCGTGCAGCCCTTTTAAAGTGCGCGCGGCTTCTGCCGGTTTTGCGGGAGGTGGGGGAATTCCCCCACCTCCCAGAAAAGCCAGGAAAGCCCTGCGCAGCGTCTCCCGGCAAGGAGACACTGCGCGGGGCTAAAGGGGAAGGCAAAACAGCGAGCGGGATCCATCCCGCTCGCTGCCTTGCCTTCTCCCATAGCTGCGCGCAGCCCCTCCGCAAGGAGACGCTGCGCGGGGCTAATGTGGAAGGCAGAACAGCGAGCGGGATCCATCCCGCTCGCTGCCTTGCCTTCTCCCATAGCCCCGTGCAGCCTCTCCTTGCGGAGACGCTGCGCGGGGCTAAAGGGGAAGGCAGAACAGCGAGCGGGATCCATCCCGCTCACTGCCTTGCCTTCTCCCATAGCCCCGTGCAGCCTCTCCTTGCAGAGACGCTGCGCGGGGCTAAAGGGGAAGGCAGAACAGCGAGCGGGATCCATCCCGCTCGCTGCCTTGCCTTCTCCCATAGCCCCGTGCAGCCTCTCCTTGCGGAGACGCCGCGCGGGGCTAAAGGGGAAGGCAGAACAGCGAGCGGGATCCATCCCGCTCGCTGCCTTGCCTTCTCCCATAGCCCCGTGCAGCCTCTCCTTGCGGAGACGCCGCGCGGGGCTAAAGGGGAAGGCAGAACAGCGAGCGGGATCCATCCCGCTCGCTGCCTTGCCTTCTCCCATAGCCCCGTGCAGCCTCTCCTTGCGGAGACGCCGCGCGGGGCTAAAGGGGAAGGCAAAACAGCGAGCGGGATCCATCCCGCTCGCTGCCTTGCCTTCTCCCATAGCCCCGTGCAGCCTCTCCTTGCGGAGACGCCGCGCGGGGCTAAAGGGGAAGGCAGAACAGCGAGCGGGATCCATCCCGCTCGCTGCCTTGCCTTCTCCCATAGCCCCGTGCAGCCTCTCCTTGCGGAGACGCCGCGCGGGGCTAAAGGGGAAGGCAAAACAGCGAGCGGGATCCATCCCGCTCGCTGCCTTGCCTTCTCCCATAGCCCCGTGCAGCCTCTCCTTGCGGAGACGCTGCGCGGGGCTAAAGGGGAAGGCAAAACAGCGAGCGGGATCCATCCCGCTCGCTGCCTTGCCTTCTTCCATAGCTGCGCGCAGCCCCTCCGCAAGGAGAGGCTGCACGGGGCTATGGCTTCTTTAGCCCTGCGCAGCGTCTCCCGGCAAGGAGAGGCTGCATGGGGCTAAAGGGGAAGCCAAAACTTGGCTTGCTCCGATGGAAAATGAATGACAACCTGCTAAGAGATCAAGAGATTGTAAAGAAGGCCCAAAAAGTTTTAAAGGACTACTTTGAAATCAACTTAAATACCTCGGTGGAAAAAAGAACAATCTGGGACGCGAGTAAAGCTGTCATGAGAGGGTTTCTGATACAACAGAATACGATTAAGAAAAAACTCTGGAATGGTAAAAAAGACAAGATATTGGAGAAGATAAGAGACGGTGAGAAAAAACTAAGACTGAATCCAAAATCAAAAGAGACTCTAAGAGAAATTAAATTCCACCAGTCACAATATGCGCAACTGATTAACCAAGAAGTGGAATGGAGAATTAAACAAATGAAACAAAGATCATTTGAGTCGGCAAATAAATGTGGGAAACTGCTAGCTTGGCAGTTGAAAAAGAGACAAAAATTAAATTATGTTACCAATCTAGAAGTTGAAGGAAAGAACATCCAGAAACCCGGTGAAATTAGAAAGTGTTTCCAGAAATATTTTAAAAAACTGTACACACAAGGATCCGAGGATGCAGCCGAGATAGAACAATTTTTGAAAGAAAATGGCCTTCCAGAACTATCTCAAGAGAAGAGATCAATCTTGAATTGTAAAATAACACAACAGGAAATTGAGGATGCCATTCAGAATATGCAGTTAGGCAAATCTCCAGGACCTGATGGACTCACCTCCAAGTATTATAGGACGTTAAAAGACTATTTGATACAACCACTAGAGGAGGTTTGCAACCAGATTATGGGGGGAGGGAAGGCACCAGATACGTGGAAAGAAGCATTCATCACATTGATACCTAAAGTGGAAACTGAAAAGACTCAACTTAAGAACTACCGTCCCATCTCACTCCTAAACGTGGATTACAAAATATTTGCAGATATTTTGGCTAACAGATTTAAAAAAGTACTAAATGAAGTAATTCATAAAGACCAGGCTGGCTTTCTCCCAGGTAGACATTTGTTTGATAATACCAGGAACATTATTGATATCTTGGAACTTTTACAAACAAATATCAACGCCAAAGCAGTGTTAATCTTTATTGATGCGGAGAAGGCCTTTGACAACATTTCCTGGAAATTCATGAAGAAAAATTTGGAAGGGATGGGAGTGGGAAGGGGGTTTGAGAATGGAATAGAAGCAATTTATTCAGAACAAAAAGCTAAGTTGATAGTGAACAATGTGGTGACAGAAGAACTTCATATTGAAAAAGGGACACGACAGGGGTGCCCCCTATCCCCTTTATTGTTTATTTCAGTCCTGGAGGTTTTGCTGAACATGATAAGGGAGGATCGGCAGGTACAAGGAATACGGGTCGGAGCGAAACAATATAAACTGAAAGCATTTGCAGATGATCTGGTTTTAACACTACAGGAGCCAGAACCCAGTACAAAAAGAGTTTTGGAACTGATCCAGAAATTTGGTCGGGTGGCGGGTTTTAAGCTGAACAAGCAAAAAACTAAGGTGTTAGGGAAAAATTTGACGGCTATGGAAACAGAAGGGTTCCAGAAAGAGACAGAACTAAATATTGTTAAAAAAGTGAAATACCTGGGAGTTAATCTGTCTTCTAAGAATTTGAATTTATTTAAAGACAACTATGAGAAATGTTGGTTAGAAGTTAAAAAAGATTTAGAAATTTGGTCAAGACTGAAATTATCCTTGTTAGGTCGAATCGCAGCTATAAAGATGAACGTTTTGCCAAAGATGTTGTTTTTGTTTCAGGCCTTGCAGATTGTGGACAGAGTGGAATGCTTTGGAAAGTGGCAGAAGGACATCTCTAGGTTTGTCTGGCAGGGCAAAAAGCCCCGAATAAAGTTTAAAATATTAACTGATGCAAAAGAGAGAGGGGGGTTTGCCCTGCCGGACTTAAGGTTATATTATGAAGCGGCGGCCTTCTGCTGGATGAAAGATTGGATTTTACTAGAAAACACTGATGTCCTAGATCTGGAAGGCTTTAACAATTCGTTAGGTTGGCATGCGTATTTGTGGTATGACAAGGGTAAATCATATGGAATGTTTAAAAACCATATTGTCAGAAAAGCAATATATATGGTCTGGAAAAAATACAAAGACTTATTGGAAAGCAAAACTCCGAGGTGGATTTCACCAATAGAGGCCAAAGCTCGGAAAACAACCAATATGGAGGCATACTGGCCGAAATATTGGGAAATAATAGAAAATATTGGAGGTAATTGGAGACTGCAGAGCTTTGAAAAATTAAAGGATAAGGTGCAAAATTGGCTGCATTATGCCCAAATTAATGAGGTTTTTAAGTTAGATAAAAAAACAGGTTTCCAGGTGGAAAAATCGAAACTTGAGACAGAGTTGCTTGAACCAAAGACCAAGTTATTATCGAGAATGTATAACTTGCTGCTTAAATGGAACACTCAGGATGAGACAGTTAAATCAGCAATGATAAAATGGGCTCAGGACATTGGTTATAATATTATGTCTGAAGACTGGGAAAGGTTATGGACCACCGGTATGAAATTTACTGCATGTAATGCTTTGAAAGAAAACATTATGAAGATGGTATACAGGTGGTACATGACCCCGGTTAAGCTAGCTAAGATATACCATTTGTCCGATAACAAATGTTGGAAATGCAAGGAAGCTGAGGGGACATTCTTTCACCTCTGGTGGACCTGCCCAAGACTGAAGGCCTTCTGGGAAATGATCTACAATGAGTTAAAAAAGGTGTTCAAGTACACCTTTCCCAAGAAACCAGAGGCCTTTCTTCTGGGCATTGTCGGCCAGAAGGTGTCTAAAAAGGATAGAACTTTTTTTATGTATGCTACAACAGCAGCAAGAATTCTAATCGCTAAGCATTGGAAGACCCAAGATTTGCCCACACTGGAGGACTGGCACTCGCAATTGATGAACTACATGGAACTAGCCGAGATGACTGCAAGGATCCGGGACTTGGGAGAAGAAGCAATGGAGGAGGACTGGAAAAAATTTAAAGACTATCTGCAAAAGTATTATAAGTTATATGAAACATAAGATGTCGTATGATTGGGAATTTAGCCCCAGTAACGAAATTTAACTATTTATGAAATTTGATAAGATTTATGAAAGAACCAAGATTTAAATGGGTAAAAATGATATTATGGTATACTTTTAGAGTATATGGTGAGTAAGAGATTTAAATCTAAATTGTAATTGAAAATATAAAGAAATACACGAAATAAGGGTATAATTTGCTGATAAATTTATTGTCAAGAATGCATTATGTGGGGGACGGGGGAAGTCCAATGGAAATTTGAAATAAGTTATTGAAGTGGTCGTGTTTCTTTTCTTTTTTATTTTCTTTCTTCCTATCCCTTTCTTTCTATTCTTTGATTGCTTTGTTATCTCTGTAAAAAATGTAATAAAAAATATTATAAAAAAAAAACAAAACTTGGCTTGCTCCATAGCTGCGCGCAACCCCTCCGGCAGGGAGAGGTTGTGCGCACCCTGTACGCTGCTCTTTGGGGCTGGGGGGGAAAAAAGATTTTTTTCTGGATTTCCCCCCCTAAAAACTGGGTGCGCCCTATGGTCCGGTGCGCCCTATGGTGCGAAAAATACGGTACTAACAAAAAGAAAGACAACACCTTAAAAACAACAACCTGTTGTGCTGTTATGAGACCCTTCTTCCACAAGGAAAAATAAACTGTCTATGGTATTTAATGGTGCTAATGTAACTGGTGACCCTTTTTATTTGCTATTGTGACAGCATCATTAAATCAGATGATGAGGCTTCTCTTCAGGAAGTGAAAACTGGTTCTATAAAGTCTCTGTTGACTTTGTTTCTCATGGTTTCAAACCCAGCTAGCGCCACATTACTTTGACATTCCTGGTGGCTTTTTTAAAAAAGGTTGATTTTTTTAAAAAATGTTCCAATTGCCTGCTATGGTCCTTATTTCACATACACTTGAATGTATATACAATATATTGTGGGGTTTCTTTTGTTTTATATACATACACTCAATTTGTCACCGAAAGAAGCAATTTTATTTTCAACTGGAAGAATGAAAATCCTGTGTGAATTTAATTCACAGCAGCCATAACAGTCAGGGAGTGCTAAAACAAGCTTGCTGTTTGCTAAGTAAATTTGGATCCATGGTGATTTCTCCCCACCCCACACTTCCATCTGATCTTTTAACACATTTTTTTTTAAAGCCTTCTTTAATGATGTATTTATTTAAGGATAACCTAACTCTGTCCCTATTTAGGCACCAAGGTTGTTGACTCCCCCCCAAAAAAAACCCCCCACAACAACAACCAAACTACAGACCACCAAATTTGTTCCCTATTGGCCTTTAAGCATCATCCCAAAGTGACACTCTGATGTGTAAAGATCTTTCCTATTCTAATTGATTCATCAAGGTTCTGGAAGCTTCTCTGTGTGATACAAGCCAGTGCAAGCTGGAAGTTTCTAGCTGACATGCAAGCTTCTATTCTGCCTAGGAACAGGCAGAAGGTTCCTGATGTTTGGGTTATTCCTTCAGAGAAGCTCGCAAGACGAAAAACCCGCAAGACGAAAGAGTTTTTCGTTTTTTGAGTTGCTCCGCAAGACGAATTTCCCTATGGGCTTGCTTCGCAAGACGAAAACGTCTTGCGAGTTTGTTTCCTTTTTCTTAAAACCGTTAATATCATTAAAACCGTGCTTCGCAAGACAAAAAAATCGCAAGATGAAAAAACTCGCAGAACGAATTAATTTCGTCTTGCGAGGCACCACTGTACTGTTATCGCTTTCACTAAGGGTCATGCTGACTATAATAACACGCCAGAAGGAGCCTGGGTTTCACCTTTCTTTCATTTCCTTCTGGTGTGGTGTTCTGTACATAGTATGCTTAGAGTTAAATTTACAATAAGACTAAAACCTTAAATTGCAATGTGCTCATTCCTGCCAACCTAGCAGTTCGAAAGCACGTAACCCCCCCCCCCCCAAGTTCAAGTAGATAAATAGGTACCGCTCCGGCGGGAAGGTAAACAGCGTTTCCATGCGCTGCTCTTGTTTCGGTGTTCTGTTGCGCCAGAAGCGGCTTAGTCATGCTGGCCACGTGACCTGGAAAAACTGTCTGCGGACAAACACCGGCTCCCTCGGCCTGTAAAGCAAGATGAGCGCCGCAACCCCCGAGTCGTCCACAACTGGACTTAACGGTCAGGGGTCCTTTACCTTTACCTTTTTAAGTTTAAGTTAAGTCTGTTGCAACTGGATTTCTTATGGACAGCGCCAATCCTGAATATGTTGGATTTATGACCATTATGCCCATTTACCTTCAGTAACTCTGCTGGATTAAATACAATTGCCCTTGCTCTATTTTTGGGAATCCTGCAAAATGTTTCAGTTTTTTACTCTGCTAATTATATGTTGGAGTGCTTCTTTGGATCAATATGAGTAAAATTCATGTCACTTTATAGATGTTCTCTTTTGCTGCTCTCAATTAGCACCATGCCAGTCTTCCATTCAAACACTTTCCCATTTTACATGGTTGAATCTGTGTATATTGGCCATCTCCAGCAGATCATAGCTAAATTCTCTGATGGAGCAACCCAAATCCCTGATCAGCTTGTTGGATGAAGCAAGAGGTCTTTGACCTCCGCTGGTAGGGGAGCAAGCTCTACCATCAGACAGTGAGGACATCCTACTGGTGAGGAGTGTCCCATTGCACCTCTCCAAGTGGCAGAAAGGTGGAAGCTACCGCCAGTGGCATCCTTGCCAGTAACAAATGGACAGAAACCCATGAAACAGGGCATTTCAGGAGAGAGGGGTGGGTGGGCAGCACAGGTTCTTTTGGATCCCGTGTAAGCCTTGCTGCCATCACATGACATAGCAGAGGGGCTTTTTTTTCCCCTGCCACCCCACCTTCTAGTGTAGCTTCCATGAGTGCTGGTCAGGGGGTGGGACTGGCAGGCATTGTCGCAAAATACAGTTTCCCACCCACGTTATCACAGTTGTTCAGCACAAAGTTCTAAGGCAACACTATTCTGTGCTTTTTATCTTATTTTATGAAAATATTAGTAATGTACTAGGTAGCAATTTACTGTTGGGCCAGATTGCTGTTAAATGCTGCAGTGTATTTATTTAGCTGTAATGACAGTGTTGGGCATGAAAACTGCAAGTGGGAGGGAATCAAATATTGTCATTTTGTAGGAGGAGCATTGAAGAGTACAAAGCCAATTCTGCTTCCTGTACTGTCACCCCAATTCACATCTCTCTGTGCATTTGGCATGCACGTACGTCTCGTGTGCATTGTGTCTCTGTGTGATCTTTTCCTTCAATGAAAATAGCTGAAAGGGGGCACAATAAATGCAAATGCAGGTCATTTTTCCCCAGGAGGGGGGATTATTAGCTGTACATTGAAACTCTTTCACCTGGAACTGATGATGATGATGATGATGATTGGAGTGAGTAGTTGTCCTTAAAAGAGTGAACTGAAGATTCAATGGAATTTAGTGACAAAATGCATTTCTATGAAAACTGAAGGGGGGAGATTTATGAAACTGGAATTTCATTGATGGCTTTGCTATCATCCATTTTGTAGGATCCTTCTATACATGAATTCAAGGTGGATTACAATACAGAAGCAGTCACAAGGTGGCCTCTTTGAAGTGTAGATCCAGGTTTAAGGTGTAGTGTAGATCCAGGTTTTAATTGTAAGCTAATTTGTAATATGAAGTTTTACAAAGAAAAGCAGAATACAGTGGTACCTCAGGTTAAGAACTTAATTCGTTCTGGAGGTCTGTTCTTAACCTGAAACTGTTCTTAACCTGAAGCACCACTTTAGCTAATGGGGCCTCCCGCTGCTGCTGCGCTGCCGGAGCACAATTTCTGTTCTCATCCTGAAGCAAAGTTCTTAACCCAAGATAATATTTCTGGGTTAGCGGAGTCTGTAACCTGAAGTGTATGTAACCTGAAGCATCTGTAACCCAAGGTACCACTGTACAATAAAAAAATAAAGAGCCACTGAATGATTCTCTATCTACATCACTGATTCTTCCACAGTTATATTTAAAATGTCCTCCCTCTCTATTTGTCTAGATATGCCATTGTAATAGATGAAATTATTTTTGTTATTATTAATGTTTTTACCTTGCTATTCTGATCTTTACACATCATTCAGCAAATCAAAATCACGACAAAACATCAAAAACTAAGATGCAGCAAAATACAATTAAATGGAAGCCAGGATTATATTGGTCAGCTAAACATTTCATTTAGATTGAGCTGTTTTGTTTTTTTTTTAAGAAAAGCAAAAATGGGTGCTGTTATTAGGACTAAACTTAAATGGAAGGGAGAAAGCATACAGCCAAGATTAAGGTTGCAGTCTCGAACACAGGTACTTGGGAAATCAGCCCCACTGAATTCAGAAGGACTTAAATGTTTATGGTGTTTCCAGGTAAACCCCTATAAGGACTATACTGTTAATCCTCCTTGCATGTTTGGTCTATGGGGAAATGAATAGATGTTACATAACAACAGTACTTCATGCATGGCCCCCTGTATCTTTGTTGATGGTTGGAAGTTGGAGAGCCCTTCAGGCATAAGAAGGAAATAGAAATGTTAATTGAGCGAAACTTTCCCCTGCTGACCTTTATCTTTACTTAATGTTTCAGCATCACGATGCAAAGAACGGAAGATGCCTATCTACCTTCCAGTGCTGATCTTTGAAATGTAAGGACCATTCAGATTTATTTTTATATTTGAAATGTGTAGAGTTCAATGTGCTTCCACTTGACTGAAGTCATTAGTCTTATCAGTTATGTTGGTTCCATGAAAACTATTTGTGAGCTGCTCAGAGAACTTTTTTTTTTTTTTTTTTTTTGCTAATGGGTGATATAGAAATGCTGTGAATAAGTAAAGAGATAGAGAAAACCCCCACAAGGAGAGGCTTTGCTTCCACAGTTAAGATTAATTCAGCCATTCCATATATATTTTATTATGTATTGTTGAGAGAGCATAACTGAACTTCATTTTGTTTAGCCCTAATGACTTGCAGGCCCTCAAGCGACTAGGCCTGAATAATGCAAGGCTGAAACACCACGCTTTCAACAGCACAATGGCTTTTATTCCAGCTACTACGCAGCTAAAACATGGATGACTGAGACAGTCAGACAATGAGAGACTGAGAGTGGGGGATACCCAGAGATGTGAGGCTACATATAACCATACATTTAAACAGTGTTTGTTTGTTTTTTCTAGGGTGGGACACATTTTGTGAACGTAATGGGAGAAGAAACTAAAAAAATTAAAAATTTTAGTTTATTCTCTAGCACAGTGAATCATCAGTTCCATTGCTATCCCCGATGGTGGCCCTTTGTCCATTTTTCGTATTTATTTTTCCTGTTTTGAATTTTGAAATGGTGATGTTCTTAAGTGAAAATGAGAGTACTAACTTTTTTAAAGAAAAAAAAGCACTGCATTTAAAGCCCATATAAAGCACCTTCCCAAAGAATCCTGGGAACAGGTAGATTGTCATGGGTGCTAGAAATTATAGCCCTGTGAAGGGTAAACTACAGTTTGCAAGATTATTAGGGGGATACTTTAAATATATGGTGTTTATGAAGCCTAAAATCGGACAGGAAAGTGACTTATTAAACATTAAGCATGCACATATATTTCATCACTAAAGTCCTCTTCAAGCTTTATTTAAAGTGAGTTAGCACATGAGGAGCAATTGGGGCTGAATACAATAGCTATGCCCCCTCAGTCATTATTTACTGCTTCCACCTCATGGAAGCTAACTGTCTGTAATGGGAATATGTGTCTGTGTGTCAGGATTCAGCCTGGACTGGACACTGGACCTGAGAATCTCCGCATCACCAGTGACCCTGAGGAGCTATTGGATCTGGACATCCATGCCCCAGGACTGGAAATTCCCAACCAGCTGCCTGGGTTCCTGGTTAGCTCTCAGGACTGCCACCCAACCTTCCCCCCAGGCCACAAGAGCAAATTTAGGTATCAATGCTTCATGTAAAAAATAATGGCAGATTCTCAATAACGCTTATTTATTTGTACGTGTGGTTGGGATTCCTTTGTTTTTGTTTCGAAAGCATAACAAGCCTCTGCCCCTCCCCCTCCCCCAAAATAAGTGTTCTCTAATGAGTCATTACCCTAATTTCTGGATTATTATATTTGTAGAGACATAGTAAAGTGTGCTTGTGTGGCGGGAAATAAAGCTTAGGTTAAAAGACTGAAGAGCATGAAAGACACACTCAGGTGCAAAAGTGGGAACTGACTACCTTTTAAAGCTATTGAACAAAGCTGTAAAAAGATCCTAGATACCATTTCTGTACCTTGAAAAGTTGAAGTGCTCTATTTAGATAGAAATATATAGCCCAATAACATGTTTTCTGACCTGTAGCTTGAAAGAAAGCAACAGTAAAATGAATTTCATGCCAGCAGACACTTTTTAAAAACTAGACTTCGCTTCAGTCACATTAGCTTAGATAATGGGGAAAAATTTTCTTCATTGAAATGCTCTCTGTGGCTTAAGAAGAACTCGCTGAGGCAGCCTGCCATCTAGCTTTTTCACAGCAAAACAGACTTTCAGACTGCAGATGAGAGAGTCAGGAGCAGAGACAATTTTAACTTAGCCATCCCTAATTTATCTCAAGCCTTTTTCTATTTATCTTCACTGCTGTGTGCACACTGGAACACCAGGCTGCCGTCCTCTGGGAAACAGAACGCAACCAGGAATCTTGGAGAGGTGTCACAGCCTGAGAAATATTCAAATTGCACTGATTTTCTCCTGGAGTACTGAGCAGAAGGAATGAAACTCTCCATCAAGTCCCTGCTTTGCAGGCAATAGATCAGAGGATATTGTCAGTTTTCTTGATGGATTATTGTTATTGGGCAGGTTCTTCCTGAAGGTAGGTAGCTACTCTCTCCAT
The DNA here is from genome assembly GCF_965113315.1 of Podarcis vaucheri. NCBI lineage: Eukaryota > Metazoa > Chordata > Lepidosauria > Squamata > Lacertidae > Podarcis > Podarcis vaucheri. The sequence continues at coordinate 36,469,989 of NC_138748.1, read as the reverse complement.
TCATTAACTATGCTGTTTATCAGAAAATGATCTAATAGGCTGGCAATCCAAATATGTTCAAGCAAATGTTAAGTAAGTAACCTCTATTGATTGAATGATGATGGCACTTTATTGCAGCATGGTTGCAGGTAAAATACTCTGAACTGCTTACTATTGGTCTGTATCTCCTACCGTACCATAAAATGCTCTGTCAGCAAACACACACACACACACACACACACACACACACACACACACACACACCTGCAAGCTGTATTAGTATAAGTTCACATTGGCTGCCCTGATAATTTTTCTACAATGAATCATAGCACTGAGACTGACAAAACTGTTTTGGGGGAAGCAGATACCCATCTATGACTGTTGATACCGGTGGGTTGAACAAAATGGTAGAATGCTTCCGAGAAGCTCGGAAAAGTTTCGCAAGTACATGAATTATTTTCAGTGGTTCAGTATGCTCTGAGGTATTACAAGTCATTTAATATCAAGACATTTCGTCAAATATGATAAACGTGACTGGCGTTTGCTTTCCTAATTTCAGAAGCATCCCGATAAAAGTTTATTATGCAGCCAAGGACATGAATGCATTAAAAATCTACAGGAGTAGTAAAATAATAGTAATAACAAAGTTCTGTGTGACTGAAGAAGACTTTTAAGCATGTGGTGCTTTGGGTAGACCCCCCCTTTTTTAAAAAAGGAAAGAAATAGGGATCATTTTACTGTGTTGCAGAGAAGTCAGCATTCAAACTGTTTCAAGGTTCTGCTTGCTGGAAATGACAGCAATTGCATTCAGGCTGAGATTGGTGTATCATGAAATTATTCTTGATGTAACATTGCTGGCTTCAGCGTGTGTGTGTCAGCAGTGAGACACATATATTCTAAGGAGATGTAGGAAAGGAACCCGGGAGGGAAACCTGATAGTTGAAATGATGCACAGATGTCCTTTTTCTGTTTTTCAGCATTATATTTCATGCTTACAGATCATACTAAAGCTCCTTTTCTTCCAGCACATTGCTGGCATGCCTCTTAAAATATATGACTAAATAGGTCATATCTGGAGTTTCTGACATCGCTGGTGGGATGAATCGACTAGCTACAAGTTGACACATGTTAGCTGTGCTTTCTAATTTGTTTATAGAACTGATATTGTCAGTTCATGGAAAAGACATGGCAAATCACGTTTGTCAGGCGTAAGAATAATAACAGAGAAGATGGAAGAGCCAGAAGCATTAAGTGGACATCTTAAATCACCATCCTTTGGTGAATATTTAACATTTCAGAAGTAATTATGATAAGGAAGATTATGTGCTGGGCTTTGGCATGTCATACTTTTGAAACTTCTTTTACAACTAGAGACTTTAGATGGAAAAGAGATGTGAAGTAGAGATAAAGGGAACTGATTTCCCCTCAGGTGCTATGACTTCTAAATTGGGAGATGGGGTGCTAGCCTGTGGCCCTACAGGTGTTGTTGGACTCCAGCTCCCATCAGCACCAGTTAACTTGCTTGGCCAATGGTCAAGGATGATGGAAGTTGTAGTACATTGGCATCTAGTGATCCACAGCTTATCCACTCCCTCTCCAAAACATGTCCCCTTCCACTGAGATTGTAGGAATTGTGACAAAGTGAGGTTGATTAACCCATCTTAGAGGTTCCTGTCTTTAGGAAACATCACTCAACTTTTCCTTTTGGATCTTTTGTAAGAGGCATGTCTTCTTTTTCAAAATATTTAACAACATTTTAAAAAATTGAACTTCTTATTGATTTATAAGGCACTCCTTGAAGGTTTGACATTTGGAGTATTTCAGAAAATCTAATCTGACAGGTTGTCCTCAACTCACCTCCTACACTAGCATGGCCGTACTCAACTAACTCTGAAAGGTTTGAACTTTCTCAAAATACAAGCAGGTGATTACTTTTCTTTGAAAATGCTTTCATAGTGTAAAGTATCTCTGGTCTGGCATGCGAAGGTCAGGTCCAATCCCTTGTACTCTCAGTTCAAAGGAGCAGATGATATGTCAAACCTTGTCTAAGACCCTGGAGAGTTGTTTGTTAACCATCAGAGTGGACAATACTGACTCAGAAGGAACGTATTAGGGATAAGATTCCCTAGGAGATGTTAAGCTGCGGATACTGTCAAACATGGCATGCATCCTGAGGTGGTGCAGTTGTGTGAAAGGTGTAACACATGTCCCACTGAGTGTTTGATTTGTGTCCTCCTTCTACTGATGTTATTTGGATTCAGGATATAAAGATGTTTTTACTTTGTTTTTGGTCTTGACTCTATGAAACCTCAAGTGAAATCTGTGATGGTTTTCAGATCACAGATGTGCCACTTCTGTCACAGTATGATTTTATTTGTAAAATACAGAGAATAATGCTTGGGGAGATGCCATATGTCAGTGATGGTCAAACACATAGCTGGGGTCAAGTCAAGGTTCATTCTCTAGAATCTCCAAACTTTGAAACCCTTCCTTCTCAAGGGAAAGAAAATTTTCATGGTAGTATGTATCTGTTTTTCTATCACAGTGACTTTTCTTACCATTCCTTATAATTAAATATGCATATGTAGGCAAATAATTCCATTATCAGATACCAGCTGCTTATACCAAGAACGGATTTGAATATTGTAGTCAGAACTCACTTCGTAATTATCCTCTTAATTTATTTACTATTAAGTAACCAAGATTCTCAAATGAATCATGGCTATGAACATCAAAAGTGTGGATTCCTTACTTTCAGGCATTGAATAATTTTCATTGTATACTGACTCTTGGGATTTTTGTTAAAAACTTTTGGAAATATTTCCATTTTATTCTGATGCTACAGTAGTGTTTTGCCTTCATAACAAATTACTGAGGTGAAAGACATAAAGGAAATATATGATGATAAAAGTGATTCATTTTTAAGGATGCACTGCTGCTTTCGTGTCTTCGATTCAGTTGTCTGTAGTAAGTCTGTGCGATATTACATGAATATCTTCATAAACTGATATATTTCCTTTATAAAATTTAAACCAGTGTTACATTTAATAAGCGATACCCAACAGAATCATACTCCAGAACCAATGGAGTTTTGTTTTGTTTAAGAAAAAGGTCACAAGACTTGGAATATACTTAGTGTTGAATATCAACCGCTATGTGGGAGACTAATGGGAAAATGAAACAGGCAAAGTAGCTTACCCATACCAGTCACAATTACTTTTATTATAATCATTTGTTTAAAAATACAAGATTCAGGTAGGTAGCCATGTTGGTCTAATGCAGTCGAAATAAATTAAAACATTAAAACATTGTCCATTAGCACCTTAGAGATCAACTAAGTTTGTTCTGGGTATAAGCTTTCGTGTGCATGCACACTTCTTCAGATACCTGAAGTATATGAAGTATCTGAAGAAGTGTGCATTCACACAAAAGCTTATACCCAGAACAAACTTCTTTGGTCTCTAAGCTGCTACTGGAATTTATTTATTTATTATTTATTTTTTATTATTTATTAAAAATACAAAATAGGGAACACTATAAGGCTTCTGTATGGAAGTGTTTTGCAAGTAGCAGATTACAGTCTTTCCAGCCCAAATGGTCACTAGATATGCAATGAATTGGAAACTCCAAAAAGCCAGTACTCAAAGTATTTACTCTTTTTTTAAAAAAAGCCTTCCTTCAGCAAAGGATACTTTTGAATGCATGAAGCACTTTCTCAGAACTATTCCAGCACTTGCAGAATAACCATCAAGTAGCCCCTTGCCGCACTTCACACCCCATACCCAAAACTGGGTTAAGCAATTGACTCATGGTGTTTGAGCTTGACTTTGGTGGAACTCAGCAGACTGAAATCGAAATGATCTGTTTTAGATCTGCTGTTGACTAGGATGACCTATAGCAAACCTAAAATGGACAACGTGGTGGGGGCAGGGGAGAAGCACCACAGCAAGATGGAAGAACAGACACAAAATCAAAAACCATGTATAAAATTCATATGGTAATGCATATTAAATAATTACAAATTTTCATATATTGCCTTTGTGAATAATTACTTACATAATACAGCTTGCATCTTACAGACCCATTGCAGAAATCAGTGAAACTTTCATACCATCCAACAGTTGAACTGCGCAGACATTTGCAGACATAAATTAAACTGCCATATCATTTGGTGCCAATGAATTATCCCACTACCATGCATTATGTATAGACAGGTCTGGAGAATATTTTCCCAAAGGTGTTTGTCAAGCAAGTTGCTAAAACGTAACTTCCTTCTTCAAATCCACCCTGGATCTTTTCTCCACACAGCTTCTATACCCTGATCTTAGCTGTTTCTGCTTCCACCCATTCCCGAACCTAGTTGGTGGGTATGACTTGTCCCCTTAGCTTGAAAATTATCACCTGGATATGAGTGTCTATTAGTATCTAAAGCTAGAAAAAGGCTTATAGAGATGGGCATTCCCTCCCTTTACAGAGTTGTAATGTTGGAAAAATGCTGGAAGATGTAGAAGTTGTTGCAGCAATCAGATTTGGAATCACAAAGCAAGTCACACTTTTTAAGGTGCATGGCCTCATTCTGTAGCTAAAATGGAATAGTCAAAGCATAAAAAGAAAGGGACAGAAGTAACAGCTTGGTAGAAGAAGATCCTGCAATCTGCATACACGGAAGCAACACATAACTGGACTATCAAGTTGGGGTAAATGGCTATTGGTTCTTGAGTCAATGTGGTCCCTGTTTGTATGATAGAGAGACTAAAAAAGGGGGAGGGAAAGAAATGGAAGGTAATCAAACAAAATGAAGGGCTTACAATGGTGACCTCAACTCACAAGGGTGATTTGTGAGTTAGATATAAAAGTCAACAACAAACAAGAAATAATTGCATTGGCAATAGTGCCTGAGCAAATAGTGGCAGTGCTAAGATGGAGAACCTGCCATGCTCTGGGTCTCATTAAAATAAATTGTATATGCTAGAGGGCAGAACAAACCAAGAGGGAGCTTATTCTCTGATGTTGTTAAGGATGCTGCCTACAGAATATACAACAGAGGTAATAGAACCTAGCTACTCCACATCACATATCTAGAACTATGGCTTTTGCATTAAAAAAAAAATTATAAGAGGCTCTCTGTGCTTAATAATAATAGAAACAGCAGAACAAGAAATAATGCTATGAAACTTTTGCTGTCATGCCGTTGTTAGCTGCTGGGCCTTTCCTTCGGTTCAGAGTTTTATTTGTTTACTGGTATTTCTGTTTGATACATGTAAATAATTGTGGTTCTCAAAAATATTATTTAAATATATATATACAAAGAGTAGCAGGCCAATAGAATGTGTATGGTTTTTAGTAGAAATTGAGGGATAGGGTCTAAACTACATTTATGTTCTCATAAGAGAAGGAGGAGAAATTTGGCTAAGTTTGTATGTCAACACAAACCTAATCTGCACTTTTGAAAACAATATGCAAACTGAAACAAAGCAATCTTTCCAAATTCACACTTCTCTGAATTTTGCAAAGTAGTTCTCTGGCCCAAATATATCTACAAAAGTGCAATTGTGTGCAAAAGGAAGTCCTACACTGGGGAAGATAACAGACAAAAATTCATTATATTAAGGAAAGTTGCTCTCAGAATGCATATTGTTAGGCAAAAATTGCTTGCAAATAAATTCACATCAGAAGAAGCAGATGCTAAAATACTAACGGACATTTGTGAGAACTTAAATGATATGGAAATGCAATGAACTGAATTTAGGATTGGAAAAATAAGAAACTGAGAAAATCTGAAATTGACAGATTTGTCCATCCCTAGTCTTCACCACTAATTAAATAAAAGAGATACTTCTATTGGGAGTTGGAGATAAAACATATGGAGAATTCACCGTGATCCAGTATTATTACTATTTTTGGCACACTTGACGCTACCTTGGAGTTCTCCCCAAGGTGCTATCTGTGTAGGACATAGTGGTATATGTGTGTGTTTAAAAAGCCCACATTTTGGTTATGATTTACACTGCAGATTTTTCAAAGAACATTACTGCTACCAAGGGAGAAGACATCCAGCTTTTCATAGATGGCATCTTAATCTAGAAATTCACAAGTGAGCAACATAACTGAAGGCTTCAGAAAGCATTGTGGGGAGGGGGAAAACCAGAATAGCATTGCTGAAATTGAATAAAGGAAAATGATAGCCATTTGGGTAAATAAACAACAGACTAAGGTTGATCCAACAGTTGCTGTCACATCTGCTCTAACAGATAAGGAAGGGGTACAAAAATTCTTTAGAATGATACATTTATCAGACAGTACATACCACATCTAGCTCCTTTAATTTTCCACATGAGAGCATCACTGCATAAATACACATCTCAGTGCTGCATTTTAGAAGCTTAAAACAGGTATTAAAAGAAGGTCAAGAAGATACCATGAAACCAAGCACAAAAGAGAACTATCTGCAGTGGCCTTAAGAAATGGATTTGAGTGACCTTTCTGTAACAATATGGTAATCACTGGAGATATGTAGCATATGCTTCCTAGGACACCCAAAGGTATATTGGTATGTCCAAAATTAGAAAAAAGCCATGCAGTTCAATCCTAAACACGTTTGCTCAAATATACTTTTTGTGTGTGCATATTCTTCTTTTTAACAATAATGATTTTATGTATGTTTTAAATTGAATTTTAATTATGCTTTGTCTCTTATTTTATCTGCACAATGCTTGGAGAGTGCTTGCAGTTTATAAATTTTATAAATTAATAAGATAAAATACACCCCATAATAAAGTTACATGATATTTGGTCTCCTTTAGGTGTGTTAAGGATTGCCCAAAAAAAGTATGTGTGTTTTTTTTTGGGGGGGGGAGAGGAGCAATGGAAACAGACATTGATAATAAATTACTAGAGAAAGTACTAGCTAAGCTCCTGAGTGAAGGCAGTCATGACACTAGATTTAAGTGCTTTGCGGTTTGGAGATGCAACGTGCAGTGACCTGGTTATGGGGGATGGACTTTTTGGAACAAAATGTCTTTGAAGAAAGCCTTGAATGTGTTAATCTTATTTAAAAGATGTGCCAGTGTCAGGTGACACATATAACTACATTTTATGTAGCTTTGGGAAAGGCATTTTCAGGGAAGAAGCAGCAAATGAGAGGAAGGTGTCTTAACCACCTCTGGATCTTTTCACCTGCAGTTGTCTTCATGCAGCCAGGTCCCAGAAGTATGTTTGTGAAGTCCCTAAACATGTGAAGCTGCATAGTTATGTCTGTCTCCTTATGAGTGGTGGGCAACAATTTATTTGTTTTTCATCCATTCATGCTTCATTTAATTCACATAGTAAGAATACATTACAGGATTATGCTTTAGAACAGAACACAGTGTAATTCTGGTTTAATATATCTCATAATTAATTAAATGCATTTATCTCTTACATTTTTAACCCATTCTTCTTCAAAGAACCTTAGCATGGTGGACATGTCGCTCCCCATTAATTCTCCCAAAAATTCAATGAAACAGTTTAAACTGACTGAAATTCTCTCTAGTTCAATATCTACTACCATGCTAGCTCACAAGCATAGATGGTCAATTTATCTTCACCATTTATTTATTTTTTTAAAACGAATATAATGGTACTCTTCAATGGAAAAAATATATCAATGTACTCTTATAACATTCAGATTCTCACACAACAATAATAAAAGTCAACTTCCTAAGGACTGAACCTGGGGTCAGTTCTGAGAAAGAACTGCATTCCTTCACAGTTCATTTTTAAAATAACTCCTGCAATTTTTGTAGATGTCACTATTGAAGAAAGGATTTTAACCACAGACACACGAAACACAAAGTCTAAACAAATGTCAAGATTCTGTGTAGAACACTTTTAAAGTGCACAGAATAATGGTTTTTTGTACTTTGGCCATGACACTTGCATAATGCCAAATTACCAGCATTTGACATATAAAAATAAGTACGCTGAACAAAACAAATGTGAGCAAATCAGCTATTTCCATTGGATCTTCCTAGATTTTTCAAGATCTAGATTCATAAATGGAGGGGAATACAGGGGTGTTTAGGTTGTGCTGGCCATTCTCTTCTATAAGGAGCACCACATTTGTGCAGTGTACACATCACATATCTCAAGAATGACCACTTATTCAGTTCAGGGGTGGGTGGTGGTTGAGACCCAGTGCAGCGCTTCCCTCGTCCTCCCAAAGTTACGCCATCTTTCCCCAACAGTTGTTCCTCTTCCCCGGCTGCCATGGAGCCTACTGGGTTCCCTCTAAACCCAGATTCAAATTCTGGCCAATCCATGGTGGCCTGGAGGGAGGGGCAATTAGAGCAGACTGCGTTGCCGAAGTCTTCACTTTGGTCCGCTCCACCAGCATAAACAGGGGCTGGTGTTAAGCACAGAACAGAATGAATGATACAAGCATGGGTGCCCCCCCAAAAAAAACCCCTTTCACTAAAGTTGAATGAGATGCCATTTACTGTTAATGTACTATAATATGTGATTACTATCAGACAACATATCAGGAATACAATTTCTGTAGAAAGTAAGAATGTATCTCTTTAATTTGTGAAAATAACCTCCCATACCTGACATTAATTGCGTTCCTGTGAAAATTCAGGAGGTAAGACAACTGGCTAACACAACTGTCTTTAACTCCATTGCTGTATTTCACAATGATTTGGGCCACCCCAAAGAACTACTGTACTGCCTTTAGCTTTGCTGAAAAGCCTGGTATCTAGTATCTTGTAGTAAAAGATCTGGGTCACTTCTGCAACTCAGGTGTTCCACATTGGATTACTTGTCTTATAGCCATTGGGGATGCTATTCTGGAGGTAACCTATCTTTCTTCAAGTATCAGACCATTGGTCCTTCCAGGTCAGTATTTTCTACACCAAGCATGACCAAACTTGGGTCTCCAGCTGTTTTTGGACTACGATTCCCATTATCCCTGACCACTGATCCTGTTAGCTAGGGATGATGGGAGCAGTAGTCCAAAAACAGCTGGAGACCCAAGTTTGGCCAACACTGGTCTACACTGACTGGCAGTAGCTCTCCATGGTTTCAGCTGCAGAACATTCCCAGCCTTACTTGGAGATGTGAGGGATTGATCCTGGGACCCTCTGCATGTGAAGATGATGCTCTACCATTGAGCTGTACTGCCCTTGCCCAACACAGTCCCAGCTACTAAAGAACAGCTGCAATGCTCCCATCCGCCCCATTAGAAACTGGGTTTGTCAGAGCTGATTTAGATGGTTCAGGTGGATGTGTAGCTTCATGATCTGATTCAGATGTAGGTTTTGATATCTCAGGTGAGCTTGTAGCAACTTGATCTGTAGCCTGCAGTGTTTGAATCAAATACTGGAAAGCAATTACTGACAGGAATGTTAATCTAGAAGCAGAGTGTTGGAGAAACAATAGAAGAATCAATTCTTCTCTGTTTAGATTTAGGGAGAAGGCGATGAACTCCAGCACTACTTGGGATTTGGTCTTAGAAACAAATGCACCTTAAATCTTTTCAAAAGCAACACCACAAATCCATTATTAAAATTACAGTATGTACTGAACACTAAAACCTTTTGTTGCGTGCTGAAAGTGTTTTTGTTTCACCAAGTTTTTTTTATATATAATAAACACCTCAGTTTAATTCAGCAGTGACAATTTATTCTATTTTTAATGATTTTATTAAATTATGGTGGTTTATTTATTTTACTGCACATTGCCATGGTTTTTTTTTTATGTTGGCAGTGCATAAATATTCTTCCAAAGAAACAAATCAATAAATTGTTAGCTTCAGAGGCTTTGCCAAGGCACACCCTTTTATATTACAGTGTCACTTCATGTTGGGCAGCATGAAAAATGCATCTGATGGAATGGGCTTGAGTTCATGAAAGCATATGCCACAATAAAAAAAGCTTGTTTGTCGTTAATGTGCCGCAAGACACGTTCCTTGTTTCTGCTGCAAGAGACAGCTACAGCTACCCTTCTGGAAACAATTAAGAAAGATTGTCAGTTATGTAGTTCTTCTCCTTTTTGGACCTACCGATCTCAGTGCCATAACCTTAGTCATTTGGTTTTCACCCTTTGGCTTGTGCTTATACTACCTGTGAGAGAGCAAAAAAAATGCACATCCTCCAGAAACAGCCCCAGCTGACTCAAGTCCACCCTTCCTTGCTCAGTTCCATGCCATTTTAAATTCTGAAAACTTGCAGTTCTGGAAATTTATGTGTTTAATTTACTCTTTGATTGGGTTGTCTGGATTTTTATACTTGCATCACAATGGTCATTGGCTACAAATAATAACTATCTGATTGATAGATTCTCATTCTCAATTCTAACAGGACTAGGATTTTATTTTATTTTCAAATGGCTACTAAAGCCAACAAGAAATTTGGTAAAAATAGAAGCAATAAATGCACATTCTTAATTAAATAATAATAATAATAATAATAATAATAATAATAATAATAATGCACAAATTAGTTTTGCCTACCCTTCCATAACTAAAGCTATACAAAATATGGGGAAATATTTCTTTATGACTGTAGCTGTCACTGGAATAACTTTATATTCTAAACTAATATAAAATGTTGAACATGGATCTATGCAGCTTAACTAGATAGCTGTAGCCTCCAGGCATGAAATCTAAAAGGTGCCTAAAATATTTATTTCACCCCAATATAGCTGATGGCATTAGGCATTAAAGGACATCTTAGTCCTTGTATACTGTATATCACGTTCCGTATAAGCCTCGATACAGCTTAGGTCCAAGTTACCATACTTATCCCGTAAATACCTAGCAGGCCACTGTATTTTGCACGATAGCTTGGAGCATGATAGCTTGGAGTAGAGCTGTCCTTGTTCTGTGGAACAGCATTCTTATTGCGATACAACAGGCACCCACTATTTGCACTTCTCAATTGTTTTTGGAATTTTGTTTGGACAAGTTTTTCCAGTGGGACGAAATGTTCTCTGTTTTATGTATTCATGTTATATTGTTTTTAAAAAACACAGCTGTTGGGGGGGTACTGTTTAAAACCATTTAAAAACTATTATAACCCTATTTTAAAACTAAATTGTCCTGAGACCCTTGCAGAAGGAGATTAATAAAATTAATAATAATGTAGCTGAAATCTCACCACCGATTTACAGTCTTTATATATGCATCAAAATCTGTGCCAGTTAAATAACTGATAAGAGAACAATTAGAACCAGCCATTCCAATACATTCAAAAAGGTTTAGTGTTTCCAATCTCACAAATAGTATGGCTCTTTAATTAAAATGTAGACGTGAACAAAGGTTATCAGTATTTATAGATACAACCAACATTATATTACGAGGCAGCATGCCTGTGTTGGCTGAAAGATTGGGTAAAATTGGAAGACAAAGAATTACTAGATTTGGAAGGGTTTAATAACAAATTTGGGTGGCACGCATACCTATGGTGTGATAAAAAGAGGCTACACAAGGGATTTGGAAACCATATTTTTAGAGGAGCATTAATAGAAGTTTGGGATAGATATAAAAACATATTAGAACCAAAAGTCCCACATTGGCTATCCCCGTTAGAAATAATGTGTGTTAAGAAAATTAACATGAGAGGAAAGTGGGGAACATATGGAGAAATGGTCATCAACGAAGGAGGGAAGTGGAAAATGAAACCATATGACCAAGTTAAAACATTAACATATGACTGGCTACACTACTTCCAAATAAACGAAATGTTTAAAAAAGAGCTGAAGGAAAGGGGGTATGTAGAAAAAGAATCAATCTTTCAAAAAGAGATAATAAATAGTGAATCTAAAAACCTATCAAAAATGTATAAAATAATGTTAGAGTGGTATACGAAGGATGAGGAGGTGAAGTCAGTGATGGTGCAATGGGCAAAGGATTTGGGATACAATATTCAATTGGAGGATTGGGAAAGGTTGTGGAAAGAGAATATAAAATTTACTGCTTGTATGACATTGAAGGAAAACATGATGAAAATGCTCTACAGATGGTATTTATCCCCTGTAAGACTGGCAAAGATGTACAAAGTAGATAACAAATGCTGGAAATGTAAACTTAAAGAAGGTACATTCTTCCACCAGTGGTGGGAGTGTAAGAAAGTTAAAAGCTTCTGGGAAGAGATCTATAACGAGATGAAAAAGATATTGAGGTATACCTTTGTGAAAAGACCAGAGGCTTTTTTATTGGGTATTGTAGGGAAGGACATCAGAAGGAAAGACCATAAATTTTTCCAGTATGCTGTAACAGCTGCCAGAATAGTATTGGCTCAGAGGTGGAAGCAGGAGGAAATTCCAAAGGTAGAAGAATGGAGAACAAAATTAATAGAATATGCAGAATTGGACAAATTAACAGGGAAGATTAGATATACAAAAGACCAAAAATTTATAAAGGACTGGGAGAAATTTGTGTGTTACCTGGAAAATAACTATGGTGTAAATACAACGCTGGTGGGGTTTAAAGAGGCTTTGTAAAGAACTAACGAATATTGTTTAATAGGAATATAGGAGGAAAGGAGGTGTAAATGGCAATATGGAAGAATGGAATGTGTACTAAAAGAATAACTATGAAAGAATGTCAGCGACGTTGAAGGAAGTCGAAAATGGATATGATTTGTTGCAAAATGGATAAAATGTATAATGAGTTGGATTTAATAAAAGCATTAAAAAAAAAAGATACAACCAAGAACAAAAAACCTCCTTCCCCATATGAGCATGCTAATGTTTGCTGAAGAACATCGCTGAATTGTAGGTAACAGAAAATGCTTATCTGCAAAGGAGACATATTCATATATATTTTACATGTAAAATATTTTTGGTGAAGTAGAATGCAAGCTTACGCACCTGAAAAGGTTGTCTTGAGGAAGAACTGCAGAACAAAAGATGTGGTCAATAACAGGAGCTCTATGAACACCAAGGAACAAAAGGGCCAAAAATGATTTTGAAACTGGATGCCACATGCGTATTCAGTACATCAGCTACCAATGGCTTAGTCTGGGCAGGGGAGAACTTTGGTCTTTCAAATTTCAGCAGCGCTCAGTGGGAGGCCAAAATCGGCAACCCCCATCTCTCACCTTCTCTTCTGCTCAATTCATGACATCATAATTGTGACGCCCCACAGCATCCCCCTAGGCCAGGGGTAAGCAAACGTTTTCAGTGGGGGGCCAGTCCACTAACCCTCAGACTTTGTGGGGGGGGGTCAGACTATATTTTTTGGGGGGGGGAAATGAACAAATTCCTATGCCCCACAAATAACCCAGAGATGCATTTTAAATAAAAGGACACATTCTACTCATGTAAATACATACTGATTCCTGGACCGTCCACGGGTCGGATTTAGAAGGCGATTGAGCCAGATCGAGCCCCTGGGCCTTAGTTTGCCTATCCATGCCCTGGGCTCAGTGCCGAGTGCAGTAGAACTGCTCACACTGCCTTCAGTCTGCCTCTGCTCTGTAACTACGTATCTGTTAAGATGAAAAGTTGCCAATATAATCAGCTCTAAACTATTATACAAACTTCCTTAATGTTTGACTGCATTACTTACATTGTATATGCACGGAAAGTTCCTGGGGGGTGGGTGGAGGGATATGGAGATTGCTTTTTATGTCTTTTTAGAAACTGAAAAATAAAGTTAAGGAAACAGAGAAAATAACAGGATCTCACACCTGAGAAACTATTTTAGGCACACTGAGACACAAATCCACTCACCCACATACAAATATAAAGAGGTCAAAATACTCAAGAAGATGGTTTCATGTAGGATATCTAAAAATAAGATGCCTCTGTAAGTTGTTAAGGTTGATATAATTCTAACTAAAGCAATTTGACAAATGCTGTCGCTGACAGAGAAGTGTTCACTAGCATGAAATTGGATAAAAGGGATAAATATGCCAGAAACTCTCTCTCTCTCTCTCTCTCTCTCTCTGTGTGTGTGTGTGTGTGTGTGTGTGTGTGATCCTGACTCTTCTATAGTCACAACATTTACCACTGTATCATACCACTTTAAAAAGTCATGGCATCCCCTAAAGAATCCTCGGAACTGTAATTTGTTTTGGCTACTGAAAACTGTGGCTCTGAGAGGGGTTTTCCAACAACTCTCAGCACCCATAGAAACTACAGTTCCCAGGAGCCTTTTGGGAGAGCCATGACTTTTAAAGTGGTATGATACTGCTTTAGATGGATAGTGCAAATGGGTGCACAGCCATAAGAATTAATAAACAAGCCGGGTCTTTATAAGCTAATCCTTACATCATGACTTACCAAAAAAGAGGTGGGGAGAGGACCACAAAAGTATTTACTGTGCTTTTATATGAAGTCTGGAGAGCAAAGGAAGATGTTTTGCATTGCATGCTGAGAAGCAAGTCAAAGCATGAAAGGCAATATGGTAACTTTACTTCATTTTTATGGGGTCTATATAAGCTGGAAAAAAATACCCTCCAGATAAAGCCATAGGAGATTGCATTGTATGTTATTTCAAGCAATCTCTGCAGAAATTACTTTGCTGAGCCACAGGTATATGAAATAATATAAAGCTGAGAGCCATGCTGAGTTTTCAGATACAGTAATCTCAGTAGCCCCCGATACATTACACATCTACATAATGGCCAATCGAATAAAACCATGGGACATAATGACAAATGGTATCAACATGCCACAACGCTGTTGTTTTTGAAAGCCACCTTCTTCAGTATCATGAGCATATTTTATCATTTGCATCCCAAATTTTTTAAAAAATCTAATTTTGCATCTGAAACATCAACTCAGTTCAGCAGGTGGGGTGGGAACATCAGTTTATTTCGCCTTTTCAGATATGTCTATTGCCAAACATTTGTGAAGGGAGAAAAACATTATTTAAAGGAGTTTATGTATAATGAGTATTTAAATGTATTATACCCCTGTGTGGGGGTTTTTTCTTCCATTTATGGGTGCCCCCGATTTTCATGCACAGGGGAGTGGGCAATGAGATTATAGGGAGGAAATAGGTTTCATTCAAACTTTCAGCACTCTATTTCCACTGTATATTTATTATTTTTCCTGCATGTGCTGCACAGTTCACAATTCATGGTGCACTTGTTATTTTAAATGGGTCCCCACTTAAAGAAGCATTAGCAGATTAATCTACCGCTTAGAATAGTTAAAGTTGGCAACCTTACTTGTAATTTTATAAGTATTTTATCATCTGCAATGCTAAGCAGAATGCTTTTCAGGGGGGAAAAGGAAAGATTTGTAAAATGGGGTAGGGCAGAAATCTTGTCGTATTAAGAAAATAATATCTTTTTAAGGTGTAGCACTGTATTTTCCTTTTCACTGCTGAATATCTGTGCTCTTTTTCCGATTGCTTCCTACCTTAGAGCCAATGGGAAGAAACTTCAAAACGTTCCACCCTATTCTACCTTGTTCTGCAGAAGTACCCTTAGTAGTGAAGCATGGCCATTTATTTTCACTAGTGGTGGACAAAGGGCTGTAATAAATGGAGCTGTAGGGCTCCCTAGCCAGCAGCTGATTACCCAGCTGTTCTTGGGAAAGTGAAAAAGAAATAGTCTTGGAGGAAACGGGATCATTTTTTCCTCCTTGTCTTCCTTTCTGCATTTCCACAATAAAATTAAATTATGCATAAGTGTTTATATATAGCAAAGCTACTGCAGGCAGAACTTCATCCTTTGCTGCTACAACATGGTGCCCTCTATCTGTTATTGGACTACAACTCCCATCAGCCTTTGCCAGCATGGCCAATAGTTAGGGATGACCAAGGCGCTGTAGCCCCAAAACATATGGAGGTCTGCGCTTAGAACGCTGCTCTACAGATCATAATCAACTCATGCCACATACGGTAAATGGCTCCAGAATGCATTAGGACTTGGATTTCTTGTCTACTTTGATCCATCCATCCCTGCCTCCTCATGGCATCAAGACTCTTCTCTGCCTTTCTCTCACCGTTGCCTGTGAGCAGCAGAAGCAATAGTGTACAAACAAAAGTCTTCTCTATCAAATATAAAAAGAGTCTTGTAGCATCTTTCCCAGAGGGGTAGCTATGTTTAAGTGAATATAAGCATAACATATGCCACAATAAATTTGTTAGTCCCTTTGTTGCTTATGTAGTCCCTTAAGTCTGTCAACTGAGTAGCACTCTGTGCAGACAGAGAGACATTGTTGCACTTTCTCATTGGTGTTAATATGATTTCTTAGGATTTTTCTGCAACCCGGCAGTGAACAATGGGATCGAATTCATAAGTCGGTGATAACTACGCTGACCATTAGGCAGAGTGAGGCCATCACTTTAGGTGAAGGGCTACTGGGAGGAAGTTCTTGTGATGAAGTTTTAGAGGACAGAGTCGTGTGTGCTGCATGGTCTGCTCTGCACTCCCTAAGCAAGCCATTGGTGGAGTGGAGGACAATACTCTGGTGCTATTGCTACTTTTGGTTCTGACCTGAGGAATAGACAAATATATATCTATATCTATCTATATCTATCTATATCTATCTATATATCTATATCTATCTATCTATCTATCTATCTATCTATCTATCTATCTATTTCTTTTGGAGCTGCTAGCAAAAACTGAATTGGAACAACAAGGGTGTTGCCTGTCACTTTGGGAATTATGTTACTTTGGGGATTTGAAGAACCTGTCCATATGCTCATTTGCTTGCAGTCTTTTCTACCTGCATATTTGTTTAAAAAACAACAACCAACACATGGATTATAACATGCAAGCCTTAGGCATTGCTTTAAAACTCTTCTGAAACTTCCCACTCTTTGAGGAAGCAGACAATGCAAAGCACCATATATTTGTTATGTTATTTGTTGTAAGAATTTTTACAGTACTCTTCAATCATTTTCCCAGGGTGTTTTATTTAGCTCCAAGGAGGCATCACTATCAGGATGAAAGCACAAAATGTATATAGCAGTTTATTGATTAGGTGACATGTGTGCGGGGATAACTCAGGGTACAGGATCCCAAATGTATACTCAGTTAGATACAGTAAATCATGGTGTTTTCTTCTCCTTCCAGCTTAGAGAGAGATGACTAGGCATGGACACAGGTCCAAATTCCAGCTGGTCCTGGTTTCACACTGTCCTGGTTCCATGCACATATTATAGGAAGAGTTTTGAAAACAAAACAATGAACTTTAAAAAAAATGCAGAGTTTGGAGGTTGTCCAAGACCTTCCCTTCTATCTTATTTTACTACATTTGAAAGGTAATTATGACAGCACACAAAGCTCCTGACTTCACACATGTGAAAAATAATCCTCTCTTCTCCTCCTGCCACTTCATCCCAAGAGCGCCACGGAGTCGGCCATGGTTTTTCTTTTCTTTTCTTAACAACTCTCTCCAGAACTGACAACCATGCTTTCAGGTTGTGATTCTTCCAAGGATATTTGCTATATTTTCATCCCTGCCCCCCATGAGCACAGCAATAGGAGACCCATATATTAGCTAACTGCTCATAGGCAGCTGTGATTGCTTTTTTGGAGACAAGCAAGAGAAGTCCGGGAGGCAGCTACCTGACCTTTTCACATAGTCACTAGGGGATTCAGCAATGTATGGGTTCACAAGAAGATAACTTTGGTTGGGATGATGCAGATCAGGTGATTCCACATGAGGATTTTCTTTTACCAGATTCCTCCCCTATCACTACAAATGACAAAGATGAGCTTCCAGTAGGACTTGAAGATTTACCTACAGGGAAGTAGGTAATATACATGGAATACCAGTTTAAGACAGGAAAGTTCACATAGCCTACAGGATACTTCCCATTTGATCCAAAGTAGTTCAGTTAAAGTCAGTAGCACTGATATAACACCATTAGATATGAATTGTGATGTATCCTTTTATAGCTCAGGAAATAAATACTGTTCAGCAAAGGTCAATAGAGTATTAGGGATACCCCAACCAGAAAAAAAGAGAAGGTTCATTTAACACTTCCAGCCAATGTTAGTGATTGGTTGGCAGTTACCGGTATTTAGCTAGCGAGAACATTAGCAGTTTCTTGACAAGTATTATATTAAAGTACTCTACTATGAAGCAGTTTAATAACTGTGAACATACAAAATACATGAGTATGTATTGTACATATGCCTTTTTGTTAAACAGTGTTTTGCTAGGCTTATGATTTTGTGAAGTGCAGTTGACTCTCTTTTTATTACTGAACACCACAGAGTGGAAATCCATTACAAGGCCTTGTATAAATGGTGTCATCATTAGTACGGTAGCATTTATCACATTTTATGCCATTACTCAGCTGTTTATTATTTTAAAGCAGCCATTGTTACCATTTTAATAGACAGTAAGTCATTAAGACTATTATTTGTGACTGATAATATCGTTCTTAAGCTATCTTTAGTATCTCATTAAATGTTTACAAGAGTTTCTGGAACTCCTATTTTGCAAAACTAACATCACAGCATTTTACCTGAAAACCATTCCAATAAAGATAAAATGAAGAGTTGCCTTGAAAAGCAAAGCTTCAAGATTGTTGCAATTTAGAATAAATCTATATATGGAAGACTGTTTTTGTTACCTCATAACAGTTAATTAACTTTATAGGGGAGCCTTAAAATGTGCAATTATGTCTACAGTTTGTGTTCATTTGCAGCTCTGACTCATTTCAAAACACAATTTTGGTACTTCTGCTAATGTATATTTAGATACAACTGCATTGCATTCACGAGGGTTTTCTTTTCCATATATACAAAACTGTCAAACAAATGTTCTGAATACAGACTGCCACAGCCTAGATAAGATTCCTGATAATGTCTGGGTGCTATTTAATCTCAGAAAACATTCTCTCGCCTGCCTTGTGTGTGTGTTTGTGTGTGTATTATCAGAGCTGATGTACAGAAGTGTGCACTATAAGGATGGACCTATCAGCCAATTTTCATTCCATGTCTGTAATCCATTAGGATTTCTTTTAAAATGGTAATCCATTAGGATTTCTTTAAAAACTGGGAAATTTGTTATGATTATTCAATGTACTTTCCAC
This sequence comes from Podarcis vaucheri, assembly GCF_965113315.1. NCBI lineage: Eukaryota > Metazoa > Chordata > Lepidosauria > Squamata > Lacertidae > Podarcis > Podarcis vaucheri. The sequence goes on along the minus strand of NC_138748.1, from coordinate 36,451,019 downwards.
TAAAATAACACTGTGTGCATTTTGTGTGCATTTTGTTTTACTGTAAATTATGTTAGGAAGTCCCCCTCCCCGCATCATGCTCAAAAACTCACATAGTCCTTTGCCTTCATCTAATGTCCAGGCTATGCAATCCCATCATTTAATAGAGTGTGGATACTGGTAGAAGTGCAACTTTTCTTTTATAACTGAAATTTTGCTTCCATTTATCTTCATGACAGACAGAAATTAGCAGGTGTAGCTTTCCCTGTTATTCCATCTTTCTGCAGGGAGGAATCATAGCGTTGAAAGAATCTGTGTCCCCTGCCCAGCGCCAAATTAGTCAATTGTCTTTTGACCCAGGCTACAGCAGTGAGTTGCAGAGACAAAAACACTGATGAGAGTGTCTGCAATAGGAACAGAAACAAGTTTTAGTTTCACCAACCTGGTCAAGAACTGGGGGGGGGGGGGGAATCACTATCTCATAACTAGGTATGCTGCCAAACTGTAAGGTTAAAAAAAGGCAAAGGACCCCTGGGTGGTTAAGTCCAGTCAAAGGAGACTATGGGGTTGCGGTGCTCAACTCGCTTTCAGGCCGAGGGAGCTGGCGTTTGTCCACAAACAGCTTTCCGGGTCATGTGGCCAGCTTAACTAAACTGCTTCTGGCACAATGGAACACACTGATGGAAGCCAGAGCACATGGAAATCCTGTTTACTGTCCCGCTGCAGCGGCACCTATTTATCTACTTGCACTTGTGTGCTTTCGAACTGCTAGGCTGGCAGGAGCTGAGACAGAGCAATGGGAGCTCACTCCGTTGCGGGGATTCGAACGGCCAACCTTCCGATTGGCAAGCCTAGGAGGCTCAGTGGTTTAGACCACAGTGCCACCCGTGTCCTTTACCTGCCAAACTGTACTGGGGCCAGCTGCAACAGTAGCCTTTTTAGAGTAGAACTGGATCTATTCTGAATTTATGGTAAGAAATCCTAAGGCTATTAGGAATGTGCAAATAGACTTAATTGTGCTCTGCATCTCAGTTGTTGGTAACGTTTGACTTCATATTTCTGGAGTTTTGATAGCATAGAGGGAAGAAATTTCCCCTTGGGTCAAACACTGCTTCCTCCTTCCCAGCCGCTTCCTGATTGGCCTGGAGGTGAGCAGACAAATTGGTTGCCTGTTGCCAATGCTACTGGGTGGGCAATGTGCCCTTGACCCCCCTACTCCATTGCAGACATGAATAAGAGCTCCTGGCACTCAGAGCTTGGATAAGGTAGAGATAAACATCCATATAAATAAGCTGAAGAAGGGATGATTTAGCTGTGCCTCCTTCAAGCCACAATACGCAGATTGCTCTCAAAAATGGTTCCTTCTGCCACATCAGATATATTGGTATCATCAGAAATTTTGAGACACTGCCAATGAACTGGAAGTGGAGAACATTTTAAAATGCATAAAACAGAAATTGGGTGCCAGCCTAAATGGGATCAGGCTGTATGTTTGTCATTTTCTTTTTCAGCGTCGGTTGCTTTGAAAGATGTCCATTACCTGCAACTTTTTGCATCATGGTCCATTTGTTCCACATTAACAAGATTGTGATAAACTTCCTAACAAATAAAGCACATTTCCTGTATCTTCCAGGAGACATATTAGGGAAAGCTCATATGTGTACTCCTGGAAGACAAATGTTTCTTTCTCCCATTTTGCTGGAATGTGAAGCAAGAACATGTATAGGTATGGAAACTGAATTATACAGTTCCTGGATATGCTACTTGCCACTCAAACATAATATGACTGTAAGATGCAGCATAATAGCATGCTTTCTGAAATAATTTACAATAACTAGTGTGCAAAGATGAGTCTTTCGAGCTCGAAATTTTCAGCTCTTCTCTTTAGGTCCATAAACATTTTTTCAAACCACTGTCTCCTGCACTGATCCAGTTCCACCACCTCAGTAAACCATAATTAATCCTTGCTCTGGACCACTTTGCTCCTCTCTGCTAGCACATGCGATTAACAAACCACACTCCCTGTCTTAGAGTTATACCTATATCAAGGGCTGTGGTTTGTTTCACTCAAACAACAAACTTTGTCTACAGACTGTGGTTTGTTTGAAGCAAAACAAACCATGATTCTTGGTTTGGACATAATACCAATTCAGCCATTGCCATTTGTTTTCCCCACACACTAGTGGGGAGGAGCAAAATGGCCTAGATTGGTGTGTTCCTATCAAACTACTAACTATGTAAATGAGGAGTTTGTGGCTCTCACATGAGGCTTACATGATCAAGAACCCATATTCTCATAAACTGAATGACCTTTATTAATTGGCCCACAGAAGATGAAAACAAGCATGCTAACACTTATCCCAAGTACTTTTCTCTACAGTTTTGTCATAAGAATGTAAGAAAAGCCTGCTGGTTCAGAGCAAAATCCCAGCTAGTCCAGTATTGTATTCTAAGAGTGGCCAATTAGATACCTAGAGGAAATCTGTAACATTACTCCTCATTTGTGATTTACAGCAACTGGTATTCAGAGCTTTGCAGCCTTCAACAGTGGAGGCAGAACATGGATAGCCATTGTGGCTATTAGCCCTCAATAGCCTTATTCTCCATAAATTTGTCTATTCGTCTATGTCATCCAAGTTGTTGGCCATCTCTCACACTTGTTGGACAGAATTCAATAGCCTAAATTTGCCCTATTCCTATGGTCTGCAGATGAAGATCAAAATGGCAGCCCTGGATCTAATCTAAGCTTTTCATGAGGTAATTCTGAATACCCTGCCCTCTGGAGCTTCTCAGGCTCACCACATAACATTGATTTGAGGCATGAGGGTGAATTATGTGTGAGAGCCCTAGAATATATGTGTGCTCACAGCCGGACCTTGGTAATATGCTACCCTGTGTGAGGCCAATATTTGATGCTCTCACAGTGCTGGCTTAAGCCCAGGCTTTGGGAAGAAGGTGTGAGGCTCTGACAGGATCCTAGAGTCCCTCTGCCTCCGTCCCAAAGCTGGGCAAGTAATTACTGGACTTTGAGAAGCAGGTGGGAGGGCTCAAGAACTCTGCCAGGGCTGCACGTCTCCTTCCCAAAGTTGATCAAGCACTTACCAAGCTTTGAGAAGGCAACCTCCTTGGCTGTGCACCGAGTGCAACTGCACCACTCACACTGCCCTAAATCTGCCGTGTGTGTGTGTGTGTTAGAGAGAGGGGGGGGTCTTCAAACCCTACAAGTTTTAACTGCTGTCCCCTCCAAAATATCTGTTCTGCGTTATTCGTGATATTCTCTCTTTCAGTATGTCTTCCCCATGTTGATGAAATTTTTGTGAGCAACCAATTCTCAGACATTAGGGAGAAACCAAAGGTAGACAAAACCGTTGGGAGAAGAAGAATCAGTAAAACAAAAACTGCTTAAAATGAAACTGTGTTCTATTGCCATTTACCTCTTTCATTACCTTCTTCTTAACTTGGTTTATGTCTAGGGAAACTAAATCCATGTGATCATGCATGCCATTCCATCAGCCGGCATCTGATGAAAATAGGTTTGCCTTTGACCTCCTGGGCAAACTAAAAATATTAAGTCTCAAAGGTGCTACAACAGTCTCAATATGGCTCTTGACACCTTGTTATTTAAAGACGTGAAAGCATAGATTAAATGTTATTGTACTCTGATGAGAGGAGCACAGGTATACAGAGTAAAACTGGGGAATTATTTTCATGCCACATTCCCCATTTCAAATAAGCAGAAGGAATGAAATCTATACTTGTACTTCCCTTCCCTTAATGCTTTATGTTGTGGATTCTTTTATTCCATCTTTATACAAGTTGACCTGCTCAGGTCACAGCAATTGAATTCAAAGGGCTATAGGGAAAAATGCCTTGATGTGCTGCATATATAGCTTTTTTACACTTCTATCCTGATTAACAAGGTACAGCGATCCACTTGGATAAATTTCTATCTACTTAGCAGTAGTCTTGCCAGGGTTGACTAGGTGTGAAGAATGAGATTTTTTTTTAAAAAAAACACAAAAACTAAATATCTTTGCAGAAAACCTGAAACATTGTAAGCAGTCATTAGAGCCTTAAAATGTTGAAAGCACTCTTCTTTCTGCACCAATCAGCAGCTGCATGACCCCAAAGGATTAGACCATGCTGGCCAAATAATACCAAACATGCTGTAGTTCTGAAATTGTCACCCTTTGGCCTAATCCAGCATGTTCTTGCTACATTCTTACAACAAAACTGCAAAGAAAATAACTCGGGGCCACTTCTAAACCAAAATTAAGTGCTGCTGTTTTGATCTTCTATGAGCCAATTAACAAGGCCCGTTCACTTTGAGAGAATATGCACTCTTGGCTCCATCCATATTGGAGTTTGAGTGCTTGATCAAGAGTACGTGTGTGTTGTTAAGAAGGAGCTAAGTAATCTATGCCTTCTAGAATTTGATGGGAAGACAAACTATTTAATAGGAGCAATTTTGAATATACTGTGGTACCTCGGGTTAAGAACTTAATTTGTTCTGGAGGTCTGTTCTTAACCTGAAACTGTTCTTAACCTGAGGTACCACTTTAGCTAATGGGGCCTCCTGTTGCCGCTGCGTGATTTCTGTTCTCATCCTGAAGCAAAGTTCTTAACCCGAGGTACTATTTCTGGGTTAGCGTAGTCTGTAACCTGAAGCGTCTGTAACCTGAAGCACCTGTAACCCGAGATACCATTGTATTTCCCCTGCAATATCTTCAGTGGTACTGGGCACAGTTTCCAGTAGCCTGATGGCTTGGAAATGAAAAATACCCAGCAACGGGCTAATAGCCACCAATAGCTTTATTCTCCATGATTTTGTCTAATTCTCTTTTAAAAGCTATTCAAGTATGGGAGCCACCTCTACTTAGACTACTAGTGGTCTAGGAAATAAGTCACTAGAAAAGAGGACAAAAAGCACAAAGATTTGTTTATGCTAATTTAGCTGCATGGATGCTAATTTAGCCATAATTACTATCATTTAAATAGAAAAACAGCAGTGGGGAATACTGTAACCAGATGGCCTGTCTGCCTGCTTGGTCAGCTGTCCAGGTGGTAAGCATTGATGAGCAACATCAAGACTCCAGTTGCTCTCTCATTTTGTGCTCCTTTATGTTTAAACTGGACTTGGTACAGGCTATCAAAAAAGAGGATTCTTTCAAACAGGGTAGGCAGTATGCTTGAATCCCATTTAATTCCTGGACCCAGCAAGGATTCAGCCAGGCCAGGCCTGCTTCTTGGTGTGTTAATGGCCCCTAAGTATAGGTCATAGAGGAAGTGGCTTTGTGCCAGAGAACAATGGGTGGCTCCCGGCCCTCACCTGGCCAGTAGTGAGAAAGACAAAACCAGAGTTGAGTGTCTAAGAGCTGGACTAGAAGCAGGCAGAGAGACAGAGGGAGAGACATGCTTGGTTTGGGCTGGAATCCAAGTCTGTGGCTATGAGAGAGGCAAAACCTTCTGGGGTGTTAATGCTGTGAGTCCCCTCCACCAAAGGCTCAGGTTATACATATGTGTAAATAAACTATTTGTCATAAAGACATCACGGTCTCTGCTGTCCCTCACTCCAAGGAATTCAAACTCTGGGTAAACTCCTGGGACCCCCGGAGTTTTGCACCACTCAGAGATTGGGGTTGCATGCAAAGTATATTGTTGGTCCAACTTTATGATATTCAGGAAATGTCTGTACATCATAACACATACTTAGTTTAAAACAAGGTATAAATGTTCTCTCCCAGGTTGATGGCCTGCAAGATGTGTTTTATGAATAGTCAGGTGATCAAGCATGCTGACATCAGGTTCAGCGTGGCATCCCTGTTCAGAGATGATGGCATTCACTTATCTGATGGTGGTTATCAGACATCATAGGTGGTATCAGGAACTGGTTGCAGCTGTGAGGGTATTTGGTGGTGAGCCTCTTTGGCTCGGGTGGCGGTTAGGCATTGGAATATGTGTTGTGCATTGGTGGGCAGGGTTTGGCCATCACCTACCCCGCCCCTTGTAGGGTATTCCGTTAAAGGAATCCGGCGGTCATGGATCCTGCCCTGTTGGTGGCTAGGGCCATGGCACGACCCCCAGTGACATCAGGGGAAGCTTCCAGTTGTATTTGCATCAACAAGCTCCTCCCACTGGCTGTTAACCCTCGAATGACTCCCCGCTGAGCGGGGTGGAGTCATGTATAGATTGTTTGATCCAATGCCTAAGCCAATACCACTCACATTCTGTAACCAATAAAAGTTGTGGCCTTTTTCAGCCCATTAACCTAAATTTTTTGCGTCCTTGTCTCTTATTTACCACCACGCGGGTTCAGTTCCTTGACTCACAAAATAACTGGGTCCTGGAATAGTTAAAAAAATACTTCAAAAGACAGGAGAACAAAGTGTCAATGGATTTAAACTGATACATGTAACCAAGAATCCATAAAGTAACAGTAATGATGTTATCAATATTTCTTTTTAAAAGAAGAAAAAAAAGAAAATAGCATGATTATAGTCTCATGAGGATGTATTCCCTGCCCATTTGGGGAATAAATTGCTTTTCCCCAAAAGGGAAAGAGAGAGAGAGAGAAAGAATCAAATATATTCTCGTTAGCTTCCCTGGTATAATAAGCCTGTACAGTAGTAAAGTGTACCATTTAAGTACAAATCTGTTGCTGGCAGGATGACAAAAGCAATTTAGAAGCTGTCTTTGTAATTATCTCAGCCGATGCAAGCAGAAATATTTCATCGAAGAGAACCCCCGCCCCACAACAAAAAAGAGTTTAGCAGCCATGCAGTAAATACAGTATGTTAGGTTAAGAGAGTTGTATTGATAATCTCTCTTATCAATAGTAATGCAACCGGGGAGTTACTAATTTGGGGCTCTGAATGTGGCCATTTTGCTGCTGTTTCAGTTGATTTAATTCAGGGAACTGGTGATACTCACAGTCGAAGCCTTTTTCCTATGTGAAAACATAAGAGCCATGCCGGATTAGGCCAAAGGCCCATCTAGACACTATCCTATTATTGCAATACCAACCAGTTGCTTACGGGACATCAGCAAGAATTACCTAAACACAACAGCACTCTCCTCACCTGAGACTCCCACAATTAGTTTTCAGGGACTCTGGGCAATGGAGGGAGAGCACATCCATCATGACCAGTACCCTCTGATAGCCTTCCCCCCCAAAAAATTCTCTTATCCACTTTTCAAATCATCCAAATTGGTTATTGACCACTATCACCATGGCTGCTATAGTTTGAGGTTTCTATGCATTATGCAAAGAATAGAAACCAATGTGGAATGCGGGTGCTTCAAAAACACTGCCAAAATAAAACTGGAAGCAACATCATAGTTGTCCTTGCTCTAGCAAGAAAGTATTTCTCCATGTTTATGAGTGCTGCTCTGTTTAAATTACAGCTATGCTTTTCAGAGTACTTGGCAAACAGCTGGAATGCATGCTTTGTTCAGTTGAGGTCAGTACTGCAGGGTTAAGCTCCTTATACCTCTTTTTGCAAAATGGAATCAATGAAACAGAAATTGACTATAGAACATTCTGCGGGCTTCATATGTCTATTTATTTATTTATTTATTTATTTATTTAAAAAAACCTTAACAGGATTTCAGCTCTAGTTTATAACAGTTCAATATTCATATGGGTGTAAGGGGCGCTGACCTGGGAGTAAGTCCAAGTGGAGTCAATGGGTTTTTACTTCTGAGTAGGCGTGCCTAGGACTGCATGGCAAGTGGCTGAATCATGGGAGGTCATTCCTAATTCACAATTCATGGTTTTAACTTTTGCAGTCTATATGTATTATTTTTTAAATAAAAAAAATATAACCTAAGCGACTTTTAATGTGAACTGTGGATAGTATTAAACATGGAACAGCCATGGTGATAAACATAGAAAACGGAAGGGAGGTTGCGATTCTGTGGTGCAGATCCTGCACTGGGGGGAGGTGATTGTGCTAGAAGGGCTCCAATATCTCTTGCAAGCACTACGATTCTAGTTAAACAAGCTATGGCCTTTTAAATTGTGGGAGGATATTATCTGGTTTTCTATTGTGTCATGTAATTCTGTGTTTTTAATACTGGAAGCTGCCCTGTGATCCTTGGATGAAGGGTCCTATATAAATTCAATAAACCCAAATAATTAATAAATAAATATTAACTGCAGCTTTATCTCTTGGACTTTTTTATGAATGGTGTGTTATGTGTGTAACCCACCCTGGCAGCACCAACTGGTGAAGAGTGGGTAGTATGTGCTATTAATTAACAAAAATAAAATAATGAAGTGAAGTGAAACTGATGCAATTCCTCAGAGTTAGTTCATGATTCACTAGATTCTCTTCTCTCCCTATCACAGTGTGAAATAAAGTATCAGGTTGTTGTTGTTGTTGTTGTTGTTGTTGTTTTGCCAGTGCAGGGACACTTGCAGGCAGGAAAAAAACAAAATATCGATCAGAGCAGGTTCATTTTGATACATTATATATAGTGAAGAGATTCTGGAGATCCCACTACACCAAAAGGGGCTTTTCTACTCACAAAAAGAGGCAGGTTTAATGCCAAGTTCTACATTTCAGGAGCAAGAGAGTTTAAATAGACAAGCATGCAACATTAACACATGTCATATTTCATTTTGCGGTTCACACTGTGATGTAAGGAGTCTGGGAAAAACAAGAATGCACATTGCCAGCGCACAAACTCAACCTTCCCTCAAGCAAGCTTAAATTATGCAGGAGCCTTTTTTGGATAAATTTGCTGGACATTATTTATTAAACTAAACTATTTGTATGTAGCTCTTTAGTTATGCACAAAGTGTTCTAGTGCACATCTGTGGGGCTCTTCTGAGACTCCATTTAACTTCTCCTAATAATGAATGGAGGCTGGGGAGGAAGGGGAGATGAGTCCCTTTCGGAAACAGGCAGAAGTTCTCCTCCAGAACTTTTCGTCAGTCACTTTCACCCTGACTCTAAGCAGCTTTATTCAGAAGTAAGTCCCATGCCAAGTGTGGGTGAAGCAATAGATCGTGCATAGGCTGTACTGTATTTCAACCATGCAAAAGTTTAGGAGTTCCACTACATGCACAGACCTCTCCATCCTCCATTTTAGCAATAGTATCATAGTTTGAGGGCACATTCCAGCCAGGCAAAAGCACTTCAGGAGGTGTGGAGCAGGGTCAGTGAATGCTGTAACCTGGCAATGATCTACCAAGAGTCCTGAGGGTCAAATAAAGAGGTCTTGGTACTGCATTCAGCCCATGGGTATGAGGTTCCTCACCCCTGTCCTGTAGGAAGAGGAGGCATAGGCAGGGAGGACAGTAATGTGGATGGTGTTTCCTCTACCAACTGATCTGGAATGAAAAGATCCTTCAAAACCAACTCTGTGCATGATCACGGGCACTAATTGCCTTGTGTGTATATGTGTGTGCACTATTTGCTGTTCCACCTCAAACATCAAAATATATTGGCCCATCTTTGCCTACGGCCATTCCAGTAGCAATTTGCACCATGCCAAGAGTTGAAGTTTTTGTTTTTGTTTTTAGCCTGGATAGATAATTTCTATCTTAAGTTAACCACGGGGAAATCATAAGTAAAGTCTGCAGTTTGTAGCTGGTCTAATCGATGGCTTGTCAAATCCCTACAGTGTGATGAAAGGGAAATACTGGAGATCCTTAAGAAAGCTTTATAGTGTTAGAGTATGCTTACAGAACTCTCGGGGGCTCTGTATTTGATGTGGAAGAGATACTGGGTTATTTAGTCCATCCGTTTACTTTGGGAGCTTTGTGCCCTCTCCATGTGGTTGCATAGGAACAAGGCTCCTTCGCATTTTACAGCTCCTTTAACCAACTGAACTGTTTGTTTAGCACCTCATCAGTGGTTTATCTGACAGCCCAGGTGCTTCCTTTGATCAACTGTTTCCCCTTAAGAACTTTATCATTCCTTTTATGACTGCCGCAGCCGCTGTCTTATCCCCGTACCCTCACGTCCCTTAAGTAACTTTCGCCCAAGCACCTGCTTGTTAACTTCTGAAAACAGCATTCACTGGCTCTGTTCTCGTGTACAGGGCCCAAATTGCTTCATTTCAGCCTTCTGCAGATTTGGAAATTCACTGGAACTATCAATGGCCCCCATCTCATCTCTTGGATTTATTTCATCCTGTCTGCAGGTCTTAAATTGCTTGTTTAATCTTCTGTATTTACACACACACACACACACACACACACACACACACACACACACACAGCCACCCTCTGCCCCCAGGTCTTTGTTTTTATTTTATTTTACTGCATTCATATCCAACCTTTTTCTTCAAGAAGCACAAGGTGGTGATCAGCATGGTTCCACTGCTCTTCATTAAACCTAACAACCATGTGAGTCCAAGGTCACTCTGTGAGCTTTAAGGCTGAGTGGGTCCTAGTCCAACACTCTAACCATTGCAGCACAGTGGCTCTCAAGGCACTAGGTAATTTACCTTACCATCCTACACATATCTGCTCTGATCTAAGTTTCCAGCTAAGTGGGCATAGGACTGCAATCCCAGGATAAACCCAGATGAAGAGAATTCCTGAAGGACCCCAATTACATTGTAATGAACTATTACTGTACCCTGAAGTATATGACAGCAATAGACATTTGGCATAAGGGTAATCTGCTCATCTCTCAATGCTGGATTTATCATCCTGTAATATTTAAAAGTGATGAGAAGTACTCAGGACATCAGAACGATGTGAATTGCCTCTATGCTCTCCCCTGCCCCCTGCAACTCATTCTAGTATTCCTAGAGTGGCAGCATCATTTACCTCTTATGTTCATTACAAAGCTTCCTGGTGTCCTGTCCTTAGCCTTATGAACTTAATCTATGATTTCTTTTAAAGTGAATATATCACTCATTCATTACTGGTGCTGTTTTAATTTCCTCTCCAGCTCGTACTGCAAATAAAAGACTCCTGGCTGTTTTTAATTTTCTGCTCTGACAGTGGAAGATGTATCTGCATGATTAAAATGCCAGATATCTTTATAATTGTTATCAATTATGTTAATTAATAGAAAATAGCAGTGGATTTATACAGAAGAGAACACTGCTCTAAATCTTTATTAATGCCGAGTTGTCTATAAACTCCTGTTCCTCCCACACATTGCTCCCCCTCCACTTAAGTTTATATATAATTAATATCCACTTCTCTAACGAGTGCAGCGTGTAGTAACAATATGAATCATAGACTCATCAACCTTTCCAGTTTGGGAGTTAAGAAGCAGTTTTCCATGAAAAGTATTGAACTCATTAAGTGGTTGAATTATCCAATTGCCAAGCAGTCTTCTTACGGTCACAGATTCTGTAAATTAACACGTTGATGAATCAGTCCACAATTCATAATTGGGTAGAATAGAGAACATTAATTGGAGAGTTTCAAAGCCCTATTTGTAGGTCGCGTGGTAAATTAAGATGACCCCTTCCATGCCCAATCTTACAATTGGCATATTTCCCTCGCATTGACAGGTACTGTCATGGAGCCAACTTGTGATGGAAATATATTACCGAACAATTAGGAATATATTAAGGCAAATGCTAACATATTTAATGGTTAACATTTTCTTCCTGTATCTGAATGTGTTGATGTGCATTTTAAAAATAATTATACACTTAATAATGTATGCTGCCTTGAGATTTGGTGTGGGAAGTGCTATAGAACTGTTTTTCATAAATGCTACTACTAATAATCTGGTTCTTTTCTTGCATTGTGAATAAAATAGCAGGAGCAAAGGAGGGAATTCTTTAGGGTATAGGATATATGTACACAAGCTGTGACTATTCCAGTGCAGCTTCTCATGGCTGGGCATCTAAGATGTCCCTCCCCACCTTCTGCCAATATTTGCCACCTGGAAGGTAGTGTAATTGTGATAGGCAGTGAGGCATGTGCGGATCGTAGCTTTTCCTTCCATTAAATATATGTGGCAGCTTTCATGGCAATGCTGTCTTCTCCCTCCCTGCCTCTGCAGCCACAAAAATTTAATTTTGGGTTAGCTATGAGGTTTGAAAGGTCCTTTGTCACTTGGTGCTGTAAGAGGTAAAATGGATGGAGAGTAGGTGGAAAGAGGCCAAGGGGCCAAGTGTTAGAAGTGACACAAGGGTGCCTGCTTCATGTTTAACCTTCCTTGTTTCAGTGGTAAGTGACTGCTGACACTAGACAAGGCCACTGGTTTACTGTCATCAAATCATCATCCCATGCTGGTGTAGGAGGACCACTTTAGCAGGTGTATAGAAGACATTGCTAACTGTTGTTGAAGATGTCTGCCTCTTGAAATTGAAGAGATCTTAAATGAATTCTGATCAGTTCTGTTTTGTGAATGCTGTCTTCTTAGAGGTTTCCACAGGTATTGAAGCACAATAGCTCCTAAGGCCAAAATGTCAGAAGGTTTCTTTAGCCTAGGGAGAATATTTTTACAGCCTTGCTTTGGACCTTTTCCAGTTGACTGGCTCCTGTCTGGCTGGAGACAGGCCTAACCACTAGGCCTAACAGATACTGGATCTTTCTGTTATCTCTATGTCCACAGTAGAGACTTTCACAACCTCTCCTATCATTGGCTTTCTTGCCCATCCCATCTGTTCTGTACCTTTTAAATGGAATAGCTTGTGTGATGGATGTGTGCATTCAATCTCAAGCATGTGTTTTTCTTCTATTTGTGAATCTGTCTGCCTGCTCCTCTCAAATCCGTCTGCAAGAGTGATCAAAGAGACGTGTTGCTGGAAACTTGAAAGAAGTTTCACCTACCTTTCACCTGGAAATCAGCCTCCAACTGCCCTGTCTCACTAGGAATTGCACAGTGAGAAAACATGGCTTCTTTCTGCTTTAAAGAGCTATGAATACTTTTGTGGCGGCATCAGCCCTACACTATTCCCATCCCTAGCAATAAATGTACAGTACTTCCAACCAGGGAAAGGGGTGGAAGATGCTGTAAAGAACAAGAAGCATAGGAATCAAAATGAAAATGGGAAGAGATGGTGACTACCAGCAGAGCTACTGTTTGTCATTGAATGGCATCCAAGGTCTTGTGGAAGTGAGAGCACCCTCACCAACATTTAGCTTGGCTCATTCTGCAAACACTCTGCTATCTCTAGGCCACCACACAAATCCCCACCGTTTGGTGATCATTTTGTTAATATCTGCTGTGAACTATTTGTCACCTTTGACCTTGCTACAACTAGGTAAAGTTAGTAGAGGAGAACCCACTGCTTTGACAGGGATGATGCTGGTGCTGATTTTTTTGATTTCTTACCCACCCTTCATTATCAGGTCCTAGGATGGGTTACAACAATAATAAAATAATAATAAAATTTTATTTATATCCTGCCCTCCCCAGCCAAAGCCGGGCTCAGAGCTGCTAACAACAATAAAATGATACAACATTCTAAAATCATTTCATTATAAAATTAATTCAAATCAGATTAATGGCAACCAATTGGGCTAGAGTTCTGTGAGGATTGCCAAAGAAGGGAGTCACGCTGTGCCTTGGCCAAAGGCCTGGTGGAACAGCTCTGTCTTGCAGGCCCTGCGGAAAGATGTCAAATCCCGCAGGGCCCTAGTCTCTTGTGACAGAGCATTCCACCAGATTGGAGCCACAGCTGAAAAAGCCCTGGTTCTGGTTGAGGCCAGCCTAACCTCTCTGTGGCCTGGGACCTTCAAGATGTTTTTATTTGAAGACCGTAAGTTCCTCTGTGGGACATACCAGGAGAGGCTGTCCTGTAGGTATGAGGGTCCTAGGCCGTATAGGGCATTAAAGGTTAAAACCAGCACCTTAAACCTGATCCTGTACTCTACCGCGAGCCAGTGCAGCTGGTATAGCACCGGGTGAATGTGATCTCGCAGTGAGGACCCCGTAAGGAGTCTGGCCGCGGCATTTTGCACCCACTGGAGTTTCAATGTGAAAATACAATCTTAAAACCAATTAAAACAATTTACAAACACACAGTTAGGGTGGGTCCTAAGATATATCAATATCTATATATTGTGGGAGAAAATTCCCATTGGGGGTTCAATACAGAGAATCAAACCAGATTCCCAATTGGTCAGACTTTGATCAGAAATGCATTAGTGGTCAGAGTATATGAGAGAATTCCTAGTGTACCATATAGGAAAAAAACACACACACATTATTTTGGCTGTTTATTCTTTAGTCAACCACCTTCTGCCACCCCAACACCTCACCATCTCTTCATCCAACCACAATCCTTGAAAACACTTATTCAACCCAAGATTTTTGCTGTAAGTGCAGGGCCACTCTTGCGCCTTATCTGGAGTTGTCCCCCCCCCCACTCTTAACAGTCAGTGTTGTCTTCCTGTTAAACTTGGTTCTTACCAGGCTTCACTTTTATGTAGTGACATTGGCCTCACTGATAATCAGTTTTGTAGAATTTCTACTTCTATATGTGTAGCTATGTATATATGCACCAGGTGTCAACATCCAGGGTACAGAGATATTTATTTAAGATATGACAAAATCTATATAGTGAATGTGTCATATACCAGAGGCAGATTTAGTGGAGAATGACTAGTTTGGTCACACTGGGTGCGAAACCTTGTGGGTGCTACAGGGGGCACCACAACTATGATGTAGAAAGAAAGGCAAGAGGCGGGGGGGGGGCACTGAATCTTGGCGACACACAGGGCACCATTGAAATTTGTGACCCCAAGGTCTGCCACTGCTGGGAGGGATTTCCACAGCTATAAGACTGACCCAGAGAATGCACTCCCCTGGACCACAAAAATTCCAAGTGTGGTGGAGCTATCAAGGGGGCTCTCTTGCAACTGAGAGTTGTCTGTGGTGAAAGAGGCAGCCTATTAGCTATTTTGGGCTTAAGACATTGGAGACTTAAGAAGTTAGGGGGCAAGAGACTAAATGGAGGGGAGTGGTACCCCTTTTTGCTTCCAACAACACCATCAGAAGTATAACAGGATCAGAAAAGAAGTCTATCTTGGGCTCAGAAATAGCCACACTATCTCCTAACCATTTAGCCCAGATAGCAGAGCTCAATTCCAAATTGAGATTGGGCAGATGGGTGTTTCACTCATCACAATAATTTCAGTTGCTTTCTCAACACTCTTTTTTCCCCTTTGATGAACCTCAGTGTGCTTCCTCTTCATTTTTATTTAAACCTCTCCTTCATTTGCACTTCCAGATGCTTTTGAATCCCACTCTCTTATTGTCTTGTGATCTCTCGTTGTTCCTTTTTTATTTTCAAGTATCCTCACATGCAACTTCAGTTTTATCTAGATATTTAATTTACTATGAAGAAGAGCTGAGGTCAGTTTTAATTGGATGTATTATAACATTGCTAGTTAACTGAAATTTTGCATGAGAATTTGTTGAAAGGGGGATGGGAGTTCATTTTGTCCTCTGAGTTAAATTACTTTATTTTGTGTCTGCTAGACAATAGTGCTATTTAAAGATGATTCTCCATGCAGTCTATGCCCTAGATACACAAGATTACAAAAAATTATGGGAGCACCTATTCAATCTAAAAGCAAATCTTGACTTGTATCCTCCCCTTTCTACAGAATGAATATCTATTCCATGTCTTCCAGTTGACTCCACTTTCCAGTTCTATTGCCTGTAGAAACCTAAATGGCTTGGGCTGAAGATAATTGAAGGATAGTCACTTCCCACGTGAATTTGCTTGTGAATTGCAGTCAGCTTCCATGACCTTGTTTTGTATTCTACCACAACACAAAAATGAATTCAATGCCAGGTCTCAATGTCATGCCCTGTCACCACCTAACCTTTATACAACCTTAAAAAATTATGCAATAATCTTATACAACATTTGGAGTACTCCATATATCTTCTTTCATAGTGGCTTAGATTGTGCTTTCCTTGAAGTTCACGTGTATGTAACAGAACTTGCACACCCTTCTCATGAAACTGAAGCACGTTGTGTTTTCAGTGTCCCTAAATGCTTAGCTTTGTAGCATACAGAAAAATAACATCTTCGTGTTCTTCCCATGCACCTTCACCAGAGTGACCCTAAGAGCCAATCCTCAGTGGTGGACTCTCCTTATTTCACTCTGAATCAATCAATACAAAGTGTGATAAGGCTTATCAGTGGCTAAGAATGTCCCATTTCATGCTGATTTGGCTGGAGATAGAGCCCCTGCCTCAAAAATAGTAGCAGGTCTTTGACCTCCTGTGACCCCAGACCACTGCACCTTTGTGATCCTGTTGGTTAGACTGGGCCCTTCTATATTGCCCTTTGCTGTTATATTGCTAGGTTTTGTTGATTAAATTTTGCATTTGAATGCTCTGTTTAATTGTGTTGATGTTTTATTGTGGCAAAACGCCTAGGAGGCTCTTTTTATAGTTGAAAGGCAATATTGAAATGTTATATCAAAATAAAATAAAACGATTCTCTATTTTATTTTTTATTGGACCTTTGATAAGGTTGTCATAGGGTTTTTTGTTTTTTTTAAAAAAATATAGTATCATGATAATGAAATTCATTTTAAAAATGACACTTTTGCTCTGAGACATCTCCATAGGTTGAACTCCAGTTTCTAACAAGGAGTGGATAATACGTCAGATCTCTTCTGTGATTCTAGAATGACTTTAATTTATTGGCTTTTTTTAAAAAAAATGCAATGAAATAACACTAGATGAGTGAGTAATTAACTTTTAAAATTATATCACATCACTAACTGACTTCCAGATTTTTAAACAATTATTTCTCAATGGATTTTTTTTATGTAAATAAAGCTGAAGTACTAACCTAACTCATCTGGGAGTAAGTGCCATTGGATTCAATGGGATTTACTTCTGAGCAGACACACTGAGATTTGTACACTTAATAATAATCCCTCTTTAAATAGGACAGTGATATAAAGTGAGCTTCATGGATGATTGGGGATTAGTTCAACTCTGAAAACACTAACCCCCCCCCAAGAAAACCAACCTACCACTTCTACGGCCATAGCTAATTCATTCCTCTAAACCTATTGCTGTTTCCCCTGAGCAGTATCCTCTTAAATTTGTCAGTGAAATCTAGTGACAGCCAACAATCTTTTCACTTTTGGCTAAAACATGCAAATTTTCATCCAGTGCAGATGAGAAATTGATGATGACAGCTTGACAACATCCCACTTTAGTGTTTCTCCCCTCCTGCTACCCCCATTATGTTGCCAGCCACAGTTCCTTGGCTGCTTCGCCTTGTGTGGGACTCTTCATTCACCCTGAACCTTGCTTATGCAAAATTATTGGCAACTATAGTATGAATGGCCAGTGGTCTGGTGCCCAATGAAGTATTTAGTTTCACTTTCAGGAAGCTACCATTGATGTGTGATGAATGAAGTGCAGCATGAAAGAAGAAGAAGAAGAAGAAGAGTTTGGATTTGATATCCCACCTTTCACTCCCTTTAAGGAGTCTCAAAGCAGCTAACAATCTCCTTTCCCTTCCTCCCCCACAACAAACACTCTGTGAGGTGAGTGAGGCTGAGAGACTTCAGAGAAGTGTGACTGGCCCAAGGTCACCCAGCATGTGGAGGAGCGGAAACGCGAACCCGGTTCCCCAGATTACGAGACTACCGCTCTTAACCACTACACCACACTGGCTCTCAAAGGAGAAAGGAGAAACAGTGGTCCTACTACAATTCCCATGAGCCCTAGCCAGCATGTCCAATGGTCAAAAATGAGAGGAGTTGTAAAGCATCTGGTAGGCCACAGGTTTCTTCTCTTTAAGGTAAGGGAATGATTGGGTAGTCCAGCATACTCACTTGTCTCTCCGGCAACCAGTTTGTTTGGCTCCCAGTGTCATCGCATCGTTCCCCCCGTGTAAAGCAGTGAGTGGCCAAAATCCCACCATCTTTGCTGCTTACTCCTGGTTCTAGACAGGTGAGTGGGTCAGGAATACTGCATGTGTAATGAATGGGCATAGAGCCTTGGTTTCTGATTAGTGTGGGCCTCCACATGGTTCCATAGCTACAATTTAGAAGTTTCTTTACACTATCTTCTGCATGCAGGGAACAGAATGATACACTTTCGGTTTTCCCCATTTGATGCCAGTACAGGTACGCAATGAAGTATGGGAGATATCATTGCATGACTTGCATATACTTTCTGCTTTGGATGATATTTTGGCATATGAAAAGGAAACGACTGCATAAAAAATGTCTGATGAAATGTTGCATTTTGAATTTGATATTACAATTTTGAATCCCGTATTATTTTGCCCCCAGTCAGATTTCTCATAAGTTGATTCCCCCCTTCAGCTTCAGTCTTTGTTATGCTAATTTATTACTTTGTATTATCTGCTTCTCTCCATCCTTCTTGAGTAAGGAAGTGCATATTACCAATACTATATTTATTAGGAGAAAAAATAGCTCAAATTGTAATTCCTACTTTCTTGCACGACTGAGATTTTTATTGAAAAGTTAATCAATTCCCTTGAAGCAAATATGAGTCAACCCCATGTGATGCCATTCTCAGCTCAGAAAGGCGTTTTCTAGATTGGAGTTCACTGTCACTGATAATCCCTTAACATATGTTTAAAAAAAAAACAAAAAACTTAACTCTGCTATCTCTTAAAAAATTAAGCTGAGGAAGCAATGCCTTCTTGAAACTTTAGCCCAATTCAGACAAGAATTGCATGTGTGCTGAGATTATGTTGCTCTTTTAAAAACAGCCTTTAAGGACCTGGTTAAACTTTGGGCACTATGAGAGAGAGTAAGGCAGAAGCAGGAGAGTAAAAATAAATCTGCAAATGTTGGTTTCTCTCAGTTTCTTACTCAGACCTTAGTGTTGTAGTAGTAGATATCTTGATATAAACATAGACCCAGTGTTTGTCAGCCGTGAAAAAGGCAAATTCCATGCCTTTTGATTCCTTCCATTAGCAGAGGAATCAAAAAGTATTCCATGAGTACGAGAGAACCAAATGGATTCCACCCTCTGAGTTTATTTTTCATTTAAAAGGCATTCTCTCTAAACCCAAAAATTCCATGTTTCCCCCACTCCAGGTTTTTCTTCCTATATCTCTCCAAAAACAATCACTTTGTAAGGCACCTGTCTCTGCTTTTTGAGTGTCAGTCATGAACAAAATGCTGCTAATTATTGTTGCTTTTTTCAATCTATGCTGTCACACAAAGAATTAATTTCATCTGAAATCTGCACAGCAAACAGGTCTCCCAGCTTGTTAAATTGCTGCGCCTGTAAATAAGTCTTTTGTTTTACATTGGATGCTTGAATAGCTGCATCTTGCTCTTGGCTTCAAGAAGAATCTGAGGTTGTGCTAACCTTCGAAAATGAAAAATCAATGGTGTGTTGCCATTTTACCTTTTGTGCTAACGATTTTGGAGGGGGGAAACGTATTAATGTGTCACAGGTTTTCTATAATCCCACTAAAATGTCACGTAGGAACACTTTCTGAAAAATGATTAATTGCGAGTCCAACCTGGACATATTTCACAGTTATGGGAATGCATCCAAACATAGGTATTCTACTGTTCACTACAGCATTAAATACCCGTTTGTATATTTTTTGAAGGATGAAAACAGTAATGAGCAAATTCTTACTGCTCTGGCTCTAATTCAGGGATGGGGAACCTGTGGTCCTCCAGATGTTCTAGGACTCCAGTTCCCACCAGCCCCAGCCATCATGGCCAATAGTTGGGGATGATGAGAGCTTTAGCCCAGCAACTTCTGGAGGGCCACCAGTACCCTATTCCTTCTCAACCCGATTGAATGGAACTGAAGTACTGAACTGAAGGTGTGAGAATTGGCTGAGAGCTTGATCCAGAAACTGAGCCCCTTGCCTGACATGTTGAGGGCAATGGGCTTTTAGAGTTGTCCATTTGAATCCCTGATCTGAATCCTGTGTAGAAATGGATGCTCTCCAGCACAAGAATGCGCTTCACAGCTTTACTGCAGAACACTCTTGAAACTTTCCTCTGTTCCCAGAGGGGGATCCTAAGCTTATTTATAATTGCAGAACTTCACTGTGGCTACTACTACTAGCCATCTCCAACAAACAAATACAGGCTTCTCAGGTTTCAGCTTCCTGCTGTGAGAGCTCTGCAGCTTGTGTTTCCTGAGGTGAGTCATCAGGTAGCTTCTCTCACTCTAGTGGGGGGAAAACCACCAGCCTTCTCTGACACTTTTGCCAGAGTGGAACCTTTTTGCCTAAAGGTAAACCTCCCATTACAGCACTTTAAATATAATGCATTCAAACACAGCATTTTATCTACATTAAACTTATAACTTCAACTTGGGGATGGTTTCTAGAACTTCTTCTCTGGCACCTAGCCACTTTTCTGGAGGTTTCTTCTTTCTGCCCACACCAAGAAGTTTGATGATAAAGGGCAACAGCTAATATTTTGGAAGAAATACCCATTGAATCCTCTTCTATCTAGCTGTATAATCCAGGGCAGCTGTGCCTAGTTTAACACCTGCATGGAAGCCAGAAGTTCAACAGGGATAGTCCCCCCCCCACCATAGAGATGTTTTGTTGGGAAATGGTGTGCCTGTGGAACTACTGACAGTATCTCTGCAAGGTAAGGACATGGCAAGCTGGTCTCTGATGCAGTGGGACTAGAGGCCCTTATTCATCACCAGTAGTAGCTCTGTTCCACAGTGCTGAACTGGTAGTAGATAGGTAGCCGTGTTGGTCTGCCATAGTCAAAATAAAAAAATTCCTTCCAGTAGCACCTTAAAGACCAACTAAGTTAGTTCTTGGTATGAGCTTTCGTGTGCATGCACACTTCTTCAGATACACTGAAACAGAAGTTGCCAGATCCTTCTATATAGTGAGAAGGTGGGGAGGGGTGTTACTCAGAAGGGTGGTGGGAATGGGAGATAGGCAGATAGCTGAGAGAGCCTGTTGACGACTCTTAACGACTGTAATAGGTCTTACAGGAAAAGGCAAGGGGTGAGAAGGTGAAAAATGGCTTAGTCATGTATAATGAGATAAGAATCCAATGTCTTTGTTCAGCCCAGGTCTTTCCATGGTTTTAAGTTTGGTAATGAGTTGTAATTCAGCAGCTTCTCTTTCCAGTCTATTTCTGAAATTCCTTTGTAGTAAAACAGCTACTTTGAGATCTTGTATAGAATGTCCTGGGAGATTGAAGTGTTCTCCTACTGGTTTCTCTGTTTTGTGATTCTTGATGTCAGATTTATGTC
Organism: Podarcis vaucheri; assembly: GCF_965113315.1. Classification (NCBI taxonomy): domain Eukaryota; kingdom Metazoa; phylum Chordata; class Lepidosauria; order Squamata; family Lacertidae; genus Podarcis; species Podarcis vaucheri. The sequence goes on along the minus strand of NC_138748.1, from coordinate 36,429,897 downwards.
CGTTTATTCTGAACTGGGTGAGGTTGCAGCTGTGTAAGAATTACAGCTCATCCAAATGCATCATAGGTATAAGAAGTAAAAGAATAACATCAGACATCTGGGATAGAACAAAGCACAGAGGTGCATGAATTTTGTGTATCTCCTTCACAACCCACAAGATTTCTGATTAGGGCATGCCACCAGTGTTTGTAAGGTTAAAATTCTTAATCCTGTGGAGTGGCCAAATACATAAAAGAGGAGCCCTCTTACATCTTTAATGGTTGCGTAGAAGTTGCCATGCAAGCTACACCTGCTGGAATGTCCTCTTATCCTGAACTAATAGAGATACAGGAGCCCTATCAGCTTTCCCCTCTTGCCATCCTATTCCTCAATGTTTACGAATGCACTGTAGCTCGCTCTTTGGCTATGAAATGAATACACATAGTAATTGTGTGGCATGCTCCAGCTCTGAGGCCAAGTAGTGTAGCAAAGCTGGAATTTTAATAACAAACTTGGGTCTCAAGAGAACTAGAAACCTGACCTTAAATTTGTAATGCAGTGACCCCAGATTTTCAGCACAACTCCTTATGCAATTGAATGTCATAAAATGCAGTCCTAGGAAAATCTGCTTAAAAATTAATCACACTGCATTACTTTTTCAATAAGTTGCTATATTCTGCGGACCCAAATGGTTTCAACTGTCTTCTGCTGAGTAAGGGCTTGTGCTTCCTTAATCACAAAATTTGGTTTCTTAATGCTCACATCTATCATTGTAAATTGCAGCTGACATACATACTTGTCAACGACTTTGCCTTTGTTTCCTTGTAATACTCGTTTCAACACCACAGTGATTCTTGCCACAGGAACTGACCCAAAGAGTACTGCGGTTTTTATTAAGTTAGGTAATTAATGCTATTCATCCAAGGAGAGCTCACACACCATAAATCACTCGAATTTCCAAACTCATATCAGAGTTGAATAATCTGCTTTGTCTTAATCCTATCACGGCTATGCATAGAGAAAATGACATCTAAATTATGCTTGGGCATCTTGGCATTGGCCCTGCATGACAGCTGTGCATCTCTCAAATTATTTTAGTGAAAAGAGAAACAGTTAAGGTGACCTCCTGCATCAAGGATGTGGTTGCAACTCTGGGCTCCTTTGACTTTGTCCTCAGCAGTGGATACAAATAAGAAATAATGGTGATACAATTAAGATTAGCCAATGTGGTACCTTCCAGATGTTGTTAGGAACACAAAAAAGCTGTTTTCATTGAGCCAGGCCACTGGTCCATCGAGCTCTGCATTATCTGCATTGACTAGTAGTGGTTCAGCAAGGTCTTAGGCAGGGGACATTTCCAGCCTGACCTGACAATGTCAGTGATGGAATCTGAGATGTTCTTCATAAGAAGAATATGTTCTACCACTGAGCTATGGTGCTTTATGGCCCTGAGAAAGATTTATGGCCCTGAGGAAGAGGAGGTTGCAAGGGGGACGGGTAGTTGTGCAAGTCACTTCCCATCTTCCTTAAGAGCCCTGCCTGGATCAGGCCAAAGGCCCATCCAGTCCAACACTCTGTGGCCAACCAGATGCCTATGGGAAGCCTGAAAGCAAGACCTTAGGAGTGCTTTCCCTTCATTCATAATCCAGGTTACTGGCTGGAATTCTGATTTTTCAGGTCTCTGTGCTGCTGTATCTGCTACCCCTCATATATATATATATATATAGAGAGAGAGAGAGAGAGAGAGAGGGAAGATCATCGGCAGTGAAATAGCAATAAGAATAAATGCCTTAGGAAAGGGGGGGAAGACTCTTTGAGAAATTATCAGTAATCAATTGGCATTCAGAGGGAGGTGCTTGCAGGAAGGGGTATAAATTCTTAAAGGCTTCTCGATGCTAATGAATTTGGCTGAGCTCTTTTAAGTAGAAATGTCAGACAGCTGGTGGAACATATTGTCAGGTGAAAAACAAAAATTAGGTGGCAGTTGATCAAAGGGCTTTCATTTAATACAGGGACTTGAATATTCCTCTCATGCTCTGGTTACATGTAAAAGGTAATCTAGCGAAAAGCCCAGTGTTTAACAACTTATTGCAAATAAGATGAAACTGGTTATATCAAAGTTCTTCCCGTTTCTCAGAATAAATAGGCAGTCAACTTTCTGGGAAATGAAAATAAACAAATTATGTGTTTTTAGGTATAGGAAATATGGAAATGCTAATCCATGAAGCGCCACTGGGGAAATGTGTGTGCAGTGCTTATGTGTGTAACCAAGTTTTCACTTTGCTTTTACACACACACACACACACACACACACACACACAGTAAAATTTCCTTCCCTTTTGTGGGCTACTCAAATCTTAATAGTAGAAATCTATGAGAAGGAACATGTGAGTCAAATTTTTAGTGCCGTTATGGTTGTATGTCTTTATATTCTAATACTATCTGCTCTGATTCCACTTATTGGAATTTTCTTTCTTTCTTTTTTAATTAGTTTTCCTTTATTACTCATAAGTATATCTTTACATCATAACTTTACATCTTTCAATTATACATATGCTTTCTGATCTATGATAATAACAATTGCAAACTTACTTTGAAAACACTTATTGGAATTTTCAAGTGCTTATTTATTTATTTATATATTTGCATACTTACTGAGAAATAATAATAATAATAATAATAATAATAATAATAATAATACCTCGCAGCAGTTTTTACATAAAATCAGCATAAAATCAAAGGTGAAAACTTAGAAAGGCAAAGATCAGAAGAACATAAAACTGGCTCATTTGGCAGGGTAGGCCTGTATAAATAAAAGCATTTTAAAGCTGTATCTAAGGTTGCCTTTACACGGTCAGTGCTTTGTGGAAGTTATTGAAGCACTTATTGGGAAGTTCAGGTTTGCACACTTAAAGTGGATTAAAATGCTGTGTCATTCTAGTGCAAAAAATCCACAATAAGAAAGCAACTGACTTTTGTCGTCAGGAAAGTGACTGGGAAATGCAATGGATTGTATGAGGTGAATGAAAATTAACAAGAATGCATATGGGCCTTCTGCACAAACAAATCAGGATGAACATTCATTGTCACATAACCTTTCTTCAAATGAATCAGAATCCAGAAAGCCCAATAAAAACCAGACACAAACCTCATCTGCACTAATGATTTAAAGCATCATCATACCACTTTAGACTGTCATGGCTTCCCCCAAAGAATTTGGAAATGGAAGTTCGATAAGGGGGTTGAGACTTGTTGGAAAACCCCTTTTCCCTCACAGAGTTACAATTTTCAGAGTTCTCGAGAAGAGGGATTGTTAAACCATTCTGAGAATCGTAGTTCTGTGAGGAAATAGGAGGTTCCTAACAACTCCTGGCATCAAACTACAAACTACAGTTCCCAGGATTCTTTGGGAAAGACGTGATGGGAGGGTGAACCTGTAGCTTGCAGGGCAGATCTGACCCACCAAGCAACTACAAGTGGTTGGCCAGCCTAAGGAAAATCAGACACCTTGTCAGCATTGAGATTTTTCCACCACAGCACTGAGTGGAGGAGTTTCAGCCTCTCCACTCAGGGCAGCACTGTGATGAGATGATGTTCCCAACAAGATGAGATGTTGAAACCTGGCAATGTAGATCAGTCCTGTGATGGGCTGTTTTTAATCTATTGCATTAGATCGGGGTAGTGTGTTCCTCAAGGGACACGGGTGGCACTGTGGGTTAAACCACAGAGCCTAGGACTTGCCAATCAGAAGTTTGACAGTTTGAATCCCCACGGCAGGGTGAGTTCCCATTGCTCGGTCCCTGCTCCTGCCAACCTAGCAGTTTGAAAGCACGTCGAAGTGCAAGTAGATAAACAGGTACCGCTCTGGTGGGAAGGTAAACAGCGTTTCCGTGTGCTGCTCTGGTTTGCCAGAAGCGGCTTAGTCATGCTGGCCACATGACCCGGAAGCTGTACGCCAGATCCCTTGGCCAATAAAGTGAGATGAGCGCCGCAACCCCAGAGTCGGTCATGACTGGACCTAATAGTCAGGGGTCCCTTTACCTTTACCTTTAGTGTGTTCCGCTGTACATGTGTGAATGCATTTATGTGTGCTGTGTATCTGCATATGTATTTATATATGTGAACAAGAAAGGGGGAGAGGAAAGAGTTGTGTGACTGCATGAGTATGCATGAATGAGAGAGAGAGACTGTGTGTGAGACTGTGTGTGGTGTCAGAGAGAGACAAAGAGAGTGTGCTTTTTATGTGTGTGAGAGAATTTGTTCTCTGTGTATATGTGTGTTTGTCAGAAGGAGAGATTGCCGTGTTTCCTGAATATGCAAATGAGTGTTGTGTGTGCACGTGCACATTGCGTGTAGGTACATATAGTGTGCATGTGTAGGTTTGTGTGTGCTGTATATGTGGTGAGTTTTCACATAGTGCAAGCAGCATGTGACTCTTGGTGTGCTGGCTAAACATGAATGTTCCCCCTAGCCTGAAAGATGTTTAGCAACTCTTCATTTAATCTGTCAGAAATACATATGCTATCAACATATGTGCACACACATGCAAGGAAATTTTGTCACCTGTTTTTGGAATGGATGAGGGCCAACACTTATCTTAGCACTCTGAAAGCTAGGTTCAGAAGTGTCATCAAGAATACAAATGTTCCTAGACCAAGTATATCAGTGATAAATATGCAAGTCAAGGCTTAATGCTATTTTTGTACATAAGGGCATTTGGTGACACACCAAGCTCACTCCAGAGTAGAGACACAAAACAATGTCATGACTTTACATAGCCCTATATCTGCAGTCATTAAAATTTGCATTACCAATCATTTTTAATTTAAATTTATTGCCCATCATGTTCATTTGTAATTCTTTGTGCAAGCAGCAACAGCTGTGCTAATAAATTTTGTGTGGTATCTTGTGAATAAATAATCTGCTTTTTGGTTTCAGTACAATGAATAAATTAGGCCTATATTGCTTGCTGTGGTATGTTTGGAAGGGAAAAGGTTTGAATTGCTCTGGACTGGATGGTTTGCCTGCATGGTGGCTGTTAGAGCAGTCTGTGTGTTGATCTGATACATTACTGTGTTAAGAAGTGGCTGCATGAACATAGCCTGTACTCAAAAACATACTCAAAAATCAGCATAAGCAGGTGTATTATACTATGAATGCATCCTCTATCACCACGCGATGTGCTAATTCACAGGTGTGCTATGCTAGGAATGGGAGGGGAAATTTACTTATGTTCACATTTCATTGCAAATCTATCTAATTTGCACTTACAGAAACAATTCACAAAACTGAAACACAGCTATGCTTTGAAATCCACACTTCTCTGAATTTTGCGATGAAATTTTTGTGCAAAATCGCACATATTCGGAGAAAGGTGCATAAAATTGCACATATTTGTGAAAATAACATACAAACTGCATTACATTAAGGGAAATGGCTCGCCAAAATGCATATATTAGCAGATTTGCATACAAAAACATACATACCAGGAGAAATACTGCACAAAAATGCTGAATAAACATGATTAGGATGAGTGATTGACAAGTTCCGCCTTGGAAATTAGCATAACTGCTTAAAATTGGGAAACTGCTTGGCCTATTTCAAGCTGATCCAAATAGGGATCAGCTCACTACACTGCCCTCTTACCCCATTCTCCGAACCTCTTCCCCTCTCATCTCACTTGCTAGGCTATCATGGCAGCAATGCTCAGGTGATGGAAGCAAGCCTCTGCAAGCAGGGGGAGGGAAGTAGAGAGATGTTTGACCATAGAAAATGAGAAGAGGAAAGTGGAGGAGGTACCTTCTCAATGTGATGATAGGCCACAACATGCTCCAAGGAAATGGTCTACTAGCATCTCTCAGGGGTTACTTGCTGCTTCAAAGCCCATTAGTCCTATTAAGAACGAAATAACATAATAGGAGTCTGTTGGATCAGGGGCACTGCCATGTGGTTCTGAAAAGGTTGCCCAGAAGGGAACATGACCTTCACTTCTAAAAAGGATCCCCACCCTGCTCTGTTAAATTGGTTTAGAACTGCAGCAGCCTAATAATAATAATAATAATAATATCCCACCCATCTGGCAGGGTTTCTCCAGCCACCCTAGGAGGCTTCCAGCACATATAATAAAATAAAACAAAACATTAAAAACTTCCTGCCTTAAGATTTCTAGTTATAAAACCAGTTTGAATTGAGTGTGTGTGTGTGTGTGTGTGTGTGTGTGGACATAGATATAGAAATAGATATCTAGATAGTACTGGTAGCATTGACAAACGGTGCTTTGACAACTACCATTATTTTCATAAAGAATTTTATTCTCTCCCCCCCCCCTCGGATTACAATATCAATATGCCTCATCCATTTAAATAACTTGCCTAGCCCTTTAAGGCTGGTTAAATACAACACCCAGCACAGAAGGTGCCAGAAGTGGATTGTCAAAATGCTATAAGGCTATTTTAATTGAAGTCTCAAAATCCGTGCTGAAGTCAATATACCTGTAGCAGCTTAAATGGCAAAGAGAAACCATTTTCAAGATCAGATCGTAACCTTTCCAATGCTGATCTCTGATTGTGTATGAAAGGGTTGACTGACAGGTGTGAAGGCATTTGGCATTGTTCATAGCCTTCTGTAATGAGGGGTTTTGTTGGGATTACAATGAAAGTGTTCCTGGAACTTTACAAAGCAAAGGTTAAGCAGGGAATATAAATCAATTCCTGTTAGATTTCTCAAACTGGCTTCATATGTCATCGTCTATTGCAGTCATGTGCATGATTACTTGAAAGTAAGTCCTGTTATGTTCAATGGAGCTTACTCCCTAGTAAGTGTTGTTAGCAGCCTTAATCATGACTGGAAAGTAAAGTTTTCCATTAATAGTAGTTGCACCATGGGAAAAATACTGTTCTGTAGACCAGGAATGAAGAACAGGACTAGGTCAGTGGACTGCATCCTGAACTCACCGGTAGGCCATTTTGGCAAGCCGGCCACACCATGACATCAAGCGACCCCAATTCAAAGGAAAGAATCGGAAGCAAACTCTAATCGTGCTCCCTATTCCTGCCTTCCTTTCTTTGCAACCTGGCTTGAACTCAATCCAGATGGAAGATTGCTGATCAACAAGAGCAATAATCCCTTCTTTGGGCAGCAACATAAGAAGGTAAGAACATCTGAAAATAGTTCTTGGTCAGGCCAATTGCCCATTTAGTCCAGAATCCCGTTCTCTCTCACAGTGGCTAACAAGCGACCTGTGAGCAGCACTGAAGAAGGGCATGCGAGCAATAGCACTCTGCCCCTTGCAATTCCTAGCAACTCATATTCAGAGGCCAATTGCCTCTGACAGTGGAGGTTGAACATAACCATTGTGGCTAGTAGCTGCCCATAGTCTTACTCGCCATGAAGTACAGCCATCCAAGTAATCTGCAATATGGAGTTTTTGACTGAAAGCTTCTTAATGTAACCAGTCTTAGTGGGGCTTGTTGTTAGCACCCATCAGGCATTGCTAGGATGTCCATAATACAGAACTCTGTATTTTAGGCAATCCTTGGCCTCAGCGTTGATCAGCAAGGCCACATTTGCCCTACTCATGTGAAGCAGTATCATATCACTTTAAACATTCATGGCTTCCTCCAAAGAATTATGGGAACTGTAGTCTTGTTAAGAGTTCTTAAGAGACCCCTATTGCCCTCACTGAGCTGCAGTTCTGAGTGGTTTAACAATCCATCCCTCTTAACATGGAACTCTGGAAATTGTAGCTCTCTGAGGGAAAATAAAGGTTTTCTAACAACTGACCTAATATGTGCCCACTCAACTATTTAGATCTGCAGAACTGCACCTACTGATGAATAGTAGGCAGGTATTGTTACTATATTGTTTTCAGCTGCTGCTAGACACTTTTTGTTTCAACAAATCTGCCCAGGCATGTAATTTCAGCAAGCAGTTTTAGCCCATGATCTTTAGTAAGTATGGTTAATTTAAAATTGCTGGTTTAATTTTATATTTTAACTTGTTTTTAATGTTTGCGTTTATTGGTATTGCAATGGATATCTTAGATTGCCTTTTATAAACCACCTATAGGTCTTTTGCTTGAGTAAGCAGTGTACACATTTTGTTTAATATAGTATAATAGAAAGAAAAATAACTGGTCTCTTCCAAAGGAGCTTACAACCTAAATTTTGAGATAAGAAAAGGAAAGGAAGATGAGGACAGGCAAGAGTAACAATGGAAGAATGTGTGCAAAAGCAATAATATACTTTAGGTAGTAATCCTATGCAAGTTTACCCTGGAGTTTATCCCATTGAATTCATTGTAACTTAATTCTGAGTAGATGTCTAGAGGATTGTACAGTATGACTCACTCAGGAAGGAGTGAGCATGGGGGGGGGGGATTTCAGAGATGCAGGACCCATCTCACCCTTGCCTTGGCCACAACAACTGAATCGACAACTTTGGTGTTACAAATATACAATATTAGCAAGAGTAGCAGACTTGGAGCAAGATGCATTACATCGAATCAGCTAATTGTATATATTGTCTTCTTCAGCCAAGAAGTGGGAGTAATTTTGATTCAGGCAATGAAGCCTCTCTATTCAGTCATTTTCATGTACTCCACCTAAAGGGGTATATCTATGGGTCAGGGAAGTGACAAACATTTTTCCTTTCTCCTCTTTCTGGCATGGAAGAATATGTTGCAAATTAACAAAGCAGGCATTTTTTAAAGTAAAGTTCTACTCTCCAGACATAAAGTACCACATAGCCAGCTATGCTAATTAATAACTAACTAACATATATTTACTGGTATATGGGTGCCTACTGAGAAAATCCATAAAAAAGCAAAGCGCTCGATTAATATTGGGGTGTGTGTGTGTGCGCGCGCCGAATTTTGTCCTCACTCAGGGTGCCATAATACCCAAGTCAGCCCCCTGACAGCATGTGACACCTCTGCTAAAATTGAATGTCCATATGTTACCAGGCCAGCTTCAAAGTTCTTTGTAACACAATGCCCTGAATATGTTGGGCCCAGGATATCTTAAGAACTGCTGGAGCCCTTTTGTCCCAGCTTGATTACTGAAAACATCCAGAGGAAGAAGAAGAGGAGGAGTTTGTACTTGATATCCCGCCTTTCACTCCCCTTCAGTGGTGTCCAAACTTTTTTCAAAGAGGGCTAGTTTTGATGAAGTGAAGGGCAGTGGGGGCCATCCAAAGGGCCAACCAAAGTTGTTGACCTTTTTTAAGGTTTGAAGTTGTTGAGCTTCTTTTAGGATTGAAGTTGTTGAGGTTTTCTTAGGATTTTATCCCAGGAAATAAAGTGCCACAGGGGCCAGATTAAACCAACCGGTGGGCCGGATTAGGCCCTCGAAATGGACTTGACTGTGGTTTAAGGTGTCTCAAAGCAGCTAACAATCTCCTTTCCCTTCCTTCCCTACAACAAACACTCTGTGAGGTGAGTGAGGCTGAGAGACTTCAGAGAAATGTGACTAGCCCAAGGTCACCCAGCAGCTGCATGTGGAGGAGCGGAGAAGCGAACCCGGTTCCCTAGATTACGAGTCCACTGCTCTTAACCACTACATCACGCTGGCTCTTAGCAATACTAGGAGCATTGCTAGTTGTTCCCTGTGTTTTTGAAGCCTAACCAGCTTCAACTAGAAGTTGGACACTTAGTGCTGATGGTCCCATGCTGTGGAATAGTCTATCAGAATTTCAGCAAGCATTTTGACTTCTAAGCCTTCAGGCATCTCTTGAAGACTCGTGTGTGTGTCTGTGTGTGTGTGTGTGTGTGTTTTGATAGGCCTATTCAGTGCTTTATGCTTTTAAGATGAGCCAACCAATTTTATGGTCACTTTGCATAGTTCTTAATTGTATTTTATCTCTTCTTAAAATTTAGTTGTATACTAGTCTGATATTTTGAATGGGAGGTCTAGAAATATTTTGATAAATAACATGAAATATTGTTCCAAGATGAATTCAGCCAAGTTTCTGGCCTTTGCAACCATAGATAGGATGTACAAAAACCCATCCTATGTTAACACTGTTTCCAAATCATCCATTGACTACTTGTTTGTATAACACTGGGAATCCTGTTTTGTAAATGTAGCACCTATTGTTTCAGTTTAATCCACCTTGGGAGTTGTGTGTGTATGGTGCAGAGGCAAAATAAATTCATAAATGAGAAGTTTATTTGTTCTCCCTGGATTCTGTCATAAATTTCCCTGATGAACCAAAGCCATTAACATGTCCTTGTAATTGTCACATATTAATTTCCTAGCTGTAGGATTTGTCAGTAAACCACCCTATTTAATTTGCTGTTGACTTGACTGAAGTGCATAATTCAGTGAGCAATGATGAGTCAATGGAAGTAAGTTTCTCAGGCATTTGTTCATATTCGTTTGTGTGTGTGCTTTTTAAAAAAGAACATCTTTATCATTTTAAGAGCAATCCAAAGAACTGAAAGCTCTGCATCCAGATGCCTAATGGTGATTATGAATAGAGTCAATATCAATTAATATGCTAGTTATTCAGAATGGAAATGTCTTATTGGGTCAGTGTATTCTACACTGGGATGCATCATACCTATTAACTACAAGTCTGCTGTCTACTTTTTCCAGCTTGCTTTTCTAATCAGGGACATGCTTTCTCCCCTGAAGCATGTGGGAGTTTAACAATTACTTGAAACTCTTTAACGCCAAGCAATTTCTTCTGGGACTGCAATCTGTTAGAGTTCAATTTTCTCAGCCACAGACGAAATGATCAGAATGAATTCATTCCTTCAGAATGGAACTCAGTGAATAAACTAAATGTGATTGAAATGAACTTATGTGCCACTCATAAATAAATCAGCAGACTTCTCTTCCCTCATATACACTGCCACGTACAATGAATACCCCATTTAGAAGAAGTCAGAGTTCTGCAAACCAAGTACGAACAAGACTTTTCCGCCTCCAAGTTCCTTCAGACATACCAGCAGCGAAATGAACACTAGCTTTTCGGTCTTCTCTTCTTAGTGGGCTACATTGTTCGCTCTATCATTTCCTTTTTCTTCTGCTGCCAACTGCCTCACCTTTGGCTAGGGAAAGCAAACCACCTGGTGGCAGGGCTGTCTGTTAGTTTTCCCCAGTGAAGGAAGAGACAGCAGTAGCAAGTAATGGAGCCAGTGTGGCGACACAAGACCAAAGAGATTAAATGAGCATCTCTGATTCACTGATGTAGCTGGCTCTCCAGGATTGCAGGCAAGATCAAAGCACAGTGAACACACTCTAATCTCTCATTTAACCTTTGTCACCAGTCTTCAGCCTCTGTTGGTCTTCCTTTCTCCTTCAGACATTGGCAAGGCAGACTTGTTATGTATTCCAGCAGTTGGGAAGAGAACTATTAAGCCTGTGAAATAAGGATTTCCTGGATCACAGTCAACAGCCAGGATAGGAAAAACAGCAACTGAACTTGAGTTGTCTGTCTCTAATGACTCCACTGATAGGCAATGTAAGAAAACAAGAACTTCATTGAAATGGGTCACTCCTGTCTGGGTAAAGGTAAAGGTACCCCTGCCCGAACGGGCCAGTCTTGACAGACTGTGGGGTTTGTGCGCCCATCTCACATTTATTGGCCGGGGGCCAGCGCTGTCCGGGGACACTTCCGGGTCACGTGGCCAGCGTGACATCGCTGCTCTGGCGAGCCAGAGCCGCACACGGAACGCCGTTTACCTTCCCGCTGGTAAGCGGTACCTATTTATCTACTTGCACCCGGGGGTGCTTTCGAACTGCTAGGTGGGCAGGCGCTGGGACCGAACAGCGGGAGCGCACCCCGCCGCGGGGATTCGAACCGCCGACCTTTCGATCGGCAAGCCCTAGGCGTTGAGGCTTTAGCCCACAGCGCCACCCGCGTCCCTCCCCCTGTCTGGGTAGAACTTAAAATTAACAAGAAGGAAGGTAAAACATGATAAAACCTACTCCTTCCCCAACACAAGGAGTTGTCTTTGGATTCACTCAACTCCTCACTAACTTCTTAATGTGTCAAGATAGCACTCTGGGTTATGGGTTGAATCTGTGAATTCCAGATTAAAATATCCATGTAAACTGTGCTAAAGTCTTTCACATTTAAATTCTCAATCATCTATGGTCTCAACAGGGGACTCCAGTTGTCCTGAAATTGTCACCCTTTGTCTGCTCTGTGGTGAACATTTTCTTACATTTTAGCTTCCCCCTAAAACTGAACTGATTTGCATGCAATGCAAAAGTGGTGATTTATGTGTCATCTTCCCACACTTATGAGGCTCATGGAATTAGGGAGCTCACACATCTCTCTCACAGGATATGTGTACATTTTACCAATTCAAGTAAATGCATTCACTTTTCCCTTTCTTGAAACCTCAGCAGTATGGACTGAGGGTACCTAAGCCACCAATATTTTTGTGCTTCCACATCATGTATAAAGATGTGGAGCATCCAAGGTTTGTAGAAAAAGGAATCCTTTCATGCGTATAAAATAAGCAGTTCAATCTTGGCTAAGCACTCTGAGGATTAGATCTTCAATCTTCCAAGTAAAGTACACGCTTAATTTGTAAATGTCCATAAATGTCAGGAAACTCTATATTGGATTATTTATAAAATATAGAGGCAGTGCTTACTCATTGATTTAATAGCTTGCTTTTTTTTTTTAACCAGGGAGATGTTCATGTAGTCTGTAGACTGATACGAAGTTGATGCTTTTAGAGTGTCATAAAATATTACATATTTTTTGCTGAGCTGGATACTGCTGGGGATTGCCTGGGTTTACAGCAATGCCGGATGTAACTGAAAATCTTTTAATCATGTGCTTCCTGATCCTCAACTGCTCTGCTTGTGCAAGCCCTGTTTATTTCAGTAGTGTATGTTCCAGTGCTGTGCTTTGAATATGGAGCAGAAAATAACTGAAGAATGTAAAGAGCACACGTAACTAGCAGGGCTGCCAGTCTGAAGGTGCAACCAAGGCATGATCTTTGAAGCAGAGAGTGGGTTATAACCAAGTAGACTAGTCATCTGAGCTACAGGTGAGGTACTCTTGGGGTGTGATGCTTAGTCAGAAGAGCCAGGCAAAGCCCACGTACCATCAGTGGTGCGGCGGCTTTGCATGCCAGCGCTGCTTCCCTTCAATACAGTCCAGCATTGATCCTGTGGCTGCTTGGTCAGTGGGAGGTATAACTGCTTGCATTGCTGGCCAGAGTTTAGGATCCAAGCCTGCCTGCAAAACTGGCCAATCATGGGCAGGCTTGGAGGCTGGCCGTTCTCAAGGGGCAGACCCAACAGAGCATGCAGGCTTCCTTTGGGTCTGCTCCTGGTAGATATAAAGTGCTTTGCCCTATCCTCAGTGCCCAGTTCATTGCTTTTGAATAATGGCTGCTTTTGGTTGCTCTTGACCTTGGTATGGACATCGTTGGCCACTGTATTCAGGGCTGGGTAGGAATTTCCCCACTGGGCCAATTGGATCTAGTCTGGTGGCTTTGCTTACCTCATAGCAAACGTCACAACTTTTGGTGGTTTAAGCATTGGGTAAGTCTTAGTCTTGGTTGGAGGGGAGGTTGTAGCCTCTGCCTGCCCCTCTGAGAGAAAGGGTATCCCGTTAAAGGGATCTGGGAGGAGTTGCTTCTGTCCAGATACCTAGGCAGGGTCTAGAGCTCCTCAAGACAACATCCCACCAGGAGCGTTTCTATTTGATGTAAGTCACAGGATTCCCCTGCTGTTGGGTTGGCTCAGGGAATACTTCTGACATATGGGCTAGAAGCCAATGATTCTATCCAGTGTCTATGCCAAACATCTGTAATCAATAAAGTTGAGGTTTTTTTTGACCCGAGATATTGTGTTATGTCTGGTTATTCCTTGGTAATGGGGGCAGCAGAAGGTGCAGAAACTTGAGACACAATCTAGAGTTAGGATGAAACCCAACTTGTTGGTTATGTCACCTGCTGCCAAACTGCCAAGTCAGTCTAGGTATGTCAATGGGCTATGATAGATTTATTGTGACTCACTGAATCAGCAGCACTCCTGAGTATCAATTTATGGATCTCAGAAAAGGCAGCTCCATCTTCTGGAAAGCTATCATGATTTTGCAGGAAGTAAGGTAACAGAATTTGAGTCCTTGAAATAGAGAGGTCCCGCCCTTAAGACACATAGCTGACCCCACGATAGAAATATTTAAGTGGCAGTTAAACACAGTTTCATTTTCCAGGATTGTGAAGGAAATTGGATTTTAGTGAGTTGCTATTATGGATATTGACACTGCTGAGCTCTGTTAAAATTAGACTGTGGTTCTGTGATTTTAATTATAGTTTTATATAATTATGGTTAATTTACAATATGGCTTTCTATTATATACTTGGAGCCTCATACCTGGCATTGCTGGGGAATTCTAAGAAGAACCCAAAACCAGTGGTTTGGAAAACAGTGGTTAAAATAGTGCAGTTTTGAAAGGGTCAGTCCAACATCTTAATTCACAATGCCCCCAACTAAATCCAAACACCTACAAAAATCCTGCTCCTTGATCTCGGGAACCATCACACAAAATTTGGTTAAGCTTTGTGCAGTTGTGAAAGGTTCATTTCAGCATCTTGTTTCAAAATGGTGCCCAACTATATTCCAAAGTAGATGAAAAATTGTTCGCTGATCTTAGGAACCATCGTGAAAAAATTGTTTATAAAACATCCAAATGCATAGTGAACCAAAAAAGAAAAACCTTTCAGAAATATATGCAGATGTTAGCCACCCTGAAATCTTGATTTGAAGATTGGAAAGATATAAAAACCTATAAATAATAATTATTTCAATAACAATAGTCATCAAGAACAGCAGAAGAATGGAGTACAGTAGTTCTTCATCAAAGTGTTTGCAAAAATTTCTTCGTTAACCCAGTAAGCCACAATACTTTGTCTAAATATACAAGGAAGACAAAGGAGCTTGTGGTGGACTTCAGGAGACAGAAGAGCAACGTCCAGCCACTTTTGATTGATGGGGTCTGTGTGGAGAGGGTAACAACGTTCAGATTTTTGGGCATTGAATTACAAGAGGATCTGTCCGATCTGTCCTGGAGTGTCAACACAAGGGGGCTTGTGAAGAAGGCGCAGCAGAGACTGTACTTTTTGAGAATACTAAGGAAAAACCATCTTCCGCAGAAACTGCTGCTTGCCTTCTATCACTGTGCCATTGAGAGCGTGCTCACGTATGGCTTATGTGTGTGGTACGGAAGCTGTACTACCCAGGACAGGATGGGGTTGTGCAGGGTTGTTAAGGCAGCAGAGAGCATTGTTGGCTGCCCACTCTCCACCTTAGAGCAGATTTATGCCACAAGGTGCCATAGAAAGGCACTGGACATAGTAAAAGATCCATCGCATCCTGGTCACTGTCTCTTCGAGCTCTTGCCGTCGGGACGGAGATACAGGATGATGAAGACAAGAACGAGCCATCTTAAGAACAGCTTCTTCTCCAGAGCGATCTCGGCCCTGAATGGGAAGCCCGGACTTTGAAAGTAATCTAATCTCCCTTTCTGTGTATTATACTGTATTGTTTAATTAGTGTTTTTATGGAGCAGTCAAGTAATTTTGTTGTCCCCGAAGGGGGCAATGACAATAAAGATATTATTATTATTATTATTAAATGTCTAGAGATGTTTCTTTCTCCTTATTCCAAATGATAATTAAAGGCTTCAATAGGATCTAGAATACTTTTGCTATTTTTACTTTCCCATATATCATATTGGACCCATTGAAGGCATTTAAAAGTCATTTCAATAGCATTTCTGCTGCTTAGAAACTCACAGCTCAGTCTGAATGTAGGAAAGGATGCAATAAGTAATGTGTTTTGAATGAAAAAAAATTAAACAGACATCTTGGTAATGATTTTTTCTAATGGGCTTCTAATCCTGTTCATTAAACCATAATTCTTTGCATTAATAGTCTTACGGTTGCAGAAAAACTGTGTAGGTGTCAGAGAAAATAGTGATTTTAATGATAGTCAAATCCAAATTCTTCAGAATGAATCATCCAATTTTCCTGCAGATATACCTTAAATTAAAGAAGGGAAAGCAAGTTAAGAAAGATAACATTATCATTTTAAGAAAGCTCATTCAATATATGATATTTTAAGGAACACAATTATGAGACTAGCAAGTCCCTGTGCAGCAGTTATGTGTGTGGGAAATCATCTCAGAGCTTCAATGTTCATTCAGGTAAATGAGACGAGCCATTTAAAAAATATTTTTATCCCACCAAAGAGCTTGGAGTGGTTCCTTCTTCCTCATTTTCTTCTTGTTTCTGTTTTATCCTCACAACACCATGATGATAGATTGACAGTTGAATGATAGTTTAAAGACTGGTCCAAGGTCATCCAATCAGCTTCATTTCTGAGTAGGGATTTGAGGAGGACTTGGTCCTACCTGGTCCTAGTCCAGCACTCTAACCACTATACCACACTGGCAATGTCATATTGTAGAGTAAAGCTTAGCATCCATGGTGCAACAAGCTCCTGAAATAAAACTACTTAGCCTACCTGTTTTCTAGCAGGAGGGAATTCCGCAGAGTTGGGCCCCTACACTGAAGGCACAATCCTCACTGACGTGACTAGTGCTCCCCCAGATGATATTGGTGATTTACTTGGGGGAGTACAGGGTTAGGTGGTCCTTCTGGTTATGGGACTAAGTTGTTTCCACTTATGGACATATGGATGGGAAAGAGTCTGTGGGTCTTTAACACTGGTGTCATGTTTGAGTGGTAGTCTGTTCCCATCACCAGGCTAGCCTCAGCATTCAGCAGTAGCTGAAGCTTTTGGACAAGACCTGGACACCTGAGAAACCAATCATCAGTAATTCTCATAAAGAAACTCCGTCTTAAACCTTCCCTTATACTGAAACAGATGTTGCAGGTGTGTTCAGTTTTAAAAGATTCTATACTTAAATGTCCCTAGTTTCACAAAATTATTTCCCACACCTTTTTAAATAGTCAGTGTGCATGTCCTTTATTTCTGAAACACCAAAGCATTGGACTCAGCATACAGAGCATAGTTTGAACACAACCACCACACAACAAATCCGGATGACACTGTCTTAACTTAGAATATCACATCAATGGAACAACAGAATGGACTGTGGGCATTACATGAAGAACAGACACAATTATCAGGTATATAGCCCTTGATGTTCACCCAGAAACCGCAGTTCATGCAAAATACAGTGGTTTGACTGTTAGCTGGGAAAGACTTCTGCCCCCACCTTATGCTGTTGATGAAATAATTGCTTTGGATGCCAATTAGCTGATGAACAAAGTTCAAAGTTGTTGGTTCTGGTATACAAATCTGTCTTGGTACTATGTTCCCTAAAAGATCACCCCTTATTGACCCAACTGACTTCTGCATAAGAAAGCCTACTGAAGATACAGTCTTACCAGGAAGTCTGTTCCACATAATGTCATAATTGGGTCTTTAGGGTCTTCTTTATGTAAGAATTTTATTGTATTCTCTTGGCAAGGCACTTTTTTGATCAGAACTGGGTCTGGGTGGAAGCACCTATCTCTTGGAACTCCCATATCAGATGTGCATGATATTATATTTTCAGCATATATTGAATACCTTCTTTTTCCAACAAACCTTTTAAGTGAAGATCTTTATCCTTGGGTAGTGTATAGCTCAACAATATAAGCATGGGCTATGTCCATTGCTACAAACCTACATGCATATTTTAAATGGTTTTAAAGCAGCTCTGTGCTGCTTAGCATACTCGATGTGTGACTTTGATGGCATGTGCAGAGCTGTGATTTGGAATGTGTTTATGGACTAAAGCAAAAGTCTTACACGTATGTCACCTAGACCCAATAGTTCTTTCTCTGCTTTCACAAAGGTCAGTCTCATTGTCTTTCTTGCATTTTAGGAGTAAAGGCATAAATAGGATTTTAAAAACATATTGTAACTAACCGAACACTGTAGTTTTGACAATTCCCCCTCCTTATGGAGAAATATATTTGTCACATTCACTGCCATACTTGACCAGTAAATTGCCCTATGTCTGAGTAACTTTAGTTTTAATTTTTCTCTTCTCAGATGGCAATCGATATGTCTAGAAGCTCTTGTTATGGATATACCGCTCAGTCTTAAATAGATGAGTTACAAAGGCTTTTCTTTCTTCCTTTTTTTAAAGCAAAACAAGATTTGGAATATTTTGCTAGTGTTTGTTTGTTGGAAGCAAATGAAAATCTGATGTTGTGAAACTAGTGCTTTTTATTGATTAGCGTGTTAGTCGAATTGCCTTTTCTCAGTTTCACTCTAAACTGGTTATGTTCATTTTTGGATGGAATAATGAGCTTGCTTTCTTGACAAGTCCCTTATGTATACCCAGACGGAGCTTTGAAAGACCAAGCTTTTCTCTGAGCTTTTTCATTCTAATCACAGTGGAAATGGCAAGCGGGTACCAAGAGCAAGGAATAAGTTTTTTATGGAGAAAATGCATGTCATTTCTTTGAAGCTCAAAACTTAAATCTATACTGAGCGCAGTTAACAGATAAACAATACACCCTAGGGTTTGTGCAGCATTTAAGCTAGTTGAACGAACATGGTTACTGGGCCTCAAATGCCAAAGCAAATAGGCAAGAAGACGGTGCTGATTAATGACAGCTGCACAAACTAAAGCTTAGATTAAAAATAATTATTACACAGCACAGACTTAACATTTGCTTGGCAGAAATCCAGTGGCTCAATGCTTAGAACACAAGAGCATGAAATCATTAAACTTTCCTTTGTGGAGTACAATGGCATCGATGGAGTGACTAATCCAATGCAAAATATCTTTCTAATCCAGTAGAAACCAGGTACTAATGACTAGCCTTTTCTTCATCAAATGGAGAAGCTGGGACTTGGGCATCATTTAGAACAGCCAGTTGTGGACAAGTGAGGCTCAGAACACAATATTACTTCTGAGGATTGGCCTTTATTCTGAAAGTGGCCAGAATGGTAGTTTGATAAACTTTCTCTCCATGGTCACTTGGACTTCATAATACATCCTTTGTAGACACTTCAGCCAAACCTCTTATCCAATAGTGGCAAAAAACAACAACATCTGTGTCCTGCATAATTTTAATCACAAGAGCCTTGAGTCCAGCTTAGCCTATCTGCCACCCTCAACCAAAGGCTTTTAGAATTTGATTTGCGCTTCAAGAATTATTTGTATATACACATACAAGTATGGTCTGGGGAAAGAGTAGACCTTGGATGTCCTGATGAATGATCTTCTCTGGAAGAGAGCTAGGGGCAGTGCAACCCTCTTAATCCTGTTGGCTCTCTCAGCAGCTTTTAATACCACTGACCACAGTATTCTCATGTATGATTTCCTTGGTTTGAGGGTTCATGACACTGTATCCAGTGGCTTGATTCTTGCATGCAGGGATTGTTCCAGAGAATAGCATCGAGTAATTGTGCCTTGGCTACCTGGCAGTCACAATATTTTCCTCAACACTATTTAGCATCTATCTGCAGTTGCTGGGAGACGTCATTTAGGAGATTTGGAGTGAAGCATCACCAATAAGTGGATGATACTTGGCTGTGTTTCTCTGTAACATCTGAGTCAGAAACAGCATTGCGTGCCCTGAATCAGTCCCTGGAAGCAGAAATGGGCTTGATGAGACCTACTAATGGACACTGAATTCTGACCAGGCAAGAGACCCTATGAGTGGGTGGGTCTCTTGTCTGGGTCCAATCTTGGGTCCAATAATTGGGTTGTACTCCTAGATCCATATTAGTTTTTAGAGGCTGAAGTGACCTGTGTTGTATGGAGTGCTCACTACCAACTCTGGTTGGTATGCCCATTCTTAGACAAAGTAATCTCTCTGCTGTTAATTGGTATATACATTAGTTGTTCTGCACTCTTTCTCTCTTCTTGATTGGTTCTGCATGTTGTTTCTGCTTCATGGGAATTCAGAACCCGGAACACACAGATTCATAATGGGCAGATGACCTTGCATTCTGCCAGATCGGCTTTTGATTTTTTTTGTGCTTTAGAATTCTGTGATCATAATAACAAGATCCTGTTTGGTAGGGAGAACATTGCGGTGGTTGTTGATTCAGTGTTAGAGTTGAATTTATTGTCCTCAGAGAACCGTTTCGCCTTACGGAACAGGATGAAGAAACTTAACCTTAGTTTATTCGTTGTGGATAATGTCTTTTGGTATATGAAATATTTATTGTGTTGCTGTTACTGTTCAGGGAGTTGGTATAAGTAGAAGCATTTTCCAGTGCGCCATTTGTGTCCTTGAAGCATTACTGCTATTCCAAGGAGGACTGCTTTTGATTGATTCCCTCCTAGTGTCTCCCCCTTTTGCTTCTATAGACCTATTGTTTCTCATTCTTTCATTAAGACTGGTTATAGATTTCAGTAAGCCAACTCATTTTCTCTCAATGAATTAAAAATGTGTGCAGATTTTTGCTTTGGTCTATTTATATTTGAAAAGATATATGTGGAAAACAGAACAGAACAAAAAGCTCTGTAAACTCAGTTCTATAAGTCATCAAGGTTATTTATTGTTATCCTGGTGAAAAAACTTTTTGAAAGAGCCATTGATGTGAATAGACTTGACAGCCTGGGGCTTAGGAAGAATGGTGCACCCATTAGGGATTTTAGTGTACAGCAGTAGCTGCCATCTTGTTTTCTGTCACAGCTCAATAATGACAGCTGTTTTCATTGGGAGTACTGCATTTTATTATATATATATATATATTTAAAAACTGGTATCCTCTGTGAAACAAGAATAGGGTTCATGTGTGTTGAAATTACAAGAAAAGTCTTTGTATTTTCTGGGAGGGCAGACCCCAATAACCTAAAAGGTTGTTGGATTCTGAACTTTTAGAATTAAATGAACACCCCCGCTTTTAAAATGGCTGGATTCTGCGAGGGGGGTAGAGAGGGATTGTGGAGGCTGCAGTGCATGGCAATAGATTCCTAATGTTCATATTTCCTAATGTACTGAAGTAGTAGTCAGTCTTTTCTTTTGTGAGGTAAACAGGCCGAGAAGTGCACCCTTCTTAACTCAATTAACTATCTATCAGCAGCGCCCATTTTGCTCTCTTCCTTGGGAAGTGCTTAAAATCTGTGGAAATTTATCTGATGGTAGTGAAGTACTATTAGCCTGGCACTGAAGTACTTTCTGGTTACTTCCACTTAAAAGCTGAAAAGTTCCCCTCCCAGAATTACAATTTCTAAGTAGTTTAATAATCCATTCATCCTCTGACCATCGTAGCTCTGTGAGGGGAATTGGGGTCTATTAAAAACTCCCAGCATTCTTAATGAACTACTGTTCCCAGGATTATTTGGGGGAAGCCATGACTGTTTAAAGTGGTATCTTAATGCTTTGAATGTATGGTGTGAACATGGTTTTGCTTTGACTAGATGCTGCCTGCTTTCCCTGCAAGCTTCACATTCTTGTAAAACAGGTCATGAACAAACTTCTCTCTGTGTTCTGTTCTAATTCATGTGAATAATAATAATGACGAGGCCAATCTTATCTGTATTCCTTACTGTACTTCTCAGACATGGTGTGCAGGTTGCACAAGGCAAGTTATTTGACAGGTGCACGTGCAAAAGGTGCTTTCCTCAAAGTTCCAGGGCAGCTGGCACTCTTGTAATATTCCTCAGAGATGGCCTCATTTTGTGGGCCTGTATCAATTATGCTCAGCTAGTACAAATAAGTAGTAGAACGAGATAAAGGGATCCTAAAATGTCAACAACAATATCTTTTTGCTCTGTGTCCCAGAATCAAATGTTTTTCTGTGACTAATTAGGATGGTTTCATAGACCTTATGAAGTGCTCTGTATTTTTAGAGCACTGGAGCAATATTAATTAACCTGTATAATTAAAGTGCTTGATTTAAGAAGCTCATTAGGACCTTTAAAATCTAAAGTATTCTCCCCAAAATTAATTAGTGAAGCCTTGTTTAATTCAGCATCCCTTCGCTCTTGCATAGTTATTATAATATAAATGCTAATCTGCCCATGTGCCTTCAAAGTGCCTCGAATCATTGTGTGTCCAAGTGCGGTGGTGGAGCCAACGCAGGGCAAGGTTGTTATAAATACAGGACAGCTGCTTGGGATTTAAACAAGCCACAACTTTATTGATTACAGATGTTAGCAGGTTTTGGCACATGTATTGGGTGTGTATCCTGAATCAACCAACCCATTTGCTGGCTGATTATTAGGCAGGGTTAACCAAGGGTATGGATTTTCCCATGACATACATCAAACCAGGGTGACTTCCATGCTCAAAGCACCATTTTGGGGTTCTGTGGCCCATCAGTCCTTGTCTGGGCATCCTGACAGAATCATTTTCCCCTGGAGGCCTTTAATGAGATATACTGATTCCTTTCACTGGGTTGGGACTTCCTGTCCCCCCCCCCGCCGCACCTAGATTATTTCCTATGTCCTTATCTTGTATTAATTAGGGTGAGGGTACTTTCTGTTGTGGCACCCACCTTATAGAATCGTCCCTCTTCTGAAATAAGTTGAGCACAAATGGTGATGTGCTTTTGACATTTGTTGAAAGCTTATTTGTTCCTCCTGGCCCTCAAGACTCAATAGTGTTCACTTGCTCTATTTCTCTCTCTCTCTCTCTCTCTCCCTCTCTCTCTCATACGTATATGTATGTGCATTTATTGCTTTAATATATCAATTGCAATGAATTCTACATTTCTGAGTTCCTAAGAAATGGTGGCCTACTTCAGTAATATAACAACAACAACAACAACAACAACAACAACAACAACAACAACAACAACATATTATTTATACCCCACCCATCTGGCTGGGTTTCCCCAGCCACTCTGGGGAATCCCAACAGATTAAAAACAGAATAAAACATCAAACATTAAAAACTTCCCTAAACAGGGCTGCCTTCAGATGTCTTCTAAAGGTCAAATAGTTGTTTATTTCCTTGACATCTGATGGGAGGGTGTTCCACAGGGCGGGCACCACCACTAAAAAGGCCCTCTGCCTGGTTCTCTGTAACCTCGCATCTCACAGTGAGGGAACTGCCAGAAGGCCCTCGGAGCTGGACCTCAGTGTCCAGGCAGAACGATGGAGGTGGAGATGTTCCTTCAGGTATACTGGGCCAAGGCCGTTTAGGGCTTTAAAAGTCAACACCAACAGTTTGAATTGTGCTTGGAAACGCACAGGTATATGAGTGAAGTAATTATAATGGTGGAAGAGGAAGAAGAGAAGAGAAGAGGGTAGACATATATATTACAAAGGAGTTTATGAAGTTGCCCAATACCGCCTCCTTCACTGGAGATTTTTAAACAGAGGTTGGATGGTCTTCCATCTGGGATTCTTTAGCTGTGATTCTTCCATTGCAAAGGCCTTGACTAGATGACCCTGGGGTCCCTTTCAACTGTCCAATTATTTGATTCTAAGTCAAACCTTTTGCTCCATCTTGCTTAGTCCTATGTGCACTGACTGGCTGCAGCTCTCTTGGGTTTCAGGAAGAAGACATTTCCAACTCTACCCTGGAGACTCTGGGGATTGTACCTACATGCAAATCAGATACCCTAACACAGTCCTACAGCCCTATGCTGTTTCTTCCCCACCCCAAATATCCTGCACAAAGTGTTGAAAAGTTATTGGAGAGCAACCAACAGATTGCAATTCAAGAGACACAGTTGTGCACTGAATACATATTGAAACTGCCACATGTCTCCAAATGTCTCACCACCCGTCCACAACAATGACAAGAATGCTTGCCTTCGATCTGTCTTCTTGTCCCCTTTATTTTTTACTTAGTGCAGAACCCCCAGAATGAGAGGGCTTGTCTTTTAGAGTATGTTAATGAATAGTAAAGAGAAGTCACTCATTGCACAAACCTCAGAGGACTTAATACTATCTCTAAATCCTCTGGAAGCAGGGTAGCACTCCACATGAAAGACTTCTGAGAGCTCCCTTGTGCACACTAGAAAGTACAGTGGTATTAAATCAGTGTCTTTTCTCTAAGTATCATTAAAGTCTGAAGTTTTTGCTGGCATTTGAACTTTTCTGGAAATTAGGTCTTTTGGGGACTTCCCTACAGCCTGAGCTAAAATGAGAGAAACAAATGGCAGGGACTAATATTATTAATCAAATACATTGATGTAATGAGCAGAAAACACTGGGGAGTGTAGCTCACCCAGAGCTGGAATACTAGCATAACTGCGAGATCCTCCTTGTTCTGTCAAGGGAAACAATCAAACAGAAGCTTGATACTTCTTTTTGATGGGGCTAGTACTTCATACTAGCAGTTTAAATGGCACAATGTTTTTACAAGATTGCTTGCAGTTTAAACGGTACATTTTTTTGGCAATATTGTATTTTGCGTGGCTCATGATCTTTTGTAAACGCTCAATATGTTTTACAAGTTGAATCCATGCAACCAGAAACAAGTTCAATCGAGCTTACCTCCAGGAAACAATGCAGAGGGTGGAAGTCATAATGATTCTAATAAATTGGCATTTGTGTGTGTGTGTGTGTGTGTGTGAGAGAGAGAGGGAGAGAGAGAGAGAGAGAGAGAGAGAGAGAACCCACAGAGTCCTTTAAGACTATTTGCTTTTGTCTGCAATAGACTAACACGGCTCTTCTCCCTTGTGCATTCATTTGTTTTTATCTAACTTTATCGGCAGCTTTTCAGTTTGACTGTACTAGTCCTGTTGGCCCAGGCAATGTTGGACCTGGGAATGTGGATGCAAGAAGAAAAGGGTAGAGACATTCCACTTTCCTTAGAAGAGCTTCCCTTGGGGTCTAATCTTGAGGAGGAATCCCATGGGTGCCCAATGATTAAAAAAGCAGTAATGTTTTAAATAACATTGGAGGAAAACGTCACACAAACACACACAGAGCAGAGCTATAAGCAACAGACACAAGAACATTTGCTTAAAAATATGGCTATTGCCATAGTTTAATGGCCATCTGAACTAAGAAATGAATAAAATTTACAGTGCTGTGCATAAATAAATAAATGATACATCACGCTTATGTATAATATTTACAGTGCTGCATTACTCCCCAGGACATTAATACTAAGAAAGCATGGCAACATACAAAGAAGGAATTTGTTTTCTGCTTGTAGATCTTATTAAAGCATCACTCTTACTACAGTGCATCAGAATATTTTCCTTCATTCGTTCAAAATCTCAAGTGACTTGCCCAGTAGATAACCTTTTTCTTTCTTTACTAAAAATAAAGACAGAGTCAATCCTAACGCTAATTGGTAAACAGTTGCATCTGCTTACTTTGGTGAGGTTTGTGTCATATCAGATGTTTTTAAAGACTGATTAAACTGAGGATGGCTCAGATTATAATTTCATGGGATGTGCTTTTTGAGGTGAGCAAGTGTGAGAGAGCAGGGAGGGAAGGGGAGAGAACTCAATCCATATGTGTGTATTCTTTTTTAAAGTGTTGTGGCTAACCCAGCTGGAGACAACGAAAGACAGAAACAGTCCAAAGTGGAAATCACATATTCAAAGCATAAACACATCCATGGGCCCATCTGTGTGACTCCCTCTCAAGTTATTAATGTTGGCTTTATTTCCCCCAAGCTCATCCATATGAATTATAAAATTTACATATTGCTGCAGGATAAATTTAGGTCACAGTCTTTGTAGTCATGTTGGTTCCACAGAATGCAGGCACAGAGCTAGTGAAATTATACCTTTTAATTGGACTAAGATGTTTTCGAACTTCAAGGAAGTAGGCTTCATGCGGAAAGTAAAATTACATATAATTAAGTGCACACTTAAGATGTATAAGTTTAACTCTTTGGTCATTTGAATGAAAAAAAAAGAAGATGGGATAACATAACATATCTGCTTTGAAAGGATCAGCACCAGGCTCATGAATGGGACACTTTGACCAGAGAATGATGAGATGTATCAGTCTGACAGATAAGTCTAACAGAGAATGAATAATAATGAAAAGTCTGGACCCAAACATTTCAACTTCTTATACAGTGGTACCTCAGGTTATATATGCTTCAGGTTACAGACTCCACTAACCCAGAAATAGTGCTTCAGGTTAAGAACTTTGCTTCAGGATGACAACAGAAATCGGGCTCCGGCGGCGCAGCAGTAGCAGGAGGCCCCATTGGCTAAAGTGGTGCTTCATGTTAAGAACAGCTTCAGGTTAAGTACGGACCTCCGGAACGAATTAAGTACTTAACCTGAGGTATCACTGTAGTACGAACTCAATCTAATTTGGACCCACCCTGTGTTTTTCAGATTCAGTTTGTCATTGAGGTGTGAATCAGATCAATCCAGAAGTTTTTGTATGGGGCACCCTTAATATGATTTTTCAAAAAAATCAAGAGAAACTTTCTCTGACTTTTTGATTTTTGGCTATAACTGGATGAAATTTACAGACAAAGTTGCCCCTTCTGGGGAGATGCAACGTCAGAATGAGAGGGGCTGTGGTTCTCCTGCATGCCCAGGCTTTACCATCAAAAATAGAACTCATGTTTCCTCTCCTATGCTTCCAGCCTACAACAATTAGTTTGAAAATTGGAAATGCATAGGATGGACAGAACTGGAATCATACAGAGTAGATCCTAAACAGGCCAAGCTACTTCCAAATGTTGCAAATACATATATAAGGGAATTCTTGTTGTTGCTGCTTTGAACTGAGCTCTCCTAAAAGTTTGCAAACTGGTAGCCAAACTAGTAACCAAACAAATGCAAACTGAGGAAGGCTAAGGAAAGGGTGGGGGAGCCAGTAGAATGAAGACAAATTGACTGTAGTATTGATTTTATTTGTTAAGAATCGGAAAGCAGTTGGGATGAATGTCAGTAGTCCACTGCTCTTTGGAACACCTTGCATTCCCAGGCAGAACTTGCAGAAAAACGCAACCATTTGAAAACAAAAGACTACTAGTTATTACAAATTATTTAATTGTGGCCTAGGAAAATAATTCAATGTGATTAAACCTAGACCTATTAGTCATGAAATCAAGGTTCTCTCCACTTCTCTTGAGTTCAGGGTAACTTTCCTAGTTACCTTGGTTTTACTTCAACAGCAACCACAAACACAATAGCAATAAAGCAACAGCAGCAGCAACAACGGAGTGGTTGCTTTATTTTAAATGCCAACACATTTTGTGTGGATACCCAAGTTTACAGAGGTCCTCGGGACTTTAAGGATTCCATGAAATAACTTGATAAACCTTGATAACAATGCAATCTGACTTTGACTTTTGAAAACCTCACCTGAATCACCCCTATTCACTTTGTAATTTGGGCCAATGTGCACATCTAGTAAATCCTGGCCTGATGGGTTTCATAAACACACACAAAACATCTGTTTGCTGCAGGTAAATAGTAGAGTTTGTTCCCTATCTGGTAATCATGGACAACTGCTTTGCTGGTTGCAGCTGAAATGCATGAAGCCCAGAATGGAGTCTCTCCCCCTGACTAAGGAGTAAATACTACACAAATCTGGAATAAAGTCCCTAAAATGGCTGAATGGCAACTTGTACATCTCCTTCTGGCAACTCTGCAACCAAGCGTGCTTTCCTTTGGACCACATCAGTGAGGCTGAGAGTGAGGTCATATTGTCTGGACAACCCAGGACCTCTATACAGTAGGACCTCAGGTCAAGAACTTAATTCGTTCTGGAGGTCTGTTCTTAACCTGAAACTGTTCTTAACCTGAGGACCACTTTAGCTAATGGGGCCTCCCGCTGCCGCCGTGCCGTCACCAGGCAATTTCTCTTCTCATCCTGAAGCAAAGTTCTTATCCCGAGGTACTATTTCTGGGTTAGCGGAGTCTGTAACCTGAAGCGTCTGTAACCCGAGCTACCACTGTCCCAGGCTTGTATCCTGGAAAGGTCACTTTGGTGCAGCTAACGCAGCAAAAAGAATATGGGAGCCAGCAGTTACAAGTTACCAGTCTCTGCAGCCACAGCAAGTGCTCTGATTTTCCAGCAGTTTGACTTCACTCCACGAGGCACACTCCATTGTCTCTTGAGACAGATGGATGCCAACAATAAGTGCAAAAGCATTCTAACAGTTGAATAAATAAATATGGGCTCAGAGTTACTTGTGCCTGAATAGAAGAGTAGGAAATGTCAGGTGTGAGCTGCATTGATTTTTTGCAAGAGGAATGAGTGAAAACATATTTCTTTTTAGACAAAGCACCTCCTACCTGCTCTTTCCAATATATCTATAAACTTACCAGCTGAATCTTCCCCTGTCGGATACATTTTCAGTTTATACTATAAGGGTATAGTGCAGGTACACAGGTGAGGATTTCACAGTGAACCAGAGAGATTTCTCCCTGCCAAAATTCATTACACCACCAGTTTGTTTATTTTATTCTTCCACTTGTGCAAGTTGTGAGGAGGCTTGTAAAAACAGTTGGAGCTGCTTTTGAGAACAGGAATGGTATTTAGCTTGACACTGTTCTGGAAGAAACAGATTTGCAGCTCAGAGGTGTTCCTGAATCAAGCATGGTCTTTGGAGGCTCAGGTAGTCTCAGAGGCTGAGTGCCCATTCCCAGCTATGGCTGGGTCACCAGCTGTGGTCCCTGGACAGTGATGACCTGGCCACTGTACTCCATGCTATGGTGAGTTTCTGATTGGACTACTGCAATGTGCTCTGTGTGGGGCTACCTTTTTCTTTTTTGTATAATTTTTATTGAAGATTTAAACAAAAGGTATTATCCAAAAATATGTCATCCTTAATTTTTTCCTCCATTTTTCTAAGGAAAAGCAGGGCATTCTGGGATTAAATCAGAAACTGGGACACCTTCTCTAAATCAGGGATGTCCCTGGAAAATAGGGACACCTGGTGGGTCTGGTTTAGTATTTTGAAGGCCTAAATGACTTGGGTCCAAAATGTTTGAAAGACTGCTTTCATTCCTGTTAACCTTCTCAGATGTTATGATCTACTGAGGGGGCTCTCTTGATAGTTCCATGACCCTCAGACATGTGCAACATGGCAGCCCAGGAGAGAGCTTTATCTGTGGCACCTCCTAAATTGTGGAGCACCCCCCCCCCACAGAGATGTGTCTAGCTTTTCCTATGTGCTTTATTGTTTACCTTTCACCATATTATGAAGGCACACGTCTTTACATTGACCTTTGACAGTTACTGTATTTCGTTTTGTGGGACTCACCTCTTTTGCTGAATACTGTCCTGCTCCAAGTGAAATGACTTTTCTTGTTTCATAATTGTAATGGTTTTATCGGTTTTTATAACTGTGTATTATGTTGTTGTAATCCTCCCTGGTGTCTTGTGGTGAAGAAATCATGCCAATTAATACCTCAGTCAAGAGTCGGCAGCAATCAATATCTGAATATGAACAAAGATGCATGCTCAACATGAATGTGTACAAACAATGAATTAACTCATAATCAAACTTGGTTAGAATTACAAGAATATTTCAGTTCACTAGAGAGACAGCAAAGCTTTGTATTCATCTGGACATCAGGTTCGTCCTTGAGACTGACCAGTTACAAGTTTGGGTTGCTTCACTAATAAAAAGCAGTGTTCCCGGTCATGTGTGGAGAGCCTAAACAGGAGTTGGAGGTGGTGGCTGCTGGCATTATTCTGTTCCACTTTCTATATGCATTTATTTACCTGAAAGTGTCTTTGTAATATGCGTGTTGGAAATATTCAAGCAGGGCACATTGGGACAAAAATTACTTCTACAATATGCAGCAAAGGACTGATCTTGCCTCAAATCCCCAAAAGCAAAAGAGTAGTTTCTTACTGCCCCTCAGGGTGCTTCTAACCCAGCAGTACTTTCCTGCTTTGTCCATCCTTGTATTTACATCCCAAACTATCAAATTTCTTTGCTACTACCTATCTTGTGAAAGGTCAGAAAGAACAGTAACCGGCTACCAAGGAATCTTTCACATTACTGGGAAATTGTATCATGAACATTAAGAAAATGTACAATTTGAACAATTTATGCAAGAAGGAAGGAATCTAAATATCTGGCACAAATATAATTTGTTTTCCTCATGATGCATTTCTGTTTGCTTAAAAATAAAAGTGTAACATTTGTTTTCCTGGACATACATGATATTAAAAGCAATGAAAGAACTACAACTCTCTCTGAAATTATTATTTCAGATCCCAAACGTATCCACAATTTGAAGTCTCTTGGCAGTGTTGAGTATTTCTTCAGCACAGATGCATATGCATAATTAGTGACTTTCTCTCTCTCTTTTACATTGATGACATGAATATTTATTCAGTGGTTGTTGTTTTCTAAGTTGAGGAAATGTTGACTGGGCAATGTTAATAATTAGTCAATATGTCCATACATTTTTTAAACAGGTGGTTGGCAATCGGCCTCCAAATGGTCACTGATTTCATTAACAGTTGCATTATATATTATTTGTGCAGACTGAAGTGGAAATGTGGAGATGGGGGGCGGGAAGAGAAACCTAGAAACCAAAATTGCCATATTTGCCCACGCCTAGTTGCAAGCTATGGGACGTGGGTGGCGCTGTGGGTTAAACCACAGAGCCGAGGACTTGCTGATCAGAAGGTCGGCGGTTTGAATCCCTGCGACAGGGTGAGCTCCTGTTGCTCGGTCCCTGCTCCTGCCCACCTAGCAGTTCGAAAGCACGTCAAAGTGCAAGTAGATAAATAGGTACCGCTCCGGCGGGAAGGTAAATGGCATTTCCGTGCTCTGCTCTGGTTCACCAGAAGAGGCTTAGTCATGCTGGCCACATGACCCAGAAGCTGTACGCCAGCTCCCTTGGCCAATAAAGCGAGATGAGTGCCGCAACCCCAGAGTCATCTGCTACTGGACCTAATGGTCAGGGGTCCCTTTACCTTTAGTTGCAAGCTACTGCATGCAAACATCTCACCACACCAAGCAATCTCCCTGATTGTGGAGAAAAGTGTAGTTTATTTTGGTTTATGGAATCTTCTGTGATAAAGTGGTGTGGTGAGTCATTTCTGCTCAACAGCCTCCGCTAGTTGCCCCTGCAATCATCCTTGCAATCATCTAATGGCCATAATATCCATCTGTCTGTCTATCTAGCTAGGCTTGAACTTCACTGAGTTTCTTACCAAAAGGTCACTGTCAAGCAATAAGAATGCTTTTCTTCTTCACATGCTTTAACAATCCTCAAGATTGGAGTCAGGTTTCCAGTGACAGCTGGGGACATGTCAACACTTGCAGCATGGCAGATGGTTGGATTGTGTGTCAAGCAAACCTTCAGCAAATGCTTATGGCATCGACAAAGTCTCTCCCCCATCCCTATGCATACAGCATATAGAAGGGTAGAAAGAACTATATGAGGGTGAAAGTGACAAAGCACATAATGAAATTATTGCTATTTTATGTGACTATAAATGCAGACGTTGTTCTTGCCTTGTGAAAAAGCTCTAATTTTCCATGATTACTTCGATTAGCAGCATTCACAACTAAGTACCTGAATTAAGCAGCTATAAAAGGTTCCATAATGAAGCAGGAGGGCAAACAACAATTATTGAGTCAGGCCATTCTGCTGCTCAATGCTGCCTAGTTCCCCATGCTTTAACATACCTGGAGGTGTGGTCATTTTCCTATACTGATGGACAAGATGCCCGTTGTGAGTTGTGTCACACTGTCAGTGCTAACTTTATTCTATTAGCCCATTTCACTTACTTCACTAAAATTCATAATGATGTTACTGAATATTTCAAGAAAGCGCCAGATTGACAACGCAGAGTAAGTCATCAATAAAATACTTAGTGTCAGTGAAGTTAACTCTTTATTCAAAGAAACCCAAACAGTGCAGGCTTAGTGATCACAGCAACTCTTCCCAGTAGGTCTTGCCCCAATGAGGCAGTTCAGTTGCAAGGACTGAAGTTCCCTCCCCTCTTCCTACTGCTTTCTAAGACTCCTCCCCCAGTTCCTTCAGGGATGTGTGCTGAGTCCCTACCTGTACTCGTTGTATACATATGACTGCATTTCACCTGATCCATCCACCACAATTATTACATTTGCAGATGATATCACCATAATGGATCTAATTACAGGTGGAGATGAATCAGCCTATAGGGAGGAGGTTCAAAAAGTCTCCACATGGCGCCTAGAGAACAACTTGAACCTAAATATCAGCAAGACAAAGGAGATGGTGTTGGACTTTCGGAGGTAGAGAGAGGAACTAGCCCTGTTGTATATCAGGGGTGTGTGTGTGGAGAGAGTCTCTTCCTTTAAATTTAGTGAAGACCTCACTTGGAAAATCAATACAACCCAGGTGGTTAGAAAGGCCCAACAGAGACTCCATTTCTTCAGGGCCCTGTGAAAGAATAATATCAAACACAAATTCTACTCCTTCTACAGGGCCACAATAGAAAGTGTCCTTTCATACTGTATAACAGCGTGGTATGCTGGTTTGACCCACGGACAGGAAGTCCCTACAGAGGGTGGCAAATACAGCACATGACATTATGGGCTGTCCTCAGAGTTCGCTAGATGACATTGTGGGAGACCACTGCTTCAGGAGAGCGAGGAAAATTCTTAGGGACGACTCACACCCTGGCCAGCACTTCTTTAATGTCCTACCTTCGGGCAGGAGATACAGAAGTATAGTCAGCCACACCAACAGGTTAAAGAACCGTTTTCATCCGTGGGCTATTGGGCTGCTGAATGGAAAATAAAAAGTGGTGTAACTGACTTTTGACAAGCACACAGAGCGTGAACATGACTGAGTGTATATGGGGGGGGGGTCGTTTAATTTCACTGCACACAGGTGGTGTAGTGACAATAAAGGTTTATTTATTATGTTTATTTTTATTATTATTCACCAGCAGCCTAAGGTTCCTTTGTCTTGTCTCTCTTTGTTATGTCCTTTTTATTTGTCTCTGTGTTCTGGGAGACTGGGGGGATGAGAGCTGGTCACAGGAGGAGAGGGGGATTCCCTGGTGTCTTCAGCAACCTGCTTCTACTCAGCCCCTTGATCCCCCTATTCTGCCTTGAGTCAGAACTGTGCGCCTCCACAGTCTCTTCCTGCTCACTAAACCATGTTGCTTCTTCAGCTTCTGACACATCCTCCTCCCAATCTTCTGCCTCTAACCACTCATTGTAGTCCCATCACCCAATCCACCGGCTCTGAGCCTTCTTCCCCTTGGGGGTTCCTAAGCTGGTGCTTCTCATCACTTTGCTGCATCCATCTCTGCTTAATGATAGGGCTGGCCCAGCTGCTCTAGAGGGTTGGAGGATGCTGTGAAACAACGTGGGAGTTTGCTTGGCTAAAAATGGTCCCCACCCTACTTTCATTCATGAAAGTCTGCAGTGAACTCATATTGATCATAGACGGGCAGTGTTGGATCCAACTCATAATAAATGAAATAGTACTAGTGGTAATAAGTTGAAGAGGTATATATTATGATTATTTTCTTTCTCTCCAGACTTCAAGTAAACCGTGGAGGCTTGGAATCCTAAATGCAATACTGGTATGGAGTTTCAGCTCTACCACCATGGTTGAAAACAGCAAGAGCAAAAAAGTAAGATATTAAATAAACACCAGCCAACACGAACAATTAGGGTATGTTATGATAATTAAATGAAATAACAGTAAACTAAAGTATTAAAAAAGTGACATATTATGAAAACTAAATGCATGTGGTCAAGGAGTATGGTAGCTTTGAAAAAAATATTATAGGCAAGTACACACATTTTTTCATCTTTGGGAAATTATTTGTCAGATGGGTGGAAAGAGAATGAAGTTATCCAACTGATTCCTTGTGACCTGAGCAGCAAAGTGGAAAAGTTGATGATGATGCAGTCATATGATGGAAAGAGATCTGAAGTATGGTTGTGAAGAGTGTATAATGCCTAATGGTTGTAAGGAACTGTTTGAAGCAACAAATAAAACTGAAGAAAGGATACATGGAATAGTTAGTTTTGGGAGCTGGGCACTTGAGCATCTGGATCAGAGTCTGTAATGCAAGCTAGCCAATGTGCTGTCCTTCAGGTGTTGGTGGAAAACGCTCATCATCCCTTGCCATTAGTCATGCTGACTGGTGCTAATGGGAACCACAGTATGGCATTTCATGTTAGCTACTCCTACTATTTTCTTTTCTGACTTTAAATTGGTTGATTGACGAAATTCTTCTTCCCTCCAAAAGCACAAGGAATTCTGTGTACTTACAAGGGGATTTTCATAGCACATAATGGATACCCATGAATTTACTCATTTAATTTGACTGAGCTGATTGAAACCAAACTATTATAAATGCAACTTTCTTGCATTTCTTTGCTGCATTTATGACCCAATAATAATAAATCATAACATAATAATAAAGGGAATCCTAATTGGAATACATCAGTTCTCTCTCTAAATGGGAACTGGTTGACCCACACTCAGATTATAGAAGTTGTTTGAAGGTGTCACAACTACATTTGGATTTTTAAAATTATTGCACTTTTGTAGCACTGTTGAAAAAGTCTTAAATCTCCAATTAAATGGGCTTATGGCAAAAAAATCAGCTTCTTATCTGAATTCTAATATATCATTGCTAGTAAAAAATATTGATACCTGTAACTATGTAACACTGTAGTCTCAAGAGAGAAATATATGCAAAATTAAAATGTGCAACATATTTTATTTGATTTACTATGAATTCTCCCATGTATTTCCAGGTGGCAAAAACTGGCATTTTTGAGGTTTTCCAAGAATAAACCCTTTATGTCTGATTAAAATGCAGATGAGCTTCATAAACCACAGTAATTTGAAGGGACTGATTTACTGATGCAGTCGCCTTCCATCTGCTTCAGGTGTGAAGCTGGAAAGAATTTGTTACGATAAACTAAAATTAATTTGGATTTAGAATCCATTTCCTTAAGATGAACATTTTACACTGAACATTCCACTAACCCTAAACTTATGGTTCTGCTAGCGCTATAGTTAGAGGTTTTGTAATGTGCCTTTCATATTGTTACCATGTTCATGGTGGGATCTTGATGCATCATCATATTACATATTCTGGATCAATTAATCCAGAGATATAGAATCTGAGACCCCCCCAATGTTGTCTGAGATGCCCATCAACTCCAACTGGCATGGCCAGTTGAGCAGGGATGATGGGAACTGAAGTCCAAGAACATCTGCAGGCCCACAGGTTCCTCATTCCTAATCTAATCCATCTCTTCTAAGTGGATCATGAGTTGGACCTTCCAATATAGGAGAGAGGTGCAAGATAGCAGCAGTTCTAAATCAACCACTCAATCAGAAGAGCAGGTAATGTTGGACCAGAGCAACAGCGTGGGACCTTGAACAGCTCCAAGCTGACAAGGTCTGGAGCCCAAGTGAACCTTTTTATAGATCATCCCCAACCTTGACTATGATCGTTTATTGCAGTTATTAGTCTTTCTTCTAACAAAACGTAACCCAAAGCAACTTACAAAATACTACAAAGATTAAAACCAGTATAAAACCAAAACAAAATGGAAAAAAATTACATCTAACACAGTCCACCCACTGAAAAGAGACCACAAATACCTAAAGCTCTCCAAATTAAATGCTGAAAGTCTCAGTAGAAAGAAATGTTTTTGCCTGACACCTAAACGAAGATAGCGATGATTCCAGATGTGCCTCCTTGAGGAGATAATTCCTTAAGTGGGGAGCCACCATTGAAAAGGCCTCAATGTCACCACTCCTTCCATGGGGGCTTGCAGAGAAGGGCCTGAGGTGATGAATGGGTTTAGTTTATGTGGGGAGAGATGGTTCTTGGGCTATATTGACTGCCTACTCTGTGGTGGATAAAGATGTTTGAAGAATAATCTTTGTGTCTAGAGACCATTGCACTACATAGTTTTGCCTAAATTGGCGCATTGTTGTTATCAGATGGTGTATCATAGAACAGAGCTATGAATCAGGAAGTTCCTTGTTCATATATTGCCTCTCTCATGAGCTCTCTAAGGCCATATTCACACCATACATTTAAAGCACTATGCCACTTGAAACAGTCATGGCTTCTCCCAAATAATTCTAGGAACTGTTGTTTGTTAAGGGTGCCTTGTCATGGAGATGCTGGTATTTCTAGTGGTGAATTTGCTTCATGTAAGAGGGTTCTGTTAGCATAAATTGTGGCACCACATTTTAGCCAGTGATTCTCAGGAATGGCTGAGAAGACAAAGGGTTTAAGTGAGGAGGTATGGCAGCAACAATTTGAGGCCAAAGTTTTATGAGTGAAAGCGGTTTCTGAAAAGGCAACCCAGCACTGGATACAACCGTAATAAGGACATAAATAAAATAAATGGGGGGAATAGTCAGTGTCTCATTGAGGATCACTTAAAATGACCAAGTTTAACAGATTTGCTGAGGCAAAATTACTAGTAGGCAGAGATAAAAAAGAAGATTGCAGGAGTCAAGGGGATCAGTGAGTGTATTTTTTAAAAAGTCTTGGAACTTGTGTATAGAGCAAAGGTAAAAGTAAAGCAGTTTGAAAACATACCATTCACTCCTGCTTTATGTATGCAAGTTGGATTGATGAACATAAAAGGCCAATTTCCCACTTAAATAAGTAGCAGAATAGTTATTTTGTAATTTTCCCTTTTGAGGTAGAGAAGCATGAGAGAAATCTTCCTGTTTCACCTATTGCTTTGAAAGTAAAACATTCAGTACGTAAAGCTAAACAGAGCTGGCTTTGAAAGCGGGTATGGGATTAGCAGAGATGTTGACGTTGAGAAATTAAGTTCAGTTACTCAACGGCAGGGAACTTTGCTCAATGAAGGGAGAAAAAAGCACTGCTCAGCTTGCAAACAGCCATATTACCTTTTCAAATGGGTGGCTGCCAGCAATAGCTTTCTTTATTACCTTTCTTATTGAGGAAAGCCATTGAATATTTCATTCACTCTCTCTTCTGTTGATGTTTTGATAGCTTGAATGCTGCTGTATGGCGAACTCATTTCCTGGGAATGTATATTTGTAACAAAGGTCTGATAGGTACATAATCCACTGGGTTCTTCATTCTTTCCTCTCAAGAGTTTCTCATTGCTTTGCTTAAGGTTATAACTTGAGCTCAGATTGCTGCTG
Organism: Podarcis vaucheri; assembly: GCF_965113315.1. Classification (NCBI taxonomy): domain Eukaryota; kingdom Metazoa; phylum Chordata; class Lepidosauria; order Squamata; family Lacertidae; genus Podarcis; species Podarcis vaucheri. Next base: position 36,392,942 of record NC_138748.1, on the reverse strand, counting down.
TTGGCATCCATCTGTCTCAAGAGAAAATGAAGTGCATCTCTGGGGATGAAGTCAAGTCGTGTAGAGTCCTCTCTGGGGCGCAAGTCTGGGAAATGGATATGGAGGTCCTGGGCTGCCCAGATGGCAAGAACCCATTCTTGGCATCAATGATGTGGTCCAAAGGAAAGCATAGCAATACATTTGGCACCATGTTGGCTGCAGGAGTTGCCAGAAGGAGGTGCAAGGGACCATCCACTGTGGATTCTACTCTGGATTTGTGTAGGCTTTACTCCTTAACCTTTTTTCTCCCAAAGCTGTCCCACAAGGCAGCTCAGGAATATAGCAGACATTTTCTTGCAGGCAGTTATTCATAAATACAAAAAATGATTTCTTGTTAGTATATATGTTTGATGAAAGGCAATAATATGACCAATAGTAGGGAAAGAGATTAAGAAATAGTAAAGTGCTATGAAACTGATGGGGAAGCAAATAAGACCTCTTGATTATTTCTTTTGCCCTTTCATATTATAGTAAATTCTAGTGATGCACATGGACCCAAAGTTTTTCCTTTTATTTGTATCTGTGGTTTTCTTTCAAAGAAAAATCCAAATCACCCTTGGATATTTTTTCAGGATCTTCTTCATAAGCATAAGAATAATAAACAAATGTTTAAACCTCTCCCTAACTTAAAGCCATTGAAGTGGTTTACATATTAAACAGAATAAAACATAGAAGCGCAAGCTCTAAGATTGATTAAAATCAATTTAACAAACTCTAAAATGATAAAATCATCCATACAGATTCTAAATACTACAAAACAATTTCATCAGATGTAAAATGGGTAAAAGTACCTGTTGCTGGAGAGTATATAATCAGGGGATAACTATTGCCTTCCTGTCCTGCTTTTGGGCTTTGACGGTGGGAAGTAGGATGCTTGATCACATGGACCATTTGAACTATTCTTAAGTTCTTATCCTTCATATGAGGTTTTAAAGGGTAGCTTCTTACCTCAGATCTTTGGTAATTTCTGAACAATAAGTTACAATGTGTCACATTTCTGCACATGTCTTCTCCTTCTTGATTTTCCTTTGTGCGTGCAGAAAGGTATACAGGAGAAAAAGCTCACATCACGTGGCAGTAAGGTTGTACTCTTGCATCATGTGTACACTGCCCAAGCAGATGACTGATGTTGTAGCTTTGTTCATCACCTGTTTGAATGGATGAAAGCTGAGCATTCCACTCCCTGTGTCCCAACAGATGCCAAGTACTGTCAATCAATGAAGCAATTGTGTGTTCAGTGGAAGAGAACACTGTGTGTAGCAGCCGGCACAGAATTCTCTGTTGACTAAGAGGATCAGTATATCAGCACCATAGATTTCAGTGCCATTACCAGAGTAAACTATTATTTATGAGCTTAAGCTGAGGCATTATTTAAAAGGTGCAGTTATCTATAAGTACTGTATATTTAGTCATTATCCTTGAGAAAATAATTGGATGGAATTTGCTGCTGTACATTCAGTACACAATTAGCCACAAGATTAATCAAAAGAACACCTATTGTCTAAGTGTGTATTAAGAGATAAATCTTGTTGACATGCAGACTCTTACACATAGTGATACATGAAGGATTAAAGGTTCTGTGCATTGGATTTTAAATGGTAACACAACCAACTCCTATTGGAGGAGAGAGGCATGTGTTTATTTAACAACTATGTCACCACAAACTTTTTTAAAAATACCATTGACAAAAAATAAACAGAGGAACTTGGAGTGATGTAGAATTCATCTCTCTGCAGAATTCAGTCTGCTTTCTTAAAGCGTTAAGATTTTCCTCCCACAAAGTCTGTCATCTTCACTGGAGCATAGGAGCCAATGAAAATATTAAGCCTTTTTAAAAACATGTTGGTCTATGGAGGCAGGGAAAGTTGTCAAATGAGACCCAAAAGAATGTTCTAAAATATAAGTTTTATCCCACAGATATTTTAACAACCTATTACCCACTATCTGCACAAAAAGCTGATATGCAATCCAAGTAGGGGGTACCTCCTGTGGGAGCGGAATCCATAGTTTAACTATACGCTATGCAAAGAATAACTTTATTTTGTCTGTCCTGAATCTTTCATCAATCAGCTTCATCGTATATCAGTGAATTCTAGTGTTCCAGAGCTCCGGTGTAAAATTCAACCCTGTTATAATTAAGGTCTTAGAACTTTGATATATTTTAACAGGAGACTCTAACTGAAATTAACGGGACTCAAAGATATTTATCTTTTGGCTAAGGTAAAGGGTAAAGGTACCCCTGCCCATACGGACCAGTCTTGCCAGACTCTAGGGTTGTGCGCTCATCTCACTCTATAGGCCGGGAGCCAGCGCTGTCCGCAGACACTTCCGGGTCACGTGGCCAGCGTGACAAGCTGCATCTGGCGAGCCAGCGCAGCTCACGGAATGCCGTTTACCTTCCCGCTGGTAAGCGGTCCCTATTTATCTACTTGCACCTGGAGGTGCTTTCAAACTGCTAGGTTGGCAGGCGCTGGGACCGAACGACGGGAGTGCACCCCACCGCGGGGATTCGAACCGCCGACTATGCGATCGGCAAGTCCTAGGCGCTGAGGTTTTACCCACAGCGCCACCCGCGTCCCACATCTTTTGGCTGGATTGCATCAAATTGCATCAAATTATTTTAGAAACTTAGAATTTAAGCTGTTTTTTGCACAGGTCAGTTTCCTAACTTTGAATTATGTACTTATCTAAATCCTTCTTGTGTCATTTGTTATGTAAGTGGGCAGTTTAATTAAGGAGCCAATGTGTTGAAATGGCTGGAGTGCTGAACCTTGGGCCAATAAGTATCTGTCAGCCTACACTGCCTCACACGGTTGTTGTGGGGAGAAAATAAGGAGGGGAAGAAGCTGCCCTAAGCTCTTTGGAAGAAAGAGGGAATATAAATGTAATAAATAAATACAGATGTGAGATACAACAACAAATTCACCATAACTTTTGCGTGAGACAGTCCTGTCTTGCTTATATAACTATTGAAAGAATACTACAGACTCTATAGTCTGGCTTCATGGGTTAACTTCACAGGAAGGGAAGTTAAGTGTTGATCAAAAACAAGGAACGGAGTAATTTAGAACTACTATAAAGCACGGGTGGCGCTGTGGGTTAAACCACAGAGCCTAGGGCTTGCTGATCAGAAGGTCAGCGGTTCGAATCCCTGCAACGGGGTGAACTCCCCTTGCTCGGTCCCAGCTCCTGCCAACCTAGCAGTTCAAAAGCACCTCAAAGTGCAAATAGATAAATAGGTACAGCTGTGGTGGGAAGGTGAACGGCGTTTCCGTGCGCTGCTCTGGTTCGCCAGAAGCAACTTAGTCATGCTGGCAACGTGCCCCGGAAGCTGTATGCCGGCTTCCTCGGCCAATAAAGCGAGATGAGCGCCACAACCCCAGAGTCGTCTGTGACTGGACCTAATGGTCAGGGGTCCCTTTACCTTTATAAAGCACTATCCCATACATTTCTGCTCAGAGGTAAGTCCCATTGAGTTTGGTTGGGGTTACTCCCAGTTATATGGGTACAGGATTGTAGCTTTAGTAGTTTGGAACTACCAGAATAGGAATGAGAAACCTGTACTTCTCCAGATATTCTTGGTCTACAACTCCCAATATCCCTAGCCATTTGCCATGCTGGTTGAAGTTGTGGAGGACTGCAACATCTGGAGGTCTACAGGTCTCCCAGCCTTGATTTAAAAGGAAGAATAATACCGAGAAAGTGAATTGTTGTAACATTGTAAACACATTTGATACAGATATGAAATGAAAGCCCTTCTTGGGGGACAACTTTCCTGACACAATTTTTCTTTGCTTAGTCTAAGAAAGCACAAGATGCACTGCCTTATGCAAGAATGACATGAAGAGTATTGCCCTGTAGAATGTTTGCATTCATACTCAAAGCATGTCAGACTTAACAAAGTAAGCTGTTTTCCTAACACACAGCAAGTAATGTAGCAATTCAATAGCATAGAAATAGTTGAGATATAAGTGTTTTGACCATGTACATTCAAGAGCAAGTAGAATACATTCTCTTCTATAATGGGGATCACAGAGGTTACAACTTTACTAAGGCAGCATTAAAGTGATCTAGTTAATACATTTTGTTTCTTGAGGCCTTTAATACTAAGATGTCTTTTATTTGAGAGCTGAAATGGCTAGAGCATGGTGAAATGAGAGTTGATGCATTTCAAGGTCAATATCAGTAGGAAATCTAGCGCTCTCAAGTGAGTCATGCACATTTTGGGGTGAGAGAGGTACAATGCTTCTTTTTTTCTTTAGACAAATAGGAATATTTTTCTTATACTCAGGGTTGACTCACAACAAATGATTGATATCCTCCAACACAGGAAATTCTCATTATTCAAAAGTGTCTTTCACAAATATGGATCCTAGCTACTTTGGACGTGATATGGGCTTATGAAAGGACAGGTCACACCTGAAGCACTTGCAAGCTTTGGACTTGGTGCAAAATGCTCTTTAAAGGCAAAAAAAAAAAAAAGAAAAAGAAAAAAGAAAAAGAAAAAATCTGATACAAAGAGAATCAGGGAGTTTGTTTCATATGCATTTTCTCCATATCCCTTTTCAACTCATTGTGTGGTTGTAGTCAACAAATGATTACCCCTCTGTGTAGTTAGATGACACATATGAAAGTCAAGGAAGGGGTAAGCACTGGCGGGGGAAGAGGAGTGTGGGGGGAGTGCAATGCAATTTAGGTGGGGTGCCATAGCGGCTGCCCCCCCTGCCCGCACTGGGTGCCCTGCCCCCACAGGTGGTGTGCCACGCCCCCGGACATGCTCCAGCCCTTCTCTCCACCCCCCGGTGCCACAGCATGAAGCTCTGCCACAGGGGGTAAGATTTGGATACAAGCCAGGGCACTCAGAACAGCAAGCTAGAAATTGCAATAGCAACAGCTGGCTTTTAATCGTTCTGTAGCTAAAGGGTTATTCTAGCTCCAACCCCTGTGACAGAAGCTGTTGGCCCTTTGGGGGCTTGGAAGCCTTCTACTTTTCTGCCTGTTGGATTGTACAGCATAGTGCCTTCCTACACCAAGGAGGTTTCCAAGGTGCAGGGTCAGTGTTGCCACCTTGAAATGATGAGGATGTCTTGGAGTCTCCCTCCTGTGGGAGGCAGGCATTTCTGGGGTTATTTCCACACATGGCTGCTACCCCACAGTCTTCCCCATCCTCTGTCATCAGAGTTCAAGTCTGGTCTTGTCCTTGACTTCCATTGGGCATGCCTATTTTTTATTTTTATTTTTGGCTGTGTTCAGGTGACTATGCCATGGAACACAGGACCTAGGCTCAGGCACATTTGCATCAGAAGAGGAGCCCTGAGACATCAAACAAAAACCCTCTCCTTCGACCAACTTGGGAAACAGCCAAATATTTCTTACCCAGTGCCAGGGTAAAGCTCTTGAGCACTTGCAGTTACAAAACTTGGCAGGCATGCAGGCAATTAGGGGTGAACCCAGGGGGTTATTTCAGTGTAGAGATCCCATTGATGTTCATCGAATCCCAGCTTGGAAATGAACTTTGTAGCCTCAAAGGTGAGTGCTTGAAGCCCTCACACACTTACCTAGCTCAGATAAAAATTTGATCAAAATTGCTATTTTCCACTCACAGAAGAGTAACTTCCAGCCCCAAAACACACTTCCATTCCCATCCCCTTTTAATAAGTGTATCAGTATAGGCTATGAATGCATTTGAGGAGCAACAAGTGCCCTTCTAATATCTCCCATTCTCCCATTCCACCCCCCTGAAAAACCCAGTTATTTTCAGCGTGAAATTGAGATGAGCTTTAGGAAACTCAAAGTATCTCTAGACCTGTGCCAGAAGTAGAGTTCATGTCCACCTTCCACCTCACTCCCACAATTCTTCCCCAGGTACTCAGCCTTTCAGCTTCCTGCCTTCATTTTACTGCTCCATCCTCAGAAGTAACAGGAAACCTACCGACTTCATCAGAGTGGACCCCTCAGAAATAGGGCAATTGAGAGCTGATATTCTGCGGTGAAACACAACCTTAAATGTGCATTGCCCTGTGGTGGTACAGTACCCTTCAGTATCAGTGTTGGGACAACACTCTAGGTTACAGGAACTCTGGTTTAAACACCACCCACATGATACATTTAAAGCACATGGCTTCTCCCAAGCAATCCTGAAAACTGTAATGTGTTAAAAGTTTAGAGAATTGTGACTCCTTGAGAGCTAAACTGGTATAGATGTGACCTTTATCTTTCTTTTAGCTCCCAAAGTTAAGTATTTCACATTTTGATATAGGATTAACACTCCCCGCTTCTCGTTATTGGCTGCTTTCCGTGTTCTGCAACCCATCTTTGTTCAGCACTTCAGGTACTCAGTAGCATTCCTGCAGCGAGTCGGCAGTAGCTCCTACGCAGACTTCAGTCGCAAACAGGGAAAGATGCTGTATTGTAATGTTGGGCATAATTCAGTCAAAGTGAGGCAGTCATTAAGTCCCAAGAGACTGCAGCAAGTGCTTGAATCTTTCCCACTGAAATCAGTTAAACTCTCAAGTGCTTATACTGTAACCATTCAGCCTTTTCATCTATCCCAGGATTGTTTCAAACAATGGCTTGGGGCGGAGGAGTTGGGGGGAGAGAGGGGGGTGAGGTAGAATTGTGTGTGAAATGGAGTAAACAGAATTTATCCCAAACTATGCATCCACTTTGCTAAGGTTTAATGATGCAGGGAGAATTTGTTTTTCAACATGTAAATTGAGCTTTCCTAAAGGAAAGGCATTTGTTCATTTTTTGTATGATGTATAGCACAATGCATTGTGTGTGTGTGTGTGTGTGTGTGTGTGTGTGTGTGTATTCTTCCCCTCGCTACTTCTGTTCCTCTTGCACAAAGCTTTGTTCTAGTTTCTCTTTGTGTCTGTCATGGTTACTATCTCCCGACTGTATTTTTTTATGTCTAGTGTCTGCTGTCATTAGAAGGATTTACTTGAATAAATCTTTACCTCCCTAATAAATCTGCAAATATGAAATTAACAAGAAGCAGGCTGGTTTTTCAGTCTCTCATACGTACTTGTAATTGTGCATGCAGCATCCATTATTCCTTACTGCAGTGACAAATCTATATGGTTGATAATTCATTATTTTCTGAGTTGGCTCCCTGTTCACTTATTCATCTCAGAGAAATATTTCTTTCTGCCTACTTAAATGCTCAGGAAAAAAAGAACTTCAAACTTCTGAGAATACAATATATGCCCTTGATGAGGGTGTCTCTGTGAAACAAGGTTTGAATTTTTAGGTATTATATTGATGGAAAATTGGGAATGGGGAAAAATAGAAAGGGCTGTTTGAAAAATAGTAACGCCTTCTACATTTCCATGGCAGTAAATTCCACTGAATTTCAGTGTCACTTGTAAAATCCAACTAGATTAGGATTGCGGTTTGGGAGTCCAATGAGCTTTAGGTGCAGCAGTGTAAGGAAAGTCTTCCCCCACTTACAGATCTTATATCTAGCAATGCTGGAACAACCCAATTTTTTGCTTATTAAAAGGCTCGGGGGGTGTCTTGCATACGGTATATGTCTAAAAAAGATCCAGTTTAAATAAGGTGAGACTCATTGGATTGCAAGAGAGGCAATAGAGAGTGGGAAGGACTATACAGAAGCATAGTGAAGGAAACTTTAAACGACATATTCCATATTTATGGCAGAGTTTATTTGCATCTCCAGAGATTTTGAGAATGCTAGTTGTGACTCAGTAATTAAGGCTGACTTCCATTTTATATTTCTGACCTGGTATAAGGCAGTTTCCGATGTCCAGGGTGTCCAAAACACTCAGGAGCTGATGTGAAATTCAGATAACAATAGCAATATATTTATTGGTATTTCTGGAACATTTGAGAGTGCCAGGTGTGACTCATTAATTAGCAGTATGGCTTGAGACAAGCCTGTTGTTGTTTAGTCATTTAGTCGTGTCCGACTCTTTGGGACCCCATGGACCAGAGCACACCAGGCACTTCTGTCTTCCACTGCCTCTTGCAGTTTGGTCAAACTCATGCTGGTAGCTTCAAAAACACTGTCCAACCATCTCGTCCTCTGTCATCCCCTTCTCCTTGTGCCCTCAATCTTTCCCAACATCAGGGTCTTTTCCAGGGAGTCTTCTCTTCTCATGAGGTAGGCAAAATATTGGAGCCTCAGCTTCAGGATCTGTCCTTCCAGTGAGCACCCAGGGCTGATTTCCTTCAAAATGGTAGGTTTGATCTTCTTGCAGTCCATGGGACTCTCAAGAGTCTCCTCCAGCACCATAATTCAAAAGCATCAATTCTTCGGCGATCAGCCTTTTTTATGGTCCAGCTCTCACTTGCATACATCACTACTGGGAAAACCATAGCTTTAACTACACAGACCTTTGTTGGCAAGGTGATGTCACTGCTTTTTAAAATGCTGTCTAGGTTTGTCATTGCTTTTCTCCCAAGAAGCAGGCGTCTTTTAATTTCGTGACTGCTGTCACCCTCTGCAGTGATCATGGAGCCCAAGAAAGTAAAATCTCCCACTGCCTCCTTCTCTTCTCCTTCTATTTGCCAGGAGGAGATGGGCCCAGTGGCCATGATCTTCGTTTTTTTGATGTTGAGCTTCAGACCATATTTTGCACTCTCCTCTTTCACCATCATTAAAAGGTTCTTTAATTCCGCTTCACTTTCTGCCATCAAAGTTGTGTCATCTGCATATCTGAGGTTGTTGATATTTCTTCCGGAAATCTTAATTCCGGCTTGGGATTCATCCAGCCCAGCCTTTCACATGATGAATTCTGTATATGTTAAATAAACAGGGAGACAATATACAGCCTTGTCGTACTCCTTTCCCAATTTTGAACCAATCAGTTGTTCCATATCCAGTTCTAACTGTAGCTTCTTGTCCCACATAGAGATTTCTCAGGAGACAGATGAGGTGATGAGGCACCATTTCTTTAAGAACTTGCCATAGTTTGCTGTGGTTGACACAGTCAAAGGCTTTTGCATAGCCAATGAAGCCGTATATTTGTAAAATTTGGGCAGGAAAGAAAGAGTAGTAGCACACACTTTTTGTATGTGTGGTAGTACTTCAACTCTGGAACTCTCTCTAAGCCCAGTTGCCTTAATGGGTGTTTTTTGCACAATTCCTGGATTTTTTCCTTTTCTAATGGGCTTTTAGAAGTATTTGTTATCTTTTAGCTGGCTTTAGTGGATGTTTCCTGTGAATGTTCTTATTTGATATTGATATGATGTTTAATGTGAGGATAGTCATTAAAAGATTGGGCTGTAAATGTATTAGAACAGGGACGAGGGGCCTACGAGCCTCCAAATGTTTCTGGATTCCAACTCTCAACATACCTGACCATTGGCCATGTTGTCTTGGGGTGAAAGCTGCTGGAGTCCACCAACATATAGAAGCTCATAGGTCTGTCTTAAAGCATAGACATTTGTGGCACTCTTTTCCAATCTCTCTCTCTTTCTCTAATGTTTATTGAGTTTCAGATCAAACACAAAAAACATACAAAAAACAAAATACAAACATAGTAGTGTATGCAGAATTCAAAAACATCAGTCAACCTTCCCCAGGCCCTTCTCCAGCATTGCATCTATGATAGATCCATATTACTTGGCTAAAACAGGAAGAAACAGATTAAAGTAAAGAAAGTAAAGAATCCATACACCTACCAGGTCTAAACCAGTCAAACATGTTTGTATTGGGTTTGAACTTATTTATGACCACTTCTCTCTTTTTTCCTTTCAACCTTCTGGCTGGGGAAATGACAGATTACATAATGGCAAATTATCATCTTTCTTATACTTGTGGATGTTCCTTATATGAGGAAATGACATTTCAATCAGGACATTACCCACTTAACAGTAAATACATATAACCCCCAACATTACCCCCACCACAATTCATTAAACACTTGCAGTTTTCTCCCTCCATCTCTCCATCTCCCTCCATCTCTCCCTGCAGATCCTTTAGTTCCGCTAGTATCTTCACTTTTGGCCCATCTTCTTCCAACAATTTCGTGCAGACTCTCAGCTCCGTACAGTCTGGAACTTAGCATTATGCTGAAATCATGCACTATGGCAGTTAATGGACTACTCTGTAGAAAGGGAGTGCATGTGCAAAACACAGATCTGGGAAATGTAAGAAATGTTGGGACATTTTGTTAAATAATGATTGCACCTGCCAAAGTGACAGACTGCCAAACCCCCGAAGGACATTTACCGTGCTAATGGATCCAATATTATGCCTACTATCATGCCAGGACCTTCTGTTCTTTATTTCACAGAGTGTCCTACTTAACATAGCCTCAGTTTGAATTACTCAATAATATCCTCCTACATTCTAAATTTCAGCATTTATTACCAGCAGTGCATTATGCCTGTAATGCATTATTTGATGGTTAATAAACAAAAACATAATGTAGCTGCCTTATCTGATTTGTCCACAAAATAAAATTATACATCTGTGTAACTAATACTTTCTAATAAAAAGAACTTGCTTTGCACATCATCTTTCTTAAATGAATAATTTGATTTATTTTAATGGCATAAAAGACATTACTGCTGAGGTTGGGGTGCTTATTCCCCAAAAAACCCTGTAATAATCTAAAACAGTTTATTCACAAAGGGTTTGTTTATGTATGTGTTTGCATTTCCTGATGCCTTATTAGTGACTCCAGTGGAAAGCTTCCAATGGATTAATTGCTTGATTTTCCACAAGTTCTTTATTTATCATCATTAACAGGCCTGTTGAAAGTGGGTTTTTTATGGTGTAATGTGTCATTTACAGAAAATTTCTCTCTGGCGCACTGACAAAAGGAGTATATTAGATGTTATGCTGTCTAATTACATGGCTTGATTCTAGCAATCATTTCCAATTTGTTGGTCTCAAGACACAGAAGGACACAAAGGCAGCCCACTGAAGACCAGGTCTTAAAACTCTTTCTAACGGTTATCTACTAAGGATAGGAAAAAATGGCAGGAAAGTCTCCCTTTGTAGCATTTCTTATAAGCTGAACCAAGCAGCACATATTGCTACTGTTTGATTGTGCCTAAAGCAAAATGCTAAAGCAACTGTGGAGGTTCCAGTTCAGAAAAGTCATTTGATAAGCTGAAGGAGATAAAAAAGAGTTTGAAAAGACTACAACATTTTTCTTGGAGTCCATGCATCCCTAAATAGAAATGCAATGAAAATGCAGTACCACCCAGAAACTGCAACATTTAGGCAGTGCTTTTTTGGGTGTGAAAAATGAGGTACTGGTCCTCATATATTGATCCTATGGGTCAGTGGCATAGCATGGGTTGCCGGTGCCCAGGGCAGGCAAGTCACCAATGTCAGCAGAGTGACTCCCCACCACCAGAGCCAAGCTGCACCGCCTGCCCACCTGTGCATGGGGGAGCCTGGCTAGCCAACACTGCCTTTGTTGGGTGAATCCTCCCAGATGCCCACAGAGAGGAGCACCAGGCCAGACAGCTTTGGGGTTGCCCCATTTCCACCTCCCTCCATCCACACTTACTTACTGTGGGCCTGGGTGACTCCCACTGCCATTTGGAGTGTTTGGCACACTGAGCGATGAGCAAGTAAGTGCTGGCTGGCCGAAGTGTAGCCTGGCGGAAGGGCAGCCCAACCTCAGGAATTCACCCTCAGGAGTGTAAAGAAGGCAGACGGGGCCCTCTACCTGGTGTGTGCAGAGCCTCTGCGGTTGCCGGCCTCTTCTGGAGACACAGCAAGGCCAGGCTGGGCTCTGGGGCTGGGTGACCCCTGGGGGCAGGCAGGAAGGGAAGGATGAGGAGCCGGCGATGGAGGTTTTTTAAGAGAGGTTGGGTGGACATCCGCCAGTGATCATTTAGCTATGATTCCTGCATTGCATGGGTTAGACTATATAACCCTTTTGGTCCCTTCCAACGCTACAATTCTATGATTCTTTGGTAAAGTACTAAGGGACTTCTGACGATGTGCCCTTACACATATGTCATCATGTGTAAGCACTTTTAGTTGTCTTGACATGGGGAGTATATCATACAGGAGTGCCAGCTCGCCCTCAGGATTGTTGGTGCCCACCACCACAACATGGACATGCAACATCACACGCCCACACCTGTATGTAGCACGTGTGACATGCAGGTATGTGTGTGTGTGATGTCACATGTCCATGTTGCTTAGGTCAGCACCTCTTCTTCCTACTCCTCTCTGCAGCCAGCCAGGGAGGCACCCTTTTCTGTGGGGAGGGGCACCGTCACTGCCTCTGGGTCCAAGCTCCTCCTCGCAGAAAAGTATGCCTTGCTGGCTGGCTGTGGAGGGTGGAGCTGAACTATTTCTCTCTTGGAGGCAGTGCTGCCGCCTGCTGGCTTTTCTCATTGATTTTGTGGGTGCCAGCCCCCACAATTATATTATTGCGGTTGCCCAAGCCCTCTGGAGTTGGCTCCTATGATATTTTATGAACCTGCTCTAAGGGATGCTGGATGTATTGGGCCAGGGACACTTGAGAAATTCCAATACAAACTGAATCCACACCTCCCAGAACAACAGTACAAATCTAACCATGTCTACTTAGAAGTAAATCCTATTCCATGAGCCTGGCTCTAAGATAAGTGTGATTTGCACTGAACTACAGGGGGCATTGGATTAGGACAAGGTGTCCCTCTCCTCAGTCCTGCCAAACTCAATCGGTGTCATCCTGCAAAAAGCCCCTAAACAGGTCATCCAGTGGGCAGAAAGGTGCCAAGCCAGCTCCAGTGCTGTCATGTACGTTGATAGGAAGTGTGATAAATATGTATTTAAATAATACTTAAATCAGAATTTTTTATCTGAATTTCTTTTTTTTAAATAAATCTGCAGCTTACCACGGAAACAGGATGCAACAGATTTATGACTGCATGTGTGAAACTCAGGTAGTCCAGAAACATGCTAATTTGTCTGTCTCCCATCATGACATAACTTGGAATGCACAACGTTGCATATTGTACATTATACATATTACCTGACAGAAATATGATAGTTATGGATCAATGTCAAAGTGTATCACAAGGAGAAACAAATATATTTTTTTAAAAAAGGAAGATTTGTGATAGCCCTGTTGGGAGAGCACGAGACTCTTAATCTCAGGGCTCTGGGTTTGAGTCCCACTTTGGGCAAAAGATTCTTGCATTGCAGGGGGTTGAACCAAATGACTCTTGTAGTCTCTTCCAACTCTGCAGTTCTATGGTTCTAAGATTCTATGATCTGGATATAAAAGCAGGAAAAAAGAAACAGAAAGGGGAGAAAAGGAGTAGTGGTTAAGAGCGGTGGACTCATAATCTGGGGAACCGGGTTCGCGTCTCCGCTCCTCCACATGCAGCTGCTGGGTGACCTTGGGCCAGTCACACTTCTCTGAAGTCTCTCAGCCCCACTCACCTCACAGAGTGTTTGTTGTGGGGGAGGAAGGGAAAGGAGAATGTTAGCCGCTTTGAGACTCCTTCGGGTAATGATAAAGTGGGATATCAAATCCAAACTCTTCTTCTTCTTCACAAGGGTAATTATTCCTATCTGTATAACCAATGAAAATGTTTCCCAGAACTTGGATTGTTGCTTGTTATACAAAAGTGACATAGACTGGAAGTCAAGTGGTTCATTCATCTATCCTTTCATGGACTTCTCACACAAATAAATGTGGTTGGGATCACTAGCCAAGAGTGCCTGTTTTGTAAAACAAATGCATTCTGTCATTCATCCTGTTTTAAGAAAACGGATCAAAAGCTGTGCGGCCCATTTGTTCAAAAACCATTACGACTTTACTTATTAAATTGCTAATTCATCTAACTAAACATCAGTCAGCGAGCTGTTTAACAAACAATTGGATCTGAAAAAAAATTATATACACAGCTCATAGATACATGTTGTTTCTGCAAATTAGTTCCCAATGAAAATGGATTGCTGAAGTGCCAAAATACTGACTATTTTATGGATTAAACCACATACCATGGCCCTATCTATATTTAGTCACATAGGCATGTGGGTATTCTGTCAAGTTTATTATCAGCTACTGCAACACAAGCTTGGCAGGGGCTTGGACTCGATGCTTGGCAGGGGGTTGGACTCGATGGCCCTTGTGGTCTCTTCCAACTCTCTGATTCTATGATTCTAAGCATTTAAGAGAACTGAAAGTTTTAAAGTAGATCAAGCAGTGATTAACCAGATGAGGGTAGATGTATCCTTGACAAGCTGAGGACTCCCTTCTGCTAGTGGCCTGGATCTGAAAGGTTGGCAGAGCTCATTCTGCCATGAGTGTCACTACCTATATCCTAAGTGTCAGGGACTGGGCAGAGGAAGAATGGTGGAGAACACCTCCCCAGCCTGACCCTTCCAGAGAAGAGGAAGACAACAGAATTACAACAGGGGTTTGAGGGCGGTCACAGCTCAGAGGCAGATGAGGTGAAAAGTTGGGAAATAGTGGGAGAGGAGGAGGAGAAAGAGGAAGCACCAGGGGGACAACAGCTGATGGATACAGTGTCTTTCAAAAGACTCCAGACCCCGCCCCCTCCCAGAAGCCAGAAAGCAAAGAACTTGACAGAGGGCATGTAGCAGCACCTGTAGAGGAGATGATGCTGATGACAAATGAGGAAGTAGGAAAGAAGAGGGGTGGAGAGTCACTCAGGACAACGCCATTGTCCAAGAGGCTGTGTTCCAAAGTCTGTCTCTGTAAATACCAAATAAAAAGTGGATGGTAAGGAACTTTTCCTTGTCTTTGTACGTTCCTGGACAACTGGCCATGGGAGTTGTTTGCAGGTGCCTTGACACTAAGTAAGTGGGCCCCAACATCCCAAGGACAAACCCCGAGAGACGCTGCATATTCAAAGAACTTCTGTGAGGTGGTAGCTCGTGAGGGGTACCATCCCGGTGTATTGAAAATGTGCTGTGCCAGCGTGATCAGGCTGAAAGGCCAAAAAGGTGTGCATGCCATGCAGCAGCCTGTAGTCAGACACTGAGAATGCCCAAAGGTAGATTTATGAAACCAGAGAAGAAGAGGAGTTTGGATTTGATATCCCACTTTTCACTCCCCTTCAGGAGTCTCAAAGCAGCTAACATTCTCCTTTCCCTTCCTCCCCCACAACAAACACTCTGTGAGATGAGTGGGGCTGAGAGACTTCAAAGAAGTGTGACTGGCCCAAGGTCACCCAGCAGCTGCATGTGGAGGAGCGGAGACGCGAACCCGGTTCCCCAGATTACGAGACTACCGCTCTTAACCACTACACCACACTGGTGAGTTTAGTGTGACCAGTTCCTCCACATTGGGCGACAAGCCTAGGTGGTGCCATGGTGCATCACAGCTATGGCATAATGAATAGAGCAGAAGGGAAGCTGTGAGGTGGGGGCACACTAAATTTTGTCCTCACACAAGGTGCTGCTGAAATTGGAAAGACCAAAGTTCACTCTTGATGAGCCACCTTCTCCGGAATGTCCCTATTTTCCCTGCAAGTGCCTCTGTTGCTGAAGTTGGGGAAGAGAATGAGCCAGCACTTGTCACAAGCAGTGGTGGTGGTGGTGGTGGTAACTGTGCCTGCAAGAGAGGATCCCATGGCCTCTCCGCGGCTGTTTCTTCCAGCTTCTTCCCTTGGGCAGCTTGTAGTGACTGCTGGAGAGCAGGCAAGGAGGAGAGACTGAAGCCACCAAGGCTCAGCCTCATGTGATATGCTGGCTCTGAGGGGCAGACAGAGGGCAGGGCCACCCTGGGAGGGAAGAAAGGGGGAACAGAGCAGAGCACAAGGAGTTCCAATTATTATTATTATTATTTATTTTAATGTTTTGGCTGTCTGTGTCTGATCTTGTGCCTTTCTAACATTTATTTATATGTGCGTACTTTTTTTCCTTTTTGTAAATCTACCAAAAAATAAAGTAAAATAAAATAAGGATTCTCAGGAAAGTGGAAGGTGTGTGTGCTGTGTCCCGTTGGTATAGTGGTGACAGAACTTGCCCTTCTTCTGATAGAAAATGCTCTGCAGGTGGTAGGGGACAAACATGGGGGGTCAAGGAAGGTCAGTTGAGGGTAGGGGAGTGAGAAATGTCACTATTTTCACCTGAGGAATGTTGGAAGGTATGCACAAGGAGAGAAAAGGATGGGGAAGTTCCATTGCACAGCTAAAATTCCTTGTCCTAGCAGAACTGCTTAGATACTCAAAATAAAAATAAAAAATAAAAAATTGTCCAGTAGCACCATAGAGACCAACAAAGTTTGTTTTGGGTATAAGCTCTTGCGTGCATGCACACTTCCAGAACAAACTTAGCTGGTCTCTAAGGTGCTACTGAATATTTTTATATATATTTTTTTATTTCGACTGCGCCAGACCAACTCAGCTACCTACCTGCTTAGATACTGTCCACAGTTCCAGCCTGGCTGCTGACGACTTACCTTCCATTTAGTTCAGTTTTATTTTGCACTCTTACAATGGTCGATTTTAATAATCACCCATATATGATTTATGGTGTTTGGTATAAAGGGAAAACTATGTATTCTTTCTTTGTGGCAATATTCAAATTGATACAGAAGAGAGAGAAAATACCCTTTAGTGCATAGAAGTTAATTTACCATCAAGCATTGCAACATAATTTATTTGGATTAGGAAAACAAATGCAGGATTATTGAACTGATAGCACTGGAAATGCACACATGCTGCTGTGTGTTTCTAGAAAACACACAATGGATTCAGCTGTCAGTGTGAAAAATTCAGCAGGATTATCTGTTTATGATGAGGAGCGCCTGCTTATGATTCCCACCATTAAATTCATGCCAAGGTTGTCATATATGGCAATCCATCCTTTTGATAGCACAGATTCATGCTTCGTATCACAGTGGCCAAGCCCCTAACTCCATAACCATCTGATAAACTGCAGTGTTGTGTCTTTCAAAAACTATACACATCAGAATTGTCTGATGCTGAACAGAATGAAGGGATTGTGAGCTCTGTTACCTTGGAAGCATCAAATGGCATTCTCTCCACTAAGAATGTACCATAGGCCAAGTTCACATTATTTATTATTAGCTCATATTCTTAGTTTTCCACTGCCATGTATGTGTACAGTGTCATCCACTGTATTCTCTTTGGTGAGGGACTGTTTACATCTTAGCCTACAGCTAAGTTAGAGGAAAAACCACTGGGCCACTGTGACCAATTTGAGAAGCACATTGTGCTCACTTGGTGCTGGTGGTATTTGATGCCTCACTAAGGGGCATGGCAAGACTCTTTAGGAAGGATTTGCAACTGAGTTGGCTCTGGTTGATCTGGTTACATTAAATTCTTGGGTGAGACAGCTGGGGGATTTGGGATGTGTTGTCCCCAGTTATGCGGGCAATACTCAACTTTATCTGTCCATTTAGGACAACAGTGAAGGTCCTGAACTAACATCTGAGGTCAGCTATGGCATGGGTGTAGGTGAGAAAGCTGAAGTTTAATTCACATAAGACAATTGGCGTTGCTAGTTGAGAACCAGGTGATCTGCAGTCAGGCAAACAGAGCATTTTGAGAATCAGCATCAAGCTTCTCAAAACTTGGACAGACAACCTTGGGGGACTGCAAGACCAATCTGGCTCAGGGTCTGAGTCTGTTTATATGGCACCACATGGTACTCGCACCATGACACAAAAATGGATTGTTAACAATAGAGTTTGACAAAGCGTGGCTTGTGTGATACTTTGGTGCTTAAAATGCCGAGTGCTTTTGTACACAACAGCACTGGGACCTTCCCCCTCTATTGCAGGCAGATGGTATACCTGAGATCTGATGCTTATGGTAAAGAAGGTTCATTTGGGGAGAAAACTCAACAGCAATTCTGATGCTATTGCCTCAATTCCACTCCTCGGTCCTACTGAGGAGGTTGATCTACTTGTACATGGCGTTCCTTTCAGTATCTGGTTATGACCTGGCTGTTGGTGGGACCCTTGGTCCAGCTGGAGAGTGCTTATTGTTTCAGGAACACAGGATGAGGTATGGAAGTGTGCTTGTTGTTTCAGAGTTTTGGAGAGATAATGATTTGATCTACTGCCAGTTGGTTCTAGAGATGCTAAAAAGTTAACAATTTTCTATCTCAAAATACAGATCTGCCAGTCATGTATTGTGAAAAGTTATTTGATAGCTGAAAATCTATAACAAGATTTGCAGATTTACAGAGTAAATTAGTTTAAGTCAATTTCTCTCCCCCCCCCCACATGTCCTGGACACAAATGTCATCTCAAACAGAACCGAGCAAAGGGTGTGTGTTTTTAATGTTCCAGGGATTGGTATGCAGGCCTGTACGCTGCCATGGGAGAGACAGTCCCATGCGCTTGTCTAACTTAGAAGCTTCCCAACTCAAACTGACAGCTTGTGTAAGATCTTTTAACACAGTTAGCTTTCCACTTCACCACTCTCTTCTTGACCACTTATTGAGGGTTTCTTCCCCAAATTCCCACTATTAGGTACAAATTGAATGAACTTATTATGCAAAAATGCACAGGTTAATTTTAATAAATTTACAAATGAATGCCTGCTTTTTAGAAATTTAATTTAGGGTTTCTTTAAAAAATTAAAAAATAAAAGTGCAGTATATGAACTATGTTCATGTTGCCTACATCTACATGCATAATGTGCTTTTATAAAACTGATTTCATAGACTCTTTAAACATCCCCCCCCCCGAAGGATTTTGTATTGGCAGTGCCTCATAAATAATGTATGGGCCAAATTAAATAATTTAAAAGCAATTACAAGGAAGTATGCATTTACAGTTCTGAATGGTAGTAATTAATTGCTTCAAGTGTTTCAGAACAGTTAGTTCTATCGTTGTTTCATAAAAACACAGCCCACGCAGTATTAGATGGGACTAAAGTTTTCCCCTCCAGATTGAGGCCATAGTCAAACTATTATGCCAAATGAGAAATATGAATTAGTGAAGATGCCTAGAGATATATATATATATACCTGTTGCCATCCAGAGGTTATGAATGGCAGCTCGCATCAGGCAATACAACCATGTTGGGTGGGACTACTAGGAGTTGCTGTGCAAAGCATCAGGGGGTGGGGGAACAGGTTGGCAAAGGCTGATGCAAAGGGTTGAGGTAAAGTTAAAGGTAAAGGTAAAGGGACCCCTGACCATTAGGTCCAGTCGTGACTGACTCTGGGGTTGCTGCGCTCATCTCGCTTTATTGGCCAAGGGAGCCGGTGTACAGCTTCCAGGTCATGTGGCCAGCATGACTAAGCCGCTTCTGGTGAACCAGAGGAGCACACGGAAATGCCATTTACCTTCCCGCGGGAGAGGTACCTATTTATCTACTTGCACTTTGATGTGTTTTCGAACTGCTAGGTTGGCAGGAGCAGGGACCAAGCAATGGGAGCTCACTCCGTCACGGGGATTCGAACCGCTGACCTTCTGATCAGCAAGTCCTAGGCTTTGTGGTTTAACCCACAGCACCACCCACATCCCTTAAAGGGTTGAGAAATTCCATTAAATTCCCAGTCTTTCTCAGCCTTTCCAGATTGCTGAGAAACCACAAAATAGTAATTTTAAAAAATGACCATTAGCACAGTTCTTCTCCCAATCCATCTAGAATCAGAGCCTACACAACGTAAATGTGGAAGGATAGAAAGTTGCCTATAACAAATAACAAGGGGTTGTATCCAACAATTCTGCCCATGCAATGGGACTTCTGGCGCCTCTCCTACCCCTGTGCATACCCCATAACCTGCTCTGGAGGATCCCAAGCCCCCAGAGCGGGGGGGGGGGAGGAGGGATTGGAGGGAAGAGGAGAGGAAGAGGCAGTTCCACTGTGCACATGGAAATCTGATACATGAGTGGAGCAGCAGTGTACAGATATTTGCTCCCAGGGAGACATGCTTGTGGGATTTCTACCTCTGGGGCAAAAATGAAAGCGGAATTTTTGTCGAATGTGTGTGGGAATCGCTTTGAATTACACTTACTGTTGTGTGGAAAATTGAGTACTATTTGCTAGCAGATCAATTATGTAGTAGACTTTCAAATAATTTACTAATTAATATTGTGGATTGTTGTGACTTTAAAAGATATTTGTAGAGATCTCAAAGGTGGGAGAGTTTCTGAGAGTCTAGCTCGCTATGTTGGAAGCATTCATTCTGTTGCACTTAGCATATGGTCAGAAAAAGATCTCATTTATGTGAGAGAAGAAGAGGGAACAGCAGTTTGGAACTGGAAGATTGATATGTTTATTTCATAGCAGTATACTCTGAGAAAAGACTTTAATACAGTATATCAAACATTAATCTTGTTATATCACCGCTGACTTCATCTTCATGATTTCTGTGTAAGTCATGTTTACCATTGAAATGACATTCATCAGATTCATGTAAAAATTAAACATAACATGTCTTGAGGTTTTACCTAATTTATTCTGCAGCTTACTCTTGTTTCATTTTCAGAAGGAATGTTCATCTGTTTTTATAGCAGGTGAGAGATAAGGGTACTAATGATTTTAAAATTCCAACTCATGATAGGTTGCATACTCTCTATACCTATAAAGTGTATTCAAAGCACATCCCCCTCCATCAAAGAATTCTGGGCACTGTAGTTTGTTATGGGTTGCTTTGAATGTGCTTTAAATGTACAATGTGTTTACACAGCTGTAAGAGGGTTCACACACACCACACATGCATTGGAAACTGATATGCATGGTGACCATACTTCCATAATTCTACAGCATTTTGGTGCACAGTTCTACTAATAAGTCTATCATCTATCATCTATCTATCTATCTCTCTATCTATCTCTCTATCTA
Organism: Podarcis vaucheri; assembly: GCF_965113315.1. Classification (NCBI taxonomy): domain Eukaryota; kingdom Metazoa; phylum Chordata; class Lepidosauria; order Squamata; family Lacertidae; genus Podarcis; species Podarcis vaucheri. The sequence goes on along the minus strand of NC_138748.1, from coordinate 36,372,173 downwards.
TCCATCATCTATCTATCATCTATCTATCTATCATCTGCAGTGCTTTTTTCTGGGGGTACACAGGGGTACGCATATGCCTAAACATTTTGTGACTCTAAGTTTGGCCCCATTGAGGGGCAGTATTTCAATATGAGTAGGAAAATGAGAGTACTCCTAAACTTACTTTTTTTTGGGGGGGGAAGCACCGTATGTATGTAAATCCCAACTTCCATACTTCAACTTAGACCTCTTTTGCAGAACTGGGTAAGAGCAAAGAATATATATAAAGTACTCCTAAAATGTGTATAAATATAAAATCCATCTTAAATACCACCAAAAATTGCATCAGACTAAAGTTCTCAGTTTTGTAGAAATTTCTATCAGCTATGCACTACTCTGCATTGTAGCCATTGCAGGTCAGCTTACCCTCTCATCTACGTAGATCAGCCAAGTGTCAAATCATGTGTTACCCGAGGGGTCAACTTCTCAATATGATTATGGGGGTCCGATACAATGTTCTGACAATGTCTTCCTTGCAATATTGCAAGGAGTTCTCTGAACACTGAGGGGGCCTGGCCCCTTAAAAAAACATGGGGGGGATTGTCTGGACCCAAAGAAGCTGGCGCCTATGTGTGTTACAATCTCCTTGAGCTCTGAAGAAGAAGTAGGTCAAAACATTTTGGACCACTAGTATAAACTCATTTATTACTTGTCACATCAGACTGATGTTTGTGCATCAAATTGGTTAGATGAGAGCATATATCATTGCATTTTAGTAATTTTATCTTTATTTTTATTGGGGGATTATTATTATCATTATATATTGATTTACACCCAGACAGGAGCTCAAGGTAGCTTACAGATACAGCTAAAAACATAGAGGGGAAATCAATCATTTAAAAACAAGTAAACATTGATAGAGTGAAAAGTCTATATACTCTCTTAAAAACATACAGATAAATTTGAAAACTGACTTAAAGATTGCAGGAAGTGGTAAGCCCCCCTCCCCAGCCCCTTTATCAGTTTCTTTCTGGCTGAACACCAAGACCAGTTGTGCTTTGCAAAGTTTCTCTCCACCGCCTCATATTTCATTGCTAAACACTGGCTTGCCCTTCATAGAAACTGACATGTTATTTTCTTCTCAAATTATTTTTTACTTTGTTCTAGAAATTTTGGGAGCTGTCAATAGTGATGACACCCTTGGGCTTCATATCTCAAACAGTTGTTTTTTTGCTAAGGTGTTCGTGCGATCTGACGGCGGTTTCAAAGCACCATGGTGTTTGAATCTACCTCATTACCTACTCCAGGACTTTTATGTTTTCCCACCCTGCTATGACCTGAAGTTTTGTGTGTGGATGTCTCTTTAAACCTCTTTGCTATCAAAATACTTTGAGCCTTTGAGTTTTGTCTTTGTCTTGGGGTGCTGGTAAGCTATATCTATAAAACCAATGTAAGTACCAGGCATATCACAAGAAGTATCTTTGTAATATATGGTTAAGTATCCTTACACTGTATTACATGCAGCAAGATCTTCAGGGATATAATTTTGCAGTGAGTCAGACTCAAATGCTGAATTCCTTAAGTACATGCATTAATGAATGAATGAGAAAGTGATACTAGTTTGTGGACAGAGAGGAGGAAATTTACTTTTTAAAGTAGAATGAACGTAAGTAGAATGTCTTGCACAGTTGGGTCCCCTGTTTTATTTGGGTCCTACATAGGGTTCTATTTGTGTTCAAGCAGAAACAAGTGAAAACCCCATTGCAGACCTTTTTCATTCAATACAGAGAAAGTTGGAGGCAAAGCAGGTGGGGCAACATGCACAAAGGTGTTGGCTTGCATGTATGCCCTTGCCTCCTGTTCAAGGATGCAGCACTAGCATGTTCAGGCAAACACCTGAGCATGCCTTGGGTCAATGGCCAAAGTCCAGGCTTCATTTAGAGCTGCTTCACACATCCTTGTGTATCACTGAATACAACCAGCCAAGTGATCAATGTAGGAGAGTTTTTCTGTCTCTTTAAATGTGAAGTGTACTAATATAAAAAATGGTGCCTGGTTTTGCAATGTTTTATGGTTGCTGTTGCTCTGGCCCTACTAAATGATTCATTCTGTTGCTGTGAAGGGAAGAGCTGACTTCTAGCTATTGCTGCTACTTCTTCTTCCGGGAAGTATGTAGTTAATCTGACGTCAGTTTTAAGAATTAAATAATGTCCAGTTTCCAAGTTCTTGTAGCTTGGATTACATACATTAAATAACATTTTTTAGAGCTCTGCTTCTCAATGCAGCACGGAATGAGGGAGATCCAAACTTCTTTACGTAATAAAAGCCTTCTCTTTAGTCTAAATTCCCATTGGTTTGGTTGCTTCTTGAAGAAAACAATATTTGCATCTTATCAGATGTGAGCTGCTTTGATTTCATTGCACTCTTCTTCACCTCTGTTCACATTAAAGTAAACTATTCGTGTCACCTTTATTTCTACAGAAGAGCAATTTTGCTATGCAACACTTAATGGACTTAGGAACACTTTGTATTGGGAAAGCAAATAGCCCTAGTGAATCTAGAGATTTCCTTCATTGACTTATGTATCACTAATCAATAGCTTTCTGTATCATTTAGTACTTTGTGTATCAACATTATTAATGATACTACACAGGTCCTGGAATAACACTTGTTAATTAACTGTTTTCTTTCTCTGCTGACTGATTAAAGCACAGTACAGAACTATTGCAGTTTCAGAGTAAATTGGTTATTCTTTTGCAGTTTGCCTTTGGGATTTAATAAATGTTGAAATAAAAATGAGCATTTTCCTGTAAATATCAGGTTGCGAATACATTTGAAGTGTCTGTATTATTAATATAGTCTTCTTGCAAATTTTATAAGAAGCATGGAATCAAAAAAATCACAGAGTTGTAGAGTTGAAAGGGACCCTGGGGTCATTTCGTCTAACTCCCTGCAATGTTGGAATCTCAGCTAAAGCATTCATGACATATGGACATCCAACCCCTGCTTAAAAACCTCCAAGGAAGGAGAGTCCACCACCTTCTGAGGGAGAGTGTTCCATTGTTGAACAGCTCTTGTGGTCAGAAAGTTCTTCTTGATGTTTAGTCATCATCTCCTTTCTTGTATCTTGAAGCCGTTGGTTTGTGTCCTGCCCTCTGGAGCAGAAGAAAACAAGCTTACTCTATCCTTCATGTAACATCCCTTTGGATATTTGAAGGTGGCTATTATATCTTGTATCAGTCTCCTCTTTTCCAAGCTAAACATACCCTCAACTGTTCCTCATAAAGCTTGGTTTCCAGACCCTTGATCATCTTGGTTGCCCTCTTCTGCCAGGTTGCAACATGTTAATATCCTTCTTAAATTGTTGCACCCGGAACTGAACACGGTATTCCAGGTGTAGTCTGACCAAGGCAGAATATAGTGGTACTATTACTTCCCTTGACCTGGACATTATACTTCCGTTGATGCAGCCTAAAATAGAATTAGATTTTCTTTGCTGCTAGATCTAGATCTGCCCGTGCATACGTTCTCTCTTCCCTTCTCTCTTGTAGAGAATGAATGTTCCTACATGATGCTGGCTGCCATCTTCCTCCTGACAGGGGACAGCAAAAGAGAGTGAGAGTGCATTTTTTTTAAAAAAGGCAGAATAAGCACAACCCTCACTAATTCACCCTATGATAACTTGCCAACATTTTCCTTCACATTTTGCATCAAGGGATGGCCATTTCAGGCCAAGGAAAATTAACACACATGCCTATTTGCATGCATGATAAATATAGCTCACGAAACACATACATGCACATGCACACATACAATAATCTAAAGGACACCAACCAATCTACCATTCCCCCACCAAAAACACAGGTGTGGGAGTGGGGTGCATTGCAAGGGGGTGAGGGCTGTTGTATAATGTGTGTCTTGGGAGCTTGGGGTGTTGGACACTGGAATTTGGGAGTGTCACTTGAGGGAGAGACTTGCCACCTAGTTGCAGATGTCTTAGTCATGTCAATAAATGCAGTGAGAGAAGATGGGTTATAACATCAGCAAAGTTGGAATTTCAAGAAGAGCACATGGAGCTGCTTCCACGAGGTTGCGCTCCCATGCCTGAATTGCACATAAGAATAAGGGTGATGTTAGTTTAAGATTACGAATATCCCTGTTTGATAGATCTGTGAAACATTTTCTCCATGGGAACCAAACCTTCTGCCGAAAGAATCTTACCCTCCCTATGGAGCTGTCTTTCTGAAAACTATAGTTGGAACTATTCCTTTGTAAACTGTAGGACACAGACAGGGATAAAAAAAATACTATCCCACCTGTGTTGTTTTTATTTTCTCAGTTCTCTGCAGATTCCAAAGACAGATTCCGCACGGTGTCTTTTTCCATCTTCTCTGTGGAATGGAAAACGCTACTCATTAAAACACAGAACAAAATGAGTGACAGACTAAGCCTATGTGTGTAAGAGGTTGAAGTGTGTGTATGGAAGGAAGGGGGTTAGAGGTGGAAATATCTGTCAGTATCATTTCTCTCTGTTTCTCATTTTCCCAAGATTAAATTCAGTTCTCCAGGTTTCTGCAGCAATTGGATTATTATTATTTAATCCTTGTGAAAATTCTAGAGCACTTTAGTATGAATTTCTTCTGATAAACACCTTATTTCACAAGCACACATTTTTGCAAGCAATTTCTCCTAATTTGATGTATTTTGTATGTGATTTTCATTACTATATATCTTTTTTTATTCACATTTCCCCCTAAAATGTGCATTTTTGAAAACACAGAAAACTGCATCACAAAATTTGAATTAGAGCAGAATTTTAAGGACAGCTGTGTTTTGGTTCCCATATTGGTTTTGAAAGTGTGAATTTGATAAATTTGGCTTTAAATGAGAATCAAATTTCTCCCCTATCCCACATTAGTTTTCATCAGACTTAAGTGTCCCTGCACCCAATTCAGTGTTTTTTGTCAGTTTAGAAGAAAATGGCAATGCTACATCTAAGTCTAATACTCAGAATTCTCTACAATAGATGATAGAGGGAACAGTTGTAATTGTACAAATTGAATAACTTGATTCTTTCACTGCTTCGTTTCTACTAGAAGGAGGAGTTGATTATTGCTTCCTAAGCATTAACTGATGAAAAATCATTACAGATTCACAGAGTGAATATTAAATTATATAATCACATTGAGGGGTGCTACATTTCAGATCTCTAGTTAATAATTTCTGCTTGGAAGGAAAGAACACCTAATTGCGTCCAAAGTGTTTTAGTCCTAATAATTTCATACTAATGGTATGAAATTGTTCTACAGGCTTAAATCCTAATCCCCTCAGAATGACCTGGAATGAAAATGTACATCAGAGAGACATTAAAAATGCCTGTTCACAGCAAATCTGTTCAATTATTGTGATTGGTAGATATGGAAATCTGATATTATTATTCTTTGTACTGAATTTTACTGAGGATAAATGTAAGAGGCAGCTTACACACGGAAGACTAATGAGGTGTTAAGAGTCCTGAACTAGTAAATAGGCTGTATCATTAAGGTGTATATGAAAGATCATTTTTTAAAAAATCTCACAGCAAGTAGAAAGCAGATACATCTTCCTTAGTGGGGTTTTTTTTTTAACCGCCAGAAGCTTTTTGTTTTTGTCTTATTTTCTAAGTGCGTGGAAAAATTCAAAAAACGTCTCTCCTGCTCCTTAACACACACTTAAGGAAAATGTTTGAATTGGTAACATTTTGCTTGTTCTATTATTTTATCTTACCTAATTTAACTACAACTAACCAATGAGGTTGTTTTACATAACTGTGGCATTTAAAATTCTGGGGGAACCAGCATCATATAACCAACATGCTTAAGTCTAATTAATTAATTATGGGGTTATGACCATAGAGTAAGCTGTCCTGCAAAGCTTAGCTCACTTTGTGAGTTCAAAAACTTCCCTCCATCCCCAGCAAAGGAAGACCACAGGTTTGATAAGTTAAATTTTGTTTACTTACAAACTCTTCAAAGGTCAGGTTCATGTGCTTTTCCATACATCAGTCAGAAAAGATGCAGAGACAGTAAAACATAGCTTAGTTCCAACTCAAGGGAGGCTTGTTAGAGCCATGCAGTCTGAGCTGCAGCAACCTGCTCAGATCTCTTCACACGCTGAGCTTCTCTGGTAAACTGATGGGAACAAAGCCTTGATTGCCTAGTCGGCCCCAAAGGGAGCTAAGCCTTCTAGGAAAGCTTACTCAATGGTCTTAAACTTGTCATGCATTAATTAGACTTAAGCATGTTGGTTATAAGAGGCTGGGTATTCCACAGACTCCTTTGCAGGCAAATATAAATATTGCATGCGCAATTATTGAACCATCCAAAGTCCCATCTTAACTCGAAGGTTCTCTTGGTAGTGGCTTGTTCAGAGTATCAGCTGTCATTTCTTTGTTTTCACAATACACCAAACCTTCTCACTCTAATTGTGTTATTTCACCCCAACGTGTTTGGTTCTTGTATGGAACTTTGAGATAATCTAAAACAGCTTTAATTGTCCTTTATCAATCATATAGCTTTCTGCCCACACAACCCACAGTCCATAGTTGTTTGGTCAATCCAGACCAGCTATGTGCTCCGACTCTGTGGAAGACAAAGCCTAGGGCTGAAAGAAGCCAAGGAAGTAGTTGCATCAATGGTGACTGACTTTCTAAAGAGTAAATATGAGTCTGATCTCTTGCGAGACAATAACCACTACAGGTCAGCCATTGGAAAACTCCTGTACCTTACCATAACAACCAGACTTGACATAGCAGATGTAGTGGTAATCCTAAGCAGGAAAGTTAGCTCTCCCACTGAGAAGGATTGGACTGCTGAGAAAAGAGTTGCTAGATATGTAAAGGGAACCATGAACTGTAATTTTAAACTGCCAGCCGATTGCATTCTAAAACTACTAGGTTGCCTGGATGCTGTTTGGGCCAGAGACACAAAGCATTACAAATCAATGGAAATGGTCCTGTTTCCTGGGCCAGTTATAAACAAGGATCTGTAGCTTTGTCTCCCACAGACATGACACTTCCCCAACACATTAGATGCGACAGTAAATGTATTCAGGCAGCCAAGCTCTTATGCAGATTAAGGAAGGCAAGTCCGTACGGTGCTGCTTGTATTTTATTTTGTTGACAACCAAGGTGTGCTGAAGCCCTTTGCATATTGGGTGATTGTGGTGTGCTACAAACATAATCATCAAGCAAACTGAACTTCATTCATTTCAGGATTTTCTTGCAGATGTATGAAAATACACATTCTCAAACCAGAATTATGCCAAGATTGACCTTGCTTGCATTAATTTACTCCTGCAGCCATATGTTTTCAAAATTGCTTGTCAAACAATCTGCACATCAAATGGGGTTTTTTTAAACAGAAAATATATAGTGCAGCCTTTGTTCAAAGGTCTCACATGCGCATTTCATAGTTAACCAAACCTTTCCTTCACTCCTGAGAAGTGACTCTATACTGGGATGCATTTGCTCCAGCACAGAAAAATACACCGATATTAAATGTTTCCTTGTGAATCTTTTAATGAAACCTGCAAGCAGAGATGGTTTCAAAATCTACATTTATGCAATAACATTATTAGGACCAATCAAATGTCACAAAACAATGAAGAAGATTCATGGGCTCTTCAGAACTCTTCCAGTTCTGAATGTTCCAGCTGAACTCCAGCTGAACTCTTCCAGCTAGATGTTAAGCAAAAAAGTTGGGGCAGGGGAGAAAAAAAGCTGGTCTGTTGTTATAGCCACAAGGTATATGGAAGTCGTACTCAGCAGAGACCCATTAAGTGACTTAAATCCATTGATTCTGATGTGTCTATTCTGAATGTGACTAATGTCATACTCACCCTACATTGTCGTAAAATGAGATGTTCCAGACTTAGAATCATATAATTGTTCAGTAGGAAGGTACTCAAAGGGTTGTCAAGTCCAGACCCTGCAATGCAGCAGCAGCTGACTTCATTGGATTAGGCTCTGCTAGGAGAGACTGTTGATCCACAGATGCAAAGCCACTTCAGGGACACCTCAGGAGGGCGTAGGCTGGTATTCTGTTTTACTAAGAGCCTCCAGTACAGATCTTCTGCATGGAATGTGTGCTTACTGATGCTTTTCAATGGTGTGAACCTCTGACAATGAGCAAGGTGATGTAGGAAGCTTTCAAAAATGCTAACTTGTTGCTGTCTGTCTTGCCTCCAGTTTAGATTGGATTATTGATGGTTAGGATGATGTTTTTTAAACCAAAGGATGTTGTGGTTAACATTGTTTGGCTGCTCAAGCCACCAAATTATTTCAAACTCTGAGACGGGCTTTGGTGATGCTGTGACCTAGATAAAATTGCTGAAAAAGTGAGAAAAGCAAATGCAAGCATTAATTTGTACATTTAAATAAAGTGTGAATTGTGCAGTCAACTAGTGCTATTACTCTTTTCTTCTGAGGTACTGTGCAGCTTCCTCATTTTTAAGGCATTTGATCTGGCCAACATGTCTAAGCCCTGCAACGAATATTTGCAGTAGCAATACTGGTGCTTTTTCATTTAAGGATGCAAGCCAGACCCCCAACCTGATGCACCAGAGGGGGTGGTTTTGAATGGAATGGAGGTATCTGCCCAGCCCAAAACAGCTCAGCTCCACTGGCCTCTGCCTATGGAGTGATGTCAATATCCCTATTCTGGAGCAAAGGCCTCCATTCTACCCAATGAATTTGTTCCTGGGCAGAAGTACCACCAATGGGATACTCCCTGGTGGTAGCCCATGGAAAGCCCCAGAACAAGCTATTTTGGGGGTAGGAGGAAGAGGATCCAGCCCAATCTTGCCCCACTATTGTCACATATTGCCTTCTCCCCACTTCCCTCTGGATTGTATGAGTGACAGGTGGTGGGGCTGCAGATGTGCTGATGGTTATGCCACTCCATTGCACCCTGATGCTGCCCAACAAAGGTTAGGACTGCTCTGTAATTTTATTAGAACTTTCTTTAACTACTTAGCCAGACCTCGTTTTCTTCTTTTATTTTGTTACAACTCTGAGCAATATTTTGCTCCTCTTTGCCATTTCTCTAGAGAATAGGTGTTACAGAATCAGTGTAAGATGTTTTATTCGGCTCCCTGTGTCGGCTGATATTTATCGAAATTGTTTTTCCGTGCAAAAATAGAGGGAGAGAAATATTGGATGCATGACTAGAATGACTAGGAGCTGGAAGGACAAAGAGAGCTTTTCAAATGATTTGGTACAAACTGGACTGGACATGTGACCAGTTAAACTGGCCCTGATGTTCGTTTTTGGTGAGATTAGCATGAAGATTTGAAAGGCACATGCAGCACAATTAGAAACCTTCAGTGCAAGTGGGATCCCTTTTTTCACCAGTGTTTTTGATCACAGGGAGAGTTTCTAGACATGTTCTTAGAGTTTCTAAGCACATTCAGTTGAATAGACTTTTTTAAAAAAAACCTTCACCTGTTCATCATCCAATGAACTGAACTGAAGACCAGCCCATATGCCTCCTTCTATTGGGTGTGGGACTTGTGTGCACATTCCTGCCCCCTTCTTCTTCTTCTTCTTCTTCTTCTTCTTCTTCTTCTTCTTCTTCTTCAGCTATATACTATAGTAATCAGACATATTTGCTGTCTATCTGTGTAGCATTTGCATTTCTTTTTTTATTGATTTTTATAAATATTTTTTTGACAAAACATCCATCTTACCTATAATATATAAAGACCACTTGGCCATCTTGGCCTGAGACTTACTTCCTCCTCAACTAATGGTTTTCCTAATTATGCTCTGATATTGCATTTTGTTATTATTATTATTACCCTTAAATCCAAATCTTAAATACAACATTTAAACATCATATTGATAATAATTGACATTTGTATTTCTTAACTTAACTTTTCTTAGTAGGGTTTTGTCTTGATTACATTTGAGGTTTAACCCTGTTGAACTGAGTGACTTTCCTCTAGCTCAAAGATTCCCTTTTGTTACAAATATGCATATATTGAGTAGCACAGAGGAACACATTTACTCTTGGGCTGTGTGTTCAGGCTGGGAATTTGGAATTCACAAAACTATTAGTTTAGCATTTAAAAGAACATGACTGTGCCACTTCCCTTAGAAAGTTTGTTTTTGTCATATGGAGTACATTGTGCTCAAATATGCAAATCCCCAGGATTTAGTGCAGTCAGACCCTTCTCTTAACAGCTGTGATCTAAGAATTCTCTTTAATATATAACAATAAACGTTTCGACACGAGCTAATCTGGGCAATCAGTGGATTCATCCTCCATGCCATCCTTTGTCTTTTCATGCAACAAGGAAATCAATTTAGTCTCCCTGGATAAATGTGCATGTATCTGTAAACTTAGGCACTTAATTAATTCTAACCAATAGGGGAATGGCTTCATCTCCCTGCCCTATTTCCATTTACCAAAGAAACAGATTTAATTATTGCCCTGTACTCACCAGTGAATTGAGAAATAATTGTGGAGGTGGGAAGGGGAGGGAATTTGGGGTGTATAAGATTTATGCTGAAATATGAAACTGGGGGAGAGAAGCAAAGATAGCCTAGACTAATCAGTTTTAATGTGTCAAAGGTGTTCTACTTGTATAGGGATGTAGGAGAATTTCATCTGGTCTGCATTTTTAAGTGAACTGATGTAAATCACACCTCTTAGACTAATGCAAGGATTGGAATGCAGCTGTCATTTTGATTTTGCACTTCTTTGAATTTTGCAATACAGTTCTCAGCTCAAACAACATATCAAAATTTAAATAGGCTTTTTCTGATAACATAAGCGGGTGGCGCTGTGGGTAAAACGTCAGTGCCTAGAGCCTGCCGATCGCATGGTCGGCGGTTTGAATCCCCGCAGCAGGGTGAGCTCCCATTTTTCAGTCCCAGCTCCTGCCCACCTAGCAGTTCGAAAGCACTCTTAAGTGCAAGTAGATAAATAGGTACCGCTTTATAGCAGGAAGGTAAATGGTGTTTCTGTGTGCTGCGCTGGTGCTGGCTCGCCAGAGCAACTTTGTCACACTGGCCACATGACCTGGAAGTGTCTCCGGACAGCACTGGCCCCCAGCCTCTTAAGTGAGATGGGTGCACAACCCTAGAGTCGGACACGACTGGCCCGTATGGGCAGGGGCACCTTTACCTTTAAGTATTTCAAAATGATTTTTTAAAGTCACATATTATTTGTAGAAATGGGACAAGATGGGCTTCTTAATAAACACAAATGAATTTGGCAAGGATCAGAAATAGACTAATTCATCCATCCTTATATCTGTGTTTGATGTCATACTATTCCAAGACGCTTTTTCTAAAATAGGTCTTCACACTAAATTTAACACTATTAATCTGGAAATGATGGAGGTTTAATCTGCAAATGGTGGCACCTTGTCTGAGACTATACAGAGCCTCTGCCAGTAGTGTTGACATTACTGAAATAGATGGACCATTGGTCTGACATGGAACAATAAAGTTCCCTATGTTGTAACACATGTTGGTGGATGGGTGCTCTGTCAATATGTCTCCATAATGCAATCTGAATCATAATTTCCTTTCCTGTAAACTATCTATGTAAAGTTTACCCTGACCACACTGCTCTCAAGTTCCAAGCTTTATTTTTATAGTTCATTTTCACCAAATAGTTCTATATCTACAGCAGCTAAACTTTCTTTCAATATTTTGTTACATTACCAAGAATTAGAGTAAATTAATGTTCCCAGTAGTGATGTATGGAAGTGAGAGCTGGACCATAAAGAAGGCTGATCGCCAAAGAATTGAGGCTTTTGAATTATGGTGCTGGAGGAGACTCTTGATAGTCCCACGGACTGCAAGAAGATCAAAGCTCTCCATTCTTACGGAAATCAGCCCTGAGTGCTCACTGGAAGGACAGATCCTGAAGCTGAGGCTCCAATATTTTGCCTACCTCATGAGAAGAGAAGACCCCCTGGAAAAGACCCTGATGCTGGGAAAGATTGAGGGCACAAGGAGAAGGGGACGACAGAGGACGAGATGGTTGGGCAGTGTTCTCGAAGCTACAAACATGAGTTTGACCAAGCTGTTGGAGGCAGTGGAAGACAGGTGTGCTCTGGTCCATGGGGTCCTGAAGAGTCGGACACAACTAAATGACTAAACAGCAACAATGTTCCGTTGTCCATAATGCCCATGGAAAAATTCTGAAATCCTGTTTCCTTTTCTTTAGTCTGCACATCTTTTATGTATTAACAGATTTACAAAACATCCCAGATATTCATAACCCACCAGTCATTGAATCCATTTACTTGATATGTGTGTGCATATGGGCTTGAGAAAACCTGCAAGAAGAAAAAGAGAGTGAATTTTATGCTTTTGTAAAGTCATACGAAACCATATGCATCTGCTAATGCATTTCACTGTAGCACAAACTGCTTTTATAGAGAACTAAATGTCTGTTACGTTGGAAAATTCAGAAAATGTGGTTATTTTAAAGCCTGTATTAGTTTAAACTGAGCTTTTTGCCATCTGCTCTGGTTCCTAATTGTAAATGAGAAAGAACAGATTTCCCTGTTATAGCCATAAAAAGAAAGATGTAAATGATTTAAATACAGCTGTATATTAGGGTGCAATGCTGCATTCAGTGCGGATGTACGTGTTTTTTCTAGTACCATGATCTTCAAACTTTCTACATTTAGCAGATCAACCCTTCATATGAATAATTCCTGCACAATAAAAAGAGTGTCCTGGGGCACATTCAAAGCCACACACTCAATTTACAAGGGTGCTGGCCGGACCAGCTGGGCTTCACTTTCCCAAACTTGTGGAAGAACTGTCCAGACTGTGTGTGTGCTCAAATCTTGTCTTGTTCTGGCCATGCAGAGAAGCCCACAGAAAAAAGGCAGCTAGGTAGCTGCAGTACCTTGGACAGCTGCCAGTGAGTCGCTTGCTCCAAAAGGCTTGAGAGATCTAGAGTCTCTTAAAGGACCAATCCTCTGGTCTGCAGACAGGTAGTTCTCCTGTATTCTGTGGTGTTCCCTGAACCAATGGACTGGGGAGAGAAGACCCCGAGAGTGTCATGTTTCTGATTCTATGTGTCCTTGTATCTATGTAGCTGGTCAAATATTTGATCTTTTGATATCCAGCTGGTCAAATATGTGATTCTCTTCTTTGTGATTAAGCTGCTACAATGTACTCTTCTTGGGTGTGCATCTGAGAAGGCTCCATATGATGCAGCTGCCAGACTTGAATGCAACAAGCTCTCTTGTGCACATAAAACTGAATTTACTTCATCGGTTCCCAGATGGTTTGGGGGACCAATTTAAAGTACTGGCGTGTTGACCTTCAAAACACTAAATTGCAGGCCAACTTTATCAAGCAGGTAGGGATCACCTGTTATCCACCTGATGTCGCAATGATTTCAGGTGACCCAGTTTCTCTTTGCCTGTGTGGTTTGAAATCAAACCACTTCAGGCAAAGGCACAGTGCTTTGTACATACTAACAAACAGCTGATTGGTCATGCTTGGGAAACCTAGTGCCCTTGCGAGTGCCACCATTGTAATTGATGTTTGAAAAGGCACAGTGCTAAACAGTCTGAGAGCAGGATACCTTAAGGACCAACTGCTTCTGTCCAAATATACTCATACATTAAGAACCTCCTTGGAGGCCCCTCTCCATCTAACACTATCTGACACATGGAGGCTGGCTGTGGGAGCAGGACTTTCTCCATGGTGGCAACAAGGTTGTGAAATTCCCTCCATAGAGAGGTTTACGGCACTTTTAGGCATCAGACGAGGCATCACTTTTCTGAAATCCTTTGGGATGCTTTTTCTTTTCTTAATTGCTTCCATTGGTTTTGCTATTTAGCATTTTACTCTTATAGCACTATTTTTTATGTGTGTATTTTAATGTGGCTTAAATGTGTGTTGTTTTTAGAAAAATTGTAAGCCACTCTGAAGATTTTAATCAAAAGGCAAAGTATAAATCTTTTTAATAAGTGAAGTGAAGAAATAAATAGCTCAGAATCTAGATTATGCTTTGTATCTTCAGACTTATTTTTAATAAAATAATTTCATAGTTACTACTTGCTGTGGGGAAAAGAATACCTATGAATTCTTTGCAATCTTAACAAGGTTTCAGTGGCAGCAATATGTTTTTGATTTTACCAGAGACATCATATATCCTTCAGGGGGTGGAGAAAGTGTAGCGATTTCTGACAGCTTCATCACCAGCTATAGCCTCTGGAGTCTGAAAACTCTGTCCAGAAGTCTCTGTTATAGAATAAATTAACATACTATTTTCTTTGCCTTTGAAGCCTAGGCAAAAGTCTCACTAACTATGATTGAAAGGAACTTAAGTGTTCAAAATATAGAGACAGCTATATTCTCCTGAGCGTGACCCAAAATTGTATGGACAACAATTAGCCAGGAATAATTTTAACTTCCTGTCAAAAACATTCCCTCATTTTTACTCAAGTTTAAAGGAAGTAAGAGTGGGAATGAAACCAACCCACCCTTTCAAGAATGTGAACAGCAAACATCTTGGCAAGAACATTTTTGTTATCAGTTCAAAGGGAGTACACAAGGCTTTATATACCAGATGATGATGATGATGATGATGATGATGATGATTATTGAGTAAATGCAACTTGAGTACAAATGCATTGCAGGGGGTTGTACTTGATGGCCATCAGGGTCCCTTCCAATTCTACAATTCTATGATTCTAATTTTGGTGAGGTCTAGCTTAAGACACAAACATACTTTTTGAGAGGTTGCCTAGAACCCTTTCCCTTCTTAGCTTTAATTCCAGTGTTGCTGTCTCTCACACACTCTAACACATGTGGGCTTCTTTGGAAAGAAAGTTAATATAAAAAAATTAAAGGACTATGAGAAGTAGAGTGGGGGCAGTTGCTGAAGGAAACAAGAAAATAAGAAAATGTTGTTCTTACCTTATCAGAGTGGTGACACATAGACCTCAGCCAGGTCAAACCTATTGGTCTCCTGTGAAATGGCAACAGAGACTCAGTGAGACCAGTTCTAGTGAACAAAACATTAATAATAGTAACATACACATGATTCAGTCTTACAAATATTCTATGTAGTTTTTGTTTGCTACCATGTTATGTATTTTTGTGTTTTTATATTGTAGACCACCCTTCGACCCTCGGATGAAGGATGGTACAGAAATTTAATGAATAACAATCATAACAGCAATTAGTTAATTAAATAATGTGAAGGCCTCCACATTTCTTACCCCTGGTGGACACCAAAATATGGGCACCAAAATATGTGAAATGGCCATGTGCTATGTCTTTTGGCTTTGTCAATGAGCTAAACATCCATAGGAACATAAGAGCACATTGAGTGAAACCAATGTCCCATCTAGTCCAGCATCCTGTTTTAACAGTGGCTGAGCAGATGCCTGTAGAAAACCTGCAAGTCGGACATGATTAGAAAAACAGCCTGCCTGCCTGAAAATTCAGAAGCAAAATGCCTCTGGCAATGGAGGCAGACGAGAGGCTTATTCTCTGTGAATATGTGTAATTGTCCTGTTAAACTAATGAACTCACTCCCACAGGAAGCAGTGGGAGCCACCAACTTGGATGGCTTTAAAGAGGATTAGACAAATTCACAGTGGACAAGGCTACTGAAAGCTACTAGTCATGATATCTATGTTCTACCTCCACTGTTAGAGGCACCATGCCTCTGAATATGAGTTGCTGGGAATTGCAGGATGATGGAGTGATGTTGCACTCATGTCCAGCTTGCAGGCTTTGGTGGCGCCCCGGACAGTGGAGGTAAAACATAGCCATTGAGGCTAGTAGTCACCAGTAGCCTTTTGTGAGTCGAGGACCCGCCACCCGCATAGGGATAAATAAACACAAGGACTCATGTATTTTAGGTTAATGGGCTAAATAAGGCCACAGCTTTATTGGTTACAGCATGTGAGTGGTATTGGCTTAGGCATTGGATCAAACAATCTATACATGACTCCACCCCCCTCAGCGGGGGTTCATTTGAGGATTAACAGCCAGTGGGAGGAGCTTGTTGATGCAAATACAACTGGAAGCTTCCCCTGACATCACCAGGGGTTGTGCCATGGCCCTAGCCACCAGCCGGGCATCGGACAGGATCCATGACCCCCGGATTCCTTTAACAGAATACCCAAACAACCTGCTCTCCAACACACAACACATATTCCAATGCCTAACCGCCAATATCCTAAAGTTGTGACGATTTGCTATGAGGTAGGCGAAAACCAAGAGGCTGGTGCCAATTTGCCAAATGGATAAAATTCCTACCAGGCCCCCTGGGCAACCAAGGCAACCAACCAAAGTCCACAGCAAGGTCAAAAGCATAAAAAATACCTAAAGGGAGGGAGGGAGGGAGATCCTCTGAAACTGGAACCCGAATGGTGCCCCAGCACTGCCACGGCCGCTTAAAGGCGACTAAACCCCGCCCTCAAGTCAGCCCTACTGGCTGGCTGAAAAGCTTGGCATGGCAGCTGGGAGAAGGCTGATGTAGGGGTCAGATATGCCCCCCTGCTGACGCGGGAGCCGGCTCCCGCTCACAACCCCTCCCCTCTGGAAGGAGGAGAGGTATTATCCCATGAATGTGTCTAATTCTCTTTTGACAGCCATCACTACATCTTGTGGGAAGAAATCCCATAATTTAACTGTGCACCAGGTAAAGAAGTACTTTCTTTCTGGCCTCATGGTAATCTCAGGCAACTCATTTACAGCTCCATGTGTAAATGCAGGCAGCATTTGAATCCTCAGTATGCTAACAATAAATGTAGGTGAAGTGCAAAGTCTTTTCAGTGAGTGACAAGTGTTTGAAAAATAACACTCATTTTCTACTGACCTTATAGAACTTCCTAGCTATTGAGTAGATCTCCTTCTTGCTAATCATAACTATCTGCCAAGGAGTTGCCCTCACTTCATAGACATATTTCCCCTGTAGCACTCTCAGAACTCAATGCAGCCTTACATCGAGTTTGATCTAACAGGAATTCTTCACAGAAATTTTCAGTAATCATTTCAATTTAAATAGATTGGATTATTTCTTCATAGATCAAAGTAAAATATAGCTACACATGCATATGTCAGAATATGATGTTTTAATTATTAGTGTTTATATTACACACCTTGATGATTTGCAAGTCATATAGTGCTTCGTATCACTTTTAAATGACCTACAAATAATCACACATATTGTTGTCCTGGGAGAGGGTTGCATTAATAATAATAATAATAATAATAATAATACCCCACCTTTTTACCGGATGTGACTCAAGGCACCTTACATATAAAAATGAGAACCATTAAAAACATAGAAAACAACAACATAAAAAAGCAATTAAACTTTGATAGAAGTAAAACACAAATAAAATCTATGAAACCCATACAAATAATTATAATAACAACCAGTCCTTTCATTAAAAGCAGTCAGTTCCCAAAAGTCTGTTGGAGTAAAAATCTCTTCACTTGCCAGCAGAAGGACAGTGAGGGAGACAGTCTAGCTTCTCTAGGGAGGTAATGTAATGCAGAGGGGGGGGGGGGGGAGAGAGAGAGAGAGAGAGAGAGAGAGATGTAGCCGGAACATTACTTACTTTCCCCAAAAAAGAGACCATTTACTTTTCACAAACCAAACAACAGAGAAAGGAGTCAGGAAAATTCTCCTGCACATGGTTTTCTCCTGCACATTTTGAAAACATTGCAAAGATATTTCTATTATGTCTTTCTACACTCTTCCTTATCTTAAGCTAACTTTTAAAATTAAAATATAATCAGAAAAGAGAGGAGACAAACCACCCCACAAACTCTGAAATATTCTGGAACACTGGGAAAAAAAGTAGTTCAAAATTACATGCAGCAAAAGCCTATGCAGATTTATTCAGAAATAAGACCCACTGTGTTTAGTTGAGTGTCTTCTTATGTAGGCATGCATAGGATTACTGCCTTAGCCAAACTGCCATAAACCATGTAAATCTGAGAAAGGAGGAGAAGGAGGACCTGAAAAGTTATGGAAATGGGTCATTTCCCAACAAATGCTGAGAACATTCAATTTCCAATAAAATCACATGGAAAATGTTTTTTCCCCTTTGTATCTGCCACACTAACTATATTCACATATGATTCTAAACCATTGTTAATGTTTTAATTTTGTTTTAATATGAATGAGCAGATTGCTGATTGGTGCTCAATTTACCCCGCCCACAGTCCTGCTGCAGGGCCCCATGCCAAGAGCAACAAACCACAAACAAACCACGAGCCTAGGTCTGGCCAATGCAACAAGCCAAGGCTTGAGGTTTGTGGCTCTTTGTATGGCATGGCAAGGCAAGGGAGCAGCAAAGCAGGGCCTTATCTGTTACGCAACAGTACGCTGCTTACTTGAATTAAACCAGAGATGAACATTAACCACGGTTTCACATGATGTGAAAACCAGGCCACAGTATGTTTTATGCTGTTTACCATGGCTTTTTCATTTGAGTCTGCTGTTTCTCAGGATTTCTGTCTACAAAATTGATGTGCAGTTGAGAAAAACCCATTTTTTTTTTAGTTATTCATGCGGTCCAAGAGATTATGATCAGCAGCAGTTTAAATATGTACACATGCACACATGTGCACAACCCTCCCCTGATTTTAGTCGTCTTCTCTGTCACATCGTAACTGAAGCTGAAATGAAAGAGGTGTAACAGGGGACAGGTCATTTGTATTTCCAAACACTGCCTCTTTATTATTTATGTTTGCTTCACAAGCCTGTCATTTCCAGTTACTGTGGCTGGTTGCTATATACTCCCCCCCCCCAGCTCTTTCACATTGTCCCCTTGATTCAAAAAACTATCATATTTGCATTTTTAAAATACAGAGCTAACCTAGGAATGAGGGACGCGGGTGGCAAGTAGATAAATAGGTACTGCTCCGGCGGGAAGGTAAACGGCGTTTCCGTGCGCTGCTCTGCTTCGCCAGAAGCAGCTTAGTCATGCTGGCCACATGACCTGGAAGCTGTACGCCGGCTCCCTCGGCCAATAAAGTGAGATGAGCGCCGCAACCCCAGAGTCGGCCACGACTGGACCTAATGGTCAGGGGTCCCTTTACCTTTACTAACCTAGGAATTGGACAGAAATGACATTTGGTTTGCCTTTTAATGTGAACCTACCCAGTTCCCAGTTCCCAGTTTGTGAACTGAAATGCAGTTAACCTTCAGACTTGACAGTTTTGTGAATATTGCGATACAGCTCCCCAAACACAGAATGTGTACACAAATGCATACAAATATGTGAATAGTATTAAAATGCATGTATTAGTGAAAAATAACGTACAAAATCACATTGCGTAGTTAAAATCACTTGCAAAATGTGTATACTCACTTTGAAATTTCATGAGCAGGAGGAGGATTACAAAGTGGTGTGGAAATATTTTGAGTGGAACTCTGGTCTGGGAGAATGAGAAACCAGGGGAAAGCAAAACGTGTATGCATACTTTAACCAAAGTTTTGCTCTAGTCCTTTCACCTCCTTCAAAAATAGGAGTTCCTTGTCTCATTCATGATTAAACAATCATTCTGCGGGCACAGTGATATGCGTTTCGCTAGATGAAAAACAATATTTTACATAGGTTCCGTATTACTTCAAACAACTATTCTCAACCCATGGTGGTTGCAGGAAGAAAATCGGAGGGGGGGGGAGGCTAAAAGCAGAAGCGTCTTCCACCATCCAAACAGAATTGCTGTGCTTTAAATAACACATGGATATTTTAACGTTCTAATAGGATTGTTTTGTTGTGGATTTTCATTAGGGATTTTCACATTGATGCAGCTGGTTTGTATATGTTGTAAACCACTTAGAAGCCTCTTTCTGCATTCAGCTACATGCTACTTAACCAATTACAATGACTATGACTAGTGCATGGTGTCAAACCATACACTAGTTGACACAGGCGAGCATCAAGACATAAAGTCTTGCAAGCAGAAAAGATACCAGCAAAGCCTGCAGTGTGTAGATGATGGCTACCTTAATTCTGCTTGAACACTTTTTTGCCCAATGCTCTAAGACAGCAAAACAAAACAAAACCCTACCATGGAGCAGAGGAAGGTGGTGGTGTTCCCAATCCCCAATGGAGAACCTTCTATTGCCAGGGAGTGAAATACTATGTCTCAGAATTCCAGGCAGGAATTCCCACCAGGGATTGTAGTTCTAGACCCCAGTGGTTAAAGAGGTTTAATTCTGGGCTTGAAGCACCCACCTCCCTTTTCCCCTGCTGTAAGGTAAGTCTTTTGGTTTGGGGCAAGCAAAGGGGAAGGCAACAGGGCCTTTTTCATGTGTTCACATTGAACCCTTGAAGAGATTTAGCCCCTTTAAAGGTGAAAGTACATCCTTACTTCCATTTCCCATCCATTAGGTTCCTGGCTCATAATGTGAAGTAGGCATTTAATTAATTTTAAAAGGCAATCTTGGTAATCACCATGGCATAAAAGTTTCAGGAGAAGTGTCTGTTTTCTAGAAAAGCAAACAAAACAGGCATTTGTTGTTGTTGTTTAGTTGTTTAGTCGTGTCCGACTTTTCGTGACCCCATTGGACCAGAGCATGCCAGGCACTCCTGTCTTCCACTGCCTCCCGCAGTTTGGTCAGACTCATGTTTGTAGCTTCGAGAACACTATCCAACCATCTCGTCCTCTGTCGTCCCCTTCTCCTTGTGCCCTCCATCTTTCCCAACATCAGAGTCATTTCCAGGGAGTCTTCTCTTCTCATGAGGTGGCCAAAGTATTGGAGTCTCAGCTTCACGATCTGTCCTTCCAGTGAGCACTCAGGGCTGATTTCCTTCAGAATGGAGAGGTTTGATCTTCTTGCAATCCATGGGACTCTCAAGAGTCTCCTCCAGCACCATAATTCAAAAGCATCAATTATTCCGCGATCAGCCTTCTTTATGGTCCAGCTCTCACTTCCATACATCACTACTGGGAAAACCATGGCTTTAACTATACGGACCTTTGTTGGCAAGGTGATGTCTCTGTCTAGGTTTGCCATTGCCTTTCTCCCAAGAAGCAGGCGTCTTTTAATTTCGTGACTGCTGTCACCATCTGCACTGATCATGGAGCCCAAGAAAGTAAAATCTCTCACTGCCTCCATTTCTTCCCCTTCTATTTGCCAGTAGGTGATGGGCCCAGTGGCCATGATCTTCGTTTTTTTGATGTTGAGCTTCAGACCATATTTTGTGCTCTCCTCTTTCACCCTCATTCAAAGGTTCTTTAATTCCTCCTCACTTTCTGCCATCAAGGTTGTGTCCTCTGCATATCTGATGTTGTTGATATTGCTTCCGGCGATCTTAATTCAGGCTTGGGATTCATCCAGCTCATCCTTTCGCATGATGAATTCTGCATATAAGTTAAATAAGCAGGGAGACAATATACAGCCTTGCCATACTCCTTTCCCAATTTTGAACCAATCAGTTGTTCCATATCCAGTTCTAACTGTAGCTTCTTGTCCCACATAGAGATTTCTCAGGAGACAGATGAGGTGATCAGGCACTTCCATTTCTTTAAGAACCTGCCATAGTTTGCTGCATAGTTTGCATAGGCATTTGTTAATGTCCTTCTTTGTTATGGTTATACTTCTACTTGAAAATCCTGGCCAAATAATCATTTCAGGATGTGTCTACATGACTGTTTAAGAATGAATTATGCTGTGGGATAAGCTGGCACACCTACTGCAATTGGATTTGAAGCATGAATGTGGTACTGACCTTGAAATCCTTTTCATTTTCACTTTCCTTGAAATCCTTTCAGAGGTTTTAGCAGAACCCCTTCCTTCCAAATCACCTTGACTTTCGCACTGGGCAAAATTCAGTGGCAGCTCTAGAAGAATGGGGGATAAACTAGATTCCCCCGAGAAAATCTCTAGACCATCAATTCCGATTCTGTCTTCTCTGGACTGGAAATGCATAGTGAGAAACTTCATGACAGACAATGTGTATGAATGTCTACAAGTTTGTCACTTTGCAAGCATTGGTGTAGTCAAAGACATAGGTGTATCAACCTATGCAATGTTAATGAAATGCAGCATGAAAGGCCCTAATGCCGTAACATTGTTTTAACATGCAAGTGCTCCTGGGATGAATGTTTTCCACACTTCTAAAGGTTTTGTGCAGGACCTGGAGATTAGCCAAGTCTCCCTCCCTGCAGATCTGTCTCATTTAACTAAATTCTGAAGCCCCTAATTCCCCTCTGATATGAAAATAATTTTCTTCTGTTACAGTTAGGGTGGTGGATTTTGTCATGGAAATTCCTTAATAGGATTATGATGTGAAGCAGAGGAGAAGAAAGAGGAAGAGAAATTACTTGTAGCCTTTTGAAATGTGTATTTTCATATTTATTTCCCACTGCAGTGTGGGTAACTGTATTACTGAGACCAGAGCCGATATGAGATTTTTTTGCTCTTTTATATTTTTTATTTGTGGGGAAAAGTAATCCATCTGGTCTCCTGTTGAATGTCTATATTTGCACTACAGGTACAGGTTTTTTTGTTTTTGTTTTTATCTTCACATCCCCTCATCCCAAAAAGGACAGCAATCCTTGTCACATTTGTCCCTTCCAAAACAGAGACATGAGACACACAAAAAAGATTGAGAAACTAGGAAGCTGCCTTCAAGTCAGACCATTGGCACATCCAGGTCCCTATTCTCAACACTGTCTAGCAGTGTTTTCAGGCAAGAAACTACCAGCTCCACCTGGAGACACAAGGTATTGAACCTTCTACCTTTTGTATGCACAGCAGATGCTGAGCTACTGTCCTTCCCTATTGAGCTATGAGACATTATTACTAAATGTCTAATCAGCAGCAGTCTTACTTAGTTAAAGCCAAAAACCTTAACAAAGTTTAGATATGTGTGCTACCAAGGTGAAAGCTAGCATCTTCTCCTGCCTGGTGTGTGTGGATGACTACAGCCTTACTCTATGCATCAGGGTTTCTTTCTTTTTCTTCACTACCCCCGCACTTAAAAGGTTGTCAGGGCAATCTGGTTTCTCAGTAATGTCAATCCATTAGCCATGGGCTAAGTTAGGCTGTAGAGCAAAGGCGAGGAACCTGTGGCCATCTGGATATTGTTGGATGACAACTCCTATCTCCCCTGGCCATCCAGCTTGTAGCTGATGGGAGTCTAGCAACATCTAGAGGGCTGCATGTCTCCCTATCCCTTTTGTTAAAGTCTCCCTAACCAAGCACCAACCAAGCTGGTAAGCCATGGGTTTGCTGGTTTGACCAATCCTCCCTTCACTATTCAGATGCACTGGGGAACTCTCTAATGTTTCCCTTCCTTCAGCCTTCATTGAACCTGCCACTTGTAACCTATAAAGGTCAAATTTGGGATGCCTGAAGAATTTGATTTTTTTGAGTTCAGATACAAACTTACCTGACACCCACTTCTCAAACTAATAAGCAGATTAGAGCTTAGTATTTGTAAGCTTTTACTGTTCCCATATCTGATATCATTTTCAGCTCAAAGAACATACCAATGTGCACTATAAAAATGGGCATTATGAGAGGAAATGGATTTGGAAATGCATGTTTTGAAATAAAAGACATTTAGAAACTTCAATTCACGACAGGCTGTCATCCCCCAGATGTTGATGTGTCAGCCATGGCTTTCTAGCCAGCTTATGATCAGCATCAGTCTGAAGTATGGGATATACATGTATAGCTGTATGTACTTAGTACTCCATTCACAAGGAAATGAACCCTGATTGACCATGCTTCTTATCCCCATGGGATATATCCATATGCAAGTAAGCTCCCCTTTGGATTGATGCAGTCTGCACTTTGACCTGAAGGCACATAGTCATCATGCACATCAGCATATAGGGGACCAGTCTGTCCAGACATGTTCCAAAGATTGCCTTCACATATTCATTACCCATAAGACCCACATGCCCAAATTCAGAGCGCTCCTGAATTTACCATGCATAAGGTACAACATTCTGAAGCTACATCAACACAAGTCAGTCAGCATTCTGCCAGAACTACACACAAACCTTTGTACTTCTGCAGGATAGTGATGATGCCACCAATGTTTATGAGTATGTGAGCACATACAAAGCCAGTATTTCTTTTTTCAACAGACTTGTAAATGTGGTGCCTTCCTTTGATTCATCCCATCATTGTGGGACTCCCTGTGGCAAAGGTTTAATATATCTAATTTGTCAATGTCAACAATACTGCTAATCTTTCTGGCCAGTGTCAAACTCTGAAAGCCATCATCTATCCATTCTGTGGTGCAGTGCAGAGAGGAAGATGTACAGTTGAAGGAAAAAAGTAATCTGAGGAAGATCAGGCTATTATTGTTTTCCCTGAGCACCTCAGAAAGTCCAGAGGGTAGAATATTTTTTTAGTTAAGATCTCCAAGGTTCCTTATTCAATTATTTTTTGTTTCATTTCCATTGTCCAGAGGGTTGCAGATTTTTGCTGTTCCTTTTAAGGCCACATTTACTTTTATTCTTTCTTCCTCTTCCTCTGTTAATGTTGCTCCCCTCACCCCAAACAATGTTTGCTTGTTGTTAGATGACAATCTTTGGTGTTTGTTCCATGATGGTTCATTCACATATTGGAGCCACCACATGGTTTGTGGATTATAGAACTATTGATTAGCTCAAAACATTATGCAAACAACCATTTATATATATATATATTTAGAACTGGAGTTTACTTACTTTCAGAGTTTTCTTTTCAAGGACAGACATTGCAGGACGGCTTCAACAAATAATGGAAAAAAGAAGAAAAGTGGATAGCTGGTTACAGAGATTTAATAGAAGATGAATGGTTCACTTTTTAAAAAGCCCTCTCTCCTTAGTATTTGATAAAATATTATTATAGAACCTGCCAGAAAGAAGTCAGGAAGAATTTGATTCTTAAAACAGAGGAGACATGGCAGCTGTCTCCCCAAAGTGCTGTTATTTTTCAGTCCAAGAAAGTCATGGGGAATGAATTGACTGCCTGTGATACACCATCAGGTGATTATTCAGTGGGGATTTAGGCTGAATGTTACAGCAGAAATCGAAGAAGTTAAGAAAAAATATTTGTCATGAGGCATTGAAGAGAGAAGGGAGCTGAAGTGTTTTCTCCATCTGTCAGAAACTTCAGCAAACTTGGCTATTCTGTTAAAACTTTGGCAGACTCAAGCTAATATTTACCTATCAGAACGCTGTGTAGAGCATGCTGGTCTCCACTGTGATGCTAATGTGCAGCTGTTAGTGCGAATTGATGAGATTTAAAACTGAGCAGACATCTTCTGGCAGAAACTTTCACTAATGGAAGCTGGTTGACCTCACATTCATCATAGGAGTTCCTTATTTTCCCTGCTAGAATGAAAATGAAAGTAGTCATCTTTGCCTAATGTAAGAGAAACCCAAACCCGGTGGACCCATTCCATCAACATGGGACTTGTGGCATGATGAACTAATCCTGGCCACAATGTTATGCCAACCCTTACCCTGCCTGCTGCTGTCAATAAAGATTTGGCCTGATTTTATCCTACCACTGTTGTACAGTCTGCTTATTTTGCTGTTCTCATGGGTCACATCACGTGCCTTCAAGGGCAAAGAACTCTACTGCAAAAGCTAGGCAGTTGCCCTATGAGTTCAGGCACAAAAGGATGAACCCTCTGGTCCAATCCACTGGTCAGAGGAAGAAGGGCAGCTATAATGTTGAAGCCACTCCAAACAAGAAATTCCATATCGTTCAAGTTCAGGATCCCTGCCCCCGCTGCAAACTTCTTAAATATCTGTGAAAGAAGCTTGGGATATTTGGAGAGGCATGGCATATGAAGAGAGATTTTGTAAAACCCATATCTTTCTTCCTATGGGTATTTTCACCTTCCCCCACACACTGCTGTTATGTGTGAAGGACAAAACAAACACGTGACACTTGCAATTCAGATATGGATCAATGTTACACATTGCGTGGTTATTATTAATTGCAATTGATTGCACTGTACTTCAACTTGTCCATCACACCTTTTCTGCTAATTGCAGCATTCTCAGACCAGCTCCCTGTGCATGATGCATCATGCACTGGTAAGTTTCAGACAGAACACAAAAATCTATGTATACTTGTGGCATCCCTGCAGGTGTTTTACTGTATGTGAAGCAGCTCTGGGGTGAGAATGAATCATCTTTCAAGGAGGAGAACAGTTGGGTTTTATCCAACAAATGCATATGCAAAGTAGATCCATTGAAATCAATACTTTGACTAGCTTGAGTCCATTGATTTAAACTCCAGGTACGACTTACTTAAAGACAGACTTCAATCTTGGAAAAGATGTTTGTTATACTTGCAGAACAGAAATAATATAGAATCCTCTTTCTTAAAGGTCAAAATTTGGATACAAGATGCTTTTGTGGAGGAAGGTTGTCCAATATATTATTCAAGCAAAACTTTCTATCTGTCTCTGCTAGAAAAGCTTGGATTCTATTCATCTGCTTAGCACTTAACATCTTAATAGCCCCATGATTGAATTTTTCATTACTAAGCAATTAGCGCTTCAGGTTTAAAAAGCTCTGTTGGAGGGATCTCCACTCCAACAGCCTTTTTGTAAGATTCAGTTAAGTGGAGATTATCTTGTGCTGACTTCACCAAATGGTACATTGCAAAATGAGGCTGATGGCAGCTCCAGGGGTTTCAGATTGGACCCAGGCCAGGTCTGGAGCTCTAGACTTGCCTTGGGTTAGAAGTCTGAAGCCAATGACAGTGATGTGCTGTAGAGGAAAATGTCTTCTTGAAAGCTGCTGGTGGAGATTAAAGGTGGAGCTGCACAAAACAGCTTTGATAAGAATGACTTTAATAAGGAGATAGACATTTAAGAATCCAAAGACTGTGTATGCTGATTATTATCATATGGCTTTGCTCAAGCATCTCTGGATTATGTCCAATGATTGCTGTCCCAAGATTCTTCTACATCTTTTGCTGCTTGAGGCATGAGCAATAAACTCCCTTCCCCAACTTCCTTGATTTTATATTCCCCCATTAAGGAATGATCAAAATGACAGCTTTCCAGATCCAGTTATTTAACCACTATGGGGAATTGCTGGGGTTAATGCCATTCCTGATGGCTTCCTAGCTACCAGTTCCAGCAACGAGTGGCCCTGCAGCAAGAGCTGCAACCAGGCTAACCAGAGGCCAGGTTTCTGCAGACCAAGTCTGAACAGACTTTGGCTGAACCCAGAAGTGAATATCTGAGGGAGGGCTTCTTGTACCATTGGCTGAGCAAAGGCGTGTCCACCCAGAAGGAAAAAAGGTAGGAGCAAATACAATTCATTAACTTTCTAACTCCAGCTTAATTTCATTAAAATAATAATAATAATAATAATAATAATAATAATAATAATAATAATAATAATAATCTGAGTATGAAAACATACTAAAATATCCTGCCATTGTAAATGCAAAAATGAAAATCATTAGTATTACAGTGGGGAGAGTATGGCTCAAAGCACTTACTTCAGCCCTGCAAAGTAGTCCAGTGTTATTATATTAATATTTTGGGTTGGGTGTGTGTGAAAAGGGTAGTGTATGACAACACCTTTCCTACATTGGAGGGGGTTGGACTAGATGACCCTTTGGGTACAATCCACGGTTGTTACTCGGTTTCTTGGTGACTTCTTGTATGCTTGT
The DNA here is from genome assembly GCF_965113315.1 of Podarcis vaucheri. Classification (NCBI taxonomy): domain Eukaryota; kingdom Metazoa; phylum Chordata; class Lepidosauria; order Squamata; family Lacertidae; genus Podarcis; species Podarcis vaucheri. The sequence continues at coordinate 36,344,541 of NC_138748.1, read as the reverse complement.
TGTTATTTTAGGAAAATATTGCTGGTTAAGTAAGTATATCCATGTCCAAGGCTCAAATCCTTTTTGCTCAAAAAAGGAAAAGGGTTAATCTTTGATTTGTGCTGATAACATTGATGTGGTTATTATAATATCTAAATAAATAACCACCACAAGTGCTCTTAGAATATACTGCTTACCTTATAACAATTTAAATTTACATTTATCTACACATAAGCATCAGCACCACCTGAGATACCAAGCCTGGTCTTGAAGTGAATGTTCTATTGCCAACCTGAGGTCAATTGATAAAACACCTATAGTAATATAATTATTATATAATTAATAATTACTATATACTTAGTAATATAAATGGGTAAGAACTCATGGAATTTGAGGTCTTTGAATGGTTTAGGGTTGGAATTGAGAGAGATCAGAGCACTTGTGCCTTTCACATCTGTGTGCTAGGAAGAGATGCAACAGGTTACACCTTTGTGGATGTGATTATGGAGAAAACTTCACCTGTTGACCTTCTATCTGTCCAACATCAAATTACTTGTTTGCGGCTTTAATTTGCTTTTGGGTCCTCCAACTCACCTGAAAATGGCATTACATAAGACAGAAAGTAAATGCAAATTTGATGATGATTTGTATCAGTGGGGCAAAGAAAACCCTGCTGGCATCCCTGCTAAAAACAGTCCATGTAAGAACAAAGTGTAAGCTACTTTTAACTGTTACTGATAATAAAATAAAATGATCTTCACCATGATTTTGAGGGGAAGGGAGTTTGGACTCCTGATGCACATAGACCTCTATCCAGTTTTTCCTTTTAAATTACTCATTTCTTTCACTCTCTGCAATCATTGTGGCAACAATTCTGTTTTTAAAATGCTGTAGCAGTGCATTAAAAATATCCTCAACAATATAAATTCCCTTCCCAAACAATGTATTCTTTTCAAAATGAGCTGCTTTTAAAAATGCTTTTAGTAGTAGAAAGGTTCGTTAGTATGGATTTTTTAAATATATATATATATATATTTAACTTCATTAATTTTGCTTAGGAGCAAAATTGTAGCATTCTGCTATGTTCACGGTACATGCAAATATTTGTCCTCAGCCACATTCTTGCAACATAAGCACACAGAATATGCCAAGCCCCTTTCTTAAGCATTGATAGCTATCAAGTCACAGGAAGTATATGTCTTATATGCTGAACAGGGGTTGCCTGGCAACAAGCTCATTGTCAATTTTTCTTCAGGGTGCAATAAATGTCTGTGTCTGGAACACTATTTATCTTCATTATAACTAAGTAATTCAAGCTGTCAACTCTCCTGTGACCATTGGGTATCTGCTTACCATATATTTGATGCTTGACTTCACGGTAACCAAAAAGGGGAAGGGAAAAAACCTCACAAAAAACTTGTCAACCTTCTGCTTGTGGCATTATTGAACACTGGCAAGATCCCCACCCTTTCCTCCTGCTACACATTTATTAACTGGACTGCAGTCATATTGAAAGGTAAATGCATGATTGTATTCTTCAAACTACCCATCTCAAGTTAATAATAAAGAAAACACAACACACACACACACACACACACACACACACACACACATATATATATATATATATATATATATATATATATATATAGGTTTTGGTGTCTTCGGGTGTCTTCCCGTGTAAGAGTCGGGGTGTCTGAGGGCCCGGAGCCATGAAGGCCATCATCCAGCGCGTCGCCCGGGCCAGCGTGACAGTAACAAGAAGCCGAAAGCACCAGCCTGAAGATGACGAGTGAGACCTCGTCGAAACGTCGCCCAGACACCCCGACTCTTACACGGGAAGACACCCGAAGACACCAAAACCTGCATTCCTGTACCCGTGAAAATCTACGAAAGCATATATATATATATATATATATATATATATATATATATGCAGGTTTTGGTGTCTTCGGGTGTCTTCCCGTGTAAGAGTCGGGGTGTCTGTGCGACGTTTCGACGAGGTCTCACTCGTCATCTTCAGGCTGGTGCTTTCGGCTTCTTGTTACTGGAACAGAGCAGAGTCTGGTGTTTGAGTTCCTATAAATACTGTTGAGGGGTGTGGTGTATAGCCTCCAACGTTCTGGGCAGAGAGGAAGTTCCTAGATTAGTGTGCCTTTTCTTCTTTTGTTCCTTAATTACTTGAGGGATATCTTGAGTGATTTCATGAGTGATATTCTGAATATCACTGGGTGGGTCATTAAGTGTAGATTAGTTGCTAAAGCTTTCGTGTCTTGACCTCTTGAGCTTGTGAAGAGTTTTTCTGAGAAGATGGCTGTGCTGCATTTAGTTGTGCTCTGGCTTGGCTTCGTGTATAGGGGCGAGCTATGGTTTTGTGTCTTGTGCCAGCCAGATCTGTGTAGGGATTGCAGGGGGGTGCAGCATCCGGAGGTGCCACTATAGTTTGGCTACTGGATGGAGTCTGTAATATGTCTGTGGAGAGGGTCTGGGTTTGGGTCTGGTGTGGTTGATTGGTGACGGCGTTCTGTGTGCCTCTGGTTCTGGTGTCGGTTTTTGTGGGGAGGGCTAATTTCCAGATGTCTGGCAGGCGGGACGTGTCGTCACGCTTGTTCATGTTGTGAGGGTGTTTCTCTATCTCGATGGCTTCCATGATTATTCTCTTGTGGTGATGTTCCATGTTAAAGAGCAATTTGGAATCTGCAAAATTAATTTCATGTCCTGTTTCTTTCATGTGTTGGAAAAGAAAAATCGACCCAGATGAAGCCAATAAAATCAGACTTGAAGTCACCAACATCCTCTGCTCCAGCAAACCACCCAGAAGCAATTTACACAAAGAAGAACAGAAAGCACTCACCAACCTGAGGAAAGACAACAACATAATCATTCTCCCAGCAGACAAAGGCAACGCCACTGTTGTGATGAACACATCGGACTACCAAGCAAAACTATCAAATCTACTCCAAGACCCTACCTACCAACCTATAAAAACAGATCCCACCACCTATCTGGAAAAAACCACCAAATCCAAAATAAAAGCCTCTCCTATCAGTGAAGAAATCCAGCTAAGAATCATCCCCAGAGAAAAATCATCCAGATGCCCCAAACTCTACGGTCTCCCCAAGATACACAAAGAAGGAACACCACTCAGACCAATAGTCAGCTCCATAGGCTCACCTCTACAAAATCTCGCTAAATATCTCGCTAAGCAACTTCAGCCCTATGCAGAATCCATCGCTTCACACGTTACTAACTCCTTCCAGTTCATAGAAACAATAAAGAAACAATACCTACATCCCGATGACCTACTTGTGAGCTTCGATGTTGTATCTCTCTTCACTCAAGTGCCCATTAATGAAGCCTTGACAGCCATTCAAAACAAATACAACCCCCCCAAATACATCCTGGACCTGACCAACCACTGCCTAACCAACACGTACTTCATCCACAATGGACAAAGATACAAACAGATAGAAGGAGCACCTATGGGATCACCCCTCTCACCGGTCATCGCAAATTTGTACATGGAACACTTTGAAACCAATGCTTTAGACAAGTCAGAACACAAACCCAAACTTTGGCTCAGATATGTTGACGACACCTTCGTAATTTGGCCACACGGGAAAGAAAAACTAGATAGCTTCCTCACACATCTCAACAGCCTACACCCCAAAATACAATTCACTATGGAAATAGAAGACAACAACCAACTCCCCTTTCTTGACGTCCTAATCTACAAAAAACCTGATGGCTCCCTAGGACACACTATCTACCGGAAAAAAACACACACCAACCGCTACTTACATGCACAATCACACCACCACCCTGCACAAATAAACTCCGTAGCCAAGACTCTCATCTCCAGAACCAAACGCCTGGCTGACAAAGACCACTTGACAACTGAGTTACAGAATCTCTCAAATGTGTTAATCGCCAATGGATACCAGAAAAACAGGGTTACGAAGCTAATCCAAAAAGAAACACCCCCCAAAAACCAAGACACAGAAGAAAACAATGGCATGGCCCTCCTTCCTTATATCAAGGGCACTACAGACAAAATCAGCAAAATCCTCCATAAACACAATATCAAAACAGCCTTCTGCACCAACCAAAAAATAGCCAATATCCTCAGAAACCCAAAAGACAAAATCCAGCTGGAAAACCAAGGGGTCTATGAAATACCCTGCAAAGTCTGCCCAGCCACGTACATTGGACAAACAAACAGACGAATAAATGCACGTATCGCAGAACACAAGAATGCCGTCAAAAAAGAAGAAAAAACTTCCTCTCTTTTCCAACACATGAAAGAAACAGGACATGAAATTAATTTTGCAGATTCCAAATTGCTCTTTAACATGGAACATCACCACAAGAGAATAATCATGGAAGCCATCGAGATAGAGAAACACCCTCACAACATGAACAAGCGTGACGACACGTCCCGCCTGCCAGACATCTGGAAATTAGCCCTCCCCACAAAAACCGACACCAGAACCAGAGGCACACAGAACGCCGTCACCAATCAACCACACCAGACCCAAACCCAGACCCTCTCCACAGACATATTACAGACTCCATCCAGTAGCCAAACTATAGTGGCACCTCCGGATGCTGCACCCCCCTGCAATCCCTACACAGATCTGGCTGGCACAAGACACAAAACCATAGCTCGCCCCTATACACGAAGCCAAGCCAGAGCACAACTAAATGCAGCACAGCCATCTTCTCAGAAAAACTCTTCACAAGCTCAAGAGGTCAAGACACGAAAGCTTTAGCAACTAATCTACACTTAATGACCCACCCAGTGATATTCAGAATATCACTCATGAAATCACTCAAGATATCCCTCAAGTAATTAAGGAACAAAAGAAGAAAAGGCACACTAATCTAGGAACTTCCTCTCTGCCCAGAACGTTGGAGGCTATACACCACACCCCTCAACAGTATTTATAGGAACTCAAACACCAGACTCTGCTCTGTTCCAGTAACAAGAAGCCGAAAGCACCAGCCTGAAGATGACGAGTGAGACCTCGTCGAAACGTCGCACAGACACCCCGACTCTTACACGGGAAGACACCCGAAGACACCAAAACCTGCATTCCTGTACCCGTGAAAATCTACGAAAGCATATATATATATATATATATAATCTCCAAAATATTTCAGAGTAGGGTGTTTGGGGGTTGTTTTTTTATATAAAAAAGTTGTTGCTATAATTAATGCACCCCAATCATTGTACATTAAAATTCTGGAAACTTGTAAGAGAACAGGCGAGCTAAATATTAATATTATCCCACATTGGTCTTTCCGAAAAGCCTCTGTGTGTGTCCCAGGAAGCCTGCTGGATGCTACAACAATGATAAACCTGTTTATTTGAAATATATTCACCTGCAGCAGAAGCAAAACGTAATCAGTGTTTAAGCCCTCAATTAAACACTGGAAAGTTTACAATGTGGACACATGTAAGATGAAGACAAATATAAGATCATTTTCAACATGCATGTTTATTCTCATGTGCTGGAACACTACAGCCATTTAACAATTTTTATATCCATCAGAAGATGATTTGGCCGGAAAATGCTTTTGCCTAGTGTATTTATTCGTTGACCTGCAAATGTGTTCATTTTAAGTCCTTGTTTGTATTGTGCTATAATTCAAGCATCATGCTGAATAAGAGAGGGAAGTATGTGCATATATATTTTGTCTATGAAAGGCCTGGAGATATTAGAATAATATTTAGCTACTTCACAAAATAAGAGAAATATTTAGTAGCTCCATTTCTGCAGTAGCTCTAGCACAGATGGATAACTCTAATGGAAATACATTTTTTAAATATAAATTTAGCCCTACTGGAGACTACATCTAAACACTGCTTCTTTAAATCCCTTGTTTAATCGTCAGATTCTGAGTTAGGATAAGTTGAGAGCATTTGAGCAGTCCAGTGTCCCTTTCTTCTTTTGCATAGTTAGTGAGTGGTGTTATAAGAACTTCTGCTCAGAACCATGTGGGTGAACTGGTGGGGATTGGAGACACCTGAACTGAAGCCCAAAAGTTATTTTTCCTCTTTTGCTCCATCTGAAATGTCTCTGCTCCTTCTGAAATGGTCACTCTGAAACTGCTGAGCATACCACTTTCTTTACTTTTTCTCTTTTTTTCGTTTTGCTGTGCTTATAGTTCTGAGAATTGGGGCTGGTGCGTTTGTTCCAAAGGTTTAATTCAAAGGGCACCTGTATGACAACTGCAAAAATGGCATTCTAGAGAGAATTTGAAGATCTGGAAGTTTGGTTACCTGCTGTCAAAACTAGGGTAAACAAATCTGTACTTTAACTTTTTGCTATATGAAAAGCTGAGCAAATCATCGGTTTTTAATTGTGAAGTTTGGAACACTGAGCAACATGTTGAGATGACAGAAGGGCATGATGCTTTAAAAATGTTTTATTTATGTTTTGGTTGAGAAGCACACAGTTGGAGGTGAGATTTGTTAATTATAGGAATAATAATGAGTGGTGACACCTAATGAGAATCTGCTGAATTGTGGCTAATATTATTTCATTTTTTAAAGGCATTTGAAACTTTAGACAGAACTAGTCTCAAAGTAAAGTAGCTCCACTTATTTCTATGTTTGGCACTTTCTCTCTCTCTTTCCCTCTCTTTTAGGAATAATCATGATCCCAACATCTGCCTTGGTCTAACATTTGCATTGATCTATCTCCATCAGTTTGGGGGCAATAATTAAATAATGCCATATGTTTATTGTGTTGTGAGAGCAACAGAAAATCTAAGGTGTTCCTGCATTCAATTTTGGAAGTATTTATTACATATAGGGATTTTTTGTTTCTCTCAGTTTCTCATTTCTCCAGTTTTAAATTCAGTTTCTCCACATTTCCACATCACTTTGGTGTTCTTGTTTTTAAGTATCATATAAGTTCATCAGTTTTTTGTGTGAATTTTTCCAAACATAGACATTCTGGCAAAGCAAATACCATTTTGTTTAATGCATTTTGCATGTTATTTTCCTCTAATATATGCATGTACATGTATGTTTTACCCTAGTATATCCTTCTTCTTTTTTTACATATTACCTGACTGGAGAACTGCATTGCAAAATTCAGAAAAGTGCAACTTAGGAAAAATGGCTGTGTTTTGATTTGCATATTGTTTAGGAAAGTGTGAATTAGACAAGTTCATATTTAAATGCAAACTGAATCAATCCTAATTACAAAACTCTTTGGAAGACCCAGAGCTAGAATAATAGTTTCTCTTTAAGCTCAGTTTGCCCCTGAAATCTTGAGACAATGACAATAATCAGGTCCTCCAAGAAGGGATGGAGAGATGGGTCTGTTTCTGGTCTGTTGCACTTCTTATATATGTTCCAAGTACAACACAAATGTGCATTTATTCTTTTTAAGATTGCTATGTTACCACACGGAGGGACGCGGGTGGCGCTGTGGGTTAAACCACAGAGCCTAGAGCTTGCCGATCAGAAGGTTGGTGGTTCGAATCCTTGTGACGTGGTGAGCTCCCGTTGCTCGGTCCCTGCTCCTGCCAACCTAGCAGTTCGAAAGCACGTCAAAGTGCAAGTAGATAAATAGGTACTGCTCCGGCGGGAAGGTAAACGGCATTTCCGTGCGCTGCTGTGGTTCGCCAGAAGCGGCTTAGTCATGCTGGCCACATGACCCGGAAGCTGTACGCCGGCTCCCTCGGCCAATAAAGCGAGATGAGCGCCGCAACCCCAGAGTCAGTCACGACTGGACCTAATGGTCAGGGGTCCCTTTACCTTTTATGTTACCACACACCTGTTGGAGATGTGTGGTAAAATGCACACACTGAGACTGCAGCAGCAGGAGAGAAGTTGAAGGTGGCTACATCATCACTGTCATAAAATGGAAATCTATGAGCATATAATTTGAAAAGTTCAATGAACACTTTCTGGACTATTTACTTTTCTAGGATTTCAAGGTTCAGACCTTGCAAGATCTTCTGTTTTGCTAACAGATGGACAGAATGAAAAGCTAGCATAGTTTCCCCCTTCTGAACACCTATTCATGGAACATGAACTTTTCACAGTACGATTCCTCTTCTCTTCCTAAGCCACAGTCTCTTTTGCTTGTCCCTCTCCTCCTCATCATTAGATCATAACGCTTCATATATGTTTTGTGTTATCCCTCCAAGCCCCCCCCCTTCATTTATGCATCCCTCTACCATGCACTTTATCCTATAGAAGATACAGGCTAAGGATGGATAAATATGTCAATTTCACTTGAAAATTAATCAGCCTTTGGGTGCAAATTTATTCACAGGAATATATTTTTTGTATGCATTTTGACTAATATACACGTTTGCTAACAATTTCCCCCTAATATGATTACTTTTTTATGTTGCTTTCACCAGCATATATGTTTTGCATTCCCCGAACGTACCCACATTGGGGCATATTTCATACATATCCATATTTTGTACTTACTCTCTCCTTGGAGATCTGCATCAGTGTGAATTTTGATGGACAGCTGTGTTTTGGTTTGTGTGTTGGCTTGAGAAGTGTAAATAATATTGTTTTTTGCATTAAAATGCAAACACAATCAAAATTTTCTCCCACTCTTAATAGCCCCCCCCTTTTTGCAAAGGAGCAGGAAATGTGTAAAAACCATTAATTATGATTGCTGCCTGTTCTAAAAGAACTGACAGAGGTAATTGGTGAGCAAATGATATAATATGTCCTAAAATGAAGCCTCTTTATCCCATAGGTTTTACTAGTTGAAAAGCATGTTGTGTTTAGATAGATAGAAATATAGATTTCCTTTCCTTGTAAGTACATCTGCATACTATTACTAACATTCCTATGCATTGCGTTGCACAGCTGCAAGATTGAGAAGGATTCTAATAAAATAAAGGAACTCTTCCCCTCTGGATTTCTTTGTGTTCAAAACAAGAAGCCATCTCTGTACATTCTAAAGCAGGCATAGGCAAACTTGGCCCTACAGATGTTTTGGGACTACAACTCCCATCATCCCTAGCTAAAAGGACCAGTGCTCAGGGATGATGGGAGTTGTAGTCCCAAAACATCTGGAGGGCCAAGTTGGCCTATGCCTGTTCTAAAGCATACTGAGATGCCCCTGAAGCCCTCTTTATTGCTTGTGTAGACTGGTAGAAAACTGCCACATTCCTTAAATTCATAGCTATAGATATATCCTCTTCTCAAGAAATGCTTCTATACTATCAAAACTCCCCCCCCCACACACACACCTTCTCAAAATTCCTCATTTTCCCCCAACTGATCTGGAAGCACTACATTTGATTCAAGCTTGCATTTTTCACTTTCTAGTGCAGCCCTTCCTAACCTTGTGCCCTTGAGGTATTTCTGGACTACAACTCCATCATTCTCAAACATTGTCCATGCTATTTTGGGCTGATGGGAGTCTAAAAACATCTAGGGAGACTAGCTTGGAGGAAGGTTGCTCTACAGACTAAATATACGAGTATGTTCAAAAACCCTCTGGGGGAAAAATCACTTGCCTTATCAAAACACATTGGGCTTCCCTATATATTCTCTAGGTGTTTAGCCTGAGGAAGACCCTCCCCTTTAATTTATTTAAAGAAGAACTAATTATAGTAATGTGGCTGCCCCCTTCTGTCTTGTGGGAAAGAATGGTTGACATTTGTAAGATGTTTTCACTTTGTAGCCAAGTTGGGCTGATAATGATAGAATGGTAGCTGAGGGTTGACATCTCATTACAAGATGAACAGAACCTCATTTGATTGACTCTCTAGAGACTGACCTACCACTAGGACTAGGAAATAAAAAGGTCATGTTGATTTAGTAGCTTTCTTCCATGCACATCTGCCCTTTCTGTTTCTTTCCCTCTTGATGCGGAGAATGCAATTCAGTAGAAATCTGCTAGAAGGATGCCTTTTCTAAGGATCATAATAGCACCCTGATCTTTACTGTGTAGAAAATCCTTATATAGAAAAGTAAATGGGTCTAACATCTACACAGTTATTTCAAGATAAAAAGAAATATTAAATATTAAAGTATGGGGCAGTAGTGGAACAGAAGATGGAGAGAGAGAAATCCTTATCTTTTCAGTGGTTATAGCTGCAGTTGGAAAATTATTTCCCTTTCTGCCATTTAGAGGATCGCTGTACTTCATTTTTCTGCATGTCTCCAAAGAATGTAAATGCTTGTTTCAAAGGAACATGCTGGACTCAATAGATCACAGTCCTGATCAAGCAAGGCGCTTATGAATTGAATGGAGTAACTGTCATCTCAGCCCTGGTTATAATAGGTAAAAACTACTCAGCCACTTTTTTTTATTCATTTGATTTCCATTTTCCACTTACTTTCTCCACTGTTCATTTAAAAGTGGGGCTTGCTATCAGGCACACAAATTGTTTGACAACAATGTGACATTTCATCGCTGTGTAGCACCTGCATGATCACTGATTTGCTACACATCAGTGATAGCCTAATATTTTGGGCATTGGCCCCAAATTTCTCACGACTGCACAGAGCTGGTCAAAAGTGGTTTCTTGAAATTCTCCACCCTAGTTGTGGACAGACAAGTTAAAATGGGTGGTGGTGGAGAATACCACTTCATCGCTTTTCTCCAGAAACGGGGGGAATTCTTCAACAGTTTCTAAGAAGACAAACAGCAGCAATCACACAGCTTCTTTCTTTTACCCTAAGTTTACAACACAGGCCCCTCCACAATAGCAGCAACAACTGTACTGGCAGCCTGGCCACCATTTTACAAAAATATGGTAGAGGATATTCAGCTAAAAACCTGCAAACGGGTGCAAATTTTTTTGTGAGCAAAAGACAGAAAAAAATATTATCATGAATTTTGGCGCAGCTATGTCGCCGTCGTCACCATCATCATCAAGTGTGTACAAAAGCAGTGGCAGTGACAATCCCTTAAACTGCAGTGCAGCATGGATTGTAGTAGTGACAACAATGGTGCAAGTTCTGTAGTATATCTACTGTAAGTGCTTTTGCAGTTATGGTTTGTTATTTACCACTGATGTTCTACCCTAAATTTCCTTGGATTTAGCACTAGAAGGAATTAAGATGACTTTACGTAACGTTTTCTCGTTGTATCTGGAGACTGTTTATTATCCATATCATGTAAACAATGGGGACATTTTGCATTGCCAGCAGCAAGGGTTGCGTTTGCGAAGCTTCGAAAATGCAAGAGTGCCATCCTTAGATAAGGCGAGTGAATCCACGCCTTTCTTTTCCATTCAGCCATTCCAAGGTTGTGGATTACTTCTTTTGGGTGGGTAGTGCATGGAAGAGTCTAGCGTTGCTTGGGCTGTTGCATTCCCTTCCTCATTAGCAGCTCCGGCACTCAACAAAAAGACACAGGCTTTCTCAAAGGTCATTGCTTTCCATCAAGAATGCAGAAGACAGGCTGAATGTCTTTGTAGGGGAGGAGGGAGGGATCCTCCTAGATTACATCTGAGTCAAAGAAGCAAGAGAGGGAAGCATGGAAGGTGATGACTAAAAGATACTATATGCTGTTGAAAACTTTTGGTTCTTTTGAAATGGTAGCTTATTTAGTGATGTCTATAATTTTACTCTATTTTTCTCCGTAGTGTATTTTAGCTCATTGGGTTGCCAGGAATTCTGCTAAAGTGATGTAGAACAAGATTATGGGTTGCTTCACTCATAGAAACATATTTGCCTACCCACAGATATTTAAGGAAACAAGTTGATAAAGTCAAATTAATTATTCATGGACTCAAGGTCTATTTGTATTTATAAAAGAGGCTCCCACAACATCTCCCAGTTCAAATCACCAATGCCTTCATTGGTTTTTATGCACATATATAAACCATTTACCCAGCAGTGCTAAACTGAAATTAATCTCCTTATACAATAATTGAAAATAAGCGACATGAATGTAATATTTCATTTGCATGACTACCAAGCTAAATCATTATGATTAATAACATTGCAGTGAAGACTTAATCTGTTAATAAAGATTTGTCATGTATTATTGTTATCATAATAATAAAAAACAGCTATTCTCTTTCAAACGAGAAGGACTTAGCAGCATGTGGCCATTTAATTTGACCCACAAACTTATACGATATCTCCTAGAAGGGTGAAATTATCACTGTGAATTATTGGCTTGTGTCTGTTCAAGTTATTCACAGCATCAGAAATAATCTTTAACAGTTCAGAGAAAAGGTTTTACAACCTCCCTTTTCAATCCCCTTGGAAATGATTGTTCATTAATTTGCCATTATTTGTAGATTTAGTCGTGTCTTATTCATTTGGATGTAGCTAGCAATTATTTAAAAAGTGGCTTGTGAATAGACATTAATCTTTGTCCATTATTATTATAAAGCACTGTGTTTGATGTCTGTGGAAGCATAAACTTTAAAATGATATTGGTTAGGCCTGTTCATTATAGAATATGCTTGATTTTCTTATAAGCATTATCACTTCAGATTTCAAAGATAATCTCTTAATTGTTTCCAATATCCTAAAAGAAAACCATGACTGCTGAAAACTTTAGTTAGCTAATGATCTATAATTTAATTTTTACATGCTTTAATTATAGATATTGTTGTAAATTGCTTTTATATTTTTAATGATTGGTAGTATAAAATTTTTTAATAAATCAAATAATCAATAGTAATGATAGTTTAATATGCCTATTAATATACCTATTTCTGGCAGTGGCACACTTCCAGAAATAGTCACAACTAATAGTTGCTTAACTAGAATAAACATTCACTAGTTGTGGCTATTACCAGCTGGGAATGATGGAGGGCACCAGGTTAGCAAAGGTGTTAATTCAGAATGAGAGCCACAATGAAACTGATATTTCTCTGAAGACATTTTTCCTCTCAACATACATAAAGTGTCAGTCAAACATAAAGCCATATATACAAATGGGAAGGATTAGTATTCAGGTGCGTAGACTGGTAGAGGGGTGCAAGGAAAGCATACTTATTTCTTTCCCTAACACATTTCTCTCCCAGTCATTCTCCTCACCTTCTGCCATCCCTAGCTTCCTTTTTCCTATGCAACCTATTTCCTCTGGCCCATGTCTTTCCTTCTCATTATTGCAAATCCATTGCCACTTATTCTTCTCCTTGACCCCAATATACTGCCACCTGAAGCGTGAAATTAACACAAACTATATTAATCTACAAATATTTCCAGCACAATTTTGAAGGCATGCTGGCTTATGATGGTAGCCCTATGCAGATGTTCAAGAGCACTCACTGTGGCAGAATTGGGCTTGCAGTTTCCTGTCCCACTCCCAATGAGCACATATTGGATTGTTATGCTTGCATGCATAGAGGAATAGCAACACTGAGCCTAAAGTCTGGATACCCCAACCACATAGAGAATCAGACAGACAGAGAGACAGATACTTCAATAAGAACTTACTTTCAAGAGAATGTGCTCATAGAGCTTCAACCTTTCAGGATGCAGAGATGTGAGACAATGCATTTTGCCATATATTCCAATTTTGTCAATGGTTTGATAGTCTAATATCTCTGTGCGATGAACAAGAAAACCACAGGAAAGGGAATAGCTTGAAATTAGCCAGAACTTCACCAAGGATGACATGATAAACAATTGTCAATAGCAGCCTTCTCCAACCTGGTTCCTTTTAGACTGGGGCTGATGGGAATTGTATCCAGAACATCTGAAGGGCACAAGGTTCAGGCAAACTGGTCAACAAAAACTGTTGTTGTTGTTTTACCCACCTTTCACCTTAATGTTCCAGGGTAGGTGGCAACAATATAAAACAGTCTAAATGAACCTATTGTACCTGTCTTCCTGATTTCCATACCTTGCTATGTGGACTCTAAATAGTCAAAGTGATTGTTTTCAATTTTCAATAACTACAATTTTCAATGACTGCAGTATGGAGCTAAAATTTGTTGCACACATATTTCCCCCTTAGTGTTACTGAACTAGCGCTGAGAAGCATTGTTATTCCTTATTCATTACATCTGTGCTCAAGGTTCAGCCGTTGGAGACATACATAACCATCATGAGAAAGCCAAGAGAAGCCATTTCTGGAGAGAAAATTGTGATCATAGGCTGAAACGTCTGCTTCTCAATTTACTGTTTCAAGAATCAATATCAATTGGTTTATGGAGACAATCCACTTTGCTTCATGATAGACCCCACAATAAGGAGGCAGAATGGAGTTCAAAAAACCTTGGAACTAGAGCTCCCCCCTCACCATGTAATTCCGTGAAGATTTTAGAATGCTATCATTCAAGAGCAGTGATCAAATGACCTCTTGAAATTCTCCACACTATTTGCGAGCAGAGGAATTGAAGGGATCATTTCACCCAATTTCTCCAGTGGGTAGATAGATTTTCCAGTGGTTTCTTGGAGGTCAGTCTGAACATCAGCAGCAGCACAGTTTCTGTCTTATTTCATAAGGTCCCCCTTTACCACGACATGTGGCAGCAGCTACTATCTTTTCAGCATGACCACCATTTTGCATCCTCCACAATGCCCTGGGGCTAGTGTCACACCAGGGAATTGTAGGAGGGAAATGTCAACAGATAAGTGACCTTCCTCTCTAGGAAAGTGTTAGAGAGACAGTAAATAAAAATCTCAGAAATCAAAAGCTAGCTTTTCAGCACTTCAGAAATATCATCTGTTTTCAATCAGTTTTTGGTTTAACCAGTGCTTTTTTCTGGGGGGATGCAGAGGTACGCATATCCCTAAATATTTTGTGAATCTAAGTTGAGGGGCAGCATTTCAATATGAGTAGGAAAATGAGAATACCCCTAAACATATTTTTTTTAAAAAAAGCACTGGGTTTAACAAAGATCTGTGTTCTGAACTTTACAATCATTGTCAAGGAAGCCTATCCTACCGTTAGGATAGTGGGCAGTTTTCCTGGAAAGTGCAGCCTTGAAAACCACAAGTTGTTGTTGTTGGTCCTAAAAAATATACACCCCAAGCGATAAATGATAGAGAAAAGATGTGTGTCTTAACCTTCCTCCCTGGAAGATCACACAAGCCTGGGGAGGTGGGGATCACAGCACCACAGTTAGGCTTGGGGGGGGAATCCCTCTCTTGGCTTAATGCTTAATGTGGCAATGCTCTTAATGGATTGGAAAATCAGCTTGATGAAGCAGCTCTTCAGTATATTACATTGGGTGTAGTTATGTAAGTGCTTTGTCATTAATGATAACCAGCACATCTCCGCTTTCATGTACCGACACCACCTAAGAAAGAACATTAAATGATTTCAGTGTTCACATGACAGCTCAGTCGACAGAGCATGAGACTCTTGATCTCTTTTTTAAAAAAATAATATTTATTGCTTTTCCAACAATTTAAACACTACAAAAAACAACAACAAAAAAGAATAGACAATACAATACAATGCAAAAACACTCCATAACACTAACACTAACACAAAACCCTAACACATTAAACTAACAAAACAAAACAAAAGCAATTTAAAACACATCAAATAATTTCTTTTTTTTATATAATAATTTTTATTAAATTTTTCCAGATTACAGATAAGACAGAAAGAAGAAAAGACATAAAGAATAAAAAGAAAGGAAAAAAAAAACCATTTCAATAACTTATTTTCAGATTTCTATCGGACTTCCCCGCATCTCCCACACAGTGCATTCTTAACAATAAAGTTATCAGCAAATTATAACCTTATTTCGTGTGTTTCTTTGTATTTTCAATTGCAGTTTAAGTTTAAATCTCTTATTTTCCATTTACTCTAAGAATATAACATATTGTCATTTTTACTCATTTAAACTTTGATTCTTTCATAAATATTATCCAATTTCATATATAATCAACTTTCGTTACTGGGGCTAGCCTTCCAAATCATACGGCATCTTAAGATTCATATAACTTATAATATTTTTGCAAATAGTCTTTGAATTTTTTCCAGTCCTCCTCCATTGCCTCTTCTCCCAAATCTCGGATCCTTGCAGTCATCTCGGCTAATTCCATGTAGTTCATCAGTTGCGTCTGCCAATCCTCCAGTGTGGGCAAATCTTGGGTCTTCCAATGCTTGGCAATAAGGATTCTTGCTGCTGTTGTAGCATACATAAAAAAGGTTCTATCCTTTTTTAACACCTTCTGGCCGACAATGCCCAGAAGAAAGGCCTCCGGTTTCTTGGGAAAGGTGTATTTAAACACCTTTTTTAACTCATTATGGATCATTTCCCAGAAAGCCTTCACTCTTGGGCAGGTCCACCAAAGATGAAAAAACGTCCCTTCAGCCTCCTTACATTTCCAACATTTATTGTCGGACAAATGGTAAATCTTAGCAAGCTTGACTGGGGTCATGTACCACCTGTATACCATTTTCATAATATTTTCTTTCAAGGCATTACATGCCGTAAACTTCATACCGGTGGTCCATAACCTTTCCCAGTCCTCAGACATAATGTTATAACCAATGTCCTGAGCCCATTTTATCATGGCTGATTTAACTGTCTCATCCTGAGTGTTCCATTTAAGCAGCAAGTTATACATTCTCGATAATAACTTAGTCTTTGGTTCCAACAACTCTGTCTCGAGTTTCGATTTTTCCACCTGGAATCCTGTTTTTTTGTCTAACTTAAAAACCTCATTAATTTGGGCATAATGTAGCCAGTCTTGCACCTTACCTTTTAACTTTTCAAAGCTCTGCAACCTCCAATTACCTCCAATGTTTTCTATTATTTCCCAATACTTCGGCCAGTAGGCCTCCATATTGGGTTTTTTCCGAGCTTTGGCCTCTATTGGTGATATCCACCTCAGAGTTTTACTTTCCAATAAGTCCTTATATTTTTTCCAGACCATAAATATTGCTTTCCTGACAATATGATTTTTAAACATTCCAAATGTTTTTGCCTTGTCATACCACAAATACGCATGCCAACCTAACGAATTATTAAAGCCTTCCAGATCTAGGACATCAGTGTAAGACACATCAAATAATTTCAATGTCTTATCTTTCATTTACTTATTTCAGTGACCTGCTCACACCTCCCTTTTTGTCTTCCACTTCTGTTAATTATTTCAGCAATTCCTTTCCATCTGAGACTCTTGATCTCAGGCTTGAGGGTTCAAGCCCTATGCTGGGCAAAAGATTCTTGCATTGCAGAGGATTAGACTAGATGACTAGATTAGACTAGATCATAGGATCACCCATTCAGTCCTATGAGAAGGGTAGTAGCTCAGTGTTAGAGCACATGTGTTGCAGATTTAATTCCTGGCTTCTCTGGGTAGGGCTGGGAAAGGCTCCTGTCCAGGCATTACAGCAGTTCTTCTTCCTGTTGTGCCCGTACATTACATAGAGATGATATCTAGCCCAATCTTTTCTCTCCTCTTTTTTAGATAGAGAATAATGTGGATTATCTCCTATGTACTGCAGAAACCTCCCATCCATTTGGGTGGCATAGGTCCCTGCCTTAATATTTTAGTGTGGCATTCTGGTGGTAGCTAATCTAAACACATTCAAACTGCTCCGAACATTTTACTATGCTATCCAGCAAACAACAGCAGCCCCTGTGCTAGGGAGATAAGATTGCTGAAATCACAGGCTTCATTATTTGCCTCTCGGTATATTTGCTAATGTTTGACAGTTCCCCCCACTCCGAATGTGCCTTTTGTAAAGCCCTGCTGTTACGTTCTTGAACTTTGCCATGACTACAACCCTCGGGTATCTGAACTGTCAGACAGCCGAAGTGGAAGACAGAAAAAGCCAGCAAAAAAATCCAGAAGGCACAAAGGTTCATAATGCGCTGATGAATTTCCTACCAGCAGATAGCTTTCACTTTGCCTTTATTGCTGTCACATTCCCTTAAATAATAGGGAGACTTCTCTGCTAATGGACAATGGAGGCTGTTTGCTTGATGGGAACTTCCTGAGGCAGGCTGCCCTTTGGCTTTATATTTTAAATGGAGGTGGGGCAAGCTTGCATGACCCCAGATAAGCAGGCTTGAAGCTGTCCTATTCGCATGCACCTTTGCTAATTTATCTGTATATTCTTTTTTGCATTCGTATATACCCACTTGCTGTGTGCTGAAGCATTAAATTGCTTTCCACTGGGAACAGGTCACATTTGGGGGGTCAGCCGAGCCATGCCACTGGATAGAGCACACTCGGTTCAGAAGCACTCCTGTTTGCGATCTTGGCAGCTGAATCCCCAATCTAATTAGCGATGTTGCTCTTGCCTTTTCCTGGAAAAAGCAGATAACTTTTAAAATATAATGTAGATAAGCTATTTTTGTGCTGCGTAGCACTTATGCGATGTCTTGCAAAGCAGAATGAGTGGCTGGTGGATATGAGTGAGCCAGGCCTTTTAAAAGAAAAAGAAAGAAAGGAATGAAATAATAATAATTATATTCAGCTTCCTTTACTTGCACCTTTGGTGGTGGTGTTTAAAGATAGATTATTCACTTTACCAAATGGTAATAACATTTCTATTTGCATTTCCTAAAATGTGATTAATGGGCTGACTGCCACCCACAGTTTTAGCTGACTCTGGGCTGTGGGATACTGGAATTTAAATTGCATAGTAGCCTTTAAAATACTAAAAAAGAAGACTAGGTGAAAATCTATTATGATCATTTTATACTGAAAGATAAACCCTTTCTTAATTTTCTAAATATGTTTAAGGGGGAACAATATATTATGTATATATGGAGAAAGTTATCATATTCAGTGGAATAATTGTATTAGAATTATAAAGTTATACATACAGACAATACATGAAGATAATCTATCATAAAACTGAGTTAAAAAAGAAGTCCCTCTTTAAGCAAACAGGAGTGGATACGCTTCACCATGTCAGAACATAGAATGAAATTTACTATAAAACAAACAAGCTGATATAATGTCTTGTGTGCTTGGGGATTTAAAGCCAGGGATAAAATGACTATGGATCAAAACTGAGTCTAAACAAAGTAAAACACAAACAAAACAGATTAAAACGAAGTCTACATCTGAAGTCAGATAAGGAACGTAAATGAAAGGAAGACAGAACAGGCACAATAGAAGGAGGTCTTAGACTTAGATCTTATTGGTTCCCAAGCCCTATTTAAGAGGAGACAGTCCACCAGTCAAGCTCCAACAATCACTGGAACTTTGGGGACTTTAAGAACTACATGACCCCGTATGAATCTGCCTGTCTAGAAAGTTGTTGGATGCAACCCAAAAGGGAAGATCCACAATCTGGCCTCTGCTTTCTACTTCCCACATCTGGTCTGTGTTGCACAATCACTTGGCTGCCACAAGGCATGCTTTTTAACCAAGAAAACAAAGTGGAAACAAAGTGGAAAACATTTCACATGGCATGACATTGTTCTACCACAGTCATGCTGTGATGGAGTGCAAGAGGGAGCCAGGTATTTTAAGGAACTGGACCAATGTTAGTGATAAGACTGCTCAGTATTCAAATTGAAAAAATGCAGTTTTTAAGGATACAGAGCACCAGTTTAAGGAGGACGAGGAAGTAGGATGAGATCAATCATGCAGAATTCACAACATTTAAAAGAAGAAATGCTTCACAGTTTGTAATCTGTAAATTAGACAGTGACCTTAAAACCTTGTGAGACTGTCTAATGAACAGTGGTATCCAATGCAGTAAGTACATTTCACAATGTTTAATTGGCAATCTAACACTTCTTAAGAGGGAGATTTCTTCAAATATCACTTTCTATATAAAAGGAGATGTGTGTGTGTGTGTGTGTGTGTGTGTGTGTGTGCGCACACTGGTATCAAATTAACAAAAACAATGTGATATGGATTCTCTCAAGGTTTGCACCTGCAGTTTAACTAGTTTCTTTATACTTTTTGTATTCATTTGACTGCCAGGTTGAAGAGAGAAAAAAGGAATTCTATCCCCATAATTAAAGCAAAACAAATAACACACATGATCAAAAATGCTATTCAATTCCTTGGCATTAACACTGATCCAGCTATTTTTTCTGGGTGGGGAAGCTCCTTCCTGATTCTTACAGCTGCTCCATTCATTTCATGAAAGAAGAGGATTTGTGAATGCATTCCTTTTGTGTGTTCTTATCTGCTCCTTTAATTGAAATGAATGATGTGAACCTTGTGAAAGGGGAGATGGAGTTCCATGTGCACATTGTAGCCCAAAGAATGCTCTGGAATGAAGGATTCTGATGTGGCTCTGGAATGCCAATATACATGTTCTGTCAGTGCAACTCATATGCCTAACAATCTTGAAGCAATTTGCCATTGACTTTAGTAGAAATAACTGTGGCTCATATGAGTTGTTTCAAAAAAAAAGTTTCTTTTATCGAATGCATGCTGGAAAAAGTTTCAAACAAACAGTTGACTCTGTGTTAATAAAGAGTAATTGGATTGTTTCCAGAAAGGCCAACATCTGAAAAGCAACAAGTTTAAGCTCTTACCATAAGACAGTACAGGTGTATTAGAAATTTTCTTGTAAAACTGTTACTTCCCACTCCTAAACGTTAGGTGATGACTAACATCTGCAGGGGGGTCAGTTTGTTCCTGGACCCAATTCAGTGTGCTGACACTGGTATTTTCAACCCTGAGCTACCAAAGTCCCAAATACCTGCAAGGCTTCTATACTCCTTAACTGCCCTGATTAAATTGGGGTGTTGCGGCCCTGAAAGACATTAGGGTCACAATCTTGCACAGGTCACGTGACTTGCATGGGAGCACATTCCGAAAGACCTGTGTCCTGGTTGTCTCCTGTGACATGTTGGAGGGTATGGACTTCCTCCTTCCCTATAGAAACTCTCAAGTTTTAAGATTTGTACAAAAGGCCTTATTGGGTGTTGTCGTCAGAAGCTCAGGGAGAGTGGCAATCCCTCTGTGGCAATCCCTAGGCCGTGGAACTCCTTCCCTTCAGAAGTGCCTGGCATCTTCAATTATATAGCTTCTGCTGAATGCTGAAGACACACGTCTTTACCCTGGCTTCTGACACTTGAGTTGCATATTGAAAGGACCCACCTTATTTCTGCGATTGTTTTAAACTGTTGGGTTTTTTAAAAAGAATATTGGGAACTGTAATTTACCAAGCACCCTTGATATACTACAGCTCCCAGGATTCTTGTGGGGTTTGAAGTATAGTGTATACACCATCTCAGAGGCATGCTGCCTCTGGCACTGTAGATTACAGAATCCATCCTTGGGGTCATTGAGTCAAACTCCCTGCAATGCAGAAATCTCAACTACACTGACTGATGGCCACCCAACAACTGACTGGTGGCCATCCAACATCTGCTTAAAAATCTCCAAGGAGAATTCACCACCTCCTGAGGGGAGATTCAACTGTCAAACAGCTCTTACTGTCTGAAAGTTTCATCAGAATCTCCTTTCTTTCAGCCATCATGACTCGTAGCCACTGATATGTCTTCATGGAATGGCGATACCCCTGGAGATGAACCACATTCATTAAATGCTATGCAAAGTATAGGCAAGCATATGCATGTCTATGCAGAAGTACGGCCTATTGTCTTCAAGCAGTCTTGCTTCCTGAGTACATGCACATACAATTGCAAACCTCATACTGCCTACTTCACTCTCTGAGGGAGTGAAATCCCACCAAAGTCCTCACGACTTAACTCTTAGGAGACAGAGAGAGGATTGTACTGTGAAGGGCGGTATACAAATTTAATAAATAAATAAGCATTAGTGAAGCCTTAAAGCAGTCAAACAATCTTTCTTCTAATAACCTGACAGGGAAGGAGAACTTATCTACGAGTTAACTATACAGCATTTTAGCTGAATATAGATGTGAACGAAGAGAAATCCAGTGGTACTGAGATTGCCATATAATTGGATACCATGACCTCATAAGAGAACACTACTCCTGTTAATTCTTATTTAAATAGCCCATACCGGTGGCGTACTTACTCATTCATATTCATAGACATTCTTAAATTGAGCTCGTTTGCAGAAGGCAAGCTGCTACTTTGCTTTGCCAAAACTCCAACTTGAGTGATGAGGCGAGCAAGGCAGCATGACCTGAAATTCACTGCATGAGAAACTTGTCTGTGATTTGCAAATGGAGCCCAATGCCTGCCAATTCTGATAGAGGAAAATAGCCCTAGGGTGTTCCCTCAAACTGGTAATTATTTATGAATACAGAAGCTAGACCAGATCCACTGAACCTTAAGAAGAAGCAAAGGGAGATGAAGAAGAAGGAATATAGATAAGATTAAACTGAAAATGAGCACAGGTGGGCAACCTGTGGCTGTCCCCTCCCCCCACCTGATTTTGTGTGGCCTCTTTGCCTCCTGAAGTTGTCCCATTCTTCCATCCTGTCAGAGTACCCTTCATTCCCTGCCTATTTTTTCTGCCTTCCTTTGAAATGTTTCCCCCTCCTACTACACAGTTTCAGAACAATCAAAAGATGCAGTATTTTATTTGATAAAAATAAACTGATGGGTTGCTTAAAAATAGTTCCTGGTTGCAAGGCTTGGGGAAAAGGAAGTCCCCTCCCATGTGTTGGAGGACAAATCAGTAAGTTTCTTCTTGGTGTGTACCTTGTGATTAAGAAGGGATATCTGTGCAAAGGAACTACTGCTTTCTAGAGCAGTATAAATATTTGTCTGTTGTACTTTTAAAAAAAACCCAAACCTCTTTGTGTTTATTTGACAGTAAACCCATCAAACCCAGTGAAGTTTACTTCTGAATAGATGTCTGGGACTGGAAATTTTAATCTGAGTTAGCTGGTGTGAAAAATCATAACAGGCTGATCTTTATTCTGGATTTGCAGATCCAGAATATTTTTTTTCCTTTGACTCTATCCATTATTGGCTTTGACTCCACTCATCAGGGCCATGCAGCCCCCAACAGAGAATACTCCCCTCTCAACAATGTGGCTCTCAGCAGAGAGGGAAAAAAGTTTGCCTACCCTAGTGAATATCAGAGGGGAAAACTTTGATCCTCCAAATGTAGTTGGACTGCAGTTCCCATCAGCACACCCCAGCATGGCCAATGGTCAGGATTGATGGCCACAAGGTATCTCACTCCTAACATCTAAAACTACAGCCTCAATATCATTGAAAAGCAGGTGATTGACAAGAGAGCAGGCAGACGTGTACCATCCCTCCAGTTTTTAAGGTCTATATGTGCTCATATATGGTATACTATATGACATGTGGTTGGTTTAACCATATTATCTGTGTACCCATCAGTAAGATTTAACATGGCGAAAATACTTTTGCTATCTGAAATACAGTTATCTGGGAGTAAATTCTGTTGAACTCAGTGGAACTTATTTCTGAGTAGATATCCATTGCCCTGGGAGAATCACAAAGTACTAAGTGATACGGTGGACTCTGAAATTCCCCGGCTTTCTTATTAGAAGTTGCCTTTGACACAGATGTATTAGTAAACTCTGTGAAATGGTAAGCAATTGGGCCATAATTCATTTTAGGTTTTTAAGACTAAAGCTTCCAGCTGTCACTTGAAATACATCCTTGTTCAATCAAACAAAGGAATCAATAGTGCACCAAGCTTTCTGATATGATTACTGCTGGTTTACTTTAGCTTCCAAAAAAACGATGAAAGAAAATAGGTGTCAAGCATATTAGTTGTTAGCAAAGAAATAATACGCAAGATTTGAAAAATTAACACAACCGCAACATTAGCAACAACCATGTAATATTTTAGAGGTACTAAAGATGGTAGAACTGGCAGGCTTTGTTATTTTTCACGGAAATCAGGAAAAATGGAATATTTTAACATTCAGAATCTTCTCTGCATGATAATATATCAAGCAAATATATGGATTTGAGCTGTACTACTGATTCCAGAATAATTGTGATGACTGGGTACTATTTGTTCACTTGCATTGTTATTAAAATCATACAAAGGGATAACTACTAAATCTCTTCTCCTCCCCTTTCCAGTCCTGACCTAGAATATATAACAGGTACATCTTCATATAGCAAGAATAGTAGAATATAATTATCTTGTAGTCTGACTATGTTGATTAATTCACCATTTTAACAGAGGCTAATGTAACTCAAATAAACTAGTGAATTAATGCAATTGGCCATTAGGTAAAACCTTGTTACTGTAGAAGTTGTTCTGAAGCAAAACTCTTAGAAACCACCTGCAGTGCTCTTCAACCAGGAGGGAGAAGACAACAGCAAGGTTGTGATATAGCAAACTTGACAAAATTTGGCCACAACATTCTTGATTGCAGGTGTAGGTTAGACTTTGGCTAGACTTAGCACTGGGTGTATATCCATTGTCAGACTCCTGTTGGAAGGGCTGAAGCTTAAGCAGGCTTGTGCCTGGGATTTGGGGCCATGACAAGATGCAGGTCCACCAACATGGCCCATCCTTGGTTGCTGCTGGAAACTCTATGGCCTCTCTGCTCCACACTTGGCTTCTGGACAGAGACTTCCACTTAGCCCCCCTCCCCCAATGGTTTCACCACTTCACCCAAAGTCAATTAATGGAATAGGATTCCCCTCAATGCCTTATTCACCAAAAGTTGTGACATTTGCTATGAGGAAGGCAAAACCTCGAAACAGGCACAAATTCCTTCTAGGCTCTTTCTACCTCTTATTTTCTGGCAGCAGCATGCACCCTCCCTCCCTTCACTTCATAACTGTGTAGGAATTTTTGGCCGGCTGGCCTTTTAGTGGGTTGTTGTTGTTGTGCCTGCTCCATACTGAATAGCTGGGTAATGGGCATTAGATGGTCAACTGTTAATTAGGTCAATCTGGTCTTCAGTTCAGTCACTTTTGGCAGTTCAGGGGTGTATTTGTGTTTCAGCCCACTGACCCCATTTCGGCACCTTTCTGGCTGACCCTGAGGCTTACTCTCTGGGCTCTGGAGTAGGAGAGCAGCTCTTGAGGCTGAATTACGTCATTGGCCTGAAACTGTGAGACCTCAGGGTGGTATCTTCCTACTCACCTTCATGGTGTGACATGGGAATGGGAAGCACATCCTAGAGCAGGGGTCAGCAACCTAAGACCCATGGGCTGGAAGCAGTTTGACTGGCCCATGAGCTGCCCCTGAACCCAGTTGCCTGCTTGAGCACTGTACTAAATCAGCGTGGCGTGGTGCGGGGACTCACTTTCACGGCGCTGAAGATCGCATCTGCGCATGCGCAGACGCAAAAAATCATTGAGGGCATGTGATCCGGCCCACGGAGGGAACTCCACGGGACCGATCCGGCCCAGGCAAGATAAACCTTCCTGACCCCTGCCCTAGAGGCTGCAGTTTGTTCAGATTTAGGTTTGCTCTCTCTCACCAATAGTGTTTTCCCTCTGCAGGGTTTTTTTTGTGTGTGGATTTTATTCTTAAATAAAGCAGCCTAAGTTCAACCCAGACTCTTTGTCTGTCTCTTTATTTGGCCATCAGTTTGCAAATGCTGCTTTCCCGGGGCATTTCTTTTTATATTCAAAATGGTATGGAAGGGAATTATTTGAGGAGGAATAGATTCCAAAATGTCCATATTTATTAGATTTGGGGACTGGCATGTAGGGATGGATAGATCAGTCTGTTTCCAGACTATGTCAATTTCACATATGTTCATTCAAACGTCTGTTCTGTCATTTGCACATCAATTTACATTTTTAAATGCCCACATTTTTTATTTAGATTAATATGTAAATGATATTTTGTCACAAAGTACACATTTCTTTTCTTTTTTTGTAATTCGGAATTTATGTGATGTGATTTGATTGGTCGGTTAATAAAAATATTTTTTTTAAAAAAACAACAAAGTACACATTTCAACATGCATGTTTATCTCGATAGATACATTTCAAACATATTTAATCCTAAACATATACATTTTATATGCATCCTGGCACATTTTTGGAGCCAAAGGCTTTATCACAATGTTTGGAGATGTGTGAAATCTGGAGATTGTCCCTAACTAAGTTCTGCTCTGAGTAGATTCAGTGAAACTGCTGGACCTAAATTACTTCATACCCATTAACTTTAATGCATCTATTCTGGGTATAGTTTAGTTGGATACAACCCTGGATAATTATGTCCCAAGTTGCACAGTAGGACAACAGGCACAGATCAGGTCAGCTTGCAGCAGAAAGTACATAAATCAAATTCCTCACTCATCCTTATGGCAACAAATTGGGTGAAGCAGCATTGTCAAAAAGAACAGGATTAAAAAAAAACCTCAAGCCAATCTGTCTCATAGGGCCCATTCAAATATAGAAAGAAAATTTATATTCTCACCAGAATGGATTTGGAGGTCAACTTTTTATGAATCATTCAAAAATTTCCTTTACCAACAGCTTCCTGAAAAGTGTGCCTATAGTCATAGACACCAAGGGATCTAACACCTGTTCTAGAAAGTGGAATGACACCAGAGGGATTTGGATGGAGCCGCCTGATCTGAACTCTCCTTCAGTCAGAAATTATTGTTTGCATTGTCTTGTAGAAATCCTTGGTATTTGTGAATGGTCATAAATTATATCCATGTGGTCTTGGGATTAGGGCCATATATCTGAATTTTCTTGAATTTCAAAGGCGTTTTTGTAAAAAAAAAATGCTTAACAACTTTCAGGGTGTCCTGATTTCTACCCTTTGAAATATGGCAACCTTACTTGGGACTAACAAATGGGTAATAAAAGTGGATTCTAAGAGGCAAATAAAGTTATTTTGTAAGGCTGGGAGAACAATTATCTACTTTCTGCTACTTAGTGATCTGAAAATTTGAACTTTTGGACCCATACCTTATATTCGTCAGTCTTATTTAAATGTCAGTTTGGACATAGAGACTACATATATAGAGTTATATATTTCCATTAGGATTGATGGAATATTTTGTAGTCAATGACATCTGTCAATGTTTTATTGTTGTTTTCTTTCTTTCTATTATCTTTATGAATAAAAATTATATTAAAAATGAGAAAGGTCTATTCATATCCCCTGCTTTTCCTTTCTGCGCTGTCACAGATACTGCCAATTGGCCTTGCTGTTATGTGTCAAGGTCCTTCAAACCTTTATGCTCATTTGCCAATGGGTTTACATTTTCTTCCTTGTGCACATAAGATGAATGGTTTTAGCCAAGCATATGGATCAATGGGAAAACGCCACGGGGACCTACAAATCTTATACCATCCAGACCATTCTAACTAGGGATGCTTGAGAAATTTGTTCTTTGAGAATTCCAGTAGGAACTGACCTGGTCCACCTCCACTGGACTAATGTGTGAATGCTGCTGCTGTTTTTCTTGTTGTTGATGATGATTAATTGAACTTGTCAGTCGCTTGGTACACAAAAAAGGTCTCCAAGTGACTTACAACATCTTTAAAAGTATAATTGGCAGCACAACTAACAACAAAGAACATTATTCAAGTTCAGCAAAAGCCTGGGAAAAGGGGTAAGCTTTTACTTGGCACCAAAAATGTGTGAACAGAGACACTCAGAGGATCTGGCTGGAAGAGTATTCCACATACAGCCCGGGGGGGGGGGGGCACAACTGAAAAGCAACTCTGTGAGAACATGGTTATCCTCCAGATTTTGCACTTTTCTGAATTTTGTGGTGCAGTTCAAAATGCGCTTTCAGATGCATATTTTAGGAAGAAATAGTTTAGAATCTGTGCTTCAAGGTAAAATATGGCTAGGAATGTGTGTTCTGAGGCCAATGTGTTTTGAAATACGATTTTTTCTACAGATTTGAAGAGAAATTGCTGGTGATGATGACTATTTGTCAGTTTTTGCACTGTTAGTGCCTCTAAGGGAGGTATAGGACAAAATTAGAAATAACAAACATTAAAACCAAAACTGGGCCAAGTTCAAGGTGATACTGTTAGTATATACTTGTAGGCTTCCTTATGGGTTCACCTTACCCCATATATGCCCAGCTGACCCCTTCAGTCAGTGGAACTTGGCATTTGTTACACACGACACACCGTCTTTGTTCTACAGCTATAATAAAACTATCTTTTAGGGTGGCAGCACCCACACTTTGGAATATCAGCATCAGGTGCCATCACTTTACAGTGGTACCTCGGTTTAAGAACTTAATTCATTCTGGAGCTCTGTTCTTAACCTGAAACTGAGGTGCCACTTAAGCTAATGGGGCCTCCCACTGCTGCCACACCGCCACCGTTGTTCTCATCCTGAAGCAAATTTCTTAACCCGAGGTACTATTTCTGGGTTAGCAGGGTCTGTAACCTGAAGCGTCTGTAACCTGAAGTGTCTGTAACCCGAGGTACCACTTTACTCTTTATGTTGTCTGCTAAAAACATTTTGTCTAGGCAATCCTCTCTGAAGATGTGACACCTGACGTGTGTTTTAATCTGCTTTTGATTAAGGTTATGTCAAGTAGTTTAAAAATTGTATTAAATAAATAAATATAAATTTAAAAAACAGCCTAAAATACTCATTCAGATATATATATATATATATATATATATATATGTCAGGGAACTGACATCGGAGGAAAGGGAAGTGGTAAGGCTCCCAGAGACTGGGAGAGAGTCAACAGCCAAAGCAGGGACCAGCAGGGGGAGCGCGGGGTCTCTGGAGGAGGATCTCAGTAATGCTGAGAGAGACGCAGCAGCCCAGGCAGGAAGCAGCAGGGGAGAGAAAGGGGTGAGAGACACTTCGAGCGAAAATAGCGGGGAGGTGTCAGAAGCAACTGCAGGGAGACCCATGCTGCGCCGGAAGCTGCCACGTCGTGAGTCCAGGAGACGCGTTTCCGTTAAGGAACTTCTTTGCTGGAAGCGCTTCCGCAGACAGCCACTGTCAGACTCTACTAGTGACTAGAGCAGACATGTCTGAGGAGCTCTGTCACACACAGAGGTTTGTGGGGTCGCACAAACTCTGAAGGGGCACAATTTTAAGCACAAGCAGCTAACCATCCCCTGACAGCAGTCTGACAGTCTCTGTACGCTGCCTGTGCAGGAGAAAGCATCATGAGCAACCCAGTCGGAACCGGAGACGCAGGGGTTGGAGCTGGTCCAAGCTTGGAAGAAAGGTATCAAGCTCTGGAGGTCCAACTTGCGCTGCAGACGGCGAGGCTCGAGGAGAGAAGGGCTCAGGATGCTGACAAAAAGGGGAGAACCACTCAGTTCCCCAGAAAGGTACCAGGATTGGTGCAGAAGTTTGGGGGGGACCCCAAGGATTACCATGCCTTTAGGACTGAGATGCAATATGCTCTGAATGTGCAGTTTGATGAGTTCCCTGATGAGGAATCGCGAGTTGCGTTCGTAATTGGGCATCTTGAGAAGGGGGCGCGGGACTGGGTTCGACCCCTGATGGCAACGCACAACGATATCCTCAAGGACACTATGAAATTCTTTCGTGCAATGGATATCATGTTTTCCAGCGATATTGAGGAAGGGGCGGTACGCAGACAGCTAATGGCTTGCAAGCAGGGAAGCAGATCTGTCCGTGAGTACTGGACTGAATTTACCATGCTAATTCACAGATTGGGGTGGGATTTATCGGCGGCACCCATTCAGATGCTATTTGAAGAAGGTCTTTCTTCAGCTGTGAAAGACGAGCTGGCCAGGAGCCCCAGGGCGGGGTCTATGGATCAGCTGACCAAATCTGCGCTGACCATTGGAGCGCGCCAGGAGGCAAGAGCCTTGGAGAGGCGGGAAGGGAGAGGGGAACGTTGGAAGGAGTTACGCATTCCAGACATTCCTGAGCCAGCTTTCCCGCCGGCAGAGCCGATGGAAATCGGAACAGCCCGCGCGCGCGCAGTTTCAAAGCCCAGTGAGGGGGCGAAGAAGGAGGGAAAGGGAGCCCGGAAATGCTATCTCTGCCAACAGCCAGGCCACTTTGCCAGAGTCTGCCCCCAGAGGAAGGAATGGCAAGGGATGGTGGGAGCTGTTGAGGGGGAAGAGCAGGGAGAAACGGAGCAGGTAAAAGCCAACGCCTGGTTGCCAGCAGGGCACTGCAGCCAGGCCAAAGAGCAGTGAAAGTGCCCCTTCCCCAAGTGCCAGTGCCAGAAGCTCCTCGACCTGCTCTAGTGATTGAAGTGTCGCTAGAGCTGCAAAATGGACACCCCCTAAAAATAAAGGCGCTGTTGGACTCAGGCAGCTCCTGCAATTTCATGAGCAAGGAGTTTGCTGCTGAACACCAGATACAGACTATCCCTTTAAGCAACCCCCTGCAGGTGACCACGATTGATGGCAGGGAACTGTTGGGAGGAGGCGTCAGCTTGCAGACCGTCCCAATGATAATGAGGGTGGCAAGGCACACAGAACTGATAGCGTTTAATGTGGCCACCTTGGGAGGCGCTCCCATTATTTTGGGAATGAGCTGGCTAGCCCTACATGATCCGCTGGTGGGCTGGCATCAAAGAGTGGTTTCCTTCGGTTCCGCACACTGCTTAGAACACTGCAGGGCGGAAAAGGGGTCAGCAGGGGCCCAAGCCACCCTAGCAGGGACGGAAGTGATGGAGAAGGGGAAGGTGCCACCACAGTATGCTGATCTCAGCGACGTGTTCAGCGAGAAGGAAGCGGACCAACTACCCCCGCATAGGCCCTTTGATTGCCAGATCAATTTACTCCCTGGAGCACAGCTTCCTGTAGGCAAGTTGTATGCCATGTCAGACAGGGAGATGCAGGAATTGCGAGCGTTCATTGACAAGAACCTGAAGAGAGGCTTCATCAGAGAGTCCAAGGCAGCGGGGGGTAGCCCAGTGTTTTTTGTGGATAAAAAAAACACGGACAAGCCGAGGCTGGTATGTGACTTTCGGGCCCTAAATGCAGTGACAGAGCCGGCGGCTTTTCCTATGCCCAGGATTGATGATATTTTGACCAGGGTGCGAAAAGGAAAGATTTTTACAAAGCTGGACCTAAGGGGGGCGTACAACCTGATACGTATAAGGAAAGGGGATGAATGGAAGACCACCATGTTCACCCCTTTGGGGGCATTTGAATACCTCGTTATGCCTTTTGGATTACAAACAGGCTCCGCGTGTTTTCAAGCCTTTATGAACCATGTACTGGGGCCTTTGCTCTACCAGAATTGCGTGGCCTTCTTAGATGACGTGTTGGTGTATTCGGAGAATGAGGAGCAACATGTGAGAGACGTCAGAGAAGTGTTGAGCAGGCTGCAAGCCAACAGACTGTGGGTGAAACTGGAAAAGTGTCAGTTTCATACCAAGGAGGTGGAATTCCTGGGGTACCGCTTGTCAGACAAGGGGTTGGCCATGGACCCCGGCAAGGTTCAAGCGGTGCTGGAATGGAAAACACCCAAGACCAAGAAGGATGTGCAGAGGTTCCTAGGGTTTGGAAACTTTTATCGTAAGTTCATCCGAAACTTCGCCCACCTGACGGCGCCCATCACGGACTGTCTCAGCAGCAAAAAGAAGTTTGTTTGGACGGGGGAGGCGGAGCGAGCGTTTGAGGAACTGAAAAGGGCCTTCGCCTCTGACGAACAACTTCTACATGTGGATTTACAAAAAAAGCTGAGGGTCGAAACAGACGCTTCGGACAGAGCCATAGGGGCGGTGCTTCTTCTGCAGCCGGGGAAGGAGGGGTCAGAGTGGCGACCGTGTGCCTTCTTTTCGCGAAAGCTGAACAAATCTGAGAGAAACTACACGGTGCACGACCGGGAACTTCTTGCGATTTATGAGGCCTTCCGGAGATGGAGGCACCTACTAATTGGTGCACAACAGAAGGTGCAAGTGTGCACGGACCATAAGAATCTAGAGTATTGGAGAACTGCGCGAGTGCTCAACCAAAGGCAGTTGAGATGGGCCCAGGAGTTCTCCAAATTTAACTTTGAGATTTGTTACGTACCAGGCCCGGAGAACGTTAGGGCGGACGCTCTCTCACGCAAACCTGAATATTTGGAGGGAGAGGGTGCACCCGAAGAGACCCATGTTATTCCCGAGGACCGCTGGGTGTGTGGGGCGGCTTTGGTGGGGTAAAGGGAACTGGTAGAGGGAACGGTGCAGGATGAATACGCCCAGGACAAACTCAGGGGTCTCAGGAGGGAGGGAGACAAACCCGGGGGTTTTGAGGAGAGAAACGGGGCGTTGTACTACAAGGGAGCGTTATACATACCTGAAGGGGAATTGAGGGAAAAGGTACTCAAGCAACTGCACGATAGCCCCACAGCAGGGCATTTTGGGCAACACAAAACCATGTGGCTGGTTACCAGGGAATTCTGGTGGCCCAAGGTCAGGGAAGATGTGCGTGAATATGTGAGAGGGTGTGACCGATGTCAACGAGCCAAGGGGGAGAGGCGGGCACCGGCAGGTTTATTAGAACCACTACCCACGCCGGAAAGACCATGGGAGGCAGTGGCAATAGATTTCATGACTGATCTGCCCAGGTCCAAAGGGAAGACAGCCATTATGGTTGTGGTAGACCTGTTAACCAAGATGGCCCACTTTATAGCCTGCTCACATGCGGTCACAGCAGAAGAAACCGCTAAATTGTTTGTGGAAAATGTGTTTAGGTTGCATGGTGCCCCCTTGAGGGTGGTTTCGGACCGAGGGAAACAATTTACTTCCAGGTTCTGGAGGAAGCTCATGAGCTTATTGCATGTAGAGGTGAATTTTTCCACTGCCCGTCATCCAGAAACCAATGGGCAGGCGGAAAGAGCTAATGGTGTCCTCCAGCAATATTTGAGGTGTTATGTGAATGACAGAGAGAATGATTGGGTGGAGAAGCTGGCGTTGGCAGAATTTGCCTATAACAATGCAGAGAACGTGTCCACGGGGATGAGCCCTTTTTTGGCCAATCACGGGTGTCATCCCCGAGCCTTCCCAGGGGGGGAGGGGGAGAACTGGAGCGTTCCTGCCGCAGAACAGTTCGTTGAAGAAATGGAAGCGATCCATCGCCAGCTCCAACTTAATTTAAACAGGGCGAAGGAGGAATATAAGAGGCAGGCAGACAAAACCAGAAGGGAAGGGGAAAGCATTAGGGTGGGGGACCAGGTGTGGCTGTCCACCCAAGGGTTACCATTTAAAGGAGGTTGTAAGAAGTTAAGACCCAAAAGACTGGGCCCATTTGAAGTCACGCAACAGGTCAACCCAGTGGCTTTCAGACTCCGGTTACCGAACCACATGAAGTTGCACCCAGTGTTCCACAGATCATTGCTGTCACCGTATATAGGGGACAGAGAGGGGAGGGTCAATAGGGGACCAGCTATGGAGGAAAAAGAACACAGCTACCATGTAGCGGAGATTCTCGATTCCAGGTGGAGGGGAGAGCAAGTAGAGTATTTGGTAATGTGGGAAGGGGAGCCGGAGTCGGAAAACACCTGGGTCAGGGCAGAGGAGGTAGATGACGAGGTTTTGATTGAAACTTTTCATCAGAGATTCCCTAGAAAACCCCAGCCAGTGGCGAGGTTCCGGAGGGAATACTTCGCCACCACCGACGACGAAGAAGAGTTGGAGGGGTTCGCTGATTCCGAGGTGGATGAGGATTCAGCGAGTCGGAACGAAGACCGATGGAGGGAATTGTTCGAGACGTCTGAAGATGAAGAGGATTCTTTTAGGGGTTTCAGCTCCTCACCGCCCAGAGGAGAAAGTAGGGGCGGGGGAGAGGGGGGCCCTGGAGGGGAGGTGGATGTCAGGGAACTGACATCGGAGGAAAGGGAAGTGGTAAGGCTCCCAGAGACTGGGAGAGAGTCAACAGCCAAAGCAGGGACCAGCAGGGGGAGCGCGGGGTCTCTGGAGGAGGATCTCAGTAATGCTGAGAGAGACGCAGCAGCCCAGGCAGGAAGCAGCAGGGGAGAGAAAGGGGTGAGAGACACTTCGAGCGAAAATAGCGGGGAGGTGTCAGAAGCAACTGCAGGGAGACCCATGCTGCGCCGGAAGCTGCCACGTCGTGAGTCCAGGAGACGCGTTTCCGTTAAGGAACTTCTTTGCTGGAAGCGCTTCCGCAGACAGCCACTGTCAGACTCTACTAGTGACTAGAGCAGACATGTCTGAGGAGCTCTGTCACACACAGAGGTTTGTGGGGTCGCACAAACTCTGAAGGGGCACAATTTTAAGCACAAGCAGCTAACCATCCCCTGACAATATATATATATATATATATATATATATATATATATATATATATATATATATATTTGCTTTCGTAGATTTTCACGGGTACAGGAATGCAGGTTTTGGTGTCTTCGGGTGTCTTCCCGTGTAAGAGTCGGGGTGTCTGTGCGACGTTTCGACGAGGTCTCACTCGTCATCTTCAGGCTGGTGCTTTCGGCTTCTTGTTACTGGAACAGAGCAGAATCTGGTGTTTGAGTTCCTATAAATACTGTTGAGGGGTGTGGTGTATAGCCTCCAACGTTCTGGGCAGAGAGGAAGTTCCTAGATTAGTGTGCCTTTTCTTCTTTTGTTCCTTAATTACTTGAGGGATATCTTGGGTGATTTCATGAGTGATATTCTGAATACCACTGGGTGGGTCATTAAGTGTAGATTAGTTGCTAAAGCTTTCGTGTCTTGACCTCTTGAGCTTGTGAATATATATATATATATTGCAGATTAATGCAGAAACCTGATGGAATGGATTCAGGAATGAACATCATTGTAAAAGTGAGAGGGAATTATCTGTCCATCCTTATGTCTTAGCTCTTGGCACTGTGAAAGTGTCAGCTGGACAGCCTCCTGTCTGATGGGAATCCTTATTAGTTCTACTAATGAAATAAACTTTTATGAGAATGGAATTTGCACCTCTCTCTCTCTCTCTCTCTCTCTCTCTCTCTCTCTCACACACACACACACACACACACTAGCTCTTTTAATATTTCCCGAGCAATCAAGTTGAACTTTCATTCAGTTTGCACTTTTAATCCCAGGCTAACTTTCCTTGTTAGCTTTTTATCATGCATTTTTTTTCTCCTGCCAGGCTAAAGAGGAACACTGATGAACAGAAACCTGTGTGTACACTGCAGGCAGTGACAGTCACACCATGAAGGTCATTTCAGAACTCAGCTACAGAAACAGGAAAACAGGTTCTCCCTGCCTAAATTCAAAAACACTCCAGCTGTTTCTGCCATTTGTGTATACCAGACTGATATTATAAGCCTTTGAAGCAATTTCTGAGTTTGTTGTCTAAGTCTGGCTATCAAAGACAGATAGGTCAGTGTGGCTAGAATATTCAAACTGTTGGATTTTTTTCAATTAAAAAACTTCCAGTTTGGTTGCAATATTCTCAGCAGATTAAGTTGCCGGTTTGAAATCCAATGTACGTGCTACATTGCACGAGTGCAATGTGTCAAGAAATGCTGGCGAAAAATAGGAGACAGAGACTGTGTGTGCTCAGTACTCTGCCACAAGTTTACTACTGAAACTAGAATTGGGAAGTCTCCATCACCACCACTGTAATGGTTTTATGACACGAGTTGCAGTTTGGTGGTAAATCAGCTTTAGTTATTGTTAGAAGCCATGAATCAGCTTCGTACCCAGCATTAGAAATGTCATGGGGAAGCCAGTGCAGTAAAAAGAGACAGATTTCAGAGGGCATAAGTCAAGGATATCTTCACTGCAGCAACACCCTGAATGGATTTGAAGGGAATAGCAGTGAATTTCCTTCAATATACTGCTTTAGGAACAGCACAGATGTTAAGATTCCACTGTCAATATAGTTCTTACATACTTTTCATGGAAGAATTGTAGATTCTATTTCTGGCAATACAGGTTGAGTCTCAACAGGCAACAGGTTGGCGCCTTTTTCGGTGAGAGTGGACCTTCTTGTTTATTTCCATTAAAATATCTATTGGAAGCACATTACTAATAGTCTCATAGCAGACATCTATTTACATTGATCATAAACTTGATTAGTAATAAATAATGTCTATAAACTATATATAAAAAAATTGAATGAATGAATGAACTTTATTACGGTCACAGACCAGGATTAAGAAAAGCATATAGATAAAATAGCAGTTGGGATTTTTGACCGATAATTGTTAGGGCAAATGAGGACAAGGAAACAGGCATAAAACATCCGAATAAAATACAAGATTAAACACAGATAATGGATAGATAAAAAACTAATAATTAAAACAGATAAGAGCTAAAAACCAAAAAAGGCATGCAGTTAAAACAGCTGTAAGAGCATAAGAACTAAAAGACTCGCAGATAAAACAACTATAAGAGGCTGCAGAGTAGAAGCCTCTTAAATAGTGGACACTCACAACGTTAAAAACTGCTGTGCAAATATGGTTAAAACAGATAATTAAAACAATATACAAACACTAAATTTAGAAACAATGTGCAACAATAAACTGTCTCAGAATCACCCATGGAATCACCCATGGAACCGTGTTTGGGACTTTTCATGCCGAACTATTTTGGGTTGGGCGATGGTCTGGGCCTACAGATCTGTAGACAGAATCTGGCGACCATCCAGGCCATCTTCTGATCTTTGCCCAACAGCAAAAGGTCAAATTTTTGCTTTTGCGGGAAGTCGGCGAGCCTCACCAGTAGGGGTTCCATGATCTTGCTACGTGCCTCTTTATAAAAGGGACATCTAAAGAACAAGTGTTCTGGGCTTCCTATCTCTCCCAATGGACAGGTGCAAAGTCTCTGAGCATACGGGACCCTTCTGAAGGCTCCATCCAGGACCGGGGAGGGAAGAGCTGAGCTTCTGGTGAGTGTAAAGGCCCTTCTTGCATCCCTAGATACGAGAAAGAAGAGATATGCTGCCGGTGCAGCTATATATCTCTTGATTTCTTCAGTTCTATAGTTGGGGCATCTTGCACAGTCCTGCTGTCTCTCGGTGTCTAACATTCTTTACCTGACCATAGCTTTTGCCTGGTCCAAACCCAGACTTAGAAGGGCTTGAGGGGAAAACCCATCATTGGAAGGATACTATACATATGCAGTGAGAGCGGTTGCAGGCAAAGGACCAGGAAGGCTCAAGGGGGGGGGTTATGCATCCTAATCTCACTCTGCTTAAACGCCACCTGTAAGGAACTGCCCCCCCTAGACCACCTAGCAATGGCCCTACTCATATCCTGGGGAAACTGCAGTTTACTAATTATCAATGCTTACATCCCCCCAACAAGCAAAAAAAACGGATATTGAGGGCATCTGGAATAGACTGGACTCTTACGTCAGGTTACTGCTAACAGACTATCCTGGAGCAAAGGTCCTGCTGGTGGGCGACCTAAATGCAAACCCCAGTTTAGAAACCAAATACAGGCAAAAAATAGGGTACCCTGACTTTTCGGGCCCGGAGGTTTTACAACTACCAAGGCAGTCAAAGGATCAACATTCAAATTTTGCTGGAGCCTGCCTCCTCAAATTCTCTAGGCAGCTAAGTCTTCATATCTTAAATGGTTGCACCAGGGGCGACATCCCCGGGGAATATACATTCATGTCTGGGGTAAGATCCAGCACAATTGATTATATGTTGGTGGACAGCAAATTGCTAACAAAAATAGTGAAATTAAAAGTGCTCCCATTCATAAAGGGGGACCATTTCCCTTTGCACCTCCGGGTGTCTCCGTTAAACGAGTCACCCTTCCTGAGAACAGTATACCCTGCAGAGATCACCGCATTAGAGCGACCTGGCTGCTGCATCAAATGGACCCCTGCACTTGACTCCAAACTGAAGAAGATTCTAACCTCTGAAAAACTCCGTACAATTTTAACTGACTTTGGGGATAATCCTGGGCCGATTACCCAGTTTCCAAGTATGAGAGCCTGCTCCAACAATTGAAACCTTATCTTTTTAATACCACAGAAAAAGGCCAACTAAACCAAAAACATCAAATATATAAAATGCCATATATAAAATGGTTCTAAATAATAAAATAAAGTTACATTTTGTAATTACGTGATATACGCTGAAAAAGTACTTCCTACATATGCTTTTTCAAATAGTTCAAATATATAGATGTATGCTGTCTATCATCATAGAGTTTTCTACCAGGGAATTGTGTATTGTAATGTACAGCCCTTGGAAATATCTATCTGGATTACTAAAATTAGCTACTGGGTTGCTGACATAAGACATACTGTTGAACAATTGAAAATGCCACAAGGGATAATCTAAACAATGAAGGCAGCTTTCATTACACTAATGCGTGGATAATGTGAACTCCTAATACATTTTAATCCCTACATTAATTGTCTGAGCGATGAAGAAGCCATTTTGTAGTGGAGTTAAAGTAGCACTCTTTCGCAATCAAGGACAAACATGCCATGTGTTCATTCAATGTGGTAAACTTCAGTCAATTCACACAATCAATTGATAATGACTGCCGTGATAAGCATAGCTGTTTCCTTGCCCTGATTCCTCTACTACTCCCTTCCTGTGGTTTCAAGCAACTGGTATTCAGAAATTGTGGTTTTAAGCAAGTGGTACTCGATACTATTTGATGTTGTATTTATTATTCTGCCATTAATACTAGTATGTTGTTGGGATGCATTTGGCTGAGCATACAGTAAGTGTTTCAGCAGACCCATAGGATTGCACTGCTCACTCATAAACAACATCCATCAAATGTGGGGATTTTTATACAGAGGTAGCAGCACTTTAACATTTAATAGCTTAGACCAATAGCAATTTAAAAGCACCACAATCAACAAGGCTGATTGATTGACTACTCTCCTTTCCCCTGGGGTTTAAGAAGTATAGTGCTTCAAATCTATCAGGCCACTTTTTGGAAGATATGAATATGTGTGATCTCTCCAAGTTCCGTTATCTACCCCAGTAGCCTCTGCAGCCATGTAAAACACACTATCCTCCTCATCCGAAAGCATAAATATTTAGTCATCCTCTTTCATGTTAGAAATTGTTTGAAATGTGAGCCTTTTCATTAGACAGATCTGCTGATTTCCATCCAGCTGGAACATTGTCTTTAGTCAGACTGCTGAAGATTCATTAAATGCAAGCTTATGAAATCTTCATGTATAAACAGTGAAACAAATGGAGTTATGGCAGAAGATATTTGTTCCATAATACAGAATATAATTCAATGCAACGGGCGTCAGAGCCAGATCTCATTAGCCGCTTACATGCTTGTTTGCTAGATTGAAGTTTATTGTGCTGACTGTTTGGTCCTCTGAGGCTTTCACACTTCTCCCTGGCCTGCAATGTGCATGTGCCTGTTTGTCTTTTTCAGGCGAATCCCTTTTTAAGGTCCAGGATAAACAATCTTATCACATGGTAGCAGATGAATTCGACAAGCACAGATGGGGCGGAATAGCATAAAGTCTCAGATTTATAGCATGAATCACTATTATTGTGGAGAGATGTGAGCTGAGCTGCTGGACACTGATGGGCTGGTTGGCCACAGCTGCCTTGATAGCTTTTGGCTTTCTGGTCCCTCTCTCCTCCCCAACCTAGTTTATTACCAATCATGTAAGAACAGGCAATACTATTTTCCTTACAATTCCCATTGTACAGACAGGAATAAGAGATGTATATGAGTTCCACAAATACAAGTTTGTGAGGATAGTTATTTCCATCCCTCCATCTCTAGTCCTTCAGAGCAAAAACAGGAAGAAATTTAGAAGAATCTCAATTGGCACATATCTGGGGCAAGAACAGTTTTTCATTTTTATTTTTAGGTCTTAATTTCTAAAACCCTTTTCCGAGCAATGTCTTCCACACCACCACTTTCCTTGCAAATAGTTAGGAATAAAAGAAGCAGCCTTAGATCAGACCAGAGTATTTGTCTATTGAGTCTGGTAGTGTCTAGTCTAGCTGGCAGCAGCTCTCCAAGGTCCTGCATCAAAGCCTTTTACATCAGCTGCTACCAAATCTTTCTATCAAGAGCAGCCTGGTATGAAACCAGGGGCATTCTGAATGTGAAGCACATGCTCTCCCTCTGAGCTATGATTCCTTTCCTGTGGTCATGTGATCCAGTCTGAACAAAAAGAGAGAGGAAACCTACAGGGCGTAGGAACTGATTTACTGGGCTCAGTGAATTTTGAATGACTCTTCAGGCACAGCTATTTGTGCGTTTTTGGCCTCCAGCTCCGTTTCATAGGGCCCATTATGCAACTGTGGGTGCAAATTCTGCAGCCAAATATATCTGCATAGTTTTACTTATTTTGCACAATTCTCAGGATTATACTGTGGTTTGGTGGGACAAAGAGTGATTTAGAGCATGGGTATTCCCCCAAATGCACACTGATAGACATACTTAGGTTCCCAGCCTTATATTACCAACCTTCTGAGATTTCGTGAACAATGCCTGCATACTTTCAAGCAAGAAGCATACTTGAAAAGAAAGGAAAGATGAGGATGCTACATTCTGCATCCATTTCATATATGTGCAGCATCCACATAGTCCTGTACACACAATGACATACTAGCCTTCTGTGTCTTCAAACCTAAGGGAAAGATTTGTTACTCTTCATTACATTTCACAGGAGATAGGAAGTGTTTCCTTTTCAGTCATGATGCCAAACACATTTTTAAAGGTTCCTGTGGATCATTTTTCCCCAGTATGGACAGCCCTCCAACTGGCCAGCCATCTCAGAGCTGTTTGGCTGGGGATGTAGGAGGACCAAGTGAAGCAGAATGGGTACAGGACATGATCAAGGACAATTGGCCTTTGCCTCAGGTGCAGAGGGGTGAAGAAAGGGGGAGAAACTGTGTTAGATACACTGAAGCAAATGTCAAGTAGGAAAGTAGTGTTAATGGTTTTGGTGATGGGGAAAAACAGTCTTTTTTGTGTGCAATGAGAAGTGATGGTGCCCTTCTTTGCTGAACACAGTGGAACTTACAAACAATGGGTAAACATGGATAGGATTATGCTGTGAAAGGTTTAAGGCAGCGAGGCATCCGTAACCATGAAAATGCTTTTGCCAGCTTAATAGAAATAACAGTCCAAGGTTGTCTTGTTTTGCTTATTGAGCGTCAAATGCTTTTTTATATATCAACACAGACTGTACATTCAAAACACAGCAAATGTTACCATTCTTGAAAGCTTTAAGACGTAGTTAAATGAAAAGCTCATTAGATTGTTTTGGCCTTGCAGGTCCATCATAAAGAAAAGGTGCTGGTACATGGTGTCAGATTTTATACCCCCAAACTCTCATGTTTGAAACAATATGTCACTGATTCAATGCTGTTTTTTAAGTGTCTTACATTTCAGCTCCAGTCTGAACAGAACAGGTGCAACTTTATGTGAACGTCTCTTCTGAAATAGTTCTATTCCACATTGCACCAATCTGTCTTCCTTCTTGTTGGGGAATACAGAAAGTTGCCTTATACTACTTCAGACTGTTTGTCCATAGAGCCCAAGGCACTGCCTCTATTGAACTGGCAGTCCCTCTCCAAGGTCTTAAGCAGAGGCCGAGGCCATCACCTCAAACCTGATGCTTTTAACTGGAGATG
This sequence comes from Podarcis vaucheri, assembly GCF_965113315.1. Classification (NCBI taxonomy): domain Eukaryota; kingdom Metazoa; phylum Chordata; class Lepidosauria; order Squamata; family Lacertidae; genus Podarcis; species Podarcis vaucheri. The sequence goes on along the minus strand of NC_138748.1, from coordinate 36,303,342 downwards.
CAGGGGATGAACATGGGACTCTTTCAATGCAAAACATGTGTGCTCCACTTTGGAATTACATTTCCTCCTCTAGTTATGGGCTGGGAGTCACCAACCTGGTGCCTATTGGTTCCTGTCATTCAGTGACATATTTGGGCAGGGGCCCCAGACTCTGAACTTCCTCCCTCCCTCCCTCCCTCCCTCCCTCCCTCCCTCCCTCTCTTTCTTTCTTTCTTTCTTTCTTTCTTTCTTTCTTTCGCCCATAGGTCTCCAGAAAGAAAGCTGTGAAGCATAATGTGTAGGTATCCTTTTAGCAATTTCTGTGAATGTTCCCACTGGTCAGTGTTCTTAGCGCATGAGGAGATTCAGAGCTGTGACCGATAAGTAAGTTGTTTGGACACCAGGCCATTGGAATCCTTGGGATGCTAATGAGCTGCTGCCCCTTGCCTTAGTGTACCTTTTCCTACTTCTGTTTTATTTCACAGTCCTTTGAATCTCCTTAGTTTGCTGTTCCTTTTTGCCCAACAACCAGGGTGCATCTTTCCTGTGGTGGATTTGTCTGGGATCAGGTACTCCCTATAAATTATGTGTACAAATAATACTACATATCAAGTGCAGGTGGATGTCACAGAATCTCCCCTCCCCACAAAGGCAAGTGGGGTTTTTTAATAGAAAACAATTTTATTGAATCTTACAATTTTATAGACAACAAAATCCAACAACATAGATTGCAAAGAAAAAGATAAACATAAATCCCTTTTTCCCCTCTCCCCCACCCCACGGCTTCCCTCAGCCTCCTTTCTGGTTCTTTTATTATTTGGTCAATTCTGCATATTTTAATATATCTTAACATCACACTCTTCTACCTAAATACTCTGGTTTCTTACAAATTTTATCTCAAACCATTAAAATCACATGTTCTACTTATTTATTTTCCTATCATCCTTCTATATTTTAAACATTCAATTTTTTTATTATAAGTGTTTACTCAAACCCTGCTACTGAGTCTAATTCTTTGCAATGCTTCTGTGTATATAATATAAATAAATTCCAATCTTGTTTAAAGTCTTTATTGTCTTTATCTCTTAATCTTGCTGTAAGTTTCGCCATTTCCGCGTATTCCATCATTTTAAGTTGCCAGTCTTATTTCACTGGTTACAAAGGCAAATGCTTAAACTTTGCCAAAGAGGTTTAGGTATGTCTCCTGCTCTTCAGGAACTAAATACCAGATATTTATTGTATTGCTAATAGTATGCATACTGTATCTAATCAGAAGTAAGTCTCTTCATGTTTAATAGGGCATCCTGGGTTTTGATTGAGGGTTGAAATTGCAGAGAAATGGGACTGTCATACTTTACTACCTGTATGACAGGCAGAAACACAACAGGGTGTTTTCCAGCACTGAAATACAATTAAGGGGAAAATTTCACGATGACTGTCTAATGCTGTATTATGTCTAGCTCCCACAGCAGCCATTTTGTGACTGGCATTCACAGCACTCTTTCAAAATTCAAAATGTGCCTACTGGTCCAACAAATTACATGGTGACATACAGGGGTATGAGTACGTTGGCATCAGATGCGCTGGGCAACATATTAGCCAAAATTCAAACTATACACCTTGCTTTCTCTACTTTTCTAGCAGGACAGCAGAAATGAGCAAACAGGGAGGGAGATGTTCTTTGCATGTTTGACAATGTAATCACATTTTCACTCCCATCCAAATTAATTATGGTACATTAACTAACATAGTGGTCCATAATCAATATGGATTCTTGCTCTATATAATCTTACATGATAGAACTTTGATACACTGCCATATTTAGTAAAAATTATCCAGCCATTGACCACTTCTCTATTTATTTATGCAGCCTACTAATCAAAGGAAGATGAATTAGCAATATTTAACAGTTGACTGACTTTAACCATCAATAGATGAAAGTAAGTGACAAAGAGATGTTAATGAGACTATTGAAGTATATTTACGGTTTCAATTTACTGTTCAAGCAAGCTTTAGTGGAGGAGAAAATTCATGGGTCATTTAAAATTGATTTTTTAGTTTTCTTATGCACTGATCCATATAGAACATATTTCCATGTTGTGATTGCTCTAAAAACCTCAAGCATTTTTTTTAATCTCATGATGTTGCTGCTTAGAGCCACACACAAATATTTATTTTGCTATCCTCTTTGCCAGCCACAGAAATCCAAAAAAGTCAGATCTAAATTATCTAAAGCAGTGGTTCCCCATTAGGTAAGTACTGTGGACCCCTTGTTTTTCAAAAGCCAAGCCATGGACCCCCTACTTTTGAAAATTTTGATATCTCTATGGTGGGTTTTGTGGACCTCCTGGAGTCCACAGACTACCAGTTGAGAACCACTGATGTCCTTTTATGGTTACTGATCTAAGTGCTGTGTCTGATTTCTACTATACTGTTTTAAATAAATGAACAAGCAGTTGCAGATGATTCATTAGGGCAAATGGTGCATTGCCTCACCAACCTCAGCTGACTGTCACCAGCCTCTACCTGCTTGCCTTTTTTTTTTTTACTTTTGACCAGTCCAGGGGGGTAGCACTGCCTATCTGCTTCCTTCTCCATAGGCTCAATGTTGCCCCTTCTAGAAATCAGCAGGGATGAGGATGGCAACAACACTATCAGTAGTTGGCTCTGCCTGACATTGACACTGGTACCACTTTCTGCTGGTCTTCCTGCCTTCCAACCTACCACTCTCAATAGTCACCAGCCAGCACTCTGAACAAGGAAAACACAACAGAATCTATCATGAATTCAAGGAAAGTGTCCTCACAAGTAGAAGCTTTGTTTTAAGATCCTTCTATAAAGTTTCCAAAGAGAGTCAACATTGTTGGATACAATATGTCCTGGTGGCCCGGAAAGGTCTTCCAGACTTCAATGAATGGGTCAAGATAAAATGGGGCAGTTTAAAAGCTTTGATAATGCAGGATCATGCCTCCCATTTTAGTGAACTGGCTTAGGTAGCCTTTAGAATGCTTTCACTGTTGATTCTACAATATCTCTGTTGTCAAGTGTAGCTGCCTTTAGTACATTAGTAACATTTTTGAAAATCCATTGTGTTGTGCAGATTCCAGTTACAAAGGATTTTCAAATAAATGTCTATGTATGTGTGAAAGCCCTGCAGAACAATTGTTGTCTAATAAAATGATGAACTCTCTTGTAATTCCTTGAGAGGTTTACTGTCCCCAAAAACATCAGAAATGTGTTCTGCAGGGCATTTCTCTTTCTTAGTTATGTTAGCACATTTGTACAGTATTAATTCCACGAGTGAAATAAGAAGCCCTTCACAAGATGGTGTCTTACTTCATGAAATTGTATCTTAAAAGAAAATCCAGTGCTTCAAGCCCATGGTCCATGTTATTTTTAAATAGTTAAATGCAGCTTGCAAAAGCATCAGAAACTAGCATTTCTCCCCAGGGGGTAAAGTATCAGATCAGTTTCTAACATGAATATATTAACATTAGCCAAGTAATTAAGAGTATTTCCTTAGTATCATTCATATTCCAGTTAGAACATAGGAGCAATGTATTTTACCAGGTCGAACTATTCATTCATGTACCCTAGCACTGCATATTTTGACTGACAACAGCTCTCCAGAACTTTAGGCAGGAATGTCTTTGCATCATCTTCAACTAAGGAGGCAGCACTAGGGACTGAACCTGTATGCAATGATGGCACTTGAGGAATTTCAATAAGACAAGCAGAATTATTTGGGAGTCAAAGAGGAAAGCAAATGTTGTAAGCATTTGTGTGTGTGCAAACATCTGAAGAGAGTGGGGGTGTCTTTGGCTCCTATTTAAAAAATAATACCCTCACCTTGCATGACCATGATATAATAAAACAGGGTAGCACATGAGAAACTAATAGAAATCTTTCTTTCTCTTGGGAGAAGTGTTTGTGCTTTAACATTACTTTATCAACAACAAAAAAAGTAGAACACATGGAGCCAAACAAAGACACCAAGAAAGGCTATATTAAAACATATTAAGGCAAAAAATGACCAGGCAATTGGAAGAACTTTACATTGCATCTGCAGAATAATTGAATAGAACTTTTTCAGGTGGTCGCGGGCATCCTACATACTGATCTATAATATAGGGATAAAAACTACTGTGACTCATTTGCAAGGCACTTGATGGATAAAATGGCTCATATCTGTATTCATATTTGGAATAGATATAGATATAGATACACAGATGGCACTGTGGGTTAAACCACAGAGCCTAGGACTTGTTGATCAGAAGGTTGGTGGTTCAAATCCCCGTGACGGAGTGAGCTCCCGTTGCTCAGTCCCTGCTCCTGCCCACCTAGCAGTTCGAAAGCATGTCAAAGTGCAGGTAGATAAATTGGTCCACTCCGGTGGGAAGGTAAACGGTGTTTCCGTGTGCTGCTCTGGTTCGCCAGAAGCGGCTTAGTCATGCTGGTCCCATGACCCGGAAGCTGTATGCTGGCTCCCTCGGCCAATAAAGCAAGATGAGTGTCGCAACCCGAGAGTCGGCCATGACTGGACTTAATGTTTTCTGCTGCTCCAGAGAAGCGGACACGGAGCAATGGATCCAAACTACAAGAAAGAAGATTCCACCTAACCATTAGGAAGAACTTCCTGACAGTAAGAGCTGTTTGACAGTGGAATTTGCTGCCAAGGAGTGTGATGGAGTCTCCTTCTTTGGAGGTCTTTAAGCAGAGGCTTGACAACCATATGTCAGGAGTGCTCTGATGGTGTTTCCTGCTTGGCAGGGGGTTGGACTCGATGGCCCTTGTGGTCTCTTCCAACTCTATGATGCTATGATTCTAATGGTCAGGGGTCCCTTTACCTTTAAGACCTGCACACCTATGCTTGATCCTTGTCCTTTCTGGCTTATAAAAACTTTCAGAGGGGGCTGAGTGGAAGGTTTTGGGGCTAGGACAAGAGAGACCAAGTTTCAAATCCCCACTCAATCACAAACTGATCTTGGGTCACATCCTAAGCTACCTCACAGGTTTGTTGTGGGACTAAAGTGGAAGCGGGAGCAGTGTGTGTTGGGGGAGGAGGAGAGCAATGTTTCCTGCCTTAAGCTCCCACCCCCACCAAGTGAGGGATCCTCTCCAAATGCATGCGTTTGAAAGGGAGTGTGTATTTAAGCACAAACAGATTTACAAATTCATGTGTGTGTGTGTGCGCACACGTGTGTGTGCATGTGTGACAAATTGTACAGGGGCCATCCTGTTAGGCTGCAATAGATTATTGATTGCTTTGAAGTCACTTCTGCACCAGAGGAAGAAAGAAAAAATCACCCCCAACCGCCCTACCCCACCCTGTTCTGTATTTTGCCAGAACAAAAGTGGCAATCCTAGATACAATTGCAGTAAGTAAATAAATAATCTAAAGCTCTGTCACTGAGCTATAGCCCCTTCCTAAAGCTTTTGCCAGTTTTCTTTAAAATGGCTAAAATAAACCTTAATCTGCTGACAAGCCCACCTTTTGATATATTGGGATAGATGCCAAAATCTAGGATTATGACTAGATGAAATATTTTATTTCTTTTCCCCAGTGGATGATAGGTAATGTAGAAGTAGTTTAGATAGGATTATCCTATGAAAGGGGTTTGGAGCCAGCTGTCTGTCCTTACCACATCATCGTGCCTGAGTACACCCGAGATGAGCAGCCTGAAAAATGGGCACTGTGAGGTCTATATGATAGAGCACCTATTCCTGGCTGTTGAGGAAAGTGACAGGATGTGGCTGCTGTATAAAATGTTTAGCAAGCTCCCCAGGCACATATAGTCAAAGCAATTCCATCTGCATTCTTGTTGTGCTGTGAGCGGTCATTTCCCCAGTGCTATCAACCAAGTGCAAATGGTGACAGCTTTACAAACCAGGATCTCCAGCAGAAAAGTGCAGTTATTTACTAGCTTCATAACTGCACCCATTTGAGAGGAGGCTGGTAAATCATACATTTCCAGATTCTCTGCTCATAGCATGCATCTCTGGGTTTCCAGATTGTTTGTGTTTATAGAGAGGCATTCAGAAGATGCATGGCACCAAACAGAGAAGATTTTCTCAATGTTTGTGGCTTGGTGTGTGTGTGTGTGTGTGTTTTCTAAAAAACTATAATTCTGCACAAAGTTACAACTTCTGAGTCTTTAACACAGAAACACGAGGCAACTCCACTCCATACATTTAAGGCAACATCAAACTGCTTAAACAGTTGTGCCTGATCCCAAAGTGTGTGGTGTTTGGTGCTGGGAGTTGTTGGAACATCTCTATTCTGCAACTCTTAGCACCCATAACAAGCTACAGTTCCCATGATTATTTGAAGGAAGTCATGATGGTTAAAGTGCTATAAGAACGCTGTCAATGCACGGTGTGGATGTCGTCTCAGACAGACATAGCAGCATGGAAACTGCTCCCCTGCATGCTATCCCACAACATCAAGGAGTATGTATGAATGTCACACCAAGTCTACTCAATAATCATGAGAGTAGGCCCATTGAAATCAATGGGCATCACTGACTTAAATCCATTGGTTTCAATGGGTCTAACTTGAGGATGACTTGGCTGGATACAACCCTATGTATTTCATGAAGAGTGATGATCAGGTAGAAAAGGAAACCCACACAGTCATAGGTGTGATATTGGCGCACACTCAGTGGGTACATGGGATCCCACCAGTGGGAACCAGTGGACCAAAATTAGGCTGGCTGGAGCAAGAAATGGGAAGTTCTTAAGGTTCTTCTCCAAAGCAGCTGGCAGAATGAGATTACTGGCCATAGCTTTGAGTCCAAGGGTCTAACAGCTATAGATGGCAAAAGGCATGGGGACGAGAGAAGTGTTACACTGTTTGTGAAAGATAGGGGCTTTTTCTTATTATTTCACTCGCTGTAACCAGGCCCTGTGTAAACTTCTGCTTACTCTGCAGACACTCACAATGCAAGAGCATTAAACTATGGTCTTGTGGAGTGGAGTGGCAGGCATGAACACCTTACAGATCCATACAAGAAGATTTCAGAAGGAAGGAAATTGAAAAGTTTTATAGAGATCTGTAGGTAAAGGATTGATTGCAGCAAAATAAATATTTAATAAATATTAAATAAATATTTAGTGTGCTTATATACAATACCATCAAAATCAGGATCAATTAATTGCTTTTCTTTTGGTTTGCTTGCTTTTAAGCAAAAATAACATATTAAAATTTATTGGGTACATTACATGCTTCTGTGGTTTTAAAAAGTCATTAAATGAAAGTTGGTGCCACAATTCAGTATAGTGAGCTCATTTATTGAGCTGGTAGAGTAGTTTATGCAAATTACCCAATTTGCAGTTAATTATTTGATTGCATACAGTCTCTGAATAATGGCTTGTTGCACTCTAAAGAAGGAGTACCTTTCTCCCTTGAAGTTTCATTTAACAGACTCCTGGAACCTAGTTGGAGCGAAGGTCATTGCTAAGAGTTGTGTGGAATAAATATCAGTTGGCAATGTCAGATTTGTATCCAACTGAGTTTTACTCAGAGAAGACACACTGAAATCAGTTGCCCTCAGTTAGTCATGCCCATTAATTTCCATGGGTCTACTCTGAGTACAAGAAACATTGGAGAGCACTCTCGGTTTCCCTTTGTCTACACATATTTAGGGATACAGATGCAATGTGGTCTGTATCTTTATTTGTACTCTGTAATACAACGTGATTTAAACAGTAATGCTTCCTTGCTCGACATACTCTATTTGCTAAGGTTAACTGATTACAAAACATTGGTGGTATACAGGAACATATAGTACAGGGAATGCATATAAAGAACACAGGTGCCCTGAGACAGTTGCCTTGGAGCCATATGGTGATTTGCAACCTGTTATTATTACCGTATTTTCCGGCATATAAGACGACTGGGAGTATAAGATGACCCCCCAACTTTTCCAGTTAAAATATAGATTTTGGGATATACTCACCGTATAAGACTACCCCTCTTCCAACGCACACCAAATAAAAAGTTAAAAAACCAGTCTCCAGTCTGGCTTGGAAATCCGAGTGGCCGGGAGCTTCTGGGGCCAATTTTCCCAGTGCCAACTTCCCAGTGGCCGGGGGCTTCTGGGGCCAACTTTGAAGCGTATTTCTGCTTCATCTAGAGAGCTTGGTGTCCTCTGATTTAATTTTCTGTCATTTTATCCTTTGGTGGGGAGTTGCTGCAGGAGCTGCTGCTGCAGCCGGCGTATAAGACAACCCCTGACTTTTGAGAAGATTTTCCTGGGTTAAAAAGTAGTCTTATACACCAGAAAATACAGTAGATATCACATTTTGTATGGCTGGAGAGTCAGGCTGAGATTTTTAAAAAAATGCATGAGATTGAAAAAAAAATGAAAAATGAGGTTTGAGAGTGTTTGCAGCATTTTGATCCCACCTTCAAATATGAACTGCCAGCCATGCTAGCAAATCAAACACTGCTTGAGAGCATCTCAGTACTGCCCCTCTCTACTAGCTCCATGGTTGACTACTGCTGTTGCCACTTCGTGATCACCTGTGCCTCCTCCATCTCTGGGGAAAGCGAACTAAACATGCTGGAGCTAGAGACCTAAGATTTCTGCACTTGGAAGTAGAGGGAAAGGAGGAAGAGACTCAGGTAGGGAATCACAGTTTCCATATTTAGTACAGTGGTACCTCATGGGGACATGGGTGGCACTGTGGGTTAAACCACAGAGCCTAAGGCTTGCCGATCAGAAGGTTGGCGGTTCGAATCCCCGCGATGGGGTGAGCTCCCGCTGCTCAGTCCCAGCTCCTGCCCACCTATCAGTTTAAAAGCATGTCAAAATGCAAGTAGATAAATAGGTAGGGCGGGAAGGTAAACGGCGTTTCCGTGCGCTGCTCTGGTTCACCAGAAGCGGCTTAGTCATGCTGGCCACATGACCCGGAAGCTGTATGCCGGCTCCCTCGGCCAATAAAGCGAGATGAGCGCCGCAACCCCAGAGTCGGCCACGACTGGACCTAATGGTCAGGGGTCCCTTTACCTTTACCTCAGATTACAAACACCTTGGGTTACAAACACTTCGGGTTACAGACTTTGCTAACCCGGAAGTAGTACCTCGGGTGAAGAACTTTACCTCAGGATGAGAACAGAAATTGTGCGGCGGTGGCAGCGGCAGGCCCCATTAGCTAAAGTGACACCTCAGGTTAAGAACGGTTTCAGGTTAAGAATGGACCTCCGGAACGAATGAAGTCCGTAACCCGAGGTACCACTGTACTGGATTTTGAGGGAAGGATAAATTATTCAATTTCAGTTTCTATTTCTCCCCCTTTTAAAGTTCAGTTCATTCCGTTGCCGCACACAGTAGTGATTTAAAAAATGCATGGAAATTCATACACATTGTCTTGCAAATGGATTTGCCTAGATTTGGGGAGCATGGAGAGTTCAGCAACATGCATATAATCCATTGATTGTGACTGGGAAGCTGAATGTCTGGATTTTGAAAGACAGCCCAAAGAGGAGGCAATATCCAGCAGGAGGTTTTGTGTCTATTCCTTAAACCTGAATGCACATAGCTCATTATTAGCTGGTAAAAAAAAAAGGAAATTCTTCCATTTTAATTTGTGGAGGCCTGAATGATAGAATAAATTCAGAAGTGGGTGGGGGAACAAGAACCACAACCCTATATCTACAGTCTAACATAGTGCTGTGAAATAGGCTGTGGTAGATGTTCTGATTTCTGGTGAAAAGCATCAGGAAATTCTTTGGAAAGCATAATACAGCAAACATATTTTTTTGTGTGGCTGCTCATGATAAATTAAGGGCTATTCATAACGAAACCCATCTCCCCACTCAGACAAAAAGCCTGCTTCTAAGAAATGCTTGAGATAAGATGCTGTGCCAACTGGACATAAAAAAAGCTACAATTTTATTTTGACATTGCAAGGCATTTCTGTTGCAGCTGACAAGTACTCTGGTGTTGACCTCCTGTTTTTCAGGTTGCAGTTGGAATGTGCAACGAAGCATGGAAAATCATGAGCATTCCACAGATTAAATTCATTTGATTTCAGTACATATCTTTGGAGAGGATTTATTTGCACTTAAATTCAACTAAAGATGTTGCTGTCATCGTGGTTCAGCTAATATCTCTCAGCTCCATATATTTTTGTTTCACTGTGTAGGATTCAGGAGGTGTCCCTCTTTTTCTGAGTTTGGGGCAATGGGATAGTTTAGTTTTCCAAATCTACTTCCAAACCTGAATGGAGGAATTCATTCCACCTCTATTTCCACTCCGTCAAGAACAGAACCTTACGTTCTGACACACTTTAATCTCCTTCTTCTGAGGAGCTTTGGTTTTAACTGGATGCCCCCCCCTCCGGAAATTGCACACTTTTCAACTTTAAATAAAAGCTAATCTAATTTTATAATTCACAGAAGTTGAAATAAAAACGTAGTTTATTTACCACCTTGCATGTCTGTGTGGAGTAAAAAACTGTGTGGAGGGGAAAACCCAGAGAAACAGATGGCTGCAGAATACCTTAATGAGCTGTGGAATAGGATGCCTGGTTTGGTGATGGATCCTTCTTTGTTTTTTTCAACAACCATCTTCTTTGTGTTTATGTTTGTGTTTAGATTTGGTTCTTTGGTTCATCAGGGAAGCTGTTAACAGATAATCCATCAATTTTGCATGTTTGCTTATTCATGCATGCTATCTAAACCAGGTTAAGATGGGGCTATGTATAATAGACTCTTCGTTGTTTTTCCTCCATCAAGTCAAATAATAATGAAAAATTATCTTAGCTTCAGTATAATAGATTTCCGCAAAGAATTCAACACACTTTCTTTAGGAAAAACAACTTAAATATAAATAAGCTCGTGCCGAATGATAGCCAAAGCTGATGTGAGCCAAATGTCTAGGAGCATGTTGGGTCAGCTTCTGTGCCTGGCAAACTGAATGCAACCAAGAGACTGACTGACACAAGAGAATCAATCAAATACTCAGTCCCCCCACCAATTTGTCTATCTTTCTCTACTTTTGATCACTCTGCACTTGTGGATCTGTGTGGACTGACTCCAGTGTAAGCTACCCCTTCCAATTTTATATCATCTTCTTAAACTTATGTATGGGTCAGTCACCAGCTGATGCTGCCAGGATAAAGATACCCCAGCAAACTACTCCCAAGTGGTCCTCAGATGAGATCCTGATGGACATCAATTGTTGGAACTGTGACTGCATTGTTGCTATGCATAGCCACTCGAGTACCCATCCACTGTCAAAAGAGAATCTGGATTCACAGCCTCTTTTATTGTGTTTTGATAGGAACATCTTTTAATATATAAATAATAACATACTTTACTGCAGACTAAGAACCGGCTGTTTGTTCCTAGAATACAGCTGAAAGAAAGAAATAAGTCAAAAGCCAGAGTCTTGCTACAGTCCACAGTAATACGAGATACTAAATTCAGCTCCATAATGTTCAGTCTGTGTGAGGGTTTACATTTATTATTATTATTGTTATTAATATGTGATAAACTGTAGTCATACCTCTGATCTGATTCTCTGTGTCGTCTAATGCAGGAGCTGAGTGCAGTGTGCGTATATATGATTAATCTCGATTTTAAGGTATGAAATTACACACCAGAGATTGGCTTCACGGGTTTGAAAATAATGCCATTTTAAAAACAAGTGAGACAATTTTCCCGAGAGAAAATGAATAACTCTAAAGAGAGTGGTGCATGTTTTATTGACCTGTTTGAAACAGCACCATTATCAGCATAAATAAACGGTTCAGATTGCGAGAATACATTAACTATCTACTTCCCTAAACAAAGAGCCAAAAAGGAATGGCAACAATATGTGGAGGGATAGGCCATAGCAGTCACTAACTCAGGGTGGGGCATAAGCGCCATAGAATTATAGAAAGCCAGTCATAGTCATACTGGTGCACTTTAGCAGACATTTAAGAAGCAGGCAAACATCACAATATTGGGTCCAGGTTTGTCATGGGCCAGGAGTCGGCTTCACCTGCTGAGCAGCAGCCTGAAGGAGCAGAAGGCAAAGCTGCTGATCAGCCTTCTTGCTCCTGATGAGAACCAGCTGGCTCCAGCATAAGCAGGGTTTCCAGGCTTAGTCAGTTGCTGGAAACGACATTCATCGTTCCAGGCTAGACCTCACTGCTTCTTGTTTCTCATGACCTTGGACCTTCAGCTTTTTTGACCCCCGGATCATCTGACTATGTGAGCTGAGATACTCCTGACCTTAGGACTGGACTGAACCTTTTATATGGACTCTGCCTCCAGGCAAGTACTTGCCTGAGTCTCAACTGGTTGGCTGGCTTCTCCTTCCACTGAGCTCTGCCATGGCTGGCAGCACAGGACTACAGCAAGGATCAGAATTATTGTATTAACTTACAATCCCCTGTGCCCAGGATACCTCAGGAGCTACCTGATCCCTAATATCTCTGGCTGATCACTGAGGGTTTGGGGGGACTTGCTGATAGTGTCATATCACTTGTCATACCTTCCAACATTCCACCAATTAAAACTGGGATGCATGTTGTTTGGTGTTGGACTCCTGTATGAGCCAGCTGGGTCTTCCCTGCCCCGGTCCCCTGTCTTGGCTCCCTTAGTGAACGCCAGACCGGCACCTCCAGCTCCTCCTCCTCCCTTTCTTCCCTGTCCTCATTGTTCTCCTTGTCTTCACCGTCATATTCTTCTCCAATGGGGGTAGCATTGGGCTGAGGAGGTGTGGTGCCTGGGTCCGGCAGGGGTGACCTGACCTGTCTCACTAGCAGTTCCCTCTCTCCTCCCCCTCCATGGGTTCCTGCTCAGTGTATTTTTTTTTACATATAATTTTTATTTCTTAACACAGTATTTCCAACATTACAATAGCAAATAAAAATACTCTTTGCTCTGCCGAGCTCATGACTTCCCTCCATCCCTTCAACTGGTTTTTTGTTTTCAAGTCTTTGTATCGCAATTTAAAACCTCCATTTCTGACTTTTATGTCATTATAGTCAACTCTGTCTCTTTGGTCTAGAAAGTTATAAAATGTTTTAAGTTTCGTTGCAGGATTTATTTCAATCCTGCTAGTGTCTTCACATTTTTACAATAATTATTCATATACCCAATAAATTTACTCCAGTCTCTTTGAAACTTTTGGTCGTCTTGTTTCCGGATTCTACCGGTCAGCTTGGCTAATTCTGCATAGTCCACCATCTTCGTCTGCCGCTCCTCAATCGTTGGCAATTCCTGCTCAGTGTATCTTTTGGTGCCCAGCTCTCACAGAAACTGCCTGACTTGCACAAGAGCTCAGCACCAAAAATGGGACATCCAATCAGAAGCCAGGGTGGCTTCTGTAATACCAGGATGTCCCAGTCTAATTGGGACTATTGATGGATAAGACATGTCTCGAATGCATGGCCTGTATCCCCAAGAAGCTGTGCTTCAGTATAGTGGGCCTAATTTTATAGAATTCCCACTGGAGATCAGACAGACCCCTTCCTGTTGAATTTCCAGTGCCTACAGAAGACTTTTTAAAAAACAAACAAACACAAAAACAATAATGCAGCAAGTATTTCAACTGAATTCTGATTAACTGGACGTTGGTTCCACTGTGTTGTGTTCATTGTACACTGCTTAGATATTATTGTCATTAAGCTATAAATAATAGTCTAAATAATTGCCGCTGCCACCTTGTAAGGTGGCTTTGAGGTTAACTATTTCCCTACTGGCTATTCTTACTCCCTTAAGATGCTTCCTCCACCCTCAATGAAGATTGAACTTAGGGAAGCCATTTTGAATGGGGAAAAGAATAGTACCCGGGAAGGTTGAGAACTTGCTTATTCCTACTCATCTGCTTGGAATTGCTCTCTACTGAGGCTTCTATGCATTGAAAAAGAAAATCTGTCTGAGCATCATTACATATATTTGCATGTGTGTAGTTTGCCCCTGAGGAAAGCTGAATATAACCAATCTTTTGCAGTCATTCTATTTAGTATATGTGAATAGGATTAATATTTCATTTCATATAGGATGTATTTCTGGGTGGATTAATCTCTGTTCTCTTTTCTACATTTTGTTTTGTTTTCTTCAAGCTCTCATCCTTTTATTCATTATACTTGTCAAATCTCTGCTCAAAAACCATGCTGGCATACGTTGCTTTGTTCAGATTTAATTGTGATTAATTATAATCAAACTCATTGCAACAATCAAGAGTTGCCAGCTCTCCTCTAGTGCATTCTTGTATGTAAAAGCCGTGTGTGTGTGTGTGTTCCTGGTCTTCTATATACTGTATATTGTGACGGTCTGAAAATTGGGAGGGTTTCAATTAATTAGACTGCAGTGGTGCACAATATCAAGGAGCTTTCTTACACTTGGTCTGTTGTCTAGGACACCAAAAAAGAAGCACTTAGTTGTCATTGGACTGGAAACAGATTTTATGGAAGGTTTGAGTAGCTGTGTGGTATCCCATATGTACCCATGTAAATCTCCTTATTCATCCAAAGAAGTATTTTTGGCATTTTATTTTTTTTCCATTCTTACATAACCAGCCACTTTGGGTTCCCCATCTAGTTCTTCACTTCTTCTCTCCATAAAGACCTCTAAATGGCATGTTTTATTGACAGAAATCCTTAAGTTGTGTATGCAAGGTAGTTTTCATTGAAACATTGCCTGTTTATTGGGCAAAACAATATATCTCACTTGTATGTACATTTTAAGCCATTTGAATTACCCTTCATAGCATGAGTGATATATCACTGACACAATCTTTTGGAGCTGAAATATGGGTCGTGATTTTAGTCCTAAGTCAGCCACACTTCTGCCATGCAAAACAATTAAGATCTGCTATCCTCCTCTACAACTGATACAGTGGAGGGAAGTGAGGAGATTTGCTTTATTATTCCATTTCTATGAAGTTAACTTGAGCAGCCCCACATCTTTCTTGATATTTATAAAAGTGAAAGGCAGAGTGACATGGAAGGCTGAGGCCACACTCAGAGGAAGGTAGAGAAACACCACATTGCCTTTTTCTAACAAGAACAAAACAGCAACAGGGGATTTGTCACTGCAGCCAGATATAACTAAAGTCAGATTCACACCATACAAGCACATATAAGCTACATATCTTCCCCAAAGAATTCTGGGAAGTGACATTTCCCCTCAGAGCCACAATTCCTAGTACCCTACAGCTCCCAGGGTTCTTTGAGAGAAGCCATGTGCTTTAAATATGCATTGGATGTTTTTTTTTTAATGTAGGGTGTGGGTCTGCCCTAAGTCCAGTGCCATCTGGTGATAAAACCAGGGGTGGGCAGTTGGTAGATCGGTGGTAGACTTGGTGATGTGCTGGAAGGATTTATCCAACTTCCATTTGTTTGACAACTGCAAACAACAAATTGACTCCCCCCCCCCTCTGCATATAATGACACTATCCACATGCTGATACAAATACTTTAAACATTAAATATGGATGGCAAATAAATAAATAATCCATGAAGGGAGGAAAAGGTGATTATTGCCTTTGAGCTCCCCCAAGCTTAATAAATAAACACACAAACATTCAAGTTGTATGGAGAAAGGAGCATCACAGAATGTGCTTAGTCATGGTAGAGATTGTGTAGGAAGCAGGTAGATTGTGCTGTGAGTGTGGAGGCAGACCTAACACGGTGTTTGAAAAACAAGCACTGTGTAACTTCCTAGGAGGCATCAGAGCTGAAGACTGGAGTGCCTTGGAAGAGGAATGCCAAGGTGGGAAGAAAGCACCAGGGGAATTGGAGGACATGAGTTTGAAGGCAGAGGGTGGTGTTTAACTAAGTCCTACTTAGAGTAGACCCATTGAAATTATTGAATCCAAGTTACTATTGTCCATTAACTTTAATGTGTCTGATCTAAGTACGATTAGCATTGAATATTGCTCATGGAATAGACAGAGCAGTGATGGGAAGCAGGGATGGAAATAAGAAATTGGGACATGGGGTGGATGGTGTTTTTGATAATCAGTTGAATATTGATCTGTAATAACCAGCCAACTGTTGTGCAGAATACTGGACCAATTAAAAAAAAAGGTGTGAATATTGGTAGGTAACTTTCCTGTCACCCTGGGGTGGCTCACTTCAGTTATGAGTTGAGCAATCAACTTCATCTGTAGATACATTTATATATACGGCATACTTTTTCTGCACCTTTCAGATGTATTGCTTTCCCTATGGACATTAAATTGCCATTTTGGTAATCACACAGTGATGTCTTTAAAATGCTGTTTCTGCTGCTGCCATCTCACTTCCCGTTCTTTGTGGAAGGGAACCTTTACCTGTGAACTGTCTCTTGATACTTGAACACCCCCTCAGAAAAGAAAAGAAAAGAAAAGGCACTTTGCAAAGCTAACTATGCACTTTGTTTAATTTGCTTTCCACCATCACTTTATGGAATGCAACAACAGAGTAGTTTACCAATGTTGCCTGTTTCCAAACCTTTAAGGCACAAATGGGTTCAAGTGAGAGCAAAAGTTTAAAAGCATCCATTCATCTCTGATATATTTAGACAGGGTGAGATCTAGAGCATGAAGAATCTTGCAGCTTTCCATAGAGAGAGATTGTTGCTGAAGGAGTCCAAAAGGAAGGAAGCGGCTGTTTCTGAAGTTCACACATACAAATGTCATTTCTCATTCCAGTGAAATAGCAGAATTTGAAGAGATTCCCTTTATCATATGAAATAAGAAAAAAATTTGTATTGTGAAGATATGTTCCTTGTTAGACAGCAACACCATTGGTGTGTGTGTGTGTGTGTGTGTGTGTGTGTGTGTGTGTGTAAATCAACATTGTGCAAACTCCAGAATTGGGATCAGCAGGTAAGGATGAGGCTGTCCTGTAGGGGATGAAGCAAGAAGTGTACTCTCTAATTTTGTGTTATGACATGTGGCAGTTATTTTATGACTGTTACCCATGGTACCCAAAATGATTGACAACTGCTGCCTTAAGAATACTCAGAACCAACTGTGTTAGTATGGATTTGTTATTGACCTCTTAGATTTATATCATGTGCACCTGTATATTATCAGGGTGGCTTCCAATAAAATGGTAGCAGCACCATAAAATAACTACATTGAAATGAGCTAAAAATGGCAACTCTATAAAAGCAGGATGAAAATAAAATAGAACAACAAAAGTTAAGTAGCCCCAAAGGTTGGGCGGGGGGAGGCTTTTGCCTGGTGACTGAAAGCTGCTGAGAGATCCAGGAGCAAAAACAAGATGCCACTATTCCTGTCTCTGCCCTGGCACAAATCATTCTTCGGGATGGCACTTCTGTACCAAAAGCAAATCTACAGTCATAAAATCAGCTGTATCCACATCCTCAAACACATTGCCAAAAGGGGGATATTAGAAACTGGATTATATATAATATTTTGGGTCAAATGTACATTTATTCAGAAGCAGTCATACCCAGCAAGGGCTTTTGGGGGTGAAAAGGCATTCTCCCAACACTAGCATCACTGTTGCTTTACAAGAAAGGGCTATGGGATAGGGTGATGCATCCATTGGAAATGGTGGCGGTGGTTCCACAACAGCAATCATGCATTCCTAACCTCACCACCACCCTGTTTCAGGTCCATACAGGAAAGCAGCAATAATGCTGGTGTTGTGAGGGTGCTTCTGAAATTCTGCCCCACCTCACATGGTCCTACTGGCCATAAAGGTAAAGGTAAAGGGACCACCCGACCATTAGGTCTAGTCGTGACTGACTCTGGGTTTCGGGGCTCATCTCGCTTTATTGGCCAAAGTAGCCGGCATACAGCTTCTGGGTCATGTGGCCAGCAGGACTAAGCCACTTCTGCCAAACCAGACCAGCGCACGGAAACGCCATTTACCTTCCTGCCAGAGTGGTACCTATTTATCTACTTGTACTTTGACGTGCTTTCGAACTGCTAGGTTGGTAGGAGCTGGGACCGAGCAACGGGAGCTCACCCTGTTGCGGGGATTCGAACCACCAACCTTCTGATCGGCAAGTCCTAGGCTCTGTGGTTTAACCCACAGCGCCACACCAGCTTTAAGTACTGGCCATAGTAGTGCTTATATAGGAGACTAAGTACTCTCTCTCTTTCCCATTTATCACTACCTGAGCCCAGCCAGTCAGACTCTTCCTTCTCAGTGATATGACCCAAGAAGGGCAGGGGTTGAGCATAGGCATGTCCAATTACTTATCAATATAGGGTAGAATAATATATGGGCACCTTCATAGGTTGCCCTCCAAACATAATATCCAAGTCACAGCAGGTGGGAGTTATTTTATCCTCAAGGTAACTTGCGAACGTATCACACAATGCCATTTTGAAGGCTCTTTCACATCCCCAGAAGGGCTAAATTGCAACAATGGTGTGAAAACAATCAAATAAACTCCACCCCTCAACTCCCAAAACAACAAGTTTTGCCAGATGGCACTGAGAGGAGGTAATGATCAGACTATTGGTGATCTTTCCTTCACTTACATCCAGGCCATTTCCCTTCCTAATTCCTTGCCCTCATTTCTACAGAATACCAAAGCTGTGACCAAGGGCTTTGCAGGGATGGAGGTGAATGTTCACATCAAGTACCTGAATCATCTCCATATTTCACAGTGTGACCAGGGCTATGATTGATGTCGTCTCAACTCATGCATCAGGAATCAAATACCTCCCAGTCTCTACCCCAAAAAAGCACAGCAAAAAGAAAATGCAGCAATTGGTTTTTGGTACAGTGTCTTTTCATATAGATAGATGATAGATAGATAGATAGATAGATAGATAGATAGTGATCAGGCTTTATTTGAGAGCACAGGTTAAGAAATATTGTTTCATATGAATTAGATCAATTACTTCTAAAAACAAAACAGAAAGCACCAGGCTCCTCAGCTATCCTGTCATAGAGAAACACAGGGGGACATAATATTTCATCTGTAATTGGCACTTACACAGACATCTTTCTTTCTCCCAGTATGGTGTGAGAAAAAATGCCATGGGCAGACTATTCTTTTTGCTAGATCAGTCAGAGATGGATAAAACCCACCTGGTGAGCAAGAGGTTCTCTTTGTTGCAAAAGATCCACATCCTTGGAAACCCAGGGAGAGCAACTTTTAGCGTCAATGGAGAAACCTTCAAGAAGATAACACTTAAAGGAAATGCTGGACAGTCAAATGGGCATTTTTGTTCCCTGCTCTGAAATTTTCCCACTTTATTTCTCCCACCTAGGGCCAGGCTTTCTCTGAATCACAGACCAAAAGACTCATTTCTCCATATAAATCCCTACCCAGAAATGTGGCTTATAGCTTTCTTTCTTTTTCAATTATACAGAGGCACCTTGCTAAAATATCTTCCTTTGTTAAGCATAAATTATGGGCTTCAGTGTAAAAATCACTGTAGGAAAGAATGTGATTTTGAATATCATGTGTTGGTTGATACCCGTGGTTCTCCAAAACCTTAAAAATTGTTGAGTTGCTGTGTGTGCAATGCATTGAGTCCGCGGGGTATGAAAATGTCATGGCATGAATTATCTTCCTGATTTGGTGTCCCCATTTCTAGCCACACACCTTTCTAATGATACCAAATTCCCACTGTACATTGATCTTCACTCCTGTTGTTCTTCATATCCTTGGAGAGATCACTGTGTCCCTCTTTAAAATACACTAGTTGTTCATTACTTATTCTGTAGAAGACCCAGCCTTTCCACGAAGAAGAGCTTTGCTGCTCTACCTTTCTGTTGCCTAACTATTAATAGATGGGTCCCAGCTGCTTCTTCATTTTTCTTCTGTCAGGAAAGATGTAACTACATGATTAAAATGGCATGCAGTTCTAAAGCTATTATCAATTATACTAATTAAGGTCAAATAGAATGGAACAGCAGACTTTGGAAAAATATAAATAAAACCCACAAAAAAACCACAAAAACCCCGCAGCAACAAACACAGGCAATATAAACTACAATTAATTCAGTGATATCATACATACGTATATCAGCTGCTCTTGGCTACGTTATTATTTCTGGGTGATCCATTTAGAATTGCAGCTATAAAACATTTTGTTGTTCATTTTTTAGTAAGGAACAAAAAAATAACGCTGATCAACATCAATGCATTCCGCAGCATGGGGAAGAGGTGGCCTATTTTCACTGGAGAACTCATCTTTCTCTTTGTTTCTGACAAAATAAAGTCAATTTTGCAGCATTCAGCATGTTTGGCTTTCTAGATGAGGTGGACAGCTAGAACACATTAGAACTGCTAAGTGCAAATGGAGGTGTCAGTCGCTGGCAGACATTTGTCACGTGAAGCCGCTCTTCCAGGGAAACCACTTTTGAAAAGTTCTTTAAAGTGGCTATGCTGTGGCCCTCCAGATGTTGTTAGACTACAGATCCCATCTTCCCTGTCCATTGGCTATGCTAGTGGGGGTTGATGGGAGTTGTAGTCCAACAATATATGGAGAACCACAGCTTATCCATGTCTGTTTCTACACCTTGGTACACCCCCTCTTCACTGTTAGATGGCATGTAAACCATTAGGACTCATATTTATTGTCAACAACTAGCTTTGACATCTCTTCTTACCAGGGCTGGCTTGAGGAGAATGAATTCTCCTAGTTCCCACCCAGGGTGGAAGTTGACTGTTACTTCAGCACTATCAACCGGACAGCAACCTCCACCAAATCTGAGGGCAGATCGTTCAGGGTAGGCCACAACTCACCACTGCTCTGTCCCTGCTCCCAGTACCCGTTCCTTGAGGCAGCCACCTCACTCTACCTAATAAAATGGTGCTCCTCAGCTTCCTAACAACGATGGGAAGCCTTTTTCTTTTCCTCTGCTCTTACATTGCCTCTGGAACCTAGATCATGATGACAGAGGAAAGGTGAAGGCTTTAGAAGAAACACAGGGTAATTTTATAAACATGTGCCCAGATAAAATTGGCTTTAACAATACTATTTTTTATTCCTCTTAAATTCTTCAAATGTTTTAGCCGAGCAGGGGCTAAAATGAACATTATACTGTGCAGTGCTCCTATTCAGTTTTCCATTAAGCCAGCCTTGCCATCATCCAGGATGTTTTCTGGTTTTCCATTTTGCTCTCCCTCCAACAGCCAGTCAACTTTCTATGTCCTCTGAGCATGCTCAGTCCTCAATGAGGTATTTTGAGTGCCCCTCACTTCCATTTAAGTCCCCCTTAATTTTTATTGTATTTCTGCAAACCATTTTGGCACCAAAAGGACCCGCAGGCAAAGAATGACTTTGCTAATAGGACTTACAATTTGTCGGTGGATGCAAGTGATCTGTAAGCAGAAGAGTGTGGGGCAGGGAAGGGAAGGAATCCTGTTTCTATGGGTGACCAGAGACTCGTTTGATTATTTTACATAGAAAGCATGGAACTGTTTCCGGCTTAATCCTTCCAAATTTGGGGTTTGCTATCTTTTTTGCATAATGAGTGACTTTCAACTATTGCCACCAGATGCTGAATAATGCATGTAGACTGAAAAGGATTGCATGAAAGAGCTTGGGAGCATAAGCAATGTCTGTGACCAATTAGAGCAGTCACAGCATACAAAACACATTGTACCTAAATTATTCAGACTAGATAGGTGTAGTAATTAAGTGCACATACTATTACTGGTTGCATTCCATATACTGCAGAAGATCCTATAGGCTTCAAGAAGATTCCATAGTAAAAAGGAGTAGAAACTTTCATATTGGCTTTGTTCAGTCTCGGATACTATGCTTGCTTACAAATTAGACTCTTCGCCTACAGTTTGCCTCAATCTTTCAGATCAGTTTTGGAAGGTGTGTTTGCCCCAAGCAGTTATCTGACAGGAACAGCTGATCTGCAAAAGCACTGTGTTTATTAGTCACCTAATAACATATTTTCTCTATATCAGAGATAGGGAGACCTTTTCAGTTTGAGGGCTGTATTCCCCTTCAAGCAAACTACTGGAAGTTCTGGTTTGGGTCAAAGGCAAAAGTAAGCAGAGCAATGGATGTGACTCTTACCTTTCTACAGTAGGATACCTTTCACCATGCAAAAACCAAAGCGCCCCCCCTCCACATCTCTCCATATTCCATCAAGGCAACCAAGAGGCACTATCACAGTTAAAGGACATATTTCAGTCATTTGAGAAGGACATGGAGCAGGACTAGAGATGGGTGTGCCCTCAGAAATTCCCAAGGATTGGCTAAAGAGGCCTAGTAGGCCACATTCATCCACTCCAACTCAGCCTGAGAGTTCTCACTCCTGTGCTATAGGCTCAACGTATAGCATACAATAGAACCCATAAAGTACACTTCCAAAAAGCATAAGAATGGAAGAACATAAGATGAAAGGAAGGTAGCTTGATGGAGCTCTAGGGCTTGAAGCAACTGTGAGGGAACGGCAGGTTTGGGTGAGGTGTAAAGGGAGGAATAGGTTGGCCAGGGGTAAGGGGTAGGTGAGATTGGTGAGAAATGTGAATAGGGCAGGTCCCTAGTAAAACATAATCATAATGTAAAACACAGTGGTGTGAAATTTCACAGACATTTTCCAGGTAACTATTTTTGATGTACTAAAAACATACAATAGAGACAGCACCTTACTGATGTACTAGGAACAAAGGCCTTATGCCAGAAAGACTATTTGTAAATCTATACCAGTATGGTCTATTTTGACTGGCAGCCCCCTCCTCAAATAGTCCTTCCTGTTGCCCATAGAGCAATAAAATGACAAGGAGATTCCAGAATAAAATGAACTAGCATTGAACTGTGAAAGCTGCTGGAATATTTTGAAGAAGACAGCACAAAATGTATTAGAGAGAGAAAAAAGTCACGGGGTCGTTCAGTATATTATATAGAAGAAATTAATAAGACTTGCTGCAGGGGAAATCAAATTAGAAACAGGGAAGTCTAGTTCTCTGATAGGATCAAACACTGCAGCCACGTAAATATAAAGAATGAAAGAAAATGCTAATTTCAAGAAGGCAGACTTTTAATAGTAATGACTTTTTAAAAAGATTAGATGCTTTAAAAGAAACCAAGTTAAAGGAGACTCTGCTGTGGTCTCAGTGCAGAAACCTGCTGAAAAGTGCTGATGGCAAGCAATGCTAAAGTTAAATTTCCAAGGCTAC
Organism: Podarcis vaucheri; assembly: GCF_965113315.1. NCBI lineage: Eukaryota > Metazoa > Chordata > Lepidosauria > Squamata > Lacertidae > Podarcis > Podarcis vaucheri. The sequence goes on along the minus strand of NC_138748.1, from coordinate 36,280,295 downwards.
AATGATATTTGCCACCATATTCATGAGGCATTGGGCCTAATAGATGCTCATGTGAAGTGTGCAAGCAAGACCTAAGCGCAGCAGCATTTTTGCCTCCCGTGGTTCCCAGAAACTGATATTCTGAACCATGTTGCCTCTGCCTATAGAGGTATAGAATCACCATAATGGTTAGTACTCGTGAGCTGCCATATGAGTTCAATAAGCACCCAGCTTTTGCTTTGTGTCTAGGAATGCAGAAAAAAAGGATGTGGGCAAAGCACATTCTCCAATTGAATGAGAGTGCGTGTTGCGGTGTGGGCCACCAGGTCAACCCTGTGTTGCCGGGCAGGTTTATGGCTACTGCCTGGGGCATTTGATTGGATGACTGGGTTGCTGGGACAAGTTGCATGTTGCAAGTTGGTGGGTGGGACCATTAGGCTTTAAATATGGGGATCTTTGGTTTTCCTTTCTCTTTTGCAGAATGCATCGGATCACCCGCCCGCCCGCCCGCCCGCCCGCTTTTCCGGTTGACCTTGCTTTGCCTGTCATGGGGTCATCTGCCTTGGTGCAGGGGCCTAGTAGGAATTTTGCCATTTGGCTGATTGGCTAGTGCCATTTGGTTTTTGCCTACTACCTAGCAATTTGTCACAACTTGTAAGGTTGTGGTTAGGCATTGGTTATAAATTGCTGGTGGTGGAGGGGTCAGGTTAGGCTGTGCCTGCCCCTCCAATTGCACTGAAGGGAATTCCGTTAAAGGAATCCTGGGGCTTGCCACGATTTCGTCCAATCCCTGTCATGGGACCAGGGCTGGCAAGCCTTGGGGAGCTGATTGGGTGAGCACCGTTGTCTGACGCTCAACTGATTCCCAACTTTGACTTTCCCTTCTACTGGCTTCCGATCGGAGCTCGGAATGTCAGTTCTGTCCCTGGCAGGGGGACAGATAGTCATAACCAATGTCTAAACAACCACTCACTGATTTTGTATTTTAATAAAGTTGTGGCCAAAATAGTGCCCCAAAACCAAAACTAAAATTACGTGTGATGTGTGAAATTATTTGAGGGGTAGTCTGGGGACCTACACACGCAAAGTTATCTGAGAGGTCCAAGTTTGTGGCTAGTGGGATGCATTTAATTTGCACAAACCAAGTTAGGAAAACCTGCCTCCCTGACAGTTGACCATGCTGGCTAGGACTGATGGGAACTGGAGAGGGCTGCCTTTGACATTCGAAGAGACAATGTGTACATTTTCTGACTGCACATCTGATCCATTTATTTCAGTGACTTGTGGCCTCACAGCCCTGCAGCTTTAAATGATCATAACATATAAAAGAGCCTACAAATGCATCTATATGAAATCATATCCTTTTAAAGAACTTTTTTTTGAAATTATCCAGTTTTGTTTTGTTTTTAAATGGTCAGGATGAGCATGTCAATAGAGGTGCCATCTTGTGAATGAGCAGATAAGGAGCCATTTGGTGACTCTGCTGAAACATGATATGATTATGTTCGCAATTGCACTTGACTTAGGATGCAACAAACCTTTTCATTTAATCAGTGTAAACCAGATCCTTTTATTGTGGGTTGCTTTGGTCGTTAAACTTGTATACCTGAATAAAGGGTCAGGCAAAGAAATTGTTTCAACTCCTGTGACATATTCACTCCTAAAAAACTGAGGGCACAGTACACCAACACACTTCATAGAAAACAAATTTCTGCATGATTACTCAGAAACAAGCCCTGTGTTCAGTGGGGCCTTCTCCCGAGTAAGTACATTTTACATTGCAACCTAAGCCCTATTGATTTCAATGGGTTAGTTTTAAGCACTTGCTTAAGTTTCACTTTGAAATCAAGTGCTTAATTGTGTGTGTGTTAATTGCATCATGGCCCATGTTTCCATACCATTACATTGTAAACCATTTCTGTATTTTGATACATTACTTCTTTATATGTTTTATCCAGGCAGAAGTAGTGTATTTGGCCACAGGCAAGGAATGGGGGAAGGAATCATTTGATTTTCTTATATACTATGTTACTGTGTAGACTCACATCAGCACAACCTAATCTGAAAAAGAACAACAAAAAAACTCTTTCCCATTATGCAAGTATAATAGGAATGTGCACTGTATTTTGTTTAATACAATATATCAGGTTCTTCTGATTTTTATAACTTTAAAAAAATACCCCAAAAACCTGAGATAATAGGGCTAAAAATTTTCTGAACTACTTTAAGTGTTTCTACATTTGCTTTTCACTCAAGCGGTCAATTGAAGAAAATAGCTAGCAGCTATTTCTGAATTTTAGTATGCAGTTACAGCATAGAGGAGACATAGAGCTTTGGCAGCCCATTATTTTTATTATTATTTTCATTTGTTCCCTTCAATTCAGGCAACTGAAATGCTGCTAATTCCCTTGTTGGCCATGTAAACTTGCTGTGTTGATTCCTCAGTGCATTGATTATGACCATGAGATGTCTGCTTCATTAAGCTTTGTTCCAGCCAGTTCTTTCTATAACCATCAATATTTCCATTGTGTTGTTCATAAATTGTCATTTCTGTTAATGCCAAGAAGATGTATAAGCTTGTGATTTAAAGCTGTAACTCCCACCCATGGCCTTTTTATTTTAGTTTTTCCTTTGTGCCATGCATTGCTCACATCATTGACCAAAGGTGGCCAAATATGGGGACAAGAGGTGAAGACTTAAGGCAAGAAGGTTCAAGGAGGAGCCTTCCATGTTGGGGTGGCTTTCCGGTAGTCTGATAAGCTGCATGGTTTTTCTGTTTAGAGATGCATGAGAAGGGAATCTTTTCCATAGCTATATTTCTCTATTAGGATTGTCTCCAGAGACCAGGTTGGTCAGAGAACAGTAGATTTACAGAAATGTTTGCAGTGCTTCTCAAAATTCAAATAGAATTATAAAATGTTTGTGGGGCAGGAGAGAGTACCTGGATTTGAGATTTGGGGGATTATTATTATTATTATTATTATTATTATTAGGCTTGCCATTCTCCTTGGGAGGGCTCTTTTGTAGTAGCCCTAAGCAGACCAGCCTCCCATTATTATTATTATTACATTTATTTATACCCTGCATTTTTCCCTGATGAGATTCAAGACTGCTTACAGTTAAAGACTATTTGATGAATGCAATTTGCATGAATGGAGGAGGTGGAGAGAGAGAGAGAGAGAGAGAGAGAGAGAACAGGAAGAACTCAGGCTGCTAAAGTTTAATTCCTGATGCCCTCTTATTCATGTTACTGCACGGTATTGAGAATTGGTGTTAAAATCACATCCATGAAGAAGGAAATCTCCTATATGTGTTAGGCTCACATTTCTGGCACCTGGAGTTGATCTTCATCTCCCCTGCCCCCATCAGTGATTACATTTTTTCATTGCCATTGGTGTTCATAAACAAGGCTGCCAACTTTCCAAAGAAAGATCTTGCAGTTCTTCTGAATGGCACCTGAGGGGACAGGGCCCAGAATCAGTTCAGCAGTGGAGCCATGGACACAGGTGAACAGTTTTTGTTGTGTTGTGTCTGACAGCACAGGTTTGGGTAATAGGTCCAGACAGGGCTGACATAAGTATCTGGCATTATTGGGCAGTTGTCAAGGTCCCAATGGCTAGGCAGGACCCGCTGCTAATACCAGCTGAGTGCTTCCTCCCCATTATAAAGCTCCCAGCAGTAGCTGCCATGTTTATTTTCAAAAATACTGAGTGATGTGATACTATGGGCACTGTGCAATTCAAATGATGGCTAGACCAAGCTGCCTGGTGCTGCACACAGATTATTTGAACTGCCAAGGCCAGATAAGACCCCTAAAAGCTGAAACTGGCCCTAGGTCTAGGGACAGAACCTAAGAACTTTGGCGTGTCTAGGGGCAGAGCTCAGGTTATTCACCTAAGGAATTGTGGTGTGCTTTTTTAAAAAAGAATTTTTTCTGGCAACCAGCTGAAAGCAACGTAAAACCAAATGGTCAATAGGTTTTTTTGTTTGTTTGCTTGTTTTGTTGGGGGCGGGAGGCAGGAGAGCACAGGTGATTGGCCATCATGTGTACATACCCAATTACTGCTTTCAAATTCCTTTCCTGGCATGCTGGTCTCAACGAAAGCAGTGGGCCAAATGGTCTTATTCTGGTTTGTTTCTCTTGCACAGGAGTAGACGAGTAAGTTCACTCTGTCAAATATCCATGCAGATCTTTTTAGGGCAAATGCTTAAAATAATCTATGCACTTTCAAAATGTAGGGGAACGGAATATAAATATAAAGCATTTAAGAGGTGGCCCAAAGGCTTTCTGTCTTTCTACTTTTTTCTGTTTAAAATCATTTTCTAGCTGCTTGGAGCAGCTGTTTGGGTGCAGCCATCATTATAGCCATACAATTTATCATTATGCATTTTATTTATTATTATTTATATATCCCCATTTTTATCCTCAAAACAACCCTGTGAGTTAAGTCAGGCTGAGAGACAGGAGTCACCAAGTGGGATTTATGGCCAAATGGGCATTTGAACCCAGGACATGGTGGTCCATCACAACAATCATAACATATATTAAAGGGATATATATGAATATTCATATATGTGTGTGTGAAATGTAAGTAGGAGTAGGGATATCAGCAAATCCCAAGAAAACAGAAGTGGAAATTGCCACTGTTTGTATATTTGTCCCATGGTTTGGAATGGAAATCAATCTAGCAGAAATACAATTGGTATTTACTGCCTTGTTGCTTTCATTCCGCAAAGACTCTCCTCCCTGCAAGAGAGGGGAGTGGTTGTGGGCGGGAGCCCAGAATCCGCCCTGGCAGGGGCCTTAGCCCCTGCCCCTCCTTACCTTCTTCTCCCCCTCAGTCCTCGTCGTCCTGCAGCGAGTCACCCACCCTCCACTCCCATTTAGCTCAGGGTCTAGGTTTTTGGCCTTGCTATGGACCTTAGGTTGGTTGCCCCGGTTGTCTGGGGGGCCTGGTAGGAATTTTTCCATTTGGCATTAGGCTTTTTGGTTTTTTTCGCCTACCTCGTAGCAATCGTCACAACTTTTGTGGTATTGGTGGGTAGGTTAGGCATTGGATTCATGTGTCGTGCTGTGTCAAGGGCTAGGTGTGGCCATCGCCTATGCTATCTACCGTGGGTTATTCCATTAAAGGAATCTGGCGGTCGTGTATTCCGTCCGATGCCTGCTTGGCGGGAGGCCATGGCACGACCCTCGGTGACATCAGGGGGTGAGCCTATAGTTGGATGAGCATCAACAGGCTCCACCCACTGTTGAATAAACCCACCACCTATAGTCATCCAATGCCTAAGCCAATACCTTTTCACCGCTGTAATCAATAAAGTTGTGGCCTTTTCTTGCCCATTAACCTTATACCACGTGTCCATGTGTATTTATTTCACTTAGCGGGGTCGGGGCCCTCGATCCACAAATGTTATGCAATTGATTATGTCCCCAGCCCTATTCTCTATTGTGTTTTCTTTGCATTAAAATGAATGGAGGAGAATTGTGTATTGACAACAGAACCTACCTAATTCATGTAACTTTCATAATTTTGCCACATCAGACCATGAGACAAATAATGGGCTGACTGAGTTAGGATGTTGCCCAGTGGGAGAGAATTGCAGAGGACCCAGAAGATGTCTCTAGCGGGCTAGAGAGGTCGCTGCCTGATCCAGGGGTATCTGATGCTAAGGATTCTGGGTGAGTGCCCACCACTCCATCTGCTCTCACACCTTGCCACTCCCAGTGACAAGAGCCACCAGCCCCTCCTTCCCTCTCCACAGCTGCTAGTCAGCCTCAGATGTTTCCATTGGGCCTCTTTCTCCACCCACTCTGCCTACAGAGGTGTGGGACACTGGGTATAGCCCTGTCTCTTCAGAGGGGGTACTGCACCTCCACCCTCCACCTCTTACGAGACAGAGATGTCTTCTCTGTTACCTGGGTCAACAGAGAGGCATGGACAGAAGGATCAAGTTCTGGTCCAGCCTACAATGTTGAGTACTAGAATGCTTGCTAAGGAACAGAAACATTTGCCGTGCTAAGCTGTGCCTGGCCCATTACTTTATAATGGGATTGCAGAAGATGTGTCATTGCTTTGAGTAGTCACATCACCTGCTGTGCCTTTGTTTATCCATGCCTTGAGTAGAGATATGTATTGCCTGCTGAGCTTTTGAACTGTGTTTTTGCATATGTATTGCAGTGACTTGAGCATAAAAGCATTTGGGAAGAGTCTTCCATTCAGTTCCAGTTCTTCCTTTAGTGGGAACCAGGATATAATGTAGTTTTTGGTGGGAGTTGATCTGCAGGGGAAAGGAAACAACACTGCATATGATGAATACAGGATAGAATGGAAATTTTTGCCTTCTTACATCTGTTAGTAGCAAATCATGCTTGGGAAGGTTCATAGTCATGTGATATAATCCATATATCTCTATCCTGATCCAAGCATGATCCATTAGATGGGGGGGGATTTGCTCCTAATTGTGGAGTGACCTCAATACTCACCCAACCTTAGGGAAGAGTAGCTACTCAAAGGAGAAAACACATTGCCTAGTATAGAAGTCTTACAAACAGGAGATGTTAAACCTCCTTTCATAAAGGGTTAGGAATTTAGAAGTTGTTGCTGAGTGACCTAAACCACACAGTCAGATTTCTATCACAGAGTGCCTCTCTGCTTGATCTTGGCTATTTATAGCATTAAATTTTCAGAGGAATATAATTTATACATGTTATATGCCTAAGCAGATTTTACTTCATAAATAATTCTTCTATTCATGACTCATATCTCCTTAGCAATTATTGGGCCTTAGCTTTACCATTAATCATGAAAAAAACCAAAAGTTGGCATTCCCATTGTCCAAATTCATCTTTCTGATCTGTAATTCAGTCTTATGTCACTTTGCATGGCAATGGATCTTCCCCACCCCCTCTATACATTTCCATCTGAACTCCTATGTTTTGAGGCAGAAATAAATGAGCAGAGGTTTTCACTTTGGCCTAAAGTACATTTTGACTAATAGGCCAGTGTCTGGATCTCCACACAGAGCTGCTGTTTATTAAGTCCCCAGAATTTAATCTCCCAAGTCTTTACAACTTTGTGAAAGGACCACAAGGCAAAGGCAGAGTAGTTTATCAAGTTAATTCCCAAACTCCTATAATATTTTCCACCTTTGCTGTGTTCAGCTCAAGGTTTTTCTTCCCAGAGAATAAGGATAGTTGTAAGCTTTTGAAAAAGAAACTCTGAATTCAAAAATAGATTGGAGTGTTGTATGTTTTATTCAACACAGGCTTTATTCCATTCAGATAAATGTAATGGGGGAGACCTTGGCAACAGAAGTAAAATATTTAAGTGTGTGTGTGTTTTTGTAGCTTAATAACTTTTGAAAGTATTGCAATGATTATGTCAAATGTAGTTGAAAATTGCATTTTTGAGAGTTTTTAGAGAGAAATACAAATCATTTATAATTGGCTTTAAAATCACATTTTTGTCTGATTGCCAGTATTATAACATATTTAGCTCCTCTGTATAAATTATCATAATCAAAGCATTATCTTGCATTCCTATTTGACTACAGAATGCCCAAATTTCTACTTCCTATTTAGAGATCAGTATATATGTATTATTTGGGCACACAATGTATCTTTTAAAACTTTAAAATCAATGTAACTCCAAAGCTTGCTTCAACAAAGTAAAACATCACAAAATAAACACGCTCCCCCTTTTTTCAAGCGTATATCTATCAGAAAGCCTGGGCACAATAGGAGACAATGTAAGCCCATTATGGTTGAATCCTCCAGATGCTGTATTCATTAACCTTTCCTTTAATATCCTTTATGTACAATATTTTGATGATTACTGCCATTTAGTAAACAGATTATGAAAATGCAGTTCCCTAGGGCTCTAATTTAATAATTTAGGCAAATTAGTTTGGGTATATAGATATAGATATATATATATACATTATTTTTTACACATTCTCCTTCCCATTTTTAATCAATGTGCACCTGCCAGCTACTCTGTCTCTCCCAGAATGGGAGATTGCTGCCTATCCCTCTCCCAAGGAACAGAGATCCACACTGAAATGTGCATCTGACAGTTTAGGGTTAAGATATGATTCCAGGTAACAGAAGCCAATGAGAGTACACCCAGTTGATGTTTGTGACATCATCCCCCAGTCAGAGTACATAGAACAGCTGAGGTAGCTTTCAGCTTCAGTACTAGTGCCATTATGATGGATGTTTACATCTCTTCATGAGAGCCAATTATTTTGCTTTTGTGTGAGGCCCAAGAATCACTCATGCTGCCTGCATGCACAAAGCCTGTTGGATGTAGCTGAACGAATTGCTTTCTCTCTACTCCTGTGGTAAGAGAGTCTTTTGTTTTACTTCCTCTTTCTTCAGAAAAAGAGATGATGGATCAAACCTGTACGGGGAAGGGAACCGTATTTAGAATCCAGGGGGTTGTGCTGTTTTAATATGTAAGCTGCAGCCTTTGTTATGTAAAGAAGGGTGTTATTTAAAGGGGGAGAAAAGCACGTGTGTGGTGTGTGTATTTGTGTGTGTCTTATCTGGATGACTGGCTGGAATTCTACTTTACAATATAAAATTGCAATGCCAGCCTGTGGGTGTTTGAAGATTTAGCACTGGATTGACGAAGCTGTAACCCTGATCAATAATTTACCGTACTTCTCTCCTTTTTATGTATAGACGTTTAGCATTTAGGGGAAGGGGGAAGAGGTATAAAAAAAAGGTTTTGCTACTATCCACTTGTGCAGGAAGACAGAGAATTTGAGATCAGATCAAACTTTTAAAATGCTCCAGAATAGTTTTGTGCTGGTGTATACTTCTGCATTAGCAGCACAGGCTAATATTTAGATTATCCTGATTCCAATATTAAGTTGTATGCACTTATATTCATTTGTTGTGGAATAAGGAAATGAGAAACACACAGATTGTACGTCTTGATGTCAGCAATAAAATATTGATCTACTATCTCTCACTCTGTGTGTGTGTGTGTGTGTGTGTGCGCGCGCGTGCTGCTCTCTCTCTCAGATAATTACTTTTATTTGGTCTAGTATAAAAATGTATAATTGTGCCCATCTTGGGCAGAGTAGAGCTGCTGTTCAGCTCTGTGGCTGTTCTCTGTGGGGTCCTGCTTATACGCCTTCCCTCTTTTGCAAGATAGTAAGCACATGTAAAGCTCCGGAACTGATGTGGATTTAGGAGATTAGCGGTGACACTGACTCTGACAAATCAGATACAATAATGGTTTAATTGACTGAGGGAGTTGAAGGGCTACTGTATGAACAATCCAATAACCAGTTTAAGTAGTCAAATAATGTGCATAATGAGAAGAACTAAATAACAGGTTGAGGTTAATATAAAAGCTGATGACAGTTGTTTAGATGGGAATGATTGGAATCCACTGACTATTTACCACTTAACATATGTCTTTATTGTTTCTAATTTCAATAATATCTGATAGCATGCAATCATAAAACTCATTCTTATTGTACTATTTGTAATTTCATCACCTGCCTTCATGTCTCAGATTTGTGTTAAAGTATCAGTAATATAGGAGATGTACTGACTTTCAGCTCAGGAGTTTATTAAAAGATAGTATGGGTTTCTTGCCTATCCTGTACTTGCTTACATTTTTTCTTTTTCTATCTCAGAAGTGCTTTAACAGTAACTCTGATTACTTACCACTTCTGATCTAGCTCTTTTGGTGCATACATGCCCAAACAATGCCATGTGTGAATGAAATAGTAAGTGAATGAAATTGTAGATAGTCTTAGATTAGGACAAAAACTTCAGTGACTGAACAACTTTTCCCATTCTTTATATAGCAAAAACAATCAAAGGCACTTATGGATGACTATTTAAACACAGAAGACTCACACAACTCTGAAAATGGGAATGCAGATGGAATTTAGGTGTGCAGTGATTGATTCTTCATATTCCCAAATCTCAGGTTTTCTGTGTGGGTGGTTACTCCCTTCATGTATCTCTCTCTCTCTCTCTCTCTCTCTCTCTCTCTCTCTCACACACACACACACACACACACACACACACACACACCCCTTTGGAGATGGCAAGCAATAGTGTAATCCTCACTTGCTTTAAATGGGCATGGGTTCATGGAGACAACCTTTGCACATCCAAACTTAGTCCCTATAGATGGATCTTTTATTGTCAAGCTAAACTAATAATTTCTGCCAACTACAAATGTATATTTTTGTATTCTTCAACACATGCATATTTATAATAACAATTCTGTATTGGTAAGAACTCAATTGTTTAGCGTTTAGTGTCTACATTTTGGAACTCCTTTACTATTGAGATCCAGCAGGTGCCTTCACTGTGCTCTTTTTGATGCCTGCTAAAAAACAGTCCTGTTTAGATAAGCCAAATACTTAGAAAATTGAGGTGATTTTAATCTGTTTCAGTATTTTAACTTGTGTACGTTTTGAAGATTTTTTTATATTATTGTTTTATCTTTTGTAAGCCACTTTGAGATTTTTGAACAATCAAGCGGTGTATAAATTTTATGAGATGAATAAATAGAGAACAAACATTTTACTATTCATTGGAGGTTTTAAAATGGGTTAGATGGCCATCCATCAGGGGTTATTTAGCTGTGATTTCTGCACAGCAGAGGGTTGGACTAGATGACCCTTGGGGTAACTTCCAATGTACAATCATTTGAATCTATTATTCTTCAACCCCAAGGGTTTCTGAGAGTGGTGAACAGTTAAAAAAACACCACACAATTAAAACAGCTAGTCATTAATATATTAAAACTTTGAAACATTGTGTAGTTCTTCAGACTGGGAGAAATTAAACTTGTTGCCAACCCACTCCAAAAACATGTGTGATATCACTTCTTTCAAATTCCTCCTCAAAATCCACCTTTTCCACATCTTTTCCACAGATGTTGTTCTATTATTATTTAATTCATATACTAGCCTTCATCTGAAGACCATAGGTAAGCTTACAATCTAAAAACAAGATACATAAACAAAACAGGGCCCACTGAAAAGGATCTAGATGAAACTCGATTTCCTCCAAGAACTCCTGAATCTGGTCCACTACCACCCATTCAAGAACCTTGGCCAAGAAGAGGAGCATGACAACTGGCCATTAATGACTTAGATGTTCAAATCCAGGGAGGGTTTCTTGAGGAATGGGTTTACCACTGCTGCCTTCAAGCAAGCAGGAACCACCCCCTCTCACAAGGAGGCATTAATCACCTTCCTGGTCTAGCCAGCTGTCCCCTCCTTGCTAGTTTTTATCAGTCAAGGTGGACAAAGGTCCAGAACACAAGTGGTCACCTTGACTGATCAAAGCACCTTGTCCACACCCTCAATCCAGGTACTCCTAGGCCCATTGCTGTCACTTGAGGCTCAGGTGGCCTCAGTGATGTGAAGTGCCCTCCATCAGCTTTGGCTTGTGATGATATGGAAATGGAATATTTCACTGGTGACACCAGTGTTAAAGAACACACTCCCTGCTGAAATACCAAAGGCCCCATATGTATTGGCATTCCACCTGCGTTTGAAGACATACCTGTTTACACATTCATTCCCTTGATCTTTTGACCCAAGTCTCCCATTTTAATTGCTGTGCTGTTTTATTTTGATTGTTTTATTGCTTATATTAAACATGGACAATTATATTTTAATGTTATAATGTGATTATTGTATTGTGTATTTTAATGGCGGCATATTTTTTTATTATTTTGCATTTTATCATAGAATCATAGAGTTGGAATAGACGACAAGGGCCATCGAGTCCAACCCCCTGCCAAGCAGGAAACACCATCAGAGCACTCCTGACATATGGTGGTCAAGCCTCTGCTTAAAGACCTCCAAAGAAGGAGACTCCACCACACTCCTTGGCAGCAAATTCCACTGTCGAACAGCTCTTACTGTCAGGAAGTTCTTCCTAATGTTTAGGTGGAATCTTCTTTCTTGTAGTTTGGATCCATCGCTCCGTGTCCGCTTCTCTGGAGCAGCAGAAAACAACCTTTCTCCCTCCTCTATATGACATCCTTTTATATATTTGAACATGGCTATCATATCACCCCTTAACCTCCTCTTCTCCAGGCTAAACATGCCCAGCTCCCTTAGCTGTTCCTCATAAGGCATTGTTTCCAGGCCTTTGACCATTTTGGTTGCCCTCCTCTGGACACGTTCCAGTTTGTCAGTGTCCTTCTTGAACTGTGGTGCCCAGAACTGGACACAGTACTCCAGGTGAGGTCTGACCAGAGCAGAATACAGTGGCACTATTACTTCCCTTGATCTAGATGCTATACTCCTATTGATGCAGCCCAGAATTGCATTGGTTTTTTTAGCTGCCACGTCACACTGTTGGCTCATGTCAAGTTTGTGGTCAACCAAAACTCCTAGATCCTTTTCACATGTACTGCTCTCAAACCAGGTGCCACCCATCTTGTATTTGTGCCTCTCATTTTTTTTTTTTTTGCCCAAGTGCAATAGTTTACATTTCTCCCTGTTAAAATTCATCTTGTTTGTTTTGGCCCAGTTCTCTAATCTGTCAAGGTCGTTTTGAAGTGTGATCCTGTCCTCTGGGGTGTTAGCCACCCCTCCCAGTTTGGTGTCATCTGCAAATTTGATCAGGATGCCCTTGAGTCCATCATCCAAGTCGTTGATAAAGATGTTGAATAAGACCAGGCCCAAGACAGAAAGATGTTGAATAAGACCGGGCCCAAGACAGAACCCTGTGGCACCCCACTAGTCACTCTTCTCCAGGATGAAGAGGAACCATTGATGAGCACCCTTTGGGTTTGGTCAGTCAGCCAGTTACAAATCCACTGAGTGGTAGCATATCAATGTACTGCAATTGATATCTATGTTTAAAACTGTTTAGAAACCATATGAGTATTAAGTGATATGTCCTGTTCCATGCCTAATAAGCACGGGACACCTTTGTCCAGTGGCTCTGTGGCCCATAGATTACAACAAAGTACTGGGCAAGGGTTTGTCCAGTATCTCCTCTGTGTGATGGGCTCATGGGAAAAAGCTGTCCCATGAGTCTTTGGGGAAAGGACTTGGGGAGTCCTATAGGGGAAAGCCTATATAAGGCTGCTTCCCCTAGAACTTAGAGCCATTTTGCTTTGAGAGTTTCCCGCCCACCCACCCACCCTTAAGTTACAGCATTCACTGGGGAATTTTGGGTTGCTGGTTGACAGGGCCTAAAAGGAATCTTTTTCTCTTAACCTGATTGGCACTTGGTTGGGTGTGTTTTTCTGCTTTTCCCTCAGTGAAATTATGGTTTTCCTTTGTTAGGAGGAAGAACGTTGTTTGTATGAGGGTGGAAATGGCATTGGGCAGGATAAACATAGTATAGGGGGACTTGAGGGGAAAATTGACTACGACACACCAAAGTGTGAGTTTGGTATCTGCCTGGTTGGAATCTGCACCCTGGTCCCCAATGAGAACTTGCTTAGCTTGCATCATAGCAAGGTTCAACACTGACCGACTCCCATCATACAGGTTTGGAGCGATCCAAACCCAGCAGATCCATTCCATCAACATGGAGCTTGTGGAATGATGAACTGATCCTGGGACCCACTGCCATGCCAACCCTTGCCTGCCTGCTGTTGTCAAGAAAGAATTGGCCTGATTTTACCCCATCACCGTTGTACAAGCTGGTTATTTTGCTGCTCTCATGGGTCACATAATGTACCTGCCTGGGCAAATAAAGTCATAATCATTCCATGATGCCCACACATCTGTTTCTAAATCTGCAACTCTAAGTAAACTTGCTAATGAGTAAACCCCCTTGAACTCAATGGGGATCAACTTCCAAGGTAACATGCTTTGGACCATGCTGTCAGTGTACTAGTCTTTTAAGTCATGTGTTGCCCAATCCTATTGGGATTTATATCCCAGTTGGTTATTCAAATTGAGACTGCAGTTCTGTTTACACTTATCAGGAGTAAGTCTCACTGATTATTATCTGAGTAAATATGCAGAGAACCAGGCTGTAGCTTTTACAAGTAGAAACTGCATGCCTTAAAATATCAGGCACACCTTAAAACCCTTTGCAGACCTTGAATTTCATATTTTATGATATCCATGTGAAACAGGGTGCCATGAGAAGGTTGAAGGATATTGACTCACTAAGGCCACTTAGAAAGTTGAGTCCATCTTTTATGAGGCTTTTACTATAGTTGCTACTTGTATCTCTCCACAGAGTGAGATGTGCTTGTAACCACCACCCCTTCCTGTATACTTACAATTCTGAACAGGTGTCATAAACTACAGAAGAAATGTGCAAAATATTTTAGATGTTCCACCTAATGCTAGCAGACAGGAGATGATCAATGAGATTTTTTCCCTTCTGTTCTCATCCTGTAGATAAATAATTCCCTGAAAAGTGGAAATGAATAAAATAACACAGTCAAAGCTTTGGCATCTGTCCTGCTCTGTTTCCACGGAATCCATGAAGAGCCACGGTTGTCTTATTGTAAAATCCTATGCTGGCATTTAATGACAAAAGGGCCATGACCAGGTACACAATCAAAGGTGTGTTGTGCTTCTCTAGCATTGATGGCTTTCCTTCTCACATTCATAGAACTCTTGGGAACCAGAATGTTGGCGGATTTCACAGCATCCTTACCTATGGTAAGTGCAGGCAGGATCAGGATGCGGAGGGCAAACAAAAGAGTGAAATGTTAGGAGGAGCAGGAAATGCTAAGGACCATAGGAGCCAACTCCTAGGGACCAAGTCACTTCGCCCCCCACAATACAATATTTCAGGGGGCCAGCCCCCCCCCCCAGTTGATGGACATTACCATTCTAACGGTGTGTGCATTCCACTTCTTGTAATTGATTATGCAAGGCAGGGCTCACCTGGTACCCACACTATTTTGTTCAAGTTGGCATCCCTGCTAAGAACCAATGTCTGAGAATACAGAACAACTAAAACACTCCAAATAAGAGTCACTGCCAGTTCTGTGCTTTTAATTCCTTGGAATTTTTCTGCCTCATTCTTAGGGCACAGGAGAATTTCTAAAATGTTGGTGGTTGGTGGGTTTTGAGCAACCACAATGAGGTGGCTGTGTGGTGTGTAGCCTCCTTGTTTGTCTGTGTTTCCAGAGCAAGGGGGGGGAATGCTCAACTGGAGGAATTCCATTGTGATGTTTTTATCTGGACTCTAATTGAAGTCCACATGGGAAGGCTGCAGATTGTGGACCACTGAGATGAGATAATTTGTAGAGAGAATGGACTCTCACAAACAGTCCCTCACAAACAAAGCAAGTGCAACCAATATCCTTCATGTGACCCTTCAGGATTTCACCATTTCCCCACCTCTCCCCAAATGATGATTTTCAAATGCAAATAATTTTCCTCATTAGTTGATGGAAAATAGTAATGGAGCATGGAAACCCTGGAGAATTTTTTGGCAGGGCACTGGTCAATACACAATTAACTTATAAATACAACCAAATACACCTTGTGAAAGGTAATTGTTTATGGAGTGTGTATGTGTGTGTGTGGTTTTTTTACCCTGTCCCTCTTGCATCAGTGGTAGCTTCTATTGCAATGCAAACAGCAACAACAGTGGTAGCTTCAATTGAAATGCAAATTGCAGCAGATGATGATGGTCATTGGAACTACAGTAAGGGAGGAAAGGGTTAAAAATATCTACACCTGCACATGGCCTGGGTATTGATGGATGTTGTGAAAGGCCAAACTATACAATGGATCCCCAATGGCTGTTGCATTGGAATTGATGGTGCATATATTTTATACTTGGCTATGCTGGGATACCACAGAAAAATACCATTGGGACTGATTGCCAACTTGCATCATCATCCTAGCATGATTTGGGAATAATTGCTATTTTTTAAAATGGTGGTTCTGTATAGGTGGTTATAGGAAGGGTAGAAGTTAAACCCCTTTCTATTGCCCATGACAGATTAGTGCCCCAACTCCTTGCAGCAGAAATAATAAGGTGCAAGGATCTCTACATGTCCTGGCATGGAAGAAAATGTTGGCAAAGTGGATTGCTATATGGTAGGATGAATTTAAAAGATGGATTAATATTTTCAAAGTTTGAAAACATTGGCACACTCAGTTAAACTCATAGAAAAATGACAGCAAACAACTCCAAAATATTGGTCCACAGAGAAGATTCAAAGAACGTATCTACCTCTCATTGTGTCCTTCAGCCACATAACATACGAGTCATTTATGATAAACAATAATGGTTATCACTATGTGGTGGAAGAAGTTATATCTTTTAGACTTGGCAGATTCTGGTAAACTTGCAAAGGAGCCCCTCCTCTCCACATTTTCATGATTTTTGAAGATCGGTCAATCAGAACATTTGAGCTTGGCTCTTTTATAGACTTGGCTGCTATTAGAATATTGTTTTATGGACTTTAATTGCTTTGTTGTATTTTGACATTGTGTTTTCAGCTGCCCTGGAAATTTATTTTGAAGGGCAGGGTGTAAACGTTTCCCATGAAGAATAAATCAATATTAAAAGAAATATGTTTGATTTCTGAGTCTTACCTGTCATCTATATGTAGACTGAAAGCCTATTGAATTTTCTGTCAGGGTTTTCGGAAACAAACTGAGAAAATGCTTAGCATGAAGATGTCATCATTTAACGAATCAAATTCTGCAATGTAACTCCTAAATTAATGATTCCTCTCACTATTTACTGTGTATTACTCATGTAAAATAATTGTATCATGAGTTCTGTCGTGACCTCCTTTCTGAAAGCATCAAGAGCCTTTGAGATTCGTGAAATAGGTTTCACAGTAGATGTTAGGAATAAATTGTGTAAATAATTATTTGTTTGAAAATATACTGATAAAACTATCTACTAGAGAAGACTATCCATTAACTAAAGGAATTGGTGATAATCATAGCTTTTGATATTCTTATAGCTCTTTGGAATCATTAGGCTGAGGTTGGCAAGTTTTCTTGGATTCACAATATAAGGTATAATATCTGCCTCTGCAGCATCTCTTAGCTTCCTTTCAGGACCTCAGAATTTTATACACACACACACACACACACACACACACAGACACACACACACACACACTATAGGCAGCAATCCCTATCCCATATACCACAAGAAAAGATAATAGGAACTAATTACTTCCAACAATACACTGCTTACTGGGGGAACACTCACAAATAAGTAGGATTTCTTCCTTCTGAATAGACATGGGTAGGGTTGTGCTATGGATGTGTTTTATTGGTAATTTTACTATTCTTTAACTCTCAAGAGGTCTATCTACTTAAAAATGTTTGCGTTCCAAAGGGAGGTGGAGATTGCATTCATATAGGGGGTTTTATTCTGTTCATTTTACTGATTATAAGATTATAGCTTCTGTCCCCTTTTCTAACATTCCTTTCACACTGCAGTACCATGTTGTGCTTAATTTCATTCACACTAGTAGGTCCTGCAGTGTGACATGAAAGTTAGAAATCGGGACAGCAGCACTGCCCTTACAATAATCCCCTCTGCTCAACAGCAGAGAAGAGCTATTGGCAGAGCATCCCCAGCAAGATGGTGGGGCAGGGAGAGTGAAGGCCAACCCTAAAAGCAAGGTGCTTGCAGAAGCTCCTGGAAGGTGAATCTCCATACCTTGCAGGTTTGAACAGGAGTGAGGCAAAGGATGACTAGGTCAGAGTGCTTGTTCACTTTGAGGCTGACTGTCTTCTCAGCGGTCATCTTTTGGCACAAGTCTGACAGCAACAGTGAGCTTAGAGAAAAAGGCATATGGACACTTGGACCCTGTGGCCAGGCCTAAGCAAACCTCCCATGGTTTTCCAGGTTTCCAGGAAAGCAAAAGGATTATTTCCAGAATCAAAAACATGGAAATGTGTGCTAAACTTGCTCTATATTCCATTAAATTTCTGGAAGTGTTTAGTTTTCTTTTAAAACAATCAATAGAAAGATCTAATATAATGCACAAATTAATTGTTAGGGAAATGTTGGGAAAACAGAATGTCTGTGTGAATGCAGCCTGACATAGAGACAGAAAATTAAGGTTGGAGGAATTTTGGATAAATGAAAGACTGGATGAATAAAATTTAAAAGAGAACAAAAAAATCGGCAGAATATTTCCTTTTGTCACTTGCCATGTGGTTTTAATCTGTTGCTAATGCTTTATACAGTGGTACCTCGGGTTACATACACTTCAGGTTACAGACTCTGTTAACCCAGAAATAGTACCTTGGGTTAAGAACTTTGCTTCAGGATGAGAACAGAAATCGTGCTCTGGCGGTGTGGCGGCAGCAGGAGGCCCCATTAGCTAAAGTGGTGCTTCAGGTTAAGAACAGTTTCAGGTTAAGAACAGACCTCCGGAACAAATTAAGTACTTAACCCGAGGTACCACTGTAATAGAAGTTACAATGAAGATTATCATATATATTTGAGTGTGTGTGTGTGCGCGCCCCCCATGAATAGGACTGGCCCTACCATTAGGGAGGGTGGGGTAGACACCTCGGGCCAAAGACGATGAGCAGTGGGCAGTAGTGACAAGGAGACTGTGTTCTATTTGGCCTGCTCTGTGACCCCTAAGAGACCTTGCTATCTTCAAGTGTGGTGCTATTCCGTCACCAGCAATGCTGTAAAATTCAGCTACCAGTTGGGCTGGTTAACTGCATGGATAGATTACATGTTTAGAAAACACACCTTCTCATTTACCTCAAGCAGCAAAATGCATTAAGCTGGCCCTCCCCATGGGGGGGGGGAGAAAGCCAAGTTGGAGGGGAAGGGAAATCCTTCAATTTTGGCTGAGAAAAAAGGCACACGCACAGACAGACACACACACACACACACACACCCCAAATGCTTTTTTCTAGAAAGAGAAGCAGGAACTCCCACTCTTTTTTCAAGGGGAGAACAACACTTGTTGGGGGGGGGGGGGCTTACAACGTCAACTTAGATGCACTGCCCCAAAACATCAGACACAAAGCCACAAGCAGCCTGCAGCCAGAAGTCTCCCGACACACAGCTCTGGGCACTGTGCTGCTATACAGCTGCTGGTCCACTACAAAGAGGTCCCAGAATGCACGGAACTCAGTATGACGGAACTCAGTATATATACAGAAAAAAACCCTAGAGAGAGAGAGAGAGAGAGGGGAGGGGGAAGCAGAGGTGCTGTCATTTTAAGGACAATAAATAGGTTTAATTAACATTTATCTTAACAGATGCACCAATGATGATAATTTCAATTCTACTTTTTTATAACAGATTTTCCCCCATACAGTATATGCATGCTCATATCTTTCATAGTATGCTTCTGCAGCTTAGAAATAGCACAATAATAATAAATATTTTGTGGCAACTGCAGCCGTGCATTCTTTCCTGGATGCTTTACCTGCCATTATTTTGACCTTCTACTGAAAATGGAAGCACAGGGCTTGGAGATGATATTTAATGAAAGGGGAAATAATTATTTTTTAAAAAAAACAATCTTATGCTGACAGCACCTTAACCTTTCATGCGAAATGTGTCTGTCACCGTGACAAGAGTGAATAATATGAATTGTTTCATTAACACACAATGATTTATGTGTCTTAATTGTGTGTGTGTGTGTGTGTGTGTGTGTGTGTATTTATAGGCATGGGTAATATGCAATCCTATACATGCCTGAGCTCTATGTGACTCGCTTCCAGTACAGATGTGTGTAGGGTTGCCACCTAGAAGTTATATATTTATTTGAATCTAGTACAGAAGAGCGAAAAGGCTTTGACGGGATCATTTATATTGAATATTTTATTTTTATTTTTACTGGATTGAGTTGAAATTGAAGGGAATCAAGGGAGGAGATTTCACCACAACATCCTAAAAGCAGAATTTAATTGACAGTGGAACAGACTACCACAGGAGGGTGTAAGCTCTCCTTTGCAAGATATATTTAATAGGGCTGTCTAATAGGACTTCCACGAGAGGTTGTGGACTCTCCTTCCTTGGAGATTTTTAAGCAGATGTTTGATGGCCATCTGTCATGGATGCTTTAGCTGAGATTCCTGCATTGCAGGGGGTTGGGCTAGATGACCCTTGGGTCCCTTCCAACTCTAAGATTCTATGGCACCCTGATCCAATTTGGGGTCTGATCTGGTGCTTTCGAGCAGCTCTGGTATAACCTGGGAGTTTTTCTATCCCCTTGATTTTTTTGGTTACACTTTTCTGAACCTTTTCCCAACTTTACAATATTCTTTTACAGGTGAGGTGCCCAGACCTATACATAGTATCCCAAGTGAAGTCACACCATAGATTTGTATAAGGACATTGTGGTATTTGCAGTTTATATTTTCAGTTACTTTCCTAAGGATCCTTAGCATGGAATTCACATTTTTCACTGCTGCTGTACACTGTGTCAATATCTTCCCTGAGCAATCCACTGCCACCCCAAAATCTATTTCCTGGTCCATCACTGCCAGTTCAGACCCATTATTATATATGTGAAATTAAGTTGTTATCTTCCCCTGGCATACGTCATTTAGCACTTGTTTGCACTGAATTACATTTTCCCTGAATTTGCCATTCACTCTATTTGGAGAGGTCCTTTGGGAGCTCTTCACAATCCCTTTTTGTTTTAATCACCCAGAACAATTTAGTATGATCAAACTTTGCTACCTGACTGCTCACTCCTAACTCCAGATTAGTTATGAACAACTTAACAAGCACAAGTCCCAGTTTCAATCCTTTGGTGACTCCACTTTCTACATACCTCTATTGGAAGAACTATCTTTTTATTCCTACTCTCTGCTTCCCAATCCACAAGAGGACCTCTCTGATTCCATGGCTGCTTAACTTACTAGGGATTCTTTGGTAATGTAAAGAGCTATTTAAAAGTCCAAGTGCAAAACATTGGCTGGATCACCACTATCTATATACAGTGGTCCCTCTGGTTATGTACTTAATTTGTTCCGGAGGTCCATTCTTAACCTGAAACTGTTCTTAACCTGAAGCACCACTTTAGCTAATGGAGCCTCCCGCTGCTGCTGCACCGCAGCAGTGCAATTTCTGTTCTCATCCTGAAGCAAAGTTCTTAACCTGAGGTATTATTTCTGGGTTAGTGGAGTCTGTAACCTGAAGCGTATGTAACCCGAGGTACCACTGTACTTGTTGACACTATCTAAAGAATAGTGAGATGGGGCTTACTCTTGCTGGTTTTGTTTTAGTAAGGCTTGTTCTTCCATACACTTGATAAAGTTATCTTTGACAATATTTTCCACCACTTTCCCCAGAACAGACATATATTCCCTCTGCTTATCTTTCTATAATTTTGAATTCTTGAAAAGTATTATTATTAAAAAGTGAATAATAGCACCATATTTGGGAATCTGTTGTAGCAATGTGCTTTCAGTTATATCATAATAATTATTTTGCCAATATTGTCCACAGGTTTGCCACCTCTAGTCCAAATACTATGATTCTCTGTGGTAGATTTGCCAATATGTGGCAAATTTCACATTTAAAAACAATCCAGTAGGAAGTTATACATGCTACAGCCTGATGTTCTCATTTGATTGCAACAAGGTCCTTTTAAGACATTGGGGCTGACTTCTAAATAAGCTGTTTAGGATAGGGTGCAAGTTTATGTTCCACAGCTTACCTTACTTAGCACTTAGAGAAAAACATTCTGCTATAATCAGCAAAATGAAGAGTTAATCCCATCACTTCAGTGATAGGGGTCAGCACATTAATATTTCAGATGCTGGTTTCAGTCTCTTGATTACATATGATGTTGGTTACTGCAAAAGAAAGATAGATTAATGACTTGGGATACGATAAAAAATTCATCATTTATGCTTGAAGTTCTGGGAACCAGTGGCAGATCAATTAATATTAATGCCCAATCAGAAGCCTGAATGGAAAAGGATTGATTCAAGCTTTGAAAACTGTGCTTGATAATATAACTGAACAGAGAAACTTAATTGAATCTTAAGTGCATTTTAACAACTTTCAAGATAAATGGGGCAGCATGGAAATACTAGATCTGGGTCTGTTAGTAAAAGAATTTGTTCTTCCGGGCAGCAATAATTGTGCTATCATTTAATAGTCTGATGTCTGCTTTTAAAATTTTATTTTACGAAGAACAGATTGAATTTGTGAATGGCGAACCTGTTGATTTTGCAGAAGCTATAAGTAAAATATGAATACCTACATATTATATTAAGACACGGAACAGTGAAGTGCTTAATAAATTCTGGAAGCACACACACAAAAAGCGCAGGAAGTATTTTCAACCCTTACAGATCAAAGAAATGTGAGCCAGGATCCTTAAAACTGCACAAATTGTCCCAAGTGCATAATGAGTTCCCAAGTAGGACTCTGCCTTCGCATCACATTGGTAAATCATTTCCTTTTTAAAAGGATGGTGGTAGTAAAAAATCCAATTGCGTTGGGAATGCCCAAGACTTTGGGTGTGCCTCAAGCAGCTTTCTGGATACTCCCCTTCCCAATGTCTCGGATGGAATTTTAAACTAACTGGTATCCCTTCTTAAGGGAAGTGTCTTCAAAACATCCATGTGAAAACCACATTTTGTTTTTAAGAATAGTAGGGGGGAAACACAATGAGGTGCCATCCAGTGGAAATGAAACACATTTCAAATCCCAGCAGAAGATATTTAAGCCTAATTCTCTGATTGAAATCAGTGGGCTTTAAAAGTGTTTCATTTCTACAGAATTGTTCCTGGTGTGTATTTCTTTTTCTTACCATGTATTTCTGTTCAACACATTGTCTGTCATTCACAATAGAAAGGTGGTCAAGGAAGTGTGAGAATGTAGTAGCTGATGTATTGGAGTAAATAAGGGAGACAAAAAAAGACACTCTTTGTCTTCCACTATCTCTATATGAACCATCTGCCGGTGAGATCACAACTGGAGGACAGGGAAGAAGGAGGAGGCATACACCTGCTTTGTGAATCTTTCTGGAAGATCAGCTTGACTTCTAGCAATAATGATAGCAAGCGTGCTTCTCACAGAGGACAGAGGATTCAGCTGTTTCAAAGGCACTATGGTCCTTTTATATTTCCCCTGAGAGAGGGTGTAGTAATCATACTGTTCTACAGAACTCTGTTCTACATTCTCTCCCAGCATCTGTCTAGGAGGGGAGAGAAGAATGAATTTGGAGACAGGGCCTATTTATGGCCTGATTTGAGGGTTTCTGTATCTTTTAAAAAATCATTTCAACACACTTGACTCTTGTATATCCAACAGTGTTGGTCTGCCTTCATCCTCAGTTCTCAAACTGTTGGATATAGAGGAGTCGAGTGTGCTGAAAAGCACATTAGAATCACACCTCTTCATTTTTCTTCAACAGCATTATTCAAACTTAGCACTTCAATAATTGTTGCCATCTGAAATAGTGCCAACTGTTTCAGACTTCTCCACAAATCTACAACAACGAGAGGGTTAAAAGCTAATGCAGTTGAGCAACCCAAGTAGAAGATATGCTGTTGGGCATAATACCCCCTATGGAAGGATCTACTATCAAGCAATCATAAATATTTGACCATACAAATCTTCTGAAATTTTCGGATCTCCATCTGATTTGTTTATCTAGCCCAACTACCATCTAAGACCGGGGAGTGAAACCTGTGGTCCTCAAGAGGTTGCTGGACTCTAAATCTTACCAGTCTTGACCATTGACCATGCTGGCTGGGACTGCTTGGAGTTGGAGTCCAAGAACATCTGGAAGGTTCCTCACCTCTTATTTATGTTTAGGCAGGTGGTGACCAGGTCCCCCCCCCCATATTTAGACTATCCTCCTCAGAGAAGCTCATGTGGTTGTCCAGCATTTCAGCATCTTGTATGGATGTTTTTAATTGTTGCTTTATGACTTTCATTTCTTAATGGTTCTGTGTCCCCATGCTTTTATTGGATTTTTATTTGCTTTATACTTTTAAATGGTTTGCTTCCCTTGGATCTGCTGATGATGAACAGCTAAAGTGTATTCTGTAACTAAGCAGTTTTTAAAAGTAATTTATATTTTTTTAAAGTAAATTAAATCAGCTGGGGAATACTGTGCAGAACAGGAATGGGGAGCCTGAGGCCACCCAGATGTTGTTACACTATAGTTCTTATCATCCCTGACCATTGGCCATACCATCTGGCGTTGACAAAAGTCAAAGCACAACATCTGGAAAACCCCAGGTCACTCATCATGGTCGGCCAGCCTGGATCTCAAAGAGATGCACAGAAAACAGGTGCCATCTGTGAGCCATAGGTTGGCCATCCATGGCACAGAGCAATGAAATTTATGTACACTTCCTCTGTATTCCAACTTAGTTATCAGTGAATATGCAGTCCCATTTATATTTCATACTTTCAGGTTCTCTGTACTATTTTGTAGTAAGCCTGTTTTGGAACATATATTTTGGATAACCTATTTACTTCCTTGAACTCTTATATACAGGTAATTCTCTCTTACCAAAAATAAGCACTCATCACCGTCTTGATTGTGTCATGCATTTCATGAAAATCTCAGTACAAATAATTGAGGAATTTATTTATTTTTTTAAAAAAATAAGATATTCAGCATATGTATACTCCACTATCTTCTGCCCCAAGCATTGAATGAAATATTATTAGAAGAAAATTCTGTTGCTTAATAATGAAGCATGGAGAATCTGGCTCTTTTTCTTTCTCAGAGTCAGTACAAAATGACATTAGATGCTGCCTTCAGATTGTCTGTCTGCATAGCAGACAATGATAAAGATAAAGTATTATCTTACATTACTGCATGATAATGCCATTGCTATCTTAGGATGGTACTGAAAAGAACTTTGGTTATTACTATAACTGCCGCTGTTCTGTAGATTTATATATATTTCCATGAATGAGAATAGATGGAACTCACTGCCTGCCTAAATTGTACCTTACTTTACTCGAACACTGACTTAATGTACCTTCATTAGATGATGTGCTTTAATATTGTGTCCATAAGCCACAAGTGATAAAATACTCTATTTCATGAAAATTTGGGATATGGTTTGTATTTCATGGTAGACGGTTCTACAAATGTGGAGATTATACAGAATAGTGGAGATGCCTTTTGTTATTCACACTAAACTCAATAAATCATTGACAGAAGAGATTTGTGTCCCAAAATACTCATCATTATTCCTTTTCCAAAAAATGCCAAATGTGATTTCTGTAATGGCATATTTACGAATCAAAGTCCCATGGTCCCAGAAATAAAAGGGGCAAGACACCAGCCATGGATTAAATAAGCATCACAACTTTGTTAATTGGTTTACCTTAGGGGTGGCTAACTTGTGGCCCTCCAAATACTGTGGGGCTCCAGCTCCCATCAGGCCCTGCCAACATGGCCATAGGTCAAGGACAGGCTTCCTCAACCTCGGCCTTCTAGATGTTTTTGGCCTACAACTCCCATGATCCCTAGCTAGCAGGACCAGTGGTCAGGGATGCTGGGAATTGTAGTCTCAAAACATCTGGAGGGCCGAGGTTGAGGAAGCCTGGTCAAGGACAATGTGAGCTGCAGTCCAGCATCCTCTAAAGTTGCCACACTAAGCCAACCCTAGTTTAAATTTTATGCCATGGGATAACTTTAATTTAATTCTGCATTCCCAACACAAGTGGGGTATAACCCTGATGTTGAAATGATAGGTGCTACTTTTTTGGCTGCTCCACTCTCACAAGGTTCAGGGTACCCCAGCCTGGCTCTGATTTCAGGAGTGATGAAGAGGCTTTACCCAGTTCCTTCCACATATCTCATGATGGCTTGTGGTCTTGAGAGCCCACTGAGCCTAATAGCGTTGCATAGGTGATTTCAGACAACTCCTATTCCCCCCCTTCCAAGCCTAGTAGCCCTCAAAACCACATTTATGGAAGCCCTCATTCATCTTCTAAGCCTTTCTGAACCTTGTACCCCTCCCACACTAGTTTATGGTTTATTTAATTTTTCCCAAGTTCTCATGAGCAATTGCCAGCATTGGAGTGTGAATTGCTCCTACACTTGTCCACCTTACCTCAAGATGTGTGTTTTTTTTACATATTGCCTAGCTGGAAACCTGCATTGCAAAATTCAAAGAAGTGTGAATTCAAGTGATGGTTGTGTTTTGGTTTCTTGTATTGTTTCAGAAAGTGAAAATTAGGTAGGTTTGTCTTCAAATGTGAACTGAATCAAATTTCTCCTCTGTTCCTACCCCATGCAGATAGAACACAGTGCAGAATCACATGTAAGCGAAAAACTGACACATACGTGGATGCGTTTTTCATACTCTCCCTACTTTGTCTTTTCTGAAGTAATTTTTCTTGCTTCACAACTTGAGCATTCTGGAAAGAACCATATGATTGCTGGAGACGTTTGTCCGTGCTGAGAGGCAGGCTGGTTTTTTAGTGAGTCAGGCTAGCGCCTCAGCTGTGGCACGCTTATCCATTTGCCACCGCTGATTGTTTTGACCCTGAAAAAATACACCTGCTAACGCTGAAGGGAGGAGATGACCTGTTCATAATCCAGTGGCTCTGTCTTTGCTCCATTTCACACATAAATTAAGAGAAGAGCCAAAGGAAATGTGTCTGAAGCAGGCAAGCATCTGATAAAGGTCAAACCTTCAGAAACATCTTTTACAACAGATCTGGTGCAAGCAATTACTGTGTACCTTTTTATTTCACATACGTGGGTGATGGATGGCTTGACTTTCTCTCCTAGTCCAATCCATCTCCTCTAAGAAAGTACAATTGGGTGATGACAGCACAATGCGAATAACAAAGAAAGAGTGACCCCATCTCTTTAGCTGCACAGCTAGTCTTGTTAGTAAAATTTCAGCATAGTTGAGTCCCCTGTTTTGATGACATGATCTCAAGGCTCCTTATTGTGGGCAATATGTCCTCTCAACATCCTATCTGAGGCTTCTTTAACATTTGTCTTTTCTCCGTATGTTGTTCACTGCAGAGTGTTAGGAATTAATGAATGGAGACTTGCAACAAAATGTAGCCGTCACTCTACTTTTTATCCACCCACCCAAACAAAAACACAAATTATATGTGTGGAGTCTGAAGAGTAGTTCAGCCCTCAGGCATGTGTGTAGTACATCTGAGGAAGAGCTCTAACTGTGGATCATCTGTTCTGCATGCTAAAGGTTTCAGGTTCAACCACTTGCATGCCCAGGTAAGGCCGGGAAAGATATCCTAACTGAACTCCTGGAGACATGCTTCCAGAGAGTATAGACAATATTGGACTAGGTGGAGCATTAGTCTGAAGGTATAACACCACTTCCTATGTTCCTTTGTACACTGGATAGGGAATGCACCTGGAAAGTTCTTCCTTGAATGTTCTCTTACAGCCATTGTCTCTGCCCAGTATATCATTAAAATCAAGCCCTCCGCAGACAAAGTACACTATCACAGTGATGGAACATTACCCTGTGTAGGTAGCAGATGAATAACCTGCAGACATGCAGCTTTTCCTGTAATTAGATTTTAAACGACTAATGATATATAACTAATACTACAGCAGTCTCCCTCATTATAGTGTACTTTGTTGAAATTTCAAAGACATAAATGCATATTAATTTTGGAATAATGTTTGTTCATTGCAGGGCAACATGATGAAAGAAAACATCAGGTTAATTGTTTTGTCTTGCCAGTTCAATATGCAGGTCACGAATGTCCCCAGTGTGAGCCACTAGTACATGTTTTCTTGATGATGGCTTTGCTAATCTCTGGTGATGCACAAGAACTCTCAAGGGACAATCCTTCCAAATGTGCCTTATAGCAGTACCAATAATATTATTAATAATACAATTATATTTTAATAATAATTATGGCATGTAACTAACTGCTGTGTCCGATAAAAACTTTCGCTGTACAGCATGGGCATGTGAAAGGATTTATGATTTATTTTATGCATCTTCTATAATGCATGCTCAGACTTTAAACAGGGAAGTATGAGAAATAAACTTTTAGGAGAGGTGTGGTGCAATTCTGTGCGTGTTTACTCTGAAATAAGCCTCATTGAGTTCAATGGGATATACTCTCCACTGATTCTGTAAGGTTCCATTGAGCATAATAAGACTTCTCAGCAGGCATGCACAGGATTGTGCTGTTAGATACACAGCTAGTCACAAGAGTGCTTTGTTTTAGATGTTACACTTGAAAACATTAGGATAGATCTGGAGATACTGACATGCAGAATCCTGTGAGAAGTTATTTGATGTCACTATCTAGGCTGGAAGAACAGAGAGACTATCACTGTGACCGTTTCCATGAGGTCAACACATGTGTGCATGTGGAAAGTTATGGGCAGATTCCTTTGGTGTTCTAGTGACAAAATTATTCCTGCTAGAAGAAGGCAATGCAGCAATCCTGTTTTTATTTTGCACATGGGGGATTTGCATGTTTAGAATACCTATTCCATGGACATGACATCCCAAGAGAAAAAGGACTGTGGAGAAAACTCTCTCTCTGTGTGTGTACACACACATGAATATATATGAAATATTCCAGCTCAACATAAAAATCACCATACTTGGGCATCTCTGAAGATATCAAGGCAGTAGTTATCTTTCCAGTTCAAGTTTCAGGTTGACATGCAAAGCTGCATGACTCGTGTTTTGAATGTTCAACACATGCAAAGTTATAATAACTTGCCCCTCAATCTCTGACCTGTGCAAGGTTCCAGGCTCTCACCCAGATTTCATGTTTTCGTTTGGAAATGAGGCACAGCAGAGACTGTGGTGTCTCTTGCATGGGCAAGTTTGCCTTTCCTGTAGCAAAACGTCACATCAGGCCTTGGGTAGAATCCTTTAGTCTATCTTCCCTAAATGGGATTCCTCTTTGTGGTGGCGATACCAGGGTTCCCCGTTAAAAGGGTTGTTTTGAGGGGAGGCTTTGGCCGTATGCCTAGAGGTTGTCTTTGCTCTCCCCTGCAACAGTGGCGTAACGAGGGCGGGCTCTCTCTGCTTGAACATATGTTCTCCAGAGCCAGCCCATTCCCCCCCCACTGGATAACCCTGATGTTCCCCCAGATCCATGGCGGTAGACGGGGAGGGATAAACGGCCAGTGCCTGAGCCAAGGTTTACCCACATCTGAAACATAATAAAGTTGTGGCCAATTTTAATCCCATAGCATGTTGTCTTGAGTCGTTATTCACATGGGGGCCGCACAGGGTTTGGGGGACTCCTCCTGTCCAAGCAAATACATTACTTCTGGTAAATGAGCTACGATAACCGCCAGAGGGCCATGAAAATTTCTGTACTGGGCATTTTAGACTTGTCTACCCATGTACTATCTGAAACCAAAGGGGCAAATTGCTTGCCAGATCGGAAAACGTTTTTTTCCAGCTCTCCTACCCCACTACTCTGGAAATCCTAGTAAGAAAGCCTAGAAGCTGCTACTATACAAACCATATGAAGTAGCCTTTGGCCATCAAGCCAGCTCACAGCTCTCCTGTCAATCAAGAACTCAGGCAGAATGTTTCTCTAAGCTTTGCTACCTGAGATTCTTTAGCTGGACATGTCAAAGATTGAAACTGGGACCATGTGCAAGAAAAGTTTATGTGCTACCACTGGGAGATGAGTCTGGCCTGCATGAGAAATTAATGGGTAGAGCTTTGAGGTTTTCAATCTTCTCTAGGTTCCTGCGGAATTGAATATTCATTTAATCATAACAGATCTCCCCTTAAGGTTGTTCATTCTGCGAAACCAACCTTTGGACTAATAAGGATCATCACCTCTTTCTCTTTCATCTGCAAAATGCATGTGGATAATGAATTTAGAATAGAAATATTGGCTACATGAATTGTTAGGTTTTACTGCACCTGTGGCTGAAGTTCTAAGGAGCCTTTCACTGGCCAGAAAATTATAATAAAATTTCTGAAGCATAAAAACAAAGTGAAACTTCTAAGCTGGAATATCACCCCCCCTGACTTTTAAGTTATTAGTCTAGGAAAAACTGCGCTGAATGCCCCCACCCCTGCAAATAAAAAGCTGGTGTTTTATTCCAGATATATTCTGTTACAAGTTCTTGGTGTGCTAGTAGTGCGTTTGTGGTGGATTTATCCTGCTTTAGTTTGTTCCGTGATGCTTCCACAATTCTACCCATGATTGTTGTCCAGAGGGGCTAAAGTGCAACAAAAGAGGGCCAAAAATAAACCAGAATGTTTGTAATATAAAAAGTTATGGGTAAACTCATCAGAAAGTGAGGGGATTTGCACTGATGGGAAATGGACCTGGGATAACTCAGTGGATGGAGCATGAGATTCTTAATTTCAGGGTCATGGTTCCGAGTCCCACATTGGGCAAATGATCCTTCAGGGAGTTGGATGAGGGGACCCTTATATTCCCTTGCAACTCTACAAAGCCATTTCCCATTCCCAGGGAGATGTCATTGCAGGCTGGGAGCAAGCCCTCCCCACCTGCGCAGGGCAGGATTGCCCCTGTGCCATTGAAGAAGGAGAAGAGGAGGAGGAGGAGGAGGAGGAGGAGGAGGAGGAGTTTGTATTTGATATCCAGCTTTATCACTACCCTAAGAAGCCTCAAAGTGGCTAACAATCTCCTTTCCCTTCCTCCCCCACAACAAACACTCTGTGAGGTGAGTGGGGCTGAGAGACTTCAGAGAAGTGTGACTAGCCCAAGGTCACCCAGCAGCTGCATGTGGAGGAGCGGAGACACGAACCCGGTTCACCAGATTATGAGTCCACTGCTCTTAACAACTACACCACACTGAATGGTCCTCAGCCACGCCACCCTTAGGCCGTCCAATTTGGATGGTCCGGGGGTGTGGTGCGGGCTATTTAAACTGCCCATGGCCGAGGACTCACCCCTGTTTTTCTCCCTGCTTGGCCAGTTCTCCTGCCCCTCACTTAGGTTAGGCTCTTTTATTTCTTGACCTTGCTATGGACCTTGGCTGGTCGCCTTGGTTGTCCAAGTAGGAATTTTTCCACTTGGCAAATTGGCACTGGCCATTTGGTTTTTCGCCTACCTTGTAGCAAATTGTCACAACTTTGTAAGGTTTGGCTGTTAGGCATTGGAGTATTAGGTTGAAGGTGAGGGGAGGTAGTGGCCATCACCTACCCCTCCTAGTTCAAGGGTATTCTTTTAAAGGACTCTGGGGGTCGTGGTCTCCATCCAAAGCCCCAGACGGGGGGCTAGGGCCATGGCACAACCCCTAGCGATGGTTGGTATCAAATGTGCATTAGGGATGAACAGACCAGTCTAAGTCTCTCCCATATCTGTTTTGCTGGTATTCAGACATAGATCTATTCCATTCTACGTCTTGCAGACTCTCTGAAAAAGCTGCAAGTAAATTATACACATTTTGTGCACACTCTTTCCCTAGAACACAAACAATTAAATTCATTTCAAAGCTTTTCAATGCGTTTCCCAAAATATGCATTATATGGACTTTTTAAAATGGTTTTTTTTAGAACAGCATTTACAACAAAAACAGCACCACAGAATTCAGATAAATGTGCAATGCAATTGATAGTTTTGTTCTAATTCTCAAGCAAGTCTAGGAAAATTGAATTTTTTGGTCTACTGAGAAAAGTCCAGTGAGAAAAGTAGATGGGTTTCCTTCCCCATTCTTAGTATATATGCTGAGACAAGCAATCAGTTTACAATATTATACCAACTCTGAAGGTAAGAAGGTATAGGATTGCTGTATGAGGTGCCATGGTCCCAAAGAGAGATTTGCAACGACAACCATAAAATTGGCTGTAATAGAATCAAAGAATTGTAGAGTTGGAAGGGACGCCAAGGGCCATCTAGTCCAACCTCCTGCAATGTAGGCATCTCAGCTAAAGCATCCATCCCACCTATGCTTAAAAACCTCCATGGAAGGAGAGTCCACAACCTCCCAAGGGGGACCATTCCTCTGTCAAATAGCTCATACTGCCAGAAAGGTCTTCCTGATGTTTAGCTGGAATCAACTTTCTCGTAATTTGAAGCCATTGGTTTGAATCCTACCCTCCAGAGGAAGAGAAAACAAGCTTGTTCCCTCTTCCATGTGACAGCCCTTAAGATATTTGAAGGTGGCTATCATATCTCCTCTCAGTCTCCTCTTTTCCAGGCTAAACATACCCAGCTCCTTCAACCATTCCTCACAAGGCCTGGTTTCCTAACCCTTGATCATCTTTGTTGCCCTCCTTTGCACTTTGTATATAGTGGTATTGAGAACATAAGCAATATCAAACTTCTCAAAGTGCTGTTTATGGGTTTTGGGTTTTTTTATTCCCACCCCTTCTGTACTAAAGGATAAAAATCTATTACATGAAATGCCATTGCAGCACAGTGTGATAGTATACCACTTGTATTTACTGTGTCACTTCTAATTTAATTGGATTTGACAGAAGGGTAGAAGATGTTTATTATAGCCTGCTTTCACATTTTGAGTTTGAATTTCTGCATTAATGGATTCGTCGGAAGCAGCCTCTTTTGCTCCACATGGAGGGATTGATCAGGCCTTCTCTATGGATTCCTCCTGATGGTGACCTTAGCCAGGAAAAGCAGCCTTAGCAGCATGGTGACAGCAAAGGGCTCAGTTCCATTGCTGGTCAGACATATAGGAGAGCATGTTGCTGTAGCCTGATTGATCTGTCAATTTAGATCAGTAATGCTAGATACTAGAACTGCAAGGCTATCAGGAAATCTCTAGTAAATTAGAAAGATAACCTCCAGCCACCAATTTATCTTGGTATCTAGCACAAATAGCTAGTGCTAGTTCAGCTATTATCAAGGGTGGGGAAGAGATGGTACACAGTCCCCAGAGTCATCTCTGTCCAGGCAGAGTCACTTTTCAGTAATACATAAATTGAACGCCTTTTTATTTTCTGAAAGACAAAGTTTATAGACCTCTTCGAAGGCAAGAGCAGGCATTTCTTCCCCAGCAGTCAGGCAAGCTTCACCAGCACTAAAGGAACATACCTTTTATTGACTCACAGCAATCTGAAATTTATTTTCATCATGAAGTCTTGGGCATTCAGGAATATTGAAGGAGCAGCACACTTGTCTCCCAATACTTCTATAGTTAAATGCAGTTGACTTCTAAATGAAGATTACCAACTCCCTCCTCCCCTGCTATGTCTCTTCCCATTCGTTGAGCAAATTGAATTGTATTTGGGTTTCTTTCTCTTAACGACAGTGGAGGATGATGTTCTCCAGATCTTGCAAGGGTTTATTGACAGAAACTTGGGATGGGAAGTAACAGGTCCAGAGGGTGGATGTGGTCCACCAGTCCTCTCTGTCAAGCCTGCAAGACTATCCCCAGGCCACCTGCCTCCCCTGGATTGATTCACACCCTTGGAGAAATATGTGTGTGTGTGAGAGAGAAGTGTGTGCTCAGAATTTTGCATGGATAGAATGCAGCCTACTGCACAAGTGTAAAAGGTAAAGGTAAAGGTACCCCTGCCCAAACGGGCCAGTCTTGACAGACTCTGGGGTTTGTGCGCCCATCTCACATCTATTGGCCGGGGGCCAGCGCTGTCCGAAGACACTTCCGGGTCACGTGGCCAGCGTGACAACGCTGCTCTGGCGAGCCAGAGCCGCACACGGAGCGCCGTTTACCATCCCGCTGGTAAGCGGTACCTATTTATCTACTTGCCCCCGGGGGTGCTTTCGAACTGCTAGGTGGGCAGGCGCTGGGACCGAGCAGCGGGAGCGCACCCCGCCGCGGGGATTCGAACCGCCGACCTCTCGATCGGCAAGCCCTAGGCGCTGAGGCTTTAGCCCACAGCGCCACCCGCGTCCCCACTGCACAAGTGTAAGACACTCTAATTGCCCTGTCCACTTTTCCCCTCCAGCCCCACCCACATTCATGCAGCCCCTGGAAGATTACCCACAAAGGAATGTGCTCCTTAGACAAACTGTCATGATCCCTGAATCTAGCATCAATGCAGACACAGAGCTGGAGGTTGCAGGGACACCAGCTAAAGAGCAAGATCAAGTTCAGGACTCTGAGCCAGCTGCTGGAGATCAGGAGAGCACTGTGCCTGAGGCTATTTGACAGGAACCACAGGAAGAATCTCCTGGACTAGCAGAACCTGTGGGGTCAGATCTTCGCAAGTTCCTGGCCTGGAGCTTGTGCATTGCCCTTTGTCCATGGGGAGCACTTACTGCGGTATTGGAAGCTCAGCAAGGGTGTACTCAGGTTGTTGACTGTTATCTACTGAGTTGAATAGGATCCAAAATGCAGCAGTCTGGTTGGTCCTAGAACAATGCAGCAGTCTGATTGGTCCACAGGAGCCACCCAATCCAGCTCCAGGTGGAAGTGAATCCACAACCTGATTGGCCTACAGGAGAATCCCGGAATCAGCCAATCATGTGCAGCCCATTCCATTGTGTAAATAATGTATATAACACAGATATTGTGGGGGAACTTCCATTTCTCCTCACCACTATGAGCTGAATAAAGAGCATGAAATCCACTCTCAATTCCGAGTATATTTCATTGACCCAACAAGGATCCAGGTGAGACTTACAGGCTTATAGCTCACTGCCAGCTCCTCTTCTTCCTGTTTTTCTGCTACAATGATCTTACCCCTTCTCCCATGCACAGTCTTCATTTTGATGAACCTTCTGAGGATAAAGCCTTCTTTCAGTCAAAAGGGTCTCATTCACAGGCTCTGGGTTTCCCACCAGGTCCACTGCCACCTTTACCCTTGAGGTCCAGGGGACAAAAGGAAAGATCAGCTGTCAAGGGTTAGTGGGTGCTCGAGGGCAGCTATGCTTGAGATGAGGCATGTCAGGCTGCCTTGGGATTGCTGTGGGATCTTCCAGCTTCTCAGAAGTGGAATTAAATTATATATTGGGGGGGGGTAACTTAAACTGGAACTCATCCCTTTAAAAAATGAACTCCCCTGCCACAGAGATGTCTCATTAAGCATGTGATTTGTCATTGTGTGTTTGGCTTTTATTCCCTAAGTAATGGCTGGAGGAGTATTCCACATTGGGATCATGGCATCATGGCAGAGGGGAGGAGTAGGGACTTAAGAGTCCCAATTTGGCCTGGGCCTCCCTTTCTGCAGCCACTTTGTCTCCTTGGGGTGCAGCTGTCATCGGTGAAATTAGCCATTCTGGAGGAACTGGTCCAAACTGAGGCCATGATGAGGCAGAGGGTAAATTCCTCCCCAGTCCAAACCACAGACCAAATTTAAGTTTGTCCTTTTAGCTCTGGAACACAGGTAAAGTTCTTTATAATGTCTAGCACACTGTTAAATATCAGTAGGACACCTCTAACAGTTGATGACAGGTTACTAGATTTTATATTTCACTCCTTGTTACTTTTCTAGCAAAACGTTGCGCTTTTAGATTTGGATTCAGGTAGGATTTGATACTATGAATTTTACCATACTTCGGATTTCACAGTGTTTTAGGTGTGTTATCCTCCCACATCGCTCTCCACTGCTAACTTTCTCAGCTGGATTCCAGTATCACATTGCTTTGGGGTGGGTGGGGGAATAAAAGGTATAAAGTGTGTGATGAAATAGTTTTAGACAATTTGCTCTATCCCCTTGTTTTTGTAGTGCACATTATATAGTGTATATATTATACATTGCTACAGTATGGATTTCTTTAATATAACTATTATGCAGTGAATGCAAACATCTGGTTTATGGTACCCTTTTCAGCAAGGATTTGTAGAACTGGGCAGTTTTTCTATTGCTCTCTTTTGTGCTGTTTGCATTTTGCATGTTACACAAGTGACAGTCAATTTGTATCCTTAGTTGATAAAACTTGGGAGGCCATATTACAGCCTGCGCCCTGAGACATCCCCCTCTCTGTTTAGTAGCCTTGGTGTATCCACCCCACATTGTCTGTTTAGAATCGCCACGACCCACCACACAGAGGCAAATAATGCACCCACACACTATACAAGCAGGGATGAGTGGAATTAGATGGTTTCACTTTGTGGAGTTTGAGCAGAGAGGAAAATAGAATCCTGCTGCCCTGCCCAAACTC
The DNA here is from genome assembly GCF_965113315.1 of Podarcis vaucheri. Classification (NCBI taxonomy): domain Eukaryota; kingdom Metazoa; phylum Chordata; class Lepidosauria; order Squamata; family Lacertidae; genus Podarcis; species Podarcis vaucheri. The sequence continues at coordinate 36,244,399 of NC_138748.1, read as the reverse complement.
CAGAGTGGCTTATAGAATATGGAATCTGGTCTCTGTCATTGACTCAGCATCTATGCAGGAGCATTTTCCTGAACACTTGCTGGATGCGAAGGTTCTAGCACTACACCAGGCATGAATAGGAGTATAGCATCTAGATCAAGGGAAGTAATGGTGCCACAGTATTCTGCTCTGGTCAGACCTCACCTGGAGTGCTGTTTCCAGTTCTGGGCACCACAGTTCAAGAAGGACACTGACAAACTGGAACGTGTCCAGAGGAGGGAAACCAAAATGGTCAAAGGCCTGGAAACGCTGCCTTATGAGGAACGGCTAAGGGAGCTGGGCATGTTTAGCCTGGAGAAGAGGAGGTTAAGGGGTGATATGATAGCCATGTTCAAATATATAAAAGGATGTCACATAGAGGAGGGAGAAAGGTTGTTTTCTGCTGCTCCAGAGAAGCGGACACGGAGCAATGGATCCAAACTACAAAGAAAGAAGATTCCACCTAAACATTAGGAAGAACTTCCTGACAGTAAGAGCTGTTCGACAGTGGAATTTGCTGCCAAGGAGTGTGGTGGAGTCTCCTACTTTGGAGGTCTTTAAGCAGAGGCTTGACAACCATATGTCAGGAGTGCTCTGATGGTGTTTCCTGCTTGGCAGGGGGTTGGACTCGATGGCCCTTGTGGTCTCTTCCAACTCTATGATTCTATGACTCTATGAAGAACAATTTTCAGCCCAAGGGCTGCATTTTCTAACATGAAAATAGTGAGTGGGGCCAGAGACAAAAAGTGGGCGGGGCAAAGCGTGTTCTCATTAAAAGAGAGCACGTGTTGCGGATGGGGCCAAGCAAGACACCCCGTAGCTGCCAGGCAGGATTGGATAAAGGGGCCTGGGAAGGATTGGTTGTCGGTGTTGCTGGGGTAAATTTGATGTTGCCAATTTGGGGGTGGGAACAGAGATTATTTAAACTGTGCTCACAGCGATCTGCTTTCTCTTTCGCTGTGGGCACCAGATCACCTGCCCTTGTTTGGGCTTGTGCTTTGACCTTGCTATGCCTGTCATGGGGTCGTCCGCCTTGGTGCGGGGGCCTGGTAGGAATTTTGCCATCTGGCTGATTAGTGGGTGCCATTTGGTTTTTGGCTACTGCGTAGCAAATCGTCACAACTTGTAAGGTTGGCGGTTAGGCATTGGTTTAGATTGGTTGGAGAAGGGGTATGGATTGGCTGTGCCTGCCCCTCCAATGCTGCTGCTGCAAGGGAATTCTGTTAAAGGAATTCAGGGGCTTACCATCCTTTTGTCCAAACCCCTGGTATTGGGTTTGGGCTGCGTAAGCCCCTGGGAGCATGCGGGGAGAAGCTGAGGGTCTGTGTCGCAGCTCCAGTTATCCCCAATCTTGTTTCCCCACACTGGCTTTCGCTGGAATCCGGGAGTCAGTTCTGTCCCCAAGGCAGGGGCGGGGGGGGGGCAGATAGTCATAACCAATGCCTAAGCAACCACTCACATCTTGTATGTTTAATAAAGTTGTGGCCAAAAATTATGCCAAAAACCTAAACCAAAATTATGTGTGATGTGTGAGTTATTGGGGCAGGGGTGTCTTGGGGGACCTCAGCACGCAATGGATGTGACTGCATAGTAGGTTACATTTTAGCCAAACTAAAGTCAGAAATCTATGCAGTTCACAAGACTTGACAAGGACATGAAAAGAGGCAAGTGTAGGGTATGGACTAGAAAGAAGGGGAGTGGTTCTGTGGCCATGACAGAGGAGCCCAGAGTGCTTCATTTGACCCCTGAGTCTGAGCTTCCCTACCCCTACATTAGACCTTACATGCTGGTGGCCATGCTGCAATAGAGTGAGAGGACCATAGTTTACCATCCCTTCACTGTGCACACATTTTCCCTCCTGTAATGCAGAGAGCACTCCATGACCCAGGATGAGGTCTCAGATCCAACCAGATGGTAAAGTTACTGGTGCAGCCCAGGTGGCTGCCATAGATTTCCCCCTTCCATCTTGAAGGTTAACTGCAAGCAGGTGACAATAGTAGGGTTGTAGGAGTAGGAGAAGCAGTAGGTCAAGGAAGCTCTTGGTGGTTTCCTCACCACCACAGCTATTTCATGGACCTCAGTATATACCCAACTATGCCAACCTCTGTAGCTATCCCTAACTGGAAATGTGGAGGGTTTTCCATTTCCACTTGGGTATGATGCCTGCCTGTAAAAAAACCTTTTACAATCGCTATCTTGTTAGGCTTCAGAAGCAGCACGTTACTAGGAGTAAACAAGATGTGAGTCCACCTTTATTCAGCTTAGTCCTGCCCACACTTGGGCTCCAAATAAAGATTTCTATAAAATAATGATTCCATTCAACTAAATTACGCAGAGCGCATTGAGTGACCTTTTCCAATTTCCAATTACAAACCTGTCCATTTCTAGAGTGTTTTCATTTACTTTTCCTATCCTTAGCTTCTCTTTGTCAATCAATTAAAAGACCTGTTCCTTTGCTTCAGGCTATAAATTAACTGTAATGTTTACTAGGTTTCATTCAGACCTTGTGTGTTCCTTTGCTCATGGTAAATTGTACATTCAGACTCAAGTTTTCCTGCCATGCCAAATTTAGATTATTATTTTTTAAAAGGAAAAAATACACCCCCTGCTCCCTCTTTTTGTCTCACTCAAAGTAATGAAATCCAAATCAGCAGCTACATCTACAATACTGTCAAGCTGTGTTTGAGCCATGCCACAGATGAATGCTTGCTAGTCTCACTACAAGGTGAACTAATATTTGGAGTTCCCTCAGAATCTGCTGTTAGTCCATCTCATCAAGTGTCATCTATTTCAAGGGGGAACTCTGCAGCAGAACGGCTCCTCCAGCCTTCCAGCATTAGGTTGTCTTATTTATTTTTATTGTTGGATAGAACCTATGATTACTGTCTGAGAAAATGTCATCCTTTCTGCTGTGAATCAGCACAGAAATGGTGTGGCACCTGAAAGGTCCTACTTATTGATGACTGGGAGAACTGAAAGGGACAAGCTGAGGTTCAGGGGAATCTTTTATCATCTCCAAGAGCAGCACACATTGCATAACCGAAGATCTACATTTCAAAACACAATGAAAATGGGACAATGGATGACATCCAACATTAGGCATACACAGAGTAGAGCCGTTGAGTCTGCCCTGAGTGAGATTTAGTTGGATATCACCCACTATCTTGCCCACACATTGTAACTCTGTTTAATGTACCATGCATTCCCTGGGGAGACAAATAAGCTGAACTTCAGATCAAACATAAAATAAGAAAAGATATCTGGAAGTTTCTAAGGTGGTAGCAACCTACCTGAATGTGACTTCAGGATGTGTGCATAAATCAGAATGTATGCAATTTTTGCACTGTCCAAAAGAGGGACTATATATTTTTACTGTGATGAAATGCAGCCACATAGGTAATTCAAATATTTATCAGTGGAAAGTCGTGCATGCTTCTCCCTAATTTGGGTGCAGTGTTGAAACACAAACAGGAGGTGGTGATTGTTGCATCCTGCAGTGTTTCAAGCCACCCTGAAGGGGCAATATTAAATGGATTGCAAATAGCATAGCTTTGCTCAGAGCAATGAGAATACTGCCAAAGGGGGGGTGGAGATAAACATTCAGTGTGAACAAAAATATTGTAAAGTCTATGCTTGTATCTCCAGAACACTTCTGACCTCACCAGGTATCTTGTAGCAACCCATTTGGTGGTGGTGGGGAGATCATTCTGTGTCTAATTTGTTAATTGCTGAATCGGAAATGATCAACTCACATCTCACAATTGTAAAAATGCACCTTCACTTGTGATCAGAAAGGTTTAAATAAATGTTTCAGTGGTATAAAGGTTTAAAGGGAAGAATGAAGTTTCAGGCTGTAGGCAAAGGGAGTATAGTGGTGAACCCGAATCTACAGACTGGAATTAATTGTCCTTTAAAGAAGTAATAAATGAGAATTGATGAAACAACAGTATGGGAATGAACATAATGGAGCGTTGACATGTTGGTGCATCTGTTTTCCCAATCTAAAGAAGGATGTCTACATTGATTTAGCAGATCTTCCTTGGTTTACGTAAGTGCAAGTCTGATGTTTAATTCAGAAGGAAGAATGCTAATTTTTGCAAATTTTGTCACTGTGTACTGTTTGCTTGGTTTTTAAAAATACACAGACACACACATCAACAAGAGCCAATTAAGTATTCCCTGGGAGGAAAATAATTACATGTTTTTCTTCATTTAAAAATAAACTGTAGCTTACGCCTGCATTTTGGTGTGTACTGTAGTTCTCAAACAAAGGAATTTCAACAAATGAAGCATTATTTTCTGAGTGTCAGCACTTTGACACTTGCCCTACCTAGTTTGCTTTCCAAATTCATCCCCAGTTCTGCTAATATAATGACTACTTTGCACTTCTACATTCTTTGCCTTACAATGTTTCTTTGAGATCTGGTTCTGGTTGGAGTTAGAGACGGAGAAATGCCTTCTCTGCTAATGATTAATTACATCTTGATTTGCTACCTGCATTTTCCTGGCTATCTTTCTTCTGGTATCAAAGTGAACTGAAATTTCAACCATTTCTCTGGACAAAGCCTAATTATCTATAATCCAATTACCATTCTGCATCTTCACCATCTCCATTGTAAGAGCACTAGACCCAGCCAGAGAACTGTAAGCCCAAGCCTAAAAACAAAATCTATTATTATGTTTTGCTCTGAATACCAGCTCTGGATGAATAAGAGATGACTCCAGAAGCATTTTGAGCAAATGATAGGTCCCAAAAGGTATAATTTCATCTGCTCTGTGTCCAGCATTTTGAATAGGATTCTTCTTTATTATTACCATAGCAATTGGATTGATTTTATGATTTGAGACTTCACTATTTAATATTCTGTATCAGGAAAAGCAAAGATTTTTAAAGGAACAATTGCACATCTCCAGTCTTGATGTTTTATGCCTTTGTTCTCTCCAATGCAATCTTTTATTGCAAAGCTGCCTTTCCCTCCTGTTCATTTGATCTTATTCTGACACTTTTTTTTTTTTTTACGAGTGGGTAGCCACTGGACACTTGCTATTACCACAGTTGTGAAGTGTTGACTCTCAGGTTTGAAATGAATGCATTAACTCCTGTTGCAAGCTCCTTTCTCTCTCTTTCTCTTTGAATCTTTTGTGGCATCTCTGTGACAAACAGTAACATGCTCTGCTGTTGTGAGGGCAGAGTGAAGCAACACAGTGGGAAGCTTGGAAAAATATTGTGGAATTAATTTTTCTTTCTAAAGACCTTTTAACTGGCACTCTGCACCCAGAATCCATAAGTACATATGAATCAGTTTCCGTTCCATGACCCATTAGTATGGCCTCGGTTCTGTGTTTTATGGATTATATTTTTTAAAAAGTATGAAAGATCACCTTTAAATTGTACACATTTTGTTTTTATTTTATTAAGTTATAAATTTCCTTTAACATTCATCTCAATGTATATGATTTTTTTCTTAAGAAAGTACAGCCATACCTTGGTTGCTGAACGCCTTGGAACTCGTACGTTTCAGCTCCCAATAGATCGAAAACCGGAAGTGAGTGTTCCAGTTTTCGAATGATTTTCGGAAGCTGAATGTCCAGCATGGCGTTCGCGGCTTCTGGTTGGCTGCAGGACACTCCTGCAGCCAATCGGAAGCTGAGTCTTCATTTCTGAACAGTTCTGGAAGTTGAGCGGACTCCCAGAAAGTATTCTGTTCAAGAACTAAGGTACAACTGTATAGAAAGCAACTAAAGACAGGTTTGAACCAAAGGAAAATATATTTTCATCCAATTGGAAAAGATTGTTGAATCAAAAATGTTTTCTCTTGTTTCTGGAAAGTACAAAGTGTAGACACCTGTTGTATCTTGATGGAGATACTTTCTCATAGAAACAGGGGTGCAACCCTGGAAGTCCAGCCCTGAGTTTCTGGGGCTTCTGATATTTTGGAGAGGTGAAACTTACCTGAAAACACAGGTTTCCCTTATATTCCTACTGGGAATATAAGGGATAAAACAGACTCACTGTATCCATTTAACATGCATTCTTCTCCCTTAAATACATGTTCTTATATGCTTTGCAGTGTATTTCCACCTAAAATGTACATTTTTGAGCTGAACACAAAAACTAAATAGAGCCTGCTGGATTAGGCCAATTACCCATCTTGTCCCCCTTGCTGGCAGGTGGCATGATCCCTGCTCCCATAATCCCAATCTTTCTTGGAAATTTACACTCTTCCTCCCTCCATCCCCACTCCATTCTTACCAGGGAGAACCGCTACAGCTATCATTCTGAAATATGGCAGGCTTCGTACGCTTAGAAGGGGCAGCCATGCCTGTAAACTGAATCTAATGCTGGCAGAAAATAAAGATGCTTTAAAACAAATTGATTTTAAAGGCATCCCTGCACGAAAACACCTGTATGTCTCCGCCTACAATTTGGCAGCTTGGATCCACTCTGGATGGGCATGTGTGCCTGTAAATGTCATCTACTTTGAAAAAGGGGAAACAACATTTTTAGATTCCCCATTATAGTGAAGGGGAGGGGACAAAGCTTTGCTTTAAACGTATCTAATTCAGTCCCAAATAATGAACTGAATTGGAGAGACACATACTCCTAGTCAAGATACATTCATTATTATAATTTTCCCTGTGCTTTCAGTTCGTTAGCAATTTCCTATTTAGAGACAGTGGTGAGAGTTTCTGCATTGCTTTTGGATCTGATTTGTTTGCAGTTTCATCCCGTGCTATAAAAAGAAGTACTGGTGCCTTTTTATTCATTGAAAAGTTTCACATATGCTTGGCCTTTTTTAGTGGCAGGCCATGGGGAGATAATGTATTCTCTTCTAAGAGCATTTTAAACACATTGGCTCACAATTTATTTTGTCCTCTGACACCAAGACATCGCAACACATCCCATTTTCACTTCTGCTTTTCTTTCCCCAGAAAGCTCTCTCTGTGCTTGAGTGAGCTGCGTAAACTTCATTCCCCCAAATGGCTGGAATTTGCAATCTCTTCACATCATCATGCTGTTAAATGATTTCAATACACATTCTTACTGGGACATCCAACTTCCTATGCCTGGATGCAATGGAGAAATACAGCCATACATCTAGTTAAATAGAAATCTATGCTTAAGCCTTTGAAACAGATACACATAAATGCTTGAGGACATTACCAACTTTAATTGTACATGTGGTATGTGACAGCCTGCTATTTCGCAGCTCCGAGAGAGACGTTTTTGTACTCTAGACATGACAAAATCCTGCCTGGCTCTATAGCTTATTTTCCACCTCTTGAATATTTGACAATTTATCACTGCTTATTTGCATTCAAGAGATGCCTTTTTTTACCACTGAGGCAAAACCAGGATATTAATTGGGATTTTTATTTTTGCCGCATGTAGATGTCTACTCTAAATAAGGGGGTGGTGGTGCTGGGAGGAGAATATAGGTCAACATCTTTGGTGAAAACGCTGAGGCCATGAGGGGGAGAGAAATAAAATGAATTTGATGTAGGGAATTAGAAACGGCCAGCCATAGTTTGGCTTCTGACATTTTGCTACATGTGGATTTCAAACAAAAAAGTGGGCATACATAGCTATTCTAAAAATAAGATAAATACTTTTTAAAAGACAGTACTCTAAGGACGATGGGAAAAGTCGATTTAGATCATCTGTACATGAGCTGTGTGAATAAGCAGCACATTCTGACTTGACTGAGCAAATATAGAATGCTTCTGGATGCTGCCACCATGTGTTTGTTCCATGCTGGGAAATGACTGTATGCGGGTGGCACTGTGGGTTAAACCAGAGAGCCTAGGGCTTGCCGATCAGAAGGTCGGAGGTTCGAATCTCTGCGACGGGGTGAGCTCCCGTTGCTCGGTCCCTGCTCCTGCCAACCTAGCAGTTTGAAAGCACATCAAAGTGCAAGTAGATAAATAGCTACCGCTCCAGCGGGAAGGTAAACGGCATTTCCGTGCGCTGCTCTGGTTCGCCAGAAGCGGCTTAGTCATGCTGGCCACATGACCAGGAAGCTGTACGCCGGCTCCCTCAGCCAATAAAGCGAGATGAGCGCCGCAACCCCAGAGTCGTCCTCGACTGGACCTAATGATCAGGGGTCCCCTTTACCCTTTACCTTACAAAGTTACAATTGGCTCTACCATGTGATTTGTACCTTTGCAAGTAAGGATTATTTGGCAGCAGCCTGGAAATAATCCTCACAAAGCAGTAGCAAATCTATCTGCAATGAAGGTTGGTCCATTAGGACCACCTTCAGCCACTTCCAACTACCTGCCTGCCTTCTTCCTCACAGCCAGTCCTGGGAGCGGCATTGCCTGTCAGTTTCCTTCTCCTTAGTCTCATTGTTGCCCCTTATAGAACTCAGCAGGGAGGCAGATGGGGACAAAACTAGAATTTAGTTGGCTCTGCTTGTCATTGGCTCTAATTCCACCTACAATTGCATCCCATTCACACCATTCATTTAAAGCATAGTGATATCGCTTTTGCTAGTCATGGTTTCACCTAAAGAATTCTTGGAGCTATAGTTTGTAAAGGGTGCTAAGAGTTGTTAGGTAAAGGGTAAAGGGGACCCCTGATCATTAGGTCCAGTCGAGGACGACTCTGGGGTTGCGGCGCTCATCTCGCTTTATTGGCTGAGGGAGCCGGCGTACAGCTTCCTGGTCATGTGGCCAGCATGACTAAGCCGCTTCTGGCGAACCAGAGCAGTGCACGGAAATGCCGTTTACCTTCCCGCTGGAGCGGTACCTATTTATCTACTTGGACTCTGACATGCTTTCGAACTGCTAGGTTGGCAGGAGCAGGGACGGAGCAATGGGAGCTCACCCCGTCACGGGGATTCGAACCATCGACCTTCTGATCAGCAAGCCCTAGGCTCTGTGGTTTAACCCACAGCGCCACCCGCGTCCCCACAGCGCCACCCGTGTCCCTAAGAGTTGTTAAGAGACCCCTATTCCCTTCGTAGAGCTAGTTTCCAGAGTGGTTCAACAATCAATCCCTCTTCCCAGGGAGCAGTTTAGGATTTTTGCCTTTTTAATAAAAAACCTGCAAGCCTTAGTTTTTCAACTGTCCAAGAATTGTGAGTATTGAAGTTTGGTGAGTGTGTTAACATGGCTGCTCGCAGTGTGCACAGATGCAAATGTCTGCAGGTGTAACCCAACAGAATTGAGTTAGTCATTCAATTTATTTTACAGGATTGGTTCCAGAATCAATTGCACACTGGCCAATGACCATGTTTCGAAAAAATAAGCACAGGTAGGTTTCCTCCTGCAAGCTATGCACATCATATGTGAGTGTGGGTCTTGACATTTCACAGCCTAAAATAGGAAATGCTTGCATTTTTGATATTTGATGGCCTGGTTATTATGTATGAACAGATGTTCCATAGGAAGAGTCCATCTAGTCTTCATTCAAATTATAATCATAGGCTGTGTATACACTATATATTTAAAACATCCCTCAATAATCTTGAGCACTGTAGTTTACTCATCAAAAATCTACAGTTCCCAGCACCCACAACAGTTCCCACGATTCTTTGGAGGGCATGAATGTGCCTTAAATACATGATGTGTATGCAGCCTTACTTTTTTTTTTTTTGTTAATCCAGTAAAATAATAGCAGATTATGAGTTGTCTTTGTGTGTTTCTGAAAAGATATAACAAGAGTATTATTACTTTATGTATACTTCCATATTCATAGCCTAGCATGCTCCTAGCAAATACAAACTATTTAATTAGGTTCCCCCCCCTTTCCTTTAGCAAATATTAAGCTACTTCTTCAGGCATTTGATAATATATGAGGATTTGTCAGTCACTTTAGATCACTCGCATGCAATGAGCAGTCTTTTTCCTCCAGCAGCTCAGCTTCCTATGGGTGCCTTCAGCAATGCTTAGACATTTCAAATGTGGTGGCAAACTGCATTTCACATTACTGTGAAAAGCTTCTTATGAAATGCATGAAATCAGCAAAATAAACTGGGCTCTGGTGGTTTTCGGTTAACTTAAGGTGGTATTGGGTGCATAGTGATTTATTTCTCTCTCATTCACCCCGTTCAGTTATTTTGGTCCATCCTAGATGACAATGTGCACTCTAGTCATAGCCCCAGTGTATACACAATAAATGCATCATGGGGAATTTGCACATAATTGATAGATGCAGAAAGGGACCCCCAACAGGGAGGGAATCTTGAAGGGAGCATTTAACAGACATTTAGAATCTTTTTATTACTGCTGGTGGATGTTGCCATATTACTTGGAATACTTGGACTCCATTTTGAATTATAACATCTGTGTTAACATCAAATATTAACTCTGTGCATTAAGAATAGAACTTGGACACTTTTGATTCTCAGAGGTTGCAATTGTACAGTCAAAATAACAGCAGCAGAAGCAGCAGCAACAACAACAACAACATATTATTTATACCCCACCCATCTGGCTGGGTTTGCCCAGCCACTCTGGACGGCTTCCAACAAAATATTAAAATACAATAGTCCTTCAAATATTAAAAGCTCCCCTAAACAGGGCTGCCTTCAGATGTCTCCTAAATGTCTGGTAGTTGTTTATTTCTTTGACATCTGATGGCAGGTCATTCCACAGGGCGGGCACCAGTACTGAAAAGGCCCTCTGCCTGGTTCCCTGTAACTTCACAGAATCTTTTACTTGCTTTACAGTTTCTAATTTTAAAAAATGCAAACAAAAGGAAAGAAATAGGAATGGTTTGAAATCTGGAATATACTGGAATGGGAAAACCTACCTTGAAAAGTTTGGGGAATAGTGCGAGCAAAGTCAAAGGCAATGCTCCAAATGATCTAAATAGAACTGGAGGCAGGGCACCCAGCAGATTTTTTGAAAGTGTTACAAAAAGCAACATCTTAATACCATAGTTAATTTAAATTGTTTCTAACATCTTCTCATCCACGAAGCTCCCAGTCCCACTCAATAATTTACAAATTGCAATCCGCACTAGTTCTATCTGTCCAATTTCATTTGTGTCTGGTTTGTGATTGCCACTTACTTTCTTCTCCAACCTTTCATCTTTTCACTTTGAAAGTGTCGCTCTCGGCGCTGAGTTTGTTGCTCCAATTCAGTTTTCCAGGAGCAAATGTTGGTACTTAACAAGAGGACAAGTCACACTTTCCCCACAGATTGGCTATATTTCTAAGCCATTTTCAACACTATGAAATCTTAAGAAGATTGAGGAGCAACTGAGAGATATATACTCATTCCAACATAAATTCAAATGCACATGAAGTTTATTTCATTTTACATATTTATTTCATTTATTTCCCACCTCTCCAAGGAGCTCGAGGTGGCATACCTAGTTCTCCCTCGGCTGCTTTAATCCCCACAGCAGCCCTGTGAGGTCGGTTAGGCTGAGAGGTAGTGACTGGCGCTAGGTCACCCAGTGCGCTTCATAACTACATGGGGATGTGAACCCTGGTTTCCCAGGTACTAGTCCAGAACTCTAACCTCTGAACCACTGTGGCTCCCTTGTTGTCTGGGGTGGGTGAGCATGGAGTAGAGCCACTGTCCTACCATGCAATCAGTAGTGTGTTTGTGCAATTCTTCAGATAAAAATCCTTTAGAGGTTCATCAACAAAACAATATAAAAAGCATAAGAATCTGCAGCAGATATACTTTATCAGATTAAAACTATATAGAACTCAACACACACACACACACACACACACAACATAACAACAACACAAGCGAAACAAGCCAAAACTTGGAATACAGATTATTAGTTTGTTGATGACATTTGGTTTAGTTAAAGTACACCTGCAGATACATCAGTGTTGGATTAGGCCTCTCCACAATGACACATGTGACATAGATGGATGTAGTAACCTAAATAATATTTAGGTGGCACTGTCAAAGATGTTGTAGGAGCTCTTAATTAGCACTACTGTTACAAGGAACTGGGTATGTGAGGAAGCGGTAAATGGCAGCCACCAATTAGTAGCTATCAAGAGGAGATCCTTCTTGAGAGCCAGTGTGGTGTAGTGGTTAAGAGTGGTGGACTCGTAATCTGGGGAACCGGGTTCGCGTCTCCGCTCCTCCACATGCAGCCGCTGGGTGACCTTGGGCCAGTCACACTTCTCTGAAGTCTCTCAGCCCCACTCACCTCACAGAGTGTTTGTTGTGGGGGAGGAAGGGAAAGGAGAATGTTAGCCGCTTTGAGACTCCCTCGGGTAGTGATAAAGCGGGATATCAAATCCAAACTCTTCTTCCTCTTCTTCTTCTTCAGCATCTGCATTTAAATTTAAATTTAAAAGAGGGGAGCAAGATGCTTCCTACTACAAATGGGGAACCTGCCTCCTGATGAATTCTCCGCATACGAAACCCCCCACCCTCCAAAATGACCCCAAGTTTTTGCCTTGTTCCCCCTGTTCAGTTTGAGCTGGAAGTTTATGCCTGGAAAATTGAAACTCATTACTAATACAGGCATGCTCACTTGAACATTGTCTTGTGTTGTTGTTTTTTAAAAAAATGAAAATGGCAAGGATGACAACAGAAAACCCTTTCATGGAACAATCACCCTGACCACAGGATATAAAAACATACTCTGCCATAAACTTGGTAGTTGTATTAATGGTTATTTATGCTGTGCTACAAAATATTATGATAGTCAGTAAATTATCAGTCAAACAATAAAAGGAATGTATTTATGTAAAGGGTTTTTTATTGACACTTTTAAATGCCAAATCGTAGTCCTGATGGAGTGAAATATTATGCTAATAACGTAATCGGAAAGGGGAAAGCCCACAAAGTTAAATATTGTGCTAAAACGGACTCTGTAGAATAAATGAAAAATGAGTTTTGCCTGTTGGCAAGGATTCATCCACACCAGGGTGTTTTAGGTTTGAGGGGTTTGGGGCAAAGTGACCCCTACTGACCTCTGGTGACCTCTGTCCTCGACACCTTGGGAATTTCTTGGTGTCAACTATCAGAAGATAATGGAGTCCAGTGGATGTTAAGCCATTGGGGGTCAGGCTCAGTTGCTCTCCTGGCTTCCCAAAACAGTGGGTCAGACACTCCTGCCACATGTGTCAGGGATTGAACTCAAGAGGGCAAGATGGAGGAGGAATGGTGGAGATCACCTCCCCTCTTCTCCTGGCACTGCAGGAGAAGAGGAATGCAGCATTGAATTACAGTAGGGGTTTCAGGAGTTTGAGGAAGATCACAGCTCAGAGGTAGACGAACAGAAGAGTTGGGAAGTGTTAGCAGAAAGGGAAGGGGAGACAGAAGCAGAGCAGCCAGCTGACACATCTTCTTCAATAACAACAACAACAACAACAACAACAACAACAACAACAACAACAACAATAATTTATTTATATCCCGCCCATCTGGCTGGGTTTCCCCAGCCACTCTGGGTGGCTTCCAACAAAATATTAAAATACAATAGTGTGTCAAACATTAAAAGCTTCCCTAAACAGGGCTGCCTTCAGATGTCTTCTAAAAGTCTGGTAGTTGTTGTTCTCTTTGAAATCTGATGGGAGGTCATTCCACAGTATGGGTGCCACCACCGAGAAGGCCCTCTGCCTGGTTCCCTGTAACTTAGCCTCTCGCAGTGAGGGAACCACCAGAAGGCCCTTGGCGCTGGACCTCAGCGTCCGGGCAGAATGATGGGGGTGGAGATGCTCCTTCTGGTATACTGGACTCATTGTTCATTAAGAGTGCAGGAACAAAGGATTCAGAGGCAATTGACCACGAGCAGCCACTGTAAAGGGATGTACTCTTGTTAGGGAGCAGGGAGGAGACCAGTTGGAGTAACAACATTGTCACGGCTTGATGTATTCTTTTGTCTCTCGCTGTTATGAATGTATAAACTCATTAAAAAGGACTCTAGCTTGCTTTCTGGTTTTCTGCAACCAGGGGAGGAATAGCTTTCCCTGTCTCAACAACATGCTACACAGCACCAAGCTCCCTGCACCTTTCACCTCCCTTCTCCTTCTTGGTAAGTGCCAAAAGCCTGTTGGGCTGGGAAGCATCACAGCAATGGTGCCCCATCCTCACCAGTCACCACTGGTGTAGCCCAATGGTGAGATGACTTATAGAATGAAAGGAACGACACGCACAAACAGTCCTCATCTAACTTAAAAGTAAAGGAAGTGCTGCAACAACAACAACAACAACCCCATTATAATTTTCTCTCCCCTTTCATAATGTTTGAATGCAATTTTTTCTCTCTCATTAATTGACAGGCAGTAGTTGGGGGGACAGAGAGCAGGAGAATTCTTCAGCACAGTACTAATTTAATGTTGTTGTTTCACCAACACTTGCAGCATTAGCACGCCAGAGATCTGCGGTTCAGGCAGACACCCCACTGGTGTAGTTGCTGGGAGCCAACTTTAAATGAGAATGCCGGCATGTGGTATACTGCATGGGTAGGGTCCCCCCCCCTTTTCTCCTCCTCTTCTCGCTTGCCTGGCATCATTTTAAAATTGGGCTTGCGATAGACTTTACATAGTACGCTAGGGATGTGTAATGTTAAACATTAGGGGAGTATAATTGGATGAAAATGTATTAAATTGCTACTGTTTGGAGTTTGCATCACTGAATAGCAACAAACAAAGGCTGAAAATGACGGATTAGTAGGAGTAGCTCGCTGTGTTTACCATGAATTCCCAGCTGGACTGTGCAAGCTTTGAAAAGTGAATTGGAGTTGGTGTTGCATGAAGTTTTTATTTATTTAATTACTTTAAAAGAATATTTATTTATTGTTGTTCCACTGCTATCCATTGAATTTCATGGCTGAATCAGAACTTGGACCCAGATCTATTTGGTCGAGGGCCAGCACACAACCAGTTCCATGACACTTTGCTGTCGAGTGTTACAACAAAATATTGGTCTTCTTGTTCAGTGTACTGGTGCCTTTACTTAAATCTGCAAAGGAAGGTCTTCTGCATTTTTAAAGATGAAACTGGCACTAAGATGATGGCTGCACCATACAGAGGTCCAGGTATCATTCAATTCAGCAAAATAATTCAAAGATATACAAGAGTGTGTGTGCGTGTGCACATGCAATCACTAATTTAGGGGGGAATGACACAGGTATATATAATGTGATGTGTTCCAACATTCTAGTGCAGTGTTATTCAACCTTGGGTCTCCAGCTGACTTTGTAGAAGACATCTTAAGGCAGCCCTGTTTAGGGAAGTTTTATCATGATGTTTTGCCGTGTTTTTTATCATGATGTTTTATCGTGTTTTTAATATTCTGTTGGGAATCGCCCAGAGTGGCTAGGAAAACCCAGCCAGATGGGCACGGTATAATTATTACTACTACTACGACGACGACTACTACTACTACTACTACTATTGGCCAATGGTGAGGAATGGTGGGAGTTGGGGTCCAAAAACAGCTGGGGGAACCCAGAATGAACAACTAGTGCAAAAATAAGGCTATGGAAAAAAATGTCTCCTGAAAATCTCCCCAAGCTACAAATGAAAGAATGACAAGAAATTAAGAGTGGGGATTTTTATTTAGGCAAAGTACATAACAGCATTCTAAACCACAGGGCCTAGGGCTTTGAATTCCTGCAACGGGGTGAGCTCCCGTTGCTTGGTCCCAGCTCCTGCCAACCTAGCAGTTTGAAAGCACATCAAAGTGCAAGTAGATAAATAGGTATCACTCTGGCGGGAAGGTAAACGGTGTTTCTGTGCACTGCTCTGGTTCGCCAGAAGCAGTTTAGTCATGCTGGCCACATGACCTGGAAGCTTTTCGCCGGCTCCCTCAGCCAGTAAAGCGAGATGAGCGCCACAACCCCAGAGTCGTTCGCAACTGGACCTAACGGTCAGGACTCCCTTTTACCTTTACCTTTACATAACAGCAGCCAGTTTGCACCTAGAAAGCTACACAAGCCAGAATCTTTTGTTAAATCACTCAGCCATTTAATAATATTCTAGTCATTATTAGCATGAATAGTTCTTCTCTTGGCTACCCCATATGGACTATCAGAGATGCATTTGCCCCTTTTTTGTGTATCAAAGTGTTGCTTTTATTCACTCTCACTCCATGCTTATTAGCATCTACAGGAAATACAATAAAGGTGATTGTCTAGAACAGCAGGTTACTCTTCCACATAGCAAAAAGACAAGTTTCTATCCAGTTCCCTAATCACAATGTATCAAGCATCTTTTTTAAAAAAGCAGAAAAACAGTGTGATGAGAGTCAGTTCAGCAAAACTAGCAGAACCCAGCAAAAATTATTAAAAATACTTCTAGCTACACTATCATTATGTGGTTTCAAAAGAAATCTTTTTGCTGAGGATTAATTGCTTTCTGTAACGGGTTTCTCTGTTCATCCACATAATTCTGTTTGTTGCTTGTCTGGTCTGTTGTTATGCTAAATAACAGGGTTTTGTAGGTATTGAACAAGAAACAGCTTAGTGCATGATAGTTTGGGGACACAAACATTTCTATTGCCCAGATTTATTGCGTAATGAATTTTGAATCCCAGACACATCTGCTGCTTATTATTTATTGTTGCCGTTAAATCATTTGAGAGCATAAGTTACTGGAGGAATTGTTCAAAGTTAGGGCAAGATCCCAGTTCATCGAAATAATTAGGAACATTACCAAAGTCCACAAGCCTAACTCAATTTAAATAGTGTTTTCTGTTATATCTATTTGCGTGGAAACTCTCTCATTTAACATTTAAAGGATTGTAAATCATAGGTTTGCCTGACAAACCCTTTGCCAATACCAGTATGAAGTGATCTGGTTCACACTTTCACACTTTTCTGAATTTCAGGATGCCTTCACCCCAAAAATGTGTTTATAAATATGTTAAGAACTGCATATTGTGTGACAAAATATATTTTAAAATAAGTATTTAAGTGTGAATTCTCATGCAGATGTAACACACATTAATGCAGAACTGGAAAGGAATAGACTTAGGAATGAAAAAATGTGAAAGTGACGCAGATGGGAAATAACTTGATCCCTTGTAAAACACTAAGCTACTTGAACTGGAATTCTTGGTAGATTTTTTAAAAGGGACTATATTTATTTTAATCTTTCCCTATCAAAAAAAAAAACAAGCAAAAAAAGCAACAAGAACTCAAAGCATATGCATTTGGTTACAGCAAACATAAGAGCCAAACAAGTAGTCAACAGAAAATCATAACACGTGCACAAATCAACACTTAGCGAAGCAATCAGGGAACCGCCACAGAAGTAATCATCTAGCCAAGCATAAAGAGAAGAAGGAAAATTAACTCATTCAACCTATAACATCACTCCATAAAGCCACATGAGTTGATGGAGGGAGCCTATTATGCTCTTTGACTGAAACATATTTAACAAAACAAAACCATTTCACATAAAACTTTTTTCCTCCTCCTTGGAGTCTTCCATTCCCTTAATTGACAAGGGTCCCCCCCCCATTTAGGGCCACCAACCAAATCTAAGAATACCACTCCTCAAATTAGGTGCTATTCTGCTAATTTCCCATTTCAGGATACCACTATGCAGGTTGCAATATAAAAGGAAACCAATGCACTTTGATAAAGTGCCTTTTTTTCTCCATTATCTAAAATGGACAACAGTGCCAGAAGTGGATCTTGTGACAGCAGCTGCCCCATAATTAGTTGGAGCTCATAGAAAACATTCTTCCAAAGCACCTCAATCACTGTGAAATGACCTAGTCCTCCACACAACGTCCAACGATTGGGACTGGTACTATGTGTTATCCTATTCAGAGACTGAGGAGTCAGATATCACCTATGAATTTAAAACAATTCTCTTTAAATCTTGCTGATGAAATGGAGCTTTCTCCCACACTTTCTTCCATTTTTTCTGAATTCCCTTACCACCGTAAGGTACTAGCAGATTCAGCCAGAAAACTAAATAATCCAAATCTGCAATAATCTTAGTCTGCAAATGAATGCTGATTAACAACAACTTTCCTGCAAAGTGTGACTTTGATCTGAGATACCATATCTCTCCAGATAGTTTAGATTTGCTGCTTTGTCTAAGACCATTCACTGAACTTTACAATTTGGAAAGAATTTGGAAATATCCAATTCCAAAAGTCTGTCAGCTGCAGCACTGAAGTAAAAGCAGGGGCAGAGCTTGGTAATATGGTGCCCTGAGTGAGGGCAAAATTTGGAGCCCTCTCTATTTCTTCTTTTCACAATAATTCCTTTTGGAAAAGAGTTTGTTGAAGTGCTCTCCCCCTTCTTGCCTTCTGTTCTGTGTATGCTCTCACGTGCACTGTTTGGTCTATGAAAGCACCCGCACTGCCCTAAATCTGGCACTGTATAAAGACTCACATTTGTTTTACAATTGTATTTGGGAATGGCTACCCGGGTGGTGCTGTGGGTTAAACCACAGAGCCTAGGGCTTGCCGATCAGAAGGTTGGCGGTTCAAATCCCCGCAATGGGGTGAGCTCCTGTTACTCGATCTCTGCTCCTGCCAACCTAGCAGTTCGAAAGCACGAAGTGCAAGTAGATAAGTAGGTACCGCTCCAGCGGAAAGATAAACGGTGTTTCCGTGTGCTACTCTGGTTCGCCAGAAGCGGCTTAGTCATGCTGGCCACATAACCTGGAAGCTGTACACCAGTTCCGTCGGCCAATAAAACAAGATGAGTGCCGCAACCCCAGAGTCGTCCTCGACTGGGCCTAATGGTCATGGGTCCCTTTACCTTTTACCCAAGTACAATAAAAATATACACCTTTGATCAAATGTGGAAGGAATGCCTCCGTATACAATTGGGCATGTTCATTTAAATACTCATAAGCAAAGTCCATATTTTTCCAAGTTGCTACTTCAGAGTATTTTTGAGAGGAGCATTCCAAATATGATGTCTGTGTGCACAGTTCACATTTGCAGAGAGCCTCATTTATTTTGCGTATCTATACTGAAATAAAAAGTGAATTGCCCTTAAGTCATGGAATATATATCTTTCAAGACGCTTAAGACTACATCTTTCAAATCTCTAAAAACGGTGTAGGCAGTTACTTCCTGCTTCTGATGCTCAACCTTTCATCTACTCGTCTCGTAAACAGTCCTACAAGCCTGGCTGATGAAAATTAATATTTAAGAACACCACTTGTATCTCAGCATGTCAGAGGAATCTGTTGAACATGAACTACCAAGCAGAATTTCTTCTATATTTTTGTTTGACCCCCATCACAGCTCAGACTCTTGCTATGAATTCTTTTCACCTTAGTTCTCTACAACAGAAGCATTTTGTTAAACATACACACATTGTATGTAAATAGATACACAAACTGCTTTGCAGTGGGTGTTAAACGTGACACACATACCTGACCATTTTGTGGGTAAAGTATACACATTTGTGAAATAAAGTGTTGCAATAAAAAAGCTGTTTCTGCAGTTAGATGCGTGAGAGAGGCTGCAATCCTATCCCCGCTTACCTGCAAGTAAGCTCCATCTAATTGAATGGGACTAACTTGTGAGTAGACATGGTTAGAATTCCAGCCATAGGTGCCTTTGTGATAGGCCATTAGCCACTTCATTAATTTTATCCTTAAAGTGCCACAAGACTCTTTGTTGTTGTTAGTACAAAAGACTATAACAGGGCTACACTTCTAGAAATGCATTAACTTTGAAAGGACAAGGAAGGCAATTGATTTGTAAATATCTATGGATGGCTGAGATGTTTGTGTCTAATGTGTACTATGATAAATGGAAAAAGTACATCTATTTCTACATCAGCAGATGATGAAACAGGGGAAACAAATACTTGTGCAAAATAAACCCAGAGGCTGTTTTAAGGTAGCAACACTGGTCACTGGCACTGCAGGGGATGCTGTATCAAAGATGTTGAACACAGTGCGAGAGGCGCCAAATTTTAGCATTGTACAGGGTGCCACTGAAACTTGAGAGCCCAAAGTCCACCACTGATAGACCAATTGCAATGGGACAGAAGGCAACGTGAATGAATGTTGGAACAGATTGAGGCACCTTTCTATGTTCCTATTTGCATCCCATTGGTTCTTGATCATAGCTTGAATTGAATCTAAACTTTAGCCTAGAGGAGCACTGAAATATACTCGGAGTTGAGTGTTGACAGGCCAATCAGATTGCTGATTCACTTCCTCCTGGAGCCGGATTGGGCGGCTCCTGCAGACCAGTCAGGTTGCTGCCTTCTAGGATCCTACCTGCCTATTGTTCTAGGATCCAAGCTCAGTACATAACAAGCACAAAGAGAATTGAAAGAGAAGAAAGAGAGGAATGAGAAGAAACAGAATACCTTCCAAGTAGGATATTGCCTAGGATAACACATTCGCATCTACACAACAAATATAAAATTAGTCACAATCAGTCTAACCCAGTACAAACTCCTCCAAGCATCCCTGGGGATTTAGGTAAGGAATTATGTGTGATTCCTGGTGTCTAGTTCAAAATAGTTTGTCTGTTTAAAATCCACGGTGCTAAACTAGTTTAAAAAGCAAGGTTACATTTGCAGTGAAGATGTGCCCAGGACTCTGGTAGTAAGACCAAAGCCAGTATTCAGCAGGAGCCTGCTCCAGTCTGGTGCCCTCTGCATGTTTTGGATTACAACTCCTATCTGCTGCAGCCAGCATGACCAATTGTCAGAGATCATGGGAGTTGTAGTGCAAAACACCTGGAGGGTACCATTACCAGGTTGGGGAAACCAGGTACACAGTATCATAGTTTACTTCCTGAAGTACTAGTTAGTGTCCAGGCACAGTGTGTCTAATGTTGTTGTGGTAGAGAGTGGAAACCAATAATGACAAGGCAACATACCGGGATCAAACTGGCCACAACATTTATTGATTGCCGGTGTCAGTTGGCTTTGGCATAGGCATTGAGTGTGAATCCTGAATCACCCAACCTGTATTGGTGACAGATTATTCCTTCAGGGTTATGAATTACCTTCCTGGGTTATGAATTACCTCATGATGTACACCCAATTGGACCAATCTTCCAGGATGCCATTCAGAATGTTCTATGGCCCATTAACCCTTGTTTGGGCATTCAGACAGAATCCGTCCCCCTGGATTCCTTTTCTGAGATACCCAGATTCCTTGAGAGAGGAATAGGGTAGAGCACCAATCTTCCCCCAATGCTTGGACTAAGCATCCAACTCAATGCCCTTTTTCCACCAGCAAGTTGTGACAATTGCTATGAGGAAGGCAAAACCTCAATTTTGTCTGTAGATGAATTCCTCCCTGGCCCAAAATATGGTAACTGAATAATGCCACAGCAAGGTCTGAGCATGGACTGTCCAACATGCCTACTGCATGGGTAGTGTGAAAACATTAAGTCAGGACATCTGATGATATTGTGAGCACAGTCAGTTCAAATAAAAAGAAGGCAGACCTGAGTGAAGCCCATCCATGGTAGACTTCACCCAGGTCTGCCGAATAATGATCCACCCCTTAGTTCACCTATGATTGACCAATTCCTGGGGTATGTCCAGTCAACCATCATGGCCAACAGAGGAAACGCTATCTGTTGGCCATGTGGGAAGAGTTGTTCTCCGCCTGCTGACTCCCCATAGACACACCAGGCCACAACTGCCGCCGCCACCAAAAATGGTAAGTGGACTTGTTGTGAGTGTGTGTGTCTCTGTGTGACCCAAACAAACTTTTAATGATGAATTTACCAGGCTTTGCAAGGCAATTAATATCCCCTGGGATTGGAACAATTCAAGTGCTAACCTCACTTAGGATTGAATTTACCTGATATTTCCTTCAAATTGCTTCTCGAGCTCTTAATTTCCAAGGCATGAAATTTCCAAGGCTGTTGATTTCTTGGTATTTGAGCTCCGCTTGAGATCTATTTCTTATGCTGTTGCTTAGCTATTATATTTGATTATTAAATAAATAGTTTCTCCATTTTCAAGTAGTTTTGCTTTTGCATGCAAGGAATGCTAATTTCATGTTTACCACACAATCTCATTGAAGGGGGAGGGAAACAGAATCACACAGCAAGTGCAACATCCAGCCATCAGTGGCAGAAATTGCATATTTATCGTGGAAAATGACAATCCCCCTCTTCCGTATTTCACAATGAGGTTGTAGTTCCATGGTGTAATCAAATGTGGAAAGGACCCATACCTATCATATTGGATATGGTAAAAGACTCCTATGAAGGAGGTCTTTAAAAAAATAAGGTAATTGTAAAAATAAATAAGAGAATACACTCACTTCATCCCCTCCCTACACTCAGATGATTAAACCATGCCATTTTACATTAAAGCTGTTTTTACCAGGAACTTAAAATTGAACTTATTTATTTTCTTTCTCTTTTAAAAAAAGACCCTGCGTAGTCACAATGGTAACCCGAAAACCACCCCTCTCAAACATCAATGTGCTTCTTGTGCCTTCACCTCCAATTCTGCCTTGTGCAGCCTGGGACTGAAAGGAAAAACAAAGCCAGTTTGCTATTCTTGTTGCTAGAAACACACAATGGATGTAGTATGGAGAGACTCACCAGAGAGTTAAATGTCTCTCTTTCCTCCACAATTCATTCAAACTTGCCCTTCAAAGGCAGAGCTCAGCCTATGCCAGGTAGCCTGATTCCAGACCATGTCTCACTCACTACCAGCCTGTCTTTGATGTCCCAGTGACTGCCAGCACTTTAGAGTCGCTGTTGGAGTCATCACTGCAGAACAGAATATACTCAGAGCAGTTGGAAGGCTCTCCTGGAACATTGGTTGCCTTATTTCTCCTGGGAGACTGGAGAAAACCAGCTCACCCTGGAAAGACTAGCCAGAGGGAGGGTGATAGAGGCAGACAGCTCCTGGCTACCTTTATTCATTATTTTTACAAATGATGTTCAGGACTTGGGGACACCTGCTAGAAGGTGTCCCACTCCTCTTTCTCTACACACTTATGCTCTGCACACGAGTAACACATGAACACTTGTTTGTGTCAAATATTTAGGCTCTAATCTATACCAGGGACCTCTCCAGATGTTCTTTTTATTGCATATTCATGATGATTCCCCCCCCATAATGCTATCGGAGCAGTCATATACTGTACAACAACATTTTCAATACTATTTCTGCCTGCAAAAGTTTTGGGGCAATTATACTGATTTGTTGCCATGTCAGTGCAGACCACAACTTTGGGGGTGGGTGGGGGTTGTCCCACCTTTGTGATGTCCTGCATATGTTCTTAGACTACAACTCCCAGCATCCCTGACTATTGGCCATTCTGTCTGGAGTTGATGGAAGTTGTAGTTCAACAGCATTTAGATGGCATTATGTTGTCTACCCCTACAGTAAGGGTATTTTGCTGTCGTAAGCGTAGCAAAGCTGCTGTGGCGTCTAATGTTTTCCATTTATATGCCCCTAGCTTTTCCCACTTTGATGCTAAAAAATTGAGCACAGCTGCAATGTTTTACAGTGCAAAATGCTATTTTGTTTTATAATGTAATGCATCGTATTAGACAATACGCTTTTCCACACTGAGATTCAGGTCCTGTGGCACAGATTATTCATTACAATTTTAACGAAAGCAAAGTTATAAGGGAAAGACACCCTGAAAGTTGTTAAGCCTTTCAGAATGGTATAATGAAATGTACTCCTTATTTCCATAGTAAGCAGCAGGATTATTAATAATAAACAACACCTTCCTTTTCATGAATATTTCATTGTAGAGTTCAATGATCTACAGGGGATAGCATCTGCTTTTCCATAAACAAAGAATTTAATGACATGAATATCTTTACCTTACTGATGGGCTGCATATGCAAAAGCCACTCCTAAATAAACTGTCGACAGTAAATTCTCATCAAAACTAACTTATATATTGTACAGTGTTACTAATATTTATAGTATAAGCTTAACACATTATGTACAAGTTCCCAAGGAAGAAGGACTGGAGACTGAGATTGCGATGTTAACTATGATATGTTATAATTTTGAAGCATGCTTCTAACTTTAGGTCTTGTTTTTTATTATTTGTGAAAGCATGTGTGTGTATTCTTGAGGATAGAAGGGTATCTGTCAATCTATCTATATTAAGGAGAATGTAAACTGAGTGGTTAATCATAGAATTATAGAATCGTAGAGTTGGAAGGGGCCTCAAGGGTCATCTAGTCCAACCCCCTTCAATGCAGGAATCTTTTGTCCGATGTGGGCTTCAAACCTATGATCCTGAGATTAAGAGTCTTACACTCTACTAACTGAACTATCCCAGCTATATCACATAACAACAGGCCACTGTACTCATTCACAAGGCCTCATAGAGAACATACATATAATCCTTACACAAAGTGGGACTTGTTCACATTTCCCAGTCAATATACATAATCTCCAACAGGCCTTAGGGAATGTGTATATATCAGCTAAATTCTGCACCTTCTTCAGCCTTTATGCATAATCTTCAGCAGGGATTGAGTAATGCGTCTCAACCATATTTTGTACACCACTTAAAGGTTTCGCTACAATCAAGTGGTATAAAGATTTTGTTCAACACAACAAAACACAATACAACACAAAACACCTTGCAGGCAGTATACACATTCTCCAACAGATATGCATGGTCTCCAAGAAACACACCATTTTTTCCTTACTTCTTGTTCAGAGTACCCCTTGGGCTGCTTTTTGCCCACTGCCTAATCTTACTTGGCCCACAACATCTTCTCCCACCAATTAGAACAGCAGCAGGAAGGAGTGATGAGGTTCTAGATAAAAATTGACTTTTTGGCCTGCAGTCCAATCCCCTTATCACCATTCTGACCTGCTCTCCAGTCATTTGAGCAGTACAAGAAATAGCATCAGAGGAGTGTTTCCCATTGTTATTGACTCCCATGCTGCTATTAAGTTTTTTCTTTAGCTTAATACCAGCAGGGAGGGATTTGCATTTGAATCATGGGAGAGGGAGGTAAGGTTGAAAACTGTCCTCTCCCTGCTCCCTCTTGCACTGCTCAGCTGACTGGGGAACAGGTGAGAATTGCTCCCTTTTGTTTCACCTGAGCCCATGGGTGGCCCTTCAGATGGCAATAGCAGTATGTCACTGGAGAAGCATCACAGAACAACTAATAAGCTGTGATATTGTATGGGCAGTTCAATATAAGCCCTTTTATTGCATCAGTGATTTCAGGTGTAAATACACCTGCAAAAAGACAGCAGTCCTGTATCTGGTCACAGACTAAGGAGATGTTGCAGCAGAGGCTCCATAAGGTGCTATGCAGGTTTCCAGTTAAATCAAGGGCTGCAGGGCAGAACATACAATGGTTTGGAAATATAAAATCTACCCGTGCAGCATTGTGTCGGTCAGTTAATACTAAATAGAAGACTGATAAGGCTAATTCACTTAAAGATATGTAAATTTAAATTGAAAGAAGTTCAGGTGTTCCAATAAGGGAGTCACCCTGAAATCTCCATTTCTGTGAGCAGCATAATACACAAGCTGGGAATTTATGGACCATTGCAACATTAATAGCCATTACTTGTAATTGTTTGAAAAGGCACCCCTAAGAAGTTTGTAAAAGTAGAGTCACTATTTGCCATATGCAAATCTGCTTATGCATGTCGAGAGCTTAAGTAATGTCTGATTATCAGGTTATCGCTTGTGTTTCTCATTTATATCAAGCAACGCCAAGGTTCCAGTGGAATGCAAATTCCACTTTCCACTCCTTGCACAGTACATGAGAGAATACATGTCAGCTAGAAAAGTCTGTGGTAGCGTTACAGTTAACAGACCTGAGGCATCTTGCAGTTCAGGCAGGTTTAAAATGGCATCAGCATTTAATGTGTTCAAAAAGAAAATATAGCTATAATAAGACCCATTTTGAAATGTGTTCCTTTAGCATTCAAACTTTAATAGTGATATTTATATCTAGTAGCACTCACCTGAATACCATATGAGTAACCTTGATAGCACATAAATGAACTGATTTATGTTTGAAACTGGAAAAAGTGGGCTACAGCAGACGAACAGTATTATCACATTTGTTCTAAAAAAATAATAATGCAGCCCCACTTTTCAGGCATTGGTGAGGATGGGAGAAAAGGAGCTTTTATTCTGAATGACTGTGAATGGATTTTGAATATGTATTCAACACTTTTGTAAATTTTGCAGCTCATCAGATGGGAATACTGAAACAGTCAAGGATAAATTGAGCACAGAAAAATGTTTTATAGGTGATATTTAGGCATTTGTAGTTTAATTTAGGCATTTGTAATACAGAAAATCTGTATTACAATCAAAGGGCAGGATTCCATAAGACAAGCAGTGGTTCACATGCTGGAGGTTATAAAGTGCTGATGTGTATTATTCAATGAAATGAAACGGAGTTGACAGCAGTGATGGCATAAAGCCAATCAATGGGTGTGGCGAGGATCTGATTCTTAATACACTTCTGAGACCTGCATCAAGAGACTTGGCTGACAGATGTACAGATTTGCTTTCTATAGAAGTGCATTTTTGTCAGAGATCAACTTGGCTCCAGTAAGGGCAAGAATTAAATAAATGACTTCCATGAAGGAAAGGGATTTGCCAAACCTATAGAAATAGGGCACCTAGCAAAGTGAAAATAAATACAGTGTGACAATTGGCTTGATGGCAGTTGCTACTACATTGGGTCACTGATTTTGTGCCATCTGTTGTTTTTCAGTGCAACTCAGAAGATTGGATTTTCACCTCACTGTGTGTTTGCTGCATTTTCAATTCACTGTACAAGCTGCTAGAATGCCACCAGGCAGTAGTGATCAGACCTATCCTTTGTATCAATACTGAAGTTTAGGATTTGTATGGATGTAAGTGTCATGGGCTAAAAAAAACATCTTCAAAATGGACCATGTATTTCATTTTTTAAGAAAAAAAGAGAGGGTTCTATGTGCTTTTTTCAATACGATGTGAGTTCAGATTTACACTTCCAATAGAAAACAGTGTCAACCTTTGAGAACCCATGGGCACATTTGTAAACAAAAAACACTATTTGTGGCAACCACATTTGTGGGAACCATGTGGGAAGCACAGGTGGCAGCTTTTTTCCTATTAGCTATAATAATACACATGAGTAGGAGTCCGGCAGAGACACATGCCCGACTGGCATGTTCTCTCCCTCCTGGTCAGCCAGGAGATTCAAAATCTTTCTCCAGCCCGAACATCACAGCGACTGATACCTAAGAAGCATCAGCACACTTCAGGATCAGCAGAGTATAGGTAGTCTGCATACAGACTCAATAGCGCAGCAATTTGGCTAAACTACATTTATTTACATATACACACATGGAGCATTGTAATTCAGCTCCTTCCTCTTCAGCAGCAAATAGCAAAGAACAGAAGGACAAAAATCCTACATCATGGAAACACAGTAATAAAAACATCCTATCTCCGTCACTTCCCACAATGTGGAATGAAAACATACACCATCATGAGATAAAAACAATCCCATGAGTGCAACATGGGGAATAAATCCTAACAGGGGGTACTCCAAGGAAGGCTTCCCATGGGCACCTCATTAAGAACATTAAAATAGCCCTGCTGAATCAGCCCAATGGCTCATCCAATCAGGCATCCTTTTCTCACAGTGGCCAACCAGACTTCCATGGGAAACAGCCTTAGTTGACAACCCCTGCTTTAGCAGTAAAAAAAAAAAAAAAGCTTTAACTAATAAATATGAGGGTTTGACCATTAATATTGGCTTCATCATTCGTACCAGATTTCTAAAATGTGCAAACTAGCCAAGACTGCATGAAAAACCAACAGCGTATACCAGGAGAAATATGCACCAAAAAGATTGTGAATTTTCATAAGGACATAAAAACAACAACCCTGAACTAAAGTTTGAAAAAACGGGAAACCAAAAGAAAGTGAAATTGACAATTTTGTCCATCCCTAGGCAAGATAAGAAGGTGCTTAAGTGCCAATTATCTCCAGCAAATACCATCCCCATCTCCTGAGGCTATTGTTCCCCAGACAGGCTTCCTACTGGACTTGAGTGGGCAAAAGTAAGCTAAAAGTGGCCAGAGGAAATTAACATGTGGAGGATGGGTTGAGCACTCCTCTTGCTGCCTGCAAATACTACCCTCCGTCTTCTGCATTAGCATTGTAAATATGGAGTCAGGGAAACTTTGTGTTTTTCTACTCTCCAACCCCCACACTCGGAAATGTCACTTATGATGAGAAGAACCCTTCTTTGCATTATTTCAGCAAACACAGTTTGGGGAACAAATATACCATTTGCCAGAGTAGTTTCCAGTTGCTTGGAAATGTGGCAGGCAGAATTTAAGATTGGGAAAATGAGAGAAATGAAACTGGTAGATTCACCTCACAGCAGAGCCACATTTAAGGTGGTGAGGGCAGTTCCCCATACAGGGCTGAGGTGGCACCAAGAAAGGGAGCTGCATTTTAGAGTCTCCTCCTCATCCTCAGTCATAAAAAAGGCTGATCGCCAAAGAATCAATGCTTTTGAATTATGGTGCTGGAGGAGGCTCTTGAGAGTCCCATGGACCGCAAGAAGATCAGACCTATCCATTCTAAATGAAATCAGCCCTTAGTGCTCATTGGAAGGACAGATCCTGAAGCTGAGGCTCCAGGTGGTTGGACAGTGTTCTTGAAGCTACGAACATGAGTTTGACCAAACTGCGGGAGGCAGTGGAAGACAGGAGTGCTTGGCGTGCTCTGGTCCATGCTCTGGTCCATGGGGTCACGAAGAGTCAGACACGACCAAACAACAACAACCTCATCCTCCACCTTTCAGTTCTCAGTGAGATTTGTCTTAAAGGGGAAGAGGCAGGGAGAAGGTATAGAAAATCCAAAAAGTGAGCAAGGTGCATCTCTTTCCACCACTTCCACTTCCTGTCCTCTTTCTCTCAAAACCAAACCTTGTTTCCTTTGCTCAGGAGGAGGAGAACGGTGGGAGCTACCTCCCTACCCCCTTGGACATAATGCACAAGAGCAATAAGGCAGGTTTGCAGAATGGAAGCTGTCTTCAGATTTATTTATTTTTTTAAGTCAATGGCTTTTCTTTCTTTTCTTTTTTCTTTTTGGAGAAAAAGGGGAGGAAAGGGGGGGATTTCTGAAGCACTGAAGTTTGCTTTCTGTTTGAGAAAGTTGGCTAGAAAGGGGGGAAGGAAGAAGGAAAGGGGGAGGGAATCCAGATAAATCCCTCTGACACCTCTTTGTTAGTTGTTTTTGTTGTTGTATTGCCTGGGAGGGAAAATCAGGCTGCGAAGAAGGAGAGGAATAAAGGAGAGGAGAGGATAGGAGGCGGGGAGAGCAAAATATCTGCCAGCCTCCTGTTGTACCAGTGTAGCTGCTTGGCCATCATGGGGGGATTGGACACACAAATTTGGGCTCGCATGGGGTGCCATATTGTCAAAGTCTGCTGCTGCCCACAGCAGCTGAGCAAATTGCTCATTTTAATTATGCTAAAAGGTCCTTAAAACAGGCATTGTTCTGTCCCCAACACCCAAACTGTTCCCATAGCACAGTTGCTAGATCACAGTCTGAATATTTAGCAAAGTTCAGCCAGAAAGAAAGAGAGCTCCGTAGAGATTACATTATATTTTAATATGTTTCTAATATTGCCCTTGCAGCCACTCTAATGACCTTTTCTTTTGAAAGTTTTGGATGGGATGAATACTTCTTTGCACATGTCTCCCCCTGGAATAAAATGAACTGCAAAACCATTATTATCATTTTATAAATGGTTACTTATTGCCTCTTCTTCCCCAGTTATGTCCTGGTTTACTTGGTATTATTGCTGACTTTTATCCAAGAGCTGTCAGATAAAGATATTAGTTCTGAGCTACCTTGTCTTTCTCATTGCCACGCCAAAGGCAAATGTGTTCTTGGAACAATATTGCAGCTCTGCCAAAGCACTCTAAATGACAATGTTGTTAAACTTTCCTGTTATAATGGTATTCACATTGGATTGCACAACCAACCCAGACAGCTCTTTACAGATTTCATTCCCATCTCTCGCTGAAAGGTAAAGGTGAAAATTTTGCACAGCAGAAAGATAAATAAACAGCCATGCTTCAATCTGAACATTGTGCCAGATCAAATAAACATCTAGAAAGCTTTAAAAAAACCAATCCAATGAATAAATTAGATAAGTGATATAAAACGTCTAGCTTCTTCAAACAGGAATTTTAGTAGATTTCTGTTTAGCAAAACGGGGGAGCACTCCATTTCAACCACCTATGTTCCACCTTAATGCCTTTGTAGAAGAATTCAGATGCCATAAAACTGTATGGTTAAGATATCTTTCAAACTTTGCTGGTATCAGTTAAAAAACGACATCTGGCTTCCGGTAGTCTTGCAAATCCAAAACCCAAAAGATAAATTAAGTTTTCTGTCTAAAGTAAGCATATTTTTATGTTATATAAGATTGTGACCTTGGGATCTGGAAGGAAAATGCAAGTTTAAGTTTGGGGTTTGCAGATGGTCACAACTTTCACTTTCCATTTAGAAGACAGAGGAAGAAATCCCATGTTACAGTCACCAGCAAGATACAAAGCAGCCCCTCAGAGATGCATCTCTGGGAGAACCTGGTTACAGGGGTCAGCAACCTTTTTCAGCAGGGGCCAATCCACTGTCCCTCAGAACTTGTGAGGCATCGGACTATATTTTGAAAGGGGGGGGCGAATGAATTCCTATGCCCCATAAGTAACCCAGAGATGCGGTTTTTTAAAAAAGCACACATTCTACTCATGTAAAAACACGCTGATTCCCAGACCGCCCGCAGGCCAGATTTCGAAGGTGATTGGGCTGGATCCGCCCCCCGGGCCTTAGTTTGCCTACCCATGGACTGCATGGTGCATGTCTACCACAATTGGAATGGCTATGCAGTCTCCAGTAGCCTCAATGAATGGGAGCTCTACATGGTAGGAGCTGATAAATGATTATGAGATGAACAAAAATCAATTGACATGGGAATGCTAGTTTTAAGCAAATCACATGTCTGAATTTATTTATCTGTTTCATAAAATCTATATACCACTTGCTTGCAAAAACAAAAAACTAAAAAAACCCTCAGTTTGCAAAAACTTGACTTATATTCAGCAGGGATTATCCCCTCATGCAGCGAAGTGTTCTTCACACTCTGTACCCAACCTGTCAGCCCCCTTCTGATAGATTTGATAATCCAGGAGGGACAGGGGTCAAGGGGGTATGCAGTCAGATGCATTGCCACCAGTACCTTGTTGACATCAGCTGATTGCATAAGGTAAAACTGATCCCACAGAACATCCTTGATAGCAGCACTGGGTACTTCAACCAGAGCTGCAACAAGTGGAGACTCAAGATCACTCTGAAGTTGAGCGATTTTATTCTCAAAGTGTCTAGCCAAGTTGGTCACAGTGGGGGCCTTCAGAGGTCCATCTCCCACATAGGGAGTCAGTAACCCCCAGACAGTCTGAGACAACTTCTCTAGTTGGCTATTAGAGAATGCAATGGGAGCTGCAAAACGAGCTTTTTTCACAGCCTGCACTGCCACAGATAGGCACAGTTACGTGTTCTTACCAGTGCTCAGTCAGCTTCAAAGCAAGACTTGCACCATTCACACTTCAGTCTTCATCCAACTTGTTTCATAGTTCAGCGGTCCCAAGAAGCTGCTCAGGCTTCATAATGCCAGGAAGGATGCTCAGGAGTGATCATGTCAACTGCCCGTATCATTTCACCGTTCCATAGCAAGACCAGGGCTGTGACAGGATCACTAGCTTTCTCCACTGGAAAATCCCCCACAGCATTCAGGAACACATCTGGTTCCATCAGTGTCCCAGGGTGAGCCATCTGGACCCACCACCCTTACAGAGGGAAACTGCCACTGTCAATCCAAACAACCAGATAATGGTCTGACCATGACAAGGGAGTACATTGCACTCCCTCTATCTTCAGTCCACCTCTTGTATTACTTTGGGTAAATATCACATCAAGAGTGAGCCCTGCCTGGTGTGTTGGACCAATGACCATCTGAGAGAGACCCATGGTTACCAAGGAGGCCATGAAATCTCAAGCTGTTACTTGTGTTACTTGTTCTTTAGCTTGGAAGTGGAAGAAATAAGATAATAATCCCTGTCTGACCTAATAAGTGACCCAGGCTGATGTGTTCAAATGCACATGATAGTTAGATATATTTCTAGAAAACATTGTATTCTGGTGAGTGGAACATGGATGGATGACATGCCAGCATCCTCAAGCTAGGCTAGCTGAGAATTGTTGTTCCATTATCAGAGCTTGCCAATGAATTTACCCACCAAGTTAAGCTGAAGATATAGTTATCTTCAAGGGCTGTACCCCATATGAGATCATTTGCCTATTTCAGTTGCTGGTAGGATACTGGTCACCAGGAGATGCAAGCACACCAACCACGAAACTTTACCAACTTTATAAAGCCGGAGAAGAATAGGCTTAATAGAAACATCAGCCCAATAAATTGTTACTCCTCTGAGAATATCTATTCCTCTTCACGGACCGTAAGAAAGCTAAATAACCTCATAAATTTTTGTAATTGTTTAATTAAATAAAAACATTATGCTATCAATAACTAGCACTTTTTAATAATAATAATAAAGCAAAGCCTCAGTGTAACCTTTCTTGTTTCCTTATTTGGCATTTCCCCCATGTTTAATTTTCTGCTGACATTCGGAGTATCTTCATTTCTATGTATATCACTTGTTATGTATGCTGTTTTGTCCTCTGTTCTCTTGCTCTCCTGTGAGATCAGTAAAAGTGATATCTCAGCATAGATAAGACAGCTAAATCAACACATCCTTCTTTCTGCATTTCCTTGACATATTATTTATTCTGATATGTTATTGGTATATAACAGTGTACTGATTTATTTACTTTGAAAGATTAGTGGCAAGCTTTCTCACAAACTCTGAATAATTTATTGTCATAATTTTCCTTGTTCCTTTCCGTACCTCTTGTTGGTTTTAAGGCAGTAGTGTTGTTATTCAAATATATACATTCACTAATTTGGTCAGTGTGCTTTTAATTAATATATTCTATGTATGGGTAGCCAATGTGATGATATCCAGATGTTGTGGACTACAAGATCCACCATCCATGACTATAGGTCATACTGTCTGGGACTGATAGGAACTGTAGTCCACAACATCTGGATAGCATCACATTGGCTACCTCAATTGGTGATGTATTTCAGTTTTGAGATGGGATGTTCCTCTGTGGACCTGTGAGTCTTCCATCAAACTTTAGAAGTAGGGGGGGGGAACCTTGCCACAACATTTATGTAATGGAATCCAAACCCTTTCCTCCCATGGGAACTTGCAAGATTTATCACTCTTCATTTTACTGGGTGGTTTCTTTTTGCCCCCACCTACACCAAAGCTATCTGCCCAGCTTTAGTAAAAAGCCCAAGCTTCTGCATAGCATGGCTTGTGCAGTATCACCTCACCATTTCAAATGTGCATTTAAATGGATTGTTGGATTAAAATGTAATTAAGGTCGTTAATACATTTTTCATCAAAATATGAGGTCCTGGCATCTCATTATTCTTTAGAAATGCATGGTTACAGTTTAAGTCAAAAACCATTTTATTCAACTCGCAGAATGACACAAGCCATCTAAAACCTTTTTTTTAATGTTGGGATTCTGAAGTTCATATTCTGTAACCAATATAAGAGCTTCACAGCCGATACATCCAGGAAATTCAGAGTAATCTGTGACCTTCTGGTTATTTTCTGAGGAGTAGAAATGAAAGAAACTATAGAAATCTTAGAAAAGGAAAGTGAAAAGAGAACTGCCATACTTTTCAGGGTATTATTGAAATGCAGACATAAATTTAATTCAGATGAGATCATTTGCATGCAACTGGATCAGACTGCAAGCTTATCTCATTACAGTCTCAAGCCGGTGAGTTTGTCTTCCTCTTACAGATGCCATTAACTTTAATAATATGACTGCCTGAAGTGTGTACAAAATGTTTGGCTGCTATATCAACTGTATATTATGGTGAGATTTAAGCGACTTTCATTCCGTTACATTTTCATTATGTTGCATTACAAAACAATACTGATAGAAAATTGAAGCACTGAAATGAATGAAAGCTCATTTATGCCATCCCTTGTCCCAAAGGCAAGATCACCCATCTACCACTTCCTTGGCCCTGTACACTAACTTGTGGAATCCAACAATCAGAGAACAGGCACTGAAATAAGGATTACACCAGTGGTAGCCAGGATGGTGGCTTCTGTATGTTGAACTACAACTTCTACCATCCCTGTTTGTGATCTTAACCATGAGTCCCAGTTTAGATGACACACTAAGCTAAATCATGGCTTAGCAGTGTGTGACATGGGAGCATATGATGATGATGATGATGATTATCAAGGAAGGAGCAATACTCCTCTCTAGGAGAATTTTTCACATGGTCCAAGTAAACCATTGTTTAGCTTACTATGTTATGCAAACCAGGTCAATGTAACAAAGGCTTTGTTCATATGTAATGTTAAACCATGGTTTAAACAAATATTAATTAATAAACTACAGTTTAGCATAAACTGACCAATATCTTAACAAGTTGCTTGGTTTGCTAACTATGGTTTGCCATAGTTAAACTATGGTTTAAAAGTAAGCCATTGTTTGTTGTTAGTTTACTAACCTTAAGTATGGCTTAATATTATGTGTGTACCCAAACGGTTGCTTAATTATGGTCTAGTGTGGTTTCTTTGTTTACTCTGCCCAAATCACCCTTAATGCTACAGAAGCACTAGCCAAGAGCAGCTGGAAGCAAAATAAAACTGCTCTCCATGCTCAGCAGTTCCTGTTGATTGTGTTAGGGAAGATGACATGGCTGCTAAATTTGCCTGGTAACCGGTTCGTTTTCCAACCCAACTCCTCCACCTCCAGCCTTCGCTTCATAGCTGCCGTGCATAGTGGCAATGAAATCTCAAAATATTATTGCACGAATAAAAGCATATGGCCAGCAGTGTTGCATGGGGTAGGGTGGCACTGGCCTTCTAACACTGGCAAGAGTGCTGCTTAGGTGGACAGATCTAGGATGGGGCAGTGATGGGATTGAGACTGTGTGGATCTGCTGGTGGGAGTACTGGGTTGGTCCTACCAGGGCACCTGCTCAACCCCATGTTACCTCTGCCCAATCTGCACATGCACCACTGCTGTATATAATACCAGAGAGTCATGCTATCCTTTCACTGTACTTATGTCTCATAACTGCCATCATAACTTCCCTGTGTTGCTACTCTCAGTGAGCATGATCCAGCCAGTGTGAAGTAATTTTAAGCTCTGTGCTTAACTCTCTCATTGAACTGATGGGATTCTAAAATGCTTTATTTTGATGGGATTGTGCCCTGGGCACATCTAACTTGGCCATAAGTATCACTAAAGGATTTAGAAGGTGCAATGTGGTCTGTGAGAGAGTTAGTGGTTCATCAACTGTGCATTTAGATGCTTTAAATAAAGCCCATGCTGTTCTGCCCTAAGTGCATAATATGTTTGTAGTAATAATCTGTGTGTGCCCCCGCTTTAAATAAGGAGGGGGAACAGAAATGTAATTGACTACCTACATTTCTCCCCAAGTAGTCTGCAGCTGCAAAGAAATCTCAGGTTCAAATAAACACATACAACAACAATAACAAACAACACTCCATAAATGTCCCTGGCAGGAATACATGAAAATATTCCAGATGTAAATGCATACACACCAAGCAAGCGATAATCCAACACTAAGTGTATTGCAGTGGCTGAGGGGATATATTACCCTTAGGGATTGCTCTGACGATCTATTTCCGCATTGGTTCTTATGCTAGGGTGAAATATATCACCAGAGTGATGGCATTTGGTGCAATACTTCATTGGAACAGCAGCTCTTAGTGTTGTACG
The DNA here is from genome assembly GCF_965113315.1 of Podarcis vaucheri. Classification (NCBI taxonomy): domain Eukaryota; kingdom Metazoa; phylum Chordata; class Lepidosauria; order Squamata; family Lacertidae; genus Podarcis; species Podarcis vaucheri. The sequence goes on along the minus strand of NC_138748.1, from coordinate 36,208,601 downwards.
GTACATCATCCAAATGACAGCCTTCCAGTGATGTGTAATACATAACCACCCTAATTTCATTTTGGCCTTAAATGCATGGTGCTCAGTGATATTAATAATAATGCAGTGCTTCTTGGTTTAATATAGTGAAGTCAACAGAGTACCTGCAGTTTCATCCTGCAGCTGTTTTGTGAATATAGCATCAGATGTGACTTGGACTCCCTTGGATCTAGGAAATAATTCACATGCTGTATTCAATATATGTACATGTTATCATCATCTCTTCCAGTGTGTGTGACAGAAGTTAGGTGACAAATAAAACCTTTAGGAAGGCCCTAAATCTCTGCAGTTTCACATCTCATTTTTATGTATCCCTTGTTATAAGAGTTTGCAACTTCTTCTTTACGATCAAGGTAGCATGCAATTTATGGCTGCCCAAAGGAATATTGCATGCCACTTTCCCCGCCATTGATTACAGCTGTCAGCCCATTCTACCTAGCAAGCTATGTCTTCTTTGAAGATGAGAAGAAAGGAAACACTTATTTACTGTATTTGAAGCTGTCTGCAGAATGATGACATCCCTGCCTTCCCCACCAAAGAATCTGGGAAACTACTAGGTAATGCACAGCTCAATGTTGTCTTCCAGACCCATTGTAGTGATTCATTCTTCTGGTGGTTCCTGAAAGGAAGAGATTGCAAAAGAGGAACCTTGGCTGCCAAGTGATCATCCTCAAAATTATAACCTAGCAGGAGGTACATTGGGGAAGGCTGGAGATATTGGACAACTAAATCATGGCAGAAAAATAGAAGTTGGGATCCTAGTTCTGAATAATCATTCAGAGCTATGAAAAATCACACAGAGAATAAGGCTGCCCCATCAGGACCAGCTCTACCATTAGATAGAGTGAGGCAGCTGCCCCTGATAGCCTCAGGCAGATGTTCTATCTCTGTGTGTGGCAGGGTAGTGGCAGAAACCTAAAGGGCATTCCTCCTGAGTCCAGGAGCCAATCCCTTCTGTTGGACGATAGAGCTGTGTGTGATGTACAGCCTACCCAGCACCTCCTAAACAAATCTGCTTTCCGAAGGATGCTAACTGTCACCAGTGTCAAAGTAAGTTGCAGCTTCCAGTTCAGTTGGTTTCTCTACGTGGATTTGAAGAGGCGCCATATTGTCCTTAGCCTCAGGCAGCTAAATGTCTTGAAAACAGGCCTGCTGCACATCTCCAGTTGAAATAAATCAGAGCTAAGTCATTTGCGAATGAGGCCACAGTCCTAGCTGTCCCTACTGAGGAGTGAGTACTTCTGAACACAGAGCAGTAGCCTTCTGAGGAAACATGGACCAAATTGTGCTCGAAGTCTGCCATTGTAATCAACAGGGCCTGAAGTATTTTAGATCTCATAAACTGGGCTGCTAATTAAATTGCATTTACTCTACCAGAAAGGAGATTTTCATGTGACACTTAAGCATTTCATTATCTTGTCATTCAGTATTATATTTGACTCCTTTTTGTAAGCATCACAGCAAACACACGCTGATGAGCATCCATCTAGTAATAACCAAGTAAGCAACTGAATGAATAAATAAACAGCATTGTTTAACTTGTGGAATAATGTGCATGGTTAGGCACTAGAGCTGAATATGCATCCTTACCTTTCTCTGGGTTCTTAAGCTTTTGCTCTGAAGGAAAGAGTAGATGGAACTCTCCTCTTTCTGTGGAAATTCTCAAAGCTTTAGTGATTCCTCCCCCTTCTCCGGCTGCCTAGTTACCTGTACATTTCTGTGGATGTGAGGAATCTTTTTCCCTGATTGGCAAGGCACCTTCCTTCCCTGTAAGTAGGGTTCATTTTCACTTCATTCTAAAAACTGTTCAATATGCATAGCCCCAGCATTTGTGTTTTACATGAATTTTTCTTTCCATCCTTCCTTCTTGCTGCTCCACATCCTTGGAGATCAGCACTCTTCTCCTTTTGAATACATTACTCATTCATGAATAATGACATGAAAGCTTGGCAGCGCTTTAGAAAAGGAGCCTTTTATTATACTGTTCCAGCAACCGTTAATATCTATAATACTCAGCAGTTTTCTAATTTTCTTTTGTGAAAGGACAAGCTGTAACTACATGACAAAATGGCATGGGGTCCAAAACTATTACCAGTTTCATTAATGTAGGTGAAATAGGAGGAAATGAACAATGGCTTTCATTCATGCCGGATGGCGGATGCTTCCGCTTTGTCCATAATCTGTTATCTGCTTTCAGCTGGATTTATAAACACTAATTAAACTAGAAAAGCCAATGATGACAGCCATATCATTTTCTACTCCTCTTCAAGTTTGGAACGTGGATAAAGGAAACAAAGCAAAATCAAAGTGAGGATTGTCTATGTTGAGGCCCCAAATTCAAATTAATTTATGGGCACAAAATAGCATTTGAATGTAACAAAGGAGCAGAGCTTTTGTGTTGCAAACTTTGCATTATGCTTGACCTTTACATTGCCAGGGTTCATAGCAAAGAGGCTTATATTCTCCCCACTGCAGGTCAGAAACTCTACATGTTCCTCTTCCTCAAAACTAATTTTAACAGGAATTTTACAATGTACTGTTGTTCTGGATTCATGCGCACAAGATGAGAAGCAAACTCCTATGTGCACCTGTAGCCAGGGTAATGGCGTGTCCTATGACCGCCTGGGGCAGGCACACATGTGCTGAGGTGTTTGCAGGAAGTCCCAGGGGTGGCACACTCATGCACTGGAGCCTGCCACTTCTGCCCCCGGGTCAGGCCTGACCCAAAAAGTGGAACTGCGGCTGGCTGCCAGCATTGGGCCACTATGTGAGGAAGTTGCTTCCAAGAGAATATGCATGTTTCAGTTGTTGTAGAAGGTGCTCAGAACCCCTTTCTCCATAATCTGCTGATCTAAACATTAAATAAACTGCACTGTTTTAAAATATCCATTATAGCCTTTATTTCATACTATATGGATACAAATCTCCTGAGATGGAAGGAGAGGATTCCAATTTTAACTATGGCTAGTGGTGCAGTTGATTTAAATGAGATAGCTTTAACCCATCACTTATTGCTACCTGAACCATGGAAAACAAGATAGATGGTGGGAGCAGAAAGCTGACACTTTGTGTCAGGCCTTTGAAGGTGTGTATAGACTGTGCAATCCCCTCTAATCCAATACAGGGCCTGATCTGGCACTTCAGAGAGATCCTGATCTGACCTGGAATGATCTGGGGCTGACGTGGATCAGATCTTGGCTCTGAACCAAATTAGGGACCATGCACAGCCTTTAACTAGGGTTTTAAACTCTATTCAAACATGAAGTCAGGAAGAGGGAGAGAGAGACACCTGCAGGCAGCCTCCATGCATCTCCTCCTGCCCTCCATTTGCTGTCTGATCCCAGTTAAATTTTTAATTTACATAAAATGTTTTATTTTTAAGTTTTAGGCACATAGCCGGTATTGTTCCACTGGGTGTGGTAGACAACCTTCTGCCTAAGCCTTGTGACTAGATCTCAGGTATTACGGTAGGTCTGTGACTCAACAGGCGAGCTGAAACTTTCGTATCTTATCAGCATTCGTCTATGAAAATGGGATTGCTTTGCAACACAGAGCTTCATGTAGTCAGTTGCCAGCATGCAGGAGAATGAGATAGACACTGTATCTATATTTTTTTAGCAGAGAAGCTACATTTTAGTAAACATGGTTAGAGCCTCACACTGGGATCAGTGTGAGAGAAAAAAATGTAATGCTGAAAGTAATTGCTTGTTTTTTGCAATATATAATTATCTTGTTTTTGTAACACTTAAAATCAAATTCTGCAAGTAAAGCTTAAAAAAACCTATTTCTTGTGTTAAATAAGATTTATTTCTACACAATGGCCAGACCAGAGGCATTCAAGCCTTGATTCTGTCCAAAATGTCCCACTTCAGCTCAGGATTCTTGCTTTTTCAAAAATTTCTGGGGCATGTATATTGACTGGGCTATTAGCAGTTGATGTCTGCTAATATTGGAAGCCATAGGTTTCCCTATGACTGGTTGATAACCCAGTGGAATGCTATATCAGGGCATTGTGCAAGCATCATAATGGTGGGTAGCTTGCAGGTACCTTGTCACAGTGGTGAAGTTTGCTGTCAACACTCATGGACACTGGCAAGCCCACCAAACAGAAGGGTGCATCGCTATCAGAGGGAGGCCACTGGAGACCATTTTTGTTGAGGGTCCCTTCACTCCTGATGTCAGTCTTGGACCAGGTCATGGAGAACAGGGAACTGGGCTTCATACATATGATGTTTTCTCTCTGTGTGTATTCACTTGAGTTATTTTATTTCATTTTAGTTTGTGTATCATTTTCCCCACAGGATTGAGTAGCACACATAGAATCATAGAATCATAGAATCATAGAATCATAGAGTTGGAAGAGACCACAAGGGCCATCGAGTCCAACCCCCTGCCAAGCAGGAAACACCATCAGAGCACTCCTGACATATGGTTGTCAAGCCTCTGCTTAAAGACCTCCAAAGTAGGAGACTCCACCACACTCCTTGGCAGCAAATTCCACTGTCGAACAGCTCTTACTGTCAGGAAGTTCTTCCTAATGTTTAGGTGGAATCTTCTTTCTTGTAGTTTGGATCCATTGCTCCGTGTCCGCTTCTCTGGAGCAGCAGAAAACAACCTTTCTCCCTCCTCTATGTGACATCCTTTTATATATTTGAACATGGCTATCATATCACCCCTTAACCTCCTCTTCTCCAGGCTAAACATGCCCAGCTCCCTTAGCCGTTCCTCATAAGGCATCGTTTCCAGGCCTTTGACCATTTTGGTTGCCCTCTTCTGGACACGTTCCAGTTTGTCAGTGTCCTTCTTGAATTGTGGTGCCCAGAACTGGACACAGTACTCCAGGTGTGGTCTGACCAGAGCAGAATACAGTGGCACTATTACTTCCCTTGATCTAGATGCTATACTCCTATTGATGCAGCCCAGAATTGCATTGGCTTTTTTAGCTGCCGCGTCACACTGTTGGCTCATGTCAAGTTTGTGGTCAACCAAGACTCCTAGATCCTTTTCACATGTACTGCTCTCAAGCCAGGTGTCACCCATCTTGTATTTGTGCCTCTCATTTTTTTTGCCCAAGTGCAATACTTTACATTTCTCCCTGTTAAAATTCATCTTGTTTGTTTTTGCCCAGTTCTCTAATCTGTCAAGGTCGTTTTGAAGTGTGATCCTGTCCTCTGGGGTGTTAGCCACCCCTCCCAGTTTGGTGTCATCTGCAAATTTGATCAGGATGCCCTTGAGTCCATCATCCAAGTCGTTGATAAAGATGTTGAATAAGACCGGGCCCAAGACAGAACCCTGTGGCACCCCACTAGTCACTCTTCTCCAGGATGAAGAGGAACCATTGATGAGCACCCTTTGGGTTCGGTCAGTCAGCCAGTTACAAATCCACTGAGTGGTAGCATAGTCAAGACCGCATTTTACCAGCTTCTTTACAAGAATATCATGGGGCACCTTGTCAAATGCTTTGCTGAAATCAAGGTAGGCTACATCCACTGCGTTCCCTTCATCTACCAGGCTTGTAATTCTGTCAAAAAACGAGATCAGGTTAGTCTGACATGACTTATTTTTCAGAAATCCATGCTGACTATTGGTGATCACAGCATTCCTTTCTAGGTGCTCACAGACTGTTTGCTTAATGATCTGCTCCAGAATCTTCCCTGCTATTGATGTCAGACTGACTGGGCGGTAATTATTTGGGTCCTCTCTTTTCCCCTTTTTGAAAATAGGAACAACATTTGCCCTCCTCCAGTCTGCCGGGACACCTCCAGTCTGCCGGGACAATTTGTGATGCATGTACAAGTAAACCTACAGATTAAAATTTAAATTCAAAATGTTACTCTTCATTGTTACTCTTCACACATTTTAGGCCCTGCCAGACATTGTTCATCAAAAAATGAAATGCAATTTAAAGAGAGTAGATTGAGCATAGCCGCAGGGGGGAGTCATACAAAGTCAAGTAGAAATATTTTCTGCAAGAGTTAATAGTGCAGTGATTCTATCATCTATCTGATATTGTCTGAGTAACCACATCAGTTGATGCATTGACTTGGTTTTCCTCTTAGTCTTTAAGCTCCTCTACAAAAGTAAGGCAATTTCAAAGCTTGCTGCAAGAATGTGTATGAAACAACTGTGTTTGCTCATAACGCTAAATTTTGTTAACATTATGAGAATGAGTCATGCCTTTCCTGGGCTCACACTCTTCCCCATCCCCATCATCGTCTTGTGTGGCCACAATAAGAAGATTGGCAGCTCTCCCTTTCGATCAACCCCCATCAATCATGCTGTCAAAATGGTACTTAAACTTAACTATGGTTTGTTGAGACCAGCCAGTTTCATAACCTTATGGTTTAAAGTCGTATTGTTTCAGACAAACCACAGATTTAGATTATGTGACAAACTGCGGCTAAACAGAAATGGAAGTGGATGCTTCCAGACCCCTCCTCACTAGTATTCCATAGGAGAAGGAGGGAGTGTGCAACCCCAAACAGGGGCCAATCATTGTCTTATTATGCTCTCTATGTCCGAACCAAACTAATACATTGGAATGTGAGTTATTACCTCCTCCCCATTATCCTATTCAAAATGTCATTATCAATGAAGAGTAACATTTTGAATTTAAATTTTAATCTGTAGGTTTACTTGTACATGCATCACAAATGAGGCATTCATTTTTCCTTGATGATCACCAAAAGTGCTTCAAGAACTTTTGTTTGCATTCATTGTGAGGAGTCCCATTAGTGGTCCTACTTTTTTTAAAAAAAGATATTTAGCTGGATCTTCAAAATATTTTGAAATGTAAGGACTTTGAAAATTGGGTGGGTGAGAAATCTCAATAAAACAGAGGTTCTTCACTTTTAAATAAATTCCATTAATGAAGGTGGTATTCAGAGTTTCCTGTCATAAATCAGATTTCTTGTTGTTTGGTTCACCCACATAAATATGCATACAACTAAGAGGTGACCTTGTACATTGCATTACCTTTTAGTGATATAATGAGTTGTTTTATGCTGCAAAAAGGGTTGGGGAAGCGATAAGGTCTGGGGGGAGAAAGCAATTTGAAATGAATATAGCTTTTTGGAAGAAACACCCAAAGGATATTTGGAGAAGGCACAGTCAGAGGACATTTTTGTACCCAGCAATAATGAAAGTGTTCTAACCTCCTTGGAAAATGATCAAAAGCCCCCAAATGTTCTTTCATATTTTCATTCATGAACGCTATTTCATTAGTACAAAAAATATGTTTTAGACTAATAGACAATAATAGCCTACTCTCCGTGCAACAAAAGGTTCCTACCTAATTAGCATTATTATTGAATCTGTAGAAATCCAAGCTTCTTTGGAAAGTTCAGCATAGCTTTATTGGTGTTCTCAATGACTTCTCATCCACACCACAATCAGGTCACACTTGCTTAATTTTAACAATACTATGGAGTAAAATGCCCCTGGTCTCAAATCATTCACTAGGCTTAATGAGCTCCCTAGCAAAGGTAGGTATTTACCTTCACAGCAGATATCTAGAATGGGATGTCAGCTGAACCTAAGAAGACATTTCCCTGGGAACCAGCCTTTCCCAGCATAATCCACCTTTTTCAACCAGTGCTATGGAAGCTAGGAAACAAGAAGAGAGACTGATCTAGCCCTCTTGCCCAAATAACTACGTAGACCCAAGAATCAAGGTATCTCCACATTAGCAGAGGGGCAGATCAGCCAAGGAAACACCCCAACTTTCTGTATTTCAAGGAATTTCTCCAAAGCCCACCTTTGAGGCAGTACCAGAAAGCATTCCTCAGCATGGTTCACTTAGCTTGCCCACATCAGGAACATGAGTGGCAATGTAGGTAAGAAAAACATAGAAACCCCTTTGTTGCTGGGTTTCAACCAAGCCGTGCAAAACACCTTATAGGAAGAAGGAAAAGCAAGCAGAGAAGTGTAGAAGGGTGGCAGAGGAGGTGAGGTGGCAACAAAATTGTGTCAGAGTCCTGAACTACTTTGAGGATCTTGTTTACATTGTGTCAGCAATCAAGGTGACTTTGATTTTTCCATACTCTGCTAAGCTGCTTTTTCTGAATACACCTGCGACTTTTTATTGGGGCAATTTCCAGCTAATTTGCATCAATCACATTGACAAACGTGCCTTACCATTTATGCAATGTGTTTCATTATATGTAGGGGTTTTCCTGAATTATTTGGTATTTTGATTTCAGTCCCTTGGAACATCATTCTACTATTTATGTTATATGAAATGCTGCATTATCCATTTCAGAATGCTTCTGTAAATCTGGGCGCTCATGACCAGGAGATTTTGACCAGGACTTGCAAACAGGGGTGTTTGCGAGGGCGTGGTGGTGGAGACTGAAAAGAGTGAGCTTGTGTCTTTTGAATTAAGGTTGGTTGTTTGTCTGAGCTGTTTGGAAATTTGATTGTGAGTTTGTGGGTGTGGGTGACTAAACATAAGGAAGAAATTTCTGGTGGTAAGACCTGTTCAGCAATGGAATGGATTCTATTGGAAGGTGATTGACTCTTCCTCATAGAATGGCCATATGTCATTTAGGTGATTGGACTAGATGATGCTCAGGACCCTGTCTAATTCTCAATTTCTATTATTCTATATAACAGTGGCATGGCTGAACACATCTCACTGTCTTTCACATGGTCAAAAACATGGCAATTTGGATTTTAAAAAATGATTATGTGTTTATACAGTGGTAGCTCAGTTTACGAACTTAATCCGTTCCAGAAGTCCCTTCTTAAACCGAAACCATTCTTAAACCGAGGCACGCTTTCCCTAATGAGCCCTTCTGCCACCGGTGCCCTTTCAACTTTCAGATTCTGTTCTTAGACCAAGGTAAAGTTCGTAAACTGGGACACTATTTCCAGTTTTGTGGAGTTCTTAAACCAAATCGTTTATAAACAGGACTGTTCTTAAACCGAGATACCACTATATATCACAATTGTTGCTGTTGTTTTTAAATGAAAGTATTTTAATTCATTCAAAAAGGACTTAATTCAGGAATGTCCTGATTGCTAGATAGTGCCTACCAGCTCCCACCCCTCCGAATATTTGTTTGGTGCAAAGAATGTGAGGAGATGAAGATTTTAAAAATTGACCTCGCAGAATTATACTGCTGACAGTTTTCAACCTATCCTGAACCATTCAGAGAGTTTGACCCTACAACATTTCAAAATTCTATTTTGCTTGAGCTACAGAGTTATAAACACAGGAATTGCTTCAGGCAAAATATTGTTATTTCAGAATGAGGGTGGATTCAGTTATTAGGCATGGTGAGGTTTAGAGGTGCACAGCTTGAATCCATCTTTAGGCACCTAAAATAATGGCATTCACATTTCAACAGTGTTTGTATAGTGTTCTTATTGGAAAACCAAATATATGGGATACCTTACCTATTCCTTCCCCTGGGCTGTTTTAAAGCCTTCGGCATTTTACTCTGTGAGTTTATTTCAATGCAGCTGTTAAATCTTCTGCAGCCGTGGGAAAGCTGGAAATGAAATGGCCCTGATTCAGATCTACATTTTTCACAGCCTTATGGCTAGGTTGTCAAGGTGAGTCACGTTCAGATATGAATATTGAATGTAATGAGCAAACAAGACACACAATAATGCATTTTCAGGAATTATATATAACAGGGATGGTGGAGACTGTTCCTACCACCCAATGTGAAATACAGCTTTCCATCTGAAAATAATACATACGTTTGTATCAACATACTCTGTCACACACACATACATCATGACCACCACTATATCATACACATGGTTAGTGATATCAGATACTTGATCCCTCCCGCACATTATATTCTAAGCAATGTACAGAATTTGGGGGGGGGGTTAATACCTTTTGTGTTGTTCCCCTTAGCTGTCATTCAGAAGGCTGTGATGTGCTTTGATTAACACTGGAGAAAATATTGCGTTTCCATCAGCATGGAAGCTCTCACACATGGTACTACAATCATGACTTGCTCCTGTCTTTTGTCTCTATCATTTGGTATTTTGAAGTGGGTAGCTCAGTTGGTTAGAGTGTGATGCTATTAATGCCAAGGTCACAGGTTCGATCCTCTTATGGGACAGCTGCAGATTCCTGCATTGCAGGGGGTTGGGCTAGATAATCCTCATGTTCCCTTCCAACACTACAATTCTATGATTCTATGAAGTGCATGACCCATATATATAGAAGTACCTGATTAGCTATTATAGTGAATACCTGTTGGTAGAACTCTCTTCCCTGAATTTGTCTCATCTATTCTTAGAGGATTGGGGTTTGACTGGGGATGGGCAAATCTGCCTGCTTTGTTTCCCCCTGGTTTTCTATGTTTTGAATGTTCAATTCTCCACATTTCTGCATGTTTGAGATCTTTTCTAACATCCTCATGAAAATCCATCAGCACCTTTGTGTGAATTTCTCCTGATACACAGAAGTTTGTCAAAGGCATATGTTTTTTTCATGAAAATTCCCCTAATACAATGCACTTTTTCATCCCATTTTCAATAATATATGCACTTTAATGTACACTTTACCTTGTATATGTATTTTTGTACACATTATTTGATTTGAAAACTGCTTTGGAAAATTTCCAACAGACTCTGTGTGGGTACAGAAGTCTCTGAAGTTTTTGTTATTCATGTAGCTTGAGCTGGGTAGATTGGAAGTGATGCAAGACAGACAGCACAATTTATTATTATTATTTTGCTAGTGATGCAGCTAAAAATCAGAACTGCAGAGTCTGAAGTCTAAACTTAGTTTGGAGCTTCCTAGCTAATGATGAGCTGAGTACAGTCATACCTCAGGTTAAATATGCTTCATGTTGAGCGCGTTCACGTTGTGCTCCGCGGCAACCCAGAAGTAACGGAACACATTACTTCAGGGTTTCGCCACTCGCGCATGCGCAGAGGCTCAAAATGACACCACGCGCATGTGCAGAAGCGGCAAAAAGCGACATGCGCATGCGCAGACGTTCCTTCACTATTTACGTTTGCTTCTGGATGCGAACGGGGCTCCAGAACGGATCCCGTTCATATCCAGAGGTACCACTGTATACACAAACAGGAGTTTGGGATCAGCTCAGCATTACTTCGGTTCTGGGTTTAACAGATGCTTCCTCTGATGCAACAGTTTTCCCTTACCCTTTCTTACTAAAATGTTTTTGAAAGCTATGGCAATACTGAGAAAGGCTTCTTCTGTAGTGTTTATTAAGCTCTGAAGAAGTATGATGGGAAATGTAGTTTCACAGGCCTCTTGGGTCATTCCTAAGATTATCTAACAGTGCTTTGAACCTCTAGAACATGCCTAGTACAAATCTGCAGTCTCCCTCACTGCGATTTGCATGTCCAAGCTTGCAACTCTAATTTGCTCTATCATAACCCCCCCCCCCCCCTTGGCAGCCTCCTCTCCGGTATTAGGCAACAACACTATTGTTTGTGGCTCTTCAGAATAGTGTTCAGACAGTAGAAGATGGTGTGGTGGCATCACTCACTGATCTCTAGCAGGTCATTTACTGATACTTACTGGGAGGTAGAAGGGGAGGGGAGAGGCAGTGGCAAAGTTGGCCTAGTGCAAACAAACTGGGAAGAGCACCTGATTGACTTTGCTGGTGTATTTGCACCACACCAACCTTGTTGCTGCCTTGTCCTGTCCCTTTACCTTCCAGTAAGCAGCAGTGATCCAACTAACCAGAGGTCAGATGAACGAGGGAAAGTTAATAAACAAGTATCTCTGACAGTACTTTCTAAATAGGTATACAGCTAAGGAAATAAAGACCGGACACTACTAATGTTTCCCAGAACAAAGTATTTCATCTTGTTTGGTTTCCTTTGCCCTGAAAAAATGGTGATAAAGACAGAATGCCTTTATGAGGCATCGAGTGACTTTGGGGGCACATTATTTCATATGTGTAGATGCTGAAAGATAAGCAGAAATATGCTTTAAGCAGCATTTCAGATTTCATAGTGTTATGGAGCATCTCTGAATATTTCTGACACAGAGGTTCCATTGTGTATAGGGATGAAACTGTGAGTAATAAATTCTAGATAAGGAGACAAGTTATTCTGTCCTGTCATCGTAGAGTTCTTGATATGTTGAAAATTTGTTGTTCTCATAACTCAAAGGAGCTGCGCTGTTTTTGTTGTTGTTTTGCTTTATGTCTTTGGAAGTCAGTGAAAGACAAGACCATAAATTCTCCAGAGCCAATATATTTAAATGATGTTGCCATCTCTGTGATACCTGAAATAAAAGGTGAGAAATAGTACATCAAAGCATATGTCATGTTTACTTTAATAAATATCAATGTGTGTTCTGCTTTAATTTATATACTGTTCATTAATTGAGGTGACATTTATAACACAAACAGTGTTATAAAACAGGTTGATGTTGCCTTGCCAATCACAGAAGTGAATAAGAGTGTCAACTAAGGGATTAAAATTCTAGAAGTGTTAGCTTCAGATATGTCATCTTGAAGAGAAACCCACCACCTGGTTTTTTGAACAAGGGAGATACTCTATCTTCTCGTTGGCTGCCTGGCATGCCCTGCATCTCCACAGCTACACAGCTGTCCCCTCCCCTTTTAAAAAAAGACCTTAAACTTGGTTAACTAATTCAGATGGCTTAAGGAATGCATGGATAGATTCACCCATGTTTTTAATGGGAGCTTGTGGTTCTAGGACCCGACCCCCGCATGGTGGAATAAAGACACGTGGACACAGAATATAAGATTAATGGGCAAGAAAAGGCCACAACTTTATTGATTACAGCAAGTGAGAAGGTATTGGCTTAGGCATTGGACCACAAAAGATTTGACTCCACCCACTCGAAGAGGGGTGAGTTCGCAGAGGGGTTAACCACCAGTAGGGGGAGCCTGTTGATGCTAATACAACTATAAGCTCTCCCCTGATGTCACCGAGGGTCATGCCATGGCCCTCCCACCACACAGGCATCAGACAGGATTCATGACCGCCGGATTCCTTTAATGGAATACCCAAATTTGAAGGGGTAGGCAATGGCCACACCTTGCCCTTCCACACACCAACAACACATTCCAATGCCTAACCGCCACCCGAGCCCAAGAGGCTCGCTGCCAATACCCTCACAGCTGTATCCAATCCCTAATACTGCTGACGATGTTACCTAGCCAAACGTTGTTTCCCCGATCTGAAAGATGAACCACGCCATCCCGGAACAAGGCCTGCTCGTCTATCTGGATACCATCATGAGAGATAACTAGGCTATTCATAAAACGCACTTTGCGGGCGATCACACGATTCAAGAGTTTCCTGAATTTGTCAATGGCCATAATGTTATGCGCACCACGCCAAACCATTCTCTTTAGGAGTGAGGACCAGAACAAAGTTGTTCCGGGACATAAAGCAGCAAGCTCATCCAAGTCCTTTTTCATGTTCCACAAGTCCACACTCTTTCTGTTGATGAGGTCATTCTCCCCCAGCTGAATGATAAGGATGGCAGGGGGATCGGGGGCGTGGCGTGCCAGCCATGTGGATGGGGCAGGGGGCGTAACCCCCCTTGCGTGTGATGCGGGAATCGTCTCCCGCCCACAACACCTTCCCTCCGGAAGGAGGAGAGGCCTTATTGGCAAGATGTGGACATATTACACACATCAGACTCACCACATGAAAATACCCCATCTCATTTGAGGATTTTTGAGATCTCCAGCCTGAAGATCTGTAAACTACTTGGGACTGAAATTTTGCTTGGTGTCTAGATATACTGAGGAAACTAGCCAAGGGCTTAGGTAGGGTCTGGAAAGTATGTTCCTGAAGGTAGCCAATGTACTATAACCATTAAAGAGGTGAACCTAAGACCTAGGAGACCAAGGGTCAAATCCCCACTCAGCTATGAAGCTCACTATGTGACTCTGAGCTAACAGTCAGTCTAATGTGCATAACAGGATAAAATAGAAAGGGAGGGAACCATGCATATTACCTGAAACTTCTTGGAAGAAAAGTGAGATAGAAATGTAACAGAGGAAAGATGTAATACAAATGTAATAATAATCATTATCAAGTTAATGTGACAAAATTCCCTGATTTTCCAGAATTACATAAATAGCATAAATGATGTGTTCCCATTTACATTACTTACATATAATACTCCTGTTTTAAAGTATATTATTTTGATGCTTGGAAATTGTTCCCTGGTGTGTGTGTGGGGGGGGGATAGCACATGTGTTTGGATCCAGACCCTGAGCTGCTGTGCTTGCTTCTAATTGCCTACCATATTTACATTTTGAGCCCATTGTGATGCCTGTACATAACAGTACCATAAACAACAATATGGATGCATCAGGGGCAAGCCATAGATGCAGCTCATATATGATAATGGGAAGAGGAGCTGAAAGCATTGACAGCAGGTTTCAACATCTGGAACTGCCTGATTTACACTACAGAAGATGTACTTATTTTCAAGCCCCGTTTCTGCTTTTACAGGCCTTAATCGGAAGCTGTGTGCTCACAGTTCTGGGCAGAGTAAAATGACTTCCTACAGCAGAATGTTTCTGGAAGTGAATTAGCTCACAACGATTTCAGTGAAGACAGTTTGTTTGTTCGTTCCACTGTAGGCAGGCACCCCAGTATCAACCCAGCACCAGTCCTCTTTGGGATAATTCCATTCAGCTTGGGGGAGATATTTTATCCTAGCTAGGCATCCAATATATGGCTTATCGTGACTTCCAATTTGTTTTTCTCTGACCATAGCCCCCGCCCACTGCCCAAATGGAAATCCTGCAAAGAATTCTATTCAGTTGGATAGACTTCAGTTCATTTTCTTCTGTGTGGAGTTTAATGCTCTTAGTACTGAGGATGCCTGCTAAGGCTGTAGGCTATTGTAACCAGCTGGTTCATTATGGCATCTTTCTACAGCACTGTTCATTGATTTCTTTGTTCACCACAACCTCGGTTTGTCTGTTTCTTCCCTCAGTAGATCAAGGCTCCAATATTTAGCCTCTAGAGCTAAACTTTATGTCAAGCAAATTAATCCCTTGGTAGATGAATTGTAAGTCAACAGGATAGTGGAATGGCGTCTGTTGATGAGGCAGCTTACAAGCTCTGAAAGGAAGTGTTCTTCAGACTTTTGGTGCAAATATAGAGAAAGAAAAAGAAGACTTTAGTACAAGTATAGAGAAAGAGCTACAGTTCCCCCCACTTTTATTAAATATTGTCCATGCAGCAGATGTTAAGACAATGTGAATCTGTTTTAATGATTGTTTCAGTGAATATGGAAAAGGATTCACAACCTGCCCTCTTCCAAGATTTCCATGGATATTGTATGCTGAAATAAATTTGTTGAATGTGTATGAATGCCAACACCTATCGATGCTGCAAAATGTAGTGACGATAGCAATGACTTTGGATCAATCCAACTGCATGGAAATAGTCCAGTTAGTTCTTATTGAGCAAACCCTGGTACATATAGCCAGATTGCTTTTCACTTTCTCCTGTGTATAGCTTGGTTCACAGTGCCAAGAGAGCTTAGTTTCCAGTAACTCTTAAATAAGAATTATCTAACTATTTGTTAATGTATTATTATAATTTTAATCATAAGGGCCTCTTTGAGATGCTGTTCTGGCTTAACAGTAAAACTTTGGTGACTGAGTGAACTGGTTGTTTTTTTCATGCTAGAACAATTTAATAGTATGCACGCTCAAATGATCATTAAAACAGCATTGATTTCTACAAAACCCTTGGCAAAAAAACAAAACAAAGGCTAAAACTTATTAGGTGGTTAAACTTCCATGAATTATTTGACCAGCTCTAATTAAAACCTTTCAGGAAGTTAAACCTTAGACATTTAATTTTACACACCTGAAATAAAGCATACAGTAGCTAAATGTATAATTCATATCAGTTTATCTAACCAATTTAAATCTCTTTCTATTTCTGATGTCTCCGCTCTTCTAAATGATTGTGCAGGGAACAGGAATCGAATATTTTCTTGATCATCTGAAAAGGGTTATGTGGGAGTATCAGTAATAACAATTCACCAAGCATAGATGAATATCAGTTCACTGCAGTATTCCAGGACCTCCACAATTTTTTCATGCATATGGCTGACATATTTTGCTTCAGTGAGTGTGAGAAATTTTGTTGAAGATGTGGGTTAGGGTGAAAGAGATCAGAGACCCAGAAGGAAAATCAAGCACTATTAATTAGTAGTTTTATAGTTTTATAATTTTATAGGGCACCGACAGGGGTTGGTATGTCACTGCCTCAACCAAGATCTAGTACTTGGGCAAGTCATCCAGTACCAGATAGCATGGTGGGTCTGTGCTGCTCACCTGACCTCCCTCTAGCTCAGTCACTGCTGTGTATCAGGATGGAGAGGGCAAGAGTTGATGGTGGCACAGTACAAACACACTGTAGGACAGATTGCACTGAAGATGGTTGCATGTTCATTTTGGGTGGTAGCAGCTCCTAGGGTTGACTGTCCATTCTCACAGTACCATAAGCTATCTGTATGTGTTGTTTGAATGCTCAGATGTTGGAGTTTAGTAGAAAACTCCAGTTCTGCTGGCCTTGTGCCAGGCATGGCAGCATATCTGTATGCAATTCGTTGGCACTGTCCCTGCACATTTATCATCATTTTGTGTTTAGTGGAACTGCTATATCCTTACCATTTATTTACTAGCATAGCAAATTCTTGCATTGGAGACTCTTTGGCAATATTTTTATTTTTATTTAATTGCCGCCTATTGTGGAAATGCTATGGCTTTTTAATGAAGAAAATTGCATCTTTTTATAATTAGCTGACTATGATGTTCTATTAGCTATTTAAAATAACTTTATACTTCAATGGCTATAATTATATCAGCATCTACAGATGTAAGATCATCGCTCTTTTTGCTCTGTTTTCAATTATTTCACAGGGAGTTTCAATAACATAGTTCATAAAGGTTTTGAACAAAATCATTTTCTATTTGTGTTGGTTCTTTTACATGCCCTCTAATGTATTATTTACATGTTTCATTTATGGAACATTTATGAATACAAATATAGTCTGAAACTTTGAATTAATTATAGTAGATTTGCTCTGGCTTTGCATGCCCCTTTCATTGTAGGTGCAATGAAAATAAACAATGTAAATGATTTACTTTATTTAAAACAGAATAGAGAAAACACAGGTTTGTGTACTGAGAGAAAGGTTTTGTGCTCTTGACAAAAGTGATTTATTTGATTTTATGGAGGGATCTGAATCATTACATGCTGTCAGGTCAATATGTTGAATTGTCCTAGTGACATCTATCAAACAGTGATGGCACTGGATGTAATTCCTAAATGATTTTGAATGGAGCTATGATTGTTGTTGTATTTTAATTGTTGAGTAGAATTCTTTATTACAAAAATGGGATCCATTTTTTGAATAACAGTATGGTCATCCTTGATATTTTGACAAAATGACAAGTCAGTGTTTGGGGCTTGGACTTCGTAGTTGCTTTTGTTGTTGTTTAAGGCCAGAATGTTCAGACAAGATATATGAATTCCACTGTACATAGTAATGGGATTTTTATCTCAAACACAGAATTGAAATGGAGGGCTTTCAGCACCATTATTTTGCATAAAATGTGCATGTAATCTTATTCATTCTGGCCATCCTACTGTGCCTTGACTGAAATAAACATTTTATGCCATGGTAAATGGGCTGTGTTTGAGGAAATATTATAAAAATGGAAATTGTTTTTTAATGAAATTTTGGCCCACATATGTACACAGAGTGATTCTGTTGAATATTTTTAAATTCGTATTTTGAATATTTATTTTCAAGGATACACTTTGAATGATAGTTTTAAAGTATGAAATTTGGTTGTAAGTTTCCTTTATGAATTTGAGTCGATACCAAACTATAAGAATCAAGCTACTTCATGCAAGTGTCAAACAATAATAATCCAGTAACACAAAGAGAAGCAACTCTTTCCAATGTAGGTACCCTATAGGACTAAGCAGTGCTTTTTTCTGGGGGTACGCAGACCCCTAAACATTTTGTGAATCTTTGAATTTTGGTCCATTTACTGTATTTATTTTCCCCGATTTGAACTATAAAATGGTAATTCTCTTAAGTCAAAATGAGAGGGGGGGAGCACTGGGATGGAGGGAGATGAGATTTTATTCAGCATATGCAATCTCATGATCCTTCCTTTTCTCACGTTACCTAATAGTTAAACAGTATCTTCAGCTGATCTCATTCTTCTGAAGTATTTTTAAAAAACCTTCCTGTTGATCTAAATATTTTTAACATACTTTCTCTCCCCTTCTCTCTCACTGCCCACATTTTCATCAAGTTGTCTTCCCTGCCTTTTCTTTGGTCAGAGTTTCTGCTTATGAGGTTTGTGCTTATGGTTATGGGGCAATTAGACGTAGAATAATCTATTAGTTTTTTTGCCATTGATTGAGAGTAGAGAGGAGTGTTCCAATTATCTGCAGTGTTACTGTCTCCCAGAATGAAATTAGTATGAAATGTTTAGTGATCCAAGTTTAGTGAATTAAACTGGGAGACATTTATTGATTTCAGCATACTTTGGATGCTGGTTACAGTCCTACAAGACAGCAAGGCAATCTGTTGTTATCATAAAAATCTGATCCCAAGTTAATATTTTCCTCCGCTGTTTCCAGCCAGTTATATTTTTTTTAAAAAAAGTGAGCTCGGTATTACCAAACATAAGCTTTGATAGTGTGGGTGTGCAAAGCTCCAATGGATTTTAATATAGCTGGTTGGCACCCATAGTTAATTTGTCAGCAGCTTGCCTCTATTGAACTACCTGTAACACACACATGAGCAGAACAGTCAGCCTTGTATTGTTTAAAAGCTTAATGAGAATAATGAGAAAATGCAATTCTAAAGAACAAACATTCTACCAGTCTGCTGAATTATAATAGTACAGTGGTACCTCTGGTTATTAACTTAATTTGTTCTGGAGGTCTGCTCTTAACCTGAAACCATTCCTAACCTGAGGTACCACTTTAGCTAATGGGATCTCCTGCCGCACAATTTATGTTCTCATCCTGGGGCCAAGTTATTAACCCGAGGTACTACTTCCGGGCTAGCGGAGTCTGTAACCCGAAGTGTTTGTAACCCAAGGTGTTTGTGACCTGAGGTACCACTGTAGTAGGAGAAAAGGATGCAATTCAGTATCTTGTTGGGGAGAGAAGAACCAGATACAGTAACATTTACTTGGGAGCAACTTTCTTTGATTTACATAGAGCCAACTTCCAAATAAAACTAAGTAGCTCATGGAAATAGATACCTTTTAAGAGGCAAAGCTATCAATCTCCTTTGGATGCTACCAGAAAAAAATAGGCTCACACTCCAATAATTTTGTTGTTGTCGTCATCATCATCATCATCATCATCACCATCATCATCAGAATTTGTATACAGTGTTACCTCGGGTTAAGAACTTAATTCATTCTGGAGGTCCGTTCTTAACCTGAAACTGTTCTTAACCTGAGGTACCACTTTAGCTAATGGGGCCTCCCGCTGCCACCATGTGATTTCTGTTCTCATACTGGGGCAAAGTTTTTAACCCGAGGTACTATTTCTGGGTTAGTGGAGTCTGTAACCTGAAGCGTCTGTAACCCGAGGTACCACTGTACTTCCCTATACCACAACATAAAGTACAATGTAAAAAGTACCAAACTCATAATAAAAATAATTAAAACAGATACAAAATCCAAATTAACGTATAACATTAAAAAATAATGGAAAGCAACCCCACCGCCCAATAAAATATCCATCCAGGTTAAAACCCCATCTTTGTTAAAACCATAATTTCAGCACAAGGGGGCTGACCCACACCCCCGTTTCACCCCCAAAGTGCTGCCTCAAAGGAACAACACCATTTAGTGTTTCCCACATCACATGGCCCTGGCCTTCCTCAATCATGGGGGCAAGCTGGCGCGCTTGGAGGAAGTGGACATCAGAAGGGAAATGAATTACATGTGAATATATCAGTAGCTTTGTATTAATGGAACAGTCAATGCAAAAACTGCATTGTAATATTTTATTTATCTGTCGTTGCTTAAGTTTTTGTATACTGCTTAGAGATATTTTTAATATATCAAGTGGTATAAACATTAAATAATCAAATCAAATCAAAAATCAAATGTGTGGCTTTACCTGCTCTGTATCTCATAACACATGTCAGTTTTGAGCTGGCAGACAATATACCCAGCATAAACACATCTACAGTGTTATGATTCTGCTATGATTCTACATTGCCAGTAATTTCCCAGTTTGGGGGTCATTAGTTTCGGTAATATAGTGGGACAGCTTCCATCAAGTCAGACTAATGATTATAAAAAAGATCCTAAGCGCCTGCGGAGAACAAGGAAAACAGCTCTGTACCATTGCCAGAAGAAATAATACCTGCACAGTCAGAAGTTCAATTTAAATGTGAGCATAAAATGACAGTAATAAATGGCAAAAATATTTTCCCCAAATGTATATACCAAATAAAATATGGCATATTAAGTTTATAGGAATATTTTTTTTCCAACAATGTAAAACTACATACAAACACATGACTCATTCTGTTCTGTCTTTATAAAATGTCTGAACCTGATTTTCAGAAACACTTTGCACTGTCCCCCATTACTCTCAGGCAGTATTGAAGATGCTTTCCACCTCCTCGTAGAACCTGGTGCTGCATCAATGGCAAGAAAAATGGGTGGATAACCAATTTGGAAGAAATACTTCAAGGTGCAAACCCAATTAACCTGCCTGTGGCATTCTTCATATTCATTCTTAAATTCTTCCTGAAAAGCTTGTTATTCATTGAAAATGTGGCACTGACCTGACAATACTCAGGTGAGCTAAGGCTCTGTGGATCATAATAAGTCTTAACTTCTCATTAACATTTTTGATTTAGTGTTTTTCCTCTTTACTTAATGCAGAAAAGAAAAACAGGAGCGAGGATAATATCCTCCCCCCTCCTCATGCACAAAGAAAAATTCATTTTATGTTCTTCATTAGCCTGGACATGAATGCTGTTTTAATTTGTTGTTACACCAAAGTTTTACACTTCATTACATGTCTGTGCCAATAGTTATGGGCTGCATTGATTTTCTGTCTTTTTAAGTATTCAGGAGCATTTCAGGGGTTGTCTACCACTGAATTGTTTTTCATTCATGGCTATGACATTGTTAATCTTGGGAAAATGAGGTGGAAATCATTTTAAATTTCTCTTTCCATTCTGCTATCTTTGTCACCACTTAAGAAGTAATTAAGTAAGTCAATGGAAGGTTTTTCTCCCCACTCTACACACCTCACCACATACACACACTAACACACAACAAACAAGCTTTAGAATGTTACTTGTTCATTTTTTATTTTCTAGTTTTGAACTAAAAAGGTGGTGTTAAAAGTTTTGCATAATTCCTCCCCACACAAAACATGCTGTCCCTTCCTAGCAATTTATTCATCCTTTAATTAGCTGGCACCACACAGTGAAGAGCCCTTTCAACATGGGGGAAAAATGCACAACGTAATGGCTGTAGAAATTTCATTTCTGTCTTCCGCTTGCAAGGGTAGCCTTAGGCAAGCCACTCTGTCCCAGACTCAAGCCACATCCAAACCATACATTTAAAGCACTATTATATTTAAGATACATGGGTTCCCCCTAAGAATCCTGGGAACTATAGTTTGTTAAAGGTCCTGCTATTAGTTTTTTAAAAAGATAAAGGACCCCTGACAGTTAAGTCCAGTCGCAGACGACTCTGGGGTTGCGGGGCTCATCTCGCTTTACAGGCCGAGGGAGCCAGTGTTCGTCCACAGTTTTTCTGGGTCATGTGGCCAGCATGACTAAACCGCTTCTGGTTCAACAGAGCACCGAAACCAGAGCAGCACATGGAAACATCACTTACCTTCCCACCAGAGTGGTACCTATTTATCTACGTGCACTTTGACGTGCTTTCGAACTGCTAGGTTGGCAGGAGCTGGGACCGAGCAACGGGAGCTTACCTCGTGGGGATTCGAACTGCCGACCTTCTGATTGGCAAGCCCAAGAGGCTCAGTGGTTTATTCTCCCCAGGGAGCTGCAACTCCTATAGTGGTTTAACAATCACTCCGTCTCTTTGTCTCTATTATTAGGGGAGGATGGGTAATAATACTGACAGGGTCACTGTAAGGCTCGCACCTAGATAACAGATGTGAAACACTTGGAACACCTGAAAACACTATACCAATGTTAAGCACTATTGTTGCACTCTTAGATTGACAATATTCAACAGTCAACACGTCTGTAATTGGGAGTAGAGCAAACCTCATTAAAATATTGTGCTAAAATAATTGGAGTGGCAGGGAGGGAGAACTTACGGCAGTCTTTGTGCGTGTGTGAAGGAAAGAATTCTAAGAAGTTAAATGGAAGAATACACAATTACTTCAGCTTTTTAATGCAGTCATTCTTTTATTTCTGAGGCTAATTTTAGTTAATATCTCAGGATAAAACTAAGAGAAGTTGTCTAGTATTTACTAATTATCCTAATCAAGGAGTCTCCTGTCTGAAAGAAGTTGGATCGAGGGGGAATATTCTTTTGTGGATATTCTTTGGAACATAAAAAGAATTCTGTAAAATCTCCATGAATCACAACTATGTCTCTATTTCTGACAAGTGCTTTTTCCAGATCTGGTGTTGGTAAGAGGAAAACAAAGGCACCTTGGAAGTGAAATGGATTGAATGGCATATTGCAATTTATCACTGTGCAAAATTTGAAGTCTCACCCACCCCACCTCAATTTCAAATTATTTCTTACAGATTAGTGCTGTGTTAAAAGTGTTGTGAAGTTCTGTTTTCACCTTGCCATTTGGTGCATATGAAATCACTTGAGAAAGCCATCTTCCATGCTTTAGAAGAGTATTTCTTTCCTTTCCTTTTATATTTTTTAAAAATAAGCTTCCCACCTCCATCATTTCCCCAATCTGAAATGCTACTGCTTGTGGAAGAAGCAGAAATGGGTTGCCTTGCTAAGAAGACATCTGACAGCTTTCAGAAGACATCTGAAGGCAGCCCTGTTTCAGGAAGCTTTTAATGTTTGATGTATTATAGTATTTTAATATTCTTTTGGAAGCTGCCCAGAGTGGCTGGGGAAGCCCAGCCAGATGGACGGGGTATAAATAATAAATTTTATTATTATTATTATTATTATTATTATTATTATTATTATTATTATAACTGATATGCAGGGATATGCATCTCAATATGCAACCCACTGAACTTCATGCAGTGCAGAACAATGACATACCATATTTTTCTGTGTATAAGACAAGGTTATTTTATTTTAAAAATAATACTAAAATTGGTGGTCGCCTTATACATGGACAGTGGAGAGGTGGGACGGGTGTTTGGTGGCTGCCAGTAGCAGGAGATTGTCAGTGGTGTTTTTGCGGGTGATTGGTAGGTGCGGCAAGGTCCGCTGGCTACTGGCTGCCACGGCAATTAGGTGGGTGACTGGTGCTTGCTTTTGGCAAGCAGGCATACAATTGGTGGCTTTGTCGATGTGCATGCGATTGGCTGTGGCGGTCCTCCTGGCAAGCGATTTTCGGCACCCCCCCCCCAAAAAAAAGGCTCAAGAAGTCTGGGCAATTCCCCCCAAAAAAAACTCAGCGGAAAAATGCGGTATGTGCCTTTGATTGCTTATCAAATATGTATCTGATGTTTTTCTCCTGTATAGAATTCATTTTGGTGGGATGTTCATTCAAATGTGTTAGGGTGCCCTGGTTGCCTTGGCAATGGGAACACATTCTCATTTCTCCTACACTTGTTCCTTATAGACCTTTTCATGTAGAACAGGGAACTATCTGGCCATTGTCTCTCCCCAGGTCACGATCCCTCTCCAAACACATCCCTCCCTTGCCCTGTTTTTCACCTTCCTTGGGTGATTTTGCCTGGTTTAGAATGTGTCAAACTCTGACAATGTATGGATGAAGAATAGAGCGGTGTGTGGAAGTATGTGTCGAAACTAGCCTACTGTACAAAGGCATCATTTAAATATGTTGCTCCATCCAATTTTGGCTGCGGCACAGCACAGCATGGATATGTGGCCCCTAAAAGGTTGTCCAAGAGGGAATGCGGCCCTCAGGCTGAAGACAATTTCCCAACCCTGATGTAGAGTGTTCATCAGATAGGCTACATAAGACTACAGACAGATCAACACATCCAAAGCACATGCAAAACACATGACTTTCCCTAAAGAATCCTGGGAACTGCAGTTTCCCCCTTACAGATCTACAATTCTCAACACTCTGAACAAACTACAGTCTGGGGGTGGGCAACAGAATCACATCTTTTAAATGTGCATTGAATGGGCTTCAAATGCATGATGTCTTCCCGTACATCTCTTCTAGTAAAGGCCTTTGAAAGATTATTATTTTTGCCATTAATAGCCTTATAAATTAGTGAAAGGGTATTCAACCTTTAGAATGTGTTGAGCTTCTCATTAGGCAGATTAATTTAAAAGCTAGATGGGGCCAACTATATATAGAAGCAGATAAATTACAGATATAAATGTAAAACGTAAACTGGTTTGTGACATGATGTCAAGGCTACGCCATGTTTCCTATTCCTGAAAAGAGAAACATTTTATTCCGCCATATCCTGAAATGTGAAAATGGATAATACATTTAAGGCCATACGGAAATAGAGCATAAAAGTTGTGAAACACAATTCTACAAAAATGGAACATTATAATGCCCTTCTACTTAACCTCCACACATAACCAGAAGAACATGTGCTAGGACAGAATTATGATGGTTCCCCATGCCATTCTATGCATTCAGGAGTCCACTATGAAAGAAATAAGTGGGGAACTACACACTGTGTTATCCCAGGTACCTTGTGACATCAGAACATGTCAACCATGACATTCATAGAGACAGAGCAAGCAAAGAAACAAAAGTAGAGGAGGAGAAAACAAATAATGATGCCTGGACTTAGATTAGATTTTAAATGTATGTACCCCATTTCCAGTCACACTCACAATACACAAAAACAACAGGAACAACGCATTCAGAAAGCATAAAGTGAGGGTCTGGCGGCTGCTGTCTCCAGCCTTTGAACTGTGTCAAATCTGGCTTCATTAGATGTAAACACAGGAGGGAAGAAAGTGGTGTTACAGCAGGTGCTTTAGCCTCCCCCATCAGCATGTGGACTGGGAGAGGGAGAACTGTTCCTCTATGAGGGTAGAAAAAGTAAGCTTCGTGGGGATGGCACAGAGACATCAAGGATATTTCTTGAGACTTAGGGCTGTATCCAGTGTTGATCATACGTAGGCTCATTGAAATTAATTAACATTACTAATTTAGGATCATCAGTTTCAATATATCTATTCTGAATATGACTAATGCCAGATTACAACTCTTAGTAAATTTAACTTGGGCATAGTAGGTAAGGGGAATTCAGAAGAAAGAACATGTACACCAAACAAAAAGAGAACACTTTGATAAGTTGAGTTCCAGACTTCTACACTCTACAGTTGTCCAGGTGGCTGAACAATCAACCTATTTTTTCAGGAAACTGTGGGAATTGTAGCTGCATGACAGGAATATGGGAGTCTCCTAATAACTCTCAGTCCATACATTTCCCATGATTCTTTGGGAGAAGATATGGTTGTTTATAGTGGTAAGATACTGCTTTAAAAGTATAGGGCAGGTGGGGCATTCCTGAGTTACGAAATATGAATGACAGATGACTACAAATAGCATAATGTTTACTTCTTCTTGTTGTTGTTGTTTAGTCGACACGGATACCTGCATTTAGCGTGATACAAGAGAAGCCAGGCAATGGCATTCTGCAAAAAAGCAGAATGGTCAGGAGAATAGTTTGAAAAGATTCACATATTGTTGACTAATTGTTTCATGGGTGTGGGCAGACATAAATGAATCCTAAAGCAAAAAACAAAACAAAACACAGCCCTTCGTTGCTAGTATAGTTTGGAAGATACATGAATTGATACATTAGTCTACCCATTCATTCATGACATCAAAAATATATTAGTTTGATGAACATATTATTGTGTTAAAGTTTCACCGATTCCAAAGGGATTCTCCTGTAACTCTTCAAAACTTGTGAGATGGGGGAGGATGGCATTGGGAGGCTGCAGGATTCCGTTCTTGCAGACTTTGAAGTAGGGAGGAAATGGAATGTTATCTGTGGGTTTTCATGGGTAGCCACTTGTGTAACAAGGATATTTAGCTGGACACACACTGCTACTTTTGCAAAAACAGATGATTTGGAACTATTTAAGTATAACTCTAAAAGCTGATGGCATAATAATGCAGACTGTTTCTGCCTGCTAGACAATTTTTCACAACAATCTTTTCCTCCCTAAATGAAGCAGCTTTGCTTTGATTGCATTCATGTTTAGACGAGACGCAAGGTATCCCTAGGAGTCTTATGGCAGTACTGATACCCAAAGTGACTGTGAAGAAAAATAGTTAAAGAATCCATCACAGTGTTCTTGTGATGAAGTGTAGACAATTATGCATTCAGACTTCATGTTCTGGCCCATTTATTATCCTTTTCTTATGTAGTTCGTTACAACAGGCTGGTTTTCATGGACCAAAAAAAATATAATTTTTTTTCTTTGAGATGCATTTCGTATAGCATTTTTCTTCTAAATCATTACCACTGAAAACAGTGAGATTTCAAATGATCCCCAGATCAAATGCTTTTAAAGCAAGTCTTTATTCCTTAATTTTTTTAATAAGTTGCATATGGTTGGGGTTTTTTACCCTTAACAAGCGTGTAGGGAGGGAATGTTTAAAAAAGGAATTATATGTGAAGATATATTCTTCTCTATTTCTATGAGAAGTTTCACACAGCTATGAGAATGAACACCAAGTGTGTGCAATTCTCCACCCTATTTGCTGGCAGAGAAATGGGGGGGGGGACACACCAGTTCACCAAATTCCTCTGGGGGAAGGAGACATGATGTACCTGCATATGGTTCATATTTTGTGCAAGAGATTCCATTGCATACTAGGAAATTTGCGCAACTGAAGTGGATTGAAGCATTCGGTTTTCCTAGTACACCACACCTGCTTGAAAAAGAAGAAGCTGACTCTCATGATTTGGAAATGCGTTAAAAGTTGTGGGATGAACAAGTGACTATAATAGGAAGATGTCACCCTGCAAGCAAATCAGGATGAATGCTCATTGTTATAAAAATGCCTCATAAACAA
Organism: Podarcis vaucheri; assembly: GCF_965113315.1. Classification (NCBI taxonomy): domain Eukaryota; kingdom Metazoa; phylum Chordata; class Lepidosauria; order Squamata; family Lacertidae; genus Podarcis; species Podarcis vaucheri. Next base: position 36,181,376 of record NC_138748.1, on the reverse strand, counting down.
ATCAGAACAAATGCTTATTAATGGGCAACCTCTATAGTGGAATTGCCACGCAAGCGTTTTCTTTTTAAATGAACGTATAGCCCCACAAGTAGGCCACGTAGCATTCCTAAAGCAAATATCACTTTTTTCTCCCTCACCCTCGCCCCAAATACAAGCCAATTGTACCATCATTAGTAGTTCATTTCACTTTCTCTTACGGTGAACTCTTTGGCCTGAGTTTAGTTTTCCCCATAAGCCACGCCTAGGGTTTTTCAAAATGCTCCCCCACACAGTCCATTTGTATGTGCTGTATTTCTGAATGCCATTTCATAATCACACAAACCACTTCAAGTCGACATAAGTGGTAATTTCTAGCAGATCTTATGTTCTGCTCAGGGTTCTCAAGACGCTGTTGTAGACCACTTGCTAGTAAGTGAAGCACTTTCTAAAGTTGTTGTATTATTTTGCTGAGAGAACACCACATGAAATGTATATATAATATTTATGTTTCACAGCTGGAGTGCAAATTGTACATATTGAGTGTTCTCACCATTGAAATCTAATCACACAGGCCGCTGTTAATAGGCTTACAGTTAAGGGGCGATCAAAACATAATTTATCTTCCTTCAAATGTCTCCTCAAAACCTATATTCCCTACATACAAGAAGGACTCATGCAACACCTTTAAAGTCTAATACATTCACAGTGGTATAACTTTCATGAACTACAGTGTGCTTTATCAGGTGTCTGAAGTGACTCCTGAGTTGCAGGTATAGAGATACATGGTGGGCAGGGGATGGGTGGAAGTTAATGAAAAGGAGACCTGCACACTATCTTATGGTCATTACAAATCCTCCAGGGTAAGCAGGAAAGAGGAGGCAAACAAGACAGAATAAAATGTAACCCTTTGTCAATTTGGTTCATTGCATCCTAAGAGCAGATGGGCAGGCTCCAAGTATTTCAAAGTGTACTGATAGACAATGGACTTAAAAATCTGGCTTAAGTTCTGCCGGTGCCCCTGCTAGCATCTAGATAGAGCATATGTCAAGACACTTGCATCTGGGTGCTGTACCCCTTTTCTAGGCCAGATGGAATAGGTGGGCCAGGAAAAGATGACATCCAGAATGTCAAAAGAGAAGTCAGTTTGGTGGAACTCAAAATGCTTTCAAATGTGACCTCAACTTTGAACTCATCTCCTCTTCAATGTCTTAAAACTGTGTCTGGAGGATCTGATAATAAAGCTTGAGCTTGCACCAAATACCAGAGAATTTAACCTGTGTGTATCTCAGACTTCTAAAATACAAATGTTTAAAACCTTGCCTTTCTCCATATTGCTTTGTCATCTGAGGTAGGCACATCCCTCTTTTTCAGCTAGATAAACTCCATAAAACATGACACCATACACATATCTTGCAAGTGAGAACATCTTAAGCCCTGTATTAGAGGAAAATGATGAACCACATCACTCACTGATTTGCCACTGATATAGCAAACAATCTCCTCACAGTATCAGCAGTTCCTGTAGCTATGTACTTTTTTATGGCCTGTCATTTTGAGCCATCAGTTTTAGGTTAATGTAAGAAGACTGTACCTTCAGAATAGGTAACTGCATAAAAATACATACTGGAAAACTTCATCTCTGCTAATTTTTTGTTTGCTTTGATGCAGACTTTTCACTTTGTTTGTGTCAATACCTACCATTCTCCTTCATGTTGCATCTAGCTCAACACTGTCCATACTGGGGTAGCCTATGTGATATGCTCCAGATACTGTTAGACCGAACCTGGGACATTCTTCATGGATAGCATGTGCTATGCCAGCTACCACTGTGCTACAACTCCTGAGGCCTGTAATTTTTTTTCTGCTGCAAGGACATGTAACTCCCCATCAGGTTGGTTTCTATGAAAACAGGAAGTCATGGATAGATGTGTGAATAGATGAATTTTCCTTTGGTTTATTACTATAGATTTTGGCATAACGTAACATGAAATAGATCCCCATTATGAATTTTCTTGACCCTAGTACCAGACTTATCTCAGTTGTGTCCTAGAAGGCATCAGGGAGACATCCTGAGCTCCTAATACTTTGTGTAAAGATCAGCAAATATAACCTGGTTACCAGCAAAATGCTAAAGAACACCCCCAGTTAAAGGATGGTTGTCACACAGAGAAATAGTTTTTTAGGAATAAATAGGGAAAGTATATTTAATACTGAAGTCCTGTGTGTAGGAAACTACAAAAGAACCAGTGGGCTGTATGAGTTTAAAAAGTGAGGAACTTGACTCACTCTAACAAAATAGCCCCCAGCAGAGTTTAAATACACAAGTATATGCACTGTTTGTGAAGTGTGGGGAATATAGGTTATTAGACTTTAAAATATCTCATTTCAGACAGTTACAATATGCTCCTCCATTTCTCCCATGTCTCTACCCCTTTCTCAATGAATAGACCCCACACTTTAGTAAGTTAAAACGCTTTACTTACATAATCTGAAATCTCATTCATGTGTCAGCCAATGCTACAGCAAATTTAACACAGGTAAAAACTTATTGAGTACAAAGTTTGTTTCTAAATATGGAAACTGGGCTTGGAGTGGAGAGCAGGCATGTCCATTTGCTCACGCGGCACAAAGAAACAAGAAAAAACAGGAAAAGAAAGTTTTACTTCCTCCCTCTCTGGAGAAGATGGAATGTCATCACTGAGCCTAATCTAGAAATTTAGAACTCCATGGTCCTTAACTGCTTCACATACTAAGTAGCATTGTTAGGCTTGACTGAAAATCTTTAGTTAAGATAACTTTAAGACAAGAAACAAACATAGATAGCTAGTTTCATCCTTGCTCACTAGGATTATATTCCATAGAAGAATGTTTTCAATAGGGCTTTAATAAAAGCACAGACACCCCAGAAGGCTGCAGAGTGCAGACCACTGGAGAAATTATTTGTAGAAATGAAAGCAGCAAAACAAAACAAAAATCCCAACCACAACACAGTCACCAAAAGTAAGGTAGATGTGACAAAGACCCTGAACCCCACCATTATGAATTTGACTGAAATTTTCTCACTTATTTGATAATTTTAGAATCCAATTTCTTTTCTCATTAATTGATGGGGAGTTGTTGGAAGAAATGTGAAGAGGTGATGGTGGGGTTTGGCACAGCACTAAATCAAAATGAGTTATCAAATAGAATAATGGTATATTGTATCATAGTTATTCACAATTTCTTTCATTCATTCCATTTATAATCTCTTGTTTCAGAAGTTTATTAAAATTCATTTTAATTACACATAAACACAATAAGTTAACCTCTCTTTTGAACACTACCCATATTTCATAAGTACATACATTTTTTCTGTATTATGTTCCTTCATTTAAATTATAGATCAATTATACAGTATTCTAACACCTAATAATATTTTTTTAAATAATATTTTTATTGTTTTTTTCCAGATAAAGATTGTTCAGCAAGTTATACAGAAAACTTATGTTCTAACACCTAATAATAAATGTCATAAACTGAATAATTGCTAAAGAACTTTGGAGGAGATAGATATTAAAATAGGATCTTTTGGTCTTCTTTGTTGTTAGATTTTTCTATGGATAAAACTCACATAGATTTTCTCCCAGTTTAGAGCAATTAAGGAACTGATTGTTTCAGAAGACGTTTCTGAAAAGACCAATCACAAACTCGTTTTCTAGTGTGGGTACGTTTCCCCATTCCCTTCCTCCCTGAAATACAACTCAGGAGATTTTGCTCCGGAAATGGGGTGGGCAGATCATGAAATTCCAGAATAGGGTTCCTCAGCCTCCCACAGAACCCTTTGCAAAACTGATACAGGGACTAGAGATCCCCATCAGAAAGTCTGCAATGAAAGCTTTAAATAGCCTGTATCCTAAACCAACAAATCATCAATAGCAAATTCTCACTCTTTTAGATATCATCCTAGCTATTTCTAAAACGGGTAAAAGAAATCTGTTGGAAAGTCTTTGCTGCAGGGTTGCTCTGCCAACTCTCTGGAGCAAATCTGGGGTGTTACCTGTGCAGGAAACTTCAGAAGGAAGGAGGAATCGGCAAAAGATGCTTCCCCCCTTGTCCATTTACGGAGTCCATGCTGGAATCAAACTTTGTGTCATGAGTTGAAGAGCAGCATTGGATATTATCTATTGCTTTTTTGTTACTCCTTTCCCCCCCTTTGAAGCCTGCATTCTCTCCTCCTTTCAACACTAGTTATTCTTTTGCCCATTTCATTTCCTTCTTTTGTGAAGCTGATGAAGCTCGCTGCAAGAGTTGCAGGATAAACTTCAAGGCAGGAAACAGAATATATATTTCTCCCTTCCAGTAGACATCTGGCACTGCTAAGAAAGTGAGGGTGGGAATGTGCCTTTTCCTTTGCCCTCACTGCCCTTGCTATTTTTCTGCATCCCTATCTGATTGCCTGTGACAAGCTCTGTGATTTAGGTGATGATAATCTTTTTCATCATCATCTCAGAGACAACAGTGTGTGGTATCATGGACAAAATTGCAGCAGTTTCTACATCCAACCAGGTAATCCCTGTGATTGGGGGGGGGATAATAATCTCTTTCATCATCACATCAGAGACAGCAGTGTGATGTCATGGACAAAGTAATAGAATCATAAAATTGTAGAGTGGGAAGAAACCGAAAAGGTTGTCTAGTCCAAAACCCCTGCAAAGCCAGAATCACAGCCTTTCACAGAGCTTGCCAGAGCCAGCTGGACTAAACAGCAGTGAGAACCAATGAGGCCAAAGGCACTTAAGGTATGGAAGGAGAAGGAAAGTGGTGCTATATAAGAGCAGCATTTGAAATAATCCAATTTTATTAACAAAGAAAAAAGAAATGCTGGAAATAGCTTTTTTTTTAGCACTCTCAAAACCAGACACAAAATTTGGGCAAATATATAACTCTCAAAAATGCACATCTGCAGAATCTTTTCTCTTTACCTCCCTGCCTAGCAGCCTTAGAATGCTAACAGGCTAGTGAACATTAATTCATCTTCAAATTATACAATTATGCTTTCTCCCATTTCCTAGCAGTTTGGCACTGCTCTCTCTCTTTATTATCATCATTTATTATTTAAAGTGCCAGTTGCCGGCTCTCCTTTTATATCCTTGTTAATATCCCCAGGGTCTGAGTATGTATGAGTGACCATAGCTTTCAGACTCTACAGAAGCATTTTTATATCAGTTGCTTCTAATTCAATTTTAATTCATTTTCTTGTAAACCAAATAGTGCCTGTGTTTATGGATAAATCACAGAGGGACTTCTGCTTGCTGATCTTTATTGGGGGGGATTATTGTTCTGTTGCCTAGTGTTGTAATTATTGAAATAGATCTGGTTGTCCAGTAATAATGGTTGCTTAGCCAACACCAGACTGATCCACCACTGCTAAAAAATCTGTTTCGGAAGACTTTTTTTTTTTTTGCTGGATGGCCTTCAAAACCCTAAGTATGGAAGAACTTATTTAAGAACAAAGAGCTCCTGTCTTCTCATCCATTGCGTGCTGATCACTTCTCACCTAAACCAATGGATTCAAGTTACAAGAAAGAAGAAGAGTTTGGATTTGATATCCTGCTTTATCACTACCCTAAGGAGTTTCAAAGCAGCTAACAATCTCCTTTCCCTTCCTCCCCCACAACAAACACTCTGTGAGGTGAGTGAGGCTGAGAGACTTCAGAGAAGTGTGACTAGCCCAAGGTCACCCAGCAGCTGCATGTGGAGGAGCAGAGACACGAACCCAGTTCACCAGGTTACGAGTCCACCGCTCTTAACCTCTACACCACACTGAAGATTCCAAGTGAACATCAGGAAGAACTTTCTGACAGTAAGAGGTGTTCAACAGTGGAACAGAATCCCTCAGAAGGTTCTTGATTCCATTATTCATCCATTTCACGTTCGTTGTTGCATGGAAATTGTCTGTTGCGTGGTAATCAAGCTAATTACATGGCACCGGTAGTGGATGGCGGTGTGGTGCAGAGCTCCATACATGATCTCCTAGCAGCAAAATCACTGCTGCTTACCAGAGTGAACCTCCAGGGACATTAGACCAGTGGTGAGCCAGGAAGAAAAGTGGACAGAGCAACAGATGCAAATTTTACCTTTGTATATTAGGCTGAATTCCAGTCATGGAAAGCCAGAGGTTTCTACACACATCCATCCATTCAGGAAATCAAGTCTTTTTATTATAGTTCAAATACACATTCCAAGCAGGCAAAAGCATGGAGCTAGGTGAGTGAGGGGTGTGACCTAAGGTGGGGGCTTTACAGGAAGGAAGGAAGGAAGGAAGGAAGGAAGGAAGGAAGGAAGGAAGGAAGGAAGGAAGGAACAATAAAGCGTTATGATATTTATGGGACACATACACTAATCTAGAAATTTGTTCACTTCACTTGCAATCCCTGTACCATAGACATGTGGAAAGCCTCTTGGAATATGTGAATCTTAACAAAATAATTTTAGCTTCCCCTGGGAAATCGACAGACATTTTGTCTAAGCAAGGCCTTCTGCATTCACTCAGAGGAATAATAAAATAATAATAATAATCAAATTTTATTTATATCCCGCCCTCTCCAGCCAAAGCCGGGCTCAGAGTGGCTAACAACAGTAATGGCAACCATTTTGCTAGAGTTCTGTGAGGATTGCCAAGGGAGGGGGTCAGGCTGTGCCCTGGCCAAAGGCCTGGTGGAATAGCTCTGTCTTGCAGGCCCTGCGGAAAGATGTCAAGTCCCACTGGGCCCTAGTCTCTTGTGACAGAGCGTTCTACCAGATCGGCGCCACAGCCGAAAAAGCCCTGGCTCTGGTTGAGGCCAGCCTAACCTCTCTGTGGTCCGGGACCTCCAAGATGTTTTTGTTTGAAGACTGTAAGGTCCTCCATGGGACATACCAGGAGAGGCAGTCCCGTAGGTACAAGGGTGCTAAGCTGTATAGGGCTTTAAAGGTTTAAACCAGCACCTTAAACCTGATCCTGTACTCCACCAGGAGCCAATGCAGCTGGTATAGCACTGGGTGAATGTGATCCCACAGCAAGGACCCCGTAAGGAGTCTCGCCGCAGCATTCTGCACCCGCTGGAGTTTCTGGGTTAGTCTCAAGGTCAGCCCCACGTAGAGCGAGTTACAATAATCCGGTCTGGAGGTGACCATTGTATGGATCACAGTATGGTCAGGGCGAGATAGGTAAGGAGCCAACTGCTTAGCTTGGTGGAGATGAAAAAATGCCACCTTTGTTATAGCTGCAATCTGCGCCTCCATGGAAAGGGAGGTATCGAAGATTACACCCAAACTCTTAACGGACAGTGCTGGCATAATTGTGTCCCTGCAAGAGATAGGAGTTGCCCCCCCCCAATCCCATATCATCCTGACCCAGCCAAAGGACCTCTGTCTTCAAAGGATTTAACTTCAACCGGCTCCCACGTAACCATCCAGCCACAGCTTCCAAATATCTGATCAGCGTGTCTGGGACCGAGTCAGAGTGGCCATCCACCAACAGATAGCGTTGGGTGTCATCCACATACTGATGGCAGCCCAACCCAAAACTCTGGACAAGCTGGACGAGGGGGCGCATAAAGATGTTGAAAAGCATCGGGGAGAATATCGCACCCTGAGGCACTCCACACACCAAGGAGTGGCATGACGACAGTTCCCCCCCCCAAGTGCCACCCTCTGTTCCCGACCAGAGAAAAACGAGTGCAGCCATTGAACGACTGTGCCCTGGATCCCCTGGGCACAGACCTGAATATATAAATATATAAATAATAATAATCCAACCTAAAACAGTTTTGATGTAAGAAGAGATAAATGTGTAGTATCACAAGGAGAGGTGTGAAAGGCACCAGATATCCATGACCTGTAGTTCTGTTATATAAGCAAACAAAGATTCCCGAGCTTGTGATGTTGCTGAAAAGAGGGTAGTTTCTTTTTTTTTTTATAATATTTTTTATTAGTTTTACAAAAGTTTTTACAACAGACAAACACAAAAAAGAAAACAAACAAACAAACAAGTATAATTTCATAATGTCATTTCATAAACTTCTTTCCTCGGACTTCCCCATACCTCCCCTTTCTGCATCCTCATGTCCAAATTTTATAGCAACTTATAAATGTTTTTTCCAACTCTAATTCGTCATAGTCCTTTCTTATTCTAATCTTATATTACTGCAACCCTTTCTCTCTATAGAATCTCGACATTCTAAACTTCATCAAGTTTGTAATAGTCCTTAAGATAAATCTTGAATTTCTTCCAATCTTCTTCCGCAGTCTCCTTTCCCTGGTCTCGAATTCTGCTCGTCATTTCCGCCAATGTCATATAGTCAATCACTTTCATCTGCCATTCTTCCACGGTGGGTAGATCTTGTGTCTTCCAATACTTTGCGATCAGTATTCTTGCTGCTGTTGTTGCGTACATAAAGAAAGTTCTATCCTTTTTTTGCACCAATTGGCCGACAATGCCCAAGAGAAAGGCCTCTGGTTTCTTAAGAAAGGTATATTTAAATACCTTTTTCATTTCATTATATATCATCTCCCAGAAGACCTTAATCTTCGGGCATGTCCACCAAAGATGATAAAAAGTACCTTCAGTTACCTTACATTTCCAGCATTTATTGTCAGGCAAATGGTAAATTTTTGCTAGCTTAACTGGGGTCATGTACCACCTGTATACCATTTTCATCACATTTTCCTTTAAGGCACTACATGCCGTAAATTTAATTCCGGTGTTCCACAACCTTTCCCAGTCAGCAGACATAATATTATGACCAATGTCCTGTGCCCACTTAATCATAGCTGATTTAACTATTTCATCTTGTGTGTTCCATTTCAACAGCAAGTTATACATTCTTGACAAATTCTTAGTATTGGGTTCTAGCAGTTCTGTCTCGAGTTTTGATTTTTCCACCTGGAAGCCAATTTTCCTGTCTTGTTTAAAAACCTCCGTTATTTGATAATAGTGGAGCCAATCTTGTACTTTGGGTTTTAGTTTTTCATGGCTCTTTAATTTCAGTTTCTCTCCATCCTGTTCTAAAATCTCACAATACTTTGGCCATCCGACCTCCATATTAACTTTCTTATGGGCCTTCGCCTCTAAGGGTGACAACCATCTAGGGGTTTTGTTTTCCAACAGGTCTTTATATCTCATCCAAACATTGAACAACGCTTTCCTTACAATGTGATTTTTAAAGGCACTATGCACTTTGATTTTGTCATACCATAAATATGCATGCCAACCGAATGCGTTATTGAAACCTTCTAAGTCCAAGATATCTGTATTCTCGAGGAGCATCCACTCTTTCAGCCAGCAGAATGCTGCTGCCTCATAGTACAATTTTAAGTCCGGCAGGGCAAATCCCCCTCTTTCTCTTACATCTGTTAATATTTTATATTTTATTCTGGGCTTTTTGCCCTGCCAGACAAATTTCGCAATATCTTTCTGCCACCTCTTGAAACAGTCCATCTTGTCAATAATCTGCAAAGTTTGAAACAAAAATAACATTCTAGGCAATACATTCATCCTAATTACTGCAATTCGGCCTAACATTGATAATCTCAAATTTGACCATATTTCTAAATCTTTTTTAATTTCTAACCAACATTTTTCATAATTGTCCTTATATAAATTCAAATTTTTAGATGTTAAATTAACCCCTAGGTATTTCACCTTCTTAACCACCATCAAACCCGTCTCTTCTTGAAACTTATTCTTCTCCATATCTGTCAGGTTTTTCCCTAAGACTTTAGTTTTTTGTTTATTCAATTTAAATCCAGCTACCTGGCCAAATTGTTGAATTATCTCCAACACCTTTTTCGTGCTAGTGTATGGCTCTTGTAAAGTCAGAACTAAGTCATCTGCGAAAGCCCTTAACTTGTAATGTTTTGCTCCGACCTGTACACCTTTAACTTGCTGGTCCTCTCTAATCATGTTCAGCAACACCTCCAGGACCGAAATAAAAAGCAATGGGGAAATTGGGCACCCCTGTCGTGTTCCTTTTTCTATCTTAAGTTCCTCAGTTATTACATTGTTTACAATCAACTTAGCTTTTTGTTCGGAATATATTGCACCCATACCATTCTCAAAACCTTGTCCTACCCCCATCCCATGAAGGTTCTTTTTCATAAAACTCCAAGAAATGTTGTCAAAGGCTTTCTCCGCATCCACAAATATCAAAACTGCTTTAGTATTTATGTTCACCTCTAACTTTTCCAAAATGTCTATTATATTCCTAACATTGTCTGAGAGGTGTCTCTTTGGGAGAAAGCCTGCTTGGTCTCTATGAATCTTTTCCATCAATACTCTTTTGAATCTTTTTGCTAAAATGTCTGCAAAAATTTTGTAATCCACATTGAGTAACGAGATTGGGCGGTAGTTCTTCAATTGAGTCTTTTCAGTCTCTGTCTTTGGTATGAGTGAAATATATGCTTCTTTCCACGATTCAGGTGCCTTTTTTCCCTCTAAGATCTCATTACAGACATCCTTTAACGGTTGTATCAACCATTCCTTTAACGATTTGTAATATCTGGAAGTCAGTCCATCTGGCCCTGGAGATTTGCCCAATTGCATGTCCTGAATGGCACCCTCTATCTCTTGTTCTGTTATTCTCTGGTTTAGATCCACCTTACTTTGAGGAGAGATTTTTTGTAATCCATGTTTATTAAGGAATTTATCTATGTCTTCTTCATTTTGTAATCCTTGGGAATAAAGTTTTTTGAAATAACTCACAAAACAGTTTCTTATCTCATTTGGTTTAGATATGGTCCTTCCATCCACTTCCAAACTTGAAACTGTATTTAATTTCTGTCTTTTCTTGAGTTGCCATGCCAAGAGTTTGCCACATTTGTCTGCCGACTCAAATGTCTTTTGTCTCATTTGCTTTATTTTCCACTCTATCTCTTGGTTCATCAATTCCATATATTGTGTTTGATACAATTTAATCTCCCTCAAAATCTCCTGGGACTTTGGTTTTGACCTTAATTTTTTCTCTCCTTCTTTTATCTTTTCCAAAATTTTTTCTCTTTTCTCCTTCTGCTTTCTCTTCTTTATTGAGTTTTGTTGAATCAAAAACCCTCGCATCACAGCTTTACTTGCGTCCCAGATCACTCTTCTTTCCACATCGCCCCTTAGATTGATTTCAAAATAGTCCTTTAAGGTTTTTTGGGCCTTCAAGTGGAACTCTCTATCTCGAAACAGGGTGTCATTCATTCTCCATCTAAACTGACCAGTTGTTGTAAGTTTCATTTCCATCTTCACGGCGTTATGGTCGGAGCAGGTTTTTGGGCAGATTTCTACCTTCTTAATCTTCGGAGCCATTCCACTAGTAATCCAGATTTGGTCGATTCTGGTCCAGGTCATCTTTGCTTGGGAGAAAAAGGTTCCCTCTCTTTCAAGAGGGTTCCCTGTTCTCCAAATGTCTATTAAGTCCATATTTTCAGTCATTTCAAAAAAAGTCTTCGGGAGTCTCCCTTCTTTAGTGAGTATCAGTCTTTGTGTCTTGTCCATGTTTGTAGAAACTACACCATTCATATCTCCCATGATTATCATGTTATATTCCAAATAGTCCATCAGGGTTTCATGAAGTTTTTTGAAGAATTCTGCTTTACCTTCATTTGGTGCATAAATCCCAATTATCAAAAATTTTTCTCCTTGTGCTTGAATCTCCACCGCTAAATATCTTCCTTCTTCATCTTTAAAAATCATTTTTGGGGCCCACTTCTCTTTTACATAAATCACAACTCCTCTTTTTTTCACTTTGTCCGACGAGATAAATTCTTGTCCCAATTTTTTATTCATAAGCAGTCTCCTGTGGGCTCTGGTTATGTGAGTTTCCTGTAAACAAATCACGTCCAGTTGTTCTCTGTACAAAATGTGGAATACTTGTCGTCTCTTCAAAGGCATGTTCATCCCATTACAATTCCAGCTAAGGAATTGCAGGGCCATCTTGTTATTTTTCTGGTATTCCTCCAACTGCTCCCAATTGTTGTTCCTCCTCTGTTGGTGGTGGAAGGTTCTGTCCAAATGAGAGGTTCAAGATATCTATTACACTCCTTTGCTCAGCAATTGGGTCTACAGTTCCTTTCTGTAGATCTTCTTGATTTTTATGCAGGAAGCTGTCTTTATCCTGTGTCGTCTTTATTTTCACCTTCTTCCCCCTATAGTCAAAGGACAGTCCCTGTGGAAATTCCCACCTAAAACGAATATTGTTCTTCTTGAGCAGGTAAACCAGGTCCTTATAAGAAGCTCTCAAGTCCAGAATATGTTTAGGGATATCTTTAAAGATCTGTATCGGTGAATTCCCAATTTGTAAGGCCTTTTCAAAATGCAGTCTTAATATTTTGTCTCTTTCCTCCTTCGATCTCAAGGTGATCAAGCAGTCTCTCGGTACCTTTCTATTCTGTCTTCTGCCCAGTCTGAATGCCGTTGTGATTTTGATTTCGTCTTCCTCTAAGTCTTCCCAAGCATCAGCAAACTCCTTCGTTAAAAAGTCCGTGAGATTGTCTCCTTCGTCCTCTGGAATTGATCGTAATTTCAGATTCCTTTCTTTTCTTTGTAGTTCCCACAGTGCCAGAGTTGCATCGTGGTCATAGACCTTCCTGGCAATCGGTTCTAATTTTTCCTGAGTCTCTCCAGCAATAGTTCTGGCTTCCTCCGCAATTTGACGTGTGGCAGAGTTCTCTTGCGTAAGCTTATTTATAGATTCTGTATTCAAATCAAGTCTTGCTGTCAAGTCTGTCAATTTCTGTGAGTTCTCTGTCAATTTCTTAGTGTTCTCTGCCGTTTGCTTTGTTAAATTCTCCAGGGATTGATTTATCTTAAGAAGGGCTTGCGATACTGCATCCATGGAGACTGCTGTACCTCTTTCTTGTCCTGTTGTCACTGTAGAAGTTATTCCTGAGATCGAGCCTCTTTTCTTGTGTTGCTGCAGCTGTTGTTGATATTGCCTTGTCTTGGCTCTCGTGCTTATCTCGTCTGCTGGGCCACTCATATCCCAAGGTCGTTTCCCACAAGAGCCTTCTCCTAAGAAAATTCCACTGTCCCAAAGCGTAGCAACTTTTAGTTTACCCTCTAGAGGGAGCAAATCAGAATGTCCGCAAACCGAAATAAAGAGTGTTAAAAAGCAAATTTATCAGGAGGCTTCTATAAGTATAATGCAACACTTTCCCAGTAAATAGAGTCCCAGCCTTCCCTGATATAATGTATCCACAAAGTCCCAAAACTTTGTAACAAATAAACAATAAAGCTTCCACTTTGTTACTTTCACAGGAATCTGAAGTCAGTTCAGTGTTCCTTTGTTTTATGAGCAGTTCGTACCAGGTTGGAGGCTGCAGAAAGTTTCCTTTTCCTTTAAATTAGTCATGCAGCTTATAAAGTCACTTTTTCCTCCCCTCTGCCCTGCAAGCTGGAGGGGATAGTCAAAGTCCAAATGTCGGGTTCAAGCATTTAAAAACGATTTTCCCTTACGGATGCAGCTTAGTAACTTTCGTTGCTTTGATTATCATGCAGTCGGGGGAAGGCAGACTTCCTTAATTTTTGCCTTTCCCGTTTTCAGCCTAATTTCAGGTAGTTTAAATTCGAATAGAGGTTCCGTCTTACTCACGGGTCTTTTTTGTCCAGATTATTCAGGAAGGGAATCGGCGCTCTCCACTAATGGCGACGCGGCTTCACTCTGCGGGCTGGGTAGCGATTCTCAGCACCGCGCTCCCCCGTTGTCGTTCCGGAGCCTTTAAAAAGGCTCTTTCTGCGGTAAAGAGGGGGCGCTTCGGGTGCCCACCGAATCTCCTTGTTCACAGGATCCGTTCCTGTGATTTTAGGGGTCCCCCGCTTGCCGAAGCGGGTCAGACCCGAACTCGCAGAGCCGTCCTCTCTCCGGAGCTCGGAGAGAGAGCAGCCATTAGCGCTGGCGCCGAACCGGAAGTGTCTGAAAAGAGGGTAGTTTCAATCCAACCCTGGATCTAGGATAACACTGAAACCACCCTCAATAAGTAGATAGTCATAAGTCAGCACCTGCAGATGTCAAAAAGAATCATGAAGATATGATAGGAAGTCTACATCAGAACCATAAATATTTGTGAAAGTTAATGGCAAATTTACTTAAAAAGAAGAATATAACTGTTGGAGTCCTTAATTTCATTCTCCAGTTACAACGCAGAAGGCTTTTTGGCATAAACCTTATTTACCCAGTTCATGCCCAAACGATGTTTGTCTGTCTCAGTGATATGGGTCACTGAATGAAGGCTGTGTGTGTGTGGAGTTTTGTTTAAGCTTAGTTAACACTTGTCTCCATTTAATGGGACCACCCAAACACTTAGCTGTATTCTTAGAAAAATGCATTAATGGAAGCATGTAGTGGGGAGGAAAGCCTCTTTAATTTCAGCGCTTACTATTTCAGATAACTAATTTAAAGCTGTTTAGCTGATACAGATCTTTCACTTTTGGCTAATAAATTTTTCTTATGCATCACTGAGATGGGTCAACGAATGGATGAAAATAATGATTTTTCTTTGATATTCTTCCCACCCTCCCACCATGCAAATACATCCAGAATGCGGACAGATTGCTTGGGCTAATCACTGTCTTCTTCAGTATTTGGTTAAGAGATGAGCATTGATTATTGGAGACTTCTGGAATATGAAGAGGAATTATAAATGGGGAGTGAATAAACCTCAGATATTGTATGGATCAGATTTCAGTCCATTGGTCATTTTATGTAAAGCTTTGTATTCCAGCGATGTCTCTGTGGTGCAGAGAAGGCCAAGCCTCACAAAGGCCTGTCACGAATAAGATGGAAAATGGTTTTGTTTCTTACACCTGACATCTTGGTTGCGCTTTGAATTTCACCTCCCCCCATCTAGAGATGAAACCTATTACTTTGCCTTGCATGCTTAAGTGGAAGATCTGTGTGTGTGTGTGCGTGCTTCTACTTCAGGGCACACCAGCGAGGTCCATAAAATATTAACAATGAAAGCTTTGAGAATTACATGTATCCCTGGCTTTACCTTTCTTTCATCAGACCTGGAGCTTCTTCGTTGTAACCTATTTTTCACATATGATTGGTCACAGAACTGCTATTGAAACCAAATCAAAAGAGAACTTTGACTACAGCACGGAAGGGGCTTTTCTTTGCAAAGTGGTGTTTATTTGAAATGAGCGTATCACAATCTCAAAGAAAGGGAGAGGCAGAGGCAGTTTTAGGGTGGCACAACTGGTATAGTTTGACTGGGCACCATGCTGCAGGGGGTGCCAAAACAATGATGTAGAATGGAATGCAAGAGGCATGGGGGGGCACTGAATTTTAGCATCGCACAGGGTGCCGCTCAAATTTGAGAACCCAAAGTCTGCCACTGACAGGGGGCACTAAATTCCAGGGGAGGGGAAAGAATTCTGGTGAAGGATGTTGATCCAAACCATTGCTCAAGGCACCCAGTTTGTATTAAGTTCACTTTTAAAAGCAAATCTACCTCCTTCACACCTTCTGAATCAATACCTGAATCAAAGCACAATCATCTTTTGAAATTCACACTGCTCTGAATTTTATAATTCAGTTCTCCAGCAAAGTCATGTGCCTCAAAGTGCACAAACTAGGGGAAAGTGTGCATAAAAACAAGATAAAAATGCATTAAATGTGGTTACGTGCTTTTGTAAAAACGCAGGATTTAGGGGAAATTGCATACAAACAAATTAGGAGAGATTCATATTAAAATCCTTTGATGCACCTTGGCTTAATTCCAGACACCAATCTGCCCCAGCCTCTATTTCAGGCTTACCCAAGTGTTTTAGCCAGATTATGACTCTTTTCCTTTCCTTTATTATACTGGCAACAACCACTTGTTTTCTCTGTGTCACTTTCTTTCCTAAGAACTGTTTGGTTTTTACCCCAATTATTAAAATGATTTTTTTAAACAAAAACAAAGGCAGGAACCACGAGAGCTGCCTTACCCAATGTCCAACTATGTGTCCATCTAGCCAAGTATTTTCACGATGTGGGACAACAGTTTACTGACGGGTGAGGGACTCATTCAGAAATCACACTCTGTTGATTATAACTGGGCACCAAAGAGTCTGAATTTTGTAATCAGGCATTGAAGTGTTTTATGATTGGCAGGCAAAACACCTCCATTTGCTGAGCTTAATTCTGAAACAAGCCAGGGGTGGTGGTGATCATTCACTAATTTGTATCCTTCCCTGAATGATAATATTACTCTTGGTGATTAGACTGACACCATTTTATCACCCCAAAACTTGGCAGGGAAAAGAGAATTCGCAATGAACTTCCCAATCAGATAGTTCTGCTGGGCAGGCATTTATCTGTTGCAGGTGTCTTCCACAGAAGCAGAGGTCACAAGAGCTGCTTTTAGTGGAAGAATAATGGCTGGTTTGCATAGCTCTGGCATAATATATAATACTAGTGCTCTTTTAATGTACACTGACATAGTCTGTCTGTTCAGGGCAACCAAGAGCAGCATTTCCTTTAAAGGCCAGTTCTGAGGTAATGTTCTTGGTCCACAGAAGAATACCGGCAAAGGAAAACCCTTTGCGAACTGTATGTCAAAATGGCATTGCTTAGGGGAATTAAAAAGAAGGAGGGGAACTCACTGGGTGTGTTTTTTCTAAGAAAAAACATACATAAGAAGAATATAAAGATTGCTGAGCCCAAATTCTGCTTATCTTGGGATATATGAATGAGAAATGTCCTTAGAATTATCACCAGTCTTACTGAAGTTAGTTTTGCTTTCCTCAAAATGTACTGGATGCTTTTACCAAGGGAGAATCTTTAAATTCATCTTGTGTCGTCCTCCTACCACATTATAAGAAAATTTTGTGCCAATTCCAATTCCATTTCTTATTAGCATTGTATTTGAGTGGTAGGCTTCATATGCACAATAAATTTAAATGCACATTTCCTGCACCAAAGAATCCTAGTAAAAGTAGTTTGTTAAGGGTGCTGAGAATTATAGCCCTGTGAAGGGTAAATCATAGTTCCCAGGCTTATAGGTTGTGGGAGGAGATGTGATTTAAATGTATGGTGTTCGCCCAGTCAAAATTACTCAAGAAAAGTGTTTGGGTTTCCTTCTAATTCAGTTCATTGAATTCAGAGGTGTTGGAATCTATAATCATTTAGGGGTCATATATGGGCCATATTCCAATTGTCTGAAGACAAAGGGAACCACTCTTTTACTCATCCTCTGCATTCTGCGTAGTCAATGGTAGAGAAGATAGCCTATTCATCCCATCCATACCCCATTTATCCATTCACTCACTGTTCACTGTCCCCACAATTAAAATTTAAAAGAATTCATAATCCAGTTTATCACCAGCAAAAGGAAAGTCACAGTTTTGTGAATAACTGAAGGTAGATTCCCATGCCTTGTGAAATAATTGGGTTAAGCTATGCAGTGGACTACAGATAAATTATGTGCCTTTCTGTGAATTTGCAAAGACCATAACGAGGTTGATTCACTAGATGAGTATGAATATCACATCACTTGAAATATTCATGGGAGGCTCATTGTAGGTAACACATCCTTCTAACTATCTCCCTCACTCTCCTCTAGACACTCCAAATGAGAAATAACTGTGTTGCTTATTGAAACATGAAGTTTTCAGCATATAGTCTAATGCCTTCAGGCAACAAATTACCTAGTTTGTAAAGTAGCAGTTCACAGTGATGTATTAACATGATTAAAATAAATCTGGGCACATGTGGATAACGCACACGAGTATTAACAGGTTATGCAACTGGAAATGCTAGCAGATACAAAGGCCCTTAGGGTGGATTTCTTACTGCAATGGAAATATTTTGGAACACCTTGTCTGCTGTTGTAGATGCTGTTGTACTAAAGAATCATCAGTAAATAGGGAGTACCTAATCACTGAGCAGCTTCATAAAAATGACAAGCTTTTCCTGCAGGTGCCTTGCCCCATGATAAAAGACTTAAAATAAGTCTTAGAAATCAATAATTGCATCCTATATAACTTGGGAAGCTAATGGTACTCATAGTGTGATATCTTTTACATTTAATATTGGCAGCTCTGCACATCCAAGTCACTAAAACTGATCGGTAAGCGAGAGCAAGAAGGAACACCTGCGGAGTGCATGGGTTTGGCTTTTTTTCTTCATCCTTTTGATCAGCACTTAGGCACTGAAAGTCAAGATGCTCTTTCAATCTAAAACCCCCACAGCAGAAGAATCAGATGAAAAACCAGAATGGGGGGAAAAAAGAAATCAAAAGAAGCATGCTTACCCAATGAACACACCAAAGCTATAGAAACTGCATTGCACCTGCTCCAGCTCAAACATTTGAGAACAAGAGACAAATCGCAAATGGAAAATGTTATTGGGTATATTCATTCCAGTTGCTGCCTTGAACAAGTAGTTATAAAACCAAAGCTGGAGCTCTGGTTCCTACATCACCATTCTCTACTTTCGGGCTGTATGTTATTTGAGTTCTCCCCTCCTTTCTTTTTGAATTTGGAGGTGCCGTTCTATCCTGGTGTATACTTGCATGACAGTCCGTCTTGAATTTATTGCTCAAACAAATGTCACACATTTACTGTTGATGGTCCTGATTTCCATGGCTATGGCAATATGTTTGATTTTTGTTCTTGCAAGTTACCCAGCATCAGAACAATTGTAAGTCAGGTGCAGTGGTTGGACTAGGACTTGGGAGACCGGGGTTCAAATCCCCACATAGCCATGAAGCTTACTAGACCACCTTGGGTCAGTCACAGTCTCTCAGCTTCACATACCTCATTGCAAAGAGGAGGAGGATCGCCATGTGATGTCACTTTGAGCTCCTTTAAGGAAAGGTAGGATATCATCAGCACCAGCATCATCTCATTTTCCTTACATCATGCAAGGAAAGAAATTGTAGTCCCTAAAGTTTGCAACATGTTCTAATTGGATCACTTGCATTTGCTGCCTTCACAAACTTATATCACATTTACTCTCTTAATAGAGCCATTTATGTTGTTGCCTTCAAGGCTAGCTGCAGAGATGGATCCCATGGCAAAATAGGCAGATTGTGCATTTTAATTCATTAGTAAGTAATTATTTGGATGAAATGTGTAACAAAATGATACTAGGCATATGAAGACAAAAATTATCTATGATCCATCTGCAATAGATTCATTATTTTTTTTATATAAAAAAATGCCAAGTCCTTCATTTACTTTGTAGACTACAGGATTTGTCTGCTAATTTTGGACATCTTTTTTTCTGAATAGTCTTTGCCATTCTTTTTTGCATTGCTGCTGACAGTGATGTTTGTTCAGACTCAGAAAAACTCCATCTGAAAGAGCGTGAATTAACCTTCATCTATAGGCTTTGATTTATGATTTATTCAGTTTGATTGAAAATGGAGGTAGAATTTCAAGACTTTAGTGCAAACTTGCCCAAGGGTTAGATAGCACCTTATCGTTCCAGTGGATAAGAACAAATATTTATGTGTATCACATCTTCTTTGATACATATGGAATGGAATATAATTTATTACTATGGATTTTATGTGAAGCTACAATGTAAGATTTCAGCAAGAAAAAGCCCTGAAAGAATAATTTCTTGTAATATCTTTCCTCAGAAAAACAACCATGGGTGTATGTAAACAATCATCCACCTTTTCACTTTGAAAGGTTCATAGCTCAGGGCTAGAGCAAATATTTTGCACCTAGGACATCCCAAGCCCAAACTCTGGAGAACTGCTACCAGTGAGTGTCAACAGTGCTGAAGTAGAAGGACCAATGGTCTGATCACAATACAGAACAGCTTGCTGTGTAACTATGCCTATTAAAAATGAATAGGCATGAAACCTAATGAAACATATGTGAATTAGAAACATGGCTCAATTCATGTTCTTAACCCATTCATCCTTGCTGCCATCTGAAAGACAGCAGCTGCTGTTCCAATATATTCAGTTTTGTATAGATGCTTGCCTCATCTCCCTCCTCTAACAGTAGAACATTTGCCTAGGATATGGGCACAATTCCAGTTTAGTCCCATTATTTGCAATGTGCTGACATAACTGCTGGCATACCTTCTCCTTGAGGTTTATGCACTGGGTGAATAAGCTCAGGGACAAGGATGTTCCTCAGCAACTATGCCTATTTGAAAACAATTCTTTTGCCACCTTCCAAATGGAGGCACGCTGATGAAAATCTAATATTCCACCTTATTGGAAATGGGTATTACCTCAATTACACTTCCGCAAATGAAATCCCAATCTGTTCTGCTATGTACAAATTAAAACATCTCGAACATGGTTTTCATTGATCCCCACAGAGCTTAAGAACTGATGATATATATATGGAAAGCCCCGTGCAGTGAAGGGTGTCTAAGAGATGATACTTTGGATTTTTAAACAGCATTAGATAAGAGTGAGATTTCTTAGTTATACATGAAAGACTTTATCTCAATGTATAATTAATCTGTTTAAAGCAAAAACAAAAGTTTTTCATGGAAAAATTATGGATCTTTCTAATGGTACTCTGACAATGAAATATATTGTCGGGCTTGGGTATAATGTGAGACAAATCAGATTTGGTGTTTGTGTATGAGAGTGCAGTATTTCCAGTTATATGCACAAGGATACCATTTCACTAGAGGACAATTACAATTCAGTCCTTGTGTTGGGCATGGCAGGCTCACAGGAAGATTCATAGGTATGTGGTTGGGTTTATTTATTTTTCTGTTTATTGTTTTAAAAAACACGCACACACTGCCTTTCTCTCTTAGTTATCAAGGCACTTAATACCAGGGCTGCTTTTCAGCCAGAACTCAGTTCCAGCACCTCTCAGGAGGACACCATTTCCATTATAAGAGAACAAGGGAGGTATTCGTGGTGAGTTCTGACATCTCTTTTTCTGGGAAAATAACGCTGCTTAATATAATTATTAAACTGATGCTGCTCTGCTAAAAGATTCTCCAGCATTTATCTTAACCATTCTCTATCAATCTGTGAGGAAAAATAATTGCATTTGAAAATTATCAAAGAGAAGAGAAAACTTTGGTAAAATTCACATAGGTGGGGAGCAGGGTTTTGCTGTGCTTGCCTCAACTCTGAGGTGCTTGAGGGGTGTCTGTGAGTGTCCTTTAAATTTTCAGATCGACTCACCATTGGTCTGCTCTTTGAAACCTTCCTGAGTGCTTGCATCTCAATCAAACCTCAGGGGGAAATATCATGACCTAACTCCTCCTATGGGGCTTTTTCAGATCAGGAAGCTTAGGTAGCCAGGAAAGCTGCAGAGTGCTAGAGAAATGTTTACTGGGACAAAAAACACATACACCACACTTAACCACCTCACAATGACAAGGTAAGCAAAACAAAAAACAAAACCCTGCACTCACTGAAATTCTTGAGAAATTATAAAGTATTCTATGGACGAGACAGAAACATGGAAACTTCTTTCACAGAAGATGACAACATGATAGAAATTGGTGGACAGATTTCAGCACAGCACAGTACTAAATTAATCACATACACACAGTGTAGATTCCTTTTTTTAAAAGTTGTTTAGGACTACAATTCTCATCATTCCTAGATGAGGTGGTCAAAGATAAAATGAGTTCCATCCTAAAACATCTGGAGGGTAGCAGCTTGGAAAAAGCTGATAATCTAGTGCATGATACAAAAATCTCTGGTTTTCTTTCCCAAAGGATATGTTAATGATTCAGTTCAAGTTAGCTCAAGTTTGAGAATAGATATGAATGCAAGCACATAACATCACCCATAACACAAATGGAACATCCACTACAACAGGTTGAAACCTTAAAGTATGGCAATTAACGTCACTGTGTGAATGTAAAACAGCTCACTGTAATGGGACATAGTAATGTACTCTTGTTAAAATAGACCTAATGTTACTTGTCTTTCCTCCCCCCTTTCCATTTTTTTTTGTATCATATGAAATTACAATGGGAAACCTGTAAACAGGGATCAGCTTCTCCTTTACTTTTCATATTATTCTGAGACTTGTTGTCTTTGATGACAGTGGTGATAAATTAGTTGAGTTTACATTTGGCAAGCCATGGAATGCATTTAGAGTCCTTTGCTTTCATAATCTGCAAAATAAAATAAAATCATTATTGAATGCAGGTCAGTGAGCCAAGACTGCAGCCTGCTAATGAAAGCAACATTTTATATTTGGAGACTTATTAATTCTTTTTATTTCATTTAATACTTCCTGAACCCTCTAGCTGCCATGACTTTGCAGTAGTCTGGGAGAGTAGAATCCAATAGATGAGATCGTAGTTCAGAGTGTCAGGTGGTTGTGGGCAATAGAGTGTCAGTAAGTTGCCTTTTGTGTCACACAATGAGCACCCCCCTCCCTCTACCCACCACAGCTTCCCTTTTCTGCCCCTCCCCTTTCCAGCCCTGCTGTTCCCCTCCTGCCACACCCCTTCTGTCTTTGGCCCTTCACCCATAAAACTAAAGCAAGTATTCTCCAGTATAACAGCCTCCTGTTGTTAAAAAAAAAAAAAACATCAATGCAAACCTTTGAAATTGATTGCCTTTTAGAGCTTTTCTGTAGGCCAGTACAGGGAGTGCACAGTTCCCTGCCTACTTACAAATCGGGCAGTGGAGATTGTTGTGCTACTCTGCTGTGATTAGCATCTAAAGGGATGAAAAGTGGAGAATGACTTTTGGTTTTTGTTTGCAAATGCCAAGCTACTCATGAATATGCTTTCCCTCAACAAGGAAGCAAATTTTGACATATGCATTGGAAATCACGTCTCAGATCTGGTGAGAACTTGATTGGCACCTCCATGTTAGAGCTGAGATTTGTGGGAATGCTGTGCTGCCAAAATGGACTGCTGCCAATCACACATTGTCCAATTGTGCAACTGATGGCAGCTCCAGAACACTCTGAAGACACATGTGTAAGAGCTGTCTCAGGCCAGCTTGTTTTTGTAGCCCTTGATCCATCTAAATACACATGAATGTTCCAGGGTTTTCCAACTCCCTTCTATGCAGAGAAGTCCCCAGAAAGCACATCGGGAGAGTGTGGGAGGAAATGTCCTTCATGCAACAACATGAAAAGCACCAGTTATGTAGTACCCAAATGGCCCTTGTTTCAAAGTTTGTGAAAGTACGGTATTTTAGAATTTTTTTTTGTAGGAACTTGGTGGGTTTTGAAAGATCTAACTATGTTCCATGTGCTTTTTTCAGCACAATTGATTCTTTGCACCATGTATCCATGAAGTACAGGGCTCTCTTGGGAAATAATGTAAAATAGATTAGGGGATTAAACATGAAGAAATTGGTTTCCACTGGCTATATTATTAATCTTTTTCTAAAATAAGTTTTTCATTAAGACCTTTTATTGAACACCCCGACAGAAGCTTCCTAATCAATAAAGGAATTCATTCCAAAAAGAAATAGGGAGGGGTGGATAGAAAATGATGCCCATGGAATTGGCTCTAGGTTAATACATAGATTAAAAAATTAGTTTATTCTCCAAAGAAAAACCAATTGGCAGTGAGTTTCCATGGACTCAAAGCAACATAATAGAATATAAATCGCTTTCAAAGTGCTGACTCTCTTGCACACTTGTTTAATGTGGAATATATTCAATTCTGTATGGATGTAATGCATACCAAATTTATCTTGGTGGTGTCTGTTTAAAAATAATAGGTTCTACCCTGGACTCATTAAACTGATAACTATTAAGTATATTGGTTGAACAGATGACACTGGATCATCTCTTGTGCAATCAGATGGAGTACAATAGGATTGGCTTGGTTTCTGCAAGGGCAGGGAGTGCATAATTGTAAAATGGATTTCATTGCCCCAAATGTCAGCTTAATTTAGCTTTACTATAGAGAAATAAATATGTGAAGCTGCTAGAATGAATCACTACAGCTACAATGATCAGGGCCGGCCCAATATTACGGCACATGTGGTGAACAAAAAAGAAATGTGTTCTCCACCCTGCCCTCCCCTGGGAAGAAGGTGTGAGTGAAGCTCTACATCAGAAACAAGAGTGGGAAGAGACCAGTAGCGCCTCCTATTCACCAAGAGGCTGTGTAGGAATAACGGAGAGAACAGGAGGTTGAATGCAGGTGAGCTGTGCAGGAGCATGCTGCCAAATGTGCTCGAAGCAAGCTGCCGGCTAGCTCTGCAGAGGCTCCTTTTATTAGCAGAAGTCAACAATTGGAAACAGTAGTGAAAACACCCTGAGCTTAACGTATTTCCATCTACGCACATTTCCAGCATTAGCAAATACATGTGTCAGCAGGTGCTTCCCTCAAATGTTCCCCCCGATACTTGATTACTTCTGTGTCCCCCGTCATGCTCCAGCCAAGCGATATGTCTAACAAACAAATTGTGAGAGGACAAAAGGTCAGGGGGAAAACCCTCTTTTCTAGCCAAGAAGGCAAAAGGTCAGTGAAAGCAGGCGTTACGCTCCTTGACACACTGTTGCATGTCTGGTGCGAGGTTTGCCTTTGCAAAGCGGAGCATTACCTCCACAAGTCTGCTGTAGAAGTGGCATGAGGGGCATGCCAAGGAGTAAGTAGGCTCATCTGACAGCTGCAGAAGCAGCAGGTGAAACATTTACTGGAGGCTCGTTCTGCTGCCCATGTGGATCCTGCCACCGACGGCAGTTACCTCACCTTGTGGCATGCACTCAGAGTTTGGGATCCTACATTTTTGTTCTTTCTTTGAAGGAGAGTTCCATGCCTGGAACTATAGTCTGCAGTAATGGGAAAACTGGGTTAAGTGGCAGTCCCATCCAGCACAGGATTTGAGTGCTAGCTCTTGAAAAGGTTGCAGAGCAATTTTAAAGCTAATTTATGGGAAGTGTTGACAGGTGTTGTGATCATTCATTTTTGGCATGACTGATTCCTTAGGGGTGATTTTATAAATGCTCCGTGCCCTTAAAATAAGGATGGAATAGAAGATGACATATGCACATGACAATCAATGAAAGGCAAATCAATTAAAATGTCAGATGAAAGATGTGCGCAAAGGCAATTAAAAGAGTGACAAAGTGTAGTGGTGTCTGCAAATAAAGATTACATTTCAAAATGGGTAGAGAACTTTGAAGTAAATGAGAATGTGGACTTTAGGAAGGTGTCTGTCCTGAGTCCACTTTTTAATGCTTCTTCCATTAACAGAAGAAACTCCTGGTGCTGCTTCTATTTGGGGGCAGAATAATCCACTCATCCCTACATTTTCTGGCATTATTCCCACAATTCTTAGCCACTTGATGACATTTTCCAGTCTGTTGTATATTGGTAAAAAAATGTTCTGCTCCTTGCTGATAAATATTATCAAGCTTTCTCCATAGGACAAAGAGTAATTTTACTGGAAGTCTACATGTGACCATGGACCACAGTTTAATTCGTCTTAATTTCCAGTTCAATGCCAACAGTAGCTGAAAAATTAGGTCCTATATTTGTAAATGCATGCATTATGGAAAAACTATGGCACAATATTGAACAACTTCACATACATTTCCTATTATCCTTGTAAAGGATTGTGTTGCTCAGGTGGGTATTTTTAAGCATCCTCCCACTGTCTGGAGTTGTCAGTTGGTGAAGGTGAGATAATACATAACCCTGAGGGCATCGTGTGCAGTCTTTTAAGAGCAAAAGAAGAAACATAAATTGGCCAAGCACAAAGAAAGGCAACCATAGCTGCTGACAAGTGCAATAGGTTGATACTATTTCAGGAAGAAGCATTTGCAAAGTACTGTAAGCAAGTTCACAAGTCTTGCAACAGTCTCTGAATGATTTCGTAGGTGGAACATGTCACTTGCTTTTGATAAGCATTTATTAAAGCTAAATGATGCTTGATATTTGTTTTACAGCCCAATCCTAACCATGTTTACCTCAGAGCAATTTCCATCAATGCAAAATGTTACTTCCAAATTAGTATGGTTAGGACTGCAGTGCTAGGATTTTTGTAGCTGGCAATTAAGCAGGGCTAAGACAAAACTAATTATTTTATTTTGTACAAACGTTGAGCTGCATCAAAAGCCCCACACCCATCTGACAATTTCCCACAGTGTCTGTGACAGTGTTTGCAGCATTGTTCCAGCTTCTTCTCAGTTTCTTTCTCAGTTGGCATTGTTTGTCTTCAGGGGCATTGGTATGCAGGCAAATACAATTGACCACATAACTTTGTGATGGCCTTCAGTTACGGTGTGATACCCACTTGACTGAAATCATGGAGGAGATTGATGGCTTCAGCTACTACAGTGGTACCTCAGGTTACATACACTTCAGGTTACATACGCTTCAGGTTATAGACTCCACTAACCCAGAAATAGTACTTCAGGTTAAGAACTTTGCTTCAGGATGAGAACAGAAATCGGGCTCCGGCAGCGTGGCAGCAGCAGGAGGCCCCATTAGCTAAAGTGGTGCTCCAGGTTAAGAACAGTTTCAGGTTAAGTACAGACCTCCGGAACGAATTAAGTACGTAACCTGAGGTACCACTGTAGTGCTCTTACTCTCAATGGACTTTGTTTGCCTTCACTGACATCACCACATGGCCAAGATGAATGGATGTGTAGCATTGTAACACCATCTCTTTCGCTATTTGATCGTTGGTTGGCTGGGGTAGCCCATGTGATTAACATAGTAATTAGAATGCGGTGCATGCGGGGGAAATGACAGAAGCAGCAAGGGATAGGGAAAGCAATGATTCCCCCCCCCCCAGTACCTGTTTCCTCTGAACAGAGGGTGCACACACACTGGGGGGGCAGGGGACAGAGAGTGAAGGAGTCAGCCACAGCATTCCAGCTCTCACTGCTGACTGCAGGCACCCCCATTCCGGTGCCCCCTCAAAAATCAAGAGTGATGCGCTCCTCCAACTGGAATCCAGAAGCACAAGGCCAATGAGAGGAGAGGATGCAAAGAAGTGGCTTTGGGCACTGAACTGGGCTGCGTTGGGCTGCCTCCTGGTAGTGCCTCTAAGACAGAGGTAGGCAACCCAATCGCCTTCTCAATCCGTCCGCGGAATCAGCGTGTTTTTACATGAGTAGAATGTGTGCTTTTATTTAAAATGCATCTCTGAGTTATTTGTAGGGCATAGGAATTTGTTCATTCCCCCCCAAAAAATTATAGTCCGGCCCACCACATGGTCTGAGGGTTGGTGGACCAGCCCACGGTTGAAAAAGGTTGCTGACCCCTGCTGTAAGAGATGTGTCAAGCACTGTAGGACAAGCATGATGGGGCTGTGTGACTGGCTCTATAGCAGCAGCACTGCTGCTGTCCACAGAGCCACTGTCTTGGATCTTGCTGCCACTGGCACTGCTGCTGCTCTTGTGGTGCAGGCGGGAGACCGGCCAGCTGACGCCGTACTTGGCGGGTGTGATCCGCACCCCCCCCCATGCCTGCACTCCCAGCATGGCCAATCCTGGTGTCCCTCTTTGTGAGCGTTCGTTCCTCCAATGCCTGGGAAAGGAATGCTGGACAATGTTGGGGGTACCTGTGTGGGGCTGCCTGCTTCACACCCCTTCAAAAATTCATGCCCAGGACCATGGCTTCTATGGAAGCCCCCACACTGCATCCCTGCTTTCACCTTGACCACTGTTGGATTCAGCCCCACCACCAGATGCATGGCAAATTACCACTAAGAGAGGCTTTGAGGGACCAGGCCAGCCCACAGCCACAGCAGCCAGAAGAGACAGGAATCCCTGCCATAGGAAGACACCACAGCCCATTTGCTCCAGTTGGATATCTTGAATTTAGCCTGCCTGCACAATTGGGTCAAGGGTGGGCAGGCCTGTGGTGGACTCCCTCCTAACGGGTGGGTCTGACTGGGCCCAACAAGGACTCCATTCAGGTCTGCTCCCCAGGGATAAAAACAAACACACCTCACACATGGCACCGCAAGAAAGCAATGTTTCCATGACAACATCATGGGCCGACCCATCTTTGAATGCCACTGTGTTTAATGTGGTGAACAAGTAGGAAGAGATTGAAAACTCGGGCCCTGTTTCCATTGGGGAACCTCCCCCCAAAACCCCCCCTCTATATTTCCCTTGAATAGCCACATTTCCTTTAATTCTGGATAAAATGACAGAGAGCTACACTAAAGGTCCTAAATATGTGACGAAAAGGGACTGTTAATGTAGGAGGAGCTTTGAAGGAATCCAGACTGCTGATGTGCTAGTGTGGCTGAGTACTGGTGAAGCACTGAAGAACCAGCAGAAAAGTTGCTCTCTTACTTGAGTGATGAGGATGGGGCTTTGACATGGTCAACCCCTAAATACCACCGGTGTGTCAGCGAGGCAGAGCAACAATTGAGCCATAAATTGTAAAGATATACAATCCAGAGCAACACATATAGAGGCGGGGGAAATAGTGCATGTCAGTGCCATGTAGAGTTTATGTTTTCCAGCTCTAACTCTTTACCAGCCAAGTCTTTTTAAAATAGAAGGCCAAGCCAAGAACACCAGGAGACATTCTAATTGTGCATGTTATTTTGAAACAGGCTGGGTTGCCTTGTGCTTATTTGTCTTTTGGCATGAACTTAACAGCAAAATTATGTTTCCTAACATGCACTTAGGCCACATCAAACTGTTCTTCATCTTTGGACAGCTTTAGCATTGCAGCCCAAATTAATTAATTAACTTGTGTTCCTTAGTTTAACTCATTCTCATTGTCTTTGTCCCATTATTCCCAGTGCAGGAGCAAATTAACATTTCCATTTTTCTCAACCCACACACCCTCCCTCTACTCTGAGGCTTTTTCTTTTCTTTGCCTGTGCTTTCTGCCTTGTTGCAATTTGTGAATTTTTTTAATTAAAAAAATAGAAAATTCAAAGGAAATGTTAATTATCCCATGTTTCACTTTTCTGTTTAATACATAGTCATCTCATTACTTGATATGGGACTCATGCCTTTAGGAGCAGAAACAGTTAGTTTTCATCTTATTCTTTCAGGTTTTCCTCCTCAGCAACAGCAAATAAAAAGAAAAAAGAAAAAGAAACCCATGTGGGTTTGGGATTCTGATATAAACTTTTCCTATGAATTCCTCCATGTAGGGAAAGTGTTAAGTCAGATTTGGCTCTAAGTGTGCTAAAAAGAAAAACAGGTGATGCATTTAGATAACCTACTGAAAAAAGCAGTAGGGCAAACAGAGCTAGGAAAGAAGATAATATGCATCCATGCTGCCATCTAGTGATTATAAAAGTACGAATAAGTTTTTTGACACATGCAATATTATGCTGCACCATACCTATGACATTGCTGTTTCTAATAATAATAATAATAATAATAATAATAATAATAATAAAAATTATTTATATCCTGCCCTCCCCAGCTGAAGCTGGGCTCAGGGCGGCTAACAACAATAAAATAATACAACATTCTAAAATCATTTCATTATAAAATTAATTCAAATCAAATTGATGGCAACCATTGGGCTAGAATTCTGTGAAGATTGCCAAAGGAGGGAGTCAGGCTGTGCCTTGGCCAAAGGCCTGGTGAAACAGCTCTGTCTTACAGGCCCTGCAGAAAGATGTCAAGTCCCGCAGGGCCCTATTTTGTGACAGAGCATTCCACCAGATCGGAGCCACAGCTGAAAAAGCCCTGGCTCTAGTTGAGGCCAGCCTAACCTCTCTGTGGCCTGGGACCTCCAAGATGTTTTTGTTTGAAGACCGTAAGTTCCTCTGTGGGGCATACCAGGAGAGGCGGTCCCGTAGGTACGAGGGTCCTAGGCCGTATAGGGCTTTGAAGGTGAAAACCAGCACCTTAAACCTGATCCTGTACTCCACCAGGAGCCAGTGCAGCTGGTATAGCACGTCCTTGATATGGCTCCAGCATTTTATTTATTTATTTAAGCACTGAACTTTCCAGTTGTATCTGATAATTTTCTTTTCAGATGTAGCTCTTCCAAACAAATCTTTTGCTGCATTCCCACCTCCTGATAAATATCTGTAGATTTCTGAAGGCTGCTTTGTGTAGGTCTTAATAAAGACTTATATATGAACATATAAATGAGGCCTCCTGATGGGTGATAATTCTGGGTCAGTCTTCTTCTTCATGTGTACAAGCTTCTTTTTTGCAGTGTCCACACAACATTGTTGTCATCAGAATGCCGTTTCCTATTCCCGCCCCCAATTTTATTCAGATTTACCCTTTCCAGGGGAAATCCAAATACAGTTTTAAGACTCACCTGTGATATCTCGGTGAAGCATTTGCATCTCTCATCTGGAAGCACCCTGAACAGATTCAGGTCTCTCGCATGGAATTTCAAACTTGTTATGGGACTCACCCTGCTATGCTGCAGGGTAAAGTGACCTATTCCAGGTAGAACCATGTGAGAGAGTTCAATGAAAGCTGGATTTTAAAAGCAGAAAACAACTAGCATTTTTGTCACCAGCTATAAATATTCTTTGCCAATAAAGCTCTGTATAGTAAAAGCTATGGTTTTCCCAGTAGTGATGTATGGAAGTGAGAGCTGGACCATCAAGAAGGCTGATCGCCGAAGAATTGATGCATTTGAATTATGGTGCTGGAGGAGACTCTTGAGAGTCCCATGGACTGCAAGAAGATCAAACCTCTCCATTCTTAAGGAAATCAGCCCTGAGCAGTGGCGTAGCGTGGGTTCTCAGCACCCGGGGCAAGGCAAGTAATTTGCACCCCCTAACCCGTGGATTTTAGCACTCGAGTCTCTTCTGCGCCCCCCCAGATGTTGCGCCAGGTGCGGCAGGCCCCCCTGCACCCCCCACACTACGCCACTGCTCCCACCACAAGTCTTCAGGACAGCCATCCGAAGGCTGGCGCGGGGAGGTCTCTCCGCCCCACCGCCAGGCTTCGGAGGAGCCTTCCGAAGGCTGGCGGTGGGGCGGAGAGCCCTCCTCCCGCCGCCAGGCTTCGGAGCAGCCTTCCGAAGGCTGGCGGTGGGGCAGAGAGCCCTCCTCCCGCCGCCAGGCTTCGGAGCATCCTTCCGAAGCCTGGCGGTGGGGCGGAGAGCCCTCCTCCCGCCGCCAGCCTTCGGAGCATCCTTCCGAAGCCTGGCGGCGGGAGGAGGTCTCTCTGCCCCACCGCCAGGCTTCGGAGGAGGTCCGAGAACAGTGGGGAAGATGCGCTGCGCTTCCCCGCTGTCCCGGAGATTTCCCTATGGACTTTTGTCTTGTGAAGGGCCGGCCAAACGCCCCCCCCCAATGTTGCGCCCGGTGCGGCCGGCACCCCTGGCACCCCCCCACGCTACGCCACTGGCCCTGAGTGCTCACTGGAAGGACAGATCGTGAAGCTGAGGCTCCCAATACTTTGGTCACCTCATGGGAAGAGAAGACTCCCTGGAAAAGACCCTGATGTTGGGAAAGATGGAGGGCACAAGGAGAAGGGGATGACAGAGGACGAGATGGTTGGACAGTGTTCTTGAAGCTACCAGCATGAGTTTGACCAAACTGTGGGAGGCAGTGTAAGACAGAAGTGCCTGGCGTGCTCTGATCCATGGGGTCACAAAGAGTTGGACACGACTGAACGACTAAACAACAACAACAACATAAACATTCTTAAGGCAAAACTTCTGCTTCAGTTGCTTGCCATTTGTACTTGCCATGCCTTGTTTGCATTCTTACTGTTTTCTTTACTAACTGCTTTCAAACATTCACTGATCAATTCCCAACACTACAGTCTAGGCCCATACAATTTGACTAAATTTTGTAGAGATGAGTAAACAATTTCAGATTGGAGAAACATAAATGTTGGCAGTATTTTGCTATTATTACTCTGGGGCAGACATGGAATGTATGTGCCCTGCATGTTCTTCCTTTCACAGAAGGAGCAAGAAAAGAACGTTTGTGCATTTTTGTTACCACTGGTAAGACCTTCACAGTGGTGGCTTCTATCCTGTGGTATTCCCTTCCAAAAAATATGCAGCTAGCTTCTGATTTTAAAGAAAGTTTCACAAACCTATCTATTTTTGCAGGCTTTTCATTGCATGTTCTGCTGCTATGGTTTATGGCATTTTGAAGTGTTTTTGGCCAAGCCTTGTCCAATCCATTCATTCTTTTATGATATTTAGCAATATCATTCAATTCCTATCAGACCTAACAAGCAATAGTCAGGGGTGATGCAAATGTTACTTCAACAACATTTGGATAGTCAAAAGCTCTGAACACCTAGTGAACTGTGCACGTTTCTTGAAAACTACCTTGTGTAATGTGTAAGGTGTCAGCCATTTTTTTAAAAAACGATGGCATAGTGTTTTAGACACAAGCTATATTTGAGAGAGATCAGTAAGAAATTGGTGTGATGTCTTTACACTGGATATTATTATTATTACTTCATATGTCAAGCTTTTCCATGTTTGTAAAAATTAGGCTATAAAATTCAGTTTATGATTTCTTAAATGACATGAAGCAGCTGATAAAGACATGAAGAGATGTAAGAAAATCTGAGGAGCAAAAAGTTTTGTAGTGTTTTTAAAATTTCACCTTACCAATTGTTTCCCACAAGAGTTTACAGAAAACCTAATTTCCCTATGTTTTTCTCCCTTAGGAGATGCCCTATGCCTTTCTCCATATGAGATTCACACTGAATTATCTGGACAAAATGAGATGCTTGAGAAAGCGATCTGCAGTTTCCTTCCTAGGAGTCCTTGTCATCTGCTTGTTGTTCATGAACTTATACATTGAAGATAGCTATGTCTTGGTAAGTTTGGTGTATGGAACAAACTACCCTTTAAAACTATTGGATAACAAAAATAAATACAGGTATGTGAGGGTGGGCATTGTCCTCTCCTGTGAGTCATAAAATGTGTGATAGCTTGTCCAAAGGGACAAGTGTGATAGCTTGAACTGTCTGTGGACTGTGAGACAGAGTGAACAATTACTTATTTGCTGAAGAGATGGGTCTGAAAGCAATGATAGCATTGCCTGTTGGAGCCTTCTCTTCATTTCTGCATGATTTATTGAGCAAATGTGAAGCCCTGAAACATCAGCCATGCTGCACATCTTGAGTTCAGAAAAAGATGGAATCTGCCCAAAGCCCTAGCAATGTTGGATACTGGATGCTGAAGCTGCAAACATACAGTTCTGGTTTGTCTTCAGCTGGAGTCATTTAGAATCCTTCAGCCACTTCCTAAGTGTGTGCGTTTTTATTGGGGGGAGAACAAACGGCCATGTTGGCTCTGACCAAAGGTCCATCTATTCTCTTTCCAATGGCAACCAGCCAGCTGCTTCTGGAAACCCACAAAAAAGAGACAGTATGAAATGGATGGGCTGTGGTTTGTCCTCCACATTTGCCCACCCAAGATGACTTTGAAGGGAGGATTCTCCCAACTTAGAAGAACTGGGCAAAGTAAATAAATTATTTTTCCAATTGATTACAAAATTCCTTGCTATTAAAACACCACAGAAAGGATTCACTTTTATATATGGCTGTTCAGGCTTCAGCCAGCAAGGCATTTCCAAGTAAGAGAACCCAACATTTGGTCCTTTTATTATTTATATTCTGCTCAGCTTTTGATATATGGCTTCTTTTTGTGGCACCATCTGCATTAAGATTGTAGGCGGGATTTTATTTATTAACAACCCCTAATTTGTGATTAGATGTGATGTGGCTTATACCATATTTTCTGTCAATCTGGCTGATGCCTCCTTTGGTTTGCTAATTGCTTCAAAATCCCACAGTTACATATCTGGGATTTTTTATTTATTGTGGTTTGTGCTGTTTCTGTTTTGCTTGTCTTTCGATCTTTTTGTGAACTTCCCAGATGGCATGATGTTTTGTGCTTTATTTGACTTCTTTATAATAAAATGTGTTTTCCCTCCATTGTATCTTTCAAAACAAATTTGGCACATCTCATTGCTGATCCTCTGCTCTGTTTTTCTAGTTCTTTCGAGATTTTATGGTTCATTCAGTGTCTGAGATTAGACATAATGAGAAGTAATGTTTTGTACTCACCATAGTTAAGTTCACACATCATGGTCTGAACTTTCAGACAAGCTATGATCTAGAGACACTTTGTGGTTTTTGTTAATATATATATGGTACAACTTAAGACCATGGTTGCAGATCCTGCTTTGTCAGTGCCAAACAAACCACAGCTTGTGAGTAGACTGAAGCTCAAATGTTAAAACAAACCACAGTTTTAGCTAAACAGACCATGGTTTCATGTTACATCTGAGTTTATCCTATATATTAGGGTGTTGGAACTTGTCACTTTTGTTGTTCTTCTTCTTCCTGGACTATCTGATATATTTTATGTGTCCCTCATAATAAGAAAGACTAATGAGAAAGCTACATACATTTTTGAGAGCTTCCTTTCTCATAAATTCAAATTCATGAGAAAAAGAATTATACAGATTCCATGGATCAGTTAAATCCTTAGCCCTCTGAATACTTATGTCAATGTGGTGGGAGCAATGATAAAGATGCTCAGTTATCCAAGGGGGAAATGGTAAGATAAGAATTCCAGGGAAGATGGTGTCAGGGGTTGGCACGGTTGGGTCATTGCCAAGGCACATTGTCCAGGGATGACCCCTCAACCTAGAGTCTTCTGTTGCTCCACCTCCTTGGTGTTGCTACCTTTTCACCTACCCTCTCTAAGTAAATAAAAAGTTTGAGGTGAAGGAGAAGTATTTTCTGTATGCCTTGCCCTCTCCCTCTGGGAGGTGGCATGGATTCATTCCTAGGGGGAGAGAAAAGCCAATGGGCACAGTGTTGGCATGTTCCTGCCTGAGACATAACAACATATAGTGCCCAAGTCATGGAGCATAGTATTCAAAGCCAGCTAGGTTATTTTGGCACCTGAGGCAGAATATCCCTCTCTGTAGCAACAACAACAATGTTGGCTGCCATTTCATGACAGCCAAAATCTGCTGGCCAATGCAGTCACTTCTTTCTTCCTAATGGCAGGGCTGGTTCTCAATGGGCAGAGGCAACACTGCTGCCAAAGTCAATGTAAAATCTGAAACCAGCACTGTTCCCTCCAAAAAAAGAGAGGACTTTTGAAGCTTTTTCAAAAGTATTATACAACAAATAGAGACACAGAGCTTTTTGGGTTTCCATGCCTTATTCAGAATGCATTCCATGTGTCTAGTAGTCTGCCTTAACCAACACTGCCTAAAATGTGCATTGAGGTTGCCATGGAACAAAGAAGGAAAATCAACATTTCAGTGCAGAACCTCCTTTGAGATGCTACAACCAAGCGGTTTTCACATCTCTTGAGAGAGATGGCTACAATATACATACATGAAGCATGGCTTTGAGGTGTATTGAAGAAGACACTTGCATGGGAGGTAGTTCTGAAATGTACAGCAGTACCTTTCCTACAGTCTGGATTTGTTTTTTTGGAAACACATTGTTTTCTTGTTTCAAAGGTGTGTTTAGGATCTGTACTTCATGGGCAGAACTCATGTTCCATGGGAAAATAATTCTAATATATAAAATCATTATATTCAAATAAAAATGGGAAAGTTATTAATCTCCCCGGACATCTTAAACAACATCAATGTTTAACAAGCTGTCTATCTATCTGACTGTCAATGGAATTTAATTCTGCTCCCCCTCCCCCCCCAAAATATTGTTATCTTTTATTAAATTTTGGATGATCTTATATCTCAGCTTGATAAGCAGAGATACAAATTAACCTTCTGACTGTGTATTCAGCACAGCCCCTTTATTCTTCCTTGGTTTTAGCCAACCTCTAA
This sequence comes from Podarcis vaucheri, assembly GCF_965113315.1. Taxonomy (NCBI): domain Eukaryota; kingdom Metazoa; phylum Chordata; class Lepidosauria; order Squamata; family Lacertidae; genus Podarcis; species Podarcis vaucheri. The sequence continues at coordinate 36,145,790 of NC_138748.1, read as the reverse complement.
TTAAGCAATGTTTCCTATTTCATCCAAATGAGGACAGTATAGTTAACAACTTTTCAACAAGCCAAGATGTTAAACTCTGCTATGACGTTGACTGAACATCCCAACTTTCTCTGAAGCTATTAATCATTGCTTCTGAATTTGGAAGAAATGGGGAAATGTAGTTAATTGGAAGCCTTCCCAAATTGTTTGCCAAAAAATAATAAAGTGTCTGAAATAACAAAAAATGTATTTATATTTCAGTTTAATAAACCAATATATGATTATCCAAACACATACATTGTGTTCCTGATCCACATCCTGTACATTAATCCTCCAGTTTAGCAAGTAATATATGCACATATTGACAGTGCAGATTCAGAATCACATATCTGAATACATTTCTCTATCCCCTATCAAGTTGGATGTATACTGTTTTTGATGCAAATGATAATGCTTGATTCTACCTGAAACCACCTGCACATGCTTATAACCAGGCTAATAGGGACTAATCTACATATATTTGCAGTGTAAGGATGTGTTTTCGTCCCTAAACCCCTCCCCATTCCTCACACTAGCTTCTGAATTGTGAATGTCTTGCTTTTTTCTGTTTCTCTACCAACTGCTAGGATGGAGACAAACAGTTAATCAGAGAAACAGCCACACATCAATTAAACTCAGAGCGATACGTTCACACATTTAAAGATCTGTCCAATTTCTCAGGATCAATAAATGTTTCCTACCGCTATCTGGCTGGCACACCTTTGCTAAGAAAAAGTAAGTATCTGAACATTTCGATTTCATTAAGTAAAGCAAGATTTTTATCTGACCTAATTGCAGCAAGCAGAGAAAAAACTGCAAGTTGGATGTTGCTGCTTAGTAGAGTTGGAAGAAAGAAGCTTTAACTCAGTATTCAATTGATAAACTTTACTTTCCCACAGAATGTGTATGTCATATGTGCAGAGTGCATGAACACGAAAAGGAAGAGGCTTCATAACCCCCTAAGTTGTGGCACAGTTTTAGGAAGGGCATAGAATTGATACTTAGGTGGTGTTAGTGATGAGCAAATATGTCAATTTCAGTTTCTCATTTTTCCTTTAGGTCAGTTCTCCACATGTCTACACCAGTTTGTGATTTATTTATTTTTAAACACCTCATGAGAAATTAATTCAACATTTGTTTGATGTGAATTTCTCTTACTATGCACATTTTATATGCATTTTTCCATAATATACACATTTTTGCAAAGTGCTTTTTCCCTAATGTGATGTGTTTTTGTACATTATTTTCACTAATATATGTATCTATATGCACACTTTACCATTGTATTTACATTTTTGTACACGCTACATGGGGTGAGAACTGCATTGCAAAATTCAGAACAGCACAATTTCAAAGGATAGCTGTGTTCTGGTTCACACGTTGTTTCAGAAAATGCCTGTTTTTTTAGTCTTTGAATACCCATACAAAATGAATATGGATCAATTTTCTCCGACCAACCCAAAATCTATTTTTTAAGCTATTTTTAAAATCTATTTATCTAGCTATGGTTCAGAATATTTCAGGAGCATTGAGTTAAACAGTGAAGACTTCAGCAGAGCTTAATTCTCCCACTGACACCAATACAATTTAAAATGCATGAGTATGACTGGATCAGAGTCCTTGCTTTATTTCCTTTTTAAGTACAAAAGGGGGAGGGGAGACATTAATTTGCCATTTATTCCCTAATGGATGGAATTGTAAACAGTTTGTGAGCCATAACGTTAAAATTCCCATTCCCCAAACAGAGTGTATAGCATTAATATTGTAAATATATTGTTTTCCTGCCAGCATCTTTGTACACATGCCTCCTGGCTTTTTAGTTCACATCTCACACTACTTCCTGCAGTTAACAACTGATGTTTAATGCAATAGCCTCTATGTGCTCCCAATACATCTTTCTGGAGAAAAGGTATCAAGATTAGCCAATATATATTATCCTTAAAGCAATCAAAAATATTCACAATTATATGCATTCAGGAGAGCTTTTACTTTGTAAAAAAAAAAATCTCTCCCACCCACCCACCAGACACACAAAACTAGGTAGTTTCAAAAGCCATTTATGATGTGATATTGGGGTGGGATCTGCTATCTAAAAGGGGAGAAAGGCAAAAGGCCTGTTGGCCATATATTTCCCATGGCCTTTGTGATTCAGGTAACTTATTTTGAATAAAACAGCAACTCTGCTTTTATCTTGTAGAGATAAAAGGTGAGACCAGTCATGATGGCTATGCTCTGACTCCACAGCTGGAGGAAGTAATGATTCTGAATACCAGCTGTTGGAAACCATAAGAGGAGAGGGTGCTGTGGTGCTTGGAGCCTGCTTGTAGGTTTCCCACAGGCAGCTGGTGGGCCACTTTGAAAACAGAATGCCGGACTAGATGGGCTATCAGCCTGATCCAGTAGGCCCTTCTTTATGTTCCCATGTTCTGACAATATTTGTAGTCTCTATTTTTAAATATTATTATTATTATTATTATTATTATTATTATTATTATTATTATTATTATTTTGCTTCTCCTTTTCAGGATATCTTACTATTGGACTGTCCTCTGTCAAAAGGAAAAAGGGGAATTATTTGCTGGAGACAATCAAGTCCATCTTTGAGCAGTCAAGTTATGAAGAGCTGAAGGAAATTGCAGTAGTGGTCCACCTGGCCGAGTTTGATTCATCCTGGTGTGATGGGATGGTTCAGGATATTTCACAGAAATTTGCCCATCATGTGATTGCTGGGAGATTAATGGTGATCCATACGCCTGAAGAATACTATCCTGTATTGGATGGCCTTAAGAGAAATTATAATGACCCAGAGGACCGAGTGAAATTTCGTTCCAAGCAAAATGTAGATTATGCTTTCTTGCTTAACTTTTGTGCTAACCTTTCTGATTATTATGTGATGCTAGAAGATGATGTTCGGTGTGCAAAAAACTTCTTGACTGTTGTTAAGAAAGTCATAACCTCACGAGAAGGAACATACTGGGTGACGTTAGAATTTTCAAAGTTGGGCTACATTGGGAAGTTGTACCATTCCCATGATCTCCCTCGCCTGGCTCATTTCTTGCTGATGTTCTACCAGGAGATGCCTTGTGACTGGCTGCTGATACATTTCCGTGGGCTGTTGGCTCAAAAGGATGTGATACGTTTCAAACCATCTCTCTTCCAGCATATGGGATATTATTCATCCTACAAGGGTGCTGAGAATAAATTGAAAGATGATGACTTTGAAGAGGATTCATTTGACCTTCCTGATAACCCACCTGCCAACCTGCACACTAACATGAATGTATTTGAAAACTACGAGGCAAGCAAGGCATATAGTAGTGTCGACGAGTACTTCTGGGGCAAAGCTCCCTCGACTGGAGATTTCTATATGATCGTCTTTGAAAAACCTATTAAAATTAGCAGAATTAAAGTTGTCACTGGGACAGAAGACCGGCAAAATGATATCTTGCATCATGGGGCTCTGGAAGTTGGGGAAAAAATTGTTGGTGGCAAAAAAGGGAGGCAATGTACTACTTTCTTGCGGCTAGGGGAGTTTAAAAATGGAAACTTTGAAATTACAAATGTGGAGCACAAAGTTCTTTTTGATATTAACTGTATGAGAATACTTGTTACCAAAAGCCAAAAGGAATGGTTGATCATTCGGAGCATTAGCATATGGACTTCACAGAGCCCAAGTCAATAAGGCAAATGTACCACAGTAGGTTTCCCCCTTCCTTATAAGGGAAGCTGGCCCCATCGCTTGAATCCCAAAAATGGTGCCACTCCCTAAATGACTCCACCCAACCTGATTTTTACTAAAGACATTGTCAATCTGGGAAATCATAAAACAAACAAAAGCAATCTAGTTTTTACTAGTTCAGTCAGGCAATATACAACTACTAGTTTGATGGAATGTTTGAATTTTTTTAGGAAGTGCAAACAAGTTCTTGTTCATCTCTCAAGCTCCAAATCCTCTTCTCTGTTGTTTTCATCTCCCCTCTGGGGGAAAATCTGATGTACTAAACAAAGCAAGTGCTGTTTCATTATTTAAAGGTTTTGTAGGCCTGTGCCAGTATATTGTCAAAAGAATTTGACTCCATCGTATCCACATATAAATTAAAAATGTAATGGTGGTTTGTGTTTGTACAGTGGTTGGTGGTTTGTTTTGTTTTGAAGAAAGTTTTGGTGACAGATCTCCTGTTAATGAAGGTGGTAATCTCTACTGTATGAAAGTAGTGTTGATACCCTTTGCAACTTATTTAAAATGAAAATACATGCTCTGCTATAAATCTGTAATGCTCATTCTGTTCACCTCAAGTTCTGTAAACTAGTCTTGATCTCAGTCACCATGTATGGTCCTACCGTGATTCATTATATTGAAATGATGCACCAATTCAATTTTATCTTTAGGTTCATTCCCCAGTATTCAGTTTGAATTACGGGAGTAGCCTTTCTGTTTTGCATTATCCATCGTATTATACTTTAGGGTTCTTTTTGGTCTTCATATTCAGCACAGAGGAGGCTTAGATATGTGACAGCTGCAGAAACGCAGACAATTCTGTAACCTACAAGGAAGATGTGGAGAACCTTTGCCCTCCAGATGTTGCTGAACTCCAACTCCTATTAGCCCCAGCATGCATGGCCAATGCAGATGGAGGGCCATAGGTTCCCTATAGGATTTGATGTGCATATGGAGCTCCAACCCTAAGAGCTACTAAGTCAAAGTTATTGGGGGCTGCAATATAAGAGGGGCAAAGACAGCTGTAGGAAAGAAGGCCATCCCAGCCTTGGGGCCGGGTCATGATAAAGTGTGCTACTAAAGTGAACTACTAAAGTGATCTACCGAGTTCTGTGAGCACAGAGGATTCCTGTAGTGCTATGCATTGTAGCCAGTAAGAACAACAAAAGAGACTACTATTGCACAGCTCCATTTCAGTTCAGTGAGTCTTTTCCCCTTTGCTCTTCTTGTCAATGGAAGACCTATCAGTAGGTGGGTTTATGACAAGGAGCTCTTTTTCATACAATGCCTTTGCTGTATTACCATGTGAGATATTTCCAATCATTTCCCCAGCCATCCAGATCAGCTTTTCCTTTGCAGTTTTTTTTTAAATTAGAAATCTGTCATTCACTGCTGTTTCCCCCGGTGTGAGTTTTTTGTTATTTTTGTGGTTGATTTGATCATTATGAATAAGTCAACTTTGCGCACACACACCCGCCCAATAAAGCAGGTGTCCCCAACCTGGTGCCTTCTAGGTGACTTGGACTAAAATGTGCATCGTCCTTCTTATCAGCTTCACGTGGCATGCCAGCTACAGCGTCCTCTGGATGGAGATAGCCTAGCCATGGTAGTCAGTGCACTGCTGACCTCAAGACTGGATTACTGCAATGTGCTCTGTGTGGGGCTACCCTTGGACCTCCTCCAGAAGCTCCAGCTAGGGTAGAATGCAGCAGTTAGACTTCTCATAGGAAGAAATGGCAGACAGCGTACAACCCCTTTCTAAATCACCTGTACTGGCTGCCAGCAGGCTACCAATCCAGGTTCAAGGTTCTCATATTAACAGTTTAGGTCCAGCCCTTATATTCCAGCTTGATCACTGAGAACACCCGGAGGAGAACTCTTAGTTGTTACAGAGGCCCAAGTGTCCTCAACCAGGTCATGCATTTAGTGTTGCCTGTCTCATGCTATGGAATGCTCTTCCAGGGGAGATTTTTGCAGGCACATTCTCTATTTTATGCCAAAAGTCAGGTTAAATTTTGTTAATGATTCTTTTGTATTGTTTTGATGGTACGTTATGTTTTATTGTATTTGTGCATTTTGTTGTACACTGCCTTGTTTTTTTTACATGAGATGGCAGTACATCAATACTTTTCTAAGTAATAAACAGATATCTGACCATTGGCCATGCAGCCTGGGGATGGTGGGAGTTCAAAAATATATGGCATGCATCAGGGTGGGACATGCTGGTGCAAAGCATGATAGAAAACTCTTGCTCACTATAACAGTTTTGCTTTGGAGATACAGTTGAAAAATACAGTCACACTTTTAAAACACTACTTTTAAATCTTCGGTCCTCATTGCAGTTCCCCTCATGAGGGTCCCCTTCCCCCTGACCGCTTGCAGCTTTAATGCATGTAAGGTGTACCTTGTTTTGCTTTTGTTTTGTTTTACAGATTTTTATTTTTTTTTATTTCTTATTATAGCAGTACATTAATACTGCCAATAATATACAGATAATAAATTAATAATATAAACAGGAGCAAGAGATAACAGAAACTGCAACTAAACATCATCTTCATTTTTCATTTATGTTTGAAGAAATGAATAAGTGTTCTAGGCTGATAGTGTAAAAAATGTACAGTTGCTGTCAAATTATGATGGTTCTATATTCCACTAGGAATGCTTTTATCTTGATAATTGTAGAAGGTTCATTGAAAATGAGAAACAAGAAGCATATTTATACTTTCCAACACTACTTCATAAAAATTTCATTTGTAGTTTCTTACCCTCCTCCCAATATAAATTCATGTGCTTTTCCATGGACGATCTAGGGCATACAACAAGGAGACAGAATGACATAATATCTAGTAGTTTGGTACTAAAAATGAAATGTTGTTGCTACATCTCTGGCTACAATCTTGTGTATTTACTTTTAACAGATTTGGAAAGCTCACCTGAGACCTCTTGAGTTTCCTAATTCCAGGCTCCAGCCTCACAGCAACCCTATTAAAAGAAACTTCTAATAAGCTACAGTCTTTCAGAATGTGGCTCAAACCTGCTTGCTCTCTCATCTCTTGACTTTGCCTAGCTCTGCCTTGCATCCTTGAATTTGAATCCCTTCACTGTTTGCTGGTGTTCTCCTCTAGGGATGTGTGAATCTGCCGATTTTGGTTTCAGATTCTCATTTTCCCAATCGTAAATTCAGTTCTCCACATATTCACCTTTGACAATGATGATAGTGATGATAACCTCATGAAAATTCATCAACAAATTTCTCCTAATATATAGTTTTTTGTATGCTATTTTGCCTAATACACATTTTCACAAAACATTTTTTTCCTAATACAGTATGATGAGTTATGTATGTTGCTTTCTCTAATATATGCATTTTAAAGCATTTTTTAAAAACCTTATATGCTTCATTGTACATATGACTTTGCTGGATATTGCATTGCAAAACTGGGAGAAGTATATTGTGTATTGTTAGAGAAAGTGTAAGTTAGGTAGGTTCACTTTTAAATGGAAAGTGAATTGAATTTCTCCCCATTCCATCATTCTGTTTCATGCTCAGGGGCATTGCTAGATATTAAAGGCACCAGCTCATAGGACAAATCTGCATAAATGTGTAGAGTGCCTCTGTGGAAATTAAGGTGCGGGTGGAGGCTGCAGTCTCACTGGCACTGCACTTCTGCAGCATGCCCAGCTGACCTGAAAGCAAAGTAAAACATTATTTTTCAATTCCCAAAAAAGCAGAGAAGAGGGAAGAGATCTGAGGCTGGTGCATAAAAGACTCAGAGAGGTCAGGCTCTCTGGGCATCCCTTTAACAGCACCTCTTCTGATGCCCTTAACATTCTTTCCCCCCTTGATCTAGCGATGGCATTCCACTTTTTCTCCTGGCTTGCTGAGCCGCTCTGCATATGCATTCCCAGTGCACAGATGAAGACATCCCCGAAGAAACCCTGCATTTACAGAAGTTCTGTGTGAGAAAATTTGGCTCAAGTTAATCGGCCGTTGGGATAGTATGGATGGAAGACACTTTAAAAATTAGTCCATATTCCTCTCCCTGACTGTTTTTGAGTTATCTTTCAAAGATAAGTACATCCGACATTTTTTAAAAAAACAAAACAAAACACCAAACTGCAGCAATATTTCATTTTATTGAGCTTGAAGCAGTTGTCACTGTGCATGAACTGTGAAATTGGCATTTCTGAGCCCGGTGCTGGAGGTGGTCTTCATCATGACAAGTGATGTCAATTGTGACAGCAGCAGTGATAAATCTCTATGGAAGCAACAGTAAATAACTTCCATTCTAATATTGATTTAACTGACAGAATGGAAGACTGTCTTCATTACTTGAAAGTTAAGTCTTCCTTGTTTCTATTATGGTGAAACTAGAATGTGTACAGGATTTCCACAAGTTGAGCTGTGGGTGCAGGTGCATAGGCTGTGCCTGGAACACTGCCAAGGGAGGGTGCGAATGGTCCTTCCCTGGCAGAAGGAATTAAAAAAGAATGAAGCCCTCTTAAAGGTGGGGACTGGGGTGTCATGTGTTCATAGAACTTAAGGTTGAGGGCATCATCTCAGTGGCAGGCTCTGACCCCTGCCCTACACACATTCTAACACATTTCTGCAATATGCCCATGTGTCCATAGAATCATAGAATTGAAGAGTTGGAAGAGACCCCAAGAGCACTAATTTCTTTTGCTGCTGCATCCCACTGTTGACTCATGTTAAGCTTGTCGTCTACTAAGACCCCTAGTAAACCCCTAGTAGACAACAAAAAGGCAAAATATCAATGAGGCCAAATTAGAAAAATATATGCTAGAGTAAAATCCAGGTATACGTCTCAAAATGTGCGTAGTCCTACCTGAACAAATGACAATATAGTGATTCTGCTTCCCAGAACCAGGGAGAAGAAACTATTACAGCAACACTTTGCTAGTTCTGAACAGTCTCTGAACTGAGCATAAGAACACCACCAGTTTACAAAATCCAATCTTCAATAAGATGCACCAGAAAGGGTCTGGATGTTTGAAGACTGCAACCATTTAATTATTAGCCAGACATTCCTTGTATATTATCCCCTTTATCTTTTGGGCACCTAACTCGGGCATAAACCTTATTTATTCACTTGCATCTGTGCCCCACTCACACAGAAAGTCAGCAACTCATGTCATTTATATATGCTCTGTGTATTGGTTCTAAAGGATGCAGCTCATGTCAAAAGGGATCTAACGAATAATGGTTCTGCAATCAGCTGCTACTCAAGGGGAAGGAAGCAAAAAAATCTAACTGGTGCAATAAATAGAGGTTGTGGAGGAGACCACTGCCTGTTGGCCTTCTCAGACACACCAGTTCCACCGTATTATCATTGCCTATTGACTGAAACACCAGCAGTTATTGGGGTGGTGGGGTGAGGACCGGTTATCTGAAACTGCAGTAAAATGATTTATTTTAACATTTATTTTAAAACCCAGGAGACAAAGGCAGCTAGCTATATTTTATCTAATTTAGGATAGCATTGGAGCTGCAATATATTAAGTCAGGACACTGGTCCCTTTGCTCTATATTGCCCACAATGCCTAGCAATGGCTCTCAGGGATTTGAGATCAAAGGCTAAGGCTGGGAAATGATGGCAGGGATTGATCCTGGACCCTTCTGCATACAAATCACTTGCTCTCCCTCTGTGCTATGACCCATTGTATTTCATTGTGCTATTGACTGCAACCTATGTACATGACCCATAGCTCAACTGCAGAAAGCAGGGCTGCAGGATGCCATCAGAATCTGGGCACACCACACAGTTTAGCTATTTTACATGAGATGACCAGACAATATAACTGCTGTATGTCAACCCCTTCACCAATTTCTGTTCAATAAGTAACATCTGAATAGACCTATTCACCCTGCAAAGATTATTCTCCATAAACTTTATGGCATAAACAATTTTCAAATCTGGAGATATATTTTCTGGTTGGCTTGTTCCTCTCTGGATGAAAATTTCATTTTTTGAGTTCAATTCGCTTCCCAATCCTCAGCCCATTAAAGCAAACACAATAGATGCTTGTACCAATACTCCCAGGAATGTTATGGTCATCTGTGCTTGCAAATGTGTTGGTGTCATTTGCATAAAGTTGGTAAAAAAAACCCAACAACATTTAGTGGGAAGAATGCCTGTCCTGAGCAAACATGCCAACAGGAAAAGAAATCAAACACAGCACTGTATGTACCTGTAAGGCTGTTTCACAAGGGTAGATTATTCACGTGGCTCCAAGAGGTAGGAACCTCATAGCTTTCTTCTCATAAATCCTGCTAACTTTTGTGGGTGGTTTGGCAAAGGCCTTTTAAAAGCACAATGTCCCACTAAATAAATGGTCTAGTGAGTAGCACTACAGCACTCCAGAAGGCTTCTCTTTCCCAAAGAGAAGAATCTCTGTTTGATTTCTCAAATTCCTTCACAACCATCCACCTCTCTAATCTGTGGTCAAACAAGGCATTTTAAATACCTTCTGGAGGCTCAAGTTCAAATGCGCCTGCAATTTCTCTAAATTAAAAAATAGCCACTAAGTTTAAATCAACACACATCTAAATATACATAAAAGGCTAACTATTTTTAAAATTACCTTCTATAGTAACTGGCTAATTTTATGGCTAGACATAATTCTTAAACATACTGCCATTCTTTTTTGTCTCATTGCCCATATTGGTGATGAAGGAACCTGATCAGAGAAGACTAAATATGTGGAAAATAAAGGAAAATAGTCTTAGAAATGCAACATGAGTCTCTCTGTGTGTACACACCACATATTCCGAACACATCCCACATTGGCACAAGCAGTACACAACATACCAAGATGTAATAAGTCCATTTAATCAAAGTCATGTGTAATTGAGTGAGTTTACAGTCACACAGTGAACTAAATGTCCCATGCTTGAAACAATTTTGTCAATGCATTTAAACCATAAATGGCAGTTATTTATTAGCTTGTGTGGGAAATCATATACTGTGTTATTTGGGAAGCTGGCTATAATTTTCTATATTTGCTGCTTCCCGTCAAATGCTGAAGCAGTGTCCATTTCTTCTGAGTACAAACAGGGGTATGACAACTATTGTGTCTATTGAAATTAATTCATATCAGTTGTCAAAAATTCTGGTGCAGTATTGATCCAAGATTGGGGGGGGGGAATAGGGTTAAATATGAATGACATTTTGCATTAAGGAGGGTGCTGCCAGCTGGACAAGTTCTGCTTGCAAATGGTATGAAACAAATTAGAGCATTGTCCATTCTATGCTTGAGTGCAATACTGTTATTATTACTAGACAGATATTTCCTTTGGATCATAAAATGCCCACATTGCTTATTGTTGGATAGAGTTTCAAAAATATCTTATACACTGTTTTGAAGGGTTAACAACGACATCAAATAGATTTTACTTATTCATTTACATGATTTCTAATTTACACCTTCAACTAAAAGGACAGCTAACAGAATTATCAGTGGGGGGAAGTACAGGTTGTTGTTGTTTTAAAGATTTATAAACCACATCAAAACCAGAACCCTTCAAAGTGGTGTACAATAAGATAAAATGTGATAGAATTCCAAAGATGCAGACTCTAGAAACAATGGAACTACATCTTAAATTTGTTCTGTTAATATTCCATAAATGACTGAATCTTGATTCAAAGGCAGCTTTTTCAAACTATTAGTTGTTGCAATGCATACAAATTAATAACCCAAATAAAAACAACAAACCAAAAGAGCAATTTATGCCAGAAGACTGGCTGAAATATTCATCAGCAATTTCATTGCATGAAAATACAACAGGAAAAAAAACAACCTATTGTGATTTTTTGTGTCTGTGGACTTGCAAGCTGTGTTCGTGGGCTTGCAATTTGGAGAAGCACATAAGACTGAAATGAGCACTAATTTTTCTAGCTTTTCCAAAGTAACTTTTACATTGTGTGAACGATCACATAAAATGTGGAAATTATCAGGTAAGGAAACGTGTATGCACATGTAGACAGGGGCTTAAAAAATAAATGGTTGCCAGGCTACTAGATCAGGTAGCTATATATTCTTTGAAGAACTGAACCCTTTCTTTTGACCTATTGCAAGCCTGAGCAATGCTCCTTTCTGCCAGAAGCACCATTATTCTATTTACCCCTCTAAGAAAAAGATGGCTGCTCAGACAGCACTTGCCTTCACCTTTGCTTCCTCTATCAATTACCATAATGTGTCCAGTTTTACAAAGCCATGCCCTGGGCAAGTAGAGCTGCTATGTTCAGAAAGTGAAGAGTCACTCAGAGCTGTGAATGTTGCTTTCCTCATCAAGCCAGTGGGGAGAAAAGGCAGCTCAGCTGAGGAAGTAGTTGTGCATACAAAGTGTATGCACCCTTGCTCTACAACAAAATGAGAGTACAATTTGTGTGTAGGGCCTTAAGAAACCATACTCTTCTGTTTGCCTGTATTCAACACATGCAATACTGTTTCTGCCACTCTGCAGTTCATCTTCTGCCATTCATCTCACTGCCTGCTGTGGTGAAATTATATAATTTACATAAATAATTATGTAAATTGTGTAAAGTATGTTATCATTACATTATCCCATCCCACTCATTTCAGTGCAAAGAAAATGCAATGTAGATGGCGGGGCATAATCAATGGTGTATTATTTGTTGACCGAAAGCAACATCTCACAAAAATAGAATCTCAGTTTGTAAAACCACTTGCAGAACATAGCTGAATTTCGCCAGCAATGTTATTTTCTTTCTGGCATCCAGCCACATGCCAAGGCACATGTCTTGACTTAATGGGCAAAGACTTGGCCAAGGCAATTTAAAAAAATAAATCACTCATTGATTGATTTAAATTTCTAGACCAGACAACCAAGGTACCCTGGGCAGTTGACAATTTAGCAGTGAAACACACAAATGCAATTAAATAAAACAATCACAACATTGTCTTCCTTAAAGAGTCAGAGCCCAACATAAAGTAAAACAACACAGCTTTTAAAAACAAACAAAACAAAACACCAAAACAAACAAGCAGCATGAGATTAGTGTAGATAATAGCTTGAGAACCAGGAATGGGGGCGGGGAATTAATGTCAAGATCTAAAATGCACATAAAAATATGACCAGAATTAAAGACTTGGAAGAATACAAAGTTTGCAGAATTCTCGCCAATTATTCTCTGCTTGTTTCCTTCTTTTGGTGGTGGCCAGTGCCCACTACTGTACCTTGGAATGATGCAAGATATTGAACATTGTGGTGGCAGTAAAATGGTGGTCAGGGAAACTTTTTAACAGCATCCCAACTTGTTGTAGAATTCACTCTAGAACCTCAGTATTTTACTGAGGGGGGATTAGACAAATACATGGGAAATTAAGTTATCAATGGCTGCTAGTCACAATGTCTGTTTGCTGCCTCCAACAGAAGAAGGTGTAGGCCACGGAATTACTGGTTTCTGATGAGCATGAGTGAGGAAGAGTGCTGATGCACTCAGATCCTGTTCAGAAGCTTCCCTTAGGCACCTGCGTTTTCATTGTGAGAGCAGGATGCTGAACAAGACGGGCCTTTGTCCTGATCCAGCAGCTCTTCTATGTTCTTTTTACATTTTCTTCATTGCATGGCAAATCTAGACCAGGTCTTAGGAAAAGGGGCTGAAAAAATATGGATTATATATGTCTGTCAGTAAATGAAGAAGTAACAGGGACTGAATCTACATGCAAAGTACATATCTACAACTATGGCTGCTCCTCCCTAACCTATGTGCTAATCTTCCATTCTTTACTGTAACTGTGAAACAAGGAACAGCAGGGACAGCTAAAACAATTAGTAAAATTGTTTGACATCTTAAGTAACTGTTTATTTGTTTTCTGTTTGTTGTGAAACAGAGCCGTCCTTCCATATGGCACAGAGATCTGTCTTGAAAAGTGTGATTTTGCAGCTTCCATGGTGATAAAGTGTCTACACACACACACACACACACACACACACACACAACCTCTCCTTTTTAAAACTCTCATTTCATGATATCAGAGTCCAACACAGTTTCATTTCTCCTTTAGACCAGATAAGAGCAAGAAAAATATTTACGTCTTCATTTATGTCTTCAGTTTCCATATAGATTTGGGGTGTCATTGTCTTCCCCTCTTCCTCTTTGTTCTTGATCATGGCTGTTATTTTTTTTAAAAAAGGTTCAGAGAGCCATAGACAAATCAGCATTTATCTCAAAGATTACAAAGACAGGGTCGGATTCTTTGGGTGTCTGTGAAATAATGCATAGCACTGGCTCTATTAACATGGCATACGGTACACATGGATACGAACATGTATTCCCATTGCCTACTCCAATATATGCCAGTGATTGAAAATATCTAAAGGGAACATATGCACACACACACCACTAAAATATAATCTGGATGTGATCATGCATATCATCACATCAAGGCACTTTCCCCAATATTGCTGTGCTTGACAGTTAAGTGCATGGAAGGAGTGGGGAAAATGTTTTCATCTGAAGACCACATTCCCTCATCAGCAAACCTTCATGCTGTTGGTGGGCAGGACAAGAGGCAAAGGTGTGTGAGGTCAAAGAGGCAACAACAAATGGGCAGATCAATGGATGCAACTCTCACCTTCATTCAGTAGGCTATCCTTTAGCACACAAAAGTCAGAGGGTTCTGCAACCCTCACTCACATCAAAGCAGGAGTCATCATGACAGCTCAAATACCAATCCCCTGTCTGACAAAAAGCACTTGATGAGGCAGTAAACAGGGCTGGTGAGGACTGTAGTCTAGGGAGAATTCTGGGGGTAAAATAGAGAAGCCTAGACTTGGCTCCAGGACCTGAGGTTCCCAACCCACAATGTATGGGGTCACAACCTAAGCAATGGAGGGGCAGACTTAGGCAATCTTTCCTAATATGGTGCCCTGACCAAGTCCAAATTTTGGTGCCCCCAAATGGAACTTCTCAATTATGGATCGACTCAATTTTGCACCGCTTTAGTTTGGCACCCTGTGGCCATACCACCCTAAATCCGGTGCTGAGCAATGGAAGATGCTTGAACCAGCCTTAGGATGATAATGATGATGATGATGACACATCAGTTCCATTTCTGAGAATCTAGGAAATGTGGAATTAAGAACACATTCCTAATCCTTAGACAGAATCCTTATGCAAATATATTAAAAAGCTAAGCTTTCACTGGAAGAAAATATATGCCCTAATTTGACCCAAGGCTCATTGCTATTCAGTTCTAGTGGTTCTGGCAGTAACTCCATAGTAAAAGAACTCAATTCTACATGGAGTTGGGGATGCTCTACCCATTAACACGTTTAAGCAGGCCTTCAAAATCTATATTTTAGTTGCTGCTTTTAATGGCTACTTTGTGCTATATCTGGGTTTTGCTTTAGTTTCGTTTGTTTGCATGGTTATGTTCGTTCGTGCTGGTTTTTGTAAAGTTTTGCACTATAAAGAAATGTCTGTTTCTAACTTGATTTTAAAGTTGTATTATGGTTCTATTTTGTAAAATCACATTGGGAAGCATTTTGTTTGAAAAGTAATCTATGCCATTTTTACAGATCAAATAAAAATAACTCTTGTGTGTGTGATGGAACTACCCAAGGGTATGTAAGAAACGCCATGTCAAGAGAAATGACTGGAATTACACCCCCCCCCAACATGGATACTTAGCCATCATCCCATAGATAAGGAACCTATGGTCCTCTAGATTTCCTGAACTACAATTTACATAACCCCTTATCAATTATCATATTGGCTTAGCGGGTTGAGTGTTGGAGTCTGACAATATCTGGTGGGCTACACGTTCCCCATCCTTGACTTAAGCTTTCTGTGAATGTACCAGTTAGTACCAGTCTTCACATTATTCTGGCATGAAGAACCAGCCAGTATCAATTATCTCCCAGCAGAAAGTTTTCTTCCTCTCTCATAGCACTAGAACTTGAGGACATCCACTGAAGCTGTATGTTGGAAGATACAGGACAAAAAAAGGAAAGTAAACCTTCATATGGCACATATTCCTCTGAACACCAGTTGCTAAGATTCACAAGTGGGGAGGATGCTATTACATTCAAAATCTGCTTGCAGGCTTCCCATGGACATTTGCATACCCTCCAACATGCTGCAGAAGAAAATCAGGTTACACTTCTTTCAGGGCCCCACTCCCAAAGTTTTGTCAGCATACTGAGCACACTTGGGAACCAATCAGAAGTTGGAATGACTTCTATAATTCTGAGGTGTCCTGGTCAAATCAGGGCAGTTGATGGGTATGCATTTGGTTGGCCACTGAGAGAACAAGATGCTGAAATAGATGGCCCTTTGGTCTGATGCAGCGTGGCTCTTATATTTTTAATTTGCCACAAGTCTACAGAAATGGAGGCTCACAAAAATATAGGTCTAGAAAGGTAAATAAGCCGTCAGATATTTGCCCAAAGATAGCAAGAAGTGACCCTAAGAAATCACACTATTCTTTATGCTTAATTGTTTCCATTATGGGGAATTTGCTGAAAGGTGTAGTGATTGCCAGTATAAAACAAAATGAATAAATAGCTTGTTTGCAAATGAACATATAATTCATATTCACAGAGTGCTGCTTCTTGATTTGTATTTGTATTTTCCACTGGATATTTGGAGTAGGAGTAGCACCTAGTGGCCACTTGGATTCTTGCTTGCTGCAGAAATAGTTCAGACCTTTCTTTTACTTTACTTGCTGATCTTTCCTAACGTTTTGATGTGGCTGCCTTAAGTTACACAACACACTTCAAATGCCATGAATTCCCTGAATTGACATAGCACAAATTCCTGTTTTGAAGCTCTTTTTATGCTTTTCAGTTCTTGAATGCAAAATGCACAAAGGTTAACCCTGAGTACATAACACAAGCATCCAGGGTTGCTTAGCTTGCTTCCATAGTGTGGATTGATCGAAATATATGCCATCTGTGATATGAATGACCACTCTACTTCCTGCTCTGCTAACTTGAAAACTGTATGGGGCCGTTGTTGAGGATGATTCAGAATATTCAACTAGTCCAAAATACCGCAGCCAGACTACTGGCCAAGATTCCATTTAGAGCTCATCTCTCTCTCTCTCTCTCTCTCTCTCTCTCTCACACACACACACACACACACACACACACACACACACTTTAAAACAGCTGCACCCATTGCTAGTTCATTAGGAGACCCAATTCAGAGTTCTCACATTAGTGATTAAAACCCTGAACAACTTAGGTCTCCCAAATAACTGCAAAGCTGCTTAGATGTCTACAGACCATCTGGTGGGTTATGATCGGCAGAGGGCAGTGGCGTAGCGTGGCTTGTCAGCACCCGGGGCAAGGCAAGTAATTTGCGCCCCCTAACCCGTGGATTTGCGCCCCCTAACCCTAACCCCCAGATGTTGCGCCCGGTGCGGCCGGCCCCCCTGCACCCCCCCACGCTACACCACTGCTTCCTGGCAGTTTTATTCTCTTGGCAAACCGCTTTTGTAGCTGTCAAGCGGTTTATAAATGTTAGGATTTTTTTTTTAAAAGGGCATTTTCAGAAAAAGCTGCTGGTGGCTCTCAGCTGTTCCCTCTCAGCTGCTCGCTCCTAGTTTGTGGGAGGGTGGATTTAAGGCGTGACGCGGGGGGGGGGGGTTGCGTGCAAAGAAGGGCAACCTCTACCCACTCCGCCGCTTTGCTCCACCCTGGCAGGCAGGCTGGCAGGCTGGCTACACGCGACGCGCTCGGCGAGGGCCTCCGGATCGTCCCCCGGGCTGGGCAAGGGCTCGTTCTCACGCAGCGGCTGTTGCGCAGCCTCGCCGCCGCCACCGCCCTTGCTCCTTCGCGTGCGGGGAAAGGCCGCCGGCAGCCCTGGGAGCGCCTCCCTCCGCGCCTTCACACGCAGCTGTGCCAGCCCAGCAGGCGGCTCCCATCCTCCCCGAGCCCCGGCCGGGCTAGCGGGGGTTGTGAGCCACCTGCAGGGAGCCGGGGGTCCTAGCAGGCTCCCTCGGAAGGTGGAGCGGGGCCCTCCTTCGCTGGAGGTTGGATGGCCAGCTGCGAGGAATTCTTAGCAGGCTCGCTCCACCTCCTCCTCCTCCCGACTTTGCTGCTGCTGCTGCTCGGCTTTTTTCCTCTACCAACAGCGCGCTGTGCCTTGGAGAGGTTCCCGCTTCCTTGAGGGGGGCCGGCCAAACGCGCCCCCCAAAATGTTGCGCCCGGTGCAGCTGGCACCCCTGGCACCCCCCACGCTACGCCACTGGCAGAGGGGGCTCACATTGTAGCTCCACCATTCTCAAAGTGTGGGGAATGGTGGCCTGGTCAAAGCTTTCCTTGTGGCAGCTCCTAACGTGTGGAGTTCCATCCCCATGGGGGTTAGACTAGCATCTTTTTTGTATAGCTTTCACCATATGCTGAAGTTACACCTCTTTGCCCTGACCCTTGTTTAGTGGAAGCACCCCTTTTCTTGAAGCTGTGCTGTGCTGTTCTAGCTGGATAGTTTTACTGGATTTTTTTCCTAATTGTAACTGTTCTGTTTTTATAATTGTATATTATATTGTTGCAATCTGCCCTGGGAGCTTTTGGTGAAGAAATCTAATAAATTAATTTAGAAAACAATATTAAAACAATCAAAATGGAGTACTTACTTTGATTTTAATTGGTACTGACAGAAATTGTTAACACCAGAAGTTCAGCAGATGGCATTTTATTTGATGATATCCTACCAAAATTAGTGGACTTAAGTAATGTCCATCTTATTTACCTTACAGTAGTAAATAAAACTAAAACAAACTGAGCTGTAGTTTATGGTCAACTGTAGTTTCCTTCTTTACATGCCCTATTCATTTGTGAGATGCACCATAACTGAAAAAAACTGTCCCAAGAGACCTGGCAGGCTGACAACTGCACAAAAAAGAAATGTGGGGATGACCATCAACTGCACATGTACAGCAATAAATAAACATATCTGCATTGACTTAGGCAGAGAGGTTTTTTGGTAGTCTTTTTGTCATACCAGGAACTGCCAGTCATACCAGTCAGTCCTCCAAAATGGTGCTTTCTGTTTCCAGTTCAGGTTCTGGTTGCAAGGATTGAGTTTTCATCTGGTTGGCCTCTATGAAAACAGAATGCTGAACTTGATATGCCTTGTGGTCTCATCCAGCAGGAGTCCTATTATGTTTTTATGCATCCACTTCTCCCCCTCGGAGCCACAACAGTTTTATTTCGTTAAATAGTTGTTCCTAGAAATATCCACCAGATGATGCTATAACATAAAAAAAATGACATGAATACAAATAAATCATTTTGTTTTGGCCTCTAAAATTTCATCTCAAAATGGAATATTCACTTAATTTTATTGGTAATCAATGTGGAAGCTTTTTTTTTAATGCTTAGTTATTCAATTCACGTCACTATGAAACTGAGTATATTCATTTCTACAAAGAACTGCTGCCCTGAGTGATTAGAGTTCCCTAAAATATGAGGTACAATGTCATAAGAACATAACTGCTGTGTACACACCATACCTTTAAAACACATTTAAAGCAGATTTTCCAAAGAATCATGGGACCTGTAGAGTGCTCAGAAAAGTAGTTCTGTGAGGGGTAAAGTTCTCATAGTTATGTGCAGTGATGTTATGCTGTGCCTTTGAAGTGCACAAAACTCTATTTAGATACATTTTGCTGTTTTCTTTTGCTCATCTTTCATTCTGTCCCACGGTTTTGATGGGTACGAATATTTATTACAAGGTGAAATTTAGTCATTGACTCACAGGACTCACTCAAGCATAGCTGAACCACGTCTGAACAAAAGAGAACAAATTGGACTTTCCTGGGCACAGTGAGCATAGCTTTCTGTAGGGAAATAGTTCAGATGAGCTTTACTGCTTGGTGTGTCGTCACTTATACTGGTCCTCAGAATGGCCCACGGAAGATGTTGATTAAATCCCGTTATCTGCAAAATGATTTGTCACGGCTAAAACAAATCAGTTGCATTTCCCATCTCCGCTCATTTAGAAATGGAGATATGTTCTTCAAAGTTTGAGAAAGGGCCATAACTCAGTGGTAGAGTATTCACTTTGCTTGCCAAAGATCAATCCCTGGCACCTCCAGATAGGGCTGTGCGAAAACCCTGCCTGAAACCCTGAAATGCCTCTGCCAGTCAGTGTAGACAATATTGAGCTAGATGAACCAAGCATATGGAAGTTTCCTAAGTTCCCATCCTTGGCATTTCCTGGTAGAGTTGGGAATATCCTTGTTCGGATCGCTGGAGAACCGTTGTCAATCAGTGTTGTCAATGATGGAGATAGATGGTCTAACTCAGTTCTGACCCAAAGTCTTGGGATCTTCAGAAGTTAGGAAAGAAATTCATTCTCATGAGACCTTGCTCTGCACTTAGCCTATTTTATCTTATCTCAAGGGGTCATAATTTATTTTATCATGCAGTGGGAGTCCCACACTGCAGCAATCCTTAGGAGAACAGCATCTTCCATAGCTCCTGGGCTTTGTACCCTGATGCACTTTGCCTAACCCATCACAATAAGGGAGCAAATAGGATGGAAAGAGGAAATCCTTCTCACCTCTCTGTTCTCCATCTTCTATTGTGGCTCCTTCTACTTGCAAAATAAGTCAATTCCAGGTGGAATTCCAGGTAATTAAAGCTAGTGGGGACGTGTGGGTGGAAACCTGGAATTCATCTCCAGTTTTAATTTTAATTATAGCTGAAGAAGAATTTTAGAGCTTGTGAAATTCACTTTTCCTTGACGTGGGCTTTTATGATCTCCCAGCTAACCAGTCCTTCCTGATTGGACCCCAGTTCTGATTGAAAGCATATCCAATCAGACCTGGAGTCCAATCAGGAAGGAATCTTTAGCCCATAAGGGAAAGGACTGAAAATCTAGTGGCTAGCCAAACATATACAGTGGTACCTCAGGTTAAGTACTTAATTTGTTCCGGAGGTCCGTTCTTAACCTGAAACTGTTCTTAACCTGAAGCACCACTTTAGCTAATGGGGCCTCCCGCTGCCACCGCGCTGCCGGAGCACGATTTCTGCTCTCATCCTGAAGCAAAGTTCTTAACCTGAAGTACTATTTCTGGGTTAGCGGAGTCTGTAACCTGAAGCGTATGTAACCTGAAGTGTATATAACCCGAGGTACCACTGTACGTATAGGCAGCCCAGGTTTTCAGAATGCATGCCAGCTTTGACATAAACTCTCTTAAGTGTTGAGTTTTTATTTAGAGTTAGACCGACAGAAGAAGTAAGAACAATTCACACACCCCACATTACTCTGGTCGAAAGTAGAAAATTCCTCTAAAGTAGTCACAGAACATTTAAAACTGAGTGACATTTAAATGATAGAATTTGGGTCTTCTGTTATCAAGTGACAGATGCCGATTCACAAAGGAAATGAAATAAGCTCACCTACCCTGTAACACACTGTTTATAATAGCTTTTTTAGGGCTTTGTAATAAAGTTGTGGTTGATTTAAATTCCATAGCATTGCATCTTCAGTCTGTCTTCCTCTCAGCTCTGTTCTGCAAATGATGCATCTCATGGCGAAAGTTGACTTGGTAACATTTTCACCTCCCTCTCTCATTCTATTATAATTCAGAGAGAATGGAGGACAGTAGGTTCAGGACAGGCAAAAGTAAGTGACTCTTCACACACTATTATTAACTTACAAAATTCATTAGTACAAGATGTGATGATATTCACCAACTTAGATAGCTTTTAAGAGGATTAGAGATCCATAGAGGATGGGTCTGTGAGGTTACTCACTGCTTTCTGTTCAGTGTAAGGGTTTGGTTTGAGCTTCAACATGTGCTCACAGAACTGTAAAGTCCTCTATCATTTGCTGAGGGGGGAAACTAATAGAACTACAGCAAAAGATACTGAGGCATAGTAGAACTCTGACCAGAGGGAGTAAATTTCCCTATGAAAATCTGAAGAGTGAAAGTGCAGTGTTAAATTGTTGCCTGCTGAGATGTAAATTTATTCTAAGCAAGCAGCTCAGAGGCAAGTCAGGGAGTTGTTTTGATTTTGGCTGCATACAACACCATACATTTAAAACTATTTAAAGCACACAACCTCCCCCCCCAAAAAAAAAAAATAAATAAATTCCAGGAACATTAATTTCTTAAGTGTCCTAGGAATTGTAGCTCTGTGAAGTTTGCAAGAGTCATTGGGGGATAAGGTGTTTTAAACATACTGTAGGCTGCATAGAACAGGACTTTTGTCTTGTCAGGATTCAACCTCAATCCATTAGCCGCCATCCATCCTCCAACTGCCTCTAGGCACTCACACAGGACTTTACTGCCTTCACTGGTTCCGATTTAAAAGATAGGTAGAGCTGGGTATCATCCGCATATTGGTGGACACTCAGCCCAAACTCCCTGATGATGTCGCCCAGTGGCTTCATGTAGATATTAAAAATCATGAGGGAGAGGATGGAACCCTGAGGCACCACACAAGTGAGGGCCCAGGGGTCTGAACACTCATCCTCCACCACCACTTTCTGGACATGGCCCAGGAGGAAGGAGCGGAACCACTGTATAACAGTGCCCCCAGCTCCCAGCTCCTCTAGACGGTCCAGAAGGATGTTATGGTCGATTGTATCAAAAGCCGCTGAGAGATCCAGCAAAACTAGGAAATAGCTCTCACTTTTGTCCCTAGCCAGCCGGAGATCATCAGTCCCATGATGAGGCCTGAATTGGAAGGGATCCAAATGGTCCACATCCTCCAGGCATGCCTGGAGTTGTTCAGCAACCACCCACTCAATCACCTTGCCCAAGAATGGAAGATTTGAGACTGGGCAATAGTTGGCCATACTGGCTAGGTCTAAAGTTTTTTTTTAAGAAGCGGTTTAATGACTGCCTCTTTCAGCAGGTCTGGGAACACTCCCTCACAGTGGGAAGCATTCACCACCCCGCAGGGCCCATCGCCCAGCTCTTCCTGGCTTGCTTTTATTAGCCAGGATGGGCAAGGATCAAGGAGACAGTTGGTTTCATGCATCCAAGCAGCCTGTCCACATCCTCGGGGGTAACGGATTGAAATTGATTCCATGCAACTCGACCAGACAGGGCTCTAGCACTCTCCCATCCCGACCCTGCTCCCACGGTGGTGTCGACCTCCTTCCAAATCTGAGTGACTTTATCTGCAAAAAAAATAAAATGCAAAATTGTTGAAGGAGATCTTGGGATCTTTACAATGCCCCAATGGTAAAGGTGGTTCTGTTAAATTTACCCTGATGTGCCCCTGTTCCCCCAGCTGGGGGACTGGGAGGGATACATGCCCACAGCCTAAGCCAAGGTCTTCATTCGGAAGTTTAATAAAGTTGTGGCCTAATTTTAATTCCATAACACGTCAGAGTGTTTATTCCTTTCTTATGATCCCTGGGGGCTGGGGCTGTCATGGCCTGGTCATGCAATATCAAACTAAAATCTTGGTTTTATTGGTGGAAGTCATTAAGATGTCATGTACCTTCTATTTCGTATTTTATATGCCTGCTCAAAACTCTTCTATTCTCCCATGCCTCAGCAGGTAACTAAAAATACATATTTCCACGATAGTAAATTGCTTTCTTATCTTAACCTTTTATATTGTTGTATTGTGTGGCTTTATGTATTATTTTTGATTATTTGAGATTTATTTATGAAATAATGGCATATGTTTTTTTGTAAATAAAATAAATATTGCAGTGTCTCTTGACAATCCTAATCTTAAAGCTCCTATGCTTATGATATCCTACCAGCATGAAATAAGAAAGGAACTCACAGACCAATTGTGAAGGCTTTGGTAGCATTGTGATATTACATCTTCCTTCTTTCCAGTCCAATTCCCAATGGACTTCATTTTATCTCTCACTTTCAGTGGGCATGTATGTAACACAAGCATCCATTCACTCTTGTATCCATCATTATTTCTACTTGCTGCTTCCCTGTGCCACTGGGATTTCCTTTACGTTATCTACCATTTGTTTTCTGCCTATATTGTTTCACTGGCTTTCCAACCTTTTTGGAACCTTCAGAACCTGCACTAATAAGGGCTAGTGATGGGGTAAATTTGTAGGGAGGGTATTCAAAATACAAAGACCTGCAGTTCAAAAGGTCTTATATTTTGAGCTGGGAAGGGCTCATGGAAGGAGTGAGAACCTGTGACCTTCCAGATGGTGGTGGGCTCCAGCTCTCATCAGCCCCAGTCAACATGGCCAGTTAAGATGGGAGTGGTAGTCTAGCAGGACCATTGATTCCCCATCTCTCATTCATAGCTTGGTGAAAATAATGTGTTTTTCACGAAGAAATTCCCAGGTTCCAGTGCTGGTATCTCCACTTGAAAGGCAGCAGATGGTGAGAGGAACCACAGCCTGAGAACATGCAGAGCTGTTATCAGTCCGATACTGATGCTTTGATTGATCAGTGTGGTATTAAAAGTGCTTACTTTATCTTGGCATATGGTCTGGTGATAGTTCTGCTTTCAGGAATTCTAAGTATAATCCAATTTTAGTGAATGTATGAGTCTCATTAGATTTTTGAAAACATTTTAGCACCTTTCATTTGCTTAAAATGTGTTTTTATATTAAAAAAAAATACATTATCAGTATGAAATTTGTATTCTATACCCTCTGTGAGGGTAGGTTAAGCTGAATGATAGCAACTGGTTCGACGATACCTAATGAGCTTAAAGACTGAGTAAGGATTTGCCCTTGAGTTCTCCCACATTAGTGAACCTTTGTACTCTTCCCACTTTGCAGGAAGTTTCACATCCAGTTTCACTCTTCTTTCACTTCATGAAGTGAATATTCACTTCATGCCTGATGAAGAGTTCTCTATAACTTAAAATCATATCCTATCATATCCTAGCCATACGAGTTCAGTAAAATGGAGCACCTGAAGCACTTTATAACCTACCCTATCAATTTCCATATCAAAGCAATCAGTGTAGCTTCCAGTTAAGAAATCAAGCCCAGCCCCATACTTTTTGCTCTCCAAACCAGTTGACAATATTTCATTTCCAAACTGTGTCCACTGGGTTCTAGTGCATAAGAAATAGTGATCCTAAGACAGTTAAGTGCTCCTTATAAATTCACAGTACAATCCAAGGCATGTCATTGCAGAAGTAAGTCACACTGAGTTCAATGGCACTTACTCCAAAGTGGGGCTGGGGAAGAAAATTCAATTCTAATTGAAAGCCAAATCTATCAGAGTCCACACTTTCTGAAACAATATGAGAACAAAAGCACAGCTATCCTTTGAAATGTGCATGTATCTGAATTATGTGATGCAGTTCTCTGACCAAATAATATTTCTCTAAGGTATATATTAGGGGAAAGTGTGCCTAAAGATGAGGCTATTTCATACAAAATGCATTATATTAGGATAAATTACTTACAACACTGTGTAGGTTAGTTAGAACTGCATACATACATTTCTGAGACATTCATACAAAAAATGCTGATAAAATTTCATGAGGATTTTTTTAGAGACAGAAAATGGAAATTGGTGCAGAAATGTGGAGAACTGAATTTTAGATTGGGGGGAAAATGAGAAATGGATAGAACTGAAATTGACAGCTATTTCTGTCTCTGCCCCCAAGAAAATGAGTAAAGGATTGGAGCTTTTACTGTGTCATAAAGACTCCAATCCTTTGCATCCAGCCCCAATGGATAGAATGGGATTTACTTCTGAACATAGGATTGTGCTGTCAATCCCCCTGATTTGTCTGGGGTTTAAGGTGTATATAATTTATATGGGCTTTGTCCTTCATTTTCTGAATCAGTTTGAGCTAGAATGGACAATAAAAATGCATTTGGGTGTTATGAATTTATTAATAAGCATTCTATAGTAACTGATGGAATAACTCATCATCATGAATGTCAAAATGTTTTATATTGCAATTTACTTGTGTAATAACTATGGATAATTCAACATGGCTTGAATTATGAAATATCCTTGAAAGGCTTTATACAACTATGCTCTTCTACTTGCTGAAAGGATTGTGTATCACAGAGTAAACAATGTTGCCAACTCTTCAAAATTCTCAGTGGTGTACAATGCATAATGCTTAGAAACTAGATTTATTTTCAAATGTATTATTCCAATGAATTTTAAGTAGGAAAAAATCACAACCAAGAAACAACAGTGGCAAGAAAGACACAGTCACTTTCCATAATCTATTTTCCACACAAATAAGATTTAAGGTTGAAATAAGGTAACCATAAAGCACAGTTACTTAGAAACTAAATAAACACTACTTTAACTGCTGAGTCAGTAATATGAACTCCTCTTCAGTATGTATGGTCGTCGGGCTTTGTTGACGTGCAGTTGCCGTTTCAGAATGTAAGGAGTTTTCCTCTTCATCAGATCTTTATCTTGGCTTGCATTTTCAGGGTCATAAACATCTTGCTGAAGTAACTGTTGGTAATAACAAGATAATATGGAATCATTGTTTTCCTATGGATTTTTGGTGAGAGGAGCACATCTGAATCATATCTATCTATCATCTATCTATCATCTATCATCTATGCTGCCTAAAGTTAATACCGTGTAATATGAGCTAATCAATTACTATAGAATTGTCAACATGAGTAAACAATTACACCAGCTTTCCCCAACAACTCCCATTACCCAATAGGGATCCCCCCCCCAACTCCAACTGGAGAAATCATTTGAAATATTTAAGAAAATATTTTAGTTTCCTGTTAATTGTCTTGTTTCAAATGTATAATTTATATTTGACTTACTTCCAATATTTGAATGTTTTATTCTGGATTGTTTTATTTGATGTTTTAATGTCTTGTAAACTGCTTTGAGATTCCCTCCCCCCTTAAAAATAGAAAGCTGTATAGAAGTGAAATGAATAATAATAAAATAATACCCTTCGTGTCCTAAGGATCAGAAAAGTATTGCGTGCAGAAATAAAGACTGACTGGATGTTACCTGCACTCCCTCTCCTTTTGAACTCTTTCCATCTATTTCTAGATGTATGGGAACTAGTTGGGGATTTGCAGTAGTCAAGGAGATGGGACTTTGTACTTTTTTAATGCTTTGTCATTTAAAGTATTACTTAGCATACTGTGCTTCAGAAGTCAGACTCTGAGGTTTAAGGGCAAGACTGGGTCCAATACAATTTCCTTCATCATTTAGGAATAAATCTATGACATTCCTAATCAAGGAATAAAAATACCAGCCTGAAGACCTGTTAAACTATGGGCGGTCTTCATTCAATACCTTGCTAACTGGAAAAGAATAATCATAGAATCATAGAGTTGGAACAGACCACAAGGGCCATCGAGTCCAACCCCCTGCCAAGCAGGAAACACCATAATAATACCTTTATTGTCATTGTACAGCCTGTGTACAATGAAATTAACCGAGCCTTCCCCACAAAACATTCAATCTCTTATTGAACAACACACCACCTCGCTAGTCAATTTCACTATGTTATTTTTCGTTCAACAGCCTAACAGTCCACAGATAGAAGCTATTTTTTAGCCTGTTGGTACGACTGATTATACTTCTATATCTCCTGCCCAAGGGTAGAAGATTAAAGAGGTGATGGCTGGGGTGTGAGTCATCCCTGAGAATTTTTCTCACTCTCCTAAGGCAACAATCCCTTGCAATGTCATCTAGCGGACTCAGGGGACAGCCCATGATACCATGTGCTTTATTCACCACCCTCTGTAAAGACTTTCTGTCTGTGGCTGTCAGGCCAGCATACCACACTGTGATACAATATGAAATGACACTTTCTATTGTGGACCGGTAAAAGGAGTTCATCAGTTGTTGTTTAACATTAAAAAACACACAAATGATTTCATCTGTGCACTGTATGAATAAAAAAATTTTTTTCATAGTAATATGATCAAAGTAAAGCAAAACTTGGGTTCCCAGCATGATTTGACTTACCTCCCAGTGCTGAAAGGTTCTGCTGTGGCAGACTTTCTGAAGCTGGTACAACGTCAACAATGCTTCCAAACTAGAGCCATCAAGGGTAGAGGGAAACTGTCTTCTTGACAGGAGGTCTTCTTCTTCAACATCACCCACATCCTCTTCCTGGTTGTTTATGTTGCTGATGAGGTCACAGATATTTAGAAGGGTCATTTTCCACTGAGGAGGCTTTGCCTTGTTTATCTGAAAGATCAACAGACACAGCATGTCAGATGTTCTTGCCTGTTATCAGTAGATAGTGCCACTTGAATAACAGAATAATGTTTTTGAATGTGCTCTCAGGCTTCCATATAGCTGTTGTTCCTGTATGCTAAGAAGTGCTTCATATGTCACAGGAGGCTGAAGGTTTAACTGTGAGGATTAGGTTTTGTCTGCTATTCTGTCCTGCCATCCACCCTGCCTATATAGCGCAGATTCAGCAGCTGTCATTCAGGCTGCAAGCTGACACAAGGTTAGAGATGCTTCTCAGCATATCAGAATTTCATTTCCCTTGATTCTGAGAGTCACAGTGATACTCACAAAGCTCTAGATTCTGGCAGCTTGTTAAGCTCACCATCTGGGCCAAAATGATGGCATGCTAGTGATAGCATACATGAACAAAAATTATAGGGTTCATCTTCCCAACCCAGTCATGGGCAGTTAATCAAATATCTACCTCCTAGGCCTGTCCACTCCCAACTGTCATTGCTCAGTCTTTGAGTGATCTGAGCTTATGGTTGTATTCAATGCCAGTCATACTCAGAGTCAACCTATTGAAGTGAATGGATATAGATTTTCATAGGTGTAATTTGAGTAGAAATGAAATGGTTACAATCCAGTGTCCTTAACTTTTAATCATATCTTGAATATCTATATTTCCACTGATGCTTCTTAAAAATGTTACCTGGATCCTGATAGCTCTAAGGTTGGTTTGGACATTATTTACAAAGTCTTTGTGCTTTGTAAATAGAGATGAATCCCTTAAGTAACTCAAGTAAACTTTGGCTGTTTTAATACTGGATGCATTTTATCTGGAGAACTTCTAAGTTCCATCACTCACACATGAGCCACCTCTTCCGCTTTGGGCATGACATTTCGATTACGGATCACCAGATTTTCTGTTTTAGTCAGTCTCACCTTCACTGCTTACCTAAACAATGTTCCTTGCATTTAAGAATGCAAATGAGGAAAGTGTGTTAACATCAAAACACTTCACTTTTACTACAGTGGGAAGGTTTTTTTGTCGGCTCATTAACACTTTGTAACTAATTTTGTTAATTAGTTTGAAAAAAGATACAATTCTCTCTCTAGAGTACTTTCATTCTATCGAGCAATTTTCCACCATGGATGTACAGACACTGAATTGTTGGCTCCAAATGCAAAACATTTCCCCAGACTTCTGCTATTTTGCCAGTTAAAATAAACCTTGTTACATCTGTGCTGTTGGATAAGTGACAATTCAAGAGAGCCTTAAGAGATTTTTCAAAGTGGAAAGCTTCCTTCTAACATTCAGAATTTCTTTTCTTTGTACATATAAATTAGGGATGGTGTATATGTGGCCCTCTGGATGCTGCTAAGCTCTCATTATCCCTGACCTTGGGCCATGGTGGCCAGGACTGACGGAAGTTGGAATCCAACAACTTCTAGAGGACCACAGGTTTCCCATATCTTCCTTTGTCCCTTCATTTGTAGGATGAAGGATTGAAACTTGCTAGCAGACATAAATGAGTGTGTTTTCTATATAGTATCACAAAAAGCTTATGTTTATTTAATCTATTATTTTTGTCATCACAATATCCACAATGGAAAACTGAAATACATTATGTGATTAAATCCACATATTCAGGATTCTTTCTAAGATCCAGTAGTGCCTCTTTTAAGACAATGATCCCCTCTAAAATGATCCATGGCTTCTGACAGCCTGACTGCACCCACTCTGTGATCTACACATCCTACAAACTGAGCCTTTTCATCCCACCAATATTAAATTTATCAAAGTTTTGTTTTGAAATTGCAGTCAAGACCTCCCTGAATTTCTTTTACCCATGAAGTGACAATTTTAATTAATTAAGAAAGACATTTTGAAGCAAGGTTACTTTGGAACTGAACCTGTCCAAGCCTTGCAGGATCGTTTGACAACTTAATTACCGGGATGCAATAACAGATGGTTCCAGGAAACAAAACAAAAAAGTGGCAAAGCCTGGTCTTCTGAAAGATGTTTAGGATTTCATCTAAATGATATTTTTTTATTGAGCATGAACATGAACAATTATTAAGGTACTCATATATATCTCTGTTTTGCAGGGGGTTTGTATCCAGTGCTTGTTCCATGCAGAACTGACAGATTGAAGTTATTGGATATGATGATAATGATAATGGATTCATTACTTCCAGTGGGCTTGCTGTATCTGCTTAGCTGGATACAACCCTGAATCCTCAGGTAAGCACTCTTAAGGCAACAGCTGCTGACTTTGATGATACAAAGCAAGGATGGGTAACCAAAATGGTAACCAAAGGGGAAGAAAGACTGCAGCATTTGTGACTTTTTAGTTCAGAGAAAAAAGCAAGCAAGAGGCAACATGAACGAAGTTTATAAAATTATGCTTGGTATGGAGAAAGTGACTAGAGGAAAGCTTTTGTCCCTCTTCCGTAACACTAGAATGTGTGGAAATCCAACGAAGTTGAATGTTAGAAAATTCAGGAGAAATAAAAGCAACTACATCTTCATGCAGCGCCTAGTCAAGTTATTGAACTCACTCCCCTAGAAGGCAGCAATGGCCACCAACTTTGATGGCATTAAAAGAGAACGAGACAAATTCGTGGACTATCAGTGGCTACTAGCCATGCTTGCATGCTCTACCTCCACAGCTGGCAGCAACAATGCTTCCAGATACCAGTTGCTGGAAACCATGGGGCAGGAGCATGCTTCTGTGGTCTTATTTTGCTCACTGGTTTCCCACAGGCAGCTGGCTGGCCACTGCGAGGACAGGTTGTGAGTCGAAGACCTGCCACCCGCATAGGATTATAATAAGAAACAAAGACACATTATTTTTGGTTAATGGGCAAAATAAGGCCACATTGGTTACATCATGTGAGTAGTATTGGCTTAGGCATTGGATAAAACAGCAATACATGACTCCACCCCGCTCAGCAGGGAGTCATTTCAGGGTTAACAACCAGTGGGAGGAGCTTGTTGATGCAAATACAACTGGAAGCTTCCCCATGATGTCACCGGGGGTTGTGCCATGGCCCTAGCCACCAGCAGGGCATCTGACAGGATCCACGACTGCCGGATTCCTTTAATGGAATACCCAAAAGAGGAGGGGTAGATGATGGGCATGCCCAATCCTCCAACACAATACACACATATTCCAATGCCTAACCACAAATACCAGAAAGTTGTGACAAGTTGCTATGAGGTAGGCGAAAAAACCAAGAGGCTGGTGCCAATTTGCTAAATGGATAAAAAAGTCCTACCAGGTCCTTTGGGCAACCAAGGCAACCAACCGAAGTCCATAGCAAGGTCAATACACAGAGGAAACTGATCTAAAGGGAAAGAGGGCGGGAGATGCAAGCAGGAATAGACTGGGGACAGAGTGCTGCCACGGCTGCTTAAATGCAGCTAACCCCACCCACCAGCCAGCCCTATTGGCCGGCTGAAGGGCTTTGTCGCGGCAGCAGGGCACATCAGAAACAGGGAACCAAATACGCCTCCCTGCTGCTGCAGGAAGCTGCTCCCACTCACAACCCCTCCCCTCTGGGAAGAGGAGAGGCCTTGCAGGATCATTGTCTTGCTCCAGCAGGCTATTCTTATGGGTTTATTGCCCTCCAGATTACTGGTCTAGAACTCCTATTGTCCTTGATCCTTCGACCTTCTTTCTATGGCTGATAGGAGTTGGAGCCCAACAACATCTGGAGGGACAAGCAGGCTCCCCATGAAAATGAATGAATGAAAAATAATGGTGCCTCCAGAAAGTAACTATTTTGTGGGAAGGATTCAGAGATTTAGGCTTCCTCAATTGAAGTGGATTGAATGGGCTATGTTGCTCAACAAAACCTTTTTTAAAAATATTAATAATAACCAAACCACTTTTTGAAGTTAGAAGAGCAAAAATGAATTGCACTGGACAGTGTGTGATGAATTAATGAGTAATGAAATGACATATGAACACCCCACACACAAAGCAGGATGAAAGCTCTGAATGGGAGACCATAATTTAACCTCTGCATATGCTTTGCACTAGCAAACTGGGATGAAGGCTCAATAAACACATCATCTGAAGAAGCCCTAAAGAGAATCAGGGTGTGAAGTTTTCAAGAGTTGTGGAGCAATTTGCTGAATGATGCATGCAAGAGATCTGGCTTTCAAAACAAGAGAAAAACCCTGTCCAGGGAATTGTTTCATCACAGGAGAACACTAATTTAAAAAAGAGGAAAAAAGAAAAAGAAATAAAGCATTCACGAAAGTGCATGCACCCTGCCAGAAATAAATTTAAGATTTCTGAATTATTTTTTTAAAATGTTCAAAATTGAGGCAGCATGGCAGTTGGATACTTTGTCGCTCAGTTGTAGCACTCAGTTTTCTTTCATGTTTATTTCTCTTCATCCCTTTATGCTGTTCAGTTTGAGGCCATTGGATGGGTTGTGAACCTAGCCATGATAATTCATCCCAAAGGATATCACACAAACCAGAAGAAAAGGTTTATCTCATTAATGCCATCCTCTGGTATGCTTTACCGATGTGCTATCCATGTATTTTATCAGAGTAAAAGAGGGTGGGGAATTAGATGATTGCTATTTCAGATAGCTGTTGGTAGATTGTTAGATCCATAGTTGCCAGAGTGCCAGAGTTCAGCCCACAATCATTTATGTTCAACAGGCTTTGGAGAATTTGGCCTTCAAAAACCTGTTTGAGGTGACAGTAGGCGGTGGTGGCCCAGGGAAGGAAAAAGCATGTACATCAGAAGTAATGATGTATTTGTCATTCCACTTTCAAATATCTAAATTAAAACGTGCCAGCAATTCCCTTTGTTATAAATCCGAAAGGGGGTTAGCTGAGTTAGTCTGCTGTAGCAAACGCAGACAAAAAGTCATGAGTCACCTTGAAGACTTGGCTTAATGACTAGAGCCGCCCATGGAAGTTTATGCCACAATAAATCTGCTTGTCTTTATGGGTCCACACAACTTCAGTTTGCATTTGCATCTCTTTTTATTGAAGCCAATTTGCTCATTTTTGTGTCAGAAAGGTTCTTTGGTTGTCTCCCCTTCCCCATATATAAATATTCATGTTTTCTTTCTGTTTTATACTTTTTCCTGGCAATTTAGGGCAGCTGCTAATGCCTCTGCAACCATGTATAACTGAGCTGGGGAGCCTGTGGCCTCCAACTAATGTCAATCACAACCAACATCACCAATAATAAGACATGATGGGAGTTCTAGTCTAAAAACATTTGGAGGACCACAGGCTCCCATCTTCTATGCTTCACTTCAGTGTGAAGACTCTCTTAGCCATAGGTGAGAGTGTATATTGCCTTTTGATGCCAGTAAGGATTAGTCTAAATTTTTCTGCAAGGTATCACCCAGTTTAACAAAGAAAAAGTATTTTGTTGAGGCATCATCCTAACAAAACACAACCCTGTGGCTCGTGTGTGTGTGTGTGTGTGTGTGTGTGTGTGTGTGTGAGAGAGAGAGAGAGAGAGAGAGAGAGAGAGAGAGAATCTCCCCCCCAATTATATTAGAGAACCCTTTTAGAGCAATTAGTAATAGCAGCACAAATGCTATTTCTGCCAAGGCCACAAGACTGCAATCATCTGATCCAGCAAAGACAAAGGTCCTGATCATATGGATTTCAGGTGAAAGACTTGGAAAATGGTAATACTGACTATAGCTTGCCAAAATTTAGATTAAAATTTTGATTAAGTTTTCTTTTGGAGTGGGGGGATAACCATTTGTGTCTCAAAGATCCTGCTTTTAACCTGTGCAATAAATCTTTCGATGGCAAAGCATTAACTATTCACTTACGTTAAGGAGATATTACTTGGGTACCCTTTCTTTGGCTACCTGCCTGTCAAACCATATGTTCCACATTTTGATATGTCACCTGTGGGATCCTGAGGCCATCCATTTGAGACCAAACATGAAGGATACAATATCCTCAAAATGAAGGAACCATCATTCACTGATTTCATGCCATGGAAGTAATTTTTCTGTCAATTTGTGGTTCACTAAAAATGGATAAAACTAGCAGTTCTTGGGATGGATTTTCACTGGCTTGATATGCTAATTGCACACCTTTTCAAAAGTTACATGATTATTTGATTTTATGTTACCTTAACTTTCATCAGGTATATTCTGCCCAGGAATATATCTTCCTCAAATAAATGTATCTCAGGCCATAATTCCATGCTGGCTGTTCAGTACATGTATCAACAGTTCAGCTGAGAAAACATCAATTTTTCACTATCCCTTCACCCATACATTTTGGTTTTCTACTGTCTTTGAAATTGAAGAGAATTTTTGCACAATACCTTGTATAGAATATTGTAAAACTGTGGTTTTATGATTGTATGCTAAAACAAATATGTTTGAGAATTCATGCATTCTGTGGCAAAAAGGGGAAAAACATTACCTTTGATGTATACATATTGGTCAATAAATCAGCTTCTAAGGCTTTCATTTCCTCTTCTGAATCTGTGAGTTAATCAGAAACATATGTTTGCTATTTCATTATAAATCACTAGCATTTCAGTTTCAACACATAGGATTTAGGAATATCCTTTAAAGGGATTTTAGGGTTAAGCACTGGCTAAAATAAATGCTTGGCAAGTGGTTTGTTCTTTAATACACATTCCCTGATTTATGTAGTCTCTCTCTGGAAAAGTGCAGCTCAGTCATGAAAGCAGCTTATTATTGGTCCACTGCAACTTTTTAGGGCTCCACCACCATTTTAGAGCTCAGAACCCATTGATTCTTTGGGATGGGGGGTAGGTTTAATGACTTAATTATTTTAAGTTCCTACTACATTTACCCAGAGGCACATCCTGAAAATATTTAAATCCAAGAGGTCAAATAGCGTTGAACCTTTTTTTGGCAGAAAGGACACTTTTCACAATAAACATTCCATATTCAGTGAGTTTGTATGTATGGATCCACGTGACTAGAACAGTAAGAGATTTATGGTTCCAATGGGGTTTAGAGTTTTCTGCTAAAATAGGTGACTGCTATACTAGCATGCTAGCAAGTCTTGAAGTTCTTTCCTCCCTTTTTCCCCAAGGGAAGGATAAGTCTGGAGGACCGATCCATGAATAAGAAGTAATTTATTTCAACACTGAATTGCAGGGGAAAATTTATTGCATTCCAAGAGAGGAAGGAGAAGAGCAACTAAGTTCATTTGGCCCCAATGCAGCTGTGGTTTGCTGTGGCTAAGGCTGCAACCCTATGCACAATTATTGAGATTGAGTTTCATTGAAAGTACTGGGACTTCTCTCTAAATAAATATGAATAAGATCAAGATCACTGTGCCATTGATAGCAATAAAATTTAATCATTAACTGTTTTAAGTCATAACTAGGATTGGGGGCCAAGATATACAAACATGTATGTAGCTACTTAAGGGGTATTATGTTGCCACAGGGTTTTTCCAAGGGCACCAGTAGCTGACAACAACAATGAAATGGACTTATTAAAACTAATGACTTGGTTGGAACCACCCAATAATACTTATAGTGATTTAACCTAGTAAAATTTAAACAGAATAATCTGTTGATCATATCTATTACAGTATTAAGTTCACACAATGAACACAGTATCTTCAGCATAGTGTTATTAATAGGTCTATGGTATAAATTATAAGTGGCAGACAGATGCCAACTTATAGGTGCAAGCCACATCTGCTTAAAATCAACATTTTTTTCATCATCTCTAATGGAGCTAGATTGCAATACAAATCATATGAGAAACGATATTGCTGAAAGAATGCTGCCCAAAGTAGGCAGTTCTTTGTAGTGAAGGAATCTGGACAACTTGGTGTATAATAACAAAGAACATTGGGGTAGGGAGGAGGAGGAGGAGTTTGGATTTGATATCCTGCTTTATCATCAACCTAAGGAGTCTCAAAGCGGCTAACAATCTCCTTTCCCTTCCTCCCCCACAACAAACACTCTGTGAGGTGTGTGAGGCTGAGAGACTTCAGAGAAATGTGACTAGCCCAAGGTCACACAGCAGCTGCATGTGGAGGAGCGGGGAAGCGAACCCAGTTCACCAGATTACAAGTCTACCACTCTTAACCACTACACCCCACTGGCTCTCACATGTGGGTATATAGGCATGTGAGTGAATTTAAGAAATCGTATTAGTGTGCATCTTCCTGTAAGGAAAAACAATCCTTCAAAAAAAAATATGGGTGAACTGTGGAAGATCTGGGAAAATATCTATCTAGGCAAAAGTAATACTATGCGCATACAGTGGTACCTCTGGTTACGTACTTAATCCGTTCTGGAGGTCCATTCTTAACCTGAAACTGTTCTTAACCTGA
This sequence comes from Podarcis vaucheri, assembly GCF_965113315.1. Classification (NCBI taxonomy): domain Eukaryota; kingdom Metazoa; phylum Chordata; class Lepidosauria; order Squamata; family Lacertidae; genus Podarcis; species Podarcis vaucheri. Next base: position 36,109,617 of record NC_138748.1, on the reverse strand, counting down.
AGCACCACTTTAGCTAATGGGGCCTCCTGCTGCTGCCGTGCCACCGCCGCGCAATTTCTGTTCTCATCCTGAAGCAAAGTTCTTAACCCAAGGTAATATTTCTGGGCTAGCGGAGGCTGTAACCTGAAGCGTATGTAACCTGAGATACCACTGTATATCTCCAGAATAAGTGAAAACAACTCAGAGATGTGCACATTAGAATAATGATGCTAATGACAACTGAAAATGATAGTTACACTTGAGAACTGCTACTATAATCTGTATGAAAAGCATCCTGTTTTAATTCCATGAAATCACAATCAGATTTTGAAACTTAGAGTCACCTTCAACCTCATGTCATACTTGACATATCATGTCCTAAGGGTTAAAGAGATGAATGGTAGTAGTATTTGCTACCCTGCTGTGTTCCACTTTATTTGTTGTCCAGTTCTAACTATAAATATGTAAATCTGAGTATTCAGATTAAAAGCTCAGTGAGTTCTATGGCAATCATTCAATGTTCTATGGACTGTCTATGGATATCACTGGTATGATTCTGTCAAACTTAAGGCACTGCACTGGTTTTAATGAAAGCTTTCTGGCAAGTGCTTGCACTTCCCATTGGAATCCAGTGGGATTTAAAAGTACTTATCACTAGATTATGCTTGAGATGATCAAGTACAAGGAAAGCAATGTTCTCAAATGGAAATATGGAATATTTGCATAAGTGTTCCCTTGGCTTTATAATAACAGCGGATTGCAATAGAACATTTGCAAAAGAGAAGTGCTGTGCCATTGAAGAAAACAGCTCCTGCTGTTTTAAGTAGATCTAAATGCCACTTTTCTACAACAACTTTCTTAACACTTAACAGCACAACTGGTAACAGAGAATTTATTTTAAAAAATTAAAAAGTTGAGAAAGCTCTGTTTCTGACACTGGGATGAGAACAGTTTATATCAAAGTATCCATGTTATCAACTGGGCTATTATAGTACCCAATATCTGTAAAGCCCTTAAACAATGGTTTATGTACTTTTAACATTTCTTTTGGTAGGAAAATGCAATATACTGATAAAAAGGGAGATAAAAACTGATTTTAAAAAGGGAGAGAGCTGTTAGGTGCTCCCCTAAACACTGTTTTTGAAAGTAAGATTCATTGGGTTCAGCATGACACAAAAATTGAAGTGCTGTTTAACTTTAAACCTCACTGATTTAAAAAAAGAATTCCTTCACTGTAACTGCACTGGATTCTGGGTTGCTACTTCACTACATCCACATAAAGATACAAAGGTTTAAGGCATAAGCATTTTAAATGAGATTGGGAATACTTTTGCTCTAGTCTTGAACCATGTATCATAGAGTTTTGAACTCTACATGAAGCAGCTGAACACAAAATACATCTTTACTCCATGAAATATTTCATGAATAGTCATGAAACACATGTACATTTGATTTGAACTTGGTTTACCCTAGTTTATATCTCTCTGTGTATCATAGGAATATCAGACTATTTTGCATTATGCACACTGCAGCTTTTTTCATTATGGGAAATGATATTCCAAAGTACAAGTTACTAAAAGATAATTCTTGGGAGGTGAGGAGAGTTTATTTAAAGCAGTATATTTGCATTAAATATCCCTATGTTTTCTTTATTTCTTTATGGTGATCTGCTGCTACATTTATTTAAACCCGCATTTTCATTGAGAAAAGTTATTTCTGATCCTTTAAATTCATGTGAAATCAACCGTGTCATTGATGAGTTTCAGCTATGGACAGACTGGAAAGATGCAGTTTGCCCTTTCAGGAAATCTTGCCCAAAGATTCAGAAAGAACCTTCTCTTTTGCCTTGCAGCCATTCCTCACCTTATGAGCCAAATCAAGTAACCATACATTCTTATCCTATTCAGGGTGCTTTCAGATAGGAGTTGATTATGGATGGGTGTGCCCTGGGTATGCATGCTTTTCACAGCATCCATAAGATGTCAAGGCATCAAAATGCCAGCCCAATTCGACCTCCACCTCACTTAATCAAGAGGTTGCTTTTTCTGGGGAAAATGCAGGGAACTCAGTTCTGGCACCTCTAAGGTGGGTGCCATTGCCATTTTAAGAGAACGAGGGAGGTTTTCATAGTGAACCTCTTTTTCAAGAAAAATAGCACTGTGTGTGTGTGTGTGTGTGTGTGTGTGTGTGTGTACACACATATATGTGCACCACCTGTTGACAATAACCCTTTTATATTTGAACAACCCATTAACAATATTAAGTGTCCATCTGAAAGCACCCTCGTTCTCACAACAGCCTATGAGATAGATTACTTTCCTCATTATATTTTACCAAAAAAGAACTGAATTACAGGTTAAAAAGGTGACCTGCCCTAAAACTAGCCAGCAAACTTATAGTAGACCTGAGGACCAGAGCCCAGCTGCCTGTCTTCAAAATTGATCTATTGTTTGTTTCACATTAAAGGGTCTTGATATACCTTTCACTGAAAGGTTTTGATCTAGAATCACCTTCTTTCTCCATGTGTAGAACTGAGCGCACGGCAAGCCTATCCAAGACTGGATAAAGCCATAGGAATTTTTCAGTCGGTTTCAGGTGTGGTTCATCAGTTTTCAGAGTCCTAGAATGAATCTTCCTCGATGGGACCAACTGTATCAAGATAGCTTATAGTGAACTATTTTGGTACATTTGGTCCGTTTTTTTAGCAGATGCAGAGAGGAAAAGCGCGCGCGCGTTGGCAATCACACGCACACGCTCCCTTGAAAGTTGTATGTTAGTCTTGCGCGCACACGCACACTGCAATAAATCTCCGAGTTTAGACACCTCCTGAGAGAGGCTCCACCACAGCGCCCAATCTTTGAAACTGGCCAAGTATTTCACAATTGACTAGGCATTTCGCAACGCAGACTCCCCTGCATGCGGCTCTCCCAGCTTAGCATAAAATCGCCCCGCGTCCTCCTCCTCGCCAGAGAGGGAGGCAAGCCCGAAAAGAGGCGCCCCTTGCCGTTCGCCCTGCAGAGAGAGGCTGCAGTAACGGGACTTACCTGAGCACAGGCTCCAGGAGGCGAGCGCCAAGAGCATCGCGCACACTAGCTGCACCCTCAGTTTTGCCATGCTTCTTTCCCTCTAGAAAGTAAAGTCCGTACAAAGAAAAGGACAAGCTGTGTGAGCGAGAGAGGGAGACACACACGCGGAGAGAGGGAGGGAAACGCACGGGAAAGACAGAAAGAGAGAGAGGGAGAGAGAGAGTTGAGAGGTCTTTCGGCTTTCCTACTGCCTTGAGCTGATTTCAGAAGGTCTGGACCATAAAGGTAGCTCTGGGTCATTCCCTAAGTATATAAGCGAGGGGGCTGATGTCATAAACGCATAACAGCCACTGTCTTTTAATGAAACACCCACCCACCCACTCGCCCGCTCCTCCTTCCTCGCCTCCCTCCCCTTCTCCGGAGTGAAACTGACGCGCTTCGTTAATTGCGCTCCGCGCTTCTTGACGCAGAGAGAGGGAGAGGGACACCGGGAGGCATCGGGCGATAAGAGGAACAACAATAACAAGAAAGTCGAACTGTGATGCATATGTCCTATGCAACTTAGACGATATAAGTAGTGACACAGTTATCCGGTAGGTATGATGTACCAGCATCATTATTACTAATAATAATAATAATAATAATAATAATAATAATAATAATAAATTGTGCCGCATTGGGAATTGGATCATTGAACCTACGAACATGAGAAGAGCCTCCTGAATCAAGCCAATGACCCTTCTAGTCCAGGAAACTGTTCACACAGTGGCCGGCCAGTTGCCTGTGGGGATCCCTCAAGCAAAACCTGAACACAAGAGCCCTCTTCCCCTCTGCTGATTTCCAGCAACTGGTATTCTGAAGCATTGCGGCCTTAAATGTGTGTGTGTGTGTGTGTGTGTGTGTGTAATTACTATTCTTTTAAATGCTTATCCCCACAGGCAACTGGCTGGCCCCTGTGTGAACAGGATGGTGGTCTAGATGGGCCATTGGCCTGATCCAGCAGCGTTCTTCTGGATCAATGGCCCAGTCCCCAATGAGGTGCAATAATATTTAAATGTATCTCATCAAAGATTCCAAGATGGATACACTGGTAATGTATTCAAAATGTTATCATTTTACGTATTTGATGGAGGGGAACAAGAATACAATCGACATATTGCAGTCGTTTACAGTCGTCAACTGGTTTACCACACCTATCAGCTAATCACCCATTCCCACCACATGTCTGAGTAATACCCCTTCCCACCCTCTCACTATATACAGTGGTACCTCGGGTTACATACGCTTCAGGTTACAGACTCCGCTAACCCAGAAATATTACCTCGGGTTAAGAACTTTGCTTCAGGATGAGAACAGAAATCGTGCAGCAGCAGCACAGCAGCAGCGGGAGGCCCCATTAGCTAAAGTGGTGCTTCAGGTTAAGAACAGTTTCAGGTTAAGAACGGACCTCCGGAACAAATTAAGTACGTAACCAGATGTACCACTGTATAAGGGTCTGGTGACTTCTCTTTCAGTGTATCTGAAGAAGCGTGCATGCACACAAAAGCTCGTACCAAGAACAAACTTAGCTGGTCTCTAAGGTGCTACTGGAAGGATTTTTGTTTGTTTGTTTGTTTGTTTCGATATGTGGTCCAGTTAACTTTTCATGTCTATCCAGAAGAAACCCCAGTAAGTTGAAGGGGGCTATTCACAAGCAAGTATGCGTAGGACTGCACCCTTGCTGATATTTAATTTTAAAAAATTGATTTACAAACATATATGTGACTTTGTTTCTTTCAACATAATCTGTTGCACATCAAAATATGCAAACTTCATACTTCAGGAGGGAAAAAAACAATCAAAAACTAAGCTTGTAAAGAATTATTGAATGATTTAATATGAACATTGCACAGGATATTATTAGGTAGGCCCAGAAGATGAATGAAATGAATATACACTTGGCCATGGTTGGCATAATAAGTCAAGTTTATTCATCTATCTACCTTTTTTCCATTAGGGGGCATAGTGGAAGTATGAGAAAAACTCTAACCACCATGTGGTCAAAATACACCTTGCTCCATTGAGCTTATTGTACAAACCAACACGACAAGTGGTGACTTCAGTGTGTGGTAGAACATTGACTGTGTAAGGCATGCTTGTGAAACATTTCTCAAGTTTGTTTGTTTGCATTTTCTGCCGTAACTTACCGTACTTGGCTTGGAGTGCATGCTGCAATGGACATGATTACTCAGCAAGAAATGAAACATGGATTTCATTAATGGTGAAGATGAGGATAAACAGGTATAGGAAAAGAACATGATGCTGTAGCCTGCAATCTGAGTCATGCATACTCAGAAGCAAGTCCCATTATACGTATTCAACTGGGCTTACTCCCAGGTAAGTGTGGTTAGAATTACAGCCTAAAACTTGAATAGAATATTGATTTCAAATGTAATTCCTCCATCACCACCCCACCCTCAAGACTCTACTTCCTGAAGACAGGACAGAGATTTGGGAAGTTTGCAGCATACATTTAAAGAACATCTTAAAAATATTTCCTAAGAAACCTCAGAACTGTAATTTCCTAAGGGTCTTTCAAATTTAAGCTCTGAAAGGGGAAATCTACAGTTTCCATGATTTCTTAAGAGGGGTGTTTTGAATGCATGGTGTATACACAGTCTTAGAGTGCAATTCTCTGCATGTCTATTCAGAAGGAAGCCCCATTTTACTCTCCAGTATATCTGTTTCAGATTGCAGCCAGGCCTAAGGGTATTGAAGAGAAACATGCTGTGAGAGAGACCTGCTTACTCTTAACATCAGGAAACACACCCCTTCAAGCAGTTTTATAGTTTTGTTTTATTTTTGGAAGGTAGTCGTTTTGCTGCTAAGTAGATAATGTTCTTTTCAAAAAAGGCAAAAAGAAAATAGGCAGTCGTGACAAAACATTGCAGAAAGAAAAGTCATTTTCTGGCATGGGGTGTAGAGTGGGATATCATCAGCTGGCAATGCCAGCTGGGTGCAAGATGAACACACAAATGGGGGCCTCTACACACACACACACACACACACACACACACAGCTTGACAGTGCATATGACAGACCCTCCAAGTGTCCCTATTTTCCAGGGACCGTCCCAGATTTACAGAAGCCATCCTGGTTTCTGATTTGATCCTAGAATGTCCCGCTTTTCCTTAGGATGTCCCTGTTTTCATTGAAGAAATGTTGGAGGGTATCCACCACCCAAGCCATCTGAAGGCAGCCCTGTATAGGGTTTTTTATGTTTAATGTCTTGTTATGTATTTAGATATATTGGAAGCTGCCCAGAGTGGCTGGGGCAACTGAGTTAGATGGGCAGGGTCTAAATAGTAAAATTATTATTATTATTATTATTATTATTATTATTATTATTATTATTACTACTACTACTAAATAGGATGTCCCTGTTTTCATTGGAGAAATGTTGGCAGGTATGATATGGGCTTCAATGCAATCTGAAAGCAAAAGGTGAGGGATTAATTTTACAACCTGTTATGCATAATGGGTTACCAGGAAAGAAAGATCACCTGATTTGTCAAAAGAGTTGCTGATAACTTACACCATCCTCATTAGATGTACTAGTATTATTTATAATTTATAGTGCACCATCAATACCCATGACAAAGAAATTGCACCACCATAGCAAGTCACTATCCCTTCCCTTGATGTGGACCTAAGCTCAGAACAATGATGCACATATCTACTTAGTCCTACTGAGTTCAATGTGACTTCCTCCCAATAGGTGCTACTCCCAGTAGGTGCTACTGGAAGGAATTTTTTTTTATTTTGACTATGGCAGACCAACACGGCTACCTATCTGTAACTTACTCCCAAGTAAGTGAGTCTAAAATAGCAGCCTCATTTCAACAGTTCTGGGTTGCTTAAGCCTCCTCCCATACTTCATTTCCTCACTGAAGACTAGAGAGTTTTAAAAACAAATGAAATAAATAAAATCCTGTTCTGACAGTGTTTGATTTAATAATTAACATTCATTAGCATACAATGCTAGGTTGGCAGGAGATGGGACCAAACAACGGGAGCTCACCCCATTGTGGAGATCCGAACCGCTGACCTTTCGATCAGCAAGCCCAAGCAGCATAGTGGTTTAACCCACAGCACCAACCTAGCAGTTCAAAAGCATGCCAGTGCAAGTAGATAAATAGGTACCGCTCTGGCGGGAAGCTAAACGACGTTTCTGTGTGCTGTTCTGGTTTCACCATGCTTAGCCACATGATCCGGAAAAACTGTCTGCGGAAGCGGACAAACTCCAGCTCCCTCGGCCTGTAAAGCAAGGTGAGCACTGCGGGTCATATGCGGGTGGACTTAATTGTCAGGGGTCCCTTTCCCTTTAGCATACAATGAGAATCAACATGGCAATTTCATAAAGGGAATCAACTATATCCCCTAGAGGACTAATGCTGCATACTCTGGCACCATCTACAAGATCATGCCATTTTAAACAATGGGATGACTTTTCTCTCTCTCTGGTTTAAGTAGGCAAATGATTGGGTCCAAAAAGGACCACGCATGCTCTTGAGGTTGTGTCCCAGAACAATTCATGATTCAGTCTATTATGCATTTCCGTTCCAGCTAATAGCCTTTGGCTTTCTCCTCTATTTTTATCTCAAATTTGGCACCTTAGCAGACAAGAGTGTTTTGATACCCAAAGTCTTCTGCGCCTTTGCATTTCCCTCAAAATGCACAGTCTGTCCTTGCTATATTTTTAACAGTCTGGAAGTGGTCTGGCACTATTGATCCAGGTCGCAGTTTCATTTTCTCCCAAACAAAACTGAATTGTGACCAATAATGTTTGAAATGGGAAGAAATTTAAAGAGCAAAGTGTGAGGCTGCTTGTTCTTACTGTTTTCTCCTAGGGATGAGGGAGAAATTTGATTCAGTTCACATTTAAAGGTGAACCCACCTCATAAGTCTCATATTCTAAAACAATATATTAGCTGAAGCACAACCATCCATTGAAATTCACATTTCTCTGAATTTTGCACTGCAGTTGTCTAGCCAAATACAGTGATACCTTGGTTTAAGAACTTAATTCGTTCTGGAGGTCCGTTCTTAACCTGAAACTGTTCTTAACCTGAAGCACCACTTTAGCTAATGGGGCCTCCCACTGCTGCTGCACCACCGCCGCCCAATTTCTGTTCTCATCCTGAAGCGAAGTTCTTAACCCGAGGTACTATTTCTGGGTTAGCGGAGTCTGTAACCTGAAGCATCTGTAACCCAAAGTACCACTGTAATGTGTACAAAAATGCGTATAGGAGAGTAATGTGCACCAATAAATGCATATATTAGTACATTATGTTGGGAAAATGAATTATAATGGGGGAAATCATTTGCAAGAATGTGTGAGTTGGAAAATTGCATACAAACGTGTATATAATGAGAAATTGGCACTAAAATGCTGGTGAATTTTCATGAAGAGGTTTTCTTAGGGGGACAGGGTGCAAATCTTTGAAGACAAGAGCTCCGGTGGTGTTAATCTTTGTCTGATAGACTGGTGCGGATTATAAAAAGGCTGCAATGCTTTGCATGCTTACCCAGGAGTACCATTGAGCCAGAGTTAACAGGGTATTTAAGGAGTGGATGTTGGTGAACACAGAGGTACCTGCAGATGACACACTTGTGACCCCTGCTACACATTTATAAGAGCAGTCTATGCCAAACAGTATGGCAATATTCAGTGATTAGTTCTCATGATGCCTATAAGGAGCAATATGCATGTTTTGTAATGAAGAGAGTAAATAAATGCCTCTGGAGGCATTCACAAGCCACATGCTCCACAAGCCACATGCTCCCTCAGCTGTGCATCTTCAGCCTGTACCTCACTTGATGGCTTGACAGATGGAGAAAGCAAGGCTAAGATCAAGTGTACTGCCTGCTTGATCTAAAGTACAAGGTTGCGTGTGACATATAAGGAAGCAGCCTGTGAAAGAAGCAAATAAACAACAATAAAAATATCAGTTGAATCAGCTGTGAATTTGGAATCCATAGACAACAGTGCAGTCCTAATAAAGCTTTGAGTCCTGCTGTAGAACCAGTGCTAGTAATACTGCACTCAGTAGGTATTTACTGGTGTCTGTATGGTGGCAGCAAGCACTTTGGAAATACATTACTTGTGAAAGGAGCAGTGCACTTGGCAACCACAAGTTCTCAGGAAGCTGCAATGTGCCTGCTTGGTTGATCAGTGGTGGTGAACAAAGCAGAGAAATTGAAATAGAGTGTTTCACCAATCCCTCTCACTGAGGAAACATACCCATCTGGCTAAAATGTTGCTTCACCATACCCACAACTCTGTCCTAGGTAAGGTGGTCTATGAATCACACTGACTGGGGAAAAATTATGCAAACATAATGGGGTTTGTTGTAATTTGATCATAGCTAGCCAGTGCAACTCATGAACAGCTATGGCTGCAATTTTAAATCCACTTATCTGAGAGAATGTCTCAATGAAGTCAATCGGCTTTACTTCTGAGTAGATATGGTTAAGATTGTGCTGTAAGCTGTTAGATCTAATTCATCAATGGTACCTCTGCTACAGTGTTCTGCATTTTGAGCTTTCAACTTTGGTCCATGCATTTTTAAGTGCAAAGATTTTGCATCAATTCACTGGTGGAGGAAGAGGAGTGTGGAGGGAGCGCACCGCCCCCGGCAGCACGATCCCGGCATGGTGCCATCATGGCTGCTCCCCCCCCCCGCGTTGGGTGCCACGTCCCCACAGGCAGCGTGCACCACACCCCTGCAGGTGGCGTGTCGCACCCCCAGGATGCTCGTCAGCCCCGTCCCCGCCTGCTCTCCGCCCCCCAGTGCCGGAGCATGAAGCTCCATCACTGCATCAATTTATCTTGGGCATATTCAAAGGTTTGACCTGAAGAGGTCATGATAATACAAACCAACCATACAGTGGCCTTGATCTTCTCTAATTGCAAGGATGAAACATGAAATTTCAATCATGCCCTACAGGTGAACAGCAATGCCCCACAATGCCATCCATTGCTGCTCCCTATGCTGGCTGTAATCACGCCTTCCCCAATCTGTCAGCCTCAAAAGCTGCCAGTAAAATCACAGGTATAGCTACAATCCCATCCAGATGCATAAGCACACATTTCTGATTCAAGCAGAACTCTTGTTGCTACACAAATGCAGACATGTGTGAGCCTGAGCATCTTAATTGGCTGGAAACTCAGTGGAGTCGCACAGTGTTCTTTTGGCAAGGTGGGGGGCAGTGGGCGGGGGTGAAGAGCTCAGACATGCTACTTGCCAGCAAACTACATAGACTTTCTGACGACAATGCCCAAACAGATCTTTGCTAGTCTAGATGACAAAATGGGATCTCGAAAGATGGAGCCAAATCAGCAATTGTGTTCCCAGGCGCAGTGGGCTGGGTTGTATAACAACAGGACTAATATAATGGAATCAAATTGGTGACAACTTTATTGATCACAGATGTCAGTATGTTTGGCAAAGTCATTGGGTGTGTATCCTGAATCAACCAGCTTGTTTGCTACAGGGTTGATCCTGGGTTTTTGGATCACCCTATGATGAGCACCATGTATGGGCAATCTCTCGAGGATGCCATTTTGGGGAGTTCTATGACCTGATAGCCCCTGTCTGAGTACTGGACAGAATCTTCCCCCTGTACCCTTTTAATTTGGTACCTGATACACAGACGGAGGAAATGGGGGTGGGGTTACAACCCACCTACTTAAGAAGACTGAGGATCCAACCCAATGCCTTTTTCTGCTAGCAAGTTGTGACTATTGCAGGCAAGCCCAATTTTGTCTGCAGGGAAATTCCTCCATGGCACTGAATATGGTGACCCAGTAATTCTATAGCAAATACTTTCAAACAAACTGCTCGTTTCCTTCAAGAAGGGCCAGAATTTGGGTAGGATAAGGGACATCCATTTGCTGACTGCACTGCCCGGTGCAAGCACAATCAGTTTTTATGGATAGCAGGCAAACTTGTTTGAAGCCAGACAAGGAAAGGCTTCATTCAGGTCCACCTTGAGTGACTTGCCCCAAACTGGCATGTGATTAGGCCTTTCAAATTTACAGGTGGCCTGCAATTGGCCAAAAAAATATTTTTCCTTTACGGGCCTCTCATGCAGCCAATGGAGGAAACACATTATCCAGCAGTCACACGAGAGCCAAGGATGCCTCCACCCCCACCCACCCTGCTTTGTGATCCCATCAGGCCTCAATTGTTGCCACTTGTCAAAATGGTAAGCAGGCTTTCTGGCACAATTAGAATAAGGTAGTTGGTACATCTCTCCTGTAGCGAATCAGGAGGTTGAAGGGACCCAAAGGATTTTCAGAAGTGCCTTTCATTCACTTCCAGCTTTGCATTCATAAGAACAGCACTGCTAGATCAGGAGAGTGCCCACCTAGTCCATCATCCTATTCTCAACTAGACGCCTGCAAGCAGGGCCTGGTCCAAACCATCCATTGAGAAAGCTTCCATCTAGGTAAGCCCTGAATCTCAGCTGGTTAAGAATGGGGACACCTGTAGAAGCAAGAGAAGATGGCATGATGGTGGTACTAAGCAGCTAGAGCAGGACATGAATGCTGCACTCCAGAATCTCAAAGTTATTTGGTGGGAAAGGAAAATGCACAAGCAATTAGGCAAAGCTCACAATGATATCGTTGGTACTGCAAAGTCCAGAGGGCTGGTTGAAGTGGGAGGAAGCTGGAACATCCAGAAATCCTTTTGCTTGGGAAGTCAAAATACCTGGCACTGCCAGAAATGAGTAAGATTTGCTTTGGCAGGACAGTCTGAAGATCAGAGCTTTACTTTCATCATGTTAGGGATTGTTGTTTTGTTTTCAAAGCAGTATCACACATCTCCCAAATGATTCATCCAGTAATTGATTAATACTTGTTTGGAAACCACTGAAAATTTAGAGTTGTTTGCTAAATAACATTTTTGCAAAATTATGATTTATTGTTTCATGACTTGTAAGTTGGGAAGGGTGATTAGTCATGGCATCCACATGCCATTTCTTGAATGCTTTTGATTAGATCTATTAACTCTGCTGTTTTTACAGTACAATTCCTATGCATGCTGAGTCGTAAGTAAGTCTCACTGTGTCCAACAGCATTTACTCCCTGGTGTGTATATTTATAGGAGTGCAGTCTGAAAATAAGACAATGATTTTAAAAAAATGTAATAAGGCTTAATTTCAATGTGATCATAGTCTTGTGGCCTGGTTTTGATTCCTTACCTAGTTGGGGAAAGATTCAGATCCTTCAAATACCCATAAGTGGATATATTGTACAATGTCAGATTGACAGGGGAGATGCCCCGGCCTGTTTGAAACAGACAGTAACAGATTGGACAGATCACAAATTCTCACCAGTGACCACAGCCTTCTGTCTCTGGTTTGCTGGGAACTCTATGAAACACTGTGAACTAATTTTTATATACAGACTCCGCATATCAACTGATAAAGAGACAGGCATATTTTGCCTCTGCTTTAATAGTAAGTTATACCAGGTTATAACCATACATAATAACAGTCATCAAACTAAATCAGTCTGGTTCTTTGCAAATATGGCATGCTGCAAACAAAATAATTAGCATGTGTGCACAGATGAAAGTACATGTCTCTTGCTACTTATTGAAATAACCATTGTCAGTCTGCAGTGTGCTATCATCAGGCTCGCAAAACCCACCTGCCTGTTGAGAAGGGATTGCTCCTTCAGGCTGCAATCCTATATAAATGTACCCAGAGTAAGTCCTACTGTACTAAATGGGGCTCACTTCTGAGTACACATACATATAATTATACTGTTAGATTGCATTCGCACCATTCATTTATTAAGTCTGCTTATCTTCTGTGGTGGTGGTATTGCAACCAGGCCACAGGCCAGGCCAGTGATCTGACAAATGGCAGGCCAGATCATCCAGCTGCTGGCAACTGGCCAATCCCAGCAGGCTTCAGACAGGTGTTCCCCGGGTCTGGCCCAACTGACCAATGAGAGGCGCTTGGGCCCGCTCCAAGCGCTCTTCCTCAGATCTCCCACGCCTCCCTTATGTTCACAAAAACAATGGCCCAAAGTTTCCTTTGCCAAGTTGCTAATTACTTTTCCTGGAATCCATACTGGTAATGTGGGGAACAAGCATGGATGGGCAGAACATTTTTTGTAGCCACAAACATGAAAAACAAACCTGTTTGAAATTCACCAGAAATCATTTAAATAGTTCTCAAGTAATCTAAATGATTTCTGGTGAATTTCAAACAGGTTTGTTTTTCATGTTTGTGGCTACAAAAAAATGTATTTATGTAAATGACGTATTTCCTCACGGTGAAACATAGGATCCAAATGAGCCGAGGCTTGTCTTTGCTCTAAAGCAGGCACATGAAAGCAGAACATTTCAGACTTCTTATAATTTGCCTTTAGCCCTGAAACTATATGAAAAGAGTCCAATTCATTACAGATTTTATAGCTCTTGTCAAAGTGTTTACCACCATGAATGTTGAATTATCCTCACAGAGGCGCTGTTTATGGATTGGTTATATTTGAAACGCTTCCAGTATGGTCAGCAGTTTGGTGGTTGGGAATCAACCAGATTTCTCAAGATTCATTTAGGTAATTCTTTATTTATTTCACACATTTAAAACCTCAACCGCCACTTTTATTTGCTAATTGCCTTATTATGATACTTTTATCATCATTTTAATTTTGTTGAATGTCCTGGAACCAATTTTGGTAAAGAGTGGTATATAAATATTTTATACAAACAAGAAATAAAAACAAACATCCGGTCGAGGAGAGAACTAGGTGTATATTTCAAAGAAAGTTCAGTCGTCATAATAGTCTCACAGGGCTGTCAACACCTGGCCTTAAAGGGTTTTCTGTACCTATAATCGCTAGATGGAAGAGACATCCTGGAGCACTGTAATGGCAAAATATATACTTAGTAAAAAAAAAAACTTCCTGTCAGACAACTATCAGAAGCATAGGAACCCTGAGTCAGGAGGTGGCACCTACAACAGGCATCACCAACTTGCAGTTTGAGGGCCCTAAGCACATTCTTCTGACTCTGTGGTGCCCTGCAGATATTTTGAACTCCAACTCTCATAACCACCAGCTGCAGAACTGGGTTCCATTTAGAACATGTGGACTGGTTACCAGTTCACTTCTGGGCCCAATCCAAGGCAAACAAGGTACCAAACATTTGAAAGAACACCTCTATCCCTACAGATCCTCTCAGGTATGGGAATCCAAGGCTGTGGCTGTGGGAGACCCTCTTGGGGTGTTAATGCTGTAACCCTCTCCATCATAGGCTCAAGTTGTATACCTTATTTTTTGCTCTATAAGACTCACTTTTTCCCTCCTAAAAAGTAAGGGGAAATGTGTGTGCGTCTTATGGAGCGAATGCAGGCTGTGCAGCTATCCCAGAAGCCAGAACAGCAAGAGGGATCGCTGCTTTCGCTGCGCAGCGATCCCTCTTGCTGTTCTGGCTTCTGGGATTCAGAATATTTTTTTTCTTGTTTTCCTCCTCCAAAACTAGGTGCGTCTTATGGTCTGGTGCGTCTTATAGAGCGAAAAATACGGTATATGTGTAATTAAACCATATATCCTAAAGACTTCACTGTCCCTCATTCTGAAGGAAAGATGTACCCTGGGTAAGTGCCTGGAACTCCTGGAATCTCACACTGCTAAGATAGAGGTGGCATGCAACAATAGCAATAATAGTTGTGGTGGTGGTGGTGGTGGTTTATTACATTTGCAACTCTGTTTTACACATTGTTCCCATTGGGTTGCCACCTGCTTAACTTAGTGCTGCTGCAGCAACTACTCTAAAACTATGAACTATCTCCTCATTTTTGTGCCATTTTAAATATTCCAGACTCACTCTTTGAAGTTTAAATTTCCTTTCTTTTCTTTTTGCTTCTTTGGCTTTGACCACTGGAGTTGACTTCTAAGTATACTTCCCAGCCTTGGAAATACCCTATACAGTGGTAACTTGGGTTATGAACTTAATTCGTTCTGGAGGTCCATTCTTAACCCAAAACCGTTCTTAACCTCAGGAGCACTTTTGCTAATGAGACCTCCTGCTGTCGCCGCACCACCAGCATGTGATTTCTGTTCTCATCCTGGGGCAAAATTCTCAACCTGAGGTACTACTTCCAGGTTAGTGGAGTTTGTAACCTGAAGTGTTTGTAACCCGAAGCATTTGTAACCTGAGGTACCACTGTACGTGTGGCTCGGACACGAAGTTTAAGAGCAAAAGAGGCAACCTTTTGTGATTGGCATATCCATTAATATGCCATGGCTTTGAGCCTCTGGCACTGCTGATCAAGTGGGATGGGCTCAGAGCTGGAATATTCCGACCTTTGTTTGTAAATCTCCTGGGCATAAGCATTCTTGCTTTGCAATACCCAAATACAAATGGTTTTACTCTCCTCTCTTCTTTTGAACCTAAAGGAGATTATTCATGGCAGTTAGCTAGAATTGTTCCATTGAATAACTGAAATACTTGAGTGGATCCACAGGGCAATATATGAGCTGCTCAAGTTGTGGACTTCTGTGCTCAGTATCAATTTCACAGTTTTTGCTGAATTACAGAAGCGGCACCGCCATCAGTACAAATGTTGGGCAAGATCACAACCATTTGGAGTGACATCTCTCCCAAATGGACATAATCACACCCCAACTGGTGTTGATGGCAGGGCACCTGTGGGCGTGCCCACTCCGGGGGGTGTGTGTGTGCTTCTGCCACCTGAAGCAGTGGCCTCACCCTGCCTAATGCCTGGGGCGTCTCCCACATTCGTGGTGGATTTACACTGAAAGTCCACACACCACTCCACTTTATTCCTTGTTCTGTGATCCTTTCCCCAAAGTTACTGCCCCATTGTCATCTGGAGGGGCACTCTTGCACTATTGCACAACAAAAGCGAGACCCAAACTCCTGGAATGTTTGTGGTATTAAAAATTACAGGATTTCAGCAGGAAGCTGAACAGGGCATGCACTGACTGGGAATGAAAGCAGTATGTCCTCTCTGAAACTTTTGCAGGTGCAAATAGTCTTGAACACATCAAACCACCCCAGTACTATCATGACTGCAAATTATCGTGAATGCACAATATATTGACATCCAGAAGGGCCCATAGGAAGCTGTCTTATCTTAAGTTTAAAAAAACCCATTGGTCCATCTAGTTCAGTATTGTCCACACTGACTGGCAGCAGTTATTCAGGGTATTGGACAGGCTACATTCCCAGCCCTGCCTGGAGATGCCAGGGATTGAACCTGAGACCTTCTACATGCAAAGCATATGCTCTGATTCTGGGCCACAGCCCTCTTTCAAAAGCTAGAAATCTTGAGCTGGACATGCGTTAAATGGATTGACTGTACCGTGGTCCCAACACAGGTTTTACTCCAACCTGAGAGCTTGGTTAAGACTACTTTGGGTATTTATGTCAGGAACGAGATTGAGATCACAGATTTCCTCATTTGTAGTGCAGCTTCTTAGACACCACACTACACCACTTTCTGTTCTGCAGTAGTAATTGGCTAATTGTACAAATGTCAGATAAGCCGTAGCTGTCATAATGTTACCTTTTATCTTTGTAATAAGAGAAACCTAGGACCATAATGTAAAACTGCCTGTTGAAACAATCTGCCTATAATATTGTAAGTCAGACAAAGAAAGAGGGGAAAGGGAGGGGAAAGTAAGTTAATGTGTATTGGAGAAATTCCCAGCTGCGGAATGAGGTTTCTGTGCCAAGAAAAGACTGGCAGGCATTTCAGGTGGTTGAGAAATATTTGTCACCATTGAATGGTGCGGAAATTCCCTCCGGTTGAATTAAACCCCAGTTTTGAGGTATCAGTAGAAAGCTTTCTATGGAGATATGAAACAAGGACAGCTGTGCAATTGCCAAGTTTAGGGGATTTATTTGCTTCTTTTCTTTTCTTTTCTTTTCTTTTCCTCTCCTCTCCTCTCCTCTCCTCTCCACTGTCTCTTCTTTTTGTAGTCACAGTTTAGTGCCATGGGATTAACTGAAAGTATGTAGGGTATTCCCAAACCAGCTGATAATAGGTAATCCATGGAATGAGTTTCAACATTGTTCAGTGCAGCTACAATACTAGGCATCATTCTTTTATTTCATTATTTGCCACAATTACACAATGAACCTCTTCATGCAAACAACAGCTCCCTATTTCCCTAGTCACTCAACTTCTTCCTTTCTCTGCATCAAAATACTAACTTCCTTCCTAATTTTTTTTTACTCACCCTTCATCATGAGGTCCCAGAGCAGGTCACAACAGCTTAACGCTACCCTACTAATTTCAATAGAAACAAACAAACTATCAAGAAAATATGGTGATTCCTAGAAATATCTCTCTCTGGGGTCAAAGGTCAAAGTAATTAGGTGCTTCTGAATACCAGTTGCTGGTATTGTGCCAGTTCCAGGATGCTCAACTAGATAACCTTTTAAAATGTGGGGTTTGGGGGGGTATTGGGTTGTTGTTTTTATTTTGATTATGTATTTTGTGGTTTATATTTTTATTTTATTCTGTGAAGTGCCCTGAGACTTGCAGGTATAGGGTGGTATATTATCGATGAAGATGATGATGATAGATGGGCTGGGGGCCTTATCCTGCAGGCTCTGCTTACGTATCTTCAGCATATGATGAAAAACTACAAAATGAGGTGCCAGACCATGGTTTAGGGACTGGCGTAGAGCATGCCCTTCCCCTATTCAAAACATTCATGGATAAGTCCAACCATTAAAAACAAATGCATTTGTGAAAGAAATCAGCAGCAAAAACTTTAGAAAAGGACAGTATGGAGCTATCACACCTCTATATCCAAGAAAACCTTAAAAAAACAAGGACACATTTTTTTAAAAAATGAAATGCTGAACTAGATAAGCTGATTGAGATAGCCACTATAGCAGCATGAGGAATGATGCTGGCTCTCATTTTTTTGCCATCATTCATGGCTGCTTCACAAATTTACAAAAATTTGACAAGGAAAACTCTTCCTTCTATATGGGGGAGGTGAGAGGAGGAAAATATAGGCTGTTGTTAGAGCATCACAATTGACTTCCAAGTTATTATCTTCATGCAAATTATGTTATTATTATTTTTCATTTTTTTTCACTTGTCAGTGAGCAAAGCAGCCCATAATGTTAAAAAGGCAGAATGTGCCTCATGGCCCTCCCCATTCCTTCAATGAGAGAGTAACAGGAGAAAAGAATTGGGATTCTCATTTAAAGCTTTTTGCACAGTACCTGCACTATAGGACTCTGTTAAAGTGTCAGAAAGAATAATAATACCAACAAAGCATAAGAGATAAAATAGTAAAACATACCCAAAATTATCAAAGCTGCCTTCTAACTCTTTATGTCTGTGATGTGTAAAAATGATTAAAGAAGATGCACCACACCCTCATTTGATGGGTTTTTACACCTGTTCATTTGTCCTCTATATCTCATTTCCACACTGCCTCTCACAGGTAATTTCAGTTTCTGTCAATCTGCTGTCATCTCCCCTAGAGTTGATGGGGATAACGGTGAGATCCTGTATAGGCTGGATGCATAATACACAGCTGGTTGCCTGCTTTTTTGACACCTGTCCTCAGAGGGAAAGATGACTTTCTTGTTCAGGGGTACTTTAGATTTGTGCCACAAAGCTGACTTGGGAGTTTTGTGTGTCCATATTTTCATGCCATAAATGTTTACATTGCATTTAGAGCTGACTTGAAATTTCTTGGGGGAGTTTTTTTTTTTTAAAAAAAAATAAAATTCATCTTTTTCTCACTACCCACCTCCAAAAATAAGCAAACAACCTGCAGACATTTTGCCAAATGCTCTCTAAATATTTTTGTGTCAACCGTCATTCTTCTGTGCAATGTTCTGTAATAACATTAGATCTGGGGCACTGTGAAAAATGAAAAATGGTTGCCACACTACCAGTCCAGTAAGGTACAGTCATCATGTTTTGTTTAATTTTTCTCAGGGGTTGACAAGGCCTGTTTTGTTTTTAACTGTGAACAGTTAGTTTTCATTCAAATTGGTCGTTGAAAACATCAATAATTTGATATTTGAGTTTGTTTTCCTCTTCCCTCACCATCCATTTTCCTTTTGTGATTTGTCTTTTTAGATTGTCTTAATTTTTGTTGATTTGTAAGCTGTTCTTAGAGCTTTTCAAATGAATAGTTGGTTACAAGTGTTTGATGGAATGAAAAAAAAATCATATATACTTGATAAATACTTGAATAGCATGCATAGGAGCTGCAGGAGTGTCCTTTCTTTGTCATTCCACTGCTGTCATGTTGAAAGTACCAGGCTACGTGGGAAGATCCAGCAATGCGCCTGCCTCCCACACTAGTGTTGACCCCCATGATGCTTGGGAAGTGCTGGCATGGAGAGATGCTACATTGCTATGTTGTTGTGGCAGTACAAGAAATACAAACACAAGGCTCTCATGTTTCTCAGGAGGCACTGGAAGGGGCCTTAAAAGTAACTTTGCACTTTAGTAATATCATGGATCACTGCCTTGTCGTGGCAAAGGGGCTTGAATAACTCAGAGAAGCTATGAGCTATGTCGTGCAGGGCCACCCAAGACGGACAGGTCATAGTGGAGAGTTTTGCCTAAACGTGATCCACCTGGAGCAGGAACCGGCAAGCCACTCCATGCACACAAAAGCTCATAACAATAACAAACTTAGCTGGTCTCTAAGGTGCTACTGGAAGGAATTTTTTTATTTTGTTTTGACTAGGGCAGACCAACATGGCTGGCTACCTACCTGTATGAAGTCTTGGATTTGCAATTTTGGGAGACGGGAGACTGCCCGCTGGGGAGTGGGAGGGCTGGTGAGCCCCCTAGATTTAGAGGCCCTAGTCTTCAGCCTTCTTAGCCTATACATAAATCCAGCACTACAGGAAGGGTGAATGAACCATGTTTCCTGTATTCAAGTATATAATTAACTTTCAAAGTCAGGACTCTTCTCTTATACCTTCCCCAGGGAAAGAAAATATATGCTGTAACCATTCCAAGAGCATACACGTTTCCCCATTCCCACTCCTATTATTTCTATTAATGTCTGATGCTACTCCCAGGCTGCAGTACTAATCATATCTAGAAGGAGGTCCTATTGAATGTAATGTGCCTTATTCTCGGGGAGAGTCAGAATTGCATCCTAACTTGCTTGAAATATCTTTCCCACCGCACTGTGTTCAAGGTACAGATACTTCCACAAATCCACTCTCCCCTCTCTCATGGAGAAATCTTCCCTTCTATTTCTGTCTGCTTACAAGAGTTATACAAAAAACCAAGAGCAAAAAAAATTCCTCTCCCCAAAAGTCCACATATAGAACAAACAAACTCCAGCAAAAATAAAAATAAAACAGAACCACAATTTAAGACAGAATTAAAAACTTAGAAGACTAGACTATTTTAAAGGCTTTGGAAGGTCTTTACAGAGTTGGTGGCAGGTGATCTTCTCTGGGGAGGCAGAGATATGTTCATGTGTCCTCTTTTTCCAAGATGTGTCCTCTTCTTCAGGGGTAAAATTTGAGACAAATTGCATGTATTTGCTTTTAATGGCCATCATAGTGTCCTAGCATCCTCATTTTTTTCTTTTCAAAATACAGTCATACCTCTTGTTACGTCCGCTTCATGTTATGTTCTTTCAGGATACGTCCCGCGGCGACCGGAAGTACCGGAAAGGGTTACTTCCAGGTTCCACTGCTTGCGCATGCGCAGACGCGCAAAATGACATTGCGCGCATGCGCAGAAGCGGCAAATCACGACCAGCACACAGAGACGCGAGTTGCGTTCTGCTCATGTTGCGAACGGGGCTCCAGAACGGATCCCGTTCGCAACCAGAGGTACCACTGTAGGGCAATGCTAAATTGATGGAGCCAGTGGAATCCTATCTGGTAGTTCAGTCAGTAGAGCATGAGATTCTTAATCTCAGTGTCATTGGTTCAAGTCTCGTATTGGGCAAACGATTCCTGCCTTGCAGGGGGTTGGACTAGATGACCATTGGGGTCCTTTGCAACTCTACAATTCTATTATTCTATCCTTTAGTGTTCTGATGCTCTCCACCTTGCTTGCTCACCCCCAACAAAACAAAACAAAAAGTTGGCTTTCCGTTTTGCTTTGTTAAACCCCCTCTGCCCCGTGCTCCCAAACACTCTGGTTTTACTGATCCTGCTTTCTTTCTTTTTAAGTTAGCAGCTCGGAAAGTTTAGCAGCATTGCTCCCCCTCGCCATCGCTCCTATTCCCCCTTCCACCTCGGGTTTCGCCCTTCCTCTCTCGACACCCATCCCCTCCTCCCGCCTGTTCCTAAACGCCTCCTTCAAGATCGCGGCTGCTGGGCAGGGCTCCAGAAGAGCAGCAGCAACAAACAAGGAGGCAGGAGTTCAAAGTTAGCAACGGGTTGCACAACTTCGACGCTGGGTGACTATTAACAAGCTGGAGTAGCAGCAGCAGCAGGAACGCCAGCGAGACAGCAACGCGCCAGCCAGCCAGCCAGCCAGAGCTTTCTTCTGGGACCTGTTTGATGTTCTCCTCCTGCCTTTGGGACCTACCATGGCTCCTTTTGGAAGGAATCTCTTAAAGACCCGGCACAAAAATAGGTAAGGAGTTGTTTGGAGATTCTCTTGTACCTGTTTGATTCACACACAGCCGAGCTTTCGCTTACAAGACGGTCATCCGAAGATTAACTCTCCGGGGGAAGGTGCCTATATAAACTCAAGACGGGTCTGTGTCTCTTTCTCCCCCTTTTGGCACTTTCCCCCTGCCTATGAGTTGGCTTCTCCAACCATGGCTTTTCAATAGGAAAATTCCACCCCACTCTTATCCCTCCCCTCCCCCTTTATAAAAAGGTGCGTGTAAGCACTCGGATACTGGAGCACGACGTTACTACTACTACTACTACTACTACTACCACTACTACTACTACTACTACTACTTCATTTCCTCCTGCAAACTGAACGTGTGAAAGAATGCCAGAGAAAATTCCAGGGTGGGATGAATACGTCCTGGCTAGGAGTGGGAACTAAACGCAAACGTTACAGCGCCCTTTATCTGGAAGCTGATAAGTTTCTGCGCGCTGGCTGCAAACAGCGGGGACTCGCTCGTCCATTGAAGGGGGCGGCTCATGTTTTTGTTCGTGTCCCACCTAAACTTTGCCCAACATTTGCCTGAACGCTCTCAGGAATCCACTCTCGCTTCTCAGCAGGCTACGCTCGCTTTTCAGTGTAAGTTTTGTACTGTAATGAGAAGTTTGTTGTGTTTGGCGGGCTGGATGATGGGTTTGCTTTTTTATTTTTTTGGGTTTTAATCTGTTCTGAGCGCAGAGTTTGGGATCTATGATTCCTAATTCATCATTTAAATTTCTGTTACCATTTTTTTACTGGGGATAAGAGTTGGTTCGTTTTGAATAGCCTAGTCTGTCCTAACAAGGGCAGAACTTCATGTTCCCCTCCCTCATATTTCAAGTGCTCCTATCCGTCCCCCTACCCCCAATAGCCACACTTGCTTCTACATGTTCTTTCCAATACTCTAAAGAGAAAATTGCATGTTCCAGAATTGTGTAATTATTTTTAACTGCTGGTGTGGCTTTACATCTTAAGTGTAAGTTTCCTTGGAGCGAACATGATATTTTTTCTGTTGCTTTGGCAATTACAGTGACCTTGAACTTGAGATGGAATAGCTAAAGTGCCTATTGTTGAACTGCATTGTGTCCTCCTTGTTTCTGTAATTCCGATTTAAGTTCTATTGGGATGTTTTCTATTTTATTTTATTTAAAAACTATGTTGCATAGCCCCCCCCCCCAAGTGAATTCTGTGTTCTCTCCCCGCCCCCAAACCCGTATGTATTAATTGGTTTTATTTACATTTGTGTGCCTTGGCCTCTTTAGGACTGTGGTCACATTCCATGATAAGGCCAATAATCTGCAATAATATATCTCTGCCTCTATCAGTATATTATCAGTGGTTATCATTCACAAGTGCAGGCAAAAATAAATGAGCATGTCTCTGTGTTTGAGAACAATGATTTGTTCATGAGTTTTCTGTTAATGTTAGAAAATGATAGCTGCTTTAGATTGCAAAAGCTATGTAGGATTTCCTTCTGAGCAAATATGCATAGAATTGCAGTGTAAGAAGCTAATTTAGAAAACTCTACAGTGAGCTGCGATGGTGGTGGGCAGATATATGCAGAAAGTTTCAGAGGCCTACACTTGGATATATTCCTTTCCAATTAAATTACAAACAAGTGACACATTTTCAGAAGTTTTTGGGAGAGTTTTGTGGGATGGCATTGGGGACTGCAGTCTTTGTTTTCCTCAAAAATTAGTGTTAGCCCCAAAATCTGCTGTGGTTCTATCACGTTCTTGTTGAACCATGAGGTAGGGGTGGAGGGTAAGTCTTGGCACAATAACAAAGGGCAAAATCTGGAAAGTAAACAAAGGCACCCTTTCTTGCACTACAGTACTGGAACCAGAGGACAATTGTCTACAGCTTGCTCCTGGTAGAGATCTGTGTCTGATAATTTAAAGGCTGCCAAGAGAGATGGAAAACGGATGTTTTGTAAATCTGAAAAGTTGTGATGAGATAGGAATCATTTCCGTGAGTAGTTGCTGCCTTTTCAAACCTAAGTAAAATCTTGCCCTAAGTAGGATCTGTCCATCAAAGTTTTAATTGGTATATAGAACAGTAAGCTTGGAAATAGATTTTCCTTTTTCTTTTTGTTCCTGGCTCTGCTACTTTTGAACAAATAGTGCCAGCTAGTCCTTGTGGTTTGGTACATGCAAGTACTCATAATGCACTCATTTGTAATCCACAGAAGTGTTGTGAGGCCCATTGTTTCCAATTCTGGGGAACTCAATAGACATCTCATAACTCCACATGAATGTCCATAGAAATACATTTGAAATTATCAACAACTATCCAAGAAATAGTTTTTTAAGCCCCACAGAGTTACATGAGTGCCATCCATATTTTATCTCTGATTTTTCATCCTATTCTAACATGCTTGTATATTAAAAAGTCCCATTCATCTAAATGACTTCAGTGAAGTTTAGGCAGGAGTTCTAAGCATCCTTACATTTCTAGTACAGTGGTACCTCGGGTTGCAGATGCTTCAGGTTACAGACTCCGCTAACCCAGACATAGTACCTAGAGTTAAGAACTTTGGTTCAGGATGAGAACAGAAATTGTGCAGCAACAGGAGGAGGCCCCATTAGCTAAACTGGTACCTCAGGTTAAGAACAGTTTCAGATTAAGAACGGACCACCAGAACGAATTAAGTTCTTAACCAGAGGTACCACTGCATGTATGTTTCAGTTTACTCAGTCAAGCAAAGATGATGATGATTTATTACATTTCTGTACAACCCTTCATTTGAAAGTCACAGGGCAGTTTACAAATGAAAACACAAAAATACTTACCATAATAACAAACAAAAACAGTGACAACCCCCCCCCCCCAGTTTAAAAGGCAATATATTGTTTAATTAGCCAAAGATTATTTGAAGCAGATGGAAGCAGAGTGTTCCTGTTGAGAGCAAATGGTCCTTTTATTCAGTGGTCAGTGTGGTGTAATGGTTAGAGTGTTGGACTAAGACCTGGAAGAGACCAGGGTTCAAATCCCCCCTCAGCCATGAAGCTCACTGGATGTGACTTTGGGCCAATTACTGCTTTATTACGGGACGTGGGCGGCGCTGTGCATTAAACCACAGAGCCCAGGACTTGCCAATCAGAACGTCGCGGTTCGAATCCCCACGACGGGGTGAGCTCCCATTGCTCAGTCCCTGCTCCTGCCAACCTAGCAGTTTGAAAGCACGCCAAAGTGCAAGTAGATAAATAGGTACCACTCCGGCGGGAAGGTAAACGGCATTTCCATGCACTGCTCTGGTTTGCCAGAAGCGGCTTAGTCATGCTGGCCACATGACTCAGAAGCTCCCTCGGCCAATAAAGTGAGATGAGCTCCGTAACCCCAGAGTCGGTCACGACTGGACCTAATGGTCAGGGGTCCTTTACCTAACAGTGGTCAGAAACATCCTCTTGAAAAGGAAGAACACAGGGCAGAAGACACTGACTTATATTGAGTCAGATCATTTGGTCTATCTAGATAAATTCTGACAACACTGCCTGGCAGTGGCTCTCCAGGATTTCACGCAGGGATCCCTCCCAGACCTACTTGGAGATGCAAGCAGGATAAAATGTCCTTTGGGGATGGTGGTGGTGGGTGACAGGCCAAGTTCTACAAGGAAGGTGGAAGCAGTTGTATATATTTAAAAGAGGCAACAAAGAGGCTGTTTTCAAATATTTGAAGGACTGCCACATGGGGGATGCAGCAAACTTGCCTTCTGTTGCTCAAGATAGTAGAATTTACACCAACAGTTTCAACTTACAAGAAAGAGGGTTTTGAGTAAATATTGGAAAGAGTTTTCTGATTGTATGAGGTGTTCGGCAATGGAACAAGCCACCCTGGAAGGATCAACTTTCATTTGAGGTTTTCATGCAGAAGCTGGATGGTGACCTTTCTGGGATGCTGTGGCAGCAGATTTGACTAGATGACCATTGAAATTCCTATGATTTTATGAAGGCAACATATTTTCCCTGTTACGTGGTCTCACAACACCTGGTGTTCAGCATTGTACTCTCTATGATCACAGGGATCCATTTAGTTATAATTTCTAATACAGACAATATTTTTGTCACCACAAGTGATGGGGGGAACTAAGGACATTTTGTGCTTAGTCAAAAAATTTGCATTTTTCCTGCTGCTTGTTTAGAATTTTCAGCACTGTATTCCAATGTGTTCTGAGGATGGTGGAGGCATAGTCACATCATATAGAAAGAGGATTTGTATACCCAAATGAAGAATTGAGTTTGGGACAGATCATTTTTGGGGAGTTACAGTTTGAGTTACTGTGGTTGTTGTGGCCATTGGCCTTATGTGAAAGCAATGATCATTTCCATGTTTTGAATGTATAATTTGGCAGACACGTGCCCTTTCATACTTGTTGCACTTCTAGAAGGCTTGGGTGGATGCAGTGGCCCATAACTAGAGCTCTTTCTGAAAAGAGGGGCGATCATTTCAATGCGACCAGTGCCAATTTGCCATTGCTTCAAATGGATTGGTAGCAAATAGGTTTTCACTTTCCCCAGAAGTGTGGCAATGTGGCATGGCTAGCATGTTTGATCCATTGGGGCTTGGCTTCCTGAATGTGTTCCTTACCCTGAAGGCTGTGCTGGTCATCTGTATCTCTGGCTGTCTCTTTCTGCCATGCTGTAATCTGGATGATGACAGGCTGCATTCTCCTCTTCTTGCAAGGAGCTAATCTTTTAGGAATGTTTTGACTGCAGAGGAGGATACCTTAGCAGAGGGGGATTGCACACTAGAACATTATATTGTGTGTGTTTTTCAACATATTCTGTCTACTCTGTCTTTATTATACATATAGATAATACAACAAGTTTCTTTTAAAAAATCTCTATGTGAGTCTCAATCCTATAATTTAAATATATTGTTCGTGCAAATTTTGCTAACCTGGTAGGGGATAAAGTATAAATATAAATGATTGACCAAGGTGAAAGTTTGTGATTCTGCTATAAACAATTTTCAGCTATAAACTAAAAAAAAAAAATATGCATAGAAATGTGTGGCTGCTTTTTCAGTGTAGATCTGCAAACAACAAAGTCAGGTCTAGCAAGCTACATTTTAAAAAATAATAATAGTAGTAGTACAAGCAAGCATACCCATTTTGCCAGCTCTTAAATATGTAAAGACAAACCACTACTCTCACACACCCTTTATAACGGGTTATAAAGGAAAGTTACATTCGTAACTTTACCCACAAAAAGGTTCTGGCCCTACAGCTTAGCCAGCTTAAAGTCCATGGGTAGGCAAACTAAGGCCCGGGGGCCGGATCCAGCCCAATCGCCTTCTAAATCCAGCCCGTGGACGGTCCCGGGAATCAGTGTGTTTTTACATGAGTAGAATGTGTGCTTTTATTAAAATGCATCTCTGGGTTGTTTGTGGGGCATAGGAATTCGTTCATCTATTTTTTTCCAAAATATAGTCTGGCCCCCCACAAGGTCTGAAGGACAGTGGACTGGCCCCCTACTGAAAATGCTTGCTGACCCCTGGCTTAAACCATTACTATGTTCATAAATTTCATCCACTGTAGCCAAAAGGGGAGAAAGTTAAAGCTCTTTTTAGATTCTTCATGATAGTGAATGGGAGAGCACAGAGCTTCATTTTACAGAGAGTGGCTTAGAACCTTAAACATTGATTGGATTCATTAGAACACAGCGTGGTTGGAACTCAGAAATTGATCTTTCTTTTTAATGCACAGATACGAAGTGACTTTTGGTCATCCTTAATACTGTACACTGTTACTATGTAGTATCCTTGTATGCTGCTACCATGTAGCCAAAACAGGGCCATTGAGAAGCAATAGGGAGGTATCAATATGCTCAGTGGAAACCCCAATATTTGTTCAAGGGCATCTTACACAGGATAGACAGGCACTGGAGGCTGAGAGGGAGGGAGGAAGGAAGAGAGAGACTGCATACAAGCACATTTACTTGCACACTTGCTGTTATCAGTTTATTTAGTACGTTTTTTTATAGCTCAGTGCTGCACTCAAGGTTGTCTCACCCTGCCACTATTTGATCCTTACAACAATCCTGTGCAATGGTTAAGAGTTGGTGATTGGCCTGAGCTAATCCTGCAAGTTTCATGGGACAACAGGGATTTGAATCCAAGCCTCGTTGGTCCTAGTCTATCACTCGAATCCAGACTTCCCCACTTGACCATCGTCCATCCTGACTGAGGTTGAGGAGTGTTGTTGCCCACTAACACCTGAAGGACATCAGGTGTGGAGAAAGTTGCTCTAACCACTATCCTTCACTTTCTCTCATTGCACATATATGCAGTCACAGAAGAGAAAGGGTGGGGGGAATAGTGCCTTTTACAGGTTAGGCTATCTTTGCAACAAGCTGTTATGCCAGCTATCCTAGGACAAGACTGGGGTACTTGTAGCCCTCCATATGTTGCCAATCAACTCCTATCAGGTTGTTTGGGGCTGATATCCAACAATATCTGTAGGCCCACAAGTTCACCGTTTCTTTTTAAGGGGAAAACCAACACAGCTTTATTACAGCCATCTCTTTCTTAAATTCACAATAGATATGATGTTATTGTTATTCATCATTCTGATATAAAAGTAGTACTGAATGTTTTGTGACTCTGATTCTTATCTACACAAACTTGTGAAACAGCTCCACTTAACAGAAGCCCAAAATATATGTTCCAAATTTGTGCATAGAAAGATAGACAAATGCTGGGCAACTGGTGATAAACTTCCATGCATCTGATGAGGTGGGCTCTAGTCCATTAAAGCTCATGCCACAATAGTTCTACTAATCTTTAAGGTACCATAAAACTCTTCTAGCATTAACATGAATACATGGAAGGGCTGCAGGATTGGGTCCATTTTCCTTACTCACAGCATGCATTCAGCATAACTTCTGTGTCCACATGCTCTCAGCCCTATATGAGTATTTATCAATGTATGTTCTTTAACCCAATTTTCCTCTTTCTCTGGCTTAGGTAGTATTACATATAATACCATTAGTCATGCAATCTATTCCACTAGAAAGAAACTGTTGCCTGCTTTCCGAAAGCAGTCGATCATTAACACTTAAGGCACAAATACTTGTGCTTTCTTTGCCACAGAGAGAAAACTCTTTCTGACGCTTAAATCAGTAAGTACCCAGAGATTGCTAAGAAATGCTTGCCAGTGAGCAATCTGATCCAGTATGTGCTTGTTCGGAAGTCACCCAAACAGCATACTAACAGGACCATATGCTTGCCATCACATATTAATTCTGCATTTTCCTAGTAACCTTTAATTAAAGAAGGCAGACAGGCGTCATTGTCCCTGCCAAACGGCAACCAATGCAGTGAAGCAGAGGTGGGGAAACTGACTCTGAGTTCCAAAGCTGTAGTCATTATAAAGATTCTTCAGAGGAATGCAGAGTGTACAGGCATACTCTCTGTTTGCAAATCTGAGACATTCTCTTTCAGTGATCCCTGTCAAACCTACATATTGTGGATTCACAGACTCTTGCACACATGGGTTATGCCTGATGTGGTTGAGGTACAATTCCACTCCCCTCTTTCTGTATTCATGTCAAAACACACAGGGACATAGGAAGCTTTATTATATCAAGTCAGACCATTGGTCTATCAAACTCAATACTGTCTCCACTGACTGGCAGTGGCTCTCTGGGGTTTCATACAGAAGTCTTTCTCTACCATCCTTACAGGGATTCTGTTTATTTATTTCACAAAAATTTCTATACCACTTGATTTGGTTAAAAAAACAACCCCCACTTAAAGTGGTTTACAAAAAATGAAACAATTACATTAGCAATAAGAAGAATTAACAACAATAATGCAAAACTTCCAAAAAATTAAAACAGCAATAGACCAAAAGCAGATTAAAACTTGCATTAACTTCCTAAACATCTGAGTAGACTTGTCTACACAAGAATGTTTTAGCAGGCACAAAAAGCATATAATAAAGATTCCTGCCTGATATCAATAGGCAGGGAGTTTCAGAGTTTGCTCCTGGGACCTTTTGCATGCAAAACGAACGATGGCTCATGAAACCATGCTCGGTTTTCCATTTCATTGGCTGCCACTTCATGAGAATACTCTTGAATGCAATGCCCCATGAATTTAACAGTAGTGGCTGGTGACCATTAGGACTGATGGTGCAGAAGGCAGAAATGCTAACAGTAGGTGGGGCCTGAGCCAATGATGGGCAGAGCCAACCAATTTGAGTTTTGTCCCTATTCTCCTCCATACTGAGTTCTGCAAAGGGCAACACTGAAACTGAGGAGGAGGAAACTGGCAATAGAGAACCCCTCAACTAGTTGTAAGTTAGAAGACAGGCAGGTGAGAACTAAATGAGGGCAGTCTGAGTTTGATAGGGCAGTGCCCCATCAGTCCTAATGGACAAGCCTACACTGGTGTTTAACTAAAGCACGCACAGGATCAGACTGCTAGTTAGCAAAAGAAATTCTAGCAATATCTGGATTCTTACTCATTTACCCAGGAAGAGTTTTCTTTCAATGGCAAAGCACAAATACATTCCCCTGCAACAGTTAATTATCTACCACTTTAGAAAGGCAGGCAACAATTTCATTCCGGCAGGCTAAATTACATGACTAATGGACTCGAGCATAAGACTGAATAATCTGGAGAAAGAGAACGAGCTGGCTTGGATAGAAGCTAATAAAACACTTACTCAGAAATAATCACTTGAGTTAAGAAACCACTGTTTTCATGTAGGGGAAGTACAGTATACTTTATGAATCCTGTAGAAAGAACAGATAGCACTTCTAAACTTCTCAGACACTTATTTAGAAATGAATGTTCAATGGCAGTTGTGAAGAGGGACTAGAGGTCAACACAGTTTCAGATGGCTAGCAGGATTGCTTCACTGGAAATTTTCAATAGAGGTCACTTCATACAGTGAGGAGTAGGAGATATTGTTGTTGATGGCTATTTATTTTCAAAATATGTGTGTGCTTCCTGTGATTCTCACAGCAAGAGCACCATTTCAAAGTGGCACGTAGCAAAACAAATATACAATATACTTAAAAATGCAAAAAAAGGTGTCCAACATAATCAGAAAAACCATTTAAAAAACCATAATGCCTGCCAGCACACACTAGCACACACCAAGATGAGCAGGATGGTTTTCAACGTTCATCAAAAGTGTAGCTGGGTTAATGTTTGCTTTATGTCTGGGAGATGCTTATTCCCCCCCCCCCAAAAAAAAGGTGTCATGACAGGGAAGACTCTGTTGTGAGTTGTTGCCCATGAACATTTGCAGGTTGTGGGAGATGACTGAAAATGACTGCAGGAAGCAGACAGTTTTATATGGAAGGCATTTTCTCAGATAAGCTGGTCCCTAGCTAGTTAAGAAATTGTCAATTAATATTAGAACCTGGAACCTGTCCTGTTAGCTAATTGACACAGTACAGGTCTTTTAACAAGGGTGTTACATGTCCCTGGCTCATTAGCTTAACTGTTGCATTCTACGCTAGCTTCAGCTTCCAGACTGCAGCTAGGGCTGGGTCCACATAGAGCACATTGCAGTAATCAAGGCATTAGGTTAGCAAGACACAAGTCACTGTGGCTAAGCTGTCCCTGTCCAGACACAGCCAAAACTGATGTACCAGCCCAAACTGGTAAGAGATGCTCCTCATTACTGCAGCCACTTGAGCCACCAGTGACACTGATGACTCTAGGAGCATCCTCAGGCTACTGTTTTGGTACTTTTGTTGTTCATTTCTTCCATACTCTTGGTCCAGGGACACAATCTCACCCACAGGGGAAATATTTCCGAGATTCTCTATAGTGCACCATATATCAGGCTTCTCTTATGGCTGATCCAGAGGTGCCACTGCTGCAGAATGCCCACAGCCTGGGTGCTGAGTGGTGTCTTTTATTGGGCACACATCACACCTGTACTTCACACCTGTAAGGTCTTGAGAGTTACATATAAACTGCTAAAATACTCTGGACTGCTGATTTCCCCTCTATGTGGGTGGCACTGTGGTCTAAACCGCTGAGCCTAGGGCTTGCCGATCAAAAGGTCGGCGGTTCGAATCCCCGCGATGGGGTGAGCTCCCATTGCTCAGTCCCAGCTCCTGCCAACCTAGCAGTTCAAAAGCACGTCAAAGTGCAAGTAGATAAATAGGTACTGCTCCAGTGGGAAGGTAAACAGCGTTTCCGTGCAGTGCTCTGGTTTTGCCAGAAGTGGCTTTGTCATGCTGGGCACATGACCCAGAAAAACTGCGGACAAACGTCAGCTCCCTCGGCCAGTAAAGCGAGATGAGCACCACAATCCCAGAGTCGTTCACAACTGGACTTAACTTTCAGGGTCCTTTACCTTTACCTTTTTACCCTGTAAAGGCACTGAAGTCAACAAATGGAACCCTGCTAATGTTGCCATGGCCCAACTGGCAATGTGAAGGTGGCCTTTTCCACTTACAGTGGTACCTCGGGTTACATACACTTCAGGTTACAGATTCCACTAACCCAGAAATAGTACCTCAGGTTAAGAACTTTGCTTCAGGATGAGAACAGAAATCACATGGCAGCGGTGCGGCAGCAGCGGGAGGCCCCATTAGCTGAAGTGGTGCTTTAGGTTAAGAACAGTTTCAGGTTAAGAACGGACCTCCAGAACGAATTAAGTACATAACCAGAGGTACCACTGTATTGTACCAGATCTATTGAATGCCCTCTGTTGAAACTTGAGAGACCCAGTCTGTGTTTGCATCCTGCAGGCACTTGCAGCTGTGTAAGCATATTCCTGTTCCCTTGAACTAGATCTTCTGTTTTTACTTTTAAAAAAATCATACAGCTTTATTGTATATTTTAACCATTTTAAATTCAATTTATGTGCTTGGTTTTTAATATTTATATTTTGTAAACCACTCAGAAGAAACAAGTTCCGGTACTGAGCAGTATATAAATTAATCAACAATAGCAATGCAGGAAAATAATAATAATAATAGCAATGCAGGGAATGAACTTGTGCTTTTTCTTCCCTTGCTTCTATGCAATGTGCAGAGATGAATGCTCACCTCTGATAACCTACGTAATTTCCATCCTACTTAATTTCCATACATACATCATCAATGCAGTTGTCTGAAACACCTACTGGAGACCTGTGCTTAACCTGGAAGAAAGTCAATTATGTGTTGGCACATTCAGGTCAGGGATAGCAAAATCCTTACAGTTCACAGTGAATGCGACTCTGCTTCCAATATTGCATTGAATGGGGGGTGGAACCAACATTGTCAGGTTGCAAGAGCTTTCTGTGAGTGTTAGGGCAAACCCAGGACTGAACAATGTAACTTCTACTGCTGCAGGTACTCTGAGCTGTGACTTTGAACCACTTTGTGATTCATGCATTTCTATCCCTAGAGAAGTACCTTCATAGCAGTTGATACCACCTTCTAAGAGAAACTCTACAGAAGAGTTGGGCAAATTATTTATGGGAAAGCGTAATGTTAGAAGGAAAATTTGCTATTAGTATAAATAAAAATTGGAGTATGTCTGCAACACAGCTTCCTGCATTTTCAAAAGTAGTACATGAAACTTCTATGCAAATCTAACCTAGTTTTTGTTTTTTAAAAAAGATGGGATGGTGGTTGAAAGGCAGCAGTTCGTTGCTTCACTTAGGTGTTGTGAGGATAAGTGCATTTAGAAGCTGGTTATTTACTCACAGGGCAATAATCATAGGGACAAAAAGTTCCTTGGGCATATACAGAATAATAAGATAAATACATAAATATATTTCACAAACCTAATCTTCAAACATAATCTGCAAACTCTGTAATCACATGTTCTGAAAACATCAGTATGAATTAGGAATGTAAATATAATTTAAGGTCTGATTTCATTTTAAGACTAGACTGTGCAAACAGGTCACCAAAATGAATGTTGCATTCATTTGCTTGTGAGTGAGTGTCACTGCTTTCAATAGTTTTTACTAAATGTATAGTATCTGTTGAAATGAAAGTCACTTTCATGGAATCACAGAACTATAGAATTGGAAGGGACCCCAATGGTCTCCTAGTTAGATGCCTTGCAGAGACAAAGGTAAGGTTCTACACTTAGGTAGAAAGAATCAGCACCACAAATATAAAATGAGGAACACTTGGATTGCTGATAGTACATATGACAAGGATCTAGGGATGTTAGTAGACCACAAGCCAACATTGTTAATGGGGAGTCAACAATGTGATGGAGCAGCAAAAAAGGCTAATGCTATTCTAGGCTGCATCAATAGAAGTGTCTTGATCAATGGACATAATAGTCCTACTCAATTCTGCCTTAGTCAAACCACACCTGGAGTACTGTGTCCAGTTCTGGGTGCCACAATTTAAGAAGGATATTGACAAGCTGAAACGTGTGCAGAAGATGGCAATCAAGATGATGAAGGGTCTAGAAACCAGGTCTAATGAGCAGCAGTTCATGGAATGGAGTATGTTTAGCCTTATAAAGAGGAGACTAAGAGGTGATATGATATCCATCTCCAAATATCTAAAGGGCTATCACATGGAGGGTGGAGCAAGCTTGTTTTCTTCTGCTCCAGAGAGTAAGACTTGAACCAATGGATGTATGTTACAAGACAGGATATTCTGAATAAACATCAGGAAGAACCTTCTGACAGTAAGAACTGTTTGACAGTGGAACACAGTGCTACAAGAGATGGTGGACTCTCCTTCTTTGGAGGTCTTTAAGCAGGGTTTCGATTGTCATCTGTCATGTATGATCTAGCTGAGATTCCTACAGTTCAGTGGGGTGAACTAAATGACCCTGTGGCTCCCTTTCAACTGCACAATTCTATGATTCCATGAATGCAAGAATCACAGCTAAAGAATTCCTGACAGATGACCAATCAACTTCTGTTTTGAAAACCTCCATCTTCTGAGTTGCACTTAGACCACTTTTGAACTATGCTTGTTTCTGGGAAGACAGTGGACACATCTGAGCCAGTCTGAGACTTGTCCTTTTTGGACAGCCTTCCATAAACCAAAATAGTAGTTTCCCCCAAGATGATGGCAAATTTATATAACACTGCAAAAAGATATAATTCTAAAGAGAAATGTATCCTTAATTATTATTTATCTCTATGTTTCTGGATGGCAAAGTAGGTGCACTTCTCACACCTATTGTTCCTTGTGTTGGTGATAATTATGTGCTAGGATTTCCTGCATGGATAGAAAACAGCTTCCTGGCCAAGGGAGGTATATTTTGTCTTCCCTTCTGAAAAAGCAAGACTGACAGAAGGCTTGCAGGAGAAAACGCAACTCCTTCCTTGAGGGAGTAAAGGATCAAGCAGGGATTGGGCGCCATGGTGTAGTTAAGCAGGTCCTAGCCTGGTATCCTTGAAGTAATGATTGGTTCATCCAAATTGCCAAGCGCTGTATAGTTAAGCAGATGTAAATAAGCTGTCTCCCCATGCTTAATGATTCACCGAGTGCAAAAGAAATTACATATGATTGTAGGTAATGATTTAGTTTGCAGGATTCCTAATTTAGGGCCTGAACTAAAAACCTGCTCATGTCTTTTGGAACATGTGGGGCAATGGATCTCAAAATGTTTAGGAAGAACTTCCACCAAAAGCCCAATGCTTGAAGCTGCACACAATTAGGGTTGCTGAATTTCCTGGACATATCTGGAATATGGCATTTGTCAGTAGTGTCCAGGCAGAAATTGGCTAAATGTCTTGGAAAATCTGGACAGATGGCAACCCTTGTCAGTAGTGCCGTTTTTATAGAAAATAGTCAACAACTTTGGGCAAAACTAAAAAAAGCTCAACAATGTTTTTGTCCGGATTTTCACTGTTTGAAATATGGCAACCCTACATACAATCATTTTACCTGAGCCTATTATTTTGAAGGTTCAGAGGTCCTAGCTCAGGCATAGCCAACAATTATTGCTCCTAGCTCAGGCATAGCCAACATGGTGCAAATGATGCTGGACTTCACCATCCCAGAGCACAGGCCATGCTGGCTGATGGGAATTGGAGCCAGACAACAACTGGAGGGAACCATGTTGGCTACCCCAGCCTGTTGACATGCCGTTCTCGAGCATGGGTGATGTAAAGATTTGACACTCACAGGAAACAGAGAGACAGTGTTTTGACAGAGATAAGAAAATATGAGTTGCCTCTGGTAGGGATGGTCCATTCGTTCCTCTAGAAAAATGAAGCTGCCTCAGGAAGGAAAGGACCATGCTGGCAGGAATGGAAAGGAAGGATGAACTAGATAGCTTTTGAAAGGTCTCTGGCCTGGACCCCAGTATAGTATATGGTAACAGGTCCCTAAAGGCTTTATTTTCGTAGACTGTTTCCAAGGGAAAGAC
Organism: Podarcis vaucheri; assembly: GCF_965113315.1. NCBI lineage: Eukaryota > Metazoa > Chordata > Lepidosauria > Squamata > Lacertidae > Podarcis > Podarcis vaucheri. Next base: position 36,073,648 of record NC_138748.1, on the reverse strand, counting down.
TGGTTTGGTTAGTTTCCTCCCAGCAGGTGGAAGGGCCATTGGGTCACTTTCAAAATAAATTAGGCATGAGCCTATCCATTTTCTTTTCCTCAGCTTTGATACAAGACATTCCTACATAATTTAACTGATTCAAGGGTGACTGGAAGGCAGCCAGATTTTATTGGGGTGGAGATGAGAGTGGAGTCCGAACAGGTGTATTTATGCATACTAGTTTCTTTGTTGTCTTCGCTACAGGGAAAAATAATAATAATTCAAAGGATATTTTATTGCTTCAGATCTCAGGAGCCCATTATGAAGATGGATTTAGATCATCTTGTGAGGGAAACATATTACCTAACTTTCTTTATGGTGAGATGCCACCAAATGGTGAAGATGTATATAGAGCCATTGTCATATAGCATTCCCAACAACCTTTCCCTGATGAAAATAGGGAAATCCATTATTATTATTATTATTATTATTATTATTATTATTATCCCACCCATCTGACTGCCTTAAATTTATGAGTAACAAAAATAAAATCTGATTAAAATTTATATAAGCTGGGTTGTTGTTGTTTTTTAAAAAATATATAAATAAAGGACTTCATTTAGAAAAAGCAAAGAAAGAAACCACACTAAATGCCCAAACATCTGCTGGAAAGATAGATCGGAAGCCAATACATTAGGTTATGGTGTGACTGTGTGGCGCTAGGTCAGATGAAGATCCACCTTGTCAATCATTCTTGTCTTGTCCATTAAGAAACTGCTTAATGGACCACAATCTATTTTCTGTCCAGCCCTATGTTTGAGGAAATATGATGTATAGTTTTCTTGTTGTTTTTCCCCCTCAAGCAAGAACATGCATAATGGTTGTTGGTTTTCCTTAGTAGAGTCTGTGTAGACTATAATTAAATCTATAATTGTAATTCCGAGGCTTCCTACTTATTTGTGTAAAATATGTTTTTGTTCCATTTTTTTTTTAAGTACTCTTGCAATTATGTGTCCTGAGACCTTAGGCTGAAAGGAGGATCATAAAAGCAGCAGCACCACCACCTGCACTTTTGTAGAAAATAAATCCAAGGCTAACCTTAGCTGCAGTTTAGGCTGCAATATATGAGCGACACTGCACTCAACTTATCTGTTGGCATTTTGCCTTCTTCGCAATGAGATATTTGGAATGATTGCCAGTAACCTTACAGTGCCTTTGCATACATAAGAATGAATTTCAACGTGTCAGACAGGTGGCTGGATTTGAGCTTCAGGTATGAATTACCAAAGAAAACCCCCAGCAGTGTTACCTTAAGGGTAGAGGATGCATGGTGTAAGCAAACTTTTTGTGACAAGTAAAGAAGAAGAATAGATGTACTAACAGTGTAGACTTGCAGATAGAGAGCCATTACTGGAATGAAAACCAGCAGTGTAACAAGTGCTCACTGCACTCAGCCTATGGGCAGTGTTTTTAGCATATATCTGTCTAGAGAAATTAAGCTGAATATTGCACTGTAAGCCATTTAAATTTTGCACTAAAAACCCCCCTTCATATTAATAGAGCACCTTACAAATTGTGCATATGTGATAAGTGAATCCCAGTCCTTATACACCTTTGGATATAGCTGAGAGGATAGTGGGGTAATTGTACAGTCAATGATAACTGTCATGACTGCATTGCATGTGACATATCTATTCTTTGATCTAAATCAGTATTTCAGAAGAGCTGAGTTAATCACAGGCAAGCCCATCCCAGGACTTACATTAGACTGGGGAGAATTTGGGGAGGGGGTATCTGTTCTGGAAAGAATCTACTATTTTCTGCTACCAGTGCTGATTTCTCAAGAGCTGAGGTTGTGCAGCACCAAGCCTGTTACGATTATGTAGTTGGGAGGGAAGTAGGTTTATAACACCAAAAGAGGGTAAAAGCCTGCTCCGATATAAAACTTGGTGCTCTCAGGCGAGAGATAAGAGATGAGCAGGGTGAGTGGGGCAAGAGCCCATTGGGGTTTCTGGCTTTATTTAGAGCAACTGTGTTTCTATTTATTGATACAGTATATGTAGCCATTTCACTTTTATGTAAATCATTTGCTATGGTTTTGATTGTACTCATACCTGTGTTTCTATTTATGGTAAACCGCTTCAAGATCTTCAGATAGTAAGTTGTCTAAAAATGGAAATAATAAATACATAAATAAAATAGATTTGCTTATCTTATTCTGCATCCAAACTCCTGTTTATTTACATGTACTTAAAAGAATTTCTCAACCATTTCATATTCTTAAAAACTCTAAGCAGTGTATAGTCTGAAAAATAAACAATATATCAAAAGAAACAAAACCATAACCTAAAACCAATATAAAAACACAGGAAGCATATAAAAGAAAAAAAAACCTCCCATAATATCCTGATGTCTTTACAAGACTGTTGAAGCAACCAATGGTTTCCGCTTCTGCATACTCAGAAGAGTCCCGGGCCCTCTGACTACTACAATGACTTATTTTTTGAAAGGTTAAGCATGTCCCTGCATGCAGTCTCAATTGGCACAGTTTTGTGGTGAGCCATTTGACTCATACTGACTGCCTAATTTCTATGAGGCAAATGAAATGTGATGCAGCCTTTGGCAATTGTTGGGGGAAAGGCAAATAAATAAAAATAAACTACTCTCTCTGTGAGGAAGCGAGGACAGCATGCTTAGCTCTAGCCCCCAAAGCACGCACCTTTACTTTATCCCGTATAAATGAATGGTTAGGGACTCTGTTGCACAAGAGAAAAAGCCTACACATCTCTAGTCCCGACACTTGGCAGCCTGAGAGGGGCCATACTGGCATACAGTATATTGCAATGCTGTACATGGCAAAACTCTGTAGCTCACCATCCACTAAACCCCTTTGCTTTCCAGAGCATTTTGCTAGTGCATTGGCTTGTATACAATAGCTCTAGTCAGAGTAAGCCCATTGAAATTAATAGTCATGGCTAACTTAGGTTCATTCATTTTAGTAAGTCTACTTCGAGGAAAACTTGGTCAGATACAATCCATTTTGATTTATCATGGCAAAATATGTAGCAGTTCCATTGCTCACTTCTTTCATCAGTCAGTTATCCTAAAAACTAAATTATAATTAATCATGTGGTCTCTCAGTAATTACTCATTTATTATTATTTTTTACCTCCAGGAAGACTTTCAGGCCAAGATTTTAATTATTCTTAAATGTCCCCATTCCATTCTTAGTCACATACTTGGAAGTTCTGTGGAAAACAGTAGGACTTGTTTCTGAGGCCACATTCACACCATACATTTAAAGCACTATGATATCACTTTAACAATCATGGCTCCCCCAAAGAATTCTGGGAGCTGTAGTTTGTTAAGGGGGCTGAAAGTTGTTAGGAAACCTCTTTTCCTCTCCCAGAGCTACAATTCTCAGATTGGTTTTTTAACAACCAATCCCTTTTCACAGGGAACTTTGTAGTTTTGAGGGATACAGTTCTCCTAACAACTCTCAGAACCCTTAATAAACTACAGTCCCAGAATCCTTTGGGAGAAGTCATGACTGTTCAAAGTGGTATCATAGTGCTTTAAATGTATGGTGTGAACATGGCCTAAATGTGTGCAGAATCAGGGTGGTTTTAAAGAATAATTTTGACTAACTTCTTTGCTGAGTCCTTTGTGAATGTGCTTTGGTTGAGCTACTATGTTATGCTGCGTAAACGATATTGAAATGTTGAAGTGCAAACATGTCAGTTTCCTGGAGTAACTGCCCAGATAGAAACCTAACATGGAACATACTGCATCAAAGGTCAGTGCTTTGTTCAGACTAACTCCTTTCAGGCCGAGTATTTGTTCAAGCTTTATCCCTGTAAAATATTTGGGGTATGTGTTCTCAAGCAATGAAATCCAGATTCAGTTATGCATCATGGTTCTCCTTAGTTCATTGCTCTTTGGTCATAGTGCTCCAACAGACCATGGAAAATACTCTTTCCTATCAAACAACAGGTTATTTCATCTGTACGTTTGCAGTGCTGTTTGATTGTTCGAGATAGGCCAGAAATAGATGAACTTTGCTAACAAGATTCACAGCATCTGAGGCAACTCGGACATTGTGGGCTTTGAACATTCTATCCGCTGAGATGTTGCATTAGCCTCAGAGCACAAAAGTCATCACAGATTAGTCAAGCCCAGAGAACCATGGCTTGTGTGCTTGATCCAGGCAGCTGTAGAAGTTGTTCACATACGGTACCTGTTTGATTCCTGCATCTCCATCATAAGGTATCTAAAATGAGTATGGCAAATGTGATTACAGTGGTACCTCAGGTTACAGACGCTTCAGGTTACATACGCTTCAGGTTACAGACTCTGCTAACCCAGAAATAGTGCTTCAGGTTAAGAACTTTGCTTCAGGATGAGAACAGAAATTGTGCTCCGGTGGTGCGGAGGCAGCAGGAGGCCCATTTCTTAAAGTGGTGCTTCAGGTTAAGAACAGTTTCAGGTTAGGAAAGGACCTCCAGAACGAATTAAGTACTTAACCTGAGGTACCACTGTATCTTCTTCATCTGTATGCTACCAGAACTTGCTGGAAAGAAGCTAAGATAGTAATGTGGGTATTCAGTCTCTCTCTGTGTGTACATGTTCGTTCTCTCTCTCTCTCTTTCTCTCTCTCTCTCTCTCTCTCTCTCTCTCTCTCTTTCTCTCTCTCTCTCGCTCCCTTAGATTTTTCATTTTAGCTCTTTTTTTACCTCCAGCATGAAAGTGAAAATACCATAACAAACAATATCCCCAGCATACCTAAGTTTCACCACCCCATAAGCATGGAGCTTGAAAAGCTTTGAGTTTCAAACAAAATGCAGTCATAACTTGAACAGCTCTGCCTTAAGGCCCTTTGATAAATCCATATTTATTTAGTTTTTGCAGTATAAAAAATAGGGAAAACTCCAGGGGGAAAGCCAGACCTGAATATGTTTTTGATTTCTATAGATTGAAAGTAGAAGTGATCTCATCATAGAAACTTTACTTTAAACAGCAGTTAGTTAGTATACTATACTATCTGGGGTGGGGGTTGGCACTGAAGCTGCAGCACCTGAGTTTAGGAGAGACATGTCCTAACGCCAGATCTGTTTGGGCTGCCTCTAGGGAGGGGACCAAGACTGAAGTAGGAGAGGAGCAGTAGCTGGGTCAACTGCAAAGCAGGCAAAACTTTTGTTACCACCTTCCTGCTTTGCTTTGCTACTGCTGCCCCTGAAGGGAGAGGAGAGATGACAGACCATCCCTGGAGGACACTAGACCCACTGACCACTGCTTTGTAACAACTGGCCTTGACACCAGACTTCAGGGTGGGGTGGGGAAGTTAAATGGGGGAAATTGCTGGTTTGATGTGCGTGATTTTTAGACTAGGAGGAGGCTGAGGTTTTGTTTATTTGCTAGGGGATCAAAGCATTGCTTTGTTTATCATTTGAGTATTATTACTGTTTTTTGCTACTACTGTCGTACCTTGGTTCTCAAACGGAATCTGTTCCGGAAGTCCGTTCGACTTCTGAAAATGTTTGAAAACCAAGGTGCAGCTTCTGATTGGTGCAGCTTCCGCGGCGGACATTTGGCTTCCAAAAAAGTTCGCAAACTGGAATACTCACTTCCAGGTTTGCAGCGTTTGGGAGCCAAAAGGTTTGAGTCACAAGGCTCAAGAACCAAGGTACGACCATATAAAGCTGATATGTGTGCTTTTTTGTTTTTCCATGGGTGTTTGTTGTATGATACACTATGGTATTATATATTGTATATTTTTCTTTGCTGTGAGTTGCCTGGAGACCTTTGGGTGACAAGCGATGACTATATTTAATAAATAATAAAATTAAATTAAAATTCAGCTCATCACAGAATGGGAATAGATTCCAATCCATCCCATTGCTGTGTGGGTTTCTGACGACAAATCTGTATAATTCTTTAGAAATCTACACAAATGTAATGTACAAAATAAAGGGGAAATTCCCACCTGCTTGCCAGGTGGGTCCGATAGATGCCTATCTGTGTTCAAAAAGTAAGTACAGCAGCCTACAAGCAGCTAACTAGCAAATGGGTCTCCTGCTGTTGCACATATTGAAATCAATGCAGCAAGTCCATTTAAGTGATGGTGTTCTGTCACTCATGCGGAATTTTGTGTATTTTATGCACATTTTATTTTGTTGTTGTTGAATTCCCCCCGAAACTCTAAGGGAGATTTGAATGTAAAATGCACATAAAATATGCTAAATTTCTGTAAGAGTGTGAGGCATATCATCAAGACCTGTTAATCCCCGTGGGATTTGCTCTACTGATTTCAACACACAAGAGCAACAGGAACCCCACACACCAGGTAGCTGCTCTTAGGTGGCTGAAATTACTTTTTAATGAAGATGGACAGGCAGCCATTGGACCACCTCATATATGTAAATCTGTACAAGAGTGAAAATCTGACTGTGCATGGATTCCCCACCCATTGCTAGCTGCTTCTTGTTACTCAGTGGTGATCAAAAAATACATGTAGTTTATGTGTCTTCTCTCAGTCCCTCTCTTTTCCAACTTCACAGGTTTCCAAGCTGGGACTCACCAGAAGACCTTTGCTTCCCATTAACATCTATTTACATAGCAATACATACATGTTGTCTTCTCTTCAGTTCAGACACAACGTTCAACAAGTACTCCTTACCTTGATGTTTTCGTTGTGTAGAAATGCATTCTGAAATGGCACAGGCCTAGGAGAGCCATACCATATTATATTTCTGAACATGTAGAATCAGTCCTCAAATGGCAATGGAAGCTGCTTATTTCTTAATGCAAACATATGTAATGAAGCAACTCATTATTAATAATCATTATTTTTACATAAGCTCCATTTTTGGACAGAAGAACAAAGAAACACAACCCCTTATGGTATTAAATGGTTACTGAACAAGCAGAAGCTAAGTTCAGAGCTTCTTTGTTGGGTATTACCAGGATTAGCTATAATTAAAGAATTATGATGTAATTTGCCTGAAAAGACCATACGATATTAGATCTTACTGACTTAATTTTCTGAAATGTGAGATGACAAAGAACAGATGTTTGAGATATTACAGCTGCATGGCACTGCTTGATAAGTTTTGAATTAATAGCATGCTTTACATGAAAGAAGCAGTAAAGGAAACCAAATGACCGTAAATGATAATAAATCCAGGGTTGTGCAGGCTGGGGCAGATACAATCACTCCTAAATCCTCTTCTGCTTCAGTTCTGTTCTATAGGGAATGGGTAAGTGAGAGGCTGGCAAGGGGTTGTGTCATTGGCTAGGAGAATACACATAATCATATCATAAGGCATTCTTTTGTCTGCTCTATAGTTTATGAGTTGCTCTAGTGCAGGGCTAGGAACCTGTGGCTCTGCAGATGTTCCTGGATGATGTTCCCATCATCCCTGACACTTCGTCCTGCTAGCTTGGAATGGTGGGAGCCCCAACAACATCTGGAGGGCTACAGGTCCCCCATCCTGCATCCATGGAACTCTACCTTCTATTACCTGTTGAAGAAATTAATGTTATTTTTGCTGTCAGCACGCCCAAAAGTTGGGCTTTGCCTTGTGAAGGATGCATTAGCATCTCTCAGCAGTGGAGCTCAAATCCACAGTGCCTGTTTCACAAAGTCTTTTCTTTCCTACTGAGTGAATAGTCTGTTGATGCTGTTGCCTCCTGTGTGCTACTGTAGCTTTCAGTCTTTCTTAGCCATATGGCGTTCACCCCTCCCTCTTGAAGCAGGGCTTGTTCATCTCCGACATATATAACTAGATACGTGTTGCAGTCTGTGTTCTGAACTTGTATGTCTCTGTGTGTAACAGAGAGTATCTCAAAAACATGAGGCCTTCTCCTGAGAAGCTTCCATTTAGGCCTGCTAACCATGAGACCACAAGAAGCTCTAAGCAGAGATTTCCCACCTGCATTCTTGTGGATTTTATATGGAAGGGGCGTAACCTGAGTAGGATGACATTGTCTGACATTCCCATTGTCATCAGCTGTTGATTAGTGCCTTACTTGCATGGGTACTGTGGGTTCATGATTGATGTACTGTAGGAGCAGAGGGAACATAGGAAGCTGACATCCTCCTGAGTCAGGCCATAGATCAGGGTTCCTCAAACTCGGCCCTCCAGATGTTTTTGGCCTACGACTCCCATGATCCCTAACTAGCAGGACCAGTGGTCAGGGATGATGGGAATTGTAGTCTCAAAACATCTGGAGGGCCAAGTTTGAGGAATCCTGTCATAGATCCACCTAGACTGGTATTGTTTACACTGACTAGCACCATTTCTCCATGGTTTGCCAGGGATTGAACCTGCAACAGAAACATTTCCCAATCCTATCCAGCTACTGTGGTGGCAGAGTTTTTGGAAACACTCAGAAATCTGCCTTACACTGAATCAGACTATTGGTTCCATCTCCTTCAGTACTGTTTACACTCTGGCAGTGACTCTCCAGGGTTTCAGGGGTCTTTCTCAGGGATTGAACTTGGAGCCTTCTGGAATTTGAGAACATCTGTTGCTGCAATAGCTTTCGTTTCAACAACAATTGCTGTTGACACAACTCCTGGCTAAGCAAAGGACAGCATATCAGATTATCATAATGGTCATCCAAGGCTCACCCTGTCTTGCATAATCAAATATGGAACAATAAGCCACTGAGATTCTATTTTAGAATTGGAGCCGTGTCAGTGAATACTCCTTATTGTCTACCAAATTTCATTTTGAAGTGTAATTATTGTTAAAAAAACAAAAAAACAAAAACACCTTAGGCCATGGTACGCTACCCATTCTGGAAAGCAGATCAAGACATGGAAGACTGCCAGGAAATTATAAAAGTACAAGGCAACCTCTTCTTACATTCCTATTTTATCTTCTCTGTAACTATTCATGGATTTCTACCTTGCCTACTGGGCTTCCATTCAAATTTACTACATTATCTCCTTAGGCTGAGATATTTGCATCAGCCTTATATGAAATATCTAATAGTGCTTAAGGATGAGTGAATCAGTCTGTTTCTGGTCTGTGTCAGCTTTCCATAAGTCCGTTTCATCCTATTTCCGTGTTAATGTGGTGTTGTTTTCAAATTCTCATGGGCAACGCAAACCGATGAGGTTGGAGGAGGCAATACAACTACCTGTTCCCAAGCCCAGCCAGTCTCATGCCTGCCAGGGTAAAAGGTTGGGAGGGGTTAGTATGCCACGTCCAAGGCTGGCATTTATTCCATCTACCACCGTCATGGCATACTGAGATAATGGGAGGGCTTGGAATTCACTGACCCCAACGCCACTCCTAATCAGTCCCCGAAATGCCCTTTTCCTTTTCTCTGCCAAGTTTTTCCTATATACCCTTTCCCCTCTATGTGATCCTTTCTCCGTGTCATGGCTGACATGAAACAGAAACACCTGCAAAGTCATATGGCCTCCCACGGATCATATGATTGCACCCTTTAATACCTATTTAAGACCACATTTTAAAATGTGTTTTGTTTTGAGCATGCTTTTTGAACTGAAAACTGCATCAAAACATTTGGGAAGTGTGAAAGCTCATGGAAAACTGTGTTATGTGATAAGGGAAGATCAGGTCAGTCCCTATCAGAAAAAAAATTGTAAAGATCAAGTGGTGCTAATAAGAGTACTTTTCTTTTTTTAAAAAAATGTTATTTCCACTGTTTTACATCTCTCTCTCTCTTTCTGTAAGCAAGTTTGCTGTTTCTCCCATGGTTCCTATATTACTCTTTAGTTTGGTACAGCTGAGACACCAAAGCTGCCAGCCTCCTTCTCTAGCTATTATCACCATTTTTATTTTTATTTTTTTGTATCTTGCCAAACCTCTGTCTCCACAGACTCCTCCAGATTGCTTAAGGTAATAAATAAATGTACATTCTCGAGTACAACTTAAAATTGTTACCATAATTGTATTCAGTATTCATATCTCGATATTATTCTTCCTCTATTGAGAAGATTAAAGGGCTGGTCTGCAACAGCAATTTGTCTAGGACAGAGGTACATAGCACATCTCTCCCTCCCAAGTCATCAGATCAATCAATTGAGGAGCACAGAGGGGATGATAACTAGGTATGTAGAAACATGTCTCATTCAGCTATGATATTCGTTCACCTTTTCATCTGGTTTGACTTTCCAGTGTTGCAATTGGTTTATTTTGCACAAGTCTATGCAAACTGAGTTGATGGAAGGAAACAGATTGCTAGGGTACTTGAACAGTTTCCTCTGACATCCCCAGTGATGAATAATCTTCTCAGTTGATCTGCATCAGAATGGGGCCATGTAAATGGTGTTCCGTTGCACCAGAAGCGTTTTAGTCATGTTGGCCACATGACCCAGAAAGCTGTCTGTGGACAAACACCAGCTCCTTCAGCCTGAAAGTGAGATGAGTACTGCACCCCATAGTCGCCTTTGACTGGACTTAACCTTTAGCTTTTTTGCATGTATATGAGAGAGTGTGTGCAAGTGTATGGTGGCCAAAGGCACCACTGGCATATGACCTCTGGAGGGTTTGCAATGATTGAAGGTGTTCCCCAGGCTAAAAAGCAGTAGCCACAACCAGAAGCCTTATAGTGGGTCTCTAAAAACGGAAAATAGGACTGTTGTGCTTAACATGAACCGTAATGGTGACACAGATTAGCCATTCTGTAGCTTCAAAACAATACAAGCATTCTTGAAGTTGGAGGTTCCTTACACTTCTTCTTGGTATTTGTTTATGAAATTTAGAAAGCATGTCATATGACAACTGAAGGAAATCAAGGCTAATGCAGGTTTCATTTAGGGTGGGTATATCATAGAAGCACAGCTGTGGGGTTGGAAGGGAATGTAGTGAATCATCTGGCACAAGTCCCTGCCCTGTAGCAGGACATCCTATGCATAAAGCATTTCCTGGCAGATTCCTGCCCATCCTTTGCTTAGATATTTCCACTCTCTAGGCAACTATTCCTGTTTAGGATTAAAGCTGCTCCAGGAAGCTGTCTAAAGATACAGACATATACCATGCACACCCAACCACCTTAGAAGCAGAGCAACATTTCAAAATGAATCCTTTGGAATTTAAAAATGCTTAGCCAGAGTATGATACAATCTTTTATCACATAATCACATGTTACAACTGCTCTTTTCATTTCTTGCAAAATTACTGCTCCCTGCCATTATTTAGCTCTTGTGAGGTTTCCAGGTTTTCATTCTCAAGGACCCTTAAAGTTGTGTGCCCAAAAATAGCCATTAACAATTTGTGTTATAGAAAGGGCAACGTTCAGTTGTTCCATTTGATTTGCTTCAATTTCTCATCCTTATTCAGTGGCCAACAGAACAACAGCCGATTTCCCCATCTCTCCCAATGCAAAAAACGGCTGTTACTAAGGCTGTTATTAAACCAGATCTTCACACATGGGAGAAAACACAGGTTCTCTGATAGGTGGAAAGAACAAATAAAGTAAACCTAGGCAGTCTTAATGTCAACCAATGTGGAAATTAATTCAAGGTGAAATGCTAGGTTTTTTAAAAAAGCAAATAGAGGGGAAATATTTTATGTGATGTGGAAAATACTGAATTTCACCATTGAACAGCAGAACCATAAACTGGAGGAAGAGGATCTTGTGAAGATTGGACTTTATTCCCTAAGAGAAATTTCACTCCAACTAAAAAGTAGAGTTATCCAAACGGCATTCATGCTACGTACGGTGGGATGCCACTACTGGACCACCTTCCTGGCTGCAGTGGTGCTGTCCCTTGCCAAGGATGAGGTGGAGCAGCAGTGAGGGTGGAGGAAGCCATGGATTGGCAGCAGCTGTGGGCCCAGGTGTTATACCCCCTCCACCTGCTGCCAGTCTTGTGCTTATCTGCCCTTGCTAACACCTGACTGGCCCATACCAGGGAGCAGCAATATCACCATAGCCAGGAGGGTGATGCAATAACAATACCTCACATCATATGGCACTATTGCTACTTTGGCTTCTACTATCTGCTGCCTCCTGCTATTTTCCATTTTAAGACATTGACCAGATGCAAACTCATGGTGCTACCATCAACCACCACCCCTCCCCCCCCAAAAAAAGTTCTTTGTCTACTCCATAACTTGATGGAGAGTTCTGGAGAACTTGCAGCCTTTCACCCTATTTCATGATGCTTTGGTTGGTGAAATAAAGATTTTGACCTACTATGAATATTCAAAACATGTGCCAAATGGAAATGACCCTAGGTTAAATTAACAACAATATAATCGATGGATTCATTTGTGCAGCAGAGAAAAATACTAATAAATGTTTAGGAACATGGTGAGGTGTGGCATTCCATTTTTTTCAGCCATAGAAGCCCATAGAAATCTTGGCATCCAGAATATCCTCCCCGAAGCTTTGCAGGATTTCTGTATCAATGCAGCAGCCTGTACTATTATCTTAATCAATACTAGATAAAATAGAAGGGTTGACCACTTCTGCTGTGGTCAGGTATATGGAGGTGAGATTTCAAACAGGTGTCAAATAGTTCCATAGAGCTGAATAGTTCCTGGTAGACTGCTCCTTTCTCTTTTTTATCAGCACCTGCTAGTTATTTGTAAAGCTATCAGTTGTACTTGATAACTCTTGTGTTAATGTGCATAATCATCATGGGTTACTTTGCTTTTCATTTTAGCCACAGAATATCGAAACACCTTCAGAAACTGTTCCATTTGTGGGACTAACTTTTTATGATTGCTGAAACTTAAGGCAAATACAGCTCCGAATTTGTTGACATTTAGTGCTCACCTGTTGCCTCTGTTGCAATTTATATATACGTTCTATTTTAACAGCCAGTTTGTGAGCTCAGAATGGCATTTATACGGCATCTCGGGCTATGTAAACATCCCAAAAGGTGGCAGATATTTATTTTGTATCTGGTGACACATTCAGAAATAATGTTGTCGGACTGGGTCTTTCACTCTTTCCTTTCCCTATGTTATGAATCGATGTACTTAAATTGATAGCTGTAAAAATAAAATAGTATCACTGGGTTGTAGGCAACCAATTTCTACTTAGAATAGACCTGCTAAAATTAATGGGTCTGAATTAATTGTGTCCATTAATTTCACTGGGTGGTATTCAGCTAAGTTTTACACAGTGTAGACCCATTGAAAGTAATTAACATGACTAAGTTAGGACCATTAATTTCAGTAGATCTATTCTGAATAAAACTTAAAAATCACCCAATTGGCCTACTCTGAATATGACTAACATTGGTTGCAGCTCACTGTTTCACAATTATATCTATGCAGAACTATACTTTGCCAAAATGATGGTCACTCCAACACTTCATTTTTTTCGTAGAAAAACCTCCATGATAGCTCATGACTGTTCGAATGAGTCGCATAAAAACAATGAGTCTCTGATGTGAATGTGTGTCACAACTACTGGCTCTATATGCAGCAGAATTCTAGGAATACCTGAGGAATTTGCTGTTTGGAATTGCAATATGAATTAACAACATGACCTGTACCTCCCAGACAAACATGTGGAATGGAACATACAGTACTATCCATTGGCTTTTGTGTGTCTTGAAATGCTACAATGCAGCTCTCTGTTCAAAGAAAGGTGGATTTCAATATGGATCCCCCCCCCTAAAATAAACAACTCATAGATGGATGTGAAAGTGAGATGGAATGGACAAATGCAAAAGGAACATGGATTGGGAATAGTCTGATCCACAGTGACTTGGGCACAATTGGCTCATGCCCACACAGATGTCACCCAAAGATCCAGAATCATTTTTTTAATGTTTCCATTATGTTTAATCTACCCTATTCATTTCAATGCATGGGTAACATAATACAAATGGGATGCGGGAGATGTAAAACAATCTGTATCATTTGAGGAAAGAAAGTGTCAACAGCAAATACTGATCATATTTGCTGGACTGATTTCCATTCCGGACGTGGGACTAACGTTGACTTGTTTCTGTCAGGATTTTATTATCCTTACCCCCAGCACACACAGCTCTTGGGGCATAAAAAAGTGAGAGGACAACAAACTAATTTCTTCTTCTTCTGGCTTCTTGCTCTCTGTCCCCTGTGTCAGCCTTCTCAGGCTCTGGAAAACTCTCTCCCATTCACTGTAGAGGCCAAGCTATATTTAGGGCTTCCTGCAAAAGATTGAGATCTCTGGGGCCACCCAATGGTGACACCCACAGTCACTAACTCATTCTTTTTTTAATCAGCAAAACAACAATACTACCATGATGTTGTTATAAACATTAAACAGGATGAAAAGTGAAAAATACAAGGAAAGGTGTGTGGCTCAGTGGTACAGCATCTATGTTTTGCATGCAGAAGGTTCCAGCTTCAATCTCCAGGTTCATCTGGAAGAGATCTGGAGAGTCACAGCCAGTCAATGCAGACAACTGAGCTAAGATGAACTTAGTATAAAGCAGCTCCCAAAGTTCCTGTGTGCTTCACACATTTTTAATTCTGTTGATGCAAAACATAAATAGACAATATTCAGACTATAAAATACTTGGTACATTTGAGAAAGCGTACTTTTAATAGTCACACCAACCCTTCCCCAATCCCTGCAGCTTTCCTTTGAATTAGGCTGCTGCTACCAATATTATGTAGCAGCCAGCACAGCCTTAAGGCAGCATGGGAACTAGGGAGTTAAATGTTAGTTCTGGATAGCAAGCCAAGGGGATGGGGGAGTGTAATCTGTGCGGCACAGCTTAACAATGGGAAATGTGACTGCGTGCAGAACAGGTGGGAGGAGGCTTACAAGTGTGCACTGTTTGAGTTCCCAGTGTTTTGTGTGTGAGGGAGGGGTAAATTGAGTGGGTACTGAGAGAAATGTATTGGTATACTTTCACATTTCTAAACTTCGACCTGTGTCAAGCTGACTTCTCTTGTAGATTAACAACCGCTTGCAACTGTCAACCTTTCCATCACAGCCTTTTTGCAGCCTTCCACAGACCTTTTGACTGGGAGAGGTCCCATGTCAGTTACTTTGTTTGAGAATCAAATATTAACAAGGGGGCCTGCAGAGAAGCATTGTGCTGTGGAGTGCTTCTGTTCAGGATTAGAGCAAGCTGGCCAAGCCCTCTTTCAAGATACTCCATTTCATCCACCCTTTCCCTCCTAGTTTTCTGGTTTCCCTCCACCTCCAACATTCTGTGTCAGCGTTCTGTGTCCATTGAACATGCTAAGTCATTGGTCTTTTTCAGGATTTCCCCTCCCTGACTCCATCTGCACTACTACATGGCTTCCCCCCAAAGGAGTTTAGGAAATTTAGGGGCTCAGGGGCTCCACATGCTTTTGTACGAACCCCCCTGGCAAGGGGCTAGGGCCACATAAGAGCCCCTGGGAGCATTCTGGGGAGAGGTGAGGCATGGTTCCCAGTCCTGTCTCTCTCCCCAGGTGACTTACCCTTGCTGACTTCGCGGGGGGTGCAAATGTCAGAGCTGTCCCCATGCGGGGTCAGTTAGTGCTACCAATGCCTAAGCAACCACTCACATTGCTGTAATTTGAATAAAGTTGTGGCCAAAATTATGCCAAAAACCTTAAACAAAAATTAAGTGTCACTTGTGTTTTTCTTTTGGGGGGGGGTGTCTTGGGGACCTCTACGCGCAAATAAAATTGAGTGAAGCGAAGGATGATGATGGGTATTTAAAATTCTGCAATTCTCAATTTCTCCTCTAAAGGACATAAGATGTTATTGTTAACTTAAATACCATGGTGATTTTTAAAAATGCATTGAATTAACACTGAAAAACTTTTGTAATTATGTTATCCTGAAAAAAACACATTGAGTTTACAAATTATGTTGCCTGGGAAGTGTAAATAATATGATCATGATTACCTGACAGTGTGACACTTTTAGAATCTACTTTATGCTGTCATTAAAAAGTTAGTTTTAAAATGGAAGTAAACTATAACCATCAAATACAGTAAGGCTAAAATGTTTTCTCCCTAGCCTTCCTCATAGCAAAATCACCCACAATTTCATCAAAATTTGTCTCTCTGTCACTTTCAATGTACAGAATGCTCATTGCGGACAACCTCTCTTGAGAATCACAAAGTTACGATTATCAGAATTGTTTAACAGTCCAGAGAATTCTGGGAACTGTAGCTATGGTGGAAATAGGGATCTCCTAGCAACTCTCAGCACCCTTAGCAAACTTTGTAGATGTATAATCAGCCTTATAATAAATTAAAACTTGATACCTTGAAGCACTACTCCTGAGAGGAGTATATTGGCCTCACTAATCCAGAGACGAGTAAGCTTGCACATACAGCACATATGCACCATCCTGCTGCATTGCATTAAGAGGATGGCATTAAGAAGTGCAGCAAAGAGCTGTCAATGCACTGTACATGCCCGTTCAGGATTCAAATGCATTCACTTATTTATTTTAAAGATTTCCAGCCTTCATTTCAACAATGTTCCCACAGCAGCTTTCACTGTCAGAAAGCAGTTCTGAGTAATGGGGGAACTCTAGAAAAAGTTCCACTGAAAATAACTTTGTCTACTCAGATGCAAGTCCTACTGAGCTCCATGGGATATGGGGTGCAAGGCTGAGCAGACCTGGCTTGTGTCTGGATAATGCCAATTATGTACCATGTACTCTAGGGTAAATGCAATTTTCCTTGGGTGGGTGACCTCCCCACTCCCCCTGCTTGCTACTGGTGGTTGTATGTATGTATGTATGTATGTATGTATGTATGTATTTCCTACCTTTCTCCCAGAACCAGGACTCAAGGCAGCTCACAAAAATTAAAACAAACAGGTATAAAACACAGAAAGCTAAAAATCTACTAAAGATTATAGTCAAAATGCAATTAAACTATAACAAAATTTAAACAATACAAAAGCAAGTCTATTAAAGTACGGCTAGCAACAGTGCCACACTATTAAAAGCTTTTTATTTCGAAAAAATAACCAGTCAGTTCCTCAAAGTCTGTCAGAATAAAACCGTCTTCACATGCTGGCGAAAGGACAGCAAGGAGGGAGCCAGTCTAGCTTATCAAGGAAGGGAATTCCAAAGTCTGGGAGCAGAAACTGAGGTGGCTGCAGTTTCCTCTGTAAGATTTCCTGGGCTCCTTTGGGAGGAAGTGTTGCATATATTATTATTATTATTATTATTATTATTATTATTATTATTATACATAATTGTTCTGTATCAGCTAGCAAGCTACCATGGACAGCTATAAAGAATTGAACGTGAAACTACATAGAGTTACTTCCCGCATGTTAATATAAAGAGTAGCTTTAATGAGCATGCAGATCACAGCCATAACCTCTTTGAACTTGTGAATTTCCTCACCCCCACCCTCCACAATGGTTTTAAAAGGTTGAAATCTACCCACAGTTTAAACACCTCAAATACGTATCATGTTCAAAGCTTCAGAGATAGCAAGTGCTCTGTATAATATTTGCTTTCTTTAATTCCAGGTCACCAGAAAAAGAGATGGGTTCTACAGAGCGAGAAATTGTGGTCTGGGTTTGTCAGGAAGAGAAAATTGTTAGCGGATTGACAAAGCGCACAACTTGCACTCAAGTAATTGAAGCTCTGCTTGAGGAACATCAAGCCAGCTATGCAGAAAAGAAGTTTCTTTTTGGACAGCCCAAGGATTACTGCATCATAGAAAAATGGAGAGGTTCTGAGAGGGTCCTTCCACCTCTCACTAAAATGCTGAGACTCTGGAAAGCCTGGGGGGAAGAGCAGCCTAATTTGCACTTTGTCTTGGTCAAGGCAGATGCCTTCCCCCCGTTTCCATTGTGGAGGACAGCTGAAGCCAAGCTCGTACCAAATCTTGAAAAACCCTGGGACCTGAGCCCGGCCAATTACATGAAGATGTTGCCAGTGGACAAGCAAAAGAGGATTGTTAGGAAAACCTTCCGGAAGCTGGCCAAACTTAAACAAGAAGGAGTCCTGCAAGAGAGGGACAACATAGAGACTCTCATCCACTTGATCCTTTCTCAGGACCACACCATTCACCAGCAAATCAACAGAATGAAGGAACTGGATCTAGAAATTGAACAGTGTGAAGCCAAATTTCACCTAGATCAGCTTGAAGGTGATGGAGGAAATTATGTGCAGGAGTCTTATTTAATGGTGACATCCAGTGATGCTGAAGAAGAAACAGACATGCCTCACAGCAACCAGCAGATGCCAGAAAGCTCGGGCAAAGGAGAGGGGTTGTTACAAGTGGAAGAAGGACTAAAGCACCACAAAGAGCTTATTGAAAAGCTCTCTGCTGAAATTGAACGAGAGGTTAATGACATTGGAAGAAACGGAGACATGAGGACAGAGGAACCGCCTAAGGAGGAAATGGAGAGTTCCGATGTAGGAAGTGTCAAGAACGAATTGGAGAAAAGCATGAAAGATGCCTTAAGGATCCATTCTCAACTAAACTGCATCCAGCAGGAGTTAAAATATAGGGACCTGATGCTTCAAAAGAAGGAAAAGGAGTATGAACTGATTGTGGAAGAGCTTAATGCTTTGCATGCTAAGGCCAAAAGTGAAATCAGGCACCCACCTAATGAGGAGCAAGCAAAGGACAGTGAAATTTCCACCAAGAGTTTTACAGGGACTGATCTCCTTCACAAAGTGACTAGTCTAGACATAAATGATACAGACTCTGATACTGGAATCAGTTCCACTCACAGTCAGGACTCGGAAACAGCAATAGGGGAGACGTTGCTGTTGTCTACATAGCTGAAAACTGTCCTTGCTTTCCTGAGAACAAATTAGTAATATATAATGCCCTGGAGAAACATTAGGATGAGGTAGATAAGTGGTATCTTCTTATGGGGCCAAGTTCTGGTGGCATAAGAGCTTCCAAGTTAGAGAACTCATTGTCATAAAAATAAAAATTATAGCTGATTTTCATATGTTCTAAACTTACTGATAGAAATAATTTAGTCCGTTCAGCCTAATATCAAAGTTCCTGTAGGACAGTTCAGAGGCATTTAATAATAATAAAAACCAAATAGACTTTGGTGGTGATGAACTGAAATCTTAATCTAAATCAGGAAAAGCAGCTACCCTATGGGTTATACAGTATACATTTATACATCATCTGTTTGTACACCAGTTTTCCGTGAAGTATTGTTTCTCAGTATTTTACATAGAACCCACTGCCAATGCATTATAACATCTCTGGTGATGATAACCTTGCTCACTTGACCATATAAAAGACCAGTGTGGACATCACATTATACATGTTATAACCTTTGAAAGATCTTCCCTGCCCTGTGTGCAGAGCAAAGCTGACAAACGTAGGGTTAGGCCTAGCCATAGAAGGGGGAAGGAGAATTATTTGATGAACCACAAACTCCATATACAATATACCTGGGACTTTGTTATGCACAAAACAATATTTAGGAGTTTCCACAACTTTGTGTTGCAGTAGTTCCTTATGAGCACCTTTACCCATTGTTTGCTTCTGAAAAGTTGGTCTTCCATCTCTCCGAAGCTGATGCACATTTTACAGATCAGCTGTTTCTTTCCTCCATATTATTCAACTGAAGAGTAAATGAATAGGTTTTACACTGCCACAGGACGAAATAAGACCTGGGACCCTTTATTTGGTATATTGCTTATTGTTACTGCAAACGTCCAACAAAATGTATCCGATATCAAGGTCCTGGGCATGAAGACATAGACAAGAATGAATTTCGTTAGCTCCTGAACTGATGTTTTAGACCAGGCCTGTCAAAATGTTAGACCCAGGCTTCCAGCAGTATGTATGCCATCTGTTAAAAAAAACCTGGTCGGCTACAGTACATGGCTGCCAGATGGAACACCTGTGTGAGAAGCCTGCTTTTAGACAACAACAAAATAGAAATATTTAGAATGCCTAAACAGAAGCTATATTCATTGCGTTCTAATTGGGAGGTTTGTTTGTTTTCAAAATGGCTGGAAAAAGACACTTGATAAAACCTTTCTAAAAATTATGGTTTGGTTTTAATTTGTATTGCTTATGTTATTGTAATCCACCCCAGAACCTTAAGGTGAAGGTTGGTTAATAAATTTAATAATAATAGCTTGACAAGGAAAACCTTTTTCTGAATTCTTCAGGCTACGGTCAGGATGTTATGAAAAGATTTTTCATTTAGATTTTTTGGTTGACTGCCTTTTTTAAAAAAAAAAATGTGGCTGCATTGTTTGACACGATATTAAATGCTTTATTATTGAACTTTCTAAACTATCATTTCTTAATGGAAACACATAAATTACTGGCCAGCTATCATAGATTTGTAGTAATTTATTAACGCTTCTGAACATTTTATTTTTTTGTGATTTGCAATGTAATTCTCAAATCTCAAATATTAAGAACAGGTTAATATCTCTCATTAATTTGTTGTCTGATGTATTCCTGCAGTTTATGTTTATAAATTCAGGTCTTTCATGTTGTACAAGCTGCAGTTTGCTAGTTCTTCTTGCCCTCACATTGTGATAATTAACTTTGAGGACTTCTTTGACTGAGTGAATTTCACCTACACTTAAGGGCTGATTTTTACTTCCCATGCACACTTCTTTGCAATTTTTAGAGTTAATACGTTCTTGATTTGGGGAGGTGCAGGGTGATAGACATTGGGACTTTCTTCAGTGCATAGTGCAATGAGGGACAAGGAACCTGTGGCTCTGGAAATGTAGTATACAGCTCCCACCATCCCTGACAGTTGAGTCTAATGGTATTTTGAGTCAAAATGTCTGGAGGGCCACAAGTTCCCCATTCCCACTGAAAGAAATAGGACAAACTTTCACATACATACTTTTCTACATCACATTTTTTTGCCAATTACTTTTTATTGTTTTTCAAACAAATTAACATCAAATTAATTCAAATTTAATGTAAAAGTTGATTCCCACCCTGCTTCCATGATGTTTCTCTTCCCTCCCTACATCTACTTTTTTGTTGTTGTTCTGGCATGTGTTAAAATGTTCTTGTTGGTTGGGTCAACCAATTTAACATTGTCATCCCTTCTCTATCTTTCTTGTGAGTCTTTGTCAGGCTTCCTCAACCTCAGCCCTCCAGATGTTTTTGGCCTACAACTCCCAGGACCAGTGGTCAGGGATGATGGGTATTGTAGGCCAAAAACATCATTACTTATAGAATAGGGAGCAGCCAAGTTATGCAAATAAACAACCTAACCTGCAACCAGATATTGCCAAGGTGTGCTCCTCTGGGAAGAGTGTGAGACAAGACTAAAAAAAAAGTAGGAAGAAGGGTATCTGCATCTACTTCACAACCGTTGTCTCTCAGTACATTGTTTGGAATCCGGTAATACCGGATTTGTACTTTTCATGAAAGTAGCAACAGAGGAGGAATAAAGGACTTGTTCTTCCTCATCCCCTGCAACCAGGTCTCAGTCAAAGAGGAAGAGAAGGTTGTTTGTACCCATATCCAAGAGATGTGTAATTCTTGCCTTTGGGCAAAACCTGGAAAACTGGGAACAGTGATCAAAGGGAACATGGGTAACCCATGCTTTCAAGGTGATATTGAGCTTTCACCAAACATCTATCTGAATAAGCCATGCAACAATGAATTTACCAGGGCTTACTCCTAATGCTTAAGGTCGCAGACTTGGCATGTAACTTTGCATTCTGATTTCAGTATGCCCGAGTGGTGATTAAGTCGCTAGACTCTGCCCTTCTAACACACAATGTGAAAGTAAACTTTGTCTGGGACTCACTTCTACATAATCATCCTTGTCCAACAGCTCTGGTGTATTCCAAGTGGTCATATATACATCACAGAGTTTTGGGTCAAGGGAATGAGTTTTTCAGGAATGGGACAGGGGAGATTTATTCTGCAACTTAATTTTGTAAAAAATAAATTAGTGTGTTAGGCTTTTCATGAACGATCTGTTCTCATAAAGTGACAGAGGATCCTCGACTGCTGTGATGGTGGCAATGTACCAAGTTAGGTGAGACACAGGCCCCAATCCAATAGAAGTTAGCTGGGCTGAAATCCCATTGGAATCAACAGAACTTGACTTCAGCATGACTAACATGCCTCATTAATGCTAATGGGAATTAAGTGCAAATAACTTTAGTTGTTCAGGGCCAGAGGCTGAAACCTCTCAACTAATAATCATTTATTGTTGTCTGTATTCTCCTATAGTAACATGTACAAAATAACTTCTTAAGCTCTATCACTATGTCTCCAGATTAAAGAGAGATGTTTAAATTAAAATATTTATGGTAACTGACAGATCATTTAACAGGTCTTTTTTATCTAGACGACTGCCTCGTAACTTAACTTAATTAACATTCAGTTGCATAGAAATGTACATGGGCAGTAATTACAGTTGCGCTATATGTGTTTTTGAAAATAAAGTGAAGTTGAAGAAATAAAGAATCCTGCCTTTTCGTTATTACAGTGTGGAATGTTCATGTTCAAGGTCCCAGCCAGTCCACCATAACTTCCTCGAGGATACTGCAGTCATCTTCCCTGCCCTAAACAACATGCATTCAGCATTCTATGACCACTTTTTGGCCCCTTAAACATCATCATCATTATTATTATTATTATTATTATTATTATTATTATTATTATTATTATTATTATTTACATTTGAGCATGCTGATATATGTATTTTGGGCATGGGTAATGTCCTTTTGGTGCATAAGGATCAGCACTTGCTTTCATTCATAGTCTCACCTCAAAACGGATATTGTAGAGCTAGAAAGGGTTCAGAAAGGATCAAGGAGAAATACCAAAGGGATGAAACAGCTCCCCTATGATCGAAGGATACAGCATCTGTGGCTTTTCCATTTAGAGAAAAGGTTAATAAGGATTTTGGAAAGCAAAAATAAAGTAAATCATCAAACCATCAATTCTAGTATGCAGGGCGCCACCTAAATTGTATAATTTGGCATCTCAGTGATTAGTATTATTAATTATATTATAATTTGGCATTGTTATAATGAGGCTATTATTGGATTGTTGTAATTGAAAACTAATAAAAATTATTATAAAAAAGGGAGAAAGGGTTAATAAGAGGCGACATGAGTTTATACAATTTTGTAAGACACAGAGAAAGCTTTTAGAGGGAAGTTGTTCTCCCTCTCTCATAACACTAGAATGTATGGATGTCCAATGAAGCTGGACATGACTACTCCCATGATGGCTGTTTTCTAGGCCTCCATGCAGTTATTTGAAATATAAATATGTGTAGATTGATTTCAATAGGAGCTACTATTCACATGCTTTACTTTCCTACTGAAATAAATCGAACTTTTTAAAGCAGAAGGTAAACACATCTCGCCCTCTCTCATCTGTGTTTCATGAATGAATTTGATCTCTGCCAACTTTGAAATGAGAATATACAAGCAAAATATATATTTATATTTTAGAATAATGCTTAATGTGATTAAGTTGTTTAATGCATTACCACACTTTTGTAATTGAAACATCTTCAAATCTATACATTAATTCAAATACAGGATTACATGAAAAATCAATAGTCAGTTTAATTCTGTAGTCCTTTGACAAGATTAACCCATGTAGTTTTCATAATATGCTACCTGGCTACTTTTAGCCAGGCTGCTGCTTTCTCTGGTTCACTTATCATTCAGTAGTCTGAGCTAAGAAGATTTGTTAATACAACACTTAAAATATTGACAATGAAAATTGTTTATGTGCTGGAGGCAGGTCTCTCTGAAGTACTTTGTTTTTGTTTAGACGCAGGACAAACTGGTTATTTTACTATGGATGCAGATGTTGTATTCATAGGTGAGTACTTTACTAAGGAAGAGCACTGAGTCATTGCAAGTTGTAAAAGACAAGCCTATCAGCACATCTTCATCATAAATGGAGTTCATTTTGTAACAGGAAGAAAGGAGCAAGGAAAAGAAGCCTCTAAAAAAAAGAAGAAGATGTAGAGATGGAATAAAGAAATAACTAATCATTATGTGTGTTTATATGTGTTCAGGCACCCAGCTGGAGAGAAAACATGGGCATATCTTGTGGCTGAGGTTGAACAGTATACCCAGGCTATTCATCATACAATTCAAGTACGCCCCCCCCCAAAAGAAAGAACCCTGAGAACTATAGGTTGTTAAGGATGTTGGGAATTTGCCATTGAGGGGCAAACTATAGTTCCCAGGATTCACTGGGGGAAAACAACGCTTTAAATGTAAGGTGTATAAGCAGCCATAGTTTCACAAGTCTGAGTGGACTTTGGGCCTATGTTCTAACAGAAGTTCCACATGTCACATTGCAAATCATATTGAATAGGAAGGGGCTTCCAAAAGCACTGTGGCAAACTATTTAAAGAAAATAAACAAAATCCCACTGGATATTCTTAAGGCTTTAAGGTGACTGAAAATAGATAATTCATTCTGGCCCTTACTGTTACATCTCTTAGGTCAGGGTTGGCCGGCTTTTAAGTGTGCAGGATTTAATATGTTTTTTTTCTTACTTGAACCCCAAGATCCACCGAGTCAGGTGCAACATGATGAGCCTATTTTGCACATGTGCTCAGTACAAGAGTCTTCTCACACAGCAATCCATTTTTGTTTTTTCTCATTTTGACAGCCTTGATTTATGGTGGGAGGGGAGCCTTGTCATTGCTGTTGTTAAACAATTGGGAGTCAATAGGTACTTGATGAACTACTGCAGATTGCTCTGAGATCTGCTAGGAGACCTCAACCTTCCTTTAAACTACCCATGTCTTCTACAGGGAAGGGTTGTAACTCAGTTGCAGTAACTTAGTTACATGCTTTGCATGTGAAAGGTGCCCAGTTTAATCCCTGGCATCTCAAGGTAGCGCTGGGAGTCTGTCTGTAAGCATAGTAGCACTGCCAATCATTGTAGACGGTACTGTCCTAAATGAACCAATGGTCTGACTAGTTGTAAGACAGCTTCCTACATTCCTAGAAGTCACCTTCATTGCAACCAAAATGATGAAGGGCATGGAAAACTCCCCAATGAGGAAAGCTTATAATGTTTGGGGTGTTTCAGTTCCGAGAAAAGGTGAGTAAGAAGAGATATGAAGTGTATAAAATAGTGTGTGTTGTGGAGAAAGTGAGCAGAGAAAAACTTTTCTCCCTCAGCAACATCCAATGAAGCTGAATGTTGGAAGATTAATGACAGATAAAATAAAGTACTTTTTGACATGGAGCTTCATTACCTATGGTAGTCACTCCTACAAGAAGTAGTGATAGCCACCAACTTGCCTGGCTTTAAGAGACAAGTAGAAAATTCATGGAGAATAAGGCTGTCCATGGCTACTATCTCCTTTGGTGGAGGCAACATGCCCCTGATTCCAGTTTCTGAGAATCACAAGCTCATGTCATCCATCTCTGCATTTAGTAAGAGTCTTAATATTGAGTATGGAAAGGACTGGCAGACATTCAAATGAGGCCTTCACAGGTGCTTTGCAGATTTCAAGTTATAGCCAAGCAGAAAACGCATAACGGCTGGTCCTCAAGCTCTACAAAACAACCTGTTTCTCAGTTCTGCCTACAACCTTAGGCAAACATACATGTTCCTCTAGTAGGTGGAATGCAGGAGGTAAGAAAAACTAGGCAGCCCTTCTGTAAGCAGGGGTAGAAATGAATTTTAGGTGATGTCCTTGGTTTTTTAAAAAAAGCCAACAGAAGTCAACTTTCTTCTTGCAATGGGGATATTCCCTCAGATGAGATTTTCAAGAGGTATAATATCTCCCTCCAATTTAGCATCCTGCTGTTGTATAAATAAGGGTACATCCACACATTCGTTTGTCTCATGATTACTAGTCGTGGGTCAGAGAGGTTTCTTTTTGGGCCATCGCTTTCCTTAGGGAAACCCATTGTTACTGCTGAATCAGAACAAACACCAAGTTTTCTACAAATAAATGTTTGTTCTGATACAGCAGAAAACAGAGGGTTTTCCCTCAACTAGCCAGTCCCTGACACCTTTCTTCAAACGTATTAGGTAACTTAAATTTATGTTTCTCTGCATCAGTTTCCAACACCCATAGGCCCTCTCACCATAACATTTTTTGGAAGGCAAGTAAGTGCCCATAACTATAACTTCATAGCATTCTAGCATTCAAAGCACACTTGATTATTACGGAGGAAATGATCCACCCCCCAAACTCTGCACTATAAATTTGCTTAACCAGACTTGGATATAAGTGACTTAGGGTGTTTCCAGATGGACTGATCATTTGCACTAAATTTTGTTATTATCCCTCACTTTTATAGTGCAATTATAGTAAAGCACCAACATTTCCTGACCATATGGGGGATCTTGAACTTTTCAGCTGTATGGTGTCTCCCTGAAGCATTGGTGTGTATCACCAACTTCACATCTCTAGGGCTTCTTTGGCAATTTGTTTGACCATTAAGCCTACAGAACCAGCTGCCGAGCAATAGAACTGGTATGATGACTCTCATAAAAAACAGTATATCTTAATCACATCAACTACTTCCCTTTCAGAATAATCCATAAGGACATCAGCTATTGTTCAGACATGGAGGCACGGAAAGGTATTTTTGTGATGCTCAGCAGAGAGGTTCATTTAGACATACTGAGAGCAAATGTCAAAACCACCAGAGCAAGACGGCCTGGGGTTTTAATATTGATACTGACCTTTTTAGCTTGCAGACTATTGATTGTTTCGTTGGTGATCGTATGAAGGAAGAAATTGACAGTCAGCAGGGATGGGGGGGGATTCTTCATTCTTTTCACACTGAACATTTCCCTCCAAGGCCACATGGATCCCTCTACCCAAAAAGAAACCCTTCTATTGGGATGTATAAAAGTTCCCTTTCACCCTGTCCTTATTTGTCCTTTTGGAGCCTCCTCTAAAAATCTAAGACAAGCTGATAAGTAGGGGTGTGTTTGAGATTCAAGTGAGTCCTGAGCCAAATCAGGCTAATTCACAGGGATTTGAGAGATTCCTGAGATGAGTAACTCTTTCAAAATCACTTAGAAGCAAATCTGGGTTCTCCTGGAGTTTCAGAAACAAACAGAACTGCAGGCAGTGTGTCTGCAAAAATTGTTCCCCAAGCTTGTCCTATAAGGAGCATGCCATACCTTAAAGGGCGGGTGGAGCAAGCTGGTGTGTCTGTTCAGTTTTGTGACTGACAGACCACAGTCTCCAGACACAATTTTTGGGGGAGGGATGTTGAAGTGATGCGTCTATCATGTTCTTGTCTGAATCACAACATTCACAGGCTGCCTCACACGAGCTCATCAGAATTTTAATTAATGGTGTATTGATTGAGAATTAAAGCTGAGGCATATGTGGGAGCAATTGATGCTTCTTCTTAGGCTGCTCATGATTTAAATGGAAACTTTTATTTCATTCTAGACATTTCTTGAACATACAAGCTTGTATGTTTGCTTGAGTAAAGCAAAAACACTCATTGGTTAAATTGTCTGGGCAAACATTGACAAAAATTAAACACATTCGTTTACTAGATTAAAATGGATACTTATTCATTCCCCCCTAATTCAGTATTTATTTTTTGTGTGAAAAAATGGAAATAACAGATCATGAACCAACCATATTTAACTGGAATCTAGTGCACATGTGTGGGACATGGGTGGTGCTGTGGGTTAAACCACAGAGCCTAGGACTGGCCGATCAGAAGGTCGGCGGTTCAAATCCCGGCAATGGGGTGAGCTCCAGTTGCTCGGTCCCTGCTCCTGCCAACCTAGCAGTTCGAAAGTACGTCAAAGTGCAAGTAGATAAATAGGTACTGCTCCGGCGGGAAGGTAAATGGCATTTCCGTGTGCTCCTCTGGTTTGCCAGAAGCAGTTTAGTCATGCTGGCCACATGACCCAGAAGCTGTACACCGGCTCCCTCGGCCAATAAAGTGAAATGAGCGCCGCAACCCCAGAGTCGGTCACGACTGGACCTAA
Source organism: Podarcis vaucheri (assembly GCF_965113315.1). Taxonomy (NCBI): domain Eukaryota; kingdom Metazoa; phylum Chordata; class Lepidosauria; order Squamata; family Lacertidae; genus Podarcis; species Podarcis vaucheri. The sequence continues at coordinate 36,045,833 of NC_138748.1, read as the reverse complement.
TGGTCAGGGGTCCCTTTACCCTTTACCTAGTGCACATGTAATGTCCCATTGGACTAACATTTTGCACAATGGTATTTTAAATGCATGGGACGCGGGTGGCGCTGTGGGTAAAACCTCAGTGCCTAGGACTTGCCGATCGTATGGTCGGTGGTTCGAATCCCCGCGGCGGGGTGAGCTCCTGTCGTTCGGTCCCAGCTCCTGCCCACCTAGCAGTTCGAAAGCACTCTTAAGTGCAAGTAGATAAATAGGTACCGCTTTATAGTGGGAAGGTAAACGGCATTTCCGTGTGCTGCGCTGGTGCTGGCTCGCCAGCTGCAGCTTCATCACGCTGGCCACATGACCCGGAAGTGTCTTCGGACAGCGCCGGCTCATGGCCTCTAGAGCGAAATGAGCACGCAACCCTAGAGTCGGACACGACTGGCCCGTATGGGCAGGGGTACCTTTACCTTTACCTTTATTTTAAATGCACCCCATAATTAACAACAGCTCAAGCCTCAAGATAATGGCTTTGGATCTAGAACATGGATCTGCCAGATTATTAGACTGTCATCCGGCAATGCTTCCCTTCAAAGTCTGAAGATGGCTAAAGTCATGCACCACTTTATTTGTTTATTTAGGGGAGAGCAGGTCTTGAACCTGCTTACATGATCTCTTTTCAAACGCAGTATCCAGTTCTGAAACAGATGACAGATAAATCGATGCAGATCCATATATACCATAGATATATAGTGCTGTATACATTAGATTTTGCAAATAGATGTATAGGGAATTACTTTCATTAACATACTTTTTAAATGCTTAAATTTATTTCATGCCTTGGTAATTTGGAAGATAGCACCCATGAACGAATTATCCTCTGCGGTAACATATTTTAACTCTGCTGTTAATAAGTTTCACCGATTGAAAAGTCTTTCCTCTTCTAAACTACTCTCCTGATGGCAACACTTATGAAACAACAGGTTGGCTACACCAGAACGTTTTGTGTTCTTAGAATGCAGTCCTCTATCCCAGCACAGATATTTGCAGATTGGATATGATTGCATATTGGTGGCATCACGGAAGCACATTGCTATGCTGGCTGGAGCTGGTGGGAGTCATCGTCCAAAACATCTGGAGGTCATCATGTGGGCAAAGGCTACAGCAGATGACACAACATTGTGCTAGTTCCCAGGGAAGAATGCAGTTAGAGCTGTGCAACTGCTCCAGCTGAATCCTGGATCCAAATCAAATCAGGTATATTCAAGTCATCCCAGGATTCAAACATAGCAGGAGGCAGAGCATAGCTATCATAGCTTGTAGCCATTGACGGCTTTGTCCTCCATGAATTTATCTAATCCTCTTTTAAAGCCACCTAGGAGGCCATCACAGCCTCTTGTGGGAGTGAATTCCATAGTTTAACTGTACTGCATGTACAAGTACTTTCTTTAATCTGTCCTGAATCTTCCAACACTCAGCTTCATTGGATGTCTACATGTTCTACTGTTATGAGAGGAGAACAATTTTCTCCATATTGTACTGGTCTCTCCCTCCTTCCTTCCCTCCCTCTCTCTCTAATGAATAGATCCATGGCAAAAAAGTCCATTAATTTTAACAGTGCCAGACTGCACTCTTGGTTCCTAACTTGTGTGGGCTCCTCCTGTAGAGAAACCAAATCAGAAAATTGCATAGACCCAGATACTAGCAAAATGAAATGTTCGTGTGTACTATTGATATTCACTTCATGTCTGAAAGCTAATACATAACCACTACATTGTTTTTACACTGAAAGGGAGCAAATTGTTCAGCTACCTGTGTACTTATGAATGCCCTAAATGCTTTATGATTACATTTTGCCAATGCATTTACTCCTATTTGTAAAAAAGATGACAGCAGTGAATCAGAAAGCACTGCCAAGAGCAATAACTGAGGCAGCTATACAGTTCTGGCACTTTAATTTGTTATTCCTTCTATCAGAAACCAATGGTTGCTGTTAGTTTCCTTCTGTTCCATGTTTTTGAGAGTCCTGCAGTACTTAAGGGCCACCGGCCTTTAGCACTTTTGTTCTGAGAAGGGAGCTCACCCACTTCAGTAAGAGCAGGACACATAAATCATCAGTGAAATTGGAATAATATAAGTTGTTGTTGGGAAATTTTTTACAAGAACCATGACAGAGAATTATGATCTGAGGTGGCACAGTTTTCATAATTGTGGAAACAAACCACTAATGGCACATTAGGGCTCAAAATAACACACAAAATAGCTCTGTGATGTGACTCCTTTCAGATGCATTTCTTTCTGGATTTTGCTCACAACATTGCTTGACTAGCTCCACACTTGTAAGTTATTATGGAAGTTTCAATATAGATCTTTATTTCTTTTTATGATGACAAACTTTTGTCCCCCCCCCCCACATTTTTCACAGGTTTGTACGGCCATCACCTGATGACTACAACGCCAGCTGCCTACATTCCACAACTCACACCGTCCATATGTTAATATCCTCTCAATGGGCATGTGGCTTCATGTAGCCATGAACTAGGAACTGGGAATACAGATTAGACTTGTGCTAAACTGAGACAGCAATGAGGCCTATGAGTGTAACTGTATACATTTAAAATCTTCCCCCATGGACACTGCTAACTTCAGCTGCATGTATAGACAGGTGTTTGTAGTTTCTGGCTATGGCAAATCCAGGTGCTCTTGAAGGAAAATGATTTTCTAGTTCCATTTAAATTGGGGTTTAGGCCTGGTTTGGCACAGAAACTGGTTTGATCACCCTGTATGGTGACCTTTGTCACCATACAGAGAGGCAAAGGAAAGAGGCAGAGACAATTTCTCCTTGTTATTACTTCCTGAGTTCTCAGTGGCTTTTGATAGCATGGTATTCCTCTGGGGATGCGGGTGGTGCTGTGGTCTAAACCACAAAGCCTAGGGCTTGCCGATCAGAAGGTCAGCGGTTCGAATCCCCGCGTTGGGGTGAGCTCCTATTGCTCAGTCCCTGCTCCTGCCCACCTAGCAGTTCGAAAGCACGTCAAAGTGCAAAGTAGATAAATAGGTACTTCTTTGGCAGGAAGGTAAACGGCGTTTCCATGTACTGCTCTGGTTTGCCAGAAGCAGCTTAGTCATGCTGGCCACATGACCTGGAAGCTGTACTCCGGCTCCCTCGGCCAACAAAGTGAGATGAGCGCCGCAACCCCAGAGTCGGCCATGACTGGACTTAATGGTCAGGGGTCCCTTTACCTTTACCTTATTCCTCTGGAGTGGCTGTCCGAGTTAGGGGCAGATGGCACCACTTTGTAGCTTGGATGTACTCAGATGGCCATTTCCAGAATTATGTTTGAGGAGGTTCACCCGGTGCTCTTGTTACATATCTTTAGGCACCCGACAAAAATGTTTCTTTTTAAAGAGGCCTTTGGCTGTTTAACATTTTATATACTTTTAATTGTATTTGTGCAAGGGGTGTTATTGGTTTGTTTTTTTGTTTTTGTTCTTATTTATTTTGTATTCTCATTTTGTATTCTTATGCTGTGAACTGCCCTGTGATCTTCAGATGAAGGACAGTGTACAAATTTAATAAATAATAAATAGTAACAATAAAATGGCTTGCAACATAGGTTGCAATTCATATTTAAAATGGCAACACTGTTAAATAAAGTTCCTAATAACATTTATGTGCATGGTCTGCACTGCTATAATTGTTTGATGCATTATTATACTCATAGTTTCCTTAGATTGCCGGAGAGTTTGGGGTTGTTCTTTTTAGCTGTGTGGATTTGTGCAATAACTACGTATTACGGAAAGCTTGGAAAGGAGCTTGTGAAACTCACCAACTTACAGGGAACTGGGGACCTAAGAAATGCCTGAAACGGTTAGCTTTTTATTGACAAATTCTGCCTTTGTTTGCTTCTGTTTTCAGGGTTTTTTTTGCTTGTTTTATTCTTTTCACTCAGCAGCAGCAATTAAAATGAGCCAGTGAAAGATAAGAGGAGAAAAAAGCCTATGGGCAAATGTTATAGAGCAAACCATTATCTGGACATTGAAACCCGCTGCTTCTTTTGCAGCACACTAGGTGTTATTGAGCATTGCATTCTATAAACCATGTCCAGCCAAAGTGGTGCCCTCAAGATACTGCTGGTCTCGAGCTCTCATTAGCCCCTGTCAATACAGGCAAAGTCCATGAATGATGAGACTGTTAGTCCATCAACATCTGGGGAGTAGTACGTAGGTTACCCCTGATTTAGACTTTTCTGATGTTTTGGGCAGAGAAGCCAGTTGTACTTATCCTATTGTGAATCCATGATGGAAGCCGGTATCATAACAAAACTTTTGGCATACCCATATCCATCTTATGCCAACCCTCCATTGCCTAGTGGGTCCAAACTCACAGGCACAATGGACAGTGTGATCAAGAGGCCACTGGCAAACACAACCCATTATATAAGAAGGGTCTGATGATGATGGGGGGGGGGGGTTCCAGCTCAGAGGGTTGCCAGACTTGCACATCCAATCTTGCTCTGGGGCTCTGTTATCTAACACAGTCTGAGCTGCAGGACCATACAGAAGCCCCTCTTCTTCTCTCCCTGTTGCTCTTTGAAGCTGGGGTTGTAACACCCACCTGTTGTAGTGACTGCAGTGGGACTCTCCAAAGAGGCATCCAAAAAAGGATGTAATTTTGTGTCCTGTTGCATGAAGGGTTGAAGGGTCGATCTGATCTTTGTTGTAGCCAGTTTTATGAAAAAGTGCCTTGGTGAAATTGCTGGGTTTCTTCTATATAGCCAAATCACCTGCAGTTTTTTTCTAAGCAGAATGGCCGCTTTCTATAATCAGGTTGGAAGTGAAAACATATTGAAAAGGGAAAAGATAAATGCAGAAAATACTGAGGTCACAAAAATCAAGAAAATAATTGGAAGCCAGGTGAATGTGGGACACAACTTGCAATTAACTTATGCCCCCAGATATATGCAACCTTTTTTTTTTTGTCCCAGTGATGGTCTGCTCTGCTTTCTTCCCTTTAGCTTTAAAGTTAATTAATTTACTTTGTGCTCAGGTGTTTTTTATTTTTTGTCTGGTGTGCATGAATGGAGGGGGGATGATCCTGCAGTTCTATTTAACTGAATATTTTAGGTCCGCAAAAAAAAAAAAGATTTAAAGAGTCGATAAGGTCAGAATCACAGGACCTGGAAAACACTCTTTGATTATACAACAATGCTCTCCCTCTTCTGCTGTGGCTGGAGTCAATAGGAGGGATACTGAAACTGCTGACTGAAAGATAAAAAGGAAGGAACATGCCAAATCAAAGAGGAAGTGAGTTGAGGAAAAACTAAATTAATATATTTTTTTTAAAAAACATAAAGAATAGATATAATATAAAGAACATGATTTTCTGACCCTCAGAGGTCAAAAAAATAGGATGCTCAAGAACAAAGGACTAGTGAGGTAAAGAAAAATGATAGAAAATATTAAATTGTGTATGTGGAAGGGGGAAGAGAGAAAATGACAGCAAGACATGGAAAGGATAGAGAGCTACGGAGTAATCTGACATGAATTAGTACTTTGGAATTTCAGCTGATCTTATTGGTGTTTCCATTGAATTTCTTTTCTGAGCCAGTATGTCGGTAATGACATTCTATAATTGGGATTAGCTATGTGGGTATCAGTGAAGTTTTCTTGCCTTCTTAACATTCGAGTTAGATTTCTACCCTTAACTCACAACTTAAAAAATAAGTCAGGGCTTATCCACACTTATCCTGCTCTTTACAGCTCAGTCAGAGGAAAGATCAGTTTGGGTTTTCTGCAGATTAACATTTTCTCTGATTGAGTGCTAAAGAGTAGATTTTCACAGGGAAAGCCGAGATTTAAAGTACAGTCTCTGCCTAGAAAGAGCAGAGGAAAGGTAAGTGTGGATAAGCCCTGCATGTTCAAAATACTCTCATAATTCTTTTGTATGTATGACTGCCGCTGCTAATATTTAGATATTCTGTTTCAGTTTTAGGTGCCAAACATGCATTAATTCCTGTGCAGGGAAATCATTCAGTTTGTTTTATTTCGCTTTGCTGTATCCCCGTTCAGAAATAAAGGCAGGACATAAATAAATTCGCCTCTCAAGTTTTAGCCACCAGAGTACCTGGGAAAAACTAAATAGGCCACACTAACTGTAAGTGGGATTACTACTCTGATTTGAAGCCCTTTGCTTGAAAATAAATCCTGTGCATGCTGAGTTTTTATTTGCTGGCTATCGCAAAGCAAATATTATACCACCTAGTGCCAGATAGCAGGCAACAACTCTCATCTGAAATCCTAAGCATCCTGCAATGAGCCCTTTTGTGTATCTGATGCTCACCACTCCATTGAAGCGAAAAAGCCATTTGGGGCGAAGAGGTTCTGTGTGAAGCCATCACCCCCAAAATAAAGGCGTGGAGAGACAAATTGACAAATTTATGTTGGAAGTAAAAACATTTATCTTAATACAGTATGCCCAAATATAGTGATATGAGAGGGGATTTTTTTTTGGGGGGGGGTGCTGCCCTGGGTCACTTCCAATGGATGGTATTCTGTATGTAGTGACGGTTAGAATCTAGAACCTGAGACGAAGTTGCCAAACTGGTCAGACCAGTTTCTTTTCTTACCATAGCTGGCCACTTCAGAGAATGAGTTAGGTTGCAATAGCTATAGCTGTGTGATGGAGAACATTAGACCAAAGGTGGGCTGGGCTAGAAAGCTGTGTGAGAGAGAGCTGAAAAGGCAGAAAGCTAGAAGCTGCAGAGGGGTAGACATGTTTTGCTCTGTGCTGAGCCTAAACTGAACTTGGTGAGCTTCTCTGGAAACCTAAAGAGGAAACAAAATCTATGGGAGTATTAGTGCTGTGAGCCCCTCCATTCTATGCTCAGTTTGTATATAGGTATATCATTAAGACACCACAGTCTCTGCTGGCCTTCATTCTGAGGAAACCGTTACCCGGGTAAGCTCTGGAACCTCTGAGTCTCTCACTGCTCAGAGAGTGGGTTGGCTTGTAACAATACTAATGTCAGGATGCTATCAGCAGCTCCCAGCTGATTGCCCAGGAAAGTATAAAGACAAGAAAAAGTTTCTTACCATCTTTTTTTATTGCAATCTTTACAGAGAGAGGCTATAGAACCCAGCCTCTTGGATAATGGAGTTGTCCCGAGTGAATCTCCACCCACCCCCCATCTCTCCCACTTCCTCATTCATCACTTCTATGGGTGCTGCTATGTGCCCTCTGTCTTTGAGCTCTTTGCTCTCCTACTTTTAAGGCTTGCCAAGTTCTGGGAGATGGAGGGTCTGGAAGGCTTTCTCATGACAACGTATCAGCCGGGTGTTGTTGCGGCTCTCCCATGATTTCCCAGCTTTCCCTCTCATCTGCCTCTGAGCTGATACCTCCCTCAAACCCCTGTTGTAAATCTATACTGTCTTTCTCTTCCTCCGTCCTGGAAGGGTCAGGATGGGGAGGCAGTCCCCACCATTCCTCCTCTGCCCAGTCCCTGACAACTACATGGAACACAGCCTAACCTAAGTCAGTGTTAGCCTCCAGTGTGGGCTTCCAAGTGTTGTTGGCCAGGCTGGCTGCAGCTGCTGGGGATTGGTGCAACACCCCATCTCCCCTCTATGTGTACTATGCTACATTAAGTGGGATAATATCTTCTTGCTGCTGAGAAGGTGAAATGCAGATGTCTGCTGATCATATTTCTTTGTAAAATAATAATAAGCTGCAAAATGATGATGATTTGATTTTAATTTCAGCATCACTTGGAGGATTTGCCTGCCCCCTTTTGACATCTTATGTTCTGGTGCTTCTGTGCTTCACAGGGAATAACTGAATTGCAGTAGAAGCTTGTTTGTGTTCATATGAAGCATTTGGATATCAATCCAATTGGTGTCTAAAGAGTTGGAGTCCAAATATCAACATTTAATTGGTCTGTAGGTTTTACCTGTGGATATGAACACAAATCTCTGCTTCCAGCTTCCCTGTCAATGTTTCATGCAACAATATTTCCCTTCTCTTCCTCTAGCTCCTCTAGCAAAACATGAAGAATATTGTATCCATTTCTCTTGTCAATTCAGCTTGATTCTCCTGGAGTGTCGTGACAATGATGTTTGGAGGATTACTTTTAATCTAAATTAGCTTTCAAGAGATATTTTAGTGGCATTGTGTCAAAACAAGGAGACGATTAGACAGGAAGGGAAGATAAACCCAGGAACTGAATTCTGTACTTGGAGAAGCAAGCTGTGCAAAAGGCGTCAGAGTTGTGCCACTGTGAAATCTGTGTATGAAAGATAAGGCAGAAGCTTATAAGGCTGCATTTTCCCCCCTCAGGATAATGCCGGGCACTGTTTTTGCTGATACTGATGTTACACAAAGGCACAAAGCAACTATCATCATATCTTAAGGATTGAACCCAACAAGAAATAAGCTTTTTCAAAGCATTAGAAGGACCCCTCACTGGAGAGAGAAAAATGTCTGAATTATAACAACCCTGTTTTAGAAAAATGCCTCATTCCTTTATATTGAACCGTATACATCCCTTCTGTAGTAATAAAGGGTATTTGTAACTCACTCCTAGCACTCGCTCCATTAAGACATAACTAACCTCTGGCCTTTATGAATAGACATAACTAAAAGGTGTTCTGTTCCCTTGTCTTTCATTCATTTATTGGAAAATGCATATGTAGCTTTTGTTTCGTGTATGTCTGCTCTAAACTTGAAGCAACATCAAAAACTACATACTCAAGACTGTATTTATTCAAGGCTTGCTACCTTGACCTCTTCCTCTCTCCCTTTTCATTCCCACAAGCATTGCACAGAGGGGAGGGCATGCTTGTAACTCACATATCTAATACTAAAGATCACTGCCTGAAGGCCTCCCCACAGTTGCACAAAACTTTATTCCATCTCCTGCATATGTTTTCATTGCCTCTTGCAGCTTTGGGGGCCACCACCTTGGAGGGTTAGCATGATGGTGAAATAACTGTTTCTTGAAACCGTGTTTATGGTCCCCAGCCTTGGTGAATGTATGTTGCTTTGTAGAAGAGAGTGTAGAAGGAATGTTATTAGCTTCCATCAAAGCAGACTGGTTTTAAAAAAGGTAAGATCAGAGCCTTTAGTTCACAAAGTAGTCCCAAGTCTTTTGAATTAGCAGCACTGGTTTTGTAGTTCTCTAGCTGAATGGAAATCATCCTCACATTATACCAACCCTGAGAGATTGTTCCTGGTCTAAGAGCATCCATTGGACTTCATGGATAAGTAGATTTCAATCCTGGGTCTCTCCAGTCTTAGACTGGTGCTCAAATTGTTACATGCCCACTGGTGCAGATAGCTAATTTTAGACTACTGTCCAAAATATCAAACCAGCTTGGGCTGTACTGCATGCACAGCACATAGTCCTACACATGAACTACAGACAAGATGAATCTATTCAGCAGTAGATAGTGTGGTAGAGCTGTGTTGCTTCCCTGACCTGCTTCCAGTTGAGTCATTCCCACAAACCATGATGGAAAGGGAAAGAGGAAAGGTGGCAGTTGTCACGGTGTAAATGTGCCAGCCGGATTGGCAGATTGGAGCATGAGGAAGAAAGGAAACCTGGAGAATTGCAATGCTAGATAACAATGCTGACAAAAATGAAAGTTCATGAGGCCACCACCTAGCTGAAGATAAGGAGGACTGTGTCTGGTCAAGGCCTGGATGGATGACCTCATAGGAACCCTCAAGGTTCCATGATGGAAGTAAGGTGGGATATAAACACAATAAAAATAAATAACATTCCCAGAAAGCAATAACTATGAGCTGTAATTTACCTTAGGCACCAGAATATAGAAACAGCCCCAGTATTTAGGGAGAGTTGGAGCCTTGACCACTTTTCATATAGGAAGAGCCTGATGTGTCAGGCAAATGGTCCATCTAGGCTAGCATTTTGTTCTCACAGTGGCAACCCAGAAGCCTGTGGGAAGCCCTCAAGTAAGAGCCAAGGAAAAGAGTGCTGTCCTTTCCAACAACTTGTGGTCAGAAGCATTACTGCTTCAGACCATAGACTGAAATATAACCAGAATAGTGACCTATGTTTTGCTCATACTTCTCTGTAAAGCATTGTGTGGTACAGTGGTACCTCGGGTTACATATGCTTCAGATTACATACGCTTCAGGTTACAGACTCCGCTAACCCAGAAATATTACCTCGGGTTAAGAACTTTGCTTCAGGATGAGAACAGAAATTGTGCTCCAGCAGCACGGCGGCAGCAGCAGGCCCCATTAGCTAAAGTGGTGCTTCAAGGTTAAGAACAGTTTCATTTTAAGAACGGACCTACGGAACGAATTAAGTACTTAACCCAAGGTACCACTGTATAACTAATCATCATCGTACCAGCAACAATTAGGAAATATGCTTTCCATGTTAATAGATGCAGACTGAGGCAAGATCACTAGTTTTAGTTTAAAAGGTCCTATGTAGTCCTAAATAATAATAATAATAAATTTTATTTATATCCCGCCCTCCCCAGCCGAAGCCGGGCTCAGGGCGGCTAACAACAATAAAACAGTACAAAAGTACAACATAAACAACATTCTAAAATCATTCATTATAAAAATTAATTAATTCAAGCCACTAGCAACCATTGGGCCAGAGCTCTGCGAAGATTGCCGAGGGAGGGAGTCAGGCTGTGCCCTGGCCAAAGGCCTGGTGGAACAGCTCTGTCTTGCAGGCCCTGCGGAAAGATGTCAAATCCCGCAGGGCCCTGGTCTCTTGTGACAGAGCGTTCCACCAGATCGGAGCCACAGCCGAAAAAGCCCTGGCTCTAGTTGAGGCCAGCCTAACTTCTCTGTGGCCTGGGACCTTCAAGATGTTTTTATTTGAAGACCGCAGGTTTCTCTGTGGGGCATACCAGGAGAGGCGGTCCCGTAGGTACGAGGGTCCTAGGCCATATAGGGCTTTAAAGGTTAAAACCAGCACCTTAAACCTGATCCTGTACTCCACCGGGAGCCAGTGCAGCTGGTATAGCACCGGGTGAATGTGATCTCGCAGCGAAGACCTCGTAAGGAGTCTCGCTGCAGCATTCTGCACCCGCTGGAGTTTCTGGGTCAGTCTCAAGGGCAGCCCCACGTAGAGCGAGTTACAATAATCCAGTCTGGAGGTGACCGTCACGTGGGTCACAGTGGCTAGGTCAGGGCGAGAGAGGTAAGGAGCCAACTGCTTAGCTTGGCGGAGATGGAAAAATGCCGCCTTTGTTATAGCTGCAATCTGTGCCTCCATGGAAAGGGAGGTGTCGAAGATTACACCCAAACTCTTAACGGACGGTGCTGGCACTAATTGCGCCCCCGCAAGAGATGGGAGTTGCCCCCCCAATCCCATATCGCCCCGTCCCAGCCACAGGACCTCTGTCTTCGAAGGATTTAGCTTCAACCGGCTCCCACGTAACCATCCAGCCACAGCTTCCAAACATCTGGTCAGTGTGTCTGGGGCCGAGTCAGGATGGCCATCCATCAACAGATAGAGTTGGGTGTCATCGGCATACTGATGACAACCCAGCCCAAAACTCCGAACAAGCTGGGCGAGGGGGTGCATAAAGATGTTAAAAAGCATCGGGGAGAGTATCGCACCCTGAGGTACTCCACACACCAAGGAGTGGTGCTTTTGAGTTAGCAAATGACTCCATATTTTGGTCCCAATGTTATATGTTTGAACAGAGAAACTCATTTAATCAGCAACACTCCATCTGGGACACTTTATATAAGCCTTTATTTTCAGAAGATGCCTCCGGTTGGGATTTATACTTAATGCTTTAATATTAATTTCAAAGGGAGTGGCGTGGCTAATACCCAGGTGACTTTCAGAAAACCCTATCCTGCAGTTTAAAAATTATGGGATCCTGCAGTGTGGTTTAAACTACAATGGAACTGGATAATGTTTCCATATTGCATAGGAACTGATCATGCCACTGTGAGCTTTGCTATGGGGTTGGATTCACCGTATGCCGCTTCTGCAAGAAGGAGCATGTGAAAGGAGATTACAAATGTGCATTGATGGTCAATAAAAGCCAACTTGCAGGACAATCCAGGTCAACACACACACACACACACACACACACACACACACACTATCCAAACCCACCCTTCTCTTATAAACAATGAATAAAAGTAGACTTGTGTTATGGTAGAGTGTTAGAATATGGTGTGACTCAGTTGGTGTTTCCACTGTTTAAACACTGAAAGCCACATAAAGTTTCCAATAGGACAAGACAGACCAATTAAAACAAGTTATAATGTTACAATCCCTCTCCACATCTCCTTACGATAACTGCAATCTACAGAAGACATCCCTCAAAAAGAGATTGTTTGATGTAAGTTCTTTATAAGACCACCAAAATGCATGTATCATTATAGTAAGTGCAAAGTTCTGTTAATGTTGTCTAAAATAAAATGCATGTCACAGTGGTGGTGACTGGTGCCCATTTTGACTGACAGGGTGTAAGGCTGATAGGCCAATGAAAGATTCAGCCAGAGCCAATGGCAAGCAGAGCCAATTAAGCTTTGTCCTGCCCTCCTCCTTGTTGTGTTTTATAAGAGAAAGACTGTGTCTAAGCAAGCGGAAACTGAAAGAAGGCAGAAAAGTGCAGGCTGACTGAGGGCACACTGAGCTTGGTGGGGCAATGCCCCATTTTTCCTAATGGAACATCCACCACTGGCATGTAGGGACACAGGTATTTGGGTCCAGGTCCTAAAATGATGAGAAACTTAAATGTAAAGGTCTGGTATTGCCAACACTTGGGGCCTTAAATAGTACTCTAGGAACCAACAATCCCCTAGCCAAGTGCCCTCCAAATGTTATGGACTCCACCAGGCCCAGCCAGCACAACCAGTGGTTAGGGGTGATACAAGTTATAGTCCCAAACATCTGGAGATCAAGGAAGACTGCCAGGTGGATTAAAAAAACAACCACTTGTAATGTTATGGAGAATGTTTAAATAGGGATGTAATTAGAGATAAAGATTTTTTTTGTTGACATGCATAAATGAAAATAATACAAAGGAACCAGGGGAGGGAGGGGAGGGAAATCAAGGGATTTGACGAATCCTGAAACATGGATTAATATTAAGAGTGAATATAGATGGTTTACCTGTTTTATTTTGTGTCTTTTTTATTTTATTTTATTTTTAATGTAATGATTGTTTATTGAGAAAATTAAATTTTAAAAAATTAAAAGAAGACTGCCAGGAATCCTTTTTGCAGCTGGAAATATTACAAGCGGCAAGGGAAGCCATTTATGGGATTGAGCTAATCAAACCACCAAGAATGTCATAGCAGCAGCATGCAGTGGCATGCTTTACTGTTCTTTACTGTTTATTTATACCCCCTGCTAGCAGTCTCATCCACTGCATTGATCAGGAGATGTAAGGAAGAAAGAAACAAAGTGGTTTGGGTGTGGTTGAGACCAGTGGTTAAAATCAGTGTGCTTTTGGAAGGTTCTGTCTACCATCTTGAGTCAAAATGGCATCCAATTGCACTCAAACACAGATGAAAAACTGCTCCTAGATTCAGGAACCATCATGCAACATTTGGTTACGATATCTTAAAAGGTATCCAAATGCATAGGAAACAAACAGCTTTACAAAATATATAGTAGATTGAGGTGTTCGCTACACTTCTGAGAATAACAAACTTGCAAGCATGCAGTGCCAGGTCCCTCACCCTCTCTGGCATGCTGTCTTGATTCCACATGGAGCTCTACAGGGTGGTCTTCAGCAAGGAGCCTTTTCTATTCATGAGGGCTCATTTTGCAATTTAGAAACCTGCGCAAGCAGGATTTAAAATCACACAAGGAGCATCTACAAGTAGAGGAGACTTCCCAAAACCTTTGTTGCAAAGTCATGTGGAATAAAGATAATATACGGAAGAGGTGCCCTCCCTCATGTGGCACCCACAAAGGACTTAAGTGAACTCATTTTTCAAACCTCTTTTACATGAAACTCCTTTCAGTTTTATCACAGAGTACTCTCTTCTCATTAAGAGTTGTTCCGCCTGACCTTTGGCTTGGAATCAATTTGATTCCCTCCACCTCTTTCATTTTTCCTTTCTCCTTCTGTGTTGGAACTCCTATTTGGGGACTTCCCTGGCTTTTTTCTGCCCCAAGTAGGACCAGTCTGGATAGTTAGCCTTGGTGAAGACTTGACGTTTTTATCCCCCAAAAAGTTTTTGATTGAGTTCCACTGAAATGAGGCTGCATTTTAATGTTTTAATGTTGCATTTTAATTTTGGTTTTTAAGCTGTATTCTACTCAATTGTTTTTATGTTTGGTGTTAGCCGCCCTGAGCCCGGTCTTCGTTGGGGTGGGCGGGGTATAAATAATTTATTATTATTATTATTATTATTATTATTATTATTATTATTATTATTACTATATAATCCTGTGTAAGTGATGTCCCTTTCACACATTACTCACTCACATGATCAAGAATTGGTGAGGCTTTCCCCTGAGATTACATGGCTTCCCCTGGCCATGTCCAGATGTTCATGCATTAGGTGTGGGCATCTGTTAGGGAAAAGTCAACACACATAAGGTGCCCTGGGACTTCGACCCCTGATGTGTGGTTGTCCACGGGAAGCTGTGAGACCTTACCAGGCCATCTGTGCTTCCCCACTACCTCTTGATTGCATGAGATCCCCTTTGTGCAATGAAGGGAGCTTGGAATGCTTATCTGAGCTTCCATGCAATGATCCATCAACCTTTTCTACTTCCTACAGTGTTTGGCTGCTGTATTTTTTCCCCTGATGAGATTTATTCTGATTTTTCATGACACTTGAGTAACTAGGGGAAAGGAAGGAGTGGGGGGGTGGAAAATCTAGAATCCCATGGGAAATTTTCCTCACAAAAACAGATTGTAGTTTTGCTAATTTGAGAATCCCAGGAGTTGCAACACTGTTCTTCCTCATGGATAATAAAACTCCCTGGAGAAACAATTTCTAATCCAAGGTTGTAGCTTCTTTTAATTAACATATGTCTTGTTTAACAAATATTTGTAGCTTCGTTACTTTTCCCTTTTGTTTGATCATTGTGCTGGGTAGTTCCGGGGGGGGGGGGGAGTCCTTTTGTGTCAATAGCTCCAGGGCCAACAATTTTAATAGGCATTCTGCCAGAAATCTTGCATGTCTTTACTTTTGTCACAGTATTGAGTGTGCATTTCCAGACAGAGAGAACACCACAAAGACATTTTCAGCTACTTAAAAAGTAGTTCTATTTTCCACAAGTATACCAGAAGGACATTTTGCCACCGTGGACATCAATATAGTAATAATAATAATAATAATAATAATAATAATAATAATAATAATAATAAATATTTTACATTAACATGGTTTTATTCATTTATATTCTGCCTTTATTCCATCATTGAACCCAAGGTGGTAGACATAGGGCTCCCAGATGGTCACGCATTCCAACTCTGACTAAAGCCAGACCTGCTTAGCTTTAGCAAGATGGTGGCCCCATGTGCCTTTGAACCATATTAATTTTAAATTATCATGATACATCTTATGAGGAATAGTTGTACCCTTGTGTTTGGGAGAAGTGGAACCCATTGTTCATTATGAACTTAATTAGCCGATAGATACCCCTCAGATTTTACAGTTTTCTGGATATTGCAGTGCAGTTCTTGGCAAACACAAAAAAATTAAAATGTTTATTTCTTGAGGAAATATGGCTCTCAATGGGCAACAACTAGAAAAGTATTAGGATAACAAATGACTTCTGAGTGCCATAAGTCTTTAGCCCAAAGCAGAGGGCCGGGCTGTTTTCTTGTCTATATCAATGGAAAATGGTAACTGGTTCTCTGGCAAAGCTTGTGTTGAGTTGCCGACTAGCTGGCTGGTAAAGGCAAGAAGACCTATACTGAGGTTATGGGTACAAACTGGAGGAAGCTACAGCAGGTTCCAAATCTGAAGTGGTATGTATTCCTCCCGTTGGGCAGTTAATAACTTTGCACTTTAGGTAGGTGAGAAAGGTTAACTGCATCTCTGCAGAAACACTACTCCAATAAAAACTGGATCCCTCATGCAATTGCTTTTGGCTTGAAGGTGGTATCAGTTGTTCCTGCTGCATACACACAAACATTTTTAAAGACACTGCAAAACCTTGGAACAAGAACTAGAAAACAAGTGTCTACATAAAGACCAGCAATGGTTTTCCTTCCACTATGCAACTCTGAAAAACTACACTGGTCATGATCTTTATACACCTGTATAATGTGAATAGTGGGAAACCTATACTTGTAACTTTCTATAAAAAGGCTAGAGAACCTGCAGCTCTCCAGATGTTGATGGACCACAGCTGCCATCATCCCCGACTCTAGGTCATAATGACTAGGATTGATGG
This sequence comes from Podarcis vaucheri, assembly GCF_965113315.1. Classification (NCBI taxonomy): domain Eukaryota; kingdom Metazoa; phylum Chordata; class Lepidosauria; order Squamata; family Lacertidae; genus Podarcis; species Podarcis vaucheri. Next base: position 36,029,481 of record NC_138748.1, on the reverse strand, counting down.
GAGTCAAAAGTCCAAAAACATCTGAAAGGCCACAAAGTTCCCAATTCCTGATTTATACTAATTCTACGCTGAAGATTTGTTGCTGGTACTGGAGACTATCTTGCCTCAACCAAGCATTTAAAGACCACTTATATTGCACATTAGAAAGCTTTCTTTACTATGAAAAGGGGAGAAAGATTAAGCAGTGGATTCACATTTGCAGCCATTCAACTCAGAGTGGACTTCATTAGACAACTACCGCATTGAAATCATCAACCAAATGGCAGAAAATGAGATATTATCTGAATCACATACTTCTGAATCACTGCCTAAAAGACCATATATTTTAAATTGCTACATTATATAAATGCAGTTATTTTACCTGGCAAGAGAGAACCCAGTGACTTAGAGGGAAAGGGGGGAATGTAATGGATAATATTACAGTTAATGGAGTGGGCATATTCAGGTGCCACTGAAATGCTAGATGTAACCTTTTTATGATATATGGAATTGGGTCTTAACTTTTCAACTAGACATAGGACAGGTGAGGGTAGGAGGTAGGTAGGAGGTATAATTGTAAGAAAGATAACTACGCATTATGTTAAATGCACACACACACAGGCCGAATAATACCTTCCTATTGTTTGCAACACCAGAAGCTACTGTGGGTGCAAATATCTGGTTCCCTGCTCTCACCTCATGATAAATAGTTTCCAGGGGTCATTTTCACTGCAAATATGACATAGTGGTAAAGGTTATATAAAGTGTATAGGACTTTGGACCTCCACATATTGCTGAACTACAACTCCCATCATCCTTAGCCATTAGTCATGCATGCTCCCTGCATTCTTCTTCTTCCCCCTCTTCCTCTTCATGTTCCTCTCCCTCCTCCACACCTGGTCTTCCTATTCTACACCAGTGAACAACTCCACCCATTTATGGAGGCTTGATGGCACACAGAGGTCATAGAATCATAGAGTTGGAAGAGACCACAAGGGCCATCAAGTCCAACCCCCTGCCAAGCAGGTCCTACTGATGTAAGGTTGCCATAATTGGAAGAGCAAAAAAGAGGACATACCGGAATATATACTGATCCCCAGTTGAGCCAGCCATATATACAAAAAACAAACAAAACCCACAGACATTTCTTGTAAATTGTATTAAAAAAAACCCAGATGGAGATGTTGGCCATTGAAAAGAGGACATGTCTGGGGAACCCCAGACATATGGCAACCATAAGTTGATGTAGCTCTTCCAGAGCTTTCCCTGGGTCATTCCCATTCATTGTGTCATCCCCCGTCCCCCCTTCTCTTAATATACTAACAGATTTATAATGGTGAGCATTCTGTATTTTGCAATCTCACTTCTTTGCTGTCAGAAATTGGCCGTCTTCTCTCACATCTTCCCAACAGGTAATAATTGAGCTGGGTGTGCTCAAGTGCTTTGGGGGATGGAAAAGGGGACACCCAAAGCTAAACTGGTTTTATTACTGCTTGTAGTGCATTTATAAAGAGGGAGGGTGCAAAGACAGTAATCAAATGGGGCCATGTCTTCCAGCACTGCTCCTTCTCATCTTCTGTTAAAGAGTCTTGAAGCAGAGATGCCTAAGGGGCTTTTTGTATGAGTAACAGCTGGGACTTAATTTGTGCCGGGTCATGTCAGGGTTTAGACCTGTAATCTATTTTCGTGGCTCAACTCTGCTCCTGAAGTCAGAATATGAAGGATAACTACATTAAAATGCCCCTATGCTTGTGCAAACCTATCCAGGTTTTTTATATCTATATTCTGTGTTTTTAAGTTTTAATGAGTTTATTTGTGTTGTATTAATAATTGTTTTATGACAAATATTTCTCGAGTCTAATGCACCATTGAATCTAATGCACACCTCAATTTTCAGAACCTTGAAACCAAAAAAAGTATGTGCTGGGGAATGTAAATGTGCCATCAGATCTAATGCACACCTTAACTTTTGCAACATAATTTGGCCAGAAAATGTGAGCAGCAGATTCGAGTAAATACGGTATATTTGGGGAGGAGGGGTTAAATGGTTATGTGGATTTCAACTGTTTTATTTATAATTTTATGCTGTACACAGCTTGGAGAGTGTTGCAATAGAGTGGTCTATGAACCTTTCTAAAAATAATAATAAATTTGCCTCACCACTCAGTTAAAGGCTTCATATCAGAAAGTAACACTGAACTCTGATGTCTCTTTATCAAAAGCAAAACTCTGCAGGGGTGAGAATTTAAGGTTACAACCCTACACACCCTGGGTGGCTAACCTCCAATATTACCCCAAATTCATTTGTTTGGGCCTCTGACCCTAAACCTCAGAAATATGTTTTGACTCAGAGGTTTAGCTGTTCATTGTTAAGCCAAAGAGAGGGAAGGGGTGTTCTGTATGCAGCCTACCTCTTTAAGAGACATGCCTGGTATGCAATAGAAACTTTCTCCTTACTTAACTGTGAACTAGTTGGTACCTTCACTGCAGTCACACAGCACTTTATTCCATTTTGCCAACATTTACACTACTATGCATTTTCTCTTGGAAAATTATGGGGGGGGGGAATTCACTGCACAAAAATGTACATAGCACAACATGGGCACCTTTTGAACATCAAATATGTTCAAGGGTTCGTTTAAATTTTCAAAGCTAAGTCTAAACTACCCTTACCTAACCTGGCTCTGCAGGAAATTATTTATAACCTGCTACAGAAAGTAACAAAGAGCTTTAAAAGGGCTTTTCTTAGCATGCTTTTCAAAAACATTACAATGCAATTGCAGGGCACACTTGAAAACTTAAAAGTATGATTTTTACTGAGCTGGGTGTTTAAGCCAGAGCCTTTAAAGACAGCTTTGCTTAATAACAGCAATCATCTGGTTGCATGTATATCTAATTAGGTCTATGACAAGCTTTTATTTTGCTCTTAATCAAATATTGAACTGTGCATATGGCACACAATGGCTGTATGTGGGAGAGAAGTGCATGCAAAAGCAGATGGTCCGTTGGTGGCATCAGGGGAAGGATCGCAAAGTAGCTTCTCAGTCTCTGTGTCTGAACTGTGCAGGCTTTGTTGTTTATCAGACACCATCCCTAAACACTGCATAGGACCTTGATGCCTCAGGTCTTGCTTGTGGGCTTCCTGTATTGTCAGGGACTGGACAGAGGAGGAATGGTGAAGACCGTCTCTCCATCCTGACCCTTCCAGGGAGGAGGAAGAGGAAGACAGTGTTTGGGAGAAGTCTCGGCTCAAAGGCACATGAGGGAGAAAGTTGGGAAATTTAAAGCCCTAAACGGCCTCGGTCCAGTATACCTGAAGGAGCGTCTCCACCCCCATCATTCTGCCCGGACGCTGAGGTCCAGGCAGAGGGCCTTCTCGGTAGTGGCGCCCGCCCTGTGGAACGCCCTTCCAGCAGATATCAAAGCGATAAACAACTACCTGACATTCAGAAGACATCTTAAGGCAGCCCTGTTCAGGGAAGTTTTTAACATGTGATATTTTACTGTATTTTTGGTTTTTATGGAAGCCGCCCAGAGTGGCTGGGGAGGCCCAGCCAGATGGGCGGGGTATAAATAATAAATTATTATTATTATTATTATTATTATTATTATTATTATTATTATTATTATTATTAAATAATGGGAGAGGAGGAAGAGGAAGCAGAACTGGAGTGGCAGCTGGCTGACATGGTGTCATTAGAAAGCATTTCAGACCCTCCATCTCCCAGAACCCAGTTAGCCTTAAAAGTAGAAGAGCAAGAGACCAGGACTGCTAGACTAGATGGGATATTGGTCATATCCTACAAGCTCTCCTTATTTAGTAATTTGACCATTGTGAGACAACACTGCTTCATTCCATTTGATGAAACTTCACAGTGCTGGAGCTAGGACCATTTTCAGTGGCCAGATCTCCTCATCTGCTATGTTGGTCACTGAGTTCTCCTTTTGGCAATGTCATCTCCAGGTTTTGGAAACCTCCAGGGGCCTCTTCCCTCGGTGAGCTGGACTGCAGCAGCCAAGGGTGCTGTTGTTAGTGTGCCCCTTGCTGGAGTGTTGTGTTGGCCTTTGGCCGATGCCCAACTATATGCTTATCCTTGATGCCAACTTTGCTTTTGGAGTCTGAAATGAAAAGTCAAAAAGTTGGAATTGTAGTGCTTTTTTCTAATGTGGGATCCCAATCATTAAAAGAGTCTCTCTCTCCCCCTCCATACAAATCTCTCTTTGTATGCTTATGTGTATGAAGTGGCTCACATATTTAGTAGCACATTTTTTGTCCTTGTTAAAAAGTTTGTACAGAAAGAATCAAGGGAACTAAACTTTTGAACTGCTCCCTTCACACTGTAAAAAACCTAGATCAGCCTCATCAAACCTGGTGCCCCCCCCCCCCAGATGTTTTGAACTACATATCACTTCTATGTTGGCTGGGGCTGATGGGACTTGTAGTCCAAAACATGTGGAGGGGCATCTTGGCTGATGTTGGTAGTAAAAAGACAAAATTGTGCCATGAAAGTTGGCACAACTTGTTTAGAGGCTGGTCTTGGTTAGTTTTTATGGAGATGCAATTGAAGCTCAGAGGTGGAAGTTCATAGGCTATAATTCCACCAGGATATTCAGAGTTGACATTCCAGTGGAAATTTTTGCACTGTTCGGTTTAGATGTCATCCCAGGTGAACGGTTTTGGCTCTCTCACCGATAAAAAGAACCAAGGAATTTCTTGCCTGAAATGACTGCCTCAGCATTAGCAGTGGAACTTTGAAAGGTTCAGACAAGATTGCTAATGCAGAACTAATCTCATTTGCTATAAATCTTTGTTGCCTTAAATCTCTGCTAAGAAGCTTTGTTTTCTAATCTCCAGTTTTGCCCCCAGGATTATGTAAGTTTTAATGACCAAGTACCGCCGTTGATAAAAACAGAGATATCCATGAGCCGTATGGCAAACTGCAAATGTAGGTAGGCACTACCCAGATGACTAGGAAACATGTAAGACCAGAAATCCAAGACAAGGCCTGCTTCTCATGTTGTACAAAAGGTAGGCTCCCATGTTAGCCTTGCAAGTCAGACACGTCTCTGTTTTTGCGTCTGTATTGTAATGTTTGAAGGTTTGGCAAACATGCAAGCAACGTGCACCCACGTACATTGGCCTATCAAGAAGAAGAAGAAGAAGAAGAAGAAGAAGAAGAAGAAGAAGAAGAAGAGGAGGAGGAGGAGGAGGAGGAGGAGTAGTTTTGATTTGATATCCCGCTTTATCACTACCCGAAGGAGTCTCAAAGTGGCTCACATTCTCCTTTACCTTCCTCCCCCACAACAAACACTCTGTGAGGTGAGTGAGGCTGAGAGACTTCAAAGAAGTGTGACTAGCCCAAGGTCACCCTGCAGCTGCATGTGGAGGAGCGGAGACACGAACCTGGTTCACCAGATTTCGAGACTACCACTCTTAACCACTACACCACACTGGCAGCCATACTTGCATTTCCTACATGTTTCAAATACCGTATTTTTCGCCCTATAGGACGCACTTTTCCCCCTCCAAAAATGAAGGGGAAATCTGGGTGCGTCCTATGGGGCGAATGCAGGCTTTCGCTGAAGCCTGGAGAGCGAGAGGGGTCGGTGCACACCGACCCCTCTCGCTCTCCAGGCTTCAGGAAGCTCTGCGCAACCCTCGGGAGACCGGCTAAGTCCCCCGCTCCGGATGGCGGCACAGAGCTGCCTGCAGTCCCGGGATCAGCGCAGCTCTGCATGGCCACCGGGAGCGGGGAGCGAAGTCCCACCCCGCTCCGGATGGCGGAGCAGAGCTGCCTGCAGTCCCGGGATCAGCGCAGCTCTGCGCGGCCATCAGGAGCCGGGCGCTAAGTCCCCCGCTCTGGATGGCGGCGCAGAGCTGCCTGCAGTCCCGGGATCAGCGCACTTCTCCCCATCGCCAGCCCCACAAGCTCGGGGGACAGCGGGGAGGCAGAGCGTGCCTTCCCACTGTTCCCCGACCTGGTTCTTCCAGCCCCGCACCTGGGGGGAAATAAATTTTTTTTCTTTATTTCCCCCCCCAAAAAAACCTAGGTGCGTCCTATGGGCCGGAGCGTCCTATGGGGCGCAAAATACGGTACATTAGTACCTTTCAAACAATATACAGTGGTACCTCGGGTTACATACACTTCAGGTTACATACGCTTCAGGTTACAGACTCCGCTAACCCAGAAATAGTGCTTCAGGTTAAGAACTTTGCTTCAGGGTGAGAACAGAAATTGTGCTCTGGTGGCGCGGCAGCAGCAGGAGGCCCCATTAGCTAAAGTCATGCTTCAAGTTAAGAACAGTTTCAGGTTAAGTACAGACCTCCAGAACAAATTAAGTACTTAACCCGAGGTACCACTGTATAAAAAGGCCAGTTGACCTATGGTGAAAATGTGAGGGTTCAAGTTCAGTAACATGATGTCCATGTATCATGAGCGAAGTCTCACATATATTAGGACTGCAATCCTAATCAATGAGACTTACTTCCAAATAAGTGTGTACTTGGTGAGGTTTACTTCTGAGCAGTCATGTACAGGAAATAATAATAATAGTAATAGTAGTAGTAGTAGTAATAATAATAATAATAATAATAATAATAATAATAATAATAATCCTGTCAACAGATTCAATTGTATACAAACATAGATAAAAACTTGATTCTTGATCTGCAAGAATGTGGTTAAGATATCTTAAGAGCCTGTGGGATAGCTCAGTCAGTAGAATATGAGACTCGTAATCTCTGGGCCAGGGGTTCAAGCTCCACATTGGGCAAAAACGTTCTTACATTGCAGATGGCTGGACTAGATGACCCTTGGTTTCCTTCCAACTCCACAGTTATATGATTCTATGAAGAGGTGTCAAAATGTAAACAGAAATGTGGACTGGTTTTAAAAATGAACAAACAAACAGCTTTCCAGTTTCTATAGCTATATTGACACAGATCAGGAATAGGTGATCCAAACTGAGCTGTCAATGTGAAGAAAACACAAGATGAATACATCACAGTTGGAATTTAGCATGAATAAACTACTGGTATTTGAGAGGGAAGGTGCATACAAACACACCAGAAACTCTCCTGCATTCATTTAAACAGCCTTGTTGTGTTTTTGTTAGATACTAAAATATTCAGACCAGGAAATTCCCTCTGCTCTCCTTTGTCACAAATAACTGCATGCATGTGTTGTGCTATGTTGGTCATGGACCAGATGCATTGAACACAACAGCAGATGGAAGGCTTCTATTTCATTTCTGTGCTTTTTAGGCATGAATATTGTATTACAGATAGTTGTTGCTGATTCACTCATAGTGGCAGCTCCTGCCCTGCCACTGAAGGCCATGCTATTAACCGCCAGAGCTCTTCCATTCTGATGCTATCTAGTGGTGTTTTGGCTTAGAACCTATTGACCGCCTAGGGCATTTCAACAAACAAGATGATGTTAATTTAGCATGAGGCTAATGAAAAGTACATGAGATTAGTCTCTGTTTTTTAAGCATATATAGACATGTGGACTGGTTTGAAAAATGAACAAACACGTAGATAATGCTATTTGCCATACTTCTTGGAAGCAATTTGATAATAAATCCTTTCTCCCATTTTCAGTGCTGCTGTTACATAAACCTGTATCCTGAATGGTGTAGTGATGGTTGGATCCAGACTTTGCTCCTGCTCTCAGGGTTGTGGGCTTCCAAAATAATGTGGGAGGTAGCACTGGGGTCTACAAAGCATGGGGGGGGATTGAAAAACATTCCCTCCCCCAATCTGCTGGATCCAAAGCTTTGTATGGTGGAAAGAGCCTTTCTGCCCAGGGTAGGTGGAACCTGGCTTCAGTCTAACACCAATATTCCCCTTTCCTTTTATTTGTATGAGTGTGATGCCAACCTCACACTGCCCAATAAATCTGAATATTCCATAAGACATAAATTTTACTAGAACCACATTTTGACCAATAACATTTTCCATTCCCCATTTGATCATCCATGTAGCTTTTAATTGCTGGATGAGTCAAAAGATTACACCTTGATCAAGTCCATGACAACGGAGGTGGCACAATACAATAGTCCTCTCTTATGGTTGTCCCCCATTAACTAGTTTACAACGGTTGAATGCAGCTGCCATGACAAGTGGCCAGTGGAAGATCCTTTTCAAGTGACCTAAGTAGTCATGACCTAAGTGACCTAGTAGCTATCACCACATTTTGTGCTGGTGAATTCTATAGTTTAGTTAAACTATAGGATGAACAGGATGCATGTGTGCTAAAGGTGCGTGCATGGGCATCAGGTATCTTGCTGGTTTTCAAGGGGATGACTCTATACACTTTAGACAAGAATAAGAGTACATCGTTAAAGTGTATAGAGTCATCCCCTTGAAAACCAGCAAGATACCTGATGCCCATACACGCACCTTTAGCACACATGCATCCTGCTCATCCTTTAATTTGTGGGAAGCAGTCAGTTTATTATTGCCTCATATAGTTTTATTATTGTCTCATATAGTTTTAAAACTGCAAACTAAATTTAGACCGGGGGGGGGGGGTCTGCTATGCAGAAACTACCAGTTGAGAAGCTATGAGAACTTTTATTGCAATGATACTCAGGATCACATACAGCAGGGCCAGCTTCCCAGGCTTTCCCGAAAAATTTATGAGCACAAAGATTCTTGTAGCACTATTTGCATCTAGCTGGAACATGCTGCCTTCATGGTACACTATGTGAGGATAAGGAGGAAGTGGTAAAACAGTTACTGTGCTCAGTTCGTGTCTAGGGAGTAAAACAAGCAGGAGTCCTGTTTTGCAACAGCTTATGCAAGGGTTTATACAATGTGGAAATAGGCAAGTTCAACAGCAGTGTTGATTTTTCCACCTGTGGAAGTGCAAGCAGAGAAACTGATCTCAATTCTGGGCCACTTTTTGTGCACACATCACTTGATGCAGCGCAATGTGTAAAGTGGTGAAACAACGATACAGAAATCCCCTTTGGACCCAACCCTTTGAGTCTCAGAGAGCCGTATCCTTTGAACTACTTGGTAGCTGCACAGAACACCCAAGCTCGTAACCCTATCTGTTGCTAAATTACATGGAAATGGAACTTTGATATAAAAGTTAGGACTTCAATAGAAAATAGCCCAGGGTCCCATATTCGTGAATGAAAATCAAACTCGCGTTCATGAGCCCTCCAGTGTGACATTATTCCCCTCTTTTCTTCCAAGCGATTTCAAAGTCGGATTGTAAACTGAACAAAAGAGCCCATTCTTTATTGAAGTAATCAGATGTCATCTCTGCATTACAGTGAATTACAATAATAGGGGCTTTATCATAAGCTCCTCTACTAGGGGATTTTAAATTTATAGTGCATCAGTATATCATGTTTCTCAAACTGAAGCATTACATTAGTTAGCTGATCATTAATAGGGCATAAAATGAATAAAAATTGGATCCAACTCAAAGGGATTACTTTTGTTTATTCACTAAAAGGTGTTTTATGATAACATCTTAACTCAGTAAGTTTTCAGACTCTGAGACAAACCTATATACCTTCAAGCAACTTTTTGTCGACCCCCCCCCTTTTATCTGATGTTAAATCTTCTTTATTTCTGTGCATTTGTGCTTTGTAATCATAAATTATTATAGGGCCCAAGTACAAGATAATGTATAGTCTGTTATAAAGATCAGGAAAACTCCTTTAAGCACATCCTGAACCCCCTAGCTGCAAAACACTTAACATAGATACAGACATAATTTTATTTGTAAGCTGACTTCCCACAGTTCAAACCATACTCAAGGAGGCTTACAACATGAATAAAATACATAACTACAACCTAACAAAAGTAGTCATGAACAATAAATAAAACATCAAAAATACACAACCAAACTGAACAATTTCCACATAAATCATGATAAGATCTTTAATAAAGATAGGAAAAACCAACAGCAACAACCCCTCCCCTAACAAAACACTCGAACCCAACAGCCTGTTCAGCAGCCCCTGCTTTTTTAGCTGGAGTCAGTCCGGGCCCTACCCCCCCAGGTCAGGTGGGGGAAAGCCTGCAAAGCAGGGAGCAGGTCTTCCAGGACTTACAGTCAAAATAGCCTTAAGCATTTATCATTAATCATTTGTTCTAGCCTCAGTAATATCAGAAATACATTCTTCATGGTACATGAGGATGAGTTTAAAGGTGTGGTTAAAGATGACAGAATCATTAACAGGATCAAGGCTTTATTTCAAATGCTGTTTGTTATAAACATGTGGGGCATGAACGAGCACAGCAATCCATGATTGCTTTACTGTTCAACATGAAATAATATGTGGGTTATCTATTCAGTATTTACACCTCACTAAATAGCCAGGGTGACAGTATTTTTTCTTCATTCTAAGAAAGAACAGTAGCATATAATGTCTACCCAGGTGTAAGTCCTACTGAATCCAGTGGAGCATACTTCCAATGTTGTAGCATTTTTTAGTAAATCATCTTTTGATTGGTAAGATAGAGAATTTCATATTATCTACTCCATTTGGTTAATATTAACTAATTTAATCGAACATTTCATTTTGAACAAATAACTAACTCATGCCAATACCAATATTAATATTTATTATTTGTTAAGCTTTTTGTGCATCACACACAAAAAGACATGATACTATTGTGATTCCAAAGCACACACAAGGTTTCATCACAGAAATGCCTGTGAACATGCTTCTGTTCCTTTACATACTTTATTGGCATAATTTAAAAACCTTCAATTAGATGTAAACTTCCTTCAATCATTGCCTGAATCTCTGGCCCTATATCTTCAAGTCACTCAGATTTTTCAGATACTAAACTTGTCTCTGGTAATTAATCTGTCCATCAAGTTTCAGCTTGAAAGTTTCTGCATATAAATTGGGAATTTTTTATAATGGAAAGTGAAGAAACACACCTTAGCTATAGCTTGGGCATGCCCAATATAACTGCTACTTTATGACTAAGGTTTTATAGCACAAGTGTATTTCTGTGGTAGCAGTTTTGGGAACCAGTGGCCACCAGATGTTGTTGGACTCCAACTCCCATCGACCCAAGCCAGCTTGGCCAATAGTAAGAGAAATATCCAGCAACATCTGGAGGTTGCATGTTGCGCATTGCTGCTCTTTAAGTACCTCTCTGTTGGTTTCAGACAACCGTTCATTCCCTGTTTAATCTCTGGGATGATATACTGAAATCTTTGCTGGTACAGGTATCACCGATAGCAATACAGGTGAAGTCTGTTGATGCAGTTGTCACATATAGTAATGCAGTTGAAGTTTGGAACTGGGAATTGAAACTAGCAATCTAATTACAAGCTGAGACCACATGTCTCTGAAGATTATGGTTGACTGATATTGCACTTTCAGCAGACCTTTTCTACTAAAGCATACCTGCCAAGGGTGATCAGGGCTGCACTTTTAGCTTTCATTGGGCCATGAAGCAGCTAGATATTCTGGATCCTTACAGATGCCAAGAACTTACTCAAGTGTTCTGGAACTTAACCAAGGCTGCTGCAGCAACCCTCATTATTCTGCTTTACTGAGGTCAGTCCTCTGTTTGAATGATTCCATTTCATATTTTGTTTGTGATGGAGGATGACGAGGGGATGGAGGTCAGTGCACAGGAACCAGACCAGCAGGACCCATCCCCAGAGCCAGAGGGGGCCCTGTCTCATAGAGCACAGCAGGCTCTGAGGCATAGGGAGCAGTGGAAGGGGCACTCCACGAGGCTGAAGCAGATAAGGGCCCACAGCTCAGCTCACTAGCTGGCCAGGTGGGGTTGCTAGCTCTGGGAAGAGTTGTGTGGTTCCTCAGCTGAAGTAGGCTTGGGACAGGTGATGGTCCCATGTCTCATCAAGCCCAGATGCCTCAACCAGTATGCAAAGTACCAAAGCACAGCAGAGCAGAAGCGCTTTGTCTACTCAGCTGTTCATGTTGATGGTCCTTAGCTTGGATGTTGCAGGATCTCTGTGGGACTGTGCTTCAGTTTGGACTTTGGGCTTGTGGATTGGCCCTGGACTGGGGACTTGACATACTGACTTGCTGCCAGGTAGGCCAAGAGTTCAGGACATACTATTTCCCATAATAGCATGCATTTGTGCATTCTGTTTTCATTATGTCAGCACTCATATGCAACCTTTACCATGGTATGTGCATTTTGGTACACATTACCTGGCTGGAGAATTGCATTACAAATTTTGGAGAAGTACAAATATCAAAGGATTGTTCTGTTTCAGTTCGTATATTGTTTCAGAAAGTGCAAATTAAGTAGGTTCGAATTTCTCTCCCAATCCCTTGCTGCTATCAGATAACTTTTAAACAGAGGAAAGGGAGCAACAGAATGATGAGCTTGGAAGGGATGTACTGGCATGAGGAAGTTGGAATGAGGATTTCATATTCCTGATGACATCTTTAGGAGCTCGATCAGACCTTTGATTTTGAATTTGCCTGTGTGTAAAATAACTTAATTTGGGCTTAATTAAGATTCACTTATTTTAGGTGAGCCCATTCCTAATTTGCCAGAGAGAGTTAACCTAATCTTGTCAGAGAGAGTTAAGCTAAATATATGTTTGCATTAATTCTGAATGATCTAAGCAACATAAGTCCCCTGCTACCTGCAACCTTTCATATATTCAGCTTGAAAAATTGCTTTGAATTTTATATATTCCTTTTGATCAGTTGCAAACTATTGGCACATGGTGACTTCATGTTTTCAGAAATCCTAACTTACCACATAATAACTGTGATTAGTTTTGTGTGAAAGAATTCAAGCTCTTTCCAGGGCGTTAATTGGTACAACCTCATGATAGATTTGCCCATCCAAACCTATATACTTTTGTCATAGTTAGTCATTACCTTGTCATTTTCTCACTAAGTTTGTGCACATTTCTGAGGCTGCTTTGTGATTGCTGACAATCTGACAGGAGTCTGAACTTCAGTGATTTACACTGTCAAAACTGAAACAAAGTACTGTAATGTAAACTTGGTTACTGCAGTCAAAGAAAGGGGAAATGCTTGTTTTCTTCTTCTGGCCTTCAGACTTTCCCCACAGGGACCTTCCAAACTAAACTTTCAGCTGGTGGTTTCCAGGTCCAAGAATTGGGTATACAGCCTCTTCTTGGAGCTGCACTCCCCTGAAGGAGCAGGTTCAGACTGGGGATACTCCTGGATCCAAGACCAACACTTTAGGCTTGTGTGGCAAAGAATGGCTACTAGTTCAGGCTGGTGTGTCGGCTCCGGCTGCTCCTGTATCTGAATAGCCATGCCATTATGCTGCATGCTGTTGTAACCACACATCTAGATTACTGTGATGCACTCTCTGTAGGACTTCCCTTGAAAACAGTCTAGGTGAGGTGAGAGGATTGAAGATGCTTCCCTCTCTCCTGGATCTAAGCAGAATGGTAATGGCATTTATTATTATTTTTGGCTCATGTCAGAACAGAGACCCACACAATGTCTTCCTCTTCTGACATCTACTTTAGGAATTTATTCAATGCAGACAGCTCAACTGAGTTTCTCCCCTGGTACTCATGAAAGAAAATTCAAAGTTTAGGCCTAGACATTGCTGGTGATGTATGGACTACTGCAGAAACTAAGGGGGGTGGGATCCTCTTCTGTACAGATGCACTTTTTGATGGTGGCTATGACATTTGAAAGCCATTTATATCTGAAAGCTACTCTTTGCACAGATAATCTCAAAGCTAGCACCAGCTGCCCCAAGGCACTATGCTATGCTGCCATTGAGAATGTCACTGTGATGTGAAGGCAAAGAGCTTTCAAACATGACCATATAAAGTCACTGCAATGAATTAGAAGTATTTTCTATCAGACACATGTGACCGTTGATGCCTTATATGCCTCCTGATATCTATTTTATATTGCTGTTTTATTGGTTTTAGGCAGTATCCTTAATAAAGAGAGCACTGTACACTGCTTAGTTTTTAAAAACATCGAACAGTTTATAAATGTTTTAAAGTAAATAAATAGAAATAAATAAAACTGAATCTGGCCTAACAGCACAATCCTTAGTGTGACTTAGAAGTAAGTGGTGCTTTTTTCCTGGTAGTAATCAATGGTACACAGTACCGGCACTTTCTACTCCTCAAATCATGCACACAAAGTCTCTCTCTCTCTCTCTCTCTCTCTCTCTCTCTCTCTCTCTCTCTCTTTGTGTGTGTGTCTGCGTCAGTGTCAGTGTCTGTGTGTGTCAGCCCTAACCCCACAGCTGCATTAATTTCCTGCGTCTAGCAATAGCCAATGACCCTGCCCTGAAGAGTGACCATGAAGGGGAAGGAAGAGCAGGTTAGGGTGTGTGAAATAAAGAGTGAGAGGCACAGAGACAGCAAGCCATCTGGGGCAGTGAGGGGATGTTTAGAAACACTTTGACATTCTTATGTTTGGGGAGAGAAAGGGCTGGAGGGAGTTGAGAAAGGAAGCGGCGAGGCTGGGGAAACGAGAAGGAGGTTTAGAACTGGGAGAGAGAAAGATGGCGTTTGCTTTTTAAGCCAGCTGAGGAAAAGAGTAGGTGAGGAGGAGAAATACTGGCATTTAAATTAGTGTTGAGAAAAGGTGAGTACCAGAACTGTCTTTTTTCCCCTAGAAAAAAAGCTCTGGAAGTAAGATGCCTGAGAGTTCGATGGGGCTTACTGGGTAAGTGAATGAAGGGTTATTTTGCTAGTGGAGTGGGCACAGTTTGCCATCCAAATTCCCCTCTAAACAAGGCAAGGCATCCTGGGAAATCGAAAAATCCCTTCACTAGAGTGCTAAGAATTTGAGGAGCTCTAGTAAGATGTGCCTTTATACATTGGAGATCATAAGTGCATTGCCGTTGCCTAGGAGTAGTGTGTATATTCCAATTTATGAGGTATCCCTAAAAACGGCCAGCCCAGGGCTAATTAAATCTGGGAGAACAAGATTGGATTGAATGAAGCTATACCACTACCATTTGTGGTTCCTGCATCATACTTGCAAACCCCACTGTCCCTGCCCCAATAACTACAAACATGTGACCAAATAGAAACATTGGACAGCTATTTCTTTTGACACACTTACTCATTTTCCCAACCACTATGGTTGTGAACTGGTGTAGCTGAGTGGCAAAGAGTCTGAGTTCTGAATCAGCAAGCCCCTGACTTTCCTAGGTGGACCTAGGAAAGCCACATTTGCAGTATGGAGGACAATGACTTGTTAGTTACATTAGAGCAGTTAATTTGTGGTCCTCCAGATATTATTGGACTCCAGCACCCAACAGCCTCCTCCAGCATGGCCTATAGTCTGTGATGATGTGATTTTTAGTCCAACAACATCTGGAGGGCCACAAGTTCACCACTCCTGCCTTAGAGGGTGGTTGTAAGGATTACAGCTAAGTAATGCATGTGAAGTTTTTTGGACAGCTGAATATGCTGGTCAGATACAAAGTTTTTTTAAAAAAAAATCTGAATATTCTCTGTGTCTTTGTCTATCTATTGCTTCATTAGCCCTGATGTTTTTCCTTGTGGTTCTATTAACTAAACACATGACCATGGTTTTGGGGGGGGTATTAGAAAATCCCAAACCTTACACTATCCAGGTGAAAGAAAGGAAAAACTATTAGAAAGAATTAAAACTTTTCTTGCTTTAACTTAAATGAAGACTATGCTTTTTATGTCAGCAGGATTACCTGCACATCTTCAGGATAACTATCACTGTGACCAAATGATCTTGGGGGCCATTTCCAGGGGAATATAAATGGTTTTATGTAAAATAACCAGTGGGTGTATTGCTGTGTGGCTGCCTTCATCCTGGCTTAAAAGAATTAGACATGCTGAGTAATTGGTGTAGTTCAGCATGATTTCCATGTTCTAGGCTGGTAGACTACTGACATAATCAGGGCATATTTTAACGGCTGGAAATCTATCTGAGTTAGAGGAGCCATCTTCAAAATACGTAAGCTAGTTTTCTGTAGCTGGCAGAATTACTTAAGTGTGTGTAGCAAGGAATGATTACAGGGTTTCATCTTTTAAACAGGAAAAGGAAAGTTGTACTCTGTCTGCAAAACAAACTTTTTAAAGGAGCTTATGAGCAACTTAGTAGTGTTGTTCAGGGGTGACTGTAATAAATTAGTGCAAACTCTCAACAGGATCCGGCATGACTCATCCCATAAACACAAAATTTCTCTTTTTAATATATTGCAATTCATTAGTCACTGGGAAAACTTAAATAACTAGCTGAGATTTCATAAAGATTTACAACCTAGGTGTCAGAGTCATATTGCTCCCACAGAAGGCAAGATGGAAAAGAGAATGGGTGCCAACAGTGAAGTTCTATCTCCCTTTTTGTTTCATGAAAATGGTTAGTGTCACGTGAATGCAGATATCACCATTCATTTAAGTGTGATTCATAAGCTTTGTTGAAAGCATAGCACAATCCCTCACTCTCATATACTTTGTAAGGTGAGCAGACCTAACCAGGTAGTCATTGGGTAGCTTACCAATCATGAGGTGTGTAAATGATCTGACAGCTTGCATTTAAAGTACAATTGCTTCAGATGACCAGTTTGACCTGGTAAAAGAAATGATGGAGCTATTGAAAAATGATTTTTCACTCCATTTTAGCAAATTTTGATGAAAGGACAGGTGAGTGAATTACATTTCTCCTTTTCCTTTTTAGTGGGTTCTTCTCCAAGGATGGATTTGTACAAGCGAAATGGGCAAACTCCACATGTCAATATAAACAGGGTACAGCAGCCACAAAAGCCACATATTTATAGTGATTAGAAGCAGCCCAGTCTGTTTCAGATGTGCTCTGAGTTGTTCAAATTCAATTTGGGGTGTGTGTGGGGGTGTCTAAATCTGATCTGTTAAATTGGAAACACTGTTTTGCCTCAGATGATGGTGATAATTATTATTATTATTATTATTATTATTATTATTATTAATGGTGATGGTGCATCTTTTTTTTTCCTTTTCACATAAGTAGATTAAATTTGTAAGCAATGGAGCCTCTCCAGAGAGGATTAAGCATACCAAATTTCAATCGGATTCATCCAAGTATTTTCATGAAGGGAACAACAACAACAAAAGAATAGAAGTTGCTAACTTGTTTTCTGCCAGAAATGGATGCAAATTACAGTCATGATCACCTCTTCTGACCAGTGGTGGCTTGTGCCCATTGTGACTGGTAGGCCAGAAATCAGGGAGGCCAACAGTAGGTGGAGCCAGACCCAATGACAGGCAGAACCAAACAATTCTGGTGTCATCAGTTGGACAATGTGTAAGTAATAGAATAGGTGGGGGGGCTGCCTGCCTGCCAGCAAGCTAAGACTAGGTAGTGCCCCATTCACCCTGATGGACCAGCCTCCACTACATCTGAGGGCATGAACTGTGCCATATTACAGAAATATAGATATTTCTCCCACAAAGGCAGCCTTTACCATTTGCAGGTGAGAAAACAGAAGCCACTTTTCCCTCAAGGTTTCCTTTTGGGCGACGGGCATGTAGTTGGAAAACTGAGCAGATGAGGGAAAGGTAAGAAAAAGATGAGGGAAGGTAAGAAAACTTCCAAAATTTCTTAGGGCTATTGTATTATTTGAAATATATATTCCTGGTAGTACCCTATGTGAAGAAGAAAGAGGCTATAGTATTAACTGTTTGGCAAAAGAATGAATGGGAAGGAAGCCACCCTTGTCTAACTTGGTGGCTTGTGCCCTGCTTGCACAGCCAAAACTAAATATTTTTTACTTCGACTTCTTTTCTAGAGATCATTGTGTAGGAAATATAATTCATTCTGATTAAAAGCTAGAGGCCCCCATCAAAATGAGAGGTCCATCTCCCCCACTTCTTTTCTACACCCCTCACCTTCCCATAGCTTGCTTTCATTTCTCCAAAAAAAGAGAGAGGGAAAGGTGTGCATTTAACTTTTGGCAGGAGGTGGGGGGTTGACTAGAGGCAGCAGAGATACTTAGAAGGTTGAAAACTGATCTGCCTTGACATGCCTTGTTAATATCGCAATCCGAGTCATGTGTGAGGTCATGACATGAATCAGCCCCATTTGCCTCATTATGTGGAGTACAGGCTCATAATATAAATTATATAAGGAATGTGTGCAAGGCTAGATCTTCATTCTGACCTGGCATCTTTTATCTCTGTGTCTTTTTCAGAATCACTCATCCACATAAGTACTTTCTGTTATATACAAAGCTGATCCTAACTTTCTCTACGACTCCACAAATTCTTCCCGGACAGGGAAGTAGTAATTTTCAGTTCACAGAGGCTATCAACTCTTTAAATTCTGAATGCTACTAAATGAGGGGATTAGAGTGGATATCACCGCTATAGGGATTAGGAGTGATATTTACACTATTTTCTAAATTTAGGACAGAGTGGGCCAATCCACTGGTTTAATTGTGTATTATTCATGTCCTAAAAGTGTCTCTCCAAGCTTTCAGGCAGGGCTATTCTCCTGAGGTACTTTTCACTGCAGATGCAAAAGATCGAGTTTAGGATATGGTACATGTAAAGCATATGCTGCACCTCAAGTATATCTTCTCACCTTGTGAGATTGCCTGAAGTACAGTGGTACCTTGGGTTACATACGCTTCAGGTTACAGACTCCGCTAACCCAGAAATAGTGCTTCAGGTTAAGAACTTTGCTTCAGGATGAGAACAGAAATCGTGTTCCGGCGGTGCGGCAGCAGCAGGAGGCCCCATTAGCTAAAGTGGTGCTTCAGGTTGAGAACAGTTTCAGGTTAAGTACGGACCTCCGGAACAAATTAAGTACTTAACCTGAGGTACCACTGTACCTGGCTAGTGGCATTGTTGGAAAGCAGCATACTGAGCCAAGTGGATCACTTGTCTTGAGGCACTATGGGCATTCCTATGTTAGTGATGGGAAACGTGTGGCCCTTCAACTGTTGTTGGACTGACCATTGGCTGAAGCTCATGAGAATTGGAATCCAACAATATATGAAGGGCCACAAGTTTCCCATCACTGCCCTATGTTCCACTACTGTGTGTGTGTGTGTGTGTGTGTGTGTGTGTGTGTGTGTGCTTACAAGTAGTTGTTGTGCCATGTCTGTGCCATGTCTCTCAAAACCCACCTGGGGCCTTCCACATGCTGCATTACTCACAACCAGCCAAGCCTGTACAAGAACTTTTCAACCCTGACACTCCAGAAAGAAACGCCAACACAACACAGCATGGGGTGGATCCAACATTACAATCAGAGAGTGTAACAGAGGCAGGTCTACAGGAACGTAGAGGTGGAGACTAATTATCAAGTGCCAGCTCTTCCAGGAGCACAGGAGCTGAGCTGCAGGCACAATATGGGCTGGTGGGAACAAACAGTAGAGGTGGCAGAGCAACCGACCACTTACAACCAGGACACCTTCACAACACTAGATGATCCTCAGGGTCCTTTCCAACTCTACAGTTCTATGATTCTATGAACATCTATCTGAAGATACACCAACAGCTGTAGAAGCCGATGGGAAGGGAACCAGTCCTTACAGTCCCAATCTAGGAAGCTGCGTGTGTGTGTGTGTGTGTGTGTGTGAGAGAGAGAGAGAGAGAGAGAGAGAGAGAGAGAGAGAGAGAGCCATTTATGTGACTCAAGCTATGGATACCATGTTTTGTTTTGGAATAAAACGCCATATTTGCTCACATTTTTATTTACCAAATTTAAACTATATCATTAAGATGATGAATGAGTATCTAAAATACTCAAGAGTTGATGACAATGGTGGTGATGATTAAAAGGAGTGCTTTGTTGTGTTGCTGTAAAATAGGACTGGGGAATCCGGACTCCAGTTCCCATTATCTGTGATCATTGGCCATCCAAACTGGGGCTGATGGGAGTTGAAATCCAACAATACCTAGAAGTCTATAGGATCCCATTACCTGTGGTAAATATATTAATATTGATTGTTTATCATACATTCACCTAATGGGTCTAAGGGATACACTAGATGAAATGTTGAAGATTCATGGTAAGCTATGCATGTCTCTAAATTTCTTTTAAAAACAGCTGCAGAAGGGTGGGCAAATTGCATCAAGACTATAACACTCAGGGAGGGGTATAACCCATTTTCCCTGAACAATTCCCCCAAAGTAAATCTCACTTAAGCAGATGACTGTAGGCATCTGGAAGTAGAGTGTGAATTGAGATAAAAGCTACCGTACTTGAAAAGAAAACACAAAATCTGGTCGATAAAGCACACAGAAGAATTCCCAACTGTATTGTTTCCTTGCTCAGCATGTAATAATTATAAGTTTCCTGCAAAAGACAGGTGTCCAATTATATGTCACAATTCAGAAACAAGCCATTAATTAGACAATATGCCCCGCAAACCAGACACATCATGAGCAATTGAGATACAGCTTTCACAATGCAAGACATAGGCCACTGTCTAAAAGTGCTGGGATGTTTGGGTTTTCAATGCATTGTTCTCTTTTCAGGTGAGCTAGAGTCTAAATCTCCATCTGCGTGTTCTTCTTTTGATCTCATAGAATAAAGAGAGCTGCTTCAGGGGATCGTGTTGTAAGAACAAAGGGAAGTGACGGACAAAGACTGTCTTAGGTACACAGTGGACAATACTGATGTGATGTACCTTATATCAAACAGTGACATCAGTTCAGAAGTACTGCCTGATGTGGCTACAAAGATGAATCGGGTCAGGAGTATAAGAAATTGCTTACTCTTTCCCTATAATTCTTGCCAAGAAGTTCAGATTTTGTTTTAGGGACTTTTCTTAGTTTCCTGCAAATCAAAAAGGTAAAGGTACCCCTGCCCGTACGGGCCAGTCGTGTCCGGCTCTGGGGTTGCGCGCCCATCTCGCTTAAGAGGCCGGGGGCCAGCACTGTCTGAAGACACTTCCGGGTCACGTGGCCAGTGTGGCAAGCTGCATCTGGCGAGCCAAGGCAGCACATGGAAACGCCGTTTACCTTCCCGCTAGTAAGCGGTCCCTATTTATCTACTTGCACCCGGGGGTGCTTTCGAACTGCTAGGTTGGCAGGTGCTGGGACCGAGCAATGGGAGGGCACCCCGCCGTGAGGATTCGAACCGCCGACCAGATGATCGGCAAGTCCTAGGCGCTGAGGTTTTACCCACAGCGCCACCCACGTCCCTTCCTGCAAATTAGACATGGTCAAAATGCTATTTTTGATGAATCTGTTACATAAAACTCAATCCATAAAGTCCCACTCCAAGAGCTCCCTGTTTTTGTTTCTTTTCTCTTTTTTGGGTGGGGTAGGGAGGTCTTTCTCTTATGTTCCACTGCCAATATATTCTTTGTTCATACTTTCTTCAAATCTCAGGTTTTTGCCAAGCATTGTGGGTGATACAACAGTAGTGAATAAGTCTTAGCACTCGTGCCTTAACATAATAGATGAATGATGGGGTGAACTTAGATATTATTAATAACAGATGGTTCTTATTTGATAGATGGACTAGAGACCTAAGGCAGGAACTGTCATATATATGAGCTCAATGCTGTCTACACTAATTAAACTCTCCAAAGTTTTGGACCTGAATTTTTCCCAGCTCTATGTGGATTTCCCAGAGATAGAACCTTTTTCTTTTTCTTCAATACTATGTGCACTCTCATATCACTGAATTGCAGCCCATAGTTAGATGAGGAAGAGTAAGAAACCAATACATGGCCCATAGTCACATTGCTCAGTGATGTCAAACTACTGGATCCTATCCATATAGAAGAAATATTATATTCTTTCCAGAAAATATATTCAGAACCAGGATGTAAAAGCAACTCTTGGTGAGAAGGCATTGTCTTGTTATGGTGGACAACTTCCTAGTATGTGTCATTCACACTTTCATCAGCTAGAATCTGCTCATTTGGGCACAAAGCCATTGGAGTGAAGGAAATTCCAGTTAGGTCAGAGTTTGATAGTTCATATCTGCAGCATAATCAACAGTCATAAAATGTGTGTGTCAGACCTGTTCTGGGTTCCCTAAATAGGATTCCCACGTTAAAGTGCATTATGACAGTTATGCTGTGCCAAATGTCAAAGAAAGAAATGAATTACCGTATTTTTTGCACCATAACACTCACTTTTTTCCTCCTAGAAAGTAAGGGGAAATGTCTGTGCGTGTTATGGAGGAAATGCCTACGGGTGGCATGCCTACGGATTTTCCTCCTCTAAAAACTACGTGCGTGTAATGGTCGGGTGCGTGTTATAGAGCGAAAAATACGGTAGTTAGTTAACTAGTTAGTTACTTAGTTAGTTCTGTTTGTTTGTTTGTTTAATTCATATATTGCCTTTCATCCAAAGATCACAGGGTGGTTTACAAAATAAGAACACAAAATGCATAATATAATAATAAATAATGATAACCCCCCCTGAATTTTTTTTGAGATTTAGCCCTCGCACAAGACATTTAGGAAGCAGAACCACACACGACTGAATGTTAGCTGCAGTGGGAATATGCTCACTATCAGGTGGGATGGATTCCAGATACAGTGGAAAAATTGAAGCCATATTCATTCCAGCAAGTGTTTAACCTGTTAGGTTAAAAGTGCTTCAACTTTGACTAAATCGTGGCACTTTTTAATTGTCCTTGTTTGTACTTTAACTATCATAAAAACCAGGGCTTTTTTTCAGCCAGAATTCATTAGAACTCTGCTCCGGCACCTCTCAGGTGGGCGCAATTGCCATTTTAAGAGAACGGGGGAGGTGTTCATGGTGAGTTCTGGTGCCTCTTTTATAGAAAAATAGCACTGATAAAAACAATCCAGAATGCCTTCTTATTCCAGTACTGTATAGCCACTAAGTGTCAAGCAGCAGTTGCAGAGGAGAACGGACCAAGAGTCTGGAAAACAAACCATATGAAAAACAGTTGATGTTTAGGCTGGAAAAAGGAGATATGATAGCCATATTCCAATATCTTAAGGGCTGCCACATGGAAGATGGAGCAAGCTTGTTTTCTTTTGCTCTGGGGGATGGGACCCATATCAATGTCTTCAAGTTACAAGAAAGGAGATTCAGACTAAACATTAGGAAGAACTTTCTGACAGTAAGAGCTGTTAGACAGTGTAACAGACTCCCTTGGGATGTGGTGGAGACTTCTTCTTTGGAGATTTTAAAGCAGGGGTTGGATAGCCATGGATGCTTTAGTTGAATTTCCAACACTTCAGTTCTACAATTCCATAAGCAGACAAGGTAATGAATAATAATCATATTTATTTATTACTTGTGCCCTGCTCATCTGACTGGGTTGCCCCAGTCACTCAGTGCAAATAAACCTTGATTATGGAATTTATATATATCCTGGATGTTTGAAAAATGCTAAATATGTTTTGGTTACCCCACCAGCCATTTTGTTAACTGAAAGGTTTATAGATATCATAAAAAATACATACATTTATGGAAAGATGAGGCATAATTGCGGTAGATGTCAAAAAGTGTTATAATAGTATTTGTATCAGATTGCAGAAGTAATGGAATTACAATATTCAGTTTAAATTTGTCTGAATTTCAGTAGCTCTTCTCAGTTTCCATTCCTCAGTTCAGATAAGGAAGATGAAATTTATCAGACATCTGGAAAGGTAGTAAATTTGCATCTTGCAAAGATAGCATAAATTCTGCCAAGTGTTTTGACACAAAAGGGAGGTTGCTCCAGTTCTAATTGTATTTAATTGGTACTCCCACAAAGTCAGGCCTTATCTAAGATCCCTTGATGAAAAGGACAACGATGGTTGCTATTATAGCTGTAATTAGTCTGTGTGAATTTAAAATTTCATGCAAACTAATAGTGAATATATGAAGCCAGACAGAAAATAAGATTTAGGTGGCAATCAGAGGTTCTGAGTGCTCTATGCCAATTGATCCATCAAACAATACAAATTATACATCTCACAGGTGCATTCTTTGAAGATTTGGCAGATAATTTTTTTTCAATAAATGATTCATATGTTTGAGATCCCTCCCCTATGATAACATTGCTATCAATTAAAACTTAAAACAAGGTGGGAATAGTCTAGGGAATTCCAACAGGCTTCACAAAGCAACATGTTGAAAGAGAAACATGATTTCTCTCTCCCTCCCCCATACACACACACACACACACACACACACACTTAAGGTTATCCAGTTAAATTGACTGACAGGCAATTCAGGGCAGACAAAAGAAAACAATTCTTCCTGCAATGTGACATTGATTTTTGGGATTGGGTGGTGATGGCCACAAGCTTAGAAAACTTTAGACGAATTCATGGAAAACAGGTCTATTGCTAGGTGTTAGCCAATATATCTAAATTAATGGAAGCAATTGTGTTCCTGAATATCTGTTGCTGTGGGTTAAGCGCAGGAGAGGGCTATTGTGTTCTGCATTCACTGTCTAGCTCCAAGGTTGGAAGAGTGGTGCTTCTGAATGCCAGTTGCTGGAAACCATTGGAAGGCAAAGCACTCTTGTATTTGAGTTTCTCACAAGCATCTGGATGGCCACTGTGAGAACAGGATGCAAACCAGGTAGGCAATTGGCCTGATCCATCAGACTCTTCTTAAGTTATTATATGCCTATGCCCTGCTTATCAGCATCCCATAGGTATCTGGTTGGCCACTATGGGAAAAAGTATGCTGTAGTAAATAGACTTTTGGAGTGGTCCAGCAGAACACTTCTTATCCTAAGTGGGAATCATGGAAACAGCATTATGATCATTTTAGAAAAGTTTACTTTTCTAAAATATTCCATTTTTTGTTTTAAATGGTTGCAGAAATCTCTAAAACATATGTAGTGGTAGCAGAAAGAAAGCTGGTATACCACTCATTTGGCAACAGGCAATCTTTATGGTCTATGCTTCCTATCAAGCATGAACTAGCACAATAACCTGTCAGGTCAATGGTGGAAGATATGACGTCAGTTTGTGGATTACTATGCTTGGTTACTAAGCATCTATCTTTTCATGGAAGACAGGTGCTTCCTGTGCTTCCTCATTTCTCTTTATGTATTTGTTAACATATTTAATAGGGGAAAATGTTTTTTATAATTTTTTTTAAGAGGTACCATCAAGACATCAGGAACAGGAACGTTTTGGACACTTTTACATTCCAGTCTTTATAAAGTAGGGTTGACGACATTGACTGATTAATTGGTGTGTGATTGAGCTCAGCTCCTAAATGATTGACCATTAAAATGGTTGGTCTTTAGACTTCAAACAGAGCTTTTATTGTTCACCTCATGGAGGGACTGACCTGGAATGCAAGTTTTTTCAGAGGCCAAGTCTACTCTAGCTTTGCCATCACCCAGTCTTCATCACTGTTGTTTGTTAAATTTCTATACTGCCCTTCAGGGTCACAGGGTGGTTTATAATACAAAAACACAAAAATACATAACATAATAAACAAAAACAATAACCCCACTTCAGTTTTGTTTGTTTAATTAGTCAAAGACCTGAGAGAAGAGAGATGTTTTTGTCAGACCCTTACAAACATGTATGAAGGTACTGGGGGAGCATTCCACAAGCAGGAGACCACTGCAGAAAAGGTCCATTTCCTGCAAGAGTGTCTGGATCTGGTCTGCAACCACCCTCTCAAGAACCTTGTCCAGGAAAGGGACACTGCCAACTGGCTGGTAATTGCTTAGATAGGGAGGGTTTCTTGAGGATTGGTTTTACCATTGCCACCTTCAAGCAGATCTACCAGAAACAGTAGGCCTGTTATCTGATGCTGCTTAGTTTTCTTTGGACCATTAACTTTGCAACCCTCCTTAAGAAATATCCATGGCTTCCCATGGTCCTTAGATGTTTATTGAAATAAACATGTGTATTCCCCCAAACTACAAGCATAGAATGTACTCTTTTTATGCTGCTTTTGTGTGTGTGTGTGATTTGAAGTTTAGCTTGAAAATTTAGGTATGGGGAATTGTGATTGCATGGGAAATGTTTTAAAATTTAATTTCATAATTAAGAGTAATTCCTCTGAAGCAAGAACACAGTCCAGGACTGGTATCATGTGATGGTACAGTTTAGCATCTGCTGAGGGTGCTCCTCCTTTTCCCTATTGCAATCTGCTTGCCCATCCACCAGTCCCTCTGACCCAGAAAATGGTGATGGTGGGAAGGAGAAGCAGCAGATGTCACTGCCTGCTTGCTCATTGACTCTTAGCCTGGCAAGCAAGCAAATGGTGGTGGTGTTATGTAAAAGGAACAGCAGAAGCTGATTAAAATGATGATGAAGCGATACAGGCTCATTGAAGGGAAGGGCACCCAGGGAGGCTGTCGTGCCCAAGGACCATCCAAAATGTGGAGCCAAGTACAAATGTTTGTACATCTCACTCATTTCACTTGGGACAGATTGAAGCACCTGCCAAAGATTTTCAATAGATTCTATTTTTTTCAGCATGGGGAAAAAAAATTCAGCATGTCATGAGCCAATATACTCCAGCAGCTAGACCATAGCCATCATATTATGTATGTACATGATGCAATTTAATCTCTGAATGTACCTGGCTTTCTTTATTCTCCTATACCTTGTTATAAAGCATGCCAGCTACAACAAACACAGTAAAGTAATCCAGGAGCCAGTCCTAATATGCCACTGGAAAAAATCCGTCAGTCGTTGTCAATATCCATAATGAGAGGATTAGGGAGTAATGCCGAGATAATTGGAGAATCATGTCTGGGAAATTCAATTGGGGTAAATATAAAAGAGATGGGCAAGAGATGAAAAACGGTTGTGGAACCGCAAATATTAATTAGCCCTTGTGCAGGAGATATCCTAAGAACTATTAGTCAGGCATCTGGTAATAAAAGAAATTACTCTGAGCAAGGCTAGGTATTTGCACTAATATTTTTCTCAGCAGCATTGAGGCACTGCTCTCAAGTCATAACACGAAAGGGTGTGTATCAATTCTAGAGAAATGAAGGCAGAAGGGGGGGGAGCAATGCATCCATCTTAACCCACCACCATCACCAACCAAAACTTTGTAGGGGTTGCTCTCAGTGGGTTTGTTAAAGGCCACTCACATACACACACACACACACACACACACACACACACACACACTGAGTGCTTGCATTTCTAGCTATAGAGATTTGTGGTTCTTGGAGCTTCTGCTAATATGTCTGGTGTGACTAGCTGCTTACAGAGTGGCACGGCCGTTGTGAAAGGCATTGGAAAATATGTCATTGAACTGTGTGTGTCATTGATGGTTGGCTTGGAAGGAAGCCAATATGCAGAACAGCAACTGAGGCTTATTGTTGGGCACAACCAATTATTCATTTGGATTATTTTATCCTCAGAGTGACTTACCAAAAAACAAGCAAACAGATAAAACCTGGGTGGTTGCTGCTTTCTTCAACCACCAACAGGGAGGAAAGGATGTTCCTAGCTATGTCAATAGCTGATCTAGCTATCTTGCCTCTTCCTCTGTTGAAGCCAAGTGAATATACATTCTACTATGCAGAGGAGGAGTAATGTGGAATTTCTGTCAAACGCATTCTCAAAGAGGCAAGTGTCACAGACGCAAGACCACAAAACTGGTGCAAATCAATTAAGGGGGAACCTAAAGGCTGAATGTTAAAGTGAAAAACAACTCCATATAAGCAAGGCTATGATGCATATAGTGAAAATGGGCTGAGTAAATTGATTTTCAAGGCCGTGGTTGAATGAGAGGTGGTGAGGTGCTGGAGTAGTGTTGGAATAGTGTTGGAATAGTGTTTGTGTGCTCTCGCAGACTCTTTGAACTTTGTCCTGCAGTGTATTACTGAATAAAGTTTGACTGATTGGGACTTTGGGGTGAGCCTCTGTTCTTAAACCTGCAAAGGGAATTTCTGCCACAGGGGGAAACCTTCCCCTGGTATTACATGCTAATTCTCACCAGTTTCAGCCAGTATAGGCAATGGTTACAGGTTATGGGAGCTGAAGACCGACAATTTCCAGTGGCCCACAAATTCCCTCTCTCTTTTGTTCACTTGTTCTATCTTCTCAACCCATCTTTAGGCCTTTGCTCACTACTCTCCCTCTCACTTGTTGTGATCTTCACATACACAGCCATAAAGCCTCCATGTATTTTATCCCTTTGCAAGATAAAGCATTTCACCTGAGAATGGATTTGGTCTCTTTTCTTCTTGTGTGATTTTTCTCTCTGCCACTTTTGTTTAGGAACTTGCCTTCCAGAAGAAAAGATTCTCCCTTCCATCTATCTATATTTAGCATGCCATCTCTCTGCTCCCCACTACATGTAACAATACCAAAAGTATCCATTAAGATGGGTTAGAAAGGTGTTCAACACCTGCTTTAAGGTCACAAAGGGGTGAATACCTTTTCTCTCTTCATGCTGGGAACTTGAATCAAGATAGTGAAAATTTAGTGTCTCATCAGAGAAAACTACTTCACTTCCCACTTTCCCTTGAGACAACTTGAGAATTACTTGAAAAGCGACATGACAAACATCTATCTATCACCATTCGCCAATGTAATATTAATTTCTGTTGCATGAGTCACAATCCTTTGGGCATTATCCTAAATGCGCAAAGCACTGCAATAAATTGTCCCGGCTTAGCCAGAAATATGCAGATGGTGTTTTTCCTCACAGAAAGACATAATTTGACTCATTTATGTGCAAAGCAAATATGGAGTCTAAAGCCTAATTGTAAGTTACATTTGGGTACATAGGAGGATTGATTTTGGAGGAAGCTACATCTCCCAGTTTTTTAATTGTACTAAACTTCTGTCCTACTATTCATATTCTTTGGTGTGTATGTTTTAAACCACAAGTATGATTTTCTGCTTTTTATTCTTCAAGTATAAAACTTTTAAAGAAGGCTCCTCTTATATGTTTTTAACCCTTTAAAGCCCTTTTTAATTGACACCTTCAAAAGTCCTTTGCAAGAACTCAAGTATGTGATATCTTCTCTCTGCCTGTTTAAAGTGCTGCTATTTTTTACGGCACTCCTACAAGCTCTAATTCTTTTCCTGCAACATTCATTATATTGATCTGTCAAAGATGCTACCATTTCAGGAGCCACATGAGGGCAATGGCACTTCCCACTATTTGATAATTGGCCGGGATAAAGTGCTTTATCACTCTCAGCTTCCATTTTGACCGGGGGAAAGTTTGCTGGAGTCTTGCATGTCTGGTAACCTTACAAGGATATTCTACATAGTGGCTGACAACTTTTTCTCCATACATTTCTACAGGAATGGACTTGATGTTATGAAATACAGTCACCTCCTGGGAGTAGGGAAGGGTGAATATTTCAACTTTCCCTATTTTTCAAATGTTAAGTTCGGTTCCCCATTTTTCCACATCAGATTGTTGCCTTTTTAAAATGTCCTTGTGCAAATTCATAAGGATTTAGTGCCAATTTCTTCTAATATTTACATTATAAGTTTGCAATTTTGCCTCATATGCACATTTTTGCCATGCATTCTTAACTTCTAATGCAATTTTTTTCAGCAGGGGGCTGGTCCACTGTCCCTCAGACCTTGTGGGGGGGGGGCAGACTATATTTTGGAGAGAGAAAAATGAACAAATTCCTACGCCCCACAAATAACCCAGAGATGTATTTGAAATAAAAGCACACATTCTACTCATGTAAAAACACACTGATTCCTGGACCATCCGCGAGCTGGATTTAGAAGGCAATTGGGCCAGCTCTGGCTCCCGGGCCTTAGTTTGCCTACTCATGTTCTAACGCATTTATAGGCACATGTCACCTTACTATATGAATTTTCATTGATTGTGATAGATGGCTGTGTTTTGTTACATTGTTTTGGAACTTGCAAGTTAGATACATTTGCCTTTCAATGTGGATGGAATCAAATTTCTCCCCAGGTGCAGTAGGTTTGGTGACTTCCCAGAAGGTCCATCAGAATCAGAAAAGGACACCCCTCCACTCAGTTATTTCTCCAGCCTCTGCCCCTTCTCCTCCAGCTGGATACACCTTCCGAGTTCATACCCAAGGCTCACCTAGCAAGGAGGGAGTTCTTTCATCACCATCTTTCACTGGGGAGCTGTAGCAGAAGGTTCCCTTGCATGCCTTACATGCTGGAGGGATCCTTTCCTACATGAGTTAGAAAATCCTCACCTGCCATACTTCTGTTTTGGTTCATTGGTTTGTTGTTGGTTGCAGTTGTTATATTTTAATGAACAACAATTGTAACCTTCCAGTTTGGTCTCTTGAGTTGTCTTTGGGGTGGGGATGGGGGACAATAAAACCTGCATGCTTTCCAGATTCTGTGAGTCATGTCTGTATTTTAATAACCATTCAAATTGGGATTGCGAAATTGCAGTGAATTGATTACACCTTGGCTCTTGCAAGGCACTATAATCTTAATACAAAGGGGGTTCTCCTTTCCCTACCCTGTTGTATCTTCTTGCTCTCTTCTCATTGTGTCCTTCCAGACAGCAGCCTCTTTCCTCCAGGGCCAGCTCCAGCAACGACCATCATTAACGTCTACAAGTGTGATGCTTCCGTCAATAGGAATATCAGTCTTCATTTTGTGTTCAGCAATGACAAGCACTTCCAATGAAAGAGCCTGAGGTGAGGAACAACGACACCCCCCCAAAAAAAAGCACATTAATAATTTAAAACCCAAATGCTAGACTGTCTGCCAAAGCCTACACATCTGCCAAAAACCTATGGATCAACCTTAAGCACTTAGCACTTCCTTATCAAGATAAAATTTAAAAATATCTTCTGCATGGCTGTCAAGTGTGTTCTTGTACCTTATCCAAAACTCTTCCAAAAACAACACCTCGGAACTGCTTTGTTCACATGTAACAAGTTTCCAAAGGCGCAAAATAGGCTTACATTTCCCCACATAATATAGCTTCAGTTCTTCATATATTATTTGTTAATTTATCAAAATAGTTAGCCTCAAAGGGCCAGACTGAAATTGCAGAGAGTACACAAGGATTACATCCCATTTACCGAGTTCTGTTTAGGGGCAGAAAGGAGATTCCACCTAAACATCAATAAGAACTTTCTCACAATAAGAGCTGTTTGGCCGTGGAATGGACCCCCTCAGGAGACTGGACTCTCACTTCATTGGAAGTTTTAAGATGACCAACTTGGAGGGCTGCTTGATCTGGTGCCCTTGGAGCCTGGCATTAGCCCCTGCTGAATGCTGAACAATTGTGGTGGGCTGCACTGGTCGGGTGACAAACATCCAATATTCCTTTTGAAGGGACATTGGATGATTATATATATATTTACATGGGTAGGGGACTGGTCTCTAGCAGATAAATCAGAGGGTTAGAAATATTCTGTAGGTATGGTGGCAGTGTGAAGTGGCTCTCCCAGTCCTTCAATTTCTTCAGCTATTTGTTCAGAAGGCTCTGTTGATTCAAGGCAGTTTCACTGTTGATTGCAGCACTATTTGGTTAAAGGACTGGATTGATTCATGGCATGGGACAATCGACTGCAAGACCTTGGTGATGGCACCAGGCAGTTCATTAGGCTTTGTGACACTGATTGGATATTCATTGCTGTGGTTTCTGCAGCAATGTAGGGATGCCCTCCTTCCTTAAATAATCACTTACACCATCTTGTTTGTTTTGCATGCTGCACCTCCTTAGGAGAGTTCAAACAAGTGTAATTTATATACTTGCAGGTCTCTTGCTCTGTAATCTACCCTAAATTAGATTCAGGAAGCCAACAGATCCAGGTTTCAGGAAATCCATTTTAGTATGAGATTATAGTTTAAGGGTGCAATCCACACCCTGTTGACACATGTATCAACTTAACAGTGTTCAGTAAATTAGTTCTTGTTCTATTTATGTTCAGGATAGTAATACAACAATAAAATTAAAAACATAACAAATTAATAGCTGGCCACCAGAGCTTTTCCATGTAATAAGAATACTGTTAACATCAGGACTCCCAGGGTTGGAACTGTAAGAGGCCTGCTGTGACAAGTTTACCAGGCAACCTGAGGATGAAAGACAGAAACTGTCTCTTCCAGAGTCTAGATCATCATATGGACTTCACATCACAGTTTGGAAGAATTGGTGTAGGCTAGAGAGAGTACTGTTTTCTAAAAAGATGAAGCAAAAGAGGCAAAACTCTGTTGCCCATCCGATTTCCATTTTGCTAGTACCTAAGTACCTAAGAAGGGATTGTGTGGAACTTTGTGTAAGCAAGCCTAGCCATTCTCTTTTGGTAATTCCTTGGCATCGTTCCAAAAACAGCCTGACATTACTGGATCTTTTTTAAAAGTGCCCTATGTTTGCCCTCTATTCCTTCTTCGAAGTGAAATATTAATCGATCAGCAAACATAACAATAATAGTGCCCATGAAAGCTGAGATAGAGGCAATGAAGCCTAAATCTCCACTTGTACACAGCTACAAAGCTGGAAGATAACACAAAAGAAACTTGAATAGGCAGGTGATACGATACCATACGTTGCTCAGAAACCCATGAAACTCACCATCGGAAGGATTTAAAGAAAACAATCATAACTGCATGCAAAGAGTCATGCATGGTTTGTAAGACTCTTGATTACTGTTCATTTTCAAAAGAGTGGTTTGCAGGCACATGTGTCCTGAGTTTGTTTTCAATGCACTTCTAAGTAACCCTTCACAAGTGAACTTTCCAAAATGTTGCCTTCAATTGAAATGCTTTTCAAGTAAACCATTTCTTTCTCCAACATAGCTCAGTAGTGGTCTAATTATTCTGCTCAATTTCCATTCCATCGTTAGGCAGAAGACTGGGAGACTGGGTTTCCTTTTTTGGTCTAGTTAACCCAGTTGTGGCAAGTTGGAACTATGAAAGATTGTTTTTTATGTATTAACACAACAGGAGACAGGCTTCAGGGGTGTCTTCACACCACTACCAAAGTGATTTTTGAAATGCATATTGTACTCCCACAACACAGCCCTCAAATCTCCAACAAACAAAAACATGACTTTTGTGTGGGGTGTGATAATATATATATCAAATTAGATGTGATCGTGACCTTAGGGGTTTTCTCCCTCCCCAATAAAAGGATGTGTGTTTCCTTTGTCCACCAGCCCTGTTGCTCAGTTGGTAAGAGACTGGGAAAAGCCCAAATTCCACTTTTTTCTTATTTATTTATTATGATAATAAATAAATTGGTTGCATTTACATCCTGCCCTTTTTTTCTCCAAGGAGCTCAAGGTGGCATACATAGTTCTCTCCCTTCTCATTTAATTCACACAACAACCCTGTGAGGTAGTCAAAATAAAAAAATTCCTTCTAGTAGCACCTTAAAGACCAACTAAGGTAGTTCTTGGTATGAGCTTTCGTGTGCATGCACACTTCTTCAGATACACTGAAACAGAAGTTGCCAGATCCATCTATATAGAGAGAAGGTGGGGAGGGGTATTACTCAGAAGGGTGGTGGGAATAGGAGATAGGCAGATAGCTGAGATGAGCCTGTTGACGACTCTTAACGACTGTAATAGGTCTTACAGGAAAAGGCAAGGGGTGAGAAGGTGAGAAATGGTTTAGTCATGTATATCTCCCATTCCCACCACCCTTCTGAGTAATACCCCTCCCCACCTTCTCTCTATATAGAAGGATCTGGCAACTTCTGTTTCAGTGTATCTGAAGAAGTGTGCATGCACACGAAAGCTCATACCAAGAACTAACTTAGTTGGTCTTTAAGGTGCTACTGGAAGGGATTTTTTTTATTTTGACTATGGCAGACCAACACGGCTACCTATCTACTACCTGTGAGGTAGGTTAGGCTGAGGGGTGGTGACTGTTCCACAGTCACCCAGTGAGCTTTGTTAAGTTGTGGGTAGACATAGCAGACGACACAGCGATTCTTCCAAAGCAGCTCTTTATTTGTAAGCTGGAACAGAACTGCCCTGAGGAGCTCAGTCAGCCTGCTTATATAGAGCTCCAGAACAATGTAACTGTTGCCATTTTCTAAAACTATCCAATCACAGAACGTCACTTTGATCCTTCATTTGCATACAAACTATCCAATCACTGAACGTCACTTTCGATCCTTCATTTGTATTACTGTCTACAGTATCCCCCTGCTGGCCCAGTGTGAGAACTTCAGTACATAACAAGCTTCATGGCCATCTGTGGATTTGAACTCCAGTCTCCCAGGTCCTAGTCTGACACTGGACAACACTGACTCTGAACAACATTCCAGCACAGAAAGGTACCAGAACATTGTGTAAGGGAAACAACAATTGTGGAAGGGTGAGAATAATTTCTACCCTCCATAGTTGGAGGGCTCTGCACACACAATCTTTGAACCCAACCCATAATCAATATGATCATGATGCCATTATGAAAATGTTAGAAAAACAGAGGGGTCTATGTTAGGTTAAGGCTGTGCACCAGATTCTGACAAATCTCATACCAAACCAGACTGATTGGGGTGGGGTGGGGCTTCAGCTTTGGCCAAATTAGGTGGAAACAGCCCCAGATTGCCTTAGGTCAGGCCAGGCCACCTGGAGTCATCCAGGACTGCCAGACTGCAGGGTATTGGATGGGAAGGAGGAGAGGCAGTCGGACAGTGTCAGTGCACCCTAGGGAAGTAGCAGCAAGCAGGGTCAGACCCTTCTGCCCACAGGGTGGTTGGGGAGGGACACATTGCCTCTTTCTTCCCATGCCTGAGTCATATGTTTAATTGACCCTAAATAAACATTAGCCCTCCCAAAAAAATTGATTCAGGGGTGTATCCAATTCCCATATCAAAGCTGATCTCAGACCCTAGATCGGGGGGGGGGGCATGCGCAGCCCTATATTGGGTACTGAATACCTACCATTCCAAGTCACACTGAACTCGCCTCTTTGCCTCGCCTGCACTTTGAAGAGTCACAAACTCTGTACAACCCTGCAAGAAAGAACCTGAGCAATTGCGCAATACCACCTACTGGGATCTTTGTGAAGAGAAAATAAATATTACTTTTCTAGCATTCCAGTCCACACCTGTCTGGGCCTGAACACACGCCAAGAAAGCCTCAGTTGTCAATGGGATAAAAGACTGCTGATGGCAACACAAAGAAATCGGATGCTGTCCAAGCCTGTGAGTGACAGAACGAAGTGAGGAAGTATCGGGAAAGGTGTTAATTCTCCAGTTTCTTTTTCAGGAGTAAGATTTATTCTGTTCTACAGTTTCCCCCTCCGTCTTCAATAATTAGTAGCCTTGACTGTTGGCACACATACTTTGGTGTTTTGCTTTTTTAAAGAATGTGTATTTATGATGGGATTGTTAAAGTTCATTGGCTCCTATAATGAATGAAACAGGAAAGAGGTTATATATGAAAACCACACAGCTGAACTGTTTAAGATGAAAAAGCATTTCCTCAATAGTTTAAGAAGTTCTTCCAGATATGTGCCATTACAACAAGTTTATTGTGTAGCTGGAAAAGAGAGAAGAAAACAGCATGTATATAGCAAGTCATCATTGCCTCTGCATCTGCTGTCTGGAATGCTGTGAACTATGTTGCAGTCTATCTATCTAGAGAACAGCCTTCCCCAAACTGGTACCCGCCAGATGTTTGGACTAGTGATCTAGCAGCACTTACATCTGTTGGTGAGCATTTCCCTGCCTCAAGGCAAAGTGGCATTCCCATACAGCTCCCATTAGCCCCAGCCAGCTGATCTAGGATATACCGGTACTTGATTCCCCCCCCCATTTCATTCTTTCTCCAAGGAGTTCAGGGTGCCATACATGGTTCCACCATTTTGATCCTTGCAATAACCCTGTGAAGTAGACTAAGCTGAGAGACATTGACTCTCCCAGATCTATTAGTAAGCATTGTGACTGACTGCAACCCAAGTTGGAACAGTCCCAGGAAATGCATGTGTCAGGTTTGGCCAAAGGGGTAGAACTCTCAGGAGAGAGCAAGCTGTTGACTATGTGTGGGGCAGAGTCATGTGCCATAGCCTAATGCAGACAAACAGGTCAGATTCCAGAGATGCCAGCTCTGGGTAGGCACAATATCATGTTCCAGAGGCAAAGTAATAGGGTGATCATTTATGTATTGTCAGAAAAGAAGCTATGCCCATCAAGAAGGACAGAGATGTTCTGCCCTGTGGAACGCCCTCCCATCAGATGTCAAGGAAATAAACAACTACTGTATCTGACTTTTAGAAGACACCTGAAAGCAACCCTGTTTAGAGAAGTTGTTAATGTTTGATCTTTTATCATGCTTTCAGTGCTTTCTTGGGATCCACTCAGAGTGGCTGGGGAAACCCAGCCAGATGGGAGGGATATAAATAATAAATTATTATTATTATTATTATTATTAGTAGTAGTAGTAGTAGTAGTAGTAGTAGTAGTAGTAAATTTATAAATAATTACTGTAACTTGAATATGTATGCAATACCTCTCACCATAGTGGGGGCGATTGTGACTTAGGTGGTCTGTGTGCCAATGAAACTTACTTTGCAGTCCAGGCGGGCATCAGTTGATATCACCCAGTTGCTTTTCCTTCTTGTAATTCTTTCTCTTTAAACTGAACATACACTGGACAGCCCTTCACACAGCGGACTCCTTCAAACAGAAAGCTCTCATCTGAAACCCTTCAAATACAAGACTGCCCTTCATATAGTAGGACACTTGACTACCCTAACAAGCAGTACAAAAGCAGTTTGTGGGGAAACCAGCCTCATATAACCAACATGCTTAAGTTTAATTAACACATTAAGAGGTTAAAACCATAGTGTAGGTTGACCTGCCAGGCTTCGCTATGTCCCTTTCCCCTCACCTTGGAAGGAACTGGGCAATCAAGCCTACCTGAAAGCTCAGTGTGTAAAGAGGTTTGAGCTGGAGAGAGGTTTTTCTTTCTTCCTTTCTCTTCACACTAGAACTCATTGATATCTAATGAAGCTGAATGCTGGAAGATTAAGGACAGATAAAAGGAAGTACTTCTTCACACAGCAGTTAGTCTATGGGACCGCCTCTCCTGGTATGCCCCACAGAGGACCTTAAGGACCATGAACAACCATTGTTTAGAGGTCCCGGGCCCTAAGGAAGTCAGACTATCCTCCACCAAGGCCAGGGCATTTTCAGTGATAGCTCTGACCTGGTGGAATGCTCTGTCCCATGAGACTAGGGCCCTTCAGGATTTAACCTCCTTCTGTCGGGCCTGTAAGACAGAGCTATTCCGCCTGGCCTTTAATTTGAATTCAGCCTGATCTTTTATTTCCCTCCCCTCCCCCTTCCCTTTTATGAAGATCACCCGCTCTGAGACCCCACAGCTAATTCTCCCCTGGCCTCCTCGCTGGCCCAAGTAGGACCAATTCAGCCAGCTAGCCCTGGGAATTATCTAATGCTTATTTCCCCTAAATTGATTTTTGAATTTTATTGTTATTCATGTTTTTATACTGTATTTTATGCTGCTTTATAATTAAGTGTTTTAAATTTGTTGTTAGCTGCCCTGAGCCTGGTTTTTTGAACCGGGGTGGGGTATAAATAAAATTATATTATTATTATTATTATTATTATTATTATTATTATTATTATTATTAAACTATGGAACTTACTCCTACAGGAAGAAGTGGTGGCCACCAACCTAGATAGCTTTAAAAGAGGATTACTGAAATCCACGGAGAAGGCAATTGATGGCTACTAGCCAGGATAGATATACGCTGCCTCCACAGCCATGTGGATAATAGATCAACATGTCACTGTACAATGAAAGGTAAGTTCTTCCCAAACAAAATGTGATCACATTTACAGAGGGTATCTTTGGAGTCCAGAAAAGACAATGGTGATTAGCAGAAACTTCTGAATGCACATTGGTAACTGAAATGTATGTTCTTAAAGAATTATGAGAACAGTGACATAAGCTGAAAAGGCAAATACTTTATCCCGATCAAGGCTGTGTGTTAGAAGGAGAAATAGGGAGCTGGTGATGTCAGAAAACCACACCATGGAATTTATTCAAAACCCAAGCTTTTATTTCAGCAGTTGTTTGTTTTGAATACCAGTCTTTTCTCCTCTCATGGCTAAAAATGGCATCAATTGCATGGTTTGCTAGAGTTCATTTAAACAGTTTTGAAAGTTCACTGTAACCTTTCAAACTAATGCTCTCTGCTGCCAAATGTAAACGTCTCTGCCAGAAAGTATGTATGCAACACAATCTCTAAATTCACTTTCTGAAATCTGCAAAATTACTTTTGAAAGCCTATAATTCTCAGTCAGAATGGAAGAGTGCCTAATTGTGCCATAGTCTTGTCAGTGTCCGTGCCAGAATAATAATCTTATCACAAAGTGTATTTGAATTGGCAAATGGTGAGATATTTCAAATGGAGAGGTGCTCAAATTGCAAATTTGCCTGCTCAAAAAGTATGGGCACCATCCAACTAACTTGTTCCATCAATACAAGGAGTTTTGCTTGTGCAGTGGAACTTCCTCTTCCATCTCTTCCCCCTGCACACCCACTAAATTTGTTCTGGAAGTTTCCCCAACCCTCCAAAGCAGATCTGAGTAGGGAGGAGGGTGTGCACAGGAAGAGGAGAGGAAGAAGCTCCAGATTAGTTGGATACCACCCTAAGGTCGCATTCAAGTTAGGTCCAGGCCATTTCAAGCTGAGCCAGACTCAGCATTTGGCGTATACCCTGCCCATTACTACACAGCTGTACCAACCCCCAGCCACATTCCTTTTATTATTTATTATTCCTTTTATTAAAAGGAATGGGTAGTAGGCTACAGGAAGAGCTCATGAACAGAGAAGAGTTCCCACAAGGCCTTTCCTTAGCTATTCTTGTCCATCTAGTCCAGCTCTGCACAAGAAAGCCAGAGCTTGAGCATCCTCAAATAGATCTTCTGCTTGAAGACTTTCAGCAAGGGGATCCCAACACCTCTCTAATAATTGGGTCAATTGTTGAATGGCTTTACAAGCAATAATTCTGTCCTAATGTTCAGCTGAAATCGCCCCTCCTGATTCTTCATTAAAATCCTTGCAGACCAGTTGGATACAACAGCTGGATACAAAACAATAAAGGAAAGTGATCGCCATTGCTACATAGTTAACTTTGCTGCAAAGAATACTCTTCACAATTGTGTCTCTTAGCATATTTAATTTCAGTTTATCTCCTCTAATTCTGGCATGAAATTTTGTGCATTTCATCCTTTTGGAATTATGCCGGTTGTTGGTGGTTGGCTAGACTTATGCATTCTGCTTGAACCAAAGATTGCAGGAGTTGGGAGTCATTGCATGCTTTTACACACACACACACACACACACACACACACACACACCATTAACTACAGCTGTTACTTCTCTATGTCACAGGTAATCATTGCCGAAAAAGCACTCGAAGAGATCATGTAGTTCTTATAACTGAATCAAGATAATCCATTTTCTTATAGCTGCTGTGCAGGGTGACCACTTACGTGTTGCCCAAAAAGAAGTTAATCGGGGGGGGGGGCGGAGACAAAAGTGGAAATTGAAAAAATGTGCATATGGTAATTTCTATATATAGATGTGAATTTAGAAATAATTATAGTGATTTAAACAGGAAAAAATCTCACCAGTAATACTGTGACCATGTAACTTGTGTGCCTATTCTGTGTGCTGCCCAGGTGCTAAGTGTTGGTGGGCAAACTTCAAGGCCGCTGCTAACTTTCCCTCCTTATGGTTCTTTTTCTTTAAACCAGGCAGTCCTTCAAATACAGCCTTGTCTTCTGCCAAGTAGGCCACCTTCCTGCAGGAGACTGGCTAATGCATAATGGATTGGCAATATCTGAGCTCTCTGTTGTCTTCTGAAACAAAAGGCAATTGATAGTACATAATGAGATCAGTGTGTGGTTTGTCTGCACATTATTTCTTTTCGCACTTTGGGGTTGAAAAATGGTTCATTTATATAAATACACATATGGTAGCATATAATAATGTCAGTATGAATGCATTTTGCTTTTGCAAACCAGCATGGGGGCCTCTTGGTGCTGGGAATTAGTTGTAGCTTGGGAAATGTCCCCCTGGAAGGAAGCATGTGAAGTGAAGAAATAGCATATTATCTTGAGTGTATAATTTCAGAATTAATCTGATTTTGTTGCATTTGGGGCTTTTTGGAGTGCATTCTAGTAGGTTGCTATGGAAATAAAATGCTAAACTTGCAAATCAAAATGTGCATACATTAAAACAATGTGGAGAAGCAAGTTTAAATTGGGCCTCTTTTATTGATACTGCATAATGTGCTTTTAAAAGTTGCTGAAGAAACAAAGTAATTCCTCTCTAACTCTTTATACAAGTTTTATATTCAGAAGAAGAAACTCAGAAATTTTTATTCTTACAATATAGTACAAAACCTTTTTATATAGTATTAATCTTTACCATGCATCTGTCATATATAGACACAAACCTACCATGATTGACCAGACCAAAGCCAGCATGTCTCCTCCTCAGACAAAGTCCCAATGACATAAGGTCCACAAACCTTATGGGTCCTCCATAAGGTCTCAGAGATGGAAATATAAATCCTTAGATTTACTTGGAAAGTAGTCTCACTGATTACAGTCACACACACACACACACACACACACACACACACACACACATTTCACTGCAAGAAGATGTTCACATATATCATGAAGTCTGTGCTATAAAGCAGAAGTCATCTCTTTGGGGAAAAGAGACATTTGCAATATAATGATGAACAAAAATTGAAACTGATATGGCACTTAACATTTTGCACAACAGTTATTTTTACAGTGTTACATAAGGCATAAGAAATATATTTTATGCATTTTTACAACTTATATATACAACATACAATATTCATCATTATCTCTTATCCTCGGACTTTCAGTCTATCTCTCCATGGCATTCTGGGTAGTCTTTTGTCAGCTGCATAATCTATTATTCCACCCATTTTCATCTCACATCTTCCTTTATTTAATGTTATCTGCTGCTCATATGTTCATTCCTACTTGTAGATTAAACTGGCTATTATACCCTCTGAGATACTCTTCAAAGCACTTCCACTCATATCTTTTCCATGACTCATCCTTATTTCTTAGTTTCGCTGTCATAGTTAATAATTCGGTGTATTATATCAATTTATTCTGCCATATTACTTTCATGGGTATCTCCTTTTCTTTCCATTATTTTGCATATACCACTCTAGCTTTGGCAGTTGCGTATACAAATAGTTCCTTTTTTGCAATATCATCACTTGTTATCCCTAATAGAAAGGCCTGGGAAATGTGATCTTAAGGATCTTTTTCAATTCTGTATG
This sequence comes from Podarcis vaucheri, assembly GCF_965113315.1. NCBI lineage: Eukaryota > Metazoa > Chordata > Lepidosauria > Squamata > Lacertidae > Podarcis > Podarcis vaucheri. The sequence continues at coordinate 35,988,389 of NC_138748.1, read as the reverse complement.
AATCATTTCCCAGGATCCTCTAGCATATTTATACTACCACCACATATGGATCAGGGTTCCGTCTACCTTGTGGCACTTCCAGCATAGATTTGACCCCTTTCTGTAAATTTTTGTCAGTTTTCTGGGTGTCAGGTACCACTGGTACATCATCTTTGGTAAATTTTCCTTGATAAGAAGAAGAAGAAGAAGAAGAAGAAGAAGAAGAAGAAGAAGAAGAGGAGGAGTTTGGATTTGATATCCCGCCTTTCACTCCCCTTCAGGAGTCTCAAAGCGGCTAACAATCTCCTTTCCCTTCCTCCACCACAACAAACACTCTGTGAGGTGAGTGGGGCTGAGAGACTTCAAAGAATTGTGACTGACCCAAGGTCACCCAGCAGCTGCATGTGGAGGAGCGGGGACACGAACCAGGTTCCCCAGATTACGTGACTACCGCTCTTAACCACTACACCACACTGGCTCTCTATTTGACCCCTTTCTGTAAATTTTTGTCAGTTTTCTGGGTGTCAGGTACCACTGGTACATCATCTTTGGTAAATTTTCCTTGATAAGGTGGCACACAGAGAAGTTCATAGATATCCCCCATAGTTTTCCCTACACTGACATTTCTATATTATAACCAATATCTATAGCCCATTTAATCATTGTTGCATTTACCATTTTGTCTTTAGTCTCCCACTCCAGTAACAGTTTATAAATCTTTGAAATTAGTTTTTCATCCTTTCCTATTACAATTTTTTCAAATTCTGAACTTGTTTCCCCAAATCCCTTTTCTTTATCTTTTAAATAACTTGTTCACCTGGAAGTACTGAAACCAATCTATAGTATAATCTGATACCTCCTTTATAGAGTTTAAAGAGGGAAGGATCCATCTGAAAAAGAGACAGAAGGTGTAAGAAAGAAAATTCAGAAGAGATTTTCCCTTCCTCTCCCTCCACATCACCAATCGTGTTCTGTTTCTAAAAAAAAATATTAGGAAGTTTAGCTTCCTCGCTTGACCTTTCAATCAAATCTTCTTTCTGCTGAAAAGTCTTGTGAGACAAATATGATCCGATGTCGTCCTTTATGTGTCAATACTGGATTCCGTAAAGCCTCTAAGATGTCAAAGCAACTACTCTCCTTCTCTCCTACCAGTAAATAACAGCCAATAAACCTAAAACACTGGATAAGCACTGACTTAAATAAAGCAAACATACAAAGATGAGTATATTTTATTTAATGCCCTTTGCTGCAAGAGCACAAACTGTCTGAAATATTTTTATAAGCCACTGGAAGGGAACAGAATACATACATAAGTGGGACAGCTTTAGTGACTTCACCTCAAAACCTTGCCCAGTGGAAATTATATTTGTGCAAATAATAATAATAATAATAATAATAATAATAATAATAATAATAATAATAATTTTTTATTTATACCCCGCTCTCCCCAGCCAAGGCCGGGCTCAGAGCGGCTTACAAGCAATAATAAAAACAAGATGAGTGATTACAACTTAAAAACAAAAATAAAATACAACACTAAAATAATGGAACATTAAAATATTAAAATGAAGCCTCATTGCAGGAGAAGGAAAAGAAAAAAAGGGGGGGAGGGAATCAAATTTGCTCCAATCCAAAGGCCAGGCGGAACAACTCTGTCTTACAGGCCCTGCGGAAAGAAATCAGATCCTGCAGGGCCCTGGTCTCATGAGACAGAGCGTTCCACCAAGTTGGGGCCAGTGCTGAAAAGGCCCTGGCTCTGGTTGAAGCCAATCTAACTTCCTTAGGGCCTGGGACCACTAGGGTGTTGTTATTTATGGACCTTGAGGCTCTCCGTGGGGCATACCAGGCGAGGCGGTCCTGTAGGTACGAGGGTCCTAGGCCGTGAAGGGCTTTAAAGGTCAAAAGCAGCACCTTAAATCTGACCCTGACTCCACCGGGAGCCAGTGCAGCTTGTAAAGCACTGGATGAATATGCTCCCATGGCAGAGACCCCGTGAGGAGCCTCGCTGCAGCATTCTGTACCCGCTGGAGTTTCTGGGACAGCTTCAAGGGCAGCCCCGCATAGAGCGAATTACAGTAGTCAAGCCTGGAGATGACTGTCGCATGGATCACTGTGGCCAGGTCGGGGCGGGAAAGGTAAGGGACCAACTGCTTGATGCGGCGAAGGTGGAATAGATAGATAAATGCAATAGATATACTAAAATAATAAAGAAATCTTAAAACATCTCAGAATGGGCTCCATCTTGTTTTCATTTTAGTAAATTGATGCCATCTGTCTGTCTCAAGAGACAATGGAGTGTGCTTCTGGGGGTGAAGTCAAACTGCTGTGACCTTCCTGGGACACAAGCCTGGGCAATGTGTATGGATGTCCTGGCCTATCCAGATGACAAGGCCCCTCTCTCAGCCTCATTGATGGGGTCCAAAGGAAAACAGAGCTTTCTACATTTTGTCAGAACAAAATGCTACTGTCATGAATGTCCAGTTTCAATCTGGCTAGAGCAGGTCTTAGCAAGGGTGCAATATGCACATGAATCTATTCCACTTCTGCTTCAATTCTTTTGTACTAATGCAAAAATGAAAAAGGCAGAAGAAGTCACCCTTGTTTCAACATCACATCTTCAGTCATGGGGACAACATGGCCTGTGCTAGCTAGTGATGTGGGAAAAAGTGATTCTTCCAAATTCACTCTTCCAGAACAAAGACCAAAAACATAGCTCTGCTTTGATAGCCACACTTCTCTGAATGTTGCAATAAGTTCTCCAATGAAAGAATGCCTACAAAAATGTATGTATTGGTGAAAATGTGGCACTCACAGATGTGTATATTAGTGAAAATAACCTACCCAGACCCTAAGATCATCTTCTGAGGCCTTCTTTTGTGTGCCGCCTCCTTGAGAGGTCCAGACAGTGGCAATACAAGAACGGGCCTTCTCTGCAGTGGCTCCCTGTCTGTGGATGGGGTTTAGTAGCCACTGATATTTTTATTGGGGGAGGGATTGATTGAAATAATAAGAGTGGCAAAAGAGTGAACAAAAATGTGCATTTTGGTAGAAATGCCCATGAATATTCATGCAAATTCCAAGTCATTGTCAATAGGAACTGAGAAGATAGAGCAAACAGTTTCTTGTGCTTTGTGTACTTTTGGGTGGGTAGTTGTTGTTGTTGTTGTTTAGTCATTTAGTCGTGTCCGACTCATCGTGACCCCATGGACCAGAGCACACCAGGCACTCCTGTCTTCCACATGGTCAGACTCATGTTTGTAGCTTCGAGAACACTGTCCAACCATCTCGTCCTCTGTCGTCCCCTTCTCCTTGTGGGTGGGTAGTTACTGGGACCTTTCACAGGTGCAATAGGAGGCAGAGGTGGGCACATTGGTGACAACTGATGTAAGGCCAGCTTATTGACTTACAAATGATCTTCTGGCTGACTGCATGAGTCATCCAAAGCAATTCCTAAAAGAGAGTGGCAGAAGCTTTGAGAGGAATCTACTCTTATCCCCAGAGGGCTAGAGGATGAAGGGAAGCCAAGCTCTACTTGGGACATCACGACAGAAGAATCAGACATTAGCATCTGCCAATGATGCAGCAAGGTGGCTCAGCCCAGAGGTGTAAATGGGAGCATTGATTTTCTGCCAAGCTGAATTAACTAAGAGAGATACATCCCCTAGCATAATGGGGGGAAAGGGTACTTCTGATATGACTGCTTTGTTTTGCTGTTATGGTTTCCTTGGACACAGCATTCTTAAAGAGAAAGGAAGCTTGAAGTTTTGGCTTTTTCCACATTCGGCCACGCCACAATGCCATGGGCTCCCATCCCCAGGCTAATCAACATTAGGCCAAGTGGGTTTCAGGCAGGAACAGGGAACGAGCCAGTGGGGTGTAGTTGTTACAGCATGAGTAGCTGATGTGGGGCCCTTCCAATGGTTCTAGACTACAACTTCCATCGGCTGGGTGAGGACTGCAGGGCCTGCTCCCTTCCAGGGCCTTCTCCAACTGGCCCAGGGGGCGTGGCCCAGGCCCTTTCTCCCGGCTATAAAGGGACTCCTGCTGCAGGGAAGCCTCGGACCATCGGCTGGGTGAGGACTGCAGGGCCTGCTCCCTTCCAGGGCCTTCTCCAACTGGCCCAGGGGGCGTGGCCCAGGCCCTTTCTCCCGGCTATAAAGGGACTCCTGCTGCAGGGAAGCCTCGGACCATCGGCTGGGTGAGGACTGCAGGGCCTGCTCCCTTCCAGGGCCTTTTCCAACTGGCCCAGGGGGCGTGGCCCAGGCCCTTTCTCCCGGCTATAAAGGGACTCCTGCTGCAGGGAAGCCTCGGACCATCGGCTGGGTGAGGACTGCAGGGCCTGCTCCCTTCCAGGGCCTTTTCCAACTGGCCCAGGGGGCGTGGCCCAGGCCCTTTCTCCCGGCTATAAAGGGACTCCTGCTGCAGGGAAGCCTCGGACCATCGGCTGGGTGAGGACTGCAGGGCCTGCTCCCTTCCAGGGCCTTCTCCAACTGGCCCAGGGGGCGTGGCCCAGGCCCTTTCTCCCGGCTATAAAGGGACTCCTGCTGCAGGGAAGCCTCGGACCATCGGCTGGGTGAGGACTGCAGGGCCTGCTCCCTTCCAGGGCCTTTTCCAACTGGCCCAGGGGGCGTGGCCCAGGCCCTTTCTCCCGGCTATAAAGGGACTCCTGCTGCAGGGAAGCCTCGGACCATCGGCTGGGTGAGGACTGCAGGGCCTGCTCCCTTCCAGGGCCTTCTCCAACTGGCCCAGGGGGCGTGGCCCAGGCCCTTTCTCCCGGCTATAAAGGGACTCCTGCTGCAGGGAAGCCTCGGACCATCGGCTGGGTGAGGACTGCAGGGCCTGCTCCCTTCCAGGGCCTTCTCCAACTGGCCCAGGGGGCGTGGCCCAGGCCCTTTCTCCCGGCTATAAAGGGACTCCTGCTGCAGGGAAGCCTCGGACCATCGGCTGGGTGAGGACTGCAGGGCCTGCTCCCTTCCAGGGCCTTCTCCAACTGGCCCAGGGGGCGTGGCCCAGGCCCTTATTTGGAACAAACTTTTGGGGAAGCTGGGAAGTGTTCTGCAATTGCTTCCCTGTTCCAATGTGTTTTAAAATGTCCTCAAGCAGTCGGTGGCAATTTAAATTTGTATTTCTTTTTTTTTCCTTTTTTCTCTTGCTGGGGGTGGGTGGGTGTAATGGATATTTGGTTGGGGATTAATTTTAGTGTAATTGTTCTGTTTTTGTTTTCTGTTGTTTTATTGGTTCTGTATAGTTTGTGTTTTGTTTTTAAGGGGTGGGATCAGGGCTGCCTGGGAGTGAGGCCCCAGCCAACACGATGGCTGGGACAAGTTCCACAGGGCGGGAAGCACTGGGACATCCGATCTCGGTGATCATGGGCAGGAGGCGGAGTTACGCTAAGACCAGACCATGTCATTACCGAGGAGGCAGGTTTAGTCGTTGCTTGAAGACTATCCCTGCCTCCGGGTCTGGCCTTGACCAGATGGATACTGGAATCAACAGGGGAAACCCACATAACCTGAAGGTGTTGCTGTGTAATGCCAGGTCAATGGTGAATAAAACCACTGCCATCCACGACCTGATTGTGGATGGAGGATTTGACCTGGTATGTGTGACAGAGACCTGGTTGGATGAAGCAGATGGGCCTGTCCTTGCCGTTGCTTGCCCACCAGGTTTCTCTTACGCACAGCAACCCAGGTCATGTGGGCGGGGAGGGGGGGTTGCAGTGATTTTTAGAAAGTCATTAGTCTGCACCAGGCGTCCTACTGGGAAGACCCAGTTTTCTGAGTGCATGTTCTGGAAGTTGGGCAATAGGGGCAGTACAGGATTCCTTTTGGTGTACCGACCTCCCCGCTGCACCAAGGATTCCCTGTCCGAGCTGCTTCAGGTCGTGGCGGATGTTCTCCTGGAGACACCTAGTTTGGTTGTCCTGGGGGATTTTAACATCCACGCCGACACGACCTTACAAGGGGCCGCTCGGGACTTCGTGGAAAGCATGGCCTCCATGGGGCTGTCCCTGAATAAGTTGGGCCCAACTCATAGTCATGGACATGCCTTAGACCTGGTATTCACCTCTAGCGACGTGGGTGATCTGACACTAAGTAAAAATGAAACCAAAGAAGTGCCATGGTCAGATCACTTCCTGGTGCAACTGGACTTCTCCGCGACCCTTCCCCTCTGCAGGGAGGTGGGACCAATTCGGATGGTCCGCCCCCGCCACTTAATGGATCCAAATGGTTTCCAGAGAGTGGTAGGGGATGCTTTATCCCATGTTGATGGCCTTTCAGCTGACTCCCTGGTGGCCCGCTGGAATGCGGAGTTAACCAGGGCTATCGACTGTCTGGCTCCGAAGCGCCCTCTCCGATTGCATGGAGCCCGGACAGCCCCGTGGTTTTCTTCGGAGCTGAGGGCGATGAAACAATCGCTGAGACGGCTAGAGCGTCGGTGGCAGAAAACTCACTCCGAATCTGACCGGACACAGGTTAGAGCTCAACGTCGAGCCTACCAAGTGGCGATAGCGACGGCGAAGAAGACTTTCTTCACCGCCTCTATTGCATCTGCAGAAAATAGTAGCAGGAGACTCTTTCAGGTGGTCCGCAACTTAACGGAACCACCTTTACCATCGGGGCCTTGTAAAGACCCCAAGATCTCCTGCAACGATTTTGCAACGTTTTTTGCAGATAAAATCACTCATATTCGGAAGGAGCTAGACACCACCGTGGGAGCAGGGCTGGGGCGGGAGAGTGCTAGAGCCCTGTCTGGTCAAGTTGCATGGAATCAATTTCAATCCGTTACCCCCGAGGATGTGGACAGGCTGCTTGGACGAGTGAAACCAACCACCTGTCTCCTTGATCCTTGCCCATCCTGGCTTATAAAAGCTAGCCGGGAAGGGCTGGGCGATGGGCTCTGCGGGGTGGTGAATGCTTCCCTCTGTGAGGGAACATTCCCAGATCCGCTGAAAGAGGCGGTCATTAAACCGCTTCTTAAAAAACCATCTTTAGACCCGGCCAGTATGGCCAACTATCGCCCAGTCTCAAATCTTCCATTCTTGGGCAAGGTGATTGAGCGTGTGGTTGCTGAACAACTCCAGGCACGCCTGGAGGATGCGGACCATTTGGATCCCTTCCAATCAGGGTTCAGGCCTCATCATGGGACTGAAACTGCCTTGGTCGCACTGGTTGATGATCTCCGGCGAGCTAGGGACAAAGGTGAGAGTTGTTTCCTAGTTCTGCTGGATCTCTCAGCGGCCTTTGATACAATCGACCATAACATCCTTCTGGACCGTCTAGAGGGGTTGGGAGCTGGGGGCACTGTTATACAGTGGTTTCGCTCCTTTCTCCTGGGCCGTGTTCAGAAAGTGGTGGTGGGGGATGAGTGTTCAGACCCTTGGGCCCTCACTTGTGGGGTGCCTCAGGGTTCCGTCCTCTCCCCCATGCTTTTTAACATCTATATGAAGCCGCTGGGAGAGATCATCAGGGGGTTTGGACTGGGTGTCCATCAATATGCAGATGATACCCAGCTCTACCTTTCTTTCAAATCAGAACCAGTGAAGGCGGTGAAGGTCCTGTGTGAGTGCCTGGAGGCGGTTGGAGGATGGATGGCGGCTAATGGATTGAAGTTGAATCCTGACAAGACAGAAGTACTGTTTTTGGGGGACAGGGGGCGGGCTGGTGTGGAGGACTCCCTGGTCCTGAATGGGGTAACTGTGCCCCTGAAGGACCAGGTGCGTAGCCTGGGAGTCATTTTGGACTCACAGCTGTCCATGGAGGCACAGGTCAATTCTGTATCCAGGGCAGCTGTCTACCAACTCCACCTGGTACGCAGGCTGAGACCCTACCTGCCCGCTGACTGTCTGGCCAGAGTGGTGCATGCTCTAGTTATCTCCCGCTTGGACTACTGCAATGCGCTCTACGTGGGGCTACCTTTGAAGGTGACTCGGAAACTACAACTAATCCAGAATGCGGCAGCTAGACTGGTGACTGGGGGCGGCCGCCGAGACCACATAACACCGGTCTTGAAAGACCTACATTGGCTCCCAGTACGTTTCCGAGCACAATTCAAAGTGTTGGTGTTGACCTTTAAAGCCCTAAACGGCTTCGGCCCAGTATACCTGAAGGAGCGTCTCCACCCCCATCGTTCTGCCCGGACACTGAGGTCCAGCGCCGAGGGCCTTCTGGCGGTTCCCTCATTGCGAGAAGCGAAGCTACAGGGAACCAGGCAGAGGGCCTTTTCGGTGGTGGCGCCCGCCCTGTGGAATGCCCTCCCATCGGATGTCAAGGTGATGGAAAACTACCTGACATTCAGAAAACATCTTAAGGCGGCCCTATTCAGGGAAGCTTTTAATGTATGATATTTTAATGTTTTTTTGGTTTCTGTGGAAGCCGCCCAGAGTGGCTGGGGAAACCCAGCCAGATGGGCGGGGTACAAATAATAAATTATTATTATTATTATTATCATCTCTGATGAATGATGAGGCTAGCTGCAGAGCCTCTGAGGAATTTTATCAGGGGGTACAAAATTTCTTTGGAGTAAATATTCGTGGGCAAGCATGGGGGGGCATGTTGGTGACATCCAAGCAGGTAGGAGGGCATTCCACACAATATTGGCCCTATTGACCACATCTTCCTATCTCCCAAGACACCTCCTCAGTGCAGTGTGGGACACTATCAATAGATCGATTGTCAGACATAACGGGATAACTTGCTCATTATAAACTCCCTCACCCTGGCAGTTGTATTCATGCCATCAAGCCATGGTCCATTTTAACTCTGCCAAAGAAAAAATAGAAAGTCAGCTTACACTGAGTGAGACCCATTCATTCATCTAGCCCAGTTATGTCAACAAAGATGGGCAGTGGCCTTCCAGGGTTTCAGGCAATTATCTTTCCCTGATCTCCCTGGAGATGCTAGGGCTTGAACCTAGGACATTTTGCATGCAAAGCATGTGTCCTACCACTGAGCTACAGCTTTTCCCCATGTGTTGTTTCTTGTCCTTCCCCTCCTCAACCCTTTCTATTATTTGATACAAGCACCAACTATGAAAGTTGTAAAGCAGCATCCCCAGGAAGCTGCAACTGAAGATTGGCCAGATATTGCAAGACTGCCTTAAGATCTGGCATGAAGCTTTGGTTCACCCAAAATATGTGCAAATATACTTGGTGGGGAAGCATCTTGGATAGCCTGGATGGCTAATCAAGGGGAAGGTGGGGCAGTGCAATTGATTACTTATGTGCTCCTTTGTCAGCTAATATAGAAAAGCAGCAAATCCAAAGTAGAACTCTCTTTCAAGCTCCACTTGCAACTCAGTGTGTGGTCCTATGCGAGTTTACTTGGAAGTAAACTTCACCAGTCATACCAAAGACAGCAGCCTTAGTCCCAGAGTCACTCTAAACACATTTTCTCAGAACCAAGGCCCAGTAATTGCAAACTCAACTGGATTTACTTCATTGATTAGGGATTTACATACTTTCCCAGGAGTAAGCCTTACTGCACGCAGTGGTACCTCTAAGTAGGCAAATATAGAATTGCACTGTGGATCACTGAATAACTAATCTGAGACTAAAAGTTTATACTAGATGCATCAGATGACTGCCATGCGATAGTCTCTGTATTCTTGCTTGATTTAAAATCTTAGTATAAAATGAGGAGCAGAAGGTGGCTGTTGTATCCAGATGGAAGACATTTCAGTGACAAGTGGGAGTATTTATATCAGCCTGAAATCAGTCTGTCTCTTCCTTTTCAGGTTAGTGATTCTCTTCCTTTGGTTTATATAATAATGTTTCTTTTAAAAACAATTCTACAAAGGAGAGCCTGGAAACCAACTGAGAAAACTAAATGTCCACCCATGTCCACCAATACCAAATGTTCATTCTGTTACTTAAATGCTTGATAGTCCCTTTTTTCATCAGCAGAAACAAAAGTACAAATGAAAAAGACCCCAGGTAATGAGAATTGAAGCTTATGTCAAAGGTGTGGAAAATCAAATTAAATGTCAAACGAAAAGCAACTGAGTTTGGAAGAAAAGAGATGATGAACCTGAACTAAACAGATGACCCTAAAATGTGGAATTTTTTTAACCTTAGAAAGGAGGAGGATTTTCTGGAAAATTGGATCAATCAGTTCTATATTTCAAATATATAGTGGGGTCTTTTCAAGCGTAGTGGAATAGGAACCTATAAGAACACCAATAATTAATTTATGCACAGTTAGGTTGGCCATGAGACTGGGGGCTTCATGCTTTTCTCCCAGAGTGCATAAAATTAAGTGTGTGGGAAGCCTCTTTATGCTGGTACATTGTAGCAGCAGATTGTTGTGCCATCCCAAGGTCCATTTTAAGTGCCAGCCTGTCACTTGGGTCTTTCCTCTGACTCAACACAGCATTCCCTTGTGTTGGCATTTATATTGGGGTGTGTGGGTCAAGGGTAGGACATCCTTTACTGAGCATTGGCACAATGCGCAACCTCTTTTACTTAAGAGAAAATGTTTAGGAAATTGTTCTAGCTCTTATAGTAAGGATACATTGTGGGGGGGAGTTTAGCTCTCTTAATGCTCACTGGAAGGACATATCCTGAAGCTGAGGCTCCAATACTTTGGCCACCTCATGAGAAGAGAAGACTCCCTGAAAGAGACCCTGATGTTGGGAAGGATTGAGGGCACAAGGAGAAGGGTACAACAGAGGACGAGATGGTTTGACAGTGTTCTCAAAGCTACAAATATGAGTTTGACCAAACTGCAGGAGGCAGAGGAAGACAGAAGTGCCTGGCGTGCTCTGGTCCATGGGGTCACGAAGAGTCGGACACGACTGAACAACTAAACAACAACAACAGCAAAGTGCCTTTGAGCAATTAACAGGGATGCGGGTGGTTCTGTGGTCTAAACCACTGAGCCTCTTGGGCTTACTGATCGGAAGGTCAATAGTTCGAATCTGCACGGGGTGAGCTCTGTCCCAGCTCCTGCCAACCTAGCAGTTCGAAAGCATGTCACTGCAAGTAGATAAATAGGTACAGCTGTGTTGGGAAGGTAAACGGCGTTTCTGTGTGCTCTGGTTTCCATCATGGTGTTCCGTTGTACCAGAAGCGGTTTAGTCAAGCTGTCCACATGACCCGTAAAGCTGTCTGTGGACAAGCTCCATCTCCCTCGGCCTGAAAGCAAGATGAGAGACACAACCCCATAGTTGCCTTTGACTGGATGTAATCCCTGACCATAGACCATGCTAGCTGGGGCTGATGGGAATTGAAGTCCAGAACAGTTGGAAGATCACCTTGGATCTACAGGCATATTTTTAGTAGAAAAACACATAGAAGCTCTGGAGTACACCCCCCCCCGACACACTGGAATGGTACAAGGGAACGGGATTAAACTCCCTCGCCTCTCCCACACTGTGGCCCCAATCAGCATATCAACTTTCCTCCTGCAGCTACTCGTTGCAAAAACTTTAAAATGATGGAGAAGCATTCAAGCATCTCTGCGATAACATTAAGTTTGGCTCTAAGGGAATATGTACAAACCTGACAGCAGAAAATCTGCATCTAAGGTCTTGTGGCATGCATGTCCCTATTTTCGTCAGAGGAATGCTGGAGGGTATGATAACAGAGTGCTTCCATACACTTGATTATTATGGGATTGGTGCTGTGTATGCATGGAATTTTTTGCAAAGTTGGGTTGCTTGTTTTTTTGATAGTTTTCGCATGACGTCATCAGCATCAAAATGCCTGCCTGCAATTTTCTCTGTTCAATCAGGAGTTAGCCTTTTTTGTGGAAAATCTGATGCTAAGAAGAAGAAAAACTGCTTCCATGTACTTGTTTGTGATATCTGAATTATCTGTTTGCTGTATTAAGACCCCATCTGGAAGCATCCCTATGCTAATTTCTTCTCAGTAAATTAGGTATATTAGGAACAGCAGGATGCATTCTGACTATTCAGTGGAAATGAAAGCTTCCGCAGATGATTTTTAGACATACAACAGTCACTTATTTGTGCCAGTTGTCAGATTCCAACTGACCTGCTGACTTCAATTAGTCAATTGAATCTGACTAAATGTTTTGCATAGCTACGTTCCTTTTCCACTTTGTGCACACACTTCAGCTGATTCAAGCAAAGCCAGAGATCATTTAAATGAAATATTCACTTAGTTTTAAGTACAGTATATGGTTCTGGATCATTCTGTTACATAAGAACTGGGCTTATTATTTAAATACTAGTATAGGAAACTTGACATGATTTCTGTAGGTTTGTTCAATGAAATTGCCAAAAAAACTCAGTTCAAAAGAGAGCTTGGATAAACTGAGGCAATTGGATTTAAGATTATGTATATGTACTGATATATGTTGCTGGAGGAGACTCTTGAGAGTCCCATGGACTGCAAGAAGATCAAACCTATCCATTCTGAAGGAAATCAGCCCAGAGTGCTCACTGGAAGGACAGATCGTGAAGCTGAGGCTCCAATACTTTGGCCACCTCATAAGAAGAGAAGACTCCCTGGAAAAGACCCTGATGTTGGGAAAGATGGAGGGCACAAGGAGAAGGGGACAACAGAGGACGAGATGGTTGGATAGTGTTCTTGAAGCTACCAGCATGAGTTTGACCAAACTGTGGGAGGCAGTGGAAGACAGAAGTGCCTGGTGTGCTCTGGTTCATGGGGTCATGAAGAGTCGGACACGACTAAACGACGAAATAACAACAAATATGTACTGAGGCATCAAGGTACCCTTTGCAGCAAAAGAAGAAAATAAAGTAGTGGTGTTACAACTTCAAGCAGTTATGCAAACCCACATGTGCATCCATACACATATTTGTTGAAATAAGCTAAGAATCATTTGTTATTATATTGATTGTGAGATTTCATTATAGTAGACTAAGAATGAATTTGTTTATTCTTCAGGAAATGAAGAAATGTCTTGGGGAGAAATAGTTTGGTTAACTGGGCATAATGCTACATCAAACTGGAGATAGCCTGCTCTCATATAGTCTGGTGTCATTTTTAAGCAGAGGTTGGAGGGCCACATGTCATGGATGCTTTAGTTGAGTTTCCTGCATTGCAGGGGGTTGGACTAGATGACCCTTGGGGTCCCTTCCAACTCTATGATTCTATATATTGATATCAAGCAGGAGCCTACTACTAAAAGCACTTTTGTTTAGACAAGCCTACCCAGATACCTAGGATGCTGATGTGTTTGTTAGTTTATTGATGGTTTTAATGTTTTAAATGGTGTTTTATTCTTTTTGTAAACCACTTTGAGGGTTTTTTAAAAAATCAAGCAATATATAAATTTTATGAAATGAATAAATACAGAGAACATCTGAGTCATCCTCAATTGGGAATAAAATACTAGCTATCCTTCAGCATTCCTGTTGAGTTTATTGTTATAAACAAAGTGGCCAAGACTGGAGCCCACTAGAATGTGTCAAAATGAGGGGGTGGGGAATCAAGCAACAAAACATGTCCCTCCCTGGGACTTTCCCTGGGGAAAGAATCTTCACAAGGAATTTTACTTCCAGTGTGGTGTAGTGGTTAAGAGCGGTAGTCACGTAATCTGGGAAACCGGGTTCGCGTCCCCGCTCCTCCACATGCAGCTGCTGGGTGACCTTGGGCTAGTCACACTTCTCTGAAGTCTCTCAGCCCCACTCACCTCACAGAGTGTTTGTTGTGGGGGAGGAAGGGAAAGGAGAATGTTAGCCGCTTTGAGACTCCTGAAGGGGAGTGAAAGGCGGGATATCAAATCCAAACTCTTCTTCTTCTTCTTCTGTTTCAGTAACAGGTGGCTAATTCTGGTAACATATCAAAAGTCAGGGGTGCCAACTTGAATAAAATATTGTGGGGACCCAGGTAAGCCCCACCCCACATAATTGATCACATGATGCAGTGCGTGCACACTATTTGAATGAGAATGCCCATCAACATTGTGGGGGCCCAGCCCCCTCAAATATTTTATTTTGGGGGACGAAGCCCCCATGGCCCCTAGGAGTTGGCACCTATGTCAAAAGTTGTCCCCTTTACTACTCCATGTAACACAACAGGCACTGCTTGGACCTTCTGAAGAGTACCACTGAATATATTTGAAAACATTCCATTCAACAGGGCCAGTCCAAGAAATTTTGGCATCTGAGTCAAACCACAAAATGGCACCACCCTCTCTGCCAGGGAAGCAAGGGTGAGTGAAGCTGCACATCAGAAACAAAGGGGGGGGGGAAATAAAGATCTACATCAGTATTGGCTGCCCCTGTGGACTCTGCTGCCTGAGGCTGTTGCCTCACCTTGTCTCCTGAATGGGCTGGTCCTGGCATTTAACATTGGAATTTGCCAATGTTAAAGGTCCCAGAACTATTTTTTAATTTTCATTAACTAAAATATCTCTCCATAATTTATTAGTATAATCCTCTCTTTTTCTTCCTTAATAGGTTATTGTACATACTTCTTTGGGCCAAAAACCCTTAGTTTGCTTATCTGATTATTATTTTTCTTTAAGGATCTAGCTGCTTTTACAGGGGCTGGTTACTTCTCCTACATTTTATTATCAAATAATGATTGAGAAATATATTCAAATTTCCGGTGGTGATGTTTTAGCAAAAGCACATCAATTTTTCAAAAAAAATTACTAAGAAGATTAGCCTCATCATTTAAACGTTTACCTTTTAACTGGCTCCTGCTGAAGGAATTTTTTTAATCTAAATTATTTTGGAAACTTTATCAAAGCTGTAGTTCTTAAAATGGCCATGTGCAAATATATAAAGGGATTTCACATGGAGGAGGGAGAAAGGTTGTTTTCTGCTGCTCCAGAGAAGCGGACACGGAGCAATGGATCCAAACTACAAGAAAGAAGATTCCACCTAAACATTAGGAAGAACTTCCTGACAGTAAGAGCTGTTCGACAGTGGAATTTGCTGCCAAGGAGTGTGGTGGAGTCTCCTACTTTGGAGGTCTTTAAGCAGAGGCTTGACAACCATATGTCAGGAGTGCTCTGATGGTGTTTCCTGCTTGGCAGGGGGTTGGACTCGATGGCCCTTGTGGTCTATTCTAACTCTATGATTCTATGATTCTATGATTCTATGAAAATGGATATGTTTTAACTTACACTTTGATTGCTGTGGCTCCATGGTAGAGCATCTTTTTTTTTATTTATTTTTTTGCATGCAGAAGGTCCCAGGTTCAGATTCTGGCTGGACAAGTGTCCTGGTTTGAAACGTTGGTTAGCCACTGCCAGACAGTGTAATACTGACCTTGGTGGACCAATAGTCTGACTCCATATAAGGCAACTTCCTGCATTCCTAATGCTTGTTTTTGTGATTTATATTGTAACAGCCATTGACTGCAAACAATGCAAATCTGACTAAACTGTATTTAGTACAGCGTATTTGGGGAACACTTCAATTTCTTCCCAAGAGGGTGGGGGGAAGCTTAGAAAACCCAGGCCCATTCCAATTTGCGATGGTAGCCAAGTGTGGTAGCCAAACCTCCATAGTTCAATACCTGGCTTTTAATCTCTTAGAAGATCTTGTCTTCTCATTTCCTGAATAGACTAGCAAACCTTTCCAGTTAGCATAATCATTAAGAACATTTCAAGCCTCATAAGCAAAAGGAAACACTAAAAGCAGCTGGTGTTTTCAGAAGTAGTTTAGCGTCTATTTTTCTGAGCCGTACGGGCTTTTCCTGGGACATCATTTCCAGAAGGTTAACCTACAGTAAAATGTATTGATTCTGTTTTATTTTCCTCATTACCGTGTGTGAACTGTGTGCTTGTGCAGCATTCATTTTTCCCCTAAGTGCATCCATATCCTTCTCTCTCTTCCTTAATTCTCCCTGAGGTCCACTTCCCTTCTTTCCCTTTATTATAATAGCTGCAATGCATCAGCTTTATTTATTTATTTCTAAAAAATATTTATATACCACTGTATCATAAAAAATATATCACAGAGACTTACAACACTATAAAAACAAAACAAAGAAGAACAATAAAATCATAAGTTAAGAACATGTTAAAGGCAAACACAAAGGCAGCTGAGCTGAGCACAGACCTATTGGTCTTCCTATCTTACAAATCTGAATGTTCTTCAGAATAAGATACAAATAAACCCTCTTTCTTCCCCAAGCCTTCTTGAGATTTTATATTTCTGAGAGCCTCTGCATTCAAATGATACAAATCAATCCTCTGTGCATAGCTGTAAACTTACAGATTTGAAAATAAGGGACCAGCAGCCTCGAAAATAAGGGATCAGCAGCCAAAATAAGGGATTTTCTGGGCACAGGTATGTTCAACTTCTGAGCCTCTCTGAGCCAAAGGCAGAAAGCCCAGCCAGCAGCCAAACGAAGCCTCATCAATAAAGGATAGCAGAGGGACATGGCGCTGGGATAAGGGACTGTCCCGCCAAATAAGGGACGTTTGACAGCTATGCCTCTGTGATGGATGGACCATGCTCCATAAATTTCAAAGCCCCTTTTTAAAGCCATCCAAGTTTATGGCCACCAAAACATATTCAGCTACAAATTACATAGTGTGCAATGTGAAGAAGTACCTCCTTTTGTCTAACCTGATTCAATACCAACTCCTCTTTCTATAAGGTGGAAATAGAATCTTGTTCTTGCTGCGGCTACAGGTCCTTCACTTAATGGTCTTTTTGACAAAGACTTGCTGTCATTATTTTCTGTGGATTTGTGCCAAACGGAAACGACTTACGGTAATCAAAGCTTTCCCTTACAGCAACCACCCAGTCAGAACATGCTGTGTGCATGCCTTTTCACCGATTGTTCTCCGTGTCCTTTTATCATGATGCCAGACAACCTCTCCAGCCTATATAGTCTCATGGTGTTGTATTCCAGGATGATGGTCATAATTCTTATTTACTCAGCCTGAATGATAGCAAGATAGCACACACCCAAACCTCTGCTACAGAAAGGGGGAATGCTCCAGGCCTATCTGTCTGCCCTCGAGACTCCTGAGATCCACATCCTTTGGAGGAATACCTCTTACTTAACCATGCTTTGAACCCTCCTTTAGTAATTTTGGAATCTGCCCTCCAATGCTGATGAAGATTTTTGCTGGCCTGGATTGAGCATAAATAAGCATGTGTGAATGTGAAGAAGCTACTCCATTAAATAAAATGTAAAAAATACTTCTTTCTTTTTTCTTCTTTCTTTTTTGCCTAACCCTATTTTACCTCTGGCCTTACCCCAAATTGACACATGGCTCCTGGAAGGTTGCCCAGAAGAAAATGTGGCACTTCAGGTAAAAATGTTTCCCTTTCTCTGGTGGAAAACACTGTGTGAATATAGCAGGGCTCTTCTAATGTTTAATGGCAAAGGATTTCTTTTTTATAAGACAACGGCCAAAATTATTGGGGGTTTTCTTGGTAAGGAGTGCTATTCAGTTTGGTTACTGCTGTTCTAGGGGCATTTAACTTTTTTTTACAATTTACATGAAATATTTCTGCCTCTCTTTGTACCAAGAGTACCTTGCTTTAAGAATAGGGTTTACATTCCACGTAAAGTAGATATTTATTGGAGAGCATTGAGCTACTTTTAATCTTACATACCCATTAAAAAAGAAAGCTAATAGCAGAAAAAAGTTACCACTCTTACTGGAATGTTGTAAGGATTAATGGAGAGTATAACAAATAATTATTACACCCAGGTCACAAAAGATGAACTGAAATCCGTCTATAACAAGATAAAGGTAAAGGGACCCCTGACCGTTAGGTCCAGTCGCGGATGGCTCTGGGGTTGCGACGCTCATCTCGCTTTATTGGCCAAGGGAGCCAGAGTACAGCTTCCGGTTCATGTGGCCAGCATGACTAAGCCACTTCTGGTGAACCAGAGCAGTGCACGGAAACACCCTTTACCTTCCTGCCAGAGCGGTACCTATTTATCTACTTGCACTTTGACATGCTTTCGAACTGCTAGGTTGGCAGGAGCAGGGACCCAGCAATGGGAGCTCACCCCATCTCAGGGATTCGAACCGCGACCTTCCGATTGGCAAGCCCTAGGCTCTGTGGTTTAACCCACAGTGCCACCCGCATCCCAACATAACAAGATAGCCAATATTTTACCTGTTCAGGTAAAAATCATAATAGAATTTTAGCTCAAGGTTAATTGTACTGAAAAAAATATTCAAAGTGTCTTGGCAGCTTGCTGTCAAAGATTTAGATGAATTATTTTTGTGCAAACACATTTCCATTATATGGACCCTGAGGAATGAAAACAAATAATTTTGATAAGATTGTCCCACCATCTTTTATGTAACTCTTCCATATCTTTTTCTTAGTGGGAGTGCTGTGAAAAACCTGCAGCCAGCCTTCAGGATTTCAGCTTATCTTGTAACACTTCTTCCAGGATATTGTCCATATTTTGAAGTAAATTCCACAGTGTTGGTCAGACCCCACCCAGAGTCCTGTGTGCAGTTCTGGGCACCACAATTTAAGAAGGCTATTGACAAGCTGGAACATGCGTGGAGGAAAGTGACCAAGATGATAAAGGGTTTGGAAACCAAGCCTTATGAGGATTGGTTGAGGGAGCTGGGTGTGTTTAGCTGGGGGGGGAGCAGACTTGGGAGATGAGATGATGGTCATCTTCAAATAGCTGAAGGGCTGTCATATGGAAAATGGATCAAGCTTGTTTCTGTTGATAGCTGAAGGGCTGTCATATGGAAAATGGATCAAGCTTGTTTCTGTTGCTCCAGAGGGTAGGACCCAATTTGAATTGATTCAAATTGAAAGGAAGGAGATTCAGAAAAAAAAATTTCTGGTGGTAAGAGCTGTTTGGACGTGGAATGGACTACCGCAGAAGTTGACAGAATCTCCGTGACAGAAGGTATGACCCTTGGATCCCTAACAACCCAACATTCAACAGGATTTTTTCTCTAAAAGGCATTTTTAGGTTTGCCATTCAAATTTCTTTTGTCTTTGGAAAATCTCTGCTTTATTTTCTTAGTTACCGTATTTTTCGCTCTATAACACGCACCAGACCATAACACGCACATAGTTTTTAGAGGAGGAAAACAAGAAAACAAGAAAAAAATATTCTAAACGAAACAGTGGATGTATGATTTTTGTGGTTCATGCTGTGGCCACAGACATGTGATCTGACAGTGAGTTTGGAGTAGCCCAATGCAAAAATCCTGAGGATCCATGTGGATCCATGCTTTGTAACCACGTTTTTGCACCACTGCGACCCCAGGCAACAGTGGATGCGTGATTTTTTTGGTGCAAGATGTAGCCATGGACATGCTATGTGATCTGATGGTGAATTTGGGGTGACCCAGTGCAAAAATCCTGAGGATTCATGTGGATCCATGCTTTGTAACCAGACTCTCTGTCCCTCTCTCCTCCCCACTCAGCGGCTCAAAGCTGTTTGCTGTTTCAAAGCGAGCCATGGAGGAGGGAAGGAAGGGGAACCATGGATCCTCTGCTCACGACTGCAGCAGATCCCCCCCGCCACCCGTAGGCATTCGCTCCATAATACACACAGACATTTCCCCTTACTTTCTAGGAGGAAAAAAGTACTTAGTTAGATCCTACCTTTCCTCCAATAAGCTCAAGGTAGCATACTGATTCTTCCCCTCCTCATTTTCTCCTAACAACAACTCAGTGAGAGAAGTTAGGCTAAGAAACAGCAACTGGCCAAGGTCACTCAATGAGTGAAGATTTGAACCCTGGTCTCTGAGGTTCAACACTCTACCCACTACACCACATGAACACACAACAAAACACCTGTGTACACAACACATGCACCATTTACATGGCATCAGCTATCAAAACAGCCACTGGACAAACACTTAGGGCTTAATGTGATGTAGCAACACGGAAGAATCAACCAAGTCAATGTTTTCCTCCAGAAAACTAGCTTTTGTGTAGTTTCTCCAGCAAAGTCGTGTGGGGTTTAACTGGCTACATCTTTAGCAGCAGAACTATTTTCTCTTGATTAATGACATACGTTTTCAATGGCATCTGCCTGCTTTAATCTCAGGAGATCCACTACAGTTCAGCATCACTGACTACTGACATTTACAGTTCCTTGGAGACTGATATTTCTAATAAAATCAAAATCAAGGCAAAATAGGTAATTATAATGTTTACACATCCAGAGTGTTTGACCTCAATAACACACTAAACAGAAAACTGGCAGAGTTTCAGATAAAATTAACAAACGTATATTGGGAAACAAATAATGCCCCCATTAACCTGCCTTGGTAACAAAGTGTCCTTACTTACCAACCATGCAGACTTTTATTTATATCTTTTAAAATTACAATTGAAACTTATAGTCATTAAAAAAGCTTAATTCTTTATAGCTGCTTTCTGAAACACATTTCAAGAGATGACTGTCTGGTGCTACAAACTGGACTTTGAATTGATGTGGAATGCCCTCCCATCAGATGTCAAGGAAATAAACAACCATCTGACTTTTAGAAGACATCTGAAGTTTTTAATGTTTGATGTTTTATCCTGTTTTAAATATTTTGGGGGGAGCCGCTGAGAGTGGCTAGGGAAACCCAGCCAGATGGGCAGGGTGTAAATGATAAATTGTTGTTGTTGTTGTTGGGCTTAATTCAGGTCTACAATGGCACTAGACTTTCAGCCACTGAGATGTCAACGTCACACCAAATTATTATGTCTATCCTACTTTCAAGACAAAACACAACACTGATGAAATATTGGCAATAGATAGATAGATAGATAGATAGATAGATAGATAGATAGATAGTTTCTAGCCTTATGCATTTTGCAGTAATATCGTCGGCCAGGTTTATTCACCCTTGGTCTTTTTAAGACCAAGACTTTTCATTTCAAGGTTCTGCAAAAAAATAAAATAAAAAATAAAATAAAAATTATAGGAATGCTCCAAACAGGATAAATGATCATGTCTCACTTTTAAGAAGGATAATGCATTGTACTTTGCTTCAAGAAGAGCTACGTGTGGTGCTATGGACTTTGTCAACACTACTCCTTTTTGTCACTGGTGTCTTTCAACACTCCTTGCTTAAATGAAGGGGGGGGGGAGAATCTGACATTGCTCAGCTAAAATATACACACCTGTGCCTTTTACTGTTTGTAGAACCGTCTTTTCTGGGTTCAGCCAATACTGCAAACTGTGCCCAACAACTAACTACCCTGCTGTAATGGAAGGTGTAGTGATAGGGGGAAATGGAAGTAGGAACCCCTTTCTGTACTTACTGTTGCACACAGGGAAGCAATTAAAGGTAACACAGCCGGGGGGAGTGTATAGTGGTAGGGATCTTTGATCTTTGACCAACTCCCTTCTCTTGAGGGGGCCCAGTTAGTGCCATTGCCTTCCGTTAAGAGTTTGGGTGTAATCCTTGACGCCTCCCTTTCCATGGAGGCGCAAGTTACAGCAACAGCCAAGGCGACATTTTTCCACCTTCGCTGCATCAAGCAGTTGGTCCCTTACCTTTCCTGCCCCGACCTGGCCACAGTGATCCATGCGACAGTCATCTCCAGGCTTGACTACTGTAATTCGCTCTATGCGGGGCTGCCCTTGAAGCTGTCCCAGAAACTCCAGCGGGTACAGAATGCTGCAGCGAGGCTCCTCACGGGGTCTCTGCCATGGGAGCATATTCATCCAGTGCTTTACAAGCTGCACTGGCTCCCGGTGGAGTACAGGGTCAGATTTAAGGTGCTGCTTTTGACCTTTAAAGCCCTTCACGGCCTAGGACCCTCGTACCTACGGGACCGCCTCGCCTGGTATGCCCCACGGAGAGCCTCAAGGTCCATAAATAACAACACCCTAGTGGTCCCAGGCCCTAAGGAAGTTAGATTGGCTTCAACCAGAGCCAGGGCCTTTTCAGCACTGGCCCCAACTTGGTGGAACGCTCTGTCTCATGAGACCAGGGCCCTGCAGGATCTGATTTCTTTCCGCAGGGCCTGTAAGACAGAGTTGTTCCGCCTGGCCTTTGGCTTGGAGCCAATTTGATCCCCCCCCCATTTTCTTTTTTCTTTTCCTTCTCCTGCAATGAGGCTACATTTTAATATTTTAATGTTCCATTATTTTAATGCTGTATTTTATTTTTGTTTTTAAGTTGTAATCATTCATCTTGTTTTTATTATTGCTTGTAAGCCGCTCTGAGCCCGGCCTTGGCTGGGGAGGGCGGGGTATAAATAAAAAATTATTATTATTATTATTATTATTATTATTATTATATGTAACTTTTCTGATTTTTTTAAGAATTGCCTTAGATTGGGATGCTAACCCCACCTGTAAATCTGTTTAACATTACACAAAGCAAGTGTTTCAGAAAGGATAGGTTCTAAGCTCATTTTAAACCCCGATAGTTATACTGACAATGCCACCTTTTCATGGCTCTCTGTACTTGCTGCCATGCCTACGGTGGCCATATTTTTTCATGCTATATCTGCTGCATCTTTAACAGTTTGTTAATATCTATCTACGCGGCAGGGCAAAAGTCATCAGGGGAGATTTTCATATCAATGTATATGCAGGACGATGCAAAAAGCTACTGTTGCTTGATTCTAATTAGGATGCTACTGATAAAAGCAAAGCAGTCTTACCACCTGGCAGCTTAAACTCTTGTGTACCAAAGCTAATAGAAAGATTCTATCTATCTATCCATTCATCAGAGTTGGATTTAGGGGACCATGATCAGTTTACCCACACTGGGCACTGTGTTGAGATGGTGCTGCAGGGGGCCACAATAATGGCAAACAATGGAAGCCGAGAGGGGGGGCACTGAATTTTGGCACTGCACAGTGCATTCCTGAAACTGAAAGTCCAAAGTCTGACACTGTATTCATTCATAGCTTTGGGACCCAACACAACCTCACGGCAACCTGCTTAAAACACCATCAAAGCCACAACATTCTTGCAAAACAAAGTTCTGAAGTGGTCAACTCCACCAAAACATTAAAAGGAGAATAACAAAGCATAGTGGTCATCCAATGGCCTGCTGGGCAGTGATAAGGTCTTAGAGCTCTAGATTCTCTAGGGATTACTCCTCCTCACTGTAAAGTGAACAAGTCTAAAAAAGTAGTGTGTCAAAGACAATGAAGGTGGAGCCAAGCGGAATTCCTTGTCTCCTGTCTCTGCTCTTCTTCCTCCTCCTCCTTAAATTAGTCAAAGTTAAGTCTCATCCTGTTCTTCTGGAAACATTACCAGTGGTAGTGATATCATGTCAGGGATTGGCAGGGCTCTGAAGAGTGTGTGGCGGAGGCAGGGGACAAGAAAGTGACCCAGGAGAGGGGACCAGTGATTATGGGGTGCGACATCACCCACAAGGTAGGAGCCAGGGGGGGGGAGGGCAATCCAAGGTGGAGGAAGGTGAGCAGAATATGGTCCTTAGCATCTTCAAACAGGGCTAGGACAGACTCTGAAACTCTGAAAAGCCAGTGCTTTTCAGGGTAGACAATAGTGAGCAAGATGTGCAATGGTCTGTCTCAGTATAAGGAAACTTCCTATGTGCCTATGGATAACATACTGTGCCATCCTACACATCTATGAAAGTAAGTCCAATTGAATTAAGTAGGGGTTGTTCCCAGATAAGTGTTTATAGGATTGTAGCCTTAAGGAATATTTTCTTAAAAGAGGACAAAAGTCAGAAGAGCTTTTTAAACGGTTGAAATGAGGTAATGAAGAGAAACTTTAATTTTGGGTCTCGCTGTCGCCATGTACTTTGACATACGCTTTGAAAAAGGCAATACCTGCAATTCATTCTGCCTTCCTTGTCCCTTGTGATAAACAAACTGTACTTTATTCCATGTGTGCCTGGAAACCTTCCCAGTCTGCAAATTCTACAGTGGAATATTTTAATTTGAACAAGACAGCCACATGGCACCACTCGCTCAATCAAACTGTGATAAGGAGATTACGCATAAAGCAAATTTAAGGCAGAACCCTTCAAGTGTAACCAAGCAAAAAAAAATCTGGGGGTAATGCCATTTTTATACCTTTTGGATGAAAATGCATTTGAAAAAGAAAACACTATAGTTAATTATTCATTCCCCCACCACACCTCCAGACAAATGTTTGGTATTCATTGACTTAAAAAGTAGCACAAAGCCAGAAGACAGCCTTGGTTTCCTAAGGAGACCTATTTGCCAAATGAATGGATCAGGCTGTCTTTGTGCCTGGCAGGCAAGCAGACAAGCAAGACAGACTAAAAAATAACAAAATCACGTAATGTAATCATGTATCATACCAAAGGGATTGTATGTAGCAGTTCTGGGCAATTACCAGAGACACTTAGATTTGTGGCAAATTCCTGAGGCAGTTGTGTTAGTCTCTTGCTTCAAAAATAACAAGAAATCTTGTGGCATTTTAAAGATGAACAAAAGTATTACTAGGGCTGTACACCAGATTTGCCCAAAGCACAGATCGATAAAATCAATTAGGGGGAGGATTTCGGTTTAGGCCAACTCTGGTCAAGCCCTGGATTGGGTCAGGCCACCTGGAGCAAGCCAGGGCTGCCAGAGGGTACAGTGTCAGAAGGGAAAAATGCAGTTGTCTGCTTTGCCACTGCGTTCCCTTCAGGGAACACATTGGGGAAGCAGACAGCAGCAGGCCTGAATCCTATAGGAATCCTGCAGGTGCTTGTGATGTGCTTGTGCATGTTGCACGCAGCAGGACTGGATCCAGCAGATCCCATTAGGATTGAATCCTCTCTAGAAGAGCAGATGATTTAATCCTGCTGGCTGCAGAATTCACAAATGTCTTCTCCACAGGGAAAGCTTTGGGAAGCAAACTAGCAGGCAGAAATGTCGGTCCTGTGGGCTGCAGGGTGGTCCCTGGGAAGCAGTACCCAGCAGGATCGAACCCTTCTGCTCTCAGTTGGTAGGGTGAGGTGAGGTGGGATGGGGGGGGATGAAGCATCTCCTTCTTTACCCACCCCATTCCAACCATATGCTTTGTTAGGCTTTAAAACCCTAAATAACCATCAGCCCGGCCCCTGAATTTATTCCAGACAGGTTGGCCTGAGTTGGCTGGAGCTGATCTGGGCTCCCACATTGGGTTGGGGGAAGATGTGCTCAGCCCTCTTTATTATGGCCTAGTCTTTCATGTTCCCTTTGACTATATCAACATGAAATTCAGATCCATTAAGCGCCAGAAACTGTTTTAATGCTTACTTCTGCAGGTAGCAGACTGTGCCTATGTTTTAGTGCTGGGCCCTAGGCAACCATGACTGACAGAGTTATTTTCAGGACAAATCCCTGACCCCATCTTGAAAACTTTGTTGTCCTTCCAGCTTTGTTGGAGCTACTGGCTCACTAGGTGGGTGAAGTCATGCCTTGGAATGCTTCACAACTCAGGGAACACACTGCCTACAATATTGGTGGGTTACCACCAGGTACAACACCTTGAAGGTTCTAGACTTGACCGTTCTTAGCATTCTTCCAGATAATGGAATGACTCTTCTCAAGGGCAGAGCAAGGTAGGTTTGGTGGGGGTTGTCCCCCTGGATATCATCTCCTAGGGGGTGACATTTGGCACGCCCGTGACTCTCACATACCCCGAGCTGTTGGGTGATGGGGGGGGGAGCTGTGCCACTTTGCCGGCTGCCTTCCCCCCCTTCCCCCTTTGTTTTGACAGCCCCAAGCTCCCGGGCTGCTCGAGGAAGCAGGCAGGCAGGCAGGGAGGAAGGGAGGGAGGGAGAGTACGGGAAGGAGGCAGGTGAGCAAACAAGCAGAGGGTGTAGGGAAGGAGAGAAGCTCCCTAAAATCAGGACCCAAACCCTGTAACCCCCCCCCCCAAAAAAAAAAAAACCCACACATCAACTTTGGCCAACCTTCCCCTGGCAATGACAATGGATAGATCACAGCCAGTCTTTTTATACTGTGAGTAGATCACAGTCTCTTGGGAGTCCAACTAAATTTCAGGGGGGGGGGTTGACAATAAATTTCCTGCACCGGGTACCACCTGACCCTGCTACGCCACTGACTCTTCTTTTCTTATATCTGCTGCTGTAATCACCTGGGTGACACAGATGCCATTAGGCAGTTGAATGCATATGTGTACTCCATCCATTTCCCTCCCATGCAACCCCTCTGTGTGGCCCAGGGCGCTGGTAACCCCCACTGTGCCACTGCTCCCAGGGTGGTTGTAGCAAAGGTAAGTGGTGAGTTTTCTGTACTGTTCTAATGTGTCATAACGGAAAAGTGCTGCTTTATTTTGTCTCAGTGACCAGACTTTCTCTGTGGCTAGGATGGGGAACCTTTTCCCCTCCAGATGCTGCAGGACCACAACCCCTATATGACCATTGTTCATGATGGATAGGGTTGGTGGGGATTGAAGTCCAATAATACCTACAGAATCATAGGTTATTCATCCTTGCTGTATGGAATCTGCAGGATCTTATCTGTGTATTAATCCATTTCCTATTGTATGCTGCACCATACAATGGCAAAGAGTAGTAACTGAACAGGTTTAATTACAATGTAGATATTGTAAGTCTTCTGATGCTGAAATTTCACAATGCCCAGTTCTATTAGATTTATTTTCCATGGAGGGAAAAAACACAATGCTTGGCCGGATGCACAAACATTGCATGAGTTAAGCAAGGTACAGGAGAAACAGAATCTTAAGGCACACCTGAATGTGCATCCAAGTGTAGATTTCTGTCAATGCTGCATTACTCTCAATGATTTAAAATCATTAAGCCTGAACAGAGCTGGATGTGGGGATGTGAGCAAAGACTTATGTGCTCCATGAACATTAGAACAGCAATATTTTTGAAACTGTGGCTGGCCCTGGCTGTGCTTGCAGATTCAGTTTTGTGGTTGTCCCCTTCTCAAATTGTACACATCAAAGGAAGCTGTAAAACTGGGGTTGACATTTTCGTTTAACCAGCAAAGATCTGCATGCATTTGTGCTAGTCCACTGCTGTGATGTGTATAAGTTTGTGAAACTGCTTTTTCAGGTGGAAAAAGGCATCTCCACAAGCACAGAGGTTGTTTGGAAAAAGAAAGTGTATCCAAGACATTGCACACTCTCTCTGTGGATCTGAGAGCATGGGGAAGCAAAGCAGAAAGGGGGAGGGGACATTTTCTTAAATATCCTCTGGGGGAAGTGAAATTATTCAATAGATGGGGAAGTATGGAAAATAAAATGCTCAGAATATGGTCTGGTAGTTGCAGTAACCATTCCCAATTCTCTATTACCAATGTTGGATCACACAGTGACCTGGGTGCTACACATTATACAAGTGGCATATTTTGTGGACATGACTAGGTTTAAAAATAAAGAGTTGCAGAGGAAGCAAGACTTTGACATGCTGATAGTGGGAATAAGGTGAGGAATTTGAAGTCTCTTTGTTTGCAGATGGGTGGAGAAATGACTAGATAAATACCTAGGTAGAGTTCTTGGATTGATAGCTATATTTTCCATTGTTCAGTGCTATTTTTGAGAGGGGGTTGTGGTATGCAACATGAAGTTGTTACAGTAAGTGCCACACTTTTATATGTTACTACATATGTTACTCATAATTATACAGAGGCAGACTTTGGTAATATAGCACCCTATGTGAGACCAAAATTTAATGCCCCAACCCCTGCCTTCCCAAAGCTGGGTAAGCAAGGTGCTGGGCTTTGGGAAGGTTGTGTGAGGGCTCTGGCAGGGTCTTAGAGCCCTCCCATCTCCTTCCCAAAGCTGAGCAGGTGCTTACTAGGCTTTTGAAAGAGCAGGGCCATCTTAAGCATATCTGAGGCCATAGTGCAAAGATCCCTCCAGTGCCCCCCCAGCAACTCCAAAACAAGGGAGGGGGCGGTAGAAAATGTCCTCTGCCTCCCCCACCACCCCAATCCCTGGTGTGGTGGCAGTTATCAAGCAAGAAAACGTGCTGGAGGAGGATGCCATGCTCTCTGGCATCAGGGCACCTGAGAAGGCAGCCCAGGAAGGCTGCATGCTGCCTTTCGCCAAGAAGCAGGAGGAGGACAACGACTGGGAGCAGGGCCATCTTTAGCAGATGCAGAGACTTGGGAGGGAAGCTGCACGCAGCTTCTATCCTAACCCTTTGTGGGGATCGCTCTCCTCCTGCGGAGGCTTGTGAAGGAAGCTGCATGCCCGCCAGCCATATAGTTGGCGGGGCACAGCTGGCTGGCGTGCAGGGAAAGGGGAGGCTGCCGGCAAAGCCTCGCAGCTCCCCCACTCACTAGGGTGCCCCTGAGAGGCCGGTACCCTGGCGCAGTGAACCACTAACACCAATGGGAAAGACGGCTCTGGGAAAGAGGCAGGAAGCCGCCCCCTTAGTGTGGCGCCCCGTGCTGGGGAACCAGTCACAGTGCCCTGAATCCACATCTGTATTTATGAAATATTACTATTGAGCTAAATATTAACAGAATGATTGTACTGGATCTATTTTATTTGTGGCCATTCTTCTCTTCCCACCTTTCACCCTGCCTGCCACCCAATCTTCGGTTTAATAAAATTTCTGTTCTCTCTTCTGTCTTCTTACTATAAAGCAATGACTCTGAATTGTTTTGTGGATTCCAGCCCCTCCCTCCCCACCTTTCAGTTACTGTAGTGCCTACTTAAGCCTCCTTTGTTCTTTGTTTTTCTCCAGCCAGTCTCTTTAAGGGTTGTTATTTTGTGTGGGTTCAATTTAATGAATACAAATGCTGCCTGCCTCTGCTTCGGCAGCAGTACGAGGATGAGCGCAGTCATAAAGGGCAATAAGTGAGTTTTCCACAAAGCGAAAAGAAAATGTAAGTGGCTTCTGGCATAATGAAGAAAGTTATACCGTTTGAAGTGGATATTGCAGCGCTGGAAACAGTGTCAAAGGAGTGTGATTGAAGTGCATTTGCCAGATGAAGTCTGCTTCATAGACTTGAGACAGAAAAATACCCTCACTTATAATCTGCTTAGACTCAGATTTGAAAAGGTTGTTTTAGAAATGGAGTTCATGTAAGGTGATGTGTTTGTGCTGATAGTCTAGTTGCCTGACATATGTGGTTGTTTGAACTCATAAGAAGAAAAGAGACTGCTTGACCTAAACCAGGAAATGTCCATAGTGGAAATCATAACAGCAACCATAATGAAGGCGGGTGGGTGAGGGGGGACACAAAATGTTAAGGACGTGGACAGCATTATAATCAATGTAAGCTGGCAGACCAAAAGTCAAAATAGGCTCAGGTGAGACACTGTTCTTGAATTTCAGTCTCAACATGATAGTAGGAACGGATAGATTAGTCTATTCCAGTCCATGTTAGCTTCTTTTATCTTCACACGTGTGTCCTATTTTCACATCAATCTGAATTAGTTATTTAAACAGCATGATTTTGTACATCCATGCATTTAGTATGCATTTTAACCTAAAACACATATTTTGGTATTTGTGGAGCCAAGAACTGTCTCACAAAAATTGGGGAAGTGTGGAAACAAAGGTTGATTTCAATTCATATGTTAAACTGGGAAGGT
Organism: Podarcis vaucheri; assembly: GCF_965113315.1. Taxonomy (NCBI): domain Eukaryota; kingdom Metazoa; phylum Chordata; class Lepidosauria; order Squamata; family Lacertidae; genus Podarcis; species Podarcis vaucheri. Next base: position 35,959,048 of record NC_138748.1, on the reverse strand, counting down.
GTGAATGAGGTCTGTTTGTTAAAAATGCAGACTGAATGAAATCCTAAGGCATCCCTATGTGTTACATTAAGAAATGAAATCTCCTGCAAGAGTTTATCCAGTTTAAATTCCTCTAAGTTGCTTAGGTGTATGAACGGAAGAGGGCTGTTGTGCTCACCTCCTGTTTGTGGCCTTCCCATTGACTTGTGGTTCATCACAGTGAGGCGAGGATGCTGTACTGAAAAAGGCCCATGGTCTGTCTCACTTATCTGCCAGACTTACAAATCACTACTATACATAGTAAAACGTTTTGATAAAACACCGCTAAAATCTACAAAACTGTTTTAAAAACACAAATTAAAGAATTAGCAATAAAACACACATTTTAAAAGTTTGAATGAAAATGCAGATCACTAAATTATATGTCTGGGTCAGCTTCCTGAAGCATGCTGTGGATCAGCCTTGATTAGGCAAACAGCTGCAAAGAAGATTGCTGTATTTTTTAATCAGAGATCTCTTCTTCACAAATGGTAACGGAATGCAAAAAAGCAGCAGAGCAGTCTGTGCAGCGTCTGAACCTGAAGCATGTGCCATTTACAGTTGCAGGTCAGATCATTAGCAGCTTGGCTTTCAGCAATAGAAGCTACCTCCAGCTGGACCATATCACCTGCTCCTCTTCAGAAAGGGAATGGCATACTGTTTCAGTCTGAATTACAGATGCCGGTTTTTCACAAGGCTGTCTCTCTATTTGCCTAAAAGAACAACGTAGCAAGGCTAACAAAGGTTCCTTTGTATCTGGTGTTATATTTCCCTGGGAAAAGAAACTGAATCTAAAAATAATGCTTTCCACTTTGAATTGGCTCTCAGCTCACAGAGGAGTCGGAACTAAAGCTGGAAAAAACCAACTTGAGGTGATGGGGGAAGAGGACCAAAAAAATTAATCTAAAAAATGCACTAATATGAGGGAGAGTTTTGCTATATTAACATTGACCAGAAGGCAAACACTGTTGATTCCCTGATGGATGAAAAATGTTTTTCTGTATACAGAAAGCTTTTTTGTTTTAATGGTTGCTCTTTGAATCTTGACAATAATGAAAATTTGTTGGGGGAAATGAGTGTATTTGATATGCTAATTTAATCTATTAGTATTCAGGTTTATAACTTATAATGAGATAACTGGGCATTTTTAACCTTGATAAGTGTTTGGTTGCTGCAAGCTCCTTTTTTTAATAAATGATGATGTGTCGATGTTGAAGCCTGTGAATTTATTTAAATTACTGAGGCTTTTCATTGCAAACTCAGGTGAAGGCTTTGAGCCAGCAGCAGATGTAGGAAGCTTTTACTGTGGGAATGTATGTCAGCAGAATGTTTAGTTGAACTTGGCTGGATTTTTTTTTAAAAAAATGCTCCAATGATAAAAGGGAGTTGGCTGACCCGCAGCCAAATAAACATTGATTAGGCTTATAATATCAACAGGGGTGTCAACTTGAATGAAATATTGCAGGGGCCCAGGTAAGCCCTGCCCCACATAATCACATGACATGTGCACACACATCATTTGAATGGCAATGCCCATCAACTTTGTGGGGTCCCAGCCCCCTCAAATATTTAATTACAAGGGCCACAGCTGGTTCCTATGGATATCAATGAGTTTCAAGACATTTAGATGCTAAGACAATCACTGAATACTGAGGGATGACTCAATATTTGGCACATATTTTTACTTCTATTAACAAGAGTCAGGACAATGCCCACCTGATTAGGAATTCTTGGTTTATGTCCTATTAGTAATGAGATCCCCAAATACTATTCTGTGTTTCTAAAAAGATGCTGTCTATTCCTTGCTGAATAGAATCACTTTGAAGTGGAAGCAGAGCACCTAGTAACATTTACGGTATATTATGTATTTAAGAGGTAAAGGACTCCTGCATGGTTAAGTCCAGTCATGGATGACTCTGGGGTTGCAGCGCTCATCTCGCTTTACTGGATAAGGGAGCCGACGTTTGTCCACAGAAAGCTTCTGGATCATGTGGCCAGCATGACTAAGCCACTTGTGGCGAACCAGAGCAGCGCATGGAAATGTTGTTTATCTTCCCACTGGAGCGGTACCTATTTATCTGCTTGCACTTTGACGTGCTTTTGAAATGCTAGGTTGGCAGGAGCAGGGACCGAGCAACGGGAGCTCACCCTATGGCGGGGATTCAAACCACTGAGCTTCTGATCGGCAAGCCCTAGGCTCTGTGGTTTGGACCACAGCGCCACCTGTGTCCCTTATATTGTGTGCAGTGGTACCTCAGGTTAAGTACTTAATTCGTTTGGGAGGTCCATTCATCACCTGAAACTGTTCTTAACCTGAAACACCACTTTAGCTAATGGGGCCTCCTACGGCCGCCTTGCCGCCGGAGTATGATTTCTGTTCTCATCCTGAAGCAAAGTTCTTAACCCAAGGTACTATTTCTGGGTTAGCGGAGTCTGTAACCTGAAGCGTATGTAACCTGAAGCGTATGTAACCCGAGGTACCACTGTATTTATAAAGTTTTAAATTGGTAAACCACCTTGTGACTGTTTACTAAAGGGCAGTATAGAAATCCCTGAAGACATAAATAAATTTGCAGGTTTTAAAATTAGGAGGTGTTCCTTTTTAAAAAGGAAGGTGTAACGACTGTAATAGGGTCCCCTCCCTCTATGTGTTAAAATACACATGAGATTTGAATTCTGATTACCTATTGTAACAATAGTTGCTAGTCTGGACTTTTTTCATGGCTTATGTCTATGGATCATGGCATTAGAGCAGCTGGCATGAATTTAATATAAAATATACCTTTCCCTAAATTAAGGTTATGTCTTCTTTATTTGAAAACCAATTTCCCAAGTCACCATAATAAACCAGAAGTAACAAATAACAGTTCAGAGGATTTGGAGATGTGTTGTTCACTCGTTAAGCATGAAGTTAGAGTCAAAGTATACTTAAACCCTAGGTCTACAATGGTTAGCTCACAGCTCCAATGGGACTCTCTTTTCTCCTCAAAGATCTCAAGGATAAACCATACACTTCACTGGACCATGACCAATAGAATGTGTGAGAGATTCGGTTGCCTGACTGACATAGGATTTTGAAGGGGAGAGCTTAACTCTTGCAGAAGCCACAGATCTTAAATCCCTGACTTTGTGTTCTGCTTGCTCCAAGATCAAGTATACCCCTCATCTCCCCTGCTTTGTTTCTTTTTGTTTGTGTTCTGTGGCACATCAGTCTACTCACTCTAAGCTTCTGGGAAGTGAGAGTCTCTTTTCCTCTATAGGATTAAGGTTTGTGCATGTACTGAATGATTATTTGCTGCCCATATGCAACTTTGCTATCCAAAGTAGCACCCACATAATCTGATTCTCCCAATGTAGATAACAAAACAGCAGAGAGCAAAACAAAGTTAGTTCCCAGGAGTTTGTGGGTTCTCATCCTCAGCTCCAAACCACAACGCTGACCCAAATCACCATCCCAAGCCCCTTTTGCTTTTGCCATAGAAAAAAATGAAGGCTGTCAGTCATTCCAAAAGCAGAACTTTCATATCACATGTTCTTTGGCTTTATGTGAACATGACTCAAGTCTTGGAATTTACTTTGTGGAGTGAATAAACCCTGACTATTTATTCCATGTCCCCTGGTTTAGGAAACTGACTGTAACTGCCTTGAGAAAGCCCCCAGGAAGATGGTTCATATGGCAGAACCTTCTCTTCTCAGTCATCTGAGGAAAGGAAGGACAAAAGAGAGAAAAAAAAATTTGGAGCTATCTGATTTTCCTCTGTCAGTTGTCTGTGTTGAAAACATGAGAGAAGCAACAAGGGTTGTGGAAAACCAAGCATTACATTGTTAAGCCACTATTCAGAAACAATAAAAGGATGTGGACATCTGTCCTGATAGTTCAGTCCCTGATTGACAGAGCCTTGTAGTTAATGAGTCAGAAGGAGCTGGTCTTGTGTTGCAAACTTCAGCCTAATGCAATGAGCAACCCCCATCTCTGCAATAAAGTTCATAGTTCAGCTGGGAAAACCAAACAATTTTTCTCCCTTGTAAAGTAGCTCATTTGATTCCAAGATCAATTAGGAGCCATTTTTCCCCTCACCCAACAAATAGTTATCATTTTACTAGGAATCATCACTAAGAGAATCCAAATAAAGAAAGTTGGTAAAGTGGCTGGAATTGTACAACCCAGTTTGCTGTGCACTTCTTAGAAACTGTGTTGCTTTGCTGACAATCCAGACTTAATTTTCTGGCATTTTAACCTGGCTAGGGGGTTAACTCATGAGTTAAAAGGAAAAGAGAATTTTTGAGAACGTGCTCTAATAGGGGGTTATAAATCCATCCAGTGGTTCGAAGATCAAACTGTGCTTCCAATTGAAGATCTCTTGATTTCTAAATATCAACAATGAAAGGCTTCTCCATGGAAGCTTGTACAGGTTATTTTAATATAGTCACTCTTCTGTAAACACAGAACATTTATCCTTTCAGCAGATACTTCTTCTGAGTATAACATGGTAGTATCCAAACTCCAAGGTAACATAACCGGTTTGAATATTTATCACCTTTCAAGCCATTCTCAAAATGCGTTCTTGGCTGCACAGGGAGAATTTTGTTGTTGTTTATGCAATCCTGAGGATTTTTGTACATTCCTGTTCAATGCTCATCATGAGACTTGTATAAGAGAGTAATTCCAAGAGGCAGGACTGCCCCAAGACATATTGTTGTCTGAGGGGAAGGGAAAAATAAAACCCATTGCACATACAGAAGCCAATCGGGCTGCAACTTTGTTGTTAACATAAGAGCCTGATGGGTCAGGCCAGCGGCCCATCTAGGCTAACATCACAGGTCTTACACTGGCCGACCAGATGCCATGGAAAGCCTGCAAGCAGGACCTGATCCCAGCAGCACTCCCCCCTCCTGCAGTTTCTAGCAAGTGGAGTTGAGAATTCAAAAGCTTTACTGCCTTTGACAATAGAATAACCTTATCCTTTGAATTCAGCCTGATCTTTTATTTCCCTTCTTGTCCTTCCCCCTCCCCTTTTATGAAGATCACCCTCTCCGAGACCCCTCAGCTATTTCTCCCCTGGCCTCCTTGCTGGCCCAAGTAGGACCAATTCAGCCAGCTAGGCCAGGGGATTATCTACCGGTAATTGATTTTTGAATTTATTGTTATTCATGTTTTTTATACTGTATTTTATGCTGCTTTTATAATTAAGTGTTTTAAGTTTGTTTTTAGCCGGCCTGAACCCAGTTTTTGAACCGGGAAAGGTGGGGTATAAATAAAAAAATATTATTATTATTATTATTATTATTATTATTATTATTATTATTATTATCATCATCATCCCAATTGTTGTTATTATTATCAGTGCTTTTTTCTCGTGTGTGTGTGTGTGTGTATGTACCTCTGGTTATGTATTTAATTCGTTCTGGAGGTCCATTCTTATCCTGAAACTGTTCTTAACCTGAAGCACCACTTTAGCTAATGAGGCCTCCTGCTGCTGCCATGCTGCCACCGTGCAATTTCTGTTCTCATCCTGAAGCAAAGTTCTTAACCCGAGATACTATTACTGGGTTAGCGAAGTCTGTAACCTGAAGTGTATGTAATCTGAAGTGTATGTAACCCGAGGTACAACTGTGTGTGTGTGTGTGTGTGTGTGTGTGTATTCTCATTTTCCTGCTCATATTGAAATACTGCTCCTCAATGAGGCCAAACTTACATTCACAAAATGTTTAGGGGTATGCGTACCTCTGCGTACCCCTGTATCCCCCCCCAAAAAAGCACTGATTATTATGATATTTATTTCCCACCTTTCCTCCAAGGAGCTCAAGGAGGTTACGTGACTTCCACTCTCCCCATTTTATCCTCACAACAACTTTGTGGGGAAAGACTGTGAGACTGTGGCTGGTCCAAGGTCTTGTCAGCTTCGTGGCTGTGTAGGGATTTGAACCCTGGCCTCCCAGGTCCTTGCCTGACACGCTAATGACAGGAAAGCATCATCCACCATACCTGGCAGAAGCAGGCTAGCTTAAGAGGTTCAAAGGAGGGCAAATCCTCCAAGCACTTGTCACCATGCCCCACTTCCACCACCTGAGGCAAATGCCTCACCTTGATTAATAGTAGGGCCGGCTATGCCAAGACAGGATTAAGTCCTGGGTATTGTCAGGAATGCTCTCCTTTTCAACTGTGTAATTTGCCACCTTAATAAATAGTTATCAACCTAGTCAGAAGACAATAATAACCTTGTTTACTTTTTTTAAGGGTTATTAACATTGGCAGTACATCTGAGATTTATATTTTACAGACAATTTCTTCCTTTGTTTCCATCTTCCTCAAGAGAGAAAGCTGTCCTGGCCAGCTCTTTTGTTTCGCTTGACAAATAGAGGTGGTAGTTGTGTGGTTGCATAATAAGGATGTTGGAAGGAATGTTGCAGAGGAAACAATGTACCTTGGCTTATCTAATTGTGTAGATCAACATTTTCCCCTTAAGTGTTTCACTTTAGGCTATTGTTAGTCTCATCCAAGAAACTGGTATTTCTGCTCAACTTCTAAGGGCAACCCATGCTTGCTTTTGCCACACCTAAATGGTAACATTTCTTAACTAAAGTTTACTAGTAATAACTTATCATTCTTTGGTCTCTAGGGAATCAAATACATCCTTCTCACTGCCCTATTCTTTTTTGAGCTTTCTTTTTCCTTGGGATACATTAGAAGGTTCTGATTTGTAGCACTGTTTCAATGTCCATGACCATCAGTGGTGTGGGAGCTGAAGTCAGAGCTGGAGATGAGCAAGTTAAGAAACTAAGTAGGGAACTGTTAACCCATCAAGAGTTCAAAGCAGACTGAGAGACTTATACACTTGCCACCAACTCCTCCTGTATCTGGTCACCTGCTGGGCCCATTGCTTGAAGTTAATGAGACGCATAGGTATAGAGTCTCCTGCCATCCAAATGGGCACTCCTGTGCTAGCTAAGGGGTTCTGAGCAGATCTTCTGCCACCTTTGCTTTTTGATGCCCAGGTGATGAAGAGAGAGAATCAGCAACCAAGAGAAAGAGGTCAGATGAGTCCATGAGTTGAGGCACTTCAGACAGCCTTGAGACTTTTACTGGTTCTTCCAGGTCCTCAGCTAGAGTTCTCTGCAGGGTCCAATGCCTCAAATGAGGGTTCCTCAGGGTCTGGGTCAGGTGGGGTCCTGACATTCAGCACTACCAGTCTTTGCTAGTTTTCTGTCAGGCCAACAAGCAGAGGTTGTATAATTCAATGTTCGTTTTGAACTGTAACTACCGTATTTTTTGCACCATAACACTCACTTTTTTCCTCCTAGAAAGTAAGGGGAAATGTCTGTGCGTGTTATGGAGGGAATGCGTACGGGTGGCATGCCTACAGATTTTGCTTCTCTAAAAACTATGTGCGTGTTATGGTCGGGTGCGTGTTATAGAGCGAAAAATACGGTATGCCCCCATCATGAGAAAATGTTCTGTTCCAACAACTGAAAATGTGTTTGCATGTTTTGGAGATTTCAAACAATGGCATAAGTAGCTATGTAATTTCGAGGTGATTGATGTTACCTTTGTGGTGCTGATTAATGAGAAACTTAAAACAACTTTATCTGTCTGAAGGACTATGTCTTTATTTGCTTTATGATAAGAGCAGAGGAAGACTCCAGCTGGGTCATATGTAAGGTCTATCTGGTCCAGCATTCTTTGGGAAGTCCACATAATAGCTCTCCCTAGCAAGTGATATGAATGGCACATTGCCTCTGATTAATTAGCTATCATAACTCACAACCCCTGATAGACCTGTCCTCCATGAATTAGTCTTAATGCACTTCTGAAGCTCTGTTAGTGGTGACAACCACATCCTGAGGCAGGGCACCCCACAGATTAAAAAGCACTTTCTTTTGAATCTACTGTCCATAAGTTTTAGCGTTTTCTGTCCTGTTCTATATTTGTGTAATTAGTTTAATGCTTCTACTAAAAAAACAGAGCTTTAATTGTGTCTTCATAGAAATGGGTTATATTTTGTTTGGCATCGCTTTTTATATGCAGATGTTTTTCGCCTTCTTTGGAGGTGGATATTTTGAAGGGGGGAAAGTTAAATATACAATACGTTAAATATTCATAATATCAAATTATTTTAATGTGTTGCTCCTATCACTGTTCTACAGAGGACACCTTTCTCAAGATAAACATAGCACTGTGTGTTAGAAATATGACATTGCTTGTTTATTGCCTAGTATTCTGATGAATGGTTCCTAAGGAAAGGTGTGGCTAAACCATCTTTTTCAGTAACAAGAGCAATTTTTATTTTTAATGGATGGCAATTTTCACAAATGTGCTTATTCCTTCCTTGTTAAAGAGCCAGAACACAGTTCCAAACAGTAAACATCCCTTTATTATGTATCTTCATGGAAAGCATTTCACTGAGATTGGGTATTATTTTCACACTTTGTAAATGTCATATTTTAAGTCCTCAGAAGTGAACCTAATGCTGCTAATTATGGGAATCATTTAAATTAATAATATTACTTGCCTACTACTTGAAAAGAATTTTGTGCTTTGTATTAGTCATGATCCCACTTGAAAAAAAGTGCTCCCTCGTTTCCAACTTTAAGAGTTTGTTTACCATTTTTTCAAGGAGCTGCTCATTAATGAGTTGTTATAACTGCATTTAAACTGCAGGCTTAGATGCCATTTTTAAAATCCTTACAATCTTATGGTTTTCTTCACAGGTGGTCCCCTTTGATCACTACTCAATTACAAGTGTTTTGCTAAGGGTGAGGTTTACACTGAAATAGGAATAATTCAAAGAATAAGCACCTGTAACACTGTGTGAAAGCTCAGGATGAAAGTACATGTGCCCCACTCAAAAGAGATTGGTCTGCAGACAATAAGTATAACCTTAAAAGAACAATTTTATGAGGATGAGGGAGGGAGATTTTGCAGCAGATAGACCACCAGATCCAAATTCTGTTGTGTTGGACTCACAACAGAAGGGTGAAAGGTGCATGTGCAGGGAATTTCCCCTTTTCCTCCCATTCTGCAGCAGCTGTTTGTTTTAAATTATGTTGCAAGGGCACGGTTACACAAAATTTGTGGTGGTGTCATTCTCCCTTGCCCTTTTCTGCTGTGCGTCAGGAGAATAGAGGGCTTGAGTTTCAGTCATGTACGTCAACACAACAATGCAGTTAGCCACCTCTTTGTGCACGCTGGTGAGCAGGGCACTAATTGTTTGACAGTGTAGAGGCAGTGGGGAGGTGGGATGAGGTGTCTTTGGATTTCTGGCCAACTCTTGTTAGATCCTGCAGGATCTCACAAGAGCCTTAGATAGGCCACAAGAAGGTGTCGGCTCTCACAAGAGCTTTGACAGTCAGGGCCATTTTGCCCCACAAACTTCCCACTCACCTGCCCTCAACACAAGTGTTTCATTGGTCTCTTGGGTCACTGTGGGTTGACAGGACCAGAAAGGAATTTTACTTTGAATCTCAGTTGGCCCAGATTTTTTTTGCCTTTCACTCAGGCAATTGGGTCATTCTCTGTTAGGCATCCCTGGACAAATTTGTCATGACTTGGTGCAGAATGGCGTGTGCAGGATTAAATATAGAGAGGAACACTTATAAGAGGCCTGGGAAGAGAATGCACAAGGCACATCCCTAGCTTGTGAAGGGTTCAGCATTGTATCAGCCAACCAGATGTCTGTGGGAAGCCTACAAATAGGACTTGAGTGCAATAGCCCTCTCTCGCTATTGTTGAATACAAATGGTATTCAGAGGCATGGTGTGTCCGGTCCTATTCACCATGACTAGCAGCCACTGACAGTCTTATCCTTCTCAAATTTGTCCAGTCTCATTTAAGAGGATTGCCATCTCTACCTGAGGTCATAAATCCCACAGACTATACGCTGTGTAGAGAAATGCTACCTATTGCTTGTCCTGAAACTCATTGAATGGCATTATGAGAATAAGATCTGATCAAATCCAAGGAAGTTACATTCCTTTTCTTTCAGTTATAACTGTAGTTTCAGCATAATAATATGTGCTAATGATATTTATTTATTTATTTGTTTGTTTGTTTGTTATTCTTATTATGATCATGCTGCACCAAGAGGCAGAAGCTGCTATGCAACATCTTTTTAAAAATATCTGATTTGTATCCATGTTCTAGGGGTAAGGTAAAGGTAAAGGGACCCCTGACCATTAGGTCCAGTTGTGGCCGACTCTGGGGTTGCGGTGCTCATCTCGCTTTATTGGCTGAGGGAGCTGGCGTACCGCTTCTGGGTCAAGTGGCCAGCATGACTAAGCTGCTTCTGGCGAACCAGAGCAGCACACGGAAACGCCATTTACCTTCCCGCTGGAGCGGTACCTATTTATCTACTTGCACTTTGACGTGCTTTCAAACTGCTAGGTTGGCAGGAGCAGGGACCGAGCAACGGGAACTCACCCCGTCGTGGGGATTCGAACCGCTGACCTTCTGATAGGCAAGTCCTAGGCTCTGTGGTTTAACCCACAGCGCCACCCGCACCCCCACACTCTAGGGGTAGTCTAGACCAAAGCCATTAGTTCTGTAAATGTTAAAACCAGGACTTTGAATTAGGCCCAGAAATGGCCAAAGTGGGCTGGAGGGGAGAAGTTTCCTGTGCTTTACTGGTGCAGTTCATTCAGAGGTCAGAGCATCAGCTCTGCTTGGCTGTTGTTATGGGTCCTTCTGATTGTGCTTTGCACCTGTCTAGCAGGGATTCTCCTCTTTGTTTTTCTTGCTGTGCTAGGTGGAAGATCTGTACTTCTCTATAATTACAGGATCATATCTTGGCCACACCTTGGGGTTACAGAGAGCTACACAAGGATATGGGAGCATTGCTGACTATGCAATGGCCTTGCCAGGGCCTGTATTAGAGAGCTAAATTATTACATACTGAATATGCTTCACAGTTCTAATCCTGAAAACAGCAAGGTAACTTTTCCAACATCCCCAGCTTAACTCAGTGGTTTAGCTGAGTGAGGGATGCTAACATGTTAACTAGAGAATCTCAAAAGTTATATGGACATTTCCTAATACCCGTAGTCAAGTTTCATGACACACCATTCATATTTTCTAGTTTCCTGATGTACTTGCAATGAGTGTGCTTATTCTCTGAGGAATCTGTTCGTGGTAACAGCTGTCTCCGGGATTCAGACTAATGCTTCTTTCCTGCATAACAATTTGATTTTCATCAAATACTGAAGGCAAGCCTATCATCATCACTCTTACGTAGTTGAATTTTGATTGAGAGATATTATCCTACACATGTTCAGATTCAAATTCCCCTTTCAAAATTTGTCCTAGTAGATTCTGAGAATGTTTCAAAATATCAGGGGGTGGGGAGAACACACACACACACACACACACACACACACACATACACACAGTACCTAGGCTACCCATCTGTGCCATACTTTTAATTTTACCCCCCTTTTTGAATATACAGCATTTGTGAACAGCAGCAAGGATTGGTTGAATCACAGTCTAAGTCAGCTTTAGAAGTTTGTTCAAGAAAATGAATGAGAGACTTGAATCAGCCTAGATCAGACTTATTCAAATATAATCGGGAACTGTTCATGACCCTGCCACAAAATACTTAGTTTTGCCTATGAATATTGATCAGGGCACAGGTTTAACAAACATCTTTTTAAAAAATCCACAAAGAAGCTAAACATTTTGGTTTAGCAAACCGATAGATAGATAGATAGATAGATAGATAGATAGATAGATAGATAGATGATAGATAGATGATAGATAGATAGATTCAAAAACCCTTTGAATGCGATAGTTTATTACCATATCCAAATTAAATCTGGGACAAAAAAAGTCTGCCTAGACTTCATGAAGTATTTATCTCAAAATGTTTTGCAGTGGAGCTAATATGCTTTGAATTATGGGATATGTACATATTTTAAAGGTACTATTTGTGGGGGTTCCCTAAATCAACATCAGGTCTCCTGGTATTCAGAGGATCACATCTCCATCAGTGCTGATTGGTTGGTGAGGCCCACCCCTTGGGCGGGGACCCACCCAGTGCCGACGAGTGCACCAATCTCCAACTCTCGGCCAGGTCATGCAGGGCCCGGGGCCCGGCTACAACGCCACCCACCAGAAAAGGTAACCGGACTTCACATAGCCTACTGGTGGTTTTGCATGCATAGGTCTGTGTCCATCCCATTTGGTTTGATCTTTATTTTAACATGCTCCCCTATTACATAGCATGCTACTGTTTCATTGACTGACTTGTTGCAACTTCACTTAAATGGCTGCACAGAATGCTTCTGTTCTAAGATCTCAATGCTCCAAAACAACCCTTGTGAAATTCAATGCAGTTGTATAATAAAGATTAAAGAGATCTGAATAAATTAAGCTTTGGGAGGAAAAGCTGTAATTTGGTAGGGTTGTAAATATATCTTCTGCAATGCACAGGGATTTAATTAGATATGTGTCTGTTTGTGTAAACATTGTGTTCAGGGCTTCACTTAAAGGAAAGAGACAGAGTTAATTTGGCTTTCATCTTCATTTCGTATGTATGATTTATGTGTCTGTGTCTAATTAGGTGCTATTGCTCTGTAGTATTTTTAACATGGAACAACAGTATGATTTTTATGAAGGGGAAAAATAAATATTCCCAAAGTTATAGGTTTCAAAAACCCCATTGTTGTCTTCTGGATCACAGTAACTGGATTGTAAAAGCCATCCATAATTGAGGTCATGGAATGTGTCAGCCTGCAAGACATTTTATAGGTGTAACTCACAACAAGAAGCATGGACACGTGATATTGGATCCATAAACTGGTTAGGCCTAGCAAATATGTCACCGGCTTTTATTATCACTTTCTTTTCATGCAAAATGAGAGTTTTGTTCTTAAAGAGTGATGAATTTATTTAATCAGAGGCTAATTATACTCCTGATCTTGACATCAAAGTCTCTTCTTTCTTAGAGTTGAGGTCATCATTTTTTAAAAATTCTATTTCTGCATTTTACTTCATTCTCTTTTAACTTTGAGTTCTGGGGTTATTCTTCTGCCTCGCTGTGCACAGTTTCTGAAGTCTTTATATTTCTGCCATCACAAACTTATTCTTCCAAAGGTTCAGTGTCACTCTGCACAGGTGTTTGTGGTGGTTTGTGAGGATGTGAAAGACAAAGTTCCACCTTCCATCCTGATACTCTTCCCCTCCCCCCATCCCTCTCTCAGTATCTGTGTCACCCACTCACAGCCTGCCCATGTATAGAGTGTGATTGCTTTTTCCACCAAGAGGGTTTCCATTAAAAAAGCATATGCAGTAGTGTTCTGGTCTCTAATATGGCACCCACTGACACTACAGGGACCTCAGATGGTTGCATCAGCACCTAGTAGGGTCCTATGCCCTTCCCAGTTTTGTTTTGTTTTTAATTGGGGGCATGGTTCTGAGGAGGGTACCTGTTTTGTTGCTTTTTTTTTGTCTGTGTGTTTTTTGCGGGGTTGTGGTACATGTTTTGTCTGTGTGGTGCTTTTTTTTAAGGGGCATATTCTAAGAACATAAGACAAGTCTGCTGGATCTAGCTGAAGGCCCATCTATGCCAGCTTAATGCTCTCACGGTGGTCAATCAGATGTCTATGGGAATCTCATAATCAGGACCTGAGATCAATAGCAATCCCCACACTTGTGATTTCCAACAACTGGCATTCAGAGGCATACTGTCTCCAAAAGCTGACCATCTCAACATCACCAACTTTTCTTCTTATTTTCTGCTATTCACCATGCTTCCTTGGTATCCAAATATTCTCCTGGATTCAAAAAAGTTGAGGACCCTTGCAGTACTGTAACGCATTTGTGAGACCTTTCAATGATTCAATTTTGGCTTAACTGAACCTTAATTAATATTAGATGAAGTCACAAAACAACAATAATGCTTTATGGTATACATCTTTCTCATATATCCTCCTTAATGATTAGTGTTGATAAACAGGAAAGGAAGCCCCTGGGGAGGAAGAGTTAAAGGTTTAATGTTTTATTATGTTTTTATATATTTTGGCAGCTGCCCAGAGCAGCTGGGGCAACCTAGTTAGATGGATGGGGTATAAGTAATTAATTAATTTGTTTGTTTGTTTGGATGTCCCTATTTTCATCAGAAATATATGAAGGGTATAACATTGTTCCAAGTCTGACCACTGGTCCATCTAGCCTATACTGACTGGCAGTGGCTTTCCAAGTTTTCAGCAAGAAGTCTTTCCAGGTCATACCTGGGGATTCCAGAAACAACCTGAAACCTTTTGTATGCAAATTGCATCCTCTAGCACTCAGCTCCTCCTTCTAATTTAGATCTTTTCCAAGTGCAACAATTGTTTGCAGGTAACAAACTTTGATCAAATTTGTGTCTTCCATAACCAAGAGCTTTCTGCTTCCCTGGTATTTCAGAAACTAGAGCAAGGATGGAGAACCTATGGATCTCCAGGTGTTGCTGAACAATAATTCCTAACACCCCTGACTATTGGCCATGCAGGCAAGAGATGATGAGAGCTGTGGTCCAGCAACACATTCCAGGAGGCCAGAAGTTTGTCACTTTCCCACTTTGCAAATTTTGCAGTGCGATTCTCCTGCCAAGTAATGTGTACAAAAATGCGTATCCGAGGGCTGTGCCTGTATATAAATGCCTATACTGCTGAAAATAACATACAAAAATGTATTATATCTAGAAAATTGCTTTGCAAAAATGTGCCTATTAAGCGAAATTGCAAAGCAGCTTCTGCATGTAGATTTCCACTAAAATGCAGGTGAATTTTCATGAGCATTCCTTTAAAGAAAAATCATCATGACAAACTGCCATGGAAATGTGGAGAACAGAAGTTAAGGTTGGAAAACTGAGAACCTAAGAGAAACCAACGTTGACAGATTGGCCCCTCTCTACAGGTTATGCACCATCCTTTTCATTTGGTTTTCATGTAGCTTGTCAGGAAGTAGAAAGATGCTGCATGTAGCAATAAATTGCTTGCTACATTCTGTGTATCTGATTTCCAGGTTTACATTTTCTGTCTTGTTCAATGAAACATTGTGCACTTTGTGTTTGGGAAGCTCTGCTTAGGCCTCCAAATACTTTTTTTAAAAAAGCAATCTATTTAAAAAGTATATTATGATGCACTTCACGCCTCTCTACATAGTGAGAAATTCCAGGAACAGCACCCCTGGGTTTAGTGTCATTTAAATAAGATGGCACTGGAACATTTAGAACGTTGTTTTACAAAATAGGTGCGTTACTCGCAAACTAGAACATAAGTGGAGACAAAGAGTGGCTTCTGCAAGGCAGCAAATCTGATATCATATGCAGAAGTGGTCAACGTGGTCAGGGATGATGTGAATTATTGTCCAGCAACATCTGCAGGGCACAGCATTGGCTAGCCTGGTCATATCTGATCCTGCACCCCACGATGCTTCAGATAACTCACGGTTTTCTTTCTATTCCTTCCCCTTCTGCTTCTGCTTCAACTGCTGTGTCTCATGAAGACATATCTGTCTACAGTGGCACCTTGGGTTACAAACGCTTCGGGTTACAAACTCCACTAACCCAGAAGTAGTTGCTCCAGGTTGCGAACTTTGCCCCAGGATGATAACAGAAATCGCGGGCCAGCAGCGTGGCGGCAGCGGAAGGCCCCATTAGCGAAATCATGCCTCAGGTTAAGAACAGTTTTGAGTTAAGAACAGATCTCTGAAATGAATTAAGTTTGTAACCAGAGGTACCACTGTACTCTATGATACTATTATTCTAATTCTGTTGAGGGCTGCATTGCTATGCACAATTACATGGTAGAATATTCTAAAGAACACAATAGGACTTACTTCTAAGTAAACATCCGTAGGACTGAACTGTAAAGTCTGTACAGCAGAGATCACCAACCCTTTGCCCTCAGGTGCCAGGGTACTCACCAGAAGTTCTGTGGTGGTGGTCTCAGTAATTATCTCCACAAAAATCCACAATGCATGAAATTTGAGGAGGGATGCCCACACAAACGTGTGTTCCGGTCTCTTTTTCCTACTCTTTTAGATGCGGCAGCCATTTTGTGGCACCTCCACATAGCTGTCATTCTGCATTATGCCACACACATCACAGTAGCCAATTTGTGACTGGCACCCATGGCCCTTTTTTAAAATTCCACATGTGTTGATAGACCTGCATGTGCATAATGAATGCAAGCAGGAATCAGATTATATCCTACAGAAACATCTTTCATTAGGTTAAATCAATCAAGAGATTAGTTCTAACTACTTGTTATACTGTAGCACCGAGAGATATGTGTGATGGCTTTGTTTTTAATGGTCTTGTGAAAAATTTAAAGCATTTAAAACTTTCCAGAAATGGAAAGTTAACTGAAGAAGAAAGAAATCAGCTTCACTGGCTGTCAGCTAACAAAATATATAGCTTGGGGGTTATAAGGCCAAGAGCTGAGGTATGTATTTTAATTATCACTTCTTATAAAAAGGACCAGTCTTTGCTAGTAAAATATGCAAACTAAATGCATAAACAATATCCATAAATTATTACGGTTTGGAATTTAATTATCAGCTCTTTACTTGGCATGTGTAATAGCTTAGTCATAGACACTTGAAACACTTGATCATTTGAAATTTGCTGGAACAGCTTCCTACCTAATTTAGACAGCAATTCCTTCATGGCATTGACTGGAATTAACAAATGCATAATCAGCTCTTGGTGACATACAAATTTCACCCAGTATAATAGATGTTTGATTATGCAATTTCACTGAGATTGCTTCTAAGGGATAAGGTCCTGAAGGCTAAGATGAGGCAAGTGCAGGCATGTCCCTTCACTTATAACTAGGCACATCTGCCATGTTGTCAGCCTGGTCATGCCCTGATTGTTCAAGACGTTCCTCACCGCTGAGAAAGAGGAGAGAAAGTTAAACACGACGAGGCCTTGCATGACTCGTATTGAACTTTGACTCCCGGTAATGTTTTGTTTGCTTTGCAGGGAGAGGGAGAGGGGGGGGGAGAGGGTGGGGGAGAGATGGAGACAATGTTTCATTTCAAATGAGGCAACAGATTATTAAAACTTTAGCACCTAGGTCCAACAAGTGGATGCACACATGCACAAAGGGGTTACATGAACAAAGCTTTCTTCAAAGAAAAGAAAAGTGATCACTTCCAGAGGTAGTTTGCACTACAAACCAGTTTGTAGTTCCAGCTCTCTGGATCAACCAGCAGCTGAAATTAAACAGGTGTGTAATGTCATTATAAAGTACCTGTTGAAGACATTTTTTGTTTATTAAGGTTTTTCTTGCTGGGTGACACCATTATTTATGGAATCTGAATTGCATGTTTGAAGACATAGTATGATTGTTTTCAAGAATTTGTACAATAGTTTGTTTAGTTTGATTAGCTTTTTAGAAAAAAGGTTTTGGGTTTTATCCTGCTTCTATCTTTTTCACTGATTCAACGGCCTTGGTTGTGAAGTTTGATGTCTCCTCACAAGGATACAGTAGATATACCAGGACCTTCTGTGATTCTTGCAAAAAAAACACAAACCAGTGCTCTAAGACTAACTGCTTCATGAGAAGATTTCGAGGGGCAAAAAAAGGAGGCAGGTGAAGACCACCTCAACACCTACCCCAGCTGAACTGTCTGCTCACCACCCACTACTTATTATTATTATTAGTAGTAGTAGTAGTAGTACGCTGCCCATCTGACTTACAGCATGCATTCAGTTCTCCTTTTCCATTCTGCCAGAGGCATGGCCTTTAGAAAATATACCAGTCTTTTTTCAAAGGAGGAACACTTTGGTTAAATTACTAAATTTGCACCAAAGTGGAGAAGAAGAAATATCTAAAAGAACATTTATTCCCTCTGCGCATCATCTTCCCTGTGCTTTATACATTTAAAGAACAGAACAGCCAAGAGGTTTTCTTTTCTGCAGACACAAAAATCAGCTCTGAGGGTTTAAAAATGTCCCCCCCTCCTCTTATTTTCATGCTTTCCGGCAAGAGATTGCCTTTCAGGGAGAGCAGGAAATGCGGTCATTGCTTTTTTGCTATTGTGTCCTTAGCTTGGAATGTTCTGAACAGCTGCCTCCCGGAGTCAGTGCAAAGTGACCTATGGTTCCCTTGCCCTTGAAACAATGGGCAGAGAAAACAGACCTTTGCCAAAATGTAGCAGATAACCCAGAAGGGAAAATGGCAAGGAACTGCCTTTGGCCAGGATGATTTCCCTCCCTAGATTCATCAGACAAGAGGTGGCTGACATTTCCCATTAGATTTGCCATAAAGTTTATGGAAAATGACATCAGAGAATCTGGGCACAGGTTTAGAGCATCCAGATGTGATTGATACCAATCAAGGAAGCTTCACATATATCCAGGCACAATTATTACAACAGTCTCAGGAAAGCAGCATGCAGAGGGTGAATTAAATGTCACATTCAAAAACAAGGAGAGGATTTTTCTCATTCCAATGAGTTGGTGCATTATAGAATGGGAATGTTCCTTAGCAACAATGAGGAATATTTAACAACTGGGCTGATCTATTTAAGTTTTAAAGGCAGTGCCATGATTTTATATGCCAAAGCAGTTTGATGACATCACTAAAGATGCCAGAGAAGTTTGCCCAGCTCAAGCTTCACCCTAGGAACAAGCTTGGGAGGGGGAGAGGATCAGTAGTGCTCAATTCAAAGGAGAGGCATGTATTGTGTGTATGTTTCTGGGCACAATTCAAAGTGTTGGTGCTGACCTTTAAAGCCCTAAACTATCTCGGCCCAGTATACCCCATCGTTCAGCCCTGACACTGAGATCCAGCGCCGAGGGCCTTCTGGCAGTTCCTTCACTGTGAGAAGCGAAATTACAGAGAACCAGGTAGAGGGCCTTCTCAGTAGTGGCACCTGCCCTGTGGAACACTCTCCCATCAGATGTCAAAGAAATAAACAACTATCTGACTTTTAGAAGACATCTGAAGGCAGCCCTGTTTAGGGAAGCTTTTAATATTTGATGAATTATTGTATTTTAATATTTCTCTGGAAGCCACCCAGAATGGCTGGGGAAACCCAGGCAGATGGGTGGGGTATAAATTTATTATTATTATTATTAACCTCAGACTTCTTCTCCAGCTCAGATCTAAGGTAGAATATATTGCTAGACTTACCAGTGAAAACTGGGACTGGGTGACCAGTCTCTCTTACCTCAACCATCTCCCAGATTTCCTGCAACAACTCTTCAAAACAGCCAGTCCCCTAGCAAATCAACATATATGTTTCCCCAGTAGGGGTTGCTTAACCTAGGGGGTTATTTGCCTAAGACTGCAACTGCCTACCGTAGTGTTAGTCACTAACAATACAGCTATTATTGAGTGTGGTAAATCTAGGAGGGTGGATTTGCTATAAATGGTTAAGAACTTATAACATGTCAGATATTATGTGGATTTATTTCAAACTTTAATGAAGGGGGAATTGATAGTTTGGTGTTGAATCTCATTGCAATTCAGTAAGAAATTATGAGTGTGCACTCTGAGCATCTGTTGAGTGGAGAGTTTGCCCATTTGAGTGTGACATCCCTGTTTCAATTACAAAATTCTTGTAAATGTCTACTGTCTTCTTATACTTTCATTCTTCTTTAATAATATAATGCTGCTCCTTTGAGCTGTTTGTACTGCACCATCTGCCTCACCATGCAATTCTCTGGAAATTTGCAAAAATGATTAATAAGGAATGGAATTAAAAAGAACAGCAGTATTTTATTTAGACAGATCCCATGAGACCACGGGAAACCTCGCAGCTCTTTGTCAACACATCTGCTTAATTATTTCATCATTCGTTAATATGACTTCAATATATGCAGACTACCCTGTCATCAATGATTATAACAAACCAGATGCATCAGCCATGAATTGGAAATATTCTGGACTCTGCTAGGACCCATGGGCCCAGATCTAGAGCCACTTTAGTCCTTTCTCCTTAACATTAAAAATATATTTTTTTATATAAAGGATAGTGACAATTCCTGTCATATTTGACAGTCTTCATCTTATTATAGTCATTAGAAGATCAATTAGCTATTTCTTCACACATGATAATGAAAACCCATTTGAAGCTAATTGCAAATGATATACTGTATACAACAACTTCCCTAGACATGCATCATAATGAAATGTGTTCTATAAAACTTTAGAAGCATGTTGATCACAATTATTCTCATCTCTTTGATTGTGTGTCTTTGTGTTGAAAACTGACCAAAAACAGCCTTAGTTCTATCTTAAAACTAGCAAGCCACTTAATAAAGAAACATCTTTTTTGAGAGCACATTGTTCCTTTCTGATGTGAGCCTGACAATCTAATAAAGTATTATTTATTTGTTCACCGTATTTATAAACTGGCATTCACCATAAGGCACTCAGTACAACAAACATACGGACATCATAACACAAAAAGTGTAGTTTCCTTTCTTGAGTGGTTCAAACCCACATAATTTACATTTTGTCTTTGCACCACTGCATATAGCCCTCACTTTATCCCTAGTGTCCTCCCATTGTCTTACATGGAAAGGACATTTCCCTTTCCTCTCTGCTTCTTTGTAGAACAATTGTGCTGTTAGTCCAGGTTAGTTGTTACCTTTGCTTATGTGGCTATATCCAAATATTTTT
Organism: Podarcis vaucheri; assembly: GCF_965113315.1. NCBI lineage: Eukaryota > Metazoa > Chordata > Lepidosauria > Squamata > Lacertidae > Podarcis > Podarcis vaucheri. Next base: position 35,938,414 of record NC_138748.1, on the reverse strand, counting down.
CATGCAAAGTGGAGTCTCTGTTCTCTTGCTTTTCCCCCTGCCCCCTCCTTTTATCAGTATGCAAAGCACTGTCCACATGTAATCACGTGGCATAACTCTGGGCCCAAGATCTTGGAAAGTGCCCCCCCATGTGACACATGCAGACTTATGTGAATGGATACAAGTGCTGACAGAATATTTGGTTCCTGGCCCTTGCTTAGCTCTTTGATAATTTACTTTTAAGTCTCTCTCTTTCTAACTCCCCTTGCGACTTTATAAAGTCATGAACCCTCACTGCTTTTTCTGGAGTTTAATTTTAGAGATATCTAATGTGTGACCGGTCAACTGCCTTCCTTTCAACCATGCCCTCTCTGGCTCTTTCTCTGCACTTTAGACTCCATTTCATGTTACTTCTCTCTGTGTTCCTGCACATCACTGAGCTAACAAAATGGCCATAGCTCACAACTTGATTCTCTCCTAAAAATCTTTTACTTTTAGCTTTGACAGAGGCCTGCCTCAGGTGCTGGCAAGAGTTTGCAGTGGCCTCGTTTCTTCGCTCGCTCTTTTCCATTCCCCTGCTGCAATACTCCTAATTGGGGCTCAGTTGTTGGTTTTCTTCTGTCACCTTTCTTCTTCTGTCAACACTTCTCTCCCCACACCACTTTGCTTCTTTTTTCTTCATGTCATGCACTTTTGCTTGTTTTCACCAGTTTACCTCTGAATAGCAGTTGAAAGGTTGATCCTCCTAAATCTTCACCTGGCTTGCTCCCATCCTTTCTGTCTGACGCTGATCCTTGGGCTCACTTATTATCTTGAAAGCTCTCTTCCAGCATGTACAGTTAATGAATTCAGTATCCATGCTGATATGGCCTCTGACTCACCTGCTATCTCCTTTCTTCACTTTTCTTTTAGAGTTATTTGGTTCAGTTTGGTTATTGATTCCACACTATCCCTTTTCTCTGGAATCCTTATCTTTTGTTCACACACTGTTTATAGGGAGTCTACAAGACACGGTTGTGAAATCATTGTATTTGAGGGCTCCTTGTGTTGTCTTCATGTGTGTTTTTTTTCAGATCTGGCTTGTGGCAACAACAGCAACAGTAAAAGGTAAAGGACCCCTGGACAGTTAAGCCCAGTCAAAGGCGACTATGGGATTGTGGCACTCATCTTGCTTTTCATGAGGGCTGAGGGAGCTACCGTTTGTCCACAGACAGTTTTCCGGGTTATGTAGCCAGCATGACTAAACCTCTTCTGGTGCAATGGAACACTGTGACAGAAACCAGAACTCACAGAAATACCGTTTACCTTCCCACCGCAGTGGTACCTATTTATCTACTTGCACTGGCATGCTTTCAAACTGCTAGGTTGGCAGCAGGGACAGAGCAATGGGAGCTCACCACGTCATGGTGATTCAAACAACTGACCTTCTGATCGGCAAGCCCAAGAGGCTTAGTGATTTAGACCACAGCGCTACCCGTGTCCCACAGATATAAAATGCTACTGCAACAATAGCCAATTGCTATTAGGGCTTTCAATGTAGACTGAATAGAAGGATTCCTATTTGCAGATTCAGCCTATTTCATTGATTCACCAATCAGTGAAGCTCCTTATGGAGTCAGCTTTTGTCCATGCTTTGATACAGGACAATCTTAGCTGAGATTAAGGTTTCAATTTTATACAAATTTACCTGGGAGGAAGCCCATTTGTACATAGTGGGAATTACCTCCAAGTAAACATGCATCAGTTTGCCTAGCCCAGTTGCAGTGTGCATGCAAGAGCAATGTGGCAGCACGTCACAGGGGGAAGATAGTGTTGTTCTGGGCCCCCATGACAGCGACTTCATACCCTGCTCTCACTGTCTACAAAATGCAGGATGGCAGCATTTGCCTTTGCCTAGATATATTTTTCAATTCTAACCTTCCCATACAAATGATATGTCACTTGGGCTCTTTCCCATTTGCAAGCTATCATGATTCTGTTTGCTGAACTGCTGCATGTGCCAATCTTATAAAAGACATTTAATGCCTGTGGCTTTTTCTATGCAGATGTTCATACTTCTTTAAGGAGAGGCTTTTGTTCTCCTCTCTATAAAAGATCAGCAATTACTCCACCCTAATTTTGCTTTTTATTAATCAGTGTATGTGTGTGTGTTTTCTTTTTGTCTTTTGCGTCAATGTTTTGAAGGAATAAATGTAGATATTTGAGTGTAAATTTTGTGAATTGCTGTGACACAGAGAGCTGGCACACATGATTGCACTGTTTGTGGTGGCTGTTTCTTGGTTGTGCTTCAGTCAGCTGCCCTCTCTGGATAAACAGGGCACTTGACTCATTTGTCTCATGCAGAAGATGAGATTGTACATGCCACAGCTCAGCCCACACAGAGGAGATTTGCTGTGGTATGCAAAATCTCAGGCTTCTGCTCATGACAAACAAGTTAGACACCCACTTGGCACGAACAGGCAGTTGCTACAGGTGCAGAATAGGATTGCCACCCGTTCATGACTTTTATGGATTGTTTGTAGTTCAGGAACTGTACCTTTAATAAGTAGAACAAGTGTTTCCCACAAACATTTGTTTATTTTATTTTATTTTGAAAAATACCTATAGGCATGCAATGAAAATGTAACTATCAAAATGCACTGTACAATCTGTTTATGATTTTTGCTCCACATTTGACTGTCCACAGCTGATTATGTGCCCTGGCTTCATTGAAAACAACTGTATTTGATGTGGGGCAAGGCACCTGAGAAGTTCTAATGGCTGTGTGGCTCCCAAATGGCTCACCCAGATACAAAAATCTTCATTTGATTAGATATGCATGTGTGGACCCATTCTAGATACCTTAGTAATTAATATCTCATTTACAGAGAGTGTCAGTGCTTTTTTTTCTTAAAAAATTAAATGTTTAGGGGTACTCTCATTTTCCTACTTATATTGAAATACTGCCCCTCAGTGGGAAAAACTTAGATTCACAAAGTTTTTAGGGGTATGCGCCCCACTGTGTCCCCCCAGGGGGGAAAAGCACTAGAGAGTGTGAATGATCAAAGGGTTTCTAACTTATCTTTTGTTACCACTGGGAACAGGAAGTGACAATAAGAGAACAACTGACTAAAGGAGGGATTTCCTGATGGAGATAAGATTTTTATTTTTTATTTTTTACTGGGTACAGACACTTATCAAATGCCTTCATGAAACAAGGTTTTCTGGTTATGGTTTTGGCAGGGCCCCCTCTTTAAGAAGTTATTTATTATAGATGAACTTGCTGAATTTTCTTGCCTCGCAAAATACAGAGCTCTGGCCATCATTAATTATTGTGGTTAGCCTGACTCTGAACTCATTTGGTGCATTTCCTTATTGTAAGTAGTTAATTAATTTGACAATATATTCCTCTTCATCTGAGTAATACCAGGGCAGTTCACAAAGCACAGCAGGAGAAAATACACAGTAAGACATGAAAACCGTCATAAAATTGCACCCACCATAGCCAGCAATAAAAATTGCTTCAAACTGGGATAAGCAAGGTGGGCCTTACATAAGCATTAAAAACTCATCACAATTGCTGACTTCCTTATTTCAAAGGGAGTTCTATGCAACAGAAAACCATGCATGCCATGCCTCAGCTAACAGCGGAATAATGAAGGGAGTTTCCTCTGATGATCTAAAATTTAACAAATGAGGTTTTTTTCATATGCTCAGAAATTGTAGTTATAAGAGCCTTAAGAAACTTTTACATCCCTCATTTTAAGCCTGGGACTCATCTGCGTTGGCAAAGAAAAAGTGCTTCATGTGTGTTGTTTATACATTCTAACACTGTGACACCAGGTGGCACTGTGGAGTTCCGTTTTTGCTAACCCGATTTCTCATACAAAGATTACAACGTGTTTAACTGAAACACTTCTTTGGTGTGTCTAGATCCAGCCCTGGATTGAAGTTGGTGAGAACCTGACCTGTACCAGGAGTCAGATTCCTCTTTATCAGGAGTGAAAGGACAGCAGAGATGCCGCAAGCAGCTAAAGCAGGCAGGGGAAGGCCTAACCCAAGGAAGTGGTACTTCCATTTTCTGGCTCTGAGAATTCCCCTCTATAAAATCCTGGGAGACCTGAACATCACAGGCGTAGTGTGGGCAGGGCTGTGGAGGCCATCGCCCCAGATGCAGTTCTTTTGAGGGTGCATTCCTCATGACGTCCTGCCAGCCCTGTGTTATGAGCTGTTGCATCCTTCTCATGTCATCCTCCGGCTGGAGGGCAGCTTGAGAAGGATACAAGAGGCATGCACCCCGTGAGCCCTGCGTCACTTTTGCAAGTCTCACAAAGCAGCACAGGGCTTGCAGGGCACCCTGCGTACTGTGGAAATGTCCAGGGATGCAGGAGGGGATAGATTGTTTAATAATATCCTTCCTAACTTGAGTTAGCAAGTCCCTTTACTTAGCAGAGTGCACTCCCCTTTTAAACACACTGCGGTTAGCTTGTTACAAGCTTGTTTAAGCTTCTCAATATAGGATTCCTGGTATTCCCTTTTTCTCCCCCTTAAAAGGAATAGACACGACACAACCTTATGTAAAATGTATAAAAGAAGTTTACTCACACATTCAGTTCACAGGTGGATCCCTGAAGGCAGACTTATGTTACAAAGTATATACACGTGGAACTACCCCATATAGAGGTTAGTCCCAGTGACTGCAGACTGGCAGTCACTGCTGCTCACACAGCGAAAGCAAGATGGAGAAGAGAGGGGTGTGCTGCCTGCCTTGCCCTTTTGTCACCTGGGCAGGTAAGGTCACGCCCACCTCTAGTCACATGCAGAGGATGTTTGTCCCAGCCCAGAAGGAAACAGGAAGTTCCGACTGGCTGGATCAAACATCCCCTTTCATGTTGTTATGGAAAAATCTAGGTGTGAGGCTGCTCAGTCACCCATTCAACCCGCGGGTCCCTGCGGAATAAAGGAAGGAGTCCAGCCACCAACCGGAGCAAATAGCTGTAGACCAAAGTTTATTGCACAACAGGTTCAAAGAGGAATTTTGAACCCTGAGGATGGGGTGACAAGGACTTTTAAAAGTTTCTATCTTATCCAAGCATACAGTTCATTAAGCATCATCACTACATCATTGCTACATCATTGCTACATCAGAAAAGGGGAGGGTTAGACATGATTAACATAGGAGGAATGTGTTGGAGCAACAGGCGGATACAGGATGTGTATTGGGAAGTACATTCTAAGCACCTACAACAAAGAGACAAGAGAATTTTGGTTTGCATAGTCTGCCACCTGGGCAAGTCCGGAGGAGTGCCTTTGCCCAGCGATTGACACCTATGAGTATGTGACCTCCTGCTTGACAGACTATGGCGGGGACCAAGTGGTTTCCAAGTCCTTGGCCAATGAAGCAAATTGGCGGTGGAATGAAGGAAACTGGCAAAGGAGTTGATTTTATATGATTTTTAAAGCTAGGTAACTTCATTGAGCTGTCAAGTCGAAAGGATACCTTTATGCATAATATTTGTAACATTTAACAACTTTAAAGATGTGCCCCCCCCGTAATTTCCATAACAATGTCCAGTCTAGGAATGTTGTACTTGACTGCTATCTATGTGTCACATCCCACAAGTCCACCCTTCAAATGGCCAGGGTCCCAGCTGGCATGGCTGGGCAGGCAACGCAGTGCAGCCCCCCTTGGCTCCACTGGGCAGGGTCCAGCAGCACGCCCCACTCCCAAGCAGCTCCCATGATGTGCCCCACATGTGCCTGCCCAGGGTGCCATCAAGAAATGTTCTGCTGTTGCTGAACATCCCTTCTTTTCCTGCAGTGTGGGGTTACTTGAGAAGCCTGGGTTCATTTTAATAGATCAGTATTTTGTGGCAAAAGTGGTATTAATGAGTGCCTGGGACTACTGCTATAAAAGGGCTCGGCTTACTCCTTGCTGGAGCCACACTGTTTCCCAGTGCCTTGAGGCCAGCCCTAACCTTGTTCCACCTTGCCTTGTCTCAAGCCTTGGTGAGCCTTGTCCCACCACAGAGCACGACAGAGTCATGTGAACTACTTTTCAAGCAAAACTGTTACAGAAAACCTGATCAAAATGGTGTCATCCTTATCAACAGGAACCTTTAAAATCTTGTATCCATCATGTGTTTCCCTGTTAATCGACCAGTGCCATCCAGTGCAACAGTGTTTGGCAGTGGCTTGAAACTACTTGTGTTTACTCACTTTTGCTTCCACTCCAGTAACTTTGTAGCTTTAGTGGAGTGAGTTTATTGCTTGTTTAAAGGCTATAGCATGGAAACATAACCTCAGTAATGAGGGCTCTTATCCTGCGTCCTCTTTACAAGAAGGCTTTTTATAACCTGATAAAAATGCAGATGCCATCTGATGATATTTACCTAACGTCTCCCCTTGCTGGAAAGTTGGCCTAGGCCTTTGAATGGTCAGGAAAACAAGCATTCAGGTAAACACAAACGGTGAGTGCTGTGGTTAAACTCCCATTTTAAGTGACATTTAAGAATGTTTGCTTGAGGTAACTGAGGGGGAAATAATGTGATAGGATAGAAGGTATTTGATTTACTGTACTATTTACTCACCAGAGCTTTTAAGAAGCAATGCTATATATAATGTGATAGTAACCAGTGAGCAGGTGTAAGATTGCTTTCATTAAGTTTATCAGCTGTCCAGACCACTGACTGGACTTAATACTAGAGATCCCTGGTCTTCTTGCTATCATATGCAAAATTTCCCCTGTAAGTATTGAAACAACAACAACAATTATTTATACCCTGCCCATTTGGCTGGGTTTCCCCAGTAACTCTGGGCGGCTTCCAACAAAAGATTAAAAATACATTAAAAACTTCCCTAAACAGGATTGCCTTCAGATATCTCCTAAACATCAGATAGTTGTTTATTTCTTTGACATCTGATAGGAAGGCGTTCCTCGGGCGGGGGCCACTACCAAGAAGACCCTCTGCCTAGTTCCCTGTAACTTTGCTTCTCACAGTGAGGGAGCTGCCAGAAGGCCCTCGGCGCTGGACCTGTGTCTGGAAGAACGATGGGGATGGAGACACTCCTTCAGGTATATTGGTCCGAGGCCATTTTGGGCTTTAAAGGTCAGCACCAACTCTTTGAATTGTGCTCAGAAACATACTGGAAGCCAATGTAGGTCTTTCAAGACCGGTATTATGTGGTCTCGGCGGCCGCTTCCATATGCCACATGGATCTGAAGAGAAAACACAATAGGGCCTATGTGGTCCCTCTGGTCGCTTTACATATTTACAATAAGCTTCACCAAAGGAAGCTTTATATATCTGTGGCGACGCCATGTGTTATGCCAAGATCTGTTGATCTTCTAGGATTCCCATTCATGTGGGGAGCCTCTACAGATTTGCTGTAAACATTGCAAGCTGCCAGAAAACTCATGCAGCTTTGTAGGGCAAAGCTAAATGCTTACCCCCATTCTACCCATGTTTTCTCTTCAGGAAGTAAGGTCTGGAAAGGCCTATTGTCTACTTAGGTCACGGGTAGTATCAGAATGCGCTGTCCTGTGCTACAACCTTCTCATTCTCAGAACCTGCCAGAATGTGGCCAATTAGGAAAAGCCCCAATCAAAAGCCAGGGTTTTTTAATTAAATTAAAATAGGGGCCACTATTCAACGCTTCATAAATTCCTCAAGAAGGCCCATAAATGTCAGTTGATCTATGAAATGGTTAATGAAAATCAGCAGACAGATATTCAAATCCCAGAATGGGGAAGGGACACCCAAAGCGAAGCAGAAGAATGACAGAAAGGTTTTGACAAGAGGCTGGAATGCCAATAAAGGTTTTTTTGGGGGGTGGGGCTCCCAATGTATAGTGATGCATTCTGGATTCTGGTTGGGACAGAGCTTTGTCTTGTCACTGTTAGAAACTAACTGGAATTTTTTAATATATTTTTAAAAAGATTTTCATTAGTAGAATTAGCTTTTCACCAATTTATTCATACAGCAAATAAAGATAGTACTTGTATCTTGCTTCAAATTATTCATCCCTCAATTTTGAATGGCCATGTTTCATTGGCATTCAGATTTGTTATTTGCCTTACCTTAATTAGGTTAGTACACGTACTCAAATGTGTGAAGTCTTTTATTATAGTCTGAATATATTTGAAGGTGCAGCAATTCAACCTGCATATGGCATCAAATTTATACTAAAACACATTTCCCTTTAATTTTTAAATGTTTCTAAGCTTGTAACTGACAATGTGCCTCAGAGAGCAAAAGACTTACGCTGGTATTTGTAAGGTGATGTCAGAAAGAAGGCTTGAAAATAAGCCTTTGCTCTGATGGGGTTTGCTTTTCATGTGGTGCGTGAATTTTCTGGAGGCAGTTTCGAACAAACTCAACATGTTAAAACTGAGGTGGTGCAGGTTCTTCTATGTGGGGCCTGGACCACAATACTGAATATCAGATCTGACATCTAAAATGCAACCAAAGGGTATAGATGTTTGCACCAAGTAGGAGTTGTCAAAAGAAAATTCTACCAAATGTCCCAGAACAGTTTAGGCATATGTAGAGCTTTTGTGTTAAGAATACGCAGTCTTCATTTCTGATTTTCTAGCATGTGAGGGGCATATCTACCTTCCCCTTTACTAATAATTATATGACGTTGAAGTTAAGAATTTAGGCCTACTATGCGGCCATCCACTGTGAAACTTGGGGTGCACATGCACTCACAGAGGCCTTCCTTGGCGCCAGCAGAAGGTCTCTTCCCCTGCTGAAATTAGCTTGGAAAGAATGAGAGTTCTTGTCCAAAAAGATTTGGCGGTCACTAGTATAGGGATTGGGGCGAACAAAGGCTAACCGACACCCGGGGTGGGGCAAAGTGCCGGCTGCGCACGTGTTGCGCCACTACGTGTGACGCATGCGTGGCATTGCTACGTAGGGGGCATGTACGGCGTCACTATGTATAGCGCATGCATGTGACACCACACATGCGTTGTATGTAGCGGGTTGCCGCTGGCCCCACGCGAGCGCCGTACGGACATTGATGGGATCCTCTGCTAGCATCTCCAGCCATGAACAGAGGATTCTCCACATGCGGCGGTATCAGCGCAATGGCTGCTTGTGCCGCCACGCCCGGGGACAGTGGGGTGAGCACCCCACAGGGTGCCTTCTTGTCACCCCCCCTGACATGGCACCCAGGGCACACCGCCCCCCCCACTTGTGTTGCCACTGATAGGGATGGCTAGACCTGAGGCAACGTCCTCCCTTTAAGATTGCAATGAGAATCCTGAGCTTGAGAAAAGAAGATACACCACTTATGCGTGATAGTACACAGCAGTGATTTTATTTATACATACATACAGTACATACATACATACATACAGGCCAGGTTGCTTGTCTTAGAGAAATGCTCTCTCTGGGCTCAGCCTCTTATCTCTGAAATGAATACAGTGGTACCTCGGGTTAAGAACTTAATTTGTTCTGGAGGTCCGTTCTTAACCTGAAACTGTTCTTAACCTGAAGCACCACTTTAGCTAATGGGGCCTCCTGCCACTGCCGTGCCACCGCCGCACGATTTCTGTTCTCATCCTGAAGCAAATTTCTTAACCCGAGGTACTATTTCTGGTTAGCAGAGTCTGTAACCTGAAGTGTCTGTAACCTGAAACGTCTGTAACCCAAGGTACCACTGTACTTAACTTCTCTACAGATTCACTGAAGCAATGAATAATATTTTTTTTACACCATATGTGATGAGAAGATTTTTGTAGGCTACATAATCATAAAAACAACCTAAAAAAAGCCTTCTTTACTTTTTCGTCATTTGCAGAGAAAACTAAACTCCACAAGCAAAGCAATTGTGTGTTTCTTCCCTTCCACCGACTAAATTAAACCATGACTTTCTCCATACGAAAGATACACTGGCTGTTTTAGCGCAGCAATTACACTTGTCGTCACCTGTGTCACAGGGGTCACAGAGATAACTGAGGACGAAACACAAACTTTCTGACTTATCCAGGCCCATATATTCATGAAAAGAAATAAAATGCATGGCTAGTATGTTAAATAAACCCGATGAGGCAATGTATGCATACACCTTCCTTTTGTTTTAAAATCTTACTGGCATAAGGTCTTGAGCATGTGAGGAGCATATGATCCATACTGGTAGCATGTCACATAGGCTCAGGTTTTTTTAAAAATGGAGCGTTCTTTCATCATGGCCTTCTTTACTCTCTTCTCCATCTTAATCAGTCCTCATATTTGTTAACAGAATCTTGCATTTTTTTACTGGGATCTCTTGCTGTCGTTAACTGGACTTTGGTTGGATCTAGACACATCAAAAAAACGTTTCAGGAAAACGCGTTGCAACCCTCATAATGGGAAATCAGGTTGTTGAAAGACTGAACTCTACAGCACCATCTGGTGTCACAGTGTTATAATGCATTTAAAAGACTTTTTAAAAAAACTAATGTAGCTGAATGCCCTTCCTGAATGCCCTAAGACTTCCTTATGTTGCTCATCAGTGCCTTGTGTCTCTCAACAATCAGCAGCATGAAAAACTGTGCATGTGCACAACACAAATTTATATGTGGCCCCTACCACATAGCCACTGCCACCCAATGTCTGCTTGCAGGTAATAATCACTACTCACTCAAACATGAAGATCTAAAAAAATAGAATTGTAGAGTTGTAGAGTTGGAAGGGACCCTGAGGGCCATCTAATTTAATCAGAGGCAATAGCAATTGAAGAAGTAATCTGACATGTTTTTTTTCTGAATCTGATAAAAAAATATTAATTTCAGCTCGTGGGAAAACAAAAGCAATATGCAGGAACACACGCAGCTGTGTAAACCTCAAGCTAAAGTTTGTGTTCAAACATTGTTTAGGTTTTTTAAAGATATGAATATGAATTAATATGCAGCCTGACAGGTGTCTGATCACAGGATTGCGGCTCCCTGTAAATATGATCAAACATAACCACTATGGCAAAGCCAACTCAGAGACCTGGAGATTCCAGGTCTGTGATACCTAGATCAATCGAAACAGAGCCTGTTTGTTTTCTCAGTCCATGTTTGCTCCATGGGGGAAGCAGCTGAATAGATCTGATAGCCCACTTTGTCTGGACATCTAGATTTACTGTCCTTCTGAAGATTAAATGTTTGCTTGTTTTAGTAAACTATGAATGTATATCTCATGTTCATCACACACACAAAAAATCACTCAGTTTTAACAGTGTTGGTTTTACTGCAATCCTTTATTCACTGGATTTCAATAAGCCTTTGAAGCAGGAGTTGCCAACCGATGGTGCTTTTCAGATTTTCTTGGACTATAATTGCCATCATTCCTGACCATTGTGCATGCTGGCTAGGGCTGATGGGAGCTGGAGTCCAATAACATCAGGAGGGTCACAGCTTCCTCACCACTTGGCTAAGTCGGGGAAAGGAAGTTGGAAATTGCTTGTTTCTCCTTATGCAACAAAGTCCCTGGCAGCAGGGATCATGCCTATGTGTTGTCTTCTACTGCTGTAGATTTTGACCAATAGTATGAGTGGGTTCATATGCATGGTTTTTCTGAAAGAGTCAGAGTTCTCTAGCACAGATAGAGAGCCTATCCTACCCAACTCCCCAGATTTTTGCTTTTTGTATTTGTACAAAAGAATTGGAAGTTTCAAATGCTGGGCAACTGTGAATCATCATGCTCCCCACCCCCAATTGTCTGAGCTATCAAAAACACAGGAATCAAAAGCGGAAGAATGGGGGAGGGTAATTGTAGTGGGATGCACATAAGACTTTCAATAAGAACTATAGCAGCTTTATCACGCACCTTTCAGTCTCTAGTGCTCAAAGATACAGTACACCCAAAAAATTTGGAGCTCAGCTGCCTCTACCTGATAAAAGGCCTGTTCAGGAATGTGGAATATGTTGTTGTTGTTGTTGTTGTTGTTGTTTTATTGATACTCTGCCCATCTGGCTGGGTTTCCCCAGCTACTCTGGGCTGCTTCCAGCAGAATACTAAAACATAATAAAACATCAAACATTAATGTCTTCTAAAAGTGGTGTGGTTTTTTTTTATCTCCTTATCGCCACAGCAGAGAAGGCCCTTTGGACAGGCATCAACAACATAATCACAACCACCACCGTCAGCTTGGTTGCATGAGTCTGTAATAAACTCTCTCTCTCTCTCTCTCTCTCTCTCTCTCTCTCTCTCTGTGTGTGTGTGTGTGTGTGTGTGTGTGTGAGAGAGAGAGAGAGAGAGAGAGAGAGAGAGAGATTCTACCTATCATCTCATGCAGCCTCCATTCCAGTATGTATGGGGAATACATACATTCCAGTATGCATTCTGTCTGCATCTTCATTGCATACAGAAAGTTCCAGGTTTGATCCTCAGCATCTCCAGCCAGGCAGGGCTGGGAGACATGCCTGCCTGAAGCCCTAGTCAGCGTTGACTATGTTCAGTGGTTTGACATGTATAAAGCAGCTTCCTCTGCTTTTAAGCTTTCACCTAAGCACTTCAAAGCACTGTGCAGTTGCCTGCCTTCTTCCTCCTGTATTCTGTTTTCCTCGGATGATGTGCAAGTGGCCCCTTTTGTGCTTGTACTTTGTTTCTTTTTGCCATTCTTCACTACGACTAATATCCTTTATGGTCCCTTTATAGTGTTCATGTTTGGACTGTGCTTCCCCACTGCAGTGTATATTGTCTTCAGCTGTGTCACGACCGGCTGCTAGCGACAGTACTCCAAGCTGCATAGGCAATGGGAATGGAATTGGTCTCCCAGGCTGCTGCCACACTTTTACTCTGGTGAAAAGAGATATTGGCTAGAGCACGACTTAATTCTCTTTCATAAACTGATTCATTGAGGCAGAAATGTATATAATGGTTCGTAGAAACAAAAGCTTTGCAGGTGAATAGCACCACTCTTGGATAAGAGTGAATAACATCCTCATTCCAACCAAGGAGGAGTGAGACATCTGCCTTGGGCAGCAGAGCCAGAGGGCTGAAGGTTTGAGGGAAGATGCTATGCTATCCCCAGTAGTAAAGTAAGATTCAAATGACATTTCAGTTAGCTTCTATATATGTGATTTGGGGTGGGGAACTGTGATGGCCTGGGATTCGGACTCAGAGGCTGAACCTGAGGAATCCCAGCCTGCACAGAAGTCCCCACCTCCAGAACCAGCTGAGCTGGGGCTGGGGCCTGAGCCTGAAGGGTCCTCACCTGTGCTGGATCCTCAGGTGAAGGCATCAGCTGAGTCTGCTCTGGCCCCTGAGGTGATGGAGGACCGATTGCCTGCAGGTGCTCCACTCTCAGCCCCGTCAGGGGAAGAGGAGGTTGCCTCTGGGTCCAGTAACCCTCCAGCCTCTCCTGAGCTGTAGAGGCTCAGGGCAGAGAGGCGGAGGGAACTAAGTTCCCGCAGGAGGAATGCTCGCCTCCAGGCCAGGAGAGGTGGGTCACCTGTGGACCAGGGCCGCCCTATGCCTCAGGGCAGATAAAAGCCAGTCAGCCCCAGTCCCAGGTAGCGGGAACACAGAAAATAAAATGTTTTAAATGTGTTGCAAAGTTCAGTATACAAATGTGACACTAAATTCAATGTATTTTTTTCAAAACTTTTTTTAAAAAGCATTTTCACAGCATTTTTTATACGTGTGTAGATTCTACCCATGTTGCCATGCAGGAAAGGTTTTCGCCTACCTAAATCCCCATATCTTCCTAAATATCAAAGGCATAAAAGCCCTCACTCATACCAAAAGGCTGGCCACAACATTACAGCAACCAAACAGATTTCTGGTTGCTCATTGAAATGAGTGATGTGCTTTCTTATCCAAGCAAAACTTTCTGTGTTCAGTTGGTGACAGAAAGATAGGCATTTTCCTCCCCACATGGCTTGAATTTGGTATCAGACTGATCCACTTGTGCATGCCGACTTCCAATTATTAACCGCCTGCTTAGGCTGTTTTTCATGACTTCCAATGTTTCATAACTGAATATTTTTTTCTGTTTCATTGCTTCTGTAAAGTTGATGGTGGGTGGCTGCATTTGGAAGGATGAGAAATGTAACAGTAGCTCTAGGAATTAGTTTATTTTCCAGGAAAGGGATATGCTTCAAAAACATTTTGATATTCTGTTTTATGTTTTTACCACCTCCATTTCTGGGTCATTGTACATGGGAACTGGAAATGTTGGCTCTCTTCACCCACAAACTTTAATTAGTTACTAACCAAATTCATTGCATGCTTCTTGCACTTATGATGAAAAGTAGAGCCACTTTAGGTAGGAAATTCGTATCAATATGCCTTCTAATGAAGGTGATGGAGAAGCAAGAGAATATTGAATGCCTATTGCTCTTTGATATTTTGTAAGTAGGAAAGAAATTATTAGGGATCTCTTGGGTCTTTGAAAAAGCTTAAAACTCAGTGTCACCTTGAGGTTTGGAACAAATGCAGGATCACAATTTTAATAACAACAAGTCAGAAAGCCAGTAGAAGACACTAGCTTTCTGCAGTTGCCTGCTAGCTCTTTCATAAGCTTGTGGAACTGCAGTGATGGTTGACCCCAAGGGCCAAACTAAACCTATTTACTTGCTTTTGGGTAGGGGGGCATTCATAAATGCATTCATAACACCACAGTGTTGCTAGTCTGAAATGAAATAGTTGGGGAATGGAAAAAAATAGAGGACATATGTATTTGCTCCCAATTATGTGACTGGTTTTACAATCATGATTTTGAGCGATGAATTGGCAGCCATTGCAAATATAAGCTGGCCACATGGCTGGGTAAATTTAATAAATCTCCTTTCAGCCCACATGCAAAAGAGAATGAAGAGACTCAGCTGTTTCCTTTCATTCTGGTTTTGAGCTCTTCTCAACCATCAGTGAAACTATTCAGAAACCAACTGGATTCACTGAACTCAAATTCAACTTAGTTCTGAGTAGATTAGCATAGGATTGTACCACAAGGGAGGTTGTTATTACTGGAGGATTCTCATTTGATGTGACAATAAATATTGCAATTGAGTTATTGCGTAACATAATGACAAGTGGGGGCTTGATTAAAATCAGTGTGGTTTGATTGATTTAAAATATGAGTGAAGCACATGGAATAACCTTCAGATCAATACTGAGGAGTATCTGATGTTGTATCTTGGGTGTTGACATAAATACAGGTATCAGCATTACATGTGAAGGATTGTCATTTACATAGTTACCTAACCTAGTCTATTTTTATAGTTCTTTTTTAAATACTTATTTAACACTTTACATTTCTGCCACAATTAAGTGGATGATGAAAAATGTTTTAGTAACTTCGGGTGACTGCTTGAAGTGTCAAGACTAATATAAAGAAAAAGATGTTACCTAAAAGCTACCAACTACTGAGAAAAATCACAGAGCATTTGGTAATTGCGTTGTTAAAATGGTGTTGTTAAATTAGTGACCTGTTTCTGTGTAGGCTGCTCTATCTGCTTTAACCCATGATTCCGCTCTTGAGCTGCTCTGTATAAAACAAAATGGTGTGTTCCCATATTAATTATAATGAGGAATGTCAAAATGGCTGGAATATTTTCCCCTGTTCGCCAAAGTGAATGAAATTTTAAGACACAAGTCCCTACAGAGTGGATTAAGCCTACCTGATCGTGAATAAAATAGTTAGGGTTGGGGGGCTTTGGAGGGGGGTGGGTGGGAATAAAAGCAATTCATGTTTTGGCTCTTGCTTTTTCTTACCTTAATTAAGAGGTGACTTGGCTTTCGTTTTCTTAAAGCAGGGCAATGCTGGTGTTTGTTTGTTTGTTTAAAAAAACCTTAAATTAAGGTTTTAACTTAAAAATACATACCCTGGTTTAGCACATAATAAAACAAAAAACAATCCAAAGATCAGCTGTGGTCCACAGACAACATTTTGGACTGCTTCATTTTCTGCAAATGGAGCTAGAGTTATACAGTCATACCTTGGAAGCCAAACATCTTGGCACTCATACGTTTTGGCTCCTGAACATCGCACCTGGAAGTGAATGTTCCGGTTTGCAAATGTTCTTTGGAACCCAAATGTCTGGCACAGCTTCCACAGCTTCTGATTGGCTGCAGGAGCTTCCTGCAGCCAATCAGAAGCTGTGCCTTGGTTTCCAAATGTTTTGGAAGTCAAACGGACTTCTGGAACGGATTTCGTTCGACTTCTGAGGTACGACTGTATAGGGTTATAGGAACACATGGCTAGATCAAGAAGGTGGCCTGGATCTAACCCAGGAGGATATTGGAATTGCACTTTGACTTAGGAGAGAAAGACTTCTGAATCACCCCAAATCACCTCATTATTCAGCCCCTACATAAAGCTAATATACACCTCTAGCAACGGCAGAAGCATTTTAAATTGTGTTTTGTAACACAGTGGTACCTCAGTTAAAGATGCTTCAGGTTACAGACTCTGTTAACCCAGAAATAGTACCTCGGGTTAAGAATTTTGCTTCAGGATGAGAACAGAAATCGCACAGCGGTGGCGTGGCAGCAGTGGGAGGCCCCATTAGCTAAAGTGGTACCTCAGGTTAAGAACAGTTTCAGGTTAAGAACAGACCTCCAGAACGAATTAAGTACTTAACCAGAGGTACCACTGTATAGCTCCTTCCAATAGCAAATTCAGGCAGTTATTGTTGCCAAACTAGAGCTACTGTATTAACATGCTTGGGGGAACCCGAGGTTTGCAGAACTACAATCACCTTTAAAAAGAAAAAGGAAACTAAGGGACACCCTGCTCCCCAAATGAATCTTGACCATTCTTAGTAGCCATAGGGCCTTGTATATTCAGTTGGAAAAGTAAACAGGAAGCCAGGAACAGGGTTGAAATGCTGACTGTACCTAACAGTCAGGGGTCCCTTTACCTTTATACCTTTATACCAAAAGGAATTACTGTGAAAATAAGAAATGGGGGGATTTTGTCTTCACTTAGGGCACCATATTACCCAAATAATAATAATAATAATAATAATAAATACTCTGGAAGTTATCCAAAAGGCCTCTGGATGTCTCTCTTGGTTGGGATGGGGAAATGGGATGGAATAATCAACCCATTAGGATAATATTGCAGGTCTGGGTTAGGGAATCTGTAGCCTACAATACTCATCATCCCTAGACATTGACCATGCTTGTTGGAGTTGATGGAGATTGGAGCCCAATACTATATTAAGACCACATGCCATCTTTGCTGTAGACTGTGTGCCTCATTCCTTTTGTTAAGTATGGGTGTTCGAGATATTCATCTTCTCTCTTTCAAAGATCCTGACAGAAAACCTGGAGAGCTGCTTCCAGTTAGAATATACATTACTGGGCTTGATGGACAAATGCTTTGATCTGGGATAATGCAGGTTTCTGTGTTCCACATGACGTTGAAGGTGTGCTATTTTGAAGTACTCTTGACCCTAGCTAGGCTAGGGTCACAGCCAGCTAAGTAAGCCATTTGTTGCACTCAGATATTGGATCCTGCCTTGGAGAAGCTCCTTACAGTAAAATCCAATAATGCCAGCTTTAGCGGACCACTTCTAAATGACCTACCATTGTGCAAGGACTACCGATAATGTAGCTAAGCATTAAATTAAGAATGCAGTTGTACTTCCAATGAAGTAATGAAGATGAACAGCTATACATTACATACTATTTTCGCCCAAGCACTATGGAGGGCACCACACTTCCCTCCAGTTCTAGCCAATGTAATAAGAGTAGTAAGCATTTTAAATTGGGACCTGGATGATCAAATTCCCACTGAGCCACAAAACTCACTGGATGACCTTGGGTCAGCCATGGTCTTCTGCCCAGCTTACCTCATAGGAGTTTGGTGAGGAAAAGAATGGGGAAGAGGGACTGTGTGCACTGTGTTGAGCACCTTGGAAGAAAAACTGAACCCGTATACCTGCAACAGATAAATATCAAATATCCTGTAGAACTTCTCAGCCTCTTCTATGAAAGGGAGGGGATGAAAGAATTTGTTTGTACAGATGACCCTTAGCTATTCCATATGCATCTGATGCAATTAGTAGTTTCCTTCAGTGTAACTCCTGGTTAGGCACATCAGCCTGTCTGTAAATGAAGTTTAAGAACTTGTGCATGTATTACAGCTGTCCATGTTTATTCATAAGTGTTCAGAGGTCTGATGAGCTAGTAGTAAGGCAATGAAAGAGGTTTTTTTGGGGGAAGGGATAACATCAGGAAATCTGGTCCATGTTTTATATGTGTTCAATTCACCAAGGTCTAGAGTAGTTCCATTCCAGATCTTACACAAAGCTCTGGAGAGCAGGCCCCAGGGCAGCTAAGGACAGTGTTCTCCCCCACCCCACCACTAATGTTTGTTTTAGAACAAACTCAATGAAATGCTTTAGTCACCATCATTCATGCAAAAACTATGCCTTACAACCATCCACGGGCAAATCGAATGAGTGCAAGAACCACAGTGAATTAAGGACTAGTGGCAGCTGTTGTATAACAGCACCTTGTAGAGAAGAATTGTAAAACTGGACTCCACAGGGTAGTTCTTATATTGTGATGGCCCTAATATAGCTGTGCTTTTGAAAATTGTTCTGTATCATTAATTTCACATTGGGAAGATTCACCTGATGGGAACATTCTTTCCTATTTCCCCAAATCAAGGATAATCTTCTTTGATGTCTTCTACCATAAAGGCAGAGTTTTATCATTGCTAAGGACTCTATTAACTGGTAGAATAAATGTTACCTGCAGTCTAAACCTAAGCACGCTTACTCATGTGTCAGTTTCACTGAGTAATTCTGATTCCTGAGTAAATGTGCTTAGGGCTACATACTTGTAGAGAGTATAAATTTATTTGACAAGTGCTCTGTGGGTTTCAGACTGTATTTCTGTTTAATTACCTGCATTTCTCCAAACTTTCTTACGTCTTGCAAGCTTATCCCTGATATCATGCTGTGCTTTTGTCTGGAGAACAATCATGGGAAAAATATGTTAGGAAACTTCTACAACCCTTAACACTAGACGTGACTGTAAATGGACCAGGGGAAAGGCCCACAGAACCAATACTTTGATAGGCTTTTTTTCTAACGAAGCTGTTCTGCACAAACACAGCTTCTGAGAAATGTTTGATGATCATAAAGAAACATCACTGAACAATGTAGTAAGTTAACACAGTATTGCTTAAAGGCCTGAAACCTTACACTTCTTAACTGTCAGACAAGAGAGAAAGGGAGAAGTTCAAATACTCTTTCTTCTAACAAAAACATGGATTCTTTCCTGAAGGTTTTCCCCCCTGCCAACAGAGCTAGAACTGTGTGATATCTTTTAGAATCTGCAGAAGAAACATAAGTATGAAGCTGAGGTACATTGAAATCGGGACATTTTAGGGCTCTGGCATCTTAAAGGAACTTTAGTCTTCGTTTCCTATGTGGCTTGGCTATTTGTTGCACATTTATCCTGCCTTTCTCTGAGGAGTTCAAGGTAATGCGCATAATTATGTCATTTTTTTTAAGGGTGTATGAGTTGTTAGGGGAGAGGTAGTACCTCTGATAGGGGACATGTCATGCGCCTTTGGGGTAGTTTTTCCACCTTTGGTCCCCACCTTGCACTCAGCTCTCTGTAGGGTATAAGCCTTCTACTTCCACTGAACTCTTTATCAGACAACAATGAATATCAGGAGCACAAAAGAAGGCCAAGTCTCTTAGGCACCCATGATTAAGGAGCATTGAAAAAGGAAAAAGTTTCATGAAAAAGTTTCATGAGTCTGCTAATTACCGGTAGATTCTGTTGTTGAGAATTACAGCATCTATTCACGTCTGCTTATGGACCACCCCCTATGAGCTCTTTGGCGTCTCCTAAATTGTTGGAGGGATCGTTGCATCTTCTCAGAAAGCTAAACCCACAGCTGCTGTTTAAAAATGGTTATTGGGTGTTGTTTTGTTGTTTTAATAGATGCTCAGAATTTAGAGAGATCTGGAATGAGGAATTGGAATTAGAATCAACCTAAACAATGAAAAATTGCTTTAGAATCTATACAGAACATTTCTGTAGATGCATCCTAGAGATATAATATATGATGTGGGCCTGTCTAGTGATACATATTTTCTGGTCTGAAGTTGCCATCTCTATTGATTTTGTACATTTAAATTACATTCCTGTTTTATGGGGATTAATGGAAGGAAAACAAAAGTGGATTTTTGTGAGCCTTATGATGACTAAGAGACATATACTTCAAGCCTGGAAGGATAAACACTCGCTGTCTACTATACAATGGTCTAGGGACCTTACCATGCTTGCTACATTTGAACATACTTTCCATAAATATCAATCTTGTGTGGATACCTAATTGGACATCTGGAGGGCCTATATTGGCTTACGTGTTTCATTTCAGATGGAAGTACTAGTGTTTATTGTATTCTTAAAGTGAGCTGATAAGTGTCTGTTGTCACTTTGGGCTGTTTCCTTTTTTAAAAGAAAACCGTTCTTTGCTTGTTGTCTCCTCTCTCCTTTTTTGTTGAATTTGATATTTTTCTAAAAAGAAATGAAAAATATGTTGCAAAAATGAGCATATTAAGTGAAATTGTATATTAGGATATATATGCAATAAAAAGCTGGTTAATTTTCATGAGAGTTAAAAAAAACCTCAAACCTATGTGCTAAATGGAACTTCGGTAAAGGTAAAGGGACCCCTGACCATTAGGTGGAATCGTGACTGACTCTAGGGTTGTGGCGCTCTTCTCGCTTTATTGGCCGAGGGAGCCGGCGTACAGCTTCCGGGTCATGTGGCCAGCATGACTAACCAGAGCAGCGCACGGAAACGCTGTTTACCTTCCCGCCGGAGCAGTATCTATTTATCTATTTGCACTTTGATGTGCTTTCGAACTGCTAGGTTGGCAGGAAAATGGAACTTAAGAGTGGAAAAATGAGAAACTGAGAGAAACTAAAAATGGCAGATTTGTCTGTCTCTACCCAAAATATTCTGTGTCAGGAACAGCCAACATGATACCTTCCAGTTGTTGTTGAAATACAACTCTAATCATTCCTGTCCCTTGCCCATGTGCTAACTGGGGCTGACAGAAGTTGTAGTCAGAGGCAGATTTATCGAAGCACGACTGATTCAGTCACAATGGGCATGGAGACTCAAGGACACTGCAACTATGATATAGAATAGAAGGCAAAAGGCGAGGGGTGCTAAACTTCATTGCCACTGAAATTTGAGACCCCAAGTCTGCCACTGTTCTAGTGGGAGAGTCACCACATTGACAACACCTCCGTCCTCTATCTTGAAGTGCCTGCAATTCTAAAACAGATAGTGATTGACATTCTACCAAGTGAAAAGAAAAGTTATTCTGTAATGGAGGGAAATCTGAGCTGTGTAGACCAAAATATGCTAAGATCGCAACCACATTTCAAGTTGCACCAAAGCTTTCATGAAAACTCATTTGGCTCTGCCACAAGGGCAACCAAGAATCATAGACTTGTAGAGTTGGAAGAGACTCCAAGGGTCAAGTTGGTATATGGAATATGGAATAAAACAAAACTAGAAATGTAAATAAACGCACAAAGACCATTCAGCTGTTTGGCTAAAGATGATTAAGCTCATAGGGATAAAGAAGGCCAGGTCCTGAATGGAATGCTTGGAATTTAAGCTCATGAATAAATCAGTGTTCCGTTGATACCAATTCAAGATAGCCAGCGGTTTAAGGCTGATAATATTCAAACACTTGCTGGCATTTTCCTACGGTGCTTCCAAAGACAAATTGCTTGAGTTTAGTCACTGTGTTAAATGTCAGGTCTTGACAAAGGAACTTAAAAGGGGCAACGTCAAACGAGGCATTATAATAATCATTCTAATGCTATTTGTTCATGGTGAGACAGTCATGTGACTGTCATTGTTTCTGCAGGTACAACAAGGTAGGATTGGGCTATATCTGGTTTTCAACATCATAATATACCATCAGCTAAACATTGCAATATATTGATATATCCCAATGTCGGAAATAAGGATGGAACTATGTAGAGGTGAATAGTAGGGCTGGGTGATACCTGTTTTTCAACATTGTGATATATCACCAGCTAAACATTGTGGTATGCCAATATATCACAATGTCAGAAAAAAGGATGGAGCTATACAGAGCCATTGACGGCTTTTCCATGTTGTGATTTTTGCATAGCGCGCGTGCGCGCGCACACACACACACATCATGATTTGTGATATATTGCAAGGCTAAAAATTATGAAACTCATATCATGATATGGACTTCAAACCAGTTTGGGATGATATATTGTCCCACCCTACTCTTAAGCAAACTGGATTAGGATACTACTGGAAGACAGGAGATGTGTAGTCCTCCCCCTTCAACACTCATACTGAAATGGCTGGGCTGGGGGTGGAGTGCATGCAGTCATCCCCACTGCCCTCCCCCCTTCTTTCATTACTTTTACCAGGATTATAGTGCATGAATAGAGCTTATATTTTGCATCAAAGTGTAGTTAAATATCACTTCATACTTAAGCAATAAAATGGTTAGTTCATAGGATCACAGGAAACTATTTTATAGCAAGTCAGATCCGTTGATCTTGCTCAATATTGGTGACACGGGTTGGCAGCAATGTACTAGGATCTCAGATAGGAGTTTATTTCAGCTTTGCCCAGAAACACCAGGGCTTGATACTTTTGCATTCAAAGCATGTGCTCTACCATTGAGCTATAGCCCTTCTCTCTCTCTCTCTCTCTCTCTCTCTCTCTCTCTCTCTCTCTCTCTGTGTGTGTGTACACACACGGGAAAAACTTGAAAACTGAAAGGGCTGTGCAACTCTGGATGTCAAGGAGATGCCTTCATATAGAAGGTTGGGCACCCTCCAAACTCTGACCTCTGTTACTACTGAAAACCCTTGCATCTTTCACCTTTCCACCCCTACACATTTCACTTTTGGCCAAGCCAACAAAGGTCCATATAGTAAAAGCTATGGTTTTCCCAGTAGTGATGTATGGAAGTGAGAGCTGGACCATAAAGAAGGCTGATTGCCGAAGAATTGATGCCTTTGAATTATGGTGCTGGAGGAGGCTCTTGAGAGTCCCATGGACTGCAAGAAGATCAAACCAATCCATTCTTAAGGAAATCAGCCCTGAGTGCTCACTGGAAGGACAGATCCTGAAGCTGAGGCTCCAATACTTTGGCCACCTCATGAGAAGAGAAGACTCCCTGGAAAAGACCCTGATGTTGGGAAAGATAGAGGGCACAAGGAGAAGGGGACGACAGAGGACGAGATGGTTGGATAGTGTCTTCGAAGCTACCAGCATGAGTTTGACTAAACTGTGGGAGGCAGTGGAAGACAGAAGTGCCTGGCGTGCTCTGGTCCATGGGGTCATGAAGAGTCGGACACGACTAAACGACTAAACAACAACAGCAAACCACAGCTTCAGTTAGGTGTGACAACAGGCACAGATAGCTTGGAGTGTGTTGAAAAGCAACACACACACACATACATACACACACAAAAAAACATCCCACAACCACACACAAAAGATAAGTATGCTATTGAAACAAGCCACTGACTCCAACCCCGGTGCCTATCAAAAGAAAGGGGCTTATTATGAGTGATAATAAAAGTGCATAAAGGGTATTAATGGCAGCAACAGTTTCCTAATCTACACTGAATTTCCCTAGCAACCTATAAAGTGGCTGCTAAATATTGTGCTTCATGTTTGTTTTTTCCTTAGGCAAATTATTCACAGAGCTATTTTGTGGGGTTATCAAGTAAGAGCAAGCAGAGAGGTAATCTAAATGTGGAAACAATAAACGTCCACACCCCACAACTGCTGGCTGAGGCATACGCGAGCAAAGGCTGCATTTCTATAAGTAGGCCTGGTATTTAACCCTGACAGCATAATCTTAAATAAGTTTCCATATGTACAATGAAGCTTGCTCCCAAAAAAAATGTCCAGAGGAAAGCCCCCAGCCTTAGTATTGATTTTGCCACTTGTTCTGTATAATATACAATAGGTAGGGATTCTCAGAACAGACATCCTATTTTTCATGTTATATCCCCATTACATATTGAACCCATGGACCCAGTGCTGAAATGGATCCAGTTGTTTCTCGCCACCTGTGAAATGCTCCAGTGAAGCCCACCTGTAACCATCATTAGCTTTCTTTCACCTCCAGGTAAAAACTTATCTCTTTCCCAGGCATTTGATAGATTATGATGTTTTTGCATTGCATTGCATTGCTTTTGCTTCTATTTTGCTGCCTCTGTTTTATGTATTATTGTGCGGCTTTTATGTACTATTCTAGTAATATATTGTGCTTTTTATGTTATGGCTTATGCAAATTGCTTGGAGATTTCTTATGTGGCAAGTGGCTGGTAAATTGACATCATCATCATCACAAGCTGCAACCTGTGGGAATAGCTGCAGTTCTGAAACTGCTGTGGAAGTTCACAAAGTGTAGTTCATTTGTTTATCTATTGGGTTTCTTACCCACCCTTCACCATAAGGTCCCAGGGCAGCTTACAGCCATATAATTATACAATTATAAAAACAAGCAAATCGTAAGCATGCATGTTTTTGGAGATGTATTAAGTGCCTTTTTTATATGAGCCAGAAGTGATGCAAGACTTTTATATCTGGACTGGCTTTTGGTAGCAGGGTTTAAACCACTGCTCAGAGAGAAGGTTTGCCATGGAACTGATGGAGTTTCTCTGCATGTTTAATTGAATTCTAGTTACATATCTAGGCTGTTCAGATTAAACTGGCCAAATGTGCCCCAAATCCCATTCCCATTTTATAGGGATGAAAGATGGCGACACACCTAGGGCAGGGCAACTCATCTCTGGATGAGTTAGTATTCTACAACAGTCAGTGAAATATATATTTAAAGTGCCTGTCACAAACTCTTCTTATTCACCATGCAACTAACGGCTTTCAGATAGCTGGCTTGAAAGCCTAATGGGGATTAAATCTGTATTATTCTCCTCTGGGTGTCTATGCATTGTGTTAAGAGGAGGAAATGATTTCCATTTGATGCAAATTATTTCTGAATTTCAGTTCTTTGAATAGTAACTTAAAAGAGCCAGAGAAACTATCGCAAAAAGCAGATATCTAACATTTTTCAAGCTTAATGAGCTCAGAAACTATTCTGTTCCTTCAAATGTATTACATGAATAGTTACACCTGAAAGAACGAAATGCTGCTAGATTTACAGTTCTCATGGTGATGCTTTTACCTTGTTATTTTAAAGAAGTGAACATTTTTAAAAGATGCATTTTCTTTCCCATTACAGTTCTAAGCAGACATTGTAACATTATCCTCAAGAACATCAGTGCTATTTCGCTTGGCAGGGATGGCTCTATTTATAAACCTTCTGTCTTCATGTTCACTGGCAAGACTACCTACTGATCTAGTCAGTCAAAAGTGCCTTGTTTGTTGTGACAAATACCATAGGCATGTCACGCTGTGTGATCTTGCTAGAACTTGCAAGTTATGTAAGAAGAATTCATATATGAAGGGACATTTTTTAAAAAAGGTACACCAGGTGTTACAGTATATATCTGTGCCACAATCCAAGACAGATTTATGTACACTCAAAATCAATAGGATTAGATGTGTATTGAGATTCTGGCTGCTGGCCAGTGTATTGAAAGAGGATAAGTATTTGAATTGGAGTCGTTCAAAAGGCAGGATTCCCTATTCAAATCAATCACATTCCCACCCAGTATTGGGTATGTGATGAGGCTCACTCTGTGCACCGCTGACCAAGCAAAGGCCAGGACATGGCGAAAGTTATTGAGCTTGTTTTAGGAAGACCCAAAAATTGTTGAGCCACGATTTTTCACTTGACTTCCTAAGTTCCAGAACAAAGCACCACCTTTCTGAAATTCCCCCCCCCCAGACGTCAATTCCGGATGTATGGCAGCCCAACAAAGGGGATACAAGCAGTAACAGGTTGATTTACAAGTATTTGGGTGAGCCATCTTGCCTGCCTCTTGATCTTTAGAAGCTGAAATCATTTCTCTTTTTAAAATTAAAAAGAAAGGGGGGAACCCCCATGCTTTAGCAAACAACAACAACAGCCTTCACCCATCACATACAAGGTTTCACATTCAAGGTCTGAATTACAAAAAGATAGTTTCAAAATCTGTAAGCAAAATCTCATGAAAAAGGATTGGTTAGAAATTCTATCCAGAAACAAATAAAATAGAATAAACCAAGTATAAATATAAGACTATATCTGCAAATTAATATCTCGGAATTAGACCAAACAGGCAAATTTTGAAGGTATTTTAAGGTCTTCTAGTACAACCAGGGCAAGTAAGGTAAGTCAAAAAGGATTCAAATGAATCAGACCTGATTAAGCACCTACTATTTTTCCTTTCTTGCGTTAGATTTTCTTGCAGTGCAGGATTCCAAGTTTATACCATCATTCATCCAGTATAAAACAGAACTATAATTCCAGTGCTGGGGTATTTCTGTTTTGGCTGCTGCAGAAAGGAGCAGGATCAAAAGCTTATTTGATATACAATATAACTCCTGTGGGAAGATAGAAAGTAAGGACTTGGTGGAATTATTTGGCATACTATTGAACAGACTTCATGTATGGAGGGTAGGGGTGGGATTATCAAAAAGGCGTGTACTAAGAAGCACACCACCACATACGGTAAAAGGTGCCTACCCCCTTGACCATCCATCCAACATACATTAGAAAGATCAGCAGTCATTCTAGTAAGTTTGACAAGGGTAAAATGCCAGCATTTCATCATGGAGTCTTTAATTCTGGCAGACAACTCTAACTGGAGGCTTTTGCCACAACACTTGTCAAGGTTCATGCTTTATTGTCAAACTAATATCAGCTTCCCACACTGCTTTCAAACTCACATTATAAGCCATTACCCAAGATAGGAGGCCTCTATAAATAATAGAAAACACCTCTTCTGAGCATGCATAAAACCACAATTTTTGTTACAACCAAGAAAAATGTAATTTCAGCTGAAAGTCACCCCTAAACTGCTTTTCTCCCAATGGGGAAAAAAATGCACAGGTGCCCACAGAGGTACTGGGTTAAAGTGATGAAAGGGAAAGGGATAAGCAGACCTCTCTCTACTTTAAGTTCACTATTACTAACACTGTTCTTCCTGCTGTTGCTATTTTTGTTTGTTTGGCATTCCTCTGTAGGGAGCAATTCCTCTTGTTATTGTTTTGGTTTGGTATGGGGGAACTGTTTTCGGTTTTGCATATGTTAATAGTTTGTGACTTGTTTTATTTGCATAAATCATCTGGAACTATTGTTCTTGTGTAGTATGTTCTCTTTCCGATTATGGCACAATGCTGTCAAAATTGCCTAGACTGATCTTTAGGAAGGGTGGAGGGAGCTGACAGATGAATTATTTTCCTTTTCGGCACAGGATTGGATTAGTCTTTTTTCAGCTCTGTGACTCTGCTAGCTTATATATCCTTTAGGACCAACAATGGGGTAAACTGACTCTGTTGCTACCGAAACTCTGCACGCCACGAGAACTAAGGACTGGTATTCTAGAAATCATAAAAAGGCATTTAAAACATTATGGTATAAATAATAAAAATTGGATTTCCAGCATGCATTACTATCTTAATTGCAGAGTTGTACCCAACACCTAATAAGAAGCAGGAGGAGGAATTCCATAATACTCTCAAGGCAATACTGCAAGTTGCTTTTATACCATATGGAAAAGCAAAGCAAATATAGTTTGCATTCATAATGAGATAAATGTCTATCTAGGGTGCATTTCAAGACATACCATTAAAGACTATTTTCCTTCAGAGCTCAGAATCATACATATTTCACCATTTCTTAAGAATTTTTGTATCTCATATTAGCCACTTTCAGAAGTTGCTCCTCCACACATTAAAGAAAGTGTGGGATGTGCTTGTGGCAGTAGTGGCTGCCACCCACGGCTTATCTGTACCTGGGCCCACAATGCCTTGCTTTCAAATAGCACAGGCAAAGAAAGGGTCTTGTGATATTGTTTTGACATCAGGTGACTGACAGGTCTGCAGCCCCATCCTCATGTCGAACTTTGTCTGTGGGGTGTGAGGAAGATAAAGATCTAGCCTACTGGCCAGATTCAGATTTGAGGTAGGGATAGTGAAGGAAATCATAAGTGGTTTGTTGAATTAGGTGAAACATTTAATTTTTTCCACACCTTAGAGGATAAAATAAGTTTGAAGAGTTGTGGGTTCAGATGATTATCTTTTGCCCAGTGCAATAAATAAATGAGCAGTTGATTTGTTACTTGTGCGTTGAACTGGATTCAGAACTTTGGCGGTATTTTATTTTCCCAGCCGTAAGAAACATGTTTCATCACTGAGAAAATGCAATTCTAACCTCAGCTAGCATTCCTCTCCTGAAAGTTGTATTCCTCCCGTGACTTCTGGTTATTGTCACTGCTCTTCTCTTTTGTTTTGATCATGCTTGAGGTTCGATCATGAATTAGAAATAAGATTGGAAAAGAACTTCCTGCTTGACCCTCCTGCGTGTAGCTTGGGTTCTTGATTCTTGTGGAGTTATTTTCAGCCACTTAACCCTTTCTAGCATACCTAGGATGCATTGTGTCAGTTACCTTGAAGGAAGGACCTAATCAGTGTGAGATCCTAGCTTGGAGCATGGCCTTTGATCCCTTTCTGATGCCATGAGGTTATGACCCAGCTGAAATATGAGAAACGTGAAAATTGGGGGGGGGGAGGTCAAAGAATGCCACAGATATTTCCACAATTGAATCCAATTTCCCAGTTACCGTAATCATATTAAAGGCTATGTCTGCCTAAAAGGTACACACTCACATAAAGACATAAAAAGAGTCAGCCAAAGGCTCATTTATCCCAGCATCCTCTTCTTACAGTGGCCAACCTGCTAGTTATGGGAAGCTTGCAAGCAAGACCTGAATGCAACAACACTTGTGATTCACAGCAACTTATTCAGAGATATGGTGCCTCTGGCAATGGAGGCAGAGCCAGGCCATCATAGCTACTAGGCACTGATAGGCGCATCCTGTATGAATTTATTTAACCTACCTAAGTCGGTGGCCATCACCCCTTCACCTCACTCACCAGTCAATCATAAATGCACATGCATAACAATGTGGAGAGAAATTTGTATACTGCAAAATAAACGTATTACCTGTTTCTAGGTGTAGCTGAAGTGAGGCTACAAAAGCCCATAAACAGAACAAATGTGGGAAAGCATTTGCTTTTATTAATACAGCCGTGATTATTTTGTTTGTGAACCTAAAGGGCAAATACATTTCCTCAAAGTAATTTATCTCCGGTGAGGCATCAATAGGTATACATATGCATGAGACCCCCATTGAGAGAAGGGCATTTATGAAAGCAAATGTTGATGTAGTAAGGCTTTCCACCGGCATGCACCTGAAATCAGGAGGAAAACTGGCTCACATTTAATATTTCTCCTGTTATCATTATCCCATTGACAAATTTATCCCAAAGCTTTACTAATAGCATGTGATATATATATATATATATATATATATATATATATATATATATATATGCAGGTTTTGGTGTCTTCGGGTGTCTTCCCGTGTAAGAGTCGGGGTGTCTGTGCGACGTTTCGACGAGGTCTCACTCGTCATCTTCAGGCTGGTGCTTTCGGCTTCTTGTTACTGGAACAGAGCAGAATCTGGTGTTTGAGTTCCTATAAATACTGTTGAGGGGTGTGGTGTATAGCCTCCAACGTTCTGGGCAGAGAGGAAGTTCCTAGATTAGTGTGCCTTTTCTTCTTTTGTTCCTTAATTACTTGAGGGATATCTTGAGTGATTTCATGAGTGATATTCTGAATACCACTGGGTGGGTCATTAAGTGTAGATTAGTTGCTAAAGCTTTCGTGTCTTGACCTCTTGAGCTTGTGAAGAGTTTTTCTGAGAAGATGGCTGTGCTGCATTTAGTTGTGCTCTGGCTTGGTTTCGTGTATAGGGGCGAGCTGTGGTTTTGTGCCTTGTGCCAGCCAGATCTGTGTAGGGATTGCAGGGGGGTGCAGCATCCGGAGGTGCCACTATAGTTTGGCTACTGGATGGAGTCTGTAATATGTCTGTGGAGAGGGTCTGGGTTTGGGTCTGGTGTGGTTGATTGGTGACGGCGTTCTGTGTGCCTCTGGTTCTGGTGTCGGTTTTTGTGGGGAGGGCTAATTTCCAGATGTCTGGCAGGCGGGACGTGTCGTCACGCTTGTTCATGTTGTGAGGGTGTTTCTCTATCTCGATGGCTTCCATGATTATTCTCTTGTGGTGATGTTCCATGTTAAAGAGCAATTTGGAATCTGCAAAATTAATTTCGTGTCCTGTTTCTTTCATGTGTTGGAAAAGAGAGGAAGTTTTTTCTTCTTTTTTGACGGCATTCTTGTGTTCTGCGATACGTGCATTTATTTGTCTGTTTGTTTGTCCAATGTACGTGGCTGGGCAGACTTTGCAGGGTATTTCATAGACCCCTTGGTTTTCCAGCTGGATTTTGTCTTTTGGGTTTCTGAGGATATTGGCTATTTTTTGGTTGGTGCAGAAGGCTGTTTTGATATTGTGTTTATGGAGGATTTTGCTAATTTTGTCTGTAGTGCCCTTGATATAAGGAAGGAGGGCCATGCCATTGTTTTCTTCTGTGTCTTGGTTTTTGGGGGGTGTTTCTTTTTGGATTAGCTTCGTAACCCTGTTTTTCTGGTATCCATTGGCGATTAACACATTTGAGAGATTCTGTAACTCACAACATGAACAAGCGTGACGACACGTCCCGCCTGCCAGACATCTGGAAATTAGCCCTCCCCACAAAAACCGACACCAGAACCAGAGGCACACAGAACGCCGTCACCAATCAACCACACCAGACCCAAACCCAGACCCTCTCCACAGACATATTACAGACTCCATCCAGTAGCCAAACTATAGTGGCACCTCCGGATGCTGCACCCCCCTGCAATCCCTACACAGATCTGGCTGGCACAAGGCACAAAACCACAGCTCGCCCCTATACACGAAGCCAAGCCAGAGCACAACTAAATGCAGCACAGCCATCTTCTCAGAAAAACTCTTCACAAGCTCAAGAGGTCAAGACACGAAAGCTTTAGCAACTAATCTACACTTAATGACCCACCCAGTGGTATTCAGAATATCACTCATGAAATCACTCAAGATATCCCTCAAGTAATTAAGGAACAAAAGAAGAAAAGGCACACTAATCTAGGAACTTCCTCTCTGCCCAGAACGTTGGAGGCTATACACCACACCCCTCAACAGTATTTATAGGAACTCAAACACCAGATTCTGCTCTGTTCCAGTAACAAGAAGCCGAAAGCACCAGCCTGAAGATGACGAGTGAGACCTCGTCGAAACGTCGCACAGACACCCCGACTCTTACACGGGAAGACACCCGAAGACACCCGAAGACACCAAAACCTGCATTCCTGTACCCGTGAAAATCTACGAAAGCATATATATATATATATATATATATATATATATATATATATATGCTAATCCAAAAAGAAACACCCCCCAAAAACCAAGACACAGAAGAAAACAATGGCATGGCCCTCCTTCCTTATATCAAGGGCACTACAGACAAAATCAGCAAAATCCTCCATAAACACAATATCAAAACAGCCTTCTGCACCAACCAAAAAATAGCCAATATCCTCAGAAACCCAAAAGACAAAATCCAGCTGGAAAACCAAGGGGTCTATGAAATACCCTGCAAAGTCTGCCCAGCCACGTACATTGGACAAACAAACAGACGAATAAATGCACGTATCGCAGAACACAAGAATGCCGTCAAAAAAGAAGAAAAAACTTCCTCTCTTTTCCAACACATGAAAGAAACAGGACACGAAATTAATTTTGCAGATTCCAAATTGCTCTTTAACATGGAACATCACCACAAGAGAATAATCATGGAAGCCATCGAGATAGAGAAACACCCTCACAACATGAACAAGCGTGACGACACGTCCCGCCTGCCAGACATCTGGAAATTAGCCCTCCCCACAAAAACCGACACCAGAACCAGAGGCACACAGAACGCCGTCACCAATCAACCACACCAGACCCAAACCCAGACCCTCTCCACAGACATATTACAGACTCCATCCAGTAGCCAAACTATAGTGGCACCTCCGGATGCTGCACCCCCCTGCAATCCCTACACAGATCTGGCTGGCACAAGGCACAAAACCACAGCTCGCCCCTATACACGAAGCCAAGCCAGAGCACAACTAAATGCAGCACAGCCATCTTCTCAGAAAAACTCTTCACAAGCTCAAGAGGTCAAGACACAAAAGCTTTAGCAACTAATCTACACTTAATGACCCACCCAGTGGTATTCAGAATATCACTCATGAAATCACTCAAGATATCCCTCAAGTAATTAAGGAACAAAAGAAGAAGAGGCACACTAATCTAGGAACTTCCTCTCTGCCCAGAACGTTGGAGGCTATACACCACACCCCTCAACAGTATTTATAGGAACTCAAACACCAGATTCTGCTCTGTTCCAGTAACAAGAAGCCGAAAGCACCAGCCTGAAGATGACGAGTGAGACCTCGTCGAAACGTCGCACAGACACCCCGACTCTTACACGGGAAGACACCCGAAGACACCAAAACCTGCATATATATATATGCACTCTGGGACAAATGCAAACAACTAGCCGTCTGGAGAGCTGAAACTGAGACCTCACATAAGACAGACAGACACACCAACAAACTCTACAAACTAGAGAAACGCCAGAAGCCCAGCCACCCTCCACAACAACCCATGAAACAAACAGTACATAACATATCAAACAGGATCCTCACCCCAACTGAAACCAAAGTACTCTCCAAAGGTTTCAACTTTGCAGTCGCCCCGAGACGCATCCCCACGGAAAACATCATATGCGGAGTCGAAGCTAGCCTGACCAAAATCGACCCAGATGAAGCCAATAAAATCAGACTTGAAGTCACCAACATCCTCTGCTCCAGCAAACCACCCAGAAGCAATTTACACAAAGAAGAACAGAAAGCACTCACCAACCTGAGGAAAGACAACAACATAATCATTCTCCCAGCAGACAAAGGCAACGCCACTGTTGTGATGAACACATCGGACTACCAAGCAAAACTATCAAATCCACTCCAAGACCCTACCTACCAACCTATAAAAACAGATCCCACCACCTATCTGGAAAAAACCACCAAATCCAAAATAAAAGCCTCTCCTATCAGTGAAGAAATCCAGCTAAGAATCATCCCCAGAGAAAAATCATCCAGATGCCCCAAACTCTACGGTCTCCCCAAGATACACAAAGAAGGAACACCACTCAGACCAATAGTCAGCTCCATAGGCTCACCTCTACAAAATCTCGCTAAATTTCTCGCTAAGCAACTTCAGCCCTATGCAGAATCCATCGCTTCACACGTTACTAACTCCTTCCAGTTCATAGAAACAATAAAGAAACAATACCTACATCCCGATGACCTACTTGTGAGCTTCGATGTTGTATCTCTCTTCACTCAAGTGCCCATTAATGAAGCCTTGACAGCCATTCAAAACAAATACAACCCCCCCAAATACATCCTGGACCTGACCAACCACTGCCTAACCAACACGTACTTCATCCACAATGGACAAAGATACAAACAGATAGAAGGAGCACCTATGGGATCACCCCTCTCACCGGTCATCGCAAATTTGTACATGGAACACTTTGAAACCAATGCTTTAGACAAGTCAGAACACAAACCCAAACTTTGGCTCAGATATGTTGACGACACCTTTGTAATTTGGCCACACGGGAAAGAAAAACTAGATAGCTTCCTCACACATCTCAACAGCCTACACCCCAAAATACAATTCACTATGGAAATAGAAGACAACAACCAACTCCCCTTTCTTGACGTCCTAATCTACAAAAAACCTGATGGCTCCCTAGGACACACTATCTACCGGAAAAAAACACACACCAACCGCTACTTACATGCACAATCACACCACCACCCTGCACAAATAAACTCCGTAGCCAAGACTCTCATCTCCAGAACCAAACGCCTGGCTGACAAAGACCACTTGACAACTGAGTTACAGAATCTCTCAAATGTGTTAATCGCCAATGGATACCAGAAAAACAGGGTTACGAAGCTAATCCAAAAAGAAACACCCCCCAAAAACCAAGACACAGAAGAAAACAATGGCATGGCCCTCCTTCCTTATATCAAGGGCACTACAGACAAAATCAGCAAAATCCTCCATAAACACAATATCAAAACAGCCTTCTGCACCAACCAAAAAATAGCCAATATCCTCAGAAACCCAAAAGACAAAATCCAGCTGGAAAACCAAGGGGTCTATGAAATACCCTGCAAAGTCTGCCCAGCCACGTACATTGGACAAACAAACAGACGAATAAATGCACGTATCGCAGAACACAAGAATGCCGTCAAAAAAGAAGAAAAAACTTCCTCTCTTTTCCAACACATGAAAGAAACAGGACACGAAATTAATTTTGCAGATTCCAAATTGCTCTTTAACATGGAACATCACCACAAGAGAATAATCATGGAAGCCATCGAGATAGAGAAACACCCTCACAACATGAACAAGCGTGACGACACGTCCCGCCTGCCAGACATCTGGAAATTAGCCCTCCCCACAAAAACCGACACCAGAACCAGAGGCACACAGAACGCCGTCACCAATCAACCACACCAGACCCAAACCCAGACCCTCTCCACAGACATATTACAGACTCCATCCAGTAACCAAACTATAGTGGCACCTCCTGATGCTGCACCCCCCTGCAATCCCTACACAGATCTGGCTGGCACAAGGCACAAAACCATAGCTCGCCCCTATACACGAAGCCAAGCCAGAGCACAACTAAATGCAGCACAGCCATTTTCTCAGAAAAACTCTTCACAAGCTCAAGAGGTCAAGACACGAAAGCTTTAGCAACTAATCTACACTTAATGACCCACCCAGTGATATTCAGAATATCACTCATGAAATCACCCAAGATATCCCTCAAGTAATTAAGGAACAAAAGAAGAAAAGGCACACTAATCTAGGAACTTCCTCTCTGCCCAGAACGTTGGAGGCTATACACCACACCCCTCAACAGTATTTATAAGAACTCAAACACCAGACTCTGCTCTGTTCCAGTAACAAGAAGCCGAAAGCACCAGCCTGAAGATGACGAGTGAGACCTCGTCGAAACGTCGCACAGACACCCCGACTCTTACACGGGAAGACACCCGAAGACACCCGAAGACACCAAAACCTGCATTCCTATACCCGTGAAAATCTACGAAAGCATATATATATATATATATATATATATATATATATATATATATATATATATATTCATACAATGACATAGCTTCTAAAGAGCTGTCATGTCCTCCCTAGGAAGCTAAATATTATAATGAAGAAGACAGGGAAATAATTCTGTTTGTATGAAGAACTTCAATTATACGGCTGCAGTTATTACACTGAATTTAATCTCTCAAAGAGGAAAAGAAAATGGTTCGACATGCACCAGAGGAGAAATTCAGCAATATAGCCAAAAACATTCCTCAGAAAGGAGACAGTTTCAAAAGCTTTCTAGATCCCACTTTGTGGTGCTTTTTGTTTTTCCTCCACACTGTAACTCAGTCCATACATCTGTGGATGCAATATGTTCGCCTTTTGAGAATGTGCACACAGGACACTGGAAGACTCATCTGGGGCAGTGATTTACCTGAACTAGTATGCTTACACAGAAACGGTTGTATGCAGCCACTGAAATGGTATGGGGGTTTTTAAAACCCGAAAGCAGCATATATTTAATTCATTATTAATTTTCTTATTTACTAGATCAGCCAGCCAGCAAGTAATTAATGTTTTCTGGGTAATATACAGGATATAATAAAACCATAACACCATAAAATACAAACACTCAATGAGAAAACCTAGTGAGAGCATATAATCACAGCCTTAAAAACATTCCAGGAATAAAACAGGGGCAAGTAGAAGTAAACTTATAAATCAATAAGCTGTAGCAATTCCAAAAAGTTGGGATTTGCATTGTTATAATGAGGCTTTTATTGGATTACTGTAATTGAAAACTAATTAAAAAAAATCAAAAAGTTAGACTAGTCCCTCAGGTCCTAGCTGAACACTCTAACCACTATTCCACACTGGTGTATAAAACCTCTGACAGCATAATATCAGGGTCACAGTGGGAAGTTCTCTGAGCACATCTTTGAGCTAAAATTCCCCCAATCATTCATGCTCCAGAAGGGCTCATTCCCCAAACGTGGAAAAATAGTATTCAGGTGTGTTTAGAGACATGCCAGGAGCAAGCAT
Organism: Podarcis vaucheri; assembly: GCF_965113315.1. NCBI lineage: Eukaryota > Metazoa > Chordata > Lepidosauria > Squamata > Lacertidae > Podarcis > Podarcis vaucheri. Next base: position 35,902,163 of record NC_138748.1, on the reverse strand, counting down.
ACTAACATAATCCTTGGACTGTAACATCCCCTAGAGAGTAACAGGAATTGTCTTAATGTGCTTGGGAAGGTTCACATCACTATATGAAAATGAAAACTCTAGCTAATTGAAACTGCTAATATTAATTATATGCACCGTCCATAGCCAGAAATGTAAGAAGGGGAACAGATTTACCAGAAATGCTAAAGCTTTATTAATTTACCAATAACATTACAGGATTATCTGGAGTAAAATTTAATTTAGTCTTCAGTAATGGTGTATTTTTGCGTCAGGGGGTTGAAATTAGATGAGTTGACTACATCTGTTCTCTAAAGCTAGAATAAACAAATATTGGACATTAGCATAAATGTACCTCCCTTAACTGAAACAAATAGCTTCCTCCATTCTCATTGGATTAGTTAAGCTGCAAGAGCTAACTACACTAATAGTAGGGATTGAATCTGTTAATTTCAGTTTTTCTCAGTTTCATAATATTAGAATACTACTCATGAAATGCAAAACGCTCATGATCATGTTATCCATGCTTTACTTGACAGGTCAGCTAAAAATAGAATTCCTTAACCATGAATGTCCAAGCCTTAGCCCATCTGAGGTAAATAGGTTGCTATTCTGTTATTCTCTTCTTCCTTACCAATGTCTGACTGACTTGCTTTCTGTCTTTTTAAAATTGAAATTGAAAGTTACTTTGAAAGTTAATCCAGAATATAGCCCATTGAGTGTGAAAATTTGTCATCAAAATCAAGGGAATGGGGAGGTGTGCTTTATATTACAGTTTTAGGTATGCAACTAAGATGTATGTAGTGAAGCACCAATCCAGGTCAGAAGGGTAAGGCAATGGTTTGTGTGCCAGCATCCAAAAAAATCCATGTCCGTCACCAGGAGACCAATCTGCATGGTGTCTGGGTTTGAGTGACTGTTTATGGTGTTGGACCAGAGAGACAGAACAAGGGTATTGCTAGTGTACCATCTATGTCACAGCTCTCCAACCTCGCTAACTGAGTTTATCCCCAGAATTCCCTGCTCCTGCTCACTCTTGCTGCCAGCTCTCCAGCTCTTTTTCAGTCATGCAAGGAGCAAAGTTGCACCTTCTGACCAGTGGTGTATATTGGCCACAGGACAAGTGGATAGGCAGTTGTGACAGTGATACTGAGGTTGCCGCACCCGAGGGGACCTTGACAAGACAATCTAAAATCTGCTTTGGCCAAATGCAGGTATTCTTTTGCTGCTATTCTCCTGTCTCCTACTGCTGCCTGAAATTTAAATGATTGTTTTCGTGGCATTTTCAGGATGGCATTCAATGTTCACCACAACCAATGCTGAGAGGTGGGAAATGTGTTTTGTCCAAGTTTTTAATGGCAACAGTTATGACTAACAGTGTCATCCTAATTTGTGATTGGGCATGGTTCTCGCAGACAGATGGACATTAGGCTAATGAATGCCACCACTCTCACCGAGAAGGGCTAAATGATTTTCTGTGGTATTATATCAGAGAAAGCCCATTTTTAATTCACTGATCAAATGGATCAGATGTGGCGTGTTTTGCAGCCGATTCTTTTCAGTGCATGATTTGCAAGTAACAAAAATATCGCACTGCTCACCTTTTTTCAGTTCGCACAGGAGGAAACTAGGATGGTAAAGGGGAAAGATGTGGTGGACATGGATAGGGGTAAAAAATCCTGGTACAACAGTCATATAAATGGCAAGCAATAAAAAGGCATCCACATAGTTCAAAGAGTGAAAGGCAGAAAGGAAGAAAATGTTTAGTGGAGGGCTTTTCCATTGGGGTGAATGGGGCACTGCCCTACCAACCTCAGTCTGCCCTCAGCCAGCCTTCACCTGCCTGCCATCTTAATAACAACCAGCCAGAGAGTGGCTCTGCCTGCCCTTGGTTCTTCTGACTCCATCTCTGACTGGTTTCCCAGGTGTCTACTCTACCAGTCTCGACAGGCACCAGGCACCACTCTGCTTTCTACAGAAAATCTAAACATATTTTGAATAAGATATGTTGGGTTTTTGAAGTGATATTCACACAGAGTGTAATTTTTAAGTATCACATCTGGTGCCTCTGGGTAGAGGGTTCTATTTATAAGCATTGCAAATAGTTTTCTATACCGGTCAAAACGTAGGCCGAAAATATAAAGGAAGGAAGACTATGTATGATTTACCTGGTTGTTGTTGTTTTTTCATAAACGCCAACTGTTTGTCATCAGGCACATGCTATGCATATGCTCCCCACTGCATTTTACTGAGGCACAAGAGAGTGAGCACCCTAAATATAAAGCACAGAACTTCTGTGAGTACAGTCAGCTGTGGCACTGAGTCGATTTCTGGAAGGGTGTTAGGTTGTGTCTGGAGGGAGCTGCATACATGGCTCCCCCCCTTGTGAGATGCTCTCCCCAAAGAAGCTCACCTGGAACCTTTGTTACATATCTTTAAGTGTCAGGCGAAAACATTCCTCTTCTCCCAGGCCTTTGGCTAATTAAACAATCCGTGGCCTTTAAAACTGAGAGTGGGGTATTGTCTTTGTTTCTTACTATGCTGTGCATTTTTGTATTGTAAACTTCCTTTTGATCCTCGGATGAAAGGCAGTATATAAATGCAATTAATGCAATTAATTGATATTTATAACACCCCAAGTTTTCCCATCACAGAGCTACGATTCCCATCACCCTAACAACCTGCATACCCCAGGATTATTTGAGAGCAATGGACTGTACTTCAGGTGTATGGTGTGTATAAAACCTGGGGCTATACAGTGCAAAAATCCCTACTTCCACCCAGTTGCCAGGCATCTATGCTGTGTGGCTCCATCCAATACTCTGTCTCTTGTCACTAGTCAAAGGTGATCTCCAGTAAGACACCCATTTCCTTTCCTTTCCTTTCCCATAGTCACTCCTCAGTAGTGGCACTTCATGTCTATGGCTTTCTTCCCTTGAGTCTACCTATAGTTTGTAAATTCACATTGGCTTAGATCTATGGAAGGGCTAATCTCCTCCTTCCCACTGCACTCCCCTGTATCTCCTGAAAAGGCACTTGTGATGGTTGAGAAGCCAATGAGATTGGGGCAGGGAAACTGGTAGAAGGACCCTGAATGAACAGACAGGTCCCATTCAACATGTCTTTGTCCAGTTTCAGCCAATTTCACATACCACACCAGTTTTGCATTGGGGGAGGGGGGTTGATTCATGCGGCAGAGGAAGTTTCCTTGCATAAGCATATTGCTTCCAATGGTTCTCAGCATCTGAGCCATTATAAACAGTTTTGAAACTGGAGCAAACAGTTCAGCCAATTACTTAAAAACCTCTGCTTCATAATTCATAGGTTATTCATAGCATATTAAACCAAGCATTAAACAAGGCCAGTCTCTGAATAATGATACAGCTGCACAATTTAACACAGGTCATTTTATATTATTTTCAGCTACATTCATAAATATATCCATATGCTTCTGTAAAATCAGTGGCAGGAAGAATTTCAGAATTTTCTTTAGAAAATGTAAACATAGAATAATTGCTAGACTTGTGAATTCTTGTCATAAATGTAGTATATATAAATTGCATAAATATTTTAGTGTCAAAGTGGTTTTGGAAGCAAGGAAGAACTGCAAATCTAAGTTAGGACATCTGGTCCTGTGGGATGTGTTAAAAGACAGATGAAACAAAAATCTGAATTAATTAACAGAACATTTTTGCTTCTTCAACTTGAGTCTCTTGACTAAATTAGAAGCAATCATTCTGGAGGGAAAGAGATAATTCTCATTTGATGTTTCTTCATCAATTTTCTTCCTTTCTGTGGAAGAAATTAAAGCACACTAGATACAAAATCCATTAACCTACTATATAAAGAGTTTGCCCTTAAGACGTGTATGAATTCTTATGTATGGGGTGCACTCAATAGATGCAACCGAACTTCTAACATTTTGAAAGATGGCCATAGGGCTGAATTTGCCAAAACTAATAAGGAAATGAAAAGATGTAATTAACTAAGAATGACTAAATTCTACCGGGTCTTTTGAACACACTGGTCATCAAAAGATAACTGAGATGGTTTGTGGGATATAAGATGTAAATGTCCTTCAAGAAGAACAGGACATTTGCCTCACCACCACCAATGATGACAAAAAACAAGGCTGTGGTCCAAGTCTCCCTTATCCCAGGCTTTGAGAGGGAGGGTTGGACTGAGTGCAGCTGGCCACCTGCTCATTTTAGTCAACCTCCTGTCGGCTGCCAAATGGCTGGCTGGGTGGAAGCACTCTCACTGCTAGTGCTTCCTCCACTGCCACCATGAGTGGCTACGCTGAAGATGTGGCAGTGGATGTGCAGAAACTCAATCAAGGAAGCTGTGTGCTTTGACTTGTTCTGTAGTTCAAACTGGTACCCAAAACGCCTCAGGATGCTGCTAGCATTAGCATCACCTATTGCTTCTAAAGGGTTAATGGAAAAGCTATTTCGCATTGAGGGAATCAGTGCGATGCCAAACTTGCTAATTTAATTTTTCTCACCCATCCAGGGAGAAGGCAACACTGCAAAGAGTGCGTAATCACCTGAATATAAGTGTTAATCCTATTAGCCTACTTCAAATGAAAGTAGCTTAATAAGCTACTATAATGTCAGTGATATATATATTTTTAATAAAAAAATCTTTCTACATTAGCATAAATGTATTTAGCAGATGTCTCCAGACAGTACAGCTCATTTGAAAAAGATAACATCATTTTCTTCCACTTTTAATTTAATCTTATCCCAAAATGTGGCCTGCATATTATTTCTAGCATAGGCTAACCTACCCCCAAAAAGTACAGACTATGAAGTGAAAATTGTTGCCCACTCAGAAGAAAATACTGCATTCTGGACAAGAAGGGTATTTTGCTCATAAATAATATTTGATTTATTTTCTGTACCCGTCTTCTCACTCTAACATCCTTGAATTCAAGATCTATTGACTTAGTAGTTTAGAACTAGGAGATACAGTACTGTTGATTATATGGAGGTGTTAGATTATAGCAAATTTATTAATGGTGAACCATCATTTCATTAACAATTATATATAGAACAAATTTCAGATACTTAATCCTACTCTCTGCCTTTGGAAGTCTTATAAGACCGTAAGCAACATAATGACAGAGGAGTTTCTAGCACCAAAGTGAAACTGTCAAGCTCTTTTGTTACTTTTTGCTGTTGGGTGTCACTAATGTAATCATGTTATATTTATAGTTGTTGTAGCCTCGTCCCAAGTCCCATTGCTGAGCAACAGAGTGCAGAGCTGGGTGGAATGTGAGGCCAAACCGACAGGAAACAAGAGTCTCTGAGATATGCTTGCCTCAAAGCCGAATCCACATGCGAAGTCAAGTCCATTCCAAGGGTCGGACAAACAGCAATCCACATAGTCAGGCAATCCAGGGGTCATAGGAACCAAGTGGACTCAAAGCCAAGGATCCAGAAATCCATCTGGTGCTCTCATCCATATTGGACTCCCTTCTCTTTGAGTGTTTTGGACCATGAGATCTCAGTAAGTCCTTAAACTTTTTAAAATTAGCCTTCTTAAAGTCCAGAGTGCATGTCTGACAACACTCAGCTTTCCTTTGCCTCTGTATCATGAAACTGAAGTTGACATGATCACTTCCTCCCAATGTTGTCAGGACTTCCATTTTGTCAATCAGTTCCCCCCTGCTGGTGAGGACCAGGTCCAAGATAGATGGTCCCCTTGTTGCTTCTTCCACCTTCTGGGAAATGAAATTGTCAGTGAAACAATTCAGGAATTTGTTGGACCTTACATTTTTGGCAGAGTTTGGGTTCCAACAAATATTGCCATAGCTGAATAATCTCATGACTACTATACCTCTCCTTTTTGAATGTTTGTTAATATGTTGTAGGAAGGCATCATCCAATTCTTCAGTATGGCTTGGGGATCTATACCAGACCCCTATAGAAGGTCACTATTGTTTCCCTCTCCTAAAAATTATACCCATATACTCTCAATCTGCTTTCCATGCTCCAGGTCATAGATCTCTTCACAAATCTTAACATCCTTTACATACAGTATAATGCTACTCCTCCCTTTCTGTTTAGTCTTTTTGAATAGGTTATACCTCTCGGTGTTTCTATATCCTAATCATGAGTCTTATCCCACCAGGTTTCAGTAATGACCTATTAGGTCATATTTGCCATCTTGTATTAAGAGCCGAAATTCATTCTCAGCCATTCCCCCTGAACCCCAGGATTGTTTAATGGAAATCATCAGGTGATATGATGCCATGTTGTGAGTTCCTCTGTCCTCTCTAGTCCTGTCCCAAAACTTGTCTTCCAATTTCTAGGAAGCTTTATTGGCAAGTTACACTGAATCTGTTAAGTCTTGGGATTTTCAGACCTCAGCTGTGACATGGAGATTTGCAAGTTTGGCACTTTATGTTGCAACAGGAGTGGGAAAAGAAGGACAAGTCACTCCCCCTTCTTCTGTTCTGTCAGCTGTGTCATGTATAAACTGTCCATTAGAAGAACCGCGAGAAGAAAATATAGCCACCTCAGTCATTAGCCACTGACACTTTGAGTGAGACAGCTGCCTGTTTGAGCACATTCTAATCAATTTTCCTTCCAGCAGTAGAATATTTTTATCTTTGCAAAAATAAGGGAAAGGAAATGAAAATTTGCCAAGGAAGGAATAAAGAGAGACCTTTTCATAAGAAGAGCTTCCTGGATCAGGCCAATGATCCATCTAGTCCAACATTCCTGTTCTCATAGTAGTCAACTAGATGCTTGTGTGAAATTCACAAGCAGGATTCAATCACAAGAGCACTTTCACTTCCTGTGGTTTATAGCAACTGGTATTATGAAGGATCACTAGCAATGATGGGTCATTTTGTAAGAGACTTGAAAATGCTCAGACAACAAAAAGGTATCCCCTGGTATTCCTGCCCCCAGATTCAGGGACAAAAAAAGCCAGTGTTCTACCTGCTGTTCAGGCATCCTGGGACTACCCGCTGTGATAGTCACGCGAGTGCCAATCACACAGAGAGAAATCTTTGCCGAGTTCTGTAGCACAGTCAGCAATCATGTGGCACACCTCAGTGAACTGTCCCAGAAGGTTGCCCCTTCTCATATGCAGATTGGTCTTTATGTGATGAACACAACACCATGTTAACTTAGGGGTCATTGTGTTTCCACAATGTAGATGTGACCTCCAGAAGTACTTTATTTCCAGCACTATCTTCAGTAAAAGTTGTGTGTCTTTGGAAAAGCAATCTTAAAAATGGAAAGCATAATGCTGGTGGTCAACAAAAGAGGTTTAAAGACTCTCTCAAGGCAAATCTTTAAAAATGTAGTATAAACACCGACAATTGGGAAACACTGGCCTGCGAGTGCTCCAGTTGGAGAACAGCCTTTACCAAAGGTGTCATGGGCTTTGAAGACGCTCGAAGTCAGGAGAAAAGGGAGAAAAGTGCTAAGAGGAAGGCACACTTGGCAAACCCTCACCATAAACAACTCCCACCCAGAAACCTATGTCCCCACTGTGGAAGGACATGTGGATCCAGAATTGGCTTCCACAGTCTCTTATGTTAAAACCATGTTTATGGAAGACAACCTTACTCGGCTACAAGTGATCGCAGCAGCAGCAGCAGCAGCAGCAGCAGAAGAAGAAGAAGAAGAAGAAGAAGAAGAAGAAGAAGAAGAAGATTAAAGCTAGCATCTTCCCATAAGTTAAGTTTCTATATTAACATGTTGGGGTGCATCAGTAGAACATTTGATAATGATTAGCATCATCAGCATCTTAGCAATACCTTTCTGACATTTTTTTCTAGGCCAAGCCAGACTTTCTCCATGAAAGGAAATAAATGAACATACATGGAAACCCATAGGGGAGCATCCCAGTCTCCCTGGATATTCAGCAACATGCTTAGAAGTTGTTGTATATCCGTTTAAAAAATAATAATCAAAGGGAGACTCCAATGTTGTAGAAACTGGAGTTGGTTACAGAAAGCAACTCCCTCACTTTGTTTGTGCCCCTGGTTAATTTTTGTTTGCAATTGACAGAGATTCTCACCAACTCTGAATAAATCATAGAATCATAGAGTTGGAATAGACCACAAGGGCCATCGAGTCCAACCCCCTACCAAGCAGGAAACACCATCAGAGCACTCCTGACATATGGTTGTCAAGCCTCCGCTTAAAGACCTCCAAAGAAAGACACTCCACCACACTCCTTGGCAGCAAATTCCACTGTCGAACAGCTCTTACTGTCAGGAAGTTCTTCCTAATGTTTAGGTGGAATCTTCTTTCTTGTAGTTTGGATCCATTGCTCCGTGTCCGCTTCTCTGGAGCAGCAGAAAACAACCTTTCTCCCTCCTCTATATGACATCCTTTTATATATTTGAACATGGCTATCATATCCCCCCTTAACCTCCTCTTCTCCAGGCTAAACATGCCCAGCTCCCTTAGCCATTCCTCATAAGGCATCGTTTCCAGGCCTTTGACCATTTTGGTTGCCCTCCTCTGGACACGTTCCAGTTGGTCAGTGTCCTTCTTGAACTGTGGTACCCAGAACTGGACATAGTATTCCAGGTGAGGTCTGACCAGAGCAGAATACAGTGGCACTATTACTTCCCTTGATCTAGATGCTATACTCCTATTGATACAGCCCAGAATTGCATTGGCTTTTTTAGCTGCTGCGTCACACTGTTGGCTTCATGTCAAGTTTGTGGTCAACCAAGACTCCTAGATCCTTTTCACATGTACTACTCTTAAGCCAGTTGTCACCCATCTTGTATTTGTGCCTCTTTTACTATATTACTATAGATCTTTTACTATATTTTATTAGATCTCCTTTTTAAAGCAAGAGGACATACCAATCTCTTGCATTGCTGCTATGGCCTCACTATAATAAAATCTTAAACCAATTGCAGACTTGGGGCTCTCTAATTTCAGCGGTGCCCTGCACAACACTAAAATTTGGCATTCCCCACCTCTCACACTCCATTCTTGGTTGTGGTGCCCCCTGCAGCTGAACTGCTCGTAGTACCATAAAACCAGCTCTGCCTTACACCTATCAGCTTATCAGCTGTTGAGCTTTTTTTTTTTTTTTTAGGAATTTCGCCCAGAAAATAAACTGCCACAGGGGCCGGATTAAGCTCCTGAAATGGACTTTGGACATGCCTATGCATATACAACTCAGAAAAACTTCAAGTAATCTGAAAAAAATGAGTTATGGGTCAGAAAAAACTTAGTCCTTACATTGCTATCAGAGTAACTAACATATCCACAATTTCTCAGGGACCCATAGATGGCCATTCATGTCATTGAAATATATCCACTAGATAGTCTCAGAACTTGAGTTACCCATTGAAAATGTAATGTGCCATTTCCTGGCATCAAGACTTCCCGGCACTCCCTAAACCATATTCAGGAACATGGATATTTCATCAGAGCACATCATGCTGAGTGAAGCCTTTTGATATCTTTCCTGGCTTTCATCCATACACTAGCCGGAGGGAAAACATTCCTTGATGTTCCATGGAACTGCACTGTTGTGGTTACAGGCACTAATTTTTTCTAGTGATGACTTGTTGACTTCTATAGCAACAAAGCACCTTCCTAGGACTTGGGGAAGGCAGAAAGGGGAGGCTGCCATCTAACCAATGTCCATGTTTGTTTACTTAAGCATTTCCAGTCTCTGATGCACATGGCAGCCAAAGCAACAGACAAAGGAAAACAGGAATACTAGATAAAGAGACAAAACGGAATGGGGAGAAGTGAGTGGAAGGAAACACTCTCTAAGTTAAATGAGCTGCAGGCTTTACAGGACAGTATTGGTGTAAGGGAGCCATGATGATGGCAGCAGTAAGTTGTATCTGACTTGTCCCTGTGAAGAGAAAGAAGCGTTCTGCACTGATTGCAGATGCTGAGCTCTCTTCAAAGACAGCATCGTATTGCACATTGCAACAGTCTCAATGGAAGGTTCTGTAGTATTCTTCCCCATCCAACACAACTCCCATCATCCTTGACCATTAGCTATGTTGGCTATGGGATCTGGACTCCAACATCTGATGGGCACCAGGTTCAGGAATGTTTTAAAACAGTGTTTCCCAACCTTTGGTCTCCAGCTGTTTTTGGACTACAACTCCCATCATCCCTAGATAGCAAGACAAAGGTCAGGAATGATTGGAATTGTAGTCCAAAAACAGCTGGAGACCAAAGGTCGGGAAACACTGCATAGCTGACTGAGTCCAATCCCTGTCTCAGCTGAACAGATGAAACTGGTTTATCAGCTGAGATAGTAAAGGGCGCTTCATATTGTATTCAGTATAATTTAATTATGAAGGCTGTTGGGATTTTCATCGAGACCTAGGGTTTTATATGTAGTCATCTAGTATGAAATGATATCCTCATATACTTTAATTAGGAAATCAGGTCTCTGTGGTGTAAGTAACAGTAGAGACACCAAGACAGTCACTGCCTGTAGGGGAAAAAAATTATCTGCTTTTAAATAAGAAGAATTCTGCTTTCAGAACTCCTCACTTTATTTGAAAAACTCCCCAGTGAATTAGCAAGATGCATACTTGTCCCATTATGTTTGCAAGCAATTAATAATAATAATAATAATAATTTTTTATTTATACCCCGCCCTCCCCAGCCAAGGCCGGGCTCAGAGCGGCTTACAAGCAATAATAAAAACAAGATGAATGATTACAACTTAAAAACAAAAATAAAATACAACATTAAAATAATGCAACATTAAAATATTAAAATGTAGCCTCATTGCAGGAGGAGAAGGAAAAGAAAAAAGAAAGAGAGGGAGGGAGGGAATCAAATTGGCTCCAAGCCAAAGGCCAGGTGGAACAACTCTGTCTTACAGGCCCTGCGGAAAGAAATCAGATCCTGCAGCGCCCTGGTCTCATGAGGCAGAGCGTTCCACCAGGCCGGAGCCAGAGTTGAAAAGGCCCTGGCTCTGGTTGAAGCCAATCTAACTTCCTTAGGGCCTGGGACCACTAGGGTGTTGTTATTTATGGACCTTGAGGCTCTCTGTGGGGCATACCAGGAGAGGCGGTCCCGTAGGTACAAGGGTCCTAGGCCGTGAAGGGCTTTAAAGGTCAAAAGCAGCACCTTAAATCTGACCCTGTACTCCACCGGGAGCCAGTGCAGCTTGAAAAGCACTGGGTGGATATGCTCCCATGGCAAAGACCCTGTGAGGAGCCTCACTGCAGCATTCTGTACCCGCTGGAGTTTCTGGGACAGCTTCAAGGGCAGCCCCGCGTAGAGCGAATTACAGTAGTCAAGCCTGGAGATGACTGTCGCATGGATCACTGTGGCCAGGTCAAGGCGGGAAAGGTAAGGGACCAACTGCTTGATGCGGCAAAGGTGGAAAAATGTCGCCTTGGCTGTTGCTGTAACTTGCGCCTCCATGGAAAGGGAAGCGTCAAGGATTACACCCAAACTCTTAACGGAAGGCAATGGCACTAATTGGGCCCCCGCAAGAGAAGGGAGTTGGTCCCTCATCCCCATGCCATCCCGACCTAGCCATAGGACCTCTGTCTTCGAAGGATTTAGTTTCAATCGGCTCCCACGAAACCATCCAGCCACAGCTTCCAAGCATCTGGTCAGTGTGTTCGGGGCTGAGTCGGTGTGGCCATCCATCAGCAGATAGAGCTGAGTGTCATCAGCATATTGGTGACAGCCCAGCCCAAAGCTCCGGATAATCTGGGCAAGGGGGCGCATAAAGATGTTAAAAAGCATCGGGGAGAGAATTGCACCCTGCAGCACTCCACACACCAAGGAGTGGTGCAACGACATTTCTCTCCCTAGTGCCACCCTCTGTCCCCGACCATAGACAAAAGAGCACAGCCAGTTACGGGCTATGCCCTGTATCCCCACGTCTGCGAGGCGGTGATCCAGAAGATCATGATCGACCATGTCAAAGGCTGCTGACAAATCTAAAAGGATCAGCAGTCCTGACCCGCCTCGATCCAGTTGTCTATGGATATCATCTGTTAGGGCAACCAGAGCCGTCTCTGTCCCAAAACCAGGACGGAAACCGGACTGAAATGGATCTAATGCTGATGTTTCCTCCAGAAACCTACCAAGCTGTTCAGCAACCGCTCTCTCAATTACCTTACCCAGGTATGGAAGATTTGAAACTGGGCGGTAATTGGATAGGTCTAAGGGATCTAATGAAGTTTTCTTTAAGAGTGGACACACCCCTGCTTCCTTCAGTTCCCCTGGGAATGTCCCCGTGTCAAGGGACAAATTGATAATTTCAACCAGGGGGGTCCGCGCAACATCTGGACACTCCCTAATCAGCCAAGACGGGCACGGATCAAGGAGGCAGGTGGTGGGCCTACCAACTTGGAGGAATCTATCCACATCAGTAGGGAGTATCCAATCGAAATGGTCCAACACTGGACCTGAAGTCAGTTGAGGGGCCTCCAGTTCAGTCACTGTCTCTAAATTGGCAGGGAGGTCACGGTGGAGCAACAGGACTTTCTCCGCAAAAAAGCTCGCGAATGCCTCACAGCTGTGGGTCGAATTTGTGCTTAAATTTGGTTGTCCTCCTAAGGACGTTATTGACCTAATTATTCTAAAAAGTTGTGCCGGGCGAGAGCTAGCGGATGCAATGGAAGCTGCAAAGTAAGATTTCTTAACAGCTTTCATAGCCATCTCATAGGCTTTCATAAGCGTCCTATAAGATGTTCTTCAGGCTCCGTCACAAGTCTGTCGCCATACTCGCTCTAGCCGTCTGAGATCCCGCTTCATTTTCCGGAGCTCCTCAGTAAACCAAGGGGCCCGGTTTCGACGGGGTCGCAGAGGGCGCTTAGGCGCGATCTCATCAATGGCTGCCAAGAGCCGGTTATTCCAGTCCTCAACAAGGTCATCTAATGACAGGACAAGTGCAAGTGCAGAAGATAATGGAGGAGGTTGTTGGAGAGACCCGAGGCCCTGCAGGAGCATAAGCTGCTGTTTTTGAAGACTGAACCTGGAGAAAGTCAGATTTGGAGAGAGGGAGTATTGTTTGGTTTGAAGATGGGAAGTTGGTTGGATCCCCCTAGGCAGGGACGTTTTGGCTTTTGGGATTTGGTTTTGGGCTGGGGGGGGTCTGGAGTTGTGGGGGCTCTTAACTTTGGAGGGACTTTAAAACATGCTTTTAAATACTTTCTGGATTACAGTGCTGACTGTGGAGAATGGGCTGACCTGTCGAGGGGGGACGGAGATATTGTTGGGTTGGAGTCTCCCGAGACCTACTCCTCAATGAAAAAGGAAAGAAATTAAGAAAAAGATCAACAAAAGACAAAGTAAAGTGCAGGCATAAACAAGAAGAAGATCTGCAGAAGGGACATGGAAAAGACTTAAGAGCCTCGGACACAAGATCACCAGGTTGATGGACTAGATGGAATGGATAGAAAGGACTGACATAACCCAAGACCAGGAAGAAGAGACGTTGGATGAAGATTGGAAGAAAGTTCTTAAAAATTTATTTTGAGAATTAGTGTAAAATTAATGAGTGTTAGGAAAATGTTGGAATGAAACTATTTGGCTTTAGTAGAAATGATATAAGGAGTTATGTATAAATAAGTATTAAGTTTTAAGTTTTAAGGCTTTTTATGGTAAGATAAGATTAAAATAAATTAAGGTAAATTTAATGACAGAATATAGTGAAAGATGGAAAGGATTTGCGGAGTTAATTAATAGGTTAGACCGTTAAGATAAATTATACAACAAAAATTGAGAAAGATGGAAAGAATTTGCTGAAACAATTAATTAAACTAGAATACAAAAAGGGAGGTGTGAGGAGGTCGATGAAACAAGTAAATGAAAGATAATGATATGGAATATTGGATGTGTGTTTTAATGTTATTGTTCTGTTTTGCTGTATTGTTGTATTGTTTTTTATGTTTTTCTTTTTATATATTGTAATGTATGTTCTGTTATTTTTTTGTTTTTTTCTTTTATTTTTTTTTTGCTGTAATTTTTAAACTTCTAATAAATATCATTTAAAAAAAACAAACAAACAAACTGGGAGAGCCCTAGTGTTGCCATGGAAGTCACTAGGTCCAGAGCCTGTGAGGAGGGAGCGGCATTGGCATGGACGTTGAAGTCTCCCAAAACCAGTAGGCTTGGGAACTCCAAGGCCCAGCCTGCCACCACCTCCAGCAGGTCTGACAGGGTGGCTGCAGGTGTGCTGGGTGGTCGGTACACCAGCCAGACAGCCAAGCTCTCCTTGGTGCCCCACACGAGACCAACATATTCAATGCCGGAGATCGCCGGTGATGGCAGAGCTCTGAAAGAGCAATCCTCCCGGAATAACAACGCTCCTCCTCCCTCCCCCCCCCGACCCACAGTCCGCGATTGATGGACGACAGAGAAACCTGGGGGTGTTATCTCATGTAGGGAGACTACTTCGCCTTCCCGTACATTACAAGTTATTATTAAGTTATATGCATACATGTGTAAAGGTTGCTTGTAAGAACTACCACTGGAGGGGGGGTTGGGTGTGTCAGTGAGTCTATAAAAATGCATATGAACCTATAGACTGCAAATAATCGGCAGTGTCTCCACTGTAATGTAAATAACTGCAATGCAATGGGCACTACTTAATTTTGTCTCACTTACATCACTGTCAAACTTCTGAAAAATACAGTTTAGGAAAGAACTAGACAGAGTGGACTACTTTCAAAGAGTTAGCTCCATCTAGCGGTATCATGGCACATATTTTTTAGTTATGCTTTCTGTTTATTGATAGGGTTAGGAAATATTCTCTGGGAAACCTTAAAGGAAGAGAGGACTAGTTGATTTTTATAGAAATGGTAAAAAGTCTAGCACAATGCTCCAGTTCAAAGCTTTGTCATTAGCCAATTGTATCAGCTGCATCTCCTGTACCTTCTGTAAGCTTCTGAAGCAATGAGACCAATAGATGTGTTTGGGCTAATTTTAAGACTTCCTTTGCAAAATTAGTTTTCCCAATGGAGAAGATAATTCTGCTGACATCTATTGTATGGATTACTCAGTATATAATTGGAGGTTTTTAAAGGTCAGGTGGTCATCTGTCAATGATTCCTTAGTTATTATTCCAGAATTGTAGGAGGATGGACTAGATAAGCCTTTGGGTACTTTCCAACACTGTGATTCTATTATTCTAATGCCAGCTTGATAAATATAATTGTGGATTTAAAAAATATATGCCACAACAACATTAAAACAGGGTTGGGGAAGTTTTTGAGCCTGTGGACCACACTGAGCTTTCTGAGGAGGGTTACTTGTCATTGGTGGGTGTGGCCAGAGACACAAAGTGGGTGGAGCAACATACACAGCTCTTACCTTTTACAGTAAGCTACATTCCAGCCATGCAAAAATCAAAGTTTTCTTTATGCATGTGTCCTCATCCTCTGTCCAGGCAAGCAAGAGGCGTCATGACTGTTCAAGAGAAAGACATTATGTCGGGAACAGCATCCAGGCAAAAGCACTTGAGGAGGGTGTGAAGCAAGACCAAGAAGTGGTACAGCCTGGGAAGAGTCCGAGGGATAGATGGAGAAGCCTGGAAGGCTGCAAATGGCCCCCAGGCCTTCAAGGTCACTGCAGCAGCCTCCCATTTTTATTGGAGAAGCAGTGATTATGCTTTCTAGCCCTTTCCTCCAGGGTTGTTTAACCAATGTAAATTGCCCTCGGATGCTGCTATTAGATCTGTTACAGGTTGTCAGGCTTCGGAGAATCGGATCCCTCCCCCGGTGGCAGTAATAAGCAGATCAAACAAAAGGAGTGTTCTTACCAGATAAGTTCTTTAATAATCACAGCAAGGGTCAAAGGAATGCATATCTCTCTAAAAATTGGTGTTGCTCCCAGTAAAGGTTCAGCCCCTCCGTCCCCATTAATCTACGTTACTCCTATGCCAGGTAATCTGAGCTTGTTGCCATTGCGCTTCCTGTTCTATCACTTTCCAAGCCCTTCTAGTCTTTGGCAAAGGGAAGTCAGGGATACTGTCCAAGGAGACTGAATCTGCCAGCTGCCTCTCTCCTGATGTTTCCTCTTCTAGCTGTTCCTCACCCAGTATTTCCCAGCTTTCCCCCTCTGGGCTATGCCCCTCTGCAAACCACTGTTCTAAATCAATACTGTCCTCCTGCCCTTGGGAAGGTTCAGGAAAAAAGGGGGGAACTCACACCATTCCTCCTCAGCCCAGTCCCTGACACAGGTATAAACACATGCATGTTACCTGTGCCTTTATTCCACCTCATGTCTATTCAAATCAGGCTTAAACACCCCATTTTCTAGTGTTTCAGCCCAATTATGTCACATCTGTGCTAGTCAGTATTTCTCAAGAGATGTATTCCACTGAGAGTCATCAAGTGATAAGAGATCATGCAGTAGACATCTGACCCCTCATTTACTCAGACCAAGCAAATAACTGTTAATGAAGTCTGTTTGCAAAATGTGTCTGCTTTCTTCAGCAATGTCAATTTTAAAGATTACTCTTTTATAGCCAATTACTGCTTTATTGTTCAGTATTGCTTTTGCCCTAAAATAATTAACAATAGAATAAATCAGTTTATCCCATACTATTTGTTTATCCCATCCATTTTGTAATGGATGAACACTAAGCCATTATTTCTTGGAATATTACAAGTCCGAGTAATTGTTTCTCATTCTGTTTGCATATAAAGTTTATAAGGTAGAGTAAACATTAGCTAATGGGTTGTGTTCAGGAGGCAATCATATAGAAGGGAATAGGAAAAGAAATATCTAATAAAGTTGAATTGCTTAAAACCCAATCTAATTAATCTCCCCATTAATTATCTGAAAGGGCAAATAAATGGAATATCAATTAGACGTGCAAAAGATGCTAGATTAGAGGTGAAAAAAGAACAATTAAGAGCAAAATGTCACGAGTGACAAACAAAAGAACAGAAAGAAGCATAATTAATGCTTGCAATTAAGTGAACAGATAATTTTCTTAGATTTAACGAGAACAAATTTGGTGAAGAGCAATACTGGAAGATTAAGAACATCACATTACGATCACATTAGTGAGAACAAATTCAAAAATAAGAAACTGCATGTAGAGCACATATTTTGTTGGCATGCTACAGGCAGCAGGCTGTCCCGTGATAGGCCAATGGCAGTGGGGGTTAACTTTACGGGGGGGGGAGAGACACTACATAGAATTATCCCTTTGGTGTCTTTCCTTCTGGGATGCCATTAGGGGACAAGGACTGCACCCCCATGAAAGTGGCAGATAGGTGGTGGAAAAGGCTTGAGTGGAGGAAGTGGGGGGAAGTGGAGATCTCTCAGGGTGAGGGACAAGAAAAGGAAATCTCCCAGGTGAAAGCTGGGAGGGCCTGTCATTTATGTGAAGATAGGGGTTAACAGCTAGTTTTGCACAGAGAAAAGTATATGCATTTGTTACACTGTTTCTGAACCTTAGCTAGGCTGCTGCTGAAGTCCCTTTCCCTTTTTTTGCAGGAGGTTATGAGATACATATTAGAATATAATTGCACCTGTGATAAATAGGTAATAATTTGTGTTATGAGGCTATATTTTACAGGGGTTGTAGAGTTTATCTCTTCTGCTTCTTTCTCTCCTAGATTTCTCCGCTAGCGGGAAGGCGGCATGGGGTGAGGGGGTGAGGAGAGAAGGCTGAAAAATTCTCTGGATACAAAGGTGATCAGCTAGGATCACAAGCTCTGTTCTCTCCCCCGCCTCTTCCTCCCCAAGAGACAGTCGGTTCTATGCATTCATTATTATTTACGATTTTTATTATTTCTAAAAACCAGCCATCCAGCATAGCCACCCCAAATATTCCCAGTAAAAAAAACAGAACATCGCCTTTGAGGGTCTTTGAGCTGGTGTAGAAAAGTAATGCTTGGTTAGGGGGCTCACTCTCAGGCAGGTGTGCAGAGGCTTTGCGGTGGACGGGCTCCCTAAATAAAGACAGACAATGAAAATGTGATTACCTTCTTGGCGGTGCCCCGTTTGTTTTTTTATTATTTCCAAGAAGGGAGGTAGCTCCTGGGCGTCCCCATCTTCACAAGCTCCACCCACCCATTGGGGGTGCCAATTGCAGGGGGATGGGGGCTCTGGTGGCACTTGCTGATGTGGGGCCAGAGGGGCCATGCCAAATGTTGCCCCCTCTCCAGGATGGTGCCCGGGGCGGCTCGCTCCCTCTGCCCCTCCCTTCCTCTGCCACTGGCCATAGCTTCCTATAGAACACTGTTTGGAGAAGAAGACCTAGCAAAGGCCACATTCACACCATACATTTTAAGCACCATGATACCACTTTAAGCAGACACAGTTTTCCCCAAAGAATCCAGGCAACTGTAGTTTGTTACAGGTGCGGAGAGTTGTTAAGAGACCCCTATTTTCCTCACAAAGTATTAAAAAATCCCAGAGTGGTTTAAGAATCAATCCTTCCTCTGGGAATTGTAACTCTGAGAGGAAAATAGGAGTCTTCTAATAACTCTAAGCACCCTTAATAGTCTACAGTTCCCAAAATTATTTAGGGAAGCCATATGACTGGTAAAAGTGGTATCATAGTGTTTTAAATATATGCTATGAATGTGGCCGAAGACTCATTGGCAGATGTTGGCAGACTTAGATCATCTTTTTTCTTCTCTGGCCATTGTGAACACTTCCGTAGGCGAAAATACCTGCCACACAGATTTAGAGTAATTATATTAAGAGCCTTATGGTGTATATATTTTTATGGGCATTGCTAATTACACCTAAAATGATACTTTGGGGAAAGCTCACTTTTCATATACTGTAATAGCTATGTATGAAGCCCAAAGATCAGCCTTGATCAAACTGGTACCCCTTAGACATTATGCACATCTGGAGGGCACTGGGTTTTGCTGCGGCTGTCAGGAGCTGCAGTCTGGAGAATGCTGGATTGGCAAAGGGTGCCATAAAGGGTGCATGTATTCCCCTTAAATCGGTGTGAGGTACTTTTTGTGAATGAAATGTGCAAACAACTCTAGTACGGAATGGAATCCTAATGAAATGAAAGGCTATGCTTTATTGAGCAGACTGCTCCTGGTTACAGTTCAAAGTTTCTTTTCAAATGGCAATTGCCAAGATGAAAGGCTCATAATTAACTGTATTTTACCTCCCTCCCCCCAAAAAAAATACCCCCAACCCTCAGTTAGTTTCTTTCATAGGTTTATGATTTAATTAATGGCTAAGACAACAACTTACTTGATGCATGACTTGCCTTCATAAGCAAGTTTAGATTATTAACTTCTTCTTTTTCCCCAGAGGGACCACCCTGTTGGTGAAAGGGCGATTCACTACACGATATCCTTCTGTCCAAACCTGCTCCTTGATGTCATGTGTTCTGTGATCCAGCCGTGTGGTTTTCCTTATAACAACAGCTGCCTTCCCCCCAGCCCATTGGTTCAGTCTCTTTCTCTAATTGTAGCTCCTTGCAACTGTGCTCCCTCCAGACAGGTTTACTTAGCTCAGCATGAGCTCAGAGTTCTAATATTTGCAGATCAGGGGTAATTGTATGCAACATGCTCTTTTTTAAAAATATTGTCAAGTACCTGCATATAATTCTGCATTCCCCCCACCCCCCTTATGAGGCAGGGATGGTTTTTTAGAAGGAAACTGGTGGTATCTACAACTAAATGTCCCTGTGTTAAGTGCACCTGTTCAGGATCCCATCCAACCTGTCATACCCTTTTCCAGGACATTCCATTCCATTACCCCTCTTGCCATGTTTTGCCCTCCCTGCAACATGCAGTAAGCATTCTGTTAAGTTGTGGGTGAACATATCAGATGACACAGCGATTCTTCAAACAGCTCTTGTTTATTCACAGGCCAGAACAGAACTGAACTGAAGGGCTCAGCCAGCCTGCTTATATAGAGCTCCAGTACAACGTAACTGTAACAACTTTCTGTAACTGAACGCCACTGAACGCCACTTTCGATCCCTTATTTGCATAACTATCTACAGTATCCCCCTGCTGGCCCAGGGTGAGAACTTCAGTACATAACACATTCCATGACTACTGAGCATGCTCAGCTCTTATCAGGCTATTAAGTGGGGGAATGGAGTCCTTCAGTAGGTTTTTTCCTCCTATATATCCCTCCTTCTGAAAGATTGGGCATTCTGCCCCCCGCCCCATGACTCTGGAGTTATTACTTAAATAGAATGCAGATTCCCCACCCCCAAGCCTATTATAGGGCTTTAGTTTCTTTTGAACGTATTTAAATTGCAGCAAAAAGCATCATTCTAGCCAACTTATGTAGAAGAAAGTGGGTTTTCTAAAAGAAAAAAAAATATTAGCATTTTTATTTTTTACTCAGGGTGGGTTCTGGGAAGAAAATGCTGAATTTGGTGCATGTGGTACCCCCCCCCCCAGAAGAGAAATAATCATTTTTTGTTGTTCAAAGAAAATTCACATTCATATGTGACAGGTAAAGGTGAAAAACTCAGTGCCTTTTTTCATGCAAAAATCTGAATTTTGAACACTGGTGCTACATTGTCTGTAATGTGAACAGTACATAATGAGCCATCACTAATAATTTCACCGGAGACAGAGACTGCTGAGGAATGCCAGACTTGATGAAAACCACTCACTTTAATTGCCACAGTGGCTCAGGGACATGGAATAAATTGAGTATTCTTTATATAACCCAGTATCTCCTTTATTTAGAGGCATCTTCTGAACAGATTGTAACCCATTAATATTAGTTAACAAGGATGTTCATAGGTTATAAAATAAACATCTTTATTTCTCCAGTAACTACCTGCCTATAAATAAAAATTGTATTCTTAATTGAAAAAATATTTCGTTCTCAAACTTATCAAATAAAGAGAGGAGTCCTTCATTTGCATCCTGTTCCTTGTATTGAGGCTATTTTCTTGGATGCCTCTTTCCTACAGCCACAGAATTAGAAACTAAATTGTTTCCAGAAATTGCTGGTGAATGGAAACTCACTGGCGTGTAATAAATAAATCACTATCATTATTCCAGTTGGTTACCTGAGGGCAAAAGATCTAAGGGCTAAAAGTTGATAACAGAAGTATGCTTCTGTTTAGGAGAGATAGAAAAGTCTGGATCTGTCTCCTCGGGGGGGGGGGGACATGGTGTGGTACAATTTTGCAACTATCTTTTAAGAATGTCACATCTATTGGAGTAGCTCTCTAATAGGCTAAGATTGCAATCCTGTATTCATTGAACTTAGTGCGGCACTGAGCAGACATGCATAGGAATGTTTATATATAGGAATACCAGGAAGTAAGCCTCAGTGAACTCAAGGTGGGTTACTTCGGAGAAAGGATTGCTGGGCATGGTAGCATACAGTCCTACCTCTGTGCATTGGAAATTATGTGTGGTTTCACCACCAGCTTTTATATGAACCCTTGCTCTGCTGCTCTTAAGAGCAGCTTGCTCTCCAGCAATTAATAGGTGATCGTGCTTATTTCCATGCCAGCGAAAGCTTCAGCAGCTAATTTGTGTGTACTGAATTTCTGTTAAAAAGAGCAGACAAGGCCAGGTCTTTTATTCTGCTCAGTTGCCACCCTACAGCAATCATTGTTGATTGATTGCTTTACTGAGTCTATATATCCTGTATCTTCAACTCTAAGAGTTCTTAGGGAGACCAACAATAAAGTAAAATCAAACACAATATGATTGTATTTTTTAAAATGTAAGCAATAATCAAATAAACAGCAGCAGCTGAACTGCTCAAAAGTTGCAAAACCTGAGTGATCAGAAAGGGTCACTAAAAAGATCGTGGCAATATTATAGAAATGTGCACCCATTTTATTTAATTCCTCATTTCTTTCTATCCCTTTTGGAGCTGGGAAAATCTTCAACTGTTTCTTCTTTAGTTTAGAAAAGAGAGGAGTAAAAGGGGGGGGACAAAATAGACGAGCATAAAATTGGGCACAGTGTGGCTATAGGTGTTTTTCCCCTCTCTCATGATATTAGAAGCTGGAACCATCCAATGAAGCTGAATATTGGAAGGTTCAAGACAGACAGAAGAAAATACCTTGTCACACAGCACATAGTTAAACGATGGAATTCTTTCCCACAAAATATAGTGATGGCCACCAACTTGGATGGCTTTAAAAGAGGGTTGGACAAATTCATGGAGTCTAAGGCTACCAATGATCACTGCAGATGGTGACAGCAGCCACAAAATTAAAAGGCGCCTGCTTCTTGGGAGAAAAGCAATGACAAACCTAGACAGCATCTTAAAAAGCAGAGACATCACCTTGCCAACAAAGGTCTGTATAGTAAAAGCTATGGTTTTCCCAGTAATGATGTATGGAAGTGAAAGCTGGACCATAAAGAAGGCTGATCGCCGAAGAATTGATGCTTTTGAATTATGGTGCTGGAGGAGACTCTTGAGAGTCCCATGGACTGCAAGAAGATCAAACCTCTCCATTCTTAAGGAATTCAGCCCTGAGTGCTCACTGGAAGGACAGATCCTGAAGCTGAGGCTCAAATATTGAGTTTGACCAAACTGGGGGAGGCAGTGGAAGACAGAAGTGCCTGGCGTGCTCTGGTCCATGGGGTCACGAAGAGTCGGACACGACTAAACAGCAACAACAATTCTACCAGTGGCTGCTGGCCACAATGGCTATGTTCTCCTTCAACTGCTGGAGAAGTGTGCATCTGAGGGCTAATTTCTTAGAATCACAAGTGGGGATTCACTCAGGTCCTTCTTACAGGCTGTTCATAGGCACTCGGTTGGCCACTGTGAGAACAGGATCCTGAACTAGACGGGCCACTGGCCTGATCTAGCAGGGCTGTTATGTTTCGGATGGGATGCATGAAGAGCCTTGGGAGACCCACACTCAAGTCTTACTAAGAATAGGTCTCATTACTAAGGATATGGGAGAAACTGGGTTGAGTTTTTCATTTAAAAGCAAACCTACCAGATTTCTACTTTCTGAAATGCGAACAGAAACACAGACATGCTTCGAAAGTTGCATTTCTCTGAATTTTGCAAGAAATATGTACAAAGATTTGGACTGGAGCATAGTATGCATAGGAATGCATATGGTAATGAAAATAACATGCAAAGATGCATTATATGAGAGGGAAATGCCTTGCAAAAAATGTGTATATTGGGCAAAATTGCAGGCAATGGGGGGGGGGGGGAGAGATTTGTACTAAAAAAATTTTTTAAAAAAAATGCAAACGTATGTGGAAATGTAGAGGCCTGAACTTAAGATAGGAAATAAAATAAACTGAGAGAAATTAAAATTGACAGATTGCACCTTCCCTATTCATCACACAGTTATCAACATCTTTAGCAGCTGTATGCATTTAGCATTTGTTAAACCAGCTAGCAAACTATCAGATTACTGAACAATTTACTGAAGCTGTGGTGTTTATTTTATTTTATTTTTTTTATATAAAAAAAACACCAACTCTCTATTGAAAATGTAGTGATAAACTTATTGTAGCAAAGTACATACTGAAAAGAAAAGAAAAGAAAACCCACAAGTGAATGGAAGCTTCTGACATTACTTGCTTTCAGAACATGAGTGTACATGCCTGCCTCTTAAGCAGCGTTCAAGCACCACATAAGAAAGATA
The DNA here is from genome assembly GCF_965113315.1 of Podarcis vaucheri. Lineage (NCBI taxonomy): Eukaryota > Metazoa > Chordata > Lepidosauria > Squamata > Lacertidae > Podarcis > Podarcis vaucheri. Next base: position 35,878,634 of record NC_138748.1, on the reverse strand, counting down.
ATGGTTTTTGGTCATTTTGCCAAAAAACAAAATAAAACCCCAATCTCCACTGGCAGATAAATGCAGGAATGCTGTAAAACACACATGATATATTTTAATTAGACCAGAATGTTTATATTCTTATTTTAATTAGTCTGCAATGTTTATATTTTTCCTGTATGATAGAGCTTTAATAAAATTTCTCCCGCTCTGTGTTAAAATGATTTAATGGCATGTCAACATTATTATTTTTTAAAGCTGGATAAGAGACAGTATTATTACATACACTAGTTAGGCTGAAGTAGTTGAGTTTAAGAGTATTTTCTGCACTGGGGCTGAATTGGCTTAAATCCACAGAGTCAACTTTGACTGGTTGGTGGACCAGGCTGTTAGGAACCTGTATGATTAAGGCAGGCAAGCAAAAGGCATTATGGTTTTGCTGAAAGCTTGGAACACCTTTATCATTTCATTACTCCCTTCAGCTCTACAACATGAAGGAACAAAAATCTCCTTTGATTTTGGCAAGATTTAAGGCCACCTCCTGGTTCCCAACCAAAGTACATCTGTGTATTATTAAGACTGTGCCCAGTAATTTAGTTCTGGCACTGCTTATGTAGGTATGTTTGAATCTCAAAGCATATACAGTGGCTGGAGATTACGTTGGAGACAAAGTTTCTTTCCAAATCATTATTTGTATATATTAGTCATTTTTTCCTTTATAGGTTAGGAGACTACAATAGGGTCTCATATTTATGTGTTTGTAGTTTCTGTTGGAATCACTTATTTATGACTGGCCAACTGTTTGAAATAATCAAACAGCCTGGACTGAAGGTGTTTCCTCAAATATATTACCAGCACTTCCTTTTTAATTAAACCTTTTGCAGATCTTTCTGCCATTTTTGAGCATTCCTCATGAAAGGAATATCCACATTTCCAAATTTAATGTAATATATTCTTTCAGTAATTTAAGATCAATAACACACACACACACACACACATTGTGTGTATGATTTGTGTTCATTGTGTTATCATGGTGGTTATATATACAATCATGCTTCCAGTACCATATGCACCTGCAAAGGTTTTGAGATGGCTATACACCTACACTTGAAATACCTGCATATCCTGTAGTTTCTTGCTAAAATCCTACAACTTTTCACCTACAAATGTACCAGTGAAATGCTGTCTGGGTTGTGCAATATAACTCGAACACTAATGCACTATTATTGCATCAATGAAATGGTGCAGAATACAAGCCCCTCGGTCTCATGCTTTATTAGACCCATTCCCTTGTGCTTCCAGCAATGTCTCCCTTCCCTTCAGCACAGTCCCTGCCATTTCAAATCCGCCATAGAAATTCCTCTCAATTAAAAAAAAATGTGTATTTTTTTTAAAAAATGAGCCTTATAAACTTCCAGCTGCAGGACACACAACAAAGAAATAAATAAGCAGGGAAATCCAACTCGGGGGTGGGGAGGTGGGGAGGTGAAATGAAAGAAAAATGGAGCGGGGAGACAGAATAAAGAGGGGAAAGAGGAAAAGAGAAAACAGATGATCCTCAATAAAGCTTCATTTCTATTCTGCCAAGATTTGCACAAAGCTTCCATATATTTCCTTATACTTTACCTCCCTAGGACAGTCCTCTCTTTTATGGTCCAAATCTGGCTTAAAGAGACAGAGCCATATGAAGGAAAAGAAGAAGGGACCTCAGACGTGTCCATCAACAGTTAACAACAGCTAACAGACACACAGGTTACTTGGTTACTTCCCTATTATGGTGAGATGTGTTACATTTCTATTTAAATTATAGTAATTATTTCTAAATCTGCAACTACACCTGCAAATTGGCTCATGCAAATGTAATGGCAATCTGCATCCTCTTTTGCGATGCACGTCTCCCTTTTTAGCAATGCATATGTGGCCATCCAGCCTTAATTTGTAAGCAGTGAGACAGTCAACCTCTCATGGAAACTTAGACTGCAGTCATTTGCTCTCTTCCTTAGAACTCAATTGCACTGGAGTACTTTCAAGCAGGTCTCCCTGTTTCAACAATGCGCTCCAGGTGTGTGAATTCTGATGAGGACTCAAAGTTCATTTGGCAAAATGTTGCAGCATCAAAGGCTTCTTGTTCAGGGTTCCAACCAGCCAGACATGTCCCTTTTCAGGACACTCCTTTCCATTGGTCCTACCCTTAGTTTTCATTTTTCCTCCTAGCTGACACTTACGGAGTGGAGAGAATAAATATTGTTATGTGCAGTGCTTTCTTCTGGGGGGACGCAGGGGGACGCATACCCCTAAACATTTTGTGAATCTTTGTACTTTTGTCCATTTACTGTATTTATTTTTCTCGATTTAAACTATAAAATGGTGATTTTCTCAAGTCAAAATGAGAGCACCCCTAAACATTTTTTGGGGGGAAAGCACTGCTTATGTGTATCTTATCTCATTTTATATAAATTGGAGAGAGAGAGAGAGAGAGAGAGAGAGAGAGAGAGAGAGAGAGAGAGAATAAAGAAATGTTAACCAAAGATGACTTAAATCTGCATAGCCCTTTTACTTCCTTTTAAGTGGAAAGTCAGAAGCACTGAAGACTAGCATGATTAGTGGTTACACAGTCTGCAGACCACCCACCCCAAGTTGCCTGGACCATAGATTTCTAAAGCAATCCTATGCATTCATAGTCAGAAGTAAGCATCACTGAATTCAGTGGGACTTACTCCAAGGTGTATATATAGGACTGCAACCTTAGTTACTATTTTGGAAATGTGATGAGTCTAGAGGCAGAGAATCGCCTTATATGGAAATATGTGGTGGAGCCCTAAAGACCCAGCTTGTCTATGCAGAGAATGTCAAAAACCAGGAAGGGGCAAATTCATTTGCCAAACACTAGATATCCCAATCTTTCAACAGCAAAATGTAGATTAGGTGGGGGGGATACTAAATGTAGAAAGATGTGAAAGAGCTTAAACATGGGAATCACCTTTCCTGTGGAAGGATAAGCATGAAGAAGTGGAAAGCTAGCTGTCCACCCTAACATACTTGTACATCTTCATGAACAAGCTAGAGTCTGCATGAGACAACCAATCTCAATTCTCTTGGACTGTCAGGAGGAACCAAGACCAGAGTCCTCCTTACCTAAATGCCACCTGTTGATGCTCTTCAACCATAGGATGTCCTCATTCACCACAACCTTTGAGAGGTTCAGCTTGCTTCCCCACCCTTTTGAAGTTTTTCTTTTTTAAAAATTTTATTCTGGGTTTTGTTGAACTGTCCCAATCTAACCGAAAAGATGTTGATAAATGATTCCTCTTAGAAATACACTAGCTGGTGTCTCACCTCAGAGAACACCTGATTACTTCTGAAGAAAAGGAGAAACGTGGTACAGATAAATGATTGCATTGCTGTTTTACCTGCTCTCTCATTTCACTGTATTGGGAATATTGTGTTTTCAACTGTAGGTTATTGTACCCTGCTGTGAATGAAAGAATGATACATCTTTACAAGGTTTGGGGAGCCCTGGAGAGGATGCCATTCTAGCCCACTTCATCCCATGCATACGGGTGGATCTCCTTGGCAGTTATGGTTCTGATGGGCATCTTTACTTTCCTAAAACACAATGCTCCAGAAATTCATTGTTCCAGCTCTATATGGGTGAAAATTATAGCTTCTGGCTGAGGTGCCTTCTGGTGGCCATTTTTGCATGTGGCACAAGTCATGTTTCCTTTATTCACAATGTATCAGAACTCCAGGCATATTGCATTTGAGAGAAATACTGTAACAAAGCTGTTACGCACACTGAAGGGATCAGAACAAGGGAACATTTACCTGACCATGTCTTGCAGTGACACTAGACCTGACTTTCATTATAGAGTCATTGGAAGGGATGATAAATATAGAAAGCTCTCTGAAAACTTTAGCACAGAGGTAGCTAACATGGTTCCTGCCATATGCTGTTTGGATTTGATATCCTGCCTTTCACTCCCTTTAAGGAGTCTCAAAGCAGCTCACAATCTCCTTTCCCTTCCTCCCCCACAACAAACACTGTTGGCTTTTTCCAGCTGGAACTTGCCGGAACTCATTTCCGGCCCCTCTCAGGTGAGTGCCATTGCCATTCTAAGAGAATAAGGGAGGTGTTCCTGGTGAATTCCAGCACCTTTTTTCCTAGAAAAATAGCACATTGTTCATCATCCCTGATCATTTGCTATATTGGCTGAAGCTGACAGGAGTTCTTGTCCAATAACATCTGGAGGGCCGCATGTTGATGCCCCTACTCAAGTACTAGAACTGGTTGTTGTTGTTGTTATCCCAATGGAGAGAAGCATATAAACATTGTCACCTCACCAGAGTAAGGGACATAACTTGGGGTTGGGTGTAAGTGGACTGCAAGGCTCAGTGTAAGTGCATCTGATCCCCACAGAATTCAGACATGCCTCATTCATTCTATGCTTTATGGTTTATTTTCTTTTTTTAAAAAAAAATTGTTTAATGCATTGGACAAGTTTTCATGTATCACTCAGCTTTCTGCCAAGTGTGGTCCTGGGTTTATCCTGTTTGTTGCTCCCTCCATTTTTAGAGACCATTAAGTCATTTGAGAGAGCTACCTTTGGCAAGGCAAGGAGCTGAGGTCTTATCCAAACAGCCAACAATCATAGCTGGCTCGCCACTTACCTATTAATGCTCCATGTTTCATCATCCTGATAGGCAGCAAAGGAGCCGTACTCAGAATGGAGTTTCCATAGCAAAAGGCCAAACAGCAATGTCTCCACAGGACACATTATTACCAAATGCTCAAGGAACACTCCATCAGATATGACATGGTGAACATTTACGAATGGCCCTGTAGGAAAAAAGGGCTGCATTTAAAATAAAAGTGACCACTTCAAGGCTAAAGGAAAGCCAGCCCTTCTATCTTCAGATCTTGCATACTGATCACCTTCATTTCTGGCCTATTTATTTATTTGTCATGGGCAAACCTTTCTGATGTGGAGGGTTCAGTCTTTCACTGGCGCTTTGCCATAACCAAGTTGGAGCCATAAAGCTTCAGCCATATACGTGGCTCCTTGGCCTGTTATTCTTTTATTTTATTTTTGCAGAGAAACAAGAGTGAATTCAATTTTAACAACAGTAACCCTTACATTAACTTTCAGCTACTTTTGTTGATCTTTTCCCCTCTTGTTTATCTCTTGCTCTCTCTTTTTTACAATGCCATTCCACAATGCAGCCTCTGTTATGGTTGGGTGGAAACTATGAGAGACCCGGTGAATGCGCTGATGCCAAGAAAGTAGTTTCCTTGACAACCGAAATGAAGCAACAAATAACAAGAATGCAGCCCTCAACTTGGTTCACTGATCTGTCTAACTCTTGGTGCCCACTAAGAGCTCAGAAATGACTTTGCGATGTGTCCCTACAATGATAAGTTGGCCAGTGCTTAACATCAGAAAGGAACAGTGAGGAGCGACTGAGGCCCAGACATAACAGTTCTTATTTTACAAGGAAGTACAGTGGCACCTTGGTTCTCAAACTCAATCCATCCTGGAAATCCGTTCGACTTCCAAAATGTTTTAAAACCAAGGCATGGCTTTTGATTGGCTGATTGGCCCTGGAAACAACGCCGACAGCCGAAACAGACATTTACACTTGCTTCTGGGTTTGCGGTGTTTGGGAGCCAATTTGTTCATCAACTAAGCCATTCAGGAACCAAGGTACCACTGTACGTTGTGAATGGGAAGAAATATGCTGCCGTACATGGTGCATCCATGTATTCAAACCGGCTGTGTGAGATGGAAAGGCAATCATCCTGGCATAAATATGGAGCAAGTGTGTGTGTGGCAAAATGTGAAGGTTTGTTTCAAAAGAAAATTGATCTGTCATCCATATCACATATACAGTGGTACCTCTGGATGTGAATGCAACCTGCATCTGCGCATGCGCAGGTCGCAATTCGCCACTTCTGCGCATGCGCGTGCCGCCATTTTGACTATCTGCGCATGCGCAAGCAGCGGAACCCAGAAGTAATGTGCTCCGTTACTTCCGGGTCGCCACAGCGCACAGCCCGAAAATACTTATCCCGAAGCTACTTCAACCCGAGGTATGACTGTACAAGATCACCATTATATATCATCATACAATCACATATATCGTGATGAAGTGTGAGGAGAGGTCAGTCTCAGGGGTCATCTCTGGTGTCTTGGCAGTCCAGCTGGAAGGTGAGCTACTTGGAAGGTGAGCAACACTGTTCAGCTTGGCAAAGCATAACAGGAGGGCATGTGATGTACTGAATGTGGTACCCAGTCACCAAGAAAGGGAAGGGAACAGGTTCTTGTGAGTGAGCATGAAATGATGGAGGAGGAGGAGGAGGAGGAGGAGGAGGAGGAAAGAGGAGAGACCCAGGTAGCAAACAGGAGGAAACAAGAGAAAGTAACAAGAGATGAGAAAAAGACACAGACCAAAGCAGGGGGGGGGGACATTATCACATGATGAATTAAGAGAGAAGAAATTACATCTGAATAAAAGGGGATAGCAAGCATTACTAAAGAACAAGGAAAAAGAGAAAGGAGGTCTGTAAAGTCTGGGGCAGCCTATACCAGCTATTCATTCCACTGTGTTTTGTTTTGGTCATTTTATTTGCGATTCCCCACTAGATGGTGCTCTTCTCACACATGCAAAATAATAAATAAGGAATGGAAATTAGACTGGGGGGAATCAATGAAGCTAATATGTTATAATTTACATATTGGAGCTCAGCCAGATACATGGAAGCATTAAACCATTTAAAGATGCTTAGTTTTGCAGAATTTATCCTAATCAGAAACCAATTTTTTTTTATCCGGGACCTCGGCTTATGCATTATAGCAGCAAATAGTGGTCAAGATTTATATAAGATTTGCTGTGGATTGGCCAATATATAACCAGTTGGATAGTAGATGGGGCTGATTCATAAGCTTCTTCGATAACACCGGAATTGAAGGAACCATTCTCTCTCCCCCCCCCTCCCGCCAGCTTTTTGCTATTGGAGACTGTGTTAATCTTTGGGGTGAAGCAGAACTTGCAGTGTTTAGTCCCAAAGCTTCTCATTGCTCTCATTAAATGTACTTTTCCACCGTTAAGTATACAAAGCTGTCATTTCCCCATTAGCCAAGGTAAGATAGGGATCTGAACAACATGAGCCAAAAACAACTTGACTTTCTTTGAGTACCAGAGTCAACAGAATTTGAAAAATGACTCCATTCTATACAGATGGGATTTTGTGGGGAGGAGATTGTGTTCGGGGCATCACAGATGTGGTGCAGTCTACAGAACTGCAAGAGGACCAGGCTTATTAGGCATCAAAAGGGCCTCTTTAAATGTTACATTCCAGTACTCATGTTTTGAAAATTTCAGCTGCTGATTAAATTGGTTTCCATTCTATAAGTGTGTGGGAGAGTGAACTCAGAGTATATACACCATGTCAGTCCAATGAACTATCCAAACAATATGTTTCTAAAGGTAAAGGGACCCCTGACCATTAGGTCCAGTCGTGTCCAACTCTGGGGTTGCAGCGCTCATCTCGCTTTACTGGCTGAGGGAGCCAGTGTACAGCTTCTGGGTCATGTGGCCAGCATGACTAAGCCACTTCTGGAGAACCAGAGCAGCGCACGGAAATGCCGTTTACCTTCCTGCCAGAGTGGTACCTATTTATCTATTTGCACTTTGAGGTGCTTTCGAACTGCTAGGTTGGCAGGAGCAGGGACCAAGCAACGGGAGCTCACCCCATCACGGGGATTCGAACCGCCGACCTTCTGATCGTCAAGCCCTAGGCTCTGTGGTTTAACCCACAGCGCCACCCGTGTCCCTCCAAAGATATGTCTGTATATACATGCAAATATATCTATATTCAAATAAATAAAATGTGTGTGCAAGCATGCCCATATATAACACGCCTAGGGCTGCATTCTACATAAGTCCTACTCAGGGTGTTGGGACCCAATGAAATTAAGAAACATAACTAAATTAATTTCAGTGGGTCTATTCTGAGTAAAATTTAGTTGAATACAACACATAACAATTGTGTTTTGATTTTATGTTTATCACTGTTCACTATTACTGAGAGGGCTTTAGATTTGTTAGGTGAAGTAGTGCAACACTCATTGTGGCATCTGTGTGGTTTAGGGGATGCAAGTCTTGGACAAGGTCCTGGGAGACCAGGGTTCAAACATTCATTCATTCAGACAGTCACTGTCTTTGAGCCTAACCAACCTCACAGGATGATTGTTGTGAGGATGAAATAAGGTGAAATTGTGTATGCTACCTTGAGCTCCTTGGGGGAAAGGTAGGAAATACAGTGGTACCTCGGGTTACATACGCTTCAGGTTACAGACTCCGCTAATCAGAAATATTACCTCGGGTTAAGAACTTTGCTTCAGGATGAAAACGGAAATCGTGCAGCGGCGGTGTGGCGGCAGCAGGAGGCCACATTAGCTAAAGTGGTGCTTCAGGTTAAGAACAGTTTCAGGTTAATAACATACCTCCAGAACGAATTAAGTTCTTAACCCAAGGTATCACTGTAAGTGAAAATATTAGTGAGTTGTAATTTTGCAAGGAACTGCAAAACAGAAATGTGCCTGGCAAAATTGCAAAAAGCAACATGCCTACACAGTATTTTTATTTATCTGCTGTGGGCTGTATAGAATTATGAATCAATCTGTGCTCGACTCTGTGTGTGTGTTTCTTTCTCTGAATCACTTAGAATACAATTGTTGTTCACATCGATATAGAGGACTTTGAGTAGCCTGTCAGTGAAGTCTTCTGCTGCCCTCCAGTGGTACCATTCCTAATATATTCTTGCTCACCTGTTTTGATAATGAAAGACAGTAGATCGCACCATATATTGGCAATTGTCTGAATTTTAAAATGTCTGCAATCAAGATCAAGGGTAGGTATACTGTGGAAAGATTTACAAGTCCCGTGCTGACTTCCATTTAAACCAAGACAATTTGAAGTCCTAAATTCTGCCTAATTTGTGTCTGCCAGCTTGCATATTGATCTGCTCAGTCACTCTTTCTCAGATGTGGGGAATGGATGCTGCTGAACTATAACTCCCATCATCCTTGATAATTGGCTGTGCTGGTTGGGACTGATAGGAGGTAGAATCCAACAACATCTGAGTGGCCACAGGTTCCTCACTCCTGCTCCAGTTCATCCTGATTTATTTTTGTCTTAAAGTCAACACAGGACTTATTCAAGTGCAAATAGTCATTAGTGCATAGTAACAAGACAGTTCCTTCGCTGAGCACCTGTACATGACATTGATTTAAGAGGCTTTGCAGCTGGCCTACCCAACCTTTCAGTATTGCCTATTGAGCATCAATGGTTCAAAATATGTTGTTGGCTACCTGCAATAGATGACATCACCTTGGAGGGTTTGCACCAAAGACCCCAGAGCTTTTTCTAGTGCTGTAATAGTAAAGGTAAAGGATCCCCTGACCATTAGGTCCAGTCACCGTACAGCTTCCGGGTCATGTGGCCAGGATGACTAAACCGCTTCTGGCGAACCAGAGCAGCTCACAGAAATGCCATTTACCTTCCCACTGGAGTGGTACCTATTTATCTATTTGCACTTTGGCGTGCTTTCGAACTGCTAGGTTGGCAGGAGCAGGAACCGAGCAACAGGAGGTCACCCCATCGCGGGGATTCAAACCGCCAACCTTCTGATCGTCAAGCCCTAGGCTCTGTGGTTTTGCTATTTTATTTGCTATTTTAATGGTGCATTTCCTAAGACATATCACTGTGTTGTAATCTTTCATTAGGATTAAATGTTACAAAGTCGCAAGTAGTCTTTTGAGGTCTTTGAGAATTCACTATCAGGCTGGATATTAGACAAAACGATGGGCAGCAAGTTAGAAAGGGTTGTGCGAACCCAGTTGGTGCAAGACACTTGATGCAAGACAGATTGCAAGGTGTACCCGGGGCTACCATGATGAAAAGACATTTTTTTAAACTCTAATACCTAGGAGTTGCACAATTCTATCTCTAGCCTTGATTGAAACACCCAAGTCCATTGTAAAGCGAGGCCCGCCAATGCAGCAAAGTCTGGTAGTATTGCTAGATCAGGCCAAAGATTAACTCTATGTGGTACACTAGTAGCAAAGTCCAGCATCTTAAAAAGCAGAGACATCACCTTGCCAGCAAAGGTCTGTATAGTTAAAGCTATGATTTTCCCAGTAGTGATGTATGGAAGTGAGAGCTGGACCATCAAGAAGGCTGATCGCTGAATAATTGATGCTTTTGAGTTATGGTGCTGGAGGAGACTCTTGAGAGTCCCATGGACTGCAAGAAGAACAAACCTATCCATTCTGAAGGAAATCAGCCCTGAGTGCTCACTGGAAGGACACATCATGAAGCTGAGGCTCCAATACTTTGGCCACCTCATGAGAAGAGAAGACTCCCTGGAAGAGACCCTGATGTTGGGAAAGATGGAGGGCATAAGGAGAAGGGGACGACAGAGGACGAGATGGTTGGATAGTGTTCTCGAAGCTACCAGCATGAGTTTGACCAAACTGCGAGAGGCAGTGGAAGACAGGAGTGCCTGGCATGCTCTGGTCCATGGGGTCACGAAAAGTCGGACACGACTAAACGACTAAACAACAACAACAAAGTAGCAAAATCAATGGCCAAATTGAGAAGTGCAGACTAGTGGCTAGAGTGCATTGTAACCTCCCTCCAGTTAAGTCCCTTCTAGTCCTAAAAGACAGGCATTTTTCTTGATGCCACCACAAGCAATAGCAGGATGGGGACAGTACAGGTATGAGGTCAGCATACTTGTGGATCAGCCTCTGCCAATATCCATGCTGGCTGGGGCTGGAGGGAGTTGCAGTCTGAAACATCTAGAAAGCCCTGGGTTTGCAGAGGCTGGGTAAATGCTGACTGGAAGTGCTGACATAGTGTGAGGCAAGAGGTTAGTCAGCACAAGAGACAAGACCACCTAAATCTTCTGCAGGCTGTAGCTGCTTTCCTAGAAAATACATTCAGCCTACAAATATGGAGAAATTGTAAGATTTAAGAGACGAGGGGCCAGGGTCAAGTTGAAGACCTTTGGCGCAAGGATTAGATTTCTCCGAGCATTTTGTCTGTGGAGCTATGCAGATGTTAAAGCAAAGCAGCTGAGGCCAGTTCTCTGTCAGTCCTCCTGAATGGACCTTGGGGGATAAGATTATGTTACCTTCATAATCTGAACCTTACAAAGTTCATTCACCTCAAGTACGAATGGCAGCCAATTATAGGGTTATAATTGCTGCAGAGGGGATTTGGAATTAGCCTTGGATGAACTGGCTCAAATGATGTATAAAATGTATATGGGAGCATGTGACTCTGAGCAGGGGCTAAATGGAGATGTATTAAGCCTCTGAATATACATAGTTTTAACCAGACTGCTAACTGAATGGAGATAAAATTGCCTGGAAATTCAGCCAGTTTTCAGAGCTGTGAGGAGTGTTTTGGGGATTTCTTTCTTTCTTTCTTTTTAAGAAGCAGCAGGAATCTGCTCATAGTTTGACCAGGGAGACCAGAGCTCGCTATGGAACTGCTACAACAACTCTGATGAAGTGACTATAATTTAGCCTCAACTTTCAACATGAAAAGTTAGAGTCATAATCCTTAAACTGCTAGATTGCTGTAAGGATTGGGGAGACAGAATTGCAAAGCATCCTGCCCACTGAAAGATCTGAAAGATGTATTCCAGTTTTTAAAAAGCAACCAAAATAAACCATTTCCCTTCTTTGTAAAATTATTTGATGGTGTACCTGTATCTGACATCACTCGTTTCCTCACTCTCCCAAATACCACAATATTTTGATGTTTCACATTCCTGTGCACTTCTGTGCTTCCTGGCTCTGGCTTTTCTGGAGATCTGTCTAGTGCGGATATATTTATTTGCAGATATATTTTATTAGAGAGCTGCTGAAAGGGGCTGTATATCTAGGCTGCGTCTATCATCCACAGCTGCTTTGTAAGACACTACTGGGTCAAAGACAAATAACCAAGTCAGATTAATGGACTGAACGACAAGAGTAATGCTGTGCATAGTATAGCATCATGCAGTGCGTGAATTGGCCCTAAAAAATGCATGTAGATTTTTCAATCTTTTGGGGGTAAAAATATACCCTATTCAGATATCTGGAGTTGTAACAATAAGGGGGAAGCACAGGTAGGTGTATCAAAGATGGAAAAATAGTTTCACTATTAGGACAGCTATTAACTTTGATAATCAAATGAAATGTGTTGACAGAACAGTCTGTCCTATAGATATGTTTCATTTTACTGACAGACAGTGGTAGTGATGAAACTGATAAGTACTGGTATATTATTATTTTCTTTCATTTAATAATCACTTCCCATCATGCACCCTGAAGAAATTTACAGTATAATAACATATATTTTAAAATTTACAGAATTGCATACACAAAAACATTTTTTGAAAAAATATATAAACAATTTAGTCACATATGCATAAAATCACATAAAACCAAAAAACAGGTAATAACAGGGATACAAATTTCAGAAGGCGTGTTGAAATAATAATAATGATATATCAATTCTAATTAAAGGGATAAAGCACTTAATGCCAAATACAAGTTTCTAAGTGGTTCACGTTGTATAAAAATCAGTTACACAAGCATGTAAATATATAAATACCCATAGAATAGAAATGATGACAGCACACATTAAAACAATCCAATTAAAACAATGCAGGAATTAAAACAAGAGCTTCAAGATAAAAGCAAGGAAATTCCTTGAAAATAGGTGCTGTTACCTAGTTATGTGCACCTAAAGGGTTTCTACTGTTGTCATATAGCAAAAGTAACCCCTTTGTGTCTTATGGCAAAAAAACAGCATGTGATATATCACGAAATTTCTCTGCTTTTCAGAGAAATTTAGTGACAACTCCCTTGGATGTGTCTAACATTGTAGTTGTTTGAACCCTAGGCAAAATATATTGTTTCATACCACCCCAGTCTCTGAGATTTCAATGGTTCCATGTGTTTACCCACGGTTTGGTTTTATTGGAATCAGGCACAGTGATGTCTTTATCATATATGGGTTACCTACACATATATACAACCTGAGCATGCAATGGTGAGGCTCAGAGCAGTAACACCCCGGAAGGTCTTGCTTCTCCCATAGTCAAAGTCTTGGAGTCCAGCTGGGCTCTGTCTCTCCAGTTGCTGCTGCTTCCAGCTTACACACACACACACACACACACACACACACACACACACACAGCTGCACCCATTGTCTTTCTCACTACCACCCAGGCGAGGGAGGCGGCCCACCCACCTGCTTTCTGGCACAGAGCAGCTTCCTTTGTTATACTAATGACCATGCTTAGGAGGTAACTTGCCATTAGATTTTTAACCTTGCTGGACCCAGGACCCAGGCATCATACAGGCTAACCCCCAAACTCACAATATTATGCATGGAAATCTCTGCGTTGAGCTGGTGTGAGACATACACAAGTTTTTGATTCAGTGTTTCTCTTTCTCAGCTTCCTTACCAGCTTCTCCCTTCCGTGTTCCAATAGTGGAACATCGGCTTTTACATCCAGAAGTTTGCAGTTTCAATTCCCAGCATCTCCTGGTAGGAAACTCTGAAGACCTGCTGCCGGTCCATGGAGAACATACTGAGCTAACTAGACCAATAGTCTGATAAGGCAGCTTCCGGCAATCCTTTTCATCATGTCTGATATTTCCATTGTAGATCTGCAGGCAGGCATTGTTGTTGATCTTTGTTAGTGGTAGAGGAAAACATGGCTGTGCTGCTCACCCAGACTCCCTCCAGATGAGTTGTGGCTGCATACTGGGGATAGAGAGAAGGGAAGTAGGCAGCAATGAGGACAGAGGTCAGGTGAGTGGTGCAGCCCTGCCATGCCTTCTGCCACTGTTTCTTGGCAGCACTCTTTACGGTAGTAAATAACTCAGGTAAGGTACCATATAGCTGGAAACATGCTATAGTAGTTCCAATCTTTAAGTGAGGCCACCCAAATGTACCTTCCAATTATAGGCCTATTAGCCTGCTCTCAATAATTGGGAAACTGTATGCCCGTTTCCTCAGTAGCAAACTGACAACTTTTCTAAATGAACATAATATACTATCTGAAGCCCAGGCAGCTTTTCGTGAGAACCATTCAACAACAGACCACTGTCTAATGCTGTCCTTCCTAGCTGAGAAGTATACCAGACCTCTACAGGGTAAACTCTTCATGGCCTTTATGGATCTGAAATCAGCATTTGACTCCATCCCCAGATCCCAGCTATGGTCCAAATTGAGTCTGATTTTGCAGGACAAACGACTTCTCTTTCTTATAAAAGCCCTGTACAATGGAACCAAACTGCAGGTCCGATGCAGTCGACAGGGACAGCTATCGAACAGCATCGAGATGACTAGGGGGGTGAGACAGGGTTGTATTTTGGCCCCCACAATATAAATGACCTAGAAGAGAAATTAATGGACCCAGATGGACACATTCCCAAAATAGGAATGAGAAGGACCCCTTTGTTGTTGTATGCTGATGACGCGGCCATCATCTCACGTTCCAGACCGGGCTTGAATTATCTGTTGAGGAAAGGAAATTTTCTGATTACTGTTCTGGAAATGGTTTATCCATTAATTATGAAAAATCTAAAATTTTAGTCTTCGAAAGAAGATTCTCCCAGTCTAAATGGGTGCTGGATGGCCATAACCTTGAACAGGTAAAATACTTCAGTTACCTAGGGCTCACATTCCATCATACATGATCTTGGAAGCACCATTGGCAAACCTCCCTTCAAAAGGCGGAGATTACAAAGCTAGCCATACATAGATTCTTCTTCACAAAGGGCGGCAAATATGTTCCAGCAGCCTTAAGGGTTTTCAACGCAAAGCCCGTTTCCCAACTCCTGTATGCAGCAAATGTCTGGCATAATGGGAACCTGCCAAAGATAGATGGCTTTCAGGCAAAATTTATACGATCTCTGCTGCAGGTACCTAACTGCGTCCCCAACTCCGTACTTCTGTTGGAAGCTGGTGAATGCCCAATTTCAGCTAGAGCGTGGTGGGCTGCCCTAAAACATTGGCTCAGGATTTCAGTGTTTAATCTAGGGAAGGGTCTGTACCAACGTTTGACCAATGAGGAAATTGTCAGCAAATGGCAGAAAACCATGGCTAAAAAAGCCACCTCTATTGGTCTGTCTCCCCCCCCCAACTGTATTACTTGGGCTATGAAGGCACCCAAAAGGTTTTAAAGCAAAGATTATGGGACAATGCACACAGTGACTTGCGATCTCGGTCACACGCAGTCTGTAGTCCGCTGGCAGCAGGAGTTCAATATGGGTATGTCTTTGAGTTAACATCTTACATCAAAAACCTGACAGTACCTAACTATTGAAGGCTTTTCACCAAAGCCAGACTGAATGTCTTCCCCTCTGCAGTGCTGGATGGTAGGTTGAGAGGAGTTCCCTACCAGGACAGACTTTGCTCGTGTGCTCAAGACATTGATTCCATAGATCATATTTTGTTACATTGTGCGAAGTATGAGCAGGCCAGGGCTGAACTGATACTACCCTTGCTGGTGCCTTTCCCGGGAAAGTCAGAGGCTCACTATGCCAGGTTCCTACTGGAAGAGCGGACAAAAGCTAGAACGTTGGCAGTGGCAAAGTTTTTATCGGTGGTTGCAAGAACAAATGAGCCCTTTAATTAACCTGGAGGTAGGCTGTATGAACTCTGTATTGATTTGTAATTTTTTGCCGGGTCTCTGGACCGTAATAAAGATAGTAGTAGTTTCTTGGCAGAGGATGCCTGCTGATTCAGAAGTTGCAAAAGCTGCTGGAAAGGTTTCCATGTGGCAGCAGGGTGGATAATATTAGAAAGACTCGCCAATATCAGCTGGCTGGTGTGGATATTCTTCTCCAATAAGGCCAATCCAGGTTGAAAATGGGTTTTGATAAATATGCACCTTTTTGAAAGAATCTTCTTCTTTAAAGTAAAATACCGTACACAGGATTTTATTAATGGCTGTGTTGCATTTTAGTGGCCTAATGACACATTTCCATTAGATAGCCTGACCTTTCTTAAGGTGCAGTATTTAGATCTTGAATCACTACAGCCATTCACACAAGTTTTACATTTTTTTATTTCCAGCATCTAAATCAAATGAAAAG
The DNA here is from genome assembly GCF_965113315.1 of Podarcis vaucheri. Lineage (NCBI taxonomy): Eukaryota > Metazoa > Chordata > Lepidosauria > Squamata > Lacertidae > Podarcis > Podarcis vaucheri. Next base: position 35,862,486 of record NC_138748.1, on the reverse strand, counting down.
GCTACACTGGCCAGGTTGTAAATTTTCTCACACAAACAAATGTCTCCCTTTCATTTTTGATCTTGTATGAACATCATTCTCAATATATATACCCCAGGCTAAAAGATGTTCCTGATTACGGATTGTAAAAAAATGCCTTCAACATCTTTCAGAACGATAATGTGTTCCACTGGATTTCTGACTCAGTTTTTGCATTCATTAGGATCCATCAGGGAGCAGATTATCACTTATTAATTATTCCCTGTTGTTTTCCTTAACTGAATTAAAGCATCCCTGATTCTCTTGCAAATAGTCGTGATCATTACTTTATGCTGACACCTAGTGGGGGAGGAGGGAGAGACACTGGCGTGTAAATATTTCACCATTATAAATCTGAAATGTAACATACTAAAGTTATGCAAGGCTTTTATTACAAAACATGAAGCTGCCTGGTAACAGGGTTCATTACTAACCCCAAATGTAAGACAGGTTCACTGAATGGCTTGCAAAAAGTTCACTAATCCTTGAAATAAGCTGGGGTCAAATTTCAAATAAGGTACTTCCTGTTCCAAACCATTAAATTTGTATACTGCCCTATACCCATAGATCTCTGGGCAGCTCACAACACAAAATGACAATATAAAAAAACCACAAAATACATAATAAAAATAAAAGCAAAGGCAACTCAATAATCTCCTCTTCTGCGACACATTTTAAAAGGGCATTTGATGTCAATCGGCCAAATGCCTTGCTAAAGAGGAACGTTTTCACCTGGCGCCTAAAGGTTTATAATGAAGGCATCAGATGACCCTCTCTGGGGAGAGCATTCATTCCACAAATGGGGAGACACTGCAGAAAAGGTAGGTTTGTCTGAGTTCCTTTGTGAAGATTTGTCAATATCAGAAGACCACACACTGAACTTAAGAACTAAGAAGCTAAAACTACATCTGTACTCCTAGAGGATCATTTTTAACATAGTGGTTCAAAGATAGGTTTGTGTCACAGAGAAATTTCCAATATTCCTTCCTACTGCAACCTCAACGCAAAGAGTTGTGCTAATGCTGGGAACCAAAAGGCCCCGTAATGGGTGCCTGTAGTCTAACCTTTCCTAAGAGGGCCCTCTTACTACACATACACAATATATGTAAGGGATGGCCTTATAGTCAGGTCGCCTTCATGAAAAATTGGGAAGAGTGGAGAGCTTAACCAGCTATGACAGCATGGGACAGCAATGGCAGGTCTGATCATCTTTAACTGTGTCCCTGGATGCTCATTGGAATACATGTACCACATTGTGTATCTTGGTAGTGCATTTCAACAGTGTTACAAACTATACACCCCCTGAAGGGAATGAACCTATGGCCCTCCTGATTTTCTAGACTACAACTCCCATCATCCCTGAACATTGACCATGCTGACTGGGGCTGATGGGAGTTGCAATATAAAAGGACTTGGATACCCACAAGGTTCCCTATCACCACACTACATCTTGGTGGGACCATTCTTTTATGGGACAACAATATTTGAGATAAGGCATATATGGGAATATCTAGTCCCTCCAGTGGAGTGCTAAGATTAGTTGGGACTGCATCAGCCATAAGTCTTAGGGGGCTGCTTCAACTCATAAGAACCCCGATCTGAGATATTCAAGATTTTTGCTGTTGTTCTTGCATATCCATGACTTCTCTGTCAAAAGGGAAACATGCATTTCCCTGGAGAGAAGGGAGTCTGCTCCAGATGTGTCAACAGCACAGATATCTCTTTGTGGGGGAAAGAGGCAAGGGAGCACAATTCACTCTGGCTTCCTCTCCAAGATTTGTTTCACGTTTCTAAAATACATACATGGTTCTCCTTGTAACATGACTCCTGACATAGGGCAGTGAAGCTTTGGACCAGAATCCTGGTCAATCTTCTTGGATAATGGTGGGCAGAGCAATCCAAACAAGAGGAAGCCTGTGTAAATTATGACGGGTGTAAATTATGCCAGTGCAATTTGTTGTTGTTGTTTAGTTGTTTAGTCGTGTCCGACTCTTCGTGATCCCATGGACCAGAGCACGCCAGGCACTTCTGTCCTCCACTGCCTCCCGCAGTTTGGTCAAATTCATGCTGGTAGCTTCGAGAACACTATCCAACCATTTCGTCCTCTGTTGTCCCCTTCTCCTTGTGCCCTCAATCTTTCCCAGCATCAGGGTCTTTTCCAGGGAGTCTTCTCTTCTCATGAGGTGGCCAAAGTATTGGAGCCTCAGCTTCACGATCTGTCCTTCCAGTGAGCACTCAGGGCTGATTTCCTTCAGAATGGATAGGTTTGATCTTCTTGCAGTCCATGGGACTCTCAAGAGTCTCCTCCAGCACCATAATTCAAAAGCATCCATTATTCGGCGATCAGCTTTCTTGATGGTCTAGCTCTCACTTCCATACAACACTACTGGGAAAACCATAGCTTTAACTATACGGACCTTTGTTGGCAAGGTGATGTCTCTGCTTTTTAAGATACTGTCTAGGCTTGTCATTGCTTTTCTCCCAATTTACCCCATTCCAAATCTTGTTCAGGAGCAGGGCTACTGTCAACTGAGCTGGCCCAAGCCTGAGAGAGGGAAAACAAATCTTGAAAAGAGAGTTGAACTTACTGTATCCTTTTTGCTGTGTGACTTCCTTGGGTTCCACAGTCATATGACGAAGCTGAATTGAGTTTGGAATGCACTTAAGTCTCCCCTTGCTCCATCCCACCCACACCTCTTCCCCAGAATGCCTCTTCTTCAGAAACTTCCCTGGCCTCTGCTCAGTGGGATGCACTGCAGCTGAGCTAGAATGGAGGACTTACACTGGTATATCACCAACTGAGCCAGGATGCTATTCCAAACTGCACTCCCAGTGCAGTTTGGGTTTGGATTGCTCCCCAAGTGCTCTTAAGAGTCCAGCCTTATGAGGAAAAACAGCTCCGAGAGACAGACTCACAACAAGGGGCGGAAATCAGCAGCCATTCATTCTCATTCATTTTATCAGCCTTCAGTAGAGGTGCTGCTCCATTCCAGACCAACTTGGGCAAAAGGTGATGCTCTTGAAAGTCAAACTTCCTGGACACTGAACAGGAAGCAGAAGATTTCATGGAAAGGCGTTCCCAAGCTCTCCTAATTTCCACTGTAATTTCAAGTTTTTTAAAAGGCAAACCAGATAGCTTAAATATATATATACCTGCATTTTCATATTCAATATTGCAACTTAAAATTGAATCCCTCCCATTTTCTTCTTCTTTTACAGCAGTAGCATCTAAACCATGAGTAGCTAACATGGTGCGCTCCAGATTTTTTGGACCACAATTCCCATCATACTTAATGAGCATGGCAAATGATGAGGGAGGATGGGAACAGTAGTCCAAAAATCTGGGAGGCACCACATTGGCTATCCCTTATATAAAGGATAACACTCAATTTGGGCTTTCCTGAATGCTGTTAATAGGATTTCAGATCTCCATCCCTTTTGACATTATTCTTTGGCATCACCCCTCCCCCGCTTCCTGGCCTTGCGTTATTTCTCACAATGCAGAGGACTCAAGTATTTTAAGTCACTGGCGGCTCACTCCTCACTTCCATCACCAAAATAAACGTACATAAAATAATAGACTGGTGGTTGAAGGTTTAACAATTATGACAAGCAACCAGGATACAATACTTATCATCTCACTCAACCTCAGACGTTATCAGTCGGCAGGAGAAATTTAATCCCGAACATAAATTGCATTTCCTAAAAAAACATAATCTTGCCTTAAGACACCAAACTCACTGATTAGAGGGAATGTCTGTGTTTACACATTTGTAGAACGCATGCTGACTGTATTAGTGTCCTAGGAAACAAATCGGGCACAGCACACAGGCCGGCTGGAAGCACAAAGCTAAAGGAGAGAAAGAATTCTCTCTTTTTTTACTTTTCTTTTTTTGAAATCAGACCCTCCGATCTCTAAATCCTTTCAAATTCCTGAAGCACATTAGCTTTACTACTGCACGATTTTCGCGGTAGTATTTCCCCTAATGAAATCTGACTAGAAGTTTAAATGAGTTTAATGCATGAAATGTATAAATAAAATGTGGCCTTGATTAAATTTAGACTTGATACATAACTTAAATGGGTAGCACAAGAGCAGCTTCGGTATCATGTATCCAGCTTATTTTTGACCATGCTCTGTTAAAAGGAGCGCAAGCTTTTACATTCCACATACCTTCCAACAGGAAGACAATATAACGGAGAAGGTTCCCTCAGACACAAAGTGCTATCACTCTGCTCACAATCAGGTAGATGCTCTCTGTTATTTTCTAATGCTAGGGGGAAGAATATCGGATTCTAAATACATATATCAAACCTTTTTTAAAAACCGTGGTTGGAGATACTTGATGCATGGTCTCACCAAACCATCATTCAGGTACTAAGAGAGCAAGGGTGGTTTCACTGCAACTTTCCTGATATTACCTCACTAATGTATCAGACCCCTGACCTAAAGAGAACATTTCTAGGGTTGCAGGCAGCTCAGTTTCCATGTCCATTAAATTATTGGCCTCATTCCAAATGTGGCAACTTGGAAAGAAGGATTTGTGATCCTGACAATGAGGAGTACCAAAAGGAAAAATATTTCCCCCCCATATTATCTCAAGATGATGAAACAGATCGCCCATGCTCGAGAACAGTTCTTGAAACCGAACATAAAATCCATCGCCACCAGAATGAAGATGCGAAAGAGACGTTAGTTTATTTGTGATTTAAAATTGCCTGTGCATTTGTTGGGATGTATTTGTGGAAGGGAAATAACTGTCGGCTGTCTTTAGTCTTGTAGAAGTCGACATGGGAACGAGTATGTGTGAACTTTATTGTTCTACAGTTAGTGGCCCTCCTAAAAAAAATATCAAATTCCTGAGCAAAATAGCAATGGCACTCAGACATAGTTATAACTTTCAAATATATATCCTGAATGTTTTGTCTGAAATGGAACTCCAGGTCATTTGCAAGTTCTTATTTACTGAAGCACCACAGAAGGCAGATCATGCATTAGAAAAGAAGCTGTCCCTTTCATGGGAAAAGAAAGAGAGAGAAACAACCACTTTATTCATTATAGTGGGGCATTTAAACTGGTTCTTTTCATTGTTCGGTGAGGTTCAGCCAGAATCAGTGAGTCAGTGCACACGGTCATATTCATCATTTGGTAGCTACATCACATATCGACCCTTTCAGGGATCTGCAATGGTTGCCGACTTCAAGGTGTTACTATTGGAGTGTAAAGCCCTTAACCAACTTGGGACCAGCTTTTTGCAAGATCACCTTGCTCATCTATGTCCACTTGAACTGCTTCAGTCTACAGAACTGACCTTGTTGAGGTTGCCACATAATATATATTATGCAGTTGTAACAAATTGATCTTTAGTGTGGCAGCACTTTCACTATGGGTCTCCCTGCCTATTGACATCAGGAAGTCACCTTCACTGCATTATTTTTGGTGCCTGCTTAAAACACTTTTGTTCAGGCAAGCCTATCCAACCATGCAGATGTTGATGTGTTTTAATCTCTCTTTTTTTACTGTTCATCTGAATTATTATAAAACATTCAAATTGTTTTTAACTGTTTTTACTGATAGCTTTTGATAATTTCAATATTTCTTATCAACCACTTTGAAGTTTTATTACAATTAAGTGATACAGTGGTACCACAGGTTAAGTACTTAATTCGTTCCGGAGGTCCGTTCTTAACCTGAAACTGTTCTCAACCTGAAGCACCACTTTAGCTAATGGGGCCTCCTGCTGCTGCCGCGCCACCGGAGCACGATTTCTGTTCTCATCCTGAAGCAAAGTTCTTAACCTGAGGTACTATTTCTGGGTTAGCGGAGTCTGTAACCTGAAGCATATGTAACCTGAAGCGTATGTAATCCAAGGTACCGCTGTATATCATTTTTGTTAAATAAATTTTGAAAATTGTATTTCATTTTAATATCTGCTCCGCCTTTCCTTCAAGGAGCTCAAAGTAGCACTTATGGGTCTCCTTTCCCCCATATTATCTACACAAAGACCCCATGAATTAAGCTGGCAGAGAGACAGTGACTGGCCTAATGGCACACAGTGAGTTTCATGGTTGTTTGGTGATTTTAACTCTGGTCTCTTCGGTCCTAGTCCGCTTAATATCACTAAATTTTATTCCACATTTGGGGGGGGATGTAGAAATGAACAATATTTTCCCACAGGTCTAGAAAAATTCCCTTGTTAACAACCCTGTGTGGTACCTTTAAGACTAACCAATTTAGGCCTGAAAGGACAGAGTTTTGCTGTGATGTGACCTAGAAGAAAAGGCAGCAGGCTCAAAAGGCAGAGAGAGAGAAGAGAGAAATCCAAGGCTGATTTCTTGAATCCAGGGCTGTGACCATGGAGTCTTAGTGCTGTAAACCCCTCCATCATAGGCTCAGGTTATATATGTGTGTAAATAAACCATAAATCCTAAGGACACTACAGTCTCCACTCTGACCCATTCTCAAAAGGAAACATGAAACCTGCATAAGAACCTCAAATTTTGGAATCTCTCACTGCTCAGAGACTGGGGTGGTGTGCAACATTATGGTTATTATGGCATGAATCTGCACTAGACATTGTGATAGCAGGGGCTCATTCTCAACCAAGATAAGACACTTGGGTCCTAAGTAGTAATAAAACTACAGTGTTTAAGTGTAAACAATTCCTTTGCAAAAGAGGAGGATAGGGAGGGAACCAGAACAGGTGGGAAAGGCACAACTTTTCTCCCAGTGGAGAAGCAATAAAAAAGGGAATTGACAGTGATAGATCAGTCGGTAGAGCATGAGATTCTTCATCTCAGGCTCATGGATTTGAGCCCCAAACTGGGCAAAAGATTGCTGCATCTCAGTGGGTTGGAGTGGATGATCATTGTGGTCCCTTCCATCTCTATTAAGTCTATGATTCTACTTAGCCCTTGCGTGGCCCGTAGACATGATATCCCTTTAAAATCTTCCATATTTCCCATCAGCAATCAAAACTCTTCCTCTGGTGATTTATATGACACCAGGCTGTGGAAGTAGCTGTTTAATGACGTTCGACCATGTCAGTGATCTCTAAGGTTCTCCACCTTTTAAAAAAGCCATACCAAAATTCTGCCACTTTTGAAAACACTGAAGACTGTAAAATTGGATTTGAAAATGCAACATTAAATCCCCTAAAATCTGATCCTTCTGTCAGGACCTGGAATAAATTAAAGTGATGTACGTTATTTTTAAAGAAAGGGGGGGAAATATGGGAAGCGGTTTTCAAAGCCTGAAGGCAGAGGAGAAAACAAGTTAAGCAGGTGATACAAACCATCTTATTTTCATTCTTATAATGATTTTGCTGCTTCCATATGGGGGCTTGGGCTGGAAATAATTCATAGAATGCAAGCTGAAACAAAAAAGTAAAACAGCTTGAATCATACCCTTCTGAAAATATCAGCTGAGTTTTCATAACCAAAATACTGCTAAGAATTTCCTGGAATTCGGAGCAGATTGAAACCTGCAGCAGCACAGTGGCAGGGCATTCGCCTTTCATGAAGAAGGTCCCAGCATCAATCCATGGAGACTCCTGCCTCAGATCCCAGAAAGCTGCTGTCAATCATTGTAGACAACACTGAGCTGGATGGACCCATGATCTGACTCAATAGGAGAAGTAACGGGTGGTGGGGTGGAAATGTGCTACTCACCAAATCTCCAGTTGGTCACAATACACAGTTACATATAAACATGTTAAAAGGTAAAGGTAAAGGACCCCTGACAGTTAAGTCCAATCACAGATGACTCTGGGATTGCAGCGCTCATCTCGCTTTATAGGCTGAGGGAGCCAGTGTTTGTCTACAGACAGTTTTTCCGGGTCATGTGGCCAGCATGACTAAGCCACTTCTGGTGCAACAGAACACCGAAACCAGAGCAGCACACGGAAACGCCGTTTACCTTCCCACCAGAGCGGTACCTATTTATCTACTTGCACTTTTGGGCGTGCTTTCGAACTGCTAGGTTGGCAGGAGCTGGTACTGAGCAATAGGAGCTCATCCCATCACGGGGATTTGAACCGCCAACCTGATCTGCAAGCCCAAGAGGCTCAGTGGTTTTGACCACAGTGCCACCCACGTCCCTAAAACATGTTACAGTAATGCAAAGTTACACACACACACACACACACACATATATATCTGCACTATTATATATAGTTTAGATAGAAACTTTATTTGCATTAGCCATTAGCCATAACAATAAGATAAAATATACCGGGATTAGAGCTAAATAGTTAGCTATATGAAATACATTCTGGAGGTTTGCATTTCCCAGGGGGTCCATAGGATGGGATCCAGGCCCGTTGCCCCAGAACTCCCAGATATTTCTTCACTCTCTGTCATCTCCTCCTCCTCCAGCTGCTTTCTCATTCAGTCCAGCTTTCTGAGCCTAAACTGACTGCTATGTTTTAGAGTGCTCTGTCTCCACGCCGGGTTTACATGCTTGCTGTCATCAAGGTATATCTGGGCATCTGCATAGAACCGTGAATGGGCTTTTTGTGCCTGCTTGGCCTGTCAAATTCTCAACCAGGACCTTCTGTTGTACATCCCTTCCTTCCATTGAAAGTTCAATGCCAAAGTACAAGCTTGATCGGAGTTCAATCCACCTTTCTTCTCAGTGGCTTTGCATAATTTTGTCATCTGGAAGGAACCAAAACCTAGATCCCAAATGGGCATGGAAGCTGCTTTCTACCATTGCCTGAACCCCACCCCTCCCAAATTTCTAAACCAGCGCAGCACAGAACTCTGGTTAACAGCTAATAGTTGTAGCAGGGAATGGTTACTGCAGTAAACACTGTAGAAATATGCCTACATTTCATATACATTCCAGGAGAAACTTCCCAGACTGATTTGCCATGCTGTCATGTGTCACATCCCATTACCTTTGTGACTTCGTGTTATGATACATCAAGGATGTGACTAACATTAACCACATGTAATGTTGCACAGTACCATCTTGTCTGCCAAGGAAATTTAGAGCAGCATGTCTTTCAAAAAGCAGGGTTTCCATTAGAATTATTGGTTTCCGTGCTCGTGTGTGAGCGAGAGATTAACTCATCAGTTAAACTCAGTTTTCAAGTCACGTGCTTGAATACAAAACCCGCAGCCCTTACCCTACTAATTAACAGAGCACAAAGGAAAATCTGGGAGCCAGCCTTCTTTCTGTTCCATATAGTACAGTACAAAATTGGGTGGTTGGGATTTTTGTTTTTCTTTTGTTTCAAACAGGGCTGCATAGACCTTGGCACCCAACCACTGCACTCTCAATGTTTGGAAATGCTTTCCAGGGACAAAGAATGCACTAATTAGAAATCAGGATCCCAGGTAGATGAAATGCAGAGCCATACAGTAATTTGTGTTTGTGATCAATTTAATAGCTGCACTCTGGAGAAGATTGGTGATCTGGGAAGCAGCCGCTGGGGTACAGGAAAGGGCTCTGAATTTACAGTACAACAGTTCCTGCTCCTCACCTACACGGAGGGTGGCAGTATTGACCAAGTGTAATTGGATTTTTAAATTCTAACTTTTTTAAACAGTTGTAACCTGTCCTGAGTGACCTTAGGGTGAAGGGTAGATGGTTAATAATCATAATCATAATCATAACTGTGGGTATATTTTGATAAACTTTTTAAATTGTAAATGACTTAGAACTCATTTTGGGAAATAAGCAGCATATAATAATATAATGATGATGATAAAATCTTGAGATAGTTGCATATGAATACATGTAGAGAATGAAGCATTGATTGCCATTATTTTATCCTGAAGTTATAATCATCTTGTATTGATGGATTCATGTGAGTAGGAGTGTTGCAGAGAAGCTGGAGAAAGCTTTAAAAGGCAATCTGACCACACTTAGCGAGGGGCCAACCTGGCTCCATTTCATTCCATTGAGGGGTCATGTCGTCCATCTCAGTCAGCAAAATGTTTTGGGGTGTCTGTGGCTCAATGTGAGACAAAACTACAATAACTTGTTCAAAGGGGGGGGGTTCATATAATCTTGTTTGCATTGGGTATGCATATTCCTGCTCCTCTATTTTGCACCCTGAACTCAAGAAGTGTTCCAGTAAGCGAGACAAAAGAGTTTGTCGTGAGCTATCTTTCTACTAGATATTTCCAGTGAGATAAGTTGCTAATCTCAGCAATATTATTATTAGCAGTCTGTATTGAGGCTCTGCGTTCCATTTAATATGTTCCTCGTGCAACGTAGCATCCTGAATTGTCGCTTTCCCTTTGAAAAATAATAATTAGCAAACAATTGCTGTTATTTGGATGCATAAATTTATGGCAGAACTTTGCCTCTGAAGTGCATGGAAAGTCTTTTCTGATTAAAACTTCATAAGGTTCCATGCTGTGCACTATTGTTTCGCCTTTTGTGCTTAAGGTGTCAAAAGGGATGGAATAACAGAGGAGCAGAACTACAATTTTGTTAAATCATATGCTCCACATTAGTTTTAAGGTGTGGAAAGAATTAAGAATAGGGCTGAATAAGTTAGGAAGCACAATGGCACCACACACACACACACACACACACACACACACACACACACACACATGATGTTCTTAACTGTGCAATCAATGAAATGTTTATAATACATCAGATGAGTTCCCATGTGCATCTCTAACCACTTAGTGATGATAGGGTCAAGTAATGATTTGCATGTGTATCACAGATGATTTGCATGCATCACAGATAACAAGCAACAGGCAGCACCTTCTGATCACAACACTTTCTCCGCTGTTGTTTCTAGTAACGGAGACAGTTCACACATTCAACTGCAACATAATATGAGTGATGAGATTTCAGATATCACTGTATCATCAAGTGATGCACATGCAATATTTTTTCAGCAGATAGTTCTTTCATTAAGTTCCCACCTGCATGTTGATCACTTGGTGAAGGCCATGTCAAGTGATATCGTACATGTGTGAGACAGCCATTTCACTTCAAGAATCACAAATAGAAATGGTTGTTATGTTAATGAGCACTCACACTTTACCTTATGGGTGCCCTTTGCGGGATCGCGCATGGAACTTACTGGCAAACAAGGGCTTACTTCCTAGGGAACTTACTGGCAAACAGGGGCTGGCTTGCCTCTTAGTGTTAATTTTTGGAGGTTCACACCCAGTAATTAAGTTTCTTATCAGGGCTTCCCATCCCCATAATTGGCCTATGGCGCTGTGGGTTAAACCACAGAGCCTAGGACTTGCCGATCAGAAGGTCAGCGGTTCAAATCCCCACGACGGGGTGAGCTCCCGTTGCTCGGTCCCAGCTCCTGCCAACCTAGCAGTTCGAAAGCACGTCAAAGTGCAAGTAGATAAATAGGTACCACTCCAGCAGGAAGGTAAACAGCGTTTCCGTGCGCTGCTCTGGTTCACCAGACGCAGCTTAGTTATGCTGGCCACATGACCCAGAAGCTGTACGCCGGCTCCCTCAGCCAATAAAGCAAGATGAGCACCACAACCCCATAGTCGGTCACGACTGGACCTAATGGTTAGAGGTCCTTTATTAGTAACAAATGGCTGCCGCCAATGGAGGCAAAATCCGTAGGTTTATGTGCACACCATGATTTATAAGTCAATTTCTTAGAAATGAGAGTAACATTACTTTGTTGAAGAAAATATTTAAAGAAATTCCCGAGGACTCCTGTGATATGCCCTGTGATATGGTCAAACAAGCTGCTCCTAATAGAAATATTATAAATGGTTTACGTGTTAAGGTCTATATTTGATCATAAAAAGTTGATAGAAGACACAGTTGGGGCTTAAAGTAATCAGTATACCTATTTTCCCCCCATAAATTTCATTCCTGACCTCTTCAGAAAATTTGTACACAATGTAGTCTCTTGTGAATGTACTTTATTTTCCAATGTAATGGCTGTGAACCCTTTTATTTTTGGTACAGTTTTTTGTACAGTTTTTCCATCTCCTTTTTTATTTATTTTATTTCATATTTCTGACTGGATTGTTATTTTAACTTCATTTTAAAGGCTTGGAAATGTTTTCTTAAAATAAAAGCAAAATGAATTCAGTTAGGATTGCTCTGTTAATCACCCCCTCCCCTTATTACCTTTGTCTTCTTCATCTTTTAAAGGAGGGGGAAATTTTCCCCAAACCTTAGTAATTGAAAGCAGGAACTATTTCTAACCAAGAAGGGACAAATTAAGAAGTCAAATGAAGTGAGGGGAAAACACACACACCAAAAATAAGTCTATGGCTTGTGCCTTCTATTGACACAATAAACGTTCTTGCAGATACAAAACTGACACCTTTGGTGTTATATTTCACGAGTTATCAGTTAAAGACAGATAAAGGATTTGTAACACTGGGAAGCCCTGTCAGTTAGCTGTAACTAGCTCATTGCATAGCAAAAATTAATCTCTCTTTTTTTAAAAAAAAACCAAAAACTATTTTTGTACCTCCCTTCACTGCAGTGTACAGTGAAACAAAGTACAATAAAGCACAATACATAATATTTCCTATAGAAATAAAGAGATATCTTTTTTTTTTTGTCAAGGGTTTTCTCCAGTACTAGAACACCCCAAGATTCATGCAATGCAATGAATGAATTTCCCTTATCTCACATATGAGAAGCATATTTGGCTGCTCAAACTGAACAATCAAAACAATTTGACTGTGGTTAGTGGTTCAAAGTTCAGCATCTTCTGGGTCATTCTGCCACCAGGTGTAACCTTTTCTAGAAAGAGTCGGGCAGCAAAAGAAAATACCTGCATTTCATCATCAGATGATGGGTAGCGTAGATTGCAAAGTAAAGAAAAGAAATCCAGAAGACTCAAGATGGCCATTTCAGTCTCCTTTTTCATGGAGACTCTGTAATGTGAGCGCAGGGTGGCCATTTAGGCATCACCAAAATGAGAGGAAATAGAAGAGGACACAGATTTGATCCTGTTACAGTTATCCTGATACCTTGTTGCATACTAGCAAAAGCAGGGAGGATCAGAAATAGAGACCTTAGGAAGAATTTTTCCAGGCTGTTTTTATTTGTCTCCTTCCTTCTGAGGGCCCTGCTTTCCAACTTCTCCTTAGCAAGAAAGAGTAATGATCCCAACTGCACATTTGCAAACTCCTTAAGGCATGAGCCTAAGCATAATATTTTGTGTCAGTCCTGCCTCCATTTTTATATTAAGTTGAAAGTGTGTCTGGTATACATTTGTAATGAATATTATCACTGCCTGCAGTATTAATCTCTTCTGTATATCCTGCATAAAGACTTTTCCTGAATTGCTTTTTTAAAAAATTCTGCTGAAAAAATAAGCAGTAATTTGAAGTCTAATAAAACAGCAACCGTAATCCACAGACATAGATTCCCCCACCCCCAATGTGGAAGATGACTCTGCTCTGGCATCACCTGAAACTTATTTGTGCCTCATTAAGATGCACACCAACAGCAAGTGAAAATATGAGTTTGAAATTTGTTTTCTCCCAGATTTCCCAGTGGTGGTGAATATTCTTTCCTCGCTTGCATTGTAAGGGCTTTGAGTATTACTCGGCCTCCTTGGAAAGTAGAGCTTGCATATGACTTTTCACACCAGGAAAAAAATAACCCAAACCAACTCATAGTTGAATATTTGTTTTTAATCCAAGCCATATTTCATCTGCTCCCCTATTCTCTGGAATTTCATAATATCCATATGGTCCACGGCAGTGTTCACATTTATTAAAATGTGGAGCTGAGTTGTGGTTTTATATTCTGTTCTCTCTTAATTGTCAATATTTTACTAGCTGTGACAATAGATGGATAAAAGCCCATTTGCCCTGCATGAGGGCCTGAAGTGACAATGTAAACTAGGGCATAGAAGAATGTGGCATATCTAAGGAAGGGTTCGTACAAACTTGAATGCCCATTGCCAAACAGTGTTCAGCTTGTGAGTCGATAAAATACACTAGGAACAAATAGGCATTGTCTGTATTAGGTTTTGGAAGGGCCTTGGGCAAGTCGCCTCCTGCAGTGTGGGGCCCCCTTCCTCCTTGCTGCCATTGGCTGCCCCCCATCACTGTGGCTTGCTTGCCTGCCAAAGAGAAAGCTGGCTAGCAAGAGAGTGCTCAGGCAGTAGCTGCCACCATTGTTCATCCTCTCTGGAGCAGAAGGGAAGGATGTGCAAGTGGCAATAACAAGAAGCATCAGGAGCCAGAGAACACCACCAATGGGCCTCCAAAATGCCCAGCCGTGTCAATCTCTGACACACCTAAAAAAAGATCAAGCTTCCTTTTCCTAGTGTTTATGAGATGATGCTTTGGAGAAGTTCCTCCCATGGGAGGAGGACATTCTGTGTATGCTCTTTGAGCTCAGTCTTCTACATTTGTGGTGCTGTGGTTAGAGCGTTGGACTAGGCCCTGAGCAAGCAGGGTTCAAATCCCCACTCAGCCATGGTGATTTTGGGCCAGTCACTGTCTCTCAGTAACAACACTTGTACACATGTCAATTTTTGGAGGGAAGCTCTAGGTGCATCTGATATCAACAGAAATTTCACCAGGCTGAATGATAAAGGGTGTTCCATAAACGATGCTTGGTGAATTGACTTTACTTTGTGTGGGGGTTTTTATCACAGTCATACCTCAGGTTATAGTCACTTGGGGTTGTGTGATTTCGGGTTGTGCACCGGAAGTACCGGAACAGGTTACTTCCAGGTTTCGGTGCTTGCGCATGCACAGAAGCACTAAATCGCACTTTGTGCATGCACAGAAGCACCGAATCGTGACCCACGCATGTGCAGATGCAGGTTGCGAACGCTATGGGTTGCAAACGTGCTTCCCACAAATAGCTAATTAATGAGAATCCCCTGTTTTCCAAAGCCAAGCCACAGAACCCCTACTTTTGAAAAGTTTGATAATTCTATGGTAGTTACCTCTGCAAAACAATTTTTTGAACAAAATGTGGGGTAGCCTCTAATAAGCAAAGGATTTTAGGTATACTAAAAGCACCCAGTGCTTTTTTTCTAAAAAAAATGTTTAGGGGTACTCTCATTTTCCTACTCATATTGAAATACTGCCCCTCAATGAGGCCAAACTTAGATTCACAAAATGTTTAGGGGTATGTGTACCCCTGCGTCCCCGTCCCCCATCCCCCCAAAAAAAGCACTGGTTATATCAGCAGCTAAACATTGTGATATTCCGATATATCACAATGTCTGAAATTGGAAATCAGGTGTGGGGATGAGGGAAAGAGCAGCCATGGAGATCAGATGAGTGGGGAAAGGAGAGGAAGAAGAATCACCTTCACCACATGGTTTGGGTGGGAGGGGATGGGGATAGGGGTTGCATCAAGCCACTGTCAGCAGCACAGCCAGTGAAGAAGCACATATACTATGGCTACTGCTGCTTTCCTGCTGAAAAGCTGCTCTGCTTCAGTGCCCTGGGAAGGTAGTGCCACAATGCCTTGAAGTGAGGGTGATCAGCTGCCCTGTTTCCCCTCAGCGTGAGGGAATGCTGCAACATTATTGGCTGCCCTGATCTCTTTCAGCAGTGTTATCGGCTGGGCTCAATGTGCGATATCTGCGATGCCTTGAAATTGGCTGTCCTGCTCTCCCTCGCACGAGGAGCCATATATTGCTGCGCGTTGCTAAGTGAAAATTGTTATTGCGGTGTGATTTCAAAACCAATTTTGGCCAAATTGCACAGCACTAAAACAGACCATAAAATGTGTGAGATTACCATGCAAAAATGACAAAAAAATTAGTTGGAGAGGATGCAAGGGAGGGGGCTGCAGACCCCCCTGGGTGTGTTCCCCAGGGGTCCCCAGACCCCTAATTGAGAACCACTGACATAAACGTTTTCCACACAGTTTTAAGTCTCTCCCTCCTCCATTCCTCCCACTTACCTGGGAATTGCTTCTGCACAGCCATGCATACAATAGCATTGTAATTATTTTATAATCAATCAGCTTTGGTGAGCATGTTAGGAGCATGCTTCCCCCACTTTGGTACAAGTATCCCTTTTTTTTTTAACCCTCTGCATTTACTCATTTAGGTGCTAGACTTTTCATTTCACCTCCACCATTCTCTATTAAGAACATTGCCCCAGAAAGAAGCTCCTTGTTTGCATATATAAGCTTGCTGTCAAGTGACCTAGTTTATTTTTATCCCAAGTAGAGATTTTGTTCCAACTCAGAAGATAGATTTCCAAGGACTTTTAATTAGAACTGGAGTGGGGGGTGGGGGGGATATGCCGATCGTGTAATTGATTTTGTAGTTAGGCTCTGTTTAATTTAACTTCCTGGCTTTGTCACATCATTTTACTTCTTTTGAAGCAACGAAGGCAATGTAGTTTTTCTTCCGTAACAGGGTGATTCGTAGTAATAGAGTGAGTGAGATGGGTCTTGGACTGTTCTTTCCTCAGTCCTGTCTGTCTTCACATCATCACATTTCCTAGAAGAAGAATTGGCTGAAAAATGGCTCTAAGCCCAGCTTACGCTATTTCAGTGAAGAACTTGAAAGTGACATTATAGTATCAGGCAGCTGCATTCCCCTCCTTTTTTCTTTCTTTCAGCCAGATGCAAAAGGCAATGATATGAAACTGAAAGAAACCACAACTCAGTCGTCTGCCTTCCACTTAATTTTTCATACAAATTTAAGGTCAGGTTGTGGCCCAGCAACCCATGAGGTGTGTGTAACATTAGAAGGCCTGTAGCAGGTCTTGGGAAGGGTGGGGGGAAAGGAGAGAGAGAGAGAGAGAGAGAGAGAGAGAGAGAGAGAGAGAGAGAGAGAGAATGAGAACTAAGTGTGACTTTTCATTCATTTAGTAGCATGGGTATAAATCCAGAGTTGCTTCATTAAAATCTGTCCAATTTATCTAGATTCATTAATGACTTGCTTAAGGGGTTAAAAGCACAGCACTTGATCAACCCTTCTTCAGGACAACATTACCAGCACTTAGAAATGGGAGACTGACAATTTTAGTTCTCTCCGTTTCTCATGTTTTTCCCCAGCCTTAAATTCCATTCTCCACATTTTTGCAGCAATCTGCGGATTGTTGTTGTTGTTGTTGTTGTTTTTAAAAGGGGGGGGGGGATCCATGAAAATCCACCAGCACGTCAGTGTATATTTCTCTTAATATACATATTTTTGCCTGCAATTTTCCCTAAAATAAATAATTTTGTGTGTTATTTTCATGTATATCTGCAGTTTTATGGATGCATTACTTGGTTCGAGTATATGCAGTATGCTTTTGTATATGTTACTTGACTGGAGAAAGGCATTGCAAAATTCAGAGAAGTGCAAGTTTCAAAGGTGTGTGCATTTTGGCTTGTGTATTGTTTTGGAAATGGTCAGTTATGCAAATTCACTTTAAAATGTTTATTGAATTGAAATTCTCCTCCATCCTCCTCAACCCAATTAAGATTTTTAGAATATTCATATTTCCTTTTTTATTATTATCGATCACTGTCATTCAGGAAGGACAATAAGAAAAGTCCCCACACACAGTCAAGTATAAGGCGTGTGTGTGTGATAATTAAGACTCCTTGATACTGGAATGTTTTCTTGGTGGCTATACAGTATCTGTTCTTTTTACTAGCCATATTGTAGAAAAGAGGTGAAGTTTCACTGAAAGGAACATATTGAAAATGTGTGCGTCCCACTTTGTCACATCTGTGTCAAGCCCCCCAAAAGGCAATTGTTTTTACTTTCCTTTTAATCTTGCAAAGAAATTTAAAAGTAGAAGAACTGACCCCATGTTCAAAGTCATTGTCAGAGACAATGAAGTCATAGGCTTCTGGTTTTAATAATGTCTTGCAAAACACTCAACATCATTAATCATATTCAGAGAATAAATGACACACAGATTTTCTAGCTTCAAGTCCTCGTGAACAGAATTTCAGAGTCTTGAAAATTCATGGAGACACCTTCCCTGCAATGCTGCTCAGAAGGAAAGCTGTGAAGGAAAGTTTTTATATATACGGTATATAATTATTCATTTCCATTAAAAACCTGCATATTCTGAGTGAAAGACTTTAAACCTCTGGAATCCTATCAGTATTTTCTACACTGAAACTGCAATATATTTCCTTCAGAACAGCTCAGAAAAGAGGACCACTCAAAAAAGTATGATGTGGATTGTGAAATGTTGCAGTAATTTTGCTTGATTCAACGACCACTTCCATTCATCAAATTAAAATAAACTGCTGATCCATCAGGTGAGCAAGCAGAATGCAGACAGTCATGACTGCGGTCATATCTCTCTGATGTATATATGAGTGGCGATTTGCCTCACTCCCACAAAGCTCAGCAATTTCCTGCAGACACAGGGGCATCGATTGACAAAAATCTATGGTTTGCCCTGAAAATTTCAGCTGAGGGAGTGTTTCTGTATAGGAAAAGCACCTCTGAAATAAAAATGATTGTGGCAACCCGGCTCCACATGCAAATATAAGCTTATTGTATCACACATATCTCTTTACATGTGCGTCTTTAATTTATTGATTTTATGTAAAACAGTGCAATAAACATTAAGATACTAGCTAAAGCAGAACAAACCTGACCTTGCATTAATCATTGTACATCAATATAATATAGGAATAACTGCAAGTGCTTGGGCTAGCAACATTTGCAGAAACAGTATCATCTTATGTCTCCTCCACAGGACCCAAGTTTAATACTGGACAATTGCACATCCTCGATAGAAGTGTTAATAAAGGATAAAAATGTGGCCACGCTGAATCAAACACAACAGATTTGGCTTGATCCACAGCCCTGCACAAATAATGAATTAGTCTTTCCATCTGAGCTCAGTGCCAAGCACGCCTATATCAATTCCCAGCTTCCTGCTATTGTTGACTAAGCACAGTCCCAGTATCACCATCTTTATTTGCCCAGAGACTTAAATTGTCATTGGCATATGCCTTCTTGGGCTGCTTTGGAAGGGCAGGATATAAATTTAATAAGTAAATATGCAAGTTTGTGCCGGAGGCCTATGTCCTGAGTCTTTCAGGCAATGTCCCTGTTGGACACCTCTTTAAAACTAAAGGTTAAGTTTAGGCTTGCAAGACCTATTTTAGGTTTTTTTTATATATTCATATACTGGGATCTAACTATCTGAGCAAGGAAAAATATATGGAGAATGAGAGAATTCTTGAGTCCAGGAATTCATTCTAAGTACCAGAAATGAACTGATTGTGGGTGTAGGGAGTCATTTTGTTGCTTCCCTTGCTAAAAAAAAAAATGGGAGTCAGAAATCCTTGCAAATCACTTGAACTACCAGTCGCTCCTGATTTACCTTCTGCCTATCCCTGCTTTAACCAACCATAAAAGTAAGTCACATTATGTGCTTTTTTTATTGCGATCCCTGGTGGAAATTATGCTGTGGTATCCCATAGCACATCTGGAACAAGGAAGCTTTTTTCCCTTATTTCAAGGGGCAAGCTCCACAATCATATTTCAAACAGTACTGCTTAAGAAGATCAGGTCATTTTTCATCCAATACCAAATGCAAGATACTTTCCATAATTGTCATGATCATCCCCAAGAATACTTTAGAATAGCGTTTGCCAACCTGGTACTTTGCAATACAGCTGGGGCTGATGAGATCTGTAGCCTGAAACATCTGGAAGTTGCCAGATGTTGAAGGTTGCTTTAAAAAATATACAAGGGGAAGCCTAGCTCAGCAATCGAGCAGAATATATATGCTTTGCATGTAGGAAAGTCTACCACATTTGCAGTGGGAAAGATCAGGTAGTTGCTGGGGAGAGCGGGGTATAAATAATGATGATGATGATGATGATGATGATGATGAAAGAGCCTCTGTTTGAGAACTGCTGCCAGCCAGTGAAGACCAGGACTGGTCAATGTGGTGCAATTCACATGCTGTTGTACTACAACATTCATCACCCTTGAACATTAGCCATAATAACAGTGGATGCTAGGAATCCAGCTGTTGGACCAACAACAACTCACTATCCCTGATGAAGACAATACTGGGATAAATGGACTGTCGACCCTTGTATAAGGCTGATTTCTATATGTAAGCTTGTATATAAGCTTAGAGACCAAGCTTTCATTGCTAGAATACAGTCTGAGACAATTTTATAATAAACACGAACTTCCCATCTAGTAAACAATAACGTGTATAAGGAAGGTGTTAGGCAAATGTGCAGGAACGAGTTGGATAACACTTGGTTGATGTGATGTCATCTAAACTCCCCATGAACAAATCAAAATTAATGCTCAATAAATAGGTCATCTGGAAGTTGAAGACCCAGTGAAATCAATGGTCACAACTAACTTGTCCATTGATTTCAACAGGTCTGCTCTGAGTATGTCTCAATCACATACCCTTCAAGAATTCTGGGAACTGTAGTTTGCCTCTCAGAGATCTGCAGTTCCCAGCACCCTTAACAAACTATCATTCCTAGGATTCTTGTGAGGGGCTGCTTTTAATGTATGGTGTGTATGGAGCCTCAGAAGGATATAAGCCACTCTCCGAAAGCACAATTCTCTCATTTTGAGATTTTGAAAAATCTCAAATTATTTTCAAAAATAAATAAATAAATAGTCTCCTTCAATTTGCTGTGAGAGCAAATCTGGGCTTAGGTGTCAGTCTAGCACTGGTTGCCTCAGTACGGCACGGCAAGATGTGAGGTTTGCCATGATGTTGCCTTCAAAAGCATTCGTGCAACTGTTTGAAATTTAAGTGGCAGTAATATTCATCACATATGTAATGAATAAGTTAATATACATCAAACCTCATTCTTTCCTTAAAACATGTGGGCCCTTTAAATACACCCCCACTTATCTGAAGACAGGACTGAATCAAGATTAAATTTTATTTGCCAATTATGCCCATACTTCAAGCCAAAAAGAAGGGGGGGGATGCTTGAGTTGGACTCAACAATAAAATTAGAAGTCAAAATTCCTTTAAATACCCTCAGTGCTTAACTTTATTTATAGCAGACGACAAGAGTATATGTTTTCAATGTTACAGTGGTGTTTGCTGCCTTTTTGAGGTTAGTTGCATTTCCACATTTTCACAGATAAAGAAAACCATGATTTTTAAACAACCTGCAGCTTTGTTTATTGGATTCAAATATGGCTTGCTTAATTTTCTTCTTCTTCCATTGCTGCTTTCACTATAAACATTTTAGCACCAGTTACTGATTTCTCTGTTACCTGCACCATATAAATTGGCAAATCCTATTTGAGAGCTGAAGCATTTAGCAATGCAGAGCAAAACATCTGTCTTTAGAAAAACTGTAAATTAGTTTTATAAAGAGGCAATTCAGCAGAACTAATACAAATGATTTCACGCTTTTTCTGTGAGCAGCTGGCTTTTCATTCCTGTGCACAATGAATTAGCAACCTCTGGAATCTGTTTCACGAGAATAATTCTGCAAATCTAAAAGAGATGGCGGTGGAATATGAAGGTGTTTGGTGCATAAGATGGCATGCCCACATCAGTGGAGAGTGTTTATTATTATAACTCAGTTGAACTATGTAAAGCAATAGGATGTCTGCACTCATGGAAAATATTTCCAACAGCTGGATCCTAAGACTTACTGTACAAGGAAGACAATGCTTAGGGAATAATGGCTACCCTTGGGCGAAATGTCACAACCAGAGCCAGGGCTGTGTTTTTCCCTGCAAAGGGCATAGAATATGATATTAGCTATAGAATTCAGCATCCCAGGAATTTGACTTTCTTTTTAAAATGAAATGAAAAAAGTTTGTAATCCCTATGGTTTTGAAGATAAACTTAAAACCTCTGAAATCAGAGGATCCATGGAATTAAATTTCCATGCTTAGAAACAGAGCCAGCTCAAGACATTTCACTGCCTGAGGCAAAGAAAAAATAATCCCTGCTCCTTTTCATATTTAGAAGCCTTCTTGCCTGGGAGCTAAATCTTACTTCAGCACTGGTGTAATGGCAGCATTCTCCACTGCACCTGATGCCAGCAAGCTGGTTTAGGGGGTTGCAGGAAAGGCAGTGGGGCACTTATATTAGAGTTACCAGACGTCCCCGTTTCCTGGGGACAGTCCCCGGATTTGTGAATAATTCCCCGGACAAATTGCATCCCTGGAATTTCTCCGGATTTCATCTAATGTTCCTGGGAAACGCAGCAGCGGCAGTCTCAGCAGCCCAGAGCAGTTGGCTCTGGCTGCCTTCAGAAGCTGCTCAGAAGTCCCCATATGATGGTGGTGCAGGGGCTCTAAGATGCAGCTTTCGGGCGGCCTTCACCTTCCCTGACCCCAGCCACTAAGCTGCAAAGGGAGGCTTCATGCTGCCTATCGGAGCAGCCTCCCAACTCCTACTTGCATGCAAGCAGGAGGGAGCAGGGATCTCTCAGTTAGGCAACGGAAAGCCTCCCTTCCGAGCTGAGGGATCCTCGCCCCCTCCTGCTTACATGCAAGTAGGAATGGGATTGGGGCTGCTCTGATGGGGAGGCATCACGCTGCCCAAGCCTTGCCACCACCACCGCTCTCGGCCCTCCTTCTCTGCCTTCCATGCCTGCCCCACCATGCACCGCTTCCCCATCACCACCACCGAAGAGCCAATAACTCAGGGGCTGCCCAGGCTCATGGAGAAAGGAGATAGAAGCCTCAGAGGAAGGGGAAATGTGGTGGTTGAGGTCAAGGTGGCGGCCGCCCCTCTGCCACTGCCATCGCTGCAGCATCAACATCCCAAATGTGTAGTGATTAATCAATTAATTAATTAATGTGCCCCCAGATTCATGGGGAAAAATCTGGTGGCCTTAACTTATATGCCCCCCGAGCACCTGCCATCTGAGGAGGCAAGGCAATTTTTCCTAATGGTAGAGCCAGTCCTGGTTAGACAGCAGACCTTTGCTGCCTTAGCGCTAACAAAGTATGATGTGTGGATGCATGTTACGTATCTCTTTTTAAATTGGTTGGCCACTGTGAAAAGAGGATGCTAGACTAGATGGGCCACTGGCCTGATCCAGCAGACTCTTATTAGGTTCTTAATTGCTAATTGAGAAAAATCTGCAAACATTTAACATCGGCAGGTTTTCTAAATTAGCCATTCAGATTAAGCCTTTCCAATAGCTCTGTTTGGTCCCTAGCTTTGCAGGGCAGAAGTCGACTGGTGTTGCTGCGGGTCCCTGTTTTTCCAAGAGATCAGCTGCCAATTAGATGTATGCTAATGAGAATTTCAAAACTGGATTAAAGGCATTAGCACGTCCTTTCACAAGTGGGAAGCCATGCTGAGTGCTCAGTGGCAATCCTGGAATGAAAGGAGGTGTCAAAATATTTGTTGGGTGACTACCTGGGCTCAGCAGGCCATCATATTCTCCCTGGCTTTCCATTAAGATTAGTTGCAATTACAGGAGGAAACTATCATTGCCCTTAATTCACTAAGAAAACACTAAGGAGTGTCTTCTAATTCATTTCAGGCAAAAGTTAAACACCACCTGGGAGGGATCTAATATACCACCCCCAGGCCTGGATAGACTTCATGCTCCTGTGGGATGTGGTTCAAGCATTCTCAAGGGACCACTAATGTGAAATATCTTATTACACATATTAGCAGCCTCTACTACCAGAGAAAACAGGATACAGTGTTTGTAAAAGAAAGAACGGTTTTAAAAAAAAAATCAGTTCAAGAGTAGGGAAGCCTGGTTGTCTGAATCCAGGACATTAAAAAATCTCCCTTTGTTAGATCACATCTCAAAATCAATTCATTTGGTATTCTACTGTGTTCTAGTTTTCTTGCTTATCAGCCTCATGCAGTGGGATCCTTTGGACGTGGGTAAAAGGAAAGGTTCTAACACAAGCTTTCTCGGCCCTCCAGATATTTTTGGCATACAACTCCCATGATCCCTAGCTAGCAGGACCAGTGGTCAGGGATGGTGGGAATTGTAGTCTCAAAACATCTGGAGGGCTGAGGTTGAGGAGGCCTGTTCTAACAGATGATGGGCTCTATGGTCACCATGCATTCAAAATATTGGTTGGCCAATGTTGGGCAGCTACTGAATTAATAGTGTCTGGAGGGGTAGTCATGGATGCAGTGGTAGACCTTGGAGTCTCAAATTTCAGTGGCACCCAGTGTGACACCAAAATTCTGTGCCCCACCACCACCTCTCCCCTTCCATTCTACCTACAAGTTGTAGAGCTCCCTGAGGCACCCCAAGAATCCACTGGTTTCCTAGTGCGACCAAACCAGTCACGCTCCCCTAAATCTGCCTTTGATAGAAGCCTGTTGCAGCAAAACCAACAGGGTGTCTTAGGCTGCAATTTTATATATTTATCTGCTTGAGCGCCACATTCCCACACAGGCAATTTTCCAGGGGCTTCATGGTGGGCAGGGGCTCAAGGCAAAACTGACAGGGTCAGAACCCAAAAAGTGGACAGGGCGAGAGATGCAGCCTTTACTGTTTTGTAAAAGGTAAAGGTAAAGGTACCCCTGCCCGAACGGGCCAGTCTTGACAGACTCTGGGGTTTGTGCGCCCATCTCACATCTATAGGCCGGGGGCCAGCGCTGTCCGGAGACACTTCCGGGTCACGTGGCCAGCGTGACAAAGCTGCATCTGGCGAGCCAGCGCAGCACACGGAACGCCGTTTACCTTCCCGCTAGTAAGCGGTCCCTATTTATCTACTTGCACCCGAGGGTGCTTTCGAACTGCTAGGTTGGCAGGCGCTGGGACCGAGCAGCGGGAGCGCACCCCGCCGCGGGGATTCGAACCGCCGACCTTTCGATCGGCAAGCCCTAGGCGCTGAGGCTTTTACCCACAGCGCCACCCGCGTCCCTTACTGTTTTGTACAGTAGGCTATATTACGGCCTTGAGAAAACCTGAGATTCCTACTCATCTCTCTATCTTCCATCCAGGCAATGAAGGTCAATAGGACTTATTCCTAGATCCATGTCTGTAGCAGAGGTGGGGAACATAGAGGCTGAACATGCCCCTCCAGGGTTCACTATCTGGCCCTAAGGGTTCTCACTAGGCCATGACCCTCACTGATCCTGATCCACACCTTCTTCACGCTAACTCCCATTGGCCTCAGTGAGGCTGACTTCTGATTAGACATGCATAGGATTGCCCTGACATTCCACACCCTTACAAGAAATTAAGCAGACTTCCTCAGAAGGTGGTGGACTCTCCTTCATTGGAGGTTTTAAGGAGAGGTTAGAATCATAGAATCATAGAGGTGGAAGGAACCTTAAGGGTCATCTGGTTCAACCTCCTGCAATGGAGGAATCTTTTGCCCAATATGAGGTTCAAACCCAGGACCCTGGCATTAAGAGTCTCATGCTCTACTGACTGAGCTATCCTCACATGGATCCTGTCATGGATGCTTTAGTTGAGATTCCTGCATTGCTGAAGGTTGGACTAGATACTTCTATGGTTCTATAAGCCCTGTTGAACACCATGGGGTTTCTTTCTAAGTGAACATGCATAGCACTGCCCAGCACAGTCACCGTAAGCACTGAGAAATGCATTCTAGCATAAACATAGAGTTCACTTCATCACATGATCATGATGATAATGATGATGATGATAACATTTCAGGCATCTCTAATTCATGAAAGTACACGCCAAAATAAATTTCTCAGTATTTAACACGCCACAATTGTCGTTTATTAGTTTGTTTGTTTTTGAGTTAATTGTGCATTGGACTTTCTGCGCAACCCAGATCCCAGTGGCGACTGCAAACATTATACTTTTGCCATTTTGAAAGGTGCCACCCCTCTAAAAAAACCAGACCTTTAAATTCCAAGGCTGCAGCTCATTATGCAGATATCTTTTCCTGCAAAGAACTGGCATTTGTTATACCAATAGTTCTCCCATTACGTTTGCATGTATTTTCAAATGCAAGTGTAATTCAAGAGAGTGTCCGGACTCTTCAATCACTATGAAATCTCAAGGACATCAAATAAGTCCTTATGAAATCAACAGAATTTAAATGCATGGTTAAGTGCATAAATCCCCTCAATTTTTACAGCAGGATGCGAGCATGCCGAAATCTGTCTGGAGAGCATCCAGCGCTTTTTGCCTGACTAGGCCTGGATGAGCTATTTATGATGCATACTTTATTTACTTTCGATAATATAAATCATGGTGTGTTGCCCTCCAACACATTCCAAGTACATAGAATTTTTCCCTTCTCAAGGATTGACAAAATTAAACTAATTTTTTCAAAAAGGAGAGTGTAACCAAAATTTGCCTGCATAGTAATCAGCCCATATGGTCCTCTCTTACAGTACGAAGAGATTTTATTTTTTTTAAAGCAACAAATTATAGACCAATATCCACTGGACAGTGTTGTAGTTATTTTCTTCATATTGAACTCAGTATTCTCCTGAAAATAATTCCAACTGTAGCTGTGGTTTCCTTTTCACAGCTGAATTGCTTGTACTGCAGATTTGAACTGATGGTTTATTGAAATAATATCCATGGACACATTGGATTGCATCCAGTATTGCAGCTCTGCTGGCACAACAGAATTTCTTCATGTCCTACCCCCCACCCATCAACACCAAATGGTTGTGGGGACCCCCAGAGCAAAAGTTTAAGAAACTGAAGTCCTGTTAACATGAGTAACGTGAGAACTCTGCTTGCAAAGAGATGCTAGATGTACAGTCTACCCAGTTCAACCTCTGCTGATATGAGCCTTCTGACTTGCTAGTATCACATGACGCCTTATACTGGGTAGAAGAAAACTGTGTCACTAGAGAACAGGCTAATGTATATGGACTAAATACCAGCAGGCTTATGCAAGCTATTAAGAGAACATCCCCCACAGTGGTCTACTGATGCTTGTTTTTAATTTCTTTTTGCATCTAAATTATTTGTGGCATGACACCTCTTTCGCTTGTTTTTATTTTTGATTCAGATTTGTCACGGTCAGCAGCTAGTACGATAAAGTTATTTGAATGGGATTGGATGATTTTTTTGCTTTTAATTGTTTCTCACTGTTTTTATGATTATATTGTTTGGTTTTAATTTTTTATATTGCTGTAAACTACTGTGATTTATATTTTTATGATACAACAGCATGTAAATATTTCAATTACCGATAATAAAGAAAAACTGCAACCCATAGACTAGAAGGAGCAAATATGGGTCCAGAAAAAATGTATAGAGGATGCACAATTCACATTCTTTTCGATTAAATATGTACAGGAGACACACCCTTTGGGTTGTGCTGTTCTGGGGAAATGGTTCAGATGAAAAAATTGATGAAAGATCTAAATCAATGGAAAGAGAAAACATCTCCAAGTTGCTTTGTTGCTCAGCAAAGCATAGGAACATGCTTCATACCAAGTCAGATCATTGGACAATGTAACTCAGCATTGTCTACACCAGGAATAGGAAAGCTGTGACTCAGGGATGATGGAAGTTGTAGTCTAGCAACATCTGTAGTCCAGTCACCTCAGGTTTACACAAACCTTCCCCAACTGACCTGGCCCCCTCTGGTTGTTTTGGATTACAACATCCATCATTCCTGACCATGCTGACTTGGAGCTGGAGTCCAACAATATGAGGAGTAGACCATCTCATTGGTCTACAGTAGGAGTGGCCAATGTGGTGTTTTCTAGATGTTGTGAGCCACAACTCTCAGAAGCCCTTACCAGCAATGGTCAGGAAAGATGGGAGCTGTGGTTCACAACATCTGGAGAGCACCATCATGCCTATCCCATGTCTACACTGATGTACAGTAGAATCCAAGATTTCAGAGTGGGGTCTTTCACAGAGATGCCATGAAAATTGAACTTGTGGCTTTCTGCATCCAAAACATATACTCAACCAGTGAGCTCTTCACACACACACACACACACAGAGAGAGAGAGAGAGAGAGAGAGAGAGAGAGAGAGAGAGAGAGACGAGCAAGACAGAATAAAGAGTCTAAAACACTTATTTCAAAAACCCAAGAGAAACTCAGAGAAGCCAGATCCATCAGCATGTACCTAATGAAATGCTCAAATGAAACATGTAGGTTTCCACAGATGGAAATTCCATTCCCAAAGGAACCGGAAATAAAGAATTCTACAGTCTGAATGAAGGCATAAAGCTGACCCTTTCCCCCCTGTTTTCATTCTTTTCTCAAATTTTAGAGACCATTTGAAACTTTGCCCAGCAGTCTAATTTGACCCCTGGTAAAGCAGAGTTAGGATATGCTATCGAATAACAAATACAGAAAAATGTTTTCATATTGTTCCTTTTCATTCAGCTGTGGGCACAAAGCCATATACTGATGTTAACTCCCAGCCTCCAGAATGAGAGAGAGAGAGAGAGAGAGAGAGAGAGAGAGAGAGAGAGAGAGATTTTATCTTTATTTTTATTCTAACCAATACCTGCACACTGATATTTGTCTTCAAACCTTTACTCATACAGTAGCGTTCTGTGGTCCTTGGCGCAATCTTCTCCTTCTAATGACTTTGGCAGGTGCAAAATGCTGACTTTGTCTACCCAAATAGATAAATAAATAAACTAGCCAGGAAACATATGGTAGACTTTCTATTTATAAATTTAAAAAATCCCCTAAATAACCCAAAAATATGTTTCCACCATTTCAGCCAAAGATGAGTCTACCACAGTCACAATATCATCTGTAGCCATTTTGAATTACATAAAAGTTCCAAGACATCAACTGGTTCGTCATCTTGATAATATTTGTTTCATTTAGATTTGCCAATTGATTATTAAACCAAGCAAATTTGTTTCGCTTGGTTCATCTCTCAAGGAGTGAATATCATATGAAAATATGTTCTGTGCCTTAATATATGGTATATCATAATGTTTAGAAATGAAATGGTTGAGGAGTTTAAATAACATTGAAAAAGTGCAGTTCAATATATAAAATAATTTGCTAACAGCTGAATCGCTGGGGGTGAATAAGATCTTCCCTGAAAGTGAGCATCAGAGCATCTCATTGCTCTGCTTGATGCCCAGAATTGCTATCATTTGAGGCCCCTAAAAAGTGCACTAAAGACTTGCCTAACCCAGAATCCAGAGGGAAAAGATACACTCAATCTTGCAGCTCTTGACTGGGTCAGGGGGCATCCTGCAACCCTGGGACTGTGGATCTTCCACTGGCAAGGTTGCCACCAAAGGGGAAGCAGTCAAAGGGAATTATCCCTTCAGGTGTCCCTTGGGGAATCCCAAAGCTCAGGGCACTACCCTCCTATTCCCACCACCACCAACTTGGATGAGGTTGGATAGTGGGGAGTGCCTACAGGGGTCAACTTCTCAAAAACTTTGCTGGGGCCCAACACAAGGTCCAGATGTCATGTGCACAACACCGCACAACGTCACACAGAGCCAGGGGGTGGAGTTGAAGGCAGAGGCAGCACAGCCCCAGTGGCCAGCAGCCCCCATCCTTCCTCTCTCCCTGCCACGCAAGGAAAAGATGGGGGAAGTTCCCCCAGCAGTGGCAACAGCAGCAGCAGCCACCAACCACTGAGCCATGCTACGCCCAGCTGTGTGTTCACTCTCTGAACAATGGGGACCACAGACCCCTCAAAAACACTGAGAGGGCAAAATGCCTTGGCCCCTAGGAGTCGGTTATACTCCCCCCTAAAATAGTAGGTTCATAGTCTGGGGGTTCTCCTGAATCCATCTTTATCACTAGAGGCTCCGGTGACCTCAGTAACTAGGTGTGTCAGCTTAGGGTGGTGGAACAGCTAAAGATGTTTCTGGACTGGGGTAGCCTAACCACTTTCACCAAAGTGCTAGCAGTCTCTTGTCCCAATTACTGTGTGGTGCTACTATTGAAGTTGGTCTAGAAGCTGCAGCTGTTGCAAAATGCTGTAGCTTGACTGCTCACTGGGGCAGGTTATCATCCCTAGTGGGTCACTCCTAATGGAACTTAAAGCAGATAGGTTTTATTTCTATTTTATATGTTGACTTATACACAAGGAGCATGCTTTAGGTCACAACCACACCACACACTTAAAGTACAATTACCACACATCTAAAGCATGTGGCTTCCATCAAAGAATCCTGAGAACTATGCCAAATAAGACTGGGAGCTGTACTTTACAACCTGACAGACCTATGGTTCCCAACACCCTTAACAAACTATAGTTCCCTGGATATTTGGGGGGCAGCCATGTGTGTTAAATGTGCTCTGAATGTATGGTGTGCATGTGACCTTTGTTTCTGCAATTCTGCTTGGTGTAGGAAAGGGTGAAGAGAAAAACAGAACGATTTTGTCTGTATCCTTCAATCTCACTGCAATTTTTTAAAGGAAAAAGCACAGCTCTTGACTAAAGTCCTGCATGGGGAAAAAGCTTCTGCTTTGTTGGGAAATGCTGGATCTCAAGTGTTGCGGTCTTGGCTCATCTCCGAAGACTGAAGCTTTTCAATGGAAGCAGCATGAAATCATTGCACAGCTGAAACGTTATCTGTGGCAGGAAAGAAAGGACGGTGCCCAGACCAATGGATCACACTGTTTCTATAATTCACAGCCTGTTTTTTATATAAGCAGGATAATTAGAATCAAACGAATCACTATCAACTGTAATTCTGATGCAAAGAGGAAATTTGGCACAAGAACAAGTCGAGTGGAATCATCAATTAGGTAAAGACATAATATCCCGACCACAGGATTTGGAAATTATGTGCTTCTAACCAGTTTTCATTCTCCTTTTTATTGGCAATGGTTTATAATCCTATTGCCGCAGTCAGCAAATATCAAAAAGTGATGTTGTATTTTGGAAGTTTGCTTGAATGCCAGGGATTCAGATTATTATTCCCTGGCAACAACTAACCTACCACATATGCAATGTGGCATGTGGAACTATGTCCAACAGAAGGTGCAGGAAACCAAAAGGAGATGTTATGGGGGAAAGCGAACTGGGTACTGGTTTAAGTAGAACAAGATGTAGTTTTATGACCTGTTTTCCAGTTAACATATTCTGTTTAGGCAACAGGGCATGTTTTACCCATTATCACTTGCACAGAAAATTTAAAATATCCTGCCACAAGCTGAAAATTAATATGCAAAAAAATGCATACACTATTATGTCAAAACCAATAGTTCTGAGTTTTGAAGAGGAGCTCTTGAGAGTACTTAATGGTGCGAAGTTCACGGTACTGTATAGCCATTCTTTGGACCAATTCTAAAATTATATTATGCAATTTCAAGGTAAAACTGAAAATTTGAGGAAATTTTTAAATTGATCCAAAAATTAAATTTGGATTATTTATTTTTTAAAAACATTATTTCCAAAATATGAAAATAAACAATAACAAAATACAAAATAGACAGAGTTTCATCTGGTGACTGCTAACAGAAGGTAATGCATTTAATATATTTTTCCTCTGATCCAACTTGGAGATTTTCTGTATAATTCATCACAATTTTACAACTCGTAAAATTATCTGAGGAAAGACTTTGTCAAATGTCACTGCATACATCCCTGATTTGTATATAAGATAAAATCATACCACTGTATACAATTTGAAATCTGACCTCAAAAGTTTGACTTTTTAAAAATAAACTGGAAAAGGGGAGGTAGCCTCTTGACTGCTTGGCTTTTCTCAGCTCTCAAATACAAAATATTGTTCAATGTTATGTATCAAAAACTGTTAGAATCAAATACCATTGCATTATGCCTACCTAAATCTTAAATAGTTGAGAAGCAGCTTTCTCTGTTTCTGGTACAATATTGTGTCAGGTGTTATAATCACATGACCTCTCTGAAAAAGGCCACTCCCCAGATGAAAAGCAGGAGTTGAACAGCAACAGAACAAGATTACACAACTGTGAGTCATCTCTTATGAGTGCAATGTATATTTTCATCTAGCAGTGGCTCCCTCTAGGAGCTGTAGGGTTTGAAACACACCCACACCATGCTGGTCATCCCTACCATATAGAGAGTCCCAAGCAGTGCTGTCCTGAAATCCAGATGTTACCAGTGATGTGGTTCATTAGGTGAAAGTACCAAGGCAACAGAAGGGGAGAGGAAATCCTGCCCTTACCTGTCAGTATTGCAGTGCTTCATTCTCTCATTGCTAAGTGTGACATGGTGCCTTTAATTGCCTAATTACCTAATGTACAGTGGTGCCTCGCAAGACGAAATTAATTTGTTCCGCGAGTTTTTTCGTCTAGCGAATTATTCGTCTTGCGAAGCACAGTGTCGGAAAAGTTTTGGAAAAGCTTCAAAAATCGCCAAAAACCTCAAAAAAGGCTACCACACCGCGTTCTATGAGTTGCTCCTCGAAGTCAAGTCGCAACTGTATTAACGGTGTTAAGAAAAAGGAAACAAACTTGCAAAAACTGCAAGATGTTTTCGTCTTGCGAAGCAAGCCCATAGGGAAATTCGTCTTGCGAAGCAGCTCAAAAACCGCAAAACCCTTTCGTCTAGCGAGTTTTTCGTCTTACGAGGCATTCGTCTTGCGGGGCACCACTGTATTGTTGTGTGAGAATGGGAGCTATTTAAGTGTCTCCTCCTTCTTCATGTTTCCCCGGCCCTGCCTGCCTTATTCCGTTTTGAAGATTGCCTCTGGCTTTACGGGTGCGTGAGTTGTTGTTGTTATTGTTGTTTAGTCGTTTAGTTGTGTCTGACTCTTCGTGACCCCATGGACCAGAGCACGCCAGGAACTCCTGTCTTCCACTGCCTCCTGCAGTTTGGTCAAACTCATGTTTGTAGCTTCGAGAACACTGTCCAACCATCTCGTCCTCTGTCATCCCTTTCTCCTTGTGCCCTCAATTTTTCTCAACCTCAGGGTCTTTTCCAGGGATGCTGCATTTCAACCACAGTCTACTTCTGCTGTACTCTGCTACTAAGGGCTAAGTCCCTGACCTCCAGAATAGAAGGGGAGTGTGTCAGCCCACATGACCTTCTGTGTCAGGGCGTAGTGCAGTGTTTCCCAACCTTGGGTCTCCAGCTGGTCTGGGACTACAACTCCCATCATTCCTAGCTAGCAAGACTAGTGGTCAGAGATGATGGGAACTGTAGTCTGAAAACAGCTGGAGACCCAAGGTTGGGAAACACTGGCATAGTGATATGTGCCACCATCAGCACTATGAAAGTGTGTGGTTGTCGAACGTACAGTATAGTCACCTTACTGGTGTCAGCAGTCTGCACCTGTACCAGGTCAACCACCTACTTGTATGGTGTTCACTGCAGCATCTGCCCCGCAACTCCACCGTTGCCTGCCAGTGCCCAAAAATGAGCCCATAATTCCCTCTTCCTCACTGTTGTGATGCAACAGGTGCTGGTGGCATCACCTTGTGAGCTGCCTCACCAACCACTGCTGAAGAAAGTTCTTAAGAACATAGCTTAGTAGGAGAGTAACTGCTTTGCATGCACAAGGTTCAATCCATGGCCTCTCGAGATATAGCTGGGAGGAGAGACTCCTATTTGAAACCCTGGAGAGCCTCCACCAGTCAGTGTAGACAGCACTGAGTTAGATGGACCAATGGTCTGTCTCAGTAGAAGGCAGCTTCCTATGTTCCCTTGAGGGTATGTTTTGTGAAATTATAAGTATCTTGGGGCACCTACATAATGAAAATAATGATCATCATATCTAATAGTAAGAACACCTCACATACTCTGAGCTGTGAGGAATTTTAGAGGCCCTCGGCAAAATAGGTTGAAACACTCAATTTGAACCAGGTCTTACTCTATAAAGTTCATCATACGCTTAACCTAAAAGCCGTGAATGTATACAATTGATGTATTGCCAGGAAATATTTTCTCTATTAGGGTAAGAAGCTGCACTGGGGAAGTTATCTTTCATCAGTCTATTCAATGCGTCACAGGAACAATACTGGAATTATACTGAAAAAGAAGTTACCATAATAACTGCTGAGAATATGGATCATAGGCAAAACAAATGGTCACTTGCAATCACTACCAGCAGATGGTGATGTGGCTGCTGTGGTTATTAGAACTGGACTTTCTGGGAAAGTATAAGTTTTTTTTGGGAGGGGGGTTAATTAAAGAAGATAAGACTTCTGACATTGTAAGGGAAACTTGCCTGTATTTCAAGATGTGGTTTAGAGAGTGTGATCACCCCAAAATGCATGCAAAGATCACCCCTGTGTTTTCACACCATGCATGATCATTCCAGGGAAGAACCAATATTTCTCACCAACTCACTGGTTTTCACACACTGAGCAACTCTTAATATAAGTAGTGAAGGGTGTCCAGGGGTCATAAGACATAATCCTCTCTCAGGGTTGTTTCTTATAACAATGCTCACTGGTACAGAGTACCACCGTCTTTTTTCGCTGCTCATGGCAGCCATTTTGTGCTGCCACCCATGACACCCTTATGAATATCAGCACTTCATTTTTTTTATTAAACATAAAAGCACTGTCCTCTCCAATGGTATCAGAGACAGAACTTCTGTTTTGCACTGCCACTCCTTATTACTGCTGAAGCCACTGATGGCCTGTCCCAACTGATTTTGGAGCTGTAATGTCAGTAGGGCCAAAAGTGGTTTGCCCCTTTTGCAACATTTTTAGAAGAGGACAAGCAAGTGGCTGAGGTCCTAAGGTTCCCCCTACATGCCTGCAAACTGTGGAGAGATATACATATGCCTCTGAGTAAGTCTTAAATCTCCACTTCAGCTTCCTTGGGTAACCACGAGTTCTAGTGTTATGACAGAGGGAGAAAACCTATTCTCTATTGACTTTCTCCATGCCATGCATAGTTTTTAAAAAACTTCTAACATGTCACAAAAATCCCAAACACTGCAACCATTCTTCAGGTAGGAATTGCTCCATCTCCTTCATCATTTTGGTTGCCCTTTTCTGAACCTCCCACTGGCTTACACAAGTGAAATATAAAATGTCAAGTCTTTGAGTAGTTTTTGTCGAGGATTATTTTTTTTAAAAAAAAACAACACTCCCTCATATGGTATGGAACCATCCACCCTTCTCCAGGAAGATGATTTGTTTTGTTCAAAGAAGCAGCCTTCTTAACATTTCCCTAAATAAAGAATTAAAGAAGAGGGAGAGATGACAATCTCCTAACTCTGGAGTTTCACATGAACGACCTTGCAGCACCAAACATGTGCATTACTTCTGCGCTGAGATGACAAACACAAGTCAGATGAAATGGGCACCCCATGGCCAACAGATGGCTTTAGGCAAGATTCATTCTTCTACCATGTGCCTTTCAGAGCAATATGCAGCACAGCACTTCCAGAATTCTTCAGAATCTAGACATGTCTTTTAGCCCAGGACCCCATGGAAAGGACACACCCATAACTAATGGACACATTCTTCTTAAAACACATTCAGATCTATCAGCAATTTTGAGATATTGAAAACTCTAGCTACAGGGAAATCCTCTTACATTAATATCAAAAGCATGTATCCTGATATTATGTGATTGATTAAGAGAATAGGAAAAAATATTTCTGTAAGATAGTGACAAGGACAAAACTGTGATTATTCTGACTGGCCAAAGAACTGATACTACAGAGGCAGCATGTGGATAAAACGGAATGTAATTTTTCAGTAATAGCTTCTCTATGAAGAAAAATGGTACATGCCATTCCATTGACATCATGCTCCCCTAATATCAGCAGGGCAGTCTTTAAAACATTGTTCCAGTGGGTAAGGCTTACATGCTTCATTTTTATTCCACCCTTTGTCCAAGGTGTTCATGATGGTGAACACATCTCCACATACGCTGCCATAACCCCTTTACCCCCAGAACAACTTTCGGACGCAGGTTGAGATGTGGCTGCTTCACGTATGGAATACCCTTTCCTCTGCCACACAGAAGGAAGTATCCATCATTTGCTTCAGATGTCTTATTAGGACTAGATATCTGTACATAAGACTGTATCCTGTGCCACTGTAATTCTGGGTGGCATTTTAATCTTTGGTGTGTTTTTTACAGTATTATCATAGTGTCTTGATTTCCTGTTTATTGGATAGTCATCTGGATTTGCTTGCACAAAGTTTTTGCAGAGGTTGAAGTATATCTGGTCTTCAGTGATTTGTTTGCAAGGCAAACACTGGACATTCATCTTTCATGAATCCTGATTTGCTTGCCATATGTTTATACATCTTCCCACACTTTTCGCTGCATTTCTCCATCGCTTTCCAAACTGCAAAGAAGTCTTATTCTTTTTAAAAAAAGATTATTTGCTGCATTCGGGCAGTATGCACTTGGGTCACTCCTGCAAAATAGTGACATCCTTACACTGAAGTACACCACTTCAACAATTTAAAAATATTAAGCAGGTTAGGAATACTATAAATTGAATAAAATAAATGCAGCTCACGAGCTTCAAAATTGAATATGCATGCCAACTGAGTCTTCCTGGTCCAATGCTCAACCCAGTGTACAATGCTTAGGAGGCATGCATCCCATGAGTGAGGAATACTGGTCATGTATTCTTTACACAAAGTTACGCACTACATGGTGCAATACTAATATAAACATATATCAGCACTCAGAGATTTCTCTCCTTCTGCGCTGGAGTCTGTAAAGCTCTGGGAGACCCACTGTTCTAGCAAACAATGAAATCATCACCTTAATGATGAACAGGGAGCAGGTTTTCTCCTTGTAAAGCTGGCTGCATAGGAGATGGTGGTTTCAACCCTTCAAATGGCTGGATCGAAGCCCTTGGTGACAAAGAATGCCATGATTAAGTATTTGCAAAACATAAAGCAGACGTATCAAGGAGAGTCATTAAAAGCAAAGACAATTAGTCAGACTAGAAAAACAATATGCAGAGATATATATGTCTAGCCTAGATACACACAGTAGCTACAGTCTGGAATCATTTACTCGTGGATTACTTTTTATCTATTAATAACATTTGAAAAATGACTCCCCGCCCTAAGCCTTGTTTCATGAGACAAGTATAATGTACAATGCGGAATGCAATCTTGACTATTCTTAATCGCCTTCCCGTGATCATAGTCCTTTAAAGCCTCTCTAAGCCTCTGTGTTTCAATGGGTGCTTTACAGGACGGGGGTTCCCATCGAGTTTTAAAAAGAAAAATATAAAACGTAGCCCTTTTTTTGACAGGAAAGTACCTGCAGATTGCTTTTGGTCTTTATGCTCTGGGATACAATAGCCAGGTTGATCAATCACACTTCAGAAACTTCCTTCATATGCTTTTATAGAAGAAAACGATAGCCACAGTGAATCGATAACAGGTGTGGGAAACATGCAGCACAATGTCTATCTGGTCTGAGGCTTACTTTCTCTGAATGGAGTGGTTTCTGCCTGCCCTGATTACATCTTTTGCTGCCTCCGATAATGCGGGGTCAGCTCAAGATATTTTGCTGCCTGAAGCAGATAAGAATCCTCCTTCCCCACAATTCTACATGCAGAAATTGACTGGGCTGGGAGCACTGCTAAAGGTAAGGATGAAGTAGCTAACAGGCTATCCAGTTCCACAAGTCACATGCATTAAAAAAAAAAAAAACCCAAGACCAAAGGAGAGTGCATAAATCAAAGGGCCCTCCCAATTTGTGCCCCAGACATTAACGTGGGTTTTATTGCGACTCTGCTTTGTGGTGTTCCATAAAAACTGCATCTGCTGAACTAGCACCAGCATGTGAGCCATAAGCCATCTCCTAGGGCAGCACACTTTCGGAAAGAAATGTGCTCGCTATCAGGCAGCCTGAACCATTGAACTTGCTTTACCACATTTTAGAAGGGCAGGGGGAAATATGTTCTCTGTAATCCAATCATTCCCCAGCCCCTCTTTTTTAAATCAAAAACAGGGCCAGTGCATTAGAAAGGGAAGTGAGAGGAAAATATGAGAGCAGAGACAGTAGCCAAAGCCAGGCTCCATAATATTTACATTAATCGGCCAATTATAGCCTACGAGGGCCCAATCCTACCAAGCTCTCCTTTCACTGAATAAGCCTTTCTCACAAATTCATTTGCATGGACTTTGCTTGTAGCGAGGTAAGGCTACTGGTAGATGGCCTTTGGAAGATTACATGGCTGGAGTATTCGTGTGCTAGGGACCTGGGTAGCTGAGAAGCAAGCTTATATAGGAGACACACCCAAGCCTTACATAGGAAATAATGTCTGGCACATGACAAAGCAGTTGTGATAAAGGACCAGCAAGGCAAGGGCTCAAATGAGCTCTAATATGATCCTTTCCTGTGCCCACAGCTTGTCCTGGGCACTCAGGGTGTATAGCATGCTTCATTTTTATACACTGGATTTTTGGCAGGGATGCAGTGTTTAACTGGCTGATTAGGTTGAACAATAGAGGATGGAAGCATGGAAGAAAGCCTTATTGACCTCAATAGGATTTACTTCTGAACAGACATCTATAGGATTGCACTGTACGTTTTGCATGCCTATATGTGTTTACTCAGAAGTAAGTTGGGCAGGGTATAAATAATAAATTATTAAATTATTATTATTGTTGCACTCAGCGGCACTTACTTCCAGGTAAGGATGTATAGGATCCCAGACTTAATTTGACTAAAACAGTGCTCTGATTATTTGGGTAGAACATTTAATAAACAAGCAGCATTTTCAAAGAGACATTTTTCTTCTTCTGTCTTTCTGGTGTGGTTGCTGAGAGGTCTTTTTCAACACCTGTAATCAAATAAGTGTGTTTCTAGCTACAGTAAAACAATTTTATCCAAACAATTTTATGCAAACTTATTCAATTTTGAAACTTGAAAAAACATTAATTGGGTTGCACCCCATGATTTTTAGATGAAGATTACAATTTGATGTTAAATTCATCTTGAGTTTTGCATACTTCTACTTGAACTTAAGCCCTGAATGTTTGTAGTCGGACTTCAACAAAAATGCATGGTTCACGATCAAAATTTATATGGTTCTGTTGTATCTCATGACAATTGTCTTGCTAGAGAGATTCTGCTTTTCTCGTCTAATGAGGTGCATTAGTCAAGAGCCAAAGGACCTCTGACCCTAAGATCAAGTGTCTACTCTAGAGGGAGAACACTTAGTATATGAGAGTATGATTTGACAGCAGGCAGCTGGAAGGAATCACTGGAAATTCACAGAGAGTAATCCTTTAAAATCTGACTGAGAGTATGTGGAAGTAACAACCACGTCATCTTTTGAAAAGTCTTACAGAGTTTGCTGGGAGCAGGAGAGAGCTCTGATTTCACTGCTCAGTCTACTTATGTTATAAGTACTCCCGTCAACAGGGAGCGAGTAAAAGGCTTAATCGATGGTCAAGGAACACAATCCACCACCTGGATGTTCTTCTTCACATTCCCTGTTATAATGAATGGAACAGTGCAAAAGAATTCCTGTGGGTAATAAACCCAGCAGAACTCCCCAGAAAATGTCATGTTCTATGCCCTAATACCAGTCAGGCAAATACAATTTTATGCACGAAAAAGAACACACACCAAGACTTTGCTGGGGGTGACAGTACTGTGATTGAGAGATGGATTGCAGGAAGAAACAGCTCTCAAATCAATTATGGTATTTAGTATTTTTTACAGCAACTCATGATAATAAAATGATACATTGTATATATAATAATAATAATAATTCAGTGTTTTTATTTGCAAGGTAACTTAGATCATTGGAGAAATTGTACTTGTGATCCCACACTCTACAGAACAGGGTAGTGATCCAGAAATGAGGCTTTTCTTCTATTTGTTTCTGCACCCTGTGGTGTCCTTCACTATGCCATACAGGAAGCACCATATCCATCATCTCCTTCAGGTGTCTCATAAAGACATAGTTTTTCATCCAGGCTTTCCCTGAGCCATAAGACTGGGCCCTTTTATTACTAGATTTCTGTTTTTACCACACTGTTTCACTGTTTTTATAGATGCACTTTTGTACACTGCTTATCGGTTTTCAATATTAAATGATCTGGAAATGCTTTTAAATAGAATCATAGAATCATAGAATCATAGAGTTGGAAGAGACCACAAGGGCCATTGAGTCCAACCCCCTGCCAAGCAGGAAACATCATCAGAGCACTCCTGACATATGGTTGTCAAGCCTCTGCTTAAAGACCTCCAAAGTAGGAGACTCCACCACACTTCTTGGCAGCAAATTCCACTGTCGAACAGCTCTTACTGTCAGGAAGTTCTTCCTAATGTTTAGGTGGAATCTTCTTTCTTGTAGTTTGGATTCATTGCTCCGTGTCCGCTTCTCTGGAGCAGCAGAAAACAACCTTTCTCCCTCCTCTATGTGACATCCTTTTATATATTTGAACATGGCTATCATATCACCCCTTAACCTCCTCTTCTCTAGGCTAAACATGCCCAGCTCCCTTAGCCGTTCCTCTTAAGGCATCGTTTCCAGGCCTTTGACCATTTTGGTTGCCCTCCTCTGGACACGTTCCAGTTTGTCAGCGTCCTTCTTGAATTGTGGTGCCCAGAACTGGACACAGTACTCCAGGTGAGGTCTGACCAGAGCAGAATACAGTGGCACTATTACTTCCCTTGATCTAGATGCTATAAATAGGACAATGCACACAAATGCATTAATAATAGCAGAATAATAGCAGAAATGCATCTATAATAATATACCCTGAAAACAGAATAAATGAACACTTATCTTATTGTACTTAACTTACTTTATCGACCAACAATTTACCACCAAACGTCTGCAATGCACTCTGATATCCTTATATCTGAACACAGCAAAGTTGGTAGAAGAAGAATTAAATTGGAATCAAATCATATTATATCAACTGAAGAGAATTATCCAGAAATTATCACTAATAAATTTGAATTGGAGCACAGTCATCAGATCTGTGATTCAATCCGGAATGACCCTTTTAAAGTTGGTGAGTCTATCACCCTGTTCATGCATTTAGTCACATGTAAGCAGCAGGAACACAGAGATCTGAGAAGGGAATCCCTCAAAACTATACATTGCTGGTATTTGACCTTTAGGAGGGGGTCAGCAGGTTGCTGGAAAGAAAAATGGCGCTTAGGGTCTCCTAATTTGAAAACAGAGAGGCTGGCTGACACAGAAGGTGCATAAGGTGGATCTCTGAAAGCAGGGAGACAGAAAGATAGCAGAGAAAAACCTAAATGGACAATCTCTATCACCCAGCAAGAAGTCAGAGAAGGTAAAATGGGAATGGCTATACAGAGCAAAACTGTTTAACGCACCAAGCAATACTTCTCTTCAACATGATCCCTGTGAACTGGCA
The DNA here is from genome assembly GCF_965113315.1 of Podarcis vaucheri. NCBI lineage: Eukaryota > Metazoa > Chordata > Lepidosauria > Squamata > Lacertidae > Podarcis > Podarcis vaucheri. Next base: position 35,821,435 of record NC_138748.1, on the reverse strand, counting down.
GGAAATGGCTACTTTCTCATGCACGAGAATTTCATCATCCCAACTCTCTCATCCAATCCCCAAATTTCAAGTATTTTCAAAACACAATCGGGCTTTTGTCTGGAATGATAAATGGCCATCCAAAGCAAAGCAAACTTGTTTTGTGATAATCCTTAGAGATCAACGGCTGCCTTGTTGTCTAGCTTACATTGGCTGAAGAAACCGAAATGCAAACATTCACTCCCCCCATCATTTATAATTGCGGCAGTGAAACAGATCCTGCCTCCCTTCTGGAGGAATAAAATAAAGCTTTGCCTGGGACCCATATTTTATTTACAAATACAACAATCACATGATCTGCAATGAAATAAATCTTACATGCAGTGCAATGATTCTGTTTATTATAAACTGGAGATTGCCTTTAAAATGCACTCCAGGGAAAAATTCCTGGACATCTGGCTAGATGAATGATTTTACCCATGAAATTTGGGCTTTTACTTTTGAAGAATGGGCATCAGGAAGCTCACATAGCCAACTCCGGGGGCAGTGATGGTGCAAATGAAATGTGGAGCTTCAAAGCAAATAATTGTTTGTAAACAAATGGCTTGCACTGACCATACAAGGGGCTATTGCAGATATTAATATTGTGCCATTTGAAGTGACTGGATGCATGAAAACTGGCTCCTTTTGGAAAGAAAACATTGTCATGTGAGGTTTTAGGTTTTGATTTCACCTATTTTATTCTGCATTGGGACAGTGGAATCAGGTTGACTTGTTAGACAGGTGGTGTTGGCTACTTGGGCTTGTGTTCCATAAGACAAATGTGCCTTTACTGTTGTTGTCGATGATGATGATGATGATGATGATTACTTATACCTTGCCCATCTGATTGGGTTGCAACAACAGCTACAACAAGGATACTGAAAGTGAACCTGAGATCATATGCAGACCTATCATATGCATTTCCACAAAGCAATGAGTCTCCCTATGAGTTGACATCTATTGGCACCCAAATCCCTGATACGTATTTTTCATGAACATCAAGTTTAGGACATTAGACTTCCCCAGCCACTCTAGGCGGCTTCCAACAAAAGAGTAAAAATACATTAAAATCCAGAAGAGGCTGCTCTTTCCTCAGACATTCAATCTGTGTTTTAAAATATTTTCCTTTCCTCAATTGTTTCATTTATTTCCTCTGCTAAATATAAATTTCTCCGGTGTGCGAGGATTGGGCTTCCTTCATAATCTCTCCTGTTTTTATATGCTTTTCCTTTGGTTTAACTTATCGGGCTCTGATGTCAGGGCAGCTGCAGTTTTCAAAGAGGAGCTCATGCCACTTCTTGCTCACAGTTCATCCATCATGCTCAGCTGGAACATGATGAGGATTAAAAATGCAACATGATAGTGGACCGATCTTTCGCCTTCCCAGCCATAACTGTGCGGACGCTGGCACACAAATTGAGGCTGACGAGGAATGATATATTTCTACAAAAACCCTCGAGAAATGTGTGAACTGGCTTTCCTGCTGATTTGGATTATGTCACAGGAGATGAAGTGCCAATTTTTGCATGTCCTGACGAAACCAGAAACCTGCGCACAAACCAGAGGACTCATGGCTCTGTGGTTCCAACATGTCATACCAACAAGGTCTGATAGATTCCTTACACCAATGTTTTAAGAGTGGTATTTATAAGGCAGTTTCTCAAATAATCAAAAGTCCTTTCTTTAGCATGAATACATTCCTGTTGTGGGCTGGATCAATGGTTTTGAAATTGTTTCCTTGGGAATCTTGAAGTAAAAAGGGAGCTTTTTATGTGTTCTTTCCTTTGTTTATATTTACATTCTTATATGGCTCCTACAATGGTGCTCATATTTAAGTGGGATCAGTACAACTTGTCATTAGATGAACATTTTAGGCATTTTGTATTATACATTGTTAACTGTTGTAGTTTTAATTGTTTTTAACTATGTTTTATTTTGATGATAACCAGAATGCAATGGGAATTTTGTATCTGATTTTTTAAAAAATCAAATTTATTTTAAAGAGTGTTTTATCATACATAAAACATGATTCCACATCCCTTGCCTTCTCCACAACCATCATGCCAAATCATCTCCACGCCATCCACAGCCCAAATCCATTTCTAATATCTGCTGAAGGCACGACTGGGAAGCCTTGGCCCTCCAGATATTGTTGAGCTACAACCCCAGTCAGCTTCAACTAGCGTAGGCAATGGCCAGGGGTGCTGGGAGTTGTAGTTCAGTGCACCTGGTGGACCAAAGGGTCCCCACACCTGGCTTAGGAATTACCACGTAACCAGTTTTTTCTGGAGAAAATTAGTAAAAGCAGTTTCACTTATTTTAAGGTGGGTTTTCCACCACTTTATAGCCATTGTGATGTTATCTTGCTTACTGTAATTGGAATTGGTTTTGTTTAAATATCTACCATTTTTAGCCTGGTTTGAATGCATTTGTGCTTGGTTTGGTTTTGCCATTGTCAGCCTCTAGCTGTACTGGCTGGAAGCATACAAATTTTGAGTACGGATTACTGTGTTCTATAAACTTTATAGAAGGGGGCAGCTGCCAAACCCAGTTTTCAAATATGTGCGAGGTTTTCTCCACTCCCACAAGGTAAATCCTAACCTCTGGTTTCGCTAATGGAAAACATGTCTATAAAGTAGAGATGGGGAAAATCAACTCGAGAAAGGAGCTAACCTCTTTCTTTTTCTTTAATATCCAAGCCTAACAATAAGTCTCTCTGTGTGTCAGGCCTTTCGAAGTCCTTGTGTCTCCCTGCCTCTGTTAATGACTGCAGCACATTGTGAAGTGTCTAAGAGCTTCATATGAGACACAACCCAGAATCTACGTCCAGGAGGTAACCATTTGCACACATGCTTCCATTCTCAGAGTTCATTGCTTTCGTGAGCCATATTGCACCCTTTCCAATCACATGTCAGAGATTTGATAAGGTGAGAAATCTTTCTCCTCTGCCTTCTGCAGCAGCACCAGCCAGGAGGAGATGAGGAACCGGGAAGGCAGAGTGCTTGATCATCCTGAGGAACGAGGCAGGCAGGCAGTGTATCCAAAGATTATCACGGCAATGTGGCGTTAGTTGTTACAGGAGTTAGAGCTCAGGATCAAAGGCTCAGAAGAAAGCAAAATTTGACCAGGGGGAAAAAATCAATCCATTGGGAGTGAGGGTCATTGAGCTCAGGATGAACAAAAGAATAAAGAGCCCATTAAAACATCTGCAAACTGCTCTGGAGAGGGGGGAGAAGAAAGGAGGGAAAGGAAGGAAGCCTCCTCCCCCACATGCTAAATGACTTGTATGCAGAAAGCTACATTTATATGTGTGCCGTTCCCTCTTTGATTCTTGTCCACTGAAAGAGAGATAACCAGATTCCAGCCGAAATCTCCCCCCACCCTTCTCTGTAACATTTTCAAAATGATGTGTTTCAAACTCTGGTTCCTGGATTTGGTTGCAGGGGGTCAGAGGTGCCGAAGATCTAACACTCTGCACTCCAAATAATTTCACGCGTCAACATTCGCTGCTTATTTTTTAGAGCTTTCTCAACCTTGCTTTACTGTTACTCCAATGTCTGCCCTGTTCCACCCAACTTGCTCACACGCCAAAAAAAAAAAGTTTATGTCATTGGAGACATATAGATATATATTGGTTTTTATCTGGGGATTTTCTTAGACACATGTTTCATTCAGATGTGCCACCTATTTTTGTGTGCTTGGAGCTGAGTCTACACTGGTCCTCTACACCACAGCAGTGGTTGGGAACTTCCAGCCTGCAGGCCTATATTGGCCTACTAAAGGGTCCAAGTTAGCTCTCAAGGCCATTTCTCCAAAACCACAGTCATCTGTCCATCAACTGGCATCATTGGACGATATCAGCTGATGGTCAGGACAGTGGGTTTCAGTCCTGCTGGTGTTTACTTCCCCAGTGCATTCCATCTTGTTAGGAGAGAGCAGCATAGGCTGTGCAGTCCACACAGTCTAGCTTACCATCTCATCCACCACTTTGATCAAGCCTTTATCTTAACCCGTTAGTCCTTATTCTCCACTGAAACTAAAACTTATGCAACTGCACCTGTGATAGGGTTTTTGAATACAGGCCTCACCTAAAAAGGGTGGGTGGACGTGGATTCCATCAGCTGCAGATTTAAATGCCAATTAACTTAATTTGCACATTCTGAAACAATGCCTGAACCGAGCGAAGCATCCAGTTGAAATGTAGATTGTAGTCTCGCAGATGCAAAGAGCTTCCTTGCTTCTGTTACCTGTAAAGTACCATTTGCAGGGTTGCTGCTGGAAAAATCAATTCATCATTGCCATCCTAGTGGTTCCCTGTGCCACAGCATGCCCATTTTATGAAGGAACTCCTCTAGAATTGCACAGTGCTCAACAGGGAACAAGAAAAGCTTCCACAGAGACCGTGTGCACCTCTTGATAGAAGCTTAAAAGTGCAAACAGGTCCTTTGAGAGATCACAAACCGGTAATTGGCAATTTTGTTTTTAAATCACAAGATTTACTGAGGTGGGGGATACAGGCTGGTATCTTGATGCTGTGTGGCTTATGTTTAGAAAAATGGGGAAGCACCCAAGGTCTTTGTAGCATAGATTCAGTTTGTAATGTATAGAGCTTGAACAACATTACACCATCTTCATTTGTCCGTATTCCCCCACCCCTTTCTCTCTCACAATCATAAGGTTGTAGCTACACTTCAGCATTTGAAGTGCTGTGGTTAGTATCTTTCTAAAAGCTTCTTTGCAGACATCACTTTGCAAGTGTCCATACCTGCACACTAAGCAGGCAGCATGAGCAGCTGTTGAATCATTGTCATCTGGGTGCGATACTCTCCCCGATGCTTTTATGCGCCCCCTCGCCCAGCTTGTTCGGAGTTTTGGGCTGGGTTGCCATCAGTATGCCGATGACACCCAACTCTATCTGTTGATGGATGGCCATCCTGACTCGGCCCCAGACACACTGACCAGATGTTTGGAAGCTGTGGCTGGATGGTTACGTGGGAGCCGGTTGAAGCTAAATCCTTCAAAGGCAAAGGTCCTGTGGCTAGGACGGGGCGATATGGGATTGGGGGGGCAACTCCCATCTCTTGCGGGGGCGCAATTAGTGCCAGCACCATTCGTTAAGAGTTTGGGTGTAATCTTCGACACCTCCCTTTCCATAGAGGCACAGATTGCAGCTATAACAAAGGCGGCATTTTTCCATCTCCGCCAAGCTAAGCAGTTGGCTCCTTACCTCTCTCGTCCTGACCTAGTCACTGTGATCCACGTGACGGTCACCTCCAGACTGGATTATTGTAACTCACTCTATGTGGGGCTGTCCTTAAGACTGACCCAGAAACTCCAGCAGGTGCAGAATGCTGCAGCGAGACTCCTTACGGGGTCTTCGCTGTGAGATCACATTCACCCGGTGCTATACCAGCTGCACTGGCTCCCGGTGGAGTACAGGATCAGGTTTAAGGTGCTGGTTTTAACCTTTAAAGCCCTATACGGCCTAGGACCCTCGTACCTACGGGACCGCCTCTCCTGCTATACCCCACAGAGAAACTTACGGTCTTCAAATAAAAACATCTTGAAGGTCCCAGGCCACAGAGAAGTTAGGCTGGCCTCAACTAGAGCCAGGGCTTTTTCGGCTGTGGCTCCGATCTGGTGGAACACTCTGTCACAAGAGACCAGGGCCCTGCGGGACTTGACATCTTTCCGCAGGGCCTGCAAGACAGAGCTGTTCCACCAGGCCTTTGGCCAGGGCACAGCCTGACTCCCTCCCTCGGCAATCTTCGCGGAGCTCTGGCCCAATGGTTGCCAGTGGCTTGAATTAATTAATTTTATAATGAATTATTTTAGAGTGTTGTTTATGCTGTACTTTTGTACTGTTTTATTGTTGTTAGCCGCCCTGAGCTCGGCTTCGGCTGGGGAGGGCGGGATATAAATAAAATTTATTATTTTTATTATTATCTGCACACACAGAGGGTGTGTCCTCTGTGGTTAATGCTCCTTCCCCTGTCGACACCCATCATGTTCCTTTTCATAACAGTTTTTAAAACGTGCAAAGTTATTGATACACCGGCAGTCTGGCAGTACATGCTGCACAGCCTCAGTTAGTTATATTGCATTCAGGCTTCCTACCATGCAAGCAACTTCAAGTTTACATTTCTCCAGGGGGCAGGCACTCTGTACTGTATACGTCTAACACCTACTCAGAATAGGCCCTTTAAAATTAATATCCCTGAGTTAGCTATGTGTGCTTATAAAGGAACACCAATACACATGGGTCAGGGTGGCTTTTTCCTCCTACCTTATAAAGCAGAAAGAATGCAACAATCATTGCAGTTGCTTACTTTATTCACAGTTGCTCCATTCCAGTAAGGGAGATCTGCCCAAGGAAGCAGTCTTTCTTCTGTTTGCACAGCTGCTGCAGATGCAGATACACATCTAGATGCAAATCCCCATCCTTATCACAATACTCACCCAGGCCCCACTAGATTAATTACGTAAGGGTAGAGATGAGCATCTTTCAAGAGAACAGCTCACCTGTAAGATTTGAAGCGTCGCACAGGCACACGGACACAAGGTCTTCAAGCAACTTGCAACATATTTAAGAGCGTAATCAAAACACATTACGCAGGACCCACTTGCAAGAGACAAGCAATTCCTAAAGGATACACAGAAACAACTCCCAGCCTTATTATTATTAACATAGAAAAAATGAAATGGGGACAGGGCAGGGTTGATGTGGTGCAAACATGCCAGCAGAGCCAATCCAGCTCCCATAGCTGTGCGCTCGCACCATGCTGACTTTGCCACCACCTTGTCCCTCCTGCTCTTCATCCTTGTGTAGAGCAGCAACTCCCCCAGGGGGAGGTCAGGTGAGGGGTGCAGCCCCACCATGCCATCCACTACTCAGAGTATGTTAACTCACATAAAGCCAATTTGAAGCAGAGTTAAGCCCCAGGGTAAAATTTACTTCTGGAGTCTTTGTAATGTGGTTTGGCTTGTGGGTTTGGTTCGTAATAGAGGATGTACTGTGGTGGGCAGGGGTAATGCAAGAATGGAACAAAAATCTATTCCAGCATTTTTGAAGTGGTATAACCACCAAAAACAATTGGAATTTACTAAATTGTTTTCTGGGTCAGTTGCTGGGGACCGAATGGAGTCCAGTTGGCTTATGTTTCCGATAGTTTCACTTTCCCATCCATTTGGGGTAAATTGGGACCCCGATAAATTTGCATATAACTTACAAACCTCCCCACACACACAAAGGGAGCACTACAAGACAACTGAGGAATACATAGAATAATAAATGGCTCAGGTTTGGCTAAAAAAAGAGAGTTCTACAAATATTTCAACAGCAGCTGGGGTCCACAACAACCCCACTGGTTTAGGAGGGTTAAATTGCCTATCATAGCTTGAGAGTGCATGATTCATAAGAGCAGAGAAGAGTCACTGGAGATCTTTCGCTGTTCTTTTTCCCCTAGCTTGACTGCGCTTGACAATCTGACCCATTAATGAATTGAAACATAAATCTGCTAAAGAGCTATGAACAGTTTCCGTGTGGTCCTGTGTATCTGCTTGGGAAACTTTCTTTTGGTAGTGCTCCAGTCCCAACCGATGATATGGGGAGTAAATAGTGTCATCTTCTGGTCACAGTGCAGAGTTTAGATCCTATCTCTCCTACGCACTTTACAGATGGTCTACCATATTAAAAAAATAAAAAAAGTTACTCATAACATACCAGTGGCAGAGAATAGAGGTCACCTCTTCTCTCATACCCTCTTTGATGAGTCCTTTGTAAGATAACAAGCTGTGCATCTGAAACATTCCCATGGGATAACTGCAGGTCACATCCCTTTATCTATGTAGCAATGAACTCCTTGTTAATCACAAAGTAGTCAAAAGTACCATATTTCCCCTGCTAATAGTTTCATTGTAGTTTAGGGTCTATATATAGGATTTTCATCTAGGGCTCCAGAGTAAGGATTGTTTATTTATTTTGTTTCTTTGTTTAATTTCAGTACTATTCCTAAGCCACCATTCAGGGATTCGTCCTCCCATGGAGGCTCACAACATATTAAAAACAAAAGATTCACATTATACAGAATAACAAGTCATAAAATGCATTCTATAATATGTTGAAGCAGGGGTGGTCAGTGGGGTACACTTCCAAATGTTGTTACAATTCCCCTCAGCCCTGACCCTCGGCTATGCTGGCTGGAGCTGATGGAAGATGAAGGCTAGCAACATCTGGATGACACCATGTTGACTACCCCTGCACTAAAACACCCATAAAAAATGTTATAATAGCAGCAGATGGACAATGTCAGCAGAGAAGCAGTATGAATACAAAAACAAGCAACAGGGCATAAAGCATTTGAAACAGCAGCCGTTAAAGGCAGAACTTAAAATATCAAGTAAAAGAACTTTAGAACATCAACAACAAAATTCTTCAGGGTCCATTTAAAAGTCATCAGTGTAGGACTCATCCATACCTATTTAGGAAGGTGAGTTCATATGGTGAGGCCTCCTTCAGCATACCTGGACAGCGGTGGAGTGGAATGGAGTGGCAATAAAATGGGGTTGTGCAAGTAAGCCAGTGGACTCAATCCAGCACCCTGGTTGGTGAGCCCACTTAGCCTTGTCACTGCTGCTACAGCAATGCAAGGGGCAGGAGGACAGCTCCATGGCTCCACCCCACCATATGGGCTGCTGTTGGTCACCCCTGAAAAAGCCATTTACTAGACTATTTAATGGTGGCCTTGCGAGACAAAATGGTAGGCCCAAGGAGGTTCGTTGGGATGTAGACAGCTCATCAAATTCCTTAGGTCCCAAACCATTTAGGACTTTAAAGGCTTTGAAGGTAACTACCAGTTCACAGAGAGGAGACCCATGACTCATTCCCTGCCCAATCATAGGTGGAGCTAGAGCCAATGATAGGCAGAACCAGTCAATTATAATTCCAACCTCCTTCGTACAAGACAATTTGAGGACTAAGGTGGAGGAAGGTGACAGGCAGTGCCTCTCTTTGGAATGGATATATGTAAGAAAGTGGGCAAATGGGGGCTGTCTCAGGGCAGAGTGATGTTCATGCCCTATTTGCCCTCCACTGCCTGTGGATTTTCTAGTACTGAGATGTGTCCAAAGTAAGAGGAAGAACAAGCAAGTGGTAGGTCCTCTGCATGGGGAACACAGAGAAATGCTATTGGGTGGCAGAGAAAAGGTGGAACTACTTTGCCTCTGTCTTCACCCAAAAGGAAAGCGATGCCTAATCTGGTGATAACAGAATAAATGATGTAAGGAGGCAGCTGCAGCCTAAGACAGGAAAGGAGGTAGTAAGGGAACACCTAGCTACTTTAAATGAATTCAAATCACCAGGGCCAGATGAGTTGCATCCAAGGGTACTAAAGGAGCTTGCAGATGTAATTTCAGACCCTTTGTCTATTATCTTTGAGAATTCTTGGAGAATAGGTGAGGTCCCTACAGACTGCAGGCGAGCAAATGTCTCCATCTTCAAAAGGTGGGGGGGGGAGACCCAGGTAACTACCAACCAGTGAGGTTGACCTCGATACCAAGGAAGGTCCTAGAACAGATAATTTAACAATCGGTCTGTGAGCATTTAGAAAAGGACTACTATGGATTTAATTGACTCATGGAGGACGAGAAACCCCCTAGGTAAAGAAGGAACTTTCTTTTCTGAGGCCCACCTGTCATGGACAAGGATCGACCAAATTTGGACAACTAGAGGGCTGGCACCTAAGACCACAAAAATAGAAATCTGCCCAAAGACTTGCTCCGACCATAACGCTCTGAAAATGGAAATGAGATTTACTACTGCCGATTCCTTCAGATGGAAAATGAATGACAACCTGCTAAGAGATCAAGAGATTGTAAAGAAGGCCCAAAAAGCTTTAAAGGACTATTTTGAAATCAACTTGAACACCTCGGTGGAAAAAAGAACAATCTGGGACGCGAGCAAAGCTGTTATGAGAGGGTTTCTGATACAACAGAATACGATTAAGAAAAAACTCTGGAATGGTAAAAAGGACAAGATATTGGAGAAGATAAGAGACGGCGAGAAAAAATTAAGACTAAACCCAAAATCCAAAGAGACCTTAAGAGAAATTAAATTCCACCAGTCACAATATGCGCAACTGATTAACCAAGAAGTGGAATGGAGAATTAAACAAATGAAACAAAGATCATTTGAATCGGCGAATAAATGTGGGAAACTGCTAGCTTGGCAGTTGAAAAAGAGACAAAAATTAAACTACGTTACCAATCTAGAAGTTGAAGGAAAGAACATTCAGAAACCGGGAGAAATTAGAAAGTGTTTCCAGAAATACTTTAAAAAGCTGTATACACAAGGACCCGAGGATGTAACCGAGATAGAACAATTTTTGAAAGAAAATGGCCTTCCAGAAATATCTCAAGAGAAGAGATCAACCTTGAATTGTAAAATAACACAACAAGAAATCGAGGATGCCATTCAGAATATGCAGCTGGGCAAATCTCCAGGACCTGATGGACTTACCTCCAAGTATTATAGGACGTTAAAAGACTATTTGATACAACCACTAGAGGAGGTTTGTAACCAGATTATGGGGGGAGGGAAGGCACCAGATACGTGGAAAGAAGCATTCATCACATTGATACCTAAAGTGGAAACTGAAAAGACTCAACTCAAGAACTACCGTCCCATCTCACTCCTAAATGTGGATTATAAAATATTTGCGGATATTCTGGCCAACAGATTTAAAAAAGTATTAAATGAGATAATCCATAAAGACCAGGCCGGCTTTCTCCCAGGCAGACATTTGTTTGACAATACCAGGAACATTATTGATATCTTGGAACTTTTACAAACAAATATTAACACCAAAGCAGTATTGATCTTTATTGATGCGGAGAAGGCCTTTGATAACATTTCCTGGAAATTTATGAAGAAAAATTTGGAAGGGATGGGAGTGGGAAGGGGGTTTGAGAATGGAATAGAAGCAATCTATTCAGAACAAAAAGCTAAGTTGATAGTGAACAATGTGGTGACAGAAGAACTTCATATTGAAAAAGGAACACGACAGGGGTGCCCCCTATCCCCCTTATTGTTTATTTCAGTCCTGGAGGTTTTGCTGAACATGATAAGGGAGGATCGGCAGGTACAAGGAATACGGGTCGGAGCGAAACAATTTAAACTGAAAGCATTTGCAGATGACCTGGTTTTAACACTACAGGAGCCAGAACCCAGTACAAAAAGAGTTTTAGAACTGATCCAGAAATTTGGTCGGGTGGCGGGTTTTAAGTTGAACAAGCAAAAAACTAAAGTCTTAGGGAAAAACTTGACGGCCATGGAAACAGAAGGGTTTCAGAAAGAGACAGAACTAAATATCGTTAAGAAAGTGAAATACCTGGGGGTCAATCTGTCTTCCAAGAATTTGAATCTATTTAAAGATAATTATGAGAAATGCTGGTTAGAAGTTAAAAAAGACTTAGAAATTTGGTCAAGACTGAAATTATCCTTGTTAGGCCGAATTGCAGCTATAAAGATGAACGTTTTGCCAAAGATGTTGTTTTTGTTTCAAGCCTTGCAGATTGTGGACAGAGTGGAATGCTTTGGAAAGTGGCAGAAGGACATTTCTAGGTTTGTCTGGCAGGGCAAAAAGCCCCGAATAAAGTTTAAGATATTAACTGATGCAAAAGAGAGAGGGGGGTTTGCCCTGCCGGACCTAAGGCTATACTATGAAGCGGCAGCCTTCTGCTGGATGAAAGATTGGATTCTATTAGAAAACACTGATGTCCTAGATCTGGAAGGCTTCAACAATTCGTTAGGTTGGCATGCGTATTTGTGGTATGACAAGGGTAAATCATATGGAATGTTTAAAAACCATATTGTCAGAAAAGCAATATATATGGTCTGGAAAAAATACAAAGACTTATTGGAAAGCAAAACTCCGAGGTGGATCTCACCAATAGAGGCCAAAGCTCGGAAAACAACCAATATGGAGGCTTATTGGCCGAAATATTGGGAAATAATAGAAAATATTGAAGGTAACTGGAGATTGCAGAGCTTTGAAAAACTAAAGGATAAGGTGCAAAATTGGCTGCATTATGCCCAAATTAATGAGGTTTTTAAGCTAGACAAAAAAACAGGTTTCCAGGTGGAAAAATCGAAACTTGAGACAGAGTTGCTTGAACCAAAGACCAAGTTATTATCGAGAATGTATAACTTGCTGCTTAAATGGAACACTCAAGATGAGACAGTTAAATCAGCAATGATAAAATGGGCTCAGGACATTGGTTATAATATTATGTCTGATGATTGGGAAAGGTTATGGACCACCGGTATGAAGTTTACTGCATGTAATGCTTTGAAAGAAAACATTATGAAAATGGTATACAGGTGGTACATGACCCCGGTTAAGCTAGCTAAGATTTACCATTTGTCCGATAACAAATGTTGGAAATGCAAGGAAGCTGAGGGAACATTCTTTCACCTCTGGTGGACCTGCCCAAGACTGAAGGCCTTCTGGGAAATGATCTATAATGAGTTAAAAAAGGTGTTTAAGTACACTTTTCCCAAGAAACCAGAGGCCTTCCTTCTGGGCATTGTCGGCCAGAAGGTGTCTAAAAAGGATAGAACTTTTTTTATGTACGCTACAACAGCAGCAAGAATTCTTATCGCTAAGCATTGGAAGACCCAAGATTTGCCCACACTGGAGGACTGGCACACGCAACTGATGAACTACATGGAATTAGCCGAGATGACTGCAAGGATTCGAGACTTGGGAGAAGAAGCAATGGAGGAGGACTGGAAAAAATTTAAAGACTATTTGCAAAAGTATTATAAGTTATATGAAACATAAGATGTCGTGTGATTGGGAATCTAGCCCCAGTAACAAAACTTAATTATTTATGAAATTTGACAAGATTTATGAAAGAATTAAGGTTTAAATGGGTAAAAACGATATTATGGTATATTGCTCAGAGTATATATTGATCAAGAGATTTAAATTTAAACTGTAATTGAAAATAGAAAGAAACATATGAAATAAGGATATAATTTGCTGATGAATTTGTTGTTGGGAAGTGCATTCTGCGAGGGATGGGGGAAGTCCAATGGAAACTTGAAATGAGTTATTGAAATGGTCGTGTTTTTCTTTTTCTTTTTTTTTTCTGGTCTTTTTTTTTTTTTTCTTACTTTTTGATCTCTTTGTTATTTCTGTAAAAAATGTAATAAAAATTATTATAAAAAAAAAAAAAAAAAAAAGAAAAGGATGCTGTGATTACTAAGACCCAGCATGGGTTTTCAAAATAAGTCATGTCAAACCAAACCAATCTGATCTCTTTCTCTTTTTTTGATGGTATTACAGACTTGGTGGATCAGGGGAATGTTGTGGACATAGTAGATCTTGATTTCAATAAGGCTTTTGACAAAGTCCCCCATGATATTCTTGTGAGGAAGCTGGTAAAATGTGGGTTGAACAAGATAACTGTTAGGTGGATTTGTAGCTGGTTGACTGACTGAACCCAAAGATTACTCATTAATGGTTCCTCGTTATCCTGAAAAAAAAGTGACAAGTGGGGTGCCTCAGGGCTTTGTCCTGGGCATAGCTGTCAATGTTTCCCTTTTTTAAAGGGAAATTCCTTTATCCCGAATAGGATTCCTTGCAAGGAAAGGGAAAAGTTGACAGCTATGGTCCTGGGTCCATTGTTGTTTAGGGTCTGTATAAATGACTTGGATGAAGGAATTGAGGGGTTGCTCATCAAATTAGCACATTACACCAAATTGGGAGGGGTAGCTAATGCTGCAGAAGACAGTATCAGAATTTAAAATGACCTTAACAGATTGGAGAACTGGGCACAAGCTAACAAAATAAACTTCAGTAGGGACAAATGTAAGGTTCTGCATTTAGGCAGGAAGAACCAGATGCATAAATCTAGGATGGGGGACACCTGACTTGCTAGCAGTACATGTGAAAAGGATCTAGGGGTCTTGGTGGACCACTTGGTGGTCAACAGTGTGATGCAGCAGCGAAAAAAGCTAATGCTATTCTAGACTGCATCAGAAGTATAGTGTCCAGATCAAGGGAAGTAACAGTACCACTCTATTCTGCCTTGGTCAGTTCACACTTGGAATACTGTGTCCAAGCACCATAGTTTAAGAAGGATGTTGACAAGCTGGAACGTGTGCAATCAAGATGATCAAGAGTCTAGAAACTAAGCCTTAAGAGGAGCGCTTGAAGAAGCTAGGTGTGTTTAGCCTGGAAAAGAGGAGACTGAGAGGAGATATGATAGCCATCTTCAAATATATTAAGGGCTATCACATGGAGGAGGAAGCATACTTGTCTTCTCCTAGTCTGGTGGGTAGGACTCGAACCCATGGCTTCAAGAAAGCAGATTCCAACTAAACATTCAAAAAAACTTTCTGACAGTAAGAGCTGTTCAGCAATGGAACAGGCTCCCACAAGAAGTGGTGGACTCTCCTTCCTTGGAGGTTTTTAAGCAGAAGTTTGGATGGCCATCTGTCACGGATGCTTTAGCTGAGATTCCTGAATTGCAGGGGGCTGGATGACCCTTGGAGTCCCTTCCAACTCTGATATTCTATGATTCTATGAAATGAAAGGCCTACTTTCAAAGCTCCTTGTGGATTTTCATCCTGAGAGTCTCTTTGGGAATGCAATCAAAGGCACCACTGAGCAGCAGCAGCAGCAGCAGCAGCACATATTTACACAGGCAACTTATTTTGCTGTTACAGTTATTGTTCAGCTAGCCATGGGCCCAGCTCAAACCCTGCTAGCTCAGGATGTGGCTGAAAGTAGCCTCCTCCAGAGGCGTTGTTTATAAATTACTTTGGTCCACTTGACAAGGTCAAATCCATTCTCTTAATGATGAATCTCATCTGCTCTGGCGCAGAAAGAAATGTTTTCTTTCACTTCGACGTGTTGCAAGAGCTCATTCATCTCTGTATGTCCTATAAGAGAATCCCGCTACATCAGAGGGAAAAGGAGCAAGCAGAGTGCAACCGATGGCCAGGAAGATATATGGGATTCACTTTCCTGGGACAGACAGTCGAGTGGTAACAAGTGATAGAAAACAGCTCTATATTTCAGCGGGATGTGTGTTCACTCCCTGGGGATTTAAACCCCGCTGTGCGCCATCTGCATTGAACGGATCCGAACTACTTTGTAGCTGTAGATTTTTATTTCACTTTTATTTTTTTGTTTCCGTGATCTCTATTTATTTGAGCGGAGGCCCAATTGCCACCCTTGAAAAGTTCTGCCTGTAGAAACTGTTGCCAAAAGGAATTGAAAAGGGGGAAAGCTAACGCAGAAGCCGAGCTGTGTTGTTTTAAACATTTAGCAGTATAAATAGGAAGTGTCGATAAACGTGGGGATTTTAAGTAGCTCTCTGTCTATCTCTGCTCCATCGTTTGCCTAAAGTCCAGGGGAGAATTAAGTCAATTAATGGATTTAATGGTTCAGGTCAGCTTCTAGTCCAAGAACAGAGGGAATATGCTGGAAACGGTAAAGGAAACGGGAGTCAATATTATTTCCTAGAGCTGGCCCTCCTTAAAAGCTTAGGCAAATCCCTTGTCCAAGCCACACTGTAAATCCACGTTGGTGGATCTTACCAGCTACAACTGGGAACAAGACTGGGAACTGCTGCAAGTAATTAGCTTGGAGGAGGGGGAGAGCTAATTAAATAAGCCATTGAATTTTATTGTCGAAACTGCATGAGGAAAAAGAAGGGGTATAAATAGCCTTAAATATATAAATAAATAGTGTGTTTCAGAAACAATGGAGAGAACTATTTTAGCACAACACCTCTTGTATGTGTGTATGTGTTTGCCAAGCTAAAACAGTCTCATTTAGAAAAAAAAACACAAAACACATTATTTATGTAAAGCAACACAACGTTCTGAAACAGTTGATAGTTATGGAAAGGCTGTGTATCGTAGAATCATAGAATTGTAGAGATGAAAGGTACTATAAGGGACATCTAGTTCAATCTCCTGCAATGCAGGATCCCAGTTAAAGAATCCCTGATTCCGACACACCTTTACATTTGCTTCCTAACTGGGATATGACAACAGGATTTCCTTCTTTTTTCTGGATCTCCCCCCTCCCCCACTCTTTTGCCTCCTCTACTTTTTTTGCACACTCTGCACTTTGCTTTCTGCAGTCAGTGGGGCAGGAAGAGAGTGAGAGACGACACTGTGTTTTCACCCTCAGGGTTTTCTGCAGGAATTGAAATTAAGGGGCCTTTGAGCTGAGGATAAAAGTGAGCTCAAGGGGTATAGCACCATGGAGGCAGGAACGAGAAATGCTTCACTTCATGACGTTAGAAGGGTTAACTTACACGTAATTTTAGCTTTTTATTTTAACTAAACCAAGTTTTTTGTTTCTAATGTTTGGATTCTTTGCTATTGTTAATAACTATTTTAGATTGTGTGTTTTCGAGGTAGAAAAAAACACACACAATCTCAATGTGCAGTGAACGTAGTCTGCAGTGTTGTGTGTACACAGCCTAGATTACAGTCTGATAATTCTTGTTAATTCCCATTCCTTTCAGCTGAAGGAAGCACCTTTAACAGCAAAGAAAACATGTTCCTGAGCCTGTATAATCAATAGTTTATATTCCGGTAAGTGTTTTTGTTTTTGTTTGTTTGTGTGTTTGTTTGGTTTGGTCTTTGTAGATTTCTTGCATTGGCCCAGATTGTTAAATCTGTTGCAATGGGCTTCCCTGCAACTCTCCTCTCCATAATGTTTATACCTCATAAAGTGCTGAAATTGTTATTTGTAAGTATATTACTTACCCAGCTACCCAAGACAGCACCTCAAGCATATGCATTTCATTGGTTTATTTAAATTCTTATTAAAACTAGTGGGGAAATATCTCATTTATTCATTGATACCATTTAGATTGTGAATTGCTCCATAAATGCCTTGAGTTTCTGAGTTGAAGATAACAGCCATTTCCCATTATATCCATAATTTAACAGGCAGTAATTGTAGCTGCTGAACCTCTGAGCAGACAGATACTAAAACATTAGTGTAATTGGTTACAGGACAAAACAATTCTTTCAATGAATTTTACAATGGCAACAACAAAAATAACATGGCTCATAGAATTAGCCTATGTGTGCTGCTGCACTAGCTGACTGCCAATCCTCCAACTGAGGAATCCTTGGTAGCGCAGCAAAAATCTGAGCATGTGTCTCACAATTTTTACTATTTGTATACCTTTTGATATGCCTCCTTTAGCACTGTGCAAAAATCTGTCCTCCAATTTCTTTAAGGTTTTCTGACACTGAGAGAGAGATTCTCATTTCCCTGTCTCATTCTGATGGTACTTCAGCTTGTTTGTTTTTAATAATTTTAGCAGGTGCAGGGTTTAGGGCAGGGGTCAGCAACCTAAGGCCCATGGGCCAGAAGCAGCCCATGGAGGTTGTTTGACAGTCCCCTGAGCCGCCCCCGAACGAAGCCGCCTGCCTGTGCACTGCACTAAAACAGTGCAGTGCAGCACGGGGACTCGCTTCCACGGTGCTGAAAATCGCATCTGCGCATGCACAGATGCCGAAAATCACAGGGGTTCATGCGATCTGGCCCACAGAGGGATCTCCGTGGGACCGATCCGGCCCAGGCAAGATAAACCTTGTGAACCCCGGTTTAGTGCTTACTTTCTCATTGCAATGTGGTTGAGGGTGGTGGGCATGCCTTTCTTTCCTGGAAACATTAACCCAGCACTCTGCAGCCTCCCCAGCTGCCTGTGCTTTCTGATCTGGAAAAGGAACCCTGGGAGTTGCTTTCACTTATTGCTTTCTACTAGCCTTTGACTGAATCCTGGGCAGGCTGAAGACTGCAGGCCACTATAGAGATGAAAGAAAGGACACACATACTAGCTTCTTTGCTGCATCTAAAAGAAGGCAGGTGCAGCAAAAGCCCTGCACCCCATTCATGAAAAGATCTACATTGGCTCCCAGTACATTTCCGAGCACAACTCAAAGTGTTGGTGTTGACCTTTAAAGCGCTACACAACTTCTGCCCTGAAGCATCTCCACCAGATATTAAGATCCAGCTCCGAAGGCCTTCTGGCAGTTTCCTTACTGCGAGAAGTGAACTTACAGGGAACCAGGCAGAGGACCTTCTCAGTAGTTGTGCCCACCCTGTGGAATGTCCAGCAGATATCAAACAGATAAACAATTATGTGGCTTTCCATAGACATCTGAAGGCAGCCCTGTATTGAAAAGCTTTTAATATTTGAAGTTTTGTTGTGTTCTTTTATATTCTGTTGGAACACACCCAGAGTGGCTGGAGCAACCCAGTCAAATGGATGGGGTAGAATATTCATTCATTCATTACCCGTGCTGATTGATCTGTCATCTATGGACTGGGGCAACTGAGTATTGCCTATTTACCTGTGGAAAACGATACTTCCCCAAACGAAAATGTATTTTACATTTAGCTTTAAACATTTACACAGATTCATTTTAGAAGAGAGGGCCCAGTCATAAAATAATTCTTGATGAAACTTTCCAGCAATGTTTCACAGCCATTTTCAGTAAGATAAGAGAGCACTTGCCTCACTCCCATAAATTTCCTTCTCATTTCAAGATTATCTGATAGCACAGAAAATAGTGAAAGTGTTACGGAGAGAATGTACATGTACTTACTCTGTTCTTTGTAGAGTATACTGTTTAACCAGTCTAGATAAGGAAAAGCTATAGTGGTTCTGGGATATGGGTAACAATTCTGTGCTGAAGAATAATCTACACGTGGATGCATCTGTTGTAAACTAAAAGTAACATCAAACCTGAATGTATGCCTGGGTAAATAGAGAGATGTTTTGGACCTGTGTTGAATGAGAGATTGAAGGGTTATACCAGGGATCTCCAAACTCGGCCCTCCAGATGTTTTGGGACTACAATTCCCATCATCCCTGACCACTGGTCCTGTTAGCTAGAGATGATGGGAGTTGTAGTCCCAAAACATCTGGAGGGCAGAGTTTGGGGGTGCCTGGCTTATACTGTATTGAATAAGTAACAGAACCTAGGTCAACTGAGAGATTCCGGAAGTAAGAACAACCCTGGGCTTACAGTGCAGTCCAATACAGCAGTAAACCCCACAGAGTTCATGGGACTTGTTCACTGGTTTTTCAAGACAGGACTGGAAGCAACCAGTTGAAGTCACTGAAATTGAGATTAAACATGAGCCATGATTAAAGCTTTGGTTAGGAACGAACTAAGGCAAGTTCAATCGATATTGCAGCAATCTGTTGCCCTGGTATTGTCTTCCATGGAGGTTTTCAAGAAAAAAAATAAACTGTGAGCAAAAGGGGCTCCGGGAGGGAAAGGTGTGGAGTGTATGTATTTAGTCAAAATAACATCATTGCCCAGTGCACTGTAAACCTTAATATTTTCAGAGGATAGAGAAGGGAAGTTATATCTCTTTCTGTACCTGATGGAAACAGATGTGCATTGTATGAGTGGGCTGCACTATATTCACAGTCATCTTCTAGCATATGGTAGACAAATGGTTAGGGCACTCTGCTTGGGGGAAGGCGGAGGTTTACTGCAGCTGAGACCCTTTTCACATTTGCAATCTGTGTCCTGACAGGGAAGCAACTCCAAATACAACTACAGGGTGATGGCTTCACCTGGCAAATCGGGCAGGAGGCATACACCTGATTTCTCTGGAAATGTTCAGCCTTGAGAGAGGGATGGCAGCAGTTTTCATTAAATTGTTGGAAGCAGACAGTGGTGTTTACATGCCACGCAAATTATGTCCGTATGCCACAAATCTACATGCAGTTGCATTCCAAGGGGCTACCATGCCACTTTGTGCAAGTCAGAATTGAACTCCTTTAAGACTGAAATAAGCTTCAGCATTAAGGACCCCTGCTCACTAAGATGCTATTCATTTCACTGCATTGCCATAAGGATGAGTGAATCTATCTGTGTTGCTTTATCAATTTTCCAATCTTATATTCCGTTCACCTCTTTCCTGAGGGACTCGGAGATTGTTATTTTTTAAAAAACGAAAATCCTCATTAAAAAATGTCAGCATTTTAAGGTATATTTCTCTGAAATATGCACATTTTTTAAGCAGCTTTGCCTAATCTGCACATTTTTGCAAGCAATTTCCCTGAATACAATGCATGCTGTTTTCACCGATAGATAACCTTTTCCACACACATGTATCAATATATGCATTTTTTTACTCACAGTTTTGGTTGGAGAACTATATTGCAGAATTTGGGAGGTTCAAAATTTGGGAGGTGAGCTGCATTTATTTGTGCATTGTTTCACAACATACTGAAATAAAATCAAACTAAATTTGAATTCCCCACCATTCTGTTGGCTATGTCCTCCACCTCCTCCACCCTCTACTGTTGGAGGCAGTTTGTGTTTGGGTACCAGTTTCTGGAAACCCAGGGACGCGGACTTATAAAAAATATTGGGGGGGCCCGGGAAAGCTCATGAATAATAAATAAGCTCATGAATATGCAAATAAAGTGGCACCGCCTCCTCGTGAGTGAATAGGGGAGAGCGTGCTGCGCCTATTAATCAGCTCCGAAGGAAATTGGGTGGAGCTTTTGCTCGGGAGGGAGGGCAGGAGGCATGCAGCCCGACCCTGTGCATTTTGGGCTGGGGGAGGGGCGGCGGTGGCGCTCTCTTCTCTTCTCTTCTCACCCAAGAAGCACTTGTAACCATACAGTCCACTGCAAACTATGCCTTTCTCCCGACCCAGCCGCCCCCTCTCTGCGTGGATCGGTTTGATCGCAACGGAAGCGTCTCCCTGCTTGCCAGTGTATGAGCTTCCTTAGGGGGACAGAGATCCCTAAGCGCCTTTCCAGGCTATGTTTTCTCCTCCTTCCACAGGTGCTAATTGAAATAGAGACACAGGGGGAGGGTGTTTTATCTTCACCCGCTGCTGCTGTGAAGGCAACTTAGCGCATCTCAGGCTTTACCCAGAATTGTCACTGACAGGCGGTGGCGCTCTGCTGGAGGGGCGCCCGAGATTATTGGGGGGGCAGAGCCCCCCCAAACTAATTTTTGATGGGGCTCGGGCCCCCTCAGGCCCCATGGAGTCGGCGCCTATGTGGAAACCCCAGGAAGGATGAGTGCTGTTGTGCTCAGGTTCTCCTTGTGAGCTTCCTCTAGGCATCTGATTCACCACTGTGAGGACAAGATGTGGACTACATGGGCTACTAGCCTGATCCAGCAGGATCCTCTCATGTTCTTGCATGATCCCTAGCTGTGGCTTAGTTTGCCAGTCACTAGTGACCTGAACCAAAGCTGTGGTTCTAGTTTCATAGTGTTTTTAGGCCATTGAAACTAATAGAGCTAAGCAACAGAGGCAGCGCTTCACATGATGAATGGGGAACCAGATAACCCAAGTCGTTTGGAGCCATTAGCCCAGGGTAGCTCAGTTATCCTTCATCATGCAGAGCACTGCTTCTAAAGACTCTCATTCATTGCAAGTCCAAAGCTGGGCGCAAAGGCATGACAAGTTTAATACGGCGTCTGTATCTCGTCACACCTCTCCTTCAAGAAGGTCGTGAATACCTGTTTGTCTAATTGCATCGAGGGATGCCTGCAGTGTGTAATGGGAATAATTTCCACTGTAAATGCAGGGAGGAAAAGTTTAATTTAAGCACAGTCTTTCCAATTATGTGTAAATGGCAGGAAATCTGCTTCCATGCCCTCTTCACTCCAGCTGAAATGACTTTATAGTGTGTGTTCTCAACATAAAGGTTTATTGGGCTGCAAACTGTCCACTGCTGCCGTCCGCTGGCGGGGATTGTGCTGTTCAATTCCAGCATAAAATGCCTCAGTGCTGATGATGAACAACGCCAAAAACAGCACGACGCGGAATTTCATGGGATGACCAGAGGAATTTCTGCTATTGCAATATATGCGAAAATGGAAGCGGAAGCCACATCAAAAGGACTTGAGATTGCCAAGTGAAGCCTGAGCTACTTCCCTACTGATGAATCCCTAATAAAAATTATCTGGAAATTGACTTGGCGTGTACCACATGCTACACCTTGAACATGAGTATGGGGAAACTTTTTTCCAAAAGATTAAAAACACATTTTTCAACAAGAGAGTCTTAAATTTATAACTCTAGTCTTGTCCTTTCCTCTTCCATGTCTTATAAGGAAGTCTGGAAAACTGCTGTATTTACACATACGAATACCAGTAGTTTCTATTATGCTTGTATGTAGGTACAATAGCCTTCTTTAATGTACAAATTGATGGCTTTACAGCCATTCTCTCTTAATCATGGTTTCAAAACAACATCTTCCACATGACTCAGCCCACAAATTTTACAGTAAAAAAAAACAAACAAACTAAAGCATTTTACAAGCTACTATTCTTCAGGCTCCTTTTCCTTTCTCTCTACCCCCTCCCATGTGCAAACATTCCCAGTTTTCCAAAGTAACTGTGGACACGTTTTTGGCAGAAGTGAGGTGCAATTAGTAAATGGTTTGCAAAGGCATTTCAGTGTTGAGTTTACGGTTGCAAGCAGTGACAAAGACTCTCGCCTTATAAGCAAATGATGCTTTATAAAAATCCATTTCCAATAGTTTTGTCGTTGTTATTTAAGCCATTCTCACTTACCGGGTTGTCTTAAAAAATGGAAAGAGCTCCAAGCCTGAAGTTAGGGAGGCTGGTGAAGGATTGCTAAATCCATAGTTCCCTGGGTGGATGGTAGACATTTATGGATTGCCAGACTTATAAAGCTAGAGTGACCATTTGAAATTCAGCAGGTACTAATGCGCAGGTGGGGGCCACACACCAGAACAACTTGGAAACGATACAAGTTCTTACTGAAAACACACAGAACTCATGTCTCTCTCTTTTTAGCCAATCTGAGGAGTCAGGGGGGAAATACCACCCTGGCTCTGTCACATCCCTAAAGCTGTTGCTACTCAACCCAAGCTCTAAAGTATACAGTGGTACCTCAGGTTAAGTACTTAATTCGTTCCAGAGGTCTGTACTTAACCTGAAACTGTTCTTAACCTGAAGCACCACTTTAGCTAATGCCGCCGTGTGATTTCTGTTCTCATCCTGAAGCAAAGTTCTTAACCTGAGGTAATATTTCTGGGTTAGCGGAGTCTGTAACCTGAAGCCTATGTAACCTGAAGCGTATGTAATCCAAGGTACCACTGTACTCTCTAAAAGACCACATGGCAAAAGGAGAAGAAGGGTGTTTTTCCCCCACCTCCATTGCCCTGATAAACTGGGCAACCAGGGCTGGTCCAATACATTTTAGCACCTGAGCCAGACTCCAAAATGGTGCCTCCCTCCCAACCATGGAAGAAAGGGTGAGGGGAAAATCTACATCAGGAACACGGGAAAGAAAGATTGACATCAAGATCAGCTACCCCTGTGGATCCAGCCACTTTGCCTCATGGGTGGGACAGCCCTGTGGGTAACAGTGGACTGTGGGAGATGTAGTTCTCCCAAGGTTTCATGGACTGGCTAGACACAGAGGAGTGGTGGGAGGCACTAGCTGGGGAACCCCCAAAGGAAACCCCAGAGGAGGAAGGCATGGAGCCAGTGCATTGGTTGTGGGACTACAATGAGCGGTCAGAGGGAGCAGACTGGAAGGAAGATGTGTTGGGAGCTGAAGAGGTAACTGGGTTTAGTGACCAGGGAGAAGCTGTGGCAGAGAGAAGTCAGAGGCAGGAACGGAGATTGGAGAGGAGAGGTGCCAAGAGAAAGAGATCCAGCAGGCTGCTGTGGAAGCCAGGGTGTCTTCCCCTCCTGTATGGCCAGCTCCTCACCCTCCTGGTCTCCCAGAACATGAAGAGGAATGAATAGGGTGGAAGAAAGAGAGACAATATGAAGGAGCCTTAGGTTGCTGGGGAGGAGGAGACTTAGGAAACTGTGGGAAAGCAAGGACCTTCAGTCCTTGCAACTGCCTCAGTGGGGCAAGATCTACTGGTAAGAGTGGCCATGCTCACTCAGCCTGAGCTGGTTTTTGTTTCTTTGAATGAAGAGTTGACTTCCCTGACATCTCATGAGTTATTACTCACCTGACCCCGACCCCCGTCCTGACCCAAGGGCTGCTATGATTTTTAACAAATCTGAACAGGAAAATTATTCTGAGATTTCAAAGCTCAGCTGAGGTGAGCTTTTACCATGAGCAGGGGGCAAACCATGTATACCACCTTGAAGCTATTGGAGAAAGGACAGGATATAAATGCAATAAAATAAAATAACAAATCTGTGGTCCTTGTTTGTGGTGTTGCTGTCCCCTGATAGATTGTGAATGCTTGGTGTTATTGTTTTCATTCAGGGCACTTCCAAGAGGGGGCCTAGTTTGCAAATGGATCCTTGAGATACCACAAACAGGTGGCTGACAACAAAGGATGTTTATTTATTTATTTTTAATTTAATGTCAGAATGCCTTTCACACTGAGGGCCCCTCCAGACATCCTTTTTACTATATAGTTGTACCTCAGAAGTCGAACAGAATCCGTTCTGGAAGTCTGTTCAATTGCCAAAACGTTTGACTTCCAAAGCACGGCTTCTGATTGGTTGCAGGAAGCTCTTGCAGCCAATCAGAAGCTGCGGAAGCCCCATCGGAAATTTGGTTTCCAAAAGAACATTTTATAACTGGAACAATCACTTCCAATTTTCACAGGAGCTGGAACGTTCGACCCCCTAGTAGTTTGGGAGCCGAGGTACAACTGTACATTCATGATGATGGGTTCATGGTAGTTTTGGAGCAGTTACACCTGGTCCTGACTTCAATTCTGTTGATGCCTGAAAAAGTTTTGAGGTGGACATAATATTTCATTTCCAATAAGTGCATGTCTCATAACTTCCTGCTGAAATCCTGTAGCTTTTCATACCACAAATGTTCCAAGTTTGGGGAAGAGGGTGCCCCACTTTTGTTGTACAAGGGTGCCCTTCCAAATTGCAACAATGTGATGGCACTGAGGAAGCATCGCAAAACAACTAATAAAGTGCAAGGATGGATGGATGGCCCAGTATAAATCCACTACCAATTATGCCCCTGACATGTTGCAAAATACACCATATGAAACAAGAGAAAACATATCAGTCTAGAGGGGTCCTAAACAGTAAGAGAAGCACCCATTGGATCCAGGTGGTAGTTTTATTGCACATGAACTTCTCTCACTTCCTGTCTCAATTTTGGGGTTGTGAGGAAAATGCCAGCAGGAGCAGGCCTGACTGAATCTTGTCCGACTCAGTCTCAGTCTCAAGCCTTCCTTTATTTCAATTAAGTTTGAGTTTGCCTTTATGAACTTGGGAGCGTGAGTGCTTCTTTCAAAGAGGCTAACATTTCGTTCATCCAAAGGAGCTTGGAATGTGGCAGGGGAAAGGGAGGAGCAGTAAATCAAAGCAGATAGCAATTTGCCAGATGTAAAGTATTTTTCTTCATTCCTCCTCCCCACCTCCCTTCATCACCAACACACACATACTCTCTTTTTCTTTTTCTTTTCTTTTTTTTACTATCAGAAATTTCAGAATGTTTGCTGACATTTTAATTCTTCCTTCATCTTTCAGAGGCACTGACATGTCATCCAGAAACAGAAGTTTCTCTTTCTCTCTTGCTCTCCATCTCTCTCTCTCCTGCTGAAAAAAAATCAGTGGGAGTTTTCCTTTGAGTCCTTGCAGCGATCACTGAAACTCAAAACACACACACCAATGTGTACTGCTGTCAGTTTAAAATTGTAACTCGGTTTTAACTGCAGCAGATAGACTTCAAACTTACCCAAACATTTTCCAGCTCAGCTCAGGTTGAAATTGGCTGAATCCTCCACCTTTGCCTTGGGGCACAGATTAAGGTTGCGCAATCCTTTTACCTACTTTTCTGAGACATAAACATGATTGAATTTAGCAGGACATCATTCTGGATAGAAACGTATGGGTTTCACTCGAAGAAAGATGCCCAATAATTAAGGACAACTTCATAGAGGTATCTTTAATACTGGTGAAGGTACAAAACAAATAAGAAAGGTATCATTCCTTAATAAATTATGGGTTGAATTCTGAGATCCCATGGGATTCACAGAACACTCCTGCTCATGGATGAAAGGAAAGGTGATTTTTCTGGAGTCTATCTATCCCTGGCACCTCCTATATACCCCAAAAGTGGTCAAACTCGCTACACAGCTTGCTAAAATGTTTCCCTTGCAGCACTGTCATAACAAATGCATTTTCCACCAAAGACTTCCTGCTATACTGTGAATAAGGAATTCTGCATTGACACAGCATTGACACCAAGCAACGTATAACAGATCTGCTTCTTTAATAGGTTTTATTCTTTTTTGCAGGTTTTACAATCATATTTCATCAACCAGTACAGTACAACATATTTGGCTATTTTTTAAGAGGGCTTCTGGAGACTGGCACATGGTGGTTCTATTTTGAGTCCTCCTACATGTTTATGCTTAAAAATGTGATTGTTAAATAGCATATCAGGCATCTGGCTTAAGCGGGCTCCTTTCTATCTCCTGATTGGTAGCAATTCTTCACACAGCAGCTTATGATTGGGTCCTTTAAATATGGGAAATAAGAAACGATGGTGGGTGGGTGTTTTTCTTCTTCTTCCTTTTGCCTGAACTCTGGAAAAAAAGGACATTCTCTTACATTACATGGCCCAGGAGATGTTAGCGGTATGTTCTTTGGCTTTCATTCGTAGAACTGCAATACTGGAAGACCTCCGTTCAAATTCTGGCTTGGTTTCAAATGCATGTCCATTGGTGGTTCCAGAAAGTAAAGAGTCAGTGAAGAAATTGTTGAGGGGGACGTGGCTGAATTGGCTCTGGTGGTTTGAAAAACCCGAGTACCCAGAATCTGTCCGAGGCGAATGAGAGTAAGGGGTCATACAAGAGGAGGTCTCCCGTGGAAGCATGCAGGAAGTCACCACCGAACCGCTTGCTGCATTTCCTGCCCACAAATTATTCTGAATCTGGAACATATGAAACAAAGAAGATTAAATGTGCACAATCGCCGCCGCCCCCCTCCTTAACATAGCTTTCTGCTTTGTTTGGTCCGTTTTCAGGCAATTGGGTGACACATCTGTCGTTCACGGAACTGTGGAACATTTATTTATGTGGAAATGACAAACCTGGTACCAACAGGGGTCCAAAGGTTTGCTTGTTTAGGAGCACCTTGCACAGCCTGTATAAAAATGTTCAAAATCAAAATGGGATAGGTTTCCAGGGAAAGGGTTTTTGTGGTTGTAATCACAAGACTGTGTGACAACCAACTTTTCACCTGGCTCCAGTGAGGGCAATGTGTCCATGGAAGCTGATTTATGAGCATCAGATTGTCTTCTAAGAATAAGCCCTGTGTGCTCAACAGTCAGCTGAATTAGAGGACCCCTGCATCCAACATCCCTAACTGTTCTTGCAGTTCCCTTTCAGTTCCAAATGTACAAGGAGTTGAAGTTCATTGTGCATCTTTCAGTGTGAAAGATAATTCTGCCCTTTGCACCTAAAAGAGCCGTCAAGGGCCATGTAGCTGAGCATCTTATTTTTCAAATAGTCTCCAACAGATCCTCTGGACTTTTGCATCGGGGCATCGGTCCCAGCACCTGATATTCAGAGGTTCGTGAAGGTACTATAGACAGCAACCAGTAAGAAGTATGCTCCATGAATTTCCTTAATTTTTAAAGCTGCCTAACCTAGGGGCCATCAACACATCTTGTGGTGGTGAGTTCCACAAGCTACTTATGCACAGTGCAAAGAAGTACCTCCTTCTGTCTGTCCTGAACCTGCTGCCAGTCAACTTCTTTGGGTGACTCCGAGTTCTAGAATTATGAGAGAGAAAAAGTTCCATCTGTGCTCTCCTCCCCATTTGTCATTTTATAAACCTCTATCACGTCAAATTGTGGGACACAGATGTCAGTCCTGCACCTTCTGCCAGTCATCTTTATTGACTAAATTGTGCATGACACTGTAAGCATGCAGAGATGTCACAAGAATTACTCGTGTATCCTCTCTGCTGCTGCTGCTTTTTGACATGCAGAACAAAAATAAAACAATTTTGCAATGTTGCTCTCAAACATGATATTGACACTCCTGAGTTAGAGGGCTTTCCTCATCCAAATGAACTAGTGCTGTGATTCTGTTTAGACTTAATGCTCTGCTTCCTGGAATGCCAGTCACTCCTATGGGCACAGCTCCTGGGGAGCCAATTCATCCCCTTCTCCTCCATACCAAAATTCAAGTTTCACATTTCCATCCTGCCTTGCACTGGCCACGTGCCACTCCTGTTAAAGGGAATGGGAAAGGGACCGCTGACCATTAGGTCCAGTCGTGGCAGACTCTGGGGTTGCGGCGCTCATTTCGCTTTACTGGCCAAGGGAGCCGGCGTACAGCTTCCGGGTCATGTGGCCAGCATGACTAAGCCGCTTCTGGAAAACCAGAGCAGCACACGGAAACGCCGTTTAGATTCCCGCTGGAGCAGTACCTATTTATCTACTTGCACTTTGACGTGCTTTCGAACTGCTAGGTTGGCAGGAGCAGGGACCGAGCAACGGGAGCTCACCCCATCACGGGGATTCGAACCACCGACCTTCTGATCGGCAAGCCCTAGGCTCTGTGGTTTAACCCACAGCACCACCCACATCCCTTACCACTCCTGTTACTATTGCTTAATGATGTTTCTATCTGACCTTTCCTCAAATGAACAAAAGATGCATGCATTCCCACTACCCACCCTGCTTTATCTCACAACAACCTTATAGGCTAGACTAAGATATAGTAACTGTGACCCAAGATGACCCCCATGGACTTCAGGGCTGGGTGAGGGTTTGAACTTGTTGTTTTCTAAATAAAATTAGGCTGATGAGAATGTGTGTGCATGCATATGCACCAACATTCATGCATACCCCCCAAACTGAAAACACCATGAGCTGTAATTTTGTGGGAATTATTTGCCAGGCAGCCTGTGAAACCAATGTGGAGGATTTCTGCTTCGTCGCATAAAGAAAGCAAGTGTAAAGTGAAATATATTCTGAGAGTCCATGGGAATTTTACTTCATCAATCTGATTTGCTTTTAATAGAAAGTAAAAGGAAACATTTAAGAGCCCTTCCTCATTATTTTTTTTAAAAGGATATATGAAAGAGAAATAGTATGTGCTTTACTGCTGTGTCAAATCTTCTCCAAGTTAAATTTTTGCTTTATGAGGAGCTAAATGCCTTCTACCATTTTTTTCCTGATGGATGTTTGCAACTGTTCTTACCCCTTATTTTCCTAGTGAGTGTGCCTATGAAAGGGGCCTCATTCCTTAGCTCAAAAAGTTAGGTATGTGTGCAGCTGCAACCTTATATTCTGATCTCTGCATGGAGGTGCAAGCTGTAAAAGTCCAAGCAAAGCTGCGAAAGGACAGCTTATCTCTCTGATCTGGCCTCAGACCCAGGCCTGGACCAAAGAGTGAATGGGGACGGGGTGGGGGGTGGGGGGGAGGAATGCCAAGTCATTTTGTCTAAAAGCAAAACAACACAGATTCATTACAGTTGTGGCAGGACAAATATGCCCTCAGGCCTTTGTTTTTGCAGATTGTCTGGGGTGGGGGGGGACAAAATTCCAAGCCAGGGTCACCTTACAGCGGTTCTCAACCTGTGGGTCCCCAGATGTTGTTGGACTACAACTCCAATCATCCCTGGTCTTGCTAGCTAGGGGTGATGGGAGTTGTAGTTCAACAACATCTGGGGACCCACAGGTTGAGAAAGGCTGCCCTCCTAGTCTCCCACACAAAGGAGGAGTGTCCCCCTGCAACATATTTAGCTAAAGGTGAGATGGCCTCTGCAAACATACCACCACTGCCCATGGGGCTTTGGGGGCATTAGGGCAGTGTGATCAGCTCCACCACACTGGGCACTGAACTGAGGGGTCTCTGTAGGGCATTGCAGCTATGACATAGTGAATTAAGCAGAACGGAAGGCAAGAGCCACAGAGCACCGCTGGAATTTGAAAGACCAAAATCTGACTCTTCTGGCATGATTGGGATTCCAAAGCACAGGTGCAGAGCCTACAAATCCTGTTTCAGAAAGCTTTTGATGTTGGATATTTGCAGTCTCATAGGAACCGCCCACAGGCCCATCTAGCATTATTTAACCTGGTATTTTTCCCCCCATCCTGACCAGCAGTGGCTCTAAGGATTTCAGACTGGGTTGGGGGTGGGGACAACAACAACATTCCCAGCCTTGCCTAGAGATGTCAGTCAGTGTAGACAGCACTGAACAAATTGGACCATTGGCCCAACGTGGTGTGAAAGCAGCTTTCCTAGGTTCATATGACGCAATTCCTTCAGCAATGTTGCATCCCAAGTTTTTGTCAAGTGGGATACTTGGAGTGCCAAGGAACAATAGGAGGATGTTGGAAGCATGTGAGGGGAGGATTAAAAGGAAAGAAAATGGATCAGTGGACCAAATTATTTTCATGCCAAAGTAAAAGGGGACTAAATCCTTAAAGGGCCAAAAGTTCCTGTAGCAACGCATGCTTTAAGTTCAGCCAGGCAAATGTTTTCCCATGTTTCATCATCTGCCTATCCCTTTAATTTGTCTTGAAATGCTAGAATTTAACCACAAAAGTCATGTCAAGCAAATAAAACTGAAAATTTATAAAGTTGGCAAGTAGGTTGTTTAGCTTTTCTTTACTTGAGGGAAGCACAATCATAAATTTGATAACAAAAGGGTATCCAGCAGAACTCTCGTTGCTTGGTTTGCGAGCGTGATGTAACTTTAAAAGTTGTGATCCTGTCTGTTTCACAGCACTACTTAAAAGCATAATTCTCTATTCCTCAAATTAGCAATTCTTTATTTTAAGTGGATAGGTAAAGATTTGCAGCAGGTTGACTGTTTAACAAGATATATGCTGTTAAGTTTCACTAAATAAATTCCTAAGTGTAAAATATATATTGGAATTTTAAAAATAAATACAGCCCTGTTTTACAATACATAGAAAACATCAGTGCCTCTCCTGGAATGTAGGGCAGAAAGGAGACAGTACTTGAATTTAAAGAAAATATTTTTCCTGTGATCTGTGTAGTATATAAAAGGCAATTCAAGGCGATTCTGAATAAGCCTATACATAGATCTCATCTCTGGTTTCTGTTAACATCACAAACATCTTGAGTTTTGCTCTTGTGGTTACTGTGAAATCACTAAAGAGCCCTTCAATATTTTTCCTTACTATAGTACATGTGTGTGAGTGGCAGTGGAGGTGGGGGTGGGATGGAAGCACTGTAAAATTCAATCAGATTAGCAAACTCATTAATCAACTACAATTTTAGTTGATTAATAGAAAGAGGTAACTTTAATCTGTGAGGGCACATACTAATTTGTGAAGCTGTTTTGGCTCCTGTGTTTTACAATAACAGGAATGAAACAGAAAATATTAAAGATTTTTTTTTTCTTTCGACAAGGCGGTCATTTTTCTTATTAGCTAGTAAATTATCACCTCCTTCAGTATCTCAGATGGCCACCTATGTTGTGGTAACTTGCACATTTATTTAGATGCATTTGATCAGAGCAATCTTATACATGCCAACCCAGAAGCAAGTCCAACTGAATTCAACTGGGCTTACTCCAGGTAAGTGGATATAAGGACTGCAGCCTTATTCAGTTAAATCAACTACAATTTCTTTAGTGCTAATTGATATATTTGCTAGTGGACAATATAAATAGGCAAACACTAGCAAACCTATACCAGTTAGGCTTCTGAATTTGGCCTGTCAGGTGCAGAGATCTGTTATCTCCAGCCCTTGGAATGAATTAGTTCAGTTGAACAAAGTTGACTTCCAACAGCTTGAAGCAAAAAGCACAAGTACAGGAACAAAGCAAATGAACAGGAACAAAGCTTTGAACAGCTGTCTGACAGACAGAAATTAAACAGGATAAGTCTTTTCTAGTATGAAAATACAATTATGGGGAAAGCTTCATCTGTTGCCATTCTGTCGGTCAGACTTCTTTTTACCTGTATTTGGTTTAGATTTACTTTTGAACCCTGAACTTCAGCACATTGCTTTGTAACATTCAGAATGCAGGGGGGGAGGGCGATACTAATTTTTTGTGAACTGTAAAAAGTTACAAATTTGGATGGACATGAACTATTTGTTTTGTAAAAGGATGGGCCTTTTAAAAACAAACTTTCCAAGCCCTGGTTATATCTGATCTAAGCACTAAGGATCTCTTAGCTGCAGTCTAAGCACTAAGCACCACAGTACTAAGATCAGAGATCTTATTTTCAGAGTTTATTTTCTCTCTTTGCGCTGTGGTACCTAGCATTTTCCTATGCAGGTAACATTTTCCATATCTCTTGCCTTACCACTGTAGGAACACAGGAAAAAAACTTCTGCCTATTCCTCAAAAGCCAGCAGGCACAAAATGCCTTTCTCTGCTCTTTAAAAAGCTTATCTCCAGTCCAATTTAGCTGCTACTCTTTTAACATCAAAGAAGCTTATCTCCATTCTTAGCGCTGCAGATTTAACAGTATTATTGAGCTATGGCCCTTTAAAAATGTCGCTGATACAATAACCACTTTTTGTTGTTACCACTGCAGACTCTCAACCCCAGCTATGTACACACTACACATTTAAAGCACATTTCCTTCCCCAAAGAAACCTTGAAACTGTAGTTTCCAAAGGGTGTGCGAAACATAGCTCTGTGATGGGTAGACTACAGTTCCTAGGATTCGGGGAGGAGGGGTTAATGTGCTTTAAACGTATGATGTATACACAGTCCTGATCTGCCCTTGAACGGTGCAGTGCTTTCAGTTTCTCCTCTTTTAAATAGTTAGCATTCTCTGCCTTTTTCTTGAAGTGCCTTAAACATGGATGGACAGCTCTTTCAAGCAGAGTATAACTATGATTTGTGCAAAATGCATTCCGAAGCAGATACTTAACCCCCAAAGGTATTCTGACTGCCAACTTCTCCTGCTTATGTCCCTTTTACTGTAGCCTCCTGAAAATGTTGATGGTGATACGACTATGACAATTCTGAAGATGCTGAACATCCCTTCTCTCTACAGAATTTAGCAATGCAGGATACTGTAACTGGAGTTGCAAGCAGGTCATCAATCAACCAGGGGAAACTGAAACAGGGACCCATAACCAATTGAGAGATGATCAGAAAATCTATATAAATGAAGGAATATCCACTCCAATTCTTAGCATGGTAGGTTGCTTCTTTGTTGTTGTTGTTCTGGGTTTTTCTTCCCAAAGCCTAACTGCTAAATATAAATCAGATCCTAGTTCTCTCTGCTTCTCCCAGGCTGCTTCAACTGGAGGAGGGAGAGACCCCCTCAAAAAAGAGGTTGGGGGGAGAGAACGCAGGAGGAGCAAAGGCCGCAGTTGCTCAGTGGTGAAGGGAAAACATTCTGCATATCTTATTTTAAAGAATTCTCTAATGTGGATTCACTATTGGAACTTAGGATGGTTGCATATTGCTGTACCTCAGTGTTTTCTCATCTGTGAATTAGGAGCAACATGGTCAAAGTTGTTTAAATACGATGTATTTTTAGTTTGTTTGTTCAAAATTTTAACTACCCTCCAGTTATTCTGCACATGTGTGTGCTATATGTATTTGCTTTGCCAGACTGCTTTTGCCACCAGAGCCATTGGCTGCCATGCCTTTCTACTTCCTCCTTTCTGCTTGCTGAACATCAGAATCTGGATTCTGTTGGCTCTGCCACTGTTTACAAGGCTGTGCCCCTGAGCACCTGGACTCTGTCCCACTCATCTAAAAGAGTCTCTTAAGTTAGAGGTTAGATGTATGACCCCTTCCCATGTATCTATGTTATACTGTATCTCCTAGACACAGGCTGAGGATTCTGCCATTCTTCTGACCAGGAATCAGATCCAGTCAGGCTTGATGTTAAATGCACACATTTAATGTATTTATTTTTTTTAAAAAAAAATGCAAATAGCATCTGCAGTTGGAGGGCAGGACTAATAATGAGCAGGATCGCAGCAGGAATGGGGGGGGAATTAAACCCTTTCCTCCCCTGAGGCTGTTCTGAAGAAAATCCCTGCTGGGTGCATTAGGGGGGGGAATCCCCAATAGGCAGCAATAGGGGGCGGAGGGGTTGGTAGGGTCTTAAGAGCTACAACGGGGGTGGGGAAACTTTTCTGGCTGATGAGCCACATGTTCATCTCCCTACCACCACCTGTCAAACCCCTGATGTCACTATGACATCAGATCGCACTGGGATTTGATGCCCAGGTTGTCAGGACTTCAAAACACAGCACAGGGCTGTATGAAAGCCCTGTTGCAAAGAGCCCTATATTGCTCTTTGAACCTCTGAAACCCATCATGTATGATATCGGATGTATAGCAAGAGGCTGTGACTTGCCCAAAATGGCTTCATGGGCCACTTGGAGATGCCTGGGAGGTCATATTTCTCACACAAACAGGAGGTTCCCCACCCCTAAGCTACAAGATAGACCTATGGTCTAATTGTATACAGTGCTTCCTATGCTCAGTGTATAGACAAGTCTCCTAACAAAACTAGCAAGGGGGGGTAATGATGCAAAGGCACATTATACAGTACATACTTGGAAGTTAAAATGACAATAGTAGCCTATGTGTCTTGCAGAGTCAAGTGTTATGCAATGTGAGTAGTCTTGGGGGACGGGTGCTGTGCAAAATATTCACTGTATGACCCTACCCAGACTAAAGGGCTGTGGTCAGCACAAATCAGAATGGTTGGTTCCAAGAAGGATGGGGCGCCTCTGTGGTTATTTGTCAGCTTCGTGCAGAACAAAAACATATTTTAGTCAAATGCCATGTGGTGTGTAATATGCACCATCTGGAGTATTTAATTCGAGCATGTAACTCTGATTATTGCTAATGGAAGTCCCCCATGTGCTCTCTGGTCATAAAGGGCCCCTATGTGGAATTAAGATGCAAGGTTTAACAAATAGCACATGCAGATTTATATAGTTCCTCACACCCTTGCTTTGTGAATCAGGAGCCCCCAAAGTTGCCCCACTGTTGGGAACTTTGCCATTGGCTAAATACATCAAATACAAGAAAATGCCTTCTACCAAGTCAGACCATCTAGCTCAATATCGTTGACACTAATGGGAAGCTCCTCTCCAGGGCTTCAGTCTGAAGCCTTTTCCTGCCATACCTGGAGACACCAAGAACTGATCCTCAGTCCTTTTACTTCAAAGCATGTGCTCTTTTGCTGAGCTGCAGACGTTCCTCCAGTGCACATAAACTAGATGAGCATGTTCCCTCATGACACAAAGCCGGCTATTCTGTTTTGTTTGCCCTTTTCAGGAGAGATATCATCTTCTTACTTTAGCCACTTTGAACAGGAGTGAGGAGTAAGAGCAGTAGCTCAACTTCTGCCTTCCTCCAGTCACTTGCTAATGCCCATTTCATCCCAACGCCTTTGCCTCTGGGGTCAGTAGATGGTATCTCTCAGTGAGGGAGATTTGGCCCAGGTTCCTCCAGCTGCTGACACCTACCTTTCTTGGTGCATTTTTCTTTAAGATCTACTTATCATCATTTTTTTAGACAGCATCTTAAAAAGCAGAGACATCACCTTGCCAACAAAGGTCCATATAGTTAAAGCTATAGTTTTCCCAGTAGTGATGTATGGAAGTGAAAGCTGGACCATAAAGAAGGCTGATCGCCAAAGAATTGATGCTTTTGAATTATGGTGCTGGAGGAGACTCTTGAGAGTCCCATGGACTGCAAGAAGATCAAACCATTTTGAAGGAAATCAGCCCTGAGTGCTCACTGGAAGGACAGATCGTGAAGCTGAGGCTCCAATACTTTGGCCACCTCATGAGAAGAGAAGACTCCCTGGAAAAGACCCTGATGTTAGGAAAGATGGAGGGCACAAGGAGAAGGGGACGACAGAGGACGAGATGGTTGGATAGTGTTCGTGAAGCTACCAGCATGAGTTTGACCAAACTGCAGGAGGCAGTGGAAGACAGAAGTGCCTGGCGTGCTCTGATCCATGGGGTTACGAAGAGTCGGACATGACTAAATGACTAAACAACAACAAATCATTATTTTTTCCATCCAGCTTTTCCTCCAAATAGCTCAAGTTCCTCCAAATAGCTCCAAGTAGTGGACTTCCGGGTTGACGCGATCTGGAAATGGCGGATTCCCTCCGAGCTGCGGAGGGAATCGGCTCTACCGAGGACGGGTCTTTGCCGCGCCGGCGACGCGGGGACCCTTAAAAACCGCAGGCGCGGAAGCCTGCGGACTGAAGACTCGGCGGGTGCCTTAAGCGCCCCCCCTGATTCGCGAAGAGCCTTTTTAAAGGCTGCGGAGGGGATACGGGGGTGCCGTGGCACTGAGAGTCGATCGCTACCTCGGTGGAGCGAAGCCGCGAGCCATGACCAGAGAGCGCTGACTTCCTTCCTTGAAAATCTGGACTGAAAGAACTACCCGTGAGTAAGACGGATTGGGACTTTAAAAAATTTTACCCTGAATTGGAGACGATCGGGGCGTGTGCTAAAAGGAAGTCCGCACCCCCCCCCCCTTGTAGAAGATCTAAGCCACGACACAAGAGCTAAGCTGGAGAGCCTACCCTTGGTGGGGTGAGTTAAAAAGGACATTAACTTTCAAGATTTAGTTAAAGGAAATTTCGTGCTGGAGAGTGGAGTTTCAGAAGCCTTCTTTTTGTTTTAAACAACCCCCCCTCCCGGGCTCGGGAACGTCCTGCCTTTGTGCCTGTGTAAGAGCCGCGGAGTTTGACAGCTGTCAAAGCTGTCAAACGGGCAATTTAAAGCGGAAAAATCGTTATTTAAGACCCCTCTGGACTAAGACGAGCTACAATTGAGCCAAAATTGTTGGAAACAAAGTAATAACAAGAAGTTAAAGGGTTGTTGGGCAAAAGATTAATAAGTAACCAGATTCCCCCTAGGGGGAATTCTGTGAAACTACAATGGATACAATGGCTGTGGATGGAAAGTTACTAGTGGAAATCGAAAGGATGTTTCAATTGGTGGGAATCTTACAAGAGCAGAGCTTGGCCATGAATAAACAACTTACGATTATGACCTTGGGAACAGGCAACTCTGCTGTTTGTGTTGAGGACCTGAATGAGAAAGAATCCACAGCTGAAGGGGAAACAACATCTTCAGAGGTGGAAGAGACTAAACAAGAAAAAGAGAAAGTAACCTTGGGAAGTAACAACCAAAAGCTGACATCTGTGGAATACAAGCAAGGAGACTTTGGGAACATATCTACCACAAGTCTGCGAAAGATACAGGAGAAGAAGGAGGAGGCCCTGGGACAATATGGAATACAGGAACTTAAAATAAAGAGATATGATTGGGGCCTCCGTTTGGACTTTGATTCTGAGGATACAGGCTTTGTGGAAATTTTCCAGCAGTTGATTACAAATCTCCTTGTGGGAAGAGAACATACTTGGATGGTGAAAGAACTTTTTCCAGACTTGACGACTGACATAAAGGACTACCAACAAGACCGGCGGAGAGGGACTGAAAGAGATTTGAAAGCCTCGGACGTGAGGAACCCAGGCTGAGAATCCCGATTTTGGATTTTTATTGGGAAGGGACAAAAACCGGGGATGGGAGGGAGGGAAGAGGAGATTCTCAGAAACTCTTAAGACTTTTAGGTTTGGTTAATATGATTTTTAATTAAGACAAAATGAAAAATCGATGGAAGAGAAATTAAGTCCAACTTAGGAATATTAATTTTTATTATAAAAGAGGTAATAAGAGGAATAAGATAGTTAAGAGGAGAAATACCAACTTGCTGATATAACTTTGGGAATTGGGATGCACGAGGGGGGCTGAGGGGAGGTCAGGGAACAAGGTTATGAAATGAGGATCTGCTGAATCTATACATGTCTTTGTTATGTGTTATTTTTTGTGTGTGTTTTGTCTTTATAAAAGCGGAAAACCCAATAAAAAAATTATATAAAAAAACCAAATAGCTCCAAGTAGTACAAATGGTTCTCTCCCCACCCCATCACTACTTCGTTCAATACCCTTACCATGAAGTCACATCATGCAGCTAAACGCTGGAGAGGTTGCAGCAATTCAACACCATGTTCCTAATGGGACTCTGCCACCCTTTGGACAAGTCAAAATGGAGTTCTTATCAGCATCCACTACTAAGAAACTCATGCCCTGTGACATCCGTGTGTGTGACACAAGACCTATTCAGGCTTACTGGAAGGAAGAGCCAATAGCTGGGGCAACAGGGCTGCAGGACCATGGATCTAGCCTCACATCCTAGGATGCACATTCCTCCCAGTTTCTTTGGCAGTGGGGAACCTTTAGCATCCATGGAGACTGCATGTATACTTGAGGACCTGGGAAGATCAGGATACCAGGAAATGGGGAAGGGCCATAGCACAGTGGTAAGCATCTTCCTTGCAAGCAAAAGGTCCAGGTTCAATCCCAGGGGTCTCCAAGTAGGGTTGGAAGAGACACTTGCCTGAAATCCTGGAGAGCCACTACCAGGCAATATTAGGAAAAGGTAAAGGACCCCTAAGGGACGCGGGCGGCGCTGTGGGTAAAAGCCTCAGCGCCTAGGTCTTGCCGATTGAAAGGTCGGCGGTTCGAATCCCCGCGGCGGGGTGCGCTCCCGTTGCTCGGTCCCAGCGCCTGCCAATCTAGCAGTTCGAAAGCACCGCCGGGTACAAGTAGATAAATAGGGACCGCTTACTGGCGGGAAGGTAAACGGCGTTCCGTGTGCTGCGCTGGCTCACCAGATGCAGATTGTCACGCTGGCCACGTGACCCGGAAGTGTCTCCGGACAGCGCTGGCCCCCGGCCTCTTGAGTGAGATGGGCGCACAACCCTAGAGTCTGTCAAGACTGGCCCGTATGGGCAGGGGTACCTTTACCTTTTAAAGGACCCCTAGATGGTTATGTCCAGTCGAATTTGACTATGGGATGCAGCATTCATCTCCGCTTTCAAGGTGAGGGTGCCGCCGTTTGTCTGCAGAAAGCTTTCCAGGTCATGTGGCCAGCATAACCAAACTGCTTCTGGTGCACAGAACGTCATGAGGAGTGCCAGAGGACACGGAAATGCCGTTTACATTCCCATCACAGCAGTTCCTATTTATCTACTCATCTTGGTATGCTTTCAAGCTGCTAGGTTGGCAGGAGCTGGGACAAAGCAATGGGAGCTCACCCTATTGCATGGATTCGAACTGCCGGCCTTCTGATCGGCAAGCTGAAGAGGCTCAGTGGTTTAGACCAGTGTTTCCCAAACTTTTTTGGGCAACGGCACACCTGTTTAATGAAAAAAATCTCGCGGCACACCACCATTAAAGCCCCGCCCCGTGACGTCAGCGCGCAGCGTCACGCCGGGAGGGACGCACGAAAGTGAAAGTTTTTTCCCTCCCCCTTGCCGGGGAACCTCCAAGCTTTGGGGGTGGGAGGAGGCAGCAGAGCGAGGGACTGAGGGACGGCGGCAACTGAGGCGGCGGCGGCTGTTGTGGTGGTGGCGGCGATAGCGGGCGGAGGAGGGGGCGGCGGCGGGGCTTGAGGAGCCGTCGCCGGGAGTTGCTGCTGCTGTTGTTGCTGCTGCTGCCCGGACATGCCGGCCTCCTCCTCCTCCGCTGTCTCGCGCTCCTCCCTTTTGCACGCGCTGCCCCGCCGCTCGGCACCACCACCGCGGAGCCGCCCCCGGCTCGACGCGGATCCTCGCCGCCGCCGCCTCTCACTGCCCGACTCGCCCGCCTCCCTCCCACGGCACACCAGCCAATGTCTCACGGCACAGTAGTGTGCCGCGGAACACCGGTTGGGAAACACTGGTTTAGACCACAGTGCCACCTGCATCCCTTCAGACAATATTGAGCTAGACTAATGACACCTTGAAGATCCCATTTAGGCCAGGGCACTGCAGGATCTAAATATTTTTCAGAAATAGCTAAATACAAGCTAAATACAAAGGCATGTCATGATGAGGATCAGAAAACCACTGACTTTGCAGGCTTTGGTGATCTAAGTGAAATATGCTGCTGTTGACTGTGCTATTCTGAGAACTCTGCCTAGATGGATCTAGAGCTCCCACTGCCACAACCCCTTGCTAAACTCAGGGATTTGGGACTTGGCTTCTCTTCCTCCACTTTTGATTCTCTGCTACCACTCATGTTTCCTAGACTCAAGAAAAGATTCCCTGAGAACACAGGAAACTGCCTCTGACCACTGGTCCATCCAGCTCCATACTGTCTACATTGCGGGGCAGTGGCTCTCCAGGGTTTCAGACAGGAGTCTCTCCCAGCCCTACCTGGAGATGCTGGGGATTGAATCTGGCACCTTCCACATGCAAAGCAGTTGCTCTACCATAGAGCTAGGGCTCCCTTCCAGTTCCTTCAGCCATTCCTGAGAGGAATTCTGGATTCCACTCTCTCCTATGCCACAACATTTACCAGGTCGCCATTGGCATGCCATTTTCTCCATCTGACTTATTGCTTGGCTACTTGAAGGAAGGATGGACACACAGGCATAAACAGATAAAATAACAGAAATTGTTCCTGAACGTCTTCACTTAAGATCACATTCTCACAGGGCCCTTAATTATATGTTTTTAGTGTACTTAGATCTGGGCACAAATTGTTTTGCATTTGCTATTATATTACCGTTATTCACTAATGCTGGTTTTGGTGTTCTTTAATGCTGTGTTACTTGTGCTGAGATTGTTTTTGCACATCTTTTTGGTTTTGTAAGCCACCCAAAGAAGATGAGATAATAATAAGTGAAATTCAACTAAGATTTATTCTGAGTAGACTCATTGAAATGAATTAATATGACTAAGTTAGGCCCGTTAATTTAAATAGATCCGCTGTGATCACAAGTGTTTAAATGTTTGACAGCAATCACAGCAACAACTCTGAATTCTGTGGCCCCATTCAATGTTTATTAGTGTGTGTGTGTGTGTGTGTGTGTGTGTCTTGAGATGGATGCCAACAACACAGAGAGAAGAAAACACACAGAGACAGAGTGCAACTGACTGAGAGATCCAGAACTTTAAGCAGCTCATGTTTTGACATCTATAAGCTTTTTTATTTTTTGTACAGCTCCTAAGAATGTTAAGCATGTTATAATAATTGTTTTTTAAATTAGATGATCATTATCATTATCATGAAAAACAGTATCATACATACTAGAGATCATGGGAAATGTAGTTTCTGAGTGTCCAAGTGTTCAGTAGGAAGATCAAGTGTTCTGGAAATGATTTGTCCCACAACTCCTTACACATGGGACACCTCTGAGCAGGCTGATGGCAATATCTCAGATGCCCAGAACCTTGGGACCTAGTTTACAGGGCACCTGCTCTTCCTACTGAGTACCCAGCAGATGATTGATGAATGAATGAATGAATGAATGAATGAACAAATGAACAAATGAACTTGATCCCAGTGACTGCCTAGACACCCAGTGAAGAATGGGGAACTTGTGACCCTCCAGATGTTGCGACGTTCCCAAGCCCCAGCTCCTATCAGCCTCAGCCAGCAAGGACACTGATCAGCGATGATGGGAGTTGTAGTCCAACAACATCTCTCAAGGACCACAGGTTCTTTGTCCCTGTTCTTGGACTTGGAGCCTGCTGAATAGCCCCAGGCCGGTCACTCAAATAACCACCTTGTATTTAAATACATGGGGAGCTATGCTGTGCGTTGCCCAGTTGCAGAAATGTAATCTAAAGTTCACTTGGGTTCCTTAAAGGTGGTGCATTTGGAAAGAGGCTCACCCTGACAATCTGCTATGATGGCTGCTGCTAATTCAGGCTGTGATTTATATAACATATAAAATGGATGCATATGCATTCTCGCTCTGCCACATGTTCACTGATGGCAGCGGGAGTGATGTTGCAGATGCTGGTCTTCTATCCCAGTGTTCAGCATTAGTGTGCATACAGCAGGGATCCTGATTATGTACACAGAGTTGTAGACATGTAGGTCTCTTTCACACTAACACTGAACATCCAGATGTTAGGGACAGTGGAGCCCATAGGAATTTTCCTACTCACCCCCCCAGCATATCTAGTATACACATGTGGCAGGTGGAATACACATACACCTAGAAATTTTAGGAAATCAAGCTAAGTGTGCAATTCTATACATGCCTACTCAGAAGTAAGGTGGATATACATATGTAAGGGGCCATAGGATTGCAGGCTAAATTTCAAAGCTCACACTGAGATCACAAAGTCACCTGCTGTTTAGCAAGTGCCACCCAGTTGCCACCAGTTGTGCTGCCATTTTCCCCACTCTGGTGTTCCCAGACTAAATACTTCTACTTGGAAGTAAATCTCATGTGTTTCAGACTTTAAAATACAATTAACATTAGCTTTACGATTACAGCAAAGTTAAATTCTGTCTTAGTGTGAGGTAGAGGTAGCTAACTTTTGGTTAATTTTATGACATGTGAGAGGGCCTAAATCACCTTGAAGAATTAGCCAAATTGGCCAACGAGAAAAATGGTTGAAATTCCAGACAAATAGCAAGTGCCTGACATTTTACTTGCTATCCAACTTTGTGACTTTGCAAAGAGTTTAATGAATTTCCTCCAAACTGTCTTTTTTTAAAAATAGGAATACATTCCCACAATATTCCAACAGCTATTTGTTTATCTTTGTGAACATTTCAGCTGCTCTGATTACAATGCCTTGTGACATTTACAAAGGGGGGGGGATAAAAAATGTGTGTTAAGGAAAATAAAATTATACAATTAACGGTCGGGCACAGAAAGGGATAAAAAGAAAACAGATGGTTGGCTGCAATTACTGTTTTTATAGAATTCTTAGTCAAGCAGAGTATAAGTTGCCAAAAAAAAACAACACCTGGAAATATTGTCTTATCATACTACAGGAGGTTAGATTTCTTCTAATAGTTAACAAATGCACTGAATCTAAAGAGCAAAATTGTACAATGGTTTGATCATAAGTGTAACACATTTACCATCTGGTTGCCTTTCAAGAATTTGTACTCATCTAGAAATTCTATTAAAACGCTTAATATATATTATAATTAAATCATACCTACAAATTAGGAAGCAATCATCCTAGTCACTGAAACTCCTTACAGCTGGAGAAACTCCAATGAACACATGGAGCTCAGCTCCCCTGACATGCAGGGGCTCTCCCATTCATTTTAGTGCATGTAGGGCTGTTTCTTGGCCTCAGATCAGAAAGGAAGATCAGAGTTCCTCTCAAACTAAAAAGTACCATCTTGAGCTTACTCTCTCTCCCCAGAGGATGTGACAGATTTCCATGCAAGAACCCCATGGTACACGCCAAAGTGCCCCGTGTGGCTCTGGCTTGGGTGCCAACGATGGCCAAAATATGGGTTGATTTCAGAAGTGTAAACACAGAGAGCTTGCAGTTAAAGAACCAGAGCTTTGCTATATTAAATACCTGTGGGTAGCTATCAGTCCTCGGTAGAACAGATATGTCATAGGTGGCAGCAAAATGACTTTTGGCTTGTTGGATTTGC
This sequence comes from Podarcis vaucheri, assembly GCF_965113315.1. Lineage (NCBI taxonomy): Eukaryota > Metazoa > Chordata > Lepidosauria > Squamata > Lacertidae > Podarcis > Podarcis vaucheri. Next base: position 35,777,998 of record NC_138748.1, on the reverse strand, counting down.
CCGTACCGTTCCCTCTTTCTCCACTTTGCCCTTCGGTTTTGGAACCAGACCTACATCAGAGAAGACAACAATGGTTAGACTACTCAGGGGGACGACCGGAGGCAAAGGGCAAGATAACATACCCCTCCACAACTCGACTGGCAGCTGAATCTTACTTCAAGACTTACTTTTTAAGTTTAGAGAAAAGGTGAGTAAGAGGCAACATGATATAAGTTTCTTAAAATATGCACAGAAAGGAGAACGTGGCTAGAGAAAAGGGTTTTTTTCCACTCATAGAATCCTAGAATTGTAGAGTTAGAAGAGACCCAGAGGGTCTCCTAGTAAGGTAAAAGGTAAAGGGCCCCTGGACAGTTAAATCCAGTCGAAGGCAACTATGGGATTGTGGAACTCATCTCGCTTTCAAGGTGAGGGCACTGGCGTTTGTCCACAGACAGCTTTCCGGGTCATGTGGCAAGCATAACTAAACCGCTCCTGGCGTAACGAAGCATTGTGACGGAAGCCAGAGTGCATTCAAACACCGTTTATCTTCCTGTTGCAGTGGTACCTATTTATCTACTTGCTCTGGTGTGCTTTTAAACTGCTAGGTTGGCAGGAGCAGGGAAAGAGTAACCAGTGGTGGAGCTTCATACTCCGGCACTGGGGGGGGGGGTGAGAGCAGGCAGGGGCAGGGCTGGCGCACGTCCCAGGGGCATGACGCACTGCCTGCAGGGGCATGGCGCCCAGCATGGGTGGTGGGACCACCGTGATGGCACCCTACCGGGATCACGCTGCCGGGGCAGTGTGCTCCCCCGCACTCCTCTTCCTCCGCCAGTGAGAGTAATGGGAGTTCACCCCGTCGCGGGGATTTGAACCACCAACCTTCTGATTGGCAAGCCCAAGAAGCTCAGTGGTTTAGACCACAGCACCACCCGTGTCCAACCCCCTGCAATGTAGGAATCTAAACTAAATCATACATGACAGGTGGCCATCTAACCTCTGCTCATAACACTAGAATTTGTGGACATCCAATGAAGCTGAACATTGGAAGATTTAGGACAGATAAACAAAAGGATTTCTGTGCTTAGCACATAGTCAAACTATGGGACACACTCCCCCAGGAGGCAGTGATGGCCACCAATTTGGAGGTCTTTAAAACAGGATTAGCTAGGCAAGCCTTGTTAACTTGTTCTCATACCAACAAATGGTCCAAGGCCATGGAGACTATTACTGCACGCTACTCCCTCCCAGATCTCGACACGCTGTCATCTTGGGACCAACATAAAATCCGGGCCTGGATTCTTACAAGAGACGAGGCCATGGACCGGGCACAGTCCACCACAGCCCGCCTCTCCATGTGGCTCCCTAAAGTGAAAGTGGTAAGATCACTTGCTAACTACTTGATAGAACTTACGGAGCCCAATTTGAGAAGAGCGTTCACTATGGCCCGTTTCCATTCTATACCCACGGCCTTCCTGCAGGGGATTTACTCTAAGACCCCTATTACTCAGCGTTTATGTCCATACACAATGAATGAAGTAGAGGACTTCATACATTTCTTTTTCTACTGCCCTATTTATGAGCCAATAAGACCTAAGCTCCTCCTCTTGATCCCGTCCACCATTACATCTAAGGAAGACTGTTTGAAATCGCTTCTTGTGGACGCAAATCCCCAAATTTCACGTGGGGTGGCAATCTTCATAGTGCAGGCTCTGAAACTCAGGGCTACTCTGACTGGGTAGTGTGTCCTAGACCTGGACCTGTTTTAATTCTTTTTATTACTTTTTAGCCCAATGTGCTGAGCCTATTTTGGGGCCATTTTATGCTTTATATACATCCGCATTTTAGATTCTTGGCGCTGGCAACTAAATCTTTACATTATTGTCTTAGGGTAATTTAAATGTCATTATGCCAGTAATATCGCTTTGAATTTTGTTTGGTTGCTTGTCTCTAGTATTTATGTCTTATTTTGCTATGGCTGTATGCTAATGCAATAAAGGTTTGACTTTGACTTTTGAAAACAGGATTAGACAAACTCATGGAGGAGAGGGCTATCAGTGGCTACAGACCATGATGACTATGCCCTACCTCCACAGTTATAGTCAGCAATGCTTATGAATGCCTACTGTTGAAAACCATGGGAGGGGACTGGGCTCTTGTACTCATGTTATGCTCACAGGTTTCCCGCAGGCATTTGGTTGGCCACTGCGATAACAGGGTCCTGTACTAGATGGGCCTGTGGCCCAACCCAGCAGGCTATTCTTATATTCTTATTATTACGAGTGACAGTACCATGTCCCTCTGCCACAACTGAGGACAGCAAGCTGGCTAAGGAGGTGCTGTTTTGGCCGTATGGCACACACAGCTCTGTCCTCCAGCGTCTAACCTCCACAACCTGCCCCCTAGCACCTGCTGCCTCACACTGCCTAATGGTGGAGATGGCCCGAGTCAATTATACAATATTGACGCTGAGAAACACTTAGAATCTGCTACCAGACAGAATAAGAGATCAGTTAATTGGTGCCAATTACTGCAAGGGTGTCAACCTGAATAAAATAAGGGGGGGCAAGGTAAGCCCCACCCCACATTCAATCACAAGACACTGTGCACACAAACACCATTTGAATGGCAAGGCCTATCAACTTAGGGTCTCTCTTAAAAAATTAGACACAACCTTAATTTTGCTACCATAATGATAAATGATGGGAAAGCTCCTGCCCCTCATATCTCATAAAGTAGGGGAGGAATTAGGAACCTGCAATGTTGTTGGATTAGGAACCCAGATGTTGTTGGACTCCAGCTCCAGCCAGCATGGACAACAGTCAAGGATCATGGGTGTTGGAGTTCAGCAATGGGCCACAGGTTCCCCACTTCTGATGCATACAAAGGATGCTTTCGCTCCATCAAATAGTGAACTCAGCTAGTAAGTGCCACCAGGATCAGGGAAGTCCCTAGGTACTTAAAGAACTTGGTGCACAGGTCCATGGCATAATATCTGCATATGCTAATTTCGATGTAAATATGTGTATGGGGAATTAAGGTGGTGGAACTCTAGAGTCTCATCAGCAAGGCACTTTGCAGTGCTCTGAGTCTTTAAAAAAGATTGAGTGGGGCAACCTAAAAGGGAGGACTAAGCATGCTGAGCACAGGGACCACTGAAAATGAAAAACAGAAGAGTGGAGTGCTTTCTTAAAAGGAATGACAAGTTTCCAAGGCAGCACCATGCCTAATATGTTACAATAGTCCACAGTAATGATGTGGAGCTCCTGTGCTTGTGCTTTGCCCTTGTTCACTTTTGGAGAGAGGAAGCTCCACACATATCAAAGACTACTTACACTCCATTGAAGTGAAAGGGGAAGCATTTGTGATCAGAGGAGCTCCACACACACACACACACACACACACACACACACACACAGCTCCTGCACCCAGAGAAAGTCATTACAGTGCAACAAATGTGTTTGAAACTTTAAATCGTATCACCAGTCACATATTTATATAAATCATTGCCAAAAGATTGTTCATGTGAGTTATTACCATAGCATTTGTTGCCAAAGCTACTCCCTCCTTTTACTCACCCTATTTCAAAGCCTCTGAATAAATAAATGGATCCTGTTTCTTTCAACAACAACAAAACGCAACTTGAAACAAATATCAAAATAGCATTGTGGTGTCAAATGGCAGGGAGGTTGTTCTCCTCTGTGCCACAACATTTCTGGTCAAATTATACAGCGTTAAACTGAGCTCAAAAATAGTGCTGTTCCCCCTGGCTCATGTTTAAAGATCAGCAAACGAGGAAAGAACTAAAGCCCTTAATGCATTTCAAATCTAATATCGGAGCAGGAACTTTAAACAGAAATGTTTCTGAAACTGATTTCAGTGTTAATCACTTGTGGTGGTGATTTATTGCTTTTAGCCCTTCAGGATACCCAAACACACATGTACCCGCCCCTTCCTAATATTGCCCAAAGCAGCAGGGACGGCCTTTTAATTTCCATAGACCCGTTGCGAATTTAATGCGTCAGTTTTGAAAAATCCCCCCCCCCAAACAATCAAAGCACAACCCCGGCTCAAACCTGTTAAGCATTTCTTTTCTTTTTATGAACCTAGGCTGCTGGTGCAATCCTGCCCTTAGCGATTCGTGCAGAAATTCCACTGAAGTCAATGGGGCTGTTCCAGTCCTTAACCAATTGCAGGATTGCACCTCTTGTGGGCAAATTTGTATTATCTATTGTGCCGAAGGCTACAAGAAACCATTCCCTCCCCCCTTGCTGTCTCCGCAGGAGGCAGAGAGAACATATTATGGGAATTTAGTAATGAGGCCCTTTCATTGAAAAAGTCCTTGACAATCTCCTTAAGCTGGGTGCCAATTAATCCACTGACATGCGGCAGGAAAGAGAACAACTCCGATAAATTAGGTTCAGGCTGACTCTCTCGGCATGGATGCAGGACGAAACTTAAATTGGATCTTGATGAAATGCCGCGGAAGGGAGACGTACGGAGCATATCCAGCCAGTCATTTGGCTAAACTAAATAAAACAATTTGCTTGAATTTAAAGGAACTGACGGGGAAGAAACCCACATTTTTTAATGCTGACACTCCCCCAAAATGTTTCTGTTTACATCGATTTACTCAAAGCCGGCTCTTGGCAAAGATAAAGTAACCATTTGCCTATACAAAACAAGGCAACAATCTGCTGCTTGTTATCCCTGCTTAGCCAGATGCGGGTCTCTAATGATGTCAGGCCTTTGAAAATTGCTTAATATTGTGATGGAAGACTCGGAGGAAGAAAGATCCCCAGTTTCTTGCATTGGCCTTTTTCAGTAGGCTGATCAGAAATGCAAAAATCCAGGGCATTTAGTTCAATAAGCACGGAAATCTCTGTGTACACAAAGCATAAAATAAACATTCTCAAGGGGGGAAACTGAAACCAGCAATTTTGTTCCAAGGAGAGCACATAATATATACAGACTGTAAATCCACGCTCTCTTTATTGTGCTCCACACAAAACTAGACAGATCTGATTCTGGCACCTTTACCCATCTTGGACAACAATGTGGCATGAGAGAGCCCAAACTTATTGCAACCCAGGAGATAAAACTGAGCCAAGCTCCATCCCATATGGCCAGATCTCTTGACTCTACTCAAAGAGTGTAAAATGATGTTGAGCATGGGCAGAAATTGCAGTTATGTCAACATCAAGGTACAAATGAAGGGGGGGGTAATCTGAAAGCATGATATCTGGATTCTGTGAACTTACTCTCAGAAGCACACTTAAAAATAACCTCCAATTTGTTTATTTTTTGGCACCAAGACTTTCAAAGAGAATCCAGAGTCTAAAGAGTTGCTGAACATTCTGGATTTAAGGGGAAGGAATGCAATTGGAGGGATGTCATTTTAGAATTCTAAGAATATCTTTTGTTTGTTTGTTTTGTTGTGTGCAGATCTGCTAGTGAAGGAGCATATCTTGTCATACTAACTTTATATAAGTGCCAGTGCCCTGGAAAGTTCAGAAACAGACACCTTTGTTCAGTTCCTCATGCTTCAATATCTGTCTCCTTTATTTCTTAGCAAGGCCTTTTCAAATTACAAAATTGTATTCAGTCTGAAGAGTAAACCTCACATTGTCAGTTATTCTGTTCAGATTTTTTTTTAAAAAAAAAATCCAGCCTCTGTAGCTGTTCTCCCGATTTAGCACTGTACAAAACTTCCTAAAGGCAGGGATCCATTGAGGAGACTGTAAAAATCTATCGCCTCCTAATGAAAAAGCATTTCACTGAATTTGACGGTTCATTTGGTTTGCAAATTATCACAATCTGCAGCATTTTCTGCATGTGCAAACTGTTTTCCCATTTTTATCTTGTGGTGTTCAATGGGACTTGATTCGGCTCAATGGGCAGGATCCAAAGAACTGAGAGGCTGGTTGTGAAAGCTTTACAGTGCAATTCTACCCATGCCAACCTGGAAGCTCCCTTTAGACACTGGTTGCCTCCATGTTGCTAAGGTAAAGGTAAAGGGACCCCTGACCATTAGGTCCAGTCATGACCGACTTTGGGGTTGTGGTGCTCATCTTGTTTTATTGGCCAAGGGAGCCGGCGTACAGCTTCCGAGGTCATGTGGCCAGCATGACTAAGTGGCTTCTGGCAAACCAGAGCAGCCGGACCACATTTACCGGCGGAGCGGTACCTATTTATCTACTTGCACTTTGATGTGCTTTCGAACTGCTAGGTTAGCAGGAGCAGGGACCGAGCAACGGGAGCTCACCCCGTCGCGGGGATTCGAACCGCCGACCTTCTGATCAGCAAGTCCTAGGCTCTGTGGTTTAACCCACAGTGCCACCCACGTCCCTAAACACATCCCTAACCCTTGTTGCTAAACACAGGTGCAAAAAGTTTTAGGGGTGTGCTTCTACAGCTGCTGCCCTGACCAGAGGCGCTCGCCATCCCACCTGAGCCGCATGCCAGGCAGGAGCTGGGAGAGGATGGCTGGCGAGATTCATGGCAGGGGCGGTGCCCCAGCCTGAGCAGGTGCACACACGTGTCCCACCACTGCTCCACAGCTCCGTCCAGCAGCAGCTCTGCATGAAGGTGCTGGGTAGGGAGTGCAATGCTTGCTTTAGAGGACACAATACTTGCTCTGGGTGCTGGCAACCCATGCTACACCACTGGGTGGCACTTACTTTACAAAGGTCTGCAGTGAAGAGAGTTTTGTGCATAGCTGTGCACCCAAAGCTTTCAATGGAATCTGGAAGCATTCCGGTTCCATGGCACCCTCTCTGCAGATGTTGGTGCTGTTAGTGTAGACATCAGAGGAAGGGCAGGCTGAACAGCACGGTGTTGCGGGTGAGACTGCTCAGCACAACCCCTACTCCTTGCCCCTGTTAACAGCAATGTGAGAGCTCGCCATGCCTGAAAGGTACATTGAGAGTGGCCTTATGCCAAGTCAGAGACCATTCGTCCATCTGGCTCAGCACTGCTTGCTCTGACTGGCAGCTGCTCAACAAGATTTCAAGCAGGAGCTTTTCCTTGCCCTTCCTGGAGACAGCAGGGATTGAAACTGGGACCTTCTAGGTCAAAGGTAGATGCTCCATCTCCGAACTACAGCCCTTGCCCATGAATTCAAAGGGGCTTATTCCCAGGTACATTAGTATAGGACTGCAGCCTCAAACTTGCTGTATTCTCCCTGGCACATGGCAAACTAAGAAAAGTTTCAAGAGTGGCTTGCGATATGGCCATGGGGGAGTCAGCTGTTTGACAGAAAAGCCAAAAATTCCACTGGGAAACAAGCAAATCCCTTTCCTGAGTCTAAGCAGTTCTTTGGACCCAGGCCAATAGGTACTAGGCAGTGATCCAGACAGCCAAAGCCTAGAGGAAGGGTGGTGCTTCCCCCATCAAAAAATGAAAAGAAAGACCCACATACATACATATGCAACAGTAAAAAGACATAATCCAGATTTCCGTCCTTCGTGTTTTTGCATGCATCTTTTACACCCACACAGTCCTCGGGATTGAGGACTGAACTGAGACAAAGGATTTTAGCACATTATGCATGTTAGTTGGCTGACCAATGTCAGGATCTCAGTGTCATCAACAATTGTTTTGTGAATTACTATTGCTAATTAGGTATTTATCACTGTCTGTACTTTTCTGCATTCAATTTCCCTCTGACCTCATGGCTAACACCCCCACATACAAAACCCCATGGTATTTATACATACCTGAACTCAGGATAACACTCCATACATCGGATGAAGTGACATGACCTATAGTCCACGAAAGCTTACACCATAATAAATCTGTTAGTCTTTAATGTGCCACAAGACTCTTTGTGGTCTTAGCTATGGTATTTAGGATGTTTTTCTAGATGCAAATACTTTTAAAATGACCTTCCCCAACACAGTGTCTGTTAGATGCTATGGACTCCAACTTTTTAGAAATGATATTTGAGGGTTGGAATCCAAAACATATAGAAGATGCCAGTTCAAGGAAGACTGCTTTAAATAGACAGCAGTTATTTCTAAAAACTCCCATGGATTAATCTTTTTTTTGGGGGGTGAGGGGGGGTAGGAAACCAATACTTTTCTTTTTAAGTTAAAAAAGTTAGCCAAAACATGCATGTTTAGCAAGTTCCACTGGAATCAATGAATGTACTGCAGAACAAATTTTGGTCTCTGAATTTTCAGTTTCTTAATTGACTTCTCATTCTTTGATTCAAAGAATGTTCTCCCATCTTGTCTCCACCAATACACTCACAGTAGGTGCAAGAGATTATTGGACGGCATGTATTTTTTAAAAAAAACTTCTACATTGAACTGTTTTGTGTTTATGACCCCAGTGATGTAGCCATGCTCAACTACGCACCCATTTCTCCTTTAAGCATCAGTGTGTATTATGTTTTCAAGCTTCTGAACATGCCTCCGCTGACTTCTATGGGATTTGCTTCCAAGAACGTACACTGAAGAGCATAGCTATAACTAATGTGAAGCCTTTTCATCCATTACATAATGGTTTGACCACTGAGTATATGCTTCATAGGTCACAGGCTGCCAGTCCTAGCTGTGTGGATGGTTGCATGTACATGGCTCATAATTTGCATTTTTAAGTGTACAGTTTAAATAGCTTAGATGTGTGGAGCTTAAAATGAGGGGGTGTAATGTATTAAACAGCACTAATTAGTCACCAATGTTCACATTCAAAGATGTACAAGGATATTTAAGCCAACAATTAGCATGGCATTGTTCATTAACCATGGGGGATCAACAACAAAGCACAGAAGCCAATCAGGTTAATGCAATAGACCATAGGATACAAGATTCCATCCTTTTTTAAACACCTCATTGATACTGATATGATGAAAGGGAGAAACATGCTAAGTGGGAGGCACGTTTGGCAGACCCTCGCCATAATCAACTCCCACCCAGAAACCAATGTCCCCACTGTGGAAGGACGTGTGGATCCAGAATTGGCTTCCACAGTCACTTACGGACTCATTGTTAAAACCATGTTTATAGAAGACAATCTTACTCGGCTACGAGTGGTCGCCAAAGAAGAAGTAGTAAATTAGCAGTAAAATATTGATAATGCCACACGGCAAACAGTCTCAGCTCACTGACTAGAATGGTTCAGAGACGTAGAAATTGTAATTATAACCTTTTAGAGACTGTGGATAGTTATTGTGCAACACTGTATAACCATTCTGCAGATGCAAATCCTTGTCATGTGTGCTTACATTGGCTTTTGCATTTCCAGAGCCCGTAATGTTAATGTATTGCATGAACTATGTGTTCCTCTCTTCCGGTCTCTTTTCCTCATTAACATCACCCACATCCAGAATGCAAATAGTGCAGCAAAGGCACAAAGGCGCTTTCGGCATCATGCAAAAATAAAGCCCTGAATGTGTGAAATAGTCTGGCTCAGCTCAAAACCCACAAATTTGGTAGATGTCCCTAAGCAAGCCATTGTGCTTTAGTCTCAGCCCGTTGACCCTGGTACACCTTACAGGACTGTTGTGAGAGTTGCTGAAACAACAGCTGCTAGTGCTGATGACTATGACTTATCAAATTTATGTCACCTAATACCTCGGCCTCTAGGTGACACACAACAAAATATTAAAAACAAGCCGAGGTAACAGTTACAAATATTACTCAATAAACAATGGCTATTACTCAACAGATGGCAATGCACTGAACTGCTAACCCTCTTTCCCCAATACCAGAAGAGGAACTGACATATAATATTCTATAAGATTGCTGAAATGAGATAAAAAAAACCTACTTGTTTTAAATAGGCCTAGGAGAATATGAAAACCTTCATCTCATACCACAATGACATTAATATTGCTGCAAGGTTAGCCTCTTTGTGGAGAGCATTCCACAGAAATGGGGAGCCACCACTGAGAAGGCTCCTCTCCGTCTATTTCATGCCTCAAAAGGAGACCATACTCAGAGGATAAAAGCCACTTTGGAAGATCTTAAGACCCAGATAGGCACCTATAGGAAGAGGAGGCATCCAGTCAGGTACCTAAAGCTGTGTGGGACTTGAAATGATGTGAAGCCCTTGAAAAAATCTGTTCAGTATTACGACTGCTGACATGCCTTACTGGTTGAGTAGCAAAGCTACCAAAATAGACGCGCAGTCAGCTGGCCCAGCCTCAGATCGAAACACAACATCCTCCTCTGTCTGAGGGATAATTCAGACAAGGCTCTTGCTCAGCCTAATGAGCTTTTTTAGCCTCCAGAATGAGCGGCTTTGTTTTTGGATGGAACCGCAGCTCCTACCTGAACTCTGGCCTCGGTGAGTTCTGTTCTCAGAGCCAGCTGCTCCCGTACATAAACATCGGGGTAGTGTGTCTTCTGGAACACTTTCTCCAGCTCTTCCAGCTGCAAACTGGTAAATGTGGTCCGGTGCCTCCTCTTCTTGCTGCTGGAAACGTTGCTGTCGCACTTATCTCCCAGTTCATCCATCTCGCCTTTCTCCTGCATCCCTTTGGCCGGGGACATGCGGAGGCTGTTGCAGTTGTCCAGAGGTCTCCCCAGCTCGGTGTGAAGTGGCTGACCTTCCACTTTGGTAATTCCATAGTTCACTGTACAGCAAAGGGGAAACAAGCTTGGTTTGGGGTTCCTTTCGTTTTTAAATTGGGAAGCATTTTGCGAGGGAGTAGGGATGGAATTATTATTGAAATGGCTACAGCTGAAGAGGAAGAGTCCATGCCAGAATCACAGACTGCTTATATTAACAACTGCCTTTAGCCGTGCCTTTCTTGTCCCTCAGCATGCCTACTGGAGTTCAATGTGACTTACTCCCAGGGAAAGTGCCCACCAAGTGTGGTGCCCTCCAGATCTTGTTGGACTACAACTCCCATCACCGCCAGCCAGCTTGGGGAATGGGCAGGGGTGGTGGCAACTGTAGTCCACTGCGTTGGCTAGCCCTGATCTATAGGGTTGCTGTCTAAGTCATGCTATTGGAATACATTCTCGCAAAGTGCCGGGTACCACGTTTACCTGGAAGTCAGTCCCATGGAGATTCAAAGAGAATTTGCTTTGAGACGCCTATATTTAGGATCACAGCTATGCATTTTGCGGTGCAAGCAAACCAAATACAGTAATAGACACTGTAAACCTGAAGGAGCACCTCCGCCCCCATCATTCAGCCTGGACACTGACATCCACCTCTGAGGGCCTTCTGGTGGTTCCCTCACTGTGAGAAGCCAAGTTACAGGGAACCAGGCAGAGGGCCTTCTCAGTAGTCATGCCTGCACTGTGGAACGCCCTCCCATCAGAAGTCAAGGAAATAAATAACTATCTAACGTTTAGAAAACATCTGAAGGCAGCCCGGTATAAGGAAGTTTCTAATGTTTGGTGTTTTACTGTGCTTAATGTTTCAATTTGTTGGAAGCCACCCAGAGTGGCTAGGGCAGCATATACATTATTATTATTATTATTATTATTATTATTATTATCATCATCATCAGTAGTAGTATTAAACATCAGATCAAAATAGACTTGCAAAGGCACATTGCAGTCCTATGCATCTGTTCTTAGAAGTGTGCTTAGGTTCATTCCTATTTCAGCTTTCACACTCAAGTACTTCAGCAATGGCTCTTTGCATGCTTACCTGGGAGTAAGAGAATTCCATCTGATTAAATATGCAGAGACCTGAGAGAATATGGCAATGAAACTTTCTGTAAAGCGCTTTGCTTTGGATGAATTTCCAAACTATTTCATTTCTTAAGCCAGTATAGTAGCTTTAAATTGTTAAGGGAGGGAAGTGTGTAAGAAAGGTATGTGGAAAAGAAGCGCACTTGTGAATCAAGAATAATGAAGGGCGTGAAAAGAAATAAAAACGCCCCACTTTTTTTTTTTAATGCTCTTGGTTTTGTATAGCGGCTTTGCTTTTAATTAAGGAGTATTTTTACAAAGTGGTGGGGGTTCTCTTCAAATTCATAACTCAGTCAAAGAGATTATTTCCTATATTTTTGCACTCGTCCTACAAGAACCATTTATCTTTGAAAAAACACTTGCTGCCCAAGATAAGGATTAAAGTATTTTCCTTCTTTAGCTTCTGAACTAATTCCCAGCCTTTTTTTTTGCTAAATATTTCTGAGATAACTGATGCAGCCTGTTACAAGATTTGAATGATATTCAACTCCCCCCCCCGCTTTCTTTTGACAGGTGGGGAGCAGAGAAATTCCAGTCCTTCAGGGCAGTAAAACATTACAAAGGATGGCACCCAAGCTGCCCTTTCAAGATTGTTTTAACGCTCTCTGCCACTCTCTGTAATTTCTTTACACCCTCCTGTTCATTTTCTGTAATTTTAACCAGACACAGACTGCGACCCATAACAGCCCACTTACTTAGAAGTAAGCACCTTTGAAATCAGTGAAGCCAGCACCCAGTAAGGCTGCAAACACATTTCCTATTGACTTTAATAGGGATCTACTTCTGAGTAAATGTAGTTTGGGGCTATAAAACAGAACAGGAGTTCACAGTAGGTCAAGTCTTCTCAGCAATAAGTTCTTAAAAATAACTCTAAGGTACCCAATTTAAGGAAGCTAACCGGCAACTATTTACACCCTACCAGTAGTATTACTTTCTGTTAAATGCTCCAGAACTGTCCTCCAGCATTGACCCAAATTGAAATAAGAACCAAACCTATACAAATCATGGCAAACCTATCACAAACATGCAATGTTAGATTCCCCAGGGACTATTTCACTTTTTCTGTACCTAAGGATCTAGTGGGTCTTTTCTCCCACTTTTGTCCTACACACTTAAAATAATTGCCTTTGGAAGTTGTGTGAACTTGCTGTCAAACAATATTAAAATGGGAGTATTTTTTATTTTTATTTTTTTAAAAAAAACAGATTCCATTATTATAAGCACCAAGGAAAATGTTGCATTTTGATGTCAAAAAAACCTGATTCTTAAGACTGTGATCTAAAAACTTACCTAGAAGAATATTCTGCCACATAGGTTTGTGCTGTGCTTGTGCTTCCTACTGAAGTAGTGATTCTCTTTTTTATTTTAGGTTTACTATTCCAAAATGTTCAAAGCAGCATTCCAATCATTTCAGAATAAGAATCGTATTTACAGACCTCTTGCAGCAGAATAATAAATGTGTCGTTTGTTACTATTTAGACATTTTTAGGCAGATTGACGCATGGAATTACTTCCCTCATTTTTATATTCTTCATTACTGTTCCAAATATTGAACTATAAACAGAGCTGATCGTTTTTAGATTTCACAGTCACGGCAAAGGGCAGGCAAATGTTGAGTCTAACGTTAAAGCAAACAGAATCAAAATTCTGCTGTGAAATCTTTGGCCCGGGGAACATTTGCTGGCAAGAAAATCCATCCCACTTTACAAGACATAAAAAAAGTTTCAGACGGGCTTCTTTTATCGTTTGGCTTAATTTCCTTTTTTAATCGCCTTGCTTTAACATACGCTATATATAATGGGAAAGATCTCCAAGCTCGTTAAACTCAACGAGGTTGCAATAAACATTTCACATCGCATTGGTTTGTCGGCTTGAAAGCACACACGGCAGCGAGCAGGTTAAGAAGGAAGAGAACGTCGCGCTGCATTCCGAGATGAAAAACTGGGTGTTTGAAAGCAGGTTTTTGTTGTTGTGCCTTTTGCGACAGTTTTTATAGATTTTGCTACCTAATGTACCACGCGCAGCGCAGTCTTCTCCCCCCTCCCCATGGAACATTTTACGAGCCCCATTCCAACCAATGTTAATGGAAATCTGTGGGGTTTATTTGCAAGTCACGATTGCCTGGAGGATCAGGAAGGTGTAGGAAAGCCTACAGAGGATGCCCAGAGGCAAGTGAATTCATCAAGAGCCGGAAGTATGAATGGCATCTATAAATAAGGGGCGGAAGTATAATTGCCACTGACATGACCCGCGGAAGCTACTAAGCGGGCACACTTACCGACGAGTAAGCCCCATTGAAGTCCACCAGATTTACTCCCGAGTAGACACGAGATTTTCCTTTTTACTCGACGTGTCCCTTGGTTTTAACACCAAGTGGTATAGGTCAACTGGTGGAGCATGGGACTCTTAATATCAGGGTCGTGGGTTCGACCCCCAAATTGGGCAAAATATTTCTGCACTGAAGGGGGTTGGACTACATGATTCTGGCCTGTTCCTTCCAATTCTATAATCCTATGGTATTACCAAATGTAATGGCTTGCATATTTTGTAGGACTGTTACCATCATTTCAGACGGTGAGGAAGAGCAGGAAACTGACCAAGAACGATCTGAACATTTGTGTGGATTGGCATTTTGGTTTGTGATCTCGCGTTTTTCTGGAGCTCTGGCAGACTGGAGGGTTTCTACAGACACGACCAGATGTTCCAACAAACTTAGCCAGCACTTCCGGTGAGTAGAAAATTAAGCGAAAGGGTAAAATGGGCCGGCGGAATTTTGGGAGAAAGCAGTCCCCTACTTGCTCCTTCCATAGTAGTTTTTGTTTGTCTATTCGTTTCTTTTGTTTTCTGTCAAGAAAAGTCTAAAGTAAAGAAACTAGCATCGCACAAAGATGGGAGGGCGGGCGACTGATCTCCAAAAAGCAGATATAATATTTGAATTTAAAACCATTGGAGTCAGATTCGAGCACTGTGGTTTAACCGGATTGTGGATCGGATATGACAGAATATTGTCGCTATAATGTAGTGTGAGAGAATATCAGAAAAATTGTGCTGCATTCAAATACACTCCGGATCCTGGATAAATGCAGCCGATCAGGGGAAAATATGTATATTAATATTTGGCTGAGGGGGAGTGTAAGTCGGGCAGTTAAACATTTCGGCTTCCAATTTCCTCAGTAATAGCATAAAAATATAAAATGATCTGATATACCTAATAGCATTCATAATGAACATACACACTCATTAGAGCTCTCTCGTTGCTTTGGGACATTTTAGCCGCTCCCGAAGGATCATTTTGGCTTATTCGCGACTCCCTGCGATACCTGGCTGTTACTTTTTCTGTTGCTGACAGTTAAATGTCTTCCTTATTTCCTTCTGTTGTGCAATTAAACTGCGCGCCGCCGTTTTGCCTGTCGTTATAATTTAGTCTATATGATGAGAATATTAATTTATCCGTTTATGTTTCCAACTTTTATTATTACATATGCTTAAAACCGATAAATGACAGGCGGATTTAGAAGATGATCAAGATAATACTTGGGTAAACGCATTCGCACACTAGATAGATAAAGGCATTAGTGTAGTGTAATGTTTTATTGTGTTTTAAATATCTTGGAAGCCGCCCAGAGGGTCTGGGGCAACTCAGATAGATGGGTGGGGTACTATTAATAGTAGTAGGAGTAATAAGAGTAGTAGGCAAAAGCCTTTGCAAACTCTCTCTCTTTCTATATATATAAGCACATACACGCGCAAAGTTAAATGCCCATTTTAATCTATAGCAGGGCAAGACCAAAATGTGCGTCCTTCCGCGGTTCCTCTCTCTGTTTTGCGTTATGGTCCCTCCTTCTCCTCCCAGACTCCGGCTGTAAATCCTTCCACAGATTTGGCTTTCAGGGAAGAGACGGAGAAGGAAAGGAGTCGGGGGAGTGTTTTCTTTTTGAAATGCTGACTTTGGGGCTACCTTCTTTCTCATATCCCTAAAGACAGGGGTGAGCGGGGAAGCGGATTTGAGGTCCTGCGGGACTCAGCTTCAGAGCTCACGAGTAAAAAAGCCCTTGGCAAAAACAAAACAAAAACAAAAAACAACAACTAGAAAAGCAAGGGCAGCTGAACGCCTCCAAGCTGTGTGACACCCGAAGGAGGACTTTAAAAGGGGAAGAAGAGGAAGAAGAAAAGCCCGAGGCCGTCGGAAGGTAAAATCCTCTTTGCAAATCAGCCGGCTGCTGGTGGGCTGAATTGACGTTGGATCTTGGCGTCTGCCGCAACTTCTGATAGAGGCACGGGCGTCAGTTAAAGTCAAATCGGAATGCAACAGAAGAGGAGCATCACCTTCACATTGTCAACTTTTATCTTGTTTTCATCATTTAATGAGCGGCCCGTCTAAAAACACTCTCCTGCCCGAAGGAAACCGGTTATAGCTATCCGGTTTTTGCGGGCTTCCAAGTCCTCGGATCGGGATGTTTCTAGCTGGCCAGGGCTGTTTGGATTGCGGAGAAGCTAATCTAAATTCTATAACTAAGGTGGCGACCGTCTTTGGCGAAGCTTCTCCACAAAGTGAGAAGCGTCCCCGCTCGAGGTGCCTCCAAGGCGCCATCACCTTTTAGGAAACCGCGTTTGCGCCCCAGATTCTTCTGAGATCAAAAAGAGGGGGTGTTCTCCCGAGAAGAACACTCCAAATCTGCGGTGGATTGGGCCACAATCTTGTCCGCCCTGCTGTGCGTGCGTGCGTGTATGTGGGGAGCTTTGCTGGAGAGGAGAAAACTGCCCACCCTCCCCCCCAAAAAAAATCAGTTTTCCAAAAACATTCTGCATGCAGACGCCCAAAAGAACCCGCTTCGCTTCGCCGACCCGGATCCCGTTTACACAGAAGGCCAAGCCACCCCTTTCCGGAGGAGAGCCGCTCCAAGCAGCGGATCCCGGACGGCTTTTCGGACACCCTCTCCCCACCCCGCACCTCGCACACTCGCCCCAGATCCTGGGCCTCAGTGCGGGCGGACTGCCTGCCGCGGTGCCGGCCAGCCCTTCACTCACCAGAGCCGTCCCTGCCCGGGGACGCCCTGTCCAGCCTGGCGTGCGGGTTATAGGCGGCCTGGGCAACGCATTTGCCTCCGCCTTTGCCATAGAAGGCCTCTCCGCCGTCCAGCGCTTCCATTACGTGCTCGAGGGGGCCCCCGGAGGCCAGGTAGAAGTCGCCTCCTTTGCCCGCCGCCGCCGGGGGGCTCTTGAGGCCGAATTTGTCGCTCAGGAACTCCATAATCCTCGACGGAGCCGCGGTCGCGCCTGGCCAGTCGTCGTCGCTGCTGCTGTTGCTGCTGCTGCTCTTGCAGTCGCTGGTGCTGCGGCGGAGGCGCCTCGACGGCGCTTTTATATCTTGAAGCGCAGCGGGGGCTTCTTGCGCAACCTTTCCAAACTGCGGCCTCCGCTGGCTCCACCCCGTCTCTGGCCCCCTCGCTCTCCACTCCCCGCCACAACCTCGGCGGCCCACAGCGGATGGGTAGACAAGCGAATGATGGAGGGAGGGGGGTCGGAGAAGAGTCCCTGGCCAACCGCAGCCAACTCACATTTCGCCCTGACTTCTGCAAGTCGAGAGGCGTCTTCCCCCACCCCCTGCCTTCTTCCTGCCTTCTCCCCCTCCCTCGCCCGCGACGCCGCCGCGATCCGGAGGGACTCTGGTCTGCTTTCGGCCCGTATGAACGGGCAGCAGGAAACGGGCAAGCGATCTGGAGCGCTGGGAAGGTCGAGGAGCGTGGCGGAGGAGGCGGGATGGGAGGGTGTCCCGCCGCGGTCTCTGGACGAAAAGAGGAAGAAAAGGTGGGGGGGGGGTCCCGCGACGCGTTGCCAAACTGCAGGGCCAGCTCCGGGGAGTTACACTTCGGGGCGGGGGACCTGTGTGGGAATCGCCAAGAGAACCGAAAGGGGTCCTGGCTGGGTGCGAGAACGGTGAAGAAGGGTAATAATTGCCAACAGCGTCTGGAAAGTCCGGGTTTCAAGGATGCGGAGAAATAAAGTCGGAAAGTCACCATCCCCGAAGGAGCGAAGCGCCTTTAACTCGGAAGTAAGTTGCCCTTGGTCTCATTACATCCGCATTTCCAACTCCGGGTCCCATAGGCGTTTGCTGTGGGGCAGCGATCCCCTCAACAGGTCTGATTTCCATACAAGGCTGCAATATATTCTCTACTTCCGAGGAAACGTTTTTAGGACTCGGCCTACGTGTAAGCCTGCCGGAGAAGAATCCTTGGCGTTTGCTTCCTCGCGAGGAAACACGTTGAGGACTGCAATGGACTACTACGCGTTTTCAAGTCACTGACTCCAGAGGAGCTCCGTTGGCTTCAAAGGGACTATTTCAAAGTAAGCAATAGAAAGCAACAGTTTGATCCGGATAGTTTGAGGAGGAGGGGAAGGAGCACCCCCAAAGTTTAAATACTGTTCTTTATTCTTTATAGCAGGGCTCCGTCAACCAAAAGGCGGAGGCATTTTTCTTATATTAAATATATATTTTTAAATCGGCTCACATGTGTGTTTCATGTTGAGATATGATATATTTCAAGCATGCGTGTGCATCAGGGTTTTCAGCAGGAAATTGTTAACCACTTTATGTACCGATTTTTTAATTACTATTAATTCTTATTAGCTGTTTTATTGCGTTGCAGCCAAGACATTGAAGAGTCCTGTGGTACCTTAAAGGTTAACCAATTGATTTAAGATATGGGCAAGTAGGAAAGCTCATTCTCCCCCCCCCCCCATCACACACAAAATGCCTCCAAAGTGTTTTATTATTTATTGCTAGGAAATGCACATAATTCTGACAATCGTTCATCTATAAAACAACCTTGTCCAATATTAACCCTTGTTCTTTCTTTTCAGAAGTGTCTGCTAGGAGAGGGCTGACATTCCAGTGCTGCGCCCTTTCCTTTTCTCCTTTCCTTCCCTACCCAACCCGCCCCCCCCCGTCAATAATTAATCTGCCAGCACGGATCTTTTGCGTGTCAAATGATCGTCGGAATCGTGTGACGCTTCGTCTCCCTGCGGGCTTTCTTAGCAGCCTGGACTCCTATCTGGAACGTTTCTTGCAGCGCAGAATCGATGGGTTCGACCTGCCGAGATCTCTCTCTATGTCTCTGTCTTTCTCCGTCGCCCTCTTTCATAGGGACTGAGGTTAAATAAATAACCGAGGCTGCTTTCCTCATTGGAAGTCGCTGGAGTACTGTATTTTGTTTGGTTCGTTTTAAGCGGGTATCAGAAACGCCGCGGGTCGGTGGCACTGATTACGTCCATCTCAAGCTTCCTCGCATAGAAATCCAAGGCAATGTACTTAAAATGGGGGGGGGATCAATATTGTAAAGTCCTCAGGGCAGGTTTGCTTATGTTTTGCTTTGCTTTTGTTACACCATTCTAATGAAATGACCAATATAAACCAATATAATGTGACCCGCATTAGGGGATCATTATGATCCACCAGCAGAAATGGCCACAATCATCCTATAAATAATTCTTCCTTCATAGCCCCCATTCGGATCCATCATTGCAGTGGATTTCGCGCAGGAGGTGGATTGTAGAACAGGTTTGCGTGCCTTGTGTTTAATAATAATAATAATAATAATAATAATAATAATAAATAATAATAATAATAATTATTCAGTCTTTTATGAAACTATAAACAATTGCCATTTTCCGGAGATTATTACAGGATTTCGAGGTCTATTTCAGCACATGGTAACGTTGCCATTGGCTCAAGGTGCGAGGCGCCCTGAGCATTAGCCCGTCGGCTCCTGCTAGTGTCTGTACTGGACATTCTCCAACGGAGGTTTTCATTGGGTGGTGGGGTGTGTGTGTGTGAGAGAGAGAGCGCTCACGCAAACACACAAACCATTTTACACTACCGCTTTGAATGGTGTGCAGATCGATATCTGTATCCCAGCCGCTGGCAACGCTTGACTTCCCAAAGCCCAACCCTTTCTACACACCTAGTCGGGCTTACGACCAGAAGCTAGCTGCTTCCGTGTGCAGGACAGAAATAATTGCAACCGGGGAACGGGGGTGGGGAGGTGGGTTGGCGGGCTTCATTCCAAGTCGGCGTGTTTAGGAGAGGTGAGGTTGAAGAATGCCTTCTTCCACTGTGAAAATTCCTGATCGAGAAAGGAAGGAAAAAAAGAATCAGATATGAAAGAGATCTAGCAGTTGGGACTGCAGCAAGAAAGCCACACACGGCGCACAAAATAATAGTGTGTGTTTTTTGTTTTGTTTTGGAGGCGTTGATCTTACGCCGAGTCAGGAGCTCCAATCGGCCTTTGCTGAACTCCTCCTCCTCTTTCTCCCGGCTTGAAGATCCCCGGCCCTTCGGCCATCCTTGGGGCCCCTCGGCCTCGCCTTGCCAGGGAGCTAGGAGAAGGTATCCGAGAGAAAGCGCGCTCGGCGCAGCGAGTTGCTGGCTTGCTCGGTGTCTCCTAAATGAAAGCCACGTGCGGGTCTGCTGCAGTCGCGGCGCGCCCCTTCTCCCAATACAAGCCAAGGCAGTCAGCTAGCAAAAACTGCAGGGGAGGAAGGAAAGGGGATTGCGCAGGGCGGGGGGCGGTGGAGAGAGAAAGAGAGGGAGAGAATCGGCTTTCAGCCGCAGCTTTCAGCGCCGCCACACAAGATAGGCTCCCCGGGACCGCCGGGACGAGCGAGAGGACGTGGTTCAAACGGGGCCTGGGCCCAGGGGCGGCCTCCGGGCTCTTCTTCGGCTCTCCACGGCCTGCGCTCTGCGCGCTCTGCTTCCCGGATGGGATTTCCCTTTCGCGTCCCCCAGTCAAAAACAGAACGGATACAAGGCTCCCTCTGGTCAGTTTCACTTGGCTGGTCGCCCCTTTCCGCCCTCCTGCGCGCGTGTGCGCGCGTGTTTGAGCCCCCACCCCGCTCTATCGTTCCCAGTTTGTGCTTCGCCCAGGATCTGATGCTATAAAACTCTCCCCGCGCCCCCATCATCGCCAGACGAGCTCCCCTGATTTATAGGCCTCGGCTCTTGATAAGATCGGGCCGCGCGGGTGTACAGCCGGGGAGGGAGACTTTGTAGCGCAGAAACAAGATCCTCTGCACCAGGGAGAGGGGGGCTACGAAGGAAAGGGGGGAAATATCCTCTGGCTGTATTGGGGTGGACGGATCAGCCCCGGACCTAAGCTGCTTGCCCCCCACCCTTCAAAAAAACCCACCCCACATTTATTTTCTTTTTTCTCTGGCTTTGCTCCATCTATGTCCCCAAAGGGTCCCAACAGGCAAGCGGAGGCCATTGATGTCCATTTCTCGCAGCCTGGAGATGCGCAAAGCGGGATCAGAAGATCTCTTGCAAAGAGAGGCGAGCCGGGGCGGCTTCCTTTCCCAAGAGGAGCCTGGAGGTGAGATCGCTCTGAAAAGCTTCTTTTTTCAGGACGGATTCCCGCGGCTAGACAGGCAACCAGCCAGACCCCCACCCAACCCAACCCCGCGCGTTTTTTTTTTCGTTTTTTTTATACGGGCCGGGCTGCAGATGTCTCGCTGTGTTTCGCGAGATGGTGCCGTCCCTGAACCGGCTGCGAGAGGGTGTCGGCTCGATCGCAAGACGGCTCTTGGCCAGGGGGAGTGTGTGCGCAAGGGGAGAGAGACAGTCCCCTGAGATAACCCCGAGAGAGAGAGAGAGAGAGAGAGAGAGAGAGAGAGAGAGAGACTGAGACTTCCCGGACAAACGGCCTCCCCTGCTCCCGAGGCCGGCGGAGGGCTCGGGGCGCGGATCTGAGTGCGCTGAAAAGCGCAGCTGCTGCGCTGCGTCGTCAGCCTTTCAGCTCGCAGGTCCGCCACGATTAGGCGCGCTTGGAGATGGCCATCGACTGAGCTAATGCTCTGAGGGGAAAAGAAAGGACCCTCGCGCTAGGGGAGCGGGGGGCAAGTGGAGAAGGGAAGGCGGAGGACTCCTGTAGGCGACAAACGGGCTCGAGAAAAAGGTTGTTTGAAAGAAAGGGCGAAAGATCCGCACTGCGCGTGAGAGGGAAACGGAACAGGAAGCAAGGAGGAGAGAGGGAGGGCAAGGCAGCCGGGCAGCCTAGGGGGGCACCGTAGGGGGCTTGCGTCCCATAGGGACCTCTTTCCCAGGTGAGCAAAAGTTGTTGTTGTCAGAAGGAAGTCACTGCCTCTCTCTGTAGCATATGCTCCAGCCTACGAGCCCTCTTCTCAACAGCTGAGCTTCCCAGGGAGAATCGTCTGATCAGCAACGTAGCTCTCGATTAATAATAATAATAATAATAATAATAATAATAATTGCACCGAATTTCCTCCCACCACCAGAAAAGTTAACTGTACTTTCAAGGGCAAGTCGTCTTGATCAGAGCAGAACATATGGGGAGGATCATACCGGTTTTTTAGGGTCAACCGTTACCCGCCCCTCCTCCATATTCGCGCAGCCTTGCTATCTGAGAACATTCTCCTGCCTTTAGGAGCAATTCCTAGCAAGCTTGCAGCTTTAAAGAAAAGTCTATAGTTTCTAGCTGTTAAGGTGTTCTGTGGCTATGCTTTGTATGAAACTGACAAGGTGCCTTTCCCAGGCACTCTTTGGTGTCAATTTCCTAAAATGCGTTCCCAGCCGGCGCCCTCCTCCCT
Organism: Podarcis vaucheri; assembly: GCF_965113315.1. Classification (NCBI taxonomy): domain Eukaryota; kingdom Metazoa; phylum Chordata; class Lepidosauria; order Squamata; family Lacertidae; genus Podarcis; species Podarcis vaucheri. The sequence goes on along the minus strand of NC_138748.1, from coordinate 35,755,763 downwards.
TTTCTCTTCCAACGACTCTTTTCTTGAGCAGCAAGGTTAGCATCCTGGTTAGCATTCTGGCTATAGTTTTAGCCCTGTCTGCTTAGCATCTCCTTCCCCTCGACTTATTCCTTACAGACAAGGAACTGATTTTATTGCCTTGCCTTTCCAGGGTGGCGCGAGTATTTATGGAACTGAAAATGCGCGCGTACAGCTCTCCTCTTTTCTTGTTTCATTGAAGGCGAACTCCGGGGAAAGCGCTCATTTCTCGTTACCGGCGGTTTGCTAGAACGTAAGCCTGCGATTATCCGCGGAGAAGGGACTGAGCATGACCAAGGAAGACGGGTGGATATTTTTAAATGCTCCTTTTCCAAACGGGTCCCGAAATAAGCCAGCGAATTAGACGTGGAAGTCAGCAGCCAATCTGCCGTTGAACTTGATCGACTTGTCCAAACAATGACAAAAACGCTCCTACAATTAAACAGCACGTTGGTTGTGTCACCAGTTTCAGGTGGGTTAGCACCTTCTCCGCTTGTTTAGGTTCCACCACAGAGCTTGCTCCTTTTATTACAATATTAAAATGGATTTAAACAACAAAACAAACAAAAAACAAAACCCCTGTTATTCAAACAATACAGGATTCTTCAAACCCAAAGGACATTTTGGGAACAAGGGCAAGGAGGCCTGAGGAACAAAGGGGACTTTCGTGGATTAAGCCGAAATATTTGGATGTTTAGAGTTCAAAACTGACTGAACTGGGTTGTGTATGTACGGAGAGGATAATTTAGGCTGCAACCTTAAATACATTAAATACATTTGCTTATTGAACCCAGTGGGGGGGGGTGTCTCTGTCACCAAGTTCGCTTGGTGAGAAAAAGTACTTCCTGAAATACTAAATTCCAATGAATTGTAAGTTATTAAATTTTATTGGTGGTATAAAATATATTTGGACGTATTTATTGATTTGTTCATCGGATATATATGGCTATATATGGCGCAACTAACTGGATTTGTCGGTCTGCTTTGATCCTAAACTCAAACGAGTAAAGAGGCGCATGATCCAGTTGCGAAAAACGGCAAAGGCCGCTGCGATCCACTTTTCCCGATTTCATCCATAGCACAGTTAAACTGATAAATTTCCAGGGATTTAAAGAGAGTCTTTACCCTCGACTTCAGTGGGCATATATCTAACAATACGCAGGTTTATTTGCAAATATGCTCAGCTGCTTTGAAAAGATCTTACTTCCAAATAAGTGAGTTCAGCATCACTTCAGTTAGTCCGCGTACTTCGGCCTTGAAAACTTTTTAGTAAGATATAAATCCCACTGGCAATAATTGTTGGTGTTTGGGGGCATATTAGTGGCGCGTCCGACTGTCTTCTTTTCTAGAATTTCTAGGCACAAATCTAATTCCTGGAAGACGTTGATTGCAAACACAGAGGTTTATTTCGGGTGTTAATTTGTTGTGCGTAAATAGCACTGTGGGGCTCCGTAGCCAAAGCCCTTAAGGCGGATTGGAATCCGCATCCCGCCCCTTTGCCACGCATTGGCGACGTCTAGAAAAACCCAGTAGTTGCGAGCATGGACGGCTGCTTAAAACGTGTTACGGGATAGCTAATGGGCATGAAGTGTTCCTGTCTTGGATATGCAACAGGAACACCCCGATCGGAAATAACAACACGGACTTGGAAATAAATTCCATTGAAATCAGCTTGGAGCTTGTTCCCAAGCCAGCGGTTTAGGATCTCCGCCAGCAGAGCCAGGGCGGCGCTCCTCATTGGTCCGAGTCGCGTTGGAGGAATGTGGGAGCTCCTCGCAGCCTCTTGGGAGGCGAGCACAACATTCTCCCTCTGGGCCAAGATCCTGAAATGTCACGGTTCCCTAACAAAGCTCCTTTTCAGGATGGCCAATTTCACGATGCCTCCTTTTTGTTAATTTACTACAACAACAAACGACCAAAAAATAAATTTAAAAAATCACCTGGAGCCCAGATGCGACTTCACCGAGTCGTCTTTGGAAGTGCAGCAAAGGATCTCAAGAGATCGAGGCTCCCCGTGTGGCTTGCCCCACCTGGCAAAAGTCCAAGTCTTGATGGACCCAGGTTTTCTAGGTGGCTCGCCGAGTAACCTTCCCGGGACTAATCCTGCTACGCTGTTGTCCAGGTGCAGAGTACGGGACTAGCTCTGGGAAAAGGGTGACCAAAGCCTCCGCTTTTGCCGGGGTGGGGGAAATCGGCCTCTGCAGTCTAGTCTCCAAGCCAAGGTCGCTTTCCCAGGTCGGGAGGAGGGAAACGGGCTGAGGAAGGCCAGCTCAGCAAAGCTTGGACGCTCTCCAGCCGTGCAAAAGACGCCGAGAGTAAGCGCGTTACTTGGGGCCGACTGCTTCACCAGTCCAAAAGGCTCCTGCCGTTTTCTCGACAGCCTCTGCCCAGCACGAACCGTTTCTCTCTCTCTGTCTCTCTCCCTCCCTCCCCCTCCCTCCCCCGCGCGTCGGATCTGTAATAAAGTCAAAAGGGACCTATCATCATGGTTCCAGTCTTCAGCCACTGCCCGAGTCCGGATTGTGAGTCTGAAAAGATGAGAGTGTCAAATGAAGAAAAGGTGAAACTGTCCACTGCAGGACTAGACCGAAGGTCCACCTGCAGGCCAACCCTGTGGCCAATTCGCCCAGGAACAAGACTCCCAGTGGGGTTCAATGGGACTTACTCCGAGGGAAGCGTGCGTAGGATTGGAGACCTCCTCCAGCACTCGGGTTCAAACAGCAGTCCTCCAGATGCGCCGCGAAGGTCACAGGAAGGGCACGAACCCCTCCCGATTGCCCACCTCCAATCGGGTATACTGCGGCTGTACATGGATGTTCCATTGTGTAGGTGTTGGTGGACTTTGCAGTCACTTGTCTAATAGCTTTTTCAGCTGATTGCAACTATCGCCCGAGCTCTTTGATCATCGAAGACGTGGAAGGAACCGAGAGGGCATCCCAGAAAAGCCGCCGAAGTCCCAGCGAATTCAGTGGGACTTACTCCCTGACAAGCGGGCAAAACTTGGCAGCCGAAAAGTCGTTTGCTCTGCCTCCACTGCGCTGCCTCCACCCCTGGATTTGGAAGCGTTGCATACACGACGTTAGCAACAATTCCTACCCAGCCTATACCTATTCTGTGGTTTCTTAGGAAATAGTGAGTTTTCATGCGTTTCCCCCCAAACCAGCTTCGATCCTAATTGACCTAGCTGCGTATTCCTTTCACCCTGCACCCTTTAAGCTGCTAATATACTATTTTCATTTTCGTGGAAAACCTCTGAGCACTTGAGGTGAGGATAATCCACGTTACCAGTGGGAAGCTAGATTTTAAATATTTGAGGCACGACCCAGCCCAAGCTGGACCACGTGCACCCCGATCCTGTTTACACAGCAGCAAAAAGCAGGTCGCCTTGACTTATTCCCAGCTATAGGTCGCCAGCATTGCAACATTGCGCTCTTACGCATCTGAGCCAGAGAAAACGAAGGCCGCCTCTCAGCACCTTTGCGCGTGATACGGGGTGCCAGATTTGGAGAGAGGAATGCGAGACCATGGCTGAGGCTCCCAGACTGCCTTGGCTCTCAAGCCTGGTGTCAACAATCGCTTTATTTCCTCGACTGACTCGCCCAGCCGTAATCATAGGGGCTGCTTGGCTCAGCTGCCATTCATGACACATGCCTAGAAAACAGAGAATGTTTCTTTTTAAAACCACGGCAAAGGCTTCTCTAGAGGAGCCGTTGATTACCAGGGCGATTACGCGCCGCTCTGCGCGCTTTTCGGCGCACAAAGCGGTTCGAGGCCGACTTTAACGCGGAGCGCCATAAACCTGTCAATGTCGCGTCCAGGAGAGAGATTACGAGGGGAAATCGGGAGTGTGCCTGGCAGCGGTCGCTTTCCTGCTTTCGCCTCCTGCAAAAAGCCGAGTTGATTTCAAAGCACGTTCGGCTTTTTGATGACTTCCTCCCCGGGATGCGGATTTGCGCGAGGATCTAAGGTCTCTCTCCAAACAGAGAGAGATGAGCTAATATTCCTCGTGTGGATTCAATCTTTGCTCCCCGGGATATCTGCGCTTATCTTGATGAAACGGACATAAGAAGGAACGACTTTCGCACATATTTTCAAAAGGAAGAGCAAACTAAGGCAGCGACCCCAAAATACCTTTCCTGGAAGTTGGGGGGGGACTTGGGGCTTCACCTTTCAATCCCGCTTCACACCTGAGGCTTCAACCTGGCCTGTGTCTACATTGCAGAGATGGGGAGTCTGTGGCCCTCTGGATACTGATGAACTACGAATCCCTCAACCCTCAGAAGTTGAAGGTCAACATCAGGCATAGGTAAACTCGGTCCTCCAGATGTTTTGGGACTACAACTCCCATCATCCCTGACCACTGGTCCTGTTAGCTAGGGATGGCGGGAATTGTAGTCCCAAAACATCTGGAGGGCGAGTTTGCCTATGCCTTGTCACCATCATCAGGCCCCCCGCTTTGCAACCAACGCGATTACAATGGCAGCCCCGGAAAGAAAGCCCACTCGATTTGATTTATCCCCCATCGAGAGCCTTCACACGTGGTACCAAAAAAAAAAAAAAGCGCTAAGGGCGCAATCTCCCTTTACGCAGCAGGAGCTTACCCAAAATAAAGTTCCCCGGAGTGCAATGGGAATTACTCTTCAGTAAGTATGCATATGGACGCCATGCAGCCTATGCAGGTTTACTCCAAGAAAGCCTTTCCTTCAGTTTGTCTTACTCCCAAATAATCGTGCCTGCGGTTAAACTCGTTACGCACAAGCTTATTTGGAAGTAAGTCCGGATTTCTTTAACCTTCCAATAAAATGCAAATGGGGTCAGGACACTGCAGAACTGTGCAGGTGAACTCGGAAATCTCACTGAATTCAATGGGCTTGTTCCCACGATTGCTGTTTTAGTATGGAAACAGTGGGACAGGGCTGGGAAGAAGCAGCTTCCTGAATAGAAACTTACCTCGGAGTTGGATTCTAGCTCCACTGGACTCTGGACCCATCCTAAGCTGCCCCATGATGGCTGAAGGAATATTTCCTAGAGGAATCATAGCCCTGGGGTTTCCCACCTGGTCCTGTCTAATGTTCGTCCTACTCAGAGTAGACCCACTGAAACTAACGGGCGGGCGAATTTAGACCCTTTGATTTCAATAGGTCTACTCTGAGTTTAGCATAGTTGGATACAACCCATTCTCTCAAAGGGCGATCTATTCAAACGTGGCGCAGGATTGGTTGAGCCAACCGCGCTTAGTTTGTAGGTCATCCTCCCCCGGCGCATTTGCCCTTTCCATGTCCGGTTCCTCTTCTCTTTGATGCTATGCATCCCATCTTGAGCACACTGAAGCTCATTTGCTAGGTCTGATGGTGCTGCGCAGCCTGATCCTATTCAGGTGTTACGTCTCTCCAAAGTAAAACCCACAGAACGACTGATTGGAGTGTGGTGCTGATAACGTCAAGGTTCGATCCCTGGACTGCATATTCCTGTATTGCAGGGGGTTGGACTAGATGACCCCCAGGGTCCCTTCCCTATGATTCTATGACTGCAACGCTAAAAGAGTGGGAGTTACTTCCGATGGAAACTGCATGGGACTGGATTTGAGCCCAGAATTTTGATACTACAATACCTTAGATCGATTCTCAGTGCTAAACCCCAAGGACTGATAACATCCAGTTCAGCATTTGTAAGTTCTCTTCATTTCAATGGAAGAAAAGCACACGATTCACTTTCCCACTGAAATATCCAGTATCATTAAAATTGCCTTGGAATAAATTCTAAGAGTGACAGCATGAATACTGAACACTGGTCAAGGCTAAATAGGAGTTGCAAACTGCTCATAGGATTGCCCCAAACAGCACTGATTTTTAAAAGCTCAGTTTTAACATCCTTCTCTCAAATATTGTTACAATGGGTAAGAGGGGGAGACACCCAAAGAAGTTGCCTTTGAGTTTAAGTGCTTCGATATGCTGTGTGCAGCGAAGTTCACTGTCAACCAGACGGAAGGTCGTGCTGCAAAAGGATATTTTTTTTGCCTAGTTTTTCTATCATGTTTAGGATTAAGGTACAACGACCGTCCAACTTACGCTAAGGTTCTACAGCAAGAGAAAGGCAAACGGGAGAGAGAGAAAGAGGGGAAGAGTGGGAAGGGGAGAGAGAAAGAAAGAGAGAACTTTATTGAGTTGAAATTCTGGCTGACTTGCTAAAAATGAGAGAAATATTTGCTCTTTCACACAAACGTAAACCGCCTAACCTTTGGTGTTAAGAAAACGATGCAATGTAGTAGGGGCAGGTCTGTTGGCTGCGAGCCTAAGTGCCCTGACTCGCGAGTAAACCAGTCTCAGGCTGAGGGGAAAGTGACATTCCTGTTGCTAAAAGCGTCTGGCGCAGTTCTGCCGGGCGTGCGCGCCATGGTGCGCTTGGGGTGGGCTTCTGTACCTGCGGCGTGGGGCGCGTGTGTTCCAGCGGAGGGATCCTGGTCAGTTTCAAGCCGTCGGTTTCGTGCCTATTCTTGGCTCTCTCTCTCTCCCTCCGCCCCCTTGAAGGGGAGCCTGCCCTTTGAAAATACACCCTAAGCGTCGAGGTGAATGCTGAAAAGGGACTTTGCGGTCACCAGGTCTGCTCATAATATTTGAGCAAGCGTGCCTCCTTTCGCTTTCCGCCGAGTCGAACATATTTTTCAAACCCTTCGTTTAAATACTGACGTTTTCACGTGGACAGTCGGGTAGCTATTGCTCATTTTGTCTGGGAAGCGCCATGAATGCTTGACGTTACAGGCTGCCTTCGAGGTACCAGCAAAAGCCTCTGGGCTGCTTCTGCGGCAGAGCGCACAGTGATCGTTGTTGTTGTTAGGATTAGGAAAGCGACGTGAGCCTTTTTCAAGACACCCCTCCCCCACATTTTATAAGCGAATTGAGAAGAGGCCCCAAGGGAATGGGACTCAGCCTGGCGACCTCTTCCATCCAGATCCTGCTGAAATCCAAGAAACTGTGCAACTAAGATGCTAAAAAGTGCAAGCGGTATATCTGATGTGTTCTTAACCAGGCTTACTTCGGTGCCAGTTGAATGGGACTGACTTCCGCATCAGCATGGACTACGGCCTCTGGCAAACGTCCTGTAAAGCGAAGTACCACTGAGGCAAACATGTTTCTGGACTGTCCCACTGCACAATGCTTGGGGGCAGCAGGGTATGTGTGTAGGGTAACATCATGACCAAGAGCAGGGCTCTAACATAGACTTTCCCTAGAGATGTAGTCCACCCTTCCACACCAAGTGTGGAGGAATTTATTTTATCTCATTAAAAAATGTATGCAATGAATGGTCTTTCAGAATGAATGGTCTTTCAGACGTGTGAGCCCCTCCTTACCTGCGGTCTGTTGTGGAGCATGCCAGGCAGACCAGTAGTACAGTGACAACCAGGTCTCAGTGGGATTAGTCCCTGACGTGTCCATTAGACTGCCTGGCACACTGCTTAGGGTGGCGTTAAGACTGCTGCATGATCGGGTCCTGTAGTTCATCCACACAGTGAACCCTGTCTCTCTCACACATCCACACGAAGGAGTCGATGGATGAGAACTGGAGGATTAAGCAAGCGAAGTGAAACCCAGTATCAGCATAAGACTGCATTCATATGCCTACTTTTCTGGGAGTAAGATCCATTAAAGTAATGGGGCTTAACTCGTGAGTTTTGTTTTAGTTTTACATTTATAGCGCACCTTTCCTCCAAGGGGCTCAAGGTAGCGTACATAGTTCCCCGCCTCTCCAGTTTATCCTCAGAACAATCCTGCGAGGTAGGTTGAGTGACTGGCCCAAAGTCACCCACTATGTTTCGTAACTGAGTGGGGATTTGAACTCCGGTCTCCCAGGTCCTAGTTCGACACTCTGGCACTTTATTCCATTTTTAGGACATTTCCTCATTATAGTTGAGCTCTCACACGAGGTGAAAGCCACTTCCAGAGCAGTAGTGGAATACAGCGCTAGTTTAGCGCTCATTTCCATTTTATCTGAAAACGCATTTTGACCCTGGAAGCAAATAACACGGAAACGAGCGCTAAAGTCGCACTGTGTTCCACTGTAGTTCCAGAAGTGGCTTTTACATAGCGGGAAAGCTCAAATATAACGCAGAACTTAACAGTTAGGGAAAAGGGACGGAAACGGAATTAACTGTCGTGTGAATGCAGCCCTAGTTAGAAGATCGCTCTGTAAAGCGTGTCTTTCACGAGGACTGCTCCAGAGCTCGTCCTCCTCGCTTCTTGCAGTGCTTCCTCGTTAAACAGCACAGAGGAACAAAACCTGCTCTGGAAGGAGGACCCTGGGACTCAGCTGGACTAGTAGACATGCATTGTATAGGAAACAATGGTGTTTTCTTTTCTTTTTCTGTAAGAGACCCGCACCCATTACGATCTGTGTCCAAACCCTGAGTGATGCAGTGCAAAAATTCAAAGGCCGGGGTGTGTATTTGGTGAGTTCCCCGTTTATTTACTAGGAAGCTCCTTAGATTTCAGCCGAGTAAGTTTTAGGGTCACAGCACGACTGATCCAACCTTTGTTGGGTCCGGAAATTTCCGTGTTAGTGTTTTGGGGAGGAACTCTGCATACCTACAGATGGGGGGTGGGGGGGGAGAGATCAGAGGCGATGTTGACCTGCCAGTGAAGAGCATAGAAGCTGATCAGATAGCCATTCCCCAGCCTAGACTTGCCTTAGACATCCACGCGCCCTCGGTTGCGATTCCAATTCCGCAGTCAATTTGGACTGAGGCGAAGCTTTGGAGTGCCCTGCGCGCGCACTGTTTCAAAGCCCGCTTCGCTGCATTTGAAATGCTCGGGCCAAAGTCCAGCAGCGCAGAATCGGGGGTTTTCTGCTTCAAAAGAACCTGAACGAATTCATCTCAGCCTGTCCCCAGCCCAACAAGAGCTGCCTTTGTGCTCTGCAGCCGCCGCAGTTTGGAAAGGGTTTCGGCCACGAAGCTGCGCCACTGGCTGTAATGGAATCACACGTCTCCGAGGGAAGACCCCGAAATTAGCGCTCTGCGGAGGTGGCAACAAAGCGGCCTCTTTAGCACTGAAGGCGAGCGTGCTGTTTTATCCTAAAATAAAAACTGCCCAGGGACAGAATCCAGTTCGGTGAGGCAGGACCCTAGAAGCAGGAGAGAGGATAGTTAACACTTTCCCAAGATTTTGCAGTGAACGTAAGTTTTGGAAGGGGCGTTAAAATCTGCAAGGCAGCCGTGTGTTTCCTTCAAGGTTGCGATCCTGTTTACACTTACTAGAAAGCGACAACTTGTTGAACTCCGTTAGTTTGTTGCTGTGGCGCAGAGAAGACTTAACAGATTTTATGGGGTGGGTGTGGTAAGCGCCGGCCCTATCATTAGCAACAGTAAAGCGACTGCCTCTGATTTTGAGCTTCATAAAAGCGCAGCAAATTGTTAGTTATTTAATGTGTTGCATTTTTACTGGTAAAGAGGGGACCCGGCGCTGCTGAGACTTCCTGTTTCAGGGGCCAACAGATTTCGACGGGACTTACTCCAAAGTAAGTGTGCATAGGACTGCAACCTTAGCACTAAATCACAATACAATAGGATGCAACTCAACATAACGCAGTGCAGTGCAATACATCCTTTTCAACTTGGTGAGACTTGTTTCAGATGAAGTATGCCCAGGATCGGACTGAGAGGCTGCCAGTATGTCCCTCCGTATACTACTAGGGTTGTTTATTATAGATTGTGAGCCTGTCGAACAGTGAATGCCAATAATGATGACATACAATACAATATAGTTTAATATAAAATGCATTAGGCGCGGCGCAAAATTTAAAGGAACAGGTTCCTCTAGTCATGCCCACGATCTTCCTGGAACTTATTTCTGAACAAATCCACACAGTCTGCGCAGGTCTGGCCGTTCAGTTCTAACCGTAATTGACAGGAAAGTTGAATCACATGGGAAACGTGTTAGGAATAAGGTGGGGTACCAGATGCGATCATATTTTCGTTTGTCTGGCAAGGTCTTTTTTTCTTCGCTGTAGATCCCCTCCAGTGCGGAAAAGGGCGAGCTCAGTAGGAGAGAATTTTTTCCTCTCTGCTCGTTTATACTGTCATTGCTTCGAGCCCTTGATCAAAAGCAAAGCTCCCCTCTCCCGCCAGGGAGTCAGGTGTCCGAAAGGTACACCCAGATCCTAAACAGGCTCCCTCGGACGCCAGTTCCATTGCGATCAAGTCGGCTGGGCTGGCTAGCAGTGGCGCACTGGCTCCCGCTCTCAGCTTCACCCAATAAAGCCGAATACTTTGCTGTCACCCATCCCACATCCACGCCGCCCCTGGTTTCAATGGAACTGATTCCCCAGTTCCCAAAGAGCGTTTCGACTGGGCCATTAGCATATTCTCAGCCAGGCACCAAATGTTCCGACTGCTTTGTAAGTAAGCGCAAGAGAAACAAATGACGCCCCGTTTTGAAATCGGGTCAGTGTGTTGTTGTTTTTCCCCAATTGCAGAAGAGCCGGTGAATTCTAACGACGGAAGTAGATGGTCTATCTCCCTAAAAATAAACCCGAGATAGACTCTCTGACCATTGGCGCTTCCCGGATTCCATTGCTGACTGGAGACTTCGTATGTCGAGCTGGGTTTTATTGCAAAGGGTCTGACTTGTCACCCAGCACACTGCAATCCTATACATGGTTACCTGGGATTCCTTTTCCTAAGTAAACATTGCACTGCGTAGGTCCAATCCTATGGAAGTTTTTTTTCCCCTGTGCAAGCCCGATGGACTTGAATGAGAGCTGCGCAAGGTTGATGAGCATCAGGCTTCACACGACCAGGTCCTTATACACGTATTTAAAAAGATCGTCTTATTTGCTTCCAAATAAAGATGTGTATAGGAAAATTGAGGCGGAGTGGCCGGATGTTTAGGATCGGTGTTTTCTTTATACTTTTAAAAATATGGCTTGCTTGGAATTTTTGTTACAGTATTCAGGTTGAAAAGCCATCCCAATCTGCTATATGTCTTTCTGTTTTGTTTCAGCTCTCATTCAAGTCGGCGAAGCTCCCGCAAGGGAAAGAAACCTCGTTGGAGATTGTGTTCTATAAGCTTATGCATACTTACTTGGGAGCAAGTCCTACTGAGCGCACTGGAATTTACCGAATAGTAGAATGATGCTCAGAAGATAGGTCTCTAAGTGGGGGGGGGGGTGTATGTGTGTATTAAAAAACAAACAAACAAAAAAACCTTCACCGACACGAACAGGCGGTTCCCCCTCCCCGTGATGGGAAGTCATAACCCACAACCTTTCAGTTCAATGGGACAAGAAGACATCCATCCCAGAGTGCATCGCGCGCTGTTCTCGCTCTTCCTCGCACGGCAGACTGCCAGAGCGATAAAACCACGTTGAGTTTTGGGCAGCAATCTTGTGGCTCCCCAAACTCTCAGATTTGTTGTGGTATCAAAAGGCCTGTTCATCAGCAGGCAGGCACTGTTCCTCGACGGCCCGTTTCAAAGCAGCCGAAGTCTCACTCGTGTCGGTTTCAGCTCTCCAAAGCGCGGGAGGGAAAGTTACTGGGTCAGCTTCCACGCAAGGCGTGGAAAGCAGACCGTGGAAAGCACAAGCTCCCCGACCCTACGACTGAGGTTTGACCTGCTAGGGTAAAGGATTTTCTCACTGACAAGCTCCTCCACAGTAACTGGCTTGCGGTAGATCGGAGCCCCGATTTCAACGCAGGGAGAATCTTGCATTTATTTCCACCCAGTGCGCTTAACATCTGGGGCGCGATCCTCTCTTCTACCCTGATTTGATGGTAATTATAATTCGCTTTCCTTGTTACTGTTTTTGGACATCTGGGCTGTATTTTGGGCATAGCCGTATCTATGCTGTATGTTTGGCATAGTTCTCTGGGCTTCGGCAGGCGGGCCAGATAAGTAAACCATAAATAAATAAAACAAATACTCCCAATTTTAGACACCCCCACCCTCAGACGGTGAAGGAACTATTTCTTTTTGATGTCTTCAGGTCAAGATATACTACATGTAATTGGAAGCGGCGTGATCCGAAGCATGTGCCCTTAGAAATCAGAGCTGGAGAGTCCTTCGCTTCCAGAGGCGCCTCTGTCGTGGAACTGAAAGGGGCACTTGCTGCGGGACAGAGGTTTGCAACGGATTTCAAGCAGCCCAAATTTAGTTTATTAGCCCCAGGGAGTGGGCGGGGGGCGGCGGCTTGAGGGCTCTTTCAGCTTCCGATCTCCAAGCCCATTTCCTTGGGAAGAAGGCCCAGTCATTTCAGCCGGACACTTCGGGATCAGGCTCCTGGGAAGGCGCCCATAGTCATAGTTCACAGTGTAGCGTTATTGGTTTCGGATGTGGATCTTTGTCATTCGAGGTTTTATCATGATGATGATAATTTTGGAAAACAAATCGGGAAAGATGCGTTCGTTGTATGAATAGAGGAGTCACAAAACAAGCAGCTTCGCCTTAAAGAGCTACAATTCCCAGTAGCCTTAAAAGCTACAGTTCCCGAGATTCTTTGGGAGGAGGTCGTGCTTTAAATGTGCTTTGAATGTATTGGGTGGGCCTGTATCACTTTGCATAATCCCCAAACCTTATTATTTGTAAGTTCTCCTGGTTTGATGATATGCTAAAGGAAATTCCCACTATAATGGTGAGTCTTGAAAACTCACGTCTCCTAAGTTACAAACTGCACCTATCGATTGAAACTGACCGCCACATAGATTCATCAATGAATGAATCCCAACCATTTAACCGAACAAAGTTTATAGCGCTGCCTAGATTTGCTTTCACAGATCAACACAGAGGAAAACCTGTTTTGGTATCTCTAGCCTCTTTAAAATGGACTCAGCCGGATTCTGTTCAAGAGACCGACTTGTTCGTTAATATTCACACGCGGTACAAATAACGTGTGTGTGTGTGTATGTGTGTGAGAGAGAGAGAGAGAGAGAGAGAGAGAGAGAGAGAAGGAGGGAGGGAGGGAAGGAGGGAGGAAGGAAGCCTTAGAAACACGAATACGCAGCTATTGGACGAAGCCGTCCACTCTGACCCACCTGGGGCCAAATCGGAGCCCAGCCAGGCCCATAAAACAGCGCCCCGAACGACGAGAGATTGGATTTGGGATCAGCAATCCTGATTTGCAGAGAATACTAAGAACTTAACCGGAACGGCAGTTCAGCCACCTCCAGCGTTGTAGCCTCTGGGAAGGTGTTAGGGTACTTGGAATCTGAATCTTTGTACTAAGGCTAGTTTTGCAGGTCAAAGAAAACAACGCCTTTCGCCACGAGTGGAACGCATTTAAAAAGGATTGTTGTGCGCGTGTCTACACTGTACCCTGCCACTACTGAGGTCAGTGGCAACTTCCTCACACGATTTCCAGCCCTTCACCACCCAGAGATGGAGTGAACTAATAGATTTTATAACTAGAAAATAGCCAAGCGTCCAGAACTGTATTGGATTGGGAAATAAATTGAAATGGAAGGTAACGGACAACCCCATTTGGATCACTTTCACATGAATGAGCAGCTGCTTTTAGCACTACTTAAAATGTGTTCTGGGTGACAAGTCTGTGATTATTATTTATTAGATTTCTATACTGCCCTTCATCTGAGGATCACAAGGTGGTTTAAATATAAAAACACAAAAATGCATAACAAAGTAACAAATAAAACACTTTGTTTTATATGCAAGGATATTGATAGCTCATCTCACCTACTAGTAGCAGAGTCAGGGCAAAACTTGAAGCCAGCATCTGCCTCTCCCTACCCCACAGTGCATATGCTGAAAATCCCAGTCTAGGATGTTTCTGCAACAGATATTGGGCTTCTTGTACAATTCTGGCAGCAAGATATTTCCATTCAGTTGTTTTCTCTGATGTAAGTCATACCAAGTTCTTGTACTTTAACATCTCAGCATTATTTCATTAGGAGTTAAAACATTTTTTTTAAATAAAAAAAAATCCTTTTCCAGTCTGATGAAGGCAAAAGGAGGCAAAGACTAGTGAGCATAGTGAAAAGGGAAATAATTCTTGGCTGTGATTTGCTTTCTGTGGTTCACAATTTGTATAGGTTTCTTTAGAATTTTGCTTATGAGGACTAGAAACCTGCTTTGCCACAAACATGGTCTGAAGTCCAGGGATTCAAAGTTCCACAACACAGGGCGCTAGCATGGCTACACAAATGCCTGTGCATCATGCAATCACCCCCATATGGGAAGTGCTTGCCTGCCACTGTTATCCCCCTTCCCACAGCTGCCATTTTGTTTGGATTGCACTGGGAATCAAGGCCATTGCCATAAATAGGCTGCAGAGGAGCAAACATGTCAAACTGTAATCACTCATGAAACAGGCACACAATATGCAATTAACAACCTATTGGAAGTAACTTCACCTGGAGTCAAAGACACTGACTTTCAATGTCCCAGCCTACATGAAGCTCAGTTTTCATACTTAGAAGCATAATAAGGCTTACAGCCAAAATGGGGTTCGGCTCAAGGTATGGCAATAATGCATTGCAATCTTAAACATGGTCTAAAGGTAAAGGGACCCCTGACTGTTAGGTCCAGTTGTGGACGACTCTGGGGTTGCGGCGCTCATCTCACTTTACTGGCCGAGGGAGCCGGCATACAGCTTCCGGGTCATTTGGCCAGCATGACTAAGCCACTTTCTGGCGAACCAGAGCAGCGCACGGAAACACCATTTACCTTCCTGCCAGAGAGGTACCTATTTATCTACTTGCACTTTGACGTGCTTTTGAACTACCAGGTTGGCAGGAGCAGGGACTGAGCAACGGGAGCTCACTCTGTTGCAGGGATTCAAACTGCCAACCTTCTGACCAGCAAGCCCTAGGCTCTGTGGTTTAACCCACAGTGCCACCCACGTCCCTAAAATGGTCTACTCAGCAGTAAATCACATTGAATTCAGTGGGCCTTAATCTCAGTTAAGTGTGTCTAGGATTGCAGCTTCACTGAAGCTCTCTTCAGGCACTACTCGTGTGAGAAGCATGTTGAATGGGGTTAAACATGCACTGTCTTTCCCCATGCCTTCCCCTTTCAAGCAAGTAATGTCTGAAAGAGGGCTACTGGTATCCACCATTTTAATTTAGTAGCTTCTTCATGGGCACTTCTGTTGATGGACGTCTATCAGAATTATATTCCACACTTTTCCCAAGGACTTCAAAACAGTATATATAGCTCCCTCTCTTCTTTTAACTCCATCCCTGGAAGGCAGGTTAGGTTGAGCAAGTGGACTGTGGCCATCCTGTATGCTTTGCTGTCAAGGCTCCCCATTCTAAGGTCACATCCACATCTCATACAACTTAAATAGTTGTGGCTTCCCCCAAAGAATCTTGGGAACTATAGTTTGTTAAGTGTGCTGAGAGTCATTGGAGACCCTTAACAAACTACAGATTCCAGGCTTTTGGAGGAGAAGCCATAACTGTTAAAGTGGTAAAGGACTGCTTTAAACATATGGTGTGGATGTGACAAGTCACACACCACGAATGGGAAACTTTTCAGAGTAGAAATGGCATTCTTCCTGAACAGAATTCCACTGCTGAGATTTTAACCTGGACAGCTCAATTCTGAAATGTCTTAAAATGAGAATACTTGGACATCAGTGAATTTACAGCTAGCAACTTTGCACAACTGATTTTCACTGCACTTTATTTCCAAGTGAGTGTGCTTAGGGTTTTGGACTGCATCTTCTTAAATCCAAGTGTTGGGCAGGTAAGTCTGAAAGCTGAAACCATCTGTTTAGCAGCATTTTCATTTTAAAAAATGAATTATGACATGAGACATTAAAATACAGATTGTAATTCAATACCCAAATCTTTGTGTGCAGTAAATAGCTGGCAAGACGAATGTGCAATTTTCTATTTATCGCAAACCCAGCCATAAAAAATATTAGAGGTCCATACTGCTTTGGTTTTTCCTACGGTGGTCTTAGACAAAGAGAAACATTTCCAAACCATATTAACTTGAAGACATTAATGAAAACAGACAACATGATAGGAACTTTACTGTGCCAGGGAATGTATAATATATTCTAAACACAGCCACAACATATTAATACATCTTTTTTATTTTTATTGACTGAAGCCTTGATTTTTGTCTTAGCTTTTCTATTTCAACAGTATTTCCGAGTGGGTCAAGGCTCCAGTGGGATATAATGACACCAAAGTAAATAGAAGAGTTTAAAACCAAAGAATTGTTTCTCCAGATTCTGTCAGCAATTTGTACCATGCTAACCGAAACATTGCTTCAGTAAGAAAAGCATACATGCATTGAAGTAATGCAAACAACATTAGTATCAGTGGCATGGAAGGGACGGACTCATCATGAGGCTACAAAAGGGTAGATTTTGACCGATACTGAAGTAATAGGCTAGGACAAAATTGTTGTGTGATGTTAAAAGTTATACTTTAATTCTGGAAAATAGGGTAGCAGACCTGAAAAGTAAGAAGACTGCCAATGTACCACAAAATAATAAACATAATTTGGAATTATGAAACAGATCTTAATATCACATTACTGAATTTTAATGTGCTGTGAATGTGCATTCATTCACCCCACTGGGGTGTGCAACTGCTGGGGAGAAATTGATGCATTTTTTACACAAAACATATTTACAACATTAATATGTTTGGAATAAGATGGACATTCCACATTTTACTTTTTAACAGATACATATTCCAATCTACAAAGCAGAGAAGCAAAATACCTAGATTTGGGCCAATTTGATTTTGATTTGTTTTGCTTGATTGAGAGGTACAGGAAACGAGTTTAAACACATGTACTTAAATCCAACTGTGGATCAGGCTATCTCGGTCACATACCACTGCACAATCACAAACCATTATTGTACGTATACATCCATTTGTTCACCGGATCACACCAGCCACTTTATAATAATTCCATACATGCTTTTAAACCATACTGCAAAAATAAATTTCAGATACAAATATTGTAATTTCTCTGATATTTATAAAAGAACTTAGCCAAAGAAGAAGAAGAAAAGGTGGGAAATCATGCAGCGTAAAATAAAATACAGAATACATGGAGCTGAGGAACTTTCTATCTGCAGAATCCAAAAAGAATGGCAATGCACAGGCTCACCACATGTTTTAAATGCTGAAGGTCCAATGACTATTTCAAAGCTTTTGCCTTCTTTTTGCCACTTCCCCATCCACCGCTGAGCTGAAGTGGATGGTCTCGAAATGAGATCCGCTCTTTGTGCGAGGGCCCCAAAGGTGATCTTTCAGGCACAGGTGAATCCTTTTCTACACAAGAAGAAATTGGTATGAAAATGCTGTTGCTCAAGTCATCTTTAAAACAACAACAACAACAACAACAACAACAACAACAACAACAACAACAACAAAATAGCAGCCTCTCATCATGCCTAATTTTGTTACTTAGTTCCTAATTCGAAAAGTTTTAGCAGAAAATCTAAGCTACTTTAAAGCCATTAACTGATTAAAAACTTTGATCTCAATGGCAATTTGTGGATATTTAATATGTGTGTGCTCTCTCACACATGTGTTTCTTCTGAATAATTGCAGATAAAACATTCATTGGCCGGGAAATCACACTAACCACATTGGTGGAAATAAGAGATGTGCAGAGTGACAACAATGTGATCAGCACTGAATACTATTTCACAAGGGAATGCCTCTGATTAAGCATATACATTTTAAACACATAGTTAACACATTCACAAATTGCATTGATAATTCATTCCCATTTACATGCTAATTCGCAACTGAGATTTGTAAAAAGCATGGGCAGTATTTTAGGAATATTAGAATCAAATTGAAAAAATCCAGACATATAATTTACATATTCATTGTTTCCTTTTCGTGTCCAATTATTTCTTCGTCATTTGCACATACCGTATTTCATGAACACATAAGTGGCACAGAGATATCATTTTTATGGATTCTGGCATTTTTTAACCACATGAAGAAAATTCCAGATGATTTATAGGGCCAACGGGTTGCTATTTTAATTTCTCAGCCCAACATACGCTCGCCAGACATCCACCAAGGGAAAGACAGAGGAAGTCACCATTTACTCCACTGAATAAGAAATGGAGAAAGCTGACCTAAATATTGAATTTTTATTCAAATCTTAAGTCTTCAATGGTAACTATGTAGCTGTCAATAACACCTTCAGAAATTTCTGAGTACTACATAGGGCTCCAATCAGCCTCAAACAGGAGCCATATAGCACTCACTGGGGCTTGTCAGATGTAGTTTTATCACTTCCCTCCAATATACAATATAGTGATCATGGTAATGGGTTCAGGATGAGGGCTGGCTGCCCATCCTAAATCTGAGTGCTTCATTGCTCTATAACTGCTACTGTCGGTGGTTGAATATAGCACTGCATGTGTGTGTGTCGCTTGCCACAAAATGTTCCTGGCCTCCAGGGTAACCTTAGCTTAATTTGACTAATTCCGCCATACCTTCATCATTCCACAGTCCATCTGCCCACAACCACACTGTGATAATGTGCATTCTGTGCTGGATGCAGGTACATTTTTGGGGTGCTGCACACACATATCGTTCCTGTCTTGCACCATTCATATATATAAGGCTCATCCTGCTGGAATGGTTATAATCCATTTTGTACCGAGAATGAACTTCTCAAGTGCTTTCTGTCTCCCTGTGTACACAGAGAGCGCTTTTTCATGTCATCTTCTATTGGGGTGGACTTTCCGACATTGCAAGGCCTGTGCCAATTCACATTTTCCAGTCTAGCTACATGCACTAGGAAAAGCAGGGAACAGACCATGGGTATAACCTCAGATTTGTATTGATTTAGATTGATGGGGCAGGGCAGCTGCCCCCTTGCCCTCCCTTGGCTACACCAATGGAACAGACTGTATATTGATAAATCAGTACATCAGTTTCTGTAGTCTCTTTTTAGGGACAGCTAGCATTTTGAATGACCAAAAATAATTTCAAAAAAGTACTATAGAACAACATGTGCTTAGCTGCAGTGTGGCATTACATCATTTCTGCCCACAGCCAGGAGGAATGGGAACACAAATTTAGGGGAGTAGATAACACCAATGTGTTGGTGTACATGTACTGGTTGGTATACATACCCACCTGTGTGTACAGACAACATGGACAGTGGTGGCTGCTTTGCCTAGTATTATAATGATGTGAAGAGGTGTACAATTAAAAAGCACTATCTACAAAAGTGCTTCACACTGTAAACATAGCCTAATTGTGCATTTCACACAGTGTCTCCAGTTTCTGGTTCGTGCAGACATTCAGCACTTCCCAAAATGGAAATGAGAGTACACATTGAAAACAATGCAGAAATGAGTCATTATAGCTGTGATTAAGCTGTACTGCGCCCTCCCCCCAAAAGCAAAAGACAGGAATTTCTGTCTTTCATTTTAAATGTGAGCCCAAAATTTCCTCTCCAGGCAATTAGAAGTCTTGCTCATATTTTTCTCATCACTATTCTTTCAACATTCTACAGGTCATGGAAGCTCACAGGCTCCCCCTTTTTTATACAAAAACCTTTCACATAAACTTTTGCATACCTAATTAACAAGTATGTGAAAACCAGAATCATGGGTTGTATCCAAGTAAGTCCAACTCAGAGTAGAGCCATTAAAATTAATGTCTGGTCATGCCCATCATTCTTAGTGAGTCTATGTTGGATATAGCCACTTGCTTTTAGGTGGTCTCATTTTGCTTTCAAACAGACACTTGCCTACTTAGGTTCACTATTAGAAGGAATGTGTAATTTTAATGTAATTCCACATATTAAATTAGGAAAATATGCATCTTTCCATTTGAGTACACACCAGCTGGTGCCAACTTCAGTTCCTTGAGATGCATAAGTCTTTTGCAAGTATATTTTACAGTATGCGTTTTGTTTATACATTTGCAGTGTATACAACATGGCTACTAAAAGTGGATATGGCCTCTAGATGGATGTGTTTATATTCAAAATCATCCAAAGCCTCTGATATGGCTTCGTCTGATAAATGAAGGTAATTCAATGACTCTAAAAATATTAAGAAGAGCTGGTTGGATCAGTCCAGTGGTTTTCAACCAGTGTGCCATGGCACCCTGGGGTGCTTTGAATGATGGTCAGGGGTGCCATGGGCAAAACTGGTCTCTGTCCCTCTTCCCTTCCCTCCCTCCTCTGATGCCCTCTCATGTCTCTGCCTCCCAAAGCCTTGAATGGATGTTTGTCATAGCAGACCTGGCTACAAGTTTCCCAGGTGAATGGTGCCTCCGAGGCTGGCCAGGGGGTGCTTCCCAGGCCCCAGTGGGGCAGTGTGAGAAGGCACCTCTCTTTGGGGTGGACAGCTCAAAGACCGGGGGGGGGAGCAGCTGTGGTTGCCCAGAGGACTCCCAAGAAGAGGGGAGAGGAGAGGAGGCTGAGGGAACACGCCACAAGGGAGGGTGTTTGAAAAAGGGTGAGAGGCTGCCAGCTCTGCGAGCAAAGGGTGACATAACTGGGCTTCTGAGCCCCACAGGGATGCTGCAGAAAGAATGTAGTGGGTCAAGGGGGCCGTGGACTCAAAAATGTTGAAAACCTCTGGATCAGTCCATTGATCTATCTAGTCCAAAACCCAGTGGCCAAACAGCTGCCTCTGGGAAGCTCCCCCAAAAAGACCTAAGCAAAACAGCAATCTACTCATTTGCAATTCCCAGCAGTTGCCATTGTAATACTTTAGCCCCAATCCAGTTAAGTGTAATCATGACCAAGTCCTGTTGATATGGACAAGCCATAAATTTAATTCCATCACTTTCAATGGCGCAATGAGATGTGACACAATAAATCTGTTATCAGGAACAACATTTCCCCATAAGTTAAAAGGGGTGGGTGGGAGAGAGATGCAATAGAGAGGAGATGTGGAAATAAGGGTGAGAGCAGGGAGGCAGTTAACTCTCCCCCCCCCCACTTGGTTTTTCTAATTCATTCCTGCCCTAAGCTGCGAATTATCCCATGAAAGAAAACATAGCTACAAAGCAAACAGCAACCTTGGGGTGTGAGATTCAAACTGTTGTGAGAAAAGGGTTTAAAAGTTGCACTCCCAGCACCAGGCTCTGGGTTGATTCATACCTCTGTGGCTGCATTTAATGCTTAAGAAAATGCCTTCACAGTAAAATGCTGATCACATATCGTGTCTAGTTTGAGCCTTAGTCACAATTAACTTTAACTGTGTCCCAGACTTTGCTTCAGTCCTCTGGCACTTAGAAGTAGGTAAACTAGATTTTTGTGTGTAAACCATGGGTAGGCAAACTAAGGCCTGGGGGCCGGATTCAGCCCAATCGCCTTCTAAATCCGGTCCGTGGACAGTCCTGGGAATCAGTGTGTTTTTACATGAGTAGAATGTGTCCTTTTATTTAAAATGCATCTCTGGGATATTTGTGGGGAATAGGAATTTGTTCATTCCCCCCCCAAATATAGTCTGGTCCCCCTCAAGGTCTGAGGGGCAGTGGACCAGCCCCCTGCTGAAAAAGTTTGCTGACCCCTGGTATAAACTCTATAACCCTGCTTCTTTAACAGCTTTCACCAGAACTTATACCAATTACAAGAAGTTGCACTTAAGATTAGAACAGCAGTATTAAGGAAAAAAATAGATGCGGTTCATCTTATGTGACTGAGTTGCATCCAGACATTTCCCTATGTGAATGGAAGGATTCCTTCTTGTACAAATGATACTCTAATCCAGTGGATGCTTCCACTCACTGGATGCTCCTGCAGGAGGCAATTTCTGCTGATCTCTTCCTTGCATACACTGTTCCGGAGTCCCGTCCCCCCCCCCCGACCCTATGGAGCAGAGGGCTGAAGAAGTAAGAAGGAATTGCTGAAAACTGTCTCCTCCCCTTTCACCCTCGGAAGCCCCCAATTAGTGAGACTCTTCTTCAGGCAAGCCTGGATTCAACCCATGCTGTTTGGTTAATCAGAAATAACTCTGGACTTATAGTGAACTTTCCCCATTAAAATTATAAGAACCAGATAAGGAACTCTATTCTAAGAGCAACACTGATGTTAATCCAGTTATGCCTTTGGTGAGGTTTCTAATTAAGCCAAGTGAGAAAGCAACATTATTGAGTTTGTCTGCTTCCTTAACTGGAGGCGTAACTTTAAGGTTGGAAAATTGTGATGAGGAAAAGGTAGGTGGGAGGAACAGCATTAGAGTTTTTGAAACTGTAATTTTCTTGTGAAAGAGTCAGTCCCTCATTTTGTGTTTAGACTGAAGAAAGTGCTCAGGGCTATTGTTTTGGTATGACATCCTTGATCCAATAATTGTCATTATAAGTTGCTGCCTCTTATAAATTTTATGAGGGTATGAACTATTTCTTTGTCTATCTTTATGAAATCTATTTTCTTATCTTCCTTACTTCCTACCCAGCCTTTGTATCTCCGAGTCTGTTTTCATTTATAAAAATATTGTTCTGAAGTGGTTTGGCACTTCGAGAGATTTGGTGAAAAGTGTTACAAGACTACCACTTAAATAGCAATAGGATGCAATCTATCCTGAGCATCTCTTCCAAAAAGATCGTGGAAAGGAATGAGAATTGTGCAACTGTACTCTAAGCTTCCTTTCATTCTAATATGGCTTGGGTAAGAACAACAACAACAAAAGAAATCCTGCTGGGCTGTATCTAAAACTTTGTATTAGGGACTTGAGCTTCAAAATGTGATTTTCATTTGATAAATAAAATAAAATGTTTACTTTTATTTAATAATGGTATGAGCATTATCTTTCCTAAAAGATACCCACCAATCTGCTTATTTATTTCATAAACTGTATCCTCAGTAAAGGAACCTGTATTATTGAATTTGATGTTAAGAGCCACAGTGTATCTTGTAGCTTCAAAATCCCACACAGAACTACATGGGGAACTTGTAACATAATGTGTGACTTGCAACATAATGTTGCGGCCTGGGGTGCTCCTGTTTAGGTTTCAGACAGACATTCCTCCATTCCCCTTATACCCTGGTTTTCTGTGCCCCTGCTCCACCTATCAGTCTAGTGTGCCCACTAAACACCAGTAGTCACTGGGCTTCATTTTGCCAACTTTTAAGGATTTTGCTCCCCTCCCTGTGGTGTTATTTTGGCTACATAAGTTCCAGCATTTGAAAAACAGATTTCACTGTATGTATATATGATGTGGCATTGCCTCTCATAACTTCAGCAGCGTTATTCAGGTGCTGGATAATTTCTTATTGCATTGCTTTTATAAATATATTTTTGATGGAGAAGAGAGAGGACATTCTTAAGTGGACAGTTATGGCTTCTGGAATCATTGCCTTATTCCTTTCTGCCATTTAGAAAATGTATGTTGTGTACCAAGCATAATATGGGTGTAAGTAGGTGTAGCAAGAGAATAATGATTTCTAGTGATCTTTATCTTCCTATCTGATACATCATTGTTAACAGAAAGTCAAGGAACTCTGGGAAAAACCAATCAGTAAATTCTCCTGTGTGAACTCCATAGAAACACACAATAATTTTGCCGCAGCAGAGCCACTACCTCATCAAACAGCAGTCTTAAGTGCTGATGTCTATGTAGCTTAACTGGGCCGCTGGGAAACAAAAGAGAGATACCAACATTCTTGGTGTAGCACTGAGGTTTGCAGGGATTAAAAATAGAAGAAAAAACCCTCAGTGGGGAAAAACTCCAAAATAGCCTAATAATATATAAGATTCACAATTGATGGGGTGGGAAAAAGGAAAGTGGAATATAGTACCCACGAATAAGGAATGACTGGCTGGCTTGGACTCTGAACACTTCACACTATAACATTCTGTTACAAATCTCAACTTGCTGCATGGCTCCTAGCTAAGTTTACAGTACCAAACATATTGGTACTGCCCTCAACCTTCCCATCTCTAGTTTTTCTTGAGAGTTCTTCATGTAGGATAACCCTTAATTTCAAAGTCAACAAATGTGTTAGGAGACAAAAGGAAACAAAAAAGAACAGAGTTCTCTGCTTATGATTGTTACCAAAAGGCCAATATTTCATTGTAATGTTTCTGAGATCACAAGCCCTGTTCTTCTCAAACTAATGCCACAACAACCACACATTCATACACAAAAGCTACTCTTTATAAAACCACAATTACACTAACAGATAAATACAGAATTGGTTTTTTTCCAGTTCAACCTAGTACTACATCATGTTTTGTGCATATAAACCATTACTGCCTTGATATGTTTTCACAGGAGCAGCAAGCCATAACCCTGGAAGCTGAATTCCTGGAACAGAAGCACCATGTTCTTGAAGCACCATTCCAGAAATTGCATACATGGTGGACCTAGCAAAGGTTCTGAGGCTTCTGGTGCCACATGAGGTCAATGATATTAGAATAGAATATTATTATCCCTTTAGCAGATCAGAAGCTTCAGGCATGGAATGTGGGAGTCTTACATGCTCCAAGGACTCTGTTGCAGTAAGAGCAGTCAGATGCCACAGCAGAGGCCTCACAGTATAGAAAAGGGTGCCCTCAAAATGTACCCAGGCTCTGGGTACATCTGTGTCATATGCATTCCCCAGAGCTGGCATGAAATAACCTGAGTCTGCTCTTGGAATACTTCTGCCTAAATTGGGAAGTCCAAGGTATCTGGGTTGGGGTGGAAGCATCCTTTATAATCTATAGCATTTGGCAAACTGCATGTGTGTTTAGTATTACAATGTAAAATTTTGTGACCGTTACAATGAAAAAAGCGTTTGCTAGACACTCAGGTGATTTAAATTATTTGTGCCCAGCTACTCAAAATTTCAATATTTTGAGTCAGATTTTAAGGTGCCTGCATGTACAAAAAACCTGCAGAATTAATTGTGTGCTGAAAAGACTTCTTAAATTTGAATAAATGCTCCTTTCCCCCAGGCATTAAGTTCTCTTCTCTTTAATCTATTTTCTTTGCTAATGATTTGTTCTGTGCGCTCTCTCTCTCTCTCTCTCTGCCCCCCCCCCGACTAAATCTTCTATTCTTTAACAGATGCCAAAGTTGACATACAACTCTGTTTTGATAAGTAATGCAGTATAGGAAATATTTGGAACTTTTATTGGAGGGGGCAGGAAGAAAGAAAAATAGAGACTTTGCAAATCAGTGTATTGGCATACCATAACGTCTGCTAAGACGTCATAGAATTTTCACCAGTCTATCTAGAACTCTGTGACGTATTTTATAATTTATCCAAATCCTTTACCATATTGTATTACTTAGCAGCAAATACAGCATGGTTGTGTGTGAGAGGAAACCAGCTATTTAACAACAGTGACCAGAACAAATCTTTTGCTGCAAAATGTTTACATCAGTTTGAAGTTATATGAAATAAGTAGAATTTAGCAGGTTGGAGTTGAGTAACTGTTTTATTATTTTTATTCTTTAAACAACGTTTCTTGGGTCTGTCCTGAAATCATTTATTTAAATATTTAAATCATATGTGCATACAATGATAACTGGTGAAAGCTTTTTTAAAGATAATGTACAATCAACAACTGTAAGCCTGTTAACATGACATGTACACACACACACACACACAGAGAGAGAGAGAGAGAGAGAGAGAGAGAGAAATAATCACAGGAGAGGATTAGGCTGAAGGGAAGCATAGGCCTCACAATCTTTTAGTGAATGAAAAACTGTCCCCCCTCACTGGCAAAGGGAAACTTTTACTGAGAAGGATGCAGCATTTATCTTTTAAAAAAGCAAATAATGGAACTTATTGATTTCTAATCTATGCATTTCTTTCAATTCAGTTTGCAGAGTGTGCCTTTCTCCAGGTCCAAGTCAACGAATGATATTTTCAAATAGATTTACTTATTATTGCAATTATTTATTTTACCATGGTAGGAAAAATGTAAAAGTGTTGTAGTCCTTTATATTATTAAGAAAAAGTGTTTCAGAGCATGACTGTTGCATGTGTTGCAATCTTGCTCATGTTTATTCAGAAGCAAGCCCCACTTTGGGCTTTCCCAGGGAGTATGCAGAGGATTGCAGTCTTAGACTTCTTAGAATGTGAAATAGCCCAGACCAAAAACAAAAACAAAGGAAGTCTAGAGTTGCCATGAAAGAATTCTCTTTTGAAACTAAGAGGAGTTTCATAAAAGCATTCATCTTTGGAATCAAATTAAAAATATTAGCAAAAATCACTGGGGCATACAAACTCTCCAGTGCCAAAAGCAGCTAATTGACTCTCTAAGCCAAAATTACACTAAGCTTGAAAATTGATTCTCCAGATTTCTTAGAAAAATTAGATAGAATATAAATGAACATAGCAATGCAACAGACCTCAGCTTTATTCACTAATAAGTACCTTTGAAACATTATTATGTCTCAATCTTATTTTTTCTTATAGTTTTTAAATACTAAAATATTTCTGATTACTTTTTCTGGTAAACCACGTATTTCTACCTGTCCACCAATTCTTTATAAAAGCGCTATTTAAATATATGTTTCTGAATAAAGGCTGTCTGGTTCTTGCATTCAACATACACTTGCATCCTAAAGCATTTCTGCCAACTCCATCAGACATTTTCTATGAAGGAATCATAACATCAAGGAGTGTGATGCTATACTGGTATAGTTTTGGTATGCCCAAACTTTGCAACTTGTATGGTAGCAAAGCAAATCTTAGTGTTAGACTTATCGCAGTAGGTGCTTAACTGCTGTTTGTGGATTAATTGCATACTATACTCTTTTTTTGCCTTCAACTTCTGTAAAAAAAAGTACACTAAACTGTTCATGTCAAATTACTGATTTAATACTTACGTATTAAACAATTGAAAAGACAGAAGACTCTCATTTTAAATCAAAGCTGCACTACTAAAGTGAATGAAACCATGCCATTTGTCTCACTGAAAGCTACCAATGATCAAGTGGTTTCAGGATTAGGCCTTAAGCGGCAGACAAATACCCATCTTCAGGAAACACCAAAGGGTTTGGTAGGGCCTAGAGGAATAAGTAACTAAATTATAGGTTTTAGTTAAACAAAATCTCTGATGATTCTAATTTTCCACGTGGTTTTATGCACACACATTATCATACACATTCTCTTTAAATCAATTTGTCAATCACTCTCCCATTCATACACATCTAGAGATATATGTATGCAGTGATATCCCCCCAAAATGTTTAGGGGTACTCTCATTTTCCTACTCATATTGAAATACTGGCCCTCAATGAGGCCAAACTTAGATTCACAAAATGTTTAGGGGTATGCATACCCCTGTGTACCCCCAGAAAAAGCACTGTATGTATGTATATGTCTATACATACGTACATATCTCTTGCTCTGGATATGCCAGATACACATTTCTGTAGTTCTATGTTATCTACATGCATACACTAACATTTCAATATATCTATAGGCATACATTTTATATTCACATAAAATTTCAAAGTAAGGGCAGAAGTAGAGACGAAACCACCACTGTCCTGCTAGGAATGTGTCATTTGATGCTAAGCCCAGTCAGGTGATTCAAGCTTTATCTAGCTGATTATTAAAAGGAAAGTACAACTTACTTGAAGGTCCTGCAGAGTGTCTGTGTGGCTGATTATTTTTTTCTTTGTTCTGAGTCAAAGTACTTCCACTGGTCATGGAAACAAGCTCTAAATCCGTGTCTTCTCTCCTTACAGGGCTTGTCTGGAAGCAGTGAAAGAGAATGTACACAATCAAGAAACAAAATATGACATTTTCTGAATGCAGCTCACATTACTCTCAAATAAACAAGCCGGCTCTGTCAAACAATCTTCTTCAGAATGATCCCACAATCCTTTATTGCTGCCCAGTCTGAACAAATGCACTATGTCAAAGCATTTTTGTAAATAGGAGGCGATCTTAAAATTGTGGTTTGTGATCAGAATCAGTGCAGCAACAAAAGACAACATTTTAGTACAGTAATTTTGAAGAAAATAAATCTTGCAGACAACTGATGAAACCTTAAACAGCTTAAGATCATTTACTGAGCAGTCTATAATTTAAAGTCAGGGTTGAAAGCCAGAAATGTTATATTTGATTATTTTTTTTGCTATATTTGTGCTTAATCCAGAGCAAGTATCAGTTCTATCAATCAAACACTGAGTGAGTAATTTCATCTTTGCTACCTAACTAAACCTTCAGAAGAGTTTTTATGTACAGCTTGCATAAGATAATTATATTAAAATGTAACATATTGATGGATTTAAAAGAATAGAACAGAAAAAAGTTCTTTCATGTCAGTATGTTTTTAGATTTAGAATGGAGATTGAATAGAGAAATTAATTCAATGGTTTCAGCAATGCACATATCTGTACATTACAAATACTGGTCTTTCAACCATAAATCCTTGTAAGTAAGACTATTTATGTTTAGATTTATTTCCATGTAAGGATCACAGCCTATGAAACTGAAATGTACATACGAATTTAATTTTGCCGAGTTTAAAAATGTGTTATTTGTGAATGCAATGCTGTATTTAAGTTTTAAAACATAAATAAAATTACAATTCATAAATGTACTAACATTTTTTGTGAAATTAGTTGGTGCATCTGCAAGAAAGTTAAAATACACTTACATCTTATTGAGGGAGGACCTAAGAATACAGTACAGTCTTTATTTCTCAATTATTTCAATGGACTAAGTGCTCTCAGCTTCTGAAGTGTATCTGTAATGACTGTGGTGATTCCAAGATCTTGGCAGAACAAATTAATGCAGTCATTCAGTGTTTGTCCACTCTTATAGACTGGAGTAGACTTCAGGTTTCTTGGATCTAGTTTGGTTTTGGTTTTTAATAGAACCCCAAGACCTACAAACTGGAACCATGTGCAGAAGACAGTTGGAATTAAAGAAGAGGGGGCCTCTGTGAACACTCTGAGCCTATGAACTTGGTGGACACATTTCAGCAGCCTAATTTAGCTAGAAAAAAGTAATTATGTTGCTGTTGTTCCTAACAAAAATAAGATACCCTTCCTGCTCAACTATTAATTGCCAGAAATCTAATTGCCAGTTGACCCTGATCTAAATTCTCCCAATCTGTTATACAAACATCTGTTTTATCCACTTCATCTGCGATATAGTCTTGCCCCCTTTTTGGAGAAGAGAGGTTTTGCCATGCTGATCCATGCTTTTGTAATCTCTAAAATGTATTGCTGAAGTGTGCTTCATTGAAGGCTGTCCATGGAGATAGACCAGAAGCTTCAACTAGTGCAGAATTCTGTTGCCCATCTCTTGGAAGAGGCTTACATTTGGGAATATATTCATCCTACTTTACAAAGACTAGACACCTTCTGGACTTAATTTAAGGTGGCTCTTTTAAAATCCCTTTATAGTCTGGCACCTACAGGTTTCTTAAAGTTCACCTCTCCCTAGATTAGCTTAGTTACTGCCTTAGCTATGCAAGGCTGTTCCTACTCCATGTGCACACATGTGAGGTGAAGACATACTTTTATCTTAATGATTTTGAGGCTGTAGAACAGGAGTCACCAACCTTTTTGGACCAGTGGGAAAATCTGGAATTTTGAGAAAGTGCTGTGGGCACCACTCACAAAATGGCTGCTATGAGGGTGTATAGGAGAGGCCAAGACAGTGCAGATAGGGACTGAGCAGAAAGAAAAAATACTTTCTCAATTATTGCGGACTTGTGAGGAAATATTTCATTGCACCAGATGAGGTCCTGGTGGGCATACTGTTGGCCATGGATGCCATGCTGATGAACCCAAGAACAACCTATTTGATGAGATACTTTGGCTTTGCGTCCTATTTATTTATTTGCAACATTTATATCCTGCCTTTCTTCCATGGACCTCAAAGTAGGATACTTTAGTCCTCACCACAACTATGTGAACTAGGTCAGACTGAGTTTGCATGACCTGCCCAAGGTCATTAAGTGAGGTTTATTACATAACAGGGTTTGAAATCTGAGTTCTCCCAGTCCTAGTCTGTGCTTAAGCACTAAAACATACCTCTGGCAGAATGCTTATGGCCACAAAGTGGACACTGTGGTGCTGTGTTTCTGCTGCTGCACAGTCTACTGTACTGATTGTTATTTTAAACACTTATTGCTGGTTTTTATTCTTTTATTCTGCTGGGAGTCATCTCAAGTTTTCAATAAATGTTTTGAAATTAATATATTCACGAGGCAGAAGCTACCAATTAACATGCCTGGCTGTATCAAACAGGTCTTAAAGAAGTAGCTTGATCTCTTTGTGGGCTTATACAAAAAAGTAATCTGGGTTACTAGTCATTCAGACTGGGGGTAAAATTCATCCCTCAAACATAATTCAGAGATAAATCTGTATTATACTGTGAACAAAACCCATCCACATATTTTGTTGGTGTATTATGTTGTTCGTCAGAGGGGATGTAGCATACATCTGAGTAAAGTCAGTTTGCTATTCATACACAAGTAATTATTTTTGAGTGGTACTCTGTTGTTCACACAACTGGATTCAGCACCCACCCTAATACAGTGGTACCTCGGGTTAAGTACTTAATTCGTTCCAGAGGTCCGTTCTTAACCTGAAAGTGTTCTTAACCTGAAGCACCACTTTAGCTAATGGGGTCTCCTGCTGCTGCTGCGCCGCCAGAGCCGGATTTCTGTTCTCATCCTGAAGCAAAGTTCTTAAACTGAAGCACTATTTCTGGGTTAGCAGAGTGTATAACCTGTACATTGTCTATTCTCCCTGCACCTCAAAATCTGAGGTACTGCTGAAAGTCAATGTGCAATTGAACAAGTGGAACAAGGGCTCACAACTCATGTTTATTTCTAAACAGCCCTTTACCTATGTAGATCACAGGCTGGTTTACAAAGCAATCACATAAAATATAATGAAAAACTAAAAATCGCAGCTAAAACATTTCCCCCAATAGAATACTTCCAGTAATTTAGTAAGAACTTGAATGTTCATGCTAGTAAGACACTCTCCCTTATCTTCAAGAAGTCTTAATGAATAAATTAAGCTGGTGCCAAACAATAGTTACTGAGGGGGTTTATTGTAATTTTCCACAGTTGAGGTGCCAACACAGAGGAGGCCTTGCTTTGTGTCACCACACAACAGTGGGACTAAAAGTAAGGCCTCCCTGTTGATCTAAAAGTATGAGCAGCATTGCAGATGTGCTCCTTTAAGTAACTGTGTTCCTAGCCATTCCGGGCTTTTGAAATCAACACCTTACATTGCACTTGGCAGCTTATTGAATGCCAGTCCAGCTCCTGGCGGACTGGTAATGACACATGCAAAGGGGATAACCCACAACTGAGGGACAGATGACAAATGCAAAGGGCTTATGAATTATGTATATATGCAGATTTGATTTTACACAGCTGTAGTATTCAAAGAACGGTCTCACCCTGATCTCAGAAGCATTTATAGGACAATCATATGCATATTTACCCATAAGTAAGTCACACTGCGTTCAGTGGGGCTCACTGCCAGTTAAGAATGCACGGGATTGCAATTGTAATCATTTTTTAATGTTGTACACTGAGTTAATGTTGTGCCTTGAGATCTTTTGATAAAGGGTAGCATATAAATTTAATAATAATAATAATACATGTCCAGATTTTTAAAAAAACCAATTACCATGGTAAAAACAAAACATCTTACCACATGTTGAACTCTTCCTCCCTTGATAACTTCTGGATCTATCTCAGGTAAGAAATGTTTGCTATACAGTGAATGGAAAATGACAAATATGTCAGTAACAGAATAAAATGCATCAGAATACTAAAGCTAGTATCCAATGAACTATTTCAATTGCTCCAAGGGCTTTGGTATACCCAGTGAGATGTTTGCCTTATCTTTGAGCAACAAATTTAAACCACACAACACACTGCTTCCTCCCAGTCTTCTCCCTATTTCAAAAGTGATTTCCTAGGCAAGTCAAGTAGGGTCTTGTATGACAAACCTAAAGCTTCCTTGGGCACACATAAATATCACTATTAAACACTTTATGGAGAGCATTTTACAATTGTCTCATGGCAATGTATGAATACCATAAACACAGCTAAACATATTTTAATAGTATAAAACCCCCCAACTAAATATCGGTTTGAGAACAATACAAAATAAACGCTTAAGGCAATTACTAGGTCCTGTCCTTAAGTGTACATATTTACCTGTTGGCAAGCTTCACTGTAATCAATGGGACTTCTGGATAAACATATCTTTCCAACTCTACAATTCCATCATTCTATGATAGTTAGCATTGGGCTGTATGACACCTACTGCTTAGAAACTGCAGGTCGTCAAATGTTTAGCTAAATATCATTAAGAATTTTGGCTCTTATTTTCAGTGGGTTTAAGGAATATTATTTTTTAACAATCTGGTTCAAACAGATAAGGAAGTCATTCATTGCCAGAAAGTTTAAGATAAAATTCTCAAAATGCAAGTTCTTTAATAGCTAGAAATTTATCGAATTTACTAGTGTATTGAAAGAGTATAAATTACACCTATCATTATCCAATCTTATTCAAGCAGTCTATTATATAGCAGTAATCTTGGTTTTGGTTAGATAAGTCTATCAGTTATTTGACCACATGGCTTCTGATTCCTTTCCAGTTGATGTTTTGCCATCAAGTTGAGGGTAAGTAGGATCAGTCATAATACCTAAATTATCCTAACAAATGCTATTAACATTAATGTGCCACACACATCTACAGAAGTGATTTAATATGATTTAGACTGCAACAGTATACCTACTTATCTGGAAACAAGCCCAATTGAACTCAATGGCTTACTTCTGAGTAGGCATATATAGGTGTGTGTTGTTAGAAACAACTGAGATTGCATAAATGACATTTGACCTTAATTCTAAAAAAACTATTGTATTTATCTTCTCTAAATGCTTTTATGAAAATTAAAACCAGGGAATAAAATAAAAACTAAATTGTAATATCTGGGCCCCTCTGCTAACTTACAGAGCTCAAGATTGAAAATACTATAGTTTATGGTTTTATCTTTTCACCTGGTTTAAAAAAAACCCCACATATTTTTCAAGGGTAAGTATGGTACTCATGGGTATAAAAAACCTCCTCATTCTATAAAATATTGTTTAAAAGGTT
This sequence comes from Podarcis vaucheri, assembly GCF_965113315.1. Classification (NCBI taxonomy): domain Eukaryota; kingdom Metazoa; phylum Chordata; class Lepidosauria; order Squamata; family Lacertidae; genus Podarcis; species Podarcis vaucheri. The sequence goes on along the minus strand of NC_138748.1, from coordinate 35,722,744 downwards.
AAACTATACATTGAACTTCTATCTTTTTCTGAAGACTATCATGAGAGCCTGGATAGCTCCGTTGGTTAGAGTGTGGTGCTATTAATGCCAAGGTCACAGGTTCGATCCTCGTATGGGACAGCTGCATATTCCTGCCTTGCAGGGGGGTTGGACTAGATGATCCTCAGGGTCCCTTCCAACTCTACAATTCTGTGATTCTATGATTACTTGAGGATTGTTGCTTTAAATAATATTCAATACAAGTGAAATTCATTTCTAAGATGTTCTAACGTTGTCTGGCATCTCACTCCTAAACATAATTAATTGAAATATACTATCTTGTTCCAGGCAATAATATTTTGGGGAGTATCTGTTGTCACTGACTTCCACTTGATACGGTTACCATTGCTGTTAGGTAAGCAGCTGCTCACAATGTTTAATTCAATTTGGCATGGGATTGGCAGATAGCGCCCTACAAAATCATGCTATTAACATCCTTACTGAGAAATCAATCGTGGCACTTTGTCCCTGGGTCCACTGCACCATTGATCTCAATACAAACAGATTGCAAAAAAGGGAAGGGAGGGATCTGTTTAGAGCTATTATTACAAGTAAGTAGGATATTTGCGAACCAGAGCAGCGCACGGAAATGCCGTTTACCTTCCGGCCGGAGCGATACCTATTTATCTTGCACTTTGGCGTGCTTTCGAACTGCTATGTTGGCAGGAGCAGGGACCGAGCAACGGGAGCTCACCCTGTCGCGGGGATTCGAACCGCCGACCTTCTGATCGGCAAGCCCTAGGCTCTGTGATTTAACCCACAGCGCCACCCGCGTCCCAGTAGTGTTGCATTGTAGTGCGCACCTGCTTCCTGGGACAGAATTGTGTGTGCTATGGGCTGATGCCAATTATGTGTACTAGTTTCTCTGATATTCCACCAATTGGAGCCTGTCTCTTGTACTTTAGCATCTTTATTAATCGTGACCATGTTTTAAAAAAGCCCACCTGTATGCCTTTTGTCATTTAGCTGTCCCCCCACCGACAAGAAAACTCTGAGGAGTGTTTTTTTCTGATCTGAAGGCAGAATTGCCTTGCATCTGCAGGTGTCATCTGCCTGACAGCCTTGATAACTATCCTCAGAGAAACTCTCTTTTGACTTCTGAAGAACCACCACTTACACAAAGATAAATCATTGAAGCTTAAAGGGAAAGCATTTCCTCAAATGTGAAGACCTGAAATTTTGTTGTTTTTTTTAAAAAAATCAAAAGCTTTGTATTATTTCTGCTCCCTTTTTCCTTGTGTATTTCTGTAAGATATATTGTCCACTCTAGCCCATGCCTAGTTCAAAATGCCATCTGCCATGCCTCAGCATATCGGTGCACTATTTAGTGTACCTGGTTAGCTATTAAATTACAATGATTTTGAATGCATTCTGTAACTTGGAGAAAAATATATGTTTTCCTGCATTTTTCATAAATACAACTATTTGGGTTTCTGACAGAAAAAATATTCATGGATATTATGAAGTGATATTTCATGCTGGCATGTCATAGCAATTCACTAAGGTTTGTGGCAGAATGAGATGCAGAATTTATTAAATTAATTCTCAACGGGAGTGTGTTTGAAACTTGGCAATCTGGCCTTTGGCAAAAAAAAGCATATTTGTTTTAGGACAATTAAGATGGGTTTCATGTTACATGATGTGTTATTACAATCCAAAAATCTAATTTAAAGGCAATGATCTCACCATTTTTCATTTCTGGGGCTAGTTGCTTCAAAATCCCAAACCTGTGTATGAAGCCATTGGTATGTACGTTCTTTGTTCCTTTCCATCTTATCCGCGGAACCATAAGCAAATGCTTCTTCCTTACCTGTGGATGAGAGATATTTTCAAGTTCTAACCTTTTGTTGGAACAAATGCCAAACAAACAGCACTGATTTACAGCAGAATGTTATGCAGGTTTATGGGGCAGTGAGACAAAATGGCCTCAACAAGACTTCTTAATAAATATTCATAGGATTGGGCAGATAAGGTGGTAAGTAAAAACAGAAAAAAGACAGAGCCCGTATTTTCTCTCTTACTTCCTTTCTCTGTACTTTGTAGCACACAGAATATTTGCAAAATAAGGCTCCATATAGAAACAGAAAGTACAAAATGTGTCTGTGAAAGGTTAGTAGGGCTACTAATAAGGACCAGTTAAGTAAACAGGTATGTAAATAAGCTTCTATAATTGCCTTCCCTTTGATTATACCCACACAAGATTTCCTCAAAAAACATTCCAAAGGGCAGGTCCCCTCCTAGTGGGGGCACTGAATAGCTGAGGTTTAACTGTGTCTTCTGCCTAGGGATGGCAGAGGATTGCCACAACTCTCATGCTTGCCTGAAGTCCGAAATGGAAATGAAGCAAGCAACTATGAGTGGCATTACTTTTTTGCTGCTTTCTTTTTTAATCCACAAACATTACACAAATTATCACATTATTTTCTGCATAGTTTCTGTGTTTCCTTTTCACTGAAATGCCTTGAAGTTAATTGCACAATTAATTGCACGTAATTATGTTTGTTTCAGGCTTTCAGCCATAGTGGGTAGTAAGACAAATAACCCAGGTTTTAATAGAAGCCTAACTGTAACAGAACAGAAAGCTCTGATTGTGATGAACACTGGATGGGACAGGAATTGCTGCCTCCTTATATGCCCACTGTGCCATTTCTGAGTTTTTACTGGTGGTCAGTTTTATTCTACGAGTCTTAGCTGGTTCCAAGGTGTGGTTAGCACTCAGATCTGGCCCTCTTCCTCTTCTTTCCAGTCGCCTTTGACTGGATCTAACTATCCAGGGGTCATTTACCTTTAACTTTTACCCACCAACCTTACTACTGATGAGCTTCTATCTCCTGATCCTGCGCTGTTCTCAAGGGATCCAGGACCTTACTCTGTTCTGCTTCTTCCTATTTTATGTTTGTTCCCTTGAGTGACATCATTTCTACTTTTCATGTGCACCTGGGCCATGGCTAAATAAGATGGACTCTGCATTGGGGTGGCTTGGGATGTAGGATGTACATGATGGACTGCGGTGACAGAGCTTATTTAGAAGGTGTTGTAATTGCAGTTCTACGAAGATGTAAAAGAAAAAAAAGTGGAGGGAGATGGGGATAGCTTCTGATATCAGAAACTAAATCCTGGTCAAACTCAGTACATGTACAAAAGAAAGGTGAATTTGCAATATAGAAGGAACAGAAAGAAAAGAGCACCACATCCAAACATGTGTGAACCAAATACAGTACCAGACAGAAGTGAGGTAATCTCCTGTGCAGACATTGCTTCAGAAATGCAGCAGACACTCAAAAAGTTACTTACCAACTCACAGCAGCTGGTAGAAGTCAACTTAGAAAGAAGAAATTCACATCGGAATATGTGATATTATATGTTAAAGATCTCTATACGTAGTGTAGACCTCTTGTTTCTGGCCTTTTCAGACCAGAAAAGCCTGAGTCTTCTGGCTGATTTTGTGATGTGTAGAAACACTCAGTGTAAGGTGGTGGAATGAACTTCCAAATTCATTCCTGATTTTTCATACTGTGAACTTGGAGCACTGAATGTAATCAAGTCATATCTCCAGCACCTGTTTCCTAAAATCTATGTATTATCAGGATGATCTGTTGGAGCATTTAATCCCTTGGGATGATTATGTGCCATGGGAAAGTACCCTTTGTGATCACCTTGATTCTCTAGAGCAAAAAGAAACCATATTCTCTGTACTTTAGCCTGCTCTTAATTTCTCTCTCTCTCTTGCCACCAGCAATAACATTTTCATAGCAATGCTTGTTCTGTCTCAAGACATTTTGGGAACGTTCCCAGTCATTTTGTTAACAGAGTAACAAAAGACACAGACATTTAAGGCAGCAATCACATGCACTCTTACTTGGAATGAAGCTCTAGAATGACTTACCTCTGAGGAAACATACACCGGATTGGGTTGGATTTACTAAAGACAAAATGCTAGCAAGCTTAGAAGTATAATATACCCCATGTGCAGGCTTACATATTAGTCATCTTGTATTGTGTTCCCCACTTCCCCAGTGGTGAAAAGTTGCATAGGCAATGCTAAATGGACTTCGTTTACTTTGGATGAGAGTGCCGAGACTTATTGTATCATTATGATATTGGCTTTATTTACAAATAATTATTTACAAATATACAAATTAACCCTAAGTGGAGGCAAAGCTGATCTGGTAACCCACATCAGATTTGCAGAGATGCCAATTCACAGCGTGCTTTCCCCTTCTGTCTCAAGTTCACACAAACACACACACACCCCTCTGCCCCCTCCTCTTAGTTGGTATGCACACTTCTTCAGAATCGTTAGTCAATAGTTGTCACAATATCAATTATTTAAGAACATGGCTTCCTGTCATGCTGTATTTTAAACAGCTCATTGCTGATGACAGCCCTAAATGAATGTATCTAAACAGGCAAACCCTTGGAACATTTGCTTCAATTTAGTATTTTAAGATGTGACCATGACCACACTGTACAACAGATCATCTAGATTTCAAACCAAATCGTAATAGCCTTTCCATTTGATTTTACATCTCAAAAACTAAATGATCAAATGACGTTCTTACAGTGACTCACCAGGAGACCTCTCCATCTGGCAGCTGGCTTTTGGAGCTTTTACCTGGTGCCAGACCAAAAGAGATTGACTGTGCTGCTTCTGTTCTGCATAGCCAGCTGACCAGTAGCCTACCTGACTGAACTGGCAGAGGCAGTCTCTGGTATGGTGATGGAGAACTCTAGGACTATTGCCCATGCCTTTGCAAGGCTACTTTCCCCCGATCCAGCTTGAGACTTCATTATTTATTTATTCTATTTAAATATGTACAAATTGCACTTTCACAGAAAAATGCAGTATAATGAAGTGATATCTCATGTGGTCATTGGCCTGACCCACAGGACAGGACATTCCCTGGATTTGGTGGTCTGGAATTGGAGTGGTGCTGGCTCTATGACTCTAATGTCATGATGAGACTGCTTCCTGTTGAACTTTAGGGCCACTCTATCAATTTTCTCCTGCAGGGGTGGGAGACCAATTAAGATGGACTCTCCTAAGAGTCTTATGGGTTTCAATGGATTCTTTAATTTTCTGGAAATTTTCCAGTGGACAGAGCTGGCGATCCTGTCAAGGCCTCTGTCTCACTGTATGGTGCTGAAATGCAGAAGGCTAGCAACACAATTGCCTTATAGCACCCCCTTTGATGCTATGAAGCACATTCAGCCCCCTGGCATACTGGGGAACTGTGCGTGGAAAAATAGACCAGTTCACAAATAAAAGTGCAGCTGATTTAGCGCACGTATGCCTACTTATGATCGATGAAGAATTGATGCTTTTGAATTATGGTGCTGGAGAAGACTCTTGAGAGTCCCATGGACTACAAGAAGATCAAACCTATCAATTCTTAAGGAAATCAGCCCTGAGTGCTCACTGGAAGGACAGATCGTGAAGCCGAGGCTCCAATACTTTGGCCACCTCATGAGAAGAGAAGACTCCCTGGAAAAGACCCTGATGTTGGGAAAGACTGAGGGCACAAGGAGAAGGGGACGACAGAGGGCGAGATGGTTGGACGGTGTCCTCGAAGCTACAAACATGAGTTTGACCAAACTGTGGGAGGCAGTGTAAGACAGGAGTGCCTGGCGTGCTCTGGTCCATGGGGTCACGAAGAGTCAGACACGACTAAACAACAACAACAAATGCCTACTTATGGTGGCAGTGAAGAGGGCCTGCTTTGCTGCCTCTCTCATGAAATTTACTCTTCTAGTATATAGGTTAAAAAACATTGTTCAACACCATTCTAACTACAGTGGTACCTCTGGTTACGAACTTAATTCATTCCGGAGGTCCGTTCTTAACCTGAAACTGTTCTTAACCTGAGGTACCACTTAAGCTAATAGGACCTCCTGCTGCTACTGTGCTGTTGGCACACAATTTCTGTTCTCATCCTGAGGTAAAGTTCTTAACCCAAGTTACTCCTTCTGGGTTAGCGGAGTTTATAACCCGAAGTGTTTGTAACCCGAGGCGTTTGTAACCAGAGGTACCACTGTACTGGTATTTTGTGACGTAGGAAAAACAGTTAAATATGAACCTATAGTAGTAAACATATTTTCTGGAACTTAAGTAGTTAATAAAATGACCAAATAATGTGACTGTGGAAAAAGGGGTTGAGTAAAATGGGCATATATGCTAGAGACTGAACAAATGCTAAAAATTCAACTACTGTTTAACTTTTCTGATTTATAAGTATAATTCACCTCCCACACAAAGCATCAGTACTACTGCTGCCAGGGTAAGATTAATAAAGAAAGTAGTCATTCAGTCCATGCATCCTGGATGAATTTCAGATCTCTCTAACACTGTGCCAGCATTCAGATCTAATGTTCAAGGTTTGTTTTTTTGTTTTTTGTTTAAACAGGCTTGAGGTTGCATTAAGAAAAATGGAAGACAGGTATCATGGCAATCTTATTTGTGGTCTGAAAGCAATGCATAGTAATTTGGATTTTTACTTAAAAAGGTAAGTGGCTTATACTTTGATCATAGTGATTTGCACCAGGCAGAAGTCTTAGAAAACAAAGCATACATTAAAGAAAGTGCTTATATAAAAAGGAAAATCAGATTGACTCAGTGTATTTCTTCTATTGTACCTTTACTTTCTAAATTATCGTATTTTTCTGTGTATAAAACTAGTTTTTTCCCCTAAAAATAATGTCAAAATTCTGGGGGTGTCTTATGCATGGATAAATCTCCCCCATTTTCTTAAATTGGAGTCCCCCCAAATAGGGGACGTCTTATACATGAGGACGTCTTATAGACGGAAAAATACAGTAATTTTTCAGGGTCATTACGGCATACTATGAAATAGGGACAATTACAATAAGGTATATACATGCACATCATTTAAGCTTATTACAAACAGCTACTCCCATTAGTCCAATATATGTTAATGTATAATTAAACTAGGAATAGTTAACCTGTGATCATCCCTGATCAATTCTAGGAGCTAGAATTCAAAGCATCTGAAGGACCACGTGTTAGCCATTCACAAGTTAAAACAACTATTGTGGATACTTCACGTACAAAGCATGTAGTGCAAATGATTTTGCAACGGTACACATTTTTGCACTTTCAGGAATCACTCCTGTGCCTAAGTAAACAAGAAACATGCAGTGTGCTTGTAAGAGAACTTATGAATATTATCTGTGGATAGATCCCAGATCTTGAATATTCATGTTGAAATTTCAGAGATCATGGGTCTCATTAAAGCAGAAAAATATGGGAGCTGCTTCTTTACACATAATAATGCCCATGTTGTAGTGTACCCAACCCAAAGGCTCAGAAAGACTCCTGTACCTGGAGGAACAGCCAAAGCATAAGTGAACCAGTTGAAAAGCATAAAGACTTGACTAAAATATAACTGTTTATTAAATATAATTTCTTTGATAAAGAAAGCATTCATGCCAAACTGACCGCAGTGCAGCTTGATAAATCAGGACCTAGAAAGTTGTGAGTAATCACCAGAAACATGGGCTCCCCCCTCACCCTCCCTTCACTGGCATGCCAATTCTGGTTGGTTTAAACTACAGTTTTCCTTTATGTAAGAGGGAACTGTGGTTTAGTGTCACTTTACTATGGTTTGAATAGATTTATGGTTCTGGTTAGGGAACAGACATTAGACCACAGGAGGCAAAGGGAGGGGGTATGCTATGGTCTAGCAAGAAGGGAATGAATCTCTGAACTGGCCCAATGACACTTACATGCCAGTTTTATGATTTGCAACAACACCGGAGCATCCATATTTGTATTGTCTATGCCTTGCATACTTTGGCTGTTGTGGTGGAAGAGCCAGTGTGAAACTGGAGCACATATGGTGGAAGTAGAAGGAGTCATGATGAGAAAAAGTTGCAGAAAATCATAATGGAACCATTTTCATTATGCAAGAAAGAAGCACTTTATGATACAAGGTTAAACAATGAATGAGTGGCAGCGTAGCTAAAACATTGTAATTTGCTACTTAGGCAATGTGGTTAGCTATACTATACTCAAAGATTTACTACGGACAGTGGAGTAAGTTGGATAATTTGCATGGCACCAGAGGGGATGGATGCAAAAAAAAAGATGCATTTAGCAACATTTGAACTATAATACTTGGATGACTGCTGTTAAAAGTACAGGTAATGCGTTCTATGCAGTATTTGAGGAAAAAGTAAAAACAAACAAACACAAACATTAAAATCTTAATATGCATTTTGCAATGGAATACCTAATAAGAAAGTTGTTTATATATTACATGACTATGATATATTTCCATTTGCAAAATGCAGATTTAAAAACCTCCTCAATTTCAAAGAGCGCACCGGTTACAGAGCACCGTGACAGCTCAAGTAAATTGTAGCATATATAGCCTGGACTACTAGGAAAGTCTGACAAAAATCTAAGAAAGCAGACCTGGCTAAGAGTCAGGAGTCATGCTTATTATATAGAAGTCCCAGGGGTATCTTTCAATCAGAGGTCACAATCGAGGCAACAGAAGCAGTGTCACGATATCAGAGAAAGGGCCAATTCAGACCTGCTCCCTGACAGTCACTGAGGTCAGGGCTTGCGGCAAATCATTGTATTACAAGAGAATATTCCCTGTACACTTTTAGAGCTGTCATCTGAACAAACAAGGCCAGGTCATCTGTAGGTTAAACAAGAAACCTTTGCTGACAGCATAAACCATATATTCTCTTTAATTCCTTTTTAATTTTCATACCTGTATCATACATTTTAAAATGAATATTCTTTGTTTCCACTTTATTCACTTCAGTAAGAAATATTTCCTTACTATAATGGACTGTTCACCATCTGCACAATTGTTAGGCAACTATTTAAAAAGAAATGTGTATCTGCAGTTAAGGTCTTAGTGATGGGGAGGAAAAAGGACAATAAACATGGTTGATATATTCAATATATTTTGCGATGGACCTCATTGACAGTTAGCCTGATGTAGCACAAACAATCCACATATGGAAGCAGGGTTCTGCACACAGAACTGGATCTGATACTCTGCATCTTTGGTCAGATACCCTCAAATTTGGAAAGCTGTGCTAGACAGGTTAAAACCTGCCATAAGATGATTCATGTTGGACCAGGGTCCATGTGTGCATCTCCCAACACAGGGATGGGAAATCTGTGGCCTTCTGTAACCATTGGCCATGCTGGCTATGGCTGACAGGAGACGGATTCCAAAAACATCTAGGAGGGCCACAAGTTCCCCATCCCTGCCGTAATAAATGGATAGTACACACTAAGGGTTGAAAGTGCTTATCACCAGATTGGAGAGGCAAAGTCAGTTCAGGTCTTCCTTATCCTCCCCACCCTTACACATGTGATGGATGTCAAAGCTGACCTTGCTAGTGCCCTGGTTTGTTTGGATTTTTTTGTTATTTATCTATTTATTTTGCTTTTAGATTGCCCTTATATTGACCCCAAAGGACCTTAGATCAGTATAAAAATTACAACAACAATTATGTTAAACCACAATTAAAATATAACAGGCACTCAATGAAAAGGGTTCAGCGGCAGAAGTTACACCTTTTATTTGCATATTCTTATGTTGAAGATCTGTAGGTAGATAGTGGCCATAAAGGTGCAAATGAACTAGTTGATTTGGCATGACTTGCAAGTAGTTTGCAGACTGCACATGTTAATAGTTTCCAATGCGAAGAATTTTAATTTGGGAAGTGTATGTTAGATATAATACATGCACTAGCACTTATTAGAGAAATGTCAAGGGGTTATACTGCTGTACAATCCCATTATTAAATATCTGAATCATTTGTAGCCATGCCTACAATTTCTCATAAAAGTTTCTAAATCTAGTGTACTTACCTTCTATTTGTGCAGATTAACTGAAAAGTGTAAAAGGTATATGACTTTGTTCCTTTTATTTAACAGCACCACATTTTCAATATCTAGGCTTCAATTTTGCAGTCTTCTCACAGTGTTTTGTTTAAAATAACATTTCACATCATCAAAAGGAATTATAATATGTGGGTGTTCCACAACTTTATTAGTTACAAAAAGAAAGAGCATTAGCTTGTGTTCAATATTAAAAACTATGTCAAAAGGAAACAACCTTTTGGGAATGCTGTAACTCTCTGACCTCATTAGGACAATCAGTCCTTCATAATGCTATAGTTAACATCCAGGGCATAGAAAAATCAGACACCCCCCCCCCCATAAAACTTGCAGTCAATCACATTATGATATGCCCATATAAGGATTGTCCATGTCCTAATCCATACACTTAACATTATTGTAGGTACTAAGGCAGGAGCATATTAAGAGGTAAGGTAGGAGGACTACATAGGAGGATTGTTCTAGAAAAAGAGATCAGGATTGGGTCATGTCAAGACACAGCATCTAGTACCCAAACATGAGCCACACTGGATGCATTCCCTGACAGATGGTCAGCTGACCATTCACTGTACATATGTGTTTGAACAGATGATTAGCACTACAAAAGAAAACAATGCTGACCATGTTTGATCACTGCTGAATACAAAGATGTTCCAGTTTATGCAAAATGCAAGGATGTGTCAATTTAAGCATGTTGGAGGAAGTTAAGCGTTCTTAAGTGGGAGGCAGACATTTCTTTCTGTGCTGCATGGTTACAGGGTAAGTGTATCTAAAACAGACCACAGACCAAGTCAGTGGGATGATAAATGACACAATCTCAGCAGCAGCAACAATATGTCAATGGCAGCAATAAGATCTCAATAATATATGAACTGTTTGAGAATTTGTACACACCAACATGTGTTTGCGAAATCTATCTTCATCATTTATATCCTGTCCATCTGCCAACACTTTCTACGTGAAATAATTAAGGTTTACACACAAGAATATAGCTTTCCATTCTAGATTGATTTAGTGCAGCATCCACATCATAGTTCTATATGCACAATCTCCAATGCAGATTAAAATTCTCATTCCACACAACCAGGCTTCACACAGTGCAGATTAAAAGAGTGTGGGAAGTTCCACTTTTAAACTACTGTTTAGCTACCTTCTTTATGAATGCCAATAGTTAATATGAATGCTAGGGTTATCAATCTACTATTGGGAACTATATGTCTTTCTTAAATATGAATATATATTTGGGGCCAAACTTGACAAGACACCATTCACATAATTAGCAACTGGGTATGAATAGTTAAAAAAAGTAAAAAGATGACATGACCTCACCCCCATGTGCTGATGTGGGTGGTAATGAGAATTTAACCCATTGCTCCTGCTACAGTCCCATCCATGGGTCCTACATGTCTGCTACAGTGGTGCCTCACAAGATGAAAAGAATCCGTTCTGCGAGTCTCTTCGTCTTGCGTTTTTTTCCGTCTTGCGAAGCAAGCCCATTAGCGGCTTAGCGGCTTAGCGGATCAGCTGATAAGCAGCTTAGCGGGTCAGCTGTTAAGCGGCTTAGCGGATCAGCTGATAAGCGGCTTAGCGGATCAGCTGTTAAGCGGCTTAGTGGCTTGGGAAAAAGGAAAAAAACCCCACAGGAACTTGCAATACATTTTCGTCTTGCGAAGCAAGCCCATAGGAATTTCGTTTTGCGAAGCACCTCCAAAACGGAAAACCCTTTCGTCTAGCGGGTTTTCCGTCTTGCGAGGCATTATCTTGTGGGGCACCACTGTATTTGTGTCCTATTATTACCACAAATGATGGTTGGACAGTGTTCTCGAAGCTACCAGCATGAGTTTGACCAAACTGCGGGAGGCAGTAGAAGACAGGAGTGCCTGGCGTGCTCTGGTACATGGGGTCATGAAGAGTCGGACATGACTAAATGACTAAACAACAACAATTGCCACAAACAGGAGCTTTTCTTCCAATACAAATAGTAGGCACAGGTTTCCAATCCAGACTAGATTAGAGTAAAGCAAAGGGGTTAAGCAACCTCATTCCATGAAATAGGATGATGGTCTAGATTAGGACCTGTGCCTCACCATTCAAAGAATTGCTAACTGCATTACCTCAGTTATCTAGCTGGAGTTTCCATAACTGACCTTTATGTGTGAAAAAAAGGACTTAAAATAACTAATCAAAGCATTTCTTCATTCACTGAGACTGTGCAGAGTGTAGGAAGAAAGACAATTAATGAGCTGAGGAAAAATACAGTGACATTTGTCTTTGTATTTAAGAAGTCCAAGCATTGTAATACTTTATTCAAACTTTCTTGCCAAACACCCTATACTTCCTCATCTGTCCCCTGCACATTCTCCCCTGAGCCAAACCTATTTGAATTTAAGTTGTTACTAAAATTATCTGTCTTTTGCACTCTAAGACCTAGGTCACAACCTTATTTAGGGGCAGGAAATAGTTATCAGGTCACCGACTGGTCAGATGAAAAGGATTCGAAATGCTTCAGCACTCAGCGATTTATTTCTCCAAATGACTGCCTTATGGAGTATAAAATATTTTAACATTCTTCCTTCCCTTCCATCTATTCTTTGTGTGGGGGTATGGAAAAATCACTGAACTTCATACCATGAGGAACAAATTGGTGAAAAAGGAAGTACATTCAAAACAATCAAAATCAAATATTTTGTATTGCCTGATCTACAGTGTTTGTTTAGATTTTAAAATTGTGATCTGTGGTGGCAGGAAAAACCACATACACTCCTACCAATGAACATAGCAGCTTGTTTACTGAAAAATAAAAAAGCATGATTCATTTTTTTAAAATGCAACTTCTGGCTTAAGTATACTTAGGATTGCAGGCGACTGATTAAGAGAGTAAGTTCCACTGGACCTAGTGGGTGACATCAAATGCTGCCATTCTGTTTGATCCACTAGACCTCTACTCGTATATGAGAAGAGTAGGCAGAAAGCTTTCTGCTACAGTCTCCTCCCCACACTTGAAAATAAGCTTCAGACAATTGGGAAACTGTCTGGAACACCATAGAACAGTATAGAGGGCTGCACTAGAAATTGACAAAAAATGCCTCCCCTTGTAGGCACTTCTGCTGGATCAAAAAACATTCTGCAAGTGGAATGGCAACACTGGATTTACTTCTGAGTAAGCATGCCCAATCTTGCATTTGATGGTGGAGCCATTGCAAAATGCAGAAGTATGCATGCTGGGCTTTCAGTGCTGATAGAAGCGCTCACTCAATGGACATTACTACACCTGAAAGCAGTCTTTGTCTTAGCTTGACTGATATGCTACTATAATTAAAATAGATAATCTGATTTAACTAATCTTATGAATCCTCCCAGACACAATTTTGCAAGTCGATCCCGGGACAATGAGAGGTACCATCTTTATACTGCTCATGCACCTGAAAACCAAGTACCACATTATAAAATAAGAGGTATGGGAGCATTCCCCAAAGTCTGATATCTGAAAATGTAATATAGAAAAGTACATGTGAACAATACTGTGACTTCTCTGATGTATTTCCATGTAGACTGCTGAGAGAATAAGACCTACTAAATTTATATTTTCCTGTAAATATGAAAACAATTAGGTTGCATGTGCCATCCGTTATTCTCAAATATGGAAGTACTTCTGTGTCACTAGCCAGTAACAGAGGAAAGAACTATAGCAGGCAAATTTATTTTGGTTTTGAATTTAAAAGCTAAATATCATAATACTAACAAGGAAGAACCAAACAATTCATTGTCCAACTATAACGTCTGTCTCTCTCTCTCTCTCTCTCTCTCTCTCTCTCTCTCTCTCATCTTTCTGCACAGGAAGACATTCCATTTCCAAGAAGACTTTTAAGCAGATATCTTTCCCAGTCTACATCTGTATTAGCATTGTTTTTTGCAGGCTCAGTGCAGCCAAACTGCAACTTCTACTTCCTATATTTGTTGCAGTCACCCTTTCTTCTTGGTCTTCCATTAGCCTCTATAGTACTTTGCGAGTCTTGGGTCAGCCCTTTCTCTTCCCCATATTTACCTTTTGCCCAAGTTTCACCCCTGACACACTGTAAAAGACTTTTTATGACTTATGACTTCATTTCTCTTATGGGCCGGTTGGAGGTGCTGACCAGCCTAAGACATTTAGTTGTCCTCCCCTCTTTGAGGAAAGTGGATCCTGCCCATGAGAGCAACGAAGTGCAAAGGTCATTGAGGTCTGCAGGCACCTAACGACACACAAGAGTCTATAAGCTTCACTGACCTGATCAGAGCGGGGGTGGGAGAGCGTTTAAGAATGAAAATGCTTTTGCAAGAAACCTAGTAATCCTAAGACTGCAGTACTAAGATCACTAACTGCATCACCGGTAAAGATAATAAATGGTCCCATAAAATTTTAAACAACCAGGCACAACTACCTGTTTTATAGACAAATGTGTGAGACTCCAAAACAGAGAGCCTTAAATTACAAGAATTAGCATGTAGGGCTCCACAAACATTTTTTGAAGTTAAAAAGGGGTCCTCATACTCCTAGAGGTTGGGAACCATTGTATTAGAGCACTGATTAAAATAACCTTTTCCTCAAATCACAATATAGTTTTGCACTATTACCTCTAGCATACCATGATGATATTTCATTACTTCACTTTGAACTTGGGGCTTAAACTACAGTTCTATTCTCTAATAATATCTATCTGAATATATATTTATTATTCACGGCCAGATTAGAAAATCAGGCACAGATTTTATTTTTAAATTTTGTTTTAAACAATGAGAAAGCAGACAACTTCAACTATGTAACTGAAGCTCCAGTGTGTGCAGTGTATGGACCCTGCTGTCTTACAACTTTTGAGAGCACTGCTGTTGTGAACTGGGTTTGCACTCTGCCAGCAAGGCAGCTCTGACCCATGGAGAGCACTCCTTCAGATCAACACTGCCTCAGGCTTTGCTGCGTTCTCCAAGAAGTCTTACATTTCAGGCATCAAGTTGAATTTCTTCTGGAGATGATTAACCCAAACCCATGACAGATTTTTTCCAAGATATCTAACTCCTTATGTTTATTTTATCCTGGCTCTTTTTGGATGTACTGGACACAAGTAGCCTACTCATTTTACATGTTAAAGGGCTGGTGGAGAGCCATTAATTCCTTAAAATGAGAAAATATTTCAATGAGCAGGGCTCTGTTGTGTGAGCTCACACTAGATAATAAGAAACAAAGCTACAGGACTGTGATTCTTGAGTAAAAGATTCCCTTCTGTCTTGGAAGGTTTCTTTAAAAACACTTTTCATCACATTCCGAGGCACAGATCTTAAACCTTATAGAAATGCTGCCACTGCAATATTATAAATGGCCAGTTTCATGCAATTTGGCACACAGATCTGGAATCAACAAAGAATGCATTTCTTGCAGTTTCCAGTAGCTAATTGTATGTTATAGATTTTGTGAACCATCTCTAAGTAAAATTAGATTTTGAAGATTCAAAAACAAGTTCTGCTTTTGGAGGAGATAAAATAATAGTTTAGGAAGTCTAGTTATTAATGTCTGAAAACAATAGCTAAAGGAGCCATAATGTGTAATATCCAATGCCAGACATACTTGAAGCTAACGGACATAACTAACAGAGGTTCATTGATTTCAATGGGTCTTCCCTGAGTATAACTTAGTTGGATACAACCTAATATCTTTATTTGCTCTTTGAAGTGATACAAATGATACTTTTATAAAATGATACTTACTGATTTATAAAAGACATAAAACCAATATTACTTTCAAATCACACGAATAAGTGTCACTGGGGTCATCTCATACATTCTCTAAAAATACAAAATGAAACAAAAAACTAACATCCAAAGATAATGTAAAATCTAGACTAGTGATACTTTTTGTCTTTCCATATTTTAAAAAATCAACCATAGCATTCTTTGAAAAAGTCCAGAGATACTGATATTTATATTGTAAATCCAACAAGAGTGCTTAGAATTCTAGCCTCAGCCAATGTTATTAGAAAGAGAGAAGGTAGACTGGAGCCCTAAATTCAAGAGAAACTCAAACTGTTTCATGAAAAGAAAGGGTGAACCGTACTAATCTCAGACATGTGGGGGTTGATTTTGCTTCCTTAGAGGTATAAGATAGTTTATCTGAGCTTTCGCATGTTGTAGGGCTGACCTTTGGCACTAACACAGGCCCAGAAAGCTTTAGCTCAAATAAATAGCACAGAAAAAATGCTAAAAACAGTGGCCTAGCTCCTTTAAGATGTTACAAAATATCCAAGAATATTTTAAATTATATTCCATGGAATTCAAATTGTAATACTATAAAATAGTTTATACTCATTAGAATAATCATATTGCCTAGATACCCATATATTGTATTGTACCACAGTTTCAAGCACTTTTTTCTTTCATTTTGTTTTAACTTCTCTCTACCCTTTTCACTTTATTTCTCTCCTGAAAATTTTAAATAAAATATAAATATTTTAAAAAGCAATTGCTACAACAGTAAGTAAGTAAGTAAGTAAGTAAGTAAATGGTCTTCCAAAACCCTCAGCAATCTTCAAGTGGTCCACGTGGGGAAAAGGTTCTGGAACCACTGCTCTAATGCCTTCAGCTTCTGGAGAAAGTTCTAGGATGGGCTTCCTCAACCTCGGCCCTCCAGTTGTTTTGAGACTACAATTCCCATCATCCCTGACCACTGGTCCTGCTAGCTAGGGATCATGGGAATTGTAGGCCAAAAACATCTGGAGGCCGAGGTTGAGGAAGCCTGTTCTAGGATCTACATGCCCACTGTCCTGGGTAGATCACTATAAGAAATCCTAGGCTGAGATCTGCTTCAAGTCTTCAATCCATATCTTCTTGTACTTAAGATCACTGGGTACAAATGTACTAAGGATTCCACTCTTTTTAAATTTTTAAGTAACTTCTTCTCACTGGCAATATGGGCAGTTGTTGGTATTTCTGTCTAAAGAGCAAGACTCATGTCTTGCCAAGGAGTTATCATAGACTTTGGAGACAAGGAGTTGTCATAGACTTTGGAGACAAGGAGTTGTCATAGACTTTGGAGACAAGGAGTTGTCATAGACTTTTATCATAGATTTTGGAGTTGGAATGGTTCCCAAGGGTCATCTTGTCAACCCCCTGCAGGAATCACAGCTAAAGAATGCCTGGCAGATGGTCATCCAAGCTCTAGTGAAAAACCTCTAAAGAAGGAGTGCTCACCACCTTCTGAAGGAGTCTGTTTCGCTGTCAAACTGCAAACAAAGCAAATGGGTTTCTTGCTCTTGATTTTGTTCTGTTGTATCTTGAACCTAAGGCACTGTGATTGTCTTAACAAGAAAGTGCAGTATAAGCCCTCCTTTGCCAACCAGGTGCTCTCTAGATGCCAGGGGCTGATGGGAGCTGCAGGCCAAAACATCTGGATGGTGCCAGTTGGCAGGAGGCTAGTATAAGTAAATAAACTAAATTCAAGGTCAGCTAAATGTTTGGGAATGGACACGTAGCCTATCCTTTGGTCTGATCCAGCAGGACAGATCTGTTGTTCTTAAAAGCTCGGATGTGGAAAACAAAAACAAACAAGCAAAAACTTTGTTAGAGCAATGCAGTGCTGCTGCAGATGTAATCCTAAAAACCACATGTGAGCAGAAGTCTGCCTGTGGAAGACAGTGCAGTCATTAACAGGTTAGATGTTTTGAAAATACGAATGTTGAAATTCTTAGAATACCAAGCAAACTGTGGTCCCCAAGGAAAATGATTATATTTTCTGATCAGGAGGCTAAATATTTGCATAGTTCAACTTAAAAGCAAGAGAGATTAAAATATCTGCATAGCATACAACTACCAAAACATCAACTTGTTTATTTATTACCATTTTATCCTTCCTTTCTTCAACAGAGCTCAGAGTATAAAGCATGGTTTTTCATCTGAAGCCAGGTTTGATTTCCTCAAGAACTGGAACAGCTGGTATATCAGCCTAAGCTGAGTAAAGGCTCTTCTGGCCCAACTATCAACTGGTAATTCAGATGTAAAGCTGAATCCAGGAGTTTGCTCGAGCAACAAACCTGATTTTTCAAGCCATCTAAGGCAGGTTGAATCCCTACTTCAGGGTAGCTCTCTCCTGACCAGAAGCACATCCATTATCCGAAGTGAGCTTCAATTTGTTAGTCCTCATCCAGCTCAATACCACCCCATCATGTGTTCAGAACATAACAGCCTGCTTCATATTAGATGAAAATAGAAATAGAACTGTGTGTCATTTACATATTGATGACAATATACTCCAAATCTTTGGAATACCTCTCCCAGTGGTTCCATGTAGACAATGAACAACATGGGGGACAGAATTGATCCTTGAGGGACACCATACACCAATGGCACACTGAACAGGAATCCTCCAACAGTACCTTCTGGGGGAAAAGTATCACTGCAAAACATCTCTGCCAGTCAGTCCAGAAGGATACCATGGTCAGTGGTCTTGAATGAGAACAAGAGAACCTACCAGGACTTATTCCCCCTCTTAAGTTCCCAGCTTGGATTGTCTACCAAGGCAACCAAAGCTGTTTCAGTTCAAAACCAGGCCAGAAGTGGAATTCAAAAATAGATTGTTTTCACCCCATGTGTGTCTGTGAACTTGAATCACCCAGATTCCCATTTTTTGTTGGTTTTGCAAGCTTTTATACTGCTACTTTATTTATTTTAGATTGTACATTTATTTTTATCATATTGTTTGTTTTTATATTGTACATCACTTAGAGAGATATAAAATATCCAGTGGCTTTTATATCTTTAAAGGTACCGTATCTTTGTGTCACGTGTCAATGATACCAAGTTTAGCTGTGGATCTTGTACTGGCAATGAATGGAGCTAAATATCAGATGGGGCAGTAACAGTGCTGGTGAAATGGTAAACTGCAATGTTCCATCATATGAGATCAGTACGAACCTAGTATTATGGTAAAAGCATGCCGTTCCCATAATTAATATTATCTGTACAACATTTTGCACTACACCCCATATGGCAGTTTTGCTGGCTTACCATACACATTGAAACAGCTTTAGCTGAATCAATGTGAGGTCAAGACTGTGAAAGTATGACTTGGCATCTATCTCTAGCTGTTAGTGAGCCACTGGTGCATTGTTTCAAGTACTATCTGTGCTGTTACAGTAGATGGCTGGGATTTGTCAGAAATTCTTTGTGTAGATCTTCACAGAAAATTCATTTCTATAACTGTTGGTTGCAATGTGCTTCTCATTACGATGATTATCCTCCCCTATTCTAACAAATGTAAAAAAGATGCAGTACATGACATATTTGTGGTGCATTTTCATATCCAGCAACATCAAAGTCTGATTACGTATATAATGCATATGTATACACATAGTTATTAGTTAAACAGTAGGCTCTCATACATGTAATTGACATTATATACTGAATAAGTATTCCCCCCAAAATTAGCCCTCTTTGCAGACCCCAAAGGACTATACAAAAGTTGTAAAACCTTTTCTCTTCACTTCTGCTACATTATACTCCATATATTCTCCAACAATAAAGGAGTTGATCCTTCCATTGTGTTTCAATCTTGGCTATCCAGAATAAGCTTTTTTATTTTTTAAAAATAATTACGTTTATTTTAAATATTTATATCCAGTTTCTAAAAAAACCAGAACAACCAGTGGTCTACATACAAGTTAAAGGAATAAAATATAAAAATTAAGAAAGATCACTGATCAAGAATGCCTGGGTGAATAAAAAAGTTTTCATCTGCCACCAGCAAGATACAGATGCAGCACCAGGGATTCCAAAGAGAGACAATGGAAAAGGCCTCATTTCTGGTTACCACCACTGACCTCACATTTGAAAGAAAAGGAGGAGGAAGAGAAGTACTTTGGAAAGGAAATTTTATTTCCTTGCATAAAGAATACAATGGGCCAGTTTGCACTTAAAAATAGGCCAAATTATAGTGAATAGTGAACGAATGAACAGTGGAAAAATTGCTGCTACTTCTGCTGCTGCCATGCTTCCTGGAATGCAGCTATAGTTCACCTTAGTGACAAGCAAACCTGGGCTCATCATTTGTCTTCCTCAGGCAAAATATGAATGGTAAACCAAGAATTACAACTCATGGTTTGATGTGGTTTGACAAATCACAAGCCCATGTTCAGACGTAATGCTAAGCCAAACCATGGTTTAGCTCCAGGCAGCATGACAGCAGCAGGACTTGGGGAGGAGTGAAGGAGTAATGCTTTTGAATCTGAGTACTCACACACTCACTCTTTCATAATAAGCCATGGTTTGGCTTAGTGTAAATCAGACCAGTATCTAAACAATACAAACTATTATTAAAGTGGGATCTCATTGACCCAATAAACTGGGTTATAAGCATCCTTTCTATCCATTATAAAAATGTTTCATAATTCACTAATTGGACAATACATTAAAAACAAGCACACACCAGAGATGTCTTTCCCCCTATCATTTCCCCATCATTAAAGAACAATGCATTTCATGTGTATGATGCTTGCTTTCCATAAGAAGCTGTATATACTGAACTAAACTGCATAACAATGTGGAAAAAATGGCCATGGTAAGAGCATCTCCCAGACAAAAGGATACTGTGCCATACAGTATAACGAATTTATATTGAGGTTGCTGCATTGACTTCTATTGCTATTTCTGCATACTCAAAAGTCTGCACGTGCACAGGAACTATGTGGATTTAAAGCCATGGATACCACCTGCATCACTTTTTTTCTTATGTCCTTGTCAGAGAAAGATACCTATGGAAACAATTTGCTTCTATACTTCCCTGTTGTGTCAATTCCCCAGTTAGAAGTTTGTGTACTATACTACAATAAATAAATAAATAAATAAATCACACACTGTTTAAACTCTTCAGGATAAATATGCCTGCCCAGCAATCTCTATTCTCCTACTGAGTTTTGCTGCTATCATCCTACAAAACCTAAAGTATGAAAAATTTGAAGCAAGGCAAGAACTGGATGTCAGCTCAAAATAATTATTTTGGCATATTATAAATCTAAGTTAAAATTGGTTTTAGTCTGATCTATTAACTGGACATTTTAGTACAGGTAATAAATGCTTCCCCACTACAATTTCTATCTGTTACTAGAAGAAGAATATTTAAATCCTAAAAATATGAAACACAAATGTGTGCAATATGAAAATAACAAAACAAGTTAGCCACATATGATTATGAATACCGTAAAAAATCCTTGCATATCTAGTAGCCAGATACAATTTTGGATATATATTATTTCTCTTCCTTATTGTGTCAGGATTTATTTTAACACTGATAATTCAGTCAAAATGAGAAGAAGCAGTCAAGAAACATACTATGTATTTGATAGTCTCATTCCTTATACTTTTTCACTACTGTGATATATTCCAGTTTAACAAAAATGAAAAAGTGTTCTAATTGTTTCACTTCCTAGGGCATCCCCTTTCAAAACTAGCAACCCTTTTAACAGATAACATATGTGTACTTGCTGCTGATGTTAAATTCCACCCTGCCTCCTGCGATTCCAAACATTCAAGAAATAAAGGAAATATATTTTCTATGAAGATATCACTTAGTTAGGCTCTCTGATAAACTGAAGTTTAAAATTTCCACCTGGGTACTCTCTCTCTCTCAGTGTGTGTGTGTTCAAGAGAGGGGGGGGGGTGGACAGCAGATTTGCATTATCTGAATTAAAGTGTTTGTCATTGTCAACCTAAAAAGAAGTATTTTAAGGAAATTGATCCATACATCTGAATGACTTTCATAATTTCGAAAGATCTGAGAAAAAAGTCAAACATAAAATGAAACTCCTTTGCATACCTTCAAAGTAACCAGTTTTTGCAGTCTGTGCCTTCTTTGGTGGTTTCACAGGGGGATGTTTATTTTCATTGTTTTTGAACAACGCCAGGCGCACAGCTGGGTCTAGACGACATGAACAAGTTAAAATCAAAAGGTCAGATCTTGCTCACTCATTCCCTAAAAGAAGTATTCGCCTTTTAGCCATTTATTAAGGGGGGGGGGAATCTATGTAGGTTTTACATCATCAAGGGAAAATATACTATTTCTAACATTAAAGAGTTAAAAAGAAAGGAGAAAGGAAATCACTTTGATATATGTGACATATCTAAAACAATTATTCCATGGCCCAATTATTCTCTGGGCCAGTTTCTATGGTAAAGCAAAATGCTAATTAAAATCTGTATATTTAAAATAATATTTAAATCTTTTAGCTGGAAGCTGCACTTTCTTTTTAAAAAATAATAATATTTATTCATAGGTTCAGAATAATAATAAAAAAGAAAAAGTAGAGAAAAAACAACACTACAATACATAAAAAAGAAGAAAAAGCACAAAACATAAAAACCAATACAGCAATACAACAACAAAAAATAAAAAAAGAAAGAAATAAAGGCACAAATCCCAAATTTCATATATTTAACTTCCATTTGCTTGTTTCATTGACCTCCTCACTCCTCCCTTTTTGTATTCCAGTTTAATTAGTTATTTCAGCAAATTCTTTCTATCTTTCTCAATTTTTGTTAAATAATTTATCTTAACAATTTAACCTAATAATTAACTCAACAAATCCTTTCCATCTTTCCCCATATTCTGTTATTCCAATTACCTTAATTTATTTAACCTTATCTTACCATAAAGTACCTTAAAGCTTGAATCTTAATACTCAAATATACATAACCCCTAATATCATTTCTGCTAGAGTCATATAGTTTCATTCCAACATTTTCCTTAATATTCATTGATTTTAGGCTAATTCCCCAAATAAAATTTTTTCTTTATAAATTTTCTTCCAATCTTCATCCAACGTCTCTTCTTCCTGGTCTCGGGTCGTGTCTGTCCTTACTGTCCATTCCATCTAGTCCATCAACCTGGAAGTCTTATTTCCAAGGCCCTTAAGTCTCTTCCATGTCCCTTCTGCAGATCTTCTTCTTCTTGTTTATACTTGCCCTTTTCCTTGTCATTTGTTGGTCTCTTTCTTAATTTCTTTCCTTTCTCATTGAGGAGTAGGTCTCTGGGGGGTTCCAACCCAAAATTGTCTCCACCTCCCTTCACGTGACCCGGAAGTGTCTCCGGACAGCGCTGGCCCCCGGCCAATAGATGTGAGATGGGCGCACAAACCCCAGAGTCTGTCAAGACTGGCCCGTTCGGGCAGGGGTACCTTTACCTTTACCCTTCATAAAACCCGCCCATTCCCCACAGCCCCACTCCCCACAGTCATCAATGTAATCCAAAAAATATTTAAAAACATATTTCAAGGTCTCTCCAAAGTTAGGACCCTCCTCAGCTCCAGACTCCCCCTGGCCCACTCCAACTTCAATCTTCAATGACAGCGGCTTATACTCCTGTAGGGCCTCGGGTTTCTCCATTTGTATTATTTGAGGTGCAACCGCATCCTCCTCCATTATCTTCTGCACTTGCCCAGTCAGTACAGGTTCATGAGTTGGTCCCTGAATAGTTTCTGTATCAATATTCCCTGTTTGTCCACAGTTGTTAACCACAACAGTCATCAAGTCCATTTTCTCATTCATCAAATCCATCTTCTCGTGCATCTGTTCCAGCAAGGCACTTGTCTTGCATAAAGCAAGCACCCAATCTTCCTCCCAGCTCATCTTTGGTCAAGGTCAGAAAAGACTGGTCCCACGATCTTAATCTCACAG
Source organism: Podarcis vaucheri (assembly GCF_965113315.1). NCBI lineage: Eukaryota > Metazoa > Chordata > Lepidosauria > Squamata > Lacertidae > Podarcis > Podarcis vaucheri. The sequence continues at coordinate 35,699,127 of NC_138748.1, read as the reverse complement.
CTGTTGAGTCCTCAAGTAAACTGCAGCAACAATTTAACAAGCTCCCTCTAGGGGAGACAATTTCTATTTGTATCCATTTTTTTAAGGCAAGCCCAACAAAGGAAAATTACTTTCATTTTTCAGATATTTTTCAGATATTTTGTTTCTTTAGAATGCAAAAAGCAACATTGGAATCAGTCTATTTCTCTTTAACTATCTGTCAAAATGTTCCATTCACAGTCAATGAACCTTTCCAACTATTTCTGTCTCTGACACCCCGTTTCCAGGTTAGAGATGGTGGAAGTTTATCCTTCTTCGCTCCCTCTCCTGCAGGGGTTAAACAAAGTTCTCCCCCCTTTTCTCCTACTTCCAAGGGGGTTTCAGTAATTATAAATGAAGGAAATTAGGTTTTTTTCATGGCTTTCCAGGCTTTAGTTTACAAAGTTTTTGCTTTAGTCTATATACAAAAAGCGGAAGGGGACTTCCTGTTTTGAACCTTCCCGCACTTTCTGTTGAGTAGGTCCAGCCTACATATTCTATAACTAGACTGACCTGTTGAGACTGCCGAGGATGTTGAATAATGGTGTCTATTTCAAAATTGGAAATTATAAGCATCCTATAATCTGGTGCTAACTTTAAAGAAGATCTATAATAAATATTTTCAAATAATGTGTTGCATAAAGTGTGTTACTTGTCAAATCCACCCAATGAAAACAGGCTTCCCTACATTTATCGTAATTCTACATCCCCTTGCCCGTACAAAAAGGTGCTACAATGGCAACACCTCTCACCTTGGGGAGGGGAAAGAAAAAACTTCCACTACATCCAGTACCTGAAGTGTGGGAAGTATCAAACAGATGGCCAGTGCTATCTGCTGCTTGGGGGCTACTCAGTGGGAAGGTGGTGATTCCACTTACTGCCTCCCATCTCAATAGGTGATCAGTGCTATCAAATATATCATAGAATCGTAGAGCTGAAAGGGACCAAAGGGTCATCTAGTTCAACCCCCAGCAATGCAGAAATCTCAGTTAAAGCATCCGTGACAGATGCTTCAATCATCTGCCAGCATTAATCATCTGGAAATGGGAGATTTTCATACACAGCACTGTACATGTAGCACACTCCTATGGACAAGGACACCTGGATGATGCCCATGGTGCATCTCCATTTAAACATATTAAGCTCCCTTCACACACACAAAACCGATGGTGTGGAAAAGTCTCCATCATTGTTTGTGAACAATAGTTACGTGTGTGGGGCCAACTGTATGGACCTTTCCACTTGATCAATACCTGTAGGGAATTGAAATCAGCAGAACTGTACCTTTATTCCTACGGTTTACTCTTACGGAGCAAATGTGTATTTTATTATATTATGCACTGGTAACAGAAACTGGAATTACATATGATGTAGACTAGAATGTTAAACCCTATCATTTGGATGATGTGCCATTAAAGATAAGTTGGCTTGGCTCTAGAAAAATTTATAAAATTTATATATTGTTTGATTTTAGTGAAAGCTTTAAGTGGTTAAACTTTGTTTAAATGGGGGGGGGGTTGTGTGGGAGAAGAATTATGACAGAGTATTTGTGAATTACAGACCAATCCAATCTGAATTGCTGTGCTGGCGGGCATTTGGATAGAGAGGAAGTGTTCCTCTGCCCAGAGCAGCCTTGCTTCACCACCCTCCACTGACAGTGGCCAGTGGAAAACCCTGAAATGCAGCAGGGTAACACACATGATCCTGTAGTTATGAAGTGTGCCTTGTTATAGTTACATGATAGCACTGGGCTCCAACTAGGCGTCTTTGCAGCACCAGTCTGAGTGCTGGTGCAGGAAAGGGGCTTTTTAAAATCCCCATGTTCCACTCTGAGTGGCGTGAGTGGTGGGGTTGTGGATGCAGTGATTACTGTGCTACTCCATCATGCCCAGCCACTGCCAGCCAGGGGTTAGGATTACAGGCTTAAGAGGATAAATACTGCATCTTCAAGAATCAAAGTATAATGAGGAACACAGTTCCTATCTTGTCAAGACATGGCAAATAACACTTTGTGACCATGGGTGTTTAAAACCAAAGTGATACATTGTGGACTACTGCTTAATTAAGACTGTGCATTCTCCACACTTGGAAATCTTTTGACGTTCTGCCAGTTCTCCTTGGCTGCAAAGTGTTCCAGTATCATGCCCACACTTTTCCGATTATCTCATATTAGAGAAAAGTAGTTGGTGTGGACACAGTAGATGAATAAATCACAGCACACATTTGGTATGGTTAAACTGTGGCCACAACTTATTTAACTGCTTGAATAAACATTCATAACTGTAATGGATTAAAGCAGAACAGCCCTCTGATCCATTACCTGACAGCACTGGTCCAGCAAAGTACTCAGACACCAGTTGTCTACAGCACAGCATATATCGAAAGCTAATCCTGAGTCCTTCCTTTTGATAAAAGCCACAAGACTTGGGTACTTGCCAGAACCTAATTTCCCTTCATGCAAACTTTCAGACATCAACACAGACAGACTTCGTAAAAGAATACAAACATGCAAATAGCCTGGATCGCCTTCTTTCTAATCTGAGTTCAGGATAGTGCTCACTATGTACCTAGACAACGACTCCATTTTGTGCTTGAAATGGAGAAATGCTTTTCAAAGAGAATATATAGCAGATGTCAGCAAACTTGGGGTATGATTCAGTTATAATTTGGGTCTGTGGGGCTTTAAACTGGCAGGCAAATTTGGTGGACTTCAGAAAATGGAGAATTTAGCAGTCCCTTCAAACCCAAACATTATAATTTGCATAAGAATCTGAATGAATCCAAAGACCCATTAAGTTCAGCATTCTGTTTTCTACAGATACCCCAGGAAAGCTCACAGAGTAGTAAGATGACAATAGTCATCACACATCACCTGCTCTTTCCTTTCTCTCTGATTGTGCTGCTTTGAGCCATAGAGTATGGACAGCAGAGTTACTGAGCAGCCTATCAATACATAGTCTATGGTCCAGGGCAACGGGCAGAGAGAAACATGGGGGAAGTCAATATAGCAATACAGCCAGAGCTGCCAGAGGCCACACTAGGAGGGCTGTTGGATGCCATCCCCTCCTGGTACTAAGGCTATAGACACTGAAGCAGTGTACAACACACATGCCTGGTAAGAAGGTGGATGTGAAGTAGCTTAAAAGGCTTCTTACCAAAGAAGCTAAGAGAAGGCTTCCTGCCACTATCCACCCTCTGATTCCAAAATAGTCAGCCAGAATATGGGGAGGGAAGGAGAGGAGACAACAGAAGGGAGGGGAAATGGCTTTTTATTTTTCTTTCTTTCTTTTAATAGAAAGAACAGAGTAATCAGGAAAAGAAAACAGGTGGGAAAATTTCCAATAAGGAAAAGGGTGGTGGTGGACTGGAGAGAGCTGAGGGGGGAAAAGGACTGCAAAGCTGCACTAAGGAAGAAATAGGGTCACTAAAAGGCAAAGTGAAAAATTACCAGAGCAATCAGAGACAGAGAGGGGGAAAATGGAGGGGGAAACAGGCAAAAAGCTAGCCTGAGGAGAAAAAGAGAAGGAGCTGACTTCTTTGATGAAGGCAGGAGCAAACTGAATTGTGGGAGCTGCCTAATTCCCTCAATTTCACCCAGCCTTTGACCACCTGGTGGAGCTGTTACTCAACCCTTTACTAGCAATGGGAAAACTCTGTGTATTATATGTATTGCACATGCGTTTATCTTAATGCACATACATCTCTTGGGAACTTGGCATCTGTCAGGAATGCTGTTGCTCTTAACCATTATACCAGATCAGCCCTCTGTTTACATACTGATTATATTCTCAGTTAGTTGTGAAATTAACACTTTTTAGAAAGCAAATGTACAAACACTCATTTCCCCAACCTTGTTAATATTAGAACATCAAGAAGTCCTTTCTATACAACAAAAGACAGGACAGCAGACTTTGATATGCTTTAAGAAACAACCATTTAGGAATGGATTAATCATAAGTAACATAAAGCAGACCACATATGGAGAAAAGATGATACACTCTAATGGGTTCCATTAATTACAAATGATACGTAGGCCACCAAGATGTATGTATGTGAAAAATTCAGCTGGACACCAGATATTCTGGATATTTTGATAGAACAGGGTGGGAGGCCATGAGAATCCCTGGACTTGCATGTATTCTTTGGGGGCTCTCTCCATTTTCTTTTCCATTGTCACAGGCACTTGCTTAAGATTTTAAATTGCATTTCTTAAAGGCATACTTGATTTTGCCACACAAAATTCAACACTAATGATACATCAAAACATCTGCAAGGGAGTTTCAAATAGCATTCAAAATATCAAAGTGATATCATTAATAACTTGAAATTAGAAGTCAACATTACTGGCATTTCAATGTTTTCAATTTTTTTTTTTTTTAAAAAATTCACAAAATTGAGAATTGTCTTATTAAATAAACAATCTAGAGCAACCATTGTCCACATATCTTTCAAGATGATATGAAATGAATATGTCTACATTATAAACAAAATTAAGGCTGATAAAATCAAAATAATTCTGTTACCTGACACATAAGTGCATAGAAGTGCAAACTACTTTGACACTTAAGTAGCAATCCCATGAACATCAATCAGTTTTGGGTGTGTCAACCTTTCAATACACTTCAATGCTTTTAAGAGGTGAGGGCCTCTTTCCAGATGTAGATCAATAGACCAGATTTATTTTTGACATGTAACTTCTATCACATAGTTCATCAGGAATGTTTACTTACCAAGCTTATTAGATTTCTTTGCTTTCATTTTATGTGCTCTCTTTAGCATCAACTGTGCAGTAGAAATGTCTTTAAAACCCCTAAAAGAAAGGTGAGTTTTAGTCATCAGGCAACAAAAAATATGCATTTACTGAATATACAGGAAGGTACGTGGAAAACCACTCCTGTGCATACCCAGAAGAGTTGTTAGTTTTCCTCACATCACATTGCAGACCTCACATCACATTGAATATTGGTCTTTGAGGCCATTTTGACACTGAGGGGTGAATTCAGGGACAGCAAAGGACATGTGAGAAGGGGATGGACCTAAAATGTTGAATTACATGTGTATACCACATGCAGGGCTGTTTGGATTCTCTATAATACAATAGCAAAGCACATATTACAAATAAAGTATATGTGGAGACCTTGGCATGGGCTGTAGACCTCTATATGGTTCCAATAACGCTAGCCCACTAAAATTAAGAAAAGTGCGTGCATAATTGCTCAAGATTACATTCGACACTGGCTGCTGAAGGGGCAACTGATCTCGGGGATACACAAACCATATTTCATAAATGTATTACTATGGACAAACTTGATTCAATAAAACCATTCTCATTGCCAACAACTGCACCGTATGTTCTTATTACCATCACTTATGCTGATTCAGTCTCAGAAAATCTAACATGGTGTCCATCATGATCCAAGGATGGTGTACAAAGTTACCGGACACACCAGCACAAATGTTTCAGATTAGCTGTGACAGCCACTAACACAGCTTTCACCTAAATGAGCAAGTCCTGATAAATACAGTTGCCATTAAAAGTGGAAGTATGATAAACTGAACATACCATTCTTCTGAAATTTTTTCTTCTTTTTCTGATCTTTGTGATGACCTTTGGGGGAGTTTCAGGTCAGAAAGCTGTGAGAGAGTGCTCTTCTCTGACCTGAGGAAGACAAGCAAAAGTTCTTGAAAGCTAGCCCAGTAACAGAAGTAAGTCCCCACAGTTTTTTATAGTGCTACCAAGCACCTAAGCCTTCTGAAACCCAGAAAAAAAATCTATTTTAATATACCAGGAACTTTATCTTGGAGAGTAATAAAAGTCAGACTTCCACATGAAATGTTTACACTCCAATTACTCAAAGCGTATTTCAAGATTTTGCTACAAAGGAATGCAGAGCTGTAAGAAATCCTTCTGCCCTTATCTAGCAGATATCTGCATTTTAATGTCTACTTCATACTTTACTTTTTTATTTTATGACTTCAGTTTATAGCACTTTAATTTTATGCTTTTTAAAAAAAAATTAATGAGCAAACACTGGCTCATTAAAGAGCTACTGTTTGCATTTGATTTGCGTTATTTTAGTGCCAAGCACATGTGCTGAATACTTAAATCACATGAATTAAAAATAGCAAAACAGCAACAAGAAATTCTAATTGCTCTTCCAGTGATTATTAAATCGGTTAGTTACAGAAAGCTACATTAAAAGCTATTTATTTACTTACCTGTTACTAATCTGACTGCTTTCTGACAAGAATGATTTGGGTCTTTCCTTAAGCTGCCGAGTTTTATGTGGAAGCCACTTTAAATGATGTGAATTGTCCCCACATCCTGTAGGTTCATTATACTTTTAAGGAGAGGAATAAAAATGTTTAAACAAATAGTTCTCTTGGACAATAACATAACACATTACACATTTATAAAGCAATGGTATACATGCCTACTCAGAAGTAAGGCATGTGCTATATAATCAGAGCCATCAACATTTATAGGAGAGTTTTCCTTAGCCTCAATGCAGTCTACAAGAAAATTAATAAATGCTCAATGCATAATAAAACATTAAGATTGTTTTCTAACGACCTGCTCATTGAACATTTATCCTGATTTGTTTGCACAAAATTTGCAGGGAAGTTATACAGCATCCACATTCATTCTGGTAGCTTGTGGGGAGGTTATATGATGTCACATCAAGCAATGGTTCTATCACTTGCTAGTGCAACTTCCTATCACTTTCCATAGTGCAAAAATTCTCACTTTTTTGATGGTGGTGGTTGGGGGGTGCTGTGCAAGAGCAGGACCAGCCCTTCTATGAGGTGGACTAAGGCAGCTGTCTCAGGTGGTGGAATCCCAAGGGGCAGTGCTCCTGTGGCCACCTCTCGCCCCTGCTGCCGCCACAAGAGAAGTGAGGAGACGAGAAGTGAGGCAACGGCAGCTTCTGGCAAAATCTCATGGTATCTCGTGGAGCTCTCACAAGTTCTTGCCGCTACTTCTTCTCCTCCCTTCTCTCATGGTGGCATGGAGGTGGGGGCCTGGTTGGCCCCCCATTGCTGCCACCAGACAAACAAGGAGAAGCAGTTGCAACTTCTGGATTCCGGTGAGATCTCACTGGAATCCAGAAGTCGCAGCTAAGCAAGCCTTCAGCATGGGTGGGAATGAGGACTTCTCCATTTGACCTCAGATGGTGAAATGGGACAGGAGTCTACTTTAATCTACTTTAATTATGCAACCTAAATTTGCTAGCATGCAATTGGATCCAATCTACATAACAGCAACAGTCTAGAAGTGGCCTAAAACAAAGAAAAACATGACTGAAGAAAACAACTTCTATTTGCTTTCAGAATTTGACAGATGCAAGTCATAAAATCTGGCAACCAAAATAAGAGCCTTGATGCTTTTTCTGAGACAACACAGATTTTTGAACAATTGCTGTAAAGTCTTTGCTTCAAGCACAGTTTCTCACTCCCCACAGAAAAAAATTACAATGCAGGGGCTGATCTGAGAAATATAATTGGCATGAGTGCAGATATAGGGAGAGATGACTTCTGAAATATATGGCTCTCACGTCATGAAGTGCTTTCAAAAGATAAATCCAGCACCTTTGATTTGTCCTAGAAGTACACTGCATTGCAAAATATGGAGAAATAGAAAATAGAATATAGAAATAGAAAATACGGAGAAATAGAAAAAAATTCTCATAAAAGATTTCTCAGTGAATGAGTGATGCTTTCATGAATATCTAGCACTGGTGAATGAAACTCTACATGGTATGATAGACCTATGTGACAAGCCACGTTGACTTATAACTGGACAAGGAAAATTAGCAAACAAAAGTATCATTCCATGAGAATAGCAACATGCAGACCATCCTTCTTTTATTTTACACAGACTGCATTCATAGGCTGTGCCCAAGTAAGCTATATGCACAGGAAAGAACCCTGTGAGGTCGGAGGTTTGTTTGAGGTTTCAACCACAGCTGCATCTTGCAAAGGAAGATGCATTTTAAACCAAAAGCTGGTCTTTGTTGCAGCATAAGCATCCTTGGTGGAAACTTCAAAGAAACAGCCGTCTGTGTGCACAGCTCTCCCCCATGCACACATTTTGTTTAGTTGGATCACAGCCACAGACTTTAACAAGATCCAGTCATTTTGCAATAATCTGGAATGCACTTAACCACCTCAATGTACCTAAGACGTGAGCAGGTTATGATCTGGAAGCAGTTTGAAATTCAAATTAAAACTACATTCCTGAAAGTATGGCTGGCACCCTGAACTTAAACACATTTAATTGGAGAGGAATCCTACTTGAAATCAGTGAAATCACTCTGAAGGAAGCATGCTTAGGACTAGAGTGTAAGGCTTGCATTTAATTACTCCAATGAGTGAAAAATTAACATGCTTAAGCACTACTGTCTGCCATTTATGACCATTCTCTATCTTATTGCTAGTACAAATATTGTTGAAAACACATTGCATATAACAAAGAGAATTAAACATAACATAAAGAAAGCTGAAACTTCAAAGATTATCAAATAGCTAACAGACATTACAGTTCAATGATCTTTAGCTGCTCTGAAAATCTTCAGCTGTTGCCATATATTGCAGGCTTCAGTGTTTTTGAAAGCACTGTGTCAACTAGCAATTTTTAATCCACTGCCAAATGTGCAGCTGAGGCACATCATCATATATATATATATTGCTACTGTGAAGTAAAGTGTTGAAAGAAATCCAAAAATAAAGGGGGGGAATTAAGCAAATGAAAGAAAAGCAACATGAAAAATTACATCTGGGGATGAGGAGGAAGTCAGAGGCTTCTTAAAGTAATTATGTTTTTTCAGTCAATAAATTGCAATATTAATCACACCAAGTGTAGTGAGATCCTTAAGGAATGAACAAAGGCCAAATACGAAGAAAGTTTCCGTGACATGTTACCTTTGGCGAGGGCAATTGGTCTGAGAATAGCAGTGTTTGTGAAAGGAAGCGGGTGGAATCCAAAGCTGGCCATTCTTTCTCTATGACAGCCTGGTTTAAAACAACAACAAACCAATGAAGTCAATAGTGCAGGGATAATATCAGTTTCGTTTTGATAACTTCTATAAAGCACCATTTTGACCGCGTTGCATGCTGCTTTCAGTGATTCTGAGCCATTCTATTCTAATATAATAGTCACCTGTAGGACAGTAATGATGAAGCTAAAAATAAGTTTTGGATTAATTTATATCATTTGATTTCCTCCATAATAATTCCAATGGGAATAATCTAGACTAAATTGTTTCAAAGTGCTATTCAGCCGAGTCAGAATTAAACACAGAAAGCTGCCTTCTGCAGAAATTTTAAATGCAAATGGAATTTTTGCAACATCTGGAATTGCAGAGCTAATCTTTCCAACTCGCATCCAAACTCTGCCTGTAAAAGGTTGCTGTTGCACCACCAAACACACTATTGAAGCATACAGAACGTCCTCTCACTTTCTGTAATTGCCATTACAGTACAGGAACATGCCAGACAAATGCTGAAAATTTGTACAGAAATGTTCCTGGATGCATTTGCCCAACCACCCTTTTCCTTGACCCTTGCTTCCTTCTTAGCTCCCTTGCCCCTGTCTGTAGTTTTCTCTGTCTCATTTCTTCAAGTCCCTGCTGCCTCCATACCACTATCCTTCTCCTAGGTCTCATAAGTAATCCAGCTCACCTCTCTTCCCCTGCCTCCTTGCCTCTTCTCTTCACCATACCTTTTCTCTTCCCTTAAGTATCTTCTGCTTCCAAAACATATTCACCAAGTCCCCAAGGAGGTGGTCCAAGGACCAACTTCTACATGGAGGAGGAAGGCAATGGGGCCAAATCATGGTGTAAACACACTTAATCTGGGGGATTCTGAGGCTGAAAGGACTTGTAGCATCCTAGCAATGTGCTGCTTCTCTCAAGGAATAACCTTTTAGTGAGGCAGTTCAGAGAAGGATGCCCAGTACAGGCACATGGGGAGAAAGGGAAGAATGGAGATTGTCATTCTCCTCCCTGTAACCCATTTCTCCTCTGCTTGAATTACTACAGGCATTCACTGCATCAAAAAGTATTTTAAAACTAGAAGCAATTATAAAATCAATTACAGACTAAGATCATCTGAAAAAAGGAGAGAGAAAGCACAGGTATCATTGCATGGAATTAACTGTGCTTTGTTCATTGAAAGTTTCAGAGAATTTTCTATTTTGAATTTCCCTTTTCCTATATAGTATTATGATGATGGTTATCATTATCACCATTATTTTTTCCTCTTTTGTTTTTTTTTTGTTGCTGTGGACCCACTTCCTTTTTTGGGGGTAGCAAGACATGTGAGATGGGTGGGTTTGAGAAGGAGCACACATATGGAGAGATTAGCAGCAACTGTATCAAAAATGCCAAAACAACATGTTGTTACTTCTTTCACGGGGGGGGGGGCGGAGAGAGACAGATTTGAAATTTTAAACACTTTAGGCATATGCTGTGGGAAACACCAGTGAATCCACAAAAATTGGGTGTGCTGCATAGAGTGTATGTACCTGCCCTTAGGGGCTGAGGCTGTTTCTATGTCAGCTATCAGGGGATGATTAGCTGCTTGTGCTTAAAATGGTGCCCCTTCAGAGTTTGTGCGGCCCCACAAACCTCTGTGTGTGACAGAGCTCCTCAGACATGTCTGCTCTAGTCACTGTTAGAGTCCGACAGTGGCTGTTTGCGGAAACGCCTCCAACAAAGAAGTTCCTTAACGGAAACACGTCTCCTGGACTCACGACGTGACAGCTTCCGACGAAGCATGGGTCTCCCTGCAATTGCTTCTGACACCTCCCCACTATTTTCACTGGACGTGTCTCTCACCCCTTTCTCCCCCCTGCTTCCTGCCTGCGCTGCTGCATCTCTCTCAGTATCCCTGAGATCCTCCTCCAGAGACCCCGCGCTCCCCCTGCTGGTCCCTGCTTTGGCTGTTGAGTCTCTCCCAGTCTCTGGGAGCCCTATCACCTCCTTTCCCTCTGATGTCAGTTCCCTGACATCCACCTCCCCTCCAGGGCCCCCTTCCCCCCCGCCCCCTCCCTCTCCTCTGGGCGGTGAGGAGCTGAAACCCCGAAACGAATCCTCTTCATCTTCCGACGTCTCGAACATCTCCCTCCATCGGTCTTTGTTCCGACTCGCTGAATCCTCCTCCACCTCGGAATCAGAGAACCCCTCCAACTCCTCTTCTTCGTCTGTGGTGGCGAAGTATTCCCTCCGGAACCTCGCCACTGGCTGGGGTTTTCGAGGGAATCTCTGATGAAAAGTTTCAATTAGAACCTCGTCATCTACATCCTCTGCCCTGACCCAGGTGTTTTCCGACTCCGGTTCCCCTTCCCACATTACCAAATACTCTACTTGCTCTCCTTTCCACCTGGAATCTAGGATCTCCGCTGCATGGTAGCTGTGTTCTTTTTCCTCCATCGCTGGTCCCCTATTGACCCTCCCCTCTCTGTCCCCTATATACGGTGACAGCAACGATCTGTGGAACACTGGGTGCAACTTCATGTGGTTCGGTAACCGGAGTCTGAAAGCCACTGGGTTGACCTGTTGCGTGACTTCAAATGGGCCCAGTCTTTTGGGTCTTAACTTCTTACAACCTCCTTTAAATGGTAACCCTTGGGTGGACAGCCACACCTGGTCTCCCACCCTAATGCTTTCCCCTTCCCTTCTGGTTTTGTCTGCCTGCCTCTTATATTCCTCCTTCGCCCGGTTTAAATTAAGTTGGAGTTGGCGATGGATCGCTTCCATTTCTTCAACGAACTGTTCTGCTGCTGGAACGCTCCAGTTCTTCCCCTCCCCCCCTGGGAAGGCTCGGGGATGACACCCGTGATTGGCCAAAAAAGGGCTCATCCCCGTGGACACGTTCTCTGCATTGTTGTAAGCAAATTCTGCCAACGCCAGCTTCTCCACCCAATCATTCTCTCTGTCATTAACATAACACCTCAAATATTGCTGGAGGACACCATTAGCTCTTTCCGCCTGCCCGTTGGTTTCTGGATGACGGGCAGTAGAGAAATTAACCTCTACATGCAGTAAGCTCATGAGCTTCCTCCAGAACCTGGAAGTAAATTGTTTCCCTCGGTCCGAAACCACCCTCAAGGGGGCGCCATGCAACCTAAACACATTTTCCACAAACAATTTGGCGGTTTCTTCTGCTGTGACCGCATGTGAGCAGGCTATAAAGTGGGCCATCTTGGTTAACAGATCTACCACCACCATAATGGCTGTTTTCCCTTTGGACCTGGGCAGATCAGTCATAAAATCTATTGCCACTGCCTCCCACGGTCTTTCCGGCGTGGGTAGTGGTTCTAATAAACCTGCCGGTGCCCGCCTCTCCCCCTTGGCTCGTTGGCATCGGTCACACCCTCTCACATATTCACGCACATCTTCCCTGACCTTGGGCCACCAGAATTCCCTGGTAACCAGCCACATGGTTTTGTGTTGCCCAAAATGCCCTGCTGTGGGGTTATCGTGCAGTTGCTTGAGTACCTTTTCCCTCAATTCCCCTTCAGGTATGTATAACGCTCCCTTGTAGTACAACGCCCCATTTCTCTCCTCAAAACCCCCGGGTTTGTCTCCCTCCCTCCTAAGACTCCTGAGTTTGTCCTGGGCGTATTCATCCTGCCCCGTTCCCTCTACCAGTTCCCTTTGCCCCACCAATGCCGCCCCACACACCCAGCGGTCCTCGGGAATGACATGGGTCTCTTCGGGTACACCCTCTCCCTCCAAATATTCAGGTTTGCGTGAGAGAGCGTCCGCCCTAACGTTCTCCGGGCCTGGTACGTAACAAATCTCAAAGTTAAATTTGGAGAACTCCTGGGCCCATCTCAACTGCCGTTGGTTGAGCACTCGCGCAGTTCTCCAATACTCTAGATTCTTATGGTCCGTGCACACTTGCACCTTCTGTTGTGCACCAATTAGTAGGTGCCTCCATCTCCGGAAGGCCTCATAAATTGCAAGAAGTTCCCGGTCGTACACCGTGTAGTTCCTCTCAGACTTGTTCAGCTTCCGCGAAAAGAAGGCACACGGTCGCCACTCAGACCCCTCCTTCCCCGGCTGCAGAAGAAGCACCGCCCCTATGGCTCTGTCCGACGCGTCTGTTTCGACCCTCAGCTTTTTTTGTAAATCCACATGTAGAAGTTGTTCGTCAGAGGCGAAGGCCCTTTTCAGTTCCTCAAACGCTCGCTCCGCCTCCCCCGTCCAAACAAACTTCTTTTTGCTGCTGAGACAGTCCGTGATGGGCGCCGTCAGGTGGGCGAAGTTGCGGATGAACTTACGATAAAAGTTTCCAAACCCTAGGAACCTCTGCACATCCTTCTTGGTCTTGGGTGTTTTCCATTCCAGCACCGCTTGAACCTTGCCGGGGTCCATGGCCAACCCCTTATCTGACAAGCGGTACCCCAGGAATTCCACCTCCTTGGTATGAAACTGACACTTCTCCAGTTTCACCCACAGTCTGTTGGCTTGCAGCCTGCTCAACACTTCTCTGACGTCTCTCACATGTTGCTCCTCATTCTCCGAATACACCAACACGTCATCTAAGAAGGCCACGCAATTCTTGTAGAGCAAAGGCCCCAGTACGTGGTTCATGAAAGCTTGAAAACACGCGGAGCCTGTTTGTAATCCAAAAGGCATAACTAAGTATTCAAATGCCCCCAAAGGGGTGAACATGGTGGTCTTCCATTCATCCCCTTTCCTTATACGTATCAGGTTGTACGCCCCCCTTAGGTCCAGCTTTGTAAAAATCTTTCCCTTCCGCACCCTGGTCAAAATATCATCAATCCTGGGCATAGGAAAAGCCGCCGGCTCTGTCACTGCATTTAGGGCCCGAAAGTCACATACCAGCCTCGGCTTGTCCGTGTTTTTTTTGTCCACAAAAAACACTGGGCTACCCCCCGCTGCCTTGGACTCTCTGATGAAGCCCCTCTTCAGGTTCTTGTCAATGAACGCTCGCAACTCCTGCATTTCCCTGTCTGACATGGCATACAACTTGCCTACAGGAAGCTGTGCTCCAGGGAGTAAATTGATCTGGCAATCAAAGGGTCTATGCGGAGGTAGTTGGTCAGCTTCCTTCTCGCTGAACACGTCGCTGAGATCAGCATACTGTGGTGGCACCTTCCCCTTCTCCACTACTTCAGTCCCTGCCAGGGTGGCTTGGGCCCCTGCTGACCCCTTTTCCCCCCTGCAGTGTTCTAAGCAATGTGCGGAACCGAAGGAAACCACTCTTTGATGCCAGCCCACCAGCGGATCATGTAGGGCTAGCCAGCTCATTCCCAAAATAATGGGAGCACCTCCCAAGGTGGCCACATTAAACGCTATCAGTTCTGTGTGCCTTGCCACCCTCATTATCATTGGGATGGTCTGCAAGCTGACTCCTCCTCCCAACAGTTCCCTGCCATCGATCGTGGTCACCTGCAGGGGGTTGCTTAAAGGGATAGTCTGTATCTGGTGTTCAGCAGCAAACTCCTTGCTCATAAAATTGCAGGAGCTGCCTGAGTCCAACAGTGCCTTTATTTTTAGGGGGTGTCCATTTTGCAGCTCTAGCGACACTTCAATCACTAGAGCCGGTCGAGGAGCTTCTGGCACTGGCACTTGGGGAAGGGGCACTTTCACTGCTCTTTGGCCTGGCTGCAGTGCCCTGATGGCAACCAGGCGTTGGCTTTTACCTGCTCCGTTTCTCCCTGCTCTTCCCCCTCAACAGCCCCCACCATTCCTTGCCATTCCTTCCTCTGGGGGCAGACTCTGGCAAAGTGGCCTGGCTGTTGGCAGAGATAGCATTTCCGGGCTCCCTTTCCCTCCTTCTTCGCCCCCTCACTGGGCTTTGAAACTGCGCGCGCGCGGGCTGTTCCGATTTCCATCGGCTCTGCCGGCGGGAAAGCTGGCTCAGGAATGTCTGGAATGCGTAACTCCTTCCAACGTTCCCCTCTCCCTTCCCGCCTCTCCAAGGCTCTTGCCTCCTGGCGCGCTCCAATGGTCAGCGCAGATTTGGTCAGCTGATCCATAGACACCGCCCTGGGGCTCCTGGCCAGCTCGTCTTTCACAGCTGAAGAAAGACCTTCTTCAAATAGCATCTGAATGGGTGCTGCCGATAAATCCCATCCCAATCTGTGAATCAGCATGGTAAATTCAGTCCAGTACTCACGGACAGATCTGCTTCCCTGCTTGCAAGCCATTAACTGTCTGCGCACCACCCCTTCCTCAATGTCGCTGGAAAACATGATATCCATTGCACGAAAAAATTTCATAGTGTCCTTTAGGATATCGTTGTGCGTTGCCATCAGGGGTCGAACCCAGTCTCGCGCGCCCTTCTCAAGATGCCCAATTACAAAAGCAACTCGAGATTCCTCATCAGGGAACTCATCAAACTGGACATTCAGGGCATATTGCATTTCAGTCCTAAAGGCATGGTAATCCTTGGGGTCCCCCCCAAACTTCTGCACCAATCCTGGTACCTTTCTGGGGAACTGAGTGGTTCTCCCCTTCTTGTCTGCATCTTGAGCCCTCCTCTCCTCGAGCCTCGCCGTCTGCAGCGCCAGTTGGACCTCCAATGCTCGGCATCTTTCTTCCAAGCTTGGATCAGCTCCTCCCCCTGCTCCTCCGGCTCCGGCTGGGTCGCTCATGATGCTTTCTCCTGCACAGGCAGCGTACAGAGACTGTCGGACTGCTATCAGGGGATGATTAGCTGCTTGTGCTTAAAATGGTGCCCCTTCAGAGTTTGTGCGGCCCCACAAACCTCTGTGTGTGACAGAGCTCCTCAGACATGTCTGCTCTAGTCACTGTTAGAGTCCGACAGTGGCTGTTTGCGGAAATGCCTCCAACAAAGAAGTTCCTTAACGGAAACACGTCTCCTGGACTCACGACGTGACAGCTTCCGACGAAGCATGGGTCTCCCTGCAATTGCTTCTGACACCTCCCCACTATTTTCACTGGACGTGTCTCTCACCCCTTTCTCCCCCCTGCTTCCTGCCTGCGCTGCTGCATCTCTCTCAGTATCCCTGAGATCCTCCTCCAGAGACCCCGCGCTCCCCCTGCTGGTCCCTGCTTTGGCTGTTGAGTCTCTCCCAGTCTCTGGGAGCCCTATCACCTCCTTTCCCTCTGATGTCAGTTCCCTGACATCAGCAAAATTTTGATGTTTCATTTTGATTCAACACCTTTCCCTCCCACATAAAAAGTCTCTAAATGGCGTGGCTACAACATCTTTCACCCATTTATGCATTACTGCTAGGTTGCATTTATTTCTCTGAGATGATTATCCGAGCTTTTGGATACCAGAAGATAGGATTACCGAAATTCTATATGACCTATTTAAGAACAACCCATGTTGGTGAAAAGGGGAACTACTAGGTTACTTCCCCCTTAATGAAAAGTAAAGGGATAGAGTCATATTTCACCTATTTTGAAAGACATTACATTTTGGATGCTGGTGAAAAATTAAACTGATTTTTAGAACTGCTCATATTTTAATAAAGGCTACATGATTTTGGGATCATCAGTCTTAGCTATACGGTTCCATGTTACTCTGAAGCCACTAGTATTTTTAAAAATTCGGATTTTTCAAGCCTTACTACTTGAGATTTACAATTGTGAATATCACAAAGATTAGTTCTGGAAGTGGGGAAAGATTTGGATTTGACTGGATTTTTAAAAAAACTAGACAGAAATGGTTCAACTTTCCCTAAAGTACTATGTGTACTTTTTTTCTTTTTCTTCATTCTGTTTCACAGCATGAACAATATTTCCCTTGTTGAACACAATTCAGAAAGAAAAATGTGCTGAGACACCAGAATATATTGTTGTTGTTATTTTGGAGTTTCACATGCTTCCTTCTTTATGCAGTAGGATATTTGACTTCAGGAGAACAGTGGAGATGTATGTAACAATGTTGGGCTACAATATGCAGATGGATTAAGTATTATGAAAACACAGAAGCAACCATATCAAGTCAGGTAATACATAGTAGATTAAAACAGCCCTCTTAATTATTCTCTACTCCCACATTAGCCTCTCAGTTCAGAAACCTCTTAGCTTTTTAGTCAGTCAGTGTGTTTAATGCATCCTGAAAACACACGGCTCCCAGTGACTAGGAACCAGTCTGGAAATAGCACGATGGAGGAGCAGTTCAAGTCCTTCTCTTCTGTATGTGTGTGTGTGTGTGTGTGTGTATGCCTCTACATATGAGGTCTTCTACATGAATGCTGATTGCACAGAGTCCCTTTCCATGCAATTTTGGAGAACGGAATCACATATTGCCTGCAGTATAGTTGATAAAGATTTGCTTCAACAAAATATGGGTTTTCTCTAGTTCAGTTCATGATGCAAGCTAGGCAACAGCAAAGATAAAGAGATTTAAGCTTTAAATAGGAAACTGAGAGGGGTTGCTAATACCTCAGAATATAGATGCACGATTCAAGATGATGTTAACAGATTGAAGAACTGGACCAAAACTATCAAAAGTAATTTGTGATCTATGGGTCTTAGTAGACCATAAGCTTAAGACAAGTAAGCACTGTGATGTACCAGCAAAAGAAAAAAGCTAATGCAATTGTAGGCTGCATCAACAGAAGTACAGTGTCCAGATCAAGGGAAGTAATAGTACTAGTCTATTCTGTGTTGGTCAGACCCTACCTGGAATACTCAATCCAGTTCTAGGTGCCACAGTTTAAGAAGGATACTGATAAGCTGGAACATGTGCAGAGGAGGGCAACCAAGATGATAAAAGGTCTTGAAACCACATCTTATGAGGAATGGTTGAGGGAGCTGAGTATGTCTAGCCTGGAGAAGAGAGGGCCAAGCCTTAAATATCTGAAGGCCTGTCACATGGATAATGGAGCGAGCTGGTTTTCTGCTGCTGCAGGGTAGGACCTGAACCAATGGATTCCAAGTGCAAGAAGGGAGATTCTGACTAAATATTAGGAAGAACTTTCTGACTGTGTTGTTTGACAGTGGAATGGATTACATTTGAATATGGTAGACTCTCTTTCATTGGAGGTTTTTAAACAGAAGTTTGACGGCCATCTGTTAGGGGTTATTTTACTGTGGTTCCTGCATCAAAGGGAGTTAGACTAGATGATCCTTAGGGAACTATGACAGGTTCTTGCTTAGCTAGCCATATCTCCATGTGTTCATGTACACACACATATATACACACATTTCCATAGGCACCCTCCCAACATATATACCTTTTCTATTTGGGTACGAAAACACCAAACCTGAAACTTGCAAATGTCAAGCACATATAGCACAGCTCTGTTCTTCACAATTAGACGTTCACAAACTCTAAACCTCAAAGCCAGTGTTGCGTGTGGCTAGAATAAGTTGGATGAGGATGTAAGATGTCTAAAGTCCAATCCCTGCTTTTATGGCTCTAAAACTCACTGGGTGGTCTTAGACAAATAATATCCCCTATATGCTTCTCTGAGCTCCATGGAGGAGAGAGGAATATTGTGTGTAATATAAATTGCATACTTTCTTGAATACACCTATCCAGCCAAGGAGCTCTGCCACTGTACTTCCTTCATTCTTAAATGCATTTTTGATCTGGTTCATAATCTTACTTCATCATCATGCTACTCTTGAGCTAAGCTACCCAAACTGTGGACAAATCTATTTCTTGTGGGATGAAAAGCTGAGTTAGCTACTTCATGAAGACAATTCTCCTTCAGATACTCATGATCAACAGAGAAAAGGTGAGAATGCAAGTGTAGGGAACTTGCTGCTCAGGTAAAGGCTTCTTATAAACATGAAGAGAAGAACCAATTCCTCATTTTCCTGATGACAGGAGTGGGGAAAACCTCACCAATTTGCTGACACTATCTTTACATTTATTTATTTAGTTGTACATCACCCTAGACTCCTTCCAGTGGAGGGTGATTTATATCAAAAATAAGAAAACAATATGGTACACAGAGCTGAAAACATACATACACTAAAAATGTAGAAGAAAATAATCAAATTATGATTATTATGATTATTATTATGGTACTGTATTTATTTATATCCCACTTTTTCCCTGATAGGGACTCAAGATGGCTCACAGTTAAAATAGAAACGGCTAAAACATAGAAAAAGCAATAATTAAAACAGAATGAAACATTCTTAAAATCTATAGAATCAGAAGTACACACAATACTAATGAGGAGTTCACCCCTTATTTGAACATAAGAATAGACTTGATGGATCATGAAATGGCTCCTCTAGTCCAGCATCCTGTTCTCATAGTGTTCAGCCAAATGCCTACAGGAAGCTCAGAAGCAGCAGGGCTGAATTAACCATTAAGCAAAATAAGCATGTGCTTAGGGCATCAAGGGAAGAGGGGCATCACGGAAATTTTCCATTGCTGGATTTACCATAAACCATACGGTGCAGCTGAACAAAAATAAACACTATTTATGTAAATATACAAAAATAAACATTATTTTCCATCTTACTGTAGCTTTTGTTTCGTTTTGGAAAATAAAAAATATATATTTTACAGTTCATTATTGTCTCTATTTTGAATTAGATATATATGGGGGCACCAAAATACTTTAAGTCCTTAGAGTCTCTTAATCTGGGCCTGAGAAGCAGTGTAACACTCTTCCCACTAGTAATTCTGAGCAACTGGAATTCAGAGGCATATTGATTGCCTTGTCAAACTGCAGGAACCTGGGTAAATAGGCCTTCCCCCCTCTTAGCATGGAGAAGGCAGTTCCTGCCTGCAAAAAGAAATATAGTCTCTGGTTCAAACAAGCAGGAGCTTCACGTATCCCATGTTCAAGAACAATTGAGTTGTCCCTATGTGATCTCAAGCCTCTCCTCTAATTTAAAGCTATGAAGTGATCTGATGACTGCGGTCTATAGGCAGTGTATGTAGAGTTGTTGGAAACTCATAGAAGTTCCCTTCTTGCTCATCAAGAAGCAGGGGAATGTCTATATTCATCTGCCTATGTGTGCAGGGTATTTCATTTAATAAAAAAGAACTGAAAGCACAACCAATAGCGTTTTATATGCTGTGTTTTCCCTTTACAGTATATATCTGGGAAAATTGCAGCATCCCAGTCTCCCCAACAAGACCTATTAGATCTTACATATTCTTTCATTAACCAGATGCAAAAATAAACAAATAAAAATCAGGTAGCATTTACAACACAATTCTAACAAAGCCTATTCAGACAGTGGGGTTATGATTGCAGCCTTAGATGTCATTCAATATGCTTCGGAATTGTTTTGGAGGTCAGAAGGCACAAAAATGAAATTGGTGGGAAACATGCATTTGCCATTCTTCTGCTTTTTACTACAAAAAAACCCCCTAGTTTATTTTTAGTACTGCTTTTCTGAATTTTGATATTAAAACAGAATAAAATACCCAGCTCTATTTCAAATAACATTTCTCCTACAGAACAAGGAAAGTGAAAAATCAACACATCACTCCTTGCACTGGTCCCTTTAAAGGGACTGATAGATGTGTCAAGTATGATCTCAGCTGCACTGATGGCTCCTATTCACAAAGAAAGCACTTTGGAAGTCAATGCTGACAGAATTAACGCATTCTTGGCACATGGCTGTCCAAGCACTTTAGTGAGAAAATGACTCTCCAAGTTCCTGATTTTTTGGAAGTGGCTAAAATAAAGCCTGAAGGCTGTGTGCTGTAAAAGATTAACTAGGTCCCAGTTTACCTCATATTGTGTATAAAGACATCATAAATGTCATGGTTTTTTTTTTAAAAGGGTATACGTTATGATGGATTTACAATAGGGTTAAATGCTCTGTAATTGATGGCAGACAACAGGATGGAGAAACTTAAGAAGAGCACATTTTGCTGGCCCTTCTCAGAGGCTGAAATCATGAGGTACGAAAAGGAAATAAAATTGAAGCACAAGTCATCACAGACTCTTAGCAGGGATTATAATAAATTAGTTAATATCTTAGGCACCCTTTAGATATTACAGAAATGGTTTGGGAGCTGCTTCCTGAGGGTTAATCTCAAAGCACCTCTGCAATGTATAAATATATCCTACCATGTGCATAAGGTGAGCCGAACAGGTTCTGATAATTTCCCCTTATTCCAACCAGGGAACCATTGTATGGTAAGAGCATGCCAATTGGTTAAACCCAGTGGGTTTCAAGCATCCAACAGACACTTCCCAAGCTGTTATTGTAAGGTCTAAAGGGCACCAATGATATATTGTGAAGAAAGGAAAGGCCACCAGAGATACCCAAATAACCACTGATATTGCCACAAATGGGTGGAAAACATGCCTGAATCTTGCAAGTAAAATTCACATGAACTAAAATGGAAAGGGGTTTAAAATTTAGGGACCAATATAGAAATAACTTGGATATATCTGGGCACCTAGCTATCCCACTTATTTCACAGTATGAGAAAGAAGGCTGATAACCCCAATGAAAGAGTTGGTTTAAAAATGGCTCGAAGGAATAGATAATTAGAATGAAATGTAGTCAGAGCATAAAAAAGTAATTCAGCCAGAGGTGGGGAACTTGTGGTCCTTCAGATGTTGCTGGACTACAGCAGCCATCGTCCCTGAGCACTGGCCGTGCTAGTTGAGGTTGATGTGAGTTAGAGTCCATCTAAAGGGACAAAGATCCCACCCTCCTAAATTAGACATGAGTAAAGCCCTCAAACTCTAGTTATAGGTGTACAACTTCTTTCCCATCCAAATACAAAAAAACCCAAAAACCTGTCTTTGAAGGGTCTTTTAAATCAATGTCTAGAAAAGGAATTCAGGACAGTTAATTCTGTAGAGAGCCTCTTGGGTATCAATATCTGCAGAGGAGGTCCTTTTGCTTGTTCTGCCTCCCTCAGAAGTTTGGGTGGCAGTGACCAGGAATTCTACACAGAGGTTTGACTGCCACCTTTACTTTATAGTTTTAGGGGAATGATGTTTACTGTGACCTTTGACACCTGATATGTGTGTTTTAAGGCCCCATCATATTCCTGTGACTGTCTTTTCTTTTACATTTTTTTTGTACTGAATTTTCAGTTTTTACAACCCACCATGGAACCTGCTGGTGAAGGGCAGGAAATAGCGTACATGATCAGTAGCCAGATTTTTGAGATTGTTATCATCATATTATCTTTGTACAATGTTTTTTACATGAACAGGCAATCCAACCAAACTCGTTTGTTTGCTACCTCTAGTCAGACTCCATCACTGTGAATTAGCTGTGAGTTTTGAATGCCACTCTTATCATTGACTATACAATTAACACCAGTGGGAAAAGAATCCCATATTAAGAGTGCTCTGTTGCTGGGAAAGGTTGTCACTTAGGGAAGGGGCGAGACCTGGCAGTAGTTTTGAATTTTTGATTTATACTCAATTGTAGCTACTAGCTATAATTCTAGTTATACTAGAAAAATATTATCAATGTTGCATAAATATTCTGTTTATATTAAAACTGAAATATTAGTGTGTTGATCATTATTGTATTAATAAGCAATTCCCTAAACAGTTTTTTTGGGGGGGACCATGTTTTTTATTTATCCTTCATCATCAGAAATAATTTATAGCAATTTTAATCTATTCCATCTGAAACTCTCATATTACTGTTTGATCACATAAATATTCTGACTTTGCAGGATTCCACTTTCTTTTCACCTTAAACCTTTTAAATTTAGAAGGCAATTATACTCATTCATGTCTAAAGAGACAGGAGAGTTAAATTACTCAGAATTCAATTACCTCTTTGTTTTAGTCTGTTTAGTAGAATTTGTTAATTTTATCATTGTTGCTTGTAAAACAACTATCAGACCTGTTTTCCACCATAGTTCAATATATCCTTTCTTGTAAATAAGACTAAATAATTATATGCTAAAAATGGAATAATAAACAAAAGGGGCTGTATCAGAGCCACCCATCTACAGAAGCACTCCTTACCCCAAATATTAAAATTTCAAAACTGCAGTGAATATATACATGCAAAACTGAAGTATTGAGATGCTAGAAAATATTTTTATGATAAAAATAGCAGCTTTTCTATATGTACCTATTTACACATGGGTATTTTGCTGTACTGCTCAGCATTCCATGAAAAGAGTCACAATATTAGCATGACTGGCAATAGAACAGTTTATAGGGCAAGAAACTAATATAGCTCAAAAATTACCAACAGGTTTGTATTTTAAAAGAATGTAAACCAGTTTTTGAAGGATTTTGTCAAAAAGCCGAGTCTACATTTTGCAAATAAAAATAAGGAAAATTAAAAGTAAATTAAAACAAATAGATGAAATAAATAGATTTGTTCTCCAGTTATTTGCCAGGAGACAAAACTTTAAAATCAATTCATTTCTTCTTACATTTAAATCATATTTTTAGCACCTGCACCAATTTAGCACCAATCAAATAACTTAGAATTATAAATTAAATATTAAACAACTCTACTTACTTCATCAAACATAAAGTCATCCACATCTATTTCGCTATAGTCATCATCAGCTTCATCAGTTTTAACAGCTGCCAAAGCACTGGCCAGTTTCTTTCGCAGACGGAAACCTTTCCAGAGTGCCTAAACAAAAATGTAAAGCATGTTATATGAGGCCATAGATCAAATCCAAATCCAGATTCTCTGTTATCCCATTAGGAAGATAAAACATTGTAGTTCTTTTTCTGTAATAGCTCAATGATCTGTTTTTTGAACTTTATGTGACATTTAAAACTACAAGACAAATTAAATATCAGCATATGTCTAGAGCTCAGAATACTCTGGAGGTTTGGCTCGAGTAAGCAGGATGGAATCCTAAAACCCTCTCAACTACAAACCAAGGTCAACTAATTAATTATTTGACAATCCCTTCAGGACCTACTATAAGCTTAGGGGAAGAAGATATACGAAAAAGAATTAAGTGTTAACTTTCACAAAAATAAAAACACACTTAAATAAAAATTTCCACTGATTACACCTGACAACATATGCAGACGTATCAGCAATTAACTTAGGCCAATCATTTTCACCTTCACTAGCAATCTCTAGACTATTTTTTTAAAAGGAAGAATTTAATTTACGGAAGAAAGTTATGAGAAGGGGAAAGGACAAAGAACAAAACAAACCCACAAAAAAAATGAAAGGGAGGAAAGGCATCAAGAGAACCACTAATAAGAGAACAAATAATGGCTTGTAATAAAGGAGATAACATAAAACCACATTATGTGGCTCTGAATTTGAGAACATTCTAGCTGCATAACTGAAAATAGGCACTACCGTTGCCTCCTCCCTAAATCTGTATAAAAATAGCATATAAATAATGATACTTTGGACATATTAATTGTAGCATGACATATTGTTAAATAGTACTAACAATGAAACTCTTAAGTAGAAATTCTGTTGTCCTGCTTAGCTGTAGTGCTTTACTAAGTTTGGGGCTGTGCATTTGATTTTGGTCCTTCTGAACAGTGGCGTAGCGTGGGGGGTGCAGGGGTGGCTGGCCGCACCGGGCGCAACATCTGGGGGTTAGGGTTAGGGGGCGCAAATCCACGGGTTAGGGGGCACAAATTACTTGCCTTGCCCCGGGTGCTGACAACCCACGCTACGCCACTGCTTCTGAAAGTTCACATTCAGAATCCAGGGGGAAATATAAAAAAAGGACTCAAATCTCTCATTCACTTTTGGAACCCAGGTGAATTTCCATCACACACATTCTGGGTTTTAGATATTTTGAAGTTCTGGTTTCAACATTAATTTATCTCCCCCCCCCCAAAAAAAAAAGATTAAAAGAAGTCTTAGCATACTCAAATGTTGTTTTAAGGCTAGAAGGCAGGATGACATTTTTATTTGCACCATAAGGTAATGATTCACAAAACTCTTAACACTAGTGAAATGTCACGGAAATTCAGTGGAACTAAATCAGTGCAAGTAGCCCTTTTAACCATATAGTGCCAGTAACCAGTAATGCAAACTTGATTGTCTAAAGCAGGGATGGATAATAAGTGACCTTCCGGATGCTGTTGGACTACAGCTCCCACTATCTTTGAGTTATAGGGCTTCTGGAAATTGGAGTCCAACAACAGTTTAATTGTACCTCTGTGAGGTAATGTCCAGTGCTTGATTCTGTTTGCCTTTAGGTTTTTTCAGGTTGTGTGGTGGTCCAAGCTTATGTGAGAGAGTTAGGCATCCATTCTCAAAGACTGCAGACTGACCTGAAGCTTAGTAGCAGCTTTATGCTTGACCGTGGAATCATGGTGATCTTCCTTCTTTAGGTTGACAATCTTTTTCCTGGTATAGTAGCTTCGCCAATTAGACTGGATCACAGTTGCAGCCAGATGTTGCCACGTATAGAAATTTATCTTTTTACGAGCACAGTAGCTTCGCCAGTGTGATTGGATAACTGTGGCTGCCAAGCTAGAAATATCAGAAAAATAACAGACTGTACTCAGCGGTTGTGACCAGTGCCAATGACAGCAAATGATTTTGGAAGTTTAAAAAATTCTTTCACCACCCACCATTTACATGCAACACAGAATGCAGAGGAAGGCTGATGGATAAACCACTACAATATGGAGAATTATGGTTGTTTATTATTGTTGTTATGGTTATTATTATTAGGAAAACTGGAGTAATAAAGAACAACAGCTGAAGATGATACAACGACTGACAAAATAACTAAGGAATAACATAAAGAAGGAAATATTTAGCCCAGTCCTATGCACTTCCTGCTGTGAGCAAAACTATTTCTAAATTGGGAGTGGGGTTGGGATGAAAAAGAAATTTTGTGGCTGAGGATTTCTTCATGCAGAGCAGCAGGAGTGAAAAGGGAGGATGAGGCAAAATGGCCAGATTATTCCAAAGGCATTCTATTTTAAAATTATTTTGTTCAGAGCCATAATATGATCCACACTTATTTCATGAGGTTTCTATTTAATTTATTATAATAAGAGTGGAAATCTACATGATGTCAGATATTGTAAATGAAAATTATTTCACAATTAGGAATATATACCCACAGTCATATGGCTGCAACAGCAGATTTGCACATGGAAAACTGGACTTTCTGTGCACATAGCATTTTGTTTCTACCAGAAATAGCCACATTTAAATCCCTTAGGCCATGTGCCTGTCAGCATGGTGGATATTATGTCTGATTTGGCACATGAAATTCGGTTCTATTATATTTCACATGCACATACTGAATTACTCACACAAAATTTCAGGGTAGTGGAAAGGGAGGGAATTATATCTTGTATGGTGATTTTGTTTTGTTGGAGACACATTATCACAATGTGGGGGGGCACGTTGAATGAACTTTTGACGGCACTTTTCGGTCCTAACAACAACAACATATTATTCATATATCACTTAATGCAAATACGTCAATGTTCAGTTAGATGGAAAAAGGAAGCACAATGACATGGCTTCTTTTTGCCCAGGAATGAAATTTCACCAGCCAGCTCAAGTCTGGTAGTTTTGTATTAGCAAGCATATAGAGATTACTGATACAGTAAGACCATATAGCTCGCCATAATAGTATGAGGTGTGACTAGAAAAGCAACAAAGAAAGCAGTCATGAAGACAAGCAGAGCCCTTCAGGTTGAGAAGGAGAATGACTAATAGCATGATACTACAGAACTCTTATTATGTTATACATCTTAAACCTGCTCAAAAATAACTGCTTTTTAGAAAAATTGGCAGGATTTGTGGCATCTGCACAAATTTACCATACACACACCACCTTTGAGGGTTATAGTACAGCCTGAGAATACATATTTTTGTTTTGGACAAAACATCCAATGCAAGGTAGAAACTACTGACAAAATATTAACAGAATCATAGAAATGGAAGTGTCTGATTCAGTTTTTATTTGATTTGGTCTTGTAAGCTTATCACATATTTTAACTGTAGTATGTTTTTATTATTAGCGATATGGCAATAAAACTGCTAGCACATTTGCAAAGCTAAGCAGAGCCCAGTAAGGTTTCAAACTGGACGCGGAACCATGTGGAGAAATTCCTGCATTGCAGGGGGCTAGACTAGATGACCTTTGGGATAGCTTCCAACTCTACAGTTCTATGATTCAATGATTCCTAGTATATTTTATGCTTATTTATTTTGTAAAAGTGCCTAAATAATTTATTATAAGAGGCAACTGATAAAAACAAATAATAAACATCATCAAGGCATTGCCCATGTAGGCAATCTAAGTGTACAGTGCAGAATCACAGAATTAGACAAGCTTTAACATTCCCCCCCAATAATAATATTTATAGCAATAAATGACAATTAAGCACAAGTGACTGAGAGTTCATGCCATCAGTTGCATCAAATTATTTTTGAAATATAGGGTATAGGTGGAGCTTTTGTTAGGAAGACCGCAAAATTGTTCAGCTTTTTTGGGGAATAAACCCAAATTGTTGAGCTTTCTTGGGGAAACCTACACCCAAAATAGCTTTTTGAGCTGTTTTCACTGCTTTTCTCAGCTCATTGGCATACATCTGGGTTTTCCTGGCATCTTGCCAATTCCCCACTGATGCTATTTTTGCATCCAAAAACCAGGACATGTCAGGAATTTTCCTGATGTATGGCAAGCCTAATCAAATATGAAAGTTTTGATATCACTAGCCATTCTACCCTTCTGGGTGTGTAAGTTTAATCTTTTAGTCTTAAAAACTAGACTTTAACAAGTTAGTTCAAAAACTGATATTTTATGATAGGTAAAATAATAAAAAACACTTGTCATGCCCACTCTAAACTGTGTGTATGGCAGATCTAATTGCATGCATGGACATTTGTCTGCACTGTCTAGCCACAGGGTGTCCCAAGCAGACCCACACATCTTTCTCTCTAAATTTGCAAGTTCTTATGGGACATGACAATTGTCTGTTCATCATGTGTTCAGATATACCGTATTTTTTGCACCATAACACTCACTTTTTTCCTCCTAAAAAGTAAGGGGAAATGTCTGTGCGTGTTATGGAGGGAATGCCTACGGGTGGCATGCCTACGGATTTTCCTCCTCTAAAAACTACATGCGTGTTATGGTCGGGTGCGTGTTATAGAGCGAAAAATACGGTATATATGCTGATAGCCACAGGATGGGGAATTTTAAAGCAGCCATAACATGGTAAGTGGGTCTGTAATTTTACCCTACATAAAGGAACCAAGGCTCCCTGCTTTCCCTCCCACACAAAAAATCGTTTATAGATGAGTTACCACATGGCAACAACACAGGTCTGTGTAAACTCAGAGAAAAGCCTCGGGAAGGCTTATTGCAACCATAGTACTGCCTATCCCTAACCCATTTCAAAGTCCACTGATTTCTAAATTGGACAGGTTTTATTATGGTAAACGCACAAGCAGTGAGATTGTCTGACAACTGAATCAATGCATTAGATTACCATTTGGGTATGCTTTCGATAATGGAATGTTTGAGGCTTGGAATATGTTATTCGTATATCTGTAAAATACTTACCTTGCTTAGTTTAACACTATTTAACACTATCATTTAAAATGATACTTCGCTTCACCCGTTTCACATAAAATAGCATATAACTTTTGACAGTTATAAAGATAACCTGTGAGAGAATAGGTCTAGGCTAATTTAAGGTGAACTGATTATCAGAAAAGCAACCTACAAACTAGAATGAAAAGAAAGTTAAACAAGATTCTGAAAAGAAATCCAAGTTGATTTACAGGCAACCAGATTCTATAGATATGAATATCTGTTATTTAACGTAAGTCATAGATAATCACACAGTAATGTAGTAATGAAGGTGTTCTTAGCTGAGCAAGTACATCCTATTATACTAAAACTTTGAGGAGACCATACTGAAACAGCTTATTATCATCTCTCAGGTACAGTGGTGCCTCGCAAGACGAAATTAATTCGTTCCGCAAGTTTTTTCTTCTTGCGAGTTTTTCGTCTTGCGATGCACGGTTTCCCATAGGAATGCATTGAAAATCAATTAATGCGTTCCTAGGGAAACCAACTTCAGACCAGGTCCGGGGACAGTCTGTCCCCCGACCTCTTCTGAAGGCTGGGGGGGGGGGACAAGGGCTTTTCTTCCCACCCCCAGCATTTTAAAAAACCCCGGGACAGCGGAGGGCTTCTCCGCTGTCCGGGGCGATCTTAAAATGCTGGCGGGCGGCATTTTAAAATCGCCCCGGGACAGCGGAGGACTTCTCCGCTGTCCGGGGCGATTTAAAAGCCCCTGGGAAGGCAGGCAGGGGGGACAAAGACTTTTGCCCCCCGCCAGCCTTCAGAAGAGGTCCTGGACCTCTTCTGAAGGCTGGCGGGGGCAAAAGTCTTTGCTCCCCCCCGCCTGCCTTCAAAAGCTGTCTGGCCAAGGCTTCGCGGACCTCTCCGCCAGCAGCGGCAGCGCTGCTGCTGCTGGCGGAGAGTTGCCGGCATGCCGAAGCCTGCGACATCAGCGCGCCCAGGCTTCGCGGACCTCTCCGCCAGCAGCGGCAGTGCTGCCGCTGCTGGCGGAGAGTTGCCGGCATGCTGAAGCCTGCGCGCGCTGACATCAGCGCGCCCAGGCTTCGCGGACCTCTCCGCCAGCAGCGGCAGTGCTGCTGCTGCTGGCGGAGACTTGCCCGCATGCCGAAGCCTGCCCGCGCTGACATTAGCGTGCCCAGGCTTCGCGGAGCGCTCCGGCAGCAGCGGCAGCGCTGCCGCTGCTGGCGGAGAGTTGCCGGCATGCCGAAGCCTGCGCGTGCTGACATCAGCGCGCCCAGGCTTCGCGGATCTCTCCTGCCTTCAAAAGCCTTCCGGGATAGCGGGAAGCGCTTCCCTGCTATCCCGGACTGCTTTTAAAATGCTGGCGCTGGGGAGCAAAGCCTTTCGGCCCCCGCCAGCCTTCCTGGACCTCTTCTGAAGGCCGGAGGGGGGGGGAAAGGCTTTGCTCCCCACCGCTAGCATTTAAAAGAGGTCCCCGGAGATTTCCCTATGGGCTTACGTCTTGCGAAGCAAGCCCATAGGGAAATTCGTTTTGCGAAGCGCCTCCAAAACGGAAAACCCTTTCGTCTTGCGGGTTTTGTCTTGCGAGGCGTTCGTCTTGCGGGGTACCACTGTACATCAGTTTTCCATACAAAACTAGCCCCATATTTCTGCAAAATCTTTAGTACAGGAAGGAGACACTACCAGCAGTGACACATGCACACATACCCACCTTTGGGATTTTCAATGATTTTCTGAAATGACTATCTACAGCAAAAAATAGATGGCTGTGTCCTATGCAGAAGCAAGGACCCTGAAGTGATGCCCTACCTCAGGGTAGTTGCTTCTGTGCTTGCAGATCATGATGTTGTGCTGGTAAAATAGACATAACAATCCTTCCTAATTATTTACTGAGTACTGGAGCAAAACTATTTTTATTATCTATTAAGGGGAAAATATATAAACTGAGGAGAAATTAAGTTTTGACAGTCACTTTATAGAATGATGATTATTTCTGAAAGATCATCTGGTACATGGAACCAGTCATGCCCTTATCCGCATTAAGATTACACAGTGATATGGTTATGTTTCCATAATAAAGTGTTTTGACCTTTGAATCTTACTTTTGTGAACTGTCAAAATGTTGAAGAGAATTTCCTTCATTGCTTTCCATCATTTGCTTGCTGAACGTGTTTCTCTGTAGACTGATTAATACGTTATCTTTGCTTTCCTCATTGTGATTAAGGGAATATTGAATAATGTCCTCTTGTCTGTGTTCTCCATTTTCCCCCATTCCAGACACTGTCACGAAAGAGTTAACGGACATAGCCTGAGTGTGGCCAGGAGCACTCCGTCTTTCAGCCATAATGAATGAGTCTTGCTTATTTTGTTTTACACCACTTATACTGAAGTTATTTTGCTCTGTGATGTTAATGGCTTCTTGGTTCAAAGGATCTGTCCGTTTTCCTGGTTCCTCTCCTTCAGTAGCATTTAGAACTCCATATTCATGTGCGTAACGATGCTCACTACTTAGCTTCATCAGCTTCTTAAGATACCAACACTGGAGCTGTACAGCATCTGCAGAGAATTCACTTTGGGAAGGGAAAATGTTAAAAAACATCTATTGGTTTTAAAATAATGACTCATCAAACTTTCCCCCATCTAAATTTTAGTTATGCTGCCCCATAAGAAACAAAAATAATAACTTCCCTGCAGTTTCAAAGACCAGAGATTGTCTAATTAGCCATAGGTCAGGGGAAAAGCCTCCCTGGGGAGAGCAAAAGCCCCCAAAGTTTCAACAATATCAGGCGCAAATGCCAGTTTGGAACAATTTCTGTCCAAGATGGACATATGACCAGCTGAGACCCTCAATGGGGCCAATAGATACAAATTCTCCTTTAGTTAGAGATTACAGCCATAAACAGAAACATCTGAAGATCTGAAAAATTTCACAGAATTAAGCTTCCTGATAGAAATATGTGAAATATTCTAATACACAGGGTAGCACCTATTCTATAAAACCATAAAACATATACTTTGATTTTGAAATTGTAGGTTTTAAATGTGCATATAGCACTATTTCACCAAAGCGGCTAGAATATTACTCTTTTCATTTTTACATGTCAAATTAATGACATGTAATCTTGGGTTGGTCTTAATAAGGTATAATGTGTCACTGTGCCTGTTTATCCCTCCCCTCAAAAAACACCATACCTGTTAATTAGTTATTTATGCACCTTTCCCTTTTTGTCTGAAGGAGCCAATGTGGTGGCTTCCAAATAAGAAACACAAATATTAAAAACTAAAATAACCAGGAAAAGACACTTGAGAATCACATAAATTATATAAAATCAGCAGACAAGAATAAACTAAAAGCATTTTATATCTCCTTCCCGTGCAAAGCAAAATCAGTAGCAACTTTGGATTTCCAAAGCTTTCCTGCAAAGCTAGCTTCCAAATGTCTGCCAAACAGCGATAAAAGATTGGGCCAGTCAGGCTACCTTTAGGACAGAATTCCATAAAGGCTGTGGCACAACCAAAAAGACTCTGCCTTTGGAAAACACAGAGCAGTGATTTATTCTTTATTTTATCAAGATCAAGCATTAACCGAAACAATTCGGTATTATTATTTTTGGAACACTGTTGCAAAAAATGTCTGTGGTAGTATACAGATTTTCATAAACAGTTAATAGGATATGGTATTGTTCCACTTATCTCTTCCTTCTAAGACTAGAGATGGAAAATGGAGTAGGTTTATCTGTCAAACAGAAGAACTCTATAAGGGGCCAGACGTGGGATGTTACTTTGAAATGAAACTCAGTTTACATTAAAGTTGTAAAATTCACTAGAATGTGTATTAGAAAACATATTAAGTGATGCAATTTCAACTAAAAACATCCCAAATGTGGCAGAAGATGCTTTAATACAGAATATGTCATCAGTCAATCTTTTCTTATCTAGGGAGCACTTCTGCTGCCTTCTCTACTTTTCAATGTATTGCAGAATACATTACTGAGTGATACAGTAATGTAGAGACTGTAAAGCTGGTTTCACTCAGGTGAATCTCTAGAATTGCAAGCCTAGTTTTAGTTATTTCTAATGTAAAGTGCCCCAAGTTCAATTTTTGTAATGTTCTAGGATTGCAAAGAACCAAAGCTCTTGAGGGCTGGATATAGCTTTCAGGTAATTTTGCAATACGAAATAGTTCTGAGAGAATGCTTTGCATCACCATTCAAGAATAAGACAAGAGGTGATGCTGGATTCTAACATTTCAGCTTAATATACATATTATTCAACATTAATTATATCATTATGCAAAGAAGCAATATTACTTTAAGTGAACTTGATATTTTTTATTATACCTATGGAAATTCTGACAAACTTTAAAGTTGAATATTGTTTACTATGTTGTGCTTTTTTACTTGAAAGATGGTGAGATATTATCTTGCTTCACAAACAAAAGCATTTTGGATTTGTTTGTTTTTAAAAAAAGATAATATGTATTATATAAAGAAAAGTAAAAGATGTGACAAGTACATATTCAAAGAAGCATCAAGTAATGCTATATAAATTGACATATACTTTAATATCATTATTGTTCCAGTCTAGTTTGCAAAAGGCCTTTCACTCCATAAAGAGTTTTAATGTTTATATTTCTTCAGTTATATTTCCTTTTATAAGCTTTTATGCCATTTTCATCTGTTTAAACTATAACTGTTTAAAAGGGTTTCAACTTCCATTAGTGTCTTTTATTTCCAAGCATCTGTACAAGAGCCTGTTGAAAGTCAAAACACTGAAACGGAAGTGCATTTTAGCATAGCTACTTACAACTAAGTGTGAAAAGATTAACTGACAGACAGAGTAATTAATTTTTTTTAAAGCACATAATTCTTAAACATGGGTAGGCTAGGTATAGTGAATTTCAAAGCAGGAACAACACAATTTAATTGAGCAGCTCTAGTGTATGAAACATGGATTAGGAAACCTAGCAATGATTACCTTTGGCAGTTTACATACTTGAGGTCATACCTACAGGGCCTCATAACTTAGTGAGATGTCAAACAGACAAGAAGCTTGCTTAGTTTTTATGCTGTTCATTAGGCATGTTGCATTAAGGCTGCAATCTTATGCACTCTTATCTGGGAGCAAGCCCTGCTGCACGGCCTGAGGGCTTATTTCAATTAAACATAGGATCATGCACTTAATTTACATGAAACAGAGATTGGTTTAGGCACACATAGAAGGGGGGGTCATGTGTGATTTCATTATATGAAATTTGTTTTCCATATTTTAAAAAAATATATACCACACCATCAGGAAATTAGAGAAAGATGAGAACTCAATAGCAAAGCACATGTTTTTCATGTAAAGTGTTCCAAGTTCAGTTCTTGGAATCTGCAGGTAGAGGTGTGGAAGAATGCTGTCTGAAACTCTAGAAAGTCACAGGTCATCAATACTGAGCTACATGGTCAAGTAGTCTAACTCATTATAATGGCAGCTTTCTATGGATTCCATTTTCTTTGTGGAATGGCACTATTTTTATTACGGTTCTCATTATTGTTGTTTTGATTGTTTTACAGTACAGTCCAATGCATGTCTTTTCAGTTTTGTTGTTAGTCTCTGTGGATTCTTTTCAGAAGCACACATATGAAAATTAAATAAATAATGCTGGCCCATTTCAGAAATTAAAATATATCTTAACATTTTTCATAATGTAAAAGAAGAACAGTTAACTGATAGATAAGACACAAGTAGTCTATCTTAACCAGACAGCTTCCCCCCTTTCCATTATAAATCACACCCATTTCTTTTCAGTCAGAATTTTACCTCATCACCTCAGAATTGTATGCTATTCTCCTATGACCAGATTACCATTGCCGACAACATCACAAAACTGAAATTCTGCCTATTACCTTTTATTTACAATAAGGAACAGTCTAGTGCAGGAAAGCAGAGATTTAGCAAATGTGTCTCAAGTCTTCTAAACAAACACTTTCCCACTTTGTTTTACAGCACTTCAAATAAGAATTTGTGTGCCTCTCCTGAGTGAGGTAAACACTTTAGGCTCTGTTCAGACACTTAATCCATGTGGTGAGGCATGCAAGGAAAGGAGTTACACTGCACACATGGTAAGAGCACATGGACACTTCACACCTACAGAAGACTACTTAAGTAAAGACACGGTCTTTGACAATACAGTACTAATTTCCTCATGCATATACGTCTACAACAGTAGATAGCAAAGTAATGTCATGAAACAACTGATATAGTCTTAAACACAGTGAGTGCAATCTAGCCACAATTAAGCTGTTTTTAGGCCCATTAGTTTAATGGGAGAGTAAAGGATCTGGTTAGTTTAAAAACCTTACTAGTGACTTTGTTTTATGAAGCCTTGAGGAAGAGCTAAATCCATCTGGTACATTTTGAGACTGTTGTTTTTTAAAAGGTGTCGCAAGGCATGAATTAATTAAGTAAAAGAAAAACTGAAATAGATATTTTAGCAACTTTTCACCTTAATGTGATTCTGATGTATTCATATTCTCATATTTAGGAGTACAAAAAGGCATATCAAAATGCTGAATATACTTACATTAACCTAGTTGTGGCTTTTTTGCTGACTAAATCAATTTTTTGAATCTGAGCTTGACAAAATGCTGCAAAGCTTCCTGGCTGTGCTTTTTTCATCATTCTTTCATCTGCATTTTCTGCATCAGACTTTATGTTTTCATCATTAAGCACATTCAGACTGGGAAGAACTTTAAGTAAAGAGTGCCTTTTAAGATGAGAGAAAGCTATGTTAGTGCTAGAATAAACACAGTTTATTATCATCTCTGCTGTAAGGATGATGGTTAGGAAGATGCATTTTCTTGTTTAACTACATAACTATTTACTTGAAAGACAATAAAACATTTTGTGATTCTTTAAAGATGAAACAATGCACTTCATTTGATTATTGGACCATATATATAAAGTTCTGATCCAAACCAGGCAGCAGCTCAATACAAGGGATTAGATGTGGGAGAGGTAAGTTTGGGTCGCCTGACATTTAAAACAAAAACCAGAAAAGTAGCTATGGGGCTGCCCAAGTTGGATTAGGTGATGATACTGGGGAAAGGGGGTGTTAAACTCTCCTACTTCCCACTTGCTGCTTCCTCAATTGAAATTTCACCCTTGAAGCTTCAAAAATCCAACTAAGGAGAGAAAAATATATGTGAATCGCTATCTTTTTCTTTCTCTTGTGGGCTGCTTCCCTACTATGATACTTCCCTAATTGAAATTGTGCCTCTGTAGTTTCAAGGAGGTGAACTGAGAGGAAGAGACAACAGGTACATGCCTCACTTTTTTCTTATACATGGGCTGGAATTTTAAATTTGTTTTATGGGAGAGCATGGTGGTCATTTTGGGCACTGCAATTTCACCCTGAAAAAGCACTTTTGGGGGGGCCGCGATCTCGTGCAGGTCACTTGACTCACGCAGGAGCATGGCCCTGGAATACAGTGTCCCAGTTTTTCACCTCGACATGTTGGATGGTATGCTCATGATGACCTAAGGCAAATAAAGAAGCCCTTGCTTGTTTGGGAGCTCCTTATATGTACTGGAGATTCCAGATCAGGAATTCTGGAAGCACAGTAATTTTATGGTAGGGACAAACTTATAGGATCCCCCAGGCCAGCATAAGTAAAGGTAAAGGGACCCCTGGCCGTTAGATCCAGTCATGACTGACTCTGGGGTTGCGGTGCTCATCTCGCTTTATTGGCCGAGGGAGCTGGCATACAGCTTCCAGGTCATGTGGCCAGCATGACTAAGCTGCTTTTGGCGAACCAGAGCAGCACACGGAAATGCCGTTTACCTTCCCACCAGAGCGGTACCTATTTATCTACTTGCACTTTGTGCTTTCGAACTGCTAGGTTGGCAGGAGCTGGGACTGAGCAACGGGCGCTCACCCCATTGCGGGGATTCGAACCACCGACCTTCTGATCAGCAAGTCCTAGGCTCTGTGGTTTAACCCACAGCGCCACCCACATCCCCAGTATCACCCGCATCCCAAGCCATATTCAAGCCATATTCTTTATAAACAATTACAATATCACCAAATTTAGACTCAAGCTAGCCAAGGTTAAACACTTTTAAGTTCCATGGATTTCAGTGGAAAAGTTAAGTATATGTTGAACACTTTCTTAACTGAAATATACCATCAACCTGATGGACAGATGCCCAAGGAAAAACAATGAACTAAAACCACTTCATTTTGGCTGGCTCATATTCCTTGCTTCTATAAATAACAGCATAGCTACAACAACAGCAAAATGTTTCTTGATTTTTTGTTGTGCAATAGTATTAGGTGATAGCACTAAACTGATAAGTCCACACTGCATGTGCAGGTCTATTAGAAACAATGTTGAATAATGATATATTGAAAAGATGCCATATCAAGTTGATTAATGTTGGAAAGTAAGGTTTCTTAGAGCCATGGGATCTTAACACTAGTTTTTCCAGCTGGGTTTCTCCTAGTGGCGGCTGAATCAATATTTCATTTAGTGAAAACTTCCTGGTGAATATTCTGTCACTTAAGAGGTTCTATTAATCATTACTGCAATGAAACACTTTCCCCCTAGGAGTGCTCAAACTGATCCCAGGGTTTAATTTCTAAAAAGTGATTTCTTAGTACTTCAGCTTCCTCAGTGTTATCACTGGCTGGACATGAAAGTAGGAAACCTATTGGGAAATTTTACAACTAATTCCTTTGTTGGTATCAAGGGGTTATGTAAAGTTCACTGAAACATATTGCCTGAAGTTATAGTGAATGCTGAATTCAACAAATCCATACTTTATAGTATCCCGTTAGATAAATTAATCTCTTGTCCAATTATGAAAGCTCAGTTGGTCAAATAACGTCGGAGGACCTTGATGGCTCAGGAATTTCAAGGATTTTTAAAACTGGGCTTGCATGGAGCAGCAATTAATTATATGTAATATCAACCATTAAAAACAATATAGCTACAAATGGTAAGACAGTTATGTTGTCATATAACATGCACTACTTTAGTAAAATTACTTTGTCTTTTACAATTACAGTACCAGTTAACTTCATCATGCAAAAATATAAATACATATTCACAAGTAATGCTGTGCTAGTCAATTTCTACATTTTTCTGCATATATGTTGCCTCATCTGCACCTGTCATATAAAACATGTTTAGAACAAGGGTCTGCTCAATTGGTATGACTCTTTGGAACCAGTACTCATGGTGAGATCAGGAATGGATCTTGGGCTCATGGTACCCTCATTGCCTGTTCCCTAATTACATACAACAGTTAATAGCTGACTGATATATTGTGTTCATTCAAAAGTTGGATCTCCCTGATCCTCTGATCTAAACACTTCTAGCATGATCCAAATTTTTGTGGGTTTCCAACTTTGTAGGGAATGAAGTTCGTCTGTGTGTGTGTTTGCATATATGTGTAATAGGACTTTCGGCTGAGCTGATCCATTTTTAGAAAAATGGGTTTTCCAAAGTGAGTCAGCCAAGTTCCATGTGGAAAAGAGATGATTGAAAAGAATCTGAAAGCATAACCAAAACAAGCATAGAAAGGAATGTGAAAAAAGGAAGATCATTCTAGCTTTAGAGATATCTTACAATTATTTGAAAACCAAAAGAAAAGTTTATACAAGGTAGAATGACATACAAATCATTACTAAGAATGGAAATGAACAGTATAGCTTGGTTATCATTGTTTGCTTCCACATGAACCCAATTTGATAGGCGTTTTAAATTAAACCGGGAATCACCTAGCAATTGCTAGTCTACATAAACAAGTATCAGCATTGGAGAAAGAGCTACCATCATGTACAACAGCAATTGTACTTTCAAGAAACAGGAAATACCCTTTTACAGATGTATTTGTTGAGCCACTTGAAGTCCAAAATGAACATGACTTCTTTTTTTTTTTTTGTAAGGAGACCAGGGAGAAGCAAATAAATTAAATAAAATGGATGTTTGAAGTGGATGTAGTTTTAATAGCACTGATTTTGAGGAGATGGGATACTGTATTTATGAATGTCTAATGTTTCACTAGATTCCTGGATTAGATGCTATGAATCTGACCCCGGGTTGCTGAGAGAGCTCCAAAGAGCAACCCTCAGATGCCATCTCATTCAGCAAAGCTCAGAAGATGCTTCCTAATGAGATGCTGATCTACCCTGTCAGTGCTGTTATTATGTGCAGGGTTTGTTGTTGTTAGTTTTGCCTCTTGGTGAACTGGAGCAGAGGTAGTTTTAGGGCAGTGTGAGCAGTTTGGCCGCACTGGATGCAGAGCTGTATTGGGTGCTGCAACAACAAGGTAGAACCAAGTTTGAGAGGCAGGGGTTACCAAATTTTAGGAAGTGTTGCATAGGGCAACACTGAAATTTGAGAGCCCAAAGTTCACCACTGACTGGAGAAAGAGGAGACCACCAACTTGGATAGTTACAAAAGTGGCTTACGCAAATTCATGGAAGATAAAGACCAATAGGCATCCTCACTATGTAATACCTCCAGTTTCAAGAGCAGTATACTTCTTGGCACTGAAGGATCCAGACTAGCTGAGTTCAATGAGATTAACTCTTGCATAAAGTCTGCATAGGCTTGCAGCCTAAGTGAGTTGAACTTAGGTCCTGTTGAAATCAGTGGAACAAGTTAGTCAAGAACCACAGAAAGCACTAGGAATTAATTGTAATTAACTTGACTTCTTTTCTGTGCAAATAATGATTGTAATCCTAAGTATTGGCAAATCCTTTTTTTCAGAACAAGAGACAATCAGGGTTTTGTTTTCACATTCCCTTTCATCTGTGATGTATGTTGCTTCTATAAAACGTTGGGAAGAAGGGAGAAAAGGAGAGAGGAAGTGAAACAGCTCCCTAAAAGTACATTTCACTATTATTTGGTTAAAGGCATAGCTGGTTACCGTAGAGGAAGAAAAAAGAACAAAATCTCAGCCACCATATTGATACTCAGCACTTGTCACAATCTCTTACTCTCATCTGGTTACCTCCAGTTCTCTTCTTGAAGAAGTGGATTTCCTTGCAAGGATAATTCTCTTAGGCTATCACAACCACCAAGCCACTGAATGACACTGTTAAGATCTGCATTTGTTAAGAAAAGTACAAATAAAATAAATGGAATAATTCTTTTATTGCTGTTGGGATCACAACAAATTATTTTCAAATAATTGTCAAATTCAAAGAAAATTAATTAAATCAAGTTCATCGTTCCAGAGATTATTAAATGTCATCACTAAAAGTCAACCCATTTCACCCCTCCTAATCATTGCAACATAGATTATGTTCACCATATTGGATTGTTATAGGATGCTAATTTGGACAAATTTCATTTGTTTATTTAATCACTCCATGAAACTTATTGCTCTCTTTTCTTTTGATTTACCTGAACACTGAATTTTCATGAATGCTATTTGGTATGCTGTTTATCTTTGTTATATTGGTAGATGCCTGGCCAGTCTTTTTTCTTGGCTAAGGACAGTTATCACTCATCAAATTCAAAATCCCTTGCCTACTACATGAAGGCATAGAAACTAAACCAACCAAGGCTTAATATAAAGTAAAAATATATAATTACAGCAATATAAGGATACAAAGTAATTATGACTGACTTATCAAAGTAAGACTCTAAATCAGAATGAGTAACTTGAATTAGAAACACACAGAAGTTGTAGATGCTATTAAAACAACAACAACAACTAATGGCGTTTTAATTTGAACTGTTGTCTATTATGTAGTAATACGTATTTAAGTATTACTTAGATAAACTGTCCTTTATATATGATGAATGGTTGAGGAGAAGACCTTGGAATTGCCCACTTGCTCTCTACTTTTCCATTGTCATTAACCATGTAAAGGCTTCTGTCAGCACCACCCTTAAGTATTATTCAAGCTAAGCAAGATTTACTCTTAACCAGGGTTATATCTGGATTTCAATCCTGCACAAGGGCAAACTCTCAGGACTGCTCAGCACCACAGCCTCAGCCATGGCTAAGCATAGCAAAGATTTGTGTTGGTGAAGAGATAATGTGATTCTGGGAGTACAGAAAATTTGTATACTAGCTCTAAACTCCATGCTTAAGAACAGTGCAACAAACAATATAGGCATTTTATAGCTCCCTCTGTATATGTGTCAACAATCGGGCTGACTTATATTTTACAATGCAGCATCTGAAACTCCTGACAACAAATGTCCCTCCCATTTATCTTTTAAACTCACCTAATAAGCAGTTGTTACTGATATCTAGCTTTTCCAAAGACACACACGAAAAAAGAGGTGCAAGTTGAGTCAAACTGAAAGAAAAACAACCAACATTTTAATAGAAAGTCAATGCAAAACTATCTTAACCATGGGAGTGAAAAAGATGGAACAGGTATTGCAGAACTATACCTTCAAAACCCAAATATTTTTGTATCATTTGGTAGCAAACTGCCTGTTAGCTATCCAAGGTGCTAGAAGGTAATT
This sequence comes from Podarcis vaucheri, assembly GCF_965113315.1. Classification (NCBI taxonomy): domain Eukaryota; kingdom Metazoa; phylum Chordata; class Lepidosauria; order Squamata; family Lacertidae; genus Podarcis; species Podarcis vaucheri. The sequence continues at coordinate 35,658,232 of NC_138748.1, read as the reverse complement.
GTAACAGTTTTCCATGTAATAACAGATAACATTTATCAGGCTTTAGGAAATACCATAAGAACAATGGTTTTCAAAAGTAATGAAATGAACTTCCTTAGAGAAGAACAAGCAGTTCTGTGGAAGGTTTAGTTTCCACATAATCTCCTTTAGTGGGTGCTGCTCTTGGGACAGAACAAAGGTGATCTCTTCCAATCAGTGGAGTGGAGATACTGCACTCTTATCTTAATTATTAGAATGAGAAATAAATGATGCAGACATTGATTATATGCAATCTATTTGGCACACTTATTCCTACTTTTTTTCTTAAGATTCCTCCCCCCACCCCACAGCTAAATATAAAAGCAAGAACACCCACCCTTGTAGCTTAGAGACACTCTGAACCTCCTCATACAGATATTTACTGCTTTAAGGAAAGCTTGGTATTAAAAAGAAAGAACCCTACCCAAAGACATTCGTAATTGTAGACATATTGCGCCTTGCACCATCTGTTTGTTTTATAGTATATTTAACTCAAGCAGCACCTGAAGTCCTCAGAAACTGCTTCCCATGCAAAAGGTTCTTAAATGCATGACAACACAACCTTGCAGCCATTAAATTTCCAAGATGTTATTCCATTTTAAAATATACGTATTGCCTTTATTGTATTTGTCAACAAGAAAGGCTTTCTTGTTATACTAACAGAAGGAGGATTATTGAGGAGTATTTAGAGTTGAAGGGTGCAAGCCAGCAGCTTTGCAATTTTGGGTGGAAGTTTCACAGTAATGGGTCAAAGCAACAGCTAAACATTTTCCGGAACAGAGAGTTGACAAACATTTTGATCACTGAAAGCTCAAATTGTGGCCATCCTGGATTACAGAAGTTAGTCTGTTTGAAATACTTTGGCAATAGAAAAGTTAGACTGTGGTTTAATGGTGTCTCCTGTTCTTAGCAACTAAGTCTTACTCAGAGTAGACCAGTTGGAATTAATGAAGCTAAGATAGTCATGTCCTTTAATTTCAATGAATCTACTCTGAGTTGGAAACCCTACCAAATCTCTGGGCAGTATATTGAAATGCTCTAACGGAATGAGAACAGAGCACACAGTAAAATCATAGATGTAGAAGAACTCTGAATGCAATACATCTTATGTTGCTTGTTAATAATGGCATTTAGGGTGTCATAATTTAGAGAACTGGATGTCTTCCTTGCCATTCAGATCTAAAATTCTTGTCCTGTACTATACAAGGAAAATCCTTTTTTTCAGTCTGTCATTCTATAGCTTCCTTTTCACTGGCGGTCTTTGTCTTTTTTTTTCTTTTTCTTTTTAGAAAATTCAAACCAGAAAGACAAAGGACATTACAGAAAACTTAATACCACTTGACCTTGTCCCACTAGCCCTGGGCATTAAAAGGATATAAATTACAAAGACGACACAGAAGTAAAAGATATTTTTTTAAAGTCCAATAGCTTCCTTTTTCTGGTATCATTTAAAGCCAAACAGTCGCAAAGGCAGGGCAAAGACAGTCTGGGAGACTTATATGAAGAAAGCAAAACTGAAACAAACTTGAAAGTTAAATGTATGTGGTAGTGGGGGTCGGGGAGGAGAAGCAGCAAAGTGCTGAAGTGTATACTCCAAAATATACACACTAAATACACATTTTGTCAAAATCCATTTATTGCACTTCTCTGCAATGCGGATAGTTTTTTTTATGGATGCTCACAGACTTTTCTTCTGTGTTATGCAATTGACTTATCTTGTTTATTATTCAAAATAAAATAGCCACGTTTGCTGAATTAAAGATGCACAAGCGTTAAAAGAAAAAGGCAACACTTCATATTGATAAAAAATAATAAAATAAAATGATACTTGATCATTACATAGTGCATCTTGTAAAATATTTGTTTGGGTCATGATTCAGACAAAGCAAAGGCATTTTAAGTAAAAATTCAAGGAGAAGTTTAAACTTATGTTTGAGGATGTGATCCCATGCCCACTTACTTGGGAATAAGTCCCATTAAACTCAATCGGTCTTACTTTTGAGTAAACATATATAGGAGTCCACTGCATATTTCTTAAATAATCAATGGTACTTAAAAGAGGCAAGTCTTAGGAGTGATTCAAAGGTTTCAGCTGGTGCAGAATGTAGCAGCTAGGTTGCTTATGGGGGCAAAGTACCACCAGTTTATAACACCCTGCTTGGGGGATTTGCACTAGCTGCCAATCTGTTATCAGGCCAAGTTCAAGGTGTGGGTACTAAAATATAAGGCCCTATAGAAGCTCAGGCCAGGTTACTTGAGAGACCATCTTATCCCTTATACAACCAATAGATTGCTGTGGTCTGCAGGGGACTTTTTTTTGCAACTTCCAAAGATCTCAGAAGCCAACTCCATAGTAACTTGGAGCAGGACTTTTACTATGGTTTCCCCTGTTCTGTGAAATAGCCTTACTGTCACTATACGACAGGTGCCCACTTTCTGGAAACAACTGGAGACATTTTTGTACTGTCAGACTTTCCCAGCTAGATAAATGGGTCTTTCACATGTATGTCTACTTTGTTAGGGTTTAGTCTTGTTTTAAATGCATTTGCTGTAGCTTGTCCCCACTGTGGAAGGATGTGTGGATCCAGAATTGGCCTCCACAGTCACTTACGGACTCACTGTTAAAACCGTGTTCATGGAAGGCAATCTTACTTGGCTACGAGTGATCGCCAAAGAAGAAGAAGAATGCTCCCCAATCTCTTAACAATGGTTCAGAGATCTGGAGAACCCCTCAGACTTGCACACTTCCTTTCCTTCTCAACCTCAAATGCTCCTCGGTCCCTCTTCTTTTCTAATTACTCCTTCTCTTTTCAGCATTAGCTGAAACGGAGTTTGAAATCACAGTTAGAATCAGGTTTCAAATGCTTATTTTAAAGCTGCCTCTCCTGAGCTAAACATGGTTGGTGTTGAAATAAAAGGGTAGGGAAAAGTATTGAAAGCCCGAGAAGGAAGGAACAGGAGAGGGGTGCTCTTGCTCTCTTAACCACGGAAATTCCTACATGATACAACTTATAAAACTTGATGGACAACTACTTTGAAAAGGGGGAAGGTATTCTGCTTAATAAATATATGGTACATATGGAAATATTATTATTATATATTTTTATCCCACCTTTTCCCCTGATAGGGACTTGAGGCACAGATAAATAAGGACAGCTTTGAAATATGAAAATATGTTCTTCTCACATCATGCAGATATAATGTACTTCATTCTTTTAACAGGGGCAGTCATCCAGATAAACATACTGTTCCAATTTTTAATATGTGCAATGCTTAAAAAAATATTACGAGTCACCTATCAGTATTTTGTCTGCTAAAACTTTATTAGGCATCCATGTTTACCTTTAAAAATCAATTATTCCTAATATAAACTAAAGATGAAGACCTGTTATCATCTATTAGTTGCAAATTACACTTTCCTACTGGAGCTTTATTCTTAAGGAATATATGGATTCACAGTCCTAACATTCATAGGGGCTTCCAGCAGTCAACAAAAAGGAAATGACACTCACTGCACACTCTTAAGAAGAAATCATACAACTGCATCAGCTGCAGGATAAAAGCAAAGGAACAGCTTTTCTTTCAACAGCTTACTTCATTACATTCAATCCTTCTGTACAGAACATCCAATCACTTATGCCATAGCAGAAGCATATGGAGCTGCTTAGAACATGGCCACATTGGTAAAGAAACTACAAATATCAACTACTGAACTACTACATTTTTTACTGCTTTAATCATCGATTCTGCTGATATTGTCATCCATTCCAGCTATATTTATAGTCATGCCTATCCACTTCATCCTCATTCTCACTTTTGCTCAAACGATTTATGTTAAAGATGTTGACACATACAGCAGAGGTACGGGAAGCTTTTCCTGCTAGAAATGTCAGCCAAATATCCACTCAGCTATTATGACAGAGTGCTTCCTTCCACACAACAGGAAGCACTTCACCAGCTGTCGACTGCAATATACAGCAGCAAAGGGAGGGGAAAGAGAGAAGTCACACAACAGGGTTCAATATGTATGATAGGCCCATGGCTGTATGCTTTGTATGTAGAAGGACCCTGACTTCATTACTTGTATTTTCAGTTTTAAAAGGGCCTGAACTTTATACAGTCGTACCTTGGGTTACAGACGCTGCAGGTTACCGACGCTTCAGCTTACAGACTCCGCTAACCCAGAAATAGTAACTCAGGTTAAGAACTTTGCTTCAGGATGAGAACAGAAATCGCGCAGCAGCGGCAGCAGGAGGCCCTATTAGCTAAAGTGGTGCTTCAGGTTAAGAACAGTTTCAGGTTAAGAATGGACCTCCAGAACGAATTAAGTTCTTAACCCGAGGTACCACTGTAATCCACCCCCCCAAAAAAATATAATATTATTAGTTTTACCTGTTTTGTGAGATAAAAAGTATCTGTAGCAAAGGCAGCCAATATGTTGAAAGCTTTTCCATTGTTGAGATGCTGTTGTCTTCCAAGTATAATTCTCTTAGCAAAACATGATTTTCCAGGCTGGGGAACTAAACATAAATCAATAGCATATTAACATATTATTATAGCACATTGCCTATCATACTAAAATGACTAAGGCTGCAATCCTATTTGCAGTTACTGCAGCATAAGTTCTTAATAGGTTTTTGAAATATTCATGTTCATTTAATATGCTGTGAGCCACTTTGAGCACAATTTTGTAGGAAAATGGCATGCAAATAAACAGCTGATGATGTTACACACACACACACACACACACACACGTAGAGAATATACATATAAATGGGACCAAAATTAAATAAAGGTGCTTCAGTCTCTGATGTTCCTTTGAAAACTGAAATGTATACTCAATAATGTATATGGTGACCATTCAACAGCAGCAATGGGGGGATATGATTCTGTGTACCATACATGTGCATACAGGTGTGTGTGCGCATGGATCTGCCCAACACTCCTTTCGCAACACATGATTTCAGAAATAAGACGAAATTTGAAGTCTTATAAAGGGGTGACGCTATGTGATTCCCTCTCAGGATGATCCAACAAAACCTTATGCATTGATAAGAATGGGGCACTCCAAGTGTCATCTTAGAAGAGGCAATGCACCTTCTCTATTGAACATGAAGGAATATATTATGTAAAATAATGTATACTGTGGCACATAAATACATCTTTAGAAACCCAAAAGTGTGCTTTTTATTCAGAACTGCTGGTTTTTCTCATCTGCAAATATAATCAACTGATAGTGTTGGATGCTTCAGACCTTCCACCAAGTGGATAGAGCAATCCATGGGTGGAGGAGATCTGCTACCAGAGATGTCTTGGGAACAGTGCACAGGATATTTAGAGGTGACTGCTATCGCAGAGAAAGCTCACTGTTGCATTGCTACCAGGTAACAATCCAGCAGATTCCTCAGAAGAACATGTAGTCATCTGGTTGGCCACTGTAAGAATATGACTGTGTCTTTGGTCTGATCCCTGAATGGATCTTCTTAAGGTTTTTTTTTTAAACTATACCAAACTTAAAACTGGCACAGCTATTTTTCTTCTCATTTAAAGCAACAGAAAGAGAAAAATGAAAAAGCAAAAAGGAGAAAATCGGGGTGCCTGGCATGAGCCTAGAAAACAACAATTTCTCTACCACAGACTTTCCCCCATGCCTAGAATTGCTCTGTAAGACTTCTTTAATTGGATAACAGCCAAGGTGTTGTAGTGTTTTTACCTCATTGAAGTTATTCCCTTGTAACTTCAGAATTTGAAGAAGGCCACAATTTTCAATGCCATCAATATGAGTAAGATGATTAAAGGAACAATCTATATACACTAGAGTAGGAGTATGAGATAGTCCTTTGGTGCTGATCAATTGATTGTGATCAATAACAAGTCGCTGAAGATTTTTCAATGACTCCAATCCACCTAAAAAGTAAAGTTACAATATTTCAAAGCATTGAAATAAAAAGATACATTGGTTTTGACTTAAGGAATCAGAAGTACAACAGGCTTATATTATATACATAAAAAACAAGTATGTTGCCTCTGTTTCCATCACCATACTAAATAGTTACTAAGCATGAGAAGGCATTAACATATCTAGTCCATAATATGATTGTTTATCGAAATCTTACTTATTTTTGAAATCAGTAACAAGTCATAATAGCTTCCCCTCAGCACATTTTGTATTTTATTCTCCATTTGTTAAAACCATGTAGCATTCATAAACCATTCATAAACACCCCGTATTCTCTGTTTGAAGGGAAGTGGATTTACGTATTTCTTTGCTGAATATTTATGTTGTATTTCCATTCAACAAATTCTCAAGGAAGCTTGCATGATCAAAAATACAGAACACTTAAATTACATCTAAAATACATAAAATTAAAGAACATATTAACAATAAACTATATAAGAGCAACATACAATCACATGACAAAAAAATTGAAAATAAAATCAGGACTGATAAAATGGCCTTTGCCTAGTGCTGGAGTGACATTAATAAAGGTGCTAAGCCAAATATTGATATGCAGTTGTAATTATTTTTATTGGGACCCATGGAATGGATGGGGGGAAGTCAGGAGATTCAGAGTAATCTCAGTATTTGGCTTCTGAATCGATGTTCATTGTGTGTTTATATTTTTAAAAATCAAATAAAAAAAGTATTTATTTTTTTTTAAAAGAAAGGTGCTAAGTCAGGTTGCAAAAGAATTGTCCAGGTCTGGACACTACCAAAGAAAAGGCACTTTCTCTAGTAACTACCTGCAGCATCTCACCTGGTGGGTCCAATTAGAGAATGACATTCAGTTAAGTTAGCTGTGTGCATGTTGTTTGTGCACCTTTACATCATAGAAATATGATGTGAAAACATAGTAAGAGACTGCTGGATCCATTTGAATGCCCCTCTAGCCCAGGGTTCTGCTTTCACAGTTGCCAACTGGATGCTTACAGGAAGCCCATTAGCAAGACCTCAGTTCACATAGCTATTGTTGTTAGCCATCCTTTCATAAAATCATCTCATCTTTTAAAGGCATTCAAGTTGGTGGCCATCACTACATCTTGTGGGAGTGAATTTCAACTTTAATTAGACAAAAAGCAGAGTGGGAAAAGCACAGAACAGTGAATAACAGATACTGTTAAGAAATCTGTAGGGTGGAGGCAGGGAAGATATTTTCTGATGATTCTTTTGTGCCACAAACATTGGTTGCCATACATCCAGATTTTCCTGGACGTTTCAGCAATTTCCACCTGGGCACTGTTTCTGACGACCGAATCCTGGCTATGCCTGGGAAATTCTGGATGTATGGCAAACCTAGCTATAACGTACAAAGTGGTGTGTGATGTTGAGTGATGCTTTCCCAGTTTTCTTGTTTTGAAAGGAAAACAACTTTTTGTGACATGGTATATGTGCTCACTGCTTCCTTTTTGTCTGCAAAACACTGGTGGAGACAGAGAAAGAAACTAAAGTCAGTACGCTAACCTTTCTATTATTTGAAGTCCAACTCTTTTATGGACTGGAAAATCTACAGTGCATACTTGCAATATGCTCTAATACAAATGTTGTCACATATTGTTCCATATAACACTTTGATTATCCATTATTCAAAATGATTTTTTTGTTAGAATTAGGGACATGATCTAATGAAGAAATTTGCATGTGTAGCAGAGAACTATGTGTGCCGTGGAGACATCTTGCTTTTACTATAACTGTTCCTACTGCCAAGTCACAAGATGTTCTTAAACTTGAACTACAAATAGGCTCATCAGCTCTGGGAATTGTGAAGCTGAAAAGTTTATTGAAAGCTTATTTGGACTGAGGTCCAAGTTTCAAACCAGGAACTATGCCTTGAATTTCAGTTTAAAATACCGAGAAATATTTCTGCTGACATGAAAAAATAGATCCAATATTAATATAGCAATCAGCAGCAAATATCCTACTATCTATAACCAAAAGCCTCTGCACTGAGTACCAATCCTGCACTTACTCACTTGAAAGTAAATTGCATTGAATTCAACAGATACCCATTAGACTGTACTGTTAAAATGTCACAAATTCTGCATTACATGAACTAAGTTTTCTCAGATTTTTTTTAAAACTAAGAATCAGACTACTGGTTTAAATATGATTTCCACTAGGACAGATTTGGGTACCATTCTTCAATTACTAAAAAATAATTTCAAATATACTTCTAAATTTAAACGCAACATTGCAAGTCAGCGGTTTGGAATCTGCTGTTAAATAATCTGGAAAGCTAACCTGCACCACCTAGTGGATTTATGGAATATAAAAGAGTTATTTAGACTTGTCACTTTGGATTCATTTTTTTCTTTAGGAAAGTCCAGTTATCATCCCCTCCTGCTGACATAAAGCATAATAACACTATATCTAATAACAGGTTGAACTTTTGCTTGGTGCATTATCTGTTTTTTAAAATAAACCTTGGGATCACTCAAATCGCATTGTAAGGGGTTAAACTAAATGTTTCATCAGGAGTGGCTGTTGTGGCTGTGCTCTGCTACCATCCTAATATTGGGGTTGCTGCTATTTAATGGAATGGTGTCAGGTGATGCAGGAGGGTGGAAAGCATTAGGACTGTGTGGACACACCAGGGGAAATACTGGATTGGTTCTGCCTGTGTGCCAGTGCAGTCCTGGATTCACCTGCTACACCACTGTCCTGGTAAGTGGTAGCAATGCTTCCCCGCCCTCTTCCGTGTGCCATTAGTAATCACATCACAGTGTTTTATTAAAAACGAAAACGGGAATTTCTTTTCCTGGGGCTAATAATTGGTGCATGCATGTCAGAAGTAACAGTAGGGAGGGAAGGGTTAAACATTTCCTTCCCACAGGCTCCTTGCCTGCTATTAATTTAAAAAAGAGCATGTGCACACACTATCTGACAAGTTTTCCAATTATACATTTTGTGTCATGAGTAGTTTGGCACGGTCTTTTTGGGGGGCATGGCGAGGGGCATGGTTGGCAGGTACTGAAGAAGGTGTGGAATTACTAACACTTCAAAAAAATAAAATAGCATACTTTTCTGTTTCTGATCCCCTGTAGAGTTGGAAGGGACCACGAGGATCATCTACCCCATGCAATGAAGGAATCCTTTGGTCAATGTGGGGATTGAACCAATGACACTGAGATTATCTTTGTGCTATCTTTGATTTGTTAAGATGTTATTAAATCTATTAAAGCCCACAGCTTTTTTAATAGCTTAGTCTCTATTGGTGTAATAATATGTGATGCTTTGTTTTAAGGGTTCTGCGTAACTCGGAAAGTAACAAAGCTTTCTATTTACTAAAGCTGGTTCCAAAAGAAATACGTTTCTGATTTCAAAATTATCAATAACCTAGACTTTCTTTCTTTTTAGTTTATTTTTATTAGTTTTCAAATTATTATAAAAATAAGAAGACAGAGGAAGAGTAACAAAAATTCAGAAAATATCCAACTTAAGGCATATTTGTAAATCCAGAACTAGTTTAAATTATTCTGATAATGAGCAGTCAGTATTCATAGAATGCAATACAATTTTTTAAAAATTTAAAAACCCCTTATTTTATCAACTGAGCTTAAACTATGTACTCTCTCTGCATTTAGTTTTACATGATGTGGAAAACAAGAGAGACACTAAGGACTGAAATGTTATATACAGGCAGTGCAATTCACTGCATGTTTACTCGAAGTCCTACTATACTCAAAGGACTGACTACCAGGTAAGTGACAGCAATTTAAGCCGCATTTTAGAGAAACAGACACAGAATCATTTGAACGGAATGTAATAAGGACTGGGGTGGGGTTGTTGCACCGCAACTTCCAAATCTACCTAGGAAAACTCTACAGGACTCAGAGATGGAAAAGGAGGGGGAAATCTTTAAAAACACAAGTCTATCTTTGTGTAATTCCATAAGGTGTTTTTTTTTAAAAAAAAAAACTATCAATATGTGATTGTGTAACATGAAATGCAGCTTACAAACCAGACCTCCCCCCAAGCAGTTGATGAGGACAGAAAAGCAGGCTCCAAGTGGTTTTCTTGAACATCTACTTTCTCATTCAAACTCATCTCATTTACGGGTAAGCACAGTGCTTTCATTGTATATACAGACAGGACAGGAGGCTTTTGCCTCATTGGCCCTGTAGTCTTCATATCCAAGACTCATCAATTCATATTATGTCACTCTCACATTAATCTTTCTGATATTCTACCTCAGGAAATCCATCTGAAACAAGTAATCCTTTACAGTACTACTGGCACCGAAGACAGATTGAACGCAGATTCCAGCATTTCTGCTACCAATCAGTCCACCTTGTTGGTTTACCTTGGATTACTGATCTTTGAGATTTAATGAACACCAACAGTCACTATTCCAAGCAGAAGCTTGTGCCTAAGAAATCTGTCACTTTAATATAGAAAATTTAGCAATCTAAAACATAACCAACAGGATTGGGTGCATTGACATTATAAATGTTCACATTTAAATTAATATTTATATACAAGATTTATATACTAGAAGTAAAATAACTTCTTAACCTTTCATTTTCAATGTTGTAACCTTTTTGGGGGAGGCAGAAACTTTGGTATGACATCATACAAAGAGGCTTTACTGGAAAGAAGCATTCATTCAGCTACCTTGACACTATTTTGCATAACAGGAGACTAATAGCAACAGTTTTGGAAATATAAAATAAATTATAATGTCATTCTTTGGTTCATACTCCCCTTTGTTTATTATGTGCAGACATCTTATTTGCTCATGGGGATTTTTTTGGCTACTTTTATTTTTTACCACAGTAAGATAGCCAAGGCAGCTTTTGCTTTTATTCAGCCAAGTGCATGTTTCATTGCTGATTCATCAGTTGAATCCTCAGGTTTTGAAATCCAGTTTCCTAATATGTTACTTCATTAAATGAACCACAAATCAGATATGTACCTTATTTTACTAACCATACTCATGTACACTACAGCCTGGATTTTGTTTCTTTGTCTAGCATGATCAACAAAAGGAACCCTGGCTGAAACTATGAAAACAAGAGCAAAATCTTCTCCAATGCTCCACTTGAAATCTATGAGACAACCAAGCAGATTGCAGCATGAGATGCACTGAGAGGGAAGGAGGAGAGCAGACATTGGGATCAACAGTGGGCCAAACGGAAGACAGGTCTTCCTTCAACTATGTCCGCAAATTTCTGTGAGCTTTCTTGTTTACTTTACCTTGAAACAAGTTAATCAGCAAGACTGGCCATTTATATAAAATCTGCTCCCCACCACAGACACTGAGTGCACCAGGGAATATGCAGATGGACACCTATTTACTTTCCCTGGTAAATGAAAGTTGTTTACTTGTACTGAAGTGTAACTAGGAACCACAAGACTGCCCACCTATGACCTGACTCTCAGTGCTGAGACAACCACCATATTTTTTAAAAGAGCAGACCACAGAGGCTACTAACCCAAACCAATTAACAGAGGAGTTTATTGTTAATCACATAAAAATATCTTATTAAGAACATTTATTTACCTACTAATGGTTGCAGTTGTACTATTTATCAAAGGAAATAGTCATTCCCTTACCAATTCGAGTGATTTTATTGTAGGAAAGTTCAAGATTCCAAAGATTAGTGCAGCCATATAAACCATGAAGGGATGAAATGTCATTTTTGTTCAGAATTAGAATGCAGAGATTTTCAAGATTCTCACAATTAATCCCTTTAATATTGTTTTCCTGTAAACAAACCAAATAAATATTTCAAGTTTTATTACATTTTTTTGAATGAACTAAAAATAATTAACAGTACAATCTTATTCATATTTACTCAGAATGCTCAATAAATTGAATGAGACTTATTGCCAGGTAAGTGTTTAGGATTGCAGCTCTTGCCTCTGATCCTGATTAAAACTGATACAAAAATCAGTTCAAGCCCGGCTGAATTGGGAGGGAGGTTGGTTTTCGTAGGTTCCCCTGGGTGAGAGGCAAAGGAGTGTACTTATGGGATTACTATATTCTGCCTACCACATGGGATACACTTACTTGTGAGCTTTAGTTTATCATCTGTGGCCCTAAACTTTGTGCTGTACATAGGGTTATTGGGTGAAGGTGTTAAGATGTGTCTGGATGAGCCTTTGGCAGGCAGTTACAGTAAAACTGCTTCAATTCCATTCATTGTAGGCAAGAGAATATTTGAGTGGAGGAACTGATTACCACCTGGGATGGAGGTCTAGATGTTTGGCCCTTTTCAGCTCCTCCAGCAGTTTTTGATGGGGCTAGCCACTTAGTCCTCTATTTGCCAGGTCAGTCTGTAACTAAATTATGTTCATCCCTGATTTGACCTAGAAGGGGATGACCTGACATATATTACTGCGACTCACATGCATAAACTGGGTGGGCATGGGGTAATTCAGCTGTGCACATCTGGGTTCTTGGCACAGCACCAGACCAGTCTAGATGGTCAAAAGTGTCGGTGTTGGCATTGTCCATAGAAATATAATCTTTTACCAGAAAACCTATTGATTTGGGGATGGGCTTAGAGGCACTGCATCTGTGTTAGACTAGACAGACAGATCTGGGATGCTGTCAGTGTATTCACCATGCTGCTGATAAGCAGCCTCCCTGTCCAGGCTGGTTACTAGCAAGGAGAACGATATCCATATGAAGGTTGCTATTTGAAAATATTATGCTAGACTAGCTAGACCTTTGATTTGATCCACTAGGGCTCTTATGTTCTTATTGTATGTGGAGTGAATGTGTAACAGCACCTTTTGAAATAATTTCCACTTCAACATAGACTAAAAAATACATAGTACCTCTGCATCTATGTATCTTAGATCTTTGCAGTTGCTGAGTCCTTCCAAAGAAAGCAATCCACAACGTCTGAGACTCAAAAATTGTAGCTTTGAACACTGTGACAACGTGGAGAGGCTGCAGCCTGGCAAATCTTGAAAGGTAACTGTGGTCACCTATACACATTCAATAAGAGAAATTTTATACTCTTGCAACATTTGAAATATATTTGCAATGCATTATATAAACTGTGATTTCAAACCATCCAAAATATTGTTTCTAGCTCAAAACAAAAAAGTTTGGAAAAATCCAAAATCATATCAGGGGGTGGGGGAAGAAAACAATTCATGACATCCAACACACCACAATGGAAAGATATACTTCTTTGTTCAACAATTGTTCTACGCTACTGTAACTCTCGTTTTGCTCATCCACTACTCTGCAGGCTGTGTAGGAGGTGTAAAGTCTTTTGGAAGGTTGTGATCAGGTTGCCTAACTGCACAATACTGCCATAGCCCCCACCCAACCCTTTGCATCAACAGAACTAGAGCACATAGTGAACAAGGAATGTGGGAAAGAGTTTCTATAAAAGTCAGTAAATTATTCAAGCATTTTTGGCAAACTTTATGATTCCACTTCTTACTTCCTCTGAGGGGAATGTTATGTCAGCGCTAAGAACCTACGAATAGCTCGCGATACATAAGCACTAAAAGGATTCACAAGACACTTGTACGACAGTTTTGAACTTGCAACTTTTACTCACCTGTTGCAGAGAATTCCAAGGGCCAGCCTGCATTATCATGGCAGCACTCAGAGGAGGCATCAGACCAGAGGAGCATTTCCGTGGCCTGCTTCTTTCAACTATTTTCTTCCCCTGGTGTTCCCTATAAATTCTAGACCAGGATTTACATCCTTTCATCCACGCCAACCTCTTCTTTTCAATAGAATCTGAAAGCACGAGCGGTTGCTCAGAAGAATTGACGGAATTCTCACATCTGGCCCAACGACTAGTGACTTCCTCATGAATTTCTTTTAAAGCAAGCTCTATTTTAATATTTTCAGATGCATAAGACCCATCTATCTGTCCAGCGCCTCCAGAATCTAGCTGAACATCCATGCTGATGCAACTGCTATGCCTGCTGTCTTCCTGATTAACTATTGTAATAGTTTCACTATTGAGAGCATTTGTATTACCATTTTCCTGAAATTCCACAGTTGTCAATAAACGGTATCTGTCATCATTTCCTACATGCATCATTTCATGTATTTCATCTTGTTTCTTTTTCTCATACTCTTTTTCCTGTGTTTCAACTTTCTGTTGCTTTTCCTCAATTAGTTTCATTCTTCCATATTTAGCTTCCTCCTGTTCTTTTACCTTTTTGATTTCTTCCTCCTTATTAGCTATTTCTAAAGTCTTCTCTGTATTTGGGGGGCCCATTCCCCTTTTTATTTTGGCAGTTTCTTCTTCCTTTCGTTCTTCTACCTGTTCTTCCTCCTCTTCTTTTACCTTTTTGATTTCTTCCTCCTTATTTGCTATTTCTAAAGCCTTCTCTGTATTGGGGGGGCCCATTCCCCTTTTTATTTTGGCAGTTTCTTCTTCCTTCCTTTCTTCTACCTGTTCTTTTGCTTTTAATTTCTTTGTTATTTTTGTAACATTATCAATATTGTCCAGTTTCATTTGCCTTTCTGATTTTTCAGTTTCATCATCTTCTTTGACTTCTTTAATTATTTTTCTGTTTTTAGCCAACAGTTTTTCTTTATCCACATTTTCAGACTCCATTTTCTTTTCTATCACAAATTCTAGGTGGCCTTTTTCTGTCCTTTTCAGTTCTTCCAATATTAGTTGTTCTCGCTGAAGTCTCAAAATTTCTTTCTTCTTTTCATATTCTTCATGCCTCTTCATCTTTTCCTCAAGTTCTTGCCTCTCTTTTTCTTCCCATCTCTTTCTTTCTTTTTCCTCTTGTTCCTTCTTCTCTAGGGCCCTCTTCATCAATCTTTCCTGCTTTTCTTTCCTTTCCCTTTGCATCGCTTCTTGCAATTCTCTTTGTTTTTCTAGTTCTTTTTTCCTTTCTTTCAAGACAGGGGAATATGTTTTGTACACCAAGAAGGCTCTAAAGGTAGCTTGGATTTTTACAGCAGCCATATTCTGCAGTTCTGCCAAGTGTTGTCTTTCCATAGCTTGTTGTTCTTCGAATGCCTTCTTTTCTTCTTCTATTTGTATCTGTAAGTTATTAATCAATTCCTAAGCCCAAACAAAAAAGTAAGCATTTGTAAGAAATACCAAAATTATGACATACAAATCATATAAAATAGAAACTGATATTAATGGTTCTACATTAAATAGGTTGCACATTAAATAGGCATATTAAAACAGGCAGGTCAGAGGGAGGTGATGTCAATCTATTTGTAACATATATATTGAACTGTGTTCAATTTATTGTTCAGTGTATTGCTATTATATTGGCTCTGTTATAATAATAATATGAAATGAACTATTTGTAATTGTCCCAGCAGGTGTAGAAAAAGCATGTTGCTATGCTGAAAGAATAAACCTGGGGTGGTATTCAATGCTAGTATCATAGGTGCCAACTCCCTGCGGCCTTGGGTGCCTAAGCACCCACAAAATTCCCAATGAGGGGGCCAGGCACTCTCAAATTTCAGTGCCAGGGCCATTCAAGCTGCATGGCACCCATGGTCCCAGGCACCCATGGTTACGGGGCCAAGAATCAAAGTAGACTTATTAAAGTTAATAGACATGACTATCTTAGATGCATTAATTTCAATAAGTCTACCCTATGATGGTTTGGGCATGACATGTGGACTGAGGATTATTTTCCTATACATAAACTACGATGCTACAATCTTATAAAAATTGTCAACATTCTTGTATGTAAATTACCTCATGCTGTCTCATTTGTTCTTTCCAAGACTTCTCCTCTTTCATCAGCTCCTTTTCCATCACTGCCTGTTGTTGCTGTACATAATATAGATAATCAATGTTAGCACTTCAATTAATGTTAGATTTAAGAATGTCTGACAGAGAAGGTGCATGTAAAAAAGTAACAGAAAAGGCTGCAAAATTATAAAAACCAAATGACAAAAGCTGAAACATTTACTAAGCACTGTTCCTCTAGAAAATCATACTGGCCCTTTGATTGTTGGTATTCTTATAATAAACAATAAAGCAATGTTTCTGAACACACTCTTAGATAATATGTGTAGCACCAAAGAGAAATAAGGTCCTTTTTGTACCCTAAAGGAGCTGATTGCTACAATATAATTCTTTTCCTGTAATATTTGAAGTATAATATATATATCAATGTCAGTGAAAAGCATGTCAGAACTTATCAATGACTAGCATATTATGAAGAATCAGTTATTTTATTTAAGCTGTATCTAGGTTAGCTACACACGGCACATATATGTTTAAATTATTATGCTATATTTGCATTATTTAATGTATTAAACTTTAATGTATTTCATTAATGTATGTTTTATATTTAATTTTTTCTGATGTTTATTGTTTTTAATGCATTCAAATTCATTTCAGTCTAAAAACAAGATATACTAAATAAATAAAAGATACGACCCACAGGTTTTAAATATGCCCATTATCTACATTAAAATATTACCGCATGGAACATTTCTAACTTCATTCTTTCAGCCTCCAGTTCCTCCTGCCGTAGCTGCCTCCTTTTTTCCTCCTCTTCATTTTGCGTTTCTTCCATGCACTTCTTAATTTTCAATTGTTTTATTCTTTCATTTTCAAGTTCATTTTGCTTTTGTTCCCAGAGCTCATATTCTCGCTTGCATCTTTCTTCAACTTCTTGGAAAGTAAAGCTAAGGTCTGTGCCACCATCATCTAGAAGAATGCAGGCATGAGAACTTGGAATCACTGATACTATTGCCCCCCCCCCCATAAAATTGTGTTGCCAGCTCCTGGTGGATTTAAGAATTTTCACTATACCATAAAAACAAGGTGTATGATTTTTTTTCTGCCTGTGATAATCTATTTTAACATTCTGCACTAGAGGAGGTTGCTTCATCTTCAACATCACCAACAATATAGCTCACATCATGCAGATGTAGAACATACCATGTATGGAAAATAACTGGCTAAACAATCTCTGGCTAAACAATATTGATCTCAGAGACCTGAGCTAAGTCATGAAGATGAGTGATTCTCTGTGAGTCACTATCTTACAATATTGTTTACCTGTCAAAGAACAGATATCAGCAATTTCACTGGAAGCAATGTCTCCATTATTATTGGCCTCTATTGTATTATCAGAAGTCACATTGATCTGTTGTTCTTCATCTTCATCTTCTATTTCAGACAATACCTAAACAGCAACAAATATTTTCATGAGAGTGTAGTTGAGCTTGGAACCATCGAACTATACACAGAAGCAGTTATGTTCTATGCTAGTCATCGTTCAAAATTGCAAG
This sequence comes from Podarcis vaucheri, assembly GCF_965113315.1. Classification (NCBI taxonomy): domain Eukaryota; kingdom Metazoa; phylum Chordata; class Lepidosauria; order Squamata; family Lacertidae; genus Podarcis; species Podarcis vaucheri. The sequence goes on along the minus strand of NC_138748.1, from coordinate 35,641,004 downwards.
AGATATAGTAGGAGAAATATAGGTAATGAGCAGATGTTATTTGCTATGGATGAAAAGTTTAGGAGCACTTGTATTGGCCACAATCCAACTTGGTGTGTGCAGAGTCTTGTTGTAAGAGCAGCAATCTTACTATTCAGTTGTTTAATAAGGAGGAGAACTGAATTAAATTCCTTTACTTTCCCTCCTAAGCTGCTAATCAGAAATATCACCGATTTTCGGATGGGGGTTTGTGTTTACAACCACAGCTAGATTGGTGAAAGAAAATGTGAATGCAATACAGCACTAGCTTGCATTTAAGACTTCTTATTGAATTAGGGATGTCTGCATAGAAGTCTACTTCAACAAGCATATTGCCACAAGCAAAATATGAGACAAGCCTCCTACCCAACAATAGGTTTGCATTTGTATTACAGTTTGTATTTTAACAGAGATAAATTCAAAATATAATTTTAAAGGAAGTTTAGAGCATCCACCAAGCTTATCAAATTATTTCTGTTATGACAATCAATATAAGCTTATCTCTACATGTGTCACATTTTCTGCTATATTGTTATTGCTCTCTACTGCCAAAAACTAATCAGATCCTGAATTTTTTTCTACATATGAAATTTTATTTTTGTCATAACAAGCCAGTTTCTAAAAAGAATGTCACTAGGAACAGTTTTTTCTGGACACATATATTTGAACTACGTATTAGTGCAAGGCGAAAAAAGAAATAAGAATACACACACATGGTGGATTTAAAAAAAACCTATTTAAAAATATTTCCTTATATTTGAACTGGATTTTTTTTTTAAAAAAAGAGAATGGTAAATACTAAGGTTTTCTCAAATCAGGTGTGGGGAACTTTTGGCCCTCAGATGTTGTTGGCCTACAAGTCTCCTGACGCTTGGCCATGCTTGCTTGGACTGGTGGGAGCTGTAGTTCAGCAACACCTAGACAGCCAAAGGTTCCCCTTACCTATCTTAGATAATAACCATATTATTATTAAATAACATGTATATAAGCATGTTAGCCAAAGCTGAACAGGAAATTCATGCAGGTGAGTGAGAGGGCTGGCATCCATTTTCTGTACCCAGTACAGAAGCCAGTTTGGTGGCATGAGGAAAGAAGCCACCAGGTCTGAACCCAACAGAGAAACCCAGTTTTCTCACCCTTCTCTGCCAACCCAACCCCAGCAGATCTTCTCATGGCTGGACTGTTGTTTGATAAAGCTTAGATTCCTGGTGGTAATTCCCCCACACAAGGGTGGAAGGCCAGACCTTGGAGGCTGTTAAAACCTAGAGGGTTCCTGAATGCTCTTGAGAATTGACCAGTGGAAAATGCTGATGATCTTTTCAAAGTCCTGTCTCACTACAGAATGGCAAGCTAAGATAGGAGATTGACACAATTGCTTCTGTGTATCCTCTCCATCACTGTGCAGTCCAAGTATATCCTTGATATTCTGAGGAGCTAGAGGCTATGCAGAAAACCTGATGAAGATTAGTTAGCACACATAACTGTGCCTACCCTGAGGCTGTGCAGATGACTAAGGCACATTTTGCAGCCTGCATTGCACCCCCTAGCAGCTGGCCAGTGGAGCTATTCCACATGGTTCAGAAGTTGCTGACTCACACTCTGAAGGAACATCTTGTCCACATCATCTGGTCGCATAAACTGAAGCCAAGCCCACAACACACCACTGATCCCAAAACGTATCACAGACTGTAGGCATGTTTGGCAAGTGGAATGAGCAGTGGCAGTAGTCCTAGTAAAAATATATAGAGAAAATACCCTTTTCTTTAATTCTTCTGGGTCTTCATTATATTCAGAAGCCAACTCAGCCAAGCAATCTGAAGCATTATTAGGAACTACCTTGTATATATCACCTGCAAATAAAGAAATTATAATGTAGACACTGCAGAAGAAGTTAGTGTTCAAGGCCTCAAATAACTCATTTCAGTGAGACATCCTACTAGAACTTATATAAATAAGATAGCACTTCTTTCCAAATGGGCAGGGGTTTTTTTTAGGTTGGATCATTATACATCCAACACTAAAGATACATTCCATACAAGATCAGGGTTGCTTATTCTACCTTTAAAAGACTCATTAAAATTCCAATGAAAGGAATAGGTAAGTGTTTTATACAAATCATACTTAGGATAGCTTAATAATCAAAGCATAATTTGTGGCAGGCCCAATGTTAAACAAGGGTTTCTATCAATCTCCTAAATTTGCACTCCCATGTATTTTCCTGTTAATATTGACAAAAAATCTCCATAACAGTGATAAACAGCCACTGCTACCCGAACATTTAACATTTGTCTATTTAAATATTTTGAATACTGCTAACTTACTTTTCAGTTACAAATAATTCTAAAAATGTTTGAGTGCTGTAGTTTCTCTTGTAAAACATAAGCATCTTACTTGTACACCAGTAGCAGAACAAACTGACTAACTCACTTACTTGATATTTCATCATTTTCCAAATCTTGCAAAATTAGCTTTTCTGCATTGTGGCTACTCCTCTTCACAAAATTCAAATATTGGATAACTGATTCTGGGAGCTCATCTGAAATCTAATATACAATTTAAAATAAATTCTATGTTATTTTCATATTAGGCTTGTTTGCAGCTAAGTTACAATCCTAGGTGGAACTATGTAAGGTAGAAGTATTGGAATACAAGTGCTGCAGTCTCAAATCCTATTTATTTATTATATATTACCTTTCTGCTAATTCACTTAAAAGCAGTTATTTGTTCATGGTTTAAGTAAGTTTATAAAAGAATTAGATGAATTCATAGGACAGCAGTGGGAAACATTTAGCCCTCTGATGGAGTCCCTCTGAGAATTAGATGCTGGTTACAAAGAGTGGAACTACATTTATGTTATAATATGTTACTGCAGAACTTATATGCAAGTTTCTTTAGGGTCTAGGATACTAAGAAACAAGCCATCCACATGGTACCCTCCATGGCATATATTATCAACCAAACTAGTAAATATATCAATCTGCCAGAACTCTGTATACTGTATATGCCAAGTTTGTCAAGTATGCAGAAAGATCACTGTATGCCACCAAGTCCTGTGGAATACTTACTGGTTCGCTGTCACTTGAAGCTTCTGCTGATAAATCAGGATCAAGATCAGGATCATCTATTTCAGAGGATGAAAAACTGATTTTGCTTAATTCAAGTTCTATTTCTTCTTCAATTTGTCGATCATCATCATCTTCCTCCATTCCTTTTACTGTAACATGGAAAAGGCAAAAAGAAAAGAAATGCATGTGCTGCCGAACTGTTACTTCTACGGTTAACATTATGTAGTTGTTTAAGACCATTCTAAAATAATATGGCATGCTATCCATCTCAAGTAAAGGTGGAGGTATAACTAGTGATCTTGACAGTATGAGGAAAGGGCCAGGTAGGCAGTTGCTGAGGTTTAAGTTGTGGAGACATTACATTGCCTACCTTTGGCTAGTTGTTGTCACTGTCATTAACTGTGCTGCCTCCTGACTGGTTCATTTCCTTGTCCCATGCATAAAGACCATTGTGGCTTGATAACAATTGTAGCTAATGTATTTCTGTTGGCCAACCACTTTTCAAAAGCAACACTTTGCAAGGGCAATAAAAATGGGGATACAATGTGCCTGCTTTTATTTATTTATATACACTCAGGGATTGCTATATATATATATATATATATATATATATATATATAGTAGGGAGACGGTTTAAAAACAAAACAAAACCACAACCCACTTGTGGGTTAACTGTCCATAATCTTTTACCAGGGACAATTTACACTTAATGGTAATTATTAGTTGTTTATCTACATGGCCCTAATGAAGTAATGTGGCATTTTGCAGTGAAATGAAAGAGAAATGACAGGTTACTCCCTTAAAAAATCAGAACGTTATATCCACCGTCAAATAATAAATCTACCCAATACACACAACTCTCAGGATATATCCAAGTTTGAGGCACACTCACTGTGCACTAATGCAACGGAGTGACACTTGGCACGTCTTGGCTCCAAAGAGAAGCAACTTAAGTCGTTAAAAAGAAAGAAATAGACGGCAGCCAGAGCCTCAAGCTTACAAGCGACACGTGCCCGCCAAGCCCTCAGAGCACTTGGACTACACGTCCCAGAGTGCATTGGGGTAAGCAAAGCATTAAGCCATGAGCGGGCAGCGCCCCGTTGCACGCTGGGAGTTGTAGTTCTAGGCATCGCCCTCGCTCAACTGCCGCCCCGCTCTGTCTTAGCGATCGAAACGGGTTCCTCCCCGGCTGTTTTGTCAGGAGAGGGGATCCGTCCCTGCTCTCGGCGTCGAAGACCGCTTCATCCCTCCCGCTTCCCGCCGCCGCTGAGCACTGACCTGCTTCAGAACCCGAGAGCTTAGAGCGGCTAACTTCAATGTTACAGGAAGTGTAGCCATGACAACCGTGAACAGCGCGCAGAAGGACGTCCTAGCTACGGAAGCCGAGAAAGTTCGAAATTAATTGACTTGGAATCGGAGCCCCGGGAGGAAACAAGGGATTTTTGAACGCCTTGGGAGGAGGGCGCGGGGATGCAGAGGAGCCAGCTGCACTTAGGATGCGTGGAAAGGCAAGACGCTGGCCTGTAGCTAGGGAGAAGGACACCTTTCTTCATCGCTTTGGCTTGTTTTTCTTCGTGGCACAGCTCCTGGAAAAAAATTAAAATGCTAGGAAGCCTCGTTGGTCCTTTAGGAACCTCCTCCCTCCAAACATTCAACAGTGGTGCAATACAGGGCTATGAAACCTATTTATTTGTTTTAACAAATGTGTAAAAGATTTGCAGCCCGAAACCCACAGAAGCGGTACAAAACGTAACAATGAAGCAAAGTACGAAAAGTGTACTTTGAAGTCCTGAAAAGCAATCAATTTCTACAGATTCTAAGAACAAAACAAAAAACTTTCCCACAAAGTCTGAAAACAAAACACTTTCAAGGGGCGTATAATGAATATTTTGCAAGTGACTCAGTCACACCTCAGGGAAAGCCCCAAACCAAAACAGAAAAGCTGGACATGGGCAGTGGATAGTGAACAAGATGCTCAAGAGCAGTGGTCAGCAAACTTTTTCAGCAGGGGGCCGGTCCACTGTCCCTTAGTCCTTGTGGGGGGCCAGACTATATTTTGGGGGGGAAATATGAAGAAATTTCTATGCCCCACAAATAACCCAGAGATGTATTTTAAATAAAAGCACACGTTCTACTCATGTAAAAACACCAGACAGGCCCCACAAATAACCCAGAGATGCATTTTAAATAAAAGGACATATTCTACTCATGTAAAAACATGCTGATTCGCAGACTGTCCGCGGGCCAGATTGAGAAGGCAATTGGGCCAGATCTGGCTCCCGGGCCTTAGTTTGCCTCAAGGGTCTGGAAACCAAGCCATATGAGGAACAGTTGAGGGTGTTAGGTATGTTTAGCCTGGATAAGTGGAGATGCAGAGGGGTTACGAAGGCCATCTTTAAATATTGAAATATACTCAGAGTTGCAAAGTGATTTCATGCTCTTTATTCAGCTCATAGTGGTGAGGGGGAATGAATGAAAGTCCCCTCAAAGTATCTGCTTTATATTGTAGCAGGAACCCCCCCACCCCAATCATTCTGTTTCCACAAACTTCACTCACACTCACACACTACATACGCCACATTTCTGTTATAAATTCATAGAAAATCAACCATACATCGGATTTGCACTGTTCCATTTTTTACTCCATGTGACAAGGACTATCAAAGGGGGGTGCTTGGTTTCTGGTCAGCCATAATCCCTTCACCATCCCAGCACATCCACAGGAGCCCTGCCCAGTTGCTATGTCAACCCTGATAATCCCAGACAGAAGACCATCAAAATCACAAAGAACAGTGGATTCACCACAGGCTGAAACAAAGGACAATGATCAGATCTTCCCTCTGGGGGCAGGAAACTGCAAACTCCCCATTGTCACCTGGAAAGTACTCATGGGGAGGGGGAAAGGAGGAACCAGCTGGGTGACTGGACACTCAGGTTACCACCACAACTCCTCCCTCAACCCCTCCTTTCTGTAATGTATGCATGATGTCAACCCCTTCTGTAATGTATGCATGATGTCAACCCCTCCTTTCTGTAATGTATGCATGATGTTTCTGGGGGTGGGCTTGACCTAGAGGAGGGGAATTTCAAAAGTTTTTATAAGGTCTTGCAGCCCATTGTTCTGGGTCTTTCCTCTCTCTTGCAAGGGAAGGGAACCCTGTTGCAACAGTTCAATAAAGGCCAAGCCTACAGGCTGCTGTTTTGCTCCAAGTTATCCTGGTTGGTGTCTTTGTTTTTGTCCAAGGGAGCCCTCAGATTTTTCCGTTAACAGTTGGCGACCAGACTCTGGGACACTTGGTTCTCCTGCAGAGGTGAGGAGGGAGATAGAGGGGATCAGGCGCCACTGGGCAACCTTAGCCCAGAGATCCTTCTTCCTCTCCCTGCCTCCTCTTTGCGGGCGGTAATCAATCGTCACCAAAAGCTCAACCAGGGGAGCAAAGGCGAGGTCAAAGCCGGCTAAGGGAAAAGGATCCTGGGATCTGCGGGGGGACATCTTCGAACGTGAGTATGGTTTGAAGTAAATACATTGGGAGGGGGGTGGAAAAGTAACGTCCCCACGACAGCCAGACTTTCCTTCTTTCATTTCTGATGTTACCCTTCGGAGTCGGCCGGGTACGTTCTCTCTCTCTCCTTTTCTCCCCCGATTCTCCCCCTCGGAGGGTGGCCAGGGAAATCGCGGAACTTTTCTGTCTGACGTTATCTCTCGGGGTCGTCTAGGAACGTCAAAACCTTTCCCTTTCTCTCCCCACAAATTCTTACGCGGTGCTGGGCCGGGGAAATTGTGGTACCTTTTGCTGTTTTCCGACGTTCCCCCCGGGGTCGTCCAGGAACGTCTTAATCTCTCTATCTCTTTTCTCCCCCGTTTTCCGTCTTGGAATTGAGTCCGGGAAAGCGTGGCTCTTTTACTGTTTCTCTGACATCCCTCTCTCGGAGTCGTCCAGAGGAGTCTTTCAAGTATTCTCTTACTCTCCACCTACCCTAACTCTGCAAATGAAGCTGCCCCTCCTGCCTGGTGACCTTTGTTAGGGATGACCTGGGTATGTGAGAACGCAAGGTCGTTTGCTCCCCTTTCAAAACTTTGTTTTCTCGGACCCCCAATCTGGCACTGCACAGCGCAGGCGTCCAGTAGGGAGCCCAAACTTAGTCTCAAAGGCTAGGCAGGAGGCTGTTGTGGAGGGTAGAAGGGGCGGTTCACGAAGTGGGGCCCCACACTAGGATTAGTCTTGTGAAGTAGCGCTGAGGAAAAGGAATTCCGGGCAGAGAGACCCGTGGTTTGAGTTTCCGGGCTGAGAGACCCGTGGTTTGAGTTTCCGGGCTGAGAGACCCGTGGTTTGAGTTTCCGGGCTGAGAGACCCGTGGTTTTGTTTCAGGTTCAGGTTTGAGATTTTCAGAAATTAATTCGTGGTTTATAGATAAGTAGGAATTGTGTTAGTCAAGGGTACTTTGAGTACTGAAAGGATTTTTTTTCTGTTCACCCTTTCTTTCCCATTGCCTTTCCTCCCTTGTGTGTGTGTTTCCACTCTTTCTGTCTTTAGCGTACTTTGTTAACGAAAAAGAAAAAAAAAAAAGCCCAATAATAACATATGAGAGAATGGGAGCTCACTAAACACCCTAGCTGGACTCCTCCTGGCAACAAAGCTTCCATGAAGCCTTTTTGCCCCAGAGAGGATTCTAATATGCCCCTCCACCTTGCCATCTCCAATTAGAGAAAAAATAGAAATAAAATAAAGGGGCAAAAATGGTCAAGTTTGTGTTGTTAAACTGTAGCCTAGAGCTGGAACATGGAACTGTAAACTTAATGGTGCACAGAAGGCAGTAGATATAATAACAGTCCATGTTCTAAAATGCACATAGTTTTAAATTGCAAGCTTGCTTCAAAAAAATCTTAAATCTAAGGAAGCCATGTTGCGCCTTATCAATCTTAAAACAAAACAAAATGGAGAATGGAGTGTGCAAATGTTTGTTATTTGAGAGAGGCTCTAAAAGAGAGTTTCCCTCCCAAGTGGTGAAATCCTGTATACGTGCTACTTGTGTTCTGAAAGGGGGATTACCCCACCTCTTTCTTCTAGTTTTAAGTGAGGAGGGTGATTCTAAGTCTAATGGCAAATGATGTTTTGTTGTAACTTTTGAGTTTGCTCCAGTCTATTTTGGAAGGAGAAGTTAACCAAATGTTTCTGCTGCAAAAGCCTAGTTGAGCCAACTGCTCTCTCAAGCTAAAATGCAGTGTATGTACTTCATTAAGTATATGCCTATGAAAGTATGGTGTTCCTTCTAAGAAAAATATGTGAGTCCAGTTTTAACTTTGATCTGGTTGGACAGAAGAGTTATTGTAAGGCTCCTGATATCAGTCTCTATAAGACGTCCTGGCCTCTTTTCTTAGAAAATGCCCCCCTTATTTCATTCTGTCTCTTTCAGGTTTTTTTTCCTTCTCCTTATTCTGTGCCAGGTAAATTTACTCCCGAGTAAGCTTCCTTTAAAGGAAACTGCAAAGGTGGGGGGGGGCATAGATTAGGCTTACTATTCCTCTGCAAGTTCAGGTAAAATTGTTCACTCTTGTATTCCTTTTAAATCAAATCTATGGCTGTTTTAACTATGCTTTATAAGAGATCCTCTCCCTATCTTAGGAAAAATGTTCACTTCAGTCTTTAAAGATAATTTATCTAGGAACTTTCACTCTTTAGTCTAAGGAAGTAAAAAAACTCTCACTCAAACTAGCTTCAAGATCTGCTAAAAGGGTTGGGTACTTTTATTTTCCTCTTCCTTAGTACATGATAGGCGCATGGTTTGTGATCTCTTCCCCAGTTGTGTCTGTGTACATAAGTATGTGTGTGTTTCTGGTAGTACAAATCTTGCTATGAACCCTGTATTTTAGGGTTGGACTAGATGACCCCAGGTCCCTTTCAACTTTCCCAATTTGTGGCTGATGAGTTGAAATCCAGCCCAGATTTGCTCTTTGTTTTTAAAGGTGAGAGGTGAATGTGTGTGTTTCTGGTAGTACAAATCTTGCTATGAACCCTGTATTTTAGGGTTGGACTAGATGACCCCAGGTCCCTTTCAACTTTCCCAATTTGTAGCTGATGTGTTGAAATTTAGCCCAGATTTGCTCGTGATGTTTGAAGCAGAACTGGTGATATCAGGCATTTAAGTGATTACAGTGTTTATCATTTTGTCTATTTAAAAAATAAAACTTAAAAGTCTACTAAAAGTTTAAGCACATAAAAATTCATATAGTCAAGTAGAATGCGCCTTGACCAATCCTGTAAATAAAGGGCAGGATAATTTGTCTGCAAATGGTAAGGCTGAAATGACTGAGAATGTTAAAAAAAAAAATCCTATGAATTCTGACTGGCCATTTTTACTCATAAATAAGAGAGCGGTTGATTGTTCCGCGAATGACCAGATAAAATGACCAATAATGATAGCCCTTTCCTGTACATAAAGGAAGCAGTCTCAGTTTGCTTGGGCTGAAATTGCTAGCTTTGGTGAATACTTAAATTGCTGAGTTTCTCTTTTTGTTTAAAATCAAACCCTGTTTTCAAAATCTACTCCTTACCCTTCCTTTCCCTTATTCAAATGGTAATTTAGCCAAAGGATGCAACATTCTCTATAGTATAAAAGGTTTGCCGAGATATGAACTCTGCACATGCACAGAGGCTAGATCAGCTACAGAAGAGAGAGAGAGGAAGGGGGGAACTGTAAGGGGGGAGAGGAGGTTTCTTCCAAATGTAAAAGAAAACTTGGAACCATTGAGGAACCATTGAGGGAAATCACCCTTAATCTGTCTTTGCTCCAGGGGCTACTTAAGACAAAAGGCTAAAAAAAAAACAAAACAAAAAAACAAAAAAAAACTAGCCCATCAAAAGTCAAGAGCTTTCCAGGTTCCAAATCTTAACATGCCAAATTCTTTTCACAGGTAAATATCAGAGCATTCCCCCCCTCAATGGGAATTTTAGGAACAGCATTTCCTGACAGGCTTCTCACATGAAATAATTTTCCCTTTTAACAGGATATGTGAACCCCGATAACAAAGTGTTCTTAACATGCCAAATTCTTTTCACAGGTAAATATCAGAGCATTCCCCCCCTCAATGGGAATTTTAGGAACAGCATTTCCTGACAGGCTTCTCACATGAAATAATTTTCCCTTTTAACAGGATATGTGAACCCCGATAACAAAGTGTTTGTCCCTTTTTCCTCCCACAGCAACTTTCTTTCTGTTCTGTGAAACAAGTCTGAATCCCTGCTACAGTTTGACTTCCATCTCTTTGTGGCTTTGACACTTTTTTTAAAGTTACAAATAATCTGTTTTCATTTATTTAATCTGTCTCTCCATGATGTCTATGAAGTTAATCGAAGCACAACCAAACATTGTTTGTGGAATGGTATTTGTTTACTTTTTTGCCTGAGCATTTCTTATTAATTCTGTCATTTTGGCTAGTGCAAGGTACTTGCACAACTTTAAATTGCCATTCATTTTTTTCCTTGGTATTAAGTCATTTTCCAGTATTGTCCTATAGCCGATGTTGTCACATCAAGAAACACTCTTTTATTTTCATTGTTACTTCAGATTTCTTAAAATTGTGTGTCTTAGCATTTATTTATTTTTCGTTCCTCATAAGTCATTGTGTGTGTTTCATTATTATTTTAACCTTGAATTTTTTTTACAGTTCTCTTTCTCTCCAAAGTGAAGGAAAGCAAACGAACTTGGCAGATAATAACAGTAGTTATAGGAAAATGTGATAATAATATTGGAATGAATGAAACGCTTAATTCGCTAAGATTTTTATTATTTGCAGCTTCCAACAGAAACCGAAGGACATCCTTTTTGCCTTTTGCCCCCTCCTTTTTCTAACTGTCTTTAAGCCCCCCAAACCCTGCCCCTTACAGGATATCACCTATACAGATGTGCAATGATGAAAAGCAGCAACAACCCCTCAACTCAGTTCTTCGCCAGCAACAACAGACACCAAAGTTTCAAAGTGGCCACAGCTTTCTCTTTCAAGAAATATAGACTGCCGGGGGAGTGGACCTGACAAAGGGGGGAGGAGTTGAATTCCAAGGACATTTTCCCACTTTTGAACCTTAAGACTGTGCTCCAGGATTGAGAAGATCACAATTGTCTCAAGATAGGCAACTGATATTTAATTAGTTTTTTTTGTATTATGTGTTATTATGTAAGAATGTTGAAATGTGTCTGACAGTGTGATTTCCACAAAGGGGGGCTATTTTGTGTGTAATTGTTTTTATGTTTAAATGTCTTATTCCTTACACCCCAGTGGAGGATTCTCATACATTTTATGTTTTTTAATAGGTCAGGCTATTATGTAGTCCAATGTTTAGAATTTGATAAATTTATAACCACAATTCGTTGTCCCACCTGGCACTATGCCAACCTTCCCTACCCATTTTAAAAAAATGTGTTAAAACTTGCTTTACCAAGGAGAAGCTTATAAGATACATAAAGGTGCACATGCTTTGGTTTAGCAGGAATGATCCCTTATAGAGTTAAATTGACTTATTTGGACAAAATGCCCTTTTAAGAACGGTTTTCCTTTAACAGACTGGTTTGAAAGGTTGAGAACCATGGGCACATAAATTCAAATTGGACTCAGTTTGAATTGGGCAAGTGTATCCAGGCTGCAATTAGCTTTTTGGTCCTTAAAGTGCAAGTGATCAACTTCCCAGGACTACAAGACCAGAGCCTGTAATAATAATAATAAATCCCATGGATTTTGGCCAAGGCGAAGACATATCTCTCAGGACGTGTCCGAAACCTGTGCCAGCTGTGGTGGGTGCCAGGCTACATGAAAGCCCTAAGTGGATTCACCAGGGATTGCCACTACTGCGACACCGTGCCGATGTGAGACCACAGAAGAGCTACCTTGACACCTGAGAACACACAAATGGCGGGAAGGGGGGAAGCAAACTGCACTTTTCAGTCATTAGTGGACCTTCCTGCCTAAATGCAAAGCATAGATCACTATTGAGAAAATATTTCTTCCAAGGTGCTAGAATACCACAAGTAACTGAGCAGTGCACTGTTACACCATTATATTTCCATGCAAATATCCTTAAAGTAGCATGATATCCAAGTCCCTTTCAGGTTCACATGGACACACATCTGGGACGTAGAATACCAGGTTATTATTTACCACCTTAAATTGTGCGGAGAAAAGGATTGCAAAGTAGCCACCTTTGCGATCTTATCTCCGAAGGGGGGAACTGTAGCAGGAACCCCCCCACCCCAATCATTCTGTTTCCACAAACTTCACTCACACTCACACACTACATACGCCACATTTCTGTTATAAATTCATAGAAAATCAACCATACATCGGATTTGCACTGTTCCATTTTTTACTCCATGTGACAAGGACTATCAAAGGGGGGTGCTTGGTTTCTGGTCAGCCATAATCCCTTCACCATCCCAGCACATCCACAGGAGCCCTGCCCAGTTGCTATGTCAACCCTGATAATCCCAGACAGAAGACCATCAAAATCACAAAGAACAGTGGATTCACCACAGGCTGAAACAAAGGACAATGATCAGATCTTCCCTCTGGGGGCAGGAAACTGCAAACTCCCCATTGTCACCTGGAAAGTACTCATGGGGAGGGGGAAAGGAGGAACCAGCTGGGTGACTGGACACTCAGGTTACCACCACAACTCCTCCCTCAACCCCTCCTTTCTGTAATGTATGCATGATGTCAACCCCTTCTGTAATGTATGCATGATGTCAACCCCTCCTTTCTGTAATGTATGCATGATGTTTCTGGGGGTGGGCTTGACCTAGAGGAGGGGAATTTCAAAAGTTTTTATAAGGTCTTGCAGCCCATTGTTCTGGGTCTTTCCTCTCTCTTGCAAGGGAAGGGAACCCTGTTGCAACAGTTCAATAAAGGCCAAGCCTACAGGCTGCTGTTTTGCTCCAAGTTATCCTGGTTGGTGTCTTTGTTTTTGTCCAAGGGAGCCCTCAGATTTTTCCGTTAACAATATACATTATTTACACAATGGGCTGCACATGATTGGCTAATTCCGGAATTCTACTGTAAGCCAATCAGGTTGTGGAGTCATTTCTATCTGGAGCATGATTGGGTGGTTCCTGCCAACCAATCATACTGCTGCATTGTTCTAGAACCAATCAGACTGCTGCATTCTGAATACTATTGTTCTAGGACCAATCAGGCTGCTGCATTTTGGATCCTATTGTTCTAGGACCAATCAGACTGCTGCAGTTTGGATCCTATTCAACTCAGTACATAACAAATATCTAACATGGAAGGTTGAGCAAGCTTGTTTTCTTCTGCTCTGGAGAGTAGGACCCGAACCTATGGCTTCAAATAACAATAAAGGCGATTCCAGCTAAATATCAGAAGAATGTAGTTGTGATTCCTGCATTGGATTCCTGCACGGCCCTTTGGCCCTTCCAACTCTACAATTCTATGATTCTACATTTTAGTAGGCATGCAAACATCATGATGCTAAGCACTTCTCTAATTTTAGCTAAAAGCTCTGTTTCTAGACATGGGACACCTCTGGGAGCATGCAGTACTCTCAGCCGCATGAGAGTACCTCTGTGAGTTAGGAAGGGAGCCAAATCAGGAAGGGTGCTAAATCATGAAGAATCTAAGTTTCCTCGCTTCAGAAATTCTCCTTATACAGGTGAAACACAGAAAATTAGAGGATTGTGGGAAAGTTCATTTATTTCAGTAATTCAACTTAAAAGGTGAAACTAATATATGAGATAGACACAGACTGTGGAAACTTTTGCATCTCATTTGAAAACCAAGGACCTAGAGTCTGGAGGAAAAATGGGGAGGCACACAATGCCAGATACTTGAAACACAGTGTGAAGTTTCCACAGTCTGTGTTGATTTGGGGACCCATGTCATCAGCTGGTGTTGGTCCACTGTGCCTCATTAAGTCCAGGGTTAACGCAGCCATCTACCAGGAGATTTTGGAGCACTTCATTCTTCCTTCCACAGACGAGCTTTATGGGGATGCTGACTTCATTTTCCAGCAGGACTTTGGCACCTGCCCACACTGCCAAAAGTACTAAAACCTGGTTCAATGCCCATGGGATTACTGTGCTTGATTGGCCAGCAAACTTGCCTGACCTGAACCCCATAAAGAATCTATGGGGCATTGGCAAGAGAAAGATGAGAGACATGAGAGCGAGCAATGCAGAAGAGCTGAAGGCTGCTATTGAAGCTTCCTGGTCTTCCATAACACCTCAGCAGTGCCACAGGCTGATAACATCCATGCCACACCACATTGAGGCAGTAATTGATGCAAAAGGGGCCCAAACCAAGTACTGAGTACATGTGCATGCTTCTACTTCTCAGAGGTCCAATATTGCTCTATTTGCAGTCCTTGTTTTGCTGATTTCATTTAATATTCTAATTTTCTGAGATTGCTAATTTGGGGTTTTCATCAGCTGTACACCATAAACATCACAATTATCTCACTTTGCATGTCATGAGTCTATCTCATATATTAGTTTTGCCTTTTTGTTTCTTTCATTAGGTTATTCTAGTGTGTCATTACTGAATGCTCTTGCTTCATGATATTTCTTAAGTAATATCACCCATGAGTTAATAAGTTTTTTTCCTAAATTTTATTTCAGCAAAGTATCAATTTCAAAACGTTCCGAAGACTAGGATAACATTTACAGAGAGTACAATAATAAAACATTTTGATTTTTTATTTTGATTTTTTAAAAAAACTCTCTTAAGAAGCCTTGGAGAATATGTGTGAAGTTATGTATATGAGAACTGAACTGAATCCAATAAACATTGTTTTCTTACCTTTCCCCCTATATAGGAGTCTCACTAGTTTTTTGTTTGTTTGTTTTTTGAGGTTGGGCTTCATGTGCAAGGTAAGTTGTAAGTGAGTGCACTATGGGAGACTCTGGATTCTATATATTTACGAGAGGTAGAAATTAAGCCCATGTGACTAAACTTACCATTTCTATGGTTTGGGCACATCACTGGATTTGTAAGCACCTTAACTCGTCTCTAAGGTTTTTTTAAATTGTAGAAAGGAGAGAAAGAAAGAGAATGGTTCTTGAAAGCAAATTAAGTGTAATGGAAGTGTCAAACAAACTAAACATCATTTACAAAGACATGTAAATAGTAACCTCAGTAACAAGGAAGTAAATCCTTATCAACACAGCATACTGTGTGGCAAATCTAAACAGTGGAATTTGGAATTAACATTAAAATTGGAGTATCTGAGAAGAACTATATTGTGGGTTTGCTTCTTTAGAGGTGAGAGGAAAATAATATTTTGCTGTGTGTATTATCAGATAAGTGGCGCCAGAAGTTTCTTATTTGTTTTACTTATTAATAATATCTGTCAGATGTCTTATAGAACAAGCTCTCAGGGTGTCATACAAAAGGATACAATTTTTAAACCCCACAATTATTCATGCATCCACCCAGTTTGATTTGCTTAAAACATTTTTGTTAAGCCAATCCTATCCAGACGTGCAGAAATTATGTGTGCTTTATCCATTTCTAGCTACTGTTGAATTTCAGTCTTTTCAATATTTTAAACGCCTGTCTTTAACTGTTGGGTTTTTTTGGGGTGGTGGTGGTTATATTTTGATGTTTATTTTATATTTCGTAAACCACTTGCAATCCAACAGCATGTAACATTAAATAAATAAATAAAGTCATTAAGATCCTCACTGAAAGAATCTGCTATTCCAAATATATTCTTACACCACTCTCTATAATGTTGCAAGAACTTACACAAAGAGTTAATCCTAGGACTGATTTGCTCCTAGAAAGAACATGTTTTCTAGGCACAGGTGTGGGATTTCTAGGTCAATGTCCAAGCAGAGTCGTCCCCCCCCCCACCGCCCTATGCTTTCCCTGGGAAAACCAACATTTTACTCCTAATTTGGAACAAAGGGCAATAACCAGAAAACCTGGTTGCCATTTGCTCTGATTTTGTGGTAAAATGTGGGTTTCCCCAGGGAAGAAGGAAAAACCCTGGAAATCCTAGACCTGTGCCTAGATTTTCAGTTGAGGTTTAGGTCCTGTTCTGTCACAGAAACTGCTTTGATCACCCTGTATGATCATGCCTTTGTCGGGAGAGTGACACAGGGGAAATGTGTATCTGTTAATTCTGCTTGACCTGTCAGTAAGAAAGACAGAAAATTGGACTGCGGAAGACTTTATGTCCTTAAATATTTTCTGTGTTAGAAAACATGGATACATTTTACTGGCAATATACATTTAAAACTAATGTGAAATATGCATTTCAGTTTTATATAAATATCACAATGTGCAACCATTGTTTCCAGGTGCCATTTAAATGAAGAGCAAAATGAGACGAAGTGAAAAACTCTTCATACTAAAATACTTCTTAAACATCCTCAATGGAATTTTCTTGGTAAGAAGTTTTCATGTACAGTACTGTTAGACAGGAATTAAACATTAACTGTAAGTTCTGTAGCATAATTCAGATACAAACAGCCATTATGTGTTGCTTTCAGGTGTTAGGTCTTCTGCTTGTGACTTTTGGTCTTTGGATGTCGCTAGACAGAAACAGGTTTTTCAGACTTTTGCGTAAGTATAAGCGCCTGCCCAGAACTTTCTCTAACCTTTAAAGGAAAGCGTATTCTATTTACCCATTAAAATGTTGACTTCCCACAAGATGGCAGCATTGCCTTAGAACATTTACTGTACAAAGCCAGGAATCAAAATATCAGTCTTGTTGTCATGTTATGATGCCCTTCATTATACAAACTTGAAAGAAAGCAAATGGCTTGAACTAGAAAATTGTAAAGCTGTAATACTTGGATTTATACTAACTTAGCCCCATTGGCTTCAAGATACCAACCATCCAACATTGTGAACGGTTTGCTTTTCCAGCATTTAGGTAGAAATCAATTCAGTCATTCTGAAAAGAAAAAAAAACCATCATTCAAACTGGTGCACATGTTACAGCCACTGTGTGGAGGCTGTTTTATATCACTTCATATTGCAAGCTATTTGGCTCAACTCATCACAAGTAACAGATAATTTTCTCAGTGCCACTGAGAAAACAGATAATTTTCTCAGCAATTGAGAAGAGTGTTATTTATGGTGCACAACACAAAGGAGCAATAGTGTGTACACTGACTCTTACTGCAGGGTCAGTATTATATAGAACACAGTTATATGGGCTATAATAAATAGTAGTACAGTAATGGGCTGATAGTAGGGAGTTCTGCCAAAGTCAAAGTCTGGCTATTTGATAGCTAGTTATATTATAGCTAATATACACAGGGTAGGGCAGAGGTGTCAAATTCAAGTGGACTGGAATGGCACATCCCCGACGCAATAGATGCCCAGATGGCACATTCGTGTGTGTGTGTGTGTGTGTGTGTTCCACCACAATTCATAACTTCTAAAATGCACTTCACTCTTTTACACCTGGCTTCTAATTTAGACTGATGGTGTCATATTGTAAGTTAATTGCAACAACTGGTGGTTGATTGCACTTTGCCCTATAGCGAGATGGAATATAAACATTGTTTTTACAAAATTAGATAATTGCGATTACACAATATGCAGTATAATCAGCTTTTTTCGGTAGGTATCGTGGTTGTCCTCTAACGGATTCCCTATCATGGATCCATCTTAATAGATTCGGTTTAGGCTTGTTTTAGAGACCACAATTTTGCTTACTTTATTGATGTTTTCAAACCCTTTAAAAATGATGATTTTGATGTAGCAATGAGTCACAACTTCAAATACACTTTTATCATATGAACTGGCTGCTGACACACTACTCTGCTGCACAGTATAGGGTACATTTATGTTATCATCATAGGATAACTACCACTGAATTGTCCAACCTTGGTGCTTTTTTGTTTTGTTTTTCCCAGCTTCAAAGAATGAATTGGGTCACTGAGAGTTCAGTTCCGAAGCCTGGCAAGACGACATGGTCTTGATTTACTTCTTTTCATCTTAGGATAAGTGATCATGTAACTAATAGCAGGGTGGAGTTGACAGCTTCACAGAGAAATAGTTACCTCTCAGGGCTTTGGCAGTTGAATTTTGAACTAGTTGGAGTTCGGACCATCTTTAAAGGCAGTCCTACATAAAGTGCTACTCTGAATGCAATTAGAGAATGGAACACTGTGGCTGCAGTTGGTATACCAACCAAAGATGAAAAAACACATACCTGGTTTTGATGCTACCTGGGCTTCCCCAACCAGCACCAACTGCAAGAGCATTCCCAAACTGCAGATATTGAATTTTAGGGGGGGGGCACTATCTAGAAATAGCGGTAATCCTTCTTGAGCTGGAATCTACCAACCCACAGCATTATCTTGCCTGGAGTTAACTTGTTTGCCCTCATCTATACAAGAATTGCCTCCAGGTTGGTTTAGGGTTTCAGTAGTGTGACTACTAGTGGTTGGACAGTGTTCTTGAAGCTACTAACATGAGTTTGACCAAACTGTGGGAGGCAGTGGAAGACAGGAGTGCCTGGCGTGCTCTGGTCCATGGGGTCATGAAAAGCCGGACACTACTAAACGACTAAACAACAACAACAAGTGTGACTACTGTTAGTAAACATGTGTAGGCTTTAAAAAATATATATCCAGGAATTCATGAAAGTAAGATTTATTTTCTCAGAGACAGCAAACTAGGATAGATATCTCTAGAATGGATAACCTAATACAGTGGTACCTCGGGTTACAGACGCTTCAGGTTACAGACTCTGCTAACCCAGAAATAGTACCTCAGGTTAAGAACTTTGTTTCAGGATGAGAACAGAAATTGTGTGGCAGCAGCGGGAGGCCCCATTAGCTAAAATGGTACCTCAGGTTAAGAACAGTTTCAGGTTAAGAACGGACCTCCAGAACGATTTAAGTTCTTAACCTGAGATACCACTGTACAGTATCAGGAAAGGATGTTCTTGCACAGGTCAGTCTATGTATGCAATTTCCCATGTTTCAGAGTAGCGTGTAAGCAATTTCACATATTCACTTATGGCTATAGACATCCTGTTTTAAGTGTCACACATTAAGCATTTAAAAATACAAAATACATTTTTACAATTTTTTTTAGTATCCACAGGAGGACATTCAGTGGCAGATTCTGTTTCTCATATGCTGCTTGCCGTTGGATCCATCATTGTTTTTATTGGACTCTTGGGATACTTAGGAAGCATTCGAGGAAACAGGTGTTTAGTAGCTGTGGTAAGTATAATTTGCGAAAATCCTTAGCACAAAGTTGTTGCTTGCAACACCCACTTAGCTTTCCCCACAACAATCCTCAAAGTGATTTAACCTTTGAGATTGTTCTGCATCCCAAAGCTGATAGAGTGATACAACATGCACAATAATTGATGGGATCTTACTGCATGTACACAGGGATATATCCTTAATAGAATACTGTATTTCAAGTGTCCCAGCACAGAGAGGTTGAGTGCTTAGCCTGCAGAGGAGTACTGTACAGAAAAGGAGCAAAAACTGTTTAGACTCAGGGCAAAGTCTAGAGATGCTGCTTGCCAATCTGACTTTGGCAATAGCTCCCACTGAAGTCTCAAGGCAAAATCAGAAGTCTTACTACAGGGGGCAGTAAAATTGTTCAGAGTCTTTTCCCACTTTGTCTTGGAACTGGTCAGATATTCATCTACAATGCAAGTCCCTTCTTCACCAGGTAAATTCTGGACTTGTTGGGAGGGAAGTCAGATGCTAAGTTCAGTACTAAAATCTCATCAAATATCTCATCAAGTCTTTTAAGTGGAGCTTTTGATTCCAGTCTATCTTGGATTTAAAATCATTTTTACATCATGAAACTGTTCTTAATCTTTTGTATATATGATTCCCCCCCCTGTTGATTAGGATGGTGTGTGTGTGTGTGTGTGTGTGTGTGTGTGAAATCAGAAGTGATTCAGAATCCTAATCAAATAATTAAATAAATATTTAAAACCTGGGGAAGATAAAAATATATTTGGCATTAAAAAAGAGAGTAACATAAAAGCCCAATGAGCCTTCAAAGGACGAGAGTTTCAAAAATGGGGTGCCACCACAGAAAAGGCCCTTAGGCTTGCTTCTTTCCTTAACTAAGTGGGCAGGATCACCCAGAGGAGGGCTTTTGAAGAGTATTGCAGCAAATGAGTGTGTTGGTAAGGGGTAAGGCCCCAGGCTATGCACAGTGGCAAACGTTGGGGTCTCAAATTTCAGTAGTGCCCTGTGCGATGCCAGAATTCTTCCTCTGCTTCTTGTACTCCATTCTAAATAATAGCTGAGGCATCCCCTGGCACCCCCGAGGCTCAGCACCCAGTGCAGCTGAACTGCTAAAACACTCCCCTAAATCTGTCTCTGCTATGTAGCCCTTAAAGGTAACAAAAAAGTTATATTGCTTGTCATCTGTGATTTAATGGGGTCTATTCAGTGGGCGTCCATAATATTCATGCAACTAGGTTACAGGATTCTAAATCACAATGACTTCCTCAGTTTATTACATTTTCTACACAATATTGTCATTTGAGCATTAGTGAAATGTGATTTCTCTGAAGCAGATGTGAGAAAAAACACCTGGAACCTGTGCAACAAATGAGTAACACCTGTACAATTGTTGCATTATAAACATTTAGCAAAAGAGCAGCTTATTGTTTCAATCTATCTGGTCATGCCTTGGACTCTACAAAACAACAACATGTCTAACAATGACACAAGAAATTATGTGCGTCCAAAAGGGTGTTCAGTGGAGGTAAACTTCATTCAAGACCTTTAAACAGCTTGGCTAGAAAACAAAGGCTCTGCCCAGATTTCTAGCTGGAAGGGAAGATTGTTTCTTTGTGGAAGCATTTTTAATACTTTACAAAATCTCTGTAAAGAAACAAATGTATGTACCAAGGCGCTAGGATATCTTATGGAGATGCTCATACTACTGCTTTGCTTTTCACTGCACAACATTTACTCAGTCAAGAATAAGGTTCTCTTTCTTTGCTGCCAGGCTAAGATTTGGGTTCAGAACACACTCATTGACAAATGAAGTCATTGCATTGCATTTTAAATATATACATGCTTGGGGAAAGGCAAAATTGTGATTTAGAATGCTGTAACCTAGTTGCATGAATACTATGGACACCCACTGAATAGATCCCATTAATATATGTATAAATGTACACAGGATATGGTATCTTGAAATCTGAATTTCCAATTGGAATGCTATAGCTTAGTGGTAGAGCATGTGGAAAGTTTCAGCTTCATTTCCCAGCATCTCCATGTTGAACTGGGAAAGTTCTCAGGAGATGCACTACCAGTCGATGTAGATAAGTCTGAGCTAGATGGGCCAAGGGGTTGACTCACTATAAGGCAGCTTCCCATATTTTTTCTACATTCCTAACATGATAGCGCAATTCATCACTCAGCAGCTGGTGCTTAGCTATAAAGCTGGTATGTTTTACAATGATGACTCATTCCTATAATACACATAAATTCTTGCAGGTACCAACATTTCTAGTAACTGAAATTCCTCTCTATATTAATCACACAGAGCTTATTAATGCCATTTTGTGCAGCTTTCCTAGTAATAGGTTTATTTTTATTTTCAGTACATGGGTCTTCTTGTCCTTGTCCTTGTTATCCAAATGGCAATACTTGGGGTCCTATATACAGGAAAGGAAACGGTATGTACCTATTATTTACCCAAAAGTATATTGTGGCCAAGTGCACAGTGCCCTGGAACCATCCTATGCATGATCATGCAGAGGGATTCCAAGCATTCCACATCATTTACTTGTCTCAAGAGTATGCATGTATCTGAAAAAGAAACCTTAACAGAAAGATTGCTTGTTTATTTATTTGCACCATTTATACCATGTGATCTCAGAACCACTGGCAGTCATCTTTGATAATTCCTGGAGAACAGGAGAAGTCGCGGCAGACTGGAGGAGGGCAAATGTTGTCCCTATTTTCAAAAAGGGGAAAAGAGAGGACCCAAATAATTACCGCCCAGTCAGTCTGACATCAATACCAGGGAAGATTCTGGAGCAGATCATCAAGCAAACAGTCTGTGCGCACCTAGAAAGGAATGCTGTGATCACCAATAGTCAGCATGGATTTCTGAAAAATAAGTCATGTCAGACTAACCTGATCTCGTTTTTTGACAGAATTACAAGCCTGGTAGATGAAGGGAACGCAGTGGATGTAGCCTACCTTGATTTCAGCAAGGCATTTGACAAGGTGCCCCATGATATTCTTGTAAAGAAGCTGGTAAAATGCGGTCTTGACTATGCTTCCACTCAGTGGATTGGTAACTGGCTGACTGACCGAACCCAAAGGGTGCTCATCAATGGTTCCTCTTCATCCTGGAGAAGAGTGACTAGTGGGGTGCCACAGGGTTCTGTCTTGGGCCCGGTCTTATTCAACATCTTTATCAACGACTTGGATGACTTGGATGATGGACTCAAGGGCATCCTGATCAAATTTGCAGATGACACCTGTCAGGGAACTGACATCAGAGGAAAGGGAGGTGGTAGGGCTCCCAGAGGCTGGGAGAGAATCAGCAGCTAAAGCAGGGACCAGCAGGGGGAGCGAGGGGTCTCTGGAGGAGGATCTCAGTAATGCTGAGCGAGACGCAGCAACCAAGGCAGGAACCAGCAGGGGAGAGAAAGGGGTGAGAGACACGTCCAGCGAAAACAGCGGGGAGGTGTCAGAAGCAACCGTAGGGAGACCCATACTTCGCCGGAAGCTGCCACGTCGTGAGTCCAGGAGACGCGTTTCCGTTAAGGAGCTTCTTTGCTGGAAACGCTTCCGCAGGCAGCCACTGTCAGACTCTACTAGTGACTAGAGCAGACATGGCTGAGGAGCTCTGTCACACACAGAGGTTTGTGGAGCCGCACAAACTCTGAGGGGGCACAATTTTAAGCACAAGCAGCTAATCATCCCCTCACAACACCAAACTGGGAGGGGTGGCTAACACCCCAGAGGACAGGATCACACTTCAAAACGACCTTGACAGATTAGAGAACTGGGCCAAAACAAACAAGATGAATTTTAACAGGGAGAAATGTAAAGTATTGCACTTGGGCAAAAAAAATGAGAGGCACAAATACAAGATGGGTGACACCTGGCTTGAGAGCAGTACATGTGAAAAGGATCTAGGAGTCTTGGTTGACCACAAACTTGACATGAGCCAACAGTGTGACGCGGCAGCTAAAAAAGCCAATGCAATTCTGGGCTGCATCAATAGGAGTATAGCATCTAGATCAAGGGAAGTAATAGTGCCACTGTATTCTGCTCTGGTCAGACCTCACCTGGAGTACTGTGTCCAGTTCTGGGCACCACAATTCAAGAAGGACACTGACAAACTGGAACGTGTCCAGAGGAGGGCAACCAAAATGGTCAAAGGCCTGGAAACGATGCCTTATGAGGAACGGTTAAGGGAGCTGGGCATGTTTAGCCTGGAGAAGAGGAGGTTAAGGGGTGATATGATAGCCATGTTCAAATATATAAAAGGATGTCACATAGAGGAGGGAGAAAGGTTGTTTTCTGCTGCTCCAGAGAAGCGGACACGGAGCAATGGATCCAAACTACAAGAAAGAAGATTCCACCTAAACATTAGGAAGAACTTCCTGACAGTAAGAGCTGTTCGACAGTGGAACTTGCTGCCAAGGAGTGTGGTGGAGTCTCCTACTTTGGAGGTCTTTAAGCAGAGGCTTGACAACCATATGTCAGGAGTGCTCTGATGGCGTTTCCTGCTTGGCAGGGGGTTGGACTCGATGGCCCTTGTGGTCTCTTCCAACTCTATGATTCTATGATTCTATACCGTGTATATGTATATGCCTATGGGGGTATGAGGGGAGAGATAGTATCTCTATTGGGGGACACACCATGCTGCTTTTGGGGTAGTTTGTCCACCTTTGGTTAGTTTGTCCACCCTACACTCAGCTTTCACCTGTGGCTCCTGGAAGCTGTCAGCATTTGACATCCCAGTAATGGCTTTGACTGATTGGCTGAACCAAGTGAGGATAGCCGATGGGTCTCAAATCCTTAGTGATTTAGAGGTTTCTCCTCCATGCAAAGACAGGCTCCAGTGGATTGAATGGATACAACTAAGAGTGGATACAGTAGTCAAGAAGGTGGTTTCTGAACAGATGGGTTTCAGAGGGAAACAGAATTAAATGTGGTTAAAAAAGTGAAATACCTGGGGGTCAATCTGTCTTCCAAAAATTTGAATTTATTTAAAGATAACTACGAAAAATGCTGGTCAGAAGTTAAAAAAGATCTAGAAACTTGGTCAAGACTAAAACTTCCCTTGTTAGGCCGAATCGCAGCTATAAAGATGAACGTTTTGCCAAAAATGTTGTTTTTGTTTCAAACCTTGCAGATCGTGGACAGAGTGGAATGTTTTGGAAAGTGGCAGAAGGATATTTCAAAGTTTGTTTGGCAGGGCAAAAAGCCCCGAATAAAGTTTAAAATACTAACTGATGCAAAAGAAAGAGGGGGGTTTGCCCTGCCGGACTTAAGGTTATATTATGAAGCTGCAGCCTTCTGCTGGATGAAAGATTGGATTTTGCTAGAGAACACTGATGTCCTAGATCTGGAAGGTTTTAATAATTCGTTAGGATGGCATGCGTTTTTGTGGTATGACAAGGTAAAGACACACAAAATGTTTAAAAACCATATTGTCAGAAAAGCAATATTTATGGTCTGGACAAAGTACAAAGACTTACTTGAAAACAAGACCCCGAGGTGGTTATCACCAGTGGAGGCCAAGGCCCGGAAAAAACCCAATATGGAGGCCGGCTGGCCGAAATATTGGGAAATAATAGAAAATATTGGAGATAATTGGAGGCTGCAGAGCTTTGAAAAATTAAAGGATAAGGTGCAAGATTGGTTTCATTATGCCCAAATCAATGAGGTTTTTAAGTTGGATAAAAAAACAGGATTCCAGGTGGAAAAATCGAAACTTGAGACAGAGCTGTTAGAACCAAAGACCAAGGTATTATCGAGAATGTATAACTTGCTGCTTAAATGGAACATTCAGGATGAGACAGTCAAATCAGCCATGATAAATTGGGCTCAAGACATTGGGTACAACATTATGTTTGAAGACTGGGAAAAGTTATGGACCACCGGTATGAAGTTTATGGCATGTAATGCCCTGAAAGAAAACATTATGAAAATGATATACAGGTGGTACATGACCCCAGTCAAACTTGCTAAGATATACCATTTGTCTGATAATAAATGTTAGAAGTGTAAGGAGGCTGAAGGGACATTCTTTCACCTTTGGTGGACTTGTCCAAGAGTGAAGGCCTTCTGGGAAATGATCTACAATGAGTTAAAAAAGGTGTTTAAGTACACCTTTCATAAGAAACCGGAGGCCTTCCTCTTGGGCATTGTGGGCCAAAAGGTGTTAAAGAAGGACAGAACGTTTTTTATGTATGCAACCACAGCAGCAAGAATTCTTATCGCTAAACACTGGAAGACTCAAGATTTGCCCACACTGGAAGAGTGGCAAACGCAATTGATAGACTACATGGAGTTGGCCGAGATGACTGCCAGGATTCGAGATTTGGGAGAAGAAGCAATGGAGGAGGATTGGAAAAAATTTAAGGACTATTTGCAAAAATTTTATAAGTTATATGAATTATAGGATTTCGCATGATTTGGAAGGTTAGCTCCAGCAATGAGAGGGGAATGTATATGAAATTAGACAATATTAATGAAAGAACCAATGTTTAAATGTTTAAAAAGGATAATAGATGTGTTTATAGAGTAAACGGATAATAAGTAATTTAAACTTAAAATACAATTGAAAGTACAAAAGAAACACATGAAACAAGGTTATAATTTGCTGACAAATTTACTGTTAAGATTGCATTGTACGGGAGATGTGGGGAAGTTCGATGGAAGATTGAAACAAGCTTTGGAAAGAATCAGTTTTTTTCTTTTTCTTTTTCTTTTTTTCTTTTCTTTTCTTGTTTTCTTTCTGTACTGTATATCTTCATCTGGAAAAATGTAATAAAAATATTTATTAAAAAAAAAAAGAAGGTGGTTTCTGCATGTGTTGTAGAAGTGAGGGGCAGATGCAGACCTTCCAAGTGTTCCTATTTTTCAGGGATGTCCCTGATTTAGAGAAACTGTCTCAGTTTCTGATTTGATCCTGGAATGTCCCGCTATTCTGTAAGACGTTCTCCTGTTTTCATTGGAGAAATGTTGGAGGGTATGGAGCTATCTGACCCCTGAGCCATCTGAAGGCAATCCTGTATGGAGATTTTTTTTAAAAATGTTTAATGTTTTATTATGTTTTTATATATGTTGGAAGCTGCCCAGAGAGGCTGGGGCAAGATGTGTGGGGCATAAATAGTAAAAATTATCATTATGGAATGGAACGTCCCTATTTTCATTAGAGAAATGTCAGAAGGTGTGCAGATGTAGCTCACCAACCTAGCAAGGTAGCCCATCTAAGAGAAGAAAAACTCTGATCCTAAACCTCCACGGCCTTTTGGGATATCTTCAGGAGAAGAAAAGGCTAAGGAGTAAACCCTACACAAATCTGAAGTGGAGTCCCTAAGCCGGTTGGATGGTTCCTTGCACACCTCCTTCTGGCAACTCCTGCAGCCATGCTGGTGCCAAATATATTGCTCTGCTTTCCTTTGGGCCACATCAGGGAGGTGGAGAAGGAGGTCTTCTCATCTGGGCAGCCCAGGACCTCCATAACACTACCCAGGCTTGTGCCCTGGGAAGGCCATTTCAGTGCTGTTAACACATCAGTTTGACTTCATCCCTGGAGGCACAGTCCATTGTATCTTGAAACAGATGGTTGGCAACAAATTATACAGCGACCCAGAATAACAACTCATACAGAATGCAACAGACCAGCTGCTGACGGGGCTTCTCATCAGCAATGTATTACACCTCTGCTTTGGCTTCCTATATACTACCGAGTCAAAATCAAGGTCTTGCTGTAAGAAAATAAAGCCCTGAATAGCTTGGGACCAGCTTCCTTGAGGGATCTCATATATGCCAGCCTAAGCTTTTCATTCAGCTGGAGAGGTACTAATTAAGGATACCACATGATATTTGGCTGGCTTCTACATGACAGTGGACCTTTGGGGGTGTCCACACCTAGGTTTTGGAACCCCTTGCACAATAATATTAAGCAAGTAGAAGGTATCCAGGGTTTACTGAGCATTTGCTGTCAAATGCACACACAGAGAAGGCTGGCGACATGAGCAAAGCTCTTTAATGGGACAGTAACCCAAAAGGGGCTTGGCTCTAGCTGGATTGTACCTATCGCTTGTGAATGCTTGTTGTTAAGATATAAAGACTGACATGTGCAATAGCTTAGCCCTTCTGTTATGGTGTATGCGCACAGGGTATATACACAAACTGTGGCTTACAGAAAGCTGTGTCATCTGTTTCCATTTTTAAATAGGTATTTTAACAGCCCTCAAGTTTTGGCCTTTCAACATGCAGATCACATGCACTTTGTTGATTCTGTTTCCCTTGCCTGGTGGCTACTTTGAGACTGGGTCACTTTATTTTAACCCCCCACCCTTTTTTGCTTTCTTCTTTTCAGTAGTCTCCTTGTTGGCAGGAAGGGTGTCAGCAGCCTAGACACAGCCTGCCCTGGGGGGAAGCAGACTAGCGGCTAAAAAGGGGATGTGAAAAATATACAGACATTAGACAACAAGATGAAAGCAGGGGGAGCGATTTCCGAAATGTGAAAGCTCTGGAACTCTCATTCTAGAACAGCTGCATGCAGGCCTGAGCTCTTTGATTCGTGCTTATTTTCATTTCCCTTGAGAACTGTAGGATACAATGAGCATAAGTAGAACTGAAAGTCTGTCTGCATACAAAAACTTCTTTGTCTAGATATTCATTGACTTATACCATCATGAGGGCAAGTGGTGGCTGCTTGAGCTCTGTGTATATTTGCTTCCTGTCTCTGATGAGCCAGTCATGAGCACTGGCATCACTGCGCAGGGTTCAGCTCTTTGACCACAACGGAAAACCACCTGATTTTTTTGTGTGGTTCTGGCATGTGACAAACATATTCCTTCTGTGTGCTGAGAGCTGTGCACTGTTGGCTTTCCATCAGCAGGAGTCCATGCAACTTGTAGGCTCAGTGTTGTCGCTTGAGGAGCTTCCATGTGGTGAACTTTCCTTGGAGAGGCTGCAAACTGACTTTCAACCTACCTTCGGTGAGTCAGAAAGTGTTGCAGCCTGAAGCTCATACCAAAGAGACCAAACAGATAGATCACAGCAGCACTCCCACTTCGGAGTATAGGTATCATGGATCTATATTCCCATACAACACTGTTCGTCTATAAGTGAGGGATAAAATGGAATCCTGTGTAGATGCACTCTTATGCACTCATTCTCTAAACAGCAGGTGAACTTCCTATGGAAGAAAGATGATTTTTTTCGTCCCTTCCACTCTCAGTATTCAGTGTGTGATCACCTTTTGTTGAGAGCAAAGGATATCAAGGGGACTGCATTGGAAGTGCTGCTTGCTCAGCTCCTCCTTCTGAACATAGCCTTAGTATGCATGTATATACTTCTAAGGAGCTAGAAACATTGAAATCAGTGGCAGTCTAGCTCCATCCCAGGCTCTTTTTAACTGTATGTAATGAACAATTGACTCCACTTTAAATGTTTTAGAATGCCACTGATTGACCATAGCAGATGACTGCAATTTTCTTAAAAGTGAAGAAAAAATGATGACACACTAATGGAATTATTAACACTATTTGTAAACAGGCCAATGACTTGTGGAGAGTTCAGATGGATGAGCTTATTTCTAACTATGGCAATAAACATTTATCTGCAAAGGAACATCAGTGGACTATTTTGAATAATATTCAGCGTATGGTAAGTCATAGTGGTAGAAGACCAAACAAGCACATTGTTTTCTGTATCAGATGAAATGCCTAAATCCTGCAGTGCTTCCTTTCAAAGGTCATTTAGCATATGTTACTGAATGGAATTTTTAGCTGAAGCTGGCTAAGAAATCTGAAGCATTACTGCGGTGCAATTCTTTGGGAATCTAAAGTTAGATTAGCCATTGTGCTGCCTGCTTATAGGAAGCTGCTTTCTTCCAATAAGCTGTTTGTAAAAATTTAAAAGACATAGATTACACAGGAAGTGCAAAGTCTCTGGTGCATGCATGACCTTTTTCTGTTTCTTCCTCTCCTTCCTCATATCTATAGGAAATTAAACCCCATAGCAGTGCTCTGATTTTCTCATCACTTGAAAGAAGAAACTCCTGTTTTAACAACAGGGCTTCATTGTTGATTTTACTTTACTACTTTATCATGCAACTTGACATGACTTCCCTTTATATTACTCATAATACTGAGGACTTTTCTCCTTCTCCAGCTCCACTGTTGTGGGCGATACAACTCCACAGACTGGAAATGGAATAAGAATAAAGAACATGCAAATCAAGTACCATGTTCTTGCACAACATCTAACATGGAGAAGTGGTTTTGTGATGCACTGAAAAATGCAACATATACTAGGGTAAGCGTACAGTGTATTGTAAGGCATGTTTCTGTACTCCCAGTAGAATTTGAAAAATTTCTTATGTATCTCAGTGTGCTTGAAATGCTAGCTGCTGCTCCTGATGAAAGCAAACACTACTTGCAGCAGGGGCTGGCTGTATTTGGAATCTTCTGTAAGGAACAATATGGATTGTTCCTTTACAGCTGCAGCTGTACATGCCCAAAGCTGATGTCTTATGATGTCAAGTGTAGGGCAGGCCAAATTGAACCCCCTGGCCAAACTGGGACCCCTGGTGGACCTAATTAGGCCCACAGGCTGGAGCTTTCCCATCCATGCTCTGTATCTGGGAAGGCTCATATTTGAAAACTGCTAACCAAGAATAAAAAGCAGATTACCTAATTCTAGCCAGCATCCTGTTTCCTATGACAGTCTATAAGATGCCTATGAAAAGTCCACAAGCAGGACACACACATTCTCACTCTATACATGAGCATTCTCCATTTCTCTAGTAAGTAACGAAATACATTTGCTCTTTGGCATTTCCCCCACCCCCCAAAAATTGTTGAGCCCTAGGTAAAAGGTAATAATTGAGTGTAACTTGAGAAATAAACAGTTACAGTCGTACCTCGGAAGTTGAATGGAATCCATTCCGGAAGTCTGTTTGACTTCCCAAACATTCGGAAACCAAGGTACAGCTTCCGATTGGTTGCAGGAAACTCCTGTAGCCAATCAGAAGCTGCCTCGGTTGTTTGGATTCCAAAGAGCGTTCACAAAATGGAACACACACTTCCGGGTTTGCAGTGTTCGGGAGCCAAAACGTTCGACTCACAAGGCATTCGACTTCTGAGGTACGTCTATACTTTCATTTAAATATCACTTTTTCCCTCAGGGTTGTGAAGAAGATATTAAGACGTGGTATGAACAAAATACATGGCTATTACTTTCAATCAATACTGGATTGCTAACGGTAGAAGTAAGTGTGTTTTTTGTTAAATGACAGTGACTCATTTTTTACAGGACACTTAAGTAAGGTGTGTGTCACACATTACCTTCACAATAGATGGTGGCTATTTTATTTCATCTTTCACACGTGGGTGCAAAATTGTATTACACCACACGTGGACAAAAATTCCAGTCATGTGTATGAAATAGGTACATATTACAGAGAGTTGGGACTCCATACTGAGTCTAAAACAAGCTGATGGTGAAGAGACCTTCAGTGGTTTGTTCTCAACATAGGGCTTAACGATGACCCGGAAACTTCAGCTGGTCCAAAATGCAACAACTGCATTAACTGCCAGTTTGTTTCCAGGTCCAAATCAAGGTGCTCATTCTAATATTTAAAGTTTTAAATGACTTAGGCCCCAAATATCTGAGAGATGGCCTCCTTCCCTACAGACCTCAGAGGGGCCTCTTTTGGTAGTTCCACCACCCTCAGCATTGGGCATTCTCTGTGGCAGCCCCTGAGTTGTGGAATTCACTCCCCACAGAAGTACATTTGGCTTCTTCACTATATAGCTTTTGGCAAATGCTGAACACACACCTCTTTAACCTGGCCTTTGATACCTCAGATGTATGTTTTCAGGACCCACCCTATTCCTATGAATGTAATCTCTTTTGTGTGTTCTTAATTTTGACTTTTCAATTGTTGTAACCTGCCCTGGGAACTGCTGTTACAGAGTGGGTTACAAATATAAATAACACCATGGGCATTTTCTCCAACTTTTGCTACCTTTCTAGGTGCTTCAGTTTGTAGCAGCAGGCTGGCTCTTCAGAACAATGAGGAAGAATATGGTTTTGCCCAGGAATTAGCAAAAGGCCTGCATCATCATTGCACTAAGCATCTTGTACTCTACTACACAGTTTTCAGCTTCATGTGTGCACACATTACAATCTTGTAAAATGATTGATTTTTCATATTAAACGAAGTAATGTTTGTGGTGGATCTGTGTTTGCATCACGTCTCACGCTTAAAACGAATATTTCTTTCTCTCTAGTTTTACTGAAATAATTTAGCTAACTGCAATAGGTAGCAATTATTGGCTAATTAAACAATCCATGGCCTTTTGAACTGTGTGGTGTGTGTGTTATTTTTGTTGTTGTTGTTGTTACTATGTTACGTATTTTTGTGTTTTTATATTGCAAATCACCCTGTGAACCTCAGATGAAGGGTGGTATAGTTAGTTAGTTAGTTAGTTAGTTAGTTAGTTGTTAGTTAGTTAGTAAGTAAGTAAGTAAATATTGGTGTATCCCTGTGAACATGAAGTGCATCTCTCTTAGTTCATCCCCAGTCAGAATGCCAACTTCCTCATCTGGCCAGACATGGTATGCATACAGCTGAAGGCATGCCTGTGTTGTAAGCACTGCAGTTTTCAGAAACTGAACCGCATGGCAATAAGCAGATTAAGTACAGCGATGGCTGCTCTCAGGCTGAGTCCACAATCCTAGGCATCCTTACCTGGAATTAAGGACGCTGTGTCTGCTTTCTGAACAGACATGAGTGCGCCTTCAAATGCTCATCGCTGAGTTAAAACCCATCCCTATAATACATTCAAGTGTTTTGGGGTCTTTCCCAGCCTCTTGGGAATAATGTAGTGATGGGATTTGCAGGAGACTGCTTGCCTATGGTGCCTATCAACATTAACCCCCAACCCGTCAAGAATGATCTTGAACCAGAGAGTTCCACTAAGGTGCAAACACTGCTAGGCAGAGCAAAGTCAGTTTCTCAGTTGATATAGCAGCACTGGAGTACAGAAGCTTAGTAAGTAGAAGCATATTCAAGAAGCCAGAAAGTATCATTGCAATTCCCAGCAGAATTAAGCAGCTTTGCAGTATCCATTCCATAGCTGCACAGGGGATCAGACAACATCACACATCAGTAGATGAAAACTCACCCAATTAAGTGATAATTCACATTTTTTTTCCAGTTTCCTCCACAGCATTCTGGGTAGCTATAAAAGCAAGGCTTTACAACAGCCCCGCCTAGCTGAAAGGTGTATTTGAAACTTTCTGTTGACCTATGCTTACCACATTCCTTACCACTAGGTTTACATGCCAATGCCCCGTTCTCCCCCTCCCATGATGGATCCTAGTATTGCCATCCAAAAATGAGGGATGCTATCCATCAAAAGCCGTAATTCAAAAAGTTGAACATGAGAAACAATTCAAATTGCTTCAAAATAATACAAATGCAACCAAATTGTTTTAAGGAATAAGTTACTTAAGGAAGACCACCCACCCCCATCATTTTTGGTCTACTGACACAATGTTCTCCCAATGTGAATTTTGCCTTTCAATTTTCACACAGAGCATGTATTTATCTTCCATTATTATCTGCACTTTTAAGGTTATGGCTCTGAGTAATAGCGTTAGGTTTTTGTCCCAGTTGCTGCCCTCTGCCTCTGCAAA
Organism: Podarcis vaucheri; assembly: GCF_965113315.1. Lineage (NCBI taxonomy): Eukaryota > Metazoa > Chordata > Lepidosauria > Squamata > Lacertidae > Podarcis > Podarcis vaucheri. The sequence continues at coordinate 35,608,044 of NC_138748.1, read as the reverse complement.
AGTTGGAAGCACAATGGGGTGATCCATCTCCAGCTTGGCCTCAAAGTGTCCAAAGTAATTGTGTTGATAAGGAAGAGAGACTTTGCTGATGAAGCAGACAGTCTCAAAGAGATTAGCCCCTTTCCCTTTCTTGCCGCTAAATGGAAAAGACCATAAGAACAGAGGAAACTGTCTTATACCGAATCAGGCCATTGGCCTGTCAGTACCCTGGCTGGCAATGGCTTTCCAAGGTTTCAGACAGGGGTATCTCTAGCCCTACCTGAAGATACCAGGGATTGAACCTTTCTGCATATAAAGCACATGCTCTACCACTGAGCTCCAGCCCTTCTTTATAATATTATAGTCTATGCAGATGAGATCCTGAAGACATATAGACAGTTCTCCATGCTAGTGAGGAGCCAGTATGGTGTAGTGGTTAAGAGCGGTAAGTCTCGTAATCTGGGGAACCGGGTTCGCGCCTCCGCTCCTTCACATGCAGCTTCTAGGTGACCTTGGGCTAGTCACACTTCTCTGAAGTCTCTCAGCCCCACTCACCTCACACAGTGTTTGTTGTGGGGGAGGAAGGGAAAGGAGAATGTTGGCCACTTTGAGACTCCTTAGGGTAGTGATAAAGCGGGATATCAAATCCAAACTCTTCTTCTTCTCCCTGCTTCACAGTGGATGCCATGGAAGGAAATATGTTTTTTCCCCTTTCGAAATTCCACCTGTCATGCTTTTACAGTTTTAAAGACATAATTGTAATTCCCAATGTTAAAACAGTGATCTCTTAACTGCATATTCATTCTTTTTGATGTGTTGGAGAATAGTATGGGGCCTGTAACTCAGGAATAGGCAATGTGATGCCCTCCAATGGTGCTGCAATACAGCTTTCATCTTCCCCGGCTATGGTCATGCTGTAGAGTTTGCTAAAAGGGTGGAGAGAGTCCATTGTTGTTGTTGTTATTGTTTTATTCCACACTGCTTTCTAGTTGCCTGGTGCAAAGCATAAAAATGAAACAATCAATTCTGATATTTACTAGGAGACCAGATTTGAAAAGATACCTATTTTAGGCCCGTCTTGATCATCACCTACTCAGGATAAAATAACATAATTCAAAGGGACTGGGTTTTAGGAATAATGATAAACTTTTTTAAAAGGAAAATTACAATTTTTACAGGAAATTGACGGTGTCCCTTTTAGTGCATTTAGGAGCTGATTTTAATATTACAGAGCTAAATTGATATGTGGCACCAGGAGCTGCTGGTTCCATTTGATCAGTCATCAAAGTCCCGCTTTTCTCAGGCAGATGATAGCCCATGTTTACTCTTAACAATACAAACCTAAAGAGGCACTGCGGGAAAATACCTTGGTAATGTACACAGAGATGCTATCCAAACTTGGGTCTTTCTAAACTGGATTTACTACTGAGGGTCTAATCTTTGTATAGATCTGCTGGCTGAAGCTGTCTGGTTTTTGTCTGGGTGTTTCAACAAAAGACCCACACACAAACTCATTTCTCTCCACTGGAAGGCAGAAGCATCAGCTATTGCTAATTGGAGTGGACACCACATGCTGATGGTTGGGTTTTAAGCAGTTGCACTTTAATCACATCTGATGGGGGTATTACTGTGATCATGATATGTGAACTGTAACACTGATATATATTTTTTTGAAAAAAGACTAACCAGATAGGCTAGAATAACTTTCTATCACTAGGCTAAGAATGGGGGAGAAGTTGGTTCCGTTCACATGTGAACCAAAATGCAACTACCCTTTGAAATTTGCACTTCTCTGAATTTTGCAATGCAATTCTCCAGGCAACAAATGTATACAAAAATGAATGTAATGATGGAAGTACACCTAAAGATTCGTAAATCAGGGGAAATAATGTTAGGAAAATAACAGAAAGGGGGGGGGGATGTATGCCGACATGTGTACATTAGGCAAAATTGCATACAAAAATTTGTATATTTCACAAGGACTTTTTTATCTTTTATTTTTAAAAGCAAACTGATGGGAAAATGTTGGAAGCTGAACTTAAGTCTGGAAAGCTGAACTTAAGTCTGTAAAGAATAAGAAAGATACAGACACCGAAACCAAGATTCATTCATTTCTAACCTCAGCTACCTTCTGAACCAAGAGGGTTCTCAGATGCATATCTCACCAAGGATAATTTGTCTAAATAGATGATTTCTCCAAATGGTTACAACCCCATCAACCATTTTTATCCAGTAGAACAAGGCAATGAATAAAACCCTTGTCTCAAAATGAAGGTGAAAAGAGCATATGTAAGTGTTTTGGGCTAACTGGTGTTCACTGGCAACATATATACATATAAGCCTTCCCTGAGAAGTCATGATACACTACAGCTGCTCTTTTAAAGGTGGGGTGCTGTGTGGAGACACAGTAACATTGAGTTTTCTTTCTGCTATGCTGAATAGTGCTGTGCCAAAATCTGTCCTCCATTTTCTTGAAAGTTTTCTTCCTTGGAGAAACAGACTTATTTTTTTTAGTTAATTCCCAGGCCACTTTCAAACTTCTGCAGGTGTGAGGTTTTAAGCTTGCCTTATTGTTGTGTGGTGGCTGAGGATTATGTGTATTTCGTTTTGTTCCCAGTAAACCTTTCCCCAGCACTTGCAGCCTTCTTGGCTGCCTGCACTCTGTGATCTGAAAAGTCTCAATGTGAGGAGTTACCTAGTGATAACTTCCCCTGGGCTTTGATTGAAGCATGGACACCTGGGAAGGCTGCAGAGTGCAGACCACAGATGAGCTGATTTGTGGAATGAAGGGTACCCACAAACACCCCTCAGCAACCTCAAAGGTAAGGTAAGTAAAACACAAACACACACACACCACACATAAGAAGTTCGTCAAAATGTTCCCTTTGATCATTTTCAAATGCCATTTCTCTTCTCCTTAATTGATGGAGAATGATCAAGAAGGGGAAGAAACACACAGGAGAAAATCTCAGGAGAGACACTAAAAATAATGCTTGGAAGCCCTCCTCACTGGCTAAGCCTCTTGTGGAACAAGGGAAGGCTATGACAATCAGCAATCAGTTTCTTCTTCAGCTTCATAAGCAACATATTTTCAACATCTTTATGCGCCCCCTCGCCCAGCTTGTTCGGAGTTTTGGGCTGGGTTGTCATCAGTATGCCGATGACACCCAACTCTATCTGTTGATGGATGGCCATCCTGACTCGGCCCCAGACACACTGACCAGATGTTTGGAAGCTGTGGCTGGATGGTTACGTGGGAGCCGGTTGAAGCTAAATCCTTCGAAGACAGAGGTCCTGTGGCTGGGGCGGGGCGATATGGGATTGGGGGGGCAACTCCCATCTCTTGCGGGGGTGCAATTAGTGCCAGCACCGTCCGTTAAGAGTTTGGGTGTAATCTTCGACACCTCCCTTTCCATGGAGGCGCAGATTGCAGCTATAACAAAGGCGGCATTTTTCCATCTCCGCCAAGCTAAGCAGTTGGCTCCTTACCTCTCTCGCCCTGACCTAGCCACTGTGATCCACGCGACGGTCACCTCCAGACTGGATTATTGTAACTCGCTCTACGTGGGGCTGCCCTTGAGACTGACCCAGAAACTCCAGCGGGTGCAGAATGCTGCAGCGAGACTCCTTACGAGGTCTTCGCTGCGAGATCACATTCACCCGGTGCTATACCAGCTGCACTGGCTCCCGGTGGAGTACAGGATCAGGTTTAAGGTGCTGGTTTTAACCTTTAAAGCCCTATATGGCCTAGGACCCTCGTACCTACGGGACCGCCTCTCCTGGTATGCCCCACAGAGAAACCTACGGTCTTCAAATAAAAACATCTTGAAGGTCCCAGGCCACAGAGAAGTTAGGCTGGCCTCAACTAGAGCCAGGGCTTTTTCGGCTGTGGCTCCGATCTGGTGGAACACTCTGTCACAAGAGACCAGGGCCCTGTGGGACTTGACATCCTTCCGCAGGGCCTGCAAGACAGAGCTGTTCCACCAGGCCTTTGGCCAGGGCACAGCCTGACTCCCTCCCTCGGCAATCTTCGCAGAGCTCTGGCCCAATGGTTGCTAGTGGCTTGAATTAATTAATTTTTATAATGAATGATTTTAGAATGTTGTTTATGTTGTACTTTTGTACTGTTTTATTGTTGTTAGCCGCCCTGAGCCCGGCTTCGGCCGGGGAGGGCGGGATATAAATAAAATTTATTATTATTATTATTATTATTTCTTACTCTCTATTCCCCTCATAAAAGATTGGATCTGGTTTATTGGAATTTCCTTCCCAAAAGGAATGTTGTCCATCCCCCCCATCCCCCGCCCACTGACATGATTCCACATGGCCCCCATCCTCACTGAGATTTCTGAGAGTGGGTGAATTGACATGTACAAACAAAGTAATATGCACAATAGATCAGTACTAGAACAAACTTCACCTTTCCCCACTCCCCTCCAGCAGGTGTTCATCACTGTCAAGATTGACAGTGAAAACAGTCTGATTGGCAGAGAGATGCATGGAAATGCAGGCATGAATCTGCATAGAGGTGTGGAATTTCCTTGCTAGATATATTGAAGGGGACCCAGTGGGTTGATTGAGTGCACCTAAGGCTGCAGTATTACCAGGTGTGGACATGGACAGGAAACTTCTGATGTATAAGCAGGAAATTAGGTAGGTAGGTAGGTAGATAAATAAGACAAGAGGGGTTGGATAAGAATAAGTTTGTGCATATATGTTGAAATGTAAACCTATGAGATATTGCCACTTCTAGATAATCCTTCAAATCCCACCTAACACTGTATATCTACAGACAGTGAGTATTGGCAGAAGAAATTATATAACAAGACTGATTTTCCTGGTTTGGAAGCTATTGAGGTTCATTTAATTTCCACCCAGCATCTTGATCATCAGCGAGTAGCAGGATTTTGTTAATCCTAAACACTATGCTAGTACTTCAGTTTTTAATACATCTGGCAGAGTAGGGATCCAAAATACACACTGCTGTATGAAAATTGGTGACCCAGTTAAAAGTTCTCAAGGTTTAAACCTACACAAGAGGCAGTTATTGCTTTCTATGAAAGTGTCTAGATGCCAACCACTCTGATATTTTATCCTAATAGGATTTCATTTGATACCCTCCCAATTTTTAAAACTAGATTAACCATGCAAAAATAAGTGTATATTCTGTGTGTTTGGCCTTCTTTGTATTCACTAATTAGGTGAAAACAGGCATGACTGATTAATTAGGCTGTCACTTGTTTCAAGTCTGTCTAAATCTTATAGTGGAGAAATATGTGAGTCATTATAGCCTGGGAATCTCTTTCTCTGGCCCTCATCTTTTTTTCCTCCTTTCCACCCTTTTAAAATTGATTTTTAATTTCAAGTAGCAAAGCATACCCATGCATGGAAAACAGAGCTGAATGGTTGTACAGAAAATAAAGGAAAATAGCGGCTGATGGTTGTGGTTTCAGACATTCCAAGAAAGGCAATCAAATGAAAGTGCTTCTCCATAAGGTCCTATGAGTCGATGGAGGCTGAAAACCATGTTTGATGGAGAGTGAAAACCATGTTCAGTTGTCTTAACAAAGTCAATAAAAAGGATAGCAGATTGTATAGAAGGTGTGAGCCTTCCCCCTTCCCTTATCAATATTCCTTTTGTGAAATGGTTAATCTGTCCATAAATATGATGTTTCTCTATAAACACATAATTGGGAAATCTAGGCTTCAAAAAGATTTGCATTTGAAGTTTTCCAATTTTTTGCAATCCCTAATCCAGCTGCAGCTCATAAATGGAGGATGAGGTCTTTACAGGTTATGTTCTTAATCTGAGGAGTAAAATAAGAGAGTAGGGCTATTTTTGGTTATGGTTTTAGTGACTGTCCTATCATTTGATTAATTGTTTGAAACACTTTTTTTTCCGAAAGGGGGAAAAACACACCACTTGTTTACCAGAGAGTCAGGTAAAGTGCATTCCTGCCAGCCAAGTTTGGATGTGTTGTGATTAATTTGTTTTAAACTGTACAAAACTATAACAGAAATGACTGATTCATCAAAGAAGAAGAAGAAGCTTCAAATAGCTTCATAGGCTGGCATGCATTAAAAAAAAAAAAGTCTGCAAGAGACACCTGAATGTCAAAATTGAAGATTTCAGATGAATTTCTGCTGGGGGTAGTGGGGCAAAAATGATCCCTGTATTGGCCAATAGAGGGCAGCCAACATTTCTCCCACTATGTAGCATCATTCCCAGGGCCAGATTTAGGTTTGAAGAAGAAGAGGAGTTTGGATTTGATATCCCACTTTATCACTACCCGAAGGAGTCTCAAAGCGGCTAACATTCTCCTTTCCCTTCCTCCCCCACAACAAACACTCTGTGAGGTGAGTGAGGCTGAGAGACTTCAGAGAAGTGTGACTAGCCTAGGGTCACCCAGCAGCTGCATGTGGAGGAGCGGAGACGCGAACCCGGTTCACCGATTGCGAGTCTACCGCTCTTAACCACTACATCACACTGGCTCTCTGATGAGGCCCTAAGCTACTGAAGGCAATGGGGTCCTTTATATGGGTTTCCCCAGCCGCCCAGAGTGGCTGGGGAAACCCAGCCAGATGGGCGGGGTACAAATAATAAATTATTATTATTATTATTACTATGTCCAGCTGTCCTTTGTCAACAACAAATTGTTGCTGTTTTTTGTGTTGAATATATGCTATTAAGCAGGCGGGGCCCATTACTTACATCATAGGAGCCGACACAACACAATAAAAAACACTGTTGTTGTATGTAGGTTTTATTTTGTTTTTTATCTTATATTTTGGAAATGTACATCCAGGTTTTTTTCCCTTTAATTTTTTGGGGGGCCCCCAAGAGAGTGGGACCCTCAGCTATAGCTTGTTTAGCTTGTTTAGTTTATGTTAATCCAGGACTGATCATTCTCTTGAGGGATTATGCCCTAGGACCACAACTAAGATGCTGGTCAAAGCAGCAGCAACATTGTTGTTGTTGTTGTTGTTGTTGTTGTTGTTGTTGTAAAAAGGAAGAAAAGGAACACTTCAAATTTAAAGGTCTGACCACCCTAATTCTTACAATTCAACTCCACACCAAAGTTGCCCACATTCATCAGGATGAATCATCACACAAAAATGTTTTGGAGTATTTGGCCCATTAGTTTCTGCAGTTTTCCTAGTTGATTTCTCCATAACCCTCCAGAACAAAGACATTTCGGTTGCACATCCTTCTAAAATTGGTTCAAGTGCTCCTCTATGGTGTTTCCTATACCAAATGTTGGGTAGCATGGTGAGAGATTTTAATGAGAAATTTTAATAAGGATTGGGAAGTACATTTGCCCATATTCAGGCAGTTTTCACCACTGTCAAACCCTTAAAACTGACTTACCATTTGCACACATGGATTATGAATTGGCAAGTTCTGACCTGAAATGTTTATTATGTTTCTCCTGTGGATTTATTACCCATATGACTATGACTTCTATTTAACCACATCTTGATCTCTTTCACTTGGAGATTTCTTTCCCAGCCATTTGTCTCCGGACTCACTTATGATGGAATAACTGTCAGGCATAACTTCATATGAAGTATAACTTCCTGATGAAATTCTGAACTAAATCTATGTCATTTGCTCTGGAACTGATACCAGGTTGTCAAAATGCACTTATAAACCTATCTATATATCATTCACCTTTTTTTGGATTTTTTTTTCTCCCTCTGAGAGGCTTACAATAAATAGTAAAATATTGGCTTCTGTTTCAGGGCATATGATGAAGTGTGCATGCACGCAAAAGCTTATACCAAGAACAAACTTAGTTGGTCTCTAAGGTGCTACTGGACAATTTTAATTTTTTTATATATATTTCAACTGTGTCAGACCAACACAGCTACCTACCTGAATCTAGTAAAATAATAACACAACAGTAAAATAATAATGATATTAAAGTCAATGAAATCACAGGTTGCACCCAACATTGTCCATCTGTGAAAGGAAGCCACCTTGCAATGGTGGAATTCTATTTTACACTGCTCAGTTTTATTTGTGTTATACTGTTGTGTTGTGTTTTCATCCAGCTTTTAGGAAATTTTGTTGGATGTTGTTACTTTTCTTTTTCTTTTTATGTAAATAAAAAGCTCTACACCCCTCTACCTCTCCATAACACCTGAATCATGAGAGGCTGGGAAAGCTCTGGACTGATGTTGAACACAAGGATTGATGTTCTAATGCAGGGTTGCACTGGTTGAGGGCTAGCAAACTGCACTTGAATTCTGGAAAGATAAGAGGTTCTGTGGATGGGAGGTTCCAACGTCTAGGAGATCAGTAAGGCCCAAGTTAACAGAAAAGTGAAACAGAGCACAAAGATGGCAATGGGTAAGCCTCCTCAGGAGGGCTATCATTGGAAGGTGATTTACACCCAGTCAGACCACTGCTCTAAGCAGCTCAGTATCGTCTACAGTGACTGGAAGTAACTCTCTGGGGTTTCAGACAGGACATGCCTGAAGATATTGAGGATTGATTCTGGGTCCTTGACATGCAAAGCAGGTGTTCTACCACCAGGTTACTTTGCCCTTCCCCGTAACCAGGGTGCTACAACTGAAAAGGATATCCCCTCCCTGGTGGTTCAAACATAATTTGAAATTACATGACTACTTAATCCAAAAGGTTTTTCTTGAAGAACATCCCTCTGCTGAATCTCTGGCATAATATTATGCCCCAATAGCAATATCCTTGGATAGTGGAGTGGTATATTAAACAGACAGCCCTGTTTAGGGAAGTTTTTAATGACTGATATTTTAATGTATTTTTAACCTTCTGTTGGAAGCCGTCCAGAGTGGCTGGGGTAGAAGTAAATTATTATTATTATAGCCAGTGTGGTGTAGTGGTTAAGAGCGGTAGACTCGTAATCTGGTGAACTGGGTTCGCGTCCTCGCTCCTCCACATGCAGCTGCTGGGTGACCTTGGGCTAGTTACACTTCTCTGAAGTCTCTCAGCCCCACTCACCTCACAGAGTGTTTGTTGTAGGGGAGGAAGGGAAAGGAGAATGTTAGCTGCTTTGAGACTCCTTCGGGTAGTGATAAAGCAGGATATCAAATTCAAACTCATTATTATTATTATTATTATTATTATTATTATTATTATTATTATTAGTTCTGCTCATAGTAGACCCAGAGCCACTGCAATTTGCTAAACGAGCTGTCACATTTTCAGGCTGTTCCTCTCTACATGTGCTTTGCAAAACGGAAGCATGACATGCCTTTTTGGAGGTCAAAGGGGAAGACATTAAGGCAGGTACCAGGCCTGAGGTGCCCAAGTTACAATGATACCATTAGTTGTGCTGAAAACCAGAGAGAAGGAAGACTGAATGGCATGTATGGCAGATCAGTAGTCCCTTTCCCTCTACTGATGGCTTCTGAGCCCAGTCTCTGAGCTTAGTGACTCTTCGGAACCAGGGCCTCAGAAAGTATACAAAGTTATGAGGAAGATGTGAGAGGCTGCAGCTTGCAGGTTGCTCAGGATGTATAAAAAAAGCAAGCCCTTTGTGCTTACTTTTTTTAAAAAAAATAAATAAAAAGCTGTTCTTAAAATATTTCCAGGCACATTTCAAATAATCCAACTCAACAAGCTTTGAATTTGCCATTTCCTGATTCCCCTCCCCCTGCCCCCCATGTTTTGAAATAGTGTTTTTATAAATAATCTATTTCAATGTGTGTGTCTCTTTCCCAAGGGGATGAAAAGTCTCTCTGAAGTTTAAGTAGATACTTTCAGTAGTAATTAGTAACATTTCCCCAGCAATTATCTTCCCCTTCTCTTACAGTAGTACTGTTAATTGAAATCTGTGGGACTCCACGCAGACTGAAGTACCACTTCCTGGGAGTTACGGCAGCATATTCTGACTCTGGGGAAATAGGAACACACTTTGTTCTCCTGTACTTCATTGCAGAGGTTTCATGCTTCTGTTTTGTTGCTTAGATTTAATGCGAGGAGGCATGACACATACTACTTGGCGCTGCACATTCAAGCAGAGAAAGTCTGCACCAAGGAAACCCAAATTCTTTGAAATTATGCATGGCAGCACAGCAAGCCCCTTTCAGATAATCAATTTGGGTTTAGCAAATGCACGTTGTATGTTCAGGGATCGAGGGAGGAGGTTCTCTTTCCAACTTACACATGTCCATTAGAATGTGTGGGGGGAAACCTGTGTGTTTATGCCTTGTACATACACAGGCCCTGTAGGCAGCTCTAAAGCCTGCAAAAGACACCAGTTCACCACAAAATCAGATTTGCTTCTCCCTGGCTTAGCTGAATGGGTTGATCCCAGTCAATTAGGGATCATTCCATGAATAGAACCAGATGGCTATGCTATGTAGCCAATCAGTTTTAACTGTGTGATGACTTCACTGAGGGCAAAATTAATTACAGTGGTACCTCGGGTTACATACGCTTCAGGTTACATACGCTTCAGGTTACACAGTCCGCTAACCCAGAAATAGTGCTTCAGGTTAAGAACTTTGCTTCAGGGTAAGAACAGAAATTGGGCTCTGGAGGCGCAGCGGCAGCAGGAGGCCCCACTAGCTAAAGTGGTGCTTCAGGTTAAGAACAGTTTCAGGTTAAGAACGGACCTCCGGAACGAATTAAGTACTTAACCCAAGGTACCAGTGCACTTGAGCAACAGAACAAGGCAGCATAATGTGAATGAGCAGGTCAATTTTATTTATTTATTTATTGATTGATTGCAGAAATTGCCTAACCACAACAACAATGTTGATAAAGGAAAGTGTTGTTTTTTTTCATTTCTGCATTGTCAGAAATGTTTCCAAAAACAGTGACTAGGTTTATGCCTAAATAAATTGACAGTGTTAATGTAATGTGTAATTAGGCCCAGGACCAGCTCTAGACATTTTGTTGCCTGAGATGAAGGCTCAGAAGGTGTTTCCCCCACCATGCATGGAGTCTGGCTAGAGTAGCAGTTCACTCTTACATCAACACTGGTGATGGGACAACATCTCCATCATACCTGAAACTTAGGGGACTCTGGTGGGATGGTTGGTGCCTCCTTCCGTCTCAACCACCTGTTAGATGTTTGGCTTTAAGGTTTCCGTTTCCGAGGCAGTATGCCTCTCTGCATAGGGACGCAGGTGGTGCTGTGGGTTAAACCACAGAATCTAGGACTTGCCAATCAGAAGGTTGGCAGTTCGAATCCCCGCGACGGGGTGAGCTCCTGTTGCTTGGTCCCTGCTCCTGCCAACCTAGCAGTTTGAAAGCACGTCAAAGTGCAAGTAGATAAATAGGTACCGCTCCAGCGGGAAGGTAAACGGCATTTCCGTGCACTGCTCTGGTTCGCCAGAAGCGGCTTAGTCATGCTGGCCACATGATCCGGAAGCTGTACACCAGCTCCCTCGGCCAATAAAGCGAGATGAGCGCCACAACCCCAGAGTCGGTCACGACTGGACCTAATGGTCAGGGGTCCCTTTACCTATGCCTCTCTGCATACCAGCCACCAAGAGACGATAGCAGAATAGTTCTACTGCCTTCCTATTCTATGGGTGGACTTTGTAGGAGCAATTGGCTGGCACTGTGAGAACAGCATTCTGTAGTAGATGGACTGTTGATCTGGTCCAACAGAGCTCTCTTATCGTCTTAAGTTGTCACACTGAATTTAACAGGCGTTAAGTGCAACTAACTTTCTTTGGATTATGGCTTTTTACTAAGGAAAATCACCAAGGATATTTGATCTTTCTTCAAGAAACTGACAATATAAATTGGTCAGTTTAAGTCCTTTATGCCATACAATTTCCTTTACCGTCACCATTGGAAAATCTGTCTTGTCTTACCATTGTCTTACCCTATATGTTCCATACAAGAAGGGATAAGTTATAAAATAGCCACAGGATTAAACTTGTAAAATTGTACCTTGCTGGGAACATAAATTAGAGGCCTGAATTTACTAGATCATGGGATTCTTTTTAAACATACAGTTTGTAGTTTGTTTCACTCCTCCTCCTGCTGCCCAGAAGCCTTTGGCAATAACATAAAAATAATAATAACTTACATGTCTAATTATTATCATCTGAAACTATCCAGAATTACAGTTGCCCCCACAAATAAAAATTACTGTAGGACTTAATTATTTTGGCCAGAATGTTAAGATTCCTATGTTATGAGAAATATAAACAAATTTTATATTTTATGTCAGGGCATGTTGAGCTAACAGTAAGTCTTTTCATTATGATTATTATTTCACAACAATAAAACTCAACTTTTAATAATAACTTTAGTTCCACTTTCAACAATCTGAGGTGTTGTTTCTTCGTTTGTGACTTATTTGAGCTGCTTCTCAGTAATATATATATTTATTTGGGCAACTAGCTGAATACCTATGAAAAAAGGTGGTTCTATACTGACACCGTTTAGGGTGGGATTCAGTCACACATCAGCATGCTCAGGCTGTGCAACTAAAGTTGTTTGCCGCTTTTGTGCGCCAAACCTGTCCTCCCAATTGACTTTTCATGATAAGGAGAGTGTAGCAAAAAGGCACTAGAAACTGTAGGATGACAATTAATGCAACATCAAATAACTTTCCTGCAAACAAATCAAAATGAATTCTGAATAAAGAACCAACATCATCTAACTTCCCAGCAAAGTTTTGGGCAAACAAATCAGAATGAGTGCTCAATAAACAGATTGGCTGGGACTGACCAAATCCCCATGTTACTTTAAATTTATGCTTATCTGGAGAATTTGTTTCTCACTCACCTGGCATTTGTGGGCAGGGGATTAAAACGAAGCAAGAGCTGAGCAGTGGCTCTTGAGATGCACAAGAGAAAGCCCCCCCTAGTTGTAGGGGAAGGGGGCATGAAGAAGATCACTTGTTCATTTCCCAGTGTCTCCAGTTAAAAGCTTCAAGGGGTAGGTGATGAGAAAGCCACTGCTAAACTAGATCAGGGTGGGGAACTTTTTCAGACTCAGGGTCTCATCCCCTTCTGTGGAACCATCTGAAGACCAGGGGTGGGTGGGGCAAAGGCCAAAGTGGGCAGGGCAATGAGTGCAAACTAGCAGGCTAGTTTTACACATGCTCACATACTCTGTGACCCATTCAGGCAAGTAAGAAGAATTATCAGAATTAAATGGCACATTCTAGTCAGGCCAGGATGCTCAAGGAGAGTCCCAAAGGCCAGAGGGAAATGTGCACAATTCAACTCCCATAAACAGAATATGTATGCATTCTCCATGAGGTCTGGTGAATGTGCACAGTAGCTGGATGTTAGGCACATGGACCCCTCATCACAAACCATGTAATATAACAGAATGTGTGTAAGTATGTCACCTAATATGCACGCTATCTCTTCTCTTTGTTAAGTTGTTAAATGATATGCCTAGACCATGTTTCTGACACTACTTGAATGTGTGGAAGCACTCAGTTTGCTATCTCTCTAGGCACCTCACACTTTCCTTGTCAGCTGTTTCACGGGGAAATGCTTGTTACTAAAAAGGTGATAATAATTAATTCTTTTTAAAAAAACACACACCAAAAATACTGAATCAGTTAAACAGAACTTAGAAACAATCAAATTGCAGGTGCAGGGTTAAAGCTCAAAGCTAGGATTCTGTCCTGGGTTATATGTCTCTGCCCCTCTACACTGGTATGTGGTTTTTTGGGGGGTGGGCAGCTTGCACTTAAGTGTTGAGCATTCATGCTGATTTGTTTGCCCCACATTTGTAGGGAGGATATACCCCATCCAGTGTTTATGGAACATCTATTTTGATTTGCTTAAACAGTGTCACATCAATCAATCATTATCCCACCCTTTCCAAAGCATCCCCCATTTCCTTGCTGCAAGATGTCTAGGTTTTTGTTTTTGGGGATTCCTTAAAAATATATATATCAGGTTCGTTGAACAAGGACACAAAATCCACTTCAATTACACAACATGAATGTGTTGTATCTAACCAAATCCCAATTGCAAAATAGTGACTGCAATTGAAGTGACCTGCATAAATAAACAAATAAAAAGGTAAATGACCCCTGGATGGTTAGATCCAGTCAAAGGCAACTATGGGGTGTGGTGCTCGTCTTGCTTCAGGCTGAGGGAGCTGGTGTTGTCCACAGGCAGCTTTCGAGGTCATGTGGCCAACATGACTAAACCACTTCTGCTGCAACAGAACACTGTGACAAGTACCAGACCACTCGGAAATGCCACTTACCTTCCTGCCGCAGCAATACCTATTTATCTACTTGCACTGGCATGCTTTTGAACCGCATGATAAATATCACATGTAGTTTAGTCTCAAAAATGAGGCTGCGTTGGGCTGCAAATTTCATTGGTGCATCAGGTGTGTGTGTGTAAGTGTGTGTAAAAGTGTAAGTATTTTCCCCAGATTGAAATAGCCTCTCATGTCCTGTACTACTCTCAAGGGGGGAAATATAGACAATGTCTCATCAGACTGGTTGAAACTGAATGAAGATACAGTATTCTTCTCCACTGACATTATTCCTTCCTTCTGAAAACAAAGTAGCATTTCAGTTAGCTATACCACTTGGCATGGATCCCGTCTCAACAGAAACATACTGCTTGCTACATTATTGCCAGACTTATTTCCAACTGCAATGCAACCTTTGTAAATGTAACTTGGAGCTGTCTTGGGTGAGTGGGGGGTTAAGAAATGCTACATCACAATCTGCACCGATGGTATGGCATAAATAAACCAACCTTCTCCAATCTGATGTCCTCCAGATATTTGGAATTATGGCCCCCATCAGCCCCAGACAACACAGACAGCGGTCAGGGACTATGGGAGTTGTAGTCCAAAACATATGATTGGCATCAGCTTGGAGCTTCTATCCTCCAACCCAAAGTTCATGTCTTCCATGATACGGACATGTTCTGCTACTGTATAGACTAATTTTAGGGGCTTCTCTTTACCACAAATGCAAGTTTCATCAGCCAGCTCTGCTGCATTCCCAATTTGTGCTCTTTTGCTAAGGCTGTGTGCACCCTAAATTGTTTGTGGCACAAAAATGTGGAGGTTGGTTGTTTTTTTTTCAATCTGGGATCATTCATGCTCATCCCAAACATGTAGCTTTCAATCTAGATTGATTCTAGAAGCTGCCATCCACAAGTGTGGGTGTAGTTAACTTGATAAGTGTTTGAAAACCATCCACTTGGTTAGGTTACCCATGCCTTTTCCGCCCTCCTCTAGGTGAATAAAGAAGGAAGTGGTGATTGTGATCCTGGTATACATCCACCTACAGCATCATTGGGCAGGTGTGGCTACTCCCCCCTCCCCCAACACACACATTTGTTGGGACTGCTTATATGTGTTTTCAAATTGACACATTGTGGGGTAATGCAGAATTGCAATGGGCTTTTATTTTTTGGAATAAAACCAGTTTCTCCAGAAGCACTTTTCACCGGCAGAAAATATGCAACACATCTAGACTGTGTGTTAGCTATATAGGAAAAACAGCTGCCACCTCTCCTTTGATTCTAGAATGAAATGTTTTGTGTATGCAGTCTAAGTCACAAGTGTGCAGTTTTCACGATGCAGTGAATGGATGACATGATACCTCTTTGTTGCTTAATGCATGCTGCCACGAACCACTAACAGAAGCAGGCTACTTCCAACCCATCCTATGTAGTCATTTACTTCTCTCTTGAACTCCCAAGCTGCATTATTTCTTATTGCAGAGTCTCATCTTTCTTTTGTCCATACATTGGCACAGAAGCCACATTCCCCTGGCAATATGGGCAACTATTTTCTAATTTTTATTTTTGTCTTGGATGGATAATTAAGGACCTGAATCACCCATGCACGGCACAGGGAAATTCCAAGAACTCTGATCAATATTTCTCTCCATTTGATTGTGCTTAAAGCTTTGCGCAGCCGATTGCATGGCACCTAGACCACATAAGGAGCATCACATGTTTTTCTGTTGCTAGGGGTAACTGAGAAGAGAGTGAGAACTGGCTACCGCCTGTCACATGACATCCTGCAAAATGTAATGCATTCGGGCAGCTTGTCCTTAGATTGTTTAAGCCTTGTTATGATCACATGATTACATCACTCAAGTAATAGATGACTGCCAGTTAGAAATAAAGTGATTTACTGCATGTTACTGGAACCAAACTGACTAACGTTGTTGCAAATGTAACCATGCCTGAATGCCCATCTCTATTAAACAGAATTGCCATAAGTCAAGGGTATGTCTCCATACTATTTATTCCTAATAGATTTGACACCTGCTTTATTTTGCAGATTTTTTTAGAAGCAGTATTTTTTAAAAATAAATAAGAAAGAAAGATCCACCAGCTTGAATACAAAGCCAGGACATATTAGGATTTAGGCAAGCTAGCAAGTCATTATCACTTTCTTCTCAGCCACCTTCTTCAGAGAACAAGTGGAAATGACACTGTTAACCTTATTCTAGCTTCTGATAAATTTGAGTCCCCATTGCTGTCATTCAGTTTGTGTCTCTGCATGTGCATGACAGAGTTTGCTTAAAAGAGGCTTAGGGGCTAATATAGCAGGGCCATTGCAGGTCAAGCTTCACAGGCATTGGCAGAAATACAGAATACCTCTGGCCTCAAATGAACTTGGGAAGCTCCTATTGAAGTAATGGGATCAGGGAGGAAATGAATTTAATGAGACTTTAAGAGCATAGGAATTGCCATGCCACAGAAGTCCTTGGTGGGTCTTATCCAGTCTTCCCCCCAACCCTGTGCCCTACAGATAGTTTGGGCTATGATTCTCATCAGTCTCAGCAAACTTGGCTAATGGTCAGGTTTCATGGTCCAAGAACATCTGGGGGACATTAGGTTGTTGTTGCTGTTGTTGTTGTTGTTGTTGTTGTTGTTGTTGTTGTTGTTGTTGTTATAAGTTGTATACTGCCTATCCCTTCAGCTATTCATACACATCCCTCCCCATATGTTGAAGGCTGAACTTCAAGTGGACTCTGCACATGATTTAGACCCTGGAAGGTCAGGATTCTAAATTGCAGAGGGAACTTGAATACAACAGTTCAGAAGCTCAGTCCACAATTATGGAGTGTGGTGGAAATGGCATTAGTTATGTACAGGGTGATGAAGACAACAGGCCACCCCCATGTCCTCTGTTGTGTGGTGCCAATTGTGTGTGTGTGTGTGTGTGTGTGTGAGAGAGAGAGAGAGAGAGAGAGAGAGAGAGAGAGAGAAGACACAGAGAGACAGAGATGAGGACACAAATGAGCAATACAGGTGCATATAAAAGATCCTAGGTTGAATCCTTGGTGTCTTCAGGTAGGGTTGGGAAAAATTGTTTGCCTGAAACCCTGGAAAGCCACTGCTGGCCAGTGTGGAGTACTGACCTAGGTAGGCTAACTGCACCTAGGCAGTTTCCCGTGTTTCTGTAGTTCCTAAGTTTGGAAACTACTCAGATATGTGGATTAATTGCTAAAGGAACCGGCAGTAGACATTATACCCCCTCTTATGTGAATACTTTAAAGGGACAGCTCTGTTATAAGAATGGCCTAGAGTGTCTAAGTGTGACACTGCTAGCCCATCTGCACTTCTAAAAATTTCACCTTGCTAGGCTTATGAACATCTATTAAAAAAGAGTTGATGAAGATAGACGTAATTATGGTTCATGCTCTCAGAAGCCTGAGCTAATGAGATCGTGGGGAAATGTGGCCAAGGTCCAGTTGGCAATGCTGCTAGTGCCAAGGGCAGGGCTCTAGATCAAAAGAAACAGGTTCGACTTCTAGTCTCAGCATCAAAGGATCATTAAATGTGAGCATACTGGCAGTTTCTGCTTAGATGTATCATTTATTTTAGTTTGGCTCCTGATGCCTGCTGAAATATACAGATTGATAGATGCACAATTTCGGAGCAGACTATGAATTTCAGCAACTGGAAATGAGTTTTTATATGAAGACAATTGGCTATAATACATGCAGAAGATCTTCAGGTAGCACTGGGAATGAACCCTGCCTGAAGCCCTGGAGGGCTGCTGCCAGTAAGTGTAGACCAGGGTTTCCCAAACTTGGGTCTCCAACTATTTTTGGACTACAGTTCCCATTATCCCTGACCACTGGTCCTGCGAGCTCAGGATGGTGGGAGTTGTAGTCCAAAAACAGCTGAAGACCTAAGTTTGGGAAACTGTGGTGTAGACAATACTGAGTTAGATGAACCAATGATCTCAGTATAAGATTGCTCACTATGTTCCTAACAGAATTTATTGGTTTAGTTTTACATTTTAAAAAATCACGGTTGTTGAGATGAGCCCTTTTGACACTGAACAGGCACATCAGTGAAAGCAAGATCCTAATGGGAGGACAGGTTCTCCAACTACACATTCTCTTTTCAAGGCTGAGAAGGAGTGTAGCCATAGAGCAGGCATAGGCAAACTCCGGCCCTCCAGATGTTTGGGACTACAATTCCCATCATCCCTGACCACTGGTCCTGTTAGCTAGGGATGATGGGAACTGGAACTGTAGTCCCAAACATCTGGAGGGCTGCAGTTTGCCTATGCCTGCTCTATGGCTACACTTGCCTACACAAGATCACTATCACAGCATGCACTAGCTCCATTGCAGATTCTAGGCACATTCAGCTGAACATGGTGAGACTCTTCCGACTTTTGCCTCCAATGCAGGAAGGACAGAAGTGGGGCTAAAAGTATGAATGAATTCTGGGATGGAGGCGTGGTGCTTCCATGTGCTTCCTTGCCCACCCCCACCCCCACATGTTCCCCTGAATGCACAGACAAGGCTTTACGATGTATTTTTTTTTGTTTATTGCATTTATATTCCACCTTTCCCCCCAAGGAGTTCAAGGTGGTGGACATGTTTCTCCCTCTCCTCAGTTAATCCCCACAACAACTCCATGAGGTAGGTTAGGTTGGGGAGCAGTGACTGGCCCCAGAGTCACCCCATGAACTTCATAGCTGGGTGAGGATTTGAACCCTGGTCTCTCAGGTCCTAGTCCAGCACTCTAACCACTGCACCACAAAGGCTTTCATTCTTACAGTCATCAGATGAGGGACATATATATATGTACCAGCCTATAGTCAAGTGGCAAAGATGTGACAGTGACAAATAAGATTAAATTCTAATAGAAAATAATAAAATAAGACTTTATCGGGACATACCTGTAACTACAGAAAGCATGCTAACTGCGTATCATAGACTAGACATCACAGCTATTAATAAGTAAGAAGACTGCACATTTTAAAGATGGATAATGCTGGTCTATTGACAAACATGAATAGTATTTTAGCATAACAGTAAAGCAAGTGAAAGTACTATATATATAAAGGAATAGTTATGGAGCACTGCCTCTGTCTTCAGGGATTGTTCCTAAATCAAAGTTCAAAGCATCCACAGCAACTGGGAACACACCAGAGCATCATTATGACAATGACACTTAGAGTTCTAAGCGTGCCATTTCCCCCTTCTCAGTTAGCCAAGCCAAAGAAGGAAAGACTGCCCATTAACTGAAGCACCTGCTTTGTCTAGCTGCTTCATAATCCTTGATTAATAATGCAAGAACAGAAAGGCAATGAATGGGTCCAACCCAAAGATGCTTATATACATCCTCTCCTATCACTGCACACTTGAATCAACTCTCACCATGCCGATGATCTGTTTGGGGAGTGGGGGAAGAAAGGGGTGCACTCATATTCCATCCACTGATCAATAGCACTAGAGATGCCAGTGTCAAATTCTTGTATGCAGTGAAGAAGATTGTATTGCTTCCTGCTGTCCCCTACTTCAGGCAGCTGATTTTGAATGCTGTGCAAGGGCAGCAAATTATTAGTTATTTACAGTGCAATCCTATGCATGTCTACTCAGAGATGAACCCCAGATAAGTGTGTAAGGGGATCCAGCTTTCATTTATTATGAAGATAATAAGAATCTATATGGTAGTTCTAAGGTCAATGTGATCACAGCACATCTGAATTAGTGGTATTCCTGTGCAGTGTCTGGATACAATGTTGTGATTAGTGGAGAAGTTGTGGTCTCTGCATGCAAAATTCTTGTACTGTATCCCTAAGATTACACTGGCCGAGCACTGGATTTTACTACTTTGTACAAGAGGGCAAGGGTGGCTGTCACAGGGGGACCTACATACAGGGCTACCTGGTGAGTAATAAAGCAATACATTTCCCCTTCCTCCAACATTTTCTCTTAATCCTTTCATTGTGTGCCTCCTTGATTACAGCTTTGCGCATTTGTAAAAATTTACCTGGCAAGCCAACCTTCCATTATAAGAAAAAAGAAATCCCACTGTGCTCTAGATGCCTAAGCTCAAGGCAGAACTTAATTAAAGTTCAAACGAGCATGTAAGGTGTTTAAAATGTGTGGCATACTTTAAAAAAAAATGCATAAAGAAAATGTTGCTCATTCATCCCCTCGCATAATTTCTCTTCAGTCAAATGATGTCCCTCCACTTCTAGGTAGTTTCCCCCCAATATGCTCCAAGTAGATTAGCACCGGCACACATAATTACATTTAATTTTTGCACTTATTGTGCAGTTTTCTTTGCATGTGACAATTATGCTTGCTGATTAGGAAATTAATTCATGACTAACTTGCATGTTGTTTCAAATAGTGTTTGCAGCTGCTAAAGAATCTGGCAGGAGGTACATAAAACAAGCTCCTTTATTTTATTTTTTTAAAAAATGCCTATGCTAAACTCCTCACATTTTGTGTCGCTTCAGCTATGTCTTTTTGCTGCTTGCTGAGTTAAATCATGATACAGTAGTTGCCCACTCAACCTGTGCCTCCCATCTGGGTTACTAGGTTACTTTCTCTGCCTGCTGCTACCCCATCTCTGCTGCCTAGTTCCTACACCGACACACCTTTCCTTTAACAACTTTAATAAAGAGTGCTATTTTAAAACTGGCAACATGGGGACCAGACCCTCATATACTTAAAAGAGTTTAGACATAGAGAACACCCATTTAAATCAAGTCCACTGGTTTCAGTTGGTCTCCACACGGAGTAGGATTTAGTTGGCTATCACTCATAGTTTTACAGACGATGGGATTTCTGCAGTCAAGCTACCCATGTGTTAATCTGTTTTGTGGCAGATTATCTCCTGGTGATAGATGGCACCTGTGGAATCTAAAGGAGGCCGAGATTTGCTGGGAGTCTCTTGTTCACTTGGGCAAGACAATCTGGGCTCGCTCCAGTTCATGGGTATAGCCAGGGGTCAGAGAGGGGCTGCTGCTCTCCCAAATCAAGTAAATCAATACAAAATACTTAACTAACTGAGGTTCTGTCCCCCTAACACAAAGCCTGCCCCCCAGATAAATCCTAGCTACGCCCGTGCTCCAGTCTGAGGACGAGCTATGGCATCTTCTCTCTCCTGAAGTTGGTTCCCTGCAGCTGGTTTTCCTGAGTGTGCAATGGAAGGCTGCTGCTGCACAGGTTCCTTTGATTCTTTCTCATGGCTTGTTCTCTCCTTGGATCAGTGTATGTTCACATGGCTTTGGACCTCAGCTTTCCTCTTCTCTTTATTCTGTAATTCTTTTTGCTGTATCCAAACTTGCTCACCCATATCCCACTTAGTTTGGGTAGGTGCCTTAATTTGTGTTCTGCTATAAATTCAACTTATCCGTTGTGTCCCTGTTGGCTGTTGAAAGCTGACTCACGTGGGCACCAAAGTGTTGACCCATCAGTCCCTGTGCTTGACTACAAACTTTGTGAAGGTGCATTCAGGATGGCTAGATATAGCTCAGGTGTGTCCATGATACGCTGGTTCATGGGGTGACTTAGATATGAACCATTCCTTGCTCTCCTGGCTTTCTTCAAATTTTTCTTAGCCATATATTGTTGCACATATGTGAAGATGTTTCTGTGTCAGAGTGTGCTGCATGTTCATTACAGTTTTCTAATTCGTATAACAACAATTGTGTAGTAGATCAAGCTGGAGGAGCGAATCAGAATGAAAAATGTACTCATCCATGAAACTCACTGGACAGTCTAAATACTGTAACACTATAAAGCCTTGTTGGATCAGATCAAAGGCATGTCTAGTTCAGAATCTTGTTTTCACAGTGGCCAGCCAGATGCACATGGGAAGCCTGCAAGTAGGACTTGAGTGCAATAGCACTCTCCCTACTTGTGAATCCCAGCAACTGGTATATAAAGACATACTGTACTGCCTTCAGTGGGGGAGGCAGAACATAGCCGTCATGGATAGTAGCCATTGACAGCCTTATTATTCATGGTTTTGTCTAATTCCATTTCAGAACCATCCAACTTGGTGGTTCTGGGAGAGCATTCCACAATTTAACCATGTGGTGTGTGAAGCAGTATTTCCTTTCATCTTTCAACATTCAGGATGGCCTTGAGTTCTAATAGTATGAGAACTATCGTTATCCCCACAACCATTATTTGAGGAAAACAATGTAAGCCCCTTGCTTTGCCAGGATGCCCCCTCTAACTTAGATTCTAGATTGGCCAAGTCATGTATATAAGTACCAGGAAGCTGGTTTCATCTCTTGCCTGATCAACAGCACAGTATCCTCTACCTGTTGCACTTCAGTTCTGAGTTTGAGTTATGGGTTGTAGAAATAACCTGGACTGAAAATATCCATCCCATATTGGGATTTGGATATGATTGTCATCCAAATCCCAAACCCAGCCCCAACGCTACTAAACAAATCTGCACTGATTTTAAAATACTGATTCACACACACTGAGAGGTATAATAGCAGGGTTATTCAATGGATGATAAGTCCATTTAGCAACCAGTGGGCAAATCCACAGTGTTTTCCATCTGTAAGATTTTCTGAAATACATTCACACATTTGCCTATGACTAATTGATTTACTTGTGCTGGTGAAAAAGGGCCGGTAAATTATTTCAAATAATTTTCAATTAGGAAGCCTTGGGAAATCTAAACAATATTTTTGACCATCACTTTGTTTTGCTACAACAAACCCTCTTCCTTTCATTAAGCCTGCCTTTAAAACCAAGTGTACACTTATAAAGCAGATAAGGTTTGATGATGGCAATTTACCATATCCACATAGAGGGTTGCATTTGGTAGATAAGGTGCCAGGAAATCAACAGATGTTCACACTAATTGAACTGCCTTCCTGCTGGTGCTCTCAGTCGAATCCCATACTAATTATCTCTTTATACATATTCTAAATAGGATCTATTCTTCTGCATGTTAAATAGCTTCAGAACACAATAGGGATTTACAGTCTAGTGTTGCCTGGTTTCTCAGTTTTTGCCTTGCTAAGTGATAAGACTAGTTCTGCCAGAAGGGGATGGGAGGCCACTAGCCTCTAGGTAGGGATGGATCCTCCACAAATCAACCTCTCCAGACCAATGTATTATTGATATTATTCCTATATGCTGTATACTTCCCTGACATATTTGCATGGAAGTGTGGATTACAGTGGTACCTCGGGTTAAGTACTTAATTTGTTCCGGAGGTCCATTCTTAACCTGAAACTGTTCTTAACCTGAAGCACTACTTCAGGTTAGCTAATGGGGCCTCCAGCTGCTGCCGCGCCACTGGAACACGATTTCTGTTCTCATCCTGAAGCAAAGTTCTTAACCCGAGGTACTATTTCTGGGTTAGCAGAGTCTGTAACCTGAAGCGTCTGTAACCCAAGGTACCACTGTATATACTGCTTGGAATGAAGGACAATATGGCAACCTCACCATGTCCTAAAACCAACGGAACTAGTAGTTGAATTTTACATGCCAATACCTTCCACCACCCTTGAGCAGCAGTTCAGATCGGAGGCTACAGAGCAGGCTGAGCAGCACACACAGTGTGTTCTCCAACAGCTCACCACCGCTACCCCAGTCATCTGCTGCCTCAGTCTCCCCAAGGGAAGAGCTGGTCCTGACCTAGCTCAAGGAAAGTTCTCAAAGGTCATAGCTGCACAAGAGCAAATTCATTCATGCATATGCAGCACTTTTCAATGACTCCCTACAAATTTGCTACACTTTCTTGCTACTAATACTTAATCCCTGCTTTGGTTTGTTGTGCTTGGTTTGTTGTGATTTCTCCCCATCAAGAAACAGGCATTCGAGAACTGACCAACGATGACCTGCCATTATCAGATCTATTGTTCCTGAATATTAAGGGATGAAACACATTTCGGTACACACACTCCACTTGGGAGAATCGGGAAACCAAGAAGCGCCAGCAACGGGCCGATGTGCGTAAAAGGGCCTTCCGAGGAAACCCTGAATGTCAACCTTCCGTTTCTCTTCCTCGGCTCCTATCCTCTTTGCGCGCAGGGCTGCCTTCACACACAGACGTCTGTCCAGTCTCTCTCTCTCGTCCAAAGCCTGAGAGCCGGTCTGGGCGCACATGCGCACTGCGAGGGAGCCGCGGCCGCCGCATCTCCTCCACGAGCACATGGCCGGTTTGGAAAGGCGGAATGTGCCGCAACGTCCCGCTGGAAGAACTACCTACGAGGGTGGGTTGCGGCTGAGGGAACCGCGGCCGGAAAGGCGCTGCGCTTTGTTCTGGAACAAAAGCCTCCGGTCTGGGTTGCGCGCTACCAGGGGGGGGGGGTGGGGGCACCTCCGAGCGGCGGCGGCGGCGGAGAGCCTCCCTCCGGCGGGAGAGAAGGCGCGCGCTCCGCGCAGGCTGAGGGAAGAGCGGGAGGGGGAGGAGATGCCCGCCGCGCTCTGGCGTGCTGCTGCTGCTGCAGACTGCGCTGCGCCAAGGGAGGGGCGGCTCATCTCGCCCTGCCTTTCCCGCGCCCGCCCCCTCCCCCCCTCCGAGTCTTTAAACGCCCCTGCATAGGAAGAGCCGCGCACATGTCCGCTCTCCCTCGCGCAGAAATATATATTTAAATAGCTCTATACCATACACACACAAGCGCGCGCACGCGCGTCCGACCGCCTGCCGGCTCAGCCAGTCGCTGATTCCTCTCGCCGACCTCCGCCACATTGCAGGGGCTGCCGCTTGTCGAGTCGCCGAAGCAGGCGGGGCACCCCGGGCGCGGAAGGAGGTAAGGCGAGGCGGGGGTGCAGTCAGGGGAGCCCCCGGCCCTGGGTGAGAGGGGCAAAGGGGAGGGGGGCAGAAATGGCTGGGCTGGAGGAGGAGAGCCTCGTGGTCGGCGAGGAAAAGGCGCGCGCATAGCGCCACAGACAGGTTTCTTTGATGGGAAGGAGGAGGGATCTTTGCTATCCGTGGACTCTCGATCGAGGGAGTATAGAGATGATAATCTTCACCCCCCCCCAAAAAAAAGAAATCTCGTTGGTTTCTGAAGAATGGGCGTGGTGTATATTGAGCTAGAGAGAGTCGTGGTTTGACTCGGTCGATGGCAGCTTCCCCAATGGGTAGTGGCCGGTGCCACGCGCCATCATATGCCGAAGAAGCCCCCGTGTGTCTGTCTGCAAGGCCGGGCTAAGTAAGGCAAGAGGGATGGCGGGATGGATCCCTAACCAGGCAATAGTCTGGACCCATGGTAGGCACTGCCTGTCGCCCTCGCTTCTTCCAGCACCGTCTCGTACAAGGGAGTCTAGGCATGAGATCCCCCCCCCCGTTTCGATCCCTAGTGGCATAGAAAGGCGCAATGATGGCCTCGGCGAACACGCTATGGGGAAGCAGACGCGCAGGCTACGTAGCTGGACCCTGGGACCATCCCCAGCAGACAGAAAGATGAGCAGCGCATCCTGGGCTCCGGGTACCCAGAATGAACTGAGCATCCTTCTTGGGCGAGGCGTGGCGAGGCAGCGGGCTGGAGGCTGGCCAGAGGGAAAGAGAGAAAAAGAAGAGCCATGTAGGTTAGTAGGATTTCGAGGTAGCGCTGCTGTTTGTGTTATGTACCCCTCCCCCAAAGTATATCCATCTGCCCAATACAAATCGAATTCGTTCCGATCTGGCGATCCTGCTATAAGGAAGTAGCAGCATCTCCATATTCTCCCACCCTCTTGGCAGTCTTGCCAAGCGTGGCCCGAAATCCTCGTGCTCGTTTATTTTCCTTTTGTGGGAGGAGGGGAAGGTGTGTGTTTGGATCGCCCGTAGAAGGAATCCGGCATTTTACGCAATGACGCGTGGCGGGCATTTTACTTCCTTTCATTGCCACCGGGTGGGAAAGCGGGCCATTTCAAGCCACCCCCCCCATCGGGCTGAACTTAATGCCTGCTGAACTTGCGCCCCCCCCACCCCCAATCCACACCGCCTGTGGATCTGTGATGGTTAAGGAGAGGGGCACCCCCGCGCTTCGCTCGCTCCGAGGAACGGACTCGTACGCACAGCTATTTGGGTGTCTCCGGAGCTTATTACGAGGAAACGGGTGTGAATTGGGCAGGCGATCCTTGTCGATCCGAGAGGATGAGGCGCGCCTCTCCAAGGACGCCTGCATCGCTTCCCAGAGCTTTCATTTAATAGCAGGTGGAAAGTGGAATGATAACTAGGCACAAAGGGATGTTTTTTTTTGTGTTTTTTTTTGAATCGGGAAGAGGAAGAGGTGTCTTTCCGAGGTGTCTTAAGGGGAAGAGCTCCAGTGGCTGATGCTCTGCTCTCCATGACATGTAACCGGTGACAATTCGCTACAAGGACACGCTCTGCTTTCCTAGTGCGTCCCTAATCCCAGCCTGCTTGGAGTAATTGTGGGCGGGCGCAAGCCTGGCACGGGGTGACGTCACCATGTTTGGGTGGGTATGTTAATGAGGAGCCCTGCTCGCTGTCTACACAGCTTGCTTTTTCCTTTTTTGCGGTATTGTGAACCTCACCCCTTTTATAGTTCCCAAATAAAGGGAATATATTTTCTTTCTTTCTGCAATTACCATGTTGCTATAGACCCCGTTTCTTTACAGTGATGCCTGTTGTCTACATAGGGGTATTCCGAAACAGGCTTGTGTTGCTATTGTTTGGCATCACTTGTAAGCCTTCAGAACGACCCGGTATGTATTTGCTATGAGCTGTGCTAGTTAAGACAGTGCCTGTCTAGGAATTTTATATATATAATTTTTATATATTTATTATTGAAGGAAATTTACAATACAAGAACACACACATATGCATTATCTTATCTTAGAATGCAATTATATAAATCAATTTAATATATAATCACACAATATATATTATTTCTCACTTTCTCTTTCTCTCTGTGCATACATATTTGCCACCAATACGATGAGAAAGACTTGACTCCTAACTGCAGTCCTGTGAATGTTAGAAGTTCCATTGTGTTCAATGAACCTTACTTCCTAGTAAATACATTTACCTGTGAGTCTCATTAAGGTCAGCTGGACTTACTGTTGAGTGGAGGTGTGCAGGACTGTGTTGCTAGTTGTTTCTTCATTTGCACAAGGAAAGGGGCAATTTCTGCTCAGCAGCTGCACTATATCATACACCATTCCGAAGGGCTCCTCAGTCTGCAGGAGCAGATTTTCAGGGAACACGGGTTGCTCCAGGGGGATGTGGGCAATGAGAAAGCCTCATTCTGTGGTGGTGAACTGTGTACCATTCACAGAAGGGAGGCTACAATTGAAGCTGTTATAAACAGACCCACCTCTCACTGATAAGCTGAGAAGATGTAAAATGGTTCAGTTTATTAAAGAGTTTTGATTTTCCTGGGCAACATTAATGTCTTGTTCTTAAGTTATTGCATTCAATGGCAGTCAGTGAGGGACAAATGAGCCATTTTAGATAGTATTTAGCATTGATAAATACTTATCATAGTGGGTATATTTAGATGGGGTTATAAGATGTATATGTTAAAGAAAATTGACTTGAAAATAAGAAGGTACTTGCTATGTCCATCTGAAGACACGGCATTTAAATTTTGCCTCTCTTGTGATGTGTTTAAAGTAGAAAATTGATGACATAAGTCTAAGATATTTCATCAGATCTTACGCCATGCTGTGACAATGCACTAAGATTTGTTGGGGATTTCCCTTACTCTGTAATGGAAGGAAATTGAAAGAGAAAGATTTTACTTCCTATGAAAAAGCAGATTATTCTGCAAACATAGCATGAAATTGCATCAGCAGTTTGCTTTCATCAGCTTATATACTTCTTTTGCAGATCTGTTCACTAGAATTATAGCATCAATATTCTTGGGATCAGCAAGAATATATGGTTACTAATTGTTAAGCGTGATCCTGCCAAAATCTGTCACTTTGCTCTTCCCTTGTAATTACAGGTAATTCACATAATAGTTCTCAGGCACTATTATTATCTGGAATACCGGGAAGCGTGTTTTTTTTTTTAAATACACACCCACATTCCTTTGAGCCTGAACAGTTGCAAATTCAGGAAGCAATTTCAACTGATTTTAACCTGGGAGACAAAACTGCAAGCTACTGTATGCATGAACTAGTGAGCAACTGATGCAACATCACATCTCCTCTCCACCCCAAAATTATCTGTCTTCTTTTCTTATACAGAATCTAAACTGTTCCTTTCAGATTTCCTTTCCCCCAAACTTTTAAAAGTTAGAAACATACCAAGAAAGATGAATATGGCCTGGTATAAGTAGTGATTTGAATTGGACCCTTCTACAATGCTTTTGAAAATGTTAGTTTCATTAAAATACAGTGGCTCAATAATTCCCTCTCCCCCTGCAAAAAGGAAGAGAAGAACAGAAGCTAACAGGATCTAGGGGAGACTTGACACTTGTGATAGGTCTGTTCTCCATCCTATTGGATCACTGAACCACTGCCTCTCTGGCAGAAGCCAAGTCACCTGAGCTGATTCTTCTCTAACTCCATCATCAAATTGATATGATGGAGTATCTCAAATTACTATCATGCGCCTCCAGGCACCTTTCTCAGCAGGCTGAGAACAGGGGCAGGGAACCATTTTCAACCTGAGGGCTGTGTACCTATTGGGCATGGGTGGGACAAACCATGACAGTGGAAGGTTCAGATGCAGAAAATGGGTGGGGACATCGGTTAAATGTGGGCAGGACCAGAAGCAAAAAGTGGGTGGAGCAACAGATATAACTCTTAACTATGAGTTGTAAGCTACATTCCAGCCATGCAGAAGTCATACATATCTACACACACCACCACCACCACCACTACCCATCTCTCCACCCATCCAAGCAAGAAGCATTATCCTAGTTCAAGGAGGCAGCCCAGCCAGGCCAAAGCTGTTGAGTGTTGACCAGTGCCTTGAAGGGGCGTGACTTAGGAAGGGTTTGGAGGGCCAGAGAGAGAGAGGCATTTGACCTCTGAGCCTTGGACTCCCTTCCTCTTCTCTGGAGTGTAGGCATATGAATATCAACATTTTTAAAAGAACTGAAAATGGGCACTTTTAATCAGGCAAATAGGTTTTTTTAGCCTGTAAAAATACATATTTCACAATAAAGCAATGCTGTGATAATAGTTTTATTCTTATGCTCAAATAATGTCAGTTATGGGTTGTTGTTTTTTAAGTTTAGTTATTACCTGTCTCCTTTATCATTGATTGCCTCTTTCTTTTGTTTCGTTCTCTGATGCTTGGATTCTAATTGTCATGGGAACTGTGTTTTGTCCACATTTTGATTAGGTCTTCTTTGCTTTGTTGGAGGTGTACTTCCCACCCCAATTTTATAATTCCTGAATGCTTTCCCCTGAAACAGCAGGTATAGCAACAGTATGCTTGGGGGAGAGGCACAACATGCTTCTTAATTTAATATATTTTGCAGCAGTGTCTCTATGCTTCAGTTTTAGAATTTGGCATTTTGTGCACTACTCACATGAACTTCTTTGCTGCAGACTTGATATCTTGACTCAGATTTAAAGCTGGCCTCTGACTCCACCCTATGCCTTCCCACCTCTCACATGCAGCAAAAATGGGCATAGAGTGGCTTGCTTGCACTCTGATTGGCTCTCCCAAGTTCTTCTGTATTGGCCTTTGAGTTGCCAGTGTATTCCAGGATATGGGGCAAGACCAACTTGTGGAGGGAGGGGAGTTATGTACATCTCGGACCACTCCATAATCTGTAGACTAGGAGGAAAGGGGTATTGGTGCAATATATTAGCATCTCTATAGTAGATGAAAACATGCAGACTCCCTCTTTTCCACCTGACCTCCAAGATAACATCTATAAATAATGTACAGTCATACCTTGGTTTTCAAATGCCTTGTGAGTTGAATGTTTTGGCTCCCGAATGCCACAAACCCGGAAGTGACTGTTCCAGTTTGCGAACTATTTTTGGAAGCTGAACGTCTGATGGTGCTTCCGCGGCTTCTGGTTGGCTGCAGGAGCTTCTGCTTTGGTTTTCAAACATTTTGGAATTTGAACGGACTTCTGGAACAGATTGCATTCAACTTCCAAAGTACGGCTGTATCAAAGAAGAAATCTTCAGCAAGGCACCCTTTAGCACCAGGGTACAAAAGCTTGATTGCCTGAGGGAATTGGGGAGCTATTTAGCTGCTGCCATCCCAAACTCTTTTCTGTCCACTTCCTATTCTAAGATAGTTATTCAAGAAGGCAGTTAGCATCGCATCTAGTTCCCATCACATCTAGCGTTCAAGAATCAAGACAGGGCAAAGGAGAAAAGCGGCCCTGCTCAGAACTAGGAAAGATGTGATGGAAACTAGAACAGCAGCTTTATTTCTATCTATCTCCCCAGTTATCATGGCCTTTGGAGGAGACAGAGTTAGAGCTCCCTGAGAAAAGGCACTGGATGGGACACAAATGATGGGCAGGGGACCCATGTTCTGAAAGGCACTTTGCTGCTGGGGAATTCAGGATGATGGGTGTGGATGTTGGGATGGAATTTCCTTATTATTTTATATGTGCTTTTAAAAATGCCTTCACAGAATTGGCTGCATTTGCTTTACTCTGCATGGATTGTGGGTATGGAGACCCTTCTTGGCTGCTGTGCTGCTGTCATGCTTTTGAAAGGAGGTGGGGCCAGTTTAGACTGGGCTGAGGCAATAGCTGCTAACGGTGCTGGCAGCAGTTTCATGGAGCTGTTGTTGGCTGTGGTATCCATGTTCTTCACTGTCCTTCAGGGGAAAAAAAACTAGTTCAGAAGAACCTCAAGCTGCATTCAAAGCTAAATTACAGAACCAAAACCCGTGATGCTGAAATCGACATATGTGTGCCTTTTTGCATGCAAATGTTGTGGGCATCTGTCAGAACTGTTACATTCACCCAGCTCCGTGCCAGAGGCAGTTTTGAAACTAGAATTACTACACTTACTGAAATTATTAACTATGTGATAGCCACCTACGTACTCATAGAAGTGTTCACAAAGCATGTAAGAAGAAAACAAAACAGTATGAGACTACTTTTCTCCCTCACCGTTCAAGAAAAGGTTTCTTTCTTCGTTTCTCCTAGAACTGAAACTGACATAGATTAGAAGCTGTGTATGGGATTAGTCACTAGGGGGGCTGGCAACCTTTTTGGGGTCTGTGGTACATTTGCAAACCAGCAAATCTCTCATGTGCAGCATGCACACACCACACACATGCATGTGCAGATACCACCACACTCACTCTCCCCACACACCATAAATTAAGCTTGGAAAATGTGTTTTCACTTTTTTTTAAGCATCATGGGGCTGAACTTTCTGGAGGTGCTGCAGCAGTTAACCTTCTCTTCCCAAGTGTAATCTTCAGGAAGTTTGCCCCACACTGCAACAAATAGGCTCACTGGAAAGCTTTCTGTTGGGATGAATAGAAGGCTTTTCCAAGTCTCATTAAAGCAAGGGAGGGGTGATTTGGTCACAGCTGGGGACATAAGGGCTCCCTGTCCCCTCCCATGCCACAATTGGGTCTGAAGACTTCTTTCAATCCTCATTTCAGCAGGTGGTGGGCTGGGAGCAGGATCCTGCAGGCACTAGGGCAAGCTGATGTGAAAGCTGATGCAAGAGAGTCACCAAGTTTCTTCACAGTTGTGAGGCAGCTATGACAGGTCTCTTAGGAGAGGAATCAGTAGCATGAGCAATGGGGATTATTCTTAGCCAAGGTTGTCTCACTTCCCCTTGCGTTAGACCAAAAGAAAACCCCCCATTTGTCCTGGACCTAAAGAATTATGCCCACACATTGAGAGAAACATGGGAAGCACCAGATCCAGCAATTTCATCCAAGTGCTGGATGAAGTGAATGAGTGCTGATGACAGAAGGAACTCTGCTCTTCCAAACTGGAATGATGGGCATGGAATTTGTATGCTTGCTGTCTCATTCCCAAGGAAAACACTTGTAAGTGGCGATCCTGCAGCCTCTTAAGAAACCAGCTTGACTTGCTTCCTGTCTTGACAGTTTCATGGGTCTGAGTGTCCTAACCTGGTTCTGACGAGGGTCCATGATCCATGATGGAATAACCCTGGTGGTTTCAGCACCACAGAGAGCTCTGAGTGAGCAACTTGCTCTGGCAATGGCTGGAGCCAGAGTGAGGTCTTGAGCCTGTTTCCCAGTTTATTGCCCAAAGGTTTGCTGTCCTTGCAGAAACACTGGAGCTTCTTAAAGGGTCAAATGTTTGACCTGGAGAAGTGTGCTGCTTTTGTGCTCTGTGGCCTGCTACCTGCACCACTACCTGCACAACTGTCAAGTGCAGGCATTTGGTTTCTCAGGCTAAGAGAAGGATGTTTGGTGACTTCGATTCAGTGGGCTCTGGTTCAGTAGGCTGAGGTTCAATGTCAGGAGCTTGGGCTAGCTCTTCAGCCAGTAGGACTGCAGCCATAGACTTGGCTGGCTCTTTCTCCTCTGAGTGAGGACAAAACCATGATACCTAAAGGCTTGACAGGGTTGATGGAGACCATTGTTGCTCAAGCTGCAAATGCAATGGCTGGTATTCCTCAAAACATACCAAACCCCTGTTTGCTTTTGAGAGGTCTGAGACTGGGGCCAGGATCTGGCTGAGTAGGATCCCTCACATAAGCCTCCAGTGATGCAATTCTGTTATATATGGAAACATCAAAATTCTGTGTGGAGCAGAAATGAACAGCTGCAGTTTAAACAAATAATTAGTGCGCTCACACACTATGGTTTTCGTTTTCTGATTAAAAGTTTTGATACTTTGATTTGTTTTTGCCATAAAAGTATTGGGATAAAATTACTATTAGTAGGAGCAGGTTTCTTTTCTTTTCTTTTCTTTTCTTTTCTTTTCTTTTCTTTTCAAGGCAAATGCACTGGCAGTTATGTCGCTCCCTGGAGGTCTTTCATGTGACTAAACTATTTATGGTTATTAATGCAGAGTGTTTTGACTTTGCCTACTGCATTTTCCATTTTAATCTCTTTTAAAGTACGAGAACATAAACTGTTCCTTTAAAAGAGTAGAACAGTTGATTCTGTACATTTTTTTAAAAAAAAACTTGAGTATTAATGTGTGTGAAAGTTACTAGGAAATTGGCTACATGTGAGACTATTAAAATGACTGTCAACTGAAGCACATCAGCCTTCCATTGATGATAGCAGGCTATTTTTTTAAAAAACGGGTCTATTTAATATATTTTGATCTTTCCTCCCACCTAACAAAATTTGTTATACTTTATTAAAAATTTCATATGATCTTTGTAAGGTCTTGACACACTTGTAAGGTGATTGTGGGGGAAGAAGAAATTCTTCTGAATTATCATGGCAGTAAAGTAGGAAACTCGATTCAAAACCATTTCACATTCATCAATACTTCTTAATATCTGGTTCAGTTACTAACTTTTAAAAGTGTCTGAGAACACATGAAACAATAAATGAGATGGTTCAGACATGTTTCATGAAGATGAACGTCATGATGTGTCCAGGTTCTTGATAGAAATATTTTCAGAAAATTCCCATTTCTTAAAAATGTATTGCTTAATAAAAATTATATTTACAAATGAGCAAAACAAACAGGGTTTTCAAATAATTCCATTCACATTCACACGAGGCAGGTAATTTAAACAAGCAGGCCAATTAAATTAAAACAAAATAACATATTCAGACATGCTAAACCACATTTAAACTAATTCAGGATGTTTCCAAAGTTTTCCAGAAAATTCATGTTGGAAGGGTTGATGGTTTAGTTTAATTGTATTTATGATAACAGTTTTGATGCACTAATATAAAGGCGTTAATTTTGCTTCAAAATAGAAGCATGTCAGAGTGAGGTTATATAAGAAATAGACTTTTATCTGGATCTGGATCATTTGCCATCTTTCATTAGTGAAAGTTCACATCACATGCAGCTTGAGTCTTCATCTGTTTCTAGCAGGTTGGGGGACAATATGTTTTGGAGCGTAGCCTTGGAGACAGTATGATACGACTATATCAGGTTTCCATAGCAGATTTTAGATAGTAGTGTAAATGGAAATTTTAATACAATGAAGAAAAGGTCTACAACATTCTGTGCTTCAGAAAAAGAATATTCTAGACCAGTCGCACTCCAGAACTGCATTAAAGTTTGTTTGAGGTATCTGCATACAAACATAATTCAGAAGACAAACTGAAAGTTTGGAGCTGACATAAGTGGACTATGTATTATTCCTTAATAGTGTGAACATATCCAGAAGAAATACTCATTTCCTAGGTAATAATTTCTCCTAAATCCTCTAGTGCTGGTAGAACACAGTTCTACATTGGTGGAAATACTGACAGCCAGTGAAGTGTAGTGGCTAAAGTGTTGGCCAAGGACCAGGGAGACTGAGATTCAAACTTCACTCAACCACAAAGGGTGACCTTGGGCCAGTCATTGGCAGGAGGCTATCTCCTGCATAGCCTCTATGCTGGAGGAACAACATTGGTATTGGCGGGGGGGGGGCGGGGGCGGGGGGAAGGACTTGGCAGATTCCTGTATTTCTGCAGGACATTATTTCAACCACCAATGATGGCTAAAATTTTCACTCTCTATGGAGTTAATGGATAGCCCAAGATGACAGTCACAACAGAAGATAAGATTCTGACTAACACTGCAGCCAGTTCCTGTTCACCCCTAGGACAATATAAGACACCCCCCCCCCCGAAAACAAAGATCTCATATACAGTGGTACCTCGGGTTAAGAACTTAATTCGTTCTGGAGGTCTGTTCTTAACCTGAAACACCACTTTAGCTAATGGGGTCTCCTGCTGCCGCTGCGCTGCTGCTGCACGATTTCTGTTCTCATCCTCAAGCAAAGTTCTTAACCTGAGGTAATATTTCTGGGTTAGCGGAGTCTGTAACCTGAAGCGTATGTAACCCGAGGTACCACTGTAACAGGCTGTGAGTGTTCCACTCTTCTTCTGATTGTTAGCAGGTAGGGAATATCTATACTGCAGAACTCAGCTCAGCTGCCTCTGTGATGTGGCACACCCACAGAGAAGATGTCAGATTGTGGGTTCACCACCACAGAGTGCAAAATGCTGTTGGCTAGACTGTTGAAGCAGACAAATGCATGGCTTGTAACTTCTCAAAGTCATGCATTCAGTCTCATGGGCTCAAGCCTGTGGAATTCATTCCCAGCTGAGGTTAGTCATATACCTTCCTGCTAAATTTCAGGTGCATGACCAAGACATTCTTGCTCCAGCAGGCATATACAAGTAGTTTTCAGTCTTATAATAAATAGTTATTATTTTATTGTCCCATTTCCTAGGTAAGATCCTCCCTCTATTGTGTGGGCAGGTAATCCCTCCCCTACCTGGCCTGGTCTCCTTGGCAACGCTTCGCCAGGTGGGATTGGACAACTGACTGAGGTAGGCGGAGACCTCCGGGTATCCCAGCTGAGGGAAGGCAAAGCCAAGCCTATGCTGTTGGAGCCGCTCCAGATCTAGGGGCTGCACGCGTCCACGCAAAGGGCGCCCCCCATTTTAAGCGGGGAGCGGTCATTGTCCCATTTCCTGTGGATCGTTTTTATGTACATTGCTTAGAAATGCAAATGATTAAGCAGGATACACATGTCTTAAATAAATAAACAAACAAACAACCATGTTGTAATAAGTAGCATATTTTATTGAAGCAGGAAAAGCTACCCAAGGATGTCTGCTCCATTAAAATATAGAGCTAGATCTCGGAATAGGGATATTCAAGTGGGAGGGGGCCTGATTCTCACTGCCCAGTGTCATTGGGGTAGAAAGGAGGTTTAGCTTCCATGCTA
Organism: Podarcis vaucheri; assembly: GCF_965113315.1. Classification (NCBI taxonomy): domain Eukaryota; kingdom Metazoa; phylum Chordata; class Lepidosauria; order Squamata; family Lacertidae; genus Podarcis; species Podarcis vaucheri. The sequence continues at coordinate 35,572,132 of NC_138748.1, read as the reverse complement.
ACAATATCCTTTACTTTCTTCCATAGCTGAATGATTGCCATTTCCTTTTACAGGGAAAAAGTAAAGAGCTCCAACTGGAGATACTGCAGTGATAAAAACAAACAAATAAGCCCACCCATGGGCAGGACACACTTTAAAAAAACATATCACCAGTATCAAATAGCAGGTTTCTATAGAAACACAGAACACTGCCTTATTCTGAGTCAAACCATTGGCCTATCTAGTTTAGTATTGTTTACACTGACTGGCAGCAGCTCTCCAAAGTTTTCCCCCAAGTCCTACATGGAGATGATGTGAACTGAACCTGGGACCTGTTGCAATCAAAGCAGGTGCTTTACCAGTGATCTACAGCTTCTCCCCTAAAATATTAGCATACCAATTGACATTAAATAATTTATATTAAAATGGTACTTTCTGTGCTTTTATTTATTTATTTATTTATTTTCATGATTCTTTTACACTTGTGTTGTTATTTAATTACTCCTTGTGCAATGTGTGTTTTTACAATCCTGAGTCATTGGAGAAGGTAGTGTTCGGTTTTCACTTTCTTTTGAAAAGATGGGTAAATTGACCAAGAAAACTATATTGCTGTTCCTATAGCAAGGCATGCTAATTCTGTTTTGGCAGCAGAGAGCAAATCAGCTCTGCTCCAAATGCGGGCAGCTGGGATTAGCATGCCTTTGACTTGCCTGTGTGAGAGAGAAAAAGTTGATCCCCTGTATAAGCTATCTATTAATATTTATTTAAATAAGCTACTTCTGTTTCCTTGCCATGTATTAAATTGCAAAATATCTGTGCTCCTCTAATATTTCATCATGCACATGACATGCCTTTACCTCCCATCTCAGAACAGACATTTTAAAAAGAAAAGGTATGCATATTCAGCTTGGGGAGGGGGAGGAAGGGAAAGGAGATTGTTAGCAGCTTTGAGACTCCTTAGGGTAGTGATAAAGCGGGATATCAAATCCCAAACTCCTCTTCTTCTCCTCTCTTGGCAAAACTGCTCTATAGAAGTTGGCTGGTAAATAGCTCTACTTTCTATTATTTTTCCATTATTAGGCTTTATTGCCAGCTTTTAGTAGGTTCATCCAAGTTATCTTGAGGCCACATTGATCTAAATGTACCAGGATCTAGCATTTATCTGTTTCTGAAATGAGATATTGTTTTCATCCTTGTTTTTGATGATCTCCCGTGTTATGAAAATGCCTGATTGGTTTGGTACATTTGGTACACTTCCCATTTATATTAACCAGGCAGGTTTTTTTCATTCTCCCTTGGATGATGTAATTCAGACTAAAAACTACTTTATCTACTATAGAGATTTATTACTTGAAATAGTCAAATAATGGAATCAGGATTTTCATTTTACAGGGGCAGGTGCTGGTGAAATGTTGTTGCTAACCACTTCTGAAACTTGCCAGACTTTTCAGTTATTATTAAGGTCAGGAAGCCAGAAGATAAATGGAATGACCTTGGAACAGCCTAATTTGCTTTTTCCTGTCATTACAGTAGAAATGATGAAGAAGCCTGAAAACATTCAGCTCTTCAGAAATCCAAAGAGCTAAAATTTCAAAGCCAAGATTGGGTGAATCTTATAGTTCAAAACACTTGCAAAACCATTCCTGTAGATCACAGCATATGAAATAACTTCCATAGTTTCAAGACTGTATCTTGAAGGGCATGACACCTGCTTAGTAAAACTGCAAAGTTACCCTGGGAAATTTGACTACCCATATGCATTATCTTGTTCTTAATGCAAGGCAGACCTGCGTTAAGAATTTAAATGAGGCAGAGTCAAGAATCTTAGGACCAATTCACATGATCAAACTGATAATAGAATCATAGAATTGCAGAGTTGGCAGGGACGATGTGGGTTATCTAGTACAACTCCCTGCACTGCAGGAATCTTTTGCCAAAGATGGGGCTTGAACACATGAGCCTGAGATTAACAGTCTCATGCTCTAGTGACTGAGCTGTTATAATGTTGTCAAGCGTGTAAGTTGGATTCATCTGAACGGATTCAGGTAGCTTTCTTCCTCGGTCCCTTTGCAAGCTAACCCACATTCTCTACAATACACTCTGTGAACTACTTCAAATCTACTCAAAGTGGGTTAAACTACGTCATTATTCATTTGGACTGTATTGATTTCTTTGTAGCACATGCTGAAGCAGTTATTTGAGTATACCTCTTCTTGCCAAACACAGACCTCTGAATCTACTCAGGCCACTGGTGAAAGAAGGGGGGTGCGGCCTGCCTGGTGGTTATCCCTGAGGGGGGTGACATCGCCGCCCTGACCCCCGGGTTGCTTGCCTCGGGCAGCGCCCCCTGGAATGCTTGCCACCAGTGGCTCCCCCCTGTGAGGCTCTCCATGGGTGGCTTCTCCCTGGGACGCTCCAGTTCATGTGGCCAGCATACATCTACTCATAAAGGATGGGATGCGGGTGGCGCTGTGGGTTAAGCTACAGAGCCTAGGACTTGCCAATCAGAAGGTTGGTGGTTCGAATCCCCATGACGGGGTGAGCTCCCGTTGTTCGGTCCCAGCTCCTGTCCATCTAGCAGTTCGAAAGCACCTCAAAGTGCAAGTAGATAAGTAGGTAAAGGTAAAGGGTGTTTCCGTGCGCTGCTCTGGTTTGCCAGAAGTGGCTTAGTCATGCTGGCCACATGACCTGGAAGCTGTGCACCGGCTCCCTCGGCCAGTAAAGTGAGATGAGCGCCGCAACCCCAGAGTCGTCGGTGACTGGACCTAACGGTCAGGGGTCCCTTTACCCTTACCTATAAAGGATGATAAAGCTATAACCAGTCAATTCTACCATGGGTTTTGAATGGCTGCAGGAATATACTTGCAGTAAAGATGCAGCTTCTCACGACATGACATATAATAAATAATTTTGCTAAAGCACATTACATATACGACCTCCTATCTAAAAAATCGGGCATTCGCACAATTGACATCAAATATTCACACATTTCCCATTCTGTTACAGAAATGTAAATCTTACATTGTCTTGTGATGAAAAATTATTCATGTACACGTTAATAATATTCACACATGGTACAAATGCCAGGAGAGATACATTAAAGGTATACCAAATATGGTCTTACTTGTGACACATTTCAATTAACATTCATATAGGAATCACCATATGCCTTTCTAGAAGTTGAAAGCAATATGTTTCAACTTTAAATGACATTTCCACGGTTAAGAATGCTCCATTAAGATGCATTTATCCGAATGTGCATGGCCCTACCACAAGCCCCCTCACATGCAAGAGCTCTTCTTGCACACATCTGTAGGACAATTATGTGATCACACAATCTAGTTGGGTCATTTGTTTCTCAAATTTATCACAGAATGTTTTCTTTTTTAAAATATATTTTTATTATTTTTTTGAGATGAGTAGCAATAGAATATATATATATAGAGAGAAAGAGAGCCAATGTTTTCAATCGTAGAACCATTCAAACAAATCAGTCATATTCAGAGTGAGACATTACTGTAGTAGAAAATATGGAGTTGAGGGGAAGAAAGAGGGAAGGAACTGGGGAACAATGAAATTTCATTCTTTTATATGTTTTCTTTTGCAGTCTTGGGAGATTTTCATGGATGATGCAGCCAAGAAATATTAGCAATTGATATTTTAGCCATCATTTGGGTAATGAAAAGGACTAAAAAGAGAACTATCATTTTTTTAACAGAATGAGATAAGTACCCTTTTCTACTGTCATCTGATTACTTGTTTTTTTACAGGTATTTATGTTAACAACAAGCAATTACAAACATCTTGATTACATTGCACAAGGGACATTGTTGACACTTTCTTCACTCAACCAGTTCAAGCAAACATTCAGATATTTTTGACTTGGCAGAACAGAGATAGTAACTGAGGCTGGATAGCCTGTCTGAAGAGAACGTGATCTGACATTATTCCTTATTGCAAATGCCTAAGAACAGCAAAGTGGTTAAACGAGAAATAGATGATGATGTCATCGAGTCAGTTAAGGATCTCCTATCTAACGAAGACTCTGTGGAAGACGCTTTCAAGAAAAGCGAGCTGTCGGTTAATGACTCGGACGACAAAGATGTAGATGTGGAAGAGGGATCTGACGTGGAAGATGAGAGACCAGCTTGGAACAGCAAACTTCAGTATATTCTGGCACAAGTTGGATTTTCTGTAGGTTTGGGGAATGTGTGGCGATTCCCTTATCTGTGCCAAAAAAATGGCGGAGGTAAGGCTCTATATTTACTCGTTGGCTTTGGTTAAGTAAAGATTGTGACTGTTGGTCCCTGTAGTCTGTGAATCCCATTTTTACTCTTACAGTAATCAATGCTGTCTCCCAGACACAAACCAGATGTAACATCAGCAGAACAATCCTTCTGGACATTTATGGTGGGGGTAAAGTTACTACCACCACTGTTGCCCTACAGGTTTGCTGTGGGCAGGGCAGGAATGGGGGAGCTTATTCCTTTCCATTGGCTATAATTGGAGGGAATTAACAATGGCAGCCCTAGATAGAGGGTTGGGCTATTTCTGTGGGCCAAGGGACTTACCCATTGGCATACATACTTTTTTTTTTTGCTGGTGGGGAACCACTAATTTCACTTCCTATGGCTCCTCAATAGGTTTTCTAGTGGAACTTGGATTGTATGCGAACCTCATATTTGAAGTTTTTTTTAAAAAATCCGCACTCTAAATATTTGCATTTAGGGCACACTTTTTAAAAAAATGCAAATAGCAGCAATGGGGGCTGATAAGTATCAGGATCATAGCAGGTATCATGTAAGTATCAGGATCTCTTTCTAGACACTGGATACATCTCTTTCAAGGAAAAATCTTTTCTGTTCTTGTTTAAATCATTCCTAAAAGTAATAATTCATTTGATAAGTTTTTTCTAGACCACAGATTGGCACTATTAACATGCTTTTTGCTTCAGTTAAGTAAATTAATCAATTCATCAGCTGAAGGCAAAGGATTGATCACAGGTTGAGCCTTCCAAGTTTCTTGAATTAAGTGATTTTATACTGGAGCACACAAATCTATCATTCTGGATTATGACTAGATTAAAAGGTGTCCCCGTTGCCATGTGGGATCTGAAGTAAAAGAGCTAACAGCAACTGCTACAAGTCCATAGCACAAGTAAAGAATGGACATAAAGTTACTTAATGAACAAATTCAACACCAATCAGAATTACATTAATTCAGAAATAAACTGCATTGCAGGATTGTAGCCTTAATTTTAGTGCTGCTGCCATGGATATGCTACAATTGATTCTAAACCTGCACACTGTCCACAACAGTTTGTGGCCACCAAAGAACAAATTGGGGTTGTCCCCAGCCCTGAATTAGCTCCCAGAGTTGTAGGGTGGGGAGAGAAAGTTTAAAAAACACACATTAGGATATGCTGCTAAAATTATTTCAATAATTGATTCCCACCCCCGCCAAGTGCATTTCCAAAGCTTTACAATTGATTTGGCATTTCTTTTCTTTGCCAGTATATGAACTTCAGTTTGTCCTGCAAATTACTGGCAATTATTCTTCCTGTAGCTGCAAAACAGGCCTCCTAAACTTCCTGTTGCTCTTCAGAGTTATTGGATTTCTCATAATTACTGGCATGCCCTGCCATTTCTTCAAATGGGGACATTTGCAGATCATGTTGCTTGGTTTGCAATGTCAGTATGTGAAAAAAAAAATGTGCCTGGATATCGGAGCAATGCATGCAGGCATGTAGAAAGAAAGCACATTTATTTTTACATTACAAATATTGGAATATAGCAACTAAATATCTAATCCATGGGAAGTATTGTGTCAATTCCAGCTTCAGAGTAGACCCATTGAAATTAATCAACATGACTAACTTAGGTCCATTAATTTTAGTGAGTAGGGCTAGGATTGGGTACAACCAACCAACCATTAGAGAGGTGATCCTAGAACATTTTGATCATTCTCACTTCGTGTTTGAAGCAGTCCATTTTCAGCAGCAGAGGAAAGGACAAGCTCCCTTGAATTTGGCCTTGCTTACGCCAGCAAACATTTCTGTTACTCTGGCACATGCTGCAGTTCAGCAGCACAGGAATTGTAATGAAACAGCACAGGAATTGCGAGCAAATGCATCACAAGGTTACTTACTCACAAGAAGATCCAGGAAAGGCCATGCTGCTCCTTGAGTTAACAAACTGCAATGATTCCTCAATATAAGACTGATATGAGAGTCTGAAAATTGAAAGCAAAAGCTTCAAATTAGCATCTTTTACCCCATGGTGGTAGGGAAGGGCTCCAGACTACTACAATCAGCCTTCCACTGAGGAAGCATCACGGCCTTTTATGTAATGCAACATGAAGGCCTTTACTGCCAAAGTGATTTCCCCTACATTATCTCAGCAAGCAGGTTGGCACCATTATTTCCATGCGATGCAGTTGTCAAAGGGTGAGTGCATGTGCATGCACAAGATAGTCACTTGTCAAAACATCCACAGCTAAGCTTGTCTCCCCAGCGGTGATTGCTTTGCATGGTTAGCAGTGAACAGCTGCTAAAACTACATAAAAAGCAAGATCCATTGAAACAACAGCAATCAAGAGTTCCATATGAAAAGCAGTGTCTGAAAATAACAGCTGAAATAGATAACTGTCGGCTACCTACCAAAGGAAGCAGTGATGGTGCCTGGTGCATTTCCATTTGGCAGGGCATCCCATAAAATCAACACCGTGTCAAAAATAGCTGTGAGCCCTGTACTCAACATATTTGGGATCAACCTCCCCTAATTTAGTGGCCTGCAGATGTTGGAATCCCAACTTCCATCAGATGCAGCCACCATGGCCATTGGTCAGGGATGATGGAAGGTGTAGACCAGTGATGGCCAAACATGGCACTCCAGCTGTTTTGGGACTACAATTCCCATCATCCCTGACCACTGGTCCTGTTAGCTAGGGATGATGGGAGTTGTAGTCCCAAAATAGCTGGAGGGCCAAGTTTGGCCAACAACCTCTGGAGGGCACCAGGGTTGCAAACGTTTGCTTTAGGTGATCAGGGATATGGAGAAGGCCATTCAAAGAAGATATAGAACATTGGGGGAGCTGATTAAATAACCACTTCCCTTTCAGATCCTGAATTCACATGGGAAATGTAGCAGCATCAGGCTTTCTTTGGCAAAATTTAGACGAAGGTCCTTGCACACACAACAGTGTACTTTAAAATGTATGAATTTGTGGCTTAATTTCCAAACATCTCCAAACTGTGTGGTTGTTAATGAAAAATGTATCTTGAGTCTCTGAGAGGAAATAAAATCTTGAAAGCGTAAGATATAGATGGACATGAAAAGAGTTGCTTTCCCATATAAAAAATGGGTAAATTATGGGTAAGGTGGCATCTTTTTGTCCTGCAGACCCAGAGCAGTAGCTATTCCTGATTAGAGTACCTACAGCCAATATTATAGCCAGGTATGTCTCTGGAGTGCTGATTGGTTGCCTGGACAAGGATACACCTGATCCTGAAAGGATACACGACGGTCTGCTTTGAGGAATCAAGATGGAGATTATACTGCAGGGCCTTGTTTACAAGCCCTTTCCATCAGTAATTTGTCCACATGCCTCACTCATTAATTATATGTACTTCTTTCTATGCCAAGTCCACCAAACTACAATGTTCTACATATTTCCTCAATATCGCTGAGCTACACTGACTCCTAAAGTGATTTTGATTTTCAGGCCTTGATATTGGAGATAGCTTATTGCATCCACCTATTAGTTTGTGCAGTTTTTGTTCCAGCCTTTGCAACTCTGCTTGATGGTTATACGCAAACACCACCATAACAGATATTTATGCAAATTGTTCTGCACTCCTTTCTAAAATACATTTCTGTATTGTCAATATTTCTCAACATCTTCTTGGTTTGACAGGTGCCTATCTTGTGCCATATTTAATTTTGCTGCTGGTCATCGGGATACCGCTTTTCTTCTTGGAGCTTTCAGTGGGTCAGAGAATTCGGCGTGGAAGCATTGGAGTATGGAATTATATCAGCCCCAAGCTTGGTGGAATTGGATTTGCAAGCTGTGTAGTAAGTACTGCTTGTGTAGTAAGTAATGTGACCTATTTCCCAAGCCTTAGTGCATACCGTGAGTTTTCCAAATACCCTTTCATTTTAAAAAGGAGCTAATATGCTGAAGGATTAGCTTTGTGATTTGCAGAGTACCTAAGATTTATATATTAAAACTAAGGAAGGGATCTGTCTCAGTGCCCACATAACTATGAAACTAATTAGCTGGCATGCCACTTATTTAGACTACAGAAGCCTCCCCGAATTTGTGCCCTTCAGTTGTTTTAGGCTATAACTCTCATAATTCTTGGACATTGTCAAAGCTGCATGTGGTTGATGGGAATGGTAGCCCAAAACAAATGGAAGCAGCAGGTTGGGGAAGGCTGGGATAAGCAGGTAAGGTGCTAAAGAATTTATCTATTTATATACCGCTTACATGCCCAAATGGCTTCTAAAGTGGTTTACAAGTATAACACAAATTATAAATTCCATACATAACTAAAATACACAGTAAAACAAGCCAGTTAACCATTAAAACAGTTTTAAAAATACTAAAACAATTAGATCAGGAAGCTCAAGTTCAGGGGAAGGCTTGCCTAAACAGGTGTGTTTTCAGGAGCTGGTGGAATGCCAATGCTGATGGCACCTCTCAGCAAGAAGGGAATATAACTAAAACAGAGGAAATGCACATAAAATGTTTGGAATCTGCAGATGCCGTCTATCTTTTAAAGTGTGTTACCTGGTCATGCAATCGTTATATAGATTGAAAATCTCTTTTAGCTCCTTGGTTTGTGCTGAGGCAAAAAGCCAGTGGCAGAGTGGAGACAAAGGCAGAGTAACAACTGTAATTTTACTTCTGTATCATAGGCTAGTATGTATACATTTCCATGTACCCCTTCCTGTCCTCTATCTAGACCAGTGTTTCCCAACCTTTTTTGGGCAAAGGCACACTTGTTTCATGAAAAAAAATCTCGAGGCACACCACCATTACAGCCCCGTGACGTCAGCGCGCAGCGTCACGCCGGGAGGGACATGAATTGCTAGCAAATTACATAATCACCTCCTTGAGGGCTGGCTCATCTTCTCCGAAGGCAGAACCCCATTAATTAACAGCACAGACTCACACCATAGCCAAGACGAGGGGGGGAAACCTCAGTCATGCACAGTCATGCACATGTGGGGGCTAAATGAGGACGAAGACCGGGCAGAGAGCAGGGTTCAAATCACCCCACCTGGCCAGGACAATCCCTGGGTGCTCCCTTGGGCCACTTGCCTGACCCACCTCGCAGGGCTGTTGTTGCGAGGATAACACGGGGAGAACCACGCGCGCCCCCGGGAGCTCCTTGGAGGAGAAAGCGGGCGATGAATGCAATGCACGAAATATATGAGAGGCGACCAGGTTTTGCAGGTGAGGGGCCCCCGCCAGCCTCCGCTTCCAACACCCGGCGCAACGACGCCGAAGTTTCCCCCCGGGCTCGGCTCGGGTAGCAGCGCTGCTCCCCCCGGCTCCCCTTCACCCTCCCGGCTCTGTCTGCCGCCCACTGGGGACCCCCCTCACCTGCCAAGTCCGGAGCGCCGGTGGAAGTTGCATGCATGCATGCAGGGCGCCGCGTTGCCATTGCATTGCACTGCACTCCATGCAACGCCTGCATGCATGCATTGCCTTGCACGCCCGCCAAGGGGTCTCCCCGCGGTCCGATGCGTCCCCTCCGGCGCGGATGCAGCATTGCAAAAATTAAAAAACCCCGACGCAGCCCTACCTGGGGGGCAGCCTCCGCCTCTGCCGCCGCGGGGATCCCCGGGCTCCATCCTGCCGCCCGATCTCCGCGGGGGCGCAGGCAGGTTGCGCGGGGTCTGCGCGGAAGAGCCCCTGCCCGCCCGGCCGCCGCCGCTGCGCTCATTCCATGGCCGGGAGAAAAGCGCTTCAAATAAAACGCCCGGCCTGCCAGGCCACGCTGGGGAACGTAGTTTGCGCACCCCGCGCGGGCGCGGAGCCCAAGGGCAAGGGGGCTACGGATCCCGGCAGCCCCCGCGCCGGGGACGGAGGGGGAGAGGCCAGGTGCAGGGATGGAGGGACGGGTGGGCGAGCGAGTGAGTGAGTGGCAGCCGCCAAGCCTTGGCCGAGAGCCAGGAAGGGAGGGAGGGAGGGAACCCCAGGGGGAGGAGGGAGGCACAGAGCGGGAGGGAGGGAGGGAGGGAGGGAACCCCAGGGGTCATCTAGTGACGGCGCCCCAATCGAAAATTTGACTTTTAAAAAAAATATCTTTCGAATTTTTAAATTTTTCCCGCGGCACACCAGGCAACATCTCGCGGCACACTAGTGTGCCGCGGAACAGTGGTTGGGAAACACTGATCTAGACAAGCAAGGATATCCAGTTAGGAAGGGGGGGGCACTTAGGATTTGAAGCAGGACCAGTGAGGTTTGTTGTTGGGGAGAGTTTGTTTAGTCAAGAGGAGAATTCTGACTGCCAGGCAGAGTGGTTTGGGGGCTACATTTAGCTCCTGAGCCTGAGGCTTCCCACCCATGTGGTACACTGTAAGCTCATGACTTAGGCCTGGCCCTGCCACAAGATGTGATGAAGTGACTTGCTTCAGGCAGCACCACAGCAGGAGTGTGTGTTTAAATCAGTCACCCCCAAACTCAGCCCTCCAGATGTTTTGGGCCTACAACTCCCACCATCCCTAGCTAACAGGACCAGTGGTCAGGGATGATGGGAATTGTAGTCCCAAAACAGATGGAGGGCTGAGTTTGGGGATGCCTGGTATAAATGATGCATCAAGACTTCAACATGTTCTTTCTGAAGTTGGTGTTTGTTTCTGCATCAGATAATAGAACTTGGCAATTAGAGAGCCATGTTAAAAATGTTATTTTCTATGCCAATACTAGGAAAATTGCTTCTGAAAATATTTTACTTTCCCCACAGGTATGCTTTTTTGTGGCCCTGTACTACAATGTCATCATTGGATGGAGTTTGTTTTACTTTTCTCAGTCCTTTCAGCACCCGTTGCCATGGGACCAATGTCCTTTGGTGAAAAATTCTTCACATACTTGTAAGCATCTAGTGTATTAACCTTCCTTCCTTCCTTCCTTCCTTCCTTCCTTCCTTCCTTCCTTCCTGCCTTCCTGCCTTCCTGCCTTCCTGCCTTCCTGCCTTCCTGCCTTCCCCTCCCTTCTACCCTCTGTTAGAAAACATTTTATAAGTTTTAAAAATGCTACAGAGTACAAAAACCAAGCAAACTAAAGAGGAAATCACTGAAAGCAAATATTTCGGTCCAAAACCCAGTGAATTGTTTGCTGACTCTCTAGCATTTAGATTAAGAATATTTGAGCACCGCAGCACTTATGTTTTGTATAACCATGCTGAACTGGAATGTTTCATATTGTTAAATTAAGTTATTGATCCTCCCCCAAAATACTGCTTTTCCAGTATGATTCTTAGCAATAACACTTGATAGCTAGCATAAACAATGTTCTAATTTAGAAAGGGGAAAAAATGCATAATATTTCCAGAGGTTTTTTTAGTTGGTGGTCTAACTCTTTTCTTTTGACATATTGACACTTTAATTGATTTCCTTGTGCATTTAGTTGCTCCTTGATTCAATTTCCCCTTATTGGGAGTTTTAAAACTCATAGTACTGGAAATGAAACATTTCCATTTGTTTAGTTTGGCAGAGATACTTATGGTAGATTTTGTATGTTATTGTAACAGAGTATTGTGTGTATATATATATATATATATATATATATATATATATATGCAGGTTTTGGTGTCTTCGGGTGTCTTCCCGTGTAAGAGTCGGGGTGTCTGTGCGACGTTTCGACGAGGTCTCACTCGTCATCTTCAGGCTGGTGCTTTCGGCTTCTTGTTACTGGAACAAGAAGCCGAAAGCACCAGCCTGAAGATGACGAGTGAGACCTCGTCGAAACGTCGCACAGACACCCCGACTCTTACACGGGAAGACACCCGAAGACACCAAAACCTGCATTCCTATACCCGTGAAAATCTACGAAAGCAAATATATATATATATATATATATAGTATCTGGCATGCCAGAAAAGCAAAATCAAAGAATTATGATATGGTAGAGTTTGTCTTAAAGATGACACTTTCTGAACATCCACAATGGTCTCTTTTGACTTGGCCTGACACCAGCATCTTCACTGACCATACTTGGGAACCACCTTCAAATGCCACTTTGAACTAAATCCAGGGAATGTTGTCACACATTTATGAATGTTGTAAGAACATGACAGCTTTGATCTGAGAAAAGTACTGTGGATCTTGAAGGTGACAGTCCCAGATCTTGCCTCTGGCAGGTCACATCAACTAATTACGTTGACAGGAATCAAATGAGGTGGAAAGATTTAAATTTTTCTTAGTATTATGCAGTCATACTTTGGTTCTCGAATGGAATCCATTCCAGAAGTCTATTTGACTTCCAAAAACATTTGAAAACCAAGGCACGGCTTCCGATTGGCTGCAGGAGTTGGACGTTCGGCTTCCAAAAAACATTCGCAAACTGGAACACTCGCTTCCAGGTTTGCGGCACTCGGGAGCCAAAACATTCGAGTCACGAGGCATTTGAGAACCAAGGTACGACTGTACTTGTGATTATGTTTTTCATATTTTAAACATTATTAAAATTGTTTTAAATATGGAAGATGCTATGGATTTTGAATTGTGGCTAAAAGGGAGGATTCAACGAGTGAATTCCATTAGTGGAAGCCCTGTGCAAGAGCTTCTGCTTTTGCAATGGGGCTTCCACTGCACCCCAAAAATTGGCTCAGGGGGCAGGAGAACCCCAAAACATAATGTAAGGGGGAAAGAGGAGGATCATTCCATCTGACAAGCCAAAACACTTGCCCTGACGGAATGATCACCTTATTGTGACATTGAATTCCAGCCAATGATTTTATTAAGTAAGTAAATAAATAAAAATATGGATCTGACTCAGAAATACAGTACATGTTTTGCAAAACATGATTTTAACCCAGGAGTCACTTGGATCCCACTGATCAGGGGATGACCCAAATGCCACATATCCCGGTTACATAGTCCTGTATCATTGGTTTACAGAATGATGAGCCTGAGATACCTGCCAGTCTCAGCTACATTATGCCAGCATATAGGCTGGGATTTTGATCTCAGGCTTCCTGAGGACTGGTTTCTTTTACCTATGTTACACCAAATGTTAAGAGCTATAACATTCAAGCATCTCTTCTCGGCTCTTGGTCATCTGCTGCATCAACATTATCGCTCACTCTAATGGTTTGTTTGTTTTTAAGGTTTTAGTCTCTACATAAATCCACTATGAATGTAAGCCCATGCAGGAACATAACAGGAATTTCCAAGCTGGAGTCAAAGTCCTTAAAAGTTCAAAATTCTGAAAGCAGAAACAGATGAATTGATTAACTTTTTATTTAAAGTTTCTCCAGGGTCAGGGTTAAAAGATACATTCTAAATTTACTTGGCTAATTTTAATAAGTAGCATTTGTATTGTTTTTGACCGAAACAAAAAGGTGCAGGTTCTGAAATGTTTTTGTGTAATATGCTACACATTTCCTGTTGCTCTATCAACATTTACACTAAACACATAAATAAGGGTAATTGAATGTCACACTAATTATTTCCTTATTCTATTTATTCAATTTTCCTAAACATTAAGCAAAATAAAATACCCCCCCCCGCAGAAAAACAAAAACCAAGAGGACAATTGAAATACCTGTGAATAATCAGACTATATTATGTCTACTTTTATATCTACAGGAATTAGGCAATAACTCATGGCCATAATGAAATAATTCCATTCTGGCATATCATGAAGCATAATAGAATGCAATCTATCTCTAGGCTTTAATTATCTCCTGGTGACCACATGCCTTGATCTCCAAATAATAAGAGAAACAAATCTTAATTGCATTTCTAATAATATTTTTTCCTTTGCCTGAAGCAAGTATACCAGCAACCTTGAAAGTTGCCTTGACAGTTTGTTGCACAAATTTTCGTTATGAGATACATGATACTTGCTAGCTTGGTGTTACGTCTCAGTACTCAAATGTTCCCAGCGCAAACAGAGATTATGGTTACTGTAAAGTAACAGACTTTCCTTCTCTAAATAACTTGACATTAAATACATAATTTCAGGAAGAGGTTTTTAAAATTGGTTGCACTCTGTCCTTTGCTTAATTCAGTGGCAAAGCTCACATTTATGTGATCACAGCAGGATCACAGCCCTTGGCTAAGTTCCTTATTCCAGGGGATCTCAACTGAGGTCTCGCTGAATGGGAATTCCCTGCAGGAACAGAGTTCAAGAATATAGTACTAAAAGAATAAATACATTTTAAGAACCATTTACATTTATATAAACACTGTATCAAGTTTCCGATGTACAGGATTCTCATATTCTTGACAAAAGTTGCATTGTGGAATTTTTAAGTCTGCAGTACCTATGCACAGTTGCTTGGGACACAGTCTCATTGAACCCAGTTGAACTTATTCCTAAATAAACATTTATAGGGTTGGACTTTGACAAAGTCTGATATAGTTCTTGTTCTAGTTCATGCATCATTTGTAAAGCACTATATATATGGATGACGCTACATTGCTGTTGCTAATAGTTGTAGTGGTGGTGTAATTGAAAGGAAGTCCGATGGAGTGTACATGTCTTGCTGTTCAACAAGTAAATGAATGTAGAAACTCTTCTCAAGTAGCAAGATTTAAAAAAAAAACACTTATTAGAGAATTACAGTAATACCTGTTTGTCATGATCACAGTCCCATAGTAGGAAGACATTGCTTTGGAGAACAGGGCTCTTGGATTGATTGATTGATTGATTGATGGATGGATGGATGGATGGATGGATTGCATTTCAATCTTGCCCTTCCCCTCTAAACTAAGGGTGGAAAACAGCAGAATAGCAAAGTAATGCAATTTCCCCAAAAAAACCTTCTAAAAATTAAATTATTTAAAAACATTAAGAACTTCTAGAGCTATTTAAAAAGTTCTGCAGAAGAGGGAATTATAGCAGCTGCAGCTTTCCTCATTACTACATTACAAATTGTATGTGCTAATCCCATTTTTTTATAGATCCCTTAAAAGTACTAATTCCAGATATGAGGCAGGGCCCAGTCAAACCATCCTCTGGTGGGCTCCCTTCCTCTGTCAATGGGCCCTCACACGTTTGTCTGCACAACACTGAGCAGTTGACTGACGACACCTTTTTCATTCCCCCCATGCTTCAGAATAATGCCTTGTCTGGTTCACCATGGAAACTTACAAGTGTCTAGATCCTTTTAATCAACACTGCTTAGGTTTGGACCAAGAAAAAATAGATAAAGGGGAGGTGGCAGAGCAGGCATTGGGGGTGGGCCCTGGCAACTCCCCTCAAAACTCTAGGTGCTAATATTGGTCCTGGGCACCAGTGATCTCTTCTCCTGTGTGCCTTGTCATTTTACAATATGGACATATTCCATGAAGGCTAGAGATTAAAAACAAACACAACTCCCACCTGTCCAAGATAGATTACCTGCAGATGTGGTGCTGTACTGATTCAAAAGAATGGAAAAAACCAAAGCACTTGACCTGCATTTTCCAATGTGTGTGTCTGGATAAGCCACAAGTGGCAGTACCATGATAACAAACTATAGGAATTAGAATGCTTTGTAGAACTGTCTACATGTTGCTTTCTATTTAGGATCCAATTAATATTTTAGATTGCCTTTTCCTTTTCTGATCAGTTGTGGAGCCAGAGTGTGAAAAAAGCTCTGCAACAACGTATTACTGGTACAGAGAAGCACTCAATATTTCCAGCTCTATCTCAGAGAGTGGAGGTCTAAACTGGAAAATGACGATCTGCTTGCTGGCTGCTTGGGTTATGGTGTGCCTAGCAATGATTAAAGGGATCCAGTCTTCAGGCAAAGTGAGTAGTTCCCTTTTTGTTTTCTTTAAAACTGATTTAAGTCTTCTTCACATTTGCCACCTGAATTCTTCACCACCACACCCCTTTGTCTATCCTCCCATAAAGTTTGCATGGAAAGGCTGGCAGCTATGACTCACCATGCTTTTCTGTAATCTCTCCAGTGGAGAAATGTTGGTACATCAACATTAAGATCGTAGTCTATTAAATACAGAAACCATACTTGGATAAAAAGAGAGGGAGTGTTGCGGTATGAGAACCTTTGTTTTGTTTTCATTTGCCATAGATAATTCTTATAATTGCATCTTGGTGTGTAATTAAAAAAGAAAAAGGAAGAAAACACAACAAAGAAATGGGATTTGTAGTTGGCTTTCTCAGGATGGATTTCTGTTTCTGGATCTGGACTGCGTCCACGAAGCAAATTGCCAGGCCAAGTGTCAAAGATTAAGTGTTCAGGATGTCAATGCCCAAAGGAGACACCTAAAAGGAAGACAGGGAACCACATGCTAGACTGTGATTCTTCATGTGGTCTGCAAGTGGAGAAATGGACATTAAAAAGCATTTGATCACACCAATTGTGTATGGGAGGCTTGTGAAAAATGAGAGCCCAGAGCAGCAGAGGCATTGGATGAGGCAAGGATAAAGGCCTGGTTTTCAGAGGCATGGTTGCTCTGGAAGAAAAGCAGAAGCAGTGGAGATGTGAGTTCAGCACTGGAGCCAGAGCTAACCACATAGGGCACAAAGGGAAGCAGAGGGTCAAGATGAGTAGAAGCTCCAGCAGCATTTGCACACAAAAATGTCCAGCCCTACTGCACATTTCTCATTGCACATTCCATGCAACCATAATATTCTGGGGATCAGGGTAAGAATGATAAAATTGATCTGAAGATAATTTCATACAGAGTGAGCCTCCACAGTCTACTTTTCCTCTGCCATTTTCCAGTTTCTAAATTGCTAATACACATGCCTGATGTTTGATCCATCTATGACTGTTTTGGAACATGTGACAGTTTACTTAAAGGATTGGCTTTTTTTTGTTTTGTTTCTATTGCAATAGGAGATGCAGGGGGAGGGGTGCTCTTTATGGAATGTGCAGATACTATCCTTTCTTTGATGTACTTTTGCTGTGACATGTCCCAGATTGAAGATAGGAGTTTGCCAGGGAAGTCATACATACCCTGCCCTGATTCTTCTTTCTGCAAGTGGTCCTGACTCACCAGTCAAATGAGTGATGTCTTCACAGAATGAGTTGGGTGAAAATACTCACATGGGAACTCTTGTCATGGCCACCTTCCCTTAGGGCTAGAGGACTGAGTCATGCCAGAATGTGGTATAATAAAACTAGTGGCAAATAAAAGCAGATTATTGTTATTATTATTCACAGGGTGCTTCAGATAAGCATAATTCACTGGGAAATTCTCTTTCACAAGCTTCATTTTTAGTGGAACTTACACATTATAAGTCCCTCACAGATTATTCCGTTAGATCCAAGACCCGTGACTGTACAATGCAATCTAACTTTCATGGGACTAAATCCCCATGTGGGGATGTATACTATTGCACATCCCTACAAATTCAGCTTCTCAATTTCATCTTCCCAGATTATTAGTTTATATAAGAGATTGTGGTGGAACAGTTGCTAAACTCTGGTACAGAAATGGTTTCCTATTATGACTGTTATTATTTTATTTTCTTAACTAAAATATAGCCAGTACAAAATCGTTGTTGTTGTTTTATGATGATAAGACTCAAAAGGCAGACTTTTTAAATATCTTTTTTACCAGGTGGTGATTATAATATCAAGTTTCTTCCTTCTTCTCCTTACAATTATCAGCATCCTTAACAAGCTACCATTCCCAGGATTCTTAGGGGGAACCCATTACTGTTAAAATGTTATAATAGTGATTTAAATGTATGGTGTGGATGTGGCCTTAGATTAAACCCAGAGGCTCCTGTGTGCCACCCTTTGGATGTGTATTGCTTTCCCATCTCAGCAACAATTTCCTTTCCCTTCCTTGTATTAACTGTCACTACAATTTACATGTTCACTGAAGTAAACCATAGTAAAATGCAAATATTGTTCTCTCATAACTACAATGTCCCACTTTGAACCATGATTCCAACCGCTCAGGGAGTGATGGTTTATTTTAGCCCTGGTTGTTATCCATCTAGCATGAAACAACTCTAGAAAGGGAGGAATGGGAAGGAAAAGGGGTCAAGGGGCACATTCCTGGTGTTCACTCCCAATGTGCAAATTGTGCTTTACATGTATGTTGATGTGCTGAATACAATGCAAGGACCCTCCTTTTCCTGTTGAGTATTTGAATAAAGTTGGAGCCTTGGTCAGAAAACAAGTAGTTGTTGCAAATAATGCATTGGTCAAATACATGGCCAAATCACTAAAAAAAATTTAATATCCTTTCACGTTGAAGTCCCTTTCTTAATAGCACCGCAAGTGGCACGGTATACTTCAAAGTGTTTCAAAATATTTCTTACTTCACATGATTTGTTTCTTCTGATAAACAAGAGCAATGGATCCACAAGCTATAATTCTGCAGTTCTTCAGATCTCTGAAGCAAGCACACAATGCCATGACGGGCTTTGGGAATGTCAGATGACGTTAGGTTTCTGAATGCCCTGCGAATGTGGTTAGACTGTGGAAGACAACGGCCATTAATGGGTTTTATTTTAACATTTCTTTCGTATTTTTCAGATAATGTACTTTAGCTCCCTTTTCCCTTATGTGGTACTTATATGCTTTCTAATCAGAGGGCTGCTCTTAAATGGATCACTGGATGGCATTCGTCACATGTTTACACCTAAGGTATGTACTTGGTTTCTGCCTATTATGTTTGATTGCTTTAGACATTCGTTTCATGCCTGAATAGTTTGCATGAACTCTTGTTTCAAGATCAGATTATATTGCAGTTAGGTGGAAGAAGTCAACTGAGTTGGTGTGTATCTGCTGTACAACATAAGCTCCATTAACAAAAAATTAAATAAAAATCTCATCCTTTTTACACTATTCAAACCAAGGCTGTGTACACACTACCATTTACTCTGCATCAAATACACTCCCATCACTGGTTTGGGAAGCAGTTTACATGTGATGTTAGTCACAATCTATATCTATCCTGTTATATTGTCCTTTTTAAAAAATAAATAAATGAGGTACTGCATTTTGATGCATTCCCCACTTAAGAGTTTAGATCTGAATTGAGAAAAGGAACGGCCTAGTTGTGCTTTAAGCTGGTAATGTCTACACTGCCAAAGTCTCAGCCCACAGGGAATAGGGACTTTTCTACCCAGTTAGCACTGTCTGCACAGCGACTTGATTCACACTCATTCCAGTGGTACAGGATCACACAACGGGAAAGCTGCTTTGTGTGTGTGTGTGTGTGTGTAGGAAACCTACTTCAGATTACAACCTCCACTTCTTCCATAAACATATCCAGTCAATCTGATTGGGATTACATAGTAGGGTAGCATGGGGTAACTAATTCAACATTCAACAGTCTTGAATATGATTCTACAGACAGTTGCTTATGCCAGGCATAGTCATTCACCTCTGGTACAAAGTGCTTCTTGTGCTAGGGCTGGACAAAGATTCTAAGAGGGGCATATCAAAGTGACCCACGGCATGACCCATAAAACACAAAGCCTCTGCCTCCATGCAGTACCCTCTTGGAAAATTCCTACCCAACAATTCTTCCTTTTCTCAGCGTCCATCTCATAATTTCACTCTCCACAACGGCTGCCCCACCTCATCTTGGCCAATAAGGATGTAATCTTTTATTTATTATATTTCAATACCCAAGAAGTTCAAGGTAGCATTCATGGATCTGCTCCCCATACCATTTTATCCTCATAACAATCCTGTGAGGTCGGCTGAAAGGTAGTCACTTGGCCATGTTCACCTCGTGGCCAATGACTGACTGAACTCCCCTGATCATAGCGTGAGTGGTTTCATATTTAGTTTAGAACATGGAGGCTACCTGCATCATTCATGAAACAGGTTTAGCGTGTCAAAATCCACTCAAACAACAATCTCATTGACTTTGCCAAAGGTCAAGTTATGCTCCCACATTACATACATTCTAGAAACATTTTCTCTTAATTTACTGTATTTATTGAAGAAATCAGGATTTTCAGTTGCACTGTTTAGAAGCCGCATGTGCCTCACAACTCAGTTTCATGCTTATTCACCTACGTGCACACATCCCTGCATATGCAAAGGCTTACATGTTCTCTGTCCTGTAACAAAGTGGGTTAATGTGAAAGCATCAGGTAGGATCATAGAATTGGAAGGGACCCCAAGGATCATCTACTCAACCCTCTATAATGCAGGAACTTCAGCTAAAGCATCCATGGCAGATGGCCATCCAACTTCCACTTAAAAACCTCCAAGGAAGGAGAGTCCACAACCTCTCTAGGGAGACCATTCCACTTCCACAGTCCAGAAGAGGACTGCATGATAAAATGATGGCAAGACTCTAGAGCAGGGAACCTGTAGCCCACCAGATGTTGTTGGCCTACAGTCTTCCTCATTCCTGAGCATTGGTCATGCTGGGTGGGGCTAATATGTGCCCAACCAACTCTTGAGGGTCACAGGTTCCCCACCTATAATCTGGGAATAAGGCCAATTGAACACAGTGGCGCTTACTTTGAGCAGACATGAATGTGGTTGCACTGGAAATCTTGTTCTGTTGGGAAGTTATAAAATCTTGTGTGTTCAAATGGTTGGTTTTACTCACTATCTTCTAGTTTCTGTTGTGGAAAACTCACAAGTCCTTAGTCAAGATCATTCATACAAAGTAGCCACAAGTGTCTGTTAAAAAGACATTCCCTTCCCTGTAGACAAATACATGGTAGAAGACTGGGAGCATTACTCATGTCTTAATGATGAAAAACTAAGCCAGAGAATGATTAAAAGATTTAGGAAAAGTCACACGGGAAGTCTCAAGCCGCAGTTGGATTGAACTGAGTTCTTGCTAATCCCTCTGTAGATGGGAACCCCTGACAGTATATAAGAATTTTTTTCTTTCACATTTTCTGTGCACACCTTAAACAAGTAGTAGTTTTGTGTGGACAGGTTTACAGAGAAGTAATGGTCTTTTGGCAGACAGAGTCGATCGCAAAAACCATTGGGTAAACTGCTTCTTTGACAAAATGCTGGTTTTCCTTCTAGTTACTTATGATTACATTTAGATCCCACTTTTCCACCAAGGAGTACAAAGTAGCTCCTTCTCCCTCTCTTTATTTTACCTCTCTATTGTCTTCAAGAAGGAGAGAAACAAAGAATGTTTCTGACATTTTGCTGCTTGCCCCCCAAAGGGTCAAGCAAACAAAAGTTTGCAAAAGAAAGAAAGAAAACAAAAAACCCTTGGTGAGCACTTGCAAAGCAACCTCTATCACCACCCCTTCCATTCCTCTGCCCCAGGGCCCAGAAACCTGGGCCTAACAACATGTGACATTAAAGATGTGATTAGTGGTAATAACAACAACAACAAGCATGGTGTATCAAGATTGCTGGGAGGGGATATTTAAGGCTATAGTGATAATGGGAGCCCCTCCCTAATTTTAATTGCATAGGAGGCAGGAGGATTTCATGAGGACTCTAGATAGAGAGGGAAGGTTTAAACCATTCCTCTAAACTTCTCTCTGCATGCAGCAATTCCTCAATGCTTGGTGCTGTATATATTTTTCATGCACAATATCTCTGCCAATCACAGCAGCTATGTCACATGTAGCTGGGCTTTTACCTTCCGGAAAGGTAAAAGAAGATAGACGCAGTGGGCCACCTCATGTCCCCAGGGTGAGCTTGTAGGCCTTGGCATGGCCAGAAGGTGAGGAGACAAGAATGAAACTAATCCTCTGGCTCAGTGGCCAGCAAGGGCAGGGAAATCAGATCCCCAGGACCTTCCTCAAATATCCACTGCTTTAAGCTGAGACATCTTCCCAGAGGGGCTTCCTGGACATTTTGTAATGCCAGGTTCCTTGAAGTCATCTCAGCGCAGGCTAGTCACATGAGGGGCAGATTTGGGTCTTACAAATTTCAGCAATGCTCTGTGCGAAGCCAAAACTCTGCGCCTCCCCTGCCCCTTGCCTTCTGTTTTGCTCAGTTCACTACATCATAGTTGTGGCATGCTGAGGCATCTCCTAGAACTGGTCATACTGCCCTAAACTCACCTCTCATCACATTTAAAGACCCCTGACAGTTAAGTCCAGTCGCAAATGACTCTGGGGTTGTGGCACTCATCTTGCTTTCAGGCTGAGGGAGCCGACATTTGTCCACAGACAGTTTTCCGGGTCACGTGGCCAGCATGACTAAGCTGCTTCTGGCGAACCAGAGCAGTGCACGGAAATGCCGTTTACCTTCCCGCTGGAGCGGTACCTATTTATCTACTTGCACTTTGACGTGCTTTTGAACTGCTAGGTTGGCAGGAGCTGGGACCGAGCAATGGGAGCTCACCCTGTCACGGGGATTCGAACCGCCAACCTTCCGATTGGCAAGCCCTAGGCTCTGTGGTTTAGACCACAGCACCACCCGCGTCCCCTCATCACATTTACCTAGGACCAAATTCCATTAAACACAATTGCAGTAGACGTAGACAGGACTTCACTGTAAACACAAACATTAATCCTAATTGTGAAACTATTGGTGCATCTAGAGTTAATGTCATCTACTCTGACTGGCACCTGCTGTTCAGGGTATCAGAGATCTTGCCCAGCCCTACCCATTGATGGCAGGGATTGAATGGAGCCCCCCCTTTCCCTCATGCAAAGCTTATGCATTCCCACTGAATGGAGCCCATCCACCAAAATTCTGCACATGTTCACTCAGAAGTAATTCTGATTTGCTTCCAAGTAAGTGTGCTTAAGAAGGTAATTGTACGTAGGATGGCACCCTCAAATCTCCATTTCTATCTACTAATTGATGGGGTTATAAGGCTTGATAGATAGGTTTCCCTGAAATCAGTGACAATTACTTAACATGCATTTAGGGCAAAATTGCTAGGGAGAGCTTTTCCAATTACATGTATAATTCCCCAAGCCTTAGTTAGATTTCTTCAAAGCAGTGGGCAGGATGACATCCCAGTTAACCTCTGGTGGAAATTCAAATAGAATGAAGTATGTATATTTAGCACCATCTAGTGAGCAAACTTTGCTATAACTGTACGGTGATGATTTGCCTCATCTGTGGTACTGTGTAGTGTTTCTATGGGGAAAGTTTCCTGTCTAAATGTTTTTAATTATACTTTATAGTACAGAAAAATCTCCTTTTAGCTGTGGGAAAGATTTAGGAGATTATTTAGAAAGTTTTGTAAAGCTGAAACATTTGCTTTTAATAGAAATCATAATGCCTAATAGAGATGTAAATAATGGAACAATGGTTTGTTTTGTTACTCTCTATTTACTATTAGAAGGCTTATCTAGAAGGAAAACCTATTAAACTCTGTAAGACTTTCTTCCAAGCAGGAGTGCATAGTACTGCATTATAGTAATACCAATGACATCTAACATATATCTAAAAAATCACCTTAATCCTTTATCTTGCTAAAAATTTGTTCAGTTGCTTTGACCTTCATAGAAGAAATCTCACATACTCACATCAACATTAGCCGTCCTAGTTTCATTATTTATTTATTGTATTTACACGTGCAATTTCTAAACCACCCTTCATCAGTTATGATCACATGGCAATTTACAGTCAAACACCAGTACAGTACATTAAAACAATAAAATTCCAATAATGCTTGGAAAACAGTTCCTGGAATGATAGTTTGCCTGTTGTTTTGGCAGCGATAATATTTTGCACACTATTCAATTAACAACATAGAATTAATAATAATGCATTAGTGTCTAAATATTTTTTTGCTGCTTATAAACACAGCTGCACAAAACCCTTGTTGACTGACATTGATGAAAGCTGTTTTTAAAGTGTGTGTGATTAGCAAATATATTGATTTTTGACTGATGTATTTCTTGTGATACATTTTGACCAACCTGCAATGCAAAAGAATGAGACAATGTACAGAATGCAAATTCAGTTTGTGGATTGAACATTTGGGTGAAAAATTTAGGGTGCTGGGGGTTTTCTTCCTGGATTATTTGTTGCTTCTCCATTTAGGAGAAATGCTGTATTTTGTAGCTGACATGTATTGTGTCTAATTTCAAACAGCTTGAAATAATGCTGGAGCCCAAGGTCTGGAGAGAAGCTGCTACTCAGGTGTTCTTTGCCTTAGGGCTTGGATTTGGTGGAGTCATTGCCTTTTCAAGCTACAACAAGAGAGACAACAACTGCCATTTCGATGCTGTTCTGGTGTCCTTCATCAATTTTTTCACTTCTGTGCTGGCAACTTTGGTGGTGTTTGCTGTTCTGGGCTTCAAAGCAAATATCATAAATGAGAAATGCATTATCCAGTATGAATATTCATTTCCTTATCCATTTTTATAGTATATTTCACTTAGGAATTCCCACAGCAATTCTTTGGATTGATGGTGTGTATGCCTATATTCCCTTGTGTTTTGCAGAAATTCCGAGAAGATTGTCAATCTTTTGAATGTCGGCAATCTGAGCAAGGCTATTATACCTCATCATATTAATTTATCGAGCATCACAGCAGAAGATTATAATTTGGTTTATGATATAATCCAGAAGGTCAAAGAAGAAGAGTTTCCCCTTGGACTAAAACCCTGTCAGATTGAAGATGAACTTGACAAGGTGAGAGTGATACTTCCATCTTTGATGCAAAGATTACAGACTGTTTTAATAATCCTTATTGACTGCAGGGCAATTTTGATATTTATAGATATTTTCCACTTCCTAATAGCTTTTCTGACTCCATTATTCTGCTCCCTCTTTCCTCCTCCTTCTCTCTTCATTGATTTTTGCCCACCTTATACAATATTTTGACTTGATTTGCCCCTGTTTTGCCACCCAAGTTTAATACTTTGGCTTTCTCCTTGACAGGCTGTTCAAGGAACTGGTCTAGCTTTCATTGCCTTTACAGAAGCTATGACCCACTTTCCTGCTTCTCCTTTCTGGTCAGTGATGTTCTTCCTTATGCTGGTTAATCTGGGGCTTGGAAGCATGTTTGGAACCATTGAAGGCATTACGACACCAATAGTTGATACTTTCAAAGTGAGAAAAGAAATTCTGACTGGTGAGTTGTTACGGATTTCTTTTCCTCAGTTCTACTTGATTCTAAGAAATGTTAACAATCAAAATGACCCGCTTGGAGACATGGTGGCAGAAAATTCCATTTCTACTACTGTAACACAAAACAAGTTGCCAAAATTTTGCACCCATAATTCTTCACAAATAAAAATAAACGAGACCTAATTATATTAGGGGTTCCTATATTAAAAAGAGTGACAAGTGAGCCACATATTCTGAACTCATATATTTGACAGTGGTTTGTTCAGAAACATGGTAAAGGGTAAAGGAAACATGGATATATCATTCAAGGACATAATTTAGCACAGAAGCCTGAAATCTTTCTTTTTCAAAGCAGAGTGCTATTTTCTCCTGTTCTGATTACCATTCATCCATTCCTGAACTATTTAGCTGAAGGGTCATATTTCAATGGTAAGGCAGTTGTTTTGCACTGCATAAAGTCCTGGGTTCAAACCCAAGCACCTCCAGGGAGGGCTAGGCATGCCCCTGGTCTGGAACCCTGTAGAGTCACTGCCAACCTGTGTACACAATATTGGGCTGGATGGACCAATGGTCTGACTTGGCAGTTAGGAGATACAGTAGTTTGTTTTGTTTCTGAATGCAGAAGCACTCCTCTTCACAATTCTGGATACTGAAACCACTGTCTCTACATTTGTTTGCTTGTTTGTTGTACTTATTTATACAGGGTGAGTCCTTTAAAAGAGGCCCAGTGGATACAGAGTACACATGTTCCACGGGGCCTCTTTTAAAAGACTCACCCTGTAGTTACAGTATTTGTGTCTCTTCATACAACATGAAACCAAGCATAAGAGCAAGAATAAAATAGGTACCTAATATGCTCATCCATATATATATATATAAGGGCAGATCCAAATCAAACCCAACCCATGGCCAAGTTGAGCATGATCATTTTTACAGTTAGAGGAGGTACCACATTCACTTAATCATGAAATCTCCTGTGTCAGGTGTTCACTTCTAGCATTTGGAGGGGTGTGAGGGTCAGAGTGGGGAAAGGCTCAAGTCCATTCTCAGTCTCACCACATCTGGAGGTGAAGAGTAGGGAATAAATGAGAGAACAATCCCCTTGTATTCCCTTAATTTACAATAGACTCTTCCATGCAAGAAGAAAAGATACTGTATCCACTAACCCAAGAAAATAATAATAATCAGAGAAGCACTGTATCTAGAATATATCAAGAATATGAATGGATGTTTGATATCTCTCCCCTTATCTTACTTCTGTGCTTTATTGCAGTTGTCTGCTGTCTTCTGGCCTTTTGCATTGGCTTAATATTTGTACAGCGGTCTGGTAATTACTTTGTAACTATGTTTGATGACTATTCAGCCACATTGCCTTTGCTTATTGTCGTCATTTTGGAGAATATTGCCATGTCTTATGTTTACGGGATAGACAAGTAAGTGCACATCTTGAGTTGTTCATATGGCTAACATTGTTGGCAATTATGAGCATCACAAAACCATACATTAGCAGCAGCCCACTCGAGCTAATGATGTTCTTTTTTCTCCACTGCCTCTCCCACTCCAGATTCATGGAAGACCTAAAGGATATGCTTGGCTTTTCGCCAAATCCGTACTATTACTATACATGGAAATATATCTCCCCAATTGTTTTGTTATCTTTGCTGGTAGCTAGCATTGTCCAAATGATATTAAGTCCCCCTGGTTATAATGCATGGATTGAAGATAAGGTGAGTGATGGTTTTTAAAAAGGAACATGCATCATCAATGACTGTCAGTTTTAGGCATATAGAGTGCAAATATGACCACATAGATTCTTTTTGCATTGTATTTTATAAATGCACACAAAATGCACAGTGCTGCTAGATCACTGCAGCAACCTTGTAAATAACCCTACAAAAATAAAATAAACTCTGCAGACAGATTAATAGCCTGTATTTTTATAGTAGCTGTTGAGAAGGGGACATTTCTCCTCCTCTGTAGCCAGCATGGAAACATAGAACAGGACATCTTAACAATCTGGAAAACAGACTTGTGTGTGAGAGATGGAGTGATCCATTCTTCCTCTGCTAGCTTACTGTGTTTTAATGCTTGTTGTGAAGGTAGAGACTTATCTTCGTCCGCTACTGGCATAGAAACCAAGAGGACTTGCAAAAGAATGACAGAATGATCTAGAAGGGGGCATCCACCTGCTCTATCAGCTTCCTCACTTGCCTGCATGAATCCCTTGTTGCCAATGGCGGTCAGATGAATTGTTACATACAAGGCTATATGGCACAAAAAGGGACTTGATCTAATCACCCTACAATTGCATGAAGGTTGTCTTTTAAGTGTTTTATTAATGCTCATATATGTGCATTGGTGATGTGGAGGATGTAAAAGGCCTGTATTAATGGAAGGAGCTGTGTGGCAGACTGTGGGCACATAGTTCACAACTGCACACAGTTTGCAACATAAAAAAGAAGAAGAACAGAAGATTCTTAATGCATCGATTGTAGATCGGGGGGGGCAGGGGAATTTTGGAATTCCAAAAACCAGGGAAAAAATTGGATAAGGAAACATCTCTATTTCTGCACTTACAGTTTGGGGAGGAATTAATGAAACAACTTAATAAGAAAGGTTTCTGAGAGAGCAGTAGAAGACTAGGCTTAAGAAAGGCAGATGTGCGAATGATCTTTCTGAATTTTTTCTTGGTCTATGCAGGCGACCGAGGAATTTCAAAACTACCCAACCTGGGGGCTGATAGTCTGTGTGTCCTTGATTGTTTTTGCAATGCTCCCTGTCCCGGTAGTCTACCTGATTCGTCGCTGCAACCTTATCGACAATAGCTCTGGCAGCTTGGCAGCGGTTTCCTACAAAAGGGGGCGTATTATAAAGGAGCCTGTGAATCTCGAGGGAGATGACACCAGCCTGATCCATGGCAAGAGTCCAAGCGAGGTGCCGTCTCCAAATTTCGGCAAAAACATATACCGGAAACAGACTGGTTCTCCAACTGTGGACACTGCCCCCAATGGCCGCTATGGTATCGGTTACATAATGGCAAACATGTCGGATATGCCAGAGTCTGACTTGTAGCTGCAATGCAGTGTTGATGCCTCTGTTCTTTGAACATTTGTTTCTCTTAAGAGAAGTGGTTGGCCTCACTTACCAGAGTGCAATCTCAGGTGCCCCATGACTCTGTGCTTAAAAACATCCTGACATGTGGTACAAACAAACAGCTTGACAATTCCCTTTGGCTTGATTTTTTCTGGTTTCCATTTGTACTGAAGGGAATGCACATAAAAATATCAGTCAGTGATGGCATAGCCTTGCCAGGATTGCCAATTTTTTAAAGAATTATTTTTGCATTTAATTTGAAAGTTTTCTATCTTTAAAGTACAGGTGTTACCTCAGTTTGTAACAATTTTTTAAGTGAATTCATATTTCTCTACTGCTGTAACTGGAATTTCCTTCTTCGTTCCTGCAAGTTAACTCCCCCAGTATTGGAAGAAAAAATTAGCTCCAAAGAGTTCGCCAATCCTGTATTGACTGCACTTATTTGTACATACGTTTTGTAGATATCCTGTACTTTTTTTAAGCACTCGTAATTCCTTAGGCTATTAGCTGAGTAAAAAAAAAGCAAAACAAACAAATTTTAAACCCTGCAGATTATTTTCTTACATGTAATAGCTGTATAGAGCAATAGTATTAGAAAACCAAGTATAATGATGCTGGAAACACAAAATTCCTCACACTCTGGGGAACTGCATATGATGTGGCTGTATTTTACATACTATATTTGGTTTTTTCAGTGTGAAAATTATGTAAGACTGAGTCGCTCCAAGACTCTTAAAAGATTGTGCAGATTCTGCATTTTTCTAAGCTGTGTGCCTAAAATAAAAATAAAAACCCTTCCTAATATTTATTGTGGTTACAAGATTATATATATTATATTTATATATAATATACTTGTAATGTACATATGTATAGTAATGTTGTATGTAACAGCTTCAAACCCTGAAGCAAGATGGCTTTAAACCTGTTGTTTTTTTTTGCTTGTTTTATGCAAAAAAGAAATCCCCTCCTAAGTCAGTGATAATTAAAAATTGTATACCATTACATT
Organism: Podarcis vaucheri; assembly: GCF_965113315.1. Classification (NCBI taxonomy): domain Eukaryota; kingdom Metazoa; phylum Chordata; class Lepidosauria; order Squamata; family Lacertidae; genus Podarcis; species Podarcis vaucheri. Next base: position 35,542,922 of record NC_138748.1, on the reverse strand, counting down.
TAATCTAGGAATAAAGAGTGTGGAAAGGTGTTTTCTTTGTACTTCCTGGAAATTTGGGGCTGGATTTGGGGCAGGTGGTCCCTAGCTGGCCCAGGTTGGTGGAGCTAAGTATTCCTATCTAAACATCCATAATTAAAATGTACAGCAAACAAGCCCATTAAACCAGCACATAAATTAAAACAGCAATGAAAACAATTAAAACAAGAGGTTAAAGTTTGGAGATCAGGGAACTGCTTGTCTATACAGGCGTTGTCTTCAAGAGCCGGCAGAATGCCAATACTGATAGGGCCTTTCATACTTAATACATTTACTAGGCAGTGGAGGGGATGTACCAATGTCGCTGCAGGACAGCCAGGCTGAACAAAGAAGCTGCATATTTGAAAACAGACTCAGACGAATGGAACCACCAATGTTTCTGTGTTCTTGATTGCTGGAAAAGAGGCCTGCTGAATTCTGGGCCTGTCTCCAAATAGCCAGGCTTTTGTGTAGCTGTGCAAATCCTGCTCTGATATTCAGAGGCAGAGTGAAGCTGCTTTCAGCAAAAAAGGGCCTGTGAAGGAAAGCATACTGTGTCTGACTTCACATCAGAAGACTGCAAGATTGGATCCTGCCTGGCCTAAACTCCAGGCCACTGGCTTTTGCACTGAGGCTGTGCACAGTTTGTGGCCCTCTTTTCCGCTGGTCTCTCAGTGGAAAGTATTTAGGCAGCGGGAAGCATGGAGTATCTGCTGGGCTTGATCAGTGGCCATTGTGCTCTGTGTAGCAATAGAGGGTTGACACTGTGCACAGCATGGCTCAAACAAGCTTTCATCATTACACCCCCCCCCCCATTAAATGGTGGCCAGCTCTAACCCTAATCAGCCTGAGCTATGAAAGTCTTTTTCTTCTTGTTGCTTATTAAAATTGTATAACACCCTATATCTGTAGATCTCAGGGCAGTTCACAACATAAAATCACAATATAAAAAACAGAAAATACATAATATAAACAAAAACAATCACCACCCAATAATTCCCCTTCCACGGCACATTTTAAAATGGCATCAGATGTCAATCACCCAAAGGCCTGGTTAAGGAGGAATGTGCCAGCCAAACCTCCTTGGGGAGAGCATTCCACCAATGGGGAACCACTGCAGAAAAGGCAATGGCTTGTTGTACCAAACCCCAAGCGCCCGCCGCCCTGGTTCCAGTCCAAAACACATTAGACAGATGCTCTTACTTCATTCCGGCAAGTAACAAGACAGACTCTGCAGGCTTTGCAGCAGGCACAGGACTTAGGAGTCAAAATACAATTGAGGAGTAGCCAAGAAGCTTGGAACTGGATGGAAGTGCCAAGCTTGTGTGGTGTGCTCATGTGCAATACTCTCTCACCTTGTGGGAATATTGAGATTTTGAGGGCCTGTTCCCATCTGTGAAAGCAGTGCCTTGTTCTAGGTGGAAAGACTGCACCCTTCTGTTCAGGTTACTTCCGCCTCCTGTTTTGGCTTCCCCCTCTGCTGATCAAAGCCCTTCCCAGCCTCCATTGAGACTCTACTTTGCAAGAAGGTCACAGGGGATAGCTAGCACTCCTGCTTCCTGTCCAAAGAGCAAGCGCCATCTCTGAGGGGCCCTGGGGGCCAAGGCACCCACATTTTTTTCAATGTGGGTGCCCAGCTGGGCACCCCAACATGGTGTGCACATGATATCACACAGTGTGCTGAGACCTTTCAGGATCTGAAAGGCCCAGGCCTTTTGGAGGGCACAACAAGCCCCATCGGGCCCATCACATGGTGTGACATCATGTGCACACCATGGTGCACTAGGTTACATCATGCATACAATGTTTGTGACAGCACATGCGCACACCGGGCACCCACAACGTGGGGCAGAATCTGGCATGCCTGCTTCAAAGTGATTGAAGTTGGGGTGGAAAGGGAAGGTCCCACCCAGGTTTTCTCAATTCATCCCCGCCTCTATTTCTTCTTCCCCTTCCTCCTGCATCAGAGCTTGCCTATCCAAGTATGATCCCAACATCACTTCTCAGCTCAGGAGACCCAGGTCCTAATTCAATCAGAGCAACATTTCTCCATTCACTAGAGGTTCCACTGCAGCTGCAGCTGTTCTGTTTCATTCTGTTTCAGGCCAATTAAAGTTCTAAAATCAGGCTGATGCACATGAAGCAACTGGTTCAGTTCTGCTTCACTTAAGAAAATGTAAAGATAAAGCACATTATTATGATTATTTGTGCAGGGTGAGTTAATAGATCTCAGGGTGAGTTAATAGATCTCAAACTGTTACTGCTGTCAGCAGTAAGAACTACGGTACTAAGCATGCTTGAAATGAAACAAATTTTAAGAACTACAGTGCATTTGACATTCTTCTATATTCTCATAGTTTAACAATACAGAAACATTTACACAGGTGACAAAGCAACCAACTTGGTTAGTAAAACAATCACAGAACTGTCACCATGAACAACATTACATGCTTCAACTGATTTAACAGAACTGATGTAATAATCTGATACCAGCTCACTAGAGCCATTCAGCATCTGTGGTTACCAGATTGAGTGGATTGAGTAGCCTTGCACCCTAGATGTCAACATACATGCCGGCCACTTGCCCGGCTAATACATGCAATTGGTGCTAAAATGAAAGGGACCTTGTGTGCACCAAATGCATGCATGTAAGTGGAAGAGTTTAGTCTAGCCAACACCTAGAAGTAAGGAACTTCACAGAGGAGAGCAGAGGAACCAGTAACCAGAGCTGGCCCACCACTGAGACAAAGTTGAAGCACCCCCCAGTGGTTTAGTGTCGGCTCCAATTTTGTTGGCACTCCATCACCTGAGTTCTGGAGATGACGGTAATGGGCATATATCCCACACGTCCTGAAAAAGGCCCATACATTTGCTTAATGTAGTACTTCTATACCTGCTCAGAAAGCAGCACTATGGGCTTCACAATAGATTAAGCAATGAAGGCTGCACTATGCTGCATTTGTGACCTGAGCTGGAGGCAGAAGAATATAAACATTCAGGATATCTGGGGAATCTGAGAAGGTTGCTCCACAATCTCATCAGTGATATTTAGCATGCTGGTAGGATCCTGTTCTGATTTTATCATCATGCTATAATACCCTTAGGGTTGCCATATTTCAAAAAGTAAACCCCAAAGTTGTTGAGCCTTAGAATGGCAGCCCTATTCCACCTTCAAAATAGGGACGGTGGTTCATGGGAGACCATCTGCTTCCAAGCCAAATCTCAGGCATTTCCAGGAAGGTGGGGAGAATGCTGAGCTTGATGAATGAATGGCTCAAAATAAGGCAACTTTTCCCATTCCTAAAATGCTGCTGTTGCCATGGGAAGTTTCTTAATGTTTAAACAACTTTGCATGCTATACACTAAACAAGTTTAATAATATGCTCTGTCACAGAATCCTTTCACAGTTGTATCTATTATACATTTTAACCAGCTGCTCCTCTTCTATGTGTGAATCGTTTTTACAGTGCTAAATATTATTAAAACATTAACTTTGTAGCAGCAAAGTGCTTCCCCATCATTTAATAATTAAAAACTGGAGTTAGGTTTCCCCCAGCCATGGACCACCTCTTCTTGTTAAATATTTTACGAAAGTAATTGCTTTGCCTTCACTCCATTTTTAACATCCACTGAACGGCTTTAAAACCTCAATCTTTGTCACATGACCCCAATGTGCTTTTTGCCAAAGAGCATGTTAAAAATTTACCCAAATCTCTTGCTCTCCATTCAATCTAAATTTGAACCATTTTGGTATTTAAAATTTTTATATCTCCAGAAAAGGCTGCCTTTTCCAGCTCTCAGTTTTCTCCTAAATGTGCTCTCCAGATCTTATGTGCTCTGTAGCACATTTTACTGATGACAAAATGTTTATGAGCAGTAACATCTAACATGGGGTGTCAGGTCTAAGCCACTGCAGTCCATTTCTGTGCTTATTATTGTGGCTGTAATTTGCTCTGACCTATCAGGCACATGGTTTTGTTGAATTCATTCTCTGAGTGTAGATCTGTATGTAGCCAAAATGCCACCACCCACACATAAGAGGGAGGTATCTATAGGTTTGGGAAAGAACAATTTTGGAGAAAATGCCAAGGGGCAAACACCTCCCATAACTGCTCACTGAGAACACTCCACACTGCAGTGTGTCAATTTAGTTCAACCACAGAGCCTAGGACTTGCCGATCAGAAGGTCGGCAGTTTGAATCCCTGTGACGGGATGAGCTCCCGTTGCTCGGTCCCTGCTCCTGCCAACCTAGCAGTTCAAAAGCACGTCAAAGTGCAAGTAGATAAATAGGTACCGCTCCAGCGGGAAGGTAAACGGCGTTTCTGTGCACTGCTCTGGTTCGCCAGAAGCGGCTTAGTCATGCTGGCCACATGACCCGGAAGTTGTACGCCGGCTCCCTTGACCAATAAAGTGAGATGAGTGCCACAACCCCAGAGTCGGTCATGACTAGACCTAATTGTCAGGGGTCCCTTTACCTTTACTTATCAGCCCCAGTTTGAGTTCACCAGTCATCTCTTTTTCTGAAGTCCAGCAGATTCCAAATTTGGTAGGATTCATGGGTAGGTGGGAGAAATGGCCAGACAACTGACAGAGCTGAGAGGAAGAAAAAAGAAAATGGGGGAAAAAATCAGAGGGGGTGAGTGGGAGGGAGGAATGACACCCTGGTAGAAAAGTGGCATTGTTTGGGTCATGAAACTCATGCCACATTATGTTGGCAGGCACTCCCATGCATACTTTATTCTATTACATAGCACTTTCAAAACAAAACAGTGTTTTGCTGACAAGATCCTGAGTATATGATTTATGGAAAATAAGATCACATTTGTGGGGTGGGAGAAAAGAAGGTGGGAACACGTGTTGTAAAATGTGTAATGCAAAGAATAAGTCTATGCAGTGGAATGAATGAGAATAGAAAAGCATCACTGGACAGCATGAAGTCAGGGGAAATAAAAACAAAATGAAATGGAAGAGATTATTCAGGTGAGTGCCAAGTTGAAAACTGTGCCGTTAATGAATTGGGATGCTTTTGCAAACGTTGATGGGATTAGTTTCCTGCCCTTAAAGCTGATGTTGCAAGGTAAAGCTTTAGTTAATTTATTAATCAAATCAATCTGTATTATATAGAAAAAAATATTGCCTTACAATGCACTGGAAATGTTAGTTAATTTCACTGTATTGCACATCAACAGCATGATTCTGGGTGAGTAATATCTTATCGCTCAGTTGGTGGCAGTAGTAAGCCATGCATTTATTGTAGAGAACAGTTTAAAGTTTGAATGTGTACAGATTATCTGTTTTCTACCTTCATTGGTACCCACAAAATCACCTGAGTAGTGTCTTTGGTAAGGACGGCTGCATGTAACTGAACTCCACCTGCCCCATGCCATCATATCCAGCTGTGCACCACCCTTTTCTACCTCCCAGCAATCCATAATATCGACACAATTCTCTTTGCCATTCCAGGAACTCCCCCCCCACCTCCTCACCCAGCACCTCTCTGTTATAATACTGTTTTATCAAATAGATATGTCATGGCCAAAGATTTTCACTCAAGGCTGTGAAACTCAGCTATTACGAGCGAGCAATGCCTGCCCAATAGCTTGGTAGAGAGGTGGTCTGCAGATTGTGCATCCTTTGTTCTTCCCTCACCCTTTAACACTATTTATTTTCTACATGCAGTTAGTGCTTCCGGGACTGAAAACTAATCAGAAATTATTGCCTTTGGGGGTATGCATATGTTGCAAATATTCTTTATTTCATGGTAGAAAAAACATGAATTTGCATGTAATACTTAAAGAATCCTGTGGCAGAGCCACACCTTACTATCATCTCTATCATGTATCATCTATCATCCATCTATCTATCTATCTATCATCTATCTATCTATCTATCTATCTATCTATCTATCTATCATCTATCTATCTATCTATCTATCTATCTATCTATCTATCATCTATCTATCTATCTATCTATCTATCTATCATCTATCTATCTACTATCTATCTATCTATCTATCTATCATCTATCTATCTATCTATCTATCTATCTATCTATCTATCTATCTATCTATCATCTATCTATCTATCTATCTATCTATCTATCTATCTATCATCATCTATCTATCATCTATCTATCTATCTATCATCTATCTATCTATCTATCTATCTATTTATCTGTCTAATCTATCATCTATCTATCTATCTATCTATCTATCTATCTATCTATCTATCTATCTATCATCTATCTATCTGCTGTTTTTATTTGTTTTCATGGTACAGAAGATAAATTATGAGAAAACAATTATTACAACAGTAAACAACAAGTAACCTGTCCTGATAAAATTACAGACTTAAGCACATCATGGGAACTGTAGTTTGTTAAGGTGCAGGAAGCTGAAGATCTGAAAAATGCTAGAAAAATATGAATAGAGAATGGAGTGAAGGATCCATTCTGCTTAGCACACTAACCCTAATTCATAAATACAAAGGATGGGATACATTTACACACACAGAACAAGGACCCAGTTTGGGGATGCTGTAACAAGCAAACATAGCAGGAAAGATGAATGCTGCTGACACGATGCATCTCCTTGGATTTCTGCTGTTTAAGTCTTCTCTGATTTGCAATCTTTTTTTGTGAACTGTAATCTACTTCCCAGTTAGTCTTTGGGGGGGGGATGCATAGAAGTCAATTCCTAGGGGCTGACGTCCCTTCAGCTACACCAATAATCATGCTTGTTAGTCACTTGTTGCACAAAAGGTATGTGAGTGATCTACAGCATAGCAAAAGCATAACCATAAATAGTAATTTCTTATACCATAAACACATTCGCACAATACCATATACAGTTCATTAAAATAAAAAACATAAAGCTCCCACCCAAATTGCTACCCATCCAGGGCTGGTTAGAACAATTTAAAGCAGAACATTAAAAATAAAGCAAAGCATCTTAAAATCATAGAAATAGATGGGTTATAAATATATATACACACCTGAAGTGTCAAAAGCCAGAGTAAAGATGTTCATGTGGTCTATGGTATGTGGCTACTCTCTTGATGAAAGATGACTCCTCTAGAGGATGCTTGCCTGCCTCCAGACAATGGTGGAAGTAAGGCAGCAAAAGGAATTGATCTGTGATCATTATGTACATGTAGTTCTGTGCATTAATTGATAACAATTGCACCAAAGGAGGATTAATACATGATAATTTTGTCACATGCCACTTTCCTCCCCATAAATGATGCATTCTCCCCGCCCCAATGTGAGGTACATGTAACATATGCTAAGGCATGATAGCCGCAATTATACTGTAAGAAATATAGCCTAATGAATATGCTCTTAATAAGTATCTAAATACCTGCTAGCTACCCCTCTGAAGCTTTAATTTAATATTATCATCCTCTCCCCTGCCTCCCGCCCCCAGTTCTTTGTCTTCCAGTCCAATAGGAGGGATTCTATCATTGCCACTTCAGAGAATATGGAGAGTAAGATTCAATGAGACACTATATCAAAGGGCTTACTGAAATGGTTAGCATGTGTCACACTTGGCTAGGGCTCCAGCCTTATGTGTTATTTGCACTTCATTTCTTCTGTCTAGTAGAAATTGATCGTTTAAAGGATCTGGGCATTTAATGTGTCACATTTGCAAAGATGATAGCAGCCACAGTCAGAAGGACAAGCTCCAGGGGAAAGAGAGCTGAAACATTTGGGTGCTTAGTAGCATTTTGTTGCTATCGGCTAAAGCTTGAAATATGTCTCAGCAACCAACGAAGCTGGGGTAAATGCCTTGAGACCTTCCATCCATCATAAACAACAACAGACAGAGGAGAAGTGGTGCATCCTTTGATAGAACACACTCCTCCGGTCACAAGGCAAGTTCAAGCATACAAACGCTGCTCATTTTTCTCCATGTGATCCTGTAATTAAGGATGGGCAGATCTGTCTGCTTCTGACCCGTGTCACACTCACATGCTTTTAACCCCAATCCCATTCTGTCTCTGCATCTAAATTCAAATGTAGGATTTTTCAAGAAAACACCTCATCGGAAAAAGGCATATTTGAAATGTATTAAAATGTGTGCTTTCTCTCAAAATAACTACTGGATCCAGGGAGGGGTAAGATGCATGATATGGCCCAAACATCCCTATTTTCACCACAGAAAGTCGGAGGGTATGGTTAGTGAGCTGTGAGAGTTTGTGGTGGAGAGAAGTCCACACTCAGAGGCAGAAGCTGAAGCAGGAGAATGGGGTGAGAGAGGCCAAGAGACAGAGATGAGTCAGAGTGGTGAAGAGTCACGGGTGTTGCCCCATCCTTTTGTGATAAGTTCACCTCCCTCCTCTTCTCCCAGAACCAGAAGAGGCGTGAAAAGGGTGGAGGAGAGGTTGGTTTCATGCAGGCATAGTCTCTGATTGCTTGGGGAAAGCCCTGGGGAGGAGGGGGCTTTGATGGCTGTGGGGAGGCAGGGATTTTGGTCTCAGCAACTAATCCATGGGACAAGACTTACTAGGGATGAACTGCTGCGACATTCCACCAAGTCTGTGCAGATCGTGTTCTTGCTAATAAAGAGCTAACTCCAAATTGAACAGTGTGATTTACTGCCGGCTGGCTCCTGACATATAGAATCATAAAGTTGGAAGGCAGAAAGAGTCCAATCCCCTGCAATGCAGGAAACTTTTGCCCAACATGGGGCTCAAACCTTTGGCCCTGAGATTAAGAGTCTCATGATCTACCAATTTGGCTACCCCAGTGGACATTCCCTACCCTACATCAGTGTACGCAAGTGCATGCACGCACTCAATATCAAAAGGTGCCAGTATCCTCACTGCCCTCCCTGGCAACCACACTGGCTGCAGAAGGAATCGTAGGTCTATTAAACAAGAACTTTCCCCATAATCTTACCCTTGGATTAAACTTCTGCAGCCAGTGCTTTGAAGCCATTTAGATTTAATCATGGGCTAAACACATAATTCCAACCAATTAAGTGAAAAAGCTATGGAGGCGTTTGAACAGCTTTCAGGCAAAACACTTCAAACAGGGTGTGTGTGTGTGTGAAGAAACTACATGTCAGGGTTCCATAATATATTTTTGTCTTGTAAAGTGATGTAAAGGGCTACAGTCTAGAAGCCTGACACTGTTTTGGACTCTGCCTTGTTCCCAAATTTTCCATTCCCCTATCTGCCAGACAGAAAACAAAGTATAAATCCCTTCTGTCTCCGCAAAGTATTTGAAAATTGAACAATCCTCAGAACCTTTTCCAGCATTTAGAAGTCTCTTATGTGACGCTGAATGTATACTTCTTTGACAGATAAGTTATACATCCTGTCAACTCATTGAATTAAAAGGCAAACTTACTTTAAAAACAATTGCAAAGGGGAGAGAGAGGAAGGGTTTAAAGGTCTTGTGTCAAAATATTTCAAGCTTCTCAGCTAGCTGTCTGTCAAAATGAAATGCTGCCAAGTGCAAATAAATTAAAATAAATTTACTTATATCGACAAAAAAGGTAAGCACGCAGTAAGACTTCTGTAATATTGCACCACGATACAGGATCCTTTTTAAAAATAGAGGGTTATTTTAGGCTGTGATTCCCTACACCTTTACCTGGAAGTAAATCTCATTGACTTCAGTAGTACTTAACTTCTGAATTGACATGCATAGACCTGTTAGTTGTTTGCACATGAGCCATTCTAAATCATTCTTGAACTATACAATCATGTACAACGCAATGGGAAAATGAGATTCTTACTATAGTGGTTTCTGTCTCATGTGCAAACCTGATACTACTCATGTTCCTAATTAGCAAAAATCTCCTTCAAAGTGACCATTAATTAAAAAGCATTCCTGGATCATACGTACCAATATCCATATTCAACAAATGGCTTGGGAATTTAGTTTTGCTGGGTAGCGTTGCAAGAAAAATGTATGCCCAACCTGTTTTGAATTTGCTTACAAAATACACACATATGTCCACCGCATTTAAGGAAAAATCATTTCCAGTCCAAGCTTTTCATTTTGGTATGCAAAACTAGACATACTTTAACTGTTGTTAGTAAACTATTGACTATTAATTTTCCTCTTGGTCCATATCTGATGGCGTATTTTTCTTTCCCCTCCCTCTCCAAGCCTCAGTTTTGCTTAGCATTTCATGCACAAGCTCACAAGCAAGACCTGAGTACAGCAGGGCTCACCCCATTTGGGATTCCCATCAAATCAAGCTGAGCTGAGTCTTCCATGTTCAGAGTCTGCTCATAAAATACATTCCCATGCTCTTCGGATTTATAGCACTGTTTTGGTGAGCAAAAGGGACATTGTCCAGTTCTGGATATTCCACATTTATTTGCTTATTGATTAAATTTCCATGCTGTCCTTCATCTGAGGATCACAAGGCAGTTTACAATATTAAAAAAATCTCATTGGTGGATCTCTGTATTAGCAATTTACCTTTATGCTAAGAAAAAGATCACATAATAATAAGCTTGACTCTTTCACTCTTTTTTAACTTAGATATTTTTTGTTGCTACACTTCTCTCTCTCTCTCTCTCTCCCCCCCCACCCGCCGTACGCCATTTTTCATCTTCTATTTCTCGCTTATGAGATCTGACTGCTTTTTCAAACATCCTACAAAATTTTGTATGGGTTGGTGGGTGGTTGTAGATTGCAGTGGGTGAATTATGTGGGTCACATCTATTCATATGTGCTTGTTTACATTATTAATAAAAGAAAACAAATATATTTTTAAATACGGAACATCTACCAGTGTGCAGTGTTGATACGCCACGAATATGCAACCCTACAGTAAATCACAATGTCATGGACAATTAACTTTTAAAAACCAGCAAATATCCACTCATTTGGAATTAAAACATCTTTGATCATGGTAAAACATTTGCTCAGTCATACAAAATACTCTCAAAATTCCTCTTCTAAGAACCGAGCTGTTGAACTGCGGAAAGTAGGTTATGCTGGCTAAAAAATTCTTTTATTTATTATTCATGCAGACTCTGTGCCATGTCCAAGACATTTCTGTAGTATGGGATTGCATGACTGAACAAACTGATTATTTTTATGCTGTGGATTGATGTGATGTCCTTGTATGGGAAAGATTTCTCAAGAGGTCTCAGTTTATAGCTGAGCCCTGGAGAGAGAGAAGAGAGAAAAGGCAGCCGGGTGTTGGGGGGGGGGGAGAAAAAGCAATAAAGAGAAAGAGAATAGATGGCAAAATGGAATTTTCTGACTTGTCTCTGAGAAAAATTGTGCATCCTTGCTAATTCTTCAAAAAGGACTTATTCCTGATGTGCCGCCATTCTCGATATCTGCTCTAGTCCATTTCTGAGCTCAATTTATGCTGTTTTTCATCTTCAGAATCCTAAATAGCTTGAGACCAAATGAAAGGAAGTGGGTAACCACTGAGGAGAGGGCCTTTGAGATAGTGCTATTCTATTGAGGTTGGACCCTTAGGGCAAATGGGACTTCCCTCATCTAGCTCCCACCTCCTTTGATTCTTGCTTAGAACCAGTCCCAGGGATGATGCTTGTTATATTGACCTTGGAGAAGTCATCAGGAAGGTAGAACAAAACCAGAATGAATTGGCTGTGCCCCTCATTAGCTTTGGCAGTCTACCTGCCTTCTTCCCCACCAGCTGCAAAGGGGCACCAGCCCCCACTAGTAGCAACCTAGTTATGCAGCAGTCTTTCCATGAAGGCTCACCTGGCACCATCTTTGTGGTCTTCTCAGTAGCATGTGAGGACCTTTCTAATCACCCAACCACTGTAAATAACTGAGGAATTTATCAGTCACTTATTAAATGTGTGCTTTAGCTTTTGGAATGAAGTGAGTTTTATTTTTGTTGTATTTATGTCTTTTTTAAAATTTGATGTTATATTTTGCATTTATGTAGTTCTTCAGTTATTTACAGTAAGCCATCCAGAAAATGCTATGTGGTTGGATGACATACAAGTGATGTTAATAAATATAAGAACTATTTTTAATCTTTCCTTTTCCTTCAGAAACGTCTTCATTGGGTGATACCCAACATTTATTTATTTAATCCTGGCAACAACCTTGTGAGGCAAGTTGAGCTGAGAGGCAGTGACTGGTCACCCAGTGAATTTAATGGCTGAATGGAGATTTGAACGCTGGGCTCTCAGGTCCTGGTACAACACTCTAACTGCTACACCACACTAGCTCTCAAATTCTTAGTCATACTCTAAGCTCTTACTCATACTCTGCTCTGTGTACAACCATAGAAATCAATTAGCCTAAGGAACTGTAGTCTGTTGATTCCTCAGGGTCCCTTTCAACTCTTAAGATCCTATACTCTGATTGTGAAGTGCAAATGTTGAATGCAAGGTGATTGTGAATGTAACCTTGAATATGGACACTTGTCTTTCTGTGGAATGTATGCTTGGTTATTAAAACCTCCAGATGGCTAATCTAAAAACATAAAACAAAAACAAAGCTTGATAATGTATTTCCTACAAAGTGCAATGAGTAAAAATGATATGCTGATGAAGAAGATGGTGCTAGTGTAATTAGCAGGCTGTTTGAGCAAAATGAATATTATGTAACAGAGGAAGTAGCATTAAAATGGTACCAGAAGAGCAAAGATTAATTATAATTGCACACCAGTATGATACAAATGAAAGACAAATTAAAAACACCACACCACCATTTCCCCAAGTTTATTCTCTTTGCAATTAGAAATATTTTTATAAAAACAAACAAACTCTACATCGCCCATCACTCTGACAGAGCACCACAACCAACTAGACAGATGAATGCAGTTGCTTGGCTTCACAGCATGCCACACAACAACTAATCCAGAGTGTTTCTGGATCAGTATAATTGACTTGAGTGGCAATATTCCAGAATAAAAAAATACATTGCAGCCAAAATGACACACCACACCATAGCGTATTGTTAGTTTGTAGCATTATTCATGGGTCAAGGCTATTTTCCAATGGTATAATAGTAATGAAAAATACTGCCCAAAGCATTTCAGTATGTTCAGCGGCAGCTTCAAGCTAAAAAAATAAACAAAGGTTGACCAATCAATTATATAAGGGATTTATTTGAATTTAGGGAGAAGCCTAGACTGATAGACTGGAATGCCAGAACATTATTGTATTAGAAGAAAGAAACAAAAAGTCACCATTTGCCTCTTCGTGTCTCAGTCAAGCAAATAAGATTAAGGCTTTTCATACCTGTATCCTATTTCCACTCTTGGCATGTGGTCAAGTAAGTACAAATGGAAACCAGGGTAGGGGGAAGTCTGGCAAGACTTGCTGAATGGGTGTGGGGAATCAAAGCAGTATCAGAGCAGCCAGAGAGTGACACTTGCTCAGTTCCCTCATGCCACTAGGGAACGTCTCTAGGAGCAAAGGATAATATCTATGGCCTTTCCAGCAAGCAGTTGGCTTGTCTGGAGGAAAATGAACTGCAAAACATATGCTCAAAACATAAGTCCTTTGCCTAGATTCACAAGCCATGGAATATCCCAAGGGGTTGTAGTCAGCTGAGTTCTCCTCAGAGTAGACCTGACTGACTCCAGCTACAGAAGCTGAGGCTGCTGAAGAGGCCAGAGATTATCTTGGCTGTCTCTTAGTGCAGATCCAGGTAATCGATCATGAGCTTCCACAGTTTCCACATTCTTACCCATGTATATTAATGCTCCTGCCATGCAGTTCTGCAGATGATTCATATTTCTGAGGGGACAATACTCTTACACTCTTACTCTTAACTGAATTAAGATTAAAAAAGGATGTGTACAAAAAATGGAAAAGGGGGGAAACCACCAAAGAGGAATTCAAACAAATAGCCAGCACGTGTAGACACAAAGTCAGAAAAGCTAAAGCACAGAATGAACTCAGGCTTGCTAGAGAGGTTAAAAGCAACAAAAAAGGCTTTTATGGGTATGTTCGTAGCAAAAGGAAGAACAAAGAAACAGTGGGGTCACTCAGAGGAGAAGATGGTGAAATGCAAACAGGGGACACAGAAAGGGCTGAACTCCTCAATGCCTTCTTTGCCTCAGTCTTCTCCGATAAAGAAAACAATGCCCGACCTGAAGAATTTGGAGCAAATGATTCAGCAAAGGAAACACAGCCCAGAATAACTAAGGAGATAGTACAAGAATACTTGGCTAGTTTAGATGTATTCAAGTCTCCAGGGCCAGATGAACTGCATCCAAGAGTATTAAAAGAACTGGCAGATGTGATCTCAGAACCACTGGCAGTCATCTTTGAGAATTCCTGGAGAACAGGCGAAGTCCCGGCAGACTGGAGGAGGGCAAATGTTGTCCCTATTTTCAAAAAGGGGAAAAGAGAGGACCCAAATAATTACTGCCCAGTCAGTCTGACATCAATAGCAGGGAAGATTCTGGAACAGATCATTAAGCAAACAGTCTGTGAGCACCTAGAAAGGAATGCTGTGATCACCAATAGTCAGCATGGATTTCTGAAAAATAAGTCATGTCAGACTAACCTGATCTCGTTTTTTGACAGAATTACAAGCCTGGTAGATGAAGGGAATGCAGTGGATGTAGCCTACCTTGATTTCAGCAAGGCATTTGACAAGGTGCCCCATGATATTCTTGTAAAGAAGCTGGTAAAATGCGGTCTTTTTTTTTTTAATCATATTTTTTATTTTCTTTTTTCCAGGTATAAAATTCGAATATAACATCATCAATAGCACAACAAAAGCATTTTTACAGAAAGAAGAAAAAAAAGAAGTTAGAAAAAGAAGAAATTCATCTTTCCAAAACATTTTTTCATCATCTACTGGACTTCCCCACATCTTCCACACCCTGCATTCTTTACAATAAAATAACAGCAAATTATACCCTTGTTTCATGCGTTTTTTATACTTTCAATTAATTATCCTTTAAGTTTAGAATATTTATTGTTACATTACTTTTTATCTTTCCATCAATCCTAAAAAGGTTTTACTCTAAACTTTAGTCTTTTCATAGTTATAACTTAATTTCCTCCATTTTCAAATTTTATTTGCTAAAGCTAATTCTTCGAAAACTTAGCAAATTCTCAACATTCATACAACTTATAGTGTTTTTGTAAATAGTCCTTAAATTTTTTCCAGTCCTCTTCTATTGTTTCTTCACCCAGATCTCGGATTCTGCCAGTCATTTCAGCCAATTCCATATAGTCCATCAGTTGCGTATGCCACTCTTCCAGCGTGGGTAGCTCCTGTGATTTCCAGTGTTTGGCAATGAGAATTCTCGCTGCTGTAGTTGCATATAAGAAAAAGGTTCTATCCTTCTTTATCACTCTCTGGCCGACCATGCCCAGGAGGAAGGCCTCTGGTTTCTTGTGAAAGGTATACTTAAATACCTTTTTTAGTTCATTATAAATCATTTCCCAGAAGGCCTTCACCCTCGGGCATGTCCACCAGAAGTGGAAGAACGTTCCTTCAGCCTCCTTACATTTCCAACATTTATTATCAGACAAGTGATATATCTTTGCAAGCTTGACTGGGGTCATGTACCACCTATATGTCATTTTCATAATGTTTTCTTTTAAGGCATTACATGCCGTGAATTTTAAACCGGTGGTCCATAACCTTCCCCAGTCTTCAAACATAATGTTGTGCCCAATGTCTTGAGCCCATTTTATCATGGCTGATTTAACTGTCTCATCCTGTGTATTCCATTTAAGCAGCAAGTTATACATTCTAGAAAGCACTTTAGCCTTTGGTTCAAGTAATTCTGTCTCTAGTTTCGATTTCTCCACCTGGAAACCAACTTTTTTGTCCTTTTTAAAAATCTCTTGAATTTGGGCATAATGTAACCAGTCTCGCACCTTGTTTTTTAGTTTGTCCAAACTCTGCAACCTCCAGTTATCTCCAATTTTTTCTATTATTTCGCAGTATTTTGCCCAACCACCCTCCATCTTAAGTCTTTTTGTGGCCTTTGCCTCTATTGGTGAAAGCCACCTCGGTGTTTTATTTTCGAACAAGTCCTTATATTTAGTCCAGACAATGAATAAAGCTCTCCTGACAATATGGTTTTTAAACAATTTGTGAACCTTTACCTTGTCGTACCACAGATATGCATGCCATCCAAAAGCATTGTTAAACCCTTCCAGATCTAGGACATCAGTGTTTTCTAGTAAAAACCAATCTTTCAACCAGCAGAAAGATGCAGCTTCATAATATAACCTTAAGTCCGGCAGGGCAAATCCCCCTCTTTCTTTTGCATCTGTTAATATTTTGAATTTTATCCTGGGTTTTTTGCCCTGCCAGACAAACTTCAAGATATCCTTCTGCCACTTTCCAAAACATTCCACTCTGTCCACAATCTGTAGGGTTTGAAACAGAAACAACATCCTTGGCAATACATTCATCTTTACAGCTGCTATTCTTCCCAACAAGGAACGTTTTAGTCTTGACCAAATTTCTAAGTCTTTTTTGATTTCTGTCCAGCATTTCTCATAATTGTCTTTAAATAAGTTCAAGTTTTTACCAGACAAATTAACCCCCAGGTATTTCACCTTTTTAACCACATTTAGCTCCGTTTCTTTCTGAAACCCCTCTATTTCTGAAGGTGTCAAGTTTTTCCCCAAAACCTTAGTTTTTTGTTTATTCAGCTTAAATCCCGTCACCCGACCAAACTCATTAATTAGTTCTAGAGCTCTTTTTGTACTAGATTCTGGCTCCTGTAATGTGAAAACCAAATCATCCGCAAAAGCTTTCAATTTATATTGTTTCGCTCCGACCTGTATTCCTCACACCAACTGGTCCTTCCTAATCAAATTGAGCAGCACCTCCAGGACTGAAATAAATAAAAGGGGGGATAAGGGGCACCCCTGTCGTGTCCCTTTTTCAATCTTAAACTCTTCTGTCACCACATTGTTCACTATAAGTTTAGCCTTTTGCTCTGAATAAATTGCTTCTATACCATTTTGGAACGCCCGTCCCACTCCCATCCCTTCCAAATTTTTCTTCATAAATTTCCAAGAAATGTTGTCAAAGGCCTTCTCTGCGTTTATAAAGATTAGCACTGCTTTCGTGTTCATATTTGTCTGCAACAGTTCCAAAATATCAATAATATTCCTAGTGTTATCAGACATATGTCTACCAGGGAGAAAGCCTGCCTGGTCTTTATGAATTACCTCATTTAAAACCTTTTTAAATCTGCTTGCCAAAATATCAGCAAAAATTTTGTAATCCACGTTTAGAAGTGAGATGGGACGGTAGTTCTTAAGATGAGACTTATCAGATTCCAATTTCGGTATCAAGGTGATGAATGCTTCTTTCCACGATTCTGGTGCCCCCTTCCCCTCCATAATCTGATTGCATACCTCCATTAGTGGTTGGATCAAGTAGTCCTTCAATGTCTTATAGTACTTGGAGGTAAGTCCATCTGGGCCTGGGGATTTACCCAATTGCATATTCTGAATGGCACCTTCAATTTCCTGTTGTGTTATCCTGTAATTCAATATTGATTGTTTCTCTTGTGATAGCTTTTGTAATCCCTTTATTTTTATAAATTGGTCTATCTCAGACTCTACCTGGGGCCCTTGAGTAAATAATTTTTTGAAATATCTCTGGAAACACTTTCTTATTTCCTCTGGTTTCTGAATACTTTCTCCTTCAACCTCCAGATTGGTAACAAAGTTCAATTTTTGTCTCTTTTTCAACTGCCATGCTAGCAGTTTTCCACATTTATTCGCCGATTCAAACGATCTTTGCCTCATTTGTTTAATTTTCCACTCCACTTCTTGGTTAATTAGTTTCGCATATTGTGATTGGTGAAATTTAATTTCTCTTAGCACTTCTTTTGACTTTGGATTAAGTCTGAGCCTTTTTTCACCGTCTCTTATCTTCTCTAATATCTTATCTTTTTTCCCATTCCAGAGTTTTTTCTTAATCGCATTCTGTTGAATCAGAAACCCTCTCATAACAGCTTTGCTTGCGTCCCAGATTGTTCTCTTTTCCACCGAAGTGTTCAAATTTATCTCAAAATAGTCCTTCAACGTTTTTTGGGCCTTCTTTACGATCTCTTGGTCTCTAAGTAAGGTGTCATTCATTCTCCATTTGAAGGATCCAACTGGCGTAAGTCTCAATTCCATTTTCAAAGCATTATGGTCGGAGCAAGTTTTGGGGCAGATTTCTATTTTTTTTGTCTTAGGTGCCAGTCCTCTAGATATCCAGATTTGGTCGATTCTTGTCCATGATAGGTGGGCCTCAGAAAAGAATGTTCCTTCTTTACCTAAGGGGTTCTTTGTCCTCCATATATCGGTCAAGTCCATATTGTCAGTTAGCTCGAAAAAGGTTTTAGGCAGTCTGCCATCTTTGGTTAAATTTTGATTTTGTGATTTGTCCATAAGAGTGGAGACCACCCCATTCATGTCTCCCATCACGATGATGTTAGTGTAGTCAATATGATCCAGCATTGTCTCATGCAGCTTTTTATAAAATTCCGATTTCCCTTCGTTTGGTGCATAAATTCCTACTATCAAGAATTTTTCTCCTTGTGTTTGTATTTCAATCGCCAAAATTCTTCCTTGTTCATCTTTAAACAAAAACTTTGGTGATAGGCTCTCCTTTGCGTAGATCACTACCCCTCTTTTCTTAACCTTATCTGATGAGATAAATTCTTGGCCTAATCTTTTATTAATTAAAACTCTCCTGTGGAGCCTAGTTACATGTGTTTCTTGCAAACAGATAATGTCCAATTGTTCTTTCCTCAATATATGAAAAATCCTTTTCCTTTTCTCGGGAGAATTTGCGCCATGAATGTTCCAACTAAGAAGCTGAAGAGACATCCTGAATCAGTTTGTCCACCAATAGGGATGGATCTCTTTTGTCGTCTATACCTGGAGGTGGGACGGGTGCTGGGCCAGACGGAGGTGGTGGCCAAACTCCTGCTACTCCTTTCCGAAGGTCCTCCCCGTGGTCGTTCAGGAACTTTTCTTGGTCCTCTGGTGTTCTAATTCTTACTTTTCCCCCTTTGAAATTGAAAGAAAGTCCTTGAGGGAATTGCCACCTATAGGGGATTGTGTTGTTTCTCAATAATCCTGCGAGGTCTTTGTAGGTAGTTCTTAAATCCAAAAGTTGTTTCGGAATATCTCTGAAGATTTCTGCTGTCCTTCCCTGAATCACCAATGGGTTTTTGAAGTGTAAGCCGAGTATATGGTCTTTTTCTTGCCTAGATCTAAAAATGATCAGGCAATCTCTTGGTTTATCCTTTCTCGCCACTCTTCCCAATCTAAAAGTGGTGACAATTTTGAAATCCTTGTCTTCAGTTAGGCCCCAGAACTTTGATATTTCTGCTGTCAAAAAGCCAATCAGATCTTCTTTCTCAATTTCTGGTATATTTCTCAGTTTAAGATTGCTTTCCCGGTTTTTCAGTTCCAGCATGGACAGATATGCTTGCTGTTCGGTGATCTGTCTAGTCAGTGGCCTTACTTCCCCTCTTACTTCCTCAATCTTCTTTTTATTTTGTTCTGCTTTCAAATTTGCTTCTTCCGCCAATTTACAATTTTCTGCCGTTGTTGTTTGAATATTCCCTATTGCCTGAGTGTTTTGAGAAACTTGGTCAGTCAGTTTATTAATTGTTGTTGTCACTTGATCAAGTTTAGCCGCCTGATCATCAGCTTTCTTGTTTAACACTGCCAGCTGGTCAAGTATTTCTTTAAAAGCTGCATCCGGCCCTCCTGAAGCCATGTCCCCCAAAGCTGGCTGCTTAACTTCTTCTTCTTGCAGGCCTGTAACAATTGGAACAGATGATCTTCGTGGCTGCACAGGCAAAGTTGATTGCAACAATTCAGTTTGTTTTGCTTTTTTGGCAGCCCTTGTTTTTGCAGCGCCACTCATTCCACAGCTGTCCGATTATCAAGGTCAAACTGTAAGTCCCATGGGAAAAGCAATCCAAAAAATAAACATTCACACAAAAGATTAATAGACAACCAGCAGTTCTCAGAGACTAAATATTCCACAATCCAGTAGGGGGAGCTCCCAAAGGTTAGAAGACAGAGTAAAAAGTTTCCACCATTAAGTTCCCGAGAAACAATAGAAAAAAGGATTAAGAGGGGAGAACCTTCAAAAGTCACTTTAAGCTTGCAAAAGTTTGCCCAGATCCAAAAATAAAAGTTCTTTACAGTGATGCTTGCAAAGGTCCCTTATTTGTATCTCACCACACAGTCCCAATATAACAACTTAACTTAAGATACAGTTTACTGCAGTCTGATGGTTCTTTTGTATCCAAGCAGCCGGGAGCTGGGCTCTTTAAACTTTAAACATTGTAATCCACCAGAGAGAGGAAGAAAGGTTCAAATCTGAGTCCAGTCCAATTTAAACACACACAACTTTTTTTTTTTTTTAGTTCTGTGCAGTCCAGTTTGAATTTGCAAAGTCAGTTTCAAGTTCTTTTAAGGGAGAGGAATCCCCTCTCAACGCTTCAGCTTATTAGCGCCTTTGCTTGACACTTTAAGCAGAGCCGGAAGACGGACTTCCTTTTAACGTCTCCCGCTTTCAGCCGAATTTCCCAAAGAATTTAGATCCCAGAGCTTTGATGTTCTTACTCACGGGTGTGTTGTTTAAAAGTCGAATGATCAAAGAAGAAAGGTCAGCGCTCATCAGCAGCAGCCGCGTGGCTTCACTTCCGCGGAAAGAGCGATGAACTCACAGCACCGCTACCCCCTCCACGTTCCGGAGCCCCTTATGGGGTCCCTTCTTTGTTTCCGAGGTCGCTCTTGGTGCCCACCGAGTCCCACGACCACAGGCTCACTCTACCTGTGGTTTTACTTAGCGGGTCTCCGCTCTGCCGCAGCGGACGACCCTTTTCCGCGGAGCCCCTCTTCACAGCGTAAAGAGGACCGCCACTGCCGTTTCGCGCCGCCTCCGGAAGTCCTCGGTAAAATGCGGTCTTGACTATGCTACCACTCAGTGGATTTGTAACTGGCTGACTGACCGAACCCAAAGGGTGCTCATCAATGGTTCCTCTTCATCCTGGAGAAGAGTGACTAGTGGGGTGCCACAGGGTTCTGTCTTGGGCCCGGTCTTATTCAACATCTTTATCAACGACTTGGATGATGGACTCAAGGGCATCCTGATCAAATTTGCAGATGACACCAAACTGGGAGGGGTGGCTAACACCCCAGAGGACAGGATCACACTTCAAAACGACCTTGACAGATTAGAGAACTGGGCCAAAACAAACAAGATGAATTTTAACAGGGAGAAATGTAAAGTATTGCACTTGGGCAAAAAAAAAATGAGAGGCACAAATACAAGATGGGGGACACCTGGCTTGAGAGCAGTACATGTGAAAAGGATCTAGGAGTCTTGGTGGACCACAAACTTGACATGAGCCAACAGTGTGACGCGGCAGCTAAAAAAGCCAATGCAATTCTGGGCTGCATCAATAGGAGTATAGCATCTAGATCAAGGGAAGTAATAGTGCCACTATATTCTGCTCTGGTCAGACCTCACCTGGAGTACTGTGTCCAGTTCTGGGCACCACAGTTCAAGAAGGACACTGACAAACTGGAACGTGTCCAGAGGAGGGCACCCAAAATGGTCAAAGGCCTGGAAACGATGCCTTATGAGGAACGGCTAAGGGAGCTGGGCATGTTTAGCCTGGAGAAGAGGAGGTTAAGGGGTGATATGATAGCCATGTTCAAATATATAAAAGGATGTCACATAGAGGAGGGAGAAAGGTTGTTTTCTGCTGCTCCAGAGAAGCGGACACGGAGCAATGGATCCAAACTACAAGAAAGAAGATTCCACCTAAACATTCGGAAGAACTTCCTGACAGTAAGAGCTGTTTGACAGTGGAATTTGCTGCCAAGGAGTGTGGTGGAGTCTCCTACTTTGGAGGTCTTTAAGCAGAGGCTTGACAACCATATGTCAGGAGTGCTCTGATGGTGTTTCCTGCTTGGCAGGGGGTTGGACTCGATGGACCTTGTGGTCTCTTCCAACTCTATGATTCTATGATTCTACACCTAGAAAGGTCCCATTGGCCTCTAAAGAAGACCCCACATTCTGAAGAGTGCCGGTGTGTGACTGAAATGAGAGTGAGGGGAAGGGCAGGATTTTATTGGTGTCATCTCTGAAGCTAGAGGACTTCTCAGGATCCCAGATCCTTATGAGGAAGAAGATTGGGACCTTATGAAGCAATCCACTCTCACTGAGAACATGGAGGGGCCTGCCCCAAATGAAGCTGTAAGAGGCCCATCTCAGAGATACCTCACTTGAGCTCCCCATGACCAATCCTGAGGGCAGCCTAGATCAACAATTCTTTCCCATTGTCCCCAAGCCCTGGGAGCAATAGCAGCAGCAGAACAGAGCGGAAGGCCAAGGTTGCAGGACTCAGGAGAATCACTTATTTGGTTACCAGACAGCTCTGTTGACAGGGTTCTACTCAGAAAGAAGGGTTCGCTTGGGAGGAAGGATCTGTTCAGGAGGGAGACAACCCTGCTGCAATTTATCACCCAGCTGTAGGCAATGGCCCAGCAGAAATGTCTTGCTGCTGTGATTCCTTCTATTCTGATAAGCTGCCTTTATTTTTCTTAATTGTTGCAATTTACCTTGATTTTTGTTTTTTTTATGTGAAAGATGGCTAGCCAAACAACCTGTGATTCACATCCCATTATACTGGAGAACAATGTACATTGACTCTGTTATAATGAGCACTGTTAGATTCTACTTCATATTCAGGGTTTAACACTACGGTGAAAGAGCTGACAATGGGAGCAAAACTAGACATTATGCAGTGTTCTTCCTTATATTCCTGTCTTTAAGCTCAATCACATTTCAAAATAACATGTCAGGCTGTTTGTATTGATTTCTAAAAAGAGATGTAGAAATTATGGATTCCATACTCTAAGGTTAATGTGAGGGCCTTGGACATTTGGAGTGAGAACCAGTAGATCAGAGTGGTTGTTCAATCAATCCTCTGCACATTGATTCCCCACTGAAAATGTTCTCCTGGATGTTTCTAAAGGTTCCCCGGCTCTAAAACTAGAACAAATCCTGTGAGGAGTGCAACACAGGTGTAGAGAGTTCTATTGCACTCAGGTTTTGCTTGTGGGTTGAGAGAGAAATAGGCTGGACTAGATAGTCCATTGGTTTGAGCCACCAAAACTCCTATGTTAAAGCAGCCACGTGGTATCTGATGGTGAGTACTGGCGAGTGCAGAAAGAGTTAAGTGACTTTGCTTGAGACCCAGTCTCCTGCATTATCTCAGAAAAATAACAGCACTGCATTAGCCGCCCTTCCTTATTTGCATGGCAACAAATTTTTAATATGCCATTGCAAGGCCACACTCTGCCACCAAATTATAATGCAGAGTTTAATCTGACAATTCTGACACAGATTCAAATTTCTTCCCAAGATGTCAGGACATTCTGAAAAGAAAAAACAAGTTGTTCATTTGGGGAACAAGGTTTCTTTTCTCTGCTCACCAGAAGAACAAGTCAGCAAAAACTAGACTAGGATTGTACCGTTTCATTGTTGTGTCATCATTATTTCTGTCTCTGCCCCTGACCTCCCACTTTCCTGCCATACTACTATTAGATTCCCCAAACTCTCATTTGCTTTTAAATGAGCACACCTAGATTCCTTTGCACCTTCTTATAAGAGCAATGCGGTGCTCTCTGTCTTTCTTTTTTTCTACTGAAAAACCCACCTTTTCCAACAAACCTAATTCAACCCTTTAGTCCTTGCTCCCAACTAAAATAAAACCTATACGTGTGTAATTCCATTGGCTCACACTTGGAACTAGGCCTGCTTTATTTTCTCCTACAAATGAAATGGGAATTGTAAGGTCATCAGGGCAGGGACCTGCCATGAACTTCATAAAATGACACAAAACCAGCACCAAGAATGGGTCACTTGCTGGGGTGTGGTCCCTCAGAAGATGCCCATCAATGCCAACCTTTGACCCTTGCCCTGAAGGTGGTATTGCAGGTAGATTAATTTTGCAATTGATGTTATGAATGCGTAGGTTGGAAAGAACATTTTGCACTTACATACTCTTTTCAGAGTGATATCCCAGAAGGCAGTAGGAACTAGTATGGTGTGCCAGTTAGATTGTTGGACTAAGTCCTGGGAAACCAGGCTTCAAATCCCCACTCAGTCATGAGGGTTCCTGGGTGAACCTTGGGTCTGTCACCATCCCTAAACTCAACCTGTCTCACAGAGTTGTTGTGAGAATACAAACGAGGGGAGAAAGCATCACATACTCCATCTTGAGTTCCGTGGAAGAAAGGTGAGTTATACATGTAACAATAAATAAATATTGTGGAACAAAAGATAAGAGACAACAAAGTGGTACCCTGAAGAAGTGGAGGGAATGCAAGAAGGTGGGTATCTGTGTCTGACTGATGCAGATTGCTGGCCTTAGTGAGTCCAGTGGATGGGGGCAGATATGGGCTATGACAGCAAAGTGTTTGGGAACAGCACTGCACGACAGTGCAGTGTTCAAGAAGGACACTGACAAACTGGAACGTGTCCAGAGGAGGGCAACCAAAATGGTCAAAGGCCTGGAAATGATGCCTTATGAGGAACGGCTAAGGGAGCTGGGCATGTTTAGCCTGGAGAAGAGGAGGTTAAGGGGTGATATGATAGCCATGTTCAAATATATAAAAGGATGTCATATAGAGGAGGGAGAAAGGTTGTTTTCTGCTGCTCCAGAGAAGCGGACACGGAGCAATGGATCCAAACTACAAGAAAGAAGATTCCACCTAAACATTCGGAAGAACTTCCTGACAGTAAGAGCTGTTTGACAGTGGAATTTGCTGCCAAGGAGTGTGGTGGAGTCTCCTACTTTGGAGGTCTTTAAGCAGAGGCTTGACAACCATATGTCAGGAGTGCTCTGATGGTGTTTCCTGCTTGGCAGGGGGTTGGACTCGATGGCCCTTGTGGTCTCTTCCAACTCTATGATTCTATGATTAATTTTCTGTAGGAAGCAAGGTAAAATGATCAGGGCAGGATGGATTTTCCCATACAAATACAACACTTACCTCACTGCTGCATTCCCATCACTCTCTGTTTCTAAGTCTCAGCCCTGGTCATATAACAGGGCTAACTGAGTTCTCCCAGTTCTCGACATTCTTTGCAGCAGGGAAGGTAGAAAAATACATTTAGAGATTGATTTTTCAGACTAAGATGAGGTGTGTGAAAACAGTAATTCACCTCATCATGCACTGAAAAATCAATCTCACCATGCAATGAAGCAATCGGATTATCAGTTAGCCACACGGCCAATTGAAATGTACATTGAACTCACTACATAGACTGGGCAAATATTCAGGTGGGTGAATTGGCCCACAATCATTTCATTAGAGGGATGATTAGCTGGGATTTGAGTTATATGAAGCGAGTGAACAGAGAGACCAATAGAACAGCACCGAAGCCAATTCATGCCATTGGTACATAATTTAAAACCCAATATGTGCATGCATGTTTATCTGTTGATGGCTGCACTATCAAGTGATGACTTTCCAGTGTGAAAAAAGTTTCTATTGACAAAAGATGGCAGACAGAAATTTAATACTGACTCGCATTACCTTAAAGCTTTTACGTAGCTTACACATTCCAACCTTAGTCCTGTTCAGGAATCTAGTAAGTGCTGTTAGCAAACACATGATGGGGCTCTCAAGCATGCACAAGGTTAGCCCCACCCCTAAACACAAACATCTCAGACATGACCCTTGGCTTACATGAGTCTATTGGGGACCAACGGACACACAGATGTCAGTTTGTGTGGCTCTCTCTCAGGTCAATCAGGGTCTCTGTCCCCATGAAGTGTATCCAGCCATAGATGCATAGGGCCGCTTTCAAGCTGATAGCAATTCCACACAGGATGTGTGTGTGTGTGTGTGTGTGTGTGTGTGTGGATATAGAATACCTTGGATATTGGATATTGAATACATTGCCATTTGTGGGGTTAAGGCTAGCCCACTCTTTAATGAGAGCCCTTTCATGTGTCCATACTGATGAGTCAAAGAAGGACAAGTTATTGACTGAGCTGAATGTTGGAAGATTAAAGACAAATGCACGTACCCCTTTGTGCAGCACATAGCTAAAGTATGGAAGTCGCTCCCACAGAAATCAGGGATCAACTTGTATGGCTTTAAAATCCAATTAGATAAATTCATGGATGGCTATGGATAGCTACCAGCCACGATGGCTATGGTTTTTGACACCAATGCTCTCCAATACCAACTGCTGGGAACCACAGAAGGGAGAGTGCTCAGATCTTGCTTATGAGTTTCCCACAGGCATCTGATCAACTGCGAGAACAGGATGCTGGACTAGATGGGCCATTGGCCTGATCCAGCAGGGCTTTCCTATGCCACCATGAAGTTAACAGTTCCTTTCTAGTCCTTTCTATTGACCAGGAATGGGGAGCCTCAGGCCCAGGGCCAATATATCTCTCTATTGGGCTCTCAGGACTCTCCCAAGGTCACCTCTTTCTGCCCCTTCTTTGCACACTCCTTGGGTATTTTTGCCTGGCTACAGAGTGTTATTGAACTCCCATAATGCCTGTAGTCAGTTTGGATGGAGGATAGGGAGGGGTGTGTAGAAACAAGCTTGCTGTAAAAAGTTTATATTCATCGTTCCATTCTGGCTCTATGCACTGCTGACATGTGGCCCCTGGTATGTTGCTCCAAAGGGAATGTGGCCCTCAGATTGAAAAACATTCCCCACTCCAAAGCCAAATGTCTCTTAAGTTCCTCAGGTCTAGCTCATGAAAATCTGAATTAAATGAAATTAAGCTGCTTTGCATTGCTTCCAAAGGTTTTAGATTCACAGCAAAAGCATTTGAAGTATCTCTCTGAAGTTTGCATTCAGAGACGTACTGCCATCCCTAACAGCCTCATAGGAGCATCTGTCAAGCTCTCTTAGTGGGATCTATAAGGAAAACTCTAACTCTTAGTGGGATCTATAAGGAAAACTCCAGCTTAATCCAGGCATGATATCTACAGTTGCTGCAAAGGAAAGATAACAAGCAACTTATAGGAAAACAAAAAGGCAATAAAGTAAACCTAGGCAAACATTGGGGGGTGGGAAGCAGAAATAATATGTGGGAACTCTTAAGAGAAACATTCATTTGTAATCCCTGAGTGAGTTTTAAATTAGCTGATTCATTGCTCTAAACTTAAAAGACTGCTATATATTAGCATTTCAGCTGGAGGGAATCTTAAACTCAGAATAATTTCTCAGTTATTCTAGATCTTGAAGAGAGAGCTGGTGGTGATGGTTTTAAGCGAGGGTACCATCCAGTATTTGTTTAAAAAAGCATCTCATGGAATCAAACGTATATTGCACCAAAGAGACATAAGGAAAATTACTGCTATATACCACAATGTTCCCGCTTGAAGAAATATGTTTGCATAATATATCAAAGGAAGCATGAGTATTTCTCATTCCAAGAGGAAATTAATATTTCATTTTGAATTGAATTTTTGCCATGAAATGGGAGGAGGGAATATTTGTTTTTACCTCTACTGTAACATCCTTTATATCATAATGTCAGTGGAAATGATATCAGGCACTTTGGGAATGAAGAACAATTCCAGCCATGAAAACATCCTTCGAAAAAATATGCCTCCTGTTTAGTAAAGTTTTTGCTTTGCTGTTGAAGTAAAATGCTCACTTCAGTGACTACAATACATACAACTGATACATTAAAACAATATGTGAATTTGTGATGTTCCTCCACATTATGACACTATAAAAAGTCTCCTAGAATGTTAGCTGTGTGTTATCATTCTTTCAGAATCATTATTCTGTGATACGCTTTGTGTATTCATGCTTACGATGGGATGATTTGCATATAATGTTGAACTACGGTTTAAACCTTAAATCATGATTAAGCATTATGAGGATGAGTTGCAGTGAAGTTAGGCTTACAGACTCCCCTCTGCTCTGCTCCTCCAGGGTGGTCATGAGGAGTACCTATTTTATTTATCTACAGTTTAGCATTGGCTCCAGGCCCTAACTATGGTTCAGATGACATGCCAAGCTGTGATTAATCTAAAATGGAATCGAAAACTTCCAAACTCCTCCTTGTGGCCGTTCCTGAGAAGATGTAAGACTGTGGATTCCCTAGGGTCATTTCTCATAACACTCAAGCATGTGCGGAAACTTTGCCCCCCCCCCCCAATGTTGCCATACAACATTTCGCATCAGCTTCAGCAAGCCTGGGCAATGATCAGGAATGATGGGAGTTCTAGTTCAGAAACATAGGAAAACCTAAAGGCAATTTCTTTCTAAGAAATCGTCGTAGAATTCATCACCCCTAGGGTTGCCACCTTTGGTCAGGCAAAATAAAGGACAGGTTGGGCAAAATATGGGACAGGTTGGGGGGATAGGAGGGCTAAAATTACTTTACATGGTGCAGAAATGACTTCAAAGCAATTCCAGTCTTGCTCTTCAGCTGTCCACCCTTCCTCCTCACTGCCTGCACAAACTCTACATTGGACTGGATAAACCAGGCCCATGCAAAATGGAATTTTAAAAAGTATGACTCTAGAGGTGAAAGAATGGCTCATTAGGTGCTATTAAATTGAAGTGCTTGTCTAAAGAAAGCAGCAGGTTTGTTTTGTTTCAAAGGGTCTTGCCAAGAAACTCCTGGGCAAAAAAACTTTGAGAAATAAAGCACAGCTTATTGTCATTACAACAGACTGTTCTTAAGTGCTAGCAGCTCTTTCGGAATAAGATGTTTTCCAAAAGGCATTGCACAAGCTCAAACATAACATAAGGTGCTAGATTCTGATACTAATTGAAGGAGAATTTACAGAAGGTGCCCTTCATGGTAGCTCTGTAGTGCTATTAATTCATGCAGTTCTATAAAACTGATTGTATGCAACTCCACTTAAAAACCCATAAGTAACTGACTGGATCAAACCAGGATGCAAACAGTATCGTGAGAGAGTTTTATATCAGAAATCAAGCTTGGAGTCCTTCAAACCACCCACCCTCCCAGAACGCTGTTCTGAAATCTTGCAGGTTGTAATAATTCAGGAGACACACAGGGGAGGCTGTGGCCATAACCATTAGAATAATCTAGGTCATAATTAATTCAGCATTTTGCTTAAATATTTATATAGTGAAAGGAAGACTTGCTAACAAAATCTCTACAGACCCTAAGAGAAGATGGGCCAGTGATAAAACTGTTGAAAGCTGCCATTTTAACAGCACCAGATTAGTTCAAATCCTGGCAGTAATTTGTCTGGTGGGATTTTCAACACACAGCCTTTCATGGATGAATTTACTCTTGTTTAATGTACTCCTTAAATTTTTCATTTAATAATGGAAACAGCAGAGTTAGGCCTCTATTGAATTCACTCCCCTTTATTTAAAAAAGGTAGAATTTGCATAAAATAAATAAAACAACCCCATGATATTTGGAGTTGGACGCCATTTGCCCATCAACTTTGGAATCACCTCTCCCACCAGGGCCTCCAAAGTTTGAATGTTTATTTTCCAAGTAGTTATATAAGCTTCTGACTTCACCACTGCAGGACAGAGCAGTGCTGCTTTTTTGCTGGAAGCTGCCTTCTGTTACATCCTCAGCTCAGCTAGGCCCAGTGGCGTAGCGTGGGGGGTGCAGGGGGGCGGCCGCACCGGGCGCAACATCTGGGGGTTAGGGTTAGGGGGCGCAAATCCATGGGTTAGGGGGCGCAAATTACTTGCCTTGCCCCGGGTGCTGACAACCCACGCTACGCCACTGGCTAGGCCAGCAGGTTGGTTGGAAGGAAGCACTGAAAAGAGCCATACCTCGGTGGTAGAACATATATTTTATCGCAGGATGGGCAATTTACGACCCTCCTGATGTTCTATCAACCCAACTAGCATAATTGTGGGAATTGGAAGTAATAGAAAGATAAGAAAAGCCTGCTGTGTATCAGGCCAAAGGTTCATCTAATCCAGCAACATCATGCATATGAGAAGAAGCCTGCAAGCAGGGCCAAGAACATATGGCGGGCCGCAGGTTGCACAACCTTACTTTGTTTATGCATCATTTCTCCTAAAATATCCCAAAGCCATTTCACAGTAAGAACATCAGCAATAAAAACAATGAAAAATAATTCCCCTCGACAAAAACAATTTCAGATTTCAAATCCAATACTTCCAGAAACTGGTGCAGCAACAAGCTTTTTTTTCTTTTGCTTTTTTGAGGGGATGGGTACCTATTTGCGAATGAGCAAAAACCTGTTTGCAAGGGAACCAGTGACAATTCTTCCTCACGCTGGGCTGCACACCCGAGAATACATCCCATTGAAAGCAATGCCGAGCAGTGGTATGACATCCCGTCTCAGAAATATAGATGTTGTTTTTCTGCACTGCACGACAGGGGAAGAATTATAGTTCAGTTGTAGAGCATCTGCTTTGTATGCAGAAGATCCCAGGTTCAACCCCAGCATCTACAGGCATGGATGGAGAGCAACCACTGCCTGAAACCTTGCAGAGTCATTGCCACTCAATGTAGACATTATTGAGCTTGATGGGCCAATGGTCTAAAACAGTTTCCTACATTCCTTTGGATAAGCACCCCGATGTGGAGACTGTTCCTGTGGTGAAGCTCTGCTCCTTCCTAAAAAGCAGCAGTGTCAGGGAACAATATCTATGAACATTCATGAAACAGTATGAAAGAGTGCAAGGTATGTTATTTTTTCCTGCAGAGATCTTCACATATCCTGAAGCTGCAATTTTCGCAGCAAAATTGAATCTCATGAAAGATTCAGCTCAGAACGTTTTGACAGTCCTCTGTAATTCACCTGTGCATAGGCTATAACATCATGCATTAAACATTGCTCTTTTTCTTGACCTATGGCCAGCCAGCGTAATGCAAATACTTGATACAGGTTGGAGACGTCAGAGGTTCATTAAGGAGCAGGACTAGTGACTTGATATCACGGGCTCCATATAGATAACAACTATTTTACAGACAGAAATTGCTTTTAATGGTTTCTGGTATCCAAAATGGAAGCTAATTGAGTTGAAAAAGTTCCAAAATATTTTGAACATCTGTTTAGAAATGTACCCACAGGATATGACTCATGTTGCAATAAATGGGGATATTTCAGTTAAGAAAATTATAGCTTTTAAGTGGCAGCAAATGCCATCCTCTCCCACTGCAACTCATACATTTCCCAAGGAGTGAAGAACAGATGCAGACAATTTATAAGGCTTTTAATGAAAATTCTAGCGCAGATTACTGGAGTGATATTGTGCTCATCAGTCATTACTAAGGCTTACTAGGAATTTTATTTATTTGTATCTTCTCATAAACATGGCAAATGCAGTAATTAATTGGGGTAGCTTTTAGGCATCACAAAATTTGCATGCTTCCTGTCTTTTAAAAAAGATGGTTGAGTTGCGCTTCATAAAAGTTTGAGACACAGCCCAGCTCAAACCAACCTTATGCTTCCGTTGATTTCAATGGGATGTACTGAAGTATATGCCTAACGCTTTAAAATAGCAGGTATTGGCTTTGCCCACGTTTAGCTGAATTCTGACACAGAGTACTTACTGCATGAGTGCTGAGTTGTTCCACATATTTTCATAGGGGTTAGCCATGGCTGATAGACTAGCCAAATTCTATTCATCAGGTCCTCTTCAGTCATCATAAAACTCTCAACATGTAGATTTGCTGCAGCACTCTCCAATCGTGAACACTGGAATGGGTGGTTGCCTCCCTGTTCTTAAAAAGCTTCCTGTGGTCAAAAACCGACTTACAAGCCCCCTCCAGACCCTTGTTGCATAATCCTGAAACATTGGGGGGGGGGACAGGACTAGCACATCTTGTCTCACATCTCCAAATGCTGAAAAGAAGATGAAGTGCCTGAACAGGGCTAACATCTACCTAGAAGAGATGAATGACTAGCTTGGGCTGATTTTGTAATACATGGATTGACTAGCTCAAGGTCACCAATTGAGCTTCATGGATGAGTGGGGATTTGAACCCTGGTCTTCTAGGTTCTAGCCGGCATTTGAACTATTTTTCCAATTCACCACTTGATAATTTGCCAGTGTAACACGAATGGGCCTCATAACAAGAATGCAAAGTGTCTCAGTGTCTGTTATGAAAGTCCTTAGTTCTTGTCCATCTACAAGGATTCTCATACGACAGGCAACACTGACTAGCAAGAAACCAGCCCAGCGTTCTCTTAGCTTCAGTTGGAACCCCTTTTGTATGGTAACCTAAGTTGTCCTTTTGAACAGGGCAGTTTTTTCCCCTCAACATGTGCCATGAATGGGTCAGACTATTTGAATGCTAGCAGCAAAATTAAAAGAAGTCTCTGACCTGAAGAGCTTTTGCCCTATGAATGGTAAGGAAATTGGCTGCGCAAGCTTCTACAAAGATGTTAGCTACTGTAGGGGAGAACTGGCCAAGTGAGTGTTAACACTTGCATGCATCCTAATCTTTTTCTATCTCAGAAGAAAAACTCTCTTAAATTAATTATTTTCAATGAAATTTCAACCTGTTACTTCCCTAATGTAACAATAAAATCTTAATTGGATCCAGTCCTTGCATCTACTAACTAATGTCAACTCTGCCCTTGTTCTAAACTGCAGACTTGTCATTCTGACATGTTTTTTCCTTTATATATGCTCTCTCTCTCTTTTGATAAGTTTCTTCTGAATCTACTCCCCATGGCGGCAAAAAAGAAGGTCTCGATATGGACAATTCATTAGTAAATAGCGAAAAGGGAAAGTAACATGGATAGTTCACGACTTCCTGTCAAAACACATGCTATGTATAAATAAGATGACAGGTTTGATCCCAAGGAGAAAGAAAAAGGGACTGTTTAATCACAAACCAGACATGGACAAAGACAGCTGGCTGCCCTGTTGCCAGGCTGAATGCACTGGACTGGACCACTGCTCTGATTCAGTATAAAACATCACCAAAATATGCCTGGAAATCAACAGGTGAATCTCTGCTGAATCTCTGCTGAAAGAGTATTCCACCACATGGGACTGGTGATGCTAAATGCTAAACTTTTAGCTGAAGCCAGACAGGCATCTGTGATGCAGGGGACAGCAAATTAATTTGAATTTGAATTTAGGGGTTTCCTAGCTATTTCTCATAAGCTGAGCACTGCCTAAACTGTTATAATGATAGGCATTTAACAGGTAGGCTGTCCACTATTTTTAGAAAGGCGTTGGGTAATGAGATGTTTGCTGGATTTTTTTTTCAAAAGAGAGAAGCAGATTTTTTTTAAGCAATCAGTTTATGACTATGTATATGAATACTGTATGTATTATTTTTGAATTATTGTCCCATCTAGCTCAGTACTCTAAGTTTCACAAGGTCATGGGAAGGGGTCTTTATAAGTCCCACTACCCAAATTTCTTATTAACTTAAGACACCCAAGATTGAATTTGTAGCCTGTTTGGTTTGTTACTGAGGTTTGCCCCCTGCTCCGCAAATCTCTGTCAGACTTCAGACTCCCAAACAAACAATGCAAAGTACCAGGCTGCTGAAAGAAGCAATATGAAAACATAAAACATGCGTTGGCAGCTGAAAATAAATAATCTGGAAAATGAGCTGGAGTCCATTGAGCTGAAGGACACTTTGAATTCAGTGAAAGCTGAACAGAGAAAAAGTTTTCATTAGTACCAGCTAGATGAATTCTCAAAAGAAATGGCAGTTTGGACTCATTTTTCTTTATGAGACATATTCATGTTGAAAATAGTTTCCTTTCTCTGTTGATGCTTTAGTCAATGGTGAGACTCTTTCTTGAGATGTTAAGAGATCAGAAGACTTTGAGGTGGGGGTTGTTGCAAATTTGCACATCTAGCTTTGCATTTTCCATAGAAGCAAATCTTTTCTTTGGTTCTCCTTCATTTTTCAATGTGTTATATTTTATTTTCACTGAATAAATATTTCCTTGACTCCCCCCGCTGACAATAGAGATTTATTGGTTTGTGTGTCCAAACTATTCCAAACTATTCCTATCAATGTGGTTTGAGATGATAATAGATCGGTACCTCTGGTTACGAACTTAATTCGTTCCGCACGTCCATTCCTAAACTGAAACGATTCTTATTCTGCAGCACGCTTTCGCTAATGGGGCCTCCCGTTGCATGCGTGCCTCTGGTGCATGATTTCCATTCGCATCCTGGGGCAAAGTTCACAACCAGGAGCAGCTACTTCCGGGTTAGCGGAGCTCGTAACCTGAAGCGTTTGTAACCAGAAGTGTTTGTAACCAGAGGTCCCACTGTAGATTATTTGGAGCCATTTCAATCTGGTTTCCATGTTGTTTATGGGATAAAGACTCCTTTGGCTCCTCTGACAGACAACCTGAACCACAGCTAAACAGGAGGTGTTTTCCTGCAGATTCTCCAGGATCTCTTTTTGCTACCATCATTCATGGTGTCCTTCAGGACTTCCTGTGTAGATTGGGGCCCTGCTTAGCAGTAGTTCCACTCCTACTTTGTGGGACGGTTGTTTTAGGGAAAGTGTCACATGGAGTCCTGCAGCAATCCATCTTGTCTCCCATACTTTTAAACATCTACATGATTCTATGATTTTGGTAGCATCATTTGACTGATAATTCATTTCTCCATTTGCTCTGTAACAGGTATCAAGTCCTTCTCAATGTGAATGTCTGCCATTCTGGTCTCAGAAAGATGTGTGTGCAAAAGAATTAACAGACACAGGTTATGAAAACTAGACTATTGTTATAAGGTGATTTCCTTCTTTGATGTTATCTTTACTGATATCTTACTTTTCTCCCTCTGAGGTTACCACCTGTGATTTTTTTCTGTTTGAAATGTTCAAATTCTCTTATTCCAGAGCAAGGCACACAGAAGTTCAAGTATGCATACGATTGTTTGGGGAAAGACAGAACAGTGTCTCAGCCCAGTCAGTTACAACAACTGACAAGACTGTAGCGATGTATCAGTTTAGACAGTAAGGCAGACAATGTAGCCTAATTTAAACAGCCTGTCTGGTCAAACTGGAAATGAAGCACTGACGAAGCTCAAACTGTAAAGTTACCCAACTGTCTGTTCCAGCTTTAGCTACATAGTATGTGACAGACCAGATCAATGCAACGGTCCATCAAACCTGCTATTCTGCATCTTTCCTATGGTATGGTAAGTTACAGGAAAAGAGATGAAAATCCATAATGTACCTTGCTTACATATCTTGCATTTGCTTCTTCTCAAGCTCCACCTAATTATAAATAGCATATATAGGATAAAGTTGGTTTCAGTGAAATTCATGTACTATGTCAAAGAGAACCTAAATTTTCAACACTGTATGAAAAATGTAGGGACAGCTGTATTTTCTCTGTGCCTTGGATGCACTGTGTGGGGTCACTCTGTTGGACAATTCATTCATTCTGAGTTTGGTTTAACCAGTGGCGTAGCGTGGGGGTGCAGGGGGGGGCCGGCCACACCGGGCGCAACATCTGGGGGTTAGGGTTAGGGGGCGCAAATCCATGGGTTAGGAGGCGCAAATCCACGGGTTAGGGGGCGCAAATTACTTGCCTTGCCCCGGGTGCTGACAACCCACGCTACGCCACTGGGTTTAACTAGCAGAATTGCTAAAATTAATTAGGAAACTGAAGCTTCTATGGTTTGCTGTGGCTTGAATCGTTTTCCTCCTACAGTGTACACATGAACAACACTGCAAGCAAGCAAGCAAGCAAGCAAGCAAGCAGTTTTCATGAGATGATTGTATATGTGGCTGTGTCAAGATTCTTTTGGTGCAGTGTTTTTGCTGATGTTCAACAGTAAAACATTGCAGAAAAAGGCTTTAGATACACCCTTTGTACTATAACATTGGAAGAGAACGTTGTTTTTATAAAGACCCTTATTGTGGAACACATACCTTCACCTCAGTACTTCCAATGTAGCACTAAAGGTAGTTGTTATCTATATGCTTCAAACAATAATACTAGGCTGTGTACGTACCAAACATTTAAAGCACATTGGAGCATAGAATCCTGGGAATTTTAGTTTACATCTCACAGAACTATGGTTCTCAGCACTTTTAACAAACTACAGCTCCCAGTATTCTTTGGGGAGGGGAGTGTGGTTTAAGTGTGCTTTAAATGTATGGTGCGCATGCAGCCCTAAAAATCCAGTCACAGAAAAAAATTATGTGAAGGCCGCAAATCTGGAATCTTATTAGGGTCCGAAATAAGTCACACAAGACTTAGATTCTCATGCACCCTTCCCCTTTCTCAAGAGGCTGTGAGGAAAGCTTTTTACTTTCAGTTTAGATTAGCTATAGATTGCTGTGTCACTGAAACCAACAAACTATGGTTTATCTGAAGTGCATCTTATTTGAAACAAGCAAATATCAAACTTTAATTAATGAAGCTGGGTTTTTTTTGTTTAAACATAGTTAACTTTGCCACAGTTTAAGATCTGGACAATATAGTGAATTGCGTTTAATGGACATTTAAGCAAAACCTAGTTGCCACCTCCTTGTAGTCAGACCAGAGAAAGAGATTACAAGAGCATAATTTTTGTTGCAACTTGTTTTTGTTATGGTTCATCTTGACTTACAAATGTAGCCACTATCTTTTACATAAAAAGTGAAACAACTCAAAAGCAGTTTCTGATCATCCCGATTTATTTCTGAGCAGATACATAGAGAATCCCACCTTGAATAATATAACCAACTTCCAAATGTCTGGAAGAGGACTTCCTCATAGGCCTGACTTTCAAAATTTATTTTAGAAATGAAGCTCTGCAATGATGACATTTAAAATGACATCATTAGTTCAAGGCAGCTCTGACCTGTTGTGTGAAAGTAATCTTAGAAAAAGTTGCAGGCCAGAATATTTCTGAACTGAAATTTTGCCTAAACCACAAGGCAACATACTATAAATCCTATTTGAAATGCTCCCAATATTGAATAATACACGCTTTGCAGAACATCTAAAGGCTTATTTCAGATTTATTGAGTAAAATGTCAAACCACCCATAGACTTGGACAGGGCTGAAATGTCAGATGTGTTCTTATTACAAAGTGGATGATTTATTATGAATCATTTATTGTGATGTATATGAATAGAGATTCAAAATCTGGGTATTCTTAAAAGCATAATTAAACTGGTAGCATTGGTAAATACATATCAACATTTTCTATTTTAAGAATGAGTTGCTTACTTGCAGCACATCTAAGATTAGTTGATAATCCTATTTTGTCTCTGGTAGTAACCATGTCGTTTTCTATTTCCGTTTAAATATTTGGAATGAGTTGTGGGTTTGGAATGAAGCTGGAAAGTTCCAGATGGGCCCTTATTTATAGACACAAACTCTTGTTAATTGAAAAGTCAATCTTCTTTGGTCCTAATCCAGTGAAGTGTGATGTGCATGCACAATCAGGGGTTTCTGTGAGGATGTGGAATGAGGTAATGTAGGGCTGAAAAAGTCCTCTGAAACTAGTAATGGTGTGTAGGGGACCCAGATCACATTTCTCTATTCATGTGCATCTATTGCCCCTACGGGGGAAGGAATGTGTTGGTTCTTGCCAAGTCTGATTCAGGATGGGTAAAGGGATGTTTATGGTTCCCATTTATCACAGGTGTGTTTTTTATTATTTTATTATACACCAACACACATGCACACACACACGGCTTTTAAAGTGAGTATTAATCACCCACCAGAGTTTTTGTTGTAGCCACTGAGGCACCTCGCCTGGCTACAGCATATGGATACAGGCCAGAGACAGTAGTGAAGATGGGGAGATGTTCACGTTAGAACCCTGCAAGTGCACAGTTGTTAACCAGATGGCCACCCCAGTGTGGATATGGGCTGTTGGCATCATCAGGGGCAACGATCCATTCCATGCCATGAAGATGCTGGGAGTGACTGTGTAAATACCCTGGTTGTCAGGCTGCAGGGAATCTGATCCCTCCCACGGTTGGCAGCCAATAATTATAATAATTAATAATAATAATAATTTATTATTTATACCCCGCCCATCTGGCTGGGTTTCTCCAGCCACTCTGGGCGGCTTCCAAAAGAATATTAAAATACTGTGATACATTAAACATTAAAAGCTTCCCTAAACAGGGCTGCCTTCAGATGTCTTCTAAAAGTCTGGTAGTTGTTGTTCTTTTTGACATCTTGTGGGAGGGCATTCCACAGGGCGGGCGCCACTACCAAGAAGGCCCTCTGCCTGGTTCCCTGTAACTTGGCTTCTCGCAGTGAGGGAACCGCCAGAAGGCCCTCGGTGCTGGACCTCAGTGTCCGGGTAGAACGATGGGGGTGGAGACGCTCCTTCAGGTATCCTGGACCGAGGCCGTTTAGGGCTTTAAAGGTCAGCACCAACACTTTGAATTGTGCTCGGAAACATATTGGGAGACAATGTAGGTCTTTCAAGACTGGTGTTATATGGTCTCGGCGGCCGCTCCCAGTCACCAGTCTGGCTGCTGCATTCTGGATTAGTTGTAGCTTCTGGGTTACCTTCAAAGGTAGCCCCACGTAGAGCGCATTGCAGTAGTCAAAGCGGGAGATAACCAGAGCGTGCACCACTTTGGCGAGGCAGTCCGCGGGCAGATAGGGTCTCAGCCTACATACCAGATGGAGCTGGTACACAGCTGCCCTGGACACAGATTTAACCTGTGCCTCCATGGACAGCTGTGAGTCCAAAATGACTCCCAGGCTGCGCACCTGGTCCTTCAGGGACACAGTTACCCCATTCAGGACCAGGGAATCCTCCACACCTGCCCGCCTCCTGTCCCCCCAAAACAGTACTTCTGTCTTGTCAGGATTCAACCTCAATCTGTTAGCCGCCATCCATCCTCCAACCGCCTCCAGACACTCACACAGGACCATCACCGCCTTCACTGGTTCTGATTTGAAAGAGAGGTAGAGCTGGGTATCATCTGCATACTGATGAACACCCAGCCCAAACCGCCTGATGATCTCTCCCAGCGGCTGCATGTAGATGTTGAAAAGCATGGGGGAGAGGACAGAACCCTGAGGCACCCCACAAGTGAGAGCCCAGGGGTCTGAACACTCATCCCCCACCACCACTTTCTGAACATGGCCCAGGAGGAAGGAGCGGAACCACTGTATAACAGTGCCCCCAGCTCCCAGCCCCTCAAGATGGTCCAGAAAGATGTTATAGTTGATGGTGTCGAACGCCGCTGAGAGATCCAGCAGAACTAGGAAACAGCTCTCACCTTTGTCCGTAGCCCGCCGGAGATCATCAACCAGTGCGACCAAGGCAGTTTCAGTCCCATGATGAGGTCTGAATCCCGACTGGAAGGGATCCAAATAATTAGGTAAACAAGAAGAGATCTTACCAAGTCTTTTATTCACTATTCACAGAGAGAGGCTTAGAAAAGGTGCCCCTATTGCAGTAATGGCGTTTCTCCGAGTAAAGCCCCCTCCCCTTTGTCTTTCCTATTATACATAATCCCTGTGTTGGCTGATCTGTGCTTTCTGCCTCTGAGCTTTCTGTTCTCCTACTTTCAATGCCCAGTGAGTTCTGAAAGGGGGTGTGTGTGGAAAGTTTTCTAAAGACACTTAGTCTGTCAGCTGTCTCTCCCCTGGTGCTTCTTCTTCCTGCTCCTCTCCCAATATTTCCCAGCTTCTCACCTCTGCAGCCTCTGAGTTGTGATGTTCCACAAACCCCTGTTGTAAATCTATACTGTCTCCCTCCTCTCTGACAGGTTCAGGCTGAGGAGGGGGTATCCATCATTCCTCCCCCTCCTCTGCCCCCTCCTCTGACCACTGGTGCAGATTCGTCTTCTTTGTCTTCTTCTTCTTCTTCTTCTTCTTCTTCTTCTTCTTCTTCTAATTTATATACTACCCTATACCTGTGGATCTCAGGGCAGTACGGAACATAAATCGCAATCTAAAAAAACCAGCGCCAACAAATTACCACGGATGGGGGGGGGGGGAGAAACTGCACACTGCCAGCCATGGGGGGGGGTCGTGATTTGCAACTCTCCCCCATGCCACTGCGGGAGAGCGATCCTCACAGAGTCTTGAGAAGGAAGCTGCATGCCCGCCAGCCATGTAGTTGGCGGGGCGCAGCTTCCACCCTTAGCCTCTGCAGGGATCACTCTCCTCCCGCAGAGGCTTGGGAAGGAAGATGCATGCCCACCAGCCATATGGTTGGCAGGGCGCAGCTGGTGGGCATGCAGGGAAAGGGGAGGCTGCCGGCAAAGCCACGCAGCTCCCGCACTCGCTGGGGTGCCTCTGAGAGACCACTAAGCCCTATGGGAAAGACAGCTCTGTAAAAAAAACACAAAATACATAATAAAAACAAAAACAAAGACAACCCAATAATTCCCCCTGCTGGCATCAGTCCAGTCAGTAACAGGCAAGCATCAGGATGACCATCTGATTAGAAACTATTCACGTGGCTTCAGTTTTTACCTCCACTAATGCATCCAAGCACAGAAAGGCGAAGGCATGAAGGCCTCTGCTCCTCTTTCACCCCCTCTAACCACCATGGACTTCAACCTAGCAGAGCACCTCTGCAGCCACCACTGACAAGAACTCCATTGTATTTGAATAATAGGGAAGTTGTTAATGTTTGAAGGTTCATTCTGTTTTTAGACCTTTGTTGGGAGCCACCCAGAGTGGCTGTGGAAACCCAGTCAGATGGGTGGGGTTCCGTTTAAAAGGCATATAACATGACACATAAATATCCCCCCACCAAATAGCATAGGAAACCTGTTTTATACTGAATCAAACTATTGGTCAAGTATGGAGTAAATCCCATGGCAATTCACTGACATTTACTATGCCAGGCACCCCCAAACTCGGCCCTCCAGCTTTTTGGGGACTACAATTCACATCATCCCTGACCACTGGTCCTGTTAGCTAGGGATGGTGGGAACTGTTGTCCCAAAACAGCTAGAGGGCCCAGTTTGGGGATGCCTGTACTAAGCTATTGTATATAACCACTTTCTTAAAAATGTTTTCAGTACAGACACCCCAAACTCCTTCCTTCCCTTTCCCTTTCTTTCACCTCTTTAATTCCCTCCAAACAATGGTCCTTTCCAAGTCTGCAATTCTATGATTCTATGAAAAAGGAGATAAATATCAAAAGCTCCATAAAAGGAGGAATCACATGCCTCACATCCAAAGTATCTCTGAGGGATCAATTAGTGTGGCCCCAAACAGGAAGCACAAAGGAAGGATCTCATTGGTAGTAGCACTTTCTGTTGCCAGAACTTTTGTCAGGAATTGAATATTTTCAGCAACTATTTGTCACAAAGTAGCCTAAAGGCACAGTGAAAGCTGAAATCCTATGGTCCCTGTCCCAGGGCTCACATAATGCACTGGATCTCCCTCTCTGAGGATAGAGATCCACCCTTGGAGAGGAGGATCCAAAGTGAAATATATCATCTGCAAGGCTGTGGAAAGGTCCACATAAGGTTATTTTCTGATGTTAGAACTCCAGAGAGGGTAAATAAAATGCATTGATTTCAGTGGGAGGTGAATTGTTTTAAGAAAGGAAACCAAAAGAAAAACATACCCACCACACCATCCATTCTGTTAGCATGAGCCTGGCAAGGCATAGGAAAAGATGACTCAAATGCCTTTGCCTCTCCCTTGCCTGCCATTTTGGATTGCTCTGTAACTGTGTTAGTTGCCACAGAGTGGTAAGTAATATTATCACAATTATCCTGTGAACCGCCCTGAGACCTGCGGATATAGGGTGATATGCACAAGTAATTGAAGACAAGAGTGCCTGCAGTGCTCTGGTCCATGGGGTCACGGAGAGTCGGACATGACTAACAACAACACACATGTAATTAATATAATAATAATAATAATAATAATTCAGGATGTAAACTCACAGGGACTGGTTATATGTGTAACTTAAAGAAGAAAGGTGCTGGGAAATAAAACAGTATTCTGACCTAAACTGTATTTTACTTTGCTATGAAAAGTTAGTATGCTAATTCTGCAAAATTTAGAGTTATTATCCCAAATATCATACTATTTCTCAGATATGCAGGAGGGATCCTACTATTTGGAAGAAACGAAAATTGAACCGTTTACTTTTCATTTGTAGCATTAACATTTATATTGAAATGAACAAGCAATATACAGTTATTTGGAAAGAATTGGAATTTTTTATGTTGTTCAGAATTATTCTGGTTCCTATTTGCTAAAAGATTATTTGTGCTGATTTCATTAAAATGGAAATATTTTATAGCACTAAGAAGAAGATTAAATTCCAAAGCTGTCCACACACCCATAAAATATTAATAGAAAGGTATTGCTGAATATGCAAACACACAAGAATATAGATATATTTATTTTTAACAATAGTTTGTCAAATCTCACTTCTGTCATGGGTTATTGGATGGCTGCTCACACACCAGTGTTTTGGCTTAGTGGTCTGATGACAGCTCATGTGGTGATGAACACTGCAATTCTATCTGCTGTGCCTATTTGCAATGTTTATATTGCTTTGTTTTATATTTCTGTTTCATTATTGGAATGTTGCATTTTGTGTCTTCTAAAGTTGTTTTGAGTAGTGTGGAAACACTAAAAGGGTGGGATACAAATGTCTTGATGAATGAAGGGATTCTCTTCTGTCTGAGCTTTCTATCAATAAAGTGGGGGTCGTGCAATTATCATTATTTGTTTATTGTTTGCTAAAAATATTATAAACTACTGAACATCCACATGCTACTCCCTCTCAAAGCAGTGAATAAGAAAGGAGACTAAGAGGCATACAGTGCCAAAACCCAAAATAAAATAGCATAAAATGCAGATCAAACTTTGCAGTGACCGGTAAGATAGAACAAAATGCAAGAGTAATTCCAGGGATTCTTGGATGAAAAGTGCTTTGCATGTGCTGAAAACACAAGATTGTTGAGGCATGGCTTGTTTAGGAGCAATAGGGTCCCACATGGCAGTGGTAGTCTATTTTATATACATAAGTGGTAGAGTGTCTATTTTATATACATAAGGTTCCGGGTTCAATTCCCAGCCTCTCCATCTGGGGTTGGGAGGGAATCCATATCTTAAATGCTGGACAGCTGATGCCAGTCAGTGTCGGCAATACTGAGAGGTAGATGATCTACTGGTCTGACTCATCAGCATCCCAAGTTCCTGTGCTGTCCCACTTTACCCTGGATATTTATGACCTGAAATTTCTCTTCCTCTGGTGTGCAACCATGACCGGGAGTAAATTTACACTTTGTACATCACTGAGTCCATGTATAGTCTTCAGAGTATTGCTTATTCCGGGAGCTGATGGCTTTGTGTTTCTGTTTTATGACTGCAGATTGAGCTAGAGGATTTTCAACTCATTGAACCTCTCTCTTTTTTGTCTTGCATGCTCCTGAGTCCAAATTGATCAGATTGCTGTCTGCAAAAGTTCCTCTTTTCTCCCTTGAAATATTATTCCATAAAATTGTATGGCAAGGGACGTTATGTGACTGACACCTATTCAAGGCAGCTTGCAAGGTGTCACATAAAAAAGTCTAAACTTCCTGTTCCATTACTAGGCAACTCATCGTTCTTATCTGGCTTATTTATTATCTTGGTTTTCCACTGCTTTTCTCAAATCTCTATTGAGGGCAACAGAAGATGCTATTGAACCATGCAGTCAGCCCAATTCAGACAAAAGCATCAGCTTTAATGAATTAAGAATTGTAAATATTCTTTGGGTGTCCCAACCCAATAGTGATGTTTAATGCATGCTATTTACTAAGTGCCTCTTTGTCCTAGTGAAGACAGATGTGAGTCTGTTATTAACTGTTTATCGCAGTCCCTTTTTTCCCTCATGCTTATTAGGACCACCCCCTGATTTCATTTTTTGCATGTGTTTTTAAAAAGCCACTCACTATATCAGCCATTGTCCTCAGCTTTTAAATTGAAGTGCTTGTTCCCTGATTTAATTATTTTATCCCAGATGCCAGAGCCACATTAAGGAGTGTAGAATGCCTTTTTGCCCTTAGACACAAAGCCATTTCTGCTAGAGATGAACAAGAGGAAAAAAGACCGCTCAGCAGGGGATGCTGAAATATATGGCATCTCCAATAAGCATTCAGAATTAGTTTGGCCTCCAATGTTTCATACCCATGCAATAAAGATAGGCAGCACTGTATATAGAGCAGGGTTGGGGAACCTCAGGTCCAGGGGTCAAAGCAGTCCTCTAGGCATCTCTACCAGGCCACGACCACTCTTCCCAGGCCTCACTCCACACCAGCCCTACTCCACGGCCTCCTTAAGTGCTTTTGCCTGGATGAATTGTGTCCTTGAAATGTGATGCTTGCCTGGATGCGGAGAGTGTGTGTGTGTGTGTGTGTGTGTGTGTGTACCTCCTAGGTAAAGGTAAAGGTAAAGGTAAAGGGACCCCTGACCATTAGGTGCAGTCGTGACCGACTCTGGGGTTGCAGTGCTCATCTCACTTTATTGGCCAAGGGAGCCGGTGTACAGCTTCCGGGTCATGTGGCCAGCATGACTAAGCCGCTTCTGGAGAACCAGAGCAGTGCACAGAAATGCAGTTTACCTTCCCGCCAG
The DNA here is from genome assembly GCF_965113315.1 of Podarcis vaucheri. Lineage (NCBI taxonomy): Eukaryota > Metazoa > Chordata > Lepidosauria > Squamata > Lacertidae > Podarcis > Podarcis vaucheri. Next base: position 35,498,464 of record NC_138748.1, on the reverse strand, counting down.
AGCAGTACCTATTTATCTACTTGCACTTTGATGTGCTTTCAAACTGCTAGGTTGGCAGGAGCAGGGACCGAGCAAGGGGAGCTCACCCTGTTGCAGGGATTTGAACCGTCAACCTTCTGATCGGCAAGTCCTAGGCTCTGTGGTTTAACCCACAGTGCCACCTGTGTCCCTCTTGGCTAGTATGTACCTATCATCAATGGAAATGATAAGAGTCATTTCCATTATTCTCCCCTCTTTTGTCTCTGCTACTAGCATGTGACCCCCTGGAAGCTTGTTTGTGAGGGAGGCCCTCAGGCTAAAAAGGTTTCTCCACCCTGCTATAGAATTTCCTATGGCAAACGTTATTCACATGAACAAATGATGTTCTGTTTTGGGGTTCACTCCTCTGAGCACTTCAAAGGCAAAATATGTCATTTTTACATCACCTGTTTTCTATTCACTTTTAATATCTCGTCCCTTTCCTTCTTTCAATCAAAAGAAAAAGTGTCTAAAGTCTGAAGAACAAGTGTGAAAAGTTGTGAAAAGTGACAGGCATCTTGTTGAAATGTAGAAAGGGGAGCTTGGAGCTTCTGGAGGGGCCCTATAACAGAAAGCCCTATCAGTAAGAAAGTCTTGAGGTTACCAATGCATGAATCAACATGGCCAGGGTTCATGCTCATTTTTTTTGTTCCTCATCTAGATAATAGCTCTGATCATGCCCAGTCTCTCTGGACTCAGATGTTATGGAGAAATAGAGCTCCAAATTAATCATGACCACCTCTGATGGCATCATATAGTCTGGAATCTCTGGATTTAATGTCCTCTCTGTTTCCCTCTCTTTGGCCTATGATGCCATTTTCTCCAGACAACACCCACCTGCCCTACAGATGACAACATGTTTGATGTCAGGTGTAGTGCAGGTAAGGGCGGGGCTTGGACAAAAGGGTCTTTGCAGACATGGCCAATCAACTCATCCACAGTGCTGACAAAGCCGCTTTCAAAGCACAGGGCAAGAAAGCGGACCCTCTCAACATGCTATTTCCCACAGTGTTTTGACCCAGCAGCAAGGACCCAAAAACCTAAAAGATTAGCAAGTCCAACCAGTGAGGACTCACAGAAGCAGGATAAATTTCAAAAGTTATAAAAGAACTCTCCTCACAGTCCTGTCTTCCTTATTGGCAGCTGGCAGCTTACCTGAATACAGATATGTGCATATCTTGCTGCTGGAAACTTGGAGCTGAACAAAGAGAATTCACACAGGGGAAAGGTAAGGTGAATTAGAAGACAAGTGTTGAATAAGAATAATTTGTGAAAGTGAGCCTTGTAAAGGAAGGAGAACTAATCCCCCCCCAAAAAACCCCAGTTGTTACAGAACAGAACTCTCATCTAGAATTGGATGGAGCTGTCAGTTTTGGTTCTCTAAGTTTCTAATTTTTTCAATCTTAAATCCACTTCTTCACATTTCCATAGCAATTTGTGATGACCCCCCACCAAAAAGTCCTCATGAAAATTTGTCAATTTCTATCCTAATAATCACATTCTTTGTATGAAGTTTTGACTAATGCACACATTTCTTGCAATCAGTTCCCCCTAACATATGCATTTTTGTACATATGGTTCAGTTGGAGGACAGCATTACAAAAAATTGGAAATTTAAAAGGATAGCTGTGTTTTCATTTCCATATCATTTGGAGAAGTGTGGATTTAGTAGTGTCTCATGAAAATGCAAACGAATTCCAATTTCACCTTTATCCCTACTCCCATAAGCCCCAGCCAACATGGTTAGTGATCAGGTGTAAGGGAGTTGTGGTTTGGTAACTTCCAAAGGGCACCAGGTTAGGGAAAAGCAGTGCTATTTTTCTAGAAAAAGAGGTGCCGGAACTAATCATGTTCTCTTATATTGGCAATGGCGCCCACCTGAAAGGTGTCGGAACTGAGTTCCAGGAAGTTCTAGCTGAAAAAGAAGCCCTGGGGAAAACTGTGTTAAAGTAATATATGTATTGTCATATCTTAGTTTTACAGATTCACAAACCAGAAATATCACAAGACAGATGGTTTGGTGTAAAAGCTTAAAATTCCAGAAGAAAGCCAATATTGTGAGAATACCCAACATTGGATGATTCCTAAGTGAATTTGCTGAAAGCATGGAATGTTAATCAGAATTCCTGGATTAGGAGTAAAACAATATACAACTCAAATTCTAGGGTTTTTGCAATTTTGGCAGCAACTCATGACATATTGGTTTTATTTCCTATTGGAAATGCTCCTCTGTACCCCTGGGTTTTTCAGAATATTATTCAGGAGATCCAGTCTAGTAGCCCCAATTCAGAATTTTATACCACAAGCACTTCAGTAATATAACGAAAGAAGCAACTCTTTGGTTGCTATCTTATACACAGTTACAATGTCATATCTTGCTTCTAAGTACACACTTGCCCAGGCAGGCGCATTATGTGACCCATGAGAGCAGCAAAATAACCAGACTGTACGATGGTGATGGGATAAAATCAGGCCAATTCTTTCTTGGCATGGCATTGGGTCCCAGGATCAGTTCATCATTCCACAAGCCCCATGTTGATGGAATGGATCTGCTGGATCACTCCAAACCTGTATGGCGGGAATCAGCCAGTCTTGAACCTTGCTGTGGTGCAAGCCAAGCAAGCAAGTTCTCACTGGGGGACCAGGGTGCAGATTCCAACTAGGCAGATACCAAACCCACACTTGGATTTGCCATGGTCAATCCTCCCCTCAGGCTCCCCTATACTATGTTGATCCTGACCAATGCCATTTCCATCCTCATACAAACAATGTTCTTCTGCCTAACAAAGGAAAGCCATAATTTCACTGAGGGGAAGGTGAAAAACCCCCAATCAAGTGCCAGTCAGGCAGAAAACAAATTCCTTTCTGACCCTGTCAACCAATGACCCAAAAAGGTGGGTGGGCAGAAAACTCTCAAAGCAAAATGGCTCTGAGTTCCAGTGGAAGTAGCCTTATATGGGCTTCGCCTGCCCTCTTCCATAAGGGCTCATGGGACAGCTTTTCTCCATGAGCCCATCACCCAGAGAAGATACTGGGCAAAACCTTGCCCAGTACTTTGCTGTAATGTATGGGCTACAGTGCTGCTGGGCAAAGGTGTCCTGTGCTTATTGGGCATGGAACAGGGCACACTGGATTGTGCTGGTAATTTTTGATTACAAGTAAGGGTCCCATTAAATACTGTACTGTTAAGCCATACACAATGAAAACCTGAGCAGATCAGGTAAAATAATATATTTGAGAGAGTACACGCCTCCAGAAACTGTACTTCACCCACGCTTACACGAAGCAACACAGTCATCTGTAAGGAAGATAACTGATCTGGTTTTTAATAGAAAGCAAATGTCTACCTGTTGATCTTATTTCTTGAGCCTTAGTACTGGACTGGATCATTACTGGTTACTTCAGTTTGTCCATAACTAAAATGCCTACAAATCAATGAAGCTTTCCTTCACTCTAGTTGAACTAGCATGTCAGTTTTCATTCACTGTGTCATCTGGAAAAGTCATATTACAGATGTGCTTTCCTTACCTCCTATCAATCTGCAGAACAGGAAGATATAAGCACAGTCACCCTGAACATAACACTATCAATCTGAAGAGCAAAAAAGCAAGTTACAAATAAGATGTCTTTGAAGAATGGTAGAAACTGAAGAGGACTGTCAGAAGGACTGCATGATTTTTACTGAATGAGGATTGTTTCCTGGGTGAGCTCTCATCTTTCTTTCTCTCATTGCAGAGTGATAAACCGCTTGGAGAGGATATATGTGCCAAGAGGGGCATGCGCCTACATAGGTACTATTTAAGTACTAGAATTCCTGGTAAAGTGCCATGAAAAAGAAAAAGAAAAGGTTCCAGAGCTATTTTTCACTAGTATTTTATATGCAGGAAGTTATTATCCACATGGGAAGAAGTCTATACATTAATTGGGAACCTGAAGAGTGGTAAGGCCTCGGGAAATGACTTTATCTCAGCTGAATTGATCATATCAAATCAGCATTGCTGGGCACCTCTTCTGATGGCACTTTTTACTATAGTAAATAACTCGGGCAAAGTTCCGTCTAGCTGGAAACATGCAATAGTAGTCCCAATCTTCAAGAGAGGCCAGCCTAACGTGCCTTCTAATTATAGACCAATCAGTCTGCTTTCAATTATAGGAAAGCTGTATGGCCGCTTTCTCTGTAATAAACTGACAACTTTTCTAAATGACTATAATATGCTAACTGAAAGCTCAGGCAGCTTTCTGCGAGAACCATTCAACATCAGGCCACTGTCTAACGCTGTCCTTTCTAGCCAAGAAGTACACCAGACCTCTACAGGAAAACTCTTTGTGGCCTTTATGGACCTGAAATCTGCCTTTGATTCTATCCCCAGACTCCGACTATGGTCCAAATTACATCTAGTACTGGAGGATAAACGTCTCCTATATCTTATTAAAGTCCTGTACAGTGGTACCTCAGGTTACAGACGCTTCAGGTTACAGACGCTTCAGGTTACAGACTCCACTAACCCAGAAATAGTACCTCAGGTTAAGAACTTTGCTTCAGGATGAGAACTGAAATCGGTCGGCGGCAGCACGGTGACAGCAGGAGGCCCCATTAGCTAAAGTGGTGCTTCAGGTTAAGAACAGTTTCAGGTTAAGAACAGACCTCCAGAACGAATTAAGTTCTTAACCCAAGGTACCACTGTACAGTGGAAGTAATTTGCAGGTTAGGTGTGGGTTGCAGGGCCAGCTCTTGGATTGTATTGAGATGGACAGGGGAGTGAGACAAGAATGCATTTTGGCCCCTGCTTTGTTCAGTTTGTTTCTGAATGACTTAGAGGCAAGTTTAATGGACCCTGATGGCCATCTTCCAAAAATAGGGATGAGAAAGACCCCTCTCTTTTAGTATGTGGATGACACGGACATCCTCTCCTGAACCAAACCTGGCCTGAACTACCAACTAAGGAAATTCTCAGACTACTGCTCTGGTAATGGGTTATCCATAAATTATGAAAAATCAAAAGTCCTGGTGTATGAGAAGAGATTCTCCCTGAGTAAATGGGTACTGAACTGTCACAAACTAGAGCAGACCAAGTTCTTCTGGTACCTAGGGCTTCTATTCCATCATTCCAAGTCCTGGAAACATCATTGGCAGACCACCTATCAAAAGGCGGAGGTAAGCAAACTGGCTATACTTCAATTATTTTATACAAGGGGAGGCCATTATGTTCCACCAGGCATTAAGGTATTTCATGCAGAATCTGTCTCTCAACTCCTCTACACCTCAAATGTCTGGTTCAATGGCTCATTCTCCAGGTTCAATGGCTTCCAGGCAAAGTTTCTCCAGTCCCTCCTACAAGTTCCAAATTGTGTTCCAAATGCAATACTATTTTTAGAAACAGGTGACTATCTTTTATTAACTAAAGCATGGTGGGCCACCCTGAGATATTGGCTCAAGATCTGAGTCTTTGGCCTAGGGAAGGGGTTACTTCCATACCTAAACAACGAGGAGTTTACCAGCTCATGGATGAAAATTATGGTTAGAAAAGCCACTTCGATTGGTATGCCACCTTCTCTCCTGCAACATCAGGGCTATGATACCGCCCTTGAATCTCTGAGGGAAAGGCTCTGCGACATATCGCATAGTGATCTCCGATCCCAGTGTCATGTTATCTGTGTCCCATTAGCAGTAGGAATCCATTATGGGTTTGATTTTCAGACACCTGCATATCTTAGAAATTTGTCTGTACCAACATAATCACCAAAGCCAGATTAAATGTATTTCCATCAGAAGTGTTAAACAGCAGACAGAGAGGTATCCCTTATCAAAACAGGATCTGTGTGTGCTCTCAGGATGTTGACTGCATGAGGCATATTTTATTGCATTGTGGACAATATGATCAAGTGAGAGAACTATTGATTAAACCACTATTGTCAAATCAGCCGGGTCAATCCGAAGCCTACTATATCAAATATCTTCTGGACAACAAGTCCAATGATATCACAGTGGCCGTGCAAAGTTTCTTTCAGTAGTCATTCTTTCTTTCAGTCAAAGATCAACATACCCATGACTAAACAAATAATGCTTCGGTCTCCTTTTTCTGGGGGGTTGTCTATATGTAAGTTATGGGTCATTGGACCGTAATAAAGATTCTATATATATTATCCACATGTGCACCCAGTATCTCAGAGTGTGTTCAGGATGTGGACATTGTAGCAGTGGCGTAGCATGGGGGGTGCAGGGGGGGGCGGCTGCACCGGGCACAACATCTGGGGGTTAGGGTTAGGGGGCGCAAATCCACGGGTTAGGGGGCGCAAATCCACGGGTTAGGGGGCACAAATTACTTGCCTTGCCCCGGGTGCTGACAACCCACGCTACGCCACTGCAGTGTAGAAGTCAGAACAAAGTCAACCAGGTTCCAGTTGGAAGTATGATTTTCAAGTTAAGTCCAAGGCAGTGCTCCAATATGATATAGACCCCAACCAAGCCTTTGTAGCGATAAACATTGCCATCCTAGTCTGGATGATTGCCTAAACTTGCCTTTAAGGGGAGAATGCAATGGATATCCTGCAAGCAGCAGAGATTTAGGATTAAATTTTCCCTTCTCTTATGGGCCACCTTCCCAGGTTGATGAGTCCTATCCGCCCCTAATGCCATAGCCTACCGAATTTCAGGAAGTCTTGCTTTTGGAAGCCAAGCAGTGCCGGATTTATGCATAGGCTAAGTAGGCTGAAGCCCTGGGCCTCTAAATCTAGGGGGCCTCACCAGCCTGGCCAGGTCTTCGGAGAAATTGTGAATTGCAGAATTTTAAATACCCGTCGTCATCCTTGGCTTCACTCAATTTTGTTTATAACACTCTTCCATTTTCTTCTAGTTGTGAGGGTGGGTGGGAGATGGGGAGGGGCCTCACAAGTGGAGTAGCCTAGGGCCTCTCTTCATCTAAATCCAGCCCTGAAGCCAAGTTTATATTCCTTCCTATCTTAATCAGGTTTTTGTTTGTTTTTAAATGTATTTTATAGCATGTACAGTGCTTGGCACAATGACTCTCTTAAGTTCTAGTCATTCCACCCTCCTTCCCAAATACAGAAGAAATAACAAGAAGCAGCATCAAACATACATTCGCAACTCCCAAAGCTAGGCTTTAAAATATGAAATTTTTAAGTCAGGTTTGGGGAACTTTTGCACACTCACCTTGAAATTGCTGAATGGCAGCTCCCATAATGCCTGACCATTCACTCTGCTTGCTGCGGTTGATGGGAGTTTTAGTTCAGCAACATCTAGAGGGCCAAAGGTTCCCCACATCTGTGTTAAGCATTCAAAAATATATATATGAAAAGTTCTCACACCCCCGTCCAAAGGCCAGCATTTAGATTTTGTTCTGTTTGTTTGTTTTTCAAATGAAGACCATCTTTATATTTGGAAAAGAGCAATGACAAATGATTAATCCCACCCTGCATTCAAAAGGAGATTAAATACAGGCGAAAAAAATTAGTCAAGTGTGCCCTTTACTGCTCAGAGAAAAATAAAGAATTTGAAAGTAATGCATATTTTTTCAGATTTTCAACATGTATGAGGTTGACATGAATCAATCCTATGGACACCACTGCTCCTTTTTTGTCCCTTTGTTAGACTGCTGAATGATAAAAAGCAGAGTTTAAAAAGGTTTTACAGCACACTTTGAAGCATGCACCTAACAGGCACATATAGATTTTTAGCCTGATAATCTTAGGCTGATATAAAAATACAGTATGCATAAATATAGCCCTCACACTGATTGGTCATACAGATGCCCTTGGATTATGTGGCATTATATTTGCAGGCTCTGCATACCGGATGTAGATTTTACTGGTCTCATTCTTGAGATTCATTTGAAAATGCAAAGCTTTTGAATTTCCAAGTCATCTAAGAATATGCTGTTCTCGCTGCAGAATGCATCTTTTCAGCAGCTGTGTACCTGAGTAGTTTTATATTTGGAAAAGCATCTGAGAAGTGAGAAGGGGGTGCTATTTATAATGCTAATTATAAGGTTCACAAACTGAGGGGCTTCTGCTCTATAATCATTTGACACAGCTTTAATCTACAGTAACAAAGCAGAGCTGTCAGTTGATTGACTTCACTTCCAGATGGTTGAACCAGGTTTATTTCACTGCCGCGTGTGTCAGCATTAACAAATATACATCAAACATAGCTGGAAGAGGCAGAGAGTTTTACCATTGTGAACTAAATTATAAATACTAGGGCAGCAACCCCAAGATACGCCTTACATCTGTCTCATTTGGTAGCAGCCAAATCCGATTCAATTTGATATTTGGGACTGAATTAATCCTCCTTGATTCACTGTGTTTACTGACTTGGAAACCTGAGACTGTTCTACATCACCCTTGTTATTTGGAGTACCCACATTCATTCATTAAGAAATAAATAATAAAACAATAACAGCCATAGATTTAAAAAAAATAGTTCCCCATTGATGACTCTGAGTTTAAATTATTTTCTAGTAGGATCAGTAATGTTCAATCTGACTGAAATTTATCAAATAGCCCATACCTCATTTTGTCTATTACATTTTTATCTCTTGCCTGCAGAGAGAGAGAGATAGATGTGAGAATGGCAAAATGAAGTGGGGCATGACAGCCTTGGCCCATATTGCACATATTAAGGCTAAGTGTGGAGTGGGGAAATGGGTGATAAAAATGCCAATGTGTAAATAAGAAAAAGATGCCCCACAGAATCATCTGCCCACCGATATACCCAGCAAGGAGTACAGTACAGCCCATATGAAATGCAGTTGCACGGTCATTTATGGCATGCATTACTGTAGAGCAGTAATTGGTTAAATGGGCAAGAAAACAAAACCAATTAAAGGTAACTGCAATGAAGAAGAATTAGAGAGATTAATCTCTTTAAAGCTGTTGTCAGCTTAAAATAAGTGTTGAACTTCCACTTCAGCAAAATTGGTGTGTTTTAGTAAAGAATCACAGAGAAAGTGGGTTGTGTGAGAGAGAAAACATTTATTGTAATCCCAAACCTACCGTACATGCATAGAAATGAGCGCACAGACTCAATGGGACTTAATTCTGAATAGATGTGTCCAGTGCTTTTTTTCTGGGGGTACGCAGGGGTAAGCATACCCCTAAACATTTTGTGAATCTAAGTTTGGCATCATTGAGGGGTAGTATTTCAATATGAGTAGGAAAATGAGAGTACTCCTAAACATTCTTTTTAATAGAAAATATTTACTGGATGTGTCTAAGGTTGCAGTGTTTATCATTTTTATCTCAAAACCAAATATAACAAAAAGAAACTGAGCTAAGGAAATCTCTCTCTCTCTCCCTCTCCCACCTCTGTGTTGTGTTGTGTTGCAACACAGTGTTCTCTATGATAATTAAATAAATATGACTATAATTTCTTTAAAGGTAATTCTGTCATGCTGTGTTACAGTTTTAGCCAAGCACATTTCTTCAGCAATGACCTAGCATATTGTGGAAAATATAGCAGTTCTGCAAGAATAAACCATTTAAAGATGAGCACTTCTGAAATGGAAAACAACTGATTTCAAAGACAATGAAGTCATCCTAACCTACTGGCTTTGACTCCCTATATAGACCCTTAAAGAAGGAGAACAAAGCAGTACACGTCAAGCCTCCATTATAGACAGAGGTTCTTAATAATCTAACAATATTAAAGTTACCCAGTCTAGTATCTGAGACAGCTGACATACAAGATTTGACATTTGATGCTTGGCAGCCTTTGTTATCCAATGTTTCATAGCTGATCATTGACACCTGACATTTGTCAGCTGAACTTATTTGACAATACCTGACCTTTGATGTCGAGATTTATTTCATATTTTTGACTTTCAGTATTTAATTGTTTCCATGATCAGGAGTATTTGTGAAGTTCTATACAAAATGTGTTAAATAAAAAGCTCAAGACTATTGTGCTCGAATGAAGTAAGGGCCATAGTTCGTCACGCAACCTGAGCTCCTTGTCCCACCTGCTGTCTTTATGTCATCTTACCCTACACCAGGCCCCAATAAAGAAAAATAATCTTTAAATAAAAAAAATGATCTAGGACTGCTTACACCACATTCAGTTAAAATAACATCCTAAGAATACACCCCACCTTACAATAAAAAATAAAATAGCAGACAATCCAAACTATACCCCACATTTCTTCTGAGAAACTCCAGCTGGCTTTCCCCATTCTGTGGAACAGCATTCCTGCTGAAATATGACAAGTACCCATGAACGCTACTTTCCAGTAAAAGTCTCAGACTGAGATATTTATTCTTTATATTTATTTTTAAAACTATTTTCAGCTTGTACTGTTTTGGAAACTATTTTAGCTGTTTTAATGGTATGCCTGTATATCTTGAGACATATATTTCTTTGTCCCAACCAGTTTTTACTGATGGTTTTATAATTTTGTTTGCTGTATGCCACATTGCTGCACTTTTTGAAAGTGCAATCTAAAAATATTTAAAGAAACAATTTTTTAAAAAACTTGTTGGCACCTGTCTATCTTGAGAGACAACGGAGGGTGCTTCTGGGGGTGAAGCTGAACAGCTGCTTTAGCAGCACCAAAGTGACCTCCTCAGGTGCAAGTCTAGGCAGTGTGTATGGAGGTCTTGGGCTGCCCAGACAACAAGACCTCCATCTCAGCCTCACTGATGTGGCCCAAAGGAAAACAGAGCAATACATTTAGCACCAGCTTGGCTACAGGAGTTTCCAGAAGGAGGCATACAAGGTGCCCTCCGATCATCTTAGGAACTGCATTCTGGATTCGTGTAGGCTTTGTAGCCCACAAGGCAGTGGAGGTTTAGGATCAGAGTTTTCCTTCTCCTAGGTAGGCTACTATAATGATTTCTGGCAGTCTGCTCCCATTAACCTTAGTTGCTCAGTCTGACTCATCATCCTTCCTCCAACAGGAAGGACACCAAAATCCTGCCTTTCTTCTCCTTCTCTTCCGTTGCTCTCTGAGCTTCTCTAACCTCCTCGTCCGGAGACTGCACTGCTGGCCTGTCTCTTCCCCAGAAGACACAGCCTCCAATTCTGGCTTATCTGCTGGTTGTCTGGCAACACTTTGGCCAACTTCCAGTTCTTCCTCTCCTTGGGAGCTAACAGTGTCTTGCCTGGGAAGGAGGGGGGTTCTAAACTCAGACAGACAGCTCCCAGCTACAGAATCGGCTTCTTGCTTGCTTAGCTCAATTTCTGAGGCAAGTTCTTCTGCTGTGATGGGGGGGGGGGCACGTTCCTGATAGCTACCTTCCCCGGTAGATGAGCCCCATCTTCCTGTCACTTCTCTCTGCCAGCATGTGCTGAAACCACATTCTTGACCGCTGGACTCACTATGGGCCTTGTCTGCTCAATCTGCCAGAGCCTGTATTTGCATGCAGGGGAAGTCCCTAATTCACTGAGGGTTTCTTACCCATTGGGTACCCTCACTTAGTTCAGCTGGCCAGTTTAAGCCATTTCTGGGGTGTGGGCGCTATCGCATGCTGGCAGCTTCTATGAGCCACAAGTGAGAGCTGAGTGCATAGTGGGGACCAAGGGTAGACAAACTATCCCAGAAGGAGCACAATGTGTCCCCCACCAGAGGTACTACCCCTCCTCTAATACCCCATATGTAAAAGGTGATTCATAAATATAACTACAGTAACTACAATAATAATAGGTTGCTCCTATTTTTATCTTCACAATGACCCTAGCCCAAGGTCACCTAATAAGCTTCATAGCTGAACTGGGATTTCAGTTGTGTTTTCCCAAGTCCTAGCCCATCATTTTAGCCAGCCCACTGCACTAGCTCTCCCCCAAGGCTCCTTTCCCTTCTTTGACATTTTCTGCCTCCAATTATACTTGCATATTTCTTCCTGAAATTTGCTTTCAGTTTTCCCTTTTCTCTCAGGACACCATGAGTAACACTCGTAAGCTGTGTTTGCAAAAAGCTTGTACAAGCAAGAGGGATGATTAATGCCCTTAAATTTGCATTGAAATCAGGGCCTTCTCTCTTTTCCTGTTGTCGCCTTCCACCCCCAGATTTGTCAGGATCTCAGATGTGAACAGCTGCAACGAAACATTGATTCCTTACTATATTACATTTACATTAAAACAATGCTGTAAAAAAAAAATGAAATGAAAGTATATAATTCTGCTGTTTACAGTACACTCACCCTTAGTGGCTTACAGGCCTAAGATAAATCCTTTTAGGAATCAAAATCATGTGCTGATGGACTGGGTTGGGCATTGGGGCAATCCTTTGTCTTGGATGGAGGGGAGGTTGTAGTCTCTGCCTGTCCCTCCAAACACTGGGGTATCCTCTTAAATGGATCTAGGGGGAGTGGTCATGTCCGGGGCCCCAGGCTGGGCCAAGACCGAGGACTCTCCCCCAGATGGCGGTCCCTGGGGGGGGGTTACCCTATTTGCTGTAAGTCTTAGGAACACCCCTGTCTGGTGGGCCAGCCAGAAGTATTTTGATTGCTCCGTGCCCAAGCCAAACATCTTTCATATCTATTCAATAAAGTTGTGACCTATTTCGATCTAAATCAGTCTATGTGGTCCTTTATTTGTCTGTAGGTTGGGGTCTGGGGAGCACGATGCCTGGACCCGCAAGTAGGATTTATGCATTGGTAAAACAAGCAATAATCAGACTAGATTAAGACTGGTGCTGCGCTACGTTTCAGGGTTGGCATACCAAGAAAAACATAGACATACAGAGATGCATCAATCTGGTGAAGCTATTTTTGTTTGCTGGTTTAATGAGGTAGCTTGTTTTAATTTTGCCAAGAGTTATTAAACTGCACATGCTCACCGTATTCTTTGTAGTCAATGAAAGTTTATGTATCCATACATGTGCCAGTCTTGAAGATACCTCCAGGCATATTTTCTGATAGCTTATTTTACGCATTCCTTTTTGGCAAAAAAGGGGGGGGCTATTTTGAGGAATGTACCAGGGCCCCCAGCCACTTTGATCTGCCTTTGCTGATGTCATACCTACAGAAGGAAACCTAGTTATGTCTTCTATTAGAACAGTTAGGACCCCTCCCATCATTCCCAGTTTTAAGTTCACTGGCATCTTAAATTAAGGAGTCTTTCATTCTGTATTTTAAGAGGGTTTTATCAATGTGGTGAAAGTAAAGATTGCTTGGTGAGACACCTGAGATACCTTTATTTAGCATTCTTAAATTTTAAAGTGGGCATCTCATTGTCCACCTTGGCCTCTGAAGATGGTTCATCTCCCTCACTGATCCCCTGCCAGCCACAAGTTTAACTAGCACCTGTAACCTCCAGGCAAGTGAAGGCACAAACCAGCTGGCAGGCTTATTTGCACAGTAATGAGTCCTGTCTACTTGCCTGCAGTGGACTGATAGAGGGAAAGAGATTTCCTTCCAGTACTGCTGGTTAAATGTGATTGACAAAGCAGTGTGATACATGCTTCAGTTTCCAAGCCTCTCCACCACTCCCATATCTCCAGAAGATATATATTCTAAAAAAAGAAGGGGGGAAGATATTTTTCTGAGAATAGGTGAAATTTATAGAACAAGTGGGAAATCAGCTGTTGTGCATGGTTTTTGCATGACTTCTACTGCAAAATATAAAAGATTGATGTCAGGCAATTGCCTTCACTGTAGGGTTTTCAATACCTGCCAAAAACTGTTTTTGTTTAAGCAAGTCTATCCAAACATGCACATTTGACATACATTTTAATATGCTATTTTATTTTGTAATGTATATCTGTAGAAAGGCTGTTTTATTTTGAAAAAAGAATTAAGCTAACTTGTTCTTAATATTGAATCTTATTAATGATTTTCCTGCATACATTTTATGTAAATCACATTGAAGTTTTGATGATTAAGCCAGTCTATCACTTGGTATCCAGAGGTAGAAAGAGTCTTTTTTTCAGCACGAGAGACAGTGGTGAAAAGGATACCACATCTGACTTTAGACTGGCTGGCTTGAGCCTTTAGCTGCTCTATTTTTCTCTGATTCAAGGCTTCACAGCCACCTATGAGTCTACATCTCAACTTGGAAAGGGGACAGAAAAAGTCAGAATGCTGACCCTGGTGTGATTTGAACACACAACCTTCTGATCTGGAGTCAGACGCGCTGCCATTGCGCCACAAGGTCATTGACAGTTTTAGACTGGTGGAAGGTTTGTGTTATATTTTTTTTCAAAAGGATCTGCATGAAGACCCATATAATTTTTGAGAATCATTTTTCTATGCCATTTTACCTAAAAGATGTATCTTTGCAAGCATGTTTCCATAATACTATGCATTCTTACAAACTTAAAAAACAAATAAACTTGGAGAGTTGCATCACAACATTCAGAGAAGTGCAAGTTTCAAATGATAGCTTTGTTATGGTTTTCATTCTCAATTGGAAATTGCTAATTTTAAAAATGTGAATGGAATTATTATTTTTATCCCACCCCTATTTGCAAGTTTTGGTCCTACCTGGCCTGTAAGATGTGTTGCTGTCCTTTGCAATATGCTAAAGTGCCCTTACCTGCATCTCACCTGAGACCTCACAGTGGGTGGGCAGAAAAAATAAAAGTTCTGACCCTGGTGTGATTCAAACACACAACCTTCTGATCTGGAGTCAGACACGCTACCACTGTGCCACAAGGTCAGTTGCCCCAGTTTTAGACTTTTCCTTCAAGGCACCGGGTGCCTCCAGTCAGAGGAAGGAAAAGCTATCACACCCGGCTTTAGATCAGAAGTTTGTGGGTAAGGATAAACATATTTTTCAATCTCAGTGCCCTTGTTTTCTCATTTTAAGTTCAGCCGACCCCCTTTCTGCAACAGATTGTGTATTCTCTCCATCATCTGCATTTCAACTGGCCCTGGATGGGTGGAGGAAGAAAAAGTAAGAATGCTGACCCTGGTGTGATTCAAACACGCAGCCTTCTGATCTGGAGTCAGACACACTATTGTTGTGCCACAAGGTCACTGCTAATGCAACTAATGACAGTTGTAGACTGAATGCATGACCAAAGATAGTTGGGGGGCTGTCTTCTTGCAGGCGAGAAAAGACAGTGTTGTGGCAAGTTTGAGGCAGGGATCTGTAACACAATCAAAAGCACTTTAGATCAATAGCTGGCAGCAGACAGAGTGGTAGAGTGGCTAAAAACAGCAAAAATAATATTAATTAAAAAGGCAGAAGCACAATTATACTCCATCCACTCATGAACAAACAAGCCCTAGCTCAGCAAATGGAGTCAAACACACATAGCCACAAAAGGGTCCCTTTTTTCTGAAACAGGCAACAAATATCTGCTGAATTCTGCACCAATTGACTAGTCTTTGCTGTGCTTGAGCATACAGTGCAAGGCTCATTTCCACTGTGCTGACGTCACGGCAGAGGGATGACTCCTCTTGCAAGAGAGGCCATAGTACAAAGGATCCTGCATCAGGAGGCTGTGGGTTTGAGTCCTGCTCTGCCTTGAGTTGTGGGCTGTTGTCTTTATGCACTGAGCCAAGAAATGGTGTGAGATAAATTTATTAAGTTTTCATTTTAATGAGAACCTGTTTAATTTGGGCACCTCAGACTAGTACATGAAGTGAAACACAGCTATCATTGAAAATGCAGACTTTGAATTTTGTGACGCAGTTCTTTAACCTAAACACGTATACAAAAAAAGCTTGTATTAGGGGAAAGTGTACACAAAAATATTGATGAAACTAATGAACATAAGAGCATTAAATAAGGGAAGATTGCTAGCAAAAATGCAAATCTGAGGGGAAATGCACAAACAAAAATTGATACAGATTTTCACATTATTATTTTTTAAGTTCCCAAACCAATGGGGAAATGGAGTGACTTGAACTTAAGGTTGAGGCACTAAAGCCCAAAGAGAAACCAAAATGGACAGATTCATCCTTTCCTAGAGCTGAGGCCACATGACTATTCCCTTAACTGGCAATAGGGGAAGACAAGAACAAAAGTCAGAATCCTGACCCTGGTGTGATTTGAACACACAGCCTTCTGATCTGGAGTCAGACGCGCTACCATTGCGCCACAAGGTCGGAGACAGTTTTAGGCTGTACCCTTAGTGGAAGGCACTTATGGGGATGTCCACAACCATTAATCGTTGTTAATGAGGCACTGGTTTGAGGGAATTAACAGCAGGGAAGGGTAGTGAACTATTTAAATAATACAGGTTTGCATTGTGCTGCAGCTATTCCCCCCACCCCCATATTCCTTTTTGGTCTCTTGCAGGGCTGCCAACTTCAATAAAATATGGGGGGGCAGGTAAGCCCCACCCTGCAAAATTGATCTCATGACATAGTGCATGCACACCATTTGAATGGCAATGGCCATTAACTTGGGGGGAGCCCAGCCTCCTCAAATATTTTATTGGGTTGGCTCCTATGGTCTCTTGAGACTGAAAAAATGCCAAACCAGCAAAAATTCCCAAAGGGTATATCTCTGCATCATAAGAAGAACCCTACTTGGCCTACTAGGTCAAGACCACATTCAGACCAGCATCTTGTTTTTACAGATGCTTATGGCAGGAGTTTTCTGATATCAAGGGTGGCGCTGTGGGTTAAAACACAGAGCCTAGGACTTGCTGATCAGAAGGTCGGCGGTTCGAATCCACGCGACGGGGTGAGCTCCCATTGCTTGGTCCCTGCTCCTGCCAACCTAGCAGTTCAAAAGCACGTCAAAGTGCAAGTAGATAAATAGGTACTGTTCTGGCAGGAAGGTAAACGGCATTTCCGTGCGCTGCTCTGGTTCGCCAGAAGCGGCTTAGTCATGCTGGCCACATGACCCGGAAGCTGTACGCCGGCTCCCTCGGCCAATAAAGTAAGATGAGTGCCGCAACCCCAGAGTTAGCCACGACTGGACCTAATGGTCAGGGGTCCCTTTACCTTTACCTATGGCAGGAGTAAGAACTGTTTCAACCCAGGTACTCCAAAAAAGGATTACTTGTTACTTGCTAGGCAACTGTCTTCTTCCTGGCCAGCTATATTTGCTCATCAGTTTAAATGCCTTGTGAACACTATAAATACTTTAGGAAAATTTCCCAATTCCTATTGGAGATGTCACAATATCTTTCCTAAGTCCAATTAATCACTTCACGCTTAACAGTGCCTCATTATTTAGATGACTGTATCTGACTGGCTGCTGCATGCCTAGTGGAGCACAACTTGTCAGATAGGGATTGGTTCAGTTCTGGCAGGGAACATTGTCCAAATCTTCTTCCTACCAGACTGCCTGGCTTGATTAAAGGGCAGAACCTGGGGAATCTGAAGGAGATTCCTGAGGGAGATTTTTGCAATAAAAAATAAGCCCTGTCATAGTGGCAGACATTCAGGCAAATTATGGGCAGCGCTCACTGATGTTCCCTCTTGATATCAGAAAATGAACCAGAGATGGTGTCCTGCGCCAAAGAGCATCTGTAAGCAGTGTGACAAAAAACAGAAACAACCAAGCAATCCTGGTCAGTGATACTCGGCTTTAGGAAAAACTGTCCTCCTCAGGCTCCTTGAAGGTGGTCAGTTTCTACAGAGCTTATTAACGCTGTCCTTCTGTGACCGTCAGATCATATGCCAGTTTTAACTGGGGTGGTGACAATGTCAGGTTTAAGGAGTTCATGTGTGAGAAATTCGATTTGCAAGATAAAATCTACAGTTCTAATTGAAATTCTATTTTCAGTGAAGTGTGACACACTTTTTTATATATATAAAAAAGCTGGATGATTCAGTGACATTCCTGTTTTTAATGACTGGAGATACCAGCATGGCAAAGACAGATAACCTCTGAATTTTCATCCAATGTTTAAGGACAATTCGTGGATTGCATAAGTAATAGGATTACCAAAAGAATAGCAATTAAAAAATGACTTACTGTGGAACTATTGCCACCCAGGGATACCTAAAGTTGTGCCCTCCAGATTTTTTGAACTACAACTCCCACCAGGCCAAGACTGCATAGTCTGTGGTAGAAATTACTATAGATACTCCTAACTAGTTTTTTAGAACATTTTTTCCTGCCATGAATAGAGTCTCTCAGTGTCCTTTGTAGCTCAACTTCCTCCAAGGAGCTAAAGGCAGCATATATTATCTCTGCTCCCAGTTTTATCCTGAGAACAGATAAACAGTACAGGAACATAGGAAATTACCTTATACTGAACCAGACCATTAGTTCTACTCAGTATTGTCTGCACTGATGGGCAGTGGATGTCCAGGGTTTCAGGCAGGACTCTCAGTCCTACAAGGAGGCCCTGCACTGAACCTGGGACCTTTGGCATAGAAGGCTGATGGTCTGAGCCACAGCCCTTCCGTAAATCTGCGAGATAGTTTCAGCTCAGATATTAGTAGCCAAAAATTGTAAACACCAACAAGGAAGAATGAACATTTTATAGAAAATGGGAAGGTATGAGTCGGCATAGAATGCTAAAACATAAGCCATCATATTTATTTCCAACCAAGTGTTTTATAAGTTTTGTTAAATAAAACTAAATATTACACACACAAATGGGGGGCTTGAATGATAAAAAGAAAGAAAAAGAAAGACTCATTAGAAGAGTGAAATAAGTTTATTCAGTACTGGAATCAAATTATATAAATAGGTACAAGGATGAATTAAAAGAGACGTAAGAAGTTGTACAACAAAAATGGATAGAAAAACTATGTTCTTCACAAAATGCAGCAGTTATTATTTGTTGTTGATTCATTTGTGACTGAGAATTCCAGATTAACCATTATTCGTTGTTTAGTCCTGTGGAACTAGATATCATTCTTTTTTATTTTAATGGGAATATATTGTAGCAATAAAACATTAAAAATAAAACATTAAAAATCTGTGATAGGTTGTGAGACAATGACCAGCCCAAATTTGCTCAGGACCAAAGAACACATGATGATAATCATGCAAGTGGCAGTTGATTTTCAGATTAAAGCTGCAGACACGTACAGTGGTACCTCGGGTTACAGACGCTTCAGGTTACAGACTCTGCTAACCCACAAATATTACCTCAGGTTAAGAACTTTGCTTCAGGATGAGAACAGAAATTGCACAGTGGCAGCAGCGGGAGGCACCATTAGCTAAAGTGGTACCTCAGGTTAAGAACGGACCTCCAGAACGAATTAAGTTCTTAACCCGAGGTACCACTGTATATAAAAAGCAATAATGTAGCAAAGGAAATAGTGTAATAAAAGAAGTTCTCCTACAGTTAAACATCTGCTAAGAAGGAATATACAATTACCGTAGTTTTGCTCTATAAGACTTACCTTTTCCCTCCTAAAAGTTAAGGGGAAATGTGTGTGCGTCTTATGGAGCGAATGCAGGCCGCACAGCTATCCCAGAAGCCAGAACAGCAAGAGGGATTGCTGCTTTCACTGCGCAGCGATCCCTCTTGCTGTTCTGGCTTCTGAGATTCAGAATATTTTTTTTCTTGTTTTCCTCCTCCAAAAACTAGGTGCGTCTTGTGGTCTGGTGCGTCTTATAGACCCAAAAATATGGTAAATAAGTAGTCAGCGTTCAAGACTTCCATTGTGTTCTAATGAAAATATGTTGGCCTTTGTAATAATCTGGTACATGTAACTCTATGAATGTCACACACACACACACACACACACACATTACAATATCTTTATTGTCATTGTCCCATACAGAACAATGAAATTGAAAGCGAACATATGAAATTCAAGTGATTATCTCGCATTAAAAATCCTGGTTTTACTCTTTATTAAGATCCGTTATTATTTAAACCAAGATTTCCCTACTTTTCGGTCTCCTTAAATATCTGCTCACAAAAGTGAATATTTCCCATGAAATTAAAAAGATAAAGGACCCCTAACAGTTAAGTCCAGCCACGAACAACTCTGGGGTTGCGACTCTCATCTTGCTTTACTGGCCGAGGCAGCCGATGTTTGTCCACAGACAGTTTTTCCAGGTCATGTGGCCAGCATGACTAAGCCGCTTCTGGAGAACCAGAGCAGCGCAAGGAAACGCCATTTACCTTCCCGCCAGAGCGGTACCTATTTATCTACTTGCACTTTGACGTGCTTTTGAACTGCTAGGTTGGCAGGATCTGGGACCCAGCAACAGGAGCTCACCCCATCGCGGGGATTCGAACCGCCGACCTTCCGATCAAACCCCTTCCCCCAAGATTAGAGAAATAGGCTTGTACTGGAAAAAGGCCAGCCTTGCCATCAGGCACACTCAGCCTCTTGCCCATAGGTGCCGAGTCCCCATGGCAATGGGTGCCCTGGCTCCCACAGCATTTTAAATGAGGGGGCGAGACACCCGCGAAGTGTGGTGTGGCCATGAGTACAAACTGTGGGGTGCACATGTGGTATGCCATCATGCCCCTGGCAAACACATGTTTTTTCTGTCCGTCACACTACATGTGAGAGTGATATCAGCATGCCAGGGGGCCTGATAATGTAGCACATGCACACGGGGGTCTGTGTGGTTACATAGTGCACATGCCACATGGCATACACATGTGCCCCAGTGATGGCATGTGACCCTGGGCACCAACGGTCACAGAGGTAAGCTGGTTCCACTGCTCTTGCCTCAGGTGGTGGATTGGGAGGGCAGTGAATTCATCAATCATTGCCAGCTTGGACCTCCACTATCACAATGCTGAAATCTCCACTACATTGACAACCACTCATATCTCTGCCACCAACAGCTATATCTGGCTAGGCACTCCATGGCCAGAACGGCTCCCTGTTGGGCCATGGGGTACCACTGGTGTGTCCTTTTCATTTTTATTGGAAGTGTAGCAGGCACCACACTTGAAGCAAAAGAGAAAGATGAATGACAGCAGTTGTCCAAACACGCTCTCCATGCCCACATTTCCTGAAAAACCCATGATGTCCTCAACTGGGCATTGCCATAAGCATGTGACTGCTTACTGTGTGACTGATAGCTATTTAAAGGTAAAGGTAAAGGTACCCCTGCCTGTACGGGCCAGTCGTGACTGACTCGGCTTGCGTGCTCATCTCGCTTAAGAGGCCAGGAGCCAGCGCTGTCCGAAGACACTTCCGGGTCACATGGCCAGCGTGATGAAGCTGCTCTGGTGAGCCAGCACCAGCACAGTGCACAGAAACTCCGTTTACCTTTCCACTATAAAGCAGTACCTATTTATCTACTTGCACTTAGGGGTGCTTTTGAACTGCTAGGTGGGCAGGAGCTGGAACCGAATGATGGGAGCTCACCCCGCCGTGGGGATTTGAACCGCCGACCATATGATTGGAAGTCCTAGGCACTGAGGTTTTACCCACAGCGCCACCTGCGTCCCCCGATAGCTATTTACTGTTATTTATTTATTCTAAATACTGATTTCTTTAAAAAGTAAAATAATTGGCACATATCTCCTTCAAAGATAAATGAGAAAAGGAAGAACTTTTCTTAAAACTAAATCAGAAAGCACATCCATCTCAGGCACTTGGCACCTGTCACCTTAACCTCCAATGCCCCAGTTCAAGCACAAGGAAAGAGATCATGCGATAACTCCACCCTTGGAGCTTTTTCAGATCTGGAAGTGCAGGGAGGCTGCAGAGCACTGCAGAAATATGTAGAGGGAAGAAGAACAATGATAAGGATAATCCAACCCCGTACCCACTGAAATTCTTAGGAAATTCTAAACTGTCTTGCAAATGAGGCAGAAAAATGGGATCATCTTTTGTAGAGGAAGAAAATGTTTAAGAAACTGGAGGACAGGTTTTAGCACATTGCTAGCATAAGGTGCATGAAGAGCAAGCATAGACATATATGCTACCCTTACATGTTTTATGCTTTTTATGCTGTCATCATAACCCAGGGTTCTGACTCCCCCATCCTCAGTGGAAGAGACTGTGGATTCAGAGGATATCTTGAAATAGGAGAAGAATTTATCTTCAGAACCAGCCTTTTGATATCTCTAATTCCTTGGGAGTTTCAGCATCAGAGGGGCCCATGATGTCAGCACCTCTGCAGTTTGAGAAATTTGCATTTCCTTCTTCCACATCTGAGGACTCCAGCTTTGAAGTAGACCCCAGCCTTGTTGGTACTGCTAAAGTCAATGTCTCCTAAAATTGGTTGGATCCCTTCAAGAGTAAAGTCTTCACTCATCGAGGACAAGATTAGCTGCAGAGGAAGCTGCAATCTGATGCTCACTCCAGGTATTCTAATTATACTGAAGTCTGCCTTATCTGATTCTTGCCTAGAGACTGCAGGAGCTGTCCAGGGTGCCACACATGTTGCTTGTTGGCCCTTTGGACCTTGAACTCTGCTTTGCCTGACTTTGTTTATCTGGACTTCCTTCTGCTTTGTCTTACTTTCCCTACTGATATCCTTGAACTGACTTTGGCTATTGGATGCTGAAGAGAAGCTAGTGGTTTGTGACCTTGTGTTCCGGGAATCTATGAAGAGAGCATGACTGTCCTAGAGCTAGAACCATATTCTCCTGTTGGGACCACTCCTTGGGACCAAAATGGTTGTTTTATGCTCTTTGTATGCTGTTCCAGCTGTTAATGCTCTTATGCTGCCATTCTTTAGTGAGAGCTAGGATGAAAGCATTTCATTGTGATTTAAGCAGAACTTTCCTACCTGTACTAGGAATTCAAGTCATTTAATTATGAAGTGGGGGTGTTCAATTTCCCATTATCAAAGTACTTATTGAAAACTGACATCAGATGTCCTCTGTAAGAATATATATACATGCACATCTCATAGACTAAATATGTTTGTTTCCAAATGCTCTGTCTGGTGTTTGGCTAATAATAAGATTCACATCTAATTGGTGAGTCGTAATATCTTTGAAGATTTTTATACCTGAATAAGTAATTGCCATTTGAACTTCTTTTGAAACAGCGCTCATAACAATCCTAATACAGTTGCATGAACTTCTACACACTGTGTTTAGATTAAGGCTTCCAGATCGCTGATTCTCTGTGTCCATCTTTTGTGTTTAGCAATACAGCTGACTTTGACCGAAAACGTTTCAGATGTTTGTTGATGAATGTTGCCAATCACAAAGTTATATTAATAGCTCTTATTAACGAATTGGGAACTTTGCAAGGTTGACTGCTTTGCTGATTAAATCAGAGGAGCTTTTCCTCTTTTGAAATCTAGCATTCCTAGCAAAGAGCCAAAAAGGTAATGAGAGTTCTGAAGTCCAACATCTGTTTTGTTGAAAGAGATGTGTCACGTGTTTCTCCAGTTTAGTTGCCAAGGTGTTGATATTATTACTGACATCATACACTGCAGCGGTGTTCATGCTTCCCATCTCTCTGTCTCTCATCATTATCTGATAGTGCCGTTGGAAGGACAGCCAATTAATCCCAGACATAGTGAAAACAGGAAACAGAAAGATGTCAGATTTGCCTTTTTGATGTATTTGATGCAAAGGTGAATGGCGGGAATGTACACTAGCCAGAGCTTGAATTGTTGTGTGTGTATGTGTGTGTTGGGAAAGTAGGGTGACCTTTTAATGAAACTCACCAGTTGCACCCCTGGCTATTCATGATTTTAAACAAATCACGCTGCTGTAGTCTTTACAAGATCCTTTTATGGGGACTCCCACCAAGGGTAAGTGGACCAGCCTCCTCCTTTCCTCCCTTGAATTCACAGATTAGACATGAGTGGATCTGGATCAACATCCATAATAAACAAAGCAGTGTAAAACTTGAGACCAGAGTGCCTTCTGTAGCCAGGCACACAGCTACAGAGCGACCTTGGTTAGAGATCCAGGCAGGAGGGCCATGTAGAGACTCTTGAATAGAAAGGTGAACAAATCATTCTGAAAAGGAGCTCAGGAGGTCATCCAAAAAGATGGGGAGCATAACCTGCCCCTTCTGCAAACAGAGCACTGGGCACTATGGTGAGATCAGTAACATCTTCCTTTAATTAATAAAATGATCATTGCTTCTTTTTTGTTTGAAGTCAAGCAGCATATAAAGACCCATTCATGTGTATGGAACTCATGAATTCAAGCCAGAGTGGATTCACGCTCCTCTCCTCATGATTATTAAATTTTATATCCTTCCCTTCCTCCCAAAGGAGCTATGGGCAGCAAACATACACCTGATGAAACAATGTAAACATCTAAAAACATGCAAAAACAACCCCAATACAGGGAAATACCACTACTTAAAAGGGTTATTGGAAGAGGAAGGTCTATTTGGCATATCTCTGCATTGCAACAATAGATATGCCCACTGACAGCTACACAGTGAGTGTGGTTGTGGTTGCCTGCAAGGAAACTTCTAGGAGGCAACTGCTGCTCATGAGCAAGATTTGTTTTGCATACAACCACACTCAGTCATCAAAGGGTGGAGCTAGCACAGTGACATAGCATAGCTGGACTTGAGTTTCAAGCCATGAATAATGCTGCACGCTTGAGTGAGACATGAACAGGGCTTAAGTGTGTGCTGCATTTGATGCTTTTGTCTCCTAGTATGAACCACACTTGTTTTTGAATTATGGTGCTGGAGGAGACTCTTGAGAGTCCCATGGACTGCAAGAAGATCAAACCTCTCCATTCTTAAGGAAATCAGCCCTGAGTGCTCACTGGAAGGACAGATTCTGAAGCTGAGGCTCCAATACTTTGGCCATCTCATGAGAAGAGAAGACTCCCTGGAAGACCTCCCAATCTTTCTTGGGAAAGATTGAGGGCACAAGGAGAAGGGGACGACAGAGGACGAGATGGTTGGATAGTGGTCAGCATGAGTCTGACCAAACTGCGGGAGGCAGTGGAAGACAGAAGTGCCTGGCGTGCTCTGGTCCATGGGGTCACGAAGAGTCAGACAAGACTAAACGACTAAACAACAACAACATGAACCACACTTTAATCGGTATGTCATTTAGCTGTATGTAACATAGCCTAAAATTCAAAGGTAACTTTTGGGTAGGGTACATAATGGATGGAACACATATTCAGCAGGCTCATGCCATTCGTCTGCTGCTGGATTGTATCACCAAATGTGCTACGGCAGGTGGGATGCTGGATGTTTGTGCTTCCCTACATAAAAAGCTGCATGTGCATACCAAACTAGGGTGTTGGGGAGCAGCCTCTAGCCTTGGTTTACCGTTCACTTGCTAACTAGGAAAGACAACTTTACAGATTACTCAGTCCCTCCACACATAGTCTGAAGTGGCACAGTCCAACAACACCTGCACTGCCTGAGACTATTTATCATGTGAGCACTGGGAAGAGATAGAATGTGACACTCAGCCAAAATTTGATGGATGGCGCGAGTCACTCTACTCAGTACTGCCTTGTTTCCAGTCACAATGTATAAATGGAGAGTGAAAGGAGAGAGAATGATTGAGAGAATGATCAGCTGAGTGAATAAGAGAGGCTAGTTTGCTTCATGACTTCCAAGCCACCAAGCCCTGGGTTAGAATCCACCCCCCAGTACTGTTGGCATCTGTCTGTCTCAAGAGGTAATGGAGTGCACCTCCAGGGGTGAAGTCAAAATGCTGGAGAATCACAGAGCCTGCTGGTGTTGTAAAAACCTGTAACTCGTAACTGCTGCCTACCGCATTGTTTTTGCTGCGTTAGCAGCACCAATTTGATCTCCCCAGGGGGCAAGCCTGGGCAGTGTGTATGGAGGTCCTGAGCTGCCCAGATGGCATGACCCCTCTCTTGTCCTTGCTGATGTGGTCTAAAGGAAAGCAGAGAAATACATTTTGGACCAGATGGGCTGCAGGAGTTGCTGGAAGGAGGCATATAAGATGCCATCCAACTATTTTAGGGACTCCACTCTGGATTTGTGTAAGCTTTACTCCATAGCCTTTTCTTTTCTCAAAGATGTCCTGGGTATGGATATTTTTTCTCAGGGTTTATTCTTGAAGCCTTTCTTATGCAGTGGAGGTTTAGGATCTGAGTTTTCCTTCTCCTAGATTGGCTACCTTCCCAGTATTAGCTCATTTAATATAATGTTATATGCTTAGCAACATTGTGTGTGTGTATGTGTGTGGAGAGAGAGAGAGACAGAGAGAGACAGACACAGACAGAGAGATCTGAAGCTGCCTTAAACGGAGGCCATCAGTAGCTCTCCAGGGTTTCAGATAGGCATGTTTCTCATCTAGACTAGAAATGTTGCCAATATAATTCATAGGTCCTTCCTGAGACTTCTAAGGCTGTGATTTTATGCACACTGGCAACAAGGTTCATTGAACCTGGTGAGACCTATTTCAGAGTGGAAATGGTCAAAATGGTCTTCTTTCTTTCTTTCTTTCTTTCTTTCTTTCTTTCTGCCTTAAGTTCAGTTTCCTCCACTTCTGCATCAGTTCACTTAAAACACAACAAAGATTTTGCACGAAAAATTGTATGCCTTTTCAAGTGCTTTTCTTCTAATATATACATTTTGATGCATTTGTTTGCCTAATATACAAGCAATTTCCCCTAATATAATGCATTTTATGCATTATTTTCATATATATATTTGTGTGCACCTTTCCCTAGTGGAACATTTTGGTATGCATCTTTGGATTGAATTCTGCATTACAAAATGTAAGTAAATGCAGGTTTTGAAGGACAACTACCTTCATAGGAAGTGTGAATTGGGGGTCTTCGCTTTAAAATGAAAATCACCAATTCCCCCTCCTCAATTGCTACTTCTGAGTAAAGTGCATTAGATTACTGTAAAGATCTTTTTAATACACACAAAACTAGTTTGGCTCTGGTTACTGAGTTGCATTATAATGAATTCAGCTCAATATCTGAAAAATACATTTGTTATTATTGTTATTTATTGTTGCTTTGGATGATCCTATATCCACAAAGCTGACAGCTTCCAGGTTCCTTTCAAATTTCAGTAGAAGAGTGTTTGTTTAGCAGTTGATAATAGTAATAATTTTTTTTTTTAGCAAGCAGATGCTATGGGAAAATTACAGAGAAACAATAAACATGGCACCCCTTGATGCCTTTTAAACATATAAAGTTACTATGCAGAAAAGATCCATGCTTTGAAGGCTTTTTATCATCATATTTGAACTTACCCTACTGACCCCACACAAGCAAATAAAACCCCCATAAAATAGACTTTGGACTTCCAAGGAAAATAAAAGTCCTTTCAAGTACACATCAAATAATACTTCAAAACTGGAAGTTGACTCTTTCTTTACCCCTTTCACAGTGTATTTTTGGAGCTAAGCTCGTGATTTTTAAAGTTGTAGGCAGGGCTAAAAAAATAAAAATAGAAAAAGGTGTTGCTACTCACCAATATTTTATTACAGTAAGTTCCACATTTTTAATATGGGGAGGGGGGGCAGAAAAGGTGCCGGTACTGTGTACCCTTGAGTAACCCCAGGGAAAAAAGCACTGGTCGTAGGTTTCTCTAAAGTGGGATCAGTTACATGTGGAATTCCAGTTCTACAGAGAGTGGGTTGTGCAGTACGATGAGGCAGAGAATTGCTGAGTGCCAGTGACACCCTGGGATGTGATGAAAGGATAAGTTTGCTATCCTCTGTAAACTTTAGATCATGACTGCACACTGCAGTGTAGCTAATGTTCAGCCAGCCATAATGTACCCATCTTACCACCCATCACTATTATTGTACACAGCCACATTCATATGTTTAATTAGTCCTAATTAACCAGACCTTTTAAATATAACAGTTGAGCTGGTTCCTCTCTGATAATAATTTAAAAGTCTGAGGTTGTGGGAGCATTCCTTCATATGTGGTGGACTTGTAAAAGGGTAAAAGAGTATTGGGAAATGATCCATAATGAATTGAAAAAAAATGTTTAAAAATACTTTCCAAACAAACCTAGAGTCCTTTCCATTGGGCATAATTCAGACTGAAATTCCCAGGTGTCAAAAAAGGTTATTTATGCATGCCAATACTGTGGCCCGTGTTTTGTTAGCCCCAAAATGGAAAACAAGCAAGGTCCCAGCCAAAGAAGAGTGGCAACTTCAGTTGACAGAATATGCACAGCTTGCAGAGTTATCATATAGAATAAGAGAACAAGAAGGACATATGTTTAGAGAAGATTGGAAAACATTTATTGAATATATGGGAAATAACTGTGTACAACTGAAAATGCTGGCAGCATTAAACAGTGTAAATAAGTTATGATGGATGTAATAATGGAATACTGAACGGTATAGTTTCTGTAAACTTTGCAGGGATTTATGATATGTAAAATGAACCATGGAAAGAGAAGAATGGAAGTCATTGATGCCTTAAGGATGTATAATGAGTACTTTAAATTGCAAAACAGAAAATTTAATAAAAAATAAAGGTACCCCTGCCCGTACGGGCCAGTTGTGTCCGACTCTAGGGTTGTGCGCTCATCTCACTTAAGAGGCCGGGAGCCAGCGCTGTCCGAAGACACTTCCGGGTCACGTGGCCAGCGTGACGAAGCTGCTCTGGTGAGCCAGCACCAGCGCAGCACACGGAAATGCCGTTTACCTTCCCGCTATAAAGTGGTACCTATTTATCTACTTGCACATAGGGGTGCTTTTGAACTGCTAGGTGGGCAGGAGCTGGGACCGAAAGACGGGAGCCCACCCTGCCGCGGGGATTCGAACCACCGACCATACGATCGGCAAGTCCTAGGCACTGAGGTTTTACCCACAGCGCCACCCACGTCCCGTCAATAAAAATTATATACAGATAATAATTTAAAAAGCTATTTTGTGTGCTGGATATGGTGACTAGATGTTATTACTACCATCGTGACATTGCTACTTTAGTTATGTGTTATGCACTGAGAAACATTTCTAGCATCACTTTAAAAGACCTAATGTATTTTTAAAATAAAAAAAATAACTTACATATTTTAAATATTGATAAATCAACTTTCCACCAACAAGGGTTCCCAAGTGATTTATAAATGATAATTCAAAACATTGGGTTGTATCCAATGCTATGCTATTGGGGTTCTGCTGGTGCTACAAGACTCCATTCTCAAACTATTCACTGTGTAGCAGTTCCTTTGATGTTACTAAAGCTTCTCTGGAGCTCATGGTTTGGGAATGGGGCTGTGATGCATTTTGCAGTAGTTATTTGAATGAATTTTTATTGTTGATTTCAATTTTATTTATTTTTAATGAAAATATTTATATATATTTTTGGGGCGGAAACCCAATTGCAACAATTATACATGCAACAATAATAATGTAAAAATGTAAAAATCAGAAATCAGCAAACTATCATGAAAAAATCTCTTCTTAATTGCATGTATATGACTGAAACAGAAGGCTTTTCTCTAACATGGTAGCTTTCCACTTAATTTTTGTGTGTGTGTGTGTTTGTGTGTGTGTATGAAAATACAAAAAATATATATATGTAAGTATATAAAATAGTTACCTGTTGTTAAATATGGGATTTGGTGTTTTAACGATCACCGGACTCCTGCTTCAATCTCCGACTGAAATAAATGGGAATGAAAGGGTTGCATCCAAGTCAGTTATACTTTGAGTAGATTCAATGAAATTAATGGTCCTTAGTTAACTTATATCCAATGGGTCCACCCTGAGGCAAGCTAACATGCAACCCAAACTCTGCCTGAGAATGTCATGTCTTGTCTTGTAATTAGCTCCTCTTTACAATTGGCTTTGTATGCTATAAACATGATTTCAGTATAGTCCAACACAGCTGAATATACTGCAGTGAAATGCCATAAAGTATGAGATGGATATCTATGGAACATGCCAATTGCTTTGTGCAGATGCTGACACTCTGCCAACATACTGAATATGGAAGCCTGTTTTATCGAACAAAGAGGTCTTAAAAGGGGTCACTCTGCTTATCACATTACAATAATATGCTAAGTGGGGTTGTTAAAGCATTTGTGTTACATAAACAAACATTGCATATAAGCTGTTTATGGCCTAATGCAGTCTTTAATGGACTCCACTCAATAGGGGGAATATGTTTCACAACAAAACATATTCAGTGGTGAGCTTTCGCTTTTGGCTTCAAGGCACGGTGCAGTTTTACTTGGTGCTGTAATTCAGGATTGCGTTTTGGCATTTTGCTCCCCAGCATCTGAAAAAGATCGAATTTAACCCTTGTCTCAAAGCCTAACATGTTGCTGGAAGTCTGCAGCTACCGGTATGTGTTTTGAGTAGTCGCCTGCTTAGAGCCAGGAGACATGGCTGATAATATGGCACATATTAAGTAATAGATGGTAATAGTAATACTGCACCAAAACCTGAGTGCTATTTTTGCAAAAAACACTTTCTCTGGGGTGTCTGGGGTGCCATAGGAACCAATGAAGCTGCATTATACCAAGACAGACCATGGTCCATCTAGCTCAATAAAGGCAGCAGGTCTCCAGGGTTTCAGACAAGAATCTCTTCCAGCTCTGTGAAGATGCTGCAGATTTAACCAGATTCTCTACAACTGAGCACTCCCTGCATTGACTATATGAGAAGTATAATGCAAATTCTGCATTCCAGACAAAACAATACTACTATTGCTAATAAGAAGAATTCGAGAGGCTTGACAACCATATGTCAGGAGTGCTCTGATGGTGTTTCCTGCTTGGCAGGGGGTTGGACTCGATGGCCCTTGTGAGCTCTTCCAACTCTATGATTCTATGATTCTATACTTTTAAATGAACATAACTAAATAAAAAACTCTAAACAATACACATAAGTAAGATAACTAAGAACCGCAGTAACTAAATGCGTGTAAAACCTCAAAACAGATCAAGATAAACCAAAATGCAATATACAGTGGTACCTCGGGTTACATACGCTTCAGATTACATACGCTTCAGGTTACAGACTCTGCTAACCCAGAAATAGTGCTTCAGCTGAAGAACTTTGCTTCAGGATGAGAACAGAATTCGTGCTCCAGTGGCGCGGCAGCAGCAGGAAGCTCCATTAGCTAAAGTGATGCTTCAGGTTAAGAATAGTTTCAGGTTAAGTACGGACCTCCGGAACGAATTAAATACTTAACCCGAGGTACCACTGTAAATGGCAATATATTTAAAATGTATAAATATTATTAAAACACACACAAACCACAATACAGGCACCAAAACCATCTACTCACACATTTGTACTTTGTGAAACTATTCTAAACACACAACCCCCACATACACAATCATATACAAGATGAACAGTAAAATTTCAGTCACGGTAGACTGTTTCCATCATACTTTGGCTCTGTAAATATTCCTTCATGAAACAGCTCCAAATAAAGTTTACTCTGATTCAGACAGTGATATAGCAATGTAGCTGAGGTGCTGAGATGATCTTTTTTCCTAAGGGCACTGTGGAGCCATGTTGGCGGGATAGAAATCTCCAAATAAATTAAAAAATAAATAAAATCTGTTTCTTCCCTTGGCACAAAACTTCTGGTTGTAATACAGCCATTGGGAATATACACCTATGATTAACCCAGACCACACTGCCCTAAGTTCATATTACCCCAGCTGTAAAACATTTACTTGGCAAATCAAACTGAATACTGCAGGAGGGTCTTTATGTGAATCAATGTACTATATGTATTTCTTGACATTTCTTATTGGTATTGCTATCCATCTTTGCCAAAATCGCTCAGTGTGTATACTTTTGGAATCCTGAATGACCAATAAAATCAAAGCAATAGGCACACAAATAATATTTTTTAGAAGGAAGCAAAGCAATGAAAAGTATATTCAAAGATGGAAGTGCTCCTATTTCCTCTCGAAGACTTGGCAATATTTTGCCAGCCTAGCTAGCATTACATTTCCTGACACTTTTCTGTTGCTGAAAAATTAGTATGGTTTCATACAATTTCTACTACACAGTCACTTGCAGGGTTCTTTCTTATGGCTCTGTAGACACCATACATTTAACCCCTCCCCAAAAAAACAACAACCTCAAGGAACTGTAGTTTACTCACCACAGAGCTACAGTTCCCAGCACCCTTAAAAATGACAGTTCCCAGTATTCTTTGGGAGGGACCTGTAATTTTAATGTATGGTGTACACACAGCTTTCAGATTGATTCTCTGAGGATTGCTAATGGGAGGGGGGGGGAAGCCCTATTAATAAGGAAGCAAATTGCAAAAATTCCTCCACATGACAAGTGAATTAATATCTTGATGGACACATTCCTGTAGCCACAATAATGAACAAGGTCACAGCTTATCAACCCCAAACAAAAGAAATGCCACAAAGCCTTCTTGAAGAAAGCCAGAAGAACCATTTGAAAGGGGGAAAAAATCTCATATAATTGAAAACATATGAGACATACATTTCTGAAACTTTTCAGTACCTAATCTTTTGTGAATTACACCCCCCTCCCTCCCCTCACAAATATTTCTTTAGCCACACTGTTGCATTGGGCAAGACACAAATAATCCTGCTGGAAGTCGTTAGCATTCAGGACAAAATGCAACTCCCTAAATGTTGCAAAGAGGAGTGTTGCTTGAGAAAAACTTGGAAGAGATGATGTTGATACTGAACTCAACTGATTATTTTTTTTTGCTCTTGATTGCTGTTGCAGGAGAATTGCACCTATGTTTAAAAAAGAAAAGCGTGAGGAATGGGTTATTTGCAAATTCCAGTGTGAACTGACCCGGATCCTAACCTCCCAGACTGGAATGCAAGCATCCCTTGGATTTCACATTTTTCTCCAAATTTTGTGATATGATTCTCTGATCAACAAAATGTATTTATTTAGGGAGGGAAATGTGTTTATAAATGCATATTTTTTAAAAAAAGAATTACATCAACAGAGCAATACAGTACAGTGGTACCTTGGGTTACATATGCTTCAGGTTACATACGCTTCAGGTTACAGACTCCGCTAACCCAGAAACAGAACCTCGGGTTAAGAACTTTGCTTCAGGATGAGAACAGAAATCGGCAGCTGGAGGCCCCATTAGCTAAAGTGGTGCTTCAGGTTAAGAATGGACCTCCGGAACGAATTAAGTACTTAACCCGAGGTACCACTGTATATGGAGGCTGGAAGGGTGTGTGTGAAAGGAGAACCCTAGAGGGAAGAAGCACCAAATGCAAAACTTTCCATCCGGTTCCTGCATTGTTTCTGTTGCGTTAGCAGCGCTGAAGTGACCTCTCTGGGGCGCAGGCCTGGCAGTGTGTGCGGCAGTCTTGGGCTGCCCAGATGACAAGACCCCACCTAAGAAAAGCAGAGCAATGCATTTGGCACCAGCTTGGCTGCAGGAGTTGTCAGAAGGAAGCATACAAAACACCACCCAACTGTCTTAGGGACTCCACTCTGGATTTGTGTAGGGTTTACTCCTTAGCCTTTTCTTCTCCTGAAGATGTCCTGCAAGGCAGTGGGTATGGGCTTTTCCTTGGGGTTTACTCCCAAAGCTACAGGGCCTGGAGCTTCTATTTGATGCCATCACTACCAAACTCAACTGCTCAACTGTTGGTGTTGGCAGCTGGGTCTCCACAGCCCTGGATTTGGCCCTGGATTTGGCCTGACTGGCACTGGCAGTCACCTAGAAATAAGAATAGCTTTCCCTGGTCATCCGAAAAGGCCCTGAAATCAATCAGTTTGTGACTCAATCTGTTTCCTTTGGTCATTTATTCACACAGGCCTGCTCTATTCACTCATATTGTTGGTTATAATTAGTTTAGTACATGAACCCTCCTTTACTGCTGTTCTCAAGTCCTGGTTTTCCCTATTATATTTGAATGAAAGTGTTTTCCTCAGGATGGATCTATCTCTGGTGAATCATTGGGAGCATTTTGCAAGGGAGCCATTTTAAATGTGAGGCAATCTGTGTAGCTTTGGGAATCTTAATTGGGCTGCATCACCAGTGTAATGCCCTCACATCACGGTGGAGTAACAACTTTCAATTAGAAATTCCTGAATAAATTCTGGTCTTTGTAAACTCAGTGTACGGGTGGAATAATCCTACTTGATTCAGGGGAATTGATTCTCATTTGCATTCCAGCCGGAGGATCAGCAGCTTGTCTCCTTTTAGCATGTGCAAATGTAAATGGACAAAATGCCTAATGAGACAAATCACACAAGCCTAACACCACTTGAAAAGATGTACAGCATAGGAATACTCATGAGCAGGTGGTTCCTCAGTCCCTTTGCACCTTGCTGAAGAATTGTTAGGGCTTAATGTTGGGGAACAGCTGTATCCCAGTGATAGAACATCTACTTTGCATGCAATTCTGGGCATCTACAGGTATGAGCATTTATTATTATTATTATTATTATTGTTACTACTACTACTACTACTACTACACCCATCTGGCTGGGTTTCCCCAGCCACCCTGGGCGGCTCCCAACAGAATATTAACATCAAACATTAAAAACTTCCCTAAACAGGGCTGCCTTCAGATGTTTTCTAAAAGTCAGATAATTGTTTATTTCCTTGGTTGCCACTACCAAGAAGGCCCTCTGCCTGGTTCCCTATAACTTCGCTTCTTGTAGTGAGGGGACTGCCAGAAGGCCCTCGGAGCTGGACCTCAGTGTCCCGGCTGAATGATGGGGTTGGAGATGCTCCTTCAGGTATACTGGGCTGAGGCCATTTAGGGCTTTAAAGGTCAGCACCAACACTTTGAATTTTGCTTGGAAATGTACTAGGAGTCAATGTAGGTCTTTCAGGATCGGTGTTATATGGTCTTGGCGGCCACTCCCAGTCACCAGTCTAGTTGCTGCATTCTGGTAGGTAGCCCCATGTAGAGTGCATGGCAGTAGTCCAAGCGGGAGATAACTATCCCCTTTCTGCCCCATAGCATGGACATCTATTGATTTAGAACCCCAGAGTTCTATTATTTGAATGATCTCCAGTAATTAGCACTGAAACCGCCTTAGCTTATTTTCTTAGTAATGAAATAAGTTTTTTTTTTAAATTTACCCTAAATAGATACATGGCCAAAATGGAGGAGTGCCACAGAGTTACTGAACTATGCATATGGTTGTCATGTTTTGATATAATTAAAACAAAGTGCACCTCAGTTTGGTCCAGGGTGAGGCCTTGCTTGAGGTCTGGCAATTGAGGTTTGCAGGAGCAATTCCAGGGAAAGAGCCCAAGAGTTTTTGATAGGTCTTGTGCAGAGCAAAAGCTTTCATTCACCTAAGAGGTACCATTCCAATGCACACACAACAGATGGGGAGGGGGGGAATTGCTTAACCCAAGTCTAGTCAACATGATATCTTCTGCATGTTTCTGGACAAAATATTCCCTGAGTATTTTACATGCTGCCCACTATTCTTCTGACAATTGTCAAAAATTGGAAACACACACCGAATTCTTCCTGGCTTCCTCACGAAAAGAAGTCTAACCAAGCTATTGTTGCCCTCATTGGTTGGCAACACTATCTATCTATATATATTACTTTGTGTTCATTTTGTACACTTACTTATTTTTTTGTATTGATATTCATTTGGATCATCTTGTCTATTTCCATAAGATGCAAGTTGAAAGAGTGACATATGGTGAAAAGCTTTTTTTTTTTAAAAAAAAGTATTCTTTCAGGAAAATCTATATCTATATCTATAGGTGAGTGGCCTGCCTAAAGGCATAGAATATTATCTTCTCACTGAATCTTAGCTGCATCCTAACCAATTTTTTTAAAAGTTGACCTTCCTTTTAAAAGACTGAGTTAGATTCATTTGCCATATCCAATTTCTCCTGTATGCTGTGAAAAGAGAGATAAGATGGCTTTGTGCTTATAAATATATATATATCCCAGGGCACTGAAAAGACTGATTGGTCTCTTTACTGAATGGGGAAAAATCCTTATTAGTAATGGGTATGTCACACATGAGCAAGGGTTTGACTACAAGTTTAAGAATGAAATATATTGCACTGCAGTAATATATTAAATGTTTCTTTTTTCCACAGCACAACTCAAGAATTTATGCCGTAGGATATGAAGAGTAAAGAGAAGAAGATTTAATACTTAGGTGGTGCTGAAGGCCAGTTTACGCAATTACAAATTGCCTGGATTTTTGTTCATTTTTTAGTCTATGTTGACTTTTGGATCAGCCTAAATGAAATGTAGGCTGGCTGAAATGTTCATGCAAATCAGCTTTTATTCAGAGAGAAGACACTGGCATGTTCCACACACAATGCTAAACCATAGTTGAGCGTAACAAAAGTAAGCAGCAACAAGACTTGGTCAGAATCAGCTATGAGGACACTAGCTGCCCATTATGCAGCCAGGTCAGTTTAAACTATGATCCATTGCTAAAAAACTGACAGAAAAGAAGATGTCTGGCAAGTGGAGGAAAGACAAAGGGTGCATTTTCTCTTGTTTGGCTTGATTTTATGATGTTCACTAATCAAATTAATAGCATCCTTTAACCACTTTCAATTTATGCTCAGATAGCATGGATAAACATTTTCTCATGCAGTTCTTTTTATGTGTCCTAGCATCTTTTACTCGTAGAAGCTGAGTCGCATGAGGAATTCACCATGCAGGAAGAGAAAAGCATCTGCTTGTATTCTTAAAACAAAGAAAAGCAGCTGCAGTTACACAAATTGGCCACAAATTACCTTCGGCAGCATGGGAACTGCAGTGGAACCTTGGTTATCAAATGGCTTAGTTGATGAACAAATCAGTTCCCGAACGCCGAAAACCTGGAAGTAAGTGTTCCAGGTTTCAAACATTTTTTTGGAAGCCAAATGTCAGACGCTACTTCCGCTTGAGTGCAGGAAGCTGCTGCAGCCAATCGGAAGCGGCATCTTGGTTTTCGAATGGTTTTGGAAGTTGAACAGTCTTCTGGAATGGATTATGTTCAAGAACCAAGGTACCACTGTATTGTGATATGGCCATTCCCATGCCACCTTGTGAACAAATAGGATTTCAATATAATAAAGTCTGTCTTTGCATATAATTGCAATACTCCATCTAAATTTGGTTTTTAATATCAGATTTAGGTATCAAATCTAGAATGGCTTTTCCCATTACATAAAGTTTATGGCCTACCTATTTGTGCATGATTGACAGTGTGTTATGCACAAGAAAGGAAACATGTAGAGGTCTTCCCACACCTTTCTTTTGCCTTGAGTTCATGCACATCATTTTGAAGAAAGCTTCTTCTTCTACATTTCAAGTCTTGCTTCATCCCTTACTGTCATCATCCACTAATGTTTCCCTCACTGAGAAACACTTTGGTTGCCTGGAGGTAATGGGGAGGGGAAGGGGATTAAGTGTGCCTGGAATCTGGACCTAGGGAATTGGAACCACAAAATTCTACCCAGCTGACATTAAGAAGAGCCACACTATTTCCAAAAGGACTGCAGAAAATAAAAACGATAGTTCATGTCAGACGGTGATAAAATTTGCTCTTTGTTTTTAATTTAATATTTTGATCTTCCCCTCAGACATTTGTGTCTGCATGCAATTTGAAGCCCATCCAAAATATTGTAAAATATTTATTTTATTTTAAATCTTCCTCTTCTGACATGCTGTGCTGCATTGGAATACAAAATAAATCCCCAGAAACTAGGAGGCTAGTATATGATTTAAAAAGACTGAAAATAGAAGCATTTCAGAAACTCCATCTAGCTTATGATTTCCATCATGTCGAATGCATACAGAAATAAAATGCAGCCATCAGTTACGAAAACTGTTCAGAAATCAAAAGATGGTGTGGAACAGCAACGTTGTTTTATAAATACATACTGGAGCTGTACATAGCCCCACACCTGCCCCATGGACTCAATCTGGGGACATCTGAAGGCAGCCCTGTTTAGGGAAGTTTTTAATGTTTTAAGTTTTATTCTGTTTATAATGTTCTGTTGAAAGCTGCCCAGAGTGGCTGGGGAAACCCAGCCAGATGGGTGGGGTAGAAATAATAATAATAATAATA
Organism: Podarcis vaucheri; assembly: GCF_965113315.1. Taxonomy (NCBI): domain Eukaryota; kingdom Metazoa; phylum Chordata; class Lepidosauria; order Squamata; family Lacertidae; genus Podarcis; species Podarcis vaucheri. The sequence continues at coordinate 35,460,766 of NC_138748.1, read as the reverse complement.
ATAATAATAATAATAATAATAATAATAATAATAACAACAACAACAACAACAACAACAACAACAACAACAACAACAACAATTCCAAATCAGCCTGAGCCACTCTGGGTTAGTTTGGGAACCACCTGCCCCACCCAGGATTTGGTCCTGAAGTAGTTTGGAGGTAGGGTTTACATTTAATTAGATTTAAAACACACACCCTCTAATTAAACATACAGTTTGGGGGGAGGGGCAGGAGAAGGAAGTATCGCTCTCTTCTCCACCCACACTAAGAGCAGCAAGGTCAATTCTGCAGATGTTCTTTTACAGGCAGCTTCTCTGAGGGATGTATGTATTACATACTGTTGTACCATTTTCTATACTTTTATTTAATACGTTCTAAGTTTGATTTTAGGTACTGTTTAAGGATATAGTATGATTTGAGGGGAAACGACTGAGCTCGTGTCAGGCAGGGCCATTTATTTGATTTATGCTTTGTCCATTTCCTTTGGAAAAGGAGATGGTGGAGTAATAATGGGATAAAGTCCTGCCATTGTTCTCTTGAAAGCTTCCTTCTTTTCTTCAATAGTCAAGTGTAGAGTATCTGGAAAGCTCCTGCCTTCTCATTTTCCTTCTGTCTTCAATTCTGCTCAGACTTTATACATAGGAGACTTCTGTCAGGAAACCCCAAATGTCCCACATATAATAAGAATCAGTGACTATTCTTTTTTTTGGGGGGGTGGGGAACAGATTGTGTATAATGGTTTTTCGTACGTTCCGTAACCTTTCTATAAAAGCTATGAACATTAAATTGAATCAGTTCAATAAATTGTACTGAATGTGATGTAGCTACAGGCACACAAACCCAACTACCTCTCCAAAAGAGTGAACAAAGTTGGCCACTCCACCGTTATCCTATTCTGAAGTCCAACTTAGTCTGAGAATTGTTCAGTTCCTGAGTTATTTAGGTGCTCCTTGGAGAGGAAAATGGGCCTGTACTAGAAAGCTTATGCCAAAAAAACACAAGAGAGACTTCATTGCTGCTTGGAAAAGCAGAGGCTCAAATGCCACGACAAATTGCTTTCTTGTCTTCAAGCCCAATGCAGCACTGAAAAGAACAGGAGACACAATTTTCAGAACAATAGCATGGATTTCTCACTGCCCCCCAGTTCTTACATTAGAAAGACTTTCTTTTCCCACTCTGACTTTTTAGCATTTGTCATCTGGTGGAGTTTTCTGATGTTAGCGCTATTGTTACTAGTTGGTGTATCAAACTGAGGTATGAAGTCTCCAGAAAAATACCTTATTTCCAGTTTTCTGATCTTTCACAGGCTGGAAATCAATTAAATTGTTCTGAGGATGAGACCAGTATACATGATCTCCAGTTATACATAATCCAAAAGCCTCATCTGGGAACAGCCTGTTTCATTGGGTGTGTGCATGTGCACATATAAGTTCCCTTTGTAATTTGAAATTTCTCTCTCAGCCAGTCACTTTCCAAGTCCTTCTCCATTTACATTCTCTTGGTTACATGATATTAACAAGTGTAAATGGTTTAAGGAATGTCTGACATGCTGGTAGGCTACACTGAGACTGGGTGTGAATTCATCAGTGCTTTAAAAATGCCTAAAAATGCAGTTTCCTGCAAAATCAAACTTTGATCTTTTTTGTGCAGGTATGCCTTCCTAGACATGCAATATTATTGTAGACACTTCTGTTTAAAACTGATGTTTTAATTTCTGTTTTGATAATTTGATTGCATTTTTTTTTGTTTTTAAAGTCTGTTTATTGTTTTGCTACACTCTGCCCTATATCCTATGGTAGGTCTGACTAGTGTTGTGAGCTGGAGCCAAAACCACTGGGGCTGCATGTCCCAGTGAAGTAAATGGCCCAATGCAGTCCTTGGACAGAGGTTCTCATATCACATACCTCAGCCAAACCATACATGAACATCTGGTATATATTATATCTTTGTATTTCTTTCCTGCCTGGTCTAGGTCAATGATTCCTAGATCAGGAGCATAATGGCAAGGTACAATATCCCCAACTAATTATAGTCCCAACAGCCTGAGACTGAATGCACTGGGCCCATGCCTATTTGAGTGGCACCACCCATGTTGTTTAATTGATTAGTCATGTCCGACTATTCGTGACCCCATGGACACCAGGCACTCCTGTCTTCCACTGCTTCCCGCAGTTTGGTCAGATTCATGTTGGCTGCTTCTATAACACTATCCAACCATCTCGTCCTCTGTCGTCCCCTTCTCCTTGTGCCCTCAATCTTTCCCAACATCAGAGTTTTTTCCAGTGAGTCTTCTCTTCTCATGAGGTGGCCATAGTATTGGAGCCTCAGCTTCAGGATCTGTCCTTCCAGTGAGCACTCAGGGCTGATTTCCTTAAGAATGGATAGGTTTGATCTTCTTGCAGTCCATGGGACTCTCAAGAGTCTCCTCCAGCACCACAATTCAAAAGCATCAATTCTCCTGTGAACAGCCTTCCTTGTGGTCCAGCTCTCACTTCCATACATCACTACTTGTCGTGGCAAAGGGGCTTGAATAACTCAGAGAAGCTATGAGCTATGCCCGGCAGGGCCACCAAGACAGACAGGTCATAGCCAAGAATTTAGACTAAATGTGATCTGCCTGGAGAAGGAACCGGCAAGCCACTCCCATATCCCTGCCAAGAAAACTCCATGGACAATAACAACAGGCACCACCTATAGACACTGAAATATAATAACTACTATCTACCCAATCCTGTACAATAAATCTGACTGGTGCCATTCACGGCAGCTGAAGCCACTGGTCCAAGCACTGTGAATGGTTCAATGCAGCTCTTTTGCAGAAGGTCTCATTATATCTCATCCTAGCAAAGTACATGGATGTGCGGTGTACAATATATAGTATTTATAATTCACCAGTTGTGGAGGTGCTACTTGGGCAGACATGCAACACCCACAATGTATGATAAAACTAGGCAATCCAGTAGGCTTAATGTCTACCCATTTGGTGGGTTTTTTAAAGCCTCTTCCTTCTTCTTCACCGGTGGTTCATACAACAGCAGGGCAAATAGATCTACCAGCTCTCTCCTTCCTTCTCAGAGCACTCTCCAGGATCAAAAGAGAGTAGAGTGGTACAATATCAGCTCAGTTTAGTGAGCTGGATGAAGTTTTTAGATTGGTGAGGCCTGAAATAAGCATCAGAAGCATAACCTTCTGCCTTTCCAACACAGTAAATTGCACCATAGGCTCCTGCCTTCCAGATCTACATTCCACTACAGCAGGTTCTAGCCTGACTCCCAATATATTTGCTACATTTGGCAAGCATTGTTTTCACTCATGTTAAACAAATTTAGGAGGAAGTTGTGTAAAATGCAACTTGAATTTTGGACATAACAAACCTACCAATGAGTGCATGTGTTTTTGGATAAAGGTCTTCTAAGTACATAAAGCCAACATTAAACCACATGCTTGGTCGATGATTACCCCAGGTTAAATCTGCTTTGGTAAAAAATTCCACAGTAACATGTAATTTTGCAAAATGCAACATAGTTTTCATTAAATGTCATAGTGATGGACATTTTTTATGATAGCAATTTCTTCAAGGACCACACATACACTGCCACCAGAGTTTGATTGGAGACAAAAGTGACCACATTATTTGTGCCTTGTGTTCTTTGGAAGCTGCACAGCAATATTTCTTTAGGGGAAAATGCTTGTTTGTCCTTTGCCAGTACAACCAGCAGAATATCATTGTCTATGCATTTACTCCTTGGGGTCACCATGGTCAGATTCTACACATCTGAACTTTGGAAGACATAATGAATTCTTGTTTTGGATTTGTGTCATGTGCTTCCTATAATTATAAGCATCTCTTCAAATAAAGTATAAACATTTAACTTAGCAAATTTCTACATGACTGAGAGAATAGATTTGGAAAATATTAAAAGATTATTAATACACTAGAGGGCACTAGAACCCTCAAGATCCAAGTTTTCCAAAACTTTGAGAAACTTTCAATTCTCTAATAACATTTCCCTTTTGTTTTTAACTGTTTAAATATGACAATCAAATAAACACACAGGGTGATAAATCCAGACCTAATTCAAATACGAATTATAAAAGCTGTGTGCATATGTGTAAAAAAACACATGGCTAAAATAAAAAATATACAATGTGGACCACAATAAAAGAACCAAGACAGCATCAATCAAAGTGAAACCTCTGCAACTTTCCCATTTTTAAAAATGAACTCTCATTCAAAACTCAGTTCAGTGCGTGCAATTATCACACGGTCTCCATGTAAGCTTTATTCTGTTACAAGTCCATGGCATAATTGTTCAAAGCAATTAGGAGAAAGCCAAACCCCCCCCCTGCTTCTTATGATGCAAATGGTGTGAAGATCTTCGTCAAATACACTTGTTCCTCATTAGTCTTACAGACAAAGCCGTAAGTGGAATTATACTATGCAGGACTCAAAAGTGGCATATATTTGGTGTTTAGACTGCCCTTTAACACACTTCAAGACATATGGGTCCTTTTGGTCTGATTCTGTCTAGTCCAATTACCTATTTGCTGTCCTGAAGCCTGAGTGCTAGAGAGTGCAAGAGAGGAAGCAATAGAGGTTGGTCCATTAGATAGTCTGCTTTCAGCCACTCCCCACCTTCTTACTTACAACCAGTGTCAGTGTTGCATTTGTAGAACTCAGGAGGAAGAAGGATGGGGATACAAGATGAATGAGTTGCCTCTGGCAGTCATTGGCTCTGGCTGTACCTACTGTTGGCTTCATGCCTTCTACCCTACCAGTGCAAATGAACACTAGCCATGGCGGAGAAGAAATGTAAGACAGTTTCCGAAGTGCTGGATCAGTTTTGCATGTTGTCTCGAACCTGTGAGAGACTAGGCATTCAAAAGGACATGTGAATGCGAAGGCACCAACTGTCTCTGTAGGAAAATGCATCTGCTCCAGAAATGCACACATATGAAGGGGAAAGGCACAGCTTCTTCTTCCTCATCTTATAAGGCTGGTGATGATAAATCAGCACCTGTGCTTTTGAGTTTTCAAATGGCTGAGCATATCCTGCTATATCCTTACAAAAATCTTGTAAGAGTTCATGACAGAGATGAGATCTGTAATTCAGGCAAAATACTGCACCAGAAAGGGACGCAGGTGGCGCTGTGGGTTAAACCACAGAGCCTAGGACTTGTCGACCAGAAGGTCGGCGGTTCGAATCCCCGCGACAGGATGAGCTCCCATTGCTTGGTCCCTGCTCCTGTCAACCTAGCAGTTCGAAAGCATGTCAAAGTGCAAGTAGATAAATAGGTACTGCTCTGGCGGGAAGGTAAACGGCGTTTCCGTGTGCTGTTCTGGTTCACCAGAAGCGGCTTAGTCATGCTGTACACCGGCTCCCTCGTCCAATAAAGTGAGATGAGCACCGCAACCCCAGAGTCGGTCACGACTGGACCTAATGGGGTCCCTTTACCTATTGCAGCAGGAAGTGTTGCTGCACTGGAACTGTGGAAAGAGGACAATAACAACCAAAAAAACCATCTTTGTACACATGTGCAAGTGTTTTTTGGGTGAAAGGGTGTACAGTGGTTGATTTGTACAACTCAGTTACCTTATACCTAGGTACACAGACTGTACACTCATTGAACATTAGATGTACATAACTGGATGAATGTACAGGTCAACAGCTTGTTACACTGAACAGCATTGAGTTATTCCCTGTTGAAGTGTACATGTGGAAATTCTGGCCTCTGTTATCGAATCATGTATGCCCAATCACCAGGACAAGACAGTTTGTTCATATATGACCAATGATTGATTATGCATTGATTTCCAAATAGTTTCTGGGCCCAATTCAAAGTGCTGTTTTCAACCTATAAAGCCTTAAATGCTTATTTCCCCCTTAACTCAAGGGCTGCCTCTCCCCATATGAACTGACCCAGACCCTGCAATCATAATCAGAAGTCTTTCTTTGTGTGCCCCCTCCACAAGAGGTTCAGAGGGTGGCAATGAAAGAACAGGACTTTTCTGTAGTGGTTCCCCATTTGTGGAATGGTCTTTGCCTGGTGCTTTCATGACATATTTTTAGGCACCAGGAAAAAACATCCCTCTTCACCCTGGCTAATTAAACAATCTATGGCCTTTTGGTCTGGGGGGGGGTATTGTTTTCTGGTGTGTGTATTGTGTATTTTTGTGTTTTTGTACTGTTAACTACTCTGTGAATCTCAGATGAAGGGCAGTAAATAAATTATTATCATTATTATTATTTTCTCAGGCTATCATCAGGCCATCCAAACTTCTGTCCTACTTTTTTGAGCATCTTGTTAAGAGGTTGGCACTATACTTAATGAAGATGGGATGCTTTGAGATACCATAGATAATATCTTCTTTGCGCTCCATTCACTCCCTAAAGCAAGTTATCCTCCCCAACTGGGTTGGGTTTATATTTCCACACACATTCCCTAATACATTCTATTAAAATGCCATTCATAAATAACCTGTGACACTCATTGAGGAAACATATATAAGTAACAAAGACAGGATGGAAGTGACAGTGCATAGCATTAGCATCAATTCTCATAAGATCAATTTAATTTTGGAAGGACTGGAAGCTAATATTAATGACAGACAGAAATGTGTTGGAATGCAGAAGGTGCTGCCAAGAAATCCGTATTTGCGATAATCATGCTCAGCAACATGAATGATTTACGATGGGAAGTAAACAGTATTAAATTTGCAAACGATAATATATTGGAAATGGTACAGAAACCAGAGAGCGAGCAGATAAATAATACAAAGGTGCACTGAGGGATGCGGGGGCAAGGTAGAAGATTCATCTATGAACAAGGAAAGGAAATAAATATTTTGAGGCGGGGAGGAGAATTGATAATATGGATTCTCAGTGGGAGAAATAGAGAGAAAGAGAGATCCAGAAAACAGCAATTGAAGGACCATTAAAGTGACATCACTCATGGATAACTATTTTGAGAACTATTACTTCATATTCAAACCATGTGGTACTGAAAAAGCAGCTCATAGAGCAGCCAGGCAAACACTGTTTGTCACAGACACAAATCTGCCAAACACTTAACCTCATGTGCCACTCAAGAACACGGACGTGACCCTTACTAAATCAGGTCATTAGCCCATTTAGTTTGGAATGTGCTTTCTGGAAATGACTGGTCATGAAGACTAATGAGAAATCAAACATCAGGGATGTATCTGATAACACCTGAGGCACCTTGCTAAGGAATCCTACCTTAGCTGCAGTTCTCTGCCTAGGAAGAATTGGACCATATCTTTTTCATCTACAGAATAACAGAATAGCTTTCTCACAACACCCTTGAAATTCTCACATAATTATCCTTGAATGCATTAAAAAATAATAATCATGGAAAACCCTGATAACAGCCCCAAACAGCAGGAGGACTCTGGATAAATCCAGCTGTGTAGTGTCTTCCACCCTTCACAATGTTCACTATCCTCTGCAATCGCTGCTGATCCTAATAAACCTTCTGTGGCCAAACCCCAAATGCCTTCTCTTTTTTCTTCTTCTGTTCCAGGGTTCACAAAGTTTCCTGTATTAAATGAATGGCACAACATCACTGGAGAAATCTCAGACTGGTCATTATTCAGCTTCTAAGGCAGTAGTCACCAATTTGGTGCCCACCAGATGTTGTGCAGTGCCAATCCCGCCAGCCCCAGCCAGCATGGCCAATAACCAGGGCTGGTGGGAGCTATAGTCCAAAACAGCTGGAGGGCACCACATTAGCTCTTTTTGTGCTAAGGAAACACCACAATAAAGAGCCCAGTATTTTGCATTTAGCTAGGCTTTCTTGGCTGAGAATAAACCATAACACAAGCATCGGAAATTATCTGTGTGCTGATTTTGTACTTTGGCTTTTGGGGGCTGGAAAGTAAGCAGCAAGTCTGTGTGTTCAGTGGCTCATGAAAAGCAGTTGTTTTGAACAGCAGTAGGAAGTAGGCCTCACCATGCAAAGGTAAATGTATCTACAAGAGTCCTATTACAGGGCTCAGAGGACCACGGCTGCCCCCGCCCTGGGAAGTTCTCCTCACAGCTAATCAGCTGTTGTGTCCTTGGCAGGAGTTGTGTATTAACTGTTCCTGCCAGAACTGTTTATATTGCAATGCCTGCTAACAAGTCGGCTCTCCTGGCTAGTTTGGGAATGCCATTAGCACCATTTAGCTATTCCATCTGCCTCGACAATTGATGCATTTCGCTGCTGCTTTTGAATTTCTGCAACCCTTCGAGCTCAGTGTATAGCTGGAGTGAAGTGAGTGTTAAAAAAAAAAATCTGACCACATCAGAATGGAAATGTTAACACACAGCTTACACACAGCTTGGAAATGATTGTGCAAGGTGCAAGGCAAGGATGAATCATCCCACCTGAGTCCAATTAAAACTCCAGGTAGGAAAGTGGGTGTCAGAAACTGCACACAAAATAAATAAAAATAAATGGTAACCAAGTGTTTCTGAACGTTTTTTAAGCAACTTCCTCTATTTTCAGCAGAGATATATGTTGGGTGAAGGCGTTTGAACCTGTTTTCTATATCCCTCAGTGAGGTAAACTATCTGGTTAGACTAGGTACTCCCCCCCCCTCACACCTTTCTGGCTAAGGGGGACTCATGCGGTTTGCCTCCCCCCCGCAATCCTGGTTGGAGAAACATCTGCACAATTCATGTCAAGCAATCACACACAAATATGTTAACCATCTGAAATAAATAGAATAAGAAGTAATTTCTAAGAAAATCCATAGTCAATTTGTGAGAGCAAACTTGTTGCCAAGGTAGTGTCAGCTGCAGCCAAGTTTCCACTACAGAGTACATTAATTTACCTTCTAATTAAATCAAAAGCCTACCCCTTCTAGTGTAACAGACATTCATCTTGGTTCCCCAGTGGAATCTAAATTTTCTACAGTTGTTGGTTAACTTGCAGTTTATTCCTTGGAGACACAGATGATTCTCAGTTGCAAGTGAAGGGAAGACTCCATGCTGGCTCACTGGTCTGTTAAACATGGACTTGCTAAGAATGCTTTCAGCTGAAGCAAATTTAGAATCAGTATGTCCATAGTGTCCATGATAGTCCATCCTGATTACCAGGATTAGCATGGGTGGCATGGCAGGTCTATTGCTTAACCATCCACCAACATCCCAAACTTATGCAGTCTTTGAAGTAACACTTTCCAAGAAAAGAGTGAAATACTTAAAAAAGAACCCCACCCAAATTAGAGATTCACACAGTTAGAGGAGAACAGGACTGCAGTGATCTGCTTGTGTTATTCATCATGTAAATAAAACAAGTAGAATCAACACTATTGTAATATGCACACAGACTTCCTGCATTGCTTCACATTTACCTCCCTTAGCCTTTCTTTGTCTTACTATCTCATCTCCTCCATGAAGAAAAATAATACTCCAATTTTTTACATCAGAAGGTGAACCATTTTAAAGGGCTTATTGTACAAATGAGTCTTGAATGTCCTTGGTTAAAGGGCACTATTCATGGAAAGTCAATGGCTGTTCCCTACAGGAGAATTTAGTTACAGATAGTGGGATAATAGTCTTAGCTAAAACCACTTTATCACCCAGGAATTCTTATCTTGCTTCTTTTGCTGTCTGAAAAAAGGATTGAGTTAGTGGAGGATGGATCTGGGCATAAATGTGAACTTTATTACTTATCTTAGACCCTAAGCAGAAAAAGAAGACTGCCAGTTTGCCCTGCAATTTAAATTGTTATCTAGTATAGATTTATAATGTGAGCTTACTTTACATCATAATAGCATCATTTAATTGCTGTTCACTCATTATATAATTTATTAGTTGCACATGAACTGCAAAATTGGTGGGATGGCTCAGGAGCCTTTGGTATTGTAGTTTTGTTGAAGTCTGTGGCTAGAAGGCAGGTTTCCAAGAGTCTCATATTGGTCTGTTTAAGGCTGGGGGCAGATCCAGGCAACTGCTGGTTTTTATGTATTCAAGACTTAGGGGCCAACCATTGTTTCTCCCTTTACTCTCTTTCAGAGAAAGATGCTACAAAGACTTTCTCCCTCCCTATTTTCTTTTTTGTCCCTCAGGCAACTGGCTCTTTCAATCAATCTCTCCCGCTTTCAGCTTCACATTTTACCTGAGACAGCTCCTCTTCCATGGTTTATTACCCTAGGCTGAATTTTCAGATGGATGGGGAAAACTATGAGGAAATCGAGGCACATAACTGTACTCAGAAGCTGACAACTGGAGATTCTCTTCCTTGATCATTTTGCACTCATGTTAGATAGCTTTCTAATGTTTGTATTTACAAACAGTATTGGAGATGCAATAGATGTGGTATGATCCTATGCATGTTTACTCAGAACTAGCTTTACTATATGTCGTGGGGAAGGGCTGTAGTTTAGTGGCTTCTCATGTAGAGAGTCCCAGGTTCATTCCACAGCATCTCTGGATTGATATGGGAATATTCCCAGTCTGAAACTCAAGGAAATCATTGCCACTCTGTGTAGACAATGCTGTACTAGACCAGGCATAGCCTAACAGGACCAATGGGAAGGGGTGATGGGAATTGTAGTCCCAAACATCTGGAGGGCCGGAGTTTGCCTGTGCCTGTACTAGACAGACCAATGAGATGATTAATTCTAAGGCAGTTCACGAAGTGCCATGTTCGTGTCTCCTACAGAACTTACAGCTAACTTTTAACTATTCAGATGATTGCAACTGGCTTAAGTCTTGAGAGCATATGCTAGGGCCAAGTTTAAGCTTTTGAAATTGACTGGAAGCAAAAGCTCCCCTCTCCCCAAGTTGCTTAAATCAGTAAATAAAACTAAGATTGAATGGGATTCATGTTGTGGTCAAAGTGTATCCTTCACAAAGCTTTGTGACCAAAAATTTCCATGAACTAAATTAAGGAAGCTTAAACATGTCTTTTGGATTTTGTGGCTGAGTAAATATATTAATCCACAATGGTAAACAGAGCAAAGTGTAGCTATTCATTTAAATATAGTTTACAGTCTACAAGTGAAGCAGAAATAATACTGTTAAGACTTGCCTCAAGGAAAGTGGTATTAAACACTGTAATAAAAACAACACATCCTACCAAATAAGCAATTATATTATCCTTATCTATAGAAATAATAATTCCCTGTTTACCTATACAAATAGAGCACAATATGCAATTTTTCTGATAATTGTATCTGATACTTGGATCTCATTTTGTGGTTTAATCAAACTATTTTGTGTTTTATAAGCTGCAACTTTCTGTGGGAATAAATCTGCTGTTCAAATCCTGGATGATAATAATTATAAGTCAATTTTTACTGTATTGTGTGTAACAATGATTAAATTTTTCTTTGCCTTTGCTGACACCTTCATCTCTTTGCTAGTTTCAACTATTGCATCATTCTACTCACTTTGTGAACGAAGATACACAATTCTTTCCCCAGAAAAGAATAGCTCAGTATTCAACATTCTCCCATTGACCATTAACAAATATCTTTTTTTGCATCTTAATTTGTTGCTGTTGTTGTTAATTAAAAATACATAATAAGAACAAAAACAAACCACTAACCCCCCCTCCCACAACACATTTTAAAAGGCATTGGATATCAATCAGCCAAAGGCCTGGTTGAAGAAGAACCTTTTCACCTGGCTCTTAAAGGTGTATAATGAAGTCAATAGTGGAACCTGCCTGGAGAGAGTATTCCAGAAATGGGGAACCACTGCAGAAAAGGCCCATTCTCATGTTGCCACCCTCTGAACCTCTCGTGAAGGAGGCACACAAAGAAGGGCTTCTGAGGATGATCTCAGGGTCCACATAGGTTCATATGGAGAGAATCAGTCCTTGAGGCAGTTAGGGACTGGGCAGAGGAGGAATGGTGGAGACCGCCTCTCCATGGAGGAAGAGGAAGACAGTATAGATTTACAACAGTTGCTTGTGGAGGGTCACAGCTCAGAGGAAGATGAGGGGGGAAAGTTGGGAAATAATGGGAGAGGAGGAGGAGGGGCAGAAGCAGAACAGCAGCTGAATGATACGGTGTCACTAGAAAGCAATCCAGACCCTCCATCTCCCAGAACTCAGCGAGCCTTGAAAGTAAGAGAACAAAGAGCTCAAAGACAGAGGGCATGTAGCAGCACCTATAGAAGTGATGAATGAGGAAGTGGGAGAGATGGGTGCGTGTGGAGATTCACTCGGGAGAGCGGCATTATCCAAGAGGCTGGGTTCTACAGCCTCTCTCTGTAAATATTGAAATTAAAAAAGGATCTCTACTGATTCCAGTGCATATGTGAGAATACAGCAGTTCCATGTATACACAGGGTGGTAACCATGTAGGTCTGCAACTATTCTGTCCCTTATAGGTTTGGAGCTCCCAGGATAGTGAGCTGTGATTATGATGCTTCATATCTGGGTGGTGTAGCTTCAGACATGGTAGAGTCTTGACCATAAAAGGTAGATTGTGGTAAGCAAAGTTTCAACAAAGTAAATTGGTCAGCAAGCATGGACCTGGTTCATAGAGTAGAATCAGGCTAAAACTAGAAACAGCCAATCAGAACCTTGGACAGAGCACTCATCTATAATATGGGGAGTTGCTTCAGAGGGTGCAAAGATTTCCTCATATCTTATAAAGCAGGGATGTGGAACTTGTGTCCTTCAACATGTTGTACTCCATGACCAACCTGGTAGGCCTCACTTCCTGATGGGAAGGTACGTAGTATCTTAAAGAGCCATTGCTTTATTTAATAGTCTTTGGCACTCCTCTGAATCTGATACCCTCTGAATCTGATACCCTCTGAATATGATACCCTCCCAGCAGCCACAGGATCAAACTGTTAGACTGCAAAGCTATACACATTTACTTGAGAATAGGCTCTGCTGTACTCTGTGGGATAATAGCCGTAAAAGAGCACATGTATGGGTTTTGTGCCATTAATGCCAATGTAGAAATGTCTCTCCTGGGAGGTTGCCCAAAAAGAAATACAGCCCTTGTGCTAAGATAGATTCTGTAGCCGGATAGAGAGGCTATGTCCCCATCTTCAAAGGAGAACTAAAGCAGTGATTCGGTATTGCAGGTTGTTGGGATAGATGACACTTTGAATTCCTTCCAACTCGATAATATTATGATTCTATCTGAGCCCTTATGTAGTTCCTAAGTGCCTAAGCAGTCTTCACAGTTTGTCTCCTTCTATATGCTTCCTCCCCACCTTCCTCAAGCTGTCAGACTCTGTTAAATATTTTCATTCCATTAATATTTAGATTTTGCTTGTATATGCTTGTTTGACAAAATCCAAACATCTTGTGGAATAAATAACTGCAATAGCATTTATCTATCAAAGCAAAGCACATAAGTAATGCACTTGAAGATTAGGTATATTTCACAGTTAAATCAAACAGTGACACAAATCTCACTTTGCCTTTAAAAAAAAAAAAAATTATTTCCATTAAAGGAGATGTGGGATGTTGAGTTTACACAGAGAGGCTGCAAGCAGGATTTTGAGTCTCATCCACAAGTGTTCTTGCCCATATACAAACACTATTAAATACAAAGGAAGGGTGAGTCACTGCACAAGGAAAAAAAAATCCAATTAAATAATCACATGGCCAATTAAGATAAAAGGGCTCAATGCATCGAAAATGAGTCATTACTAACATGGTCTTCATAAACTTTTAAATCAAAAGTATTTCTCAATAATTCAGTGATGATTAGCATCGAGTATGAGTGCGAAGGATTGAAGAATATCCTGTCAAAATAATGGGATTTTTTTTTTAAAAAAAACCTGTCCACCCAGTGCATTAGACCCAGCTCCATAGTCCCTACCTGTCACATGTGACTTAGGGTGTAAAATACATCTTTCTGGATGTGTGGGGAATTGTGGAGGTAGGGCAGTGTGCTGAGTGGAGAGAAATGGCAGGCACTTATAACAGTAATAAAGGGAAGGGGTGCACATTGTCCAGTCCAACCCACAGTTGTATGCAGTACATTCAACAGAACAGCAGCATACACATAGTCCTGCACATGACAATTCCTGCATTTTGTAGATTGAGCAGATTTAAAATCCCTAATCTTTTCTAAGCACTAGCAACAACATTAACATACCTTCTAGTTCATCCTATTCCTTTTGTTTAGAGTAAAAATAAAACACATATATACATGCATGCACAACCTACAAAATCTGCACAAAGATAACTTGTGCAAAAAATTGGAAAGAAAAGATTGCTCCGACAAAGGAACAATGGTTGCAGGTTAATAGAGTTTGTTGAGTTAGCGAACTTGATGTACAAAATAAGAAATTACAAGGAAAAGAAAACAAGAGGCTTGTGGGAACTTTCTGAAGAATGCTGTAAAAAGAGTGGCATGGTAGGATAAGCTTATGAGCAGCAGTAGACAAGACAAAGGAAAAGAAAAGGGAGAAAATAAAGGGAGAAAAGAGATAATATAAGGAGTTGTAGCAAACCAAGGATTTGAAGTAGGATGTCAACGGAAGATAAGTCAGGAAGTCTATGTAAGATTCAGGTAAGAGTTGTATAGATGTAATGTGTAAATTGGAAAATAAATAAACAAATAAAAATCTGCACATCTTTTTAAGCTTTTAAAAAATACAATGCATGAGGTGGCCCATGGCCTAAATGCTTAGAAATTGACCTGAGGGTTGTCTCTCTGTCTTTACTTAGTGCTTTTCAGAAAGCAATTTCAGTCCCTCATGAGCCTTCTGCTATGCATTGAAAACAACGTAGTCACAGCAATATCTCCTGGGAATGACTGGTCTTGATGATATTCCTTTGGGGAAGTTGTCTCCTTTGATGATGAACCTACAAATAAAAGCACTAAGGTCATTGCAAGTGACCGTTAACTGACAGCTGTGAGTCTTTGCTTCACCTTCTCCCTCAGAGGCAGTCTCCTGTTATTTTATAAGTGAGCACGCAGGGAAAGTTGAGCCAGTGTAGAGCAGTTGGGAGAGGCAAATTTCTTTCCACCAGACAATTTTGTCCTTCCCCTGGGGGCTTTTCTGAATCTGGCCTGATAACCAGCCAGAGCTGTTCTCTCTGAGCTGAAGCTCTCATTTTGATCTCAACACTCTGGTAGTTTGGACAGTGGAGAGAGAGAAGTTCCTCGGACTTGTCAGATTGTCTGATTGGAGCTGTGAGGCAGGGAGTGGTGAAGTGACAATGACAAAGACGCCCTTCAGGCGGGCTTAAAGATCTGCTAACTACTGTTCAGTTCTTTGCATGGAGGAATAGTGCATGAGTTGACGCTAGTGGCCACGGTAAGAGAGAAATCTGCCTCAAAGGAGGGAATGGTGGTTCTGGGAATTGGCCTAAATAGGCATAGTGAAAGGATAACTGTGCAAAAGTCTGCAGTAAAGAACATTCCCCCTCTCTCTTTTTCCAAGACCTGTCATTTTTATTTCCTTTTTTTTAAAAAAAAGATATTTATTGAAGTTTTACAAATTATATCAAACAAAACAATACACAAACACAAACAAAAAAAGAACAAGTATAATTTCAGAACCTTATTTTCTTAAAACTTACTTCACCAACCTCCTCATACCTCCCCTTTCTGCATTCCCATTTTAAATATTTAGTTCAGCAAATCCTCACATCATTTTTATTTTCTTCATCATGGCAGAACAATCCCAGTACACTGTCTCCATGGTCAGAAGCAGCAATGTTTCTCAGTACCAGTTGCTGGAAACCACAGGAGGCGAGACTGCTCTTGTGCTCAGAAATCTTGCTTGCTTGCTGGTTTCCCACAGGCATCTGGTTGGCCACTGTGAGAACTGGATAGTGGACTTGAGATGCCATTGGCCTTGTGTTCTAACACTGACCAACAAACTGCACCCCCAGAGTTTTGCTCTTTTGGGATATCTAGCAGCAGGAAAAACCTTTTCCTATTGTTGGCTGTGTTCTCTTGGAGGCAGTTTGCCAGGAGCTGCATGCCGCAGTGCGGTCAGGTTGGGCCCAAGCAAAAAAGCACCCAGGTCCCAACTTCTCTCTTTCACATACCCCTCTTTCTGCCACCTCCCTGCATTTTCTTCCACCCCCTTTAACCCCACATTATTTTTTAAAATTAATTTGAACTATTACTGCTGTTGGATCACATCGTGTGTGTGTGTGTGATATCCCAATTGTGGTCTCAGGTTTTAGGCGGCAGGTGGCACTGGATTGAGCCAAAATAGAGCAAAACAGAGGTATCTGAGGGTGTCCTCCAGATGCTATTAGACGATATTTCCCAATATCCCCGACTACTGGCTATGCTGACTGGGATTGATGGGAGCTGGCATTTAGCAACTTCTGGTGGTGACCATGTTGGCTCCCCCTGCTGATACCCCCCTCCCCACTTCAGCACAGGTTTTGCCATTTGGGTTGGACTTAGGAAATGGGTTAAAGAAGCAAAGGATGTCCTGGAACCCTTGTTATTGAGTCCAAGGTTACATAAATATGCTGGATTCCCTTCTCTTCCACAGGATTCCAGACTTAGTATTAGCAATACATTACTGCTACTGCCAAGGTTCAGGGCCAAACCACACATGATGCAATCTCCAAGAGATTAATGATAATTTCCTGGCTTTTCACCATCACCTTTCCCCCCTTTTTATTATTACTCTAAATGGCTCATAGAGGATCCAATTTCAATCTGACCCATGATGGCACTCTGAAGAGGAGTGCTTAACCCCCTTTCTGACACCGTTGATCTCCCTGATCTAAGTCTTCCTTTAAGTTCCTGTTGGCCACCCCAGCAACAGAGTGAAAATCAGGCATGATGCAGGCAGGCACAATTATAAATTTGACAATCTTCAGGGGGGGGGGGAAATCCAGTTATAGCACTACAGCTAATTACTGTTCCATTTCAAGGTGTTAAATTGAGGGTCAAAGACCATGTTAAGTAAGACCACCCAATGAGGGAATCCATGTCTGACCTCTGATTTGAATCCACGTGTTTCAGGTAAAGCCAACCCCTCTATCTGCTGAAACATCTGCACTGAAGTTAAATATTTTAAAGCAAAAGCCAAGACGTTTGGCTCCAACAGTTCTTTTATCGCCTACCATTCAATGAATCAAATTCCCAAGTTTTATTAAACTTTGTTGGAAAGATAAATAGTAGATGTAAAAAAAAGTCAGAAATTAGCCCAAAAAGATGACTTCATGCTATCAAAGGTTTGAAATGAGCTACCATACGGTTGCTTGATATGATATATGTACGGTATATATTTATTCCTAATAAACATGGCAATTTAATATATACTCACACCTGAGCTAAATAATTTATTCAGCCCCTTGTGGCTGATGACCTTTTTGTGTGATTTTATTTCTTTTAATACAAGGGTGTGGATCCAGTAATAGCCAAATTCCCAGAGAAACAAGGTTCTGCTTAAAGATCTCCCCTACATGGCAATCCTACACATGTCTAATCAGAAGTAGGTTCCATTATTTTCTGTGAATATTACTCACAGGTATGTGTGTAGAAGATTGCGGCCGTCACCTGGTTTGTGGTGGGCAAGTTTGTCTGACATGGGTATTTATTTACTTAGTCATTTATCCATCTATTTTAGAATATCTTTCAGGTGCCATTGTAAAAGCCTGATTCACAGGGAAAACATGATTGGAGGAGTAATGATGGTTGTGCAAACCTAAAGTTCTAGAATGCACTTGAATCCCTCCCCACAAATCCTAACAGTCTGGAGGTGTCCTTAATGTTTTCACTGTTTTGAACAGGCAGCCGCCCTTTATACACATGCGCATCATGCTGAAAACATCACAAAGATGTCACAAAAAGGGGTGGAACGGGGCAGGGGCTGGAGACACCATGGGGTGTTTTGCACTCTTGCAGTTCTCTTGGTATGAAAAGTTGGACCACTCTGATTTTTAAATGCTCCTAAGAGCTTCATCTAATATATCTCTATGTTTTCATGTAGGCCATCCATTTGGTAGACTAGCTAGCTCATTCATCATTGTTCAGGATTGATTGATTTATACATTTACATTCTATCTTTCCATGGAAGCTCAGACACCTGAGTTCCCTTCCTATGTTCTTTGCGCCTTCTGTGCAGATGTATCAGGGGCAGAAATAATGCATGAAGTTGGCTGATACAGGTCATAAAAATTATACATGCACACAGGTATAAACAAATATGCAACAGCATCAGGTTTTGTGTGGGTGCACAGAGAAATTTATTGAAATCATCTAAATACTTGTTTGGTCATGAATAGATTCCTGTAGCCTAACTTCTTCTTTTTCGGAAAGAAAATAGCTGTCAATAAAATGTTAAAATGTGATGTCTTGGACAGAAAGAAAATGAAAACGGGGTAGGAGAATACACTGGGGGCTAAAAAAAGGTTAGTGGCAAACGGGCATTCACCTAGCATTGCATAACGCTTTGAAAATGAGTTTTGCCTTTTACAAGAGCTGGTCTCCTAATACACATTGTTCAGCAGAGACTACAATGCATGGCTCCTAATGAGCTTTTAATGTTATCTCTGTCAGCTGAAGCCTTTCCTGTTTTATTCTGAAGGTACGGCAAAGCAATTTGCTTTGTGGAATAAAAAGGAATCAGGACGACCCAGACACAGAAATCCAATTTCTTCTGCAGACAGCCCCAGTGCTATATGCCTTCCATTTTAATGACTGACAGATTCCATTTCTACTACCCTGGCATCATAGAGGAAACTAACTTCCTTGTTTCAGAGTGACTGTTAAAACATTTCCAAAGATCTGTACCGACTCTCTCCCCCCCCCCCCCAATTGCACCATGCTGATAATGGAGAAGCGTTCTTAATCATTTACACCTGTTAATTTAGATCAAATGTGGTTACCAACACAATTGATTTGATGGTGATGGAAGTTAGCATTAGTATAAATTCTGTCTGCTGATCCAACATCCTCTGCTGGAACACTACAATTGATCAGTCAAGCGTATGTTTATTGTACACCATAGGAAAGTAAAAATGCCCTTTATTTTAAAACAAATGCTATAGTTCTGCCTTCCAATTTTCCACACACTTCTGGCTCAACAACTAAAATATTATGGTTTCCTCCCTTCCTCCTTCCCTCCCTCCCTCCCTCCCTCCCTTAAAATGTATATATTTTCTAGCTCCCTGAGTCTTGCTCCACTTCAGGCACTGCTAATTTCTTTATCATTTATTAGTGAGATGAGGTGAGATTGGGAGATGAGGTGATGAAAAAGAGAAGTTGCAGGATGCAGGGCAAGGTGCGATGAATAATAGTTATTAAGCCCATCTCTCAGATCACATGCAGGGGGAGGGTGCTCCTGGCCAGTGGAACAGGAAGTTACACTGACTGGATTTCCCCTTGCCTGTACCCACTCCAGCGAAATAAGGAATGTTGCATTTGACTGTACCAATAGATTACATCCCACAAAATCAAGGTTGCGTACACCATACCTTTAAAGCGTACATATATTTTCTGTACATAAACGTTCCTTCCTTCATGCTCACATATGTTCTTCCATGGTATTCATTCAGGGTGGGGGGAAGAAATTGCTAAGTTGCAATCAATTTGAGACATAAATATCTATTTGCATGTGAATGCCATCCCCACCTCCAAGGGGAGCGTATTTGCAATGCCCTCCTCCCCTAGAAAAAGAGGATGATTGGTTTCCTCCAGGGGAAGAAATGTAGTTTGGCATGTGGGGCACTTTACCCAATAAGGAAGAGGTGGAGACCAGACTATTTATGCCGACTCCCCCCCCCCACTTTCCCCACTTTTGACACCCACCCTCCCACCAGGGTGGGCGCTACTAGTTGTCTTTTGTCAGGTACTGAGCATCAATTTTAGGAGGAGCTCCTAACAGTCCTTGAGTCTCCTCTTTTTTGCCTATGTCACTCTGTTGAGTGTTGTCTGCATGGCTGGAATGGTGTTTTAGAATTTGGTTTAACTGGCATTTAATCCGGGTAGGGTTTAAGGAATGCTTGTGTTCATATCTCAGCATGTTTGTGAGGTTTGGTCTGGCAGGCACATTGGGGTGAACATTGGCCAGTGGAGCAGTGGTGCACATGTCAGGTTCATGCACCCAGGGTGCACTCAGCAGCAGGGAGGAATCTTAAGAAAACTTGCTGTATGATCACAGTATGCAGCTGCAGTATTGCAGCTGCAGGCTTGCTCAAGAAATAAGAGGGACTGTGTCCTCCCATTTATTACAAATCCTCTGCACAGACATATTTGATTGGATTAATTCCTCCCATCTGGTTCATTTCCAGATTCTCTGTTTTGTTATATTTTAATAAATATAACACGTTTACCCATAATGCCGTTTGCCTCAAGTCTTTTTTCCAATGTGATGGCAATATGCTTTTGTATTCAGACCTGCCGTTGAATGTGTTGCTGTAAAGTGATATAACCCTTGATTTCCGTGGTCACATATAAGTGGCCTTTTTAATTAAATTTGCCTGAGAAATTTAACATAACTTATTTAAGATGCATGCAGCAATAGCAAAACAGCAACCTTGACTTTTACTATAAAGCTAAGATGCAGTTAATTAGGCAACATGACAATGTGTAGAAAATGTAGTTCTGACAATAAGCCAATGCAGCCCTGTTCTATGTTCTTGCTCATTATTTTATTTTTTGGTCTTTCCCTTGGTCTCCAGAACTGACAATTTCCTAGGTTCCCACTTTAGCTGTAACAAATATTCTCCGTGGGTCGCAGGCAGCCTCCATTTGATATCTCAGCATGGTTTCTCTCTGGTTTTGTTCCTTCTGTTGGCTTCACAGTTTGGGATATTGGAGTCTCTGCTTTTTCCTTTCTTTTAGCTGATTGCTACTGATTTGCCCAGATAAGCTCTTGTGAGGTGTGTGTGTGTGCATTCATTCTCAGCCTTGACAACATCTTAAGCTTTTGTGCCAGTTCTTACTTTATTTTTCACTTTACGATTAAAATAGTCACTCCTAGGTATGTCATAAAATTACCCACTCATACAACATTTCATTGGTAGAGTATAAAGGGACCTAATTTGGAAGCCATTGAAAGTGCTATGTATATACAGGGCAAGCATTTAGTCATGTAGTCTGAGCTCATCTCTTGCTGTGACACAGTAGGCAATTCCTCAATGTGGTGTATGGGCTCCTTGCATTTTCTTTGTGTCACAAAATTCTTTTAGTAATTCTGTGTAGTGTAGGACTCATGCAGGTTTTAATCTTCCTTTCTTATTCAAAGAATACTGCATGATTATTGCTCTTCAAGTGTGTGTGTGTGTGTGTGTGTGTGTGTGTGTGTATAATGTGACTTAGACAACATTTTGTAAACATGTAAAAAGCCTGGCAGCTAAATATTCTGATGGCTATTTTGAAACAGTATGCAAATTAAGCATTTCCTATTTCTGTACACACACACACACACACACACACACACACACACACCACATTCTTCCTGCCAGGATACAGCCTGTCCAGCAGGCCACAACCACATTGAAGAAGATGCCGTCCCCCCCCCCACAGCCCCTGCCTTTCTCCATTTCCTAGATGTTGAGTACACCCGGGTTCATTTAGGCAGAGGCACAGAAACTGCTGAAATATAGGGTCATAAAGTAAATTGGGGATTGCACACAAGTAATATGACAGTTTTCCCATTAGTGATGTATGGAAGTGAGAGCTGGACCATAAAGGCTGATCGCTGAAGAATTGATGCTTTTGAATTATGGTGCTGGAGGAGACTCTTGAAAGTCCCATGGACTGCAAGAAGATCAAACCTATCCATTCTGAAGGAAATCAGCCCTGAGTGCTCACTGGAAGGACAGATCGTGAAGCTGAGACTCCAATACTTTGGCCACCTCATGAGAAGAGAAGACTCCCTGGAAAAGACCCTGATGTTGGGAAAGATGGAGGGCACAAGGAGAAGGGGACTGCAGAGGACGAGATGGTTGGACAGTGTTCTCGAAGCTACAAACATGAGTCTGACCAAACTGCGGGAGGCAGTGGAAGACAGAAGTGCCTGGCGTGCTCTGGTCCATGGGGTCACGAAGAGTCGGACACGACTAAACGACTAAACAACAACAATATGACATACAGAAGGTCAACAGATGAAGTTTTCCCCAGAAGTGTATTTCCATACTAGAAAAGGCTTACCCTGTTTAATTTGTGCTAGTTACACAACAGTTAAAGGCAGAAGTCATCATTTGCTTTATCTTGTACCTTTACTTCTTGCTGCAAACTGATCCTGTTGAAACAGAGTGATTCTTTCAGCAGGTAGGAATCAATAAGGTATGTCTCACATTCCTTCCTTCTGATTGCTTAAGCAACAGTGATTAAGTGACTAAGGCTTTATCTACACACATATTAAAAAAAAACCCTGTGAAAATGCTTTTTTAAAAAAAACGTTTTAAAATATATATGAAATTTGCCATTAGCTCACCAGTGCCATATTTTGTCACATTTGTGTAATGCACTTAAAACACACTTAAAATGTTATATTTGCAGCTGTATATCTGAGTCCTAAGTGCTTCAGCAACAGTCGTAGTTTCGTATTTGCCTAATAAGTCTTACAATATTGCCTTTGCATTTTGCTTGTTAACTTGCTTTAAAAAAAAGAAACCTACGAGTCCAGCCCTCCTGCTGCAGAGAGGAAGGAATGAACATGAAGATGACCTAGAAATTGTTAGAAGGTCTTCCCCAAAATTAATTTAATCACTTAATTCACATTTAGTTCACCGAGCAGTTATGGGAACACTTTCAGATGTTCAGAGGCTTGTGAACACGTTCAGTGAACTTTATTCAACTAAAATAGTTCATTTCCCACATTGAATGATATTGGAGAATGGAGAATAGTGGGCAGAAATATGTATTGGTATCAGGGATGAAATTGCTGTGAGAATATATATTGTGGAACTGGGTTGAAGGCAGCTTGCATGGTACACAAATGAAGGCAAGAGTTGTATCTTACCTTTTTTTGCCTTTGGCACATAAATGAATTTATAAGGTTCCTTTGTTGAAGGGTTTGATTGTTTTTTGATCCTAGAATTTCCATGTGTTTTTAGATTAAAAAAGGGAAATGCACAAATTATACCTGCTGTAATTCAACCTTCTTGTAATTTGAAAACCTCAAGCTGCTTTCCTTTCATCTAACATTTCATCATTCCCATATTTAATTTCCTTTTTATATCCTAGAACCAACTCTTCAATTTTCAAAAGACATAAAAAATGCCGCAGAAAAATATATATTACTCCACAGATCGCTTCTTGCCAAATATTTCTTTATCAGCTTACAAACTCGGGCTGTGTACACACCATACTTTTAAAGCACATTTCCCCCCCTCAAAGAATCATGGGAACTGTATACACACACACACACACACACACACACACACACACACACACCCAAGCTACAATTCCTAGCATCCTTAACAAACTATGGATTCCATGATTCTTTGGGAGAAAGAATGTACTTACACAATGTATGGTCACCTTGGAGAGGTGGTTGCATCTAATTCAGGTTGAAGTTCATAGTCAAGGTAATACAGTGGTACCTTGGTTCTTGAACAGCTTGGCTCCTGAACAAATCGGCTTCCAAACATCACAAACCTGGAAGTAAGTGTTCCGGTTTGTGAACGTTTTTCGGAGGCACATTCAATTAGCACTTTTGCAAAATAAAATTACTGGCCTCTGGGGTTTGGAAGGGTAACATTAATTACGATCACAGCAGGCACAGAGGGGCAGTATAAACCTTTTCCCCATGTTATGGTCTTGGTGTTTGTTTGTTTTTTAAAGCCTTCCTTTGAGGCAGCAAAATCAAAGCCGGAAGAGGCAAAAAGTTTAAAGGTTAGGGGTCTTCAAAACTCCCAGATTCATACCTGCAAAATAACTTCATCCCATGTCTTCCTCCAGTGCCATAGTATACAACACATCTTCCTCCCAAATTCCACATTTGAAGCTATGGAAATATTGAAGTCTTGCTGTCATGCATTAAATGACCCAAGTGATGAGACACTGCATAAAACCAAAACACAACTGAGTGGAGGGATGTAAAATGGCCCACGGCACGTGGTGTAAGATGACTTCACTGCAGACAATGTATGCTTCTTAGCATTTGGTATAAAAAGGTAAAGGACCCCTGAACAGTTAAGTCCAGGCAAAGACGGCTCTGGGGTTGCGGCGCTCATCTCGCTTTCAGGCTGAGGGAGCCGGTGTTTGTCCACAGGCAGCTTTCCGGGTCATGTGGCCAGCATGACTAAACTGCTTCTGGCACAACGGAACAGGGTGATGGAAACCAGAGTGCACGGAAACGCCATTTGCCTTCCCACCGCAGTGGTATCTATTTATCTACTTGCACTGGCGTGCTTTCGAACTTCTAGGTAGGCAGGAGCTGGGACAGAGCAACAGGCGCTCACCCCATTGTGTGGATTTGAACCGCCAACCTTCTGATTGGTAAGCCCAAGAGGCTCAGTGGTTTAGACCACAGTGCCACCCGCATCCCTTAGCATTTGGTCTATTGTTATAATATCCTGAGAAGACAAATATGTGATTTCTATTGATTATAAACTTCTTTGAACTCCTATATGCCTTCCAAATCTATATATATGAAGAACTAATTATGCACAAAACAATTAACTCCATATATATATGGTGTTGGTATTCACAATAGAGTTGTTACAGTAAATGCTAGACTTTTAACATTTGGAAGAAAAGGGTGCCAGGGCTGCATACTCTTGAGTACCCCCAGAAAAAAGCACTGTCTGTATGGAACAGCTTTACGACACCAGATGTGTGCATATTTAACCTCCCCAGGTGAAAACCTGTTCATTTCCTTTTGCCACACCAAAGAAGGAAGTGAATGTCTACAAGCTATATGAGAACTCTGCACTGTTTTCTTCTTCTTCAGAGAACTATCTTAAATTAAAGTCAGCCAACCTTTTCCCTTTTCCCTGAACTAGGTTTAATTACTGAAAATCTTTTTACATGTGTAGCCTTCAGCTATTAATACTATAGAACAGGTTTTGGCTAAGTAAATACAGGATAGGAAGAATGGCTAATTATCCACAACGCTGCAATTTCACGCTATAATTGTCAGTGGTATTAATTCCAACTCAGCATATCTGAAACCTAATATGGATTCCATAGCCTGGCCAGAGGAATCTATGTACACGATGGGTAACGCTCTTTAGAGAGGGGATTTTTTTAAAAAAGAAAGAACAAAATAGAAAAAGAAAGCAAGAAAAGCAAAGAAAGAAGGCAAGAAAGAAAGGAGAAAGAAAGAAAGAAGCAAAGGCTATGTCAATTACCCTTACTGAACAGAAAACACAGCTGCTGTTTGTAAAGGCAAAGAAGAAAATGTCACAGGCAATGGGGAAATAGCAAACTGAAACATATTGTTCATCTGTGAATTGTGACATTGGTCTACCATGTCTGATGCCTATCCTTGGCCAGTAGTGTAAGTGGGCAGGAATGGAGTTTGGGGAGTGAGCGATCATTCAAGTCACAACCACACCATACATTTAAAGGGTTCTTCCTGTACTGCAGGAGGTGGGACGAGGACCCCTTGGGGTCCCTCCCAGCACTGAGATTCTATGATTCCACTTTAAACACTCATGGCTTCCCCCAAATAATTTTTGGGAACTGTAGTTGGTTAAGGGTTCTGCGAATTGTTAGGAGGCCCCTATTCCCCTCACAGAGCTACAATTCCCAGAATGGTTTAATAGCCAATCCCTCTTCTCTGAGAAACTCTGGGCTGCTTAGCTTCAGCAAGGTAGCTGACTCATGTGCCTTCGGAGCATTTATTTTAAATTACAGATATACAATTCAACATTGTTGTAGTGCTTTTCTCCTTATTCTACCAATGGGGCAAATGGAGGTCACAGGTGTGCCAACGGCGTTGCAGTGAGTTCCAAACTGAGTAGGATTTTAATACAGGTCAACATCTAACACTCTTGCCTACTATATTGCTTGAGTGGCCTCAAGCTCCTTCTTAGTAGAGTGAATCCTGAATAATGACACATCATGTTGTCATTTCTTCATGACTGGTTTATGGTATGGAGATAGTTGAATCAGAGAGTGATTTTCTACCCACTGGGTGGCAGAAGAACACAATACCTTGTGTTTACTAATGTCTGTGGTAGCAAGAAAGGAAATTGTCTATGAAGGATGGATATACTCGTGTGTGTGTGTGTGTGTGTGTGTGTGTGTGTGTGTGTGTGTTAGTGAGCATTGTTTTTCAGGCTATGCTTGTTGCAAACTATTTGGAATCCTTACAGTTCCACATCTGTGCAGGACACATTATTTGATGACTCAGAAGATGAAGTACATGTGAACACGTCCTGAAGAAACCACTAAGGAACTGCTGTGGGGAACAGCAATGCAAGATTAACCACTACAATCAAACTGTTGGGAGTGGATGAATGTGAAGGAGAGGGAATTAGGGAAGTATAATGTGATTAGGTGAGGGGAAGGGAGGAAAGTTAGAGGCCCAAATTTACTTTTTTAAGGGCAGGTCACTTTCAGTTTAATTTTATTCATGTCAGCATAAGAGAGAGAGCAGTCCTGTGAATCTAGTGTATCATACTCTGAGAGAGATTTGTAGTAACATTTTAAAGCTCTAGTATGGCTCTGCTCATAAGAAGCTGAATTGTTACTTAGCAACAAGCCCAAGTGGGGCTTTCAGGAAAGCAATATAATCTTACTATGTCTGATACAACTTCATTGTCCAAGCTGACACCAGAGAACTTCAGATTGAAATCAGTCTGTGCAGCAGGAAAATGGGAGGAGAAGCCAAGGCAATTTAAAATGGAAATAAAGAGAAGTATATTCAAGTCTTTTAGAAAAGATAAGGTAAAAAGGGGGATTTTGAGAAGATGTATGAGAGAACTTAAGCCAAGTAACAAGCAACAAACCACACGTTTTCTCATGCCTACAAGGTTTCTGGAAGACCCACATTATGGTTTGTTACATAGATGGCCTTTGAATTACTTCGAAGAGAAAAGTCATAACATTTGTAACTGATCCCACACATTATTGATTCTATATTTGAAAAAAAAAACAAATGACACCAAACATCTAAACCAACCAAGGTCTTTAAAAAAATTAAATGTCACATTCATTCTCCTAACCTAGAGCCTCAAGTAATTTTTAGAACAGTAGGCAAAACATTCCATTATGTAAACTGAAAATAATGGCTCATTTCATTCGCCCACTTGCAGCTACAAAATGCAATAATTGAAGCTTACTTTTTAATCATCAAGATGCTGTCTGAATCCATTCACATTTGTGCAGAAATGGACTTTAAGAGATTCCTAGGGAAATGCATCTGCAACTTTCAGATGTGAAATTTAAGAAGCGGTTTGCTCCAATCTTCCTGACCATTTGTAAAAATAATATGAAGAATATTTGAGAGAGGAAAACTGCAATTGTGTGTTTTTGATGAACATATTACTTAAAGATCCACAGGAACCAAAACCACACAACAAAGATGTGAGCTATTATTTAAGTGACTAAAAAGTTTCTTGCTGTTTCTTCATTAATGCTTTATGGTATTTGAAGCCAATATGTGATTAACCTTGCGTAGAAATTATGGGGGCGGAGGGAAGGAGGAAGACATTAGAGATTGTGTCTTCCTGAGAACCAGAATATAATGCAAGGGAAATAGAAGTAGATACAAATCTGGAAATATACCTGTCTAATAGAAAAGTATCATAGTAGCTGGTAGAATTTCTTCTGCCTAGCAATGTGGGAATTATAGATAAAGATGAAATATGCTCCTGTGGATTTAAGTAAACTTCAACAGATGAGGAAACATAGCAAGCTGAGGGACATCAGAAATAACTTGCTGGGTTGATGCTAGACAATATGCATTTGGTGTAAGTCAGAAAACAATTCCTAAAGGTTTTACAGTGCCACCCTATACCTGTTTATGCCAAAGTAAGCCCCACTGAGTTCAATGGAACATTCCTCAGTAGGGTTGGGGGACAAATTCAGTTTGCTTGACTTTTTAATACAAAACTTCCTAATTCACACCCCCTGGAACAGGACAGTTATATTTGGAAATTCACACTTCTCCAAGTTTTGTGTTGCAGTCCTCCTGCTAAATAATGTGTACAAAAATGTCCCTATCAGGGGAAATTGGGCATTCAGATACACATATTAGTGCAAATAACATGTAAGAAGATTGCTTGCAAAATATATATGTTGGAAAATGTTTATATCCGGGGGGAAATACACTAAACTCTTGGTGGATTTTTTTATGATCACACACAAAATGATGTTTAAATTCAGAACTGAATTTAAGACTGGAAAACTGAAAAGAACTGAAAAATGCAGATTCATCCATTCCTACTCATATGCAATGCAGCCTTATCCCCAGCTTTCATGTTCCAATTGAAATAAATATGAAGTTTTCATCCAAGACGATTGTGAGAGTTGCTTTTTGATTATTGTATTTTAATTTCAATACAAATCAGCAGGAGTCTCCATGGTGGGATGAAGCCATCTCCCTGATACTGGCATCACTGATGCCTATCTGGTTGAGGCTGGGGCACTGTGAGGTTGGACAGTGCAACTGGACCAATGGGAGTGCCAGGTTTATCATGCAGCATGCTTTTGCATTTGCTCTTATGACCAGCATGAAAGCATAGTATATGATGATGATAAAAGAAAGTGGAATGAAACATGGAAGACTCTCCATCTGTCTTTCAAAGACAACTCTGTAAAGGTGGTGTAAGACATAATGTATCATTAAAAAACCCCAAAAAACTCCATGGGAGTGGAATCTGGAATCTGACGACATTTGTGATGGTCAAAAGCAAGTGTAACCCTATTCTTCTCCACTAGCCTCTTCTGTGGAGGAACTAGTGGCCCACCAAGGAAACTATATATATAAAGAGGAGGAAGCTAGTCACTCAAACTTAATGTATAGTGCCTCCAGCCCACTAACTTCCACATCCTCAAAATTGTGTGAACTGATAAACAGATTTTATTTTATTTTTTAAAAAATATAATCAAACCCAAATACAGATACAGTGGTACCTTGGGTTACAGACACTTCGGGTTACAGACGCTTCAGGTTACAGACTCTGCTAACCCAGAAATAGTACCTCAGGTTAAGAACTTTGCTTCAGGATAAGAACAGAAATCATGCTCCGGTGGTGTGGCAGCAGCGGGAGGCCCCATTAGCTAAAGTGGTACCTCAGGTTAAGAACAGTTTCAGGTTAAGAAAGGACCTCCAGAATGAATTAAATTCTTAACCTGAGGTACCATTGTACAGTAGTTCCTCTTTGACTTGTTTTTTTAGATCTGGTATAATTCCACACACACACCCGTTCCAAGTTTTTGCTCTCAAAAATTCTCCTCAGTCTCTTTCCTTCTTTCTCATCTCTAGCCCTTTGGGACAAAGAAAGATCATCAGGGGGCAACATTTTCAGGTTATGCTGGTGACTTTCAAAAATGCAAAATACTCTGTCTAGAGGGATTCCAGGGCTCATTACTCCCAGCGTGTCTAAGTAATGAAGCCATAGAAGTTCACCCTGTGACCTTCAGATACAACATTAGCAAAAATGTTAGTCCATTGTTCGTGTGACATTAGAGACTAGCAACTGTTTCCAGAGAAACAGCAAGGGTGTTCAGAAGCAGAAGCAGAAGTCCTGTTGATCAAGCCACAGACTTGTGTCTTTAGTGTTGAGGAAAACCTTGCTGTTTGTGTTTTTAAAACCCTGCCAGTGCCACCTCCTTCTTTCGACAGAAAGCATTAAATCTCACCTGTTTTGTAGGCTACCTGATATTACTGCTAATGCTTGACTACAGCATGCAGAGACTCTCTAATTTTTAATGTGATTTAATGATCCAGTTACACATGTTAGAAAGGGCTCCAATAATGAAGTATGGAACTGTGTGCCCCGTTTCCATGGGGAAACTCACAGAGCTGAAAAACGCATCGCCAACTCAGAGGGAGGAATACTTCACTCTGCAATAATAATGACACTATAATGGTTGAGGAGCCATGGAACTGCTGAAAGAGCAGTTGTTTAGTTAAAACATGACTGCACATCAGGTGCATTCTGGAAATGAGAGAACCTTTCAGGCAGCAATAACTAGACAGATTTATTATACCATTGGGATCCAACCTTATAAAATCACAGGTTACCTACATAAGAGAGCTACAATCCATGTGAACAACTACGATTGCTCCAATTTCTCAGAGTTTGGCTGTTTGGCAGCCCCCAGAAACCCCCATTCTCTTTCACGTCTCTCTGAATCTATGCATGTATCTGCTCTTAAAGCAGTATTTCACCACTTTAAATAGTCACTGCTTCCTCCAAAGAATCCTGGGAACTGTTGTTTGTTAAGAGTGCTGAGAGCTATTAAGAGACCCCTATTTCCCTCACAGAGCTACATTTCCCAGAGTTCCTGTTAAACCACTTTGAGAACTGTAGCTCTGCGAGGCGAACTGGTTTCACAACAACTCTCAGTACTCTTAACAAACAAAAGTTCTAGGATTCTTTGTGGGAAGCCATGATTGCTTAAAGTGGTATGATACTGTGATACAGAGCTGTTGGGGCCTATGTGTATAGTTCATAGTTATATAAACGGCATTTCTGTGTGCTCTGGTTTCCGTCATGGTGTTCCGTTGCACCAGAAGCGGTTTAGTCAGGCTGGCCACATGACCCAGAAAGCTGTCTGTGGACAAACGTAGACTCCCTCCACCTGAAAGCAAGATGAGTGCCACAACCCCATATTCACCTTTGACTGGACTTAACTGTCCAGGGGTCCTTTACCTTTAGTTATGTAATAATACTAGATTTTGAGACAAGTAAAACAAACTTCCAACCTGCACACTGCAGGTATGGCAACCTCATATTTAATAAACAATGGATGGTAATAAGATTTATAGTGGTTCAAAAGTTTTGGTGTTTGTGTTATTTTTTAAAGAGAAAAACATGCATTTGTGTGGGTGTGCATGACAAAGCTTCCTTTGGGTTGTACCAAAGTAGAGACACTTTTCTGAGAAGAATTTAAACAAGCATAGAGTTGGTGTGAGGGCATGCTGACTGGATCATCACTCTTGCTGGTTGAGGGATATTCCATGTTGACTGAGTAATTCCAGCCACAATGGTCACCTACCGGCTCATATTGCTTGGGATTGACATGGACAGTGGAGTTTACCAGTGGACTTGTTGTTATTGGTATTCTATCTGTGGGAAAAGACACCTACTTCCAGTGTGAAGTAGAACTGAACCGTGAGCACTTTGGGATCTTCTGTGGGTGTCCTCACAGGACTCGAGGACACTTTAAAATTATGTAGCAAGATCTTTCACAGTCAGACCCTTCACAGCCAAATAATTATATCACATTAGCCAACATCATTTAAAAAAACCACACAGTGTAAAATCATACAAATTATAGAGTGTCACAATCAGAAAGCTACAGGGGCTGTTGTTTGACATTTCATTCATCTCCGTGGTGCCTGAAGGGAAAGGAACATTTACTAAGGAACTGCAAGTGAACTGTGCCACCCACATCTTCAGTTTTCGCATGAGACATTTGTCCTGTATACCTGTAGCTATATAACTGTCTCTGATGCCTTAATCGTATGAAAACAGCATCAAAGTGTTAGTGAAAAACTGCTTCCTGCCCTTTATATATTATTCCTTAAAAATAAAACTCCAACCCAGATTAAAATTAATCACACAATAAACCGCTCAAATGTTGAGCACTGTTTAAAGACTAATGAGGTTATGTTTGCTCCCTGAACTGCTGTAAAGAGGCCACTTCAAAATTTCACTTCTGTGAACCTGTGCCCTGGTCATTTTCCAATGTAGGAAAACTAATTGGTTTCCATTGCCAAAAACTTCTGTTTTAGTTTCAACTGAGTGCAATGGTTATTTCCATCAGAAGTATTATGGCTTTGACAGAGATTGTCATAATTGCTGTTTGGACAAAGACCTCCTTCTCCCACCTCCTGGTCCCCCAAGCTCTGTGGTTTCTCTTCCTCCAATCCCAGCTGTGTCCATTTCAAGGGCCTCTGTACGCATTTCCCAGACAATCTGCAGTAAAAGGAATACATAAACTAATAAACGGGAGAAGAACCTGCAGCTCTGGGACCACATGCGACCCTCTGCAAGTGATCACTTAAGGAGGGGAGAAAGGTGAAACAGATGGAGAGATGGGGAACTACAGACTGAGCATGAGAGAGAAAGTATGTGAGTTTGTGGGTGGGTGAGTGGGGGGGGGGGAGGAAAGGGGTGGCAAGAGAGGGAGGGCTGCAAACTTTGTCCACTTTGGGCTCTGTCTAAACCTATCATCAGATCTGGTTCTGCCATCATCAGATATGACCCCTAACTGACTTTATGGGGAAACAGTTCCCCACTGGTCTGAATAGCAATGACTATCTTCTTCTGTCCTCTTCCTTCCTCAGAACCAGTTTGCATTGCCTTTGTTGTTTTCTTGGAAGGTGTTAGGGAGATAAGTCATCATTTTTGAAGTCTGAATGTTTTTTCTTCCATATGGAACCAGGGTCCAGCTGACCAGTAGCACAACCTGATATGCTCAGAGAAGCTACTAAGATTTTCCAAAGTATCTTAGAGTTGGATGGGACCCAAGACTCATCTAGTCCAACCCCCCGCAATGCAGGAATCTCAGCTAAAGCATCCATGAGAGATGGTCATCCAACCTCTGCTTTAAAACCTCCAATGAAGGAGAGTCCACTACCTCTCATGGGAGTCTGTTCCACTGTCGAATGACTCTTACTGTTCTACTAGCTCAGGCCAATTGTCCACTTAGACAACCACCACTTTGCTTCTGCTCTGTTCCTGATGAGGTCACAAACAAAACAAAACATGATGGATGATTTGGTCACCCCCTGTGGCTTCTACTTAAAGGTCAGGGTGAAAGCAGCATATTCAGGGGACCACAGTGGTCAGTGAGATAGGGCAAGTTGGGGTTATACTGCTCACCTGGTTTCCCATGCTGGGGTCACTACTGGTTACCAAGAGAGAGGGGGGAAGGGATGAGGTGGTGGAAAGGTTGTCACTGTGTGGGCGCTGTGGCAGGGGCATTGAATTGGCTCTGCTGTTGCACTTGCATTACCCCAACCTCTCCTTCACCTGACCACTCCCCCTCTTGGTAACCAGTGGTGATCCCTGCATTAGGAAGCCTAGTAAGCAGCCCCCCAAATTCCTAATGGCAGGGATATTGGAGGCAGGCCAGAATGCACAGCCCCACTCCCCCTTATGTTGGTTCTTGCAATGATGCCTAAACTGCACCACTGTACCTGAACACTGTTGAGATGTCTGGGAGCTTTCTCTTGCATCCTGAAGCAACACTCATGAGCCATTTGAGCATTCTGCAGTTTTAGATGCTCCCATGGCCTTTGCAAATCAAAAGTAATGTAGGACATTTTAAACTCTCATTTGCACATTATACACTAGCTTGCACACAGAGAAAATGTTGGCTGTCAATTTCAAAGCTTTTTTTGCTTCACAAAACAATACTACAGGGTATGCAGCAACAAATCTTTACAATTAAGTAAATGAGCATTTTCAATGAAATATCAAGTATGGTTATATGGCTCCCCAGATCCACATTCCATTTCGAGCAAATAAAACATGACATTAAAGCTAATCTAATTTTCACCACATTAAAAAAATTAAAACGTTGCCATTTTAAAATGTCATGCAATATACTGTATTATTTCACCAGCAAGAGCAATGTTTCATAAAGCATCCAGTACAGTTCAGTTTACTTTTCACCATAAAGCTTTCCTTCTTAAGAACCAGGTTTTATTCCTGTTGTTTTAAACAAAGCCTTTCTCAAACCATTCTATCATTACCTTATGATCTAAGGTGTGCATGTGTATGTGTGTGTAGTTTATTTGCCAAAATACCATAGGTCCTATTTCTGATCAATATGACAGTTTATTACATTGCATGGTTTTTTGTATTTGAATTTGTGGCAATTAGCTACTTATTTATATTGACAGGGGAATGTGCACTATTCCTTCTTCATGGAAAGATTACATGTACATTTTCCCAGAGCCCTACGAAGTGGTTGCTTGTTATGCATACAGTATTAACCATGCAACTTACATTCCCCTTAATATTCAACAGTAATTCATATTTTAACAGAAAGTACATTCAAATATACTACATGTACTCAAGTGTGAATTTGTGTGTGTGTGTGTGTGTATTATATTATATATATAATATTTCACAAGTGAATGTGGAAGCAGAATGAAAGGGACCGATGAATGAACACATGTGACAGTAACCTGGACCAGAAATAGACTGAACTGCCCATATCTACCACATAACTGTTATTTCTGGCAATTTAGCGTCTCCTCTCTGCCTCTCTGTTATTGCTCTTCTGTGCCTGTCTTTGTCTATTTCATCCCCTCTGCTGATTGCCAGTTCCTGGCTTCTCCACATCTTCCATTCTGATAATGTCTGTCTGTTGCAATCTAATTTTCACTACATTAAAATGATTAAAACGTTGCCCTTGGGGCACAGCTAGTCCAGTCCAGTGCCTGGCACACAGGTGGCACTATATAATAGGAACAAGAGCCATTGCTATTCTAATTGCACCTGGGGACGAAGTAATACATGAACCAAACGGAAATGATTAAGGCAAGAACTTGTTTCTTTCCACTTAGATATGGCAGGCAAAATAGAAAGGATCCCCCTGTTGGCAAGGATTGTGAAATAGTTTAATAGTGATACGTTTTCTGAAGTCTGTCTTAAAGAGGAAGCATTCTTGAAAGTAGAAGCATCTTCTGCCCCTTTAATATAGGGGGCAGGTACCTCAGGCCTCACTACCTAGCCCTCAGGACCCTCCCCAGGCCATACCTCCTCCCTAGCCATCCTGGCTCTGCTTTGTGCTCTCTTTGAGTACTTTTGCCTGCCTTGAATCTGTCCTTGAACCAGAATTCAAGATAATTGAACTATTCCTTCTTGCTTCCATGGGTGGAGGACAGAGAGGTGTGCATGAGTGGGTGCAGAAACTGGCCTACCCTACCAAGGTAATTTTTGCATTCATTGCTCTGCCTAATTTTGCCTCTGTTCTTGCTCACTGCTGGCATGCGCACACCAGAAGCCTGCCCAGAAAGGAATGTGGTCCTCAGCCTGAAAAATATTACTTGCTTTTAAAAAGTCTAAAACTGGCCAACTATCACAGGGCACCTTTAGAAGCCCAGTCTCCCTCAGACTTCTGAAACAGGCAAAAGTAAAATCATGTTTCTTTGGGGAAATGATCACGTTGGTCAAAGCCTATGCTTTTTGAACTATGGCCATTTTATGCTGAATGAAGCAACCACAGAGACGTTCTTTCCCGCCCACCCAAATTAGGGCTTAGAGCAAGCCTTGTCAATGTGGTAGCCGGCAGTTCTTGCTGGCCTCCAGCTCCCAACAGCCCCAGCCGGCCTGGCCAATGTCAAAAGGTGATACAGTTGCAGTCCAGCAACATCTTCAGGAAACCATGTTGGCTACTCCAATTTGTTGTTGTTGTTGTTGTTGTTGTTGTTGTTGTTGTTGTTGTTGTTATTTAGTCGTTTAGTCATGTCTGACTCTTTGTGACCCCATGGACCAGAGCACACCAGGCACTCCTGTCTTCCACTGCCTCCCGCAGTTTGGTCAAACTCATGCTGGTAGCTTTGAGAACACTGTCCAACCATCTCGTCCTCTGTCATCACCTTCTCCTTGTGCCCTCCATCTTTCCCAACATCAGGGTCTTTTCCAGGGAGTCTTTTCATGAGGTGGCCAAAGTATTGGAGTCTCAGCTTCAGGATCTGTCCTTCCAGTTTAGATTCAGGCAATTTCCTTTTAGCCACACCTGAACAGTTTCAGCATGCTTCTTGTTAGAATAACAAAGGGAGCCTGTGAGTGAAAGGAAGAGAACTTAGGGTATTGAAAGAAGTAAAATGTGTATAAAACCATAGGGGCAATATAATATTAATAAACAGTGGTGAAGAGTTAGCTGTTTTAATGTTTTCATAATTAACAATACCACCTTATCTTACAGCCAATATTATGGAGGAAGGTGAAACAAATTTTTTTTGTTGGATGTAAAAATTACAGTTATGGCATTAAAGAAAAGAGAAACGAATACAAGTTCTTTTCATGGTGGAATGAATTATTTTTGAAGCAGGTAGTGTCTGGCAAGTGTGGAATCCCACAATATGAATTTCAGAACTTAGTTTCATTTGCCAATGTACCTTTATTATATTTTCTCACAGTGGTAGTTTTACCACTCCTATATACAAATGTGGAAGAATGTTATAAGAACTCCTGGCAGTCGCTCCAAGCAGAATTATATTAATGAACCCATAAGCAAGGAGATCCAAGTCCAGATAGTTGTCCAAAAGGTTTGGATTTCATTCTATGACTTAATCTAAGTCAGCCTTTCCATGTTTTAAATATTATGTTTGAATGTGTTAGCAATACGTCTGAAATTGATGTGTGTCTCAGTGTTAAGCGAAGGACTTTCTAGCTACAAAATAAATAACTATCAGTTAAGGACTGTAAGAATGGTTACAATTTCAGAGCCATTTGTACCAGAATCAGTAATGACAATGGGATTATATGAAAGTGAGTGATTTGAGGATTATTTGTACTAGCCACTTCCAATTAATCTGACACTTGTCCTTTGTTCTCCATTTCCCATGATCTTGAAGTATGGAACTTTGCAGTCTTTTGCTCTTCTCTTTCCTTTTCTCCAAGTTACTACGATACTGTGCCATTTTAAACACTGCAAAAATGTTCTTTTTTGTTCCCTTCTATCTATTTGAAAGAGGCTGGTTTCATATCCTACTCTTTCCTGTCTTGGCTAATGACTTCATTTTGGTTTTGCATGCTTCTCAGTTTCATCCACTCCTCCATTCATAACTCTGCAATTCATTTCATTCTTACCCCCACCTGTAACTTGTTTCCTCCACCATTCTCCTTCGTTCTTTTTCTTTCATTGACTTCTGTCCTAATTCATTATTGCGAAGATGGGGAAGCAGTGGCTTTCCAGTTGTTGTTGGACCAGCTCCCATCATCCTTAACAACTGATTATGCTGGCTGGGGAATTCAACAATAGCCACAGGTTCCCTACCTGTACCGTATGTTCCAGTTTATGTGCCTAGTTTTGCCCTTATCTCTTAATTATGCTCTCTCTCCTCTTACCTGTCTTACCTTCTTTCTTCTCTGCTTGGTCTCTTGCTGCCTTATTTCTCCTGACATTTGACCTTTCAGATGTTGCTGAACTACAATTCCCATCAGGCCCAGCAAATATAACCATTGTCCAGGAATGATGGGACCTGTAGTTCAGCAGCAGCTGGAAGGTTAATGATCCCAAACACCTGGCATCTTAATCTAGCACTTAAAGGATTACCATTGGGAATAGCCCCTAAACACAAAATACCACTACAACAAAGACTCTGTTAATCTCAAGCACTTTCCTACTTTCTACTTTTCAAGTAGCGCAGGACTCTTCCATATGAGCGGCAACATACAATCTGTCAGAGTTCTCCTCTACAGCTCACTGATGCTTACTCCCATGTACTAGGTTACTCCTGTTTCCCACAGGTGAAAACTGAGGAAATATTACAGCATTTGGGGATTTCCTTGATAAGGAAACATACATGGAATTCAGGTAAGCAGAGTCTAAGAAGCAAGAAATGGGGAAAAGGAGCCAAAATTCTGACACATGAACAGTGCTATGAGTTTTCCAGAAAATCTTAAACCAACAAATGATCTGATGTCCACAATAAATTTGAATTCAGTTCAGTGTTTATGAGTGCTTTTGGTTTACAAGAAAACAAAACTGTTACCCTCCACAGTTCTCTGAATGTTTACATTGAGGTATGCCCCTGGAGATTCCTCCTGAGTATGTGTGCATAGAATTGCAACTTGTGGATGCATGAAAGATGTAAGCTTCTTTGGTTTTAGTCAACCTGCAAAAACTTAATTAACAACACCAGTCTGATGGCCATTGCTCATGATTAATATTATTAAACAAGTGCTTGTTATTTAGAAACGGAAAATAATCCACAGAAGAGTGGGACATTTTCTGAATAGAAGAGAAGAAGAAGAGTTTGATTTTTATATCCCGCTTTATCACTACCCGAAGGAGTCTCAAAGCGGCTAACATTCTCCTTTCCCTTCCTCCCCCACAACAAACACTCTGTGAGGTGAGTGGGGCTGAGAGACTTCAGAGAAGTGTGACTAGCCCAGGGTCACCCAGCAGCTGCATGTGGAGGAGTGGAGATGCGAACCCGGTTCACCAGATTACGAGTCTACCGCTCTTAACCACCAAAGCACATTGGCTCTAGTTTTCAGTCCCACATAACTACCAAGGAATTTAATACATTATAGGATATCCCAGCTGCTTGGGAGGGAACCTGAAACTAGCAGGTTTTTGAGACAAGCAGGAAGAAATGAAAGAGGCTGTGTGGTTCCACAATCCTCCCATATCCACATAGTTGCTGAGGGCTGTTTTTCTTTTTCTGGTGCCTACGGTTGTGATTCCATGGAGGCAAATGCCTAGCAGTTCGTATAACACCACTGGCAATGAAGACTTCCTATACAGAAAGCGCACAACTGCATTTGTTGTTTAAGATGCATGTTAACTGGCTGCAAAGTATTCTGGTCAGGAGGATTTTTTAATGGCTTATTTTTGTCTGGCTATATGAGTCATGGCTCTAACCTAATCTAACCTCTTCTGGTTAGGAGTGCAGAACCTGAATTAATTATTCACCAACAACTAAGGCAAGATGACAGTTACAGAGAAATCTTTAAATTATGGAGGGGGAGAATGCAGGCTCTTGGAATTGGTCATGGAATAAATAAATTCAGCTCTGGGCCACTTGTTTAAATCTAATTGGGCTATTCCTTTTTTACGAGAGAGAGAGAGAGAGAGAGAGAGAGAGAGAGAGCACTTTTAAAGGAACATAGGGATTTTTATTACTCCTAAAATTCTGATATTAATTTACTTCTATCTTTGATTCTGCCCCCATGATAAAATCACCACTAATAACCAAATATGTTGTGGCACCTTAAAGACAACAGATTTATTATGGCACAAACTTTCATTGGCTTGAGTCCACTTCATTGATTACAGGAAATATCAGTGGTATTAGCCTAGGCATTGGCAAAAAACTATATCTGACTCCTGCCCCCCTTGCAGGAAGTCTGTAAGGGTAAACCACCCAAAGGGAAACTGCTTCGGGGGAACCCGCCTGCGTCTCCCCTGGTGTTCCCTCAAGCGGACTTCAGACAAGATCCAGGCCCTCAACACAACCTCGCCTGGGGTGGGGGTGTCTGCTCCCCCAGGTATCACGGAATAACCCCACCACTTGGCCTTCCATAATACATGTCATCTCTTTCATCTGTACCACACCGACTTGCATTTATTTGTGCAAGGTTCAATGTCCTTCC
The DNA here is from genome assembly GCF_965113315.1 of Podarcis vaucheri. Taxonomy (NCBI): domain Eukaryota; kingdom Metazoa; phylum Chordata; class Lepidosauria; order Squamata; family Lacertidae; genus Podarcis; species Podarcis vaucheri. The sequence continues at coordinate 35,421,435 of NC_138748.1, read as the reverse complement.
ATCGAACCTGCTGAGCCACAGATTTTCCAGGGGTTTGGTGTCTCCGCTATGCTTGTGTGACGGGAAAACTGTTGAATCTCTTCCACATATAATGTTCAACTGTCCCCTACACAGCATAGCCAGGACTAAATTCCTGGGTCCTGTTCTATTGCGCTTGGTTGGCAGGCCTGTTGAGTCATACAGCGCACTACTTTTGCAGGATACAGATCCTTCTGTAACTCTGCAGGTGGCGAGATTCCTGAACACGGTTATCTCACACACAAAAATCACTAAAAAACAACAACAACATCAAAAACTAATCGGACAGTTATGATGAGAGTGCATGTCGGATCTCGTCTTCAGTTTTCCTTTCTCTGTGATCCGTCCCTTGGAGCTCTTCGGGCCCCAAGCTGTTATTGGCTCTGCTCAATGACCCACCCTTGCATCGTGGTGTTCTCCTTCTTGTGCCGAATATATCGGTCTTTAAGCCTCTGTCCTTTTATGTTTGTACATATTTTATGGGCTAATAGCCGTAAATAAATAAATAAATAAAAATAAATGTATTGCTTTTTTAACCTAAATAAAGATCCAGGCCCTGGATTCCTTTAACGGAATACCCTTGAACAATGGAGGGGCAGGCAATGGCCGATCTCCCCTCCCCCACTCAACAATAAGCCAGTGCCTAACCGCCAAACCTTACTAAGTTGTTACGATTGCTAAGAGGTAGGCAAAAACAAAGTGGCCCATGCCAATTCGCCAAATGGAAAAATTCCTACCCGGTCCCCGACCCAAGATGGGCAACCAACTGAAGTCCAAAGCAAGGCCAGAGGACACTTAAATTAAAGGGAGGGAGGGTGGGTGTTCAGCAGCGCGAAGCAGGTGCCTGGCACACATCGCAGTGCCGCTTTTATACATTCCCCATGATCACCCATTCATTGATTGGGCAATAGCCCTTGGTGATCGTGGTGCCACCCTGGCATGGGAGTGATGGCTCCACCCACACCAGGGTGGGGGGGACCGGGTTGAGGGCCTGCGTCTTTGTAAGACGATCCCACTTAACAAGGCAATATATTCATATTTGAACACTTGTTCAAATATATTCATTTTCAGTGGCATTTTCTAGGTTCCCTGAGCTGAGGTAAAGATTGAAGAGGTTAATGTTCTAAGGTGCATTCAAGTTTTAAGGGGAGGCCTTCCTTCCCTATGAAATCTGACATGATCAGAATTCATAACTACATTTGCCTGCTGAGCTGGCTCTTAAAATGTTTGCTTTGGTGGAGCACTGCCTTGAGATAACATTGAGACAGCAAAGATGAGATCAACTGCTTCGAGGAATAAAAAATTTCTGTTCTTCTCCTAAACGAGTAATAAGAGCTCTTAAAGGGGGGGGGGAATGCTTTCAGATATTCACCAAAGAAGATGTAAACACTTTGATGGTGTCGTCTTGAGTTCACAAATGGGACAGACAGTTCATGACCGCATCCACTTTGGCCTTGGGGAACTTTTTTATTATTCATGGCACCTATATATAGGAACATTTTAGTGAGCAAAGGAAAACAAAAGATTTTGAACTGGTTTCTGAAATATCAGACCTAGTTCTGGGCTACACGGTCTTGCATTTGATGTACTTTTGCACATCCGGCTGTTATCAGGTACTGCGATCATATGCAACACATTTCAGTTTGTTCTTAACAGTTGGGGAGTAGTTAAATAAGAAATAACTATGCCAGGATTTATTCATTTAGTTTTCATAAAGATGATTCATTCAGACTATATTCAGAGAAAACCAAAAGCATGTCTATTTTAAAATTTATCTCTCAATACCATTTTGGAAGAACAGAAGGTATCCCCCTGAGTATGGCTCTTTATGACTTTATAATAAAACTTAAGACAGTGGGTGAATTCATACTTGTGTGCTGAGAGCACATTAACTTACAGTACTTTTTAGATCAGAGTATAAATCATTTTAAAGATACTCTTTGCAGCTGCAGTGCACAGTGCAACACTGCAGTGCATTGTCAACCTAGCATCTGAAGGAGTCACTTTTGTCCTGCACTACTGAGAGCTAATACTAATTTGGTTGCAATGGTTTACTGTTACCTATCAAGTGCATAGGACCTTTGTGGGTAGCCTGGATCTTTATTTCATCACCCCACACGCCCACTTCTCAATTGTGTGACATCACAATGACATCAGCTGATTTGCTTTTGCCCACCCGGACAATCAGTTGATTTTTGGGGACTTACAAAGCACTGCACATGCCCCGATAATCAGCTGGTTGTTGGGGCTTGCATATTTCCATGAGTGATGCTATGCTGATTGTCCATACTTTCACTGGAGAAGTGTGAATGTTGAAGGGTGACTGTGTTTCAGTGTCAGGATCCTGTTTGGGGCTCCTGGTTGGTTGCCCAGGAAAGTATAAAGACAAGGGAAGGTTTCTCACCATCCATTTTTTATTCAATATTTACAGAGAGAGGCTATAGAACCCAGCCTCTTGGATAATGGTGTTGTCCCAAGTGAATCTCCACTCACTGTCTCTCCCACTTCCTCATTTGTCACTTCTACGGGTGCTGCTACGTGCCCTCTGTCTTTGAGCTCTTTGTTCTCCTACTATCAAGGCTCACTGGTTTCTGGGTGGGGTGGGGTCTGGAAGGCTTTCCAATAACACTGTGTCCATCAGCTATTGCCCCGCTGTCTCCTCCTTGGTCAGGATGGGGAGGCAGCCTCCAACATTCCTCCTCTGCCCAGTCCCTGACAGTCAGTTCTCATGTTCAGAAAGTGCAAATGAGATAGGTTCACATTTAAATGCAATCCGGATCAAATTTCTCCCCAATCTTTACTCTGAATGCTGCTGTGGCAGTCAGGGCAGTTTGAGCTTTGAGCTTACCTTGCTTAGCACGCACTCCTTGACAGGCACCACAGATTCTAATCCCGTCAGCAGCCGCCAGCCAAAGTGCTAAGTGCTGACACCACTTTGCCAATCCCATGCAACCTGAGTTTAACCCAGATCCATTTACCTGGGAGGTAGCTGCTTATCATCCTCTTCATTGACAAAAATTATAGCAACTGAAAAACAATAAAAGCCAAGTCAGGTCTAGGGTCTCCAGACTGTGTTCTGCATGTGAAACTGTGTGTCTGGGTCATGTACTTCCATGTTTGAGAATGAGCCTGTGTGTACCTCTGTTTGTTTTTTGTGTCTGGATTCGAAGCTTCCTGAAGCCTGTCAGCAGCTGTTAGATGCTGATGCTCTTCAGAGAAAATGCCCCTTCTGTTAGTTTCCCCATGTAATTTGAATTTATCCAGACCAAGTTTGGAAACAGACTGCATTGCACCCAAATATATGAAATAATGATATCAATACGCAACTATGAACTTTAACAATATGAATCTGAGCATGCAGTGGGGTGGAGTGGGGACAATTTTTTCAAAGTGTTGCTAAAATAACCAATCAAATGTAGATTTAATAACATTTCGGCTCCAGCAGAAAACATAATCTCAGCATGATCTTTCTGTAATTCAAAGTTTGTACAACGAAAGTACATTTCAAAAGGTATCATTTCACTCCTACTGTCATAGATACATAGGTAGGTAGAAAGATAAAGATAGAGGTAAATAATGGCATAGAGAGAGATGCAAATTACACTTATATTATCCCTTGGGGCCCTTAGACAAATGTTTCACTTAACCAACATTGCAGAGTTTGCCACTAAGCCTTATGCTTTGTAATAGGCATTAGTTCAACAACCTTCATGTCCTTTTTAGCAAGGAATTATTTTCATCTTTTTGAGAGGAACAGCAGAGTGTTTTGCTATGTCATTGTTTCAAAATGAACAGCTTATAATTTCATGTGAGAAGGCCCTTTGAGAATATCTTATCTACTGTATGTCAGCAATGGAGTGCCAATAAATACAACCCATCTTATTGCTACTAAGCAGGAGATTTCCCCCCTTGTTGGAATTACCATTTTGCCCCACACCCAGAAAAAAGACTCAGAACACTTATGTGGTTTAGAAAGGATACACATGTGGACACACACACACACACACACGAGGACCTCTCTCTGACTGCTACAATGAATCCACGTGACCCTAAGACACCCCCTTGAGAAGACAACCTCAAGTCTCCTTTCCCAAAGAGGGTGGGCAAATGCAACCACACCAAGGCAGGAATGTTATTGCGTGTCGAGGTCCCCCAAGCTACCCCTAAATAATTCACAATTCACACATAATTTTTGTTTAAGGTTTTTGGCATAATTTTGGCCACAACTTTATTAAAATACATAAATGTGAGTGGTTGCTTAGGCATTGGTTATGACTATCTGTCCCCACGCCTAGGGACATAACTGACTTCCATATTCCAGTGAAAGCCAGTAAGGGAAAACAATATTGGGGAGAGCATGGAGCTGGGCACCAGACCCTCACCCCCCCCACATGCTCCCAGGGGCTTGCACGGCCCTAAGCCCCATTCAGGGGTACGGACGAAAGAATGGCAAGCCCCTGGATTCCTTTAATGGAATTCCCTTTCCGCAGCAGCATTGGAGGGGCAGGCACCACCAATCCTTACCCCTCCACCAACCAATTTTTTAACCAATGCCTAACCGCAACCTTACAAGTGCAGATTATTTGCTACACAGTAGGCAAAAACAAAATGGCACCAGCCAATCAGCCAAATGGACAAAATTCCTACCAGGCTCCTGCCCCAAAAGCAGACGACCCCATGATAGGCATAGCAAGGTCAACGCAAACCCTATATTAGGGAGGGTGGGCAGGTGATCCGATGCATGCAGCGAAAGTACCGAGTCAGTGCTCCGTGACTTGATTTTATAACCTTTGGTCCTTCCCCCTAAATGGCAACACCGAAATTTGCCCAGTAACCCAACCGCCCAATCACTGCGGATGGTCATCCATACTAACCCACCCAGCAACAGAGGGGTGGCCTGTCAGACCCTACTGCAACACGTGCTCTCTATGCAAGAGAACACGCTTTGGGGAAGAAAACCTCAGATACATATGTCTCTTGCAATAGTAAGAAAGAACTGGAGCAGTAGATCAACAGTTTTTAAAGACAACCCAACTGCTTAATTTAAAAACTAGGGGAGGAGGAGTCTTAGGAAGCTGTGGAAAGGCAAAGAGCTTCAGTCCTTGCAACTGCCTCATAGGGGCAATTTTATCAGAAAGAGTTGCTGTGTTCACTATGTCTCATCTCCTTTGACTACTTTGTTTCTTTAAATAAAGAGTTATCTTTACTGAAGCTGTGTGCGTTATTGCTGACCTGCTCCTGGCACTCATCCCTGTCACCCATTCTACACTGGGACAAAAGTGCTCAGTCAATTATCTAAACGCCACAAGAATAAGGAGAGTGTCTATATATCTATGCAGCAGCCTTATTTGCTACGAAGATAAATGGAAACCATGTGGATTCCTCCATCACCAGTAAAGAAGTGTTTTCACCCCCTTTAGAATCAGGAAACCAGTCCCCTAGATTGCATAGGTGGTGCTGATTCTTGGCAGATCACCTCTGCAGTGTGGATTACAAAGGGTGGAAGAATAACACAAGACCAGAATGTCTGGCATGAAGTTCAGAAGTGCATCAAATCCCCCCTCTGCGCCTTTCAAAAGCTCTGCGCAGATGTGATTTCAGAAGATGTGATATTCCCCATCCCTCCAGCGACTTCAGAAAGAACATTGTGCCATTTTTCAAATCATCAAAGGGAAGATATGAAACCAAGCGAGTTGGTTTATTGCACACTGGCCACAGGAGAAGACCACTCACGTGATCACTCAGTTTTGTATAATCAAAACTGACTACTGGAAGACATGATCACAACATGAAAACATCATGAGCAGAATCTCCACTGAGTAGTTCTCCTGTACAAGGTCACTGAAATTAACTGGAGTTGTGTGTGTATGCTATTCAGTAGTGGGGAGCATAATCCATTTTCAGTAGCATTTAGAGTTAGCAGTCATCCTACCAATCTCCCCACAAGGTGTTGAGCATTTTTGAGTGTTCAAACTCCAAGCCCTTGTCAACATCTGACCTTCCTTGCCCTAAGGGTGTCAAAATATATTTTCGGGTAGGCAGCAGCATGGACTCCCAGGTCACAGAGGACTTGGATAGGGGCTACAAACTCTCAGCAGGAAAGTGATGCTCTGTGCATAAGTTCTCCAAAGAATGTTAGGTATTATCTCAGCATTCTCCTCCTGTGGGAAAATGATGCTCTATCAACTACACAGAGTGTTCACTGTGTCTCTTGCTTCTGCTATTTTCACTTGCCTCGAGGTAAAAATTTAGGTCCATGGTACAGGGAGAGGCACTAAAATAAGGATCTGACCAAAATTAAGGTGGGCTATGTCTACCCTCGATTCTGCTCAGGAGATCTGAACAGGGGTATTCAACTTTGTAATTCACCCCTGTTCAAATTCTCACAACATTCCTTGTCTCCTCTGTATATTTCCTCTATTACAGAGTTTACTCTTGGAAATCTATCAAAATTTAGTCACCCCTCCTATGGAATGAATAACTTGGATCCTAGAATGCCTTCTTTTTGCCAGCTGATTTTCAGTTCCATTGCCACATTCTTTGACAAGCTATGTTTGTGCTTTAGGAGATATCCAGTTCAGGTTACCATACTTCTATTGTGTGTGAATTGAACCAAAGTCCTCTGGTGATGGTTTATTGTTCTATGTTTTGCATCTAACACTGCTTTTCTTAATAATCAGAACCATCCGGCACAAGCACAACAACGATGGCAATGGGTCGTAGAAGCCTAAATTAGACACAAAGGGAGCCAAAAAAGGCTAAACTCTTTAATTTCATCTCACTCTTCCATGATTGATGTATTCTGTAGAGAGTGACTTTTCTTTTGTATACACTAGGAGCTCCAGGCTGAGGTTTAACAGATGCTGAAGGGAAATGGCTCCAGCGTACATTTGTCAGACAGCTGTGTTTTACAACAGAAATGATTACAATAGGGAATCAGTGTTTCCATGACAGTAAAACTGACATAATGTATGAAAGGCATAGCTTAGGGGTGAGGGGGGGGGCAGAATCCAAGGACAGCATCAAAATATGCTCTGCCTTGCATACAATTTGCCTTTTAAATAGCTAAATTCTTGATAATGTGGCTATTGACATATCACACTGAATAGAAAGGAGAGCCAAGTATCTAAAGAGCAGTGGCTCTTATTTGAAAGAAAGCTTTAATCAAGCAAGTAACAGTGCAGTTCAGCATTAGGTACAAGACTCAGAAGTCATGATTCAGGAGTTCAGAAGAAGGGCAAACATTTAAGAACTAGACAGAAGCAATGAAGATGTCCCAAGAAGCTTCCTTGCCCCAGCCACCAAGCTTTTCAAGATAAAACAAGATATGCTCCCTCACAATACTCTCTTGCCTTGTGGGAATTTTGAGATTACCAGTGTATACTCCATTGGAGTGAGTGGGTCCCAACTGTAAGGCAGAAGCAGGTTATAGACAACAAGACTGCACCCTCCCATTCAGGCTCCCTTTCAGTCACTGCTGCCTCCTGTTCTACCTGGGCTGATCAAAGTCCTCTCCAGCCTCTGCTCTCTGCTCCTATAGCTACAGGAGGGTCACAGCTTCCTCTCCCCCCCCCAGCTGACCGCGATTTCATCAGTATACGTCTGTACACAAAAGATTCACAAAAGTACTTGATTCATCAAAACAAAGAAGGACAAACTAAAGGATCTAATTTCTTCCCATAGGCGAAGATAGAAATGGTCACAGATCTATCAGCTCCCTTCTCTCCCTCTCCAACTCCCAGAAAAGTAATCAGTTATCCTAAGAGCTCCAGATGTTTTTCAGAGACTGCAGACTCTCACTTTTGGATTCATTTTTGGATTTGGAGTTTTGAATGTGGGAATAAATCTGAAGTTGATTTCTCCACAATGTCTGCAGCAAAAATGAAATGAATGAGAAAATAAAGGTGTTTAGGATCTTTGATGAAAAGCTAGTGAGACTTGTTATCAGCCCTCAAGAAGAGGTTTATTTGCCATTCCATTGAGAAAAGTAAAAATCAGATGCTAGAAACCTTTCCTTATTGTGGTCTTATTGTGATTGTGATTCACAGATTTATTTTGATGGTTTCAGTGTTATTGACACAAGAAGATTTGATGACTGCACTGTATATATAGTAGTATTCCCAAAAAATCACTATATTTTTCAAATAATAAAAATGACATAAGGGCATTATTATGCCTTGTTGCTGTTGTTTTTACCCATTTCTAAAATTTGTCCTTTCAGGTGCAAACTTCGTCTAGTTGTATCTGAAAGTTCTTGTTTCATATGACACACAGTATTGCCTTTGTGAGAAATATAGCTGAACAGACTTGGAACACAGAGACAATGAAAAATAGCGGGGGACCGAGATGTGACATTTGAAAAGATATAGTCCTCTCCCCAAGGAGAAGTGACTTTTATTATGTGTTGGAGGGAATTGTTCATTTGAGCATAAGTATAACTATTTTGAAAATTGCATCCAGAGTTATATTAAGAACATATAAGAAAGGCTGAGAAGAAATGCTATAGTATAAGCATCTGCCGGTAACTGAGCTATGATTATGGGCTAAAGGTTTTATCATTTGACAGTCCTTTGGGGCAAGGATTCCAATACAGCAGGTATGCTGTCAAATCTCACAGAGTTTGTGGTTTAGGGTGAAGTTGAGGATTCACCTCCTAGAAATCACTCCATAAACTCAGGAAGGGAATAGTGTGAATAGAATAAATTCTGTTACTTTGTGCTTTACCCCACTTACCCAACCCTGACAGATGTGAGCCCTAAATTCCCTGAGAGCTTCAGTTTTTTATTTGACTCACAATTTGAATGAGTCTCAGCTAGTGGTATTATGAGAAGAACACCCCCTCAAAAATAAATAAATAAATCCCTTTTGCATTGTAGAAGCAATGGCATCATCATAACCAACATCATCAGTAACTGAGGGACCCTCCTTACTCTGGTATGAATTTGGGTATTATGGTGCATGCAACATGGCATCTTTAGGATATCTCCATTTGCCAAGTGCACTGGTAACTTTTCTGAGTTCTCTCTTTTAGGTTTAAATAATTTAGTGGTGTATCTGCAGGATTGCTCATGGCTTACAAGTTCAGAGACAGCACTGCTCACTCTTTTCCTCTTAGTAAGCAGTTCTGCTTCTTACGTGCAATTCCTAACTGGTGAGATAAGAACTCATTATACACTTAGGCTCGCCCATCCTTTATCAGTTAAGATAAATAGGGTGTAAGCTCAATTGATTTATTATTAGCCGCCAAATGACTTCTGTGGTCATTAGATACAATGCAGACCATACAGTTTTATCCAGTGATCCATGTACTTCTGGGATGTAATCAAATACAACATTCCTTGGTTTGCTAGAGTGGACATGCAAGGGAATGTTTAGTCCAGCCAGTTGAAACTTCCTGTTCCTCCTGGCCTGGAGCATCCTTCCTTGTATGTCGTGAGTGGGTGGGCGTGACCTTTCCTGACCTGGTAAAAGGCCAAGGCATGTGGCCACTCTCTCCCTTTTTCCATCTTTTTTTCGTCCTACGAACTTCCCGGACTGCTAACTGCAGTCATTAGGTCAACCCACATATGGGGTAAACCTGTTTGTTTATGCTTGTAACTTTAAGTCTTAAGCCTGCCTTCAGGGATCACACTGTGCTCTGCCTGACCGTGAGTAAACTTCCTTTTTATTGCTTATGAATAAGACTGTGGTGTCTTTATTCTTTTAGGAGGGATTCAAGGGGTCTTACCAGGAAAATATTAGAACACATTTTAATCTGGAAAAGCCAGATTGAATTGAGTATTTTCTTAAGAAATTCACACGAGTTTGCAACAAGTTTTCTGCTGTGTAAAGGGGAATGCACTCTGGTAAGTAATGAAACTTGCTAACACAAGTTAGGAAGGATATTAATAAACAATATATTCTGTCCTGCTACCCTGAACATTCCCACAGTACTATGCTCCAACTTCTGGAGTATGCATTGGGAGGTCAGAAGTCACCTACCTTTTACTTTAGCAGCAATGTGTCGTCTTCTTTGGCGAGCACTTGTAGCTGAGTACGATTGTCTTCCATGAACACGATCTTAACAGTGTGTCCGTAAGTGACTGTGAATGCCAATTCTGGATCCAAATGTCCTTCCATAGTGGGGTCCATAGATTTCCAGGCAGGAGCTGATCATGGGTGAGGGTTTGCCAAACATGCCTTCTTAGCTCATTTCTCCTTTTCGCCCTGAGTTTGTGCTTCTTCCAAGTCCATGAAATGGTCTTGGTAAAGAATGTCCTCCAATTGGAGCGCTTGCACATCACACTTAGCTATAAGCAATAAGTAGCGTCCAAAGTTGGACTTACTTCCACAAAATCAATGAAATTTGGGGTTGTTATTTTTTAAATCAATACTCCTTACCCGAAAATATAGTTTAAAAAACATATTTTGGAAGATTTCAAAATTCAATCACATTCAGATTTTGCAGTTTGTCATTTTGGAACTGAAATAGACTGAAAAATGCAGATTTTAAATGTGAGGGTTATGGACTTGTTGGAAGTTTCTGGATTATTTGATAGTTAAATATCAAATACTAAAGTCATACTTATTTGAGCCAGAATTCCTATTAATGTTTAAATTCTAAATATACTGAAGTTGGTTAAAAAACATTGTCAAATGCAAATACTGAGGTTAGATGTTTGCTAGCACCCCCCTTGAAAAAGGCGAAAAAGGTAATCCCCCCCAAAAAAAATATACCAACATATAGGATCCTCAGACAACCAAATAAGCATAATTAGCCAAATCCTAAGATAGTCCAGGCAGGGAAGTTTCTTAAGGTGGGAAGGATGAGGTCCACTCCTGAGCATGTTTATAGACTCCTTTTGTGGTCCTGCAGCTAAGAGAACCTCTGGTATGTGAACCTGACAAGAGCCTTGCTCGGTCAGAATTTATTCCAGTGTGCCTGACAAACCTAAAGAGATCCCCAAAGGACCCAACACCAAAGCAGCATAGGGTGACAAGAAGTGTGCTTAATCCAATAGTGCTGCAGGCATTTACCACACCAGATCTGAACTTGCCTTTCTTGCCAGGACTGAAAGTCAATTCAGCCAATCACAAAAGGCCAGTCCAAGAACAGGGCTCCCAACAGTATCAAGTAGGTGAAAAAGAGGAGTCTCAAGGCCAATCAGGGCTCCCACCAAAATTCTTACTTCACCCCCCAACAGGCAATTGGCAAAGCCCCTACTGTTTAGGGAAAGGGACGCGGGTGGAGCTGTGGGTTAAACCACTGAGCCTAGGAGTTGCCGATCAGAAGGTCGGCGGTTCGAATCCCCACGACGGGGTGAGCTCCTGTTGCTCGGTCCCTGCTCCTGCCAACCTAGCAGTTCGAAAGCACGTCAAAGCGCAAGTAGATAAATAGGTACCGCTCCGGCGGGAAGGTAAACGGCGTTTCCGTGTGCTGCTCTGGTTCACCAGAAGCGGCTTAGTCATGCTGGCCACATGAGCCGGAAGCTGTCTGCTGACAAACGCCAGCTCCCTCGGCCTATAGAGCGAGATGAGTGCGCAACCCCAGAGTCTGTCACGACTGGACCTAATGGTCAGGGGTCCCTTTACCTTTACCTTACTGTTTAGGGAGGAACCTGCAAAGAAAAGAGTGGAGCATTCGGAAGCAGAGCCAATTTCTAAAGCCTGGTTTTCCCCCCATCCTGAATGGCCTTACCCCTCACCTGATCCTTCCCTAACTCCTCTACAGGGCAAAATCATTTTGAGCCTTCTTCCAAAGGGAGCTGGGGTGTGGCAGATTCACCCCCACTTAAAGGTGGGAGTGGCATGGCCAGTGAGCAATTCTGCAAAATATAAACATTGGCTATTGGTTACATATCAAGGGCATGTGGAGCCCGCTTCTTTGTCCTTTCCCAATGCCCTCAATTAGTTGTCCGCACACACACTAATGACCATTGCCTGCTATGCTCCTTACAAGGACTGTGCTTGCAAATGATATATGCAGCATGTATAACCCACAAGCACTCATGTAGCAGTGGGGTATTTTGATCTGTATGTGGAAGGCTCCTGCACGATTCTAAAGCAGCTGCAATACCCCGGTATGTATGTGTGTGTCCAGCTGAAGGCTGATAAGGGAGGAGAAGCACGTTCCTAATAAGCATGTGGGGGACTGCAGCCCAAATTGCTTCCCTTTAAACATAATGGGTTGTGCTGACAAGCTCAATTCCATCCCAAGCTGCAGTTTTATATAGCTCAGGAATGGCAAGTTATGGGAGGCTCTAACCCTCACATGCAATTTCCTGTGGCTGCATCTCTTAGACTCAGAGTAATCTCATTTTTTTTTTATGTGGCTTCGGACACAGTAGGATCGCAATCTATCAAGTCACTTAGCTCAAGGTATTTTAAAGCCAAGGGAAATCCATATGAATCCTGAGTGTAGCACACAGCCTTTCCAGTTCACTTTAGTCCTCTGCACTTGGCCGTTGAGGGGTTATTTATTTATTTGTTCTGCAATGGAAGTGACCCTCACCACCTTGGGAAGATGGCCTGTGGCACACAGAGAGGTGGCTGATACCAGGAACCACTGATCGCTGTCTGGTCAGGTCAAAAGAGCTGCAGGTGACAGCAAACTGTTGAATAGTTTGTTTAAATGTTAGGGCTCATTATTATTATTTCACAGGATGTGTACCATTTTAAAAGCCAGGGTGCATATTCTGACCTAGTTTTTACAGCTGTGTAGCAGGTGCTGATAAGTCACTGTAATTAGCTGTGTCAGCAGAAAAGAGGAGAGCACAAAATATGGTCTGAAGCTCAACATCAAAAAAACGAAGATCATGGCCACTGGGCCCATCACCTCCTGGCAAATAGAAGGGGAAGAAATGGAGGCAGTGAGAGATTTTACTTTCTTGGGCTCCATAGTCACTGCAGATGGTGACAGCAGTCATGGAATTAAAAGATGCCTGCTTCTTGGGAGAAAAGCAATGACAAACCTAGACAACATCTTGAAAAGCAGAGACATCACCTTGCTTACCAAGGTCCGTATAGTTAAAGCCATGGTTTTCCCAGTAGTGATGTATGGAAGTGAGAGCTGGACCATAAAGAAGGCTGATTGCCGAAGAATTGATGCTTTTGAATTATGGTGCTAGAGGAGACTCTTGAGAGTCCCATGGACTGCAAGAAGATGAAACCTATCCATTCTTAAGGAAATCAGCCTTGAGTGTTCACTGGAAGGACAGATCCTGAAGCTGAGGCTCCAATACTTTGGCCACCTCATGAGAAGAGAAGACTCCCTGGAAAAGACCCTGATGTTGGGAAAGATGGAGGGCACAAGGAGAAGGGGACGACAGAGGACAAGATGGTTGGATAGTGTTCTCAAAACTACGAACATGAGTTTGACCAAACTGCGGGAGGCAGTGGAAGACAGGAGTGCCTGGCGTACTCTGGTCCATGGGGTCACAAAGAGTCAGACACGACTAAATGACTAAACAACAACAACAATATAATGTGCAGTATGTCCCTTACTCTGCCCTGTTGGATGGATGGGTGACGATTATAGACACTATGTAAGATGTATGTTTGGGAAGTTGTTATTAAACCTTGCAAATATATCTTTGCACATCATCAGTGTTTCCATCTGTGTGGTCCACTCTGCACACACTCTGCGACATGTTTCAATGCCCAACACAAACTGGGTGTGTGTGGGGGGACGACAGCGACTTGCTTCAATGAAGATGTTCACTTTCTGCCTTTCCAGGTGGAAGCAATAATAGAGAGAAGCCTTCAGGGGGCTGCACCTATGGTTTGCACAGAGAAGACAAGTGCTATTGAACTCAGTGGATATATATGTACCGGATTGCATGGTAAATGTATGCAGATTTGCTTTATGTGAAGCACTTTATTCTGATCACACATTTGGGGTGTCTTTCAGAGAATTTGGAACGTCTCAATGCAGGAAGTTAGGTGTTAATTGTGCTTTACACATCTTGAAACTCTGGTGACACTTTTTATTGATTAAAGGCAAGCTCATGTACCTTATGGGACGTGGGTGGCGCTGTGGGTAAAACCTCAGTGCCTAGGAATTGCCGATCGTATGGTCGGCGGTTTGAATCCCTGCGGCCGGGTGAGCTCCCGTCATTCGGTCCCAGCTCCTGCCCACCTAGCAGTTCGAAAGCACTCTTAAGTGCAAGTAGATAAATAGGTACCGCTTTATAGCGCGAAGGTAAACGGCGTTTCCGTGCGCTGCACTGGTGCTGGCTTGCCAGCTGCAGCTTCGTCACGCTGGCCACGTGACCCGGAAGTGTCTGTGGATGGCGCCGGCTCACGGCCTCTAGAGCGAGATGAGCACACAACCCCAGAGTTGGACACGACTGGCCCGTACGGGCAGGGGTACCTTTACCTTTACATGTACCTTACAATTATGCCATTATTGCTAAGTTTAGTTCAAAATCTCTGTTTTATGTGGCTTATTATACTTCCTCGTAACTGTAGTACCAACTTCAGAAACAGCTTTCTGCTAAAGTATTATTTTATAGTTGTCAGCTCGGTATCTGTTCTCTGAATGCATAACGAAACCCAAACCAAACTCTGAGCAGTAGCTAGCACAATTTTGCTCTCTATATCTGACAGAGCTGTCAAGCTGCCACACAAAAGCTTTCTGTGCAATATGAGGCAGCCTATAATTACCCATTTCTGTGGTGAATCACCATAGATCACTATTGTAGCATTAAATCATTACATAGAGCAAATGTTTGTGGGGAAGTCTGATTAAAAACAGAGGTCATAGAATAACTGTCAGTTATTTTCCCGTCTGTGTGTATCTCACAGTCATTTATTTCTTGAAACACCTCCAGTCTTGATACAAATAATTTTGCTTCTGTCTTTTTAGCCATGTTCTGACGCTTTGGGGTCTAAACATTATTGTTATGCTGTTTCACAATAAATGGCCATTGATATAGTTTCTGAATGCTCAGTGTAAAAACCACAGAATGCTAACGTTCAAAACTACATACAGTGGCACCTCATGTTACATGCCGTCCCCCTTACAAATGCTTCAGGTTACACGCTCCGCTAACCTAGAAGTAGATGCCCCTTGTTGCGAACTTTGCCCTGGGATGCACGCAGAAGGCGCCATTAGCGTGTTACGAGTGGCTTCCGGTTATGAACGCACCTCCGGAACCAATTAAGTTTGTAACCAGAGGTACCACTGTAGACATTTGTTTCTGTTACAGTGGTACCTTGGGTTACAGACGCTTCAGGTTACACACTCCACTAACCCAGAAATAGTGCTTCAAGTTAAGAACTTTGCTTCAGGATAAGAACAGAAATTGGGCTCCAGCAGCGCGGCGGCAGCAGGAGGCCCCATTAGCTAAAGTGGTGCTTCAGGTTAAGAACAGTTTCAGGTTAAGAACAGACCTCCGGAACGAATTAAGTACTTAACCCGAGGTACCACTGTATTTGTTAATCACATGGGTCTTGTAACAGTTGTTGCAAAACCATTGCAGGAGAAAATTTGTATGCGTGTATCTAGCTGGCTCTTCCTTAAACATTTAAAGGGACATATCAAACTACTTTGCTACACAGCATAAGTAACATACTTCATCAAGCAGGTTATTAAAGATAATCATGTCACCCTATTTCCCTGTTCATTGATGCAGATACCACCCCATAATTATGTCAAACTATTTTTCTGCAAATAATAATGACAACAACAACAACAACAACAACAACAACAACAACAACAACAACTTGTTATGTTTTAAGTAGACACAATTCAGAATGTGTTGGGGTTCATAAAACTGATGTGCCTGGGACCGTCTTCCCCTTCTCTTCATTTGTTGCTTCTAAGCTTCTGTAAAGAAGCCATGATGAAAATAATTTCATGTTTGGTTTGTTTCTGGTTCTGATCTGTAAGCAGCCTCTTTTTTTCTACACATGATCCCCTCCTGGGAGGTACTTCACAGAGCTCATAGTTAACTGCTGGAATATGTGGTAATTAGGCAAATTCATGGAGCATAAGGCTATCAATGGATGCTAGCAATAGTGGCTATCTTCTGCATCGATTATTAGAGGCAGTATGCATCTGTATTCCAGTTTCCGGAAATCACAAACAGGTCCTGCTTGTGGGCTTCCCACAGACACCTGAGGGTAAAAGCAGTTTCCTGCAGCTTCTCCCTCTCCTCACCTGACTTTCTTCCCTCAATGACCTGGTGCAGCACAGCTCAATCAGACCAAGTCAGGCTGAGAAGATCTGCATCTATCACAGCCTGACTTGGTCTGATTGAGCTGTGCTGCACTCACATCAATGGGCTACTATACAATAATCACAAACCCAGGCACCAGATAATGATTAGGGATCACCAGTCAACAAGTGTGATCCTGTTTCATAATGCTACAGTGGACCAGAAAGAAGAGTCTCTTCCAATCATCATATAATCTATGCCAGGGGCTTTATTGTTCTTTAGCAGTGCGATCAAATTCTCTACCTCCTCTGTGGTTACAGGTGGCCAGTGAGGTAAAACCTCTGGTTGAACGCTTGGGTTGTTAAACTGAGCTTCCTTATCATAAAACAATGATTGAAAGTATCGGGTCCACTCTCGGGGTTCAACGGTACAAATGAGTCCGTTACACTCCTGGTTCAGTAGGCCAGATATAGTTCACCAAAAGCAAGTTGGGTCTTTCTCGTGCAAAGCCTTGACCAGGCTTTGCCATGCGATTTGCTCGGCTTTTTGTTTTTTCTTCTTTAATAGTTGTTTGTAGTTCTGCCTTATGGAGATATATGCAGTAAATAAAGGGAGTGCCCCAGTATTCCTATATTTACGATAAATTGTTCTCAAATGCTTCCTTGTTTGTCTGCACTCTGCGTTGAACCATCTTGCTAGATCCTCGCCCTCTTTGTGGCTGTATTCTGTCTCACAGATGATAAATGTGTTTTCAGCTTTTCTGTAAGTATATTAAAAAGCTCTAGGACCACAGCTGCAGAGTTAGCCGAAACAATTGCAGAATGTATGTTCTTTAGCTCCACTGATTGGAGGAGGAGGATTAAGTCTGCATTCAGCACGGGGGACCATTTTATTCTTTTGGGAGCCGGTATACCCAAATTCACCGTGGGGATATATTGTGGATTGGCAATGGGTTTTCGAAAGGCGGGTCTTCAAACACTAAAGTTAGAGGGAGATGGTCACTCTCTGAGAGAGAAGGTAGATTCGCTTCAAAGGAGGTGGTCCTCAAAGTTTCCTGCGCCTGTGCCATAACTTGAATTTTGAATTGGGTTTGGAAATAAATCAGAATCCAGAGTAGTTGGTATAGAAATAGAGCTACGTTGATCACAGACCTGATTCTGCTCAAAAGCTTTATTTCTGCAACAAATGGAGTTTCTGAAGAATCTTTAAAGCCAGCCCCATGTTAAGGACATTACAATAATCTAGTACAGATAAAATGAGGGTATATGTAACTGTGTCCAGACCATTCCTCTAGAAGAATGTGGTTTCAGCTTCCTCCAGGAATATAGCTTTAATCTCCACAATCCAACTTCCTGGACTGTACCAGGTTTCTGAAAATAGGTTCAATATAAAATGCCTCCTTTAATACAAAAGGTGTCTGTGTGTAAGTATTCTCCTGGAAAATTGTGGAATTGTCTTCATCATAACTTTTTTTCCAATGTTGGTGCACAGTTGCAACATTAGTGGAGATTCCAAAAAAGATACTCTCGTGGCTAGTAGCAGACTGAATACTGTACTACTGTAAATAAGGGCTGGACAGATAGGAAATTGACTTGAGGCAAGGAAATAGGAACAAGGCCTAGATTTTCATTTTAGGTTCAGCAATATTTCTTTCAGCTTGTAATAGCTCTTCCAGTGCCAGTTATATAAGGTTTCATTTCAACACAGTTTACTACTTTAGATGTTATTCATTTCCTTTAGCAATGATCGCCTATCCCATGATATAAATGTATCTGATTTATCTTTATCAGGAAAGCAACCCAAAAGAGAGTGAGGGGGTGTTTTAATGAAAACAGAGCAAATACCTGCAAAATATATTTATTATGCTTTTGTATAATAATGTGCCTTCAAATTCAAAAGTTGGTTTGATGTCAGACGTGTTGTTGACCTTTCCCAGTTCAAGCCTGATGGCAGATACATGATTCTATTGTATAACATGTTTCATTACCATTTGACAATGTGACATATGCCACATGGAGCATATGAACAAAAGAATATGTAGCACTGGATTACTTTTATTGTGTCATGGTGCACAACGTAGAGCACAAATGGTAGATTTTGCCACTGGAAATGTCCTAACTTGTTCTCTCATTTTTACAATGTACGATTGAATATGCTGTTCTCATAAAGAGTTGCATTTACCAATGTAATAAAAGTTAGTTGGAGCATGTCACCTTCACAGTACATGGCAGGGTCATCAGAAGGATGTTGCATCAGTTCTCAGAAGTTTTCCATGATTATCTTATGGGCAACACAAAAGAAGCTGTGCATGAAATGAACGTCTCTAAATATGTTGGGATGCGGGTGGTGCTGTGGTCTAAACCACTGAGCCTAGGGCTTGCCGATTGGAAGGTTGGCGGTTCGAATCCCCGCAATGGGGTGAGCTCCCGTTGTTCGGTCCCAGCTCCTGCCAACCTAGCAGTTTGAAAGCACGTCAAAGTGCAAGTAGATAAATAGGTGCGCTCTGGTGGGAAGGTAAAAGGCGTTTCCATGCGTTGCTTTGGTTTCTCCAGAAGCGGCTTAGTCATGCTGGCCACATGACCAGCTGTACGCTGCCTCCCTCTGCCAGTTATGCGAGATGAGCGCCACGACTCTGGGGTTAACTGTCAGGGTCATTTTTAAATATGTTGGACTCTGCATAATTTAGATACCACCTTCCTTTCTATAGTCTACTCAGGGTCTTGTTGTCTGGGCAGCTCAGGGATTTCAATATACACTGCCCAGGCTTGTGAACTGGGGAGGTTGCTTTGGCCCTGCTAACGCAATGGTTTGACTTCATACCCGGAGGTGCACTCCATTGTGACAAAAAAGCTCTGTGACAAATTCTGTGTAAATACGCAACATGACCTTTCACATCAGCAGTAGCTTGTGACAGGTAGTCGTGCTCTGTTATTTTAACACCTGTAGTGGGACAGAAAGACTAGTGATTTCAAGAAACCCGGTGATGCTGTGCCATCACAGAAACCATGTTGCACTCCCAGAGACCAGTTGCTGGAAAGCACTGAAGGGAAGAGTGCTTTTGTGCTCAGGTCTGGCTTGCTGGTTTTTGACAGTCATCTACTTGCTTGGCCACTGTAAGAACAGGATGCTGGACACAGTATCACAGTTGGGTGATACCTGTATCAGTGCTGACCAACATGTCACAAGATAGTGAGCAAGCTTTAAATTTCTCACTAGTAGCAGAATATATGATAGGCCGTGGTGCTTATCTCCTGATGGCTGGGTCCCTGATGCTTAACAGGAAGCAGAGGCGGAGGTGGCAGGGAGTGCAGTGCAAATGCAATGGCACAAGCACTGCCCACCTTGCACCTCTCCACTCCACACCTTTCCAGTAAGTGACTCAGTTGTTGGAAGATCAGATGAGTACTGATGCCTTCCCATGCTCTGTGGTACCAGTTCTCACTGTTTTGTAACATTTTGGTTGATTGCATTACAGGTACTGCCGTGCTGTGAATTTTGGATTCCCCTTACCCCCCCATGGACCATCATGGCTACCCCTGTTTCATGTGCGCTTGTTCATTTTTTATCTTCCCCTGCTAGCTTGTGCCTCATGTTGCATAATTGCACGTCTTGTCTGCTGTTCCCAAGCTCAGCTAATCCTTACTGCTCTTTTAGTGATGACATGCCACCCCCAACCTATTAGAGAGCTCTTCCCGCTCTCCGTCTGGCTCGCTATTTGATGAGTATTATTTATGCCAGACAACTACATTTTCTTTTATGTTTCAGATTTTCCCTATACGCATCAGACCAGACTGAAGACTGTGCCAGATTCGCAAACTTATAACCTGACTCTAAAGGTGTTCACTTGGAAGTAACTGATTGGTTTCAGTGGGGCTTACCTCCAAGTAAATGTCCTTAGGACTGTGGCCAAAAAAAGAAGAAGAAGTTCTTTCTGATTCAATTAAAATCCTTAGTAGGATTCTCCTTCCTTTTCTTTCGACACAAGAAGTAAGTGTGTGTGTGTGTGTGTGTGTGTTTCTGAGTGCTCATGAGCGTGTGTGTCCATTTATCTGGAAGTATTACCGAGCCCTCATTAATTCCATTTTCCCCCAGGTTTGAGTAGTTCACATCTGTATAATCTCAAGCAAGGTGGAAAAAATGATTTCATTTGTTAAAATCATCTGTGCTACAGTGTATAGGATCTGCTGTTTTTCACATTTGCAGTCTGGAATGCTCCCCTTTGCTTTTAAAGACGCACATCTGACTGAACTTCCATCAACCCCAGTGTAGCAAGTGCACTGCGACTTCTCGTGCAGACACATGAAAGCTGGTAGTTGTCATGAACACCTTGATGTATGCTGCAGTTTAAAACCTAACCCAAACCCCTTTTGTGAAGCTGAAGACTGCTTGGTTCCATTTAAAAAAACCAAAACCAACCCTCCCCCCTCACTAATTTCTATATAAAATTAATTTGTATGACAAGAAGCAGAGCTGACCACTCCTGCTGTGTTTGAGTGGAGGGAAACGACCCATTTTTACAGGCATTTACCTCAAAAAAACTCCCCACAAATTTTATAACAGCTGACACTGCGTGTTATTGCAGCCACAAATTACATAAATCCCCTGTATTATATTACGAGGTATACATAATGCCTATCTTGATAAATTTTTATCACCAGAAAAGTAATTAGGTCCATATCCTGGCCTCCATTAAATCTTCTGTGTACTGTGTCAATATAGCACATTGCAAACAGTCTTAAACTCTGAAAAATGCAATGAAAACTGACTCTGTTATTGCACTGAGTTACTTTAATGAAGTGATATGGTACCTGTGCAGGAGTGAGCCCCTGGGTGCATATGTAAGTTTTTTGAAACAAATGTACTAATTAATAGTTGCTTCATTAACACATTATTCTTCAAACGTATAATTATTTATAATTATATGACACTTTTCAATACGCAGGTTATTTTTAAAAAGAACATAGGAAATTGCCTTGTATAAAATTATTTGTCCATCTAACCTAGTATTCCCTATACCAGGCCTGGCCAAACTTGGCCCTCCAGGTGTTTTGGGACTACAATTCCCATCATCCCCGACCACTGGTCCTGTTAGCTAGGGATGATGGGAGTTGTAGTCCCAAAACATCTGCCTGCCCTGCACCAAACATTGTTGAACTGCAGCACCCATCATCCCTGATCATTGGCCATGTTGTGTGGGGCTGATGGGAGTTGTAGTCTATGTTGACTTGCAGGAACTTTCCCAGATCTCAGACATGAGTCTTTCTCATCATCTGCTCCATTTTTAAAACTCCTGATGACAAGAATTTAACCTTGCGATACAAGGTAAGGATTGTGCAGCCTTATGCACAAGAGGGATATCGGGATGTTTCCAGGGCACTCACTGTTTTGCCTCGGTAGAGAAGAGCATGTTTATGATGCAGAGGCTATGATATGAGCATCACTCAAGCAGCCTTTGTCCATTCTCGTTCATGCTGCCAATTCCAAAGTGACCTTTGCAATTGTCTCATGTGTGATGAACATCTCCAACCCTGATATTGAAATTTCCCAGCAGGAATAGGTGTTCAGAGTGTGGGACCCTCCTAACAGCATGGTCAAGTTCCTTGTAGGACTGGTCCTTGGTCTGTATGTCAAAGCACATAGTGAGAACAGAGACACTCAAGATGTTAACCTGACGAGAGTTGGTTGAGAGGCAGAGGGAAAGCAAGTATTCTGAACCCTCGGTCAGTAGTTCTATCACAGACAGAAGAGAATTCCTCATTGCAAAGTTTATGCCATGAATACGTGGTTCTTCTGTATGCCCTCCTTGGTGGAAAAAAAGTGTAGTTCTCTCAAAGGCTGCCATTTGAAGTGAGTCTGGTTTCCTGCAGAGTGGCAACATAAATGAACGTATTATTTATGTTCAATAATTTCAGTATGTCTACTCTGAGCATGACCTAACCCCCAGATTCATGCAAAAAAAATTAATGTATTGGGTGTACATCTCACTATTAACCATGTTTAAGGTTCTCTAAGAGCACTTTCTATTTTTCCTTTCTTATGTTTGTTCAGAATTTCTCTAATTGGGCATAGAGGTTATGACTTCTGCATGGACACCCACTGCGGAGATGAGCCATGCAATCCAATCTATCAGTCTCCTGCTATGAAGTTGCTAATATAGATAGATAGATAGATAGATAGGTAGATGATAGATAGATAGATGATATAGATAGATAGATTAAATTAATGTGCAACAGTATAAAATTTTAAATTACACATCTATATTTGTGATTTTATGGTGTAGCTTCACTTCTTTGCCCCTCCAGCTCTTTAGTTTTGCTCTGATGAATTTACAAGTTGCCTTTAAAAAACCCAACCAACTAGTTAACATTTAGTCCTAGAAAAATGTGTCCATAGATTTCATTGGCACTTATTTCAAAGGCCACAAGTTAAGAAAGTTTTTGGTGGCCATCAACTGACTGATGTTTATGAAAATCGCATAGATAAAACACAGCACTGTTGTAAATATGAACTCTATTGTGCTCAGAAAGGGGGTCATTAATCCCAAATGAAGGGTCACTCAGTGACATTTGTGCAGTTAAATCAACATGTTATTACATGAATGCTTTATTAATCACAAGAGATAGCATAAATGCACTGCCAGGAGGCTATTTCCAGTTCTTGTGTGGTAACAATAAATTAATATGTTCTGTATTGTTGTTTTAGCTGTACTTGATTAAGCATGTAACTACGGAATGGCACAATTCTAAAGGAAGTCTAAAACTCCAAAGGCAATGTGACAATAGTTAAGAAGCATCTCATGTTTCCTAATGCATAAGAAATATGTATAATGTTTATGGGTTGCTTTTGTGAACTCTCCAATAAAGTATGCATTTGGAAAAAGCAACATACCTCCAATGCTTTTGGATATGAATATAATGACAAGAACAGCATCTGTTATATTATAGACTACTGGAAATGTTCGAAACTCCCACTGTTCTAGGTGCATTTTGCGAGAGGGAATTTCATTAGTGTGAGAAGTTTCTGAGCTCTGGGAGCAGTACTGTGCCTAAGATTTTGGTTTAAAACTGCAGAGTGAAAGGAAAGGAGGACCTTTTTCTGCCTTCCCAGCTATTCTCTGAAGACTGGAGAAGAGATCCTCTTAAGAATATTAGGGGAGTGGGCAGGGGAAGGACTATAGACCATGTAAAAAATGAACATAACATTTTAGCTGCAGTTCATTCATTTCCAGCTTTGTATTCTTGCTATTAAAAAAGCTCACCTAGACATTCCGCTGTTGTGGTCATCACCTAGGTTTAAGGTGCAATTTCGCTCTTAGCTTTCATATCTCAGTTTCTAACGCTGACGACTGAAATAAATTATTTAAACAGATACTGCATCAGTTTGGATGCGAAAGCAACAATGCTTCATTAGTGAATATAAATGGCAAGAGAGTGACATAGTGGTCAGTTGTCTAAAGTAGCAGAGGGTGAGATGTGTGAAGGGGACACAGTGGGTCACTGGTCCTTACTGAGAGGGAGAGGGGGAGGGGGAGGCAAAGGGAGCTTGGCCCAGTGTTGTGTATGGCAGTAGAAATGTTGGATTGGCTCCACTGTTGTGCGCTGTACACCTGGGCAAGCGCCTCATGACTCACCCCTCTCCTCTCTCACTTGGCGAGTGTCAGTAACTCGCTTTGTTGGGAAGCCAGGAGAGCAATTGTGCCCAACCCTTGCCCCCTCACCAGCCATTACTGCAGACCTATGACTCCCTTGCTACTCTTTTCCTGCATGTTGGAAGACAAACCTGCATGTTCCAGGAGATACCATTGAACAAATTTGTTAATTTAAATTTGTACATCATTATCATGTTTTTCATGTGTGACATAATCCCTCATAATATATTTTTTATTTAGCAAACCTTTATACCTTTGCAGACCAATCAGGCAATTTTAGCATTCATAAAGTACTATGTAGTTCTCTTCCCTTGAAAGTACCTGAAGCCAGAAGCTTCCCAATTCAGAAACACTGGAAAAAATAATGCATGAAGTAGTTGGATAATGATCTGGAATTATTGATGGTTTGGAAGAAATTTCAAAGGATTTATATATGAAGTGCAGACATATACCTGTACTTGCCAATAGTATATACTGAAAAAGCTCAGTTTTTGCTAACATTCCCCCTTCAATATTGATGTGCTTATATTGCAATGTATTATTCAATGTGTCATTCTTCCATAGAAGAGAGGAAAATTGTTTTCAATAATGAATATTAGAAAAGGGCTTTTTCTTATTCCACATTGAAATATACAGTATAATCTCTTGTGAAGATTGAACAAAGCATGTAGCCTTAGATAGTCTCAAAAGATTCAGAAACCTATATGCTAGCAACTTAGGTCTCATAACAGAAATATCACCCTCTCCTCAGATGTAAATATTCTCACTTCTGCATGATACTCTAAAGCTCCAAGATGTTCGTGATAAAGGAGTACACCCATCCTGAATAAAATCATTCTGATCCAGAATTCCATGTATGCTGTGGTGCCATTTAAGTCTCAATTGATTTCAGTAGGAGCCAATATGTGCATGCCAAGAAATATGAACAATGAACCAACTCAATCTATTGAAATTAAAGTGGGAATCCTTCTGGAAACTGGACTTCCATGTGTGGCTAATGCCTGGAACAAGCTGGAAACCACTGGATCAGGATAAACGATTTCAACCCAGAAGCATACATGTTAGATCCATGTGCTGTGAAGGCTTCCCATACTCCAGTTTAGTTGCTTCCCTACTAAAGCACCAAGTTGCAAATTTGTGGTAGCATGGAAGATAATATAGGGAACAAAAACCCATGTATGTGTTTATTATCAATGACATACTTGGGCTGTTGTCACCTGTCACCCAGTCCACTCCAGTGATCTCCCCCCCCCAAGCATGCAAATCAGAACTTCCCAACCTAAAAGGGTTTCCTCATTCATTTCAATACATGGAACTGATTAATGTGTCCCCACCACCACCACTTGTGCATAAAACCATACATGGGAGCTTCAGGGCTCAATCCTATGCATATGTGTCTAAGTAACATTGAAATCAATGGGGATGAAACATGTATAGGAATGCTCAGTTAAAGTGTCATGTTGCTTTTCAATACCTTCACTGCCACTTTCTTGCCCATCGTTCTAAATACCAGCAACTATAAACATGCTGCATTGAAAGTAGGTCAACTTACTTAGGTGAATTTAGGTTTTTTTGAGAAACAACACACAGGGTGAGTAATATGGAAATAAAACAAAATGGGAATATGAGGGAAGTCCAGGTGAGTGGGGGATATGGAAAATTGTTAGAGAAATATTGTTAGAGTGTGTATATATAGAGTGTGTATATATAGTGTATAGAGTGTTTTATTGGAAAAGCCAATAAAAATATTTTTTTAAAAAGAGAGAAAGTAGTTCAACTTACTTCCAAGTAGATTAGTTAAGGTGAAAGGCTGGTAACATAAACTGTCCTTGAGTGAAACAAGTTGCACTGGAATTAAAAGTACTGGCTTCCTCACAAGTAACTATGTTTAGCATTGAGGTACCACAAAAATCTGTATTGAGAACATTAGGTATGCCAGATGTAACCAAACTGTATGCATCCATTGTTTTCCCCTAAAGCCATGTTCATGTCTTGAAATGTTACTGTGAATTTGACTGTAGTTGTTGTGTTGCTTCATTCCACAGGGAACCAGACTCTGCAAACCGTAGAATTCCCTTTGTTGACCACTTCCTTGTTCTCAAAAAATGATGGCCGTAAATTGTTTTTTGTGTGAACTTTATAGTCCTCTCCAGACCCTATGCCTAAAGCCATTTGGAGATAAGTGGAAATGTTCCCTTAAAACTGTTTTTTTTTAAAAAAAATAAAAATAAATCTGAAGTACAAATAGAAGTATAAAGCAACTGTGATTTTGAAACAATGTAGGCAGCCATTTTGGCATCACTGTTCACAATACCCACGTACCTTCCACTTTGGAGCAGCTGAAAAAGGCTTCTTAAACTCTGAACACCTCAAATTCTTCACAAGTAAAGTGCCAGTATCAAAGTAAACAGTGTATGGAGCCAACTGCTTTTGATTAAAGTTGAGAGAATTTAAATTAGTTTTGTGGAAGCCTTGAAAAATTTGGGTACAGATGGAGTCCATCCATGCTTGTATAAAATGAAAGCATCAACTGCAAAATGAAATGGCTCGCTTCCATCAAATTTACTGTGCCAGGCAGGAGCAAACATTACTCTTGCGTGCTGCCTGCTCATTCTTTGACTGGCCACACTAAAAATGAATCTTTTATTCCAAAAAGGTGAAACTTGTTAAATCCTAATTACATGAGAAATGTATTCTTGATGATGACCCAGGTCAGTAATAATTAAAGGCACAGAAGTCTTTGGGACTGACATATTATGGACAGAGTGAGTCCCAAAAAACGTGAATACAGTTTCCTTGGTCGGAACTATTAGAAATTACTTTTTTAACCCTTAGCATTATAGATCTTAAGTGTTGCTATTGATAGAAAGGTTGGTATTGTTGGGGAATATTAAATTGACAATTCACAGCAAATCAAATGGATGGAAGAGCCCAAAATTTGATTTCCCAAAAATTATCACACCACTGGCCTTCCTGACAGTCTTTGTCATTGTGTCCCCCCCCCCCATTTGTGTTAGAGGAAATTGTAGAGTTTCTTGGAAACTTGTCAGGAGCTCCACAGTGAGCCAATTGCTAACAGCAGATAAGCTTCCTGGAAAAATACAAGTGATGTCTTCCCACAATGTGCAGCTGGAGGTGAACACTGGATGTGTTTTAAGCCATACACAGTTTATAGAATGTGTCCAACAGTTTATAGAATGTGCCCAACAGGATGTGCAGGCCAAGTCCTTCCAGTTCTGGGAACCACAGTTCAAGAAGGACACTGACAAACTGGAACGTGTCCAGAGGAGGGCAACCAAAATGGTCAAAGGCCTGGAAACGATGCCTTATGAGGAATGGCTAAGGGAGCTGGGCATGTTTAGCCTGGAGAAGAGGAGGTTAAGGGGTGATATGATAGCCATGTTCAAATATATAAAAGGATGTCACATAGAGGAGGGAGAAAGGTTGTTTTCTGCTGCTCCAGAGAAGCGGACACGGAGCAATGGATCCAAACTACAAGAAAGAAGATTCCACCTAAACATTAGGAAGAACTTCCTGACAGTAAGAGCTGTTCGACAGTGGAATTTGCTGCCAAGGAGTGTGGTGGAGTCTCCTACTTTGGAGGTCTTTAAGCAGAGGCTTGACAACCATATGTCAGGAGTGCTCTGATGGTGTTTCCTGCTTGGCAGGGGGTTAGACTCGATGGCCCTTGTGGTCTATTCCAACTCTATGATTCTATGATTCTATGAACTGCATGTGCACCCAAGAAATGCCACAAAATTCTGTGTAGCGTACACAGAATGCCTAATGCGTATCACTGGTTTCAATGGGCTGCCTCTTACTTCCCTAATAGTTCAAATACGGCTGTTTTTAGTCCATATGATTGGATTCACTTTTGTGGCTGGGTCATAAATTTGGGACAGATCACAGCTCTCACATGGCTGGAAGAAAATCTAATGGGAAGCTATGGAGGCTCATAGCCATAGTAGTCAAATTTAAAGAAGGGTTTCAAGGAAATGACAGGGAAATCATTTTATGTCTTCAAATAATCTACAAAAAATGTACTTAACCCTGTGTGTGAGTGTGCTGTGTTTAGCAATGAATAACTGTTGGATACAGAAGTTGGATAAGACCAGTTATTTTTTAAAAAATATAATTTTCTCCAACTCAAGATACATAACAAAGCTCTTATGATACTCCTTTATGATCCTGGTGATTATTGATCACACTCAGAGTTGAGATGGGGAAAGCAGTGTGGAATAAAAGGGTTAAACACCATCTTCTCTGAAGCTGGTGTTCTGATCAGATTTGGATATCCTCTCCTACGTTGTGGGTAAGAAGACCCAATCTTTCGGAAAGATCCAATCCAATTTTTCACTTTAGTTTCCTTTTGAGTTACTCCAGCTTACTTCTATCATCAGACTTGCAAAATTGGCACATGCAAGGTGGGAAATGTTTTTGAGCCTCATTTCACGTGTTATAAACAAACAAACAAACCAGCAAACACAGAAAGTCAATCAAGTCCATCCTACAAATGCCTAAATTCATACCAGAAGTCACTCCAAAATTTGCATTGTTTTCCTATATTAAAACACACACACATATTGGTATAATTGTGAATGTATGGTCATGGCTAGCCATGGAAGGTTTAAAAAAATGAGGGTTTTAATAAATTCCAGAGTAGCTTCATATTATACTATGTTGTCTCACTGATTCCACATGCCAGGTCAGCCCCCCAACCCCCAACCCCCAAAAAAGATATGAAATGAGTCTGTGTGAGAAATGCCTACAACAATTTATATTACCACTTATACCCAAATAAGCTCCTTTGTAGTATGAATAAATCTATGTGGAATTTTCAAGTCCTTCAGGCAGAGGGGTGGAAATCCTCACCTGATTCTCTCACCCCCCCCCCAATACTTTAATATCTTTGAAGAACATGTAACATCATTTATGGTGTGTTGCTCTGGCTGGAAATACTTCCAGGCTGTAAACCATCAATATTTTTTATTCCTGTAGAGGAAGCCAAGAATGGTGGGAAAGGTTATGATTACTTCATATCGAGCAAACTAGAAACGTACAGGTTGGATTTGTCAGTGTTTCATCTTCAACTAGAGGCCATGTGATATCATGAACCTGCCATTAATCTGCTCCGAGAGAGCAAAGAAAATGGATCAATTTTGAATCAAGGCTGCAAATAATACCAAACATAACACAGATATACAATGTACAATGTACAATGCTGATAGGCATGCCTTTTATTTCAGCGACAGATTTAGGGGGTTTTATTACTTGAATTGGTTTTATTTAAGAATTTTCTACATTGACCAAAATCTTATAAAAGCATCCAAACTGCAGCAGACAGCACTCATATGAATAACTTATAGGCAGAAAAACTCCATGAGCTCAGAAGTGAGCTCTGCTACAAAGGTTGCAAACACAGTGGCAGATTTATAGATGTGTTGTATGCACAGAATTGGGGGCCCCTGAAGCTGAGCTCCCCCCCCTCAAGTTATTTGTATGCATTTTTAACTGAGAGGATACCTTGAAACATGAATCCAAACAATCAATAATATTTTCCAGACGCATCCACTTGAAGTTCACAAAGGAGTCTTCAAACCTCTTTGAAATAATTGCTGTATTTAGTGGGAGCAGGGGTCACTTTGCACTTTAAAAACACACTCACACACGTTCCACTTGGCCTTTTCTCCTTTTCGTCCTACTCATCTCTGTATGCTGGGCTGATCTTTCATGAGCCTGTTTAGAAGTGCTAATCACACACTTGATTTCAGAACTCTGCCGCACAGAGTGCTCCCATCAATCAGGTAGAAATGGGGGTCCATTGGAGGCTCAAATTATGCATTTATTTATTTTTAATGCATGGAAGCCTTTACACATTCTTCCCCAACCCTTTTAAATCTGAAGTGGCAATCCAGGCTGTGGTTTCAAATGACACACTTGCATGGGAGGGTGGGCAGGCTTTCCCACACCTATACTACCCCCCCCCCCCGGCAGTGTTTTCACAGTACAGATTTATGCTTGTCTTCTCAGTAGGGAGCCCTGCTGCAGTGAGCCTTAGTCCCATGGGATGTTTGTGGGGGGGGGGGTTGGGTTGGAATAACGACAGACGAGTAGCAGGTGTCATGTGAGAGAGGCGTCTGCCGGGGCGAGCCCCGGGAACTCTCTTTTATTGAATATTACATGCATTGTCACGTATGTGCTGGTTGCTGATTGGTTAACACAAGTACAAAGCAAAAATTACATATAGGCATTAATCACCAATAGAAGAAAGGCTGGGAAAGGGAACACAGGGAACACGGAATTGGACAGGCATGAAAACCTCCGTAACTAATGATTGATATA
Organism: Podarcis vaucheri; assembly: GCF_965113315.1. Lineage (NCBI taxonomy): Eukaryota > Metazoa > Chordata > Lepidosauria > Squamata > Lacertidae > Podarcis > Podarcis vaucheri. The sequence goes on along the minus strand of NC_138748.1, from coordinate 35,391,288 downwards.
GCAAGACTAAAACAATTACTAATGATTGATCATAACATGAAAGAATACAATTGAATTCTGTAGATGTGGTCAGCTGTGCATTAAGTACAAAGTGGACTTTGGCAGATGCCCAATGTTGCTGACCAGTGACTCTTGTCCCCAATTGTATGTAGGGATGGACAAATCTGCCGATTTCAGTTTCTCTCAATGTTTTCAGTTTGCCAAACTTACTTTCAGTTCTCCACATTTCCACATCCATTGGCATTTAGGGGGGGGGGACTCACAAAAAAATCATTAGCATTTTAGTAGGCTTTTCTCCTAATATTTACTTTTTCACATGCATTTTTGCCTAGTACAGTGGTACCACGGGTTACATACGCTTCAGGTTACATACGCTTCAGATTACAGACTCCACTAACCCAGAAATAGTACCTCGGGTTAAGAACTTTGCTTCAGGGTGAGAACAAAAAATGTGCTCCGGCGGCACGGCGGCAGCAGGAGGCCTCATTAGCTAAAGTGGTGCTTCAGGTTAAGAACAGTTTCAGGTTAAGAACAGACCTCCAGAAAGAATTAAGTACTTAACCCAAGGTACCACTGTATACGTATTTTGGCAAGCATTTCTCCCCAATGCAAGGCATATACATTGTTTACCAATATATACATGTTTATGCACACTTTCTACTAATTAATCACATTATTTCGTTGGAAGACTGCAACACAAATTTTGTAGAAGTGTGAGTTTTGAAGGCGAGGTGCATTTTAGTCTGCCTATTGTTTGTGGAAGTGTAAGGTAGAATTGCATAGAAATGCAAACCAAACCTAGTTGTGTGTGTTTTAAAGCCCCGTTCAAAAATGACTTTTTCTATTACCTTGTTTTTCTTATTCTTCAAGCAACAAAAAAGATGAAGGGATGGGGTAGGGAGACAGATCTGTATAGTCTCAGGAAGGTTGTAGCGTGTGGTTACTTTGAAAAGGACTTCATGGAATTTGTTTGTTTTTTCCCCTTAAGAACTATCACTGACAAAAAAATAAAAAGGGATTATGCTGTGTTTTCTTTTGACTGACTCATGAGCTGCAAAGCATCTCGCAACACTGGCTGAGGAAACATTTGGTGTTTGAAAGAGAATGCAAGACTTACAACTTCTCCAATGTTTGAACCTAATACATCAACCTCATTTTCTTCCAGTTTCACTTATCTGAAGCCTCACTGATGTGAGTCAGCTGCTAGAGCAGAGGAAATAATCTTCAAAATTCTGCACATCTTGAATGAAATAAACAAAACAGACTGTGGTTATATCGGTCAGTCCTTGACGTGCTAATTGATTTATAATCCGCAATTAGCTCTTTATGGCAGCTTCGGCAGGTCCGGCACACTTCCTCTGCGCGATCTGCTCCTTCCTCCAGTCAAGCCTCAGCAGAGTGACTCACAGCGGTGAAAGCTGTCACGTAGCTTCACTTAGTTTCAGACAAACACACAGAGCACAGTAATGTCCATTTACAGCTCTTTATTGCATCATTTACTCATAAATTTCCAGGACTTCTCGCAGCCATGGTAAACTGCCTCTCTCTCTCTCTAAACCCCGAGAGGAACAGACAGACTCCTCCCAATCTCCTCCCAGCTTCGAAAACTGACGTCAGAATGGTGTGGCATCATGGGAAGAACTTAACCTGTTAAGTTCCAACCTCAACACCCCCCCTTGCTGCACATTCTGACAAGACCCTTTTGAGTTCAACACCTTCCCCTTTGCCTTGTGCCCCTTCCCGGCATCTTTCCCAGGCACCTGTTGAACCCCTTCAACACTTCCAGATTCACACTGTGCGAATTTTGCCCACGCACATGTTGCTTGGTATCTTTCAGGTGGAACGCCCTTTGTTGTGCGACTAGACCTTCTGGGCACAAACTCAGATGTTACCTCTGACTCACTGCCACCAGGAAATGTGTCCTCAGCATCACGGGATTCCCCCTCTGATTTAAAGCGTTTTCGAATCCTCTCCATTACACTCACAGGAGAACTGGGCTCGCTTTTGGGTGTTCTCCTAACATCTTGTGGAGAAACTACCGATACCTCCTCCTGTTCCTGACTTTGGTCAGTTACCTGATCGTCATCATCAGACTCAGCCTCTCCTTCCTCCCCCTCAGAATCTTCCTGTTCTGAATCAGAAAGATACTCTGAAAGAACATCACGCTTGACAGCAGCTTTTGACTTTTTATCCTGCTCATAGAACTCAGCGTGTTTACTGATCAGTAACTTACTCTGATCACCTGATGGAAATGCAAACCTCCATGCACATGCTTCTGGCTCATACCCGCAGAAGATCATTTTCCGGAACTTGGATCCATCTGGCCCCTGCAAAGCAGTAGGTACCGACACAGACGCACGTGACCCAAACATACGCAAAAAATGAATCTGGGGTTTCCTGCCATGCAACAACCCAAACGGTGTGTCACCTACCATGGAATTGTAGGTACGATTCCAGGTGAAGCTCACATACTTGATTGCCTCCAGCCAAAACCTTGGAGGTAACCCAGAATCTTCCAGCAACACCTGTGCAGTTTTAACCAGAGCCTGACACTTTAGCCCTGCCACCCCCCACTGATTGGGTAAAGTCACTGTGTGACGTATCCCTTTCTTGCGAAAGTACTTCTGCAAAGCAGAACCTGTAAACTCAGCTCCTCTGTCACTTGTGACAGCTTGCACTTTGGTGGAAAACCTTTGTTCCACCTCCTCAATCCATCTTTTGATCAGCTGTGCTGCATCATCTTTGGATTTGAGACCGTGTGTCCAGGAATTCTGCGTAAAATCCTCCTGCATCGTAAGCAGATACCTTGACCCTCCCAGACTTGGTTCCTTCACAGGACCCCACAAATCTATGTGAATCAGTTCAAAAGGTTTTGTTGTTATCCTCTCCACTTTTGGATAACTGCAACCTTTTACCTTTGCCAGTTTGCATGTTTCACAATTTACAGCATGTCCACATTCTGAGATATTACAACCATTGGAAACCTCTGGCAGCACCTGTAGTTCTTCTAAAGAACTATGAGCTGTACGTGTATGCCAAGCATGTACGCATGAATCATGATTGGGAATTGTAGCACGCAGTGCTTGTGCTTTCTCAACCTTCCCACCACCCTCCAGAGACGTTTTAAGAATGAAGAGATCATTCTGCCCCTTTTTAACCTTGGCAAGCATCCTCCCTCCTTTGGAGATTGTGCAGACAACACCCTGAAAACAAACCGTAAATCCCTTTTTCAGTAAATAAGGCACAGATAAAAGACAGTGGTGCATCCCAGGAACAGTACAACACTCCAACGTTTCCTGTAAAATAGAAAAATGCAAATTTACAGCATTAGTCATATTTCTTTTCTGTCCATTTGCAAACAGTACAGTTTTCCCGGCCGGAATTGCCTTGCAATCCCACCTCTCGACAGCAAGTGTCTCTGGAATCAAATTGCAATTAGCTGCAGAGTCAATAACAAAACTTAGCTCTGGGCTTGCCCCACAGCTGTCTTCAGCCAATGCCAGACTAGCCGTGATTTGATAATTCTCCTCACGTTGTTTTCCTCGTCCTTCTCTTGCGTTCCCACGCTGGCCTCCTCTTCCAGACTGGTTCCCATGGAAACCCGACTGATTCCTATGGAAGGTGTCCTTGAAGCCTTCCTGTGCAGCTGCTCTCGCTTTCTGTGGGCAGTCTCTTTTGAAATGACTGTGGGATCCACACACGTAGCACCGACGAAATCCCGTGGAAAAACACTGCCTGGTGCTCCTCCCAGCTGGCCTCCTTCTCCTTCTTCCGGAAAAGCACTCCTTGCCAGATCCGCCCCCCCTGAACTGCCGCTCCATTCCAGCAGATTCAGTGGAAAACTTTTCAAACTTGCCTTTGGAACTTTCCGCCCCCCCGACTTGCTCACTAGCACTCCTTGAGGCTAAATCATCAGGAACAGGGGCTCCAGCCATCTCTAGGCTTTCAGCTTCCATCTGCCCTAGGCCTCCTGCTGAGCCTTCACACAGACGTTTCAGCACACTCCAGGCCTCACACGCAGATTCAATGCTTTCCAGGTGATGTTGCAAATTAGCATGAACACCTGCTCTCAACATGCAGACCTCAGCTCTCATAGCTTTCTCCCTCTGCATTTTCTCCTCCAGAGAAACAGACTTCAGCTTTCCTGCATCTCTGTCCACCAGTTGCACTGGTTCCCTCTGTGAAATGTCCCAAACTTCCGTGGCTATGAACCACGCTCTCACCCATCTTGCCCAGGTATTCCACGCTTGGGCGGTGAGTTCCTCAAGCTGTTCAAACGGAGCTTGAATCACCTCCTGGCCATCTGCCATGTTCTCCCGTTCTCCCAAGGGGCCCCAAGCTGTACTTACAAAAGCACCAGCTCCTCTGGCGTGGAGAAACGATTCCTTGCTGCTCTCAGCTCACAGCTCCACAGCATTCAGCAACAGCGTCTTTCAGCTTACTTGCTTGCTTGCCTCCGCCTCCTGCCGTGCTTCTCTGCTCGACACCGCAGACTTCAAAGCTCCCGGCAGCCTCCCGTGACAGTTTTACGATCGGTGATTAAGGTTACCCATAACCTGTGGTTATATCGGTCAGTCCTTGACGTGCTAATTGATTTATAATCCGCAATTAGCTCTTTATGGCAGCTTCGGCAGGTCCGGCACACTTCCTCTGCGCGATCTGCTCCTTCCTCCAGTCAAGCCTCAGCAGAGTGACTCAATCTCCTCCCAGCTTCGAAAACTGACGTCAGAATGGTGTGGCATCATGGGAAGAACTTAACCTGTTAAGTTCCAACCTCAACACAGACTATAGGCACAATCTGCTGGGAAGTTTTCCTGTGTGTGCCCTTATTGTAATGGATGGTAGTAGCTGTGCTCCATCCATTCACAGTATTAATTAAATGTGGTTCACCCCATTGTAATGAATGGTAAGCAGGGCATTCATGTCAGAGACAGCACAACGAAGGCGGATCATGCAGTATCAAATTCCCCCAAGTGGTTTTTGTGAAAGCTTCAAATAAGCACCACTGAAACATCGACATGCCATGTGAAATTGCTCTTTGGCTTTTCATCTCCATGGCTCTTTGCACCCTATGTAAAAGCTTTCATCACATGAATTAGAAATGTAACAGCTTTCTTCACTTCCTTTGATGGATTCTGAATTTTCATTGGGAATTTTAGATAAACTTATTATGAAATTGCCATCTGTCTGTGCAATTATCATTAAAATTATAATCCAATTTCAAACATATTTAACCACCATGGGCTCCCAACTTTGAACCCAGTTAATTGTAAATCAGTGATGGGGATACGTACTTGCACTGGAAACGCAGCCTGTTTTATACTAGGCAACACTTTATGTCCACATAGCCCAGTATTTTCTGCTGGCAGAGGCTTTCCAGATACTCACTCAGAAGTCACCTCTGGGGTGGGAAACCTGTGGTCCCCTAGAATCTGCTGGACTATAACTTGCATAATCTCTGTCCATTGGCCATGCTTAATGGAGCTGGTGAGAGCTGAAGTCCAAACACATCTGGATGGGCCCAGCTTTCCCAGCCCTGGGTTATCAGATCCCTTTAAAGGGAGACACTATGAACTGAAGCTTCTACATACCACTTACACCCTTTTCTGCTGAGCCACAGTTCCTTCTGAAAATGGCTGTTCCCAAGGTAATTTGGGTGGAATCATAACAACTTTGCTGGTTTTAAACCAAGGTATTTTTGAAATGTTTATGTGCTCCGTGTGTGGCAGAGTACCTAGTCTGATCTGCCCTTTCATTTTGACTCTCTGTTGTTCGGGTGTAATAATAAGTATTGGTTCTAAATATTCCAAACCTCTTCTTCTGAGCTCTGACAATTTTTATACCGCAGAGGAATCTGTTTCACCATCCAGTCTCTTTTTTAATCCTCTTTTCAGTGCAGTCAAAACTACACCCGTGTTCCCCAATAAACCTTTAAAAACCGGCATACTTATGCAAATTTTATCACCAAGCAGGGAGCCCAAAAAATTAAAATTAGATTACCGAGATGTCTCAGTAAAGCATCATATTACCATTTTCATTATGGTATTTAGAGTAAAATAAATGAAATGGAAAATCCAGCTGCCCTGCCTGGATTGGTCAGAACCCACTGGAAAATAATAGCAGATCAAGGCTGAGAGGAAACTTGGTGTACTTTGTGGTTGCATTGATCTGCACCAACAGCATTCCGTAATTTTTGGCTGCCCGTTGAGACTTGTAGGGTGGAAGGCAGGGAGACCAAAAATAGGTAGAATCAGAGCCAGCCAACAATACAATCCAAAATCAAGATCCAACAGGATGAGCAAGGAAATAGGCAGATATTGGGCTGCCCCAGCTGAGTTTGGGCTCAGCCGGGGCTCAGCCAATCCAGCTCCCTCATAATATCTCAGCTGGGGATATGCCAGCAAAACTCTCTCAATCTCACTGAGCCAGGGCTATGCTAAATCTCAGCCAGTGGAAACTGTACCAGTGGAAGTTTAAAAAGGGGTGGTCATCCTGGCATAGTTAGAAAGGGCAATGAGAGATATACACCTATTCCAAATTTCTTTCAACTCAGTCACGTGACCTGGCAACACAACAGAACCTGTGCCAACAAAACAAGCGGTTTAAGTCAAACGGTATTTTAAAGACTTATTTTCCCTCTGCAAGGCTCAAGGCTCAGGCTGACTCAGGCTGAAGTTTGGAATACAGATAGCTGACACTGGCATAACTACAGTGGTGCCCGCAAGACGAATGCCTCGCAAGACGGAAAACCCGCTAGACGAAAGGGTTTTCCGTTTTTGAGCTGCTTCGCAAGACGAATTTCCCTATGGGCTTGCTTCGCAAGACGAAAACGTCTTGCAAGTGTTCCGATTTTCCCCCGCTCCCCCCCTTTTTCTAAGCCGCTAAGCCGCTAATAGCCTTTTAGCCGCTAAGACGCTAAGCCTTTAATAGCCGCTAAGCCGCTAATAGCGCTAATCCGCTAAGCTGCTAATAGGGTTGCTTCGCAAGACGAAAAAAACCGCTAGACGAAGAGACTCGCGGAACGGATTATTTTCGTCTTGCGAGGCACCACTGTATCTCTGTTCCACCCCTATGGCTGGAGGCAGTAACACTTTTGAATACCATAGGATGGGATTCTGCTTGCAGGTTTCCCACGGGCAGATGGTTGGCCACTGTGAGAGCAGGATACTGAACTAGATGGGCCATTGGCCTGATCCAGGAGGCTCTACATATGTTCCACACTGGTTACCATATGCCACACAAAGAACAGCTATCCCACCCCTAGCTCTCAGTGCATATGGTTTCTTGACTTCAGAGCACAATCAGGTTGGACTATATTTTACTACATAAAAGCAACAATATGACATGATTCACATAAACCTTTTCTCATAACAGGATTTGTAAAGATTTTGCTTCCAGCTCTTCCAGCTTCTGCACTTTCCCCTGTTCTTCATTTCAGACAGGCATTTCTGGAAACAAAACATTTTGTATGTGCTCTTCATTACAAAACACAGACACATACCACTTCCAAGACTTAAAAAGGAGTATAATATCTCAAGTAAAGCCTGTGCTGGAGATCATCAACAATTCTACCAAATGTCAAACAGTATTAGAGGAATGCTTTATTGGGATGAAAGCACTGCACCAATAACCAATATTTTAAAGATGCCCAGGCTGCATTTTCAACCATCTTATACATGACATTACAGAAAAATATCCTTTCTCACTATGTAAACTATCTTCTTATGAGTTCCTTTTTTAAGAGTCACACTGCATTTTTCAAACTCAGAATCTCCAAAGTCCTTTCCTCTGTGATTCAAGGAACAAAGGAACAAGTTTTAGGAGACAATATAATCAACAGCTGGTTCTAGGCACCATTAGTGATGTGATCAGCCATTAACAGAAGACTCATAGAGTGGTGTTATCTCTATTTTAAACAAAGCAGAGATGTAGACTCCAGTTCACCTCAATGAAGTGCCAAATACTGTTTTTTTTCTAAACTGAAAGTTTTAGAAGATAGAACATTGTATAGCTTTCAGAATCTGAGACACAGAGGTTCATGTACAGTCCTTTACTATGAAAAGTCAACACTACCATGAAAACAGTTATGGTTGATTCCCCCCTTTTCTTTTTATTGCCAAGTTTGGCTTGGATGAATTATTGCCTTGAATTATATACTCCTGAAAATGAAATTGCAAAAGAGACATTGATTACAGTGTCATTATCTTCTGCCACTAAGATAAATTTAGCATCATAAATTGTTCTAATATATTAAGAGTCTGACACAAATTGACAAATGGAAGGAAATGAAAAGTGGAGACCTACTTTCCATCTGCTGTTGTGACAAAGGAGAGATTATCACCTTTACATTTTTATTTATGCAAAGTAGTCAACAAAATAAAAAGTTTTAGATTGATTTCACCTTCAATTTCCTCTGCTTCATCTTGATGTAAACAATGAAAAACCATTAAAGCTATTTTAATGTTTTTCTAACTTTAAGTGCTTTTTCTCACCATAGGAGAACATCCCTAGAAAGCCCTGGGGATGAAAATAGCTAGAAAATGGAATCAAACCAAATCAAATGAATTATCATTGTATATGTGACTGAAGGAAAAGCAGCTGTTTCAACTGCTGTAGCAGAGATCATTCAGCGTGTGTAAGAATTAATTTTGTGTTAGTCAACAGCCCAAGAGATGGCTGGAGATGCTGCATAGCAAACCAGGGAAGGTGTCATCAGCTTTAATGAGGTAGCACAAGCTCTGATAGGCTGCCTAGCTGTGAGTAGGTTGAATCTAACCCTACTTCCAACAAGGACTGTCAAAAGGAAGGCCCCCCCACGTCTTTCTGCTCAAGTTGTTTTTTTTGTTCAGCTCCCCCCCCTTCAGTAAAGTTTTACCAGGATTTACTCTTTGTACTCCATCTATTTTAGCTGCCCCTGCTAACAGCAACTACTAGCATTTTGAATTGTCCCACCTCTGAATGCACTGTATTCAGAACAAAGTTGGGATAATTGGGTTTGTGGTAGTCTCTTCTGGTCTCCTCAGATCAGCACCCCAGTTGTAGTCCTCAGCCTTGTCCTGAATAGGACAAAAGAAGAGGGTGGGGGCCTGCAAATCTGCATGTTTATAGGGTCCAAATATCCAGGCAAAATTACATTTATTTGTTTATTTTAAAAGCTGAGTTGTTTTTCTTCTGGAGATGGATGGGAGGGGCCTGGGGATTATGTATTGCACAAATATCTGATTGGTTATTTGAGATTGATAGAAATATATCCCAAAGTCTCTGTAATTAGAAATTGAAGGACATGATGGAGAATGTGACTCAAGATTTTGGGAAGAAATTAAGTTAAATTAAATACCCTTACAGCTCCGTCAGGGCAGTGTCCTTCTCACCTTAATAGAGCAGCCTCCTTTACTAAAAGTATAATAAGGTTAGGAGCTGTGGTCATTTTTGAATTTGTGCAATACATAAAAGGGTTATAAATCGTGTTTGTGTGTGACATCAAAAGGTGGTGTTTGAAACAGGCTTGTCCTGTATTAAAATAACTGTGTTTTTTTACCTTGTTTTTTTAAAAAACATCCTAACTTTTCAAAATCAAGTATTTCATATTGTTCAGCTTTTAAATGGCTAAATGAAGGCAGACAGTGCCGAGACCAAAGGCTCTGTAAGATCATTCCAGCATTTTGTGAGATATATCATCTACCGCACATGGCTCTCAGTCCTGTGCCATAAACACGTTGCACCCACCTTAAAACATCCACACGCTTAACACATCTTAACTTGACTCTACATCAAAACTCAGATACTTACACCTCACTGTGAAGCCAAGTGGGGACGATGGGATGTGATCACACTCAAAGAGCTGGCACATTATGACAAATATCATCAGCAGTTTGTCCATTTCCTGCTGCCTTTAGGCTGTCTGGCATGCAAGCCTGTGAACAGAACAGGGAATATCCAGGATGAAAACTGCTACCTAGATTTGCTCATGACGCTATGGCAGAGCACAGAGCTTGGAAAGTGATTATGGCCTAGTGGCCATGTTCTAACACACATCTGGTGGTGTCAAACTTCATATCCGTGTCTATGTCTGCCATAAATGTACAGAGATTGTGCTGCTTGAATCATTTCATGTAGAAAGAACAACAAAACAAAAAACAACAACAACAAAAACAAAAACAAAAACAACTCATTTGCTCAGCTAGGATGTGTAGATCTAGGTTTATCTGAAGAAGTGTGCATGCACACAAAAGCTTATACCAAGAACTAACTTAGTTGGTCTTTAAGGTGCTACAGGAAGGAATTTTTTTAGGTTTATACACTTCTGCTATATATTCATGTTACCTATTATGTTAAAAGCTTTGGTTGCTTGACCTGGTATGATCTAAAAAGCCAGATATTTTAAGAAAGGATGGTGGAAGCAAGCGTGAATGTCTGCTTTAGTTGGACAGGCACTTTGCTAAAGAGCAGTTTTTTGTTGTTCTAAGGAAAATTGTTACTATATATCCTCTCTACAAGGGGGACTTGGGACAAAATGGCAGTGTGGAGTGCTCCTGGTCTGGGTTCCAATCAATAAATCATCCCCTACACCAAGATACTCCAGTCTATTCCAATCAGCATTCCATAGCCAGTGGCTGTATTCAGTCCTCATTGAATTCTCAGTGAACCCTCATTGAATCGAAATTCTCTCCACCCACCCCCCACACAAAAAAGATTCATTTGTACTGTACTTCAGTGTATATAGGGATGGGCAGCACTGTTCAATTCTCATGTAATGGAAAACTCCCCATTCACACTGCCGGAAACAATGGATGAACTGAAATGCAGCTTTCTTTTGCAATGTTCACCCCCCCCCCCTGAATATGACAGTGCAGTTCTCCAACTCCCCTGAAATATTTCATAAATCATCTCATCATGCACAACTGCCATGTTACACATCTAGAGAATGGAAGGGGGCATGTCTCCCCTCCATTTCACAAATTGTTGTGCTTGCCCACTATATACTGGGATTTTAGCTCATAGTTTGAGAGAGGAATTTCTGACCCTCCAAATGTTTTTTGCACTGCTACTACCATTATCCAGGACTAGGGCTGGGGGAGAAATTTGATTCAGATTGCATTCAAAGGCAAACTAAACTAATCCAAATGTTCTGAAACAATGTGGGAACCAAAACACAGCCATCCTTTAAAATTCACAATTTCCTGAATTTTGCAGTGCAGTTCTCCAGCCAAGTAATGTTTACACAAATGCATGTATTGGGATAAAGTGTCCATCAAAATTCATGCGTGTGTGTGTGTGTGTGTGTGTGTGTGTGTGTGTGTATCTGTACAAAAATACATTGAGGAATAATTCTTTGTGAAAATGTGCACGTTAAAGAAAATTGAAAAGAAATGTGAACATTGGGAGACCATTCCCATTCAAATGCAGGCTTTCTCCTTCCCTATACCAGGCTGGCGTTTTCTGGGGCTGATGGGTATTGTAGCTTGAAAACATCTGGAGGGCTGCAGGTTCCCCGTGCCTCCTTTATTGCTCAGTTCACAGCCTAACACACTTGTATAACAGAGAATGGTTAAAGCAAAAGCCCTTGCAATGAACTACAAAAATGCTTTTTATCTGATGGTCCTGAATCTTTGTGACTCTACACATGGGATTACTTAGTAATATGAACCCATCCATTGTAGAACTATTGAAATGTTCTTCTATAGCTAACAAGGTTCCTTCCAGCATTTTCAGGGGACCAACATTTCAGGTCAGACAAAGTAGCTTGGAAAATCTTAGACTCTGTATAAAAATCTGTTACATTCTTATAGAAATAAAACTCTTTCGCAGTTCCCAAAGAAGAAGATATAAAAACATAACTTTCAGCCTCTTCCACGTGAACTTCCAGTGTCTCACCACTTCATTTTCTCAGTTTGTCCTCTAACTATACAGCCCCTTGGTAATTTCTGACTTGCATTTCTTTCCTATTTTTTCCCTGAAAAATTACAGACCCATCTGTTCAGTTCCACACATTTATGAGGAGCTGATTGAGTGCAGAAGATGAAAGAATTCTCGTAAGATGTCCTGGGTCTGTGGAAAACTATTTTTCAGGAAGCAAAGTTTTGTTCTTAAGGAAACCAAGGCTATTTTCATTTTAATCTGAATGGAAAGTTAATTTGGCTCAAATGCATCATAAATATTCTGAACTGACTCCTTCCACTCACCTCAAAGTTAAAAATGCACTCCTGGGCTTCCATATCCCAGTCCTCCAATTAGCTTTGACGGGAACCCATAGTTCAGTGATAGAACACACAATTTGCATGCAGAAAGTCTCATGTTCAGTCAGTGACATGTCCATATAGTGCTGGGAAACACTGAAATCTCAGAGCATTGCTGCCAGTCACTGTAGATCAGGGGCATCTGATTGGCTACTGCTAGAACAGGATGCTGGACTAGCCATTGTTTTGATCCAGGCTCTTCTTATAGTGGGGAACTGCAGGTCTTTTGCCATGTTAGAATGCGCCCTTGATCTTTCATAATGCCATTTGCTTGCTGCTTTGATGGGTGGTTAGATAAATGGAACGTGTGTAAGTGGAGGGATGCCTGTATGTACAGCTAATTAGGGCAGGAATGCTAATTAAATTTTGCTTATTAAATATTCTTCCAAGAAGACTTGGGTCGTAAGTCAAAATTGTAAAGCAACATTGAAGAGTTTCTGCTTTCATGAAGAAAAACAAACAGATAATGTCTACAAACGTGTAATTTCGTATTAGCAACTTTAGAAATCCTGGCAAAGAGGGGGATTGAACATCCAAAGTAAGCTGCTGGGTTAACTATTACAAATAAGTTATGAATTATATGGAGTACAATGTTTGTTTCTTCTAAGTTCTGTGAAATATTTTCTAGGCAGGAAATAATCTCACCAGGAAATAATCTCACCTCCATCTGGAGACAGATGTACTATACAAGGATGACTCACAAAACATAAAATTCAGGTTCACATTTGTGTATATCAGGTGTGTGTGTGTTTAATTGGTTTTAAATTATTTTCCCCAATGTTTTTAGCTGTTCTTATTTTATCTGTTAGCTGCATTGAGTCCCTGTCACAGAAAAAGGCAAGGTATAAATAAATATATAATCATTTTATATAAACAGAATGTTGTTAATTTAGTCATAGAAAGGTGCTTTATACTGAATCAGACCATTGGCCCATCTAACTCTGTACTGTCCACACTGACTGGTAGCAGTTCTCCAGGGTTTCAAGCAGGATACATTTTCAACTCGACTGGGAGGTGCCAATATTATAACGTGGGATATTCTCCATTCAGATTAGATGCTCTACAACTGACCTATAAGCCCACACACCAATCTCTCTGTCTTTCTCCCATGTGCTACCTGCTTGCCTCTGCACTCTATTATTGCTACTACCATCTCATTTTAGACAAATTTAATGAAGCACTCTGTAACCAATCTTGGGTAGTGCATAGGAACTTGTTAATGAGCAAAAAAGAAGATAGCAATGGGGGGAGGGGGGAGATATGACGTGCTTTCAGTGCTCTATACTAATGCACAGAGCATGATTCCAGTTAGATATAGGTAGCCGTGTTGGTCTGCCATAGACAAAATAAAAAAAATTCCTTCCAGTAGCACCTTAAAGACCAACTAAGTTAGTTCTTGGTATGAGCTTTCGTGTGCATGCACACGAAAGCTCATACCAAGAACTAACTTAGTTGGTCTTTAAGGTGCTACTGGAAGGAATTTTTTTTATTTTGCACAGAGCATGAGAAATGAATGAGATTAACTTGAGCTATTAATACAGGATCCAAATATGATATAATAGACATTACAGAAACTTGGTGGGATGGCTCTGATAACATGTATGTATATGTCAGAGAACAAAAAAATATCCCTATAGTCCCTACAGTCAGAGGGCTTTCAAAGGTAATATGGGAATGCAGGCCTCATTCTCTAGCCTGAATTTTGTCTGATAGGATTGTAAAATATTTTTTTTGCATCGAGTTCAAATTGACCCCATTCTTTTACATTTCCTTCATATGGCCCTAAACAGAATTTCTTTTAAGAGCAAGTGTTCTTGCAGTACTCACCTTTCTACACATATACACAGCCCGTTCCATTGCTTTCTTATTATACCAATTTCAAGGATAGCATGGCTCTTCAAAAGCATTTTAAGGCCATTGCTACCCTCACTCTCTGCCTCTACATTTGTATGGTGCTACAATAGCAGCTTCTTCCTTATAAGCCATTTCATAGGCTTCTGGCAATGACAATGAAGCCAAATGCACAGAGACAATCTGGTGTTTTTTGACACAATTTTTGAAAGCCATTCCCTATCTTCATATGCACTATGGGAAAAGGCACAGACAGTCACATCATTCCAAACATATGGAAGACGAACAAGTCTGTACCTCCTTATGTGACCCACTGCAGTCTTCCCCTCACTTATAACACAGCCAAGACAGTGCATCAGATATTAAAACTGATGGAAAATCCCACTGCCAAGTTAAAATGGAGAACTGCATCTCATATGTCACCTTTACTGAAGCAATAGACAAACTTGGATATATTTTTAAGTAGGGTTGCTGGGTTACCACATGGCTTACCCACACATTTTCCTTTTACCAAATTCACACCCCCTGTTTTGTTCTTCATTCTGCTTTGGATTTTGTCCCGCTGCCCGCTACAGTTCACTGAAAGAGCAGAGTGCACAAGCATTTAGGCATAATCCACATAGCCCATTTGGAAACCCATTCATAAAATACTGAAAGTGTTCCTATTGAAACGTTATCTGTGTGAGACTTTCCTTTGAAGCTGCACAATGGCTATGCCTCCTTTTGCTGCTTTTCGTCATTATTATTGTAGTCTACTTTATTTGGCCTCACTGACTTAAATTTATTTAAAAGATGATACTCATCTTTTGCTAATACATTGGAATATTTTATGTGACTTGCTTCTTCCTCCAATCAGCTTTTCACAGACAGTCTACAGTTTGTACAATTATCACCTATTGAGATGTTGTCTGAGTTTCCTTAATATTCTCCTGTGCTTTCTCTGCATACAAATAGAGTTCCCCCCAAAAAACGTGCTTTCCTTTTGGCCTCGTTTTGCTGAAATTTCTCTCCCATGCTTCTATTTTTGACAAATAAGAATGTTAATACTGAAACAGCATGAACTTCAGCAGGACCTAATCAACACAAGCATTTGTACATATGTTTATAATGTCAACAGTGTGTTGGGTGTAATAAGGGATAGAGAAACCCTGCTGAGAAGACTTGCAATGAATAAAAATAGGGAGCGGCATCAAAAGCTTACAATGAATGTCGAGGATGGGATGGAGAAGATATGAGGATATGAATACTGATTCAGAGAGGCTTTTAGAAAGAAGTAGGTCTTGATAATGTATGTGAAGGAAGGATAGGTAGTGGAAGTCTTGTTCTGCTCAATGAATGCACAACATGCCTGCTAGCTGAGCCCTGAGGGCCAAGCTCTGAAAGGGCTCTATAATTCGACATATCCCCATCATAACTGGGAACCTTGATTAATTAATTCATGCTTCCATTCATGAGCTGGAACCTTGCATGAGCACACATAGGGAGCCAGCGTGGTGTAGTGGTTAAGAGCTGTGGACTCGTAATCTGGTGAACTGGGTTCGCGTCCCCGCTCCTCCGCATGCAGCTGCTGGGTGACCTTGGGCTAGTCACACTTCTCTGAAGTCTTTCAGCCTCGCTCACTTCCACAGAGTGTTTGTTGTGGGGGAGGAAGGGAAAGGAGATTGTTAGCCGCTTTGAGACTCCTTAAGGGGAGTGAAAGGCGGGATATCAAGTCCAAACTCTTCTTCTTCTTTTCAGACTAATGATCATTGCATGGTCACCAGAGGTGTGTACAAACAGCCTCATGAACATACAAGGAGAATTTCATCTGAATAGGTTTACAGTTGTCTCAGCAAGACACAGCTGAAGTCGAAGGCAGCTTTCTTAGGAGTTCGCGCAACCAGCTGGAAATGACTGAGACAAGGTAGCTATCTGAAGACTACTGTAAAATTATAATGTCTTCTAAAGCAGCTAATGATGTTGGAGCCAGCCAGAGACCACTGTGACCTATGAAGGAGGATCAAGACTCGCTTGGACAGAACAATTCTCTCCAAGGTGGTTTCTAAGTTTAGAACATTATGCTTTGTTGTGTATATTGCTGTGACTACAGACCATTAAAATTAACAATCCTGATCTAGTATATTATCAAAAATTAAGCAGATCAGTTTTTTTTTTAAAAAAAAGCATTTAGGAGCATAACCCAGGATCAAACATTCATCCATATATATTCTATTTGGTTGCTTCTTTATTTCAGTTATGACTATGAGCCTTATGCTTATTAAACTGGATTGACTCCTTTAATTCCAAGACTAGTCCATCGGTCATTTAAACGCAAGCAATCTATCTCAGTTATTTGGGGCTGCCTCATAATCATGGGATGGAATAACACTTCTGCAGTCAATTTTTCTTCCAGGAGTAGTTCGAACAGCTTAGAATTCCATCAACCTAAACAGCTTTTTTTTTTTTAAGCCAATGCAAATCAAATCCAAATGTTTGAAAGTTCATTTGTTGAAGGAAAGCACTGCACATTTGGCCTGCTTTTCCAACACCTTGTAGAAGCTCCAGAGTTTAGAGAAGAGCTTGTAAACTGTCTCACAGAACGGTCACACTATGCGTTACCCTCAATATATATGGAAAACTTTCTCCTCTGAATCTTGAAAAACTGAGTAAACATACAGCCCTAAGTCAATCTGTGACATGTTACATTCAACTATAATTTGATTGTTTCATCTCTGCTCTTTAAAACAACCGAGGGAGAGGTAATGGGAATTTAATAACTTATTTCTGATTGTGAACTTTACCTTTAGTACTGATGAATATCAAATTCATCTCAGAAAGGAAAGAAAATTGCATAATAGCAATGTAAAGTGTAGATTCTGTGAAGTAATATCACATTCCTAGACTAAACAAATATTATGACACAAAAAGGTACCTCTTTAATTAAGAACCATAAAAAATACATATCTAGATATATACACTCACAAAGAGTCTTCATAACAAATTGAACTTCTAGTAAAGCATGGATGTTTAATAAAAGCAAGGCTTTTTTGTTTTTTAAAAATACATTTGATAAATTCAACTTCCTATCAAACTACCTGGAGCCACTTTGAAACTGTTTACAATGGAAGTAAGCCCTGTTGAATTCAGTGGGGCTTGCTGCCAAGTAAGTGGGTATAAGATCAAATATTTAGGCATTTTAAAATCAATACTTTATATGAAAGGTGGGGTTAAGGCATTTTTGTTTGCATACTTAAGTTTTAGTGTATGATGGAGGAGAATAAATCTGCTGACTTCTGGTTGTTTTATTAATTCATAATTAATATATTAATCACTGTTTTCATGGTGCTTTTTGTTTCCCCCCTTTTTTGTTAGATGCCTTGTATATATTTTATGAAAGGGTGGACTATAATTTATAGAAACATAGAATTGTAGATGTGTAAGGAGCCCTAAGGTGAATCTAGTCCAAGCCCCTATAATATTGGAATCACAGCTAAAGAATTCCTGACCAATGACCATCCAACCTCTTTTTAAAAACCTCAAGTGAAGGAAAGTTCACCATCTTCTCAGGTAGTATTTTAAATCTACACGTAAAGAGGTGGTGTGAGTTTGTTATCACTATGAAGTGTGTGTGGGGGGGGTTGAGCCAGAAGTATGTGAATAAGTGAAAATGCCTGGCTACTGTTCCTGAATAGTTAGTGGCTAAGCGATGTCAGCCATGTCTTTTGTGAAGGAAATTGCTTGCTAATGACTCAGGAGGTACCCTCAGTAGAACCTAATGATTGAAGTGCACAGGAATGTGAGAGCCATTTTGGGAAGGTGACTGTCTTCTCAGCCTCCTTCTCATGTTGTTATAAGACAGTCATTAGGATGTGGAACTTTTTGTGCATTGCATGTGCAAGGTGTAATGATGGTCACCTTCTAGAATGGCTTTAAAAAAGGATTATACAGATTCATGGAGGATAAGTGGACTAGACTGCTGGACTACTTGGGTCTCTGGCCTGGTCCAGTGGGACTCGTCTTATGTTTGGCTTCCTACACTAAGCCTGAGTCTTAAGATATATGTGCAAGAAAGTGCAATTGGAGAAAGAGGCAGAGAAACACAGAATGAGACCATTTCCAGAAGCAGGAACTATATTGAAGAATACATGGCCAACTGTCATGGACAGAAGTTGAGAGAGATTTTGAGCTGAAGACACCTGGTGGGGTGCAGGTAGAGCCAGATGGTTTACTGTATGCTGAAGTGCTTAAGTTATTTGCATCTGCCTATCCTTTGTCTGTATAGTTTTAAATGCACCAAACATTAGAACAAAATCATAAGTTTTCCAAAGTTCTCCAAAAATAAACCAGACCCTGGTAAGCACTGCTCAGGAATTTCTCAGTGCTCTGGGAAATGGAGAGCATGTAACAGTACATACATTATGATCTGCTTTCTTCCATGATAAAATAAATGTTCTCAACTTTTTGAACTGAACCTTGAAAGCAGAATGAATTATGTAGAACAATATCTCCCAAAATACTCCAACGGGTATTAATTTTATAGACCTTATTCAAAATTGCTGTGTTTGGGGACATTAAATATGGAAGCAAGTAATTTTAAGGTATTGTTTTCAGTTCCTCTTTTTTTTCTTTTTAGAAAATGGGAAATTCATATTAAAATAGAAAAATAACTTTTCTTCTGTTCTTCCAGCAATTGAGGTACAGTGAATTATTCCGATGGAAAACTATACCCTAGTGCTCACATTAAATGTAATAGTTCTTCATACTTATTTTTTCAGTTCTCTAAAATCTCCATTTGATTAATATGGTATATATTTTGAAAAGTCAGGCATATATCTACTTCGTAGGTTTTGTACTTTCCCAAGTTCTCAAAGATTAACTCTGGGGATGAATAAATATGATGGTGATATATGGATTCTTCCAACCTTCAGAAACTACTTCAGAGCTGTGCTGTGGAAACAACAATAGGGACCACCAAATATTGGGTCTTTGCTCCAGGCAGATCTTGACCTTTTGACATCTGCAATACCCAGCAGAGGACAGAAACAGAGCATCTGTCTCCCACAAAACAAGCACCCGCTTCTCAGTTTTGACAATTACCTTCAGAATAACCTTGCTATGAGACATGACAAAAGGACTGCTATAAAAACCTGTAAAAGGTAACACCTTTTAAAATTTATTATTTAGGCACAGGGATATCATGAATGTAGTCAGTTGGTTCAGCCCCTAAGACATGTAAAACAAAACAAAACACTGTGAGGGTCATTGTGCTAAACTGAATAAAGAATTGTTAACCAAATAACTATACACATGCAGTTGGCTCCAAAAATATGAGCCAATAATATAGTTTTGCAAAAATTTGCTTAGCTATTCTAATTTATTCTATATGAAAAAAGTGAATTTTGAATCGGACAAGAGTGAATGGGCATCTTATGGTCTGGAGAAAAATACAGAAGTGGCTAGGAAATGGATAGGCAAATATTTCTAAGTCTGACTGTAGAATCCTATGCTTACTTACTCAAAGTGTCAGGATACTCAGAAACTAGTTAAGTTTATTTAAAATATTTATAGACCCTCTTTATGGGAAACCCTCACTCAAGGCAGCTTACACAACAGCAGATAAAAATACAGTTCCAGTTATAATAAAGTAGAATACACTACAAAATCTCCCATAAAACTCACAACATTAATAAAACTGGCAATAATAAATACACACCCAGCCCAAAGATAAAACACAAAGAAACTCATAGCAGCATGGAGCCACACATTAATTTACTGGGCCCAAAAGTCATTTGTACCTCTGAACAGAATGTCAAGGTGACCGTGGGATGGAGGATGAAATAAATGAGACATCCAAAAGAGGAAATTCTACAGTGATGGGTGACTTCAATTACCCTTGCACTGACTGGATACATGTGTGTTCCAGTCATGAAAAAGAGGTTAAATTTCTGGATACTGTACACACTGTGGCCACTGACTACTGAACTAGGTGAGTCTTTGGCCTGATTCAGCAGGGTTCCTTTTATGCAAAATGTATGTAAAATATGCAAGATTTCCCCCAAAGTGTGGCAGCATGTCACCGTGAAGTTCAAGCACTCTCAGTTGGACTTGCTGGACCCTGGTTTCAGTGCATGCAGTGCCAGGGAATCTCATGCTAGCTGCTTGTAGGTGGCTTAAATTAAATTTCAAAAAGAAGAGAAGCTCGTGCTTGCCCAACCCTGCTCCTCTAGTCTGCCCCTACACCATCCCATAAGTGGCAGTGATGCTATGACCAGGAGGTCAGCTCTGGGTGCTACCCCTTCAGGCTGGTCACTCCTAAAGAGAAGGCAGGCAGGCAGGCAGGCAGGCAAGCTTTTGCTGAATGTGTGTGCACACAAATGACACATTGATTCGTACTCAGTCTCGGTTTGACTTACAAGAAAGTTATCGTTCTCTAGAGAGCATGCAAAGCTCAGTATACATCTGCTCATTTTCAAACCCATCAGGTTGGACTTCCAAAAATATGAGTTTTGGAGGCCTCCCTCCTTGCAACAGGTAGAAGAGAGGCTTCCCATGAAGCCCTCCACTGATGCTTTTATTCTCAAGTGAGACAGTTAAGCAGACAATTGGACCCAAACATTTTGTATATCTTTTGCCAGAACTAACCTTTCCACTGCCAGAGAAACCACAGGAGAGTATGTTGTGTTAAGATTGATAGTCTGAGTTGCAAGCATGAGATAACCGCAAACCTCATGAGTTTAGTCGATACTGCAGCAAGGATGTCACTGATACAGAGACTCTAATATGCAGCTGTGAGAAGAGAACCTCAAGGGAAGCCATTATTGGATCTGCAAGTGCAGTTGGCCTGGCTTCCCAGATACGACTGGGATTTCTGATTGGCCAATGTAGGCAGATGGTAGATTAGTAATTGCTAGTTTTTATCAGTTTGAAGATGAGCTTCGAATCCCACCGCTATGCATTTCCAAACAACTGGGATACGGAATGATTGTCAGCTCTGTAAATGAAAACATAGGGAGTCTGAAGGTGTGCATCACATACTTATCAGTGGAGTTGATGGGAAGATAATGCTCTGCTGGATTTACAATTGATGAATACTGCTCAAAATGAGTTAGCTTGTTCTTACTAACTATTGATATTATCACATGAGCTGCTGTGTTTTGTAAGCAGCAAGCACAGCTGCCTGCTGTCACAGACACACCAACATGTTCCTTGTTTTTCCTTGGTGACCAGATCTGCAAACCAGTAGTGATCAGTGAGCAGCTCTCTCCTGTTTCAGGTCATAATTGGCTTCAGCAAGCTAAGATTTTAAACAATACAAGTAGCAGCCATACACCACCAATGTGCACATTGACTTGGAACACAACCCCTTCACAAACAGGGAGCTGCCTGTAGCTTGAATTATTCTGAGATGATTACGAAACAAATTGGATCCCATCCTGATGATGACATCATTATGTTTGCACTAGTGTCTGATCTCACAAGGGCTCTCAGCTTCCCTTACTTGCCCGTTGTTATTCCACCAGCCATAGAGGGTAAGGAAGTGTGGTCTCACTTCTCTTTTCTTCCTTCATTCCTGGCTCTTGGAAAGTGCTTTAGTGGAGTAGGGTATAGACTAGATACTGATAAAATGCAGTGAATGATAAGGGGTGATGCATTGACTGTAGCTGATACTTGATGAGATTTTCAAATGATGAGAATGACACATTGCTGATTATGGAATGACTTGAAAAATGTAGTGAAATCATTCTGAGTGTTGAACATACCTTTAGATCTTATTAATTAACAAAAGCAAGTCTGCATGTATACATCAGCGCCTGTCAACAATGGGCAGGGATGTTGGGGGCTATAGTCCAGCAATATCTCTAACCCAAACACCACAGAGAGAGACA
Organism: Podarcis vaucheri; assembly: GCF_965113315.1. NCBI lineage: Eukaryota > Metazoa > Chordata > Lepidosauria > Squamata > Lacertidae > Podarcis > Podarcis vaucheri. Next base: position 35,369,336 of record NC_138748.1, on the reverse strand, counting down.
GAACACAGGTAGAAAAAATGGATTTTATGCTGTATTCATATACAGGTTGTTACTGCTATTTAAATTTTTGCAGAATGTGGTCTGATACAACAGCAGGTGACATTGGATATGTGGCTATCTCTCCACCCTTTATGCACACGTGCACTTTTGTTCCCCAATGAAAATGGTAGGAAAGAACTGTATGCTGGGATGCCGCCCCAAATTTCACCATGTGCATAGTGGTGGCATGATCCTTGAAAGCCATGGGGAAATTACAATGAAAAACTACTGCGATTTTTCTGGTTCATGTGGTTGCAAACGGATTTTTATTGGAAGCAATTTCCTGGAATAGGTACAAATTGTGGCAGCAAGCATTTGATGAAGCAGTGGGAATAGATAGGCAACTTTCAGGATGACCCAATGGACCAGTGTGTTACTGAGTTGGGGCTTACATTGGTGGAAGGGCCATTTGATTGCCCTGTTAGTTACTGTATAAGAAATACTGTCTCCTATGAAGAGACTATCACTGCCCGGATACAGGGTATAAGCAAGGAGTAATGCTTGTTTTGTGCTCATTTGGTTCCCTCCCATTTTTCTGATGGGAAATCTGTGCAATTGGAACATCTGTTTCTTTAAAAAACAACAAACCTGAATTTTGCTATAAAAATCCTTGGTGAATTCTAAAGCTCATGATCAATGTTTCTTCTAATGAATAGATAATTCAAATTTGGCTAATTTCAGTGGCACAAAGATAATGATGTGTAAAGCAATATATTAAGCTTAGCTGTGATTTAATTAGAATGTTTGAATAACCGCTGTCCATTCCTCATTAGCTATTAGAGTCATTAAGGCACATTCATATTCATTTTGGGATGGCCGTTTGCTGGGTGCCTTTGGATTAAAAATGTCATTGGGAACATCAGGAAGAAACAATTTGAAATCCTTTATGTGGTCAAGTCACATAAGTGGCAAACCCATGGGACGAAATGTTCTATTTATTTCAGAGAACTGTCTGTTTAATACAAGGGCTAGCTAAATTAAGTTCTGATAGTTACATTATTTCAAGTATTTGAAGGAGGCCTTAACTGAAAATGAAAAGCAAGGAAAATAATGCGATTTTGCCTTAACCATCACCATTCAACTCTTCATCAACAATGGTAGATACATTTAACATCATGAAGTTCAATATTGTACTCTCACCTGTTATATGGGGACATGGTGACAAGTGTACATGATAACATTTATTTATCTTACTTAGAAAAGTGTATAAAGTGCTTAATAAAAATGTGTGTTGTGTACATAAACACACACACATAAAATCAGTAAAAATGTAGAAACATATATACATTATGCATCTGGTAGGCTTGTTGAAATAAAAATGGTTTTAGCAGACATCCAAAATAGTATGGTAAGGCTACCTTCCTGATGTTAAAAGATCAACTCTTCACAGATCAGTACAGTGGTATCTCGGGTTACATATGCTTCAGGTTCCAGACGCTTCAGGTTCCAGACTCCGCTAACCCAGAAATAGTACCTCGGGTTAAGAACTTTGCTTCAGGATGAGAACATAAATCGCACGGTGGCAGCAAGTGTCCCCATTAGCTAAAGTGGTACCTCAGGTTAAGAACAGTTTCAGGTTAAGAACGGACCTCCAGAACGAATTAAGTTCTTAACCCGAGGTACCACTGTAGTCACTTCTGCCTTACCATGACTGCATTAACTAAACTCATAGAAACCAAATCATTTTCAGAATTCAAATAAAGTGTAATATTGGAGTTATTCTTACATCTTTGAGCTAACTATGCAACATAAAAAGGGAAAATTGAAGAATAAATATACACTGAAGTAGAGCAAAGTACATTGGTTACTTGCATTGTCAGTATATTACTGTTGTAGCCTCAGACCATTTACTAATCCCATTAAAATGAATAGGATAAATCCTATTGCGTGGCTATTCCCTCCCCCCCCCCCACAGGTGGAATAAATAAAGACAACGGACACAGCGATTTAGGTTAATGGGCGAAAATGGCCACAACTTTATTGATTACAGGAGAGAAGGGTATTGGCTTTAGGCATTGGCCCCTAACCGACTATCCGGTCTAACCGGGAAGGGTTAAACACCAACAGGGGGAGCCACCCGAGATGCGTATCCCTAGGCGCTCCCCGAGGGGTTACCGCTCGGGGGCGCGCTTTAGGCCCTAACCTCTGTAGGTTTCGGACGAGGCGTCGCCCCTCGGAGTCCTTTAACGAACTACCCTTCAAGCATTGGGGGAGGTGATGGCGTTCCTCCCCCCCAACCTCATCTGCATGACAATACCCCGGCCAATGCCTACCGCCAAAAACCAAGTGAGTTGTGACGATTTGCTACGAGGTAGGCGAAAAAACCAAGTGGCTCTCAAAACCAGCCAATTAGCCAAATGGAAAAACTCCTACCAGGCCCCTTGCGGTGACCAGCCGAAGCCCATAGCAAGATCGGTGGCAGGACCTAAAGGGCGGGTGGGTGGGAAACCGCGTGGTCTCCCGGGCGAAAAGGGGCGAGCCGAGGGCTGCCCCGACCTTAAGTGGCCTTTCTAAGGTCCGCCCCTGCCGCCAGCCGATTGGCTGGCGACACAGGGTATGCTAATTGGGGGAATCCCGGGGCCTCCCGCGAGGCTGGCACTCACCTCGCGAGAGAGAGTGGGCGGTGTCGGGATCCCGCAACCCCCCCTCCTCCTGACGATCGGAATGGGCATTGCGTGGCTATTCCCTCCCCCCCCACAGGTGGAATAAATAAAGACAACGGACACAGCGATTTAGGTTAATGGGCGAAAATGGCCACAACTTTATTGATTACAGGAGAGAAGGGTATTGGCTTTAGGCATTGGCCCCTAACCGACTATCCGGTCTAACCGGGAAGGGTTAAACACCAACAGGGGGAGCCACCCGAGATGCGTATCCCTAGGCGCTCCCCGAGGGGTTACCGCTCGGGGGCGCGCTTTAGGCCCTAACCTCTGTAGGTTTCGGACGAGGCGTCGCCCCTCGGAGTCCTTTAACGAACTACCCTTCAAGCATTGGGGGAGGTGATGGCGTTCCTCCCCCCAACCTCATCTGCATGACAATACCCCGGCCAATGCCTACCGCCACCGAGCCGCAAGCCGGCTCGCCGCCAATACCCTTAGACCTGCAACCAATCCCTCACACCTTGAAAAATATCCGCCAACCAAATATCATTTCCCGCATCAGATAGATGCACGCCATCCCAGCGATAAAGCGTTTCCTTGTCAAACCGTATGCATGGGTGCTGAATGACCCGACCACCCAATGCAACCACTCTGCGCGCCACCGTGCGCTCCACAATCTTTCTAGCTTTATTCACCGCCACGGGTTTCTCTGCATCCCGCCAACATCGCCTTTCCAGCAAAGATGACCAAATGATTGTAATGCTTTCATGGGAAGTCCTCAACCGTTCCAAGTCATTGATAATGCCCCACATCAAATTTACCCCTTTCCTATACGCCAAGTCGTTCTCGCCCAGCTGGATGACCAAGGCATTGGGTGGGCCCTCGGCAGCAATTCTTTTGGATACGACTGGGAAAAACTCTTCCCAACGCATACCCCGCCTAGTGATCCAAGATAATTTGACCCTGCTAGGTAGCTGAAGCTCTTTAACCCAACCCCTGCGTTCGGCGCGTCGCTTTGCCCAATAAACGATGCTGTGGCCGAGGATCCACAGTCGAACCACACCAGTACCTGAAAAGAGAGAATCGGAGAACCGGATCAGGAGGAGTGCCCAAGCGGAAAGCTGGGGGGAATTTGAAAGGCTAACGGATATAACCCTGGAATGCGTTGGATTTCCAGCACCCCATGTCCATAATTCTTTCAGCCGGTAAGCCCATATGGGCGGCGGTGGTCGCCGCCCCAATGCGAAAGGAGTGCGCGGCGTACTCCTCTTGGGGAAGCCCGATGAAGGCGATTGCTTTGCGCATAACCCTCGTGAACTGCTGCTTTGAGAGGGAGGAACCGTCAGCATGCAAGAAAAAGGGGCCACTGGATACTGGTCTCACACACAGGTATTTTCTAGTGTCCTTTACCGGGCAAGGGCCCGCCTTTTGAGTCGCCTGGAGGCGAACCAAGGCTCCCTTGCCAAGCTGATCAGTCTTTGAACTACGGATTTTTAACATTACATGGGAACTGCCCACCGTCACGTCTTCAAGCATCTTACGCACCACGAAATGCGAACAGGGATCCACAGAAAATAGAGTTTTAGAAAAGAAGGATATAGCCGCTGAATGGATATTGAGGGTTTTGGGGGCTCGGCCAAGATCTCTGAGGTGGACCAAATACTCTATGACTTCGGACTTGGATGGTGGCCTGCCTGACTTGGACCGTCCCTTCTTGATGCGGAAGGATGTGAAGTCTAGCCATGCCTTATTATACGATCTCAGAGTAGAAGGCGCTAGCGCAGACAATACTCCCTTTATTGCTTCTCGCTGCCAATATTCCAGAGGTGCTCCGGGAATGGTTGCGGCTGCTGCTGCGCATCCGGCGCCAATGAGCGAAAGCGTTCCATCTGGAAACGAGATAGAGCATCCGCGATGTTATTATCGATACCAGGGACAAACTTGGCTGAAGCGTGAAGGTTCAACCGCAGGCAGGAAAGGACAAAGTACCTTAAAAGGGACGCTACTCTGGGTGAGCGTGACGATTGTTTATTCAAAACTGACACGACCGCTAGATTGTCCGTCCAGAAACAGACCCTATGGTTTTTGAACTGGTCTTCCCATAAGTGAATTGCAACTACGATGGGAAAGAATTCTAGGAATGTCAAGTCGCGTAGTATAGGTTTTCCTTGCCAGGAGGGGGGCCAGTGCTGGGCACACCACTGGCCCCTGAAGTAGACCCCAAAACCAAGGGACCCGGCCGCATCCGAATGTACTTGGAAATCGGACTGCAGCGCCAAGCTATCCTGCCACAGCGATATGCCGTTGAACCCCTCCAGGAATTGTAACCAAATGAGGAGGTCCGCCTTTACCGCCTTAGAAAGGCGTACTCTATGATGGGGTGACCGTAAGCCCATGGACAGCTTTGCTAGGCTGCCGCAGAAAGGATGACCGGGGGAGATCACCCGGCAGGCAAAGTTGAGGTGCCCCAGGAGGGATTGAATTTGTCTCAAGGTGACCTTCTTTAGGGGCAGCATTTGGCCGATAAGCTCTCTTAAGGCAACCAATTTTTCAGCCGGTAAGCGTGAGGTTTGGGCTACGGTGTCGAGTTCAATGCCCAGGTAGGTCATAGTAGTGACCGGACCCTCGGTCTTCTCGCCTGCCAGAGGGACCCCCAGTTCCCCAGCTAAGGATTCGAAGGCCAGGAGGAGGGACCTACACTCCCCTGTGTCACTTGCCACCAAAATAAAATCATCGAGATAATGACCCACCCCTAGAGAGCCAGTTCTAAACTTTAGGGCCCATTCCAAGAAGGTGCTGAAGGTCTCGAACGCAGCACAGGCAATAGAACAACCCATGGGCATAGCTTTGTCAATGAAGTATGCTCCCTGGAATTTGAAACGCAACCAACAGTGGTCTTCCGGATGAACCGGGAGTAAGCAAAATGCTGACTCGATGTCGCATTTTGCCAAAAAGGCGCCCTTGCCAAAGCTCCGTACTAACCGCACAGCTTGATCGAACGAAGAGTACTTCACCGTGCACATCTCTTGGGGAATGGCGTCATTAACCGAGGTTCCTTTGGGATAGGACAGGTTGTGTATCATTCTAAATTCGCCTGGGGCCTTCTTTGGGACAATACCCAGCGGGGAGATATGAAGCCCCTCAATAGGCGGAGTTGCGAATGGGCCAGCTACCCTGCCGGCTGTAATTTCCTTCTGTATCTTTTTAAGCGCGATGTCGGGTCTTTCTAACACTGACTTCTGGTTAGGTGGGCAACTGGAATTGGGTGTAAAAGCAATCGGAATTCTAAAACCTTCAGAAAACCCTTCCTCAAGTAGGTGAGCTGCACGTCTATTCGGATAGAACTTCAAGAGTGCTCTCAAGGGCTCCAATTTTATCGGAGAGCACGCGAGGCCTAGGGAGATGTTAGTATCGAGCCCCGGTTGGCCCTTGGGCGGGGGCTGCAGATCCGGCGGAGCCACCCCTGTTTCCCCAGGAGAGGTGACCCCTGCCCCCCCGAAAGGGCTGCTGCCTCCCTTTGAAACAGTTGACCGCAGGGTGGCTGCCTAAGCACCTCTCGCATTCGTGCAGGTACTTACAGGTAACGCGCTGACAGGTACCCTTGTTGAAGTCCCAGCACTGTCTATGGCGTTGGGTCTCCACCTTACCAGCTTTTGGCTGTTGAGCGGTCTTCCTCTCGATATTGGGCCCCACATGTTCAAACCAGCAGTTGTTGTCCTTTTGGTCCCAGCGGGTTGAAGACAGCAGCGAGGCATTCCTCCGGAAGTCTTCATCATACGCCAAAGCGGCCTCATCACCTGCCTGCTCCCGTGCCCTCCTGACATGTGCCAGGTAGGACACGAGATGCGCGCCCCTCTTAGGATAACAACTTGACACCACAGCCATAAACACTTGATAGCCATTAAGCCAATTCTCAAAAGATCGCTCTACCCGGGGTACCCTGTACCTCCTTTTCCCATAGTACTTAATTTTCTCCCCTTTTCCCTTTACCTGGGCTGGGGGCAGCAAGGAAAACATATCCACGTAATTGCCATTCAATATCTTGTTCCTCTTCCTCTTAGAGAGGTGGTTCCCCAGAATAAAGTCAGTGGCCGCGTTGGTTGAGACTTTAACGTCTGGGACCAAAGCCCCATCCTTCCAATCAAGCGTGCCATTAAATGCCTTCCTGTGAGAGTTGGCCCTTTGCTCATGAACCCATTGGGGAGCTCCAACTTCCTCCCCCTCCCCCCAATATGTCTCCATCAGAGCCTCACTATCCCCATCTGAAGAAGAGGTACCTGTTTCCTCCTCGGAGTCCGAAGTGTCCCTCTTTTTGCTTTTCTTCGACCGATGCTTCTTCTTCGCCTTCCGCTTTCCACCCCGTGGAGCGTCGTCACGGGGGGCCTGGTCGCTGGCAGCGGCCACCTGCTGAGGTGGCAGCTCCTCCTCAGAAGATGACTCCTCCGAGGTGCTTGGTTGACTAGGGTTATCCTGGAAAACACTGGGAACGTCAATCACCTCCTGGCGCGGGGCTGATGTAGAGGCCACCGCTGGCCTGGCCTTTTGTGCGCTCGACCTAGGTTTTTTAGCTGGTGCCTTGCCTTTCGGTGGACCTGACTTAGGTTTTTGAGTTTTGGCGGCTTGTAAGCGCGTCCGTGGCCTGCTGCGGGCCTGCTCAACCACGCTAGCTGCACTAGTGGAGGGACCATCCTGACCCTGCTGGCTGGGGGGGGGTGTCTGGTATGCAATCTTGTGGCAACTCGACAATGTTCAGTGAGGGAGTGATAGGTGCTCTGCACTGCGCGTAGAATGCTTGCAGCGCGGAAACGAGCTGAGCGTGGTCTCCCGGGCGAAAAGGGGCGAGCCGAGGGCTGCCCCGACCTTAAGTGGCCTTTCTAAGGCCCGCCCCTGCCGCCAGCCGATTGGCTGGCGACACGGGGTATGCTAATTGGGGGAATCCCGGGGCCTCCCGCGAGGCTGGCACTCGCCTCGCGAGAGAGAGTGGGCGGTGTCGGGATCCCGCAACCCCCCCTCCTCCTGACGATCGGAATGGGCAGATTAACTGGTTTGCAGATTGCAATATTGGGAAAATAAGTGGGAGAGTCAAGAAGAGGCTTATTTAATGCAGATTGATAAAATGCTACTCCAACTATACCATTTTAGCCCATTTCTAAGTCATCCTCTTCTACTTTAAACAAAGATTTATCATCAAATATAAATCCATACTTGTCCTTAAACTGCACCATTTGCTGAAATCTAGGTGAACAACTATTTCACTCACCATATCATTAAAGAAAACTGTGTTTTGGATTCAGAATGGGGTCATCTGATTCTTCATGTACTCAAGATCTGTGTTTCTTACACACTGCTCTGGGAATGATATCTCTGCCGATTGTTGTTGTTGTTTAGTTGTTTAGTCGTGTCCAACTCTTTATGACCCCATGGACCAGAGCACGCCAGACAATCCTGTCTTCCACTGCCTCCCGTACTGCCTTGCCGTGGCGAAGTGGCTTGAATAACTCGGAGAAACTATGAGCAGGGGCACCCAAGATGGACAGGTCATAGTGGAGAGATTTGACCAAATGTGATCCACCTGGAGCAGGAACTGGCAAGCCACTCCAGTATCCCTGCCAAGAAAACTTCATGGACAAGACAACAGGCATATAAATTTATTACGCTGGAAGATGAGCACCTCAGGTCGGAAGGCATCCAACATGCTACTGAGGAAGAGTGGAGGACAAGTACAAGTAGATTCAGAGCTTATGAAGCGGCTGCGCCAAAGCCGAAAGGTCGTTCAGTTGCAGATATGCCTGGAAGCAAAATGAAAGTCCAATGCTGTAAAGAAAAATATTGCATAGGAACCTGGAATGTAAGAACCATGAACCTGGGTAAGTTGGGTGTGGTCAAAAATGAGATGGCAAGAATAAATATTGACATCCTGGGCATCAGTGAACTAAGATGTACGGGAATTGGCGAATTCAGTTTGGATGACCATCTCTGCCGATATCCACTACTAATGTGGATAGGCTTGACTTCAGTGTAGGGGAATCTCCCTGTGTTTTTGTATGGTGAATGCCTGCAGTGCTTCTGACAAAGCAGGCTGAGACTGACACTGTAACAAAGGCAGGCAGAATTTGGTATAAGGTTTTCTTTGGTGGGCGGAGGCTGCCAGTTACACAGTTTACCAACCCCCAAAGCCACCACTACTTCTACTTGTTGTTGTTCAAATCAGAGTGGCTAGTCGGATCTGGGGGCCACTACATGACTACCCTTGATCTCACTAATATATCCTCAAACTCGATGTGAACCAAATCTGGGACACCATCTTCCACGTCCAAAATCCCACACAAGTCACATGATCTGAGGAATATAACGAACCCAGAAAAAGCTATTTTTGTGCACAGCACCCCAAAACATGTGTTTTGTGGCACCATCTGAGGTCACAGACCCCGAAATGGCACTTTTAAGGGCACAGAGCCCAAAAACGCATGTTTTGGGGTGCTGTGCAAGATCCTGGACCTGAAAAAAAAACCTTTAGTGTGAAATATCAGCTCAAAATTGTGTGAGAGCAAGGTGCCCAAAATGGCCGCTGTGCTCCCATGGGGAAAAAGTCAGACGTCCCTGTTTTTCTGGGGCAGTTGAAGGGTATATAATAATCAGTGTCCATGTTTCCCTCATTGTGCAATCTGCATTTTTTATTTTACCATACAGAAAATGCATATTATATTGACATTAGAATAATTTCTTTAGATTTTTGAATCTCCGTGATTCATTTAGCCTTCTTAATAGCTATAAACTTAGGAATCTTTGCAACTTTCTCCATGGGAAATGCAGGAGAATATTTCAGAGGGCATCATGCAGCAAGGATTGCATTTGGTAGACAATTTCTAAGCCAGTTTCACAGTGACTTATCTTAATACCTCTTGCCCAAGCAAGAGCTTATGCACAGAGCTTGCATAACTGCAACAAGAGATAAAAAGTGGTTTTACAAAATATCCTACCCTAGTCTTGAAAGTCTGATTCTTTGGAGTCGAAGTAAAAAAAGAAACAGAAGCAGATAAAACTCTTCCTCTCTCCAAACAGAAGTTAAGACCTGCAGAAATATCTCCTGAGTGCAGGCACTACCATATTCTTGCACCAAACTCTATTCTCAGAGATTATGCCATTTGACTCAAAGTTCAGTCAAAGAAGAACCAAAATGGGCAACCAAAATGGTCAAAGGCCTGGAAACGATGCCTTATGAGGAACGGCTAAGGGAGCTGGGCATGTTTAGCCTGGAGAAGAGGAGGTTAAGGGGTGATATGATAGCCATGTTCAAATATATAAAAGGATGTCACATAGAGGAGGGAGAAAGGTTGTTTTCTGCTGCTCCAGAGAAGCGGACACGGAGCAATGGATCCAAACTACAAGAAAGAAGATTCCACCTAAACATTAGGAAGAACTTCCTGACAGTAAGAGCTGTTCGACAGTGGAATTTGCTGCCAAGGAGTGTGGTGGAGTCTCCTACTTTGGAGGTCTTTAAGCAGAGGCTTGACAACCATATGTCAGGAGTGCTCTGATGGTGTTTCCTGCTTGGCAGGGGGTTGGACTCGATGGCCCTTGTGGTCTCTTCCAACTCTATGATTCTATGATTCTATTCTATGATTCTAAGAAGAACCAAGCCTTTCTTGTTTGAGTTCCTTCTAGCCTTTTTCTCTCTCCCCAGTGGCAAAGCTTCATGCTCTGACACCAGGGGGTGGAGAGCAGGTGGGGACAGGGCTGGCGTGCATCCCAGGGGAGTGGCACACTGCCTGCAGGGGCGTGGCACCCAGCGTGGGCGGCGGGGGGACGGACAGCCGTGATGGAACCCCACTGGGATCGCGCTGCTGGGGGCGGTGTTTTCCCCTTGCACTCCTCTTCCTCTGCCAGTGTCTCTCCCTAGACTCATCAATTTGATCTCTAGTCCTTCCTGGTGAATATTAAACTATGTTTTTCTGATCAGAGGAGATGCTGAAATATTCAAAGAATTACACACACACACAGAGGCACAAGCTCACACAGATTCACCCAGGCCAATGCACAGAACCCACAACAGTTCTCAGAAGGTCCCTGCTGCTGTCACCACATTCCTCTTGCCCTGCCTCATGGGAAAAAAGCTTGGGATAGATGAAAGCTGAGGAGGAGATGGATTGCTCCCAGAACCTGGTAAAAAAGCACCAGGTGACTCATATTATACACCCTTGAATCCCTGTCAGAAATAGTGATGAAAGCCTTGGTCATTTTCCTGCCAACTGCTCAGCACTTCAGTCTGAGAAAGGGCCAAAGGCAGTGCCGGATTTACGTATAAGCTAAACAAGCTATAGCTTAGGGCCCCACTCTTTTGGGGGGCCCCAAAAAAATTAAAGGAAAAAAAAACCTGGATATACATTTCCAAAATATAAGATTAAAAAACAAATAAAATTAAACCAACATACAGCAATAGTGTTTTGTGTTGTGTAGGTTCCTATGATGGGCCCCACCTGCTAGCCTCCTCCCTAAAATATCACTGGTTTGCTCATTTCTATATATAGGGTGCCTACATTCTGCATGGACTGGTTTCATGGCAAAATGTAGCATGCAGCTGCAGACTGCAGACTGCAGTGCAGCAGAATTGAATGTAGGTCAAGCTGTTGTAAAGGTAAAGGTAAAGGTACCCCTGCCCAAACGGGCCAGTCTTGCCAGACTCTGGGGTTTGTGCGCCCATCTCACATCTATTGGCCGGGGGCCAGCGCTGTCCGGAGACACTTCCGGGTCACGTGGCCAGCGTGACAACGCTGCTCTGGCGAGCCAGAGCCGCACACGGAACGCCGTTTACCTTCCCGCTGGTAAGCGGTACCTATTTATCTACTTGCCCCCGTGGGTGCTTTCGAACTGCTAGGTTGGCAGGCGCTGGGACCGAGCAGCGGGAGCGCACCCCGCCGCGGGGATTCGAACCGCCGACCTTTCGATCGGCAAGCCCTAGGCGCTGAGGCTTTAGCCCACAGCGCCACCCGCGTTGTACCTGTTATCTAATAGTGCTTGTAGACTGATGATCAGGCAGCATAAACTAATGGTATGTGCATATATTCAACACAAAAAAACAGCAACAATTTGTTGTTGACAAAAAGACTTCCTTATGGCAGATGTTCATTCTGAATGTGTGAACATCAGTGGCAGATACAGTTGTGTGTGGTGTCAGTCATGGGACCAGGCTGCTCCCCACTTACATGCTCATTTAAGATTTGAGCAAGATGTAGAATAAGGCAGTGTTTCCCAACCTTTTTTGGGCAAAGGCACACTTGTTTCATGAAAAAAATCTCGAGGCACACCACCATTACAGCCCCGTGACGTCAGCGCGCAGCGTCACTCCGGGAGGGACATGAATTGCTAGCAAATTACATAATCACCTCCTTGAGGGCTGGCTCATCTTCTCCGAAGGCAGAACCCCATTAATTAACAGCACAGACTCACACCATAGCCAAGACGAGGGGGGGAAACCTCAGTCATGCACAGTCATGCACATGTGGGGGCTAAATGAGGACGAAGACCGGGCAGAGAGCAGGGTTCAAATCACCCCACCTGGCCAGGACAATCCCTGGGTGCTCCCTTGGGCCACTCGCCTGATCCACCTTGCAGGGCTGTTGTTGCGAGGATAACACGGGGAGAACCACGCGCGCCCCCGGGAGCTCCTTGGAGGAGAAAGCGGGCGATGAATGCATGCAATGCACGAAATATATGAGAGGCGACCAGGTTTTGCAGGTGAGGGGGCCCCGCCAGCCTCCGCTTCCAACACCCGGCGCAACGACCCCAAAGTTTTCCCCCGGGCTCGGCTCGGGGAGCAGCGCTGCTCCCCGCCCCGGCTCCCCTTCGCCCTCCCGGCTCTCTCTGCCACCCACTGGGGACCCCCCTCACGTGCCAAGTCCGGAGCGCCGGTGGAAGTTGCATGCATGCATGCAGGGCGCCGCGTTGCCATTGCATTGCACTGCACTCCATGCAACGCCTGCACGCATGCATTGCCTTGCACGCCCGCCAAGGGGTCTCCCCGCGGTCCGATGCGTCCCCTCCGGCGCGGATGCAGCATTGCAAAAATAACCCCCCCGACGCAGCCCTACCTGGGGGGCAGCCTCCGCCTCCGCCGCTCCGCCTCCGCGGGGATCCCCGGGCTCCATCCTGCCGCCCGATCTCCGCGGGGGCTCAGGCAGGCTGTGCGGGGTCTGCGCGGAAGAGCCCCTGCCCGCCCGGCTGCCGCCGCTGCGCTCATTCCATGGCCGGGAGAAGAGCGCTTCAAACAAAACGCCCGGCCCGCCAGGCCACGCTGGGAAACGTAGTTTGCGCACCCCGCGCGGGCGCAGAGCCCAAGGGCGAGGGGACTACAGATCCCGGCAGCCCCCGCGCCGGGGACGGAGGGGGAGAGGCCGGGTGCAGGGATGGAGGGACGGGTGGGCGAGCGAGTGAGTGAGTGGCAGCCGCCAAGCCTTGGCCGAGAGCCAGGAAGGGCCTCCCCGGAGGAGGAGGAGGAGGGAGGCGCAGAGCGGGAGGGAGGGAGGGAACCCCAGGGGTCATCTAGTGACGGCGCCCCAATCGAAAATTTGACTTAAAAAAATATCTTTCGAATTTTTTAATTTTTCCTGCGGCACACTAGTGTGCCGCGGAACAGTGGTTGGGAAACACTGGAATAAGGTATAACAAATGGTAGCCAGGTGGGAGTATGTACTACTCTGATTTGTGTGGGAGATAATTGTGAGTGTGCAAATATGAAAGCACACACACACACACACACACACACACACACACAAACAAACACACACACAAACAATAGAAACTCTCCCAGAGATATAGAAGAAGTCATGATCGTAGCATTTTGTTCTTCCCAGTGAGGCACGTTGGTATTAAAAACATGCATTTCCTTTTCTGTAATTTACTCCGCTTTCTTAAGTGGTTTCTTAACAAAATTGGTCTGGAATAGGATACTTAGGGACTGTTTATTAGCCCAATATAATGTACAGTCAACTAGGCCATTAGCATAGAGAAGTGTGTTTTCTTAAGCAGTAATGCTTACCAAACCATCACTCAGCTTCATGCTTGTTACATTTGAAAGTCTGCCACACGGTCCTGGATATCCATGTTAATGTCGTCTACCGTACAATGAAATTTATGTACTACATTTGAGTAATCAGATTGGATTTATTGCCTCATTTCCATTGTCATCTCTAACAGAGACTACCCACATTTCACTGAACAATTTAGATGGATAGCTATATCTTATGGGGGCTCTTAATTCTTTTTCTCACTTTATCGTAATTATGTTTGATAGATCCTATGTTCTGGTTCTTTCCTTTGGGTAATGATTTCTCCATTCATTGTATCGATTGCTAATCTATCCATGTAACATATAGAGAAAGAATATTCCATCATTTTGTCATAGCCTTTTACTCGGTTACTGTACTGAGCGAATAAGTAGATTCTTTTCTCTCTTTTTATGCCATAGCAGCTGTGTGCACCATACATCTTCTGCCAAGCATGATATTAAAGATTACCAGTTTGGGCTATTTTAAAGAAAACTCTAGCTGGCTAAGAAAAAATAAAACCTCGGTCCCTAAACTTTAATTTGACTTTTGGAAAATAAGCTGCTATTTCAGAATCGTGGCTTATTCACATCAAATATGGAGATCCACCCTTACTGGGACTGATTTCACTGTGAGTTACAGTTTCACTGTGAGACTGTAATTTTTAGGAAAATGTTTTTACTTTTCTATTCATTTTTTTGTGAAATGTCATTTGTTTCAGTTGATATACATTTGCATTGCATTTGTTTTATTGTTTCCATTCCACTGCATCAGAGACCTAGCTCCTCATGTGGCCTATAAAGTCAACTCAATTGGCAGGCACAAGAGATAAGGCTTTGTCTGTGATGGCCCTTGAACATGAGATTCCCTCTCCATTAAGGTGTGTATTGCTTCAACACTCAAAGTTTGAACCCTGTGTGGTCCCTGTGTCCAGGAAATTGGCCAGTTGCCTCTTCTGAACCTTTGGTATGTGACGCTGACAAGCGTACAATGGCCTGGCTGGTTTGGCATTCACCCTGGTGCAAGTTGAAAGCCCCTTCCCAGAGCCCCTGAAGTCAATAAGGCATTGGGTGACCTAAGAGTACCCTTAAACCCAGTCCTTTTTTTTCTAAAAAAATTTTTTTAGGGCTACTCTCATTTTCCTACTCATATTGAAATAGGTAAAGGTAAAGGGACCCCTGACCATTAGGTCCAGTCGTGGCCGACTCGGGGATTGTGACTCATCTTGCTTTATTGGCCAAGGGAGTCGGCATACAGCATGACTAAGCCACTCCTGGCGAACCAGAGCAGCGCACGGAAACGCCGTTTACCTTCCTGCCGGAGTGGTACCTATTTATCTACTTTCAATTTGACGTGCTTTCGAACTGCTAGGTGGGCAGGAGCTGGGACTGAGCAACGGGAGCTCACCCCATCACGGGGATTCGAACCACCGACCTTCTGGTCGACAAGTCCTAGGCTCTGTGGTTTAACCCACAGCGCCACCCGCATCCCTCATATTGAAATACTGCCCCTCAATGAGGCCAAACTTAGATTCACAAAATGTTTAGGGGTATGCGTACCCCTGCGTCCCGTCCCCCCAGAAAAAGCACTGCTTAAACCAATACTGCCTCAGGTATTTACCCTGTGAGATCTTAAAATTCTGTTACCTGCTTGGACAAAAAGTCAGGTGAACCAAACAAGCACCACTCCAAATAAAGCTTCCAGAATAAGGAGTTGGCAAAACGGGACAACCCCAAGGCCAATTAGGGGATTCCCCCCAAATTCCTACTCAGCCTCTAAAGAGGCAGCCAGCAAATCCCATATGACATGATCTGAATGATTGAGCCCCCCAGCTCCTCCCATGGGAAAAACCAACCCAAGTTTTCTTTGAGGGGGAAATGGCATGTAGCAAAGGCACCCCCACCTAAGTGAGGGAGCAGCATTCTGCTTAGAGACTAGGCTGCTACAGCATATAAATTGTTGAAATGATAAATAAATAGATACTGAAAACTTTAAAGTAGGTTTTCAAAAACCTTTTATTTAATGTCACTTTCTTGTCACCAAGGCATTTAAATGAAAATTTCTTTTGCTAGACAGCTACCTTAGAATTACCGGTAATAACTTTTTTAAAAAACATTGACTTAGATTTATAGTGTTTTACCTGTTTTATCAGCGTTTCTAGCTGACTATTAATACATCTATTTTAAATATGTATTGTGCTCCTATGATGGTAAGCCAACTTTGGTGTACTGTATCCAAAAGGTAGGCTATAAATAGTTGTAAAAATAAACAATGTGTTTTTCATTTTTCCATCCATTTTAGTGGAGGACCAGCTAGCCTTCTGCTGCTAGTAACTTCCATGTATTCTATCCATATGTAATTATTTCTCAGATTTCAGTTAGTCCCCCTGCAAGCATCTTACCTGCTAAATTTTACAAACAGATTGGAGTCCCAATGATAGAAGTAGTTTAAAAGGCACTCATCAAATTTACATCCCATTGCTTTCGGTGGGAACACCAGCTACTTTCCCCCTGCTTGTAATTTTTGTATTTTCCATCCAAATTGCACAATTTCTCAAGCATTCTACTATACACCTGTACCATCTGAATTCAGATGGCGAGGACAAAGTACCCCTGTTTTATAAAGTCAGTTTCATCTCTCTCTCTTCCTTCCCCGCAAGCTTTCTGTGACCTGTACAGGATGTTCCAGACTGTTTCAGTTTCAGTTTCCCTTTTTTAAAAAAGAAGAAGAAAGAAAGAAAACATAATCAAATGAATGAAAAATGAACAAATCTCCACCCAGAACTCATTCACTGAAATTTCTTGAAACAGATGGGATTCATTAATTTCATTTGTCATTCATTGCATAGTGGTAACATCTAATAATTGGGGAGAGGACATTTCTATCTTCATCTCTGTTGCCAGCAGTGTCCAGCTGGTTGAGAAAGAAATTCTCATGGCCTCACACTAGGATAAAAACATTCAGTGATACGTGACTCTTGTTGCAAGGTAGAAGCTTTAGAGCAGGCATAGGCAAACTCCGGCCCTCCAGATGTTTGGGACTACAATTTCCATCATCCCTAGCTAACAGGTCCAGTGGTCAGGGATGATGGGAATTGTAGTCCCAAACATCTGGAGGGCCGGAGTTTGCCTATGCCTGCTTTAAAGTGACCATTTCCCCCATGGCAATTTGCCAGACTGAGAAAGAGAAACAATTGAAGACATAACCACTTAGCATATAGGCAGATAGATATATCCATTTGCAGACTCTTCAAGTGTCCCTATTTTCCAGGGATGTCTTATGATTTAGAGAAGTCATCTCAGTTTCTGATTTGATCCTGGAATATCTCGTTTTTTCTTAGGGTGTCCCAATTTTCATTGGAGAAATGTTGGAGGGTATGGAGTTATCTGACCCCTGAGCCACCTGAAGGCAATCCTGTATAGGAATGTTTAGTATTTTATTATGTGTTACCTATCTATATCTATCATCTATCTATCTATCTATCTATCTATCTATCTATCTATCTATCTATCTATCATCTATCTATATCTATCTATCTATCTATCTATCTATCTATCTATCTATCTATCTATCTATCTATCTATCATCTATATCTATCTATCTATCTATCTATCTATCTATCTATCTATCTATCTATCTATCTATCTATATCTATCTATCTATCTATCATCTATCTATCTATCTATCTATCTATCATCTATCTATCTATCTATCTATCTATCTATCATCTATCTATCTATGTTGGAAGCTGCTCAGAGTGCTGGGGCAACCCAATAAAATGTCTGGGATATAAATAGTAAAATTATTATTATGGAATGGGATGTCACTCTTTGTATTGGACAAAGGTTGGAGGGTATGAGTTTGTAAGAAGCCCTTCAAAGCAGATTGGCATTCCACCATTTGCACAAGATGCCTTAAGAATGCAACCATATGGTCCCTGTGCATAGCTGTCAACTTTCAGATTTGAAAATAAGGGATCAGCAGCCTTGAAAATAAGGGATCAGCAGCCTCACCTGTCCCGGGGACAATCTATGGGATATCTAACAATCCGGGATAGCAGAGGTAAGCAGTGGGAAACAGCACTGGAATAAGGGAATTTCCCGCAAAAAAGGGAAGGTTGATAGCTATGTCCCTGGGATGGTGTCCTTTGAGCTAGAGGGTAGATTGGATCTAGCCCTATGACAGAGTGTTGGAGCCCAGCACTCCATCACCACCAACGTCTCTCACATACTGTCTCAATTGACATTCAAGATCCAAAATAGAGCCCCAAACAAGGTGTGTTGGGGCATATTACAAATATTCCAGTGCCCTTCCCTTCCCTTTCCTTCTCCCTCCCATAGCAAAGCCTTCTTTTGCCACCCAGATCAGGGTTTCAGGTTAGTTTTAAATGCTTTCCCTCTTGTTTTCCCCTTCTGGTTACCTGACATTACATTGGTTAGCAAATGGATACATATTCTTACATTCAGGCAACGTTCTGTAAGGAGAGAGACTTTGGAGTACTCTAAAAGTGATAGGACTTGAAAACTATCCAATTTGATGTATTGTGCTCTGAAAGTGACAAGTCTTAAAAATGATCCAATCTGAAGAATAACACAATAGGTAGCTTAAAGAATATCTGTCACCACTTTTAAATTACATCTAAAACAGGGACCCTCTTATCAATCTGTCTGAAACTTGGAAGGTCTAATGCTTTATGGGAGTAGTAGAAAGTCCACAAATTCTATGTCATTTGGATGGAAAGTGTCAGAGCTGGGTGCTGGAGAATACAGTAAGAGCCTCTATTTGAAAACAATGGGAGGTATGTAGGATATCACCCCTTTTTGAATTGCTTGTTAAATGTGGGTCCTTTTTTCAAACTATCTGAAATGTGGATGGTCCTATATTGAGCATAGTACAAGACTAGACAATTTCTGCCACTTGGTTGAAAAGCTTCAAAGCTATAGGCATCAGAATACAGGGCGGGTTTCTACTGTGATCAGTTTGTAATCAAAAGGAACAAGAAATGAAAAATGAATTAAATAATGGCAGAAAAATAAAACAATAGTAGACAATATTGAATTAAAAATGAAACAAATTGGTCTGTGGAAATTACATGAAAAATGCAATAAAACCACAAAACAAGTTCATGATGCTCAACAATCCATCACATATATTGCATAGACAAATTCTTAATTATTTTAACCATCTCCAACATGGAGATGTCAAGGATTGAATTTGAGATGACCTGCTTATAAAATAGTTCTTTTATCACTGAGATATGGCTCTTTTACTAATGGAGCTTCAGAAAGACTATTCTTAACAACAGGCCAGCGACTTGAAGACCTGCTCCACATTCCTTAGGTCATATCTTTGAGCTAGCTAGGTGGTTAGAACATTTCCAGATATACTGTAACATGGTTTGGTCCGGCTAAAATATGAACAGTCGTAGGTTTGCAAAGGACTGGACACCCCTTTTTTTCTTTAAGAAAGAAATACATTTGCTTGAATCAGTTTCAAATTTACTTGTGGATATTTCTCCAAATCAAAATAAGACTTACTTTCAGAAGTTACTTAACGACTGTTATTTTTAATGCAAAAAAGAATGCTTCAGAGAAAGAAGTGTGTGCTTTAAAAATATGTCATATGTAGCATTTTTTAAAAAAGAGAAAAGTATAAGCAACCATTTCAAAATATATGACAGATTGTATATGTATATTTTTGAAATACTTTATTGTCACTTGTACAACTTGTATACAGTGAGATTATATGTACCCTGTATTTCAGATGATACAGTATACAAAAATACTTTTGTCAGTTAATGTTGTCAGCGTTAATATCCTCCCTGGGGTTGATGAGATACTAGATATCTTTGCATATATGATTGACACATGCATGTTTCACTTTATGTTTCACCTGGAACATAAAGTACATCTTTGATGGTAGTGTGCAGACTTGCCAGTTTCACAGTCCCTTCTCCTGCAATCCGCAACGGCTTTCCATCAGCCAGGTGGATCTCTCCATCTTGAGGTTTGAAGGAGATAAACAGATGCTTATCTTTTGCCAGATGGCAGGTGCATCCAGGTCTACAATAAATCTGGCCTTGGCCTTTGGAGCAGCTTTTGCAGCAAGCAAAACCTTGTTTCTCACCGGTGTGGGCTTTTGCTGCTTGCCCCTCTGTTCCTGGCCATCAGACTTGCCTTTAGCCTTTGGTGAAGCTGTGCCAGCAAACCAAGCCTTGTTTTCCACTGGCGTGGGCTCTTCACCCCCCTTCTGCTACAGGCCATCTGCAGGCATCTTCCTTTGTTTATTTCCTGCCTTTCGGTATCTGTGAGGATGACCTTGGCTCCCATGAGAAACAGAGCTCTCAGCTGCCGACTCCTTGGCTCCCCCTGGAGGCTGGAATGCTGCCTGGGATGACATCACAGTCAGCTCCCCCTGCAGCTTGCAACCGGTGCCCTCAGCATCCCTGCATTCACTCGCATTCTGGGAAACAGCCAGGACCTCCAATGCAGTCAAACTCTGGGCTGGGATGACTGGCAGAGAGAGAAACGAAAGCATAGACACAACAGAAACATCCTGTGAACAGGAAATACGCAGGCTGTGACACAAATATCCTGCTCCCTTTTAAGGTGGAACGGAAATATCCTAACACCAAGTCCCTCGTGATGCTTCCTGGTTATATGATTCGCTGTTTGATCCTCTTGATGGTACTAAAAAGGTAAAGGTACCCCTGCCCGTACTGGCCAGTCGTGTCCGACTCTAGGGTTGTGCGCCCATCTCACTTAAGAGGCCGGGGGCCAGCGCTGTCCGCAGACACTTCCGGGTCACGTGGCCAGCGTGACAAGCTGCATCTGGCGAGCCAGCGCAGCACACGGAACACTGTTTACCTTCCTGCTAGTAAGCGGTCCCTATTTATCTACTTGCACACGGGGGTGCTTTTGAACTGCTAGGTTGGCAGGCGCTGGGACCGAGCAACAGGAGCGCACCCCGCCGCGGGGATTTGAACCGCCGACCTGACGATCAGCAAGTCCTAGGCACTGAGGTTTTACCCACAGCGCCACCCGCGTCCCTTATCTTGATGGTACTACATTCTATAAGTCCCCTTTCCTTGTTACATACATGACTGAGGAGCAGAGTTCAGTCTGCCGGCATCTCTCCAGTCTCAGTCTAGAACTGCCTCTGACTTCCACAAGTTGTCCCTTAGCGTGAATAGTCATTGCTGCGCAATCATTGTGAGGTCCCCCTTCATGCAAATAACACAGCAAAAGCATTGATGTCTATTAGGAATTTAGCAAGCACCTTCCCTTGATCAACCATCAGTCAAGAGCCTTAGGGAATGACAATATCTGAAACATAGATGAGTGGAAATGGATCATAGAGAGACAAGACTTATGGAGATCCGGAGAGGGGTTTTTTTGAGTGCCCAAAGTTATGTTTTGGAAGTGGTGGGTTGTTTAATGAGCACTCATCCTGTTTGCACAAAGTTTGTGAAGGACCAGGTGCGCAGCCTGGGAGTCATTTTGGACTCACAGCTGTCCATGGAGGCAGAGGTCAGTTCTGTATCCAGGGCAGCTGTCTACTAGCTCCATCTGGCACGCAGGCTGAGACCCTACCTGCCCGCAGACTGTCTCTCCAGAGTGGGGCATGCTCTAGTTATCTCTCACTTGGATTACTGCAATGCGATCTACCTTTGAAGGTGACCCGGAAACTACAACTAATCCAGAATGTGGCAGCTAGACTGGTGACTGGGAGCAGCCGCCAAGACTACATAACACCAGTCTTGAAAGACCTACATTGGCTCCCAGTACGTTTGCAAGCACAAAACAGGTGACCAACCAGAGCCCAGAGCAAAGCCAAAGCAGACACTTAAAACTAGGGTGGGTGGGTGGGTGTTTGGTGGCACAAAGCCAGAACAAGCCCCGACAACGTGCCACCACCTTTTATAGGCCCCCACGATCACGCCACCACTCTCTAATTGGCCAATAGGCTGGTGGCATGATTGCATGGCCACTGCAGGCTCAGGATCATCCCCCTCTCCTCCCCATGGGTGGTGGGGTGCCCCAGGCCCCTGCGCAAAGCGGACCCTCAAATAGGAGGATCCGATTTACACTTCTGAATGCTTTCCTTGTCACTTATGGCAACGATTTGATTTTGGTGGGAATCACCAAATCAACTTTCTGGATCCTGGAGTTACCAGTATGTGCTTGAAGCAACCATAACAATTTCGAAGTGCACTGAAAGAAAATTACACCTCTGAACAACAAGACCATTTTTTAAAGGGGATATGTTTAGTTTTGTATATCAACTTGTGACTCTTTGGAGACTTTTCAGTGTATCCCACCACAAGCTTTTATGGTAACTATGCAGTTGTATCTTCTAGGAGTGCTTGTGTTTGAAGACAAAAATAAAATCTACCAGATGGCAGGTGCATTCAAAACTATGCATATTAAAGCGAAGCCGTCTGTCACTTAGGAACAATTTGGAAAATCTGTGAAAAATCCTTTTCTTTTGAAAAAAACAATTTCCCCCAACTTTCTTCTTCTTGCCAATCAATCATAGTTTGAACTTTACTAACTTCCTGCCACCTAGAAAATATTGTTCCTTTTTTTGTATTTACAGTGCAACACAATTAATTTGAAGCAGGATTTGTGACTAACTGAAACCTAGGTCAGGCACACTGCGGTTCAGCTTGAAGGTATAATCACTGAAACTTTGAGTAGTAGTAGGATGCTTATATAGCTTATGGAAAAAGAAAATGTAAACCAGTCTTTCCTGAGTTAGTGCCACCCAGATGTTTTAAAACAGAACTCATATCAGTTCTAACTCAGAAGATCCCGCTGCAAGGGGTTGATTGGAGTTATAGTCAAAAACATATGGAGGGCACCAGGTTCGGGAAGGCTAACTTAAACAATTCCAGAAGAAGATGTTTCATTATCTTCTTGGAGGCCACAGGTTGTTCCAGTCCATATCAGCCAAAGAAGAGAACATAAACATTCCTCGAGGATTATATCAATATATATTATATTGATTTGGGACTGATAGCAAAGTATAAACAGATCAGAAAGTTGGTAACTTGGATTTCAGAAATGGAAAAAAATAATGTTGTAATTGGAAACTGATACAAGTTACCAAAATGCCAGATAACTAGCTGAATGTATGTTTGCTGAGCAATTCTTCCCGCCTCATGTTATTTATATAACAAATTTTATTTTAAAAGAGCTTCTGATAGAGACAAGATTGCATTTGGATCTACCAATTTTCCTCATGAAAAAGTCCAGCAAATCACTGAAGTCTCATAACGAATTAATCCTCATTTATACATGAACATTTACTGCAATTGGAGAGTCCCAGCACATTTTAATACGATGGAAAATCACTTGCAGTAAAATGGAAGAAGCTAGGCGCAGCTTCTTATATGAACAGCAATAGGCTCACACAGAACAAATAGAGGAGCAAAATCAATAGGATAGCCAGCAATCTCTACCAGCAAAGTCATAGGAATGTGATATCTAACCACTACTGAAATAAAGGATCTCTGAAGTTCAATAAGAAGGGGCAGATGAACAATGCATGGGAGGGATTTCTGCAGTCTGGGAGCTGCAACCAAGAAAGCACCGTCTCATGCATTTTGGTTGGCGATCGGATATGGAACAGGAACCTGCTTCTATACTCATCATTGGCCTTGTATTTGCTTCTGAAATGTAACTTACTGTTGATCCCAGATCATTATTGTTGCAGCCCAGGGCCTAATGCTGTAGCCACAGAAAGCTACAAGCAACAACGTTTGGTTATTTACTCCATTTCATTCTTATCAGATCATAGGGCTGTAAAGGATGGAGGAACTTTGATATTTGCTATTAGATTTATTATTAGAGCTATGCAGGTTGCATCAAGAACCTTTACAAAAGATTTAGTATGTAAAAGGGAAATGCCAGTGACCTTCCTTGCTTTATTTTTTGTTTGTTCAGGCAGTCTGGTTCCTGCGACACACATTAGAGAAACAAATTTCACCCATTAAAAACAAACCCAACCCTCTCTCTGTTCACTTTCCATTCAGCATTCAAAAGCTCTATAAAGCCAATGGATCTATTATCATGATATCTGATAGTGCGAAGCAGACCTCTAATTTATGCTCTTTGTTGCAGCAATGACACTAATAGGACCTGGGGTAAAATCCTGTCCTCCCCCTCTTATGTATACTATAGACAACTATCACCACATCTGTCTTGAATCTTGCTCTAATCTAATTCAGTCACTCTTGTGGAAGTAATACCTTAAGAATTTGCCCTATAAATAGCAAATTGGAGTATTGCTTGTGCCACTTTGCTCTCCAGAAAGAAAATGCAAGGTATAATTAGAGGAGAAAGATGCTTCAACAAATTAAAATCAGTTTCACTACATTTTTTTATTTTTATTTATTTTGTCTTTAAAAAAATCGCATTAAATAAATACTGTACGACATGGCAAATTCTTTACGCTGTTATGCCTCAGACCTGTGTGTGCACGTGTGTGCGCACACACAAACACATGGTATGACAATGTTCCTAACTATGAACAACTACATTTATAAAACCATGCAAGGCTGCAATGGAAGATTAAGGCTTCATCTGAAATCAGGTAAGGAAATCAGGGAAGGAAGTGTTCTTTCTTTTGGAGAATAAAGCTGGTCCTCCAAATCAAATCAGACAGATGGAACCTTTCCTAATCCCTCACATTGAGAAACAATCCTTTTCACTCAAGGGTGCCGAGTAGTAAGTCTCTGGGGGGGGGGGAGACCAACTGAGATCTGAAGAATAAACCCAGCAAGTGGTTGGATGACCTTTTTCATATACTATCTCTGCTGAGGTGGGGATAACTCTCTTCAGTCAAATATTGCTTTAACATTGACTTTACTAGCATGTGAAGCAAATCAGCGATAGTGGCAGTCATATCTGTCGTAATGCACTGTCTATAGATTTACATGCACTCACAGATATTGTACAGGATAGATATTGTGACTCTGCCTAAAGACAAGCACTGTCCCTGGAGCACATTGAGTGATCTGTTAGAACGATTCTCATACTGCATATGAAGGTAGCTAGGTCCCTCACACTAAAGCCTGGCACAGATCCTTGGTGCTGTTGTTCTTTTGCACCTGTCCTGGAATCTGCATGGCAGATCTGTCCCGTGGCAGTTCCATTGTGCTGCTCAGGCAAGACAGTGAGCCCAAACCCTTCTGATCTATGAATGCCATGATCTGAGGATTAAATCATCCATTCATTCACGACTGCAACAGCTGAAACAGTTTCACAAAATCTGCGGTGTTATTCAGTGGACACACAAACTCATGCTGTTGAGCCTGTAGGCAGAAGCAGAGCTGGGTATAGAGAAGGAACCGTGCAGGACACTCTTTGTAGAAAAAACTCACTGCAACAAGTGTTGCTCCTACTGCAGGAGCATGCATCGATTGGCTGAGAAGCCAATGAAGTTAGTCACAACGAGCCAAAGCCAAAGCCACCCACTAACGGTCAGCTAGTCTGGGTTGAAGAGATCCCTTCTGCTCCTAGTGCACAGCACAAAGTGGGTTCTAGAGATCCAGCCTTGCTAGAGAATCTTGTATACTTTTGAGCAAATACCTAAACAACCCATATGGAAGCTATAAAAACCACCCCTACTGTAACTGATTTACTAGTCTTCACAGAACACTCAACATGATTGTCATGCCAGTAGTCATCAAAATGTTTGGCTAACTCATTTTGCCTGATGTTGTGATCTGAAGAATAGCAAAACTGAACTTGGACGGTTGCAAGAAGAAAGGGGAGCAAAGACAAAGGAGGTTCACTGGGATATATAATAAACTACAATAAAAATGTAGGGAAAATAAATTAAGCATGAGGTAAGCAGTCTGTCATGCACAATTTTTAGGGTGTGTCTGCCAGCTCTTATTAACTTATATGCGTAGGAGGCTAAAAACATTGGATGCTTTTCAGACCATAAAGTAGCAGTTGAACACATGCTCACTATGCAATATAAGCACACTCTGATCCCCATCCAAGATGTAAGAAGATTTTCCTAGCTTCCAAATCTGTATATCCATACATAAGCATGATAAAGAAACTATCAGCAAGTGTCTATCTAAAGAACACTTTCAAACCAAGCTCACTGATCTGGATGGATATATTGTTGACACTGGATTACTGGAAAGGCAGTTTGATGAAGTGCCCTTTTCAAATGAAAGATTATGATTGATTTGACTGGGCAGAACATGACAATACATTAGGCTGAAATGTCAGGGAATAGCAAGCTGGCCATGATAGCCGCTATCTGAATTGCAATAAAATAAATAAATTAAGAGCAATTTTGGTGTTTCCTTCGGTATATAAAACAGATGTCTGTGATAGTACAAAGGTCTGGAAAGATAAAACTATAAAAATCTGTCACGAAATTACAAGAGTAATAAGAAACAGATATTGGACATGGAATGCTATTTGGATTTATGTCTGGTATCTGTAAAATTCTTCAGGTCTCTGTATTTCAGCTGTAACTGATCTTTTTTCCGGTGTATTTTAGGCGGTTTGGTAAAAATTATGCAGCGGGCAAAGGTTCTTTGTTCACATAGAGAAAGCCATCACCAACTAACAATTGATATGCCTCTATATAGTTTACTCAAGTAGTGATTGTCCATGAGCAAGAAAATGTTTCCCTATTGGTTAACGCTTGTTTGCTCCCATTTTTAATCTATCAATTGTGAACATTAATTATCTGAGACACAAACTATTCTGTTTCATGTAAATTGCTTAAAGGTATTGTTAAATATTGTATTGTCCTGAAATTTCAGGGTCTTAGCTATTTTTCTTTGCATGTTAGTTTGTGGGTTCTGTTTCAGGACATTCAAATTGGGCTGCTTTATAGCCTTTAGTAGATTGCATATGCTTAATCTATTGCTTAATCTATTGTTTACAGGGATGCGGGTGGCACTGTGGTTAATCCACAGAGCCTAGGACTTGCCAGTCAGAAGGTCGGCGGTTCGAATCCCCATGACGGGGTGAGCTCCCATTGCTCGGTCCCTGCTCCTGCCAACCTAGCAGTTCAAAAGCATGTCAAAATGCAAGTAGATAAATAGGTGCCGCTCCGGCAGGAAGTTAAACGGCATTTCCATGCGCTGCTGTTGTTCGCCAGAAGCGGCTTAGTCATGCTGGCCACATGACCTGGAAGCTGTACACCGGCTCCCTCGGCCAATAAAGCGAGATGAGCACTGCAACCTCAGAGTCGGTCACGACTGGTCCTAATGGTCAGGGGTCCCTTTACCTTTACCTTTAATCTATTGTTTATAGATATCTATAATCCTGCCTCCATGTAACATGTATATGTGCTCCCAGTCACCATACATGTAATGTAAACATGCTGATGTCCATATGATGTATGCTCAGTGGTGCAAGTCTGCCTATAAAAGGGATGGAAAGAATGTGTTCCTCTGAGTGTGCAGGTGCCCATTTGAACTCAGTTAGACTTACTTCTGATAGATATGCATAGTATTGTACCATCACACACTTAATCCCATTGATTTAAATCAGGCTTTCCCAAATCTGGGTCTCCAGCTGTTTTTGGACTACAACTACCATTATCTCTAGGTAGCAGGGCCACTGGTTGGGGATTATGGGAGTTGTAGTCCAAAACCGGCTGGCGATCCAAGTTTGGGAAACCCTGGTTTAAATGAAATGCAATCTGTACAATTCTGTGCTATGAGGATAAGATCATTTTAGGCACTTAATACATTCTTGCATTACTGCATTTCCTTTCGATCTCTCATGCACCACCAGTGGATGGCATATATTTGAGCACCTTGAGACTGTCTGAATTTTGCAGGAGTGATTCAAGCAAGCACATAACAGAAATGAAGGTTTGCACAATTAAAATGAATTAAAGTGCTCTTTCACCCTGGTTTAACATATATATTTTTAATGGACTTTTTACCCTGAGAAAAGAGATGGGAAACTATGAGATGGATTAATCTTTAACAGGAAGACTCTGAGCCACCACACAAACAGATCAGGACAAATGAAGACCCAACATAGTTTAACCACTGCATAACATTTGTGCAAACAAATAAGAATGAATATTCAATAAATTCTCAGAATTTCAATATACCATACATCTTTCTTATTAAGTGCAAATGCATCTATCTGTCCGTAGGGCTGCCGTTCGTCCAGAATTTCCAGGATGTTACCAGGATTCCCAAGGCAGAGGGGGGATTTCTGAGGGGAATTTCCGAAAGGTGGTGCTTTGTCATGGATCATAGGCAAGTCAATCAACTTCCGGGGTGTCCCAGTTTTGACTTCTTGAAATATGTCAACCTTATCTGTTGGGTTTTTTTATATGCTTTATTGGTTTTTAAAACTGTGTAACATAAGTATCACTATCTGTACCCAAACCCCTCTGTGGTGATGGTCACCAGGACTTACAGCTGTCCTGGTTTGAAATAAACAGAAGAATGTAAATTGTTAAAGCTGCACCTGAATTCTTTGACCTTAAAGGGTACTTCAACAAATTTTAATATCTAACATTCCTTTTACATCCAGAACACTATCTTCTAAATCTTAGGACAGTCTCCAGGTCTCACATGAGCTCCAACATAGAGCTATTACAATTTAATATGCCCACAGAAGCATTATAATATTAGTAATTCCTTAACTGGCCTCATATTATGTGTGCATTTTGCACAGGAACAATGGACACTAACCACACTTCTTTCATAGCAGTTGCAAGTGAATAGTTGTGGTGAAATGTCAGCCCATTTTGCCCTCGCATGGTGTAAATATTTTTATAGCTCCCGAGCAGTGTGACCTTCACAAAAGACTACAAGGTCTTCCTACATTGTGAAACCCTAATGCTTCCCCATGACAGAGACAATTAGAAAGTTTGAAAAGCCGTGACAATTTTAACTACTTGGCTGGGCTTAGATCTCTTCTCACTTGGGCATTTTCATGTTCAACTTTGTTTTAATCACATAGATTTAAAAAATAATTGTTATTCCAGAGCATGCGGGGTGATTTCCTTAAACACCTTGGATGTTTCCTCTCTCCAGTCTCCAAGCAGCATTAATTGCTTTAACAAAGAACTCCCATCGTGTCCAACATATCTTAAATCTAAGCAGATCCGAAATGTTTTCTGTCTCACTTTGTACAATGGTGAATTAAACAGTGTTGGGTCTGTAGATCTAAAGATTTCAGAGAACATGACTGTATATTAAATCTACTAACATTAGGTATTTGAAACTGTAATCATGTGCACATTAAGGCTGTGTATACATTGGCATTTACTCTGACTCCAGTGGGCTCCCACTGCTGGCTTTTGAATCTGTGTACACATGTTCTTACCCATGATGCTGAGCTACCCTGTAGTTTCTTGAGAAATGCTAATAATAATAATAATACCTTTATTGTCAATGTACAGTTGTACCTTCAGTTAAGTACTTAATTCGTTCCGGAGGTCTGTTCTTAACCTGAAACTGTTCTTAACCTGAAGCACCACTTTAGCTAATGGGGCCTCCTGCTGCTGCCACGCCACCGGAGCATGATTTCTGTTCTCATCCTGAAGCAAAGTTCTTAACCCGAGGTACTATTTCTGAGTTAGCGGAGTCTGTAACCTGAAGCGTATGTAACCTGAAGCGTATGTAACCCGAGGTACCACTGTTCAAACTGTATACAATGAAATTAACCGAGCCCCCCCCCCCAACACTCAATTGTGTTGTGTGATGTGTCACCCCTTAAACTAGCAGTGGCGGGCCTTGTGGTCTTAGATTTCAGTGGCACCCTGTGTGGCACAAAAACTTGACACCCCCTGCGCTTCTTGACCACTATTCTAAATAATAGTTGTGGCATCTCCTGTAGCACCCTTGAGGCTCCATGCCCAGTGTGACTGAACCAGTCATGCCCCCCTAAATCCACCTCTGAAACCAGTTTCAATCTAAAAGAGAAACATAAACCACATTCACTTCACAATTAAACTGTGGTGTATCTGGTTGAGACAGACGTTGCACATGCATGGATGGCAGCAGGTGTGCAGGTGACTTCATGAATAAGAGTTGGGGGGGATTACAAGGACACAGAAACCGAAGAGGTAATGCACATCAGGTGAAGACATTGCCCCCCCCTGGTGTGTGCAAGGGTATGTGAATGCAAACACAGTGGAGGGAAACCACCTAGCTGTAGTCAACACCACTTATGTTCACTTCAAAAGTAAATCCCACAGAACTCAGTAAGATGTATTTGCAAAGACATGAATAGGATTGCACTGTAAATCTCTTTGGAAAAAATTAATTGTGGTGCCAATAAACTAAAACATGTTTAACTGGATTACTAAAATATGCAGTTTACACAACCAGTATGTTGTGTAAAAATGCATGCCTCAGGGGAGGTCTAAATGAAACATATTGTTTTGTTTGGACTATTGTGGTTTATTTGCTATGTGGAAGAGAATATGTGGTTACCAATAGAATTGTTAATTATTGCTAATGTCATTTTTGTATTCTCATAAGGCACAGCTGTTGATAGGTAAGACATCTCTGCTGAATAGCTACAATGGAGGTTGAAATATCCAGGAAGAGATATTAATCTTTGAAATTAGTCAATAGTGATGAAGCTTTGGGAGCAGAGATTGCTCCTCTTAACCTTCTCCGGCTTTCTGTGGATCATTTCAAACGATTGCTCCAAAATCTTAAACAAGAAGGATGATGCAAGAACTTGAGAAGGGTTGGATTATGAGGGTGAATAATCTTAAATTGCTCAAAAGTCACAAATTGAGAGTCTTTTGGTGCAGAGTGGGGGCCGAACTGTGTGAGAAACAGAGGAACTGAGTGGCCTGGCCTAGATGAGAAATGAGGTGGCAAAACTTGCTAAGACCATTTGGTTGTTTCAACCAGTTTTGGTACCTTCTATGCTGGCTGGCAGTGGTTTTCAGGCTGTCTGAGCCATACCTAAAGATGCCAGAGACTGAATCTGGGACCTTCTACTGTTAAGATTTTTATTAAAGTTTTTCCACAATTCAATAAAATATAGAAAACCAATGTAAATAAAAAACAAAAGCAGCTTAAAAAAAGTAAAAAGTAGTTTAAAAGTAGTTATTACCCCTTACCACCCACAGAAGGTACTGGTCCCTCCCAGCTCTCACCTGGAACCTTTCCTTTCTCCTTCCAGTCTCTTGCCCTGAGAGACCAACAGTTCCCTGTTTCCCAACCTTTCTCACTACAAAACAGAGGCTGTACCACAAGAGTTATGGCCATCCCTTGGTAAGGATTTCAGGACTGAAAGTTTCTGAACATTTCCCATTAGAAGCAAGTACATATTGAAGCTCTCCTTACACACCTACACACACACATTGGTGGACATATTTAAACCGCTTTGGGTTTGGAGTTGCAATAGCAAGATTAATTGAAATAGAAAAGCAATGTTAAGATTGGAAGTCATGATACAGACATTATAGACTTCTTTTCCCGCACCCCAGCCCTGCACAACACAAAGTTCTGTAAATTCATTCTGTAAATGTGGCCCACTTGAGGCCCCCAGTGAGCTGCTTACATGACTTTCAAAAACAGAAGCATTTCTGAAAAGTTTTAAACACCCATTGCCTGCATACATAACCAAACATTTAATGCAACCTCCATGATTCCTTGGAACTGGAGTTTGTTAAGGGTGCTGAGAAGTGTGGCTCTTTAGGGGCAAACTACAATTCCCAGGATGTTTTGGGGTGGGGATACATGCTTAAAATATATGGTGTGTACACAGTTGTCAACATTGGGTTCAAAAGATTTGGCTTTATTTCTTTTATTAAGCATATTCAGTGTTTCTGCACACATAATCAGCCTGTATTTTTGCTGCCATTAATATGTGCAACCAATTAATATGGAGTAATGCTCTACGTGAGATGGCCCATGAAAGTCCTAAAAATAGATGTATTTGGGGGCCTCATTCCAATGTAACCATCTTTTTGGTGGCAGACTTAAGAGAACAAGAACAGCTGTTTTCCAGCTGCTCCTACCACAGCTGATGGCTTCTTTTCCACACATGGGGCTTGGCGAGTGCATCTGCCACATAGTTGACTACTCTCCCAGCATTCCATCACCTCATTTTTTATTTTTGGTCCTCCTTTCTATGTGCTTCATGGGAAATCTAGTGTTATTCCTGGAGCTGCTCTGCGGTGGGTCCTCTCAGCCCAAAGCAAGAGAACCGCATGGAGACCATATGCAGAGAGGAGAGCCTGGGTCTCTTGATGTAGTCATTTCTACAAAGTACTGAAAGAGCAAATGTGTAGTACAATAATTCATGGGTTGGCATCAGACCTGGGAAACGTTGAATGAAATCCCAGTACCTCACTTGGGGATATTAAACACTTATCTAGAAGCGTTGTGAGAATTACTGCAGTAAGGATCGTGAATCATTTTGCACATTAGCACTCTAAAGGTAAGAGAGAGAAAAGCGCCCACTTATTATAAACCTAATTTCACACGAATGGACATAATCCAACTATGTTCAAACACTTTTACATGCATACACCATAGAGTTGTAGGGGGGTCTCCTAGTCCAGCACCCTGCTTGATGCAGGAAATCCAGAACTAGAAAAGCCC
The DNA here is from genome assembly GCF_965113315.1 of Podarcis vaucheri. Taxonomy (NCBI): domain Eukaryota; kingdom Metazoa; phylum Chordata; class Lepidosauria; order Squamata; family Lacertidae; genus Podarcis; species Podarcis vaucheri. The sequence continues at coordinate 35,337,075 of NC_138748.1, read as the reverse complement.
CAGCAAAGAAGAACCAATCCCCTTTCCAGGTAACTGGTTGCATTTTCAACTGGTCACATTGTCAAACTGCTCTTATCTTTAAGATGTGTCTCCGGATGCTCGGGTGAAATATATTCTCCTGTAACTTAGGTCCCATCTGCACTATACATTTAAAGCATAATCATATCACTTTCTCCCAAAGAATCCTGGGAATTTAGAGAATTGTAGTTCTGTGAGGGGAAAAACTAAATTCTTTGAGGGTAAGCTATGAAAACTCTGAATTTTGCAATACAGTTCTTCAACCAAGTCATGTGTACAAAGTGCATGCATTAGGGTAAAAGGTGCATAAAAATGCATATATTGGTGGAAATAGCCTGAGAAAATGCCTCATATTAGGAAAAACTGCATTGGGGGAAAAAATGTGTGTTGGGGAAAATTGCAAACAAAAATATGTATATTAAGAGGAACTTCATACTAAATGCTGATGAGTTTTCATGAGGACCTGAAAAATTATGTGGACATGTGGATAACTATATTTAAGATGTTTAAAAATAAGGGGGGGAAATGACAGATTCACTCATCCCCATTAGTATTGAAAACTGTACAGTGAAGGCACCTGCCTGATGTTAGTAGGCATTAGCAAACAAATAGTGCATCAATAATGTTGCATTGCTTGCATTCTCTCACTTCCGTGGACCTGGGACTCTGAAATATCATGATGCTCATAATCTTTGTATTGAATTGCTCTGCACAGAAAAGGTGCCACAATAGCTCAGATGAGGAACCAGGATGCAGAATAGCATCTGCGTTTGTGGTGGACTCTGTGTATTCCTGGCAATAAAATTTCCCCAGTAGATTTTATACTACTGTATCTAATTAAAAAGAAATAGTAGTCATATTTTTTCTCCCTAGCCAACCATTGAAATGCAATATAGCAGCATGAATCAGGAATAACAGAATGAAGGGGGTCAGCAGAGTGTTACTAACTTAACTGGTATAATCCAGCTCACAGCTGGAATCCTCATCAAGACTTTATTTTGTTATTTGGCGGGGGGGTGAGGGGATATAAAGACATTCATCAAGGATTATTCAGCAAGATGACTCAGTGGAAAGCACACTTTCAAGGGTCTTGAAAGATTCCTTGGGAAGCCAAGAGAAGAAAGGATATCGGTTTCTCCTCTCTCTTCCCCCTAGCCCCACCCCTCGGCCTTTTCAGATCTGAATGCTAGTCAGCCAGAGAAAGGAATTGCAAATGGAGCTGTTTCCAGGCTGACCACATTGTCAGCTACAGGATCACTTGGTCTTAACAGAGCAGGTAACTGACATAAGCAAACACTTCAGACGCTAAGCGCTGGTATTAGAAATTTTGCTAAACCAGAACAACCTTGTCTAGAGACAGTGCCACCAAAATGTTACATCTGCATTTCAAATGAGCCCTTTGTTCCTTGTGTACTCTAATCAGAGCTGGAAAACATCCAGATGCTTACTGCTAGCTTTATTTCCATTAACACTATAGCGCTTATCGAGTTGGGATCTACATTCCCCATGGCTGCCTCTAGTTAGTAAAGGATTGCCAGCTAAGCTTACTGTATTTGGAAAGCTAAGCCACTGTGATCACTAAATCTAACTACAAGCATCATGCCACACATTACAAATACAGAGTAACAGAAGATAGCTGGTTGCATCCCTCCTGTTTCATTGTCATTGTGTAGCGCAAGCTCAGTGATATAACAGAGCATGTACAATTCATAACCCTTTCTGATAACTGAAATTATCTTTGTTTTTAAACTGGATTTGCCTACTTTCTGTTTTCCTACTCCAGTTCTTGCCAGGCTTACTCTACTTGATTAGAAGTGGCAATAATTACTATAATTAGCTGCAGTCTATAACCTATGCATCTCACATCAATTTTATTAAAGCCGAATGAATTGCCCTGGAGTAATGGCATTGTGGTCTGGAGTAATTTGTCACTCATTGCAGTCAAATCATCTCATAATGCATTTTGAGTGTTATCTTTTGATACATTTTGGCACAAATGGCCAGTTCAGTAACATTTTACATTAAGATTCCACTCCTCAAATGGGATTGAAATGATTAATAGATGTTATCCTAAGCAAAAGAAAAGTTTAATAATGTTATAAAAGCATTACCGTGAGCAACCTCCTGACCTATTCATATTGTTTAATTAAGTATTTATTCTAAAGTTCATTAGCAATTATTTATTTATAATGAGAGGGATCTTAATGTAGAGTATGAGCCATGCTTTGCATAAAACCATTCTGTAATGCTAAAATGCTTTCATATCAGTAATAGTGTTGTGTTTTTCTAATGTTCCTTGTTTCTGTGAAAAACTGTTGTTTTAATTCTTTCCTCCATTCCTTGTTCTACCTTTCTTTCTTTTTAAATGGCATTTGAAACTCCACATTATTTCCTGGATATAGTGCTTTTATTTTTTCAGGAATGGCTCAAATAAAAATGGTATTGGAATCTACTTATATATCCAAATTTAGAGATCTGTTCCATATGTGAAAGCTTCTACACATGGAGCAGCATTTCTATCCCATTGCAAATACACATTGAATATAAAGAGTTATGAGGGGTGGGATCCGCCACAACTGGTGGCAGTGGTAGGGTCTTCTTCAGCTTCTCTCATGGAACTGAAATGAATGGGAATAACAGAGTTCCACGTGTGCCTGGTACTCTGGAGATGAATTCTGCAAGGGAAATTGTCATAGTCCTGTGCTGCCAGCCATGGCAGAGCTCAGTAGATGGAGAAGCCAGCCAACCAGCTGAGACTCAGGGAGGTACTTGCCTGGAGGCAGAGTTCATATACAAGGTCCAGTCCAGTCCTAAGGTCAGGAGTATCTCAGTTCACATAGTCAGACGATCTAGGGTCAAGAAAGCCAAGGGTCCAAAGTCACAAGAAGCAAGAAGCAGCAGGGTCTGGTCAGGAACAATGACAAATGTTGTTTCCCCAGCCACTCTGGACGGCTCCCAACAGAATATTAAAAACATGATAAAATATCAACATTTAAAACTTCCCTAAACAGGATTGCCTTCAGATGTCTTCTAAAAGTCAGATAGTTTCCTTAACATCTGGTGGGAGGGCATTCCACAGGTGGGTGCCACTACCGAGAAGGCCCTCTGCCTGGTTCCCTGCAACCTCACTTCTCACAGTGAGGGAACCACCAGAAGGCCCTTGGAACCGGACCTCAGTGTCTGGGCTGAATGATGCGGGTAGAGACAATTAGGGCTCTAAAGGTCAGCACCAACACTTTGAATTGTGCTAAGAAACATATTGGGAACCAAAGTAGGTCTTTCAGGACCAGTGTTATATGGTCTCAGCAGCCACTCCCAGTCACTAGTCTAGCTTCTGTAAGTGGTCCAAGCACATTTTCCCATCCTCACCCCTTACTAACTGAAACTCATCCAACATAACAGGACTAGACATGCTCTGGACACCTCTCAAGATTTATCTGCTGTAACAGCGGAGTCAAGGTCCTGGCAAGATGCAAGCAATTTTATCCTCAAAATGCTTTGCAAACAAGTCACAGTGAGCTACTGACAGTTCTTTCACCTCTTTTTGGGCTAGGCAGTGAAATGCCCCACACTATCTGGAAAATATCTGCTGGATGGCACAATGAGGATGCAATGGAGGCAGCCAAATATGCTTTTTTTTGCTGCCTTCACTGCCACCAGGTAGGCTCAATGTTTAGGGCAAATGGCACCTAGGTTGTAGCTGTCTGAAACATCAGTTTGCCCAGTGGTTTGATGATTCATTCTGAAGTGTTGGAACTTATTACAACAGCCAGCCTAGCCATGCTCCCAATGAGGGTCCAAAAACACAGGCAGCTGTGTTGATCCATTATATATACTCACATTCAAAACCAAGCAGCTGCAGACAGTGGAAGCTGAAACGTTTTGCTTTGAGATTTTAATTTTTTATGCTAATCACAATAATTAATATATAGTTTAATTAACTCCTTAGAAATCCTGCAAAGAAATATTACCATTTAAACCACTAGCAGGAAGTAGGAACCCCATGAAAGGAAAGGGGAGGGGGAACATCCAGCCTCTGCTAGATATTTTGCCTCCTTCACTAACTCTATGCTGATCTGTCACAGAAAAGCTCAAAAGCCTCATTAGCAACTCATTCACTTGACAGAACAAGGAAGGTCCATAAATTACCCAAGTGCTCCTGTGGATGATATCATCGCTCCTGATCTGGAAAAAAGTTCCAGAACTGTGCTTCTTTTATTCCATAACATCAATGAGCTTGTCAATCACCTGCAAAAGCATATTATCACAGGGGGTGATGGGTGGAGACTGACACCTGGAAATTACTTTAGACGGGTATGGACAGCAATCCAGATCAAGTTAGGGTAGTTTGGGAAAAACTTTGCTAAAGAAGCAGGCTTGCACTCAGTGTGTATTGCAAATGATGCACTGAACACAGAATCTGCTATTCTGTCCTTACAAATTCTGCAAACTTGTTTCCCATGTAACTTTATCAATTGGTACTGGAAATTCTAAGTTTAAGGCATCTCGCAGTCAAATACCAGCCTACCAGCTGATGTGACTTTAAAGAGAAGAGAAAAGTGATGAAGTGGATTCATGATGAGAGTTCTTACTCTAGGTCAGTTGTGGGAAATGTTTGACCTTCCAGGTGTTGCTGAGCTCCCATGATCCCTAGCCATTGATCATGTTTGCTGAGGCTGATGGGAATCACAATTCAGCAACATCTGGAGATTCAAAAGTTCCCCATATCTGCTCTAAATTCACATCACGTATTTGAAAATAATGGTGGGCATGTCCTAACTCAAGCATTTTATAGTGCCAGCTGCCTTAAAGATTGCTTGCTCCTGAATATATCTTCCTAAACCTGAGGATCCTCTTCATAGTCCTGCTCTGAGTTTCCCCTGCCAAGTGAAGTGAAGTAGCTCTTGGTGGTGGCACCTAATTCCATTGTTGGGGTCTTTTAAGCACCAGGTGAAAACTATTGTATTCACCCAAGTCTCTTAAATAAGTTGTGACCTTCAAAACTGGACTCTTTATGTGTGGCATGTAAGTTGTTGTATATTAGTAATGCTAAGCTAAGTGAGTTTGGTTAAACAGTTTGCATGCCCCTATTTCTTTGTTTCATCCTGGTCTTTTAATATTGTACAGTATTGCACTGCATTTTTTAACTTCTTGTGAAGTGCGAAGGCTGAACAGCCTATAGACATAAATCTAAAGAACAGTTTCTGGTGGTTTCATAAATCAAAACATCATTCTCCTCTTTGATAAATGCTCTGAGTTTCGTTTCTTTCCAGTCAGATCAGAAACTTAGAATTTCACATGAGTGATATTGATGACATCATTTCTAATTTCTTGACAAAAATACAAAATGAAGATAGTAGCAGCTTTTACTTTCATAATTGTAAGCTTTTGTTAAACAATGTTTTCTTGTATTGCTGGGTTTGCCAATCTATGAATTAAACCAGCATGAAACCAATAGTGGAAAATGTGAAATGTGAAACAAAGATCTAAAGAAATGCATTTGCACTTGTGGAAGGGGTTAAATTGTGCAATATAACAGTGTGAAGAATTTATTTCACACTTACACAAACATATATTTTCTAGGTCAGTATTTTTAATTACCACTTTATTTTTTTGTTTGTTAGAAATGCCCCTGTCCTAGCAGTTTCACTACCCACTCCATTGGAGTTTTCTTTTCACAATTAGTTCAACTGGCTGCACTAATGCACTTAATGTGTATCTATCTTACATAATTTTGCTGATGAAAAAGAAATGAAGCCCTTGGATGTGCAAGTGTGGTTTCCATTAACATAATGAAAGCTGCATGTGTATGCATTGAAGGGTTGACTTTAAATGTGAGATTTAAATGTGAGATTTATCCGCAAATTAGCTTTTGTTACAACTTGGGCTCTGACTTCTCAGCTATGTTGACCAGCTTTATTAAGGAAAGATGAACTCTGTTGAAACACTTTAAAGTCTTTTCTGTTACAGCATGCTGGAATAAGAGTTCCTTATCCCCTGGAACATACATTAAATGAGCCAAATTTGGTGCCCATTTACACCTAAGCCAATCCAGATTATTTCCATTAAAATGCTGTTAAATCACACTGGCTTGACACCTTGCAAACTCCATCTCCTACATAACTCCTACATGCCGCAGAAACAGACAACTGTGGGTGTGCCTGTCTGGAGTGTTGCAGAAGGAACTGTAATTCACTTTGGGTGGTCCTTTGTTATAAGACAAGCATTGTCACAGCCAGCAAGCATTAAGCAAGGGAGGGATTCCTTTACATATTCCCATTCCATTTATTTCCGTGAGAACCGTCTGAGCAAATGCCTTTTTTCATGGTGGTTGTTTTCAGGGATGTGTACTACTTAGAGAAAGATTTGTATCAACATTTCATAATTTGATTTGAAATCTGATCCATATGACATGACCAAAGGGAAAGGACTTTGGCTCAGAAGCAGATTGCATCCTTTGCAAGTAGAAGGTCCCACTTGTAAGTCCCCAGTGTCTCTAAGGAGGGCTGGGAAAGGCTGCTGTCGGAATGTTGCTGGGTAGACAATACTTAGCAGACTATAAAGTGGCTTCATGTATACTCAACGAAACAAGTCTGCAACTTAATGTTTCTCCTTGAGTGAGACCTAGCATGGGCTTTGTGCCACCATTGTGTTAGTATAATACAGTTTATTTAAAATAAAAAAAATTCCTTCCAGTAGCACCTTAAAGACCAACTAAGTTAGTTCTTGGTATGAGCTTTCGTGTGCATGCACACTTCTTCATATACACTGAAACAGAAGTTGCCAGATCCTTCTATATAGTGAGAAGGTGGGGAGGGGTATTACTCAGAATTGTGGTGGGAATGGGAGATTGGCAGATAGCTGAGATGAGCCTGTTGACGACTCTTAATGACTGTAATAGGTCTTACAGGAAGACCTATTACAGGAAGACCTATTTCCTGTAAGACCTATTACAGTCGTTAAGAGTCGTCAACAGGCTCATCTCAGCTATCTGCCAATCTCCCATTCCCACCACCCTTCTGAGTAATACCTTCCGAGAATGGCCCTTCCGAGGAGAAGAGGAATACAGTATAGATTTACAACAGTGGTTTGCAGGAGGTCGCAGCTCAGAGGCAGGTGAGGGGAAAAGCTGGGAAATAATGGGAGAATGGGAGCAGGCAGAGCCAGAGCAGCAGCTGGCTGACATGTTGTCACTAGAAAGCATTCCAGACCCATCACCTCCCAGAACCCGGCAAGCCTTAAAAGTGGGAGAGCAAAGAGCTCAAAGACAGAGGGCACTTAGCGGTACCTGTGGAGGAGGTGGTGGTGGTGATGATGATGGATGAGGAAGTGGGAGAGACGGGGGATTGGAGATTCACTCGGGACAATGCCATTATCCAAGAGGCTGGGATCTATAGCCTCTCTCTGTAAGTTTGAAATATAAAAGGACTGCAATAAACTTTTTCTTGTCTTTATAATGTTTTTAAAGGATTAACTTATGCTGCTTTTCATAGTTGGGATAGCTATCTTAGAGTGCAATACTATGCAAGTTTACTCAGAAGTAAGTCCTGACATGCTCAATGGGCTTACTTCCAGGTAAGTGTACTTTAGTGACTTCATGACTGAGATGAGATTGGAATATGAGATTTCCTATTCACAGCTTGAACTCTTATTCTGCAATACCAGACACAGTTGTTTGAATTCAATAAGTCTTATTTCTAAGTAACAATGTTCAGGGTTGTACTTTTAGCTGTTCTACTAAATCATCATCATCATCATCTTGCTCACCCTGGGGTCTCATGGTGAAGGGTGAAATAACAGTAATAGTAATAATAATAAATATATATTTACATTCTATGTGTGTAGTCAAATGTTCAGACCTCTACAATACTGGTGTTTCAAGAGCTTTGAACAACAGTGAATAAACATTGTATACAAAATGTCCTATCAATATTTGTGATGTTTCTCCTCCCCGTACCCCAGGATTCTGAGAAAGCAAGGATTCATTTAGTACACAAAGAGTTTTGTGAGTAGAATAAAATCCTCAAACTTGATGCGATAACTTACAGATGGTTATGAGAGGAACTGATCTACATTTACAGACTCCGTTATTCCCTAGTCCATAGTAGATACCTAATTGCAATAAACTGATGTCTATATATTTCCCCTCAAACATTTCAGAACAGGACTTTGCTTCACAAACAAAAGCAAAAACCTATCCTTTGTGTGTTGTAACAAAAAATCATCATGAGGCTGTAGAGAAACAGTGATTGAACCAAATGTTTTGTGAAACTGATGCTGCATTTAAAGGACAAAAAGAAATCTCCCCCATCATCTCCAGATTCTCATTTTTCCTATCTTCAGTTCAGGTCTCCCCATTTCTACATCAGTTTGCAATTTTATTTAAAGGCTGTGAAAATTAATCAGCATTTTACTGTCAACTTCTCCTAATATCCACAATTTTGTATACAATTTTCCCCAATATATACATTTTTGTGAAGCGATTTCTCCATAATATGATGCATTTTAAAATTTTATTTTCACTATTATACACATATTTACACACACTTTGCCCTGGTGTATTTTTTTTTTCTAAACACTACTTGGCTGGAGAATTGCCTTGCAAAATTCAGAGATGCGTGACTTTTGAGGAATGCCCATGTTTTGGTTTGTGTCTTGTTTTGGAAAGCTAAAATGTGTTAGGCCTACCTTTAAATGCAAACTAAATCAGATTTCTTCCCCACCCATCATAGGTGGAAGATTCAAATGAGTGGAAGGAACTGAAAGCAGCAGCAAACTGGACATGCTCCAATTCCAGAACTAATTTTAGAAATTCTTCTGTTTAAACCAGAATTCAAAGATAAATGAAATACAGCTCCAGGCAGAACAGAGAAACAATAGAGGAATGGAATGGGGACAATGTTATTTGTAAAAAAGAAAGAAAGAAGCACTAAAATCTTCCTACTTTCATTCATTATGTTTCTTTCCAGGTAGCCCCACAGTGTGCCTATGGAAATAAGGCATATAATGTTTCTCTGGAAAGCACAATTCACAACTGGGTCTCAGTATACTTTCGTGACAGAAAAAGATAGGTATGAAATATCTGTCTATCAGTGAAATCTGAACCCATTCTCAGCTGAAGATTCTGAACAGAGCTCTGTTACATCATTTTAGAGATAAGCATTTATTAATACCATCTGGCTGAAACCAGCCATGATCCTAAATAAAGATGCATATTATATATATATTTGTAAAGCTGAAATCATAGACACACTTACCTGTGAGGAAACCTACTGAACCCAGTAGGACAGGCTTCCAAGTAGTCACACATAGGCTTACAACATAATTCTTAAATAAGAAAATGAAACGAACATTTACTGCTTATATGCATCTCTATTTCAAGACCTACACTGTATTTTTTTTAAAAAAAATATGTCAATATTTTTCTATACCACACAGATTCACATCCACAGTGAATACTATTCACATTTTCTGATGTTTAACTGTGCATTAACCAACCCTCGACATTTCACATTGGATTCAGATCAGAGCTAACTGGCATGGATGTTTGAAATGTAATGCTAAACCATGGCTTAACAATAGGAAAATTAGCTCTGGCAAACCTTAAGAACACATGAAGGGCCTGTCCCACCTAGTCCAGCATTCTGCTCTCACAGCATCCTTGCTCTCACAGTAGCCAACCAGATGCCTGTGGGAAACCCCAAAGCAGAATCCCAGCACAAGAACAATGTCCCCTCCTGTGGCTTCCAGCACAGAAGCATTAATGCCTCCAACCATTAGGGAAGAGCATAGCTGTCATGGCTGGTAGTCCCACCATTTATGAACTGTCCAATCCTCTTTTAAACCATCCAAGTTGGTAGCCATCACTGCCTCTTGTGGGAGTGGGTTCCATAGTTTAACCATGAAGAAAATTTAATTTTATAAACTTCTGTTGTGTCACTTCTTTCTCTCCTTTCCTCTGAACTAAAAGTCCCAAATGCTGCAACCTTTCCACATAGGGGAGTTGCTCCATTCCTACTAATATTTTGGTTTGCCTTTCTCTGAACCCTTTCCAACTCTCAATCTTGGATTTACATGCTCCCAACTCATCTTACAAGGATGAGATAGTAAGCATTTGTTTCCTCTTTTAAACTAACTAGTACAACAGACCTCATGGAAACTTTGGTTTTTTTAAACATGCTTTATTAAAGCAAGCCAGGATCAAACCATGTTTTACAAGTATGTTAACAAAGCATAGTTTAAATTCACTGGAGTTTTTGAAGTCTAGGCATAACAAGATACAGTGGTACCTTGGAAGTCGAATAGAATCTATTCCGGAAGTCTGTTTGACTTCCAAAACATTCAGGTACCAAGGCGTGGCTTCTGATTGGCTGCAGTAAGCTCCTGCAGCCAATCGGAAGCCACGAAAGCTGCGTCGGACATTCGGGTTCCAAAGAACATTCGAAAACCGGAACAATCATTTCCAGTTTTCGATCAGGAGCCAAAACATTCACTCCCAAGGCATTTGAAAACCAATGTACGACTGTACTCTTAAAAGTTTAAGTGGATGCATTCAGTCTCATCTGTGCAGCAACACTGTGCAGCTACATATGCCAAAGGGAATCAGAATTTGCTTGGTCCTAAATGACTAACGCTTGATAACCAGCAGCTACCCAAGGCTCTCTTTGGCACATCTGTGAGCTACCAACTTCCTCTATTCTTTTCGTTTATGTGAGCTCCTGTTGCTCGGTCCCTGTTCCTGCCAACCGAGCAGTTGAAAAGCACGTCAAAGTGCAAGTAGATAAATAGGTACCACTCCGGTGGGAAGGTAAACGGCGTTTCCGTGCGCTGCTCTGGTTCGCCAGAAGCGGCTTAGTCATGCTGACCACATGACCCTAAAGCTGTACGCCGGCTCCCTCGGCCAATAAAGCGAGATGAGCGTTGCAACCCCAGAGTCGGTCACGACTGGACCTAATGGTCAGCGGTCCCTTTACCTTTACCTTTATGTGTATTTTAAGTTGCATTAAATTCAACACATTAGGTTTTGTTATATATAAATTATTGTGATATATAATTGTTATATATAAAAAACATGGTTGTAATATTGTGGCCCACATCAGATAGTTTCAGCACACTGGGACTTGGTGCCATCTACCAGAATATTCTTTATGTGGTGATTCAGATGCATATTTTGGATGTTTATTATTGAAAACGGTATCCTTTTCTTCAAAAGATGGGTTAGAGGAAAACAAGCATTAAAATTCATCCTAGGGGGGGAAAGAAATATTGACTCGGGGTGGGGGTGGAATCAATTGTACTGAAATTTGACTTGGATTGCATTTGGGTGACCTAGAGATTTGAATGTTCAGCAGACATCAATGCAATTTCAAGTCTTTTCTCCATGGATGTTACATAAAAATAATATCTTTCTGTTCATGCAGCTTCAAAAAAGAGGTCAGTGCAGGGTCTCTGTTTGATGAAGATAGATTATTGCTGTGGAGTGTGTGGATTCTTAAATAATTGGAAACTGCAGACAAGCAAGCTCCTTTCGTTAGGAGCAGAATTTATGAAATAATAACAGTGCAATTGCAACAAATCTAATAAAGATAATATCTCCAGGCCAGATTCCATGAAAGCTCCATCTGGTTTCTCCATTGCGGAAGCTTATGCAAAGCCCAAAATTTGATTGGAGTATGTGGGTGGGGCACATATTCTGCCATGTGCTAGTTTCTACATTGGGGAAGAGTGTGGCTTTTATTTAATATGGCTCATGGTTATTATGAAGAAAGATGATTTGATGGATATACACAGATAACATCTGTCCCTGAAGCTTTATGCTTTAATCACCAGCAATCTTGTTTAAGTTTATAAAACACCCTGTTATGAACGTGTATGAAACAAACAATAGGGCAGCCTTTTCAACAATACAGTTCGGGGAAGACACTATAACTTCCTAGTACCACCAGTCACCATAGCTAAAGGAACCTCAGGTAGCATAATCTATTTTAGGGTGTGGAGTGGCATTGCCAAGCAGAATATGTGGCTAGACAGGTCATTCTTCTGCCAAAACATATACAGTGGTACCTCGGGTTAAGTACTTAATTCATTTCGGAGGTCTATTCTTAACCTGAAACGGTTCTTAACCTGAAGCACCACTTTAGCTAATGGGGCCTCCCGTTGCTGCCGCGTCACCGGAGCATGATTTCTGTTCTCATCCTGAAGCAAAGTTCTTAACCCAAGGTACTATTTCTGGGTTAGCGGAGTCTGTAACCTGAAGCGTATGTAACCCAAGGTACCACTGTATAGCAATATCCACTTGTTTCACTATCACACAGTGATGGTTGGTGGGAAGGCCCTGGCAGAGCAGTGTTGATCACCTGCCTTTTCAATGCTAATGTGGTGTTCCTGCCACTGCACCTACACCACATATTAAAACTACCAATGTTCATCCACTCTCTTGAGACACACCTTTCTGGTATGAGCTCTTGCACTAGTTGAAAGGGTTGGTGGCCTTCTTCTGTGGAGCAAGGTAAATGGGTTCCATGTTCTTTCAAATATTTTTAAAGACTGATTAATATACAGACTCAGTATATAACTATCAAACCCATCACTTAAAATTTCATCCAATATCAGTCCCAGCAAAGTGCTTCAAGGTTCAGAATGCTACTTGCTTCTAAAGGCACTTTCTTGATGGAAGTTACTTCTAAGTAAATGTTGCCTTATTTCTGCAGATTTTAAAAATTAACAAGCTTGACATAGCAGATCCATTTTTTGTGTGTGCATGTGTGTGAGGGAGAGAGGAGAATTAATTTCGATGAGAATGTAGAGCAAACTGTAGGTTGAAGAAAGTTCAGCAGCAGCATAAAATTGCTCTCAAAATAGATGTGCGTGCAATTAGCACCTTCTTTTCATAGCTCATTCAGATAGATAAAACCTAGCCATACTGAATTAAGAGAAAAAATGTGTGTTATACATATATATATATATATATATATATATATATATATATATGCATTTAATGTGACCCGAGGCTATAAAAAATGGTTTCCTTTTCTTTCAAGTATCTTAACAGCTGTGAGCCTCTGAAATAATTTCATGATGTGAAGGCAAAGTTCAGCAAGACTTTTTTGAGAACAAATTGCTGTATTGCAGGTCATGATTCAATTGAAATAATGAGCCAGATATTCCATGGTGTAAATTGGCGCAGGGCCAGTTCATTTTATTTATGACAACTTAAAGGAAATCTCCTATGGCTTTCATGAAACTCTGTCAATTTCCTACCAACAAACAATCTGGCACATCACATAGATTCTGAAAATTAAAGAATGGCTGTATTTCAGTGAAATACATTTTCGGCCATAGAATATATGGTATGGAGGGAATAAAACTTTTTAATCTGTTGTTGTTAGAGAAAAGAAACAGCTCCAAAAGAATTTTTTGTTGCTTATACTGTATTATCGGGTAGCAAACAGGGAAAGCTCTGTGGATTTTGGACTACAATTTCCATTAGCCCCACTCAGCACTGGCCAGGGACTCAACTGTTTCTATACCAATATGTTAACAATGACTAAGACAAAAAGAATCACCCTACTGTCCAAAGTCTATAGATTTCTGTAATGGTTCAAGGGGTTGCTCATGCGTAAGCCGGTGCCCACATCTGGTTGGGTTGCCTAAGTGAACCTTTTCTGTCCGGACAGCCACTCACCCGTGGCTGTCTCAATCGCTGACAGAATCCGTCAGTGGGCGTTTCTTAAACTTCTTCCAGCAAAGAAGTTCTTTCACGCCCAGTCTCCTCCTACTTTCCCTGCGCGGACGCCTTCTGCGCAAGGAAGGCATAGGCAGCGGAGGACCCTTCCTCCCCCCGCTGGTCCCAGGCAAGGAGTCATGTGACTCCCTCTCAGATTCCCCCATCTGCCCCCCTTCTCCACTGGAGCTGAGCTGATTCCCTTCCCCAGAATATGGTCTGCCTCTCCCAATCCCGGGACGCTCTCTGGGATCCCTCTGGAGCTCTCTCTCTCCCTCCGGCACTGATGGCAGTTCCCTGACTATTTCTCATGATTTTTATTTTTGGTACTGGACTGCTTTTGGGTTTGTTTTAAAAACAAACAAACAAACAAAAACACCTGGGCATTTACCTGTGCATCAATGGAGCAATTTTTAATTGGAAAAAGTTTACCCCAACATACTGGGTTAGACATGTTTTCTGAGCTGTTTTTTTCGGAATCGCCCCCCCTCCCAGCACTTTTTGTGAATGAGAAGTAATTTGTAAATGGTAGGTACGGTAACTGAAATTTGGTGGTATTGTTCACCCTGTCTAGGTGACAATGCCATATAAGAACTACATTATAGGCCTATTACTGCATAAATTCTGCAGTGATAAGCGTACTGGGTATGCATATCCTTTTCTTTGTTGCAGCAATTCTGTCTTTTTGTTTCCTGCCATGTGTGTGTGAAAGCTAATTTCAATATTGTTCCTAGCTCTTCCTTTCAGTTGTTACAAAGAACATCCTTTGTTTTCAAAGGAACCATTATAAGGCTAGCTCTCTATGTCCTCACCAGCTTTTGCAGATTAATGCTGAAAGTGCCTCAGCAGTTGGCTTAAAAAACAAAACAGTAAGATTTTTACAGCCAGAAGAGAAAATAGGGAATACAGTAAAGGAAAAGTGATGTCTTTCATTGGTCTGAGATCTTTTTGCATGCAACATTCCAAGTTCAAGACAAATGTTTTTCCTAACAGAAAACCTGACATTCTGCCTAACAGAAAGGACTTCATAGCTCAAAAGATTTCTACTCTGACATAAAAAGAGGAAAGTACATTGCAAAATATAAAGTGCCCTGTTTCGTGACTACATATATAAAAGTGGCATTTTAAATCAAAGGTTATAAAACACAGTGCATAATCTTGCCCTTGGCATGTAACTGCCAATAATAATAATAATAATAATAATAATAATAATAATAATAATAATAATTTATTTGTACCCCGCCCATCTGGCTGGGTTTCCCCAGCCACTCTGGGCGGCTTCCATAGAAACCAAAAATACAGTAAAATATCACAGATTAAAAACTTCCCTGAACAGGGCTGCCTTAAGATGTCTTCTAAATGTCAGGTAGTTATTTATCGCTTTGACATCTGATGGGAGGGCGTTCCACAGGATGGGTACCACTACCGAGGCTACTGTTATGTTTCATCATCGCTGGTGATGGAAGGGAGAATGCCAAGGCTACTGTTATGCCAAGAACTGCCAAGGCTACTGTTATGTTTCATCATCGCTGGTGATGGAAGGGAGAATGAGGTGGTTTACAGTACTTTCAAGAGAATGCAGGACAATGGAAGAATGCAGGTACCCAGAGTATTCATCATTCAGTATTGTAGCTGTGGCTGCAATAATTGCCCAGACTCTGCAGGTCATCCGAAAGCCTTTGATCAATAAGTGAGCTTCCCTCCAGCTTTCTTCATTGTAAAGGAGCAAAAGGGGAGCCTTGATAGTCCCATGGAGCAAGGCTTGATTACTTTGGGCATCCCAGGTGCACATGCCAAGAACATGCTCAGGAAGCTGGATGCTAAGGAACAGGGCCAAGGGTGTTCTTGCCTTGGCTTCTTATGGCAAATGGGGCATGGTGGCCCAGCTATGTTAAAGTGATTTTGGTGCTGCTCAAGGACCAAAACATGGCTTCTCCCACCAGCATGCAGAAGGGCTTGGATATGCACAGAAGCTCCACCTTCTTGCCCTCTGTGAACACCTGGTGGGATGATGCCCTTTTTCCAAGGCAGGCGATATAACCTCCTTCCCCACCTCCCCAGGGTGGTTGTCAAGAGCCATAGCTCAGTGGTAGGGCATCTGCAAGGTCCGTATAGTTAAAGCTATGGTTTTCCCAGTATTGATGTATGGAAGTGAGAGCTGGACCATAAAGAAGGCTGATCACCAAAGAATTGATGCTTTTGAACTGTGGTGCTGGAGGAGACTCTTGAGAGTCGCATGGACTGCAAGAAGATCAAACCTATCCATTCTTAAGGAAATCAGCCCTGAGTGCTCACTGGAAGGACAGATCTTGAAGTTGAGGCTCCAATACTTTGGCCACCTCATGAGAAGAGAAGACTCCCTGGAAAAGGCCCTGATGTTGGGAAAGATGGAGGGCACAAGGAGAAGGGGACGACAGAGGACGAGATGGTTGGACAGTGTTCTCGAAGCTACCAGCATGAGTTTGACCAAACTGCGGGAGGCAGTGGAAGACAGGAGTGCCTGGCGTGCTCTGGTCCAGGGGGTCACAAAGAGTCGGACACGACTAAACGACTAAACAACAAGGGCATCTGCTTCGTAAGCAGAAACTCGAAGGTTCAATCCTTGGCATCTTTAGGCAAGGCTGGGAATGTTGAAGGAATGGGAAACCTGGGGGGGGGGACCCATTCCTTCAATGTTACCTGTCTGTATCCCTGGAACCTAGTCAATGTAGACACAGGATCAGTAGTGGACAGCTTGGTGGGATGATGATACTCTGCTGAACTCCAGTCGGTCACATCCCTGCTGCTTACTGGGAAGTAGAGGGGGAGGAGGGAGGGAGGTTTGTGCCAGTGCATTTGCACCTTGCTGATCTCCTCACTGCCTTACCTTCTGGTAAGCAGCAGCACCACAACCGTCCAGAGGTCTGTTGTGTGGTGGTGCCCTACCATGCTGTCTGCTGCTACCTATACAGGAGTCAGACCAAAGGTGGATCTAGCTCCATCTTGTCTACAGTGACTGGAAGCAGCTTTCAAGGATGTCACAAAGGATGCAATCTTTCTTTCCTAGACCTATCAGGAAAAGCCAGGAATTGTATCTGGGACTTTTCTGCTTGCAAAGTTCTTCCACTGAGCTTTGGTCCTTGAGAAAAATACTGAGTTAAAGACCGTAACAATACTGAGCTAGATGGACCAATAGTCTCAGTACAAGACAGCATCCTATGTTCCTATCCATATTTTTGTGACATGAATTTGTTTGACACAAATGACAACTTTATGGAAGTAATACTTTCCTAGAAAAGTCAATGCAGTATTCTCAGGAGAGCAAAAGCTGTCTAGATCATATAACTTTTTATGTTGCCCCAACAGAAATATCTGTGGATGGTAACTACGGCAACCTTTGCATGCAGCTGCGTGCAGCTCACTGACTCACATTTTTAACAACCTTGCCAACTGCCTTAGAGGTCACTGGTTCCTATCTCCCAAAGTGCTGATGCAAGCTTTTGAAGTTCCTAGTTTCCTTATCTATATAGAGACAATATACTGGCTAAAAGCACATAGTTCACTTCCTATTCTGTCTTGATTCATGTCTACAGACCTCCTTTGAGCCACTGCTCAAGTTTCAAGACATAATCTGCTTATACAGTTTTGGTGAAGTCCCTTTATTATATATAATCATCCTGAGGCTGCAGTACTTTAAATGGATTTCTACCCTTCTTATGTGTAGCTTAAAAAATTAAAGACTACTGAACTATGTAACAGCCTTCCAAATGTATTTCATATTTCTCTGTAAAAGCTAAGATCATAAATGGACAAATATGTTGATTTTTTTAAAAAATGAACATAATATGACTTGAGGAGGAAGCAGGCCTTGTGTAGAAGTGGAAAAAAAGACTTCAGTTTCAAGGTGACAGACTTGGGAACAGGGTTAGAGCTGGAGATTTTGTATGAAGGGGGCTCACGGTATATTAGTGGTGGGTCAAAGCAGACCAGCCAAAACTTCAAGAAAAGTAATTAAATTAAAGTATTTAATATGTGCCCACTTCACCAGTGGTTTATCTGGCACCTTTAAACTCACTGACCTAAACAGAGGAAAATGGGGGTCAGGTTGAATAGAACAAGAGGAGACCTGCAACAAAATGTTTTCCCAGCAGCCTTCCTCTATCCAGCCAAGGATCAGAGCTCTGCACTGCTATCTAGGGCTTGTGGAAGGAGGAGCTCACATACTTAGATTACAATCTTATATATACACATAGCAGGGCATAAGTCACTTTGATGTCAATAGGAGTCACTTCTGAATAGTCGTTCATAGGGTTGCATAGCCCAGAGTCCATAAATCTTTTTTTTAATGCGATATCATTGCATCTTCACTCTTGAACAAGTTCATAGATTCATAGAATTGTAGAGTAGGAAGGGATCACAAGGATCACGTAGTCCAACCCACTGTAATACATGAATTTTTATGGGTTTATTTATTTATGCATGCTTGTGTGTTTTCCTCCCCAAAGGAACACACTATATCACTTCTGTAGCATATGCTATTTGTGGAAGATGGAGGTTTGCCTTTGTTTCTCTTTAGTTTGCCTGAAGCATTGTAAGAAAGCATGACTTTGCCTTAACCAACATTCCCTTGTCTGCATTCTTCATGTCTTCACAAAGGTTTCTGTCAGATACCATCACAGCAATGTGGATGTTGCCTTTCTGTGACCTAAGCCCGTGCAGTGGGGAGCTGCATGTGAGCAAGACAACTGCTAATGCCTTTTACTGTTTCTCCGAGCCTCAAGTTGTGTGTGTGTCAGATATAGGCATTACAGTGCTAGTGATGAAGAACTGTTACTTCCTGGCTTCCACTTAGGATTCTACTGTTTTACCCATTAGTAGTCCATATATTTGGATGGCCTTACCATAAACCTCTTCCTAAAGATGTCAGAATTTGTAGGAAGCTTGTATTTCCCCCTCTTTTCCCAGGTGCACTCCAGCAGACCTAATGTCCTCATCCAGCAATACTTACTGTAATCCATAAGGAGGAGAATGAACAGGCCAAAGCCTTCCCTCTCTAACCTCCATTTCCCAATAACTGATGCTGTTAATAGCCCACAGTTCCTGGAAAGTCCTTAATGGTGAGGGATGGGAAAATCTGACCATTTCAGTTCCTCATCAGCATTTTAGTGTAAATTGCTCCTATTCTACACACTTTTGTGTGCAATTTGGTGAAATATAGTTCAGTGCTCTTAAAAGAGTCAAGAATTACATGTGTCCTACCATAAGCACCAACAAGGGGCTGTTTATTATTTTTGTTTGTTATTATGGTATTTTTTGTGTGTTTATATGTTGCAAGCCACCCTGTGATCCTTGGATGAAGGCCGGTATAGAAATTCAATAAAATAAATAATTTACTGGGAGCATCCTGTCCACCCCATTCCCCCAGAAATGTAGTTTTTAATAGTTGTTACGCAGGAGAGAAAAAACAGCTGGTAAATTGTATGTGTGCAAGCATGAATGCATATACATGTCTGATATGATGAGCCAAGTTGGGCAAGATGCTACACACACACTTGATTTTGCTCTGCCAGATTTTTTTAAAAATGCCTTAATAACTTACTTGTACACTGTAACTTATTGGTTTAAATCACGTTGTTTGTTTTAGCTGTCCTGAAAGAAATAAAATCTCAACAGGGTTACTTCTTACTCGCTTAGATTCTCTGATACCCACTCAGTTTTCTCTACAATGAATCACTGGTCACTGCTCGTTCAAAGCAGCCTGCTTTGTTTTATGGTATTGTTCCATTTCCTCATGTTTTAACCAGAATATCTATTTTAATAATAAAAAGTGTGTTCCACATAAAAATATCTTTGTCCCTAAGTGCTGCTGAAATATAATAGCAAGCACCAATTCTCTTCATTTTACTATTATTATTTAATTTGGAGAAGTATGAGTTCCTTCCTGAGATGACATTATTTTTTTTTTATCTTCTTCCATTTTATTCTCTCACCTTGGCAACCTGGGGGCAAGAAAGTCAGTTTCAATCTCCAAAGCTGAAATAACAGTGCTAAAGTTGCTACGGTTACCTCTCTGTTTCCTAATGAAACTGACACAGCTTTGGCTCCTTGGGCAGGAATTGCCTTAAGCCTTTGAAAGAACTTGAAGATGTGGGAAGCTGACTGGGCAACTGGTCCTCCATGTTAAGTCTTTCCTTAGCTTTAGCATCTCCTCCACCCCTGCTATGAAAGGAGATGGGATTATCTATTCTCCTTCCTTTTCACTGGATGATGTTGGGTAGCTTATGATTGTTTCTGGCTTATACCATGCTTGCAGAATGAAGGTGAACTATCTGGCAGCTTGGAGAGAACGAGGAAGGCATCTACACACTGGGAATCTATTAAACACCCCACCCAGCCGCTAAATGAAAATCGCAGGAGTAAACCAGAAGATCAATGGAGTGAAAGCAGGAAACCTCCCCCATTTCTGTGTATTATCCTCCATGCTCAGTGGAAACAAAACCAAGGCCTCTCATTTGAGCAGCAGCCGTTGCATTGCCATTTGTAAGGTAGTTATATGTGGAGATGGATCAAAGGATTGTGGAAGGCCTTTGGATTTTACTGCTGTGCTGCTACCTTTTTATTAGATCCTGCTCAAAGCCCAATTTAGCACAGCAACAGTTCTCACCGGCATATTCCTTCCATCCTCACATTAGACCTGCCTTTTGTCATTCACTCTGATGGTTATGCTCCAGAAGGAAGTGCCATCTAGTTGGTTTTTGAAAGAGGGCAGTGACCCAAAGTCCCCCTTGATTTGACAACAGAATGGCTTGTTTAAATTCTGGATGGAGGGAAGAGACTCGAAAGGGTGTGTCAAAACTAGATAAGACAGCTGGCACACCAGAGACCTCACAGTTGTTTACAAACTAATATTTGGGGGAAGCTGGTTCTGAGGGACATCATTTTCTACCTGCAAATTATGTATATTAAAAACCACTGAGCGATTATATAGAAGTAACTGGGTCACTGTCTTCGGTTGTTCTCCTGATAAAGGCAATCCATCAGGGCTGAATCAGTCCAAAAACTAGGCCCTGACCCAGACTGGTATGGGTCTAGACAGGGCTTTTTTCCAGCAGGAACCCAGTTCTGACCCCTCTCAGGTGGGTGTCATTGCTATTATAAGAGAACAAGGGAGGTGTTCATGGTGAATTCCAGCAGGCACCTCTTTTTTTAGAAAAATAGCATTGCGTCCCAATAATGAGTATTCTCCAAGGGGGTATGAAGCTGAACTGCCACAATACTCTTGATCACCTTCACCCAAATTGGGGTCTTAATGACTTGGTATAAATTATCATGAACCAGGGGTGCAGACCCTCAGCCCTGTAGACTAAATTCAGCCCTCCAGCACTCTCCATCTGGCCCTCAGGACTCACCTAGGCCGTTCTTATTCCCCAAGCTACTCCCCGCACTGGTCCTGTCATACCCTCCTCAAGCATGTTTGCCTGGCTGGAATGTGTCCTTGACTTGTGACAACACATCTTGCCTGACCAAATGGAGGATAGGGAAGCCCAGTGTGCAAAGGTAAGAGTCACATTCATTGCTCTGCCCACTCTTGCCCCTGACCCTGAATTTCACTGGTATGTGGGCCCTGGAAGTTTCCTCACAAGGGAATGTGCCATAAACCATCAAGTCCAGAGTGGCTTCTTTAGGAGCGGCCACACTACCACCTCTTTAAGGATGTGTGGCACCATTCCCTTGCAAAAAGACATGTTCACCATGCCCTGAACCCCGTTGCTTTGCCAGTGTTCAGACTCTTTCCTCAGAACTATTGATGCAGTAGGAAACTGCAGTATAGCATTTACAGTATTTGAGAATGACAACATGAGAACCTACATATTCCTGATGCTATGATGGAAAAAAAGCCTAGATTTTCTTTTTTAAATGTGTTTTTTGTTTTGTGAAAGCAGTTTTTTTCAAGGTAAGAGAATGGGATAGAGAAGCACAGTGACAATAAAAGTCCCTTTTTATGCCCTCTCCCATCTGTGAATTTAGTCTTGGTGCTGGTGTGCCACAAGGAGTCACATTATTCCAGAGCTATTCACCGTTCATTATTAATAACACAATTCAGCCCACAGAAATATTTGCTTTAGAGTGAAGACAAGGGTTTTTTCCCCCTCTCTTGCAGCAGAAATATTTAGGTTTCCTAAATAAAAAAGTATCAGGTCATATGGAAAGAAATACACACAGCCTGTGAACTAGGTTGTTGTCTGCCAAATTTCCCCTTCATACCTCCATATTCCCAATTGCAGGCCAGATTGTTCCTCCAGAATCTGTGTATATGAACATACTGGGAAATGAGTGTGATTTCAGATAGAAGTCCTGAGGGATTGCTCAACATAGAGAAGAACATAAGGAAATCCTTAAGCAAAACCCTGCCTGAGTGACTATTTTGAAAGTTAAAGCTGCCTGTCGGCAATGAACCTTCTCCATCTCCTCCACCTCTCCTTAATGGCAGAGTAATGATGGCCTATTATTTAAATGTCAGCCTTGTTAGGTACTTTCTTTACTTAAACAGAAAGGGAGAGAAGGAATCTGCACAGGACAATGGGTGCAATCCGCAAGCTGCTTTGGACGCCATGACGTACGGCTTCCTTCAGGCCCATCTGGCTGGGTTGGGAACTGGAGGCAAGACTTGGTGGCAATTCCATTTTTACTTATCCATTTCTGTTTAGGCTTAATGAATTGTATTGCATTCACCCAGTTTTATTATTGTTTTCAATTGCTGAATGCAGCCCCGAGGCTTGGCAAAAACGAGGCAGGATATAAATTGTGTAAAATAAAAACACTTCTGAAGGTGCTTCATGGAAATAAATGGGAGCCACACAAGAACGTATTAGCAGCAGCTATTCCATCAGGCCATGAGGCAGGAAGACAGCAAAAGGAAGCTGTTCCATCAGCTCTGCTGTCGTTGCTCCTCTCTCAGCTGTTTCCCTCCTAGCCCCTCTCACAGTACCAGTGACACTGCCACCTTCCTGGTTTGTGTGTTGGTGGGGATGTGTGGACTTACTTGGAGGAGGGCTGGATTGGCTCCACCAGTGCATCCACACAGTCCTTATGTCATCACCCTCCTGTTGCACTCTAACCCCATCTCAATAAGCTAGTGTCAGGAGGCTGTTTCCGCCCTGACCCACTGACTGATACTGCCAACTGGTGATTGCAAGAATTGTAACTCAAAGAACTGGTGTCTGAGTTTGTTTGTTTTTTACCCCGTCCCTTCCCAGTCTTTGTTTCAATTTGTGCTATGTCTTTTAGATTGTAAACCTGATGGTAGGGACCGTATATGGGAGCCTTTGTGTCTGCACAATGCTGTGAAAGAAAAAGAAATGCTTGTGTCCTGAGATGTGTTTGTGCATAAATTCCATTCATTTCAGCAGGCTTGCACAAGAAAACTGAATCCTGGTGTACTGTGTTCAAATGTATCACCATTCATTTATACAACAGGCAAGGAGAGAGTTCTGGCTCTGTGATTACCTAAAAACAGATAAGAAATGCATTTGTTTGCTTTTTCTCTGAGTATTCACTTCTGTACCCACCTTATTTATACATCTCAAGTTAATCACCTTTTCAATGAAAGCTCTTTTTAACCTGCGTAGCACTGAATCGCAAATAACTCTGTCCCTCGCAAAGCTAACAATGAAAAATAGCTTGACGTCTATTGCAGTGAAACAAATTGTGCTCATTATAGCTGAAATGACAGTCAAACTCTGTGTGGCTTCCAGGCTTAGCACCTCCTTTCCACTTCCCCCCATTATGGGACCGGCAAGGGGTCCTCTAAGTAATGCCAGCTGGAACGAGATCCCTCAAGCTTTGTCTGAGAATTACAAGAATTAAGCTGAGCTTGGCTTGGGCCCATCCAAACATCCTGCAGCTGGGCTATGGGAAAGAGAAGTGGCAGGGAACCAGCTCGGTTGGAATGGGGCTCCCTGGGGAAACCTGAGGATTTCGTAATGGCAATCTCTTCTTGCCCTAGGCAGGGAGAAGGAACTTCATAAGTAGTTGCAAGTTTGGAGCTGTTCTCGCCTTTCACGCTCCCTCCTTCCTTCATACAAATCTGCGCACACTTCAGTGAATGTATTTGGCTTTTCAAGGACAGACTGATCAAGTTACTGATATGCTCAAGACCTAGGCTCCTTTTGCTGTGCTGCAACTGCATGCTTGGCACTCAGACTGGTAGGGTGAAAGGCAGGGAGACCAAGAGTATGTGGTGTCAGAGCCAATGAGAGTTAGAGCCTGCGGATTCTATTTTTGTCCCCATCTTCTTTCCTGCTGACTACTACAAGGGCAATAATAATAATAATAATTTATTATTTGTACCCTGCCCATCTGGCTGGGTTTCCCTAGCCACTCTGGGCGGCTTCCAACAAAGATTAAAAAAAATATATTAAAAATGTCACACATTAAAAACTTCCCTGAACAGGGCTGCCTTCAGGTGTCTTCTAAATGTCAGCTAGTTGTTTATGTCTTTGACATCTGATGGGAGGGCGTTCCACAGGGCGGGCGCCACTACCTAGAAGGCCCTCTGCCTGGTTCCATGTAGCTTTGCTTCTCGCAGTGAGGGAACCGCCAGAAGGCCCTCGGCACTGGACCTCAGCGTCCGGGCAGAACAGTGGGGGTGGAGACTAAGGAGACTAAGAAGACTAAGGAAACACTGAGACTAAGGAAGAGGCAGCTGATAGGGAGTGCGACCCACTGGACTGGTTGTGAAGAAGAAAGCAGGTAGTTGGGGGCTGGCTGGGGGTAGATTGAAATTGGTGGGGCAGTACCCCCATTAGCCCTAATGGACCAACCTCCACTGTTATGGAACTCCTTCCCATAACATCTATATGTTATATTACTTCCTTCAAAGCTCTTCTCAAAGCCCACAGTTTTTCTGAAGGCTTTGGCAGAGACCCCTCATTGCCTATAATTCAACCTAAGCACACAGACTTGATAGGACCAGATATTGACTCCCTGTTTACCCCTGTCTCCACTTATCCTCTGAAGTTTCCCCTCCATTATGGAGATATAAAAATCAGAGGGTAATGGAAGCTGCTACTGTTTACGGCACAAGATCCATGGAAGGGCCATAGCTCTGTGACAGATGCTTTTCACATGAAAGGTCCCAGGTTCAGGCCCTGGCATATCCAGGAAGGGCTGGGAGATATCCCTGCCTGAAACCCTAGAGAGCCACTGCTGGTCAGTCCTGATAATATTGGGATAGATGGACCAAAGGCCTGGCTCCTTTCCTATGTTTGTGTGCATGTGGAGACACTGGCAGATTCCTTTCTGCAGTGCTTGTGGATATGTTATGTTGGTTTCATTCACTCAAAGAAGTGTTTCTACAGCCATATCAACCACTGAACAGAGTGAGCTGTTTCAACATTTGGTTGGAGAGTTTAGCATAGTAGGATGGTTGGAAAAGGACTGCCAGATCCCAGGTCTACAGGGGCTCTGCTCTTCTTAACACCTAAGTAAAAGAGAGAAGTTCCTGTATCAGCCAAGAGGAAATCAAACCTCCCCTGTCCAGTGAATTGCTGCTCAAGTGAATTCACAAACCCTTACTGCTGCCACTATCACATCACCAAGGCCATCCCTTAAGGGAAGCAAAGAATACAATGGATATTTTCAGCATCATTTGACAAGCGGAGAGGGTGAAATACAGAATTACTTTACACATTATGTCTAATGGTATATGGTGTTTGTTTCCTTACAAGAAAACTGCAGTGAGTGGAACAGGCATCAGTACTGACGTCACCAAGATGGTGCCCATGGGTACGATTGCACCCTGAGGGGAACTCATGAAGCCTCAGAGCTCTTCTGATCACTGCCCTCTTGGTCATGAGGTGGTGAGTGCAATAACTTTTTTCTCCCTTGGAAGTTGCAAGACCAGCACTTTTATCCACTTACTCTTTGGGCTCTGTGTGCTTTTCGAGGTTCAGATTGATTCCACTGGCTCTGAATTTTCTGTCTCTCAGGGAGGGAATTGACCTGAGAGGGGACACCCATGTCACTCATTCAGCAGTCCAAATGTGCCCTAAAAGGTTCTGTGTTTGTAAGAGGTCACTTCAGACCCCAGAAGTCCCTCTATCCTTGTCCTGGATGGGAAAGGTGGAGAAACAGTGTCTACTGAATGTGTGTGTGTGGGGGGGGGCTTAACAAGGGAATTATAATGAGGTGTTTTTGACAGCTGAAAAGTGCAAGACAATGGCAGGCACGCAGAGAAGATTAAAAAGATTGCCAATGTTTTGAGCTCATAAACAGTATCTTTTCCCGTTGCTATGAAACTTTAAGAATCTACTGTGCCCGAAGTAAGTGTGGGATTATATTCAAACTGATCTGAACCCAATTAGTTTAATAGGTATTTAATTTTGTCCCTGCTGCCAAACAGCCTGATCCTCAAAACATTAGCGCTAATGAGAGTCCCACTGAAGAAAACAGGGATTGTCCTCTACACAAAATTAGCTTTGAGTATCTGTGCCAGAACCTCCTGGGGAGCACTGGTTTTGATCTCACAATGGTCGCTGGGCTTTACTGGAGCCAGAGTTGCCTGCGTTTGATGATGTGGAATGTTAGGAATGTATTTCTCTAAAACATTATAGAAACAACCAAGGACTAAAAAATTCTATTACCAAGTAACACAAGACTAGAATCCCCAAGCTTCATTAAAAGTGGTCAGAGGCAGTAACTTCAAATGTCATCAACCACATTGAATTAAATATACTTAGCCTCTTCCAATGCCAGTTTGGGAGTCTGCTTCTGTGTATTTGTTCTGTCTAAGTTTGCTCTTATTAATTAAATCCCTTCATATTAAATGAAAGAACGGCAACCCTATACTATGTTTATTTTGTATACATTTGAGTTTTGCATATACATGGCGAAGACTATAGCTTCTGCATTTCATTGTTTGGCCCACTTCATCTCATAACATCATCATCAACATCATCATCTTTTCTTTTATGTACCACTTAATGCCAAAATAGGCTTCTAAGCCAGTTACAGAACGTAACATATGGAATAATTAAAAATGCACCATAGTTAAAATACAATTAAAACATTAAAATACAAGCATCCTTCATTTAAGAATGCAATAAAAAATCTAATAGAAACTGCACAGCAATTAAAGTAGGAGACTCAGGTCA
The DNA here is from genome assembly GCF_965113315.1 of Podarcis vaucheri. Taxonomy (NCBI): domain Eukaryota; kingdom Metazoa; phylum Chordata; class Lepidosauria; order Squamata; family Lacertidae; genus Podarcis; species Podarcis vaucheri. The sequence continues at coordinate 35,310,201 of NC_138748.1, read as the reverse complement.
AGACGTCAAGGGAATACCGCTAAATAGGTGCATCTTTGAAAGCCGCCAGAATGCCCATTCAGATGGTGCTTCTCATGTTATAACATCAGGGAGTGCATTCCATAAGACCAGTGCCACCAAGGTGGCAGAAAACCCATTTGGCTGCTATTCTAAAAACTACACACCTGCTTTTGATGGAAAACTTCTTGAAAGCATTAGGAATTTCATCCAAATAAATATACTTTAGGGTTGATGTGCAGAAATGTTAGTTTGAGCAGCTTATGCTGAAGCAACAAAGCCACTCTATTGTTTAAGCAAAATAATAATAATAATAATAATAATAATAATAATAATAATAATAATAATAATAATAATTTATTTATATCCCATCCATCTGGGTGGCTTCCAATAAAAGATTAAAAATACATTAAAGCATTAAAGCATCAGTCATTTAATGACATCAGTCATTAAAAACTTCCCTAAACAGGGCTATTTATGGGAGTCTTACATTGTGTCGTGCCCTGAGGTGACAGGTTACAATGAAGAGTGAGTTAGAGGCGTTTTCAATACATACATACAGAAATGGTTTAAATGGTAAAATCTGAAAGCTACAAAGACATGTACAAGCATATAAGCCAGTTAATTTCTAAAAGGTCACCTGCTGTCCATGCTAATAATTTTAAAATAAGATTATCAGTATAGAGTAGTAGTATTGAAATCAGATATCTATTAAGCCATATTTAGCCATGTCATGGGAAGCAGGTAGTGGTGTCCTGCCAAGCCTTATTCCCTCCACCATATCACCATTATTGTGTATGGACCTCTCCACGAAGCTGAGACTAAAGTCTGAAGGAATATATTCTATTCATGGAGATTCATCACCTCAAGACTTTACCCTCAAACTCATGGAGGGCTCTAAGTGCAGTAATAGTGACATTCTGTTAGGGGGTAGGACTTGGAAGTCAGGACAACTAATATCCAAAGAGAACTTTACTGAGGTTAAAAAAAGGGGGGATGCAATTCAATGGGAAAGGTCCTTTTCCTTTCTGTTGATGCCAATGCTATGGAGTTGGGAAGCACAGATGAAAGTTGGCAACTTAAGCACCAAGATACAGTAGTTCTTACCCAGCCAGAGTACCTGTAGAAGAAAAAGAATGAGTTTAGTCTCAGAGAAGTTCTTCTCTTTCTCATTGACTATTTTAATATGTGATCAAAACATATGGATTGTGCTTTGAGATGGGCAATTTGGATTGCAGACAGTACCCTGAACCCATAGGAAGGAATGACTTTCAATTACTACCAACCTAGACCTGGTTCAAACTGATGCCCTACAGTCAAATGACTCCATACTCATGTACTGATCTCAAGAAGCCTCAATTGAATATTTATGAAACACACAGCCTGACTACCTCATTAAAGATCAAAGTTGTCATCTGATTTGCTTGGGAGGGGTGAATATGATTTGCCATTTAAATGGTGAATATGATTTGCCATATTCTGCAAATACTGCCCAACTTTTCATTATAAGCAGCTGTGAACTCCACTATGCTATCATTAGTGCTATTCCCTGGATCCTTTTGAAACAGGATGTTTCTTCTCAAAGGGCCTGTCATATCACGAATCTTCCAATAAAAATAATGTCCCTGATGAACCCCCTAATGGAGTTGAACTTTGTTTTTCCCTCTGTTAGACTCTTAACTATAACCAGGTACAATTTAATGAGGCTTTTCAGCATGATAACTAACTAGGCACAATGGAATTACAGAATGATGGTCTCACTTCCAAGACAAAATGCATTCTGACTTATTCAAAAAGCATGTTCCTGTGTGCATGTATCATAAAACTACATAATTATTTTCTCCTTTTCAATGTATCTAGACTGTAAATGTGTAAAATACAACCTCATCCAGCTCAGTAAACTGGAGGTTATTCAAAGCAATCAGATAATCATATAAAATAGGTATAATTTTATACTGACATGGAACTGAAAGGTTGATGGACAAATAATTCTAATAATGGAAATACGGAAATATAAGGTGGAAACAATACTGGTTACCAGTTTGTGAATCTGTGCTAAAGATGTCCAGACCTTGCTTATTTCTTTATTTTGAAGGTACATTCTGCTCTCACCATGGTGGCTGTCCATAGAAGTTTTGCAAAGCATTGCGATTATCCATCATTTCAAACAATTTTAGCACATGCATGTCTAATTTTGCCTGCGTGGGTCAAAAAACTTAGGTGGAATAAAACTTGCAAATAGTGAAGACACTTTATTCATTTGGAAACATAGCAGACAAAACAATACAGCAGTCGCTCACAAAGAGCTAAATGCCTAAATGAATAGTTTAACACACCAACAAAGCACTAGCCTCTCTGAAGCAAAAATTAGAAAACGCTTACTTGCAAACTTTGTAGTCAGCCAGTCCAGACTTTGCTTTAATTCATCGAGGTGCTGGTTACTTCAGAGTTACTTATTTGCTATAGCTTTAGTCTCAAAGTAACAGAACAACCATAGTACAGTGGTGCCTTGGTTTACGAACTTAATCCGTTCCTGAAGTCCATTCTTAAACCAAATCCATTCTTAAACTGAGGCACACTTTCCCTAATGAGATCTCCCACCACCGGTGCCCTTCCACCATTCAGCTTCCATTCATAGACTGAGGTAAAGTTTGCAAACCAGAACGTTACTTCCGGTTTAGCGGAGTTCGTAAACCGAATAGTTCGTAAGCAGGACTGTTCATAAACTGAGGTACCACAGTACAGTAAATGACAAATTTATAATTTAAAGCTTGAAAGGATATAGCCTTGTAGTCACATATATTTATTATTATTTATTAATTCAATTTATACACCGCCTTTTACTCTGAGGTTTCAGGGCGGTTCACAACAAGACAACATATAAAATCAAACCAAAAGCAATAATCCAGTAAACTAATTCCCTATCTCTTTGTTAATTAACCATGTATAAACATCATTTTACCTCATTCAAGAGCATAAATATTACTCAGCTTCCCAACAAAAGAAACTTTCCTTTCCTTCTAGCTCTCTGTTAAGGGACACCAATTAATGGGCACGTTAATTGTTATCATACAAACTCTACTTTGGCTCACAGTTAGTGTCACTGAGCAAAGAAGGCAACAGCAGCTCAACAATCCTTGTCAGCTACCCAAAGTGGTTTGCATGCTGTTGCAGGCTCCATGGCACACAGTGGGTTGCTAATATGTTGCAAAGGGGCAGAGAGATGTTGCAAAATGCTTTAGTTGTCCTAGCAACTTCCGTATAATTGACAACGACATCATTTAGGAAACTTCAGTGGTACAAGAAAGCCAACACTTTTCTGAGTCCATTTCAGATCAAAAAAGAAGGAGATGTCCCCCATTTATAGTGAGGGAGTTGGCAGGTTTGCGTGTCTCAAATTATGAATCATCAAATGGACGGCACATTCATTTTTGAAGTAGATTGATGTAGGATTTGGACAATCTGTTACTTTACATTGCAATAGCTGTCAATTTTCCCAAGCAGTGTTGCCCATTTTAACCACTTGCCAAAATTACGTTTTATAGGAAGCTCTGCCCTAAGTTCTAAATTATATACTTGCCTTGCTGAAAATAGTGCTTCAGGGCTACTCGGTTCAGTTGGATCTCTTTAGAAATATATCTGAAGCTGTAAAACACTGGATGGGGTGTTCCCATAAATTAAGCAGCAGCAGATCTTTGGAAAAAGAATGTAACATTTGCTTCTGGCTGCAGAAACTTCCCATTTAACAGTGACCAGCCAATTGGCATCTGTGCCCATTTCACTCCACTCAGTGGAGTGGAATTTATTAATTTAGTGCTAACCTTAGGTACTATTCAGTGTGACAGAGTAGACTGCCTTTTGGATGAGACTTTACAGACTTTATTTCCAAAAGCAACATATTCATAAAGAGAGGACACAAAATGTAAAAAGGCATCTCCTCTACCAGATACCTGTGGTGAAAGACCTTTCTTTCTCTTTACTACTTCCGAATTCAAGTAAGGGGCCATATGTTGGGTTACTCCCCTACCTCAGAAAACATTTGGAAAATCAGCTTGTGGCCGTAAAGGCTAGGGTGAACTTCTCAGTTTTAAAGTGCTAGTTTTCACAAATAAGGAGCTTTTGACATGGGGCAGTATTTAATTATACAAATCTCCACACTTCTACACATATGTGGTTCACCCCAGCAGGACTATAATGTGTTATTTTTCTGAACATTTGCATGAGTTTTAAAACTCTGTCAAAGTAATAGGAGCATAGGAAGGTGACCAGCAGCTGCTCTCCAGGGTTTGAGGCAAGAACACTCTCCCAGGTTAGCTGGAGATAGCAGGGTTTGAATCTGGGAAATTCTACCATGGTCTACCATGCCTTCAGAAATTTGCAAATCAGAAACATCTCAATGAATACAGCAGAGAGCAAAATCAACTGACTGTTTTTTCATGATTGTCCAGAGTTTTTAGAAGGTTCTGCAGTCTTTTTGATTGAAATGGGAGTATCAATGAACAAGATAACCTATATCATCTTGTCATATTCATAAATAACAATCAATATTATCTGCAATACCTAATCTAAGGAGTGGATATTGCCATTGTAAAGCATGTTTTGAGACCTTCAAACCAGGTTAACTGTCGATTTATAGAATTACAAGATTTAATTGTATAATAACTTCACACTGGATAGGATGGTGGTTAAATTTAACAGGTGCAAATAAGCTGAAAATTGTCCATTTGCATGGTTTAAATAAATGAAGAACTGGAATAAGAAGCAGGAACAGTCACTGCTATTTTTAAACCTACCCATCCCAACTTACTGGGGAGGAAGGCCCATTGAACCCAGTGGGACTTACTTTTGAGTAGACAAGTGTAGGACTGTACTGCTGGGGGCAAATCATAACCTGCAAATGACATTTTTAACCATTTGAACAAAGTTGCTGTTAAAATGGAACCCACCAGACTCTTGACTTTCTTGTAAAGCTTTCACGAGAATGTGCCTGCTTGCTGGGTGATATGGAAACCTTATTTAAATGAAGCCCAAGACAACAGAAGGTGCCTTTTCCATGACACTAGATTAGCAGCAGGAGATGCTGCCACATTTTAGAATGCATAACCCTTTGTTGCTATCAAGTTTGGACTCAACCTGACTAATGAGAGGCAACTGAAAATAGGGGTATATCAAGCCATCAGTATTAAGGAAGAAAATCTTAAATATATGGTCATTATATTTGATTTATGGACAGAGTTAGAATTTTTTTTTCTTCTGCTTTACAATTTATTAAAAATTATTGTAAGAAGGCATGGAAATGATTTCCAGTACATAAGAAAAGTATGAAACCTTATATGTTTAAAAGGATCCGGTGGCCTTTTCTTTTCTACAAAATATGGTGGCTATAGTTATCAGATATGAGAATAACAGTGAAGCACATGCCAGGGTTGGCTTTTCAAGATGCATCCCCAGTGTGCTCAGTTAATGAAGTCCAAGGTATCTTTTTAAACAATGTCATACTTCTTTCAGATTATAGGGAAATCCTGAGATTGATTTCCAAACCAACCATTTCATATATATGAAGGGCAAGGATTATATTGCAATGAAATTATGTTGTAAATTATTCCACCATTCACCGAATAACGCTGTGCTGAGAACATGCCTGTCCTCTCCATCTCATTTTAGCATTTCCAACTGAGACATATTTCTTTAATCCTTATTCAGTATTTGTCCTACAGCATATTTTCCGCCTTTCTTTTACCTTCAGCCATGTCATTCAAGGGAAATGGTTGCTTTTCAGCTACTTCTGGAAGGCAGCTATTGTCAACCAAATTTTCTGTTAGCCCCCTACTGAGAAAATGGATAACGGCATTACATTAAAATACTCTTCCAGATCCTGCCTTTCCCCCATTCTGTCCCAGAAATAAAACTCCAAAAGGTACATGGCAAATGAAAGCATAGATGAAATTATTCATGCCACCTGAAAACCCCTCAAAGCTCTTTTTTCTCTGCAAAATAATTAAAGTACATTCTTGAAACACACACACAGCTGCTGATTAAGCTCCCATTTTGACTCCGAGTGTGGCCTGCGCCAGAATTTTTTGTTTGTGTGTTTGTTTCCTCAGATGGATGGTCAATGTGTAAGTGTTCCTATTAAAAATTAGTTTGGAAGTACTAGTATTTTTTTAAAAAAAATATTGTACGTGTGTATAGATATTACACACACACAGAGAGAGAGATGCATACACACATATTTACACACAGAGACCATGGGAATATATACTCCCTGTTTTTCCTTTAGGAATTGGAGCTAGAGAATAAGGGATTGAAATATAAGGATGGCAAGTGAGGTCCACATATCAAGTTCCACAGCAGGGATGGTGTCATTGGGCATCATTGTGCTTCTGCAGAAGTCCACACCCCAGTGCGGGCACATTACCACAGTCTACAGCAGGGGTGAGAATGTTTTTTCAGCCCAGGGGCCACATTGCATTCTGGGAAACTGCATGCCATTGGTGGCCAGGGGCAAGAGTGAGAAGAAATAAATACAAATTTCCACATTGTTCATTAGGCTAGTTTATTCACGCTCACACATCTCTCTCTGTCCTCCATCCAGGCAAGGAATATGCAATGTCTGAGTTCAATGACACATCTGAATCTCTCAAGGAGGGTGCAAAGCATGGCTGGTGGGGATTGTGGGCTTGATAGCTTGTATGGCCTGGGGAGGGTCCTAAGGGTCAGATTAGAAAGGGATGCATTTGGACTTCAGTCCTGAATTCCACCCTCCCTGGTCTGGTGCTTCTGAAGCTCCTGTTTCTTCCTGTTCACCTGTCCTCACCAAGGATGTAGCTAATGACCAGGGGGAGGAAATGGAGCAGCGTCTTCCATTTCACTTGTGCTCTGCCTCTGGGTTGTCCATTGATTGGATCCAGAAGGTGAAAAAGTGAGCAGGCAGTGATGCCTTGGGAGGATATGTGGGACCCAAAGAAAAGAGGCCCCACTGCAGGCACCATGCATAAAGGCCACACCAATCCTGGATCTAACTGTGTTATATGACACAATAGAAAAAACATGGAGGGGAATGTTTTCCTACCTTGAGTGCTTCAGATTTAAAGTTAATTTTAATTAAATCAGTTTCTTCTTGTTTTTGTTTTCTTGTCACAATTTTGCCTGCCTCTTTTGATGAACTTCTCCTTTCAGTCGCTTTCTTGTGTATCTGGTAGTTCTGTTCCTTCAATTTGATGTACTTGATTTTCATTCACATAATCGCTCAGAAGATAATGGCTTTCAGGACACAAAATTGTATTCGGTGGTGAGAAAGAACACTGAACTGTAGTTGATGTGCTCAGAAATAGCCGGAGATGAGTTCCTATTCAGTCCATTCCAGAAAACACAGTACCAAGATTGGGCTGAAATGGATTTTCTTCTTCAGCTAGAAAATGACAGCACTGAATGTGACAAGCTGATCTCTGGGAGTTGTTCAGACAATTTGGGGGAATAGTGTAGGGGGCTTCCCTATATACTTCAACACTTTCCAAATAATTGGATTCTTAGGGCTTTCTCGTCTGCTAGTTCACAGCTGCCTCTGGGAAAATTCACACAATTCAGCTTGGTGTACCTGATTTTTGTTTAACAAATACCTGGCATGGTGGGTGGGTGTGAATTTGATCTGGTGTAGAACTATGGCACAGGGGTGGAGAAGAGGGGTTCTCATACTTCTCTCCTGCTGTAATGCAACTGGAATCCCAGTATCTCATTGGCATCAGTGGAAACTTCCTTCCTCTTGTGAACAGTAGGTACGGAAACCAATTCTGATTGGGACCATGGTGGAGTTAAAGGATTGCAGCAACCCATCCCCCTATCTTGTCACAGTCCCAATCTAGGTTGCTGATCCCCTGTGTCAGTTATTTAGGAAACAAAACCAGCTATGTTTGAGAGCCAATGTGGTGTAGTGGTTAGAGAGCTGCACTAGGACCTGGGAGACCAGGGTTCAAATCTCCATTTAGCCATGGGGCCCTCTAGTTGACCTTAGGGCAGTCACTACCTCTCAACCCAATCTACCTTGTTGTGAGGATACAATGGAGAGAGGTAGAAATGTGTGTGCACACCCTTGAACTCCTTGGAGGAAAGGTAGGATAGAAATGTAATAATAAAAAAATAAAATAGCTATGGCTCATTTGGTCCGTCAGCCCATGTTGAAGTCCAGTTCCAGCAGGACACACTGATGTGTGATGGGACCGCAGGTGGAACATGCTAAGCTCTGCTCACATCAGCTCCCAATTACATTCAGTTGTGCTGATGTTTGAAAGACAAGTCGCACAAAGTTCAGGCCACAATGATGTTAGTCCCATGACGCAATCAGTATGTGCTGCCAGAGACAGATTTCAGCTGAACATGTTTTTGCATTTACACTGTGGAAGGAAGATGAGACTAAGAGGGTATAAGAAGATAACTACATGAATCTCTCTCTTTCTGTCTCTCTGTGTGTGTGTTTGTGGAGGCATGGATTCACCATTAAGAGTGGCAGCTACAGATAGAGTTTGGCTATTGAGGGCCTCTTCACTAATTTATTAATGGGGGGGGAATCCCTTTAACTTGTACAAATTTAACAATAAAGCTGAAATGTCTGGGAGTAGGTTGGGGCATCAGATGTAGCTCAATGGGGTCTTGCTCATTTCAAACTTCACAGCAAAAGTGCAGGTGAAACGATATAACATCGGTTCAGCCATGTTGCAGAAGTTTAGAAAACGATAAGGAGCAGACACTGAAAGCTGCGTACACACAATCATTTAGCTAATCTACGAGCATAATTGCTGCAATTGCATAGGGAAATTGGATAATTGTGTGTCCAACTGGTTGCTGTATCTAATTATCTGTTTCTTTGTGCAGCTACTTAATTTGCATGAATGTTGTTTTTTTTAATCAGGAATATTGGTAGTATAATATAATAAAAGTAGATGCTCTGCCAGGAGCAATGTGGGATTTGCATCCTACTTTCTATCTCTGCTGCTATCCGGGCGTACATTGCCACCACAGGCACCAAAGGTGTTATGCCTAAGGATCCGCTGGATTATTTAGTTATGAGATTGAACACATTATCTTATGTAAAAATTGTATTCTCTGTTTTTGTGCTAAACACATAGCAACAATAGCTTTAGAAAAGAGATGATGCGTAATGATGTGCATGTGCATCTCAAAATGTAAACGAAGTCTGCTAAATCCAGGTTTGATGAAAAACTTAACACGCAGAACATCACATGGTGGTGAAATTTGCTTGCTTAGCTTATTAAATTCAGAGCATATTCCTCGTGTGTGTGTGTGTGTGTGTGTGTGTGTGTGTATTCGTGTGTGTGTGTGTGTAAGTAAGTAAGTAAATTCTGCTCATGTTTTCATGATACTTATTTTATGGCTAATATTTTGAGATTTTTAAAAAATACTATATGTATCTTTACAAATTCTGTGCATTGAAAAAACTGACAAAGGGCATGAAACAAAACAACTTCATAGATGTTCTGTACTGAGGAAGGAGCTCACACGGCAAGGCAGAAAAGAGCTGTGAGTGTGAAGCTTGGCTAAAAAAAGACTAGAGGTAGAATGTGGCCTTTTGAGCCTGTCACCACTCCCTTTCATAGAATGAAAGAATTGTAGAGTTGGAAGGGACCCCAAGTGGCATCTAGTCCAACCCCCTTCAGTGAAGGAATCTCAGCTAAAGCATCAAGACAGATGGCCATCCAACTTCTTCTTTAAAAACCTCCAATGAAGTTCTTAAAGGGCCAACCTTCTGGCTTGAAGACTGACACATATTCTGTCCTCCCTTGTTTCCCAGCTCTTATGTCCCCTCTGTCTTTGGGCTGAATCAATGGGTTGAGATGCAATCAGTTGCTCAACGGAATGTGCCTGCAAAGAATCTGGTTCTGGCTGCATGGACACTGGCGTTGTGGGACCTGGTCCAGAGGGCTCCTGCCCACCATAACAACAACAACAATTTATTATCTATACCCCACCCATCTGGCTGGGTTTCCCCAGCCACTCTGGGCAGCTTCCAGCAAAATATTAAAATACAATAATTAATCAAATATTAAAAACTTCCCTAAACAGGGCTACCTGTTAGAAGACCAGATGTTAAAGACATCTGGTCTTCTAAAAGTCAGATAGTTGTTCCACAGGGCGGGTGCCACTACCAAGAAGGCCCTCTGCCTGGTTCCCTGTAACTTCGCTTCTTGCAGTGAGGGAATTGCTGGAAGGCCCTCAGTGCTGGACTTCAGTGTCTGGACTGAACGATGGGAGTGGAGACGCTCCTTCAGGTCTACTGTGCCGAGGCTGTTTAGGGCTTTAAAGGTCAGCACCAACACTTTGAATTGTGCCAGAAATGTGCTGGGAGCCAATGTAGGTCTTTCAACACATACTTAGTGGCCTCCTGGTCACCAGTGCCAAGCACAGATTCAAAAACTGAAATGGAATTTCAGAGACAAGGAACCATAAAGCACCACCAGAACTTTGCAGAGGGCAGGTGCCACTATTGGGAGGAGATAAATGACACTTCCCAGGTCTGTAAGTGCAGAGATAAAAAGACTGAACAGTCTGCATAGTAATTATTTTACTTCTGGTAATATGAATGTGAATGCATACCCACACATGGAACAAGAGCACAAATGTAAACCTGGAAAACTTTTTTTATAGTCACTTTTATCAACAGATAAAAAGAAGAAATGGTCCCTAGTGCTTTTCTTTCCCCCTTTAAAATGTAATTCAACTTGTAAGCAAAATTGAAATGTGGGGGATTCAGATGCTGAAGAACTAATGCTTTTCTTCTTCTTTTTAAAGGATATAAATCCTCTTTCTGAGCTATGTTTTCATAAGAAGAATTAATCCCCTCATGATAAGGAGGACTAACAGTCAAAGACTATGAAATGTATTGGTTTGGGGAAAAGACTACTGAAGGCAGGCAAATCTATATATGGAGACAAAGGTCATATTCAACACCTCAGAGAATTACTTTCAGAAATGTAAATCACTTTATTTCCATCTAATTGTGCAGTCCACTCTATTTGCATATCAAGCTTTCCATTAAATGACAGTGTTTGGTTTTCTCCTTCAGATAATGAAAGACATTACCCAAGCCAAATATTTATTTTTTCTTAGATTTCCAAATCACAAAGACATTACTAGGACTGCTGGACATTATTGACATTAGTCTCCCCTCCCTTCTTATAGCTGGAGTTAAAAGAATCCCTGCAGAGCTGAAAAATGAAAGAATGATCTGAATTTGTCCCCTCCATCCAACCGCTCATGAACAATTAAACTCTTTCCTATTATCTTGTCCCGGCTTCCTTCTAATTATATCACCACTAAACTCATTGCAGTCTTGCAAACTGAGTTTATGATCTGCTAGAAAAACAGAACGCAGTAGGTTATAATAGTAAAATTTAAAAAATTAAGTAAAAATTAAACAAAAATTCTAAGAGGAGTCATGAACCTGTAGGAGCCCCTATTCTCTGCTTGTGTGAGGAGCTATTTATTTATGGGGGAAGGAAAGCCAGGTAAACTTTCAATCAATATTTGCATCAATATTCCTCTTATTGACATTTGAGGAATTTGATTTCTGCCATTTCTGATGTAAAGTGACTCCTGGATTATGGTGTGGATTGGAAGATAACTATCCATTGAATTTTTAATTTCCAAAGTTTGCAATGCAGTTCTCAGTGGTTGTTTTCTTTGTTTTTGTTTCTTTTTAAAGTACCAAATTGCATTGAAATGTGTGTTTTTGGGATAAAATACTTTTAGATTCATGCTCATTGCAATTAAATGTGTATTTAAACACATTTAGATAGCAATTTTCAAAATTCACTGATGAATGTGGTAGTGAGATGGGATGCCATTATTAATGAATAGTATCCTAATACAATAGTATTAATAGTGCAACATAGATAACTCATAGTTTAGTCAACAGCATGTCAACAAGTCATAAGAAAGATAATTTGGGTTCCATCCTCCCTTTTTCTAATGGAGATCCTGGGGACCTGGGTCAATAAGAATACATATTGTGCATGTTAGAATTAGCATAGCCAGTGTTTCTTTATGAGGCCCCATAGAACTGAATGGATGTTGCTCATTCTAAGCATCCCCAGTTCCAAAGAGTCTCTTGATTTCATTCCTCATTTCTATCTTAAGGTCACACTAGATCAGTTTCAAGTAGAGATCAAGAACACAACTCAAATCCCAGAGGCTGTCTGGAACCTGCTGGGTTGCTGTTCCACTCACTGTAGTGGTGGATGGTGTCCTTTGGTACTGTTGAGCTGGAAAGCAAGCAGACCATTAGCAGGTGAAGCCACTGATTGTAAATAAGATGACTGGCAGGTTGGAGGAACAATGTTCAATTCATCCTAATGGACTAAATGACTAAATGTAGTTCTTGCCTCACAAGATTTAGTTCTTGCCTCAGACCAAATGCACCTTTGTCTGCACCAGCTTGTGACATGTAAAAAGCTGGACAAAATAGAATCATTTTATGGGGTTATTATGATACAGTGCTCTTTTAAATAGTGTGTGGGAATATGTTGCTATGATCTGGTCCAATGAATGTATCAATGTATCAATTAGTGTGAAAGCATTCAAATTCTTCCGAAATGGCATTGTGGGAAGCACAATGCTGGCTTGCGGTCAAAAAAGAATCATGTCCTTCACATCAAATTAATCTCATTTTAACCCTGTTATTCTGTTGTAGTTTCGGAGTGTGTATGTTGCTGCCTTGTGAGAGATAAATATAAAATTGTGCTGGTATATATTTCAAGACAGTGGCAGATCATAAGACACATCGGTCTGATGATGATTTTTAACTGCATAGTAATAATTAATGATGGGCCTTGGTTTAAGTCAGAAATAACAAAGCTGAGGTAAACTTTCTTCTGGGAAAATTGGGGGGGGGGATGAGGTAATTTCCCCCATCCAATCATAATTTCAACCCTATCACTAGACAATATCATTTCTAACATTTCTTATTGGAAAGTGAGGAAACAAAAGAAGGGAAGGAAAAGCAGACTGGGAGGGAGGGAGGGACACTATCCCTCTATACTGAGATGTCTATGACCAGAATGGGGGATTCAAAGGCAGGTAATTTTTTGTGCAGTGCACACAAGAATGTCTGGGGTTTCTCCAAGTACAATGCAATGCTTGGATATAAAAAGACACAGTTGTAGATGTGGCTGTTGAGGGTGTGTGGGTATGGAGAGTGGAATCATACATATAATCAATTTAATCAGTATTAATTCCACTGTTAGTCATAGACAGAGGTGATTTTAAGGTGGAACGACCAGTATGATGGCACTGGGTGCCCCCCCCGTAGGGGGCGCCACAACAATGTTGTTGAATGGTGCATGAGAGGTGGGGGGGCACCGCTGAAATTTGAGAGCCTGAAGTCCAGCACGGGTACAGGGCAGCTGAAAGTATACAAACTACAGTGTCTAAAAAGGCTGGTTTTAATAATCGCCTGGTGATCTTTCTTTAGATGGCTCAGGACAACTGCTCTGGGAACTCTAGAGTGCTATAACAATCAACCCCTCTTCACAGGGAACTCTAGAAATTGTAGCTCTGTGAGGGGAACAGAGGCATCCTTAACAAACTACAGCTCTCAGAATTGTTGGGTGTAGCCATGACTGTTTAAAGTGGTATCATGATTCTTTATACGTATTTGGTGAATATGTCCACAGACTCATTTATAAAATTAAGTGGGCTGTACATAGCTCCTTAAAAAAATCATTATTTCTAAAAATATCCCCTAATAATTAGATTAAATTGTACCTAGTTATATTCCGGCTGGATTTACTGAGGAGAAAAAATCGTAGAATGCCTCTTCTAAATGATACCAGGAGCTGCATTAGAAAGATAAACAAAATCTTAATGAGTAAGACACTAATAGGAAAACCATGTACTGCAAAATTAAGTTAAAGCAGAAAAAAGACCATTGCTTGAAAATTGACTTCAGAAGGTTTGGATTGTCATGGTTAAGTGCAAAATCACTACAATCCCTTACATTTGTTTGGATTGTACTTGTTTAGGATATCCAGAAATTTGTAGATGAATGGCAGGTAAGAAGTTATACAAAGAAGATATGTGCATGCAGATTTTATCAATATTATAGGTTTGAACATAAGGTTTATATTACAGGTGATTAATACAAATTGTGTTGGCGGTACTTTAGATCTACTTCTTTTAAATTGCTATCCTATAAATACTAACCTGGGATTAAGTCTCAGTTGGGTTCATTTCAGAGAAGGCATTTATTTCAGAGAGGACATTAACAAAAGGTCTTGTTAATGGTCTTTGAAATTTACAGTGGTGACCCGCAAGACGAATGCCTCGCAAGACGAAAAACTTGCTAGACGAAAGGGTTTTGCGGTTTTTGAGCTGCTTCGCAAGACGAATTTCCCTATGGGCTTGCTTTGCAAGACGAAAACGTCTTGCGTTTTTTGCAAGTTTGTTTCCTTTTTCTTAACACCGTTAATACAGTTGTGACTTGACTTCGAGGAGCAACTCATAGAACGCGGTGTGGTAGCCTTTTTTGAGGTTTTTGGTGATTTTTGAAGCTTTTCCAAAACTTTTCCGACACCGTGCTTCGCAAGACGAAAAATTCGCTAGACGAAAAAACTCACGGAACGAATTAATTTCGTCTTGCGAGGCACCACTGTATGTACCAGGAGCTGCACCCCTGCTCACTCTGCCTGCAACTTCGCCTGCCATTCCATTGTGATGTTGAACTACAAATCCTGCAACATGGGCTGTGTGATGGAATGCTTATATTTGTATGTATATAGAAATAAAAAAAAAATGAAAATGAAAGTTGGTGTGTCTAGTGGCTCAGCTATAAATCTTGCCTCCATCATTAAATCACTGCCTTGCAATCAACATACATCTTCTGAAATACGGGCCTAATAATTCTGCTGTACCTAACAGGGTTGTTGTAGGAACCACAAGGTAACGTATGTCAAGCACATTCAAAACCACTTATAGGAAGCATTATTTAAAAATAACAAGATGACTCTTACCTTTTCTTGAGTCTGGGAAAATAAAACCTTTATTTTTTTACTCTTGACTTGAAACATTTAAGGGAAGTAGTTTTTTCTGGGACACTAGAGTGGGACTGGAGTCTTGATGATTTATGAACTGGGTAATAAAAGAGGCTCAGTTCAAGCATACATATTCACTGCTTGATGAACACAGTGTCCAGTTCTTACCTGGATGGGCCAATACACAGATATAGGATCTCATATAGGGATGTACTATTTTCTCATGACACAGAGCTTTTCAACAGCATCAATCTGCATGTTTCATGCCTGTCATCAAATTTAGAAAAAAAATCAAATGACATGCTTGCATATATGAACCAACCAACCCACCCACAATGGAATTTCTTGAGCTTCTAGTCATCACGTACAGTAAGCTTTCCTCTGAGTGTTGATTCTTTGGTGCAGTTGATTGATTCTTTGAAATAACCAAGTGACAAATGGGAGCTGAATTTATGGCATGCTATAAAAAAATGTAATAAATATTGAACAAAAAGGAGGGCAATCAATTGCAAGATTGGCAGGTGAAGAAAAATCTAGCAGAGATATTGATTACTTTTTAATCCAGGATTCAAAAATAAGAATAAAGCCAATGAACTCCATTAAGCTACAATTATACACACACAATTTCACTTAATAACAACAAACCTTACCATCTTTAGAAACAAGGATTTCAGAAGGCAAAGAACTATTTCACTCATATTTATTCATATGCACATCCCCTGCTCTTTCTCAGTAGGCATTCAAAAAGAATTCCATTTATTTTACTCATCTTTGCAGTGACGGGAGGGATCCTCACTCTTCAGCAGACAGGCTAATGTCTGCAATCCCAGAACCCCATACCTTGGGATTAGCCCAGCTGCACAGAAGGTAACTTAGTTATGAGTTTACATTTATAGGACTTGGGGTGGGGGAGAAATTCAAGTCAGCATGCATTTAAAGATGAATCTAGCAAATTTGCACTTTCCAAAACAATATGTGAACCAAAGCACAGCTATCCTTTAAAATTTGCACTTGCCTTAATTTTGTAATGCAGTTAACCAACCCATGCTAACAAGGGGAAAATGTGCATTAAAATGAAGATTTGAATAAAAATTATATACCAATGTGCATTATGCTCAGGGAAATCGCTTACAAAAATGTCTACATTAGTCAAAACTGCAAACAAAAAAATGTGCTTATTAGAAGAAATTCACAGTTAAATTTGGCCTTTGAAAATCTGCATGAAAACATGACTGGACGGACTTGGCCCTTTCCCCATGCCGAAGTGGTACAGAGCGGTCCTGAGTGGGTCTTTTCTTCCCTTCCTCATAGGTGCTTTTCTTCATGTGTGTCCAGACTCAGTTCTAGTAATAAAACAGACTCCTAGGAAACTCAAAGTCCAAATTAAGCTGGGAAAGGAGAAGAATAGGCAAAGAAAGCTTGCCAACAAGAAAGAAGGTGGGGGGGGGGAGATGTGTAGACGAAACAATCCTGACTAATTTTGTGAAGAATGGCTGGAGGAGGAAAAACAAGGACTGGAGTCTTGGTTGAAGGTGGGGGAAAGAATATACAGTGGTACCTCGGGTTAAATACTTAATTCGTTCCGGAGGTCTGTTCTTAACCTGAAACTGTTCTTAACCTGAAGCACCACTTTAGCTAATGGGGCCTCCTGCTGCCGCCACGCCGCCAGAGCCCGATTTCTGTTCTTATCCTGAAGCAAAGTTCTTAACCTGAAACACTATTTCTAGGTTAGCGGAGTGTGTAACCTGAAGCATATGTAACCTGAAACCTATGTAACTTGAGGCACCACTGTATACAGTGAAGGCTGGTCTATTAAGTGCCCCAACAACCTCAGTTTACCATCAGTGAGGAAGCAAGCCAGTGGCGCCAACTCAGTTCTTCTGCTGGCGCACTCGCACTATGCTGACTGTCCCCCATCAAGGTATGCAGCAGAGACTCATACCAACTCATTGGAGGGAGGTCAGGTGAGTGGAGCAGCTCCACCATGCTGTCCACTACTGTTTTCAATTACAGAGTGCATTTGAAGGGTTCAAAGTGCTTAATGTACATTATCTCGTAAGTTAGGTCAGTATGATTACCTCCTTAATTCAGAGGGAGGTTGACTGAAGCTGAGAGAACAGAAAGCAGAGCTTAATACCGCCTGCTGTGGTGATATTTGACTTCTCAGCTCATATTCTTAGCTGTAATGATGCACTAACATGAGGAGTATAACAATATATGGCTTGGAACACCATGTAGGCCATAAGCTGCCTACCGTGGTCTGTGAGATAAGTGCTTCAGAATGCAAAGGCTGTAAACTTTGGTTTCTTCAAATTATCAGGTCATGCTTCTTTGTTTCTATATTTTATTTTCATACCAGAACTGTTAATCTTTTCAGCTGTGCTGTAAACCTGTCATCACTAAGGGCCTGTTTGGGTGGAATTCTTTATGCAGCACAGCATAGCACAGAATATATTTTGGTTTCAGATTATTAATTTGTCAAAATGTGAGCCAAAGTAGGATGTCCTCTAAAGGTTTCTGATGCTTTAATGCCAATGCATTTGGATCAGTTTCTTTTACACCAGAGCAGTGCCTTACATGTGGAAGAAATCATGGATATTAGAGTAGGATGCTTTTTTCCTTTGGTACATAAACTTGAGCAAACCTTTGACAATGACAGGACAATCAAAGACGTAGGGTTTCCAGCTGGGCAATTAATTCCAGCCAACCTTACTATACAGTGATTCTCAAGAAAATCCTCAGGTGCCAACACAAGCAAACTGAGGGCCAGTCGTTTTCCATGTCAGAGCCTGCCAAAAACCCAGATGTTGTGGCTTTAAATAAAGAATTATCATTGAAACATCTAGGCTCCTAAGCCATGGCAGTTTGTTTGTAGGATTCCCTTGAAGCTCAAGTAAACACATGCTTGAACACGATGGTGGTGAGTTCCTTTTAAGGACAATTTATTGTTGTTGGGCGGTTGTTTGTTTGGGGGCTATTTATAGCCACTGTTTTCTCCCTCTGATACAGCTGCAGTGGCCACTTCCTTCTTGAGTGAACCTAGACAATCAAGGATCATGCACAGAACATGACAATATCATGGGGCTATGTAACAAATCAAATCCAACTGTGAGAAGGCGCCATTAATTCTATTATACAAAGGAGAACATTTCACTTAGTGCTCACATGCTTGAACCTAGTCATATAGAGATAATTAAGAATCAACACGATGATAACTGAAGAATTGCTGAAAGGGGATCCCCCTTTTAACTTTATTGAATCTTTTACAAAACAACCCCATCCATAAACTTAGCACAAGTTTAAATCTTTAGTTGTTAGTCTTTCCCCCTTGGGAGCTAACTGAGATTTGTCAGACACCTGAACTGAAAACTCCTTTAATGTATTTACTCATTGTCCATTAACTTGTAGCATATGACTTTGGATTGGTCAATACATCATGGAACCTCAAAAAATAGTCTTCACATAACCTCCAAGTGAACACCTCCACATGGAGAATCTCTGACTATGTTGCATTTGACCCATCCCCATGACTTTAATTCCTGAATTTATTCACATTGAAAATAGATTTGTGTTTGTGCATTTTTATTTTTATTTTGTCACTCTTCTGTGTTATTGCTTGGCTTTCTTCAGTGTTAATAAGTTTTTCAATGCTAGTTAATAAAATAGCCTAAAGAAATACTAAATAAGCCTGTAGATGCATTTAAATACTAATAGAATGTGGTTTTTTTTCTTGTTTTCTTGGAAAGGAAATTGATTATTTGATATGGACAGATGTGGAGTTTTGTGTAAAAGTCCTCCACAGTCTTGAAGAGCAAGGAGAAATATTGACTACAAAATGTGTAATTGCTTTTCATTTCATTCTGTTCACATAATTGTGCTGCCTTGATCTGATTTACATAACAATTTCTGAATACTGGGTAGAAATCAGCTGTTTGAAAAAGAAAAAGAAAGAGACTAGTTGTTACTAATCTATAAACAAATGCTTTAGGGGGGAAAGCCAAACCCTGAAAACTAGACATACATGTGTGCACAGCAGTAAGCTGTGTTAATGATGCTATTTACTGGGTCTTAAGGGATGCGGGTGGCGCTGTGGTGTAAACCACATTGGGCTTGCCGATTGGAAGGTCAGCAGTTTGAACCCCCACGATGGCGTGAGCTTCCGTTGCTCAGTCCCAGCTCCTGCCCACCTAGCCGTTCAAAAGCACATCAAAGTGCAAGTAGATAAATAGGTATCGCTCTGGTGAGAAGGTAAATGGTGTTTCCATGTGCTGCTCTGATTTCACCAGAAGCAGCTTAGTCATGCTGCCCCAGTGGCGTAGCGTGGGTTCTCAGCACCCGGGGCAAGGCAAGTAATTTGCGCCCCCTAACCCATGGATTTTAGCACTCGTGTCTCTTCCGCGCCCCCCCAGATGTTGCGCCAGGTGCGGCAGCCCCCCCGCACCCCCCACGCTACGCCACTGCTCCCACCACAAGTCTTCAGGGCAGCCATCCGAAGGCTGGCGCGGGGAGAAGGTCTCTCCGCCCCACCGCCAGGCTTCGGAAGGCTGCTCCGAAGCCTGGCGGCGGGAGGAGGTCTCTCCCGCCTTGGAGAGGTTCCCGCTTCCTCGAGGGGGGCCGGCCAAACGCGCCCCCCAAAATGTTGCGCCCGGTGCGGCCGGCACCCCTGGCACCCCCCACGCTACGCCACTGTGCTGCCCACATGACCCAGAAAAACTGTCTGCAGACAAACGTCGGCTCCCTCGGCCAGTAAAGCGAGATGAGCGCCGCAATCCCAGAGTCATTCATGACTGGATTTAACTGTCAGGGGTCCTTTACATTTTTTTAAAGGCAGCTAGCTTCATATGTCACATTATTAGATGAATACCTAAAACATTTTATAGTCGTGTAAAATATAGTTATATAAAATTAGTGCAGGTCACAATCACAAGAGCAGTATGGGTGATTTTCTGAGACAGGATGGATTTCAGAAGTGCATGGAGGAAATGGCTAGCGCTCCTTCAGTCTCCTGTCAGATGACTTATGACATTTGTTTCTTTCCCATAATACTCCAGCCTCTCCAGCCTGATGCCCCCCAGTTATTTTGAGCTACGTTTCCCATCAGCCCTGCTCTTGAGAAAGTTTGCCCCAGAACAACATGTAGTATCATTCTATTGTGCCAACCTGTGGGAAATGGTCACTCCCACTGGTAGCTATGAATGCACGGCTCTGCTCTACTACGCTGGCTATGTTCTGCCTCCATGCTAGGAGTCTGTAATGCTTCAGTTGCTGGAAACTACAGGAGGGGTGAATAGTCTTATGCTCAGGTCCTGCTTGCAGGGTTCCTACAGTCACCTGGGTGACTATTGTGGGAACAGGATGCTAGGCAAGCCATTGGCCTGAGCCACCAGGATCTTCTTATGTTCTTATGAAAAAGGAAAAGTGTATTATACAGATATCCTCATCGGGGAATAGGAGTAGCTGCAGCTTCCTTGCTGAGTATATGCTGTGTATGAAACAACCTGTTGAGAAGGAGCAATGTGACTTCTAAAAATAATTAATAAAGGACTACAGCTAGAAAAATGATTAGTTATCATTGTATTCAGATGCGGTGCAAGCGGCTGAGAACATTTTGGGACTACAGATTAAAAGAGCTTTGCCAGCCTGTCTCAACTCCATAAATAAGCCATCAAAATTCTCTTTCAGTGCTGCCCCATGAATCTGATTATTGCCTTACCTCTTATCACAGAAAGACATTTTTCATCATATACAAGCATGTTGGGATGATGGATACAGCAGTGCTGTCAGAAACCTAATTTTATATGGCTTGAGATATATGGCTTGAGAAGTTTAATAGTGAGATCATCTAAACTTCTTGAATTGCCACTTGATATGTCAAAAGCTGTTTTGACACCTAAATCTGTCTAGTTATATTTTTTAAAAACCATGCCATCCATTAGAATGGTATTGAGAGATCACAGCATTTATTGTAACTAGTAAAATCTTCATGAACATTCATATCTGTCAAACCTTCCTTCCCACAAATCCCATGCTGTTTATCGAAGTAGGTTAAATGGTAGTTTGGTGTGACCTTGAGTTTGTTTTAGATTCAGCTCAGAGATAGTAGAATCATTGACCTCAAACTCCCTCATGCATGCAAACAAATAAAACATGTACCCAAGATGCATTGATTTTTTTAAGTAAAAAGGTGGGAAGAATAAAACATTCAACAGACAAAAATAACCAACTGTTAAAGTATTTTCCTATTCACACCATGAATGTACAGATCTAAAGAACTGTCCTAAGGACAGTGCTATTGTTGTGGATAAATCACATTTCCTCAAGTAACAATGACAGTATTCGTCTCTGGAGGATGTCATATCCCTTGCATGTGAAGGGTTGTCCTGGCCAAGGACCTTGAAGCTGTCCATCAAGAGTTAGCACCTGGGCAGCAAGTTGAATGGGCACATGTGCCACTTGGTCATAGTCTTCCTCATATTGTGCAATGCACATTGGCCACCAGTAGGATGCCAATTATATTCTGGAGGATCCCTCCACTCTCAAGATGAAGTACGTGTGTCAGTGTGGTGTAGTGGTTAAGAGTGGTGGACTCGTCATCTGTTGAACCGGGTTCTCATCCCTGCTCCTCCACATGCAGCTGCTGGGTGACCTTGGGCTAGTTACACTTTTCTGAAGTCTCTCAGCCTCACTTACTTCACAGAGTGTTTGTTGTGGGAAAGGAAGTGAAAGGAGATTGTTAGCCGCTTTGAGACTCCTTAGGGTAGTGATAAAGCAGGATATCAAATCCAAACTCCTCCTCCTCCTTTTTCTCTTCTTCCTCTATGTGGTGTGGGGACTCAGAGAAGAAATGTTTCAGTGGTGATTCTTCACATATGAAACTCCCTCATTATTGAGGTGTTTGCTCCATCTCTTTATGGTCTTAGGCAACTGGTTTTTGGTGAGTGTTTGGACTTGACCTATTTAGGCAAATGGACTGATTGTTATTTAGTGATTTGTTATGACTTACTGTGTGATGGGGTGAGCTCCCGTTGCTCAGTCCCAGCTCCTGCCCACCTAGCAGTTCGAAAGCACGTCAAAGTGCAAGTAGATAAATAGGTACCACTCTGGTGGGAAAGTAAACAGCTTTTCCGTGTGCTGCACTGGTTTGCCAGAAGCGGCTTGGTCATGACCCGGAAGCTGTCTGCGGACAAATACTGGCTCCCTCAGCCTATAAAGCGAGATGAGCATGCAACCCCAGAGTCATTCGCGACTGGACCTAATGGTCAGGGGTACCTTTACCTTTACCTTTACTGTGCTGTTGTAGAAAGGATTGTGTGGTTTTATGTATTCCCTTTGAGCTATTTGACTTGCTGTAAATTGCCCTGTGACTTATGCAAAGGTCAGTTTATGAATGATCTAAATTAATAATAAAATGGTGGCGGTGGCAGCACAAAAAAACCTTCAGATGTCACAAAATGTGGCATGGGTAATAGGGTTGATTTCACAATGTGCAAAAGTGGCATTAGTCCAGATGGTTTGTCATTAGCATGTGCACTACCTACTTAGCATTCTTCAGTGCTTTGTCTGGCAGTATGTTTTGTGGTGCTAGTTTATAGAAGTCTGAGGCACTACCATCCCAAGAACTTTCTTTTATTGTCACAAGCACTTTTTATGTCTTTTAAGTATGCTGAATGTGACGAGTCAGATTGAGGCCTGCAGATACGTTCTCCGCTGATTGCTAAACTCTGTAGATTTACTATGCAAGCTCTCATTAAATACATCACAGTGCACATGGGACACTTTAAAGGATCATTATTATTGCTGTTTATTGGTGGTTTATATGCAGCATAATGTACATGCACATTGGAGTAATTGCTTTCAAAAGGAAAAAAAAGTCCCACTCCTCTTTAAGGGATTTTTATAGGGAAGTGAGTTGCTTAAAACTAACAGGCAGTGATACATTTCCCTTCTGGGTCCCCCCAATGTATTTATCTCATCTCCTTCCCCCCACTTCTAATGTTTGATGGCTGTTGTTTTTCATGCTAAACTTGTCACTACTTTAATCAAGGCAAGCTGTAAATTTCACTCAATTTATTTATTACAATATTTCCTTTTCAGCTATTTTTATATGACTCTTTGATGGGGGAAAATAAATGTGTACCCAAAAAACCCTCATTAACTCTAAGAGGCACTAGTAAATCAAACACTGATTGCTCAATATAGGTGTAGTTTTGATAGCAATAAAAGTCTGAGTTACATTTCCAAAGACTGTAGAACTCCAACTACTAGAATAAGGCTATCAAGGGCTATTGACTATGATGGCGATGTGCTATCTTCAGTATTGGAGGTGATATGTCTCTGAATGCTACTTTTTGTGGAACACGAGTGGAGAGAAGGCTGATGCACTTATGGTACTTCCTGCTCACAGACTTCACTTAGGCATCTAGTTGTCTACTGTGGGAACAGAATGCAGGATTAGATGGAGTGCTGATCTGATCAAGAAAGGGTTTTTATTGGCGTTTTTCTTATGTTTTGTAAATGCCCCCCAACCTTTGATTGCATAATTAGTGTTATTAACAGTGAGGGGGAAATGAGCACATAGACTAGATTTCAAAGTGTATGGTCCACCAGAAGGAAACTTATTCCAGACATAATCACAGGAGGACATAGAACATGTCATATCAAACCAAGGGCTCATTTAGTCTTGCTTTCTGTTTACACCCAACAGACATCCAGAAGCCTCTAGAAATGAACAAGCAGAACAGAAGGATATGGACTTCTCACCATCATTATTTCAGAGGTATCCTGCATTTTCTCATAAAGCCATGATATGACAAGCAGGCTTCTTTTTCAGAGGTTTTCAACCATTTGAGTCCATGGCTACCTTCACCAACTATATTCTTTCTGTGGTACCTCTGCGGGGCTCAGGAGCCCAGTTATGTCACTCCTGTCTGCAGAGTGGGCAGCCTCTCACCATGGGTGTAGCCAGAAAATTTTTTTTGGGGGGTAGGACTTTTGTTAGGGAGCGGCAGAACTGATATGATTGGTGAGTTAGTTAAGTAGTTCTATTGTTTTACTTGATTTTGGAGGGGTGAGCTGCCCCCCTGCCTCCCTGGCTACGCCCATTCCTCTCACCCTTTTTCAAACACCCTCCCCTGTGGAGTGTTCCCTTAGCCCCCTCTCCTTGGAAGTCACAGCCGCACAAGCCTTTGGGAGGCAGAGAAAAAAAGAGGGCATCAGAGGGAGGGAGGGAAGGAAAGAGGGACAGAAGCAGTGTTGCCTGTGGCACCCCTGGCCATCATTCAAGGCACCTCAGGGTGCCACGGCACACTGGTTGAAAACCACTGTTCTACACAATTAGAGTAATTTCAACTGCACCAGTTCCTGGAAAACAACTTAAGGACACAAAAAGAGTCACACTGGACCAAATCAGTTGTTTCCCTAGTCTACCGTCCTGTTACCCAGTTGATCAGATGCCTAAGGAAAGCTGATAAGTAGGAGATTACCGTCATGTGTGCTATGCCCAAATCTGCTCTCTGGTTTCTCAAACGTTCTCTTCTCCTGTCATAGAAACTTCTTTTTTCTTCTTCTGCCACATTCTTGGGTGTTGTAGGATTTCTTGAGAATTTTGGTAGGTATGGAGCTCATCTGATTTTTGCAAGTGAGCTGAGGGGCAGTCCACTTTCCTTTCCAGGAAACCTTTCTCCAGCACTTTGCAGCCTCTCTGGCTACCACACTTCCTGCTCTGAAAGAGTCCCATGGTAAAAATTCCCCCATGGGTTTTAAGTGAAGTGTGGGCAGCTGGGAAGGCTTCAGATTATTAGCAAGACAATTTTTCAAATGAAAAAAGAATCTCAAGACACTCCATGACCACCTCAAAAGTATGCTAGGTGAGACCAAAAACCACTTAAACACTAGCACATAACCCATGAAGATTTCCCAGGCATTTTCTCTCTCCTTTAATAATTTTCAAATGCAACTTATTTTCTCATTAATTGATGGAGAATAGTAATTGATGGAGAATAGTAGTGGAAAACTCATAATACTAACCACAATAGCCCTCTTTTATAGTTTTTCTTCTGATTAACAGTTAAAATGAAAGGAAGTAGAATCTGAAAAAAGAAAAGTAACATCCTAGCAGTTTGATTACTCTCTGCTAAGATACAGGTAGCCAGTGAGGTGCCCGGCAGAAGTTTTGGACTACAATTCCCATCATGCCTGATCATTAGCTTTGCTGTCTCAGGCTGATGAGTGCTAGATGACAACAGCAACTGGACGGCACCATGTTAGCTACCCTTACTCTAAGCAAACTTATTGTAGTGAAAGACGGAATTCAGGTAAAACCCAGCAATATAATAAGACATTTTTTTAAAAAAAAAGTCTGTTCATTTTTCATATAGAGCATTTAATAGATTGCAGGGGAAAGTGAATAAGATCAAAGGAGGAATGAAATGATGCTGGGAAATTGTTAAACTGGTGCTGACAGCATTCTTTGAGACTTCAAGGTCATTTATGAAGCTTGCCACCTACTCAGGACCAAATTATCAAGGAGGCCATCATTTCAATAATGTTCCTTCCTTTCAAACAAAATGAAAAGGATGTTTTTATTACAGGCGGGGGAAGACGGAATAGAGGCAAGGTGAGATCATAATGCATAATAATCATGCTTATGTGGATTAGGAAAATTATATGCAACAGAAAGCTGCTACTGTTTCTTCCTGCTTGTGAAACCTTCACAGGATCTGTGCTCTGTGCTCTGTGCTCTGTGCTCTGTGCTCTGTGCTCTGTTCAAGGTGCTCTGTGCTCTGTTCAAGGTGCTGCTAAGGCTCACTTGATGACCCTAAACATTGCAATTTTATGATTCTGTGAAATACAGTGGTACCTCGGGTTAAGAACTTAATTCGTTCTGGAGGTCCGTACTTAACCTGAAACTGTTCTTAACCTGAGGTAGCACTTTAGCTAATGGGACCTCCCGCTGCCACTGCACCACCGCCGCCCGATTTCTGTTCTCATCCTGAAGGAAAGTTCTTAACCCGAGGGACTATTTCTGGGTTAGCGGAGTCTGTAACCTGAAGCGTCTGTAACCCGAGGCACCACTATATGGTAGAGTTGGAAAGGATGTTGTTGTTTAGTCATTTAGTAGTGTCCGACTCTTCATGACCCCATGGACCAGAGCACGCTAGGCACTCCTGTCTTCCACTGCCTCCCGCAGTTTAGTCAAACTCATGCTAGTAGCTTCGAGAACACTGTCCAACCATCTTGTCCTCTGTTGTCCCCTTCTCCTTGTGCCCTCCATCTTTCCCAACATCAGGGTCTTTTCCAGGGAGTCTTCTCTTCTCATGAGGTGGTCAAAGTATTGGAGTCTCAGCTTCAGGATCTGTTCTTCCAGTGAGCACTCAGGGCTGATTTCCTTAAGATTGGCTAGATTTGATCTTCATGCAGTCTGTGGGACTCTCAAGAGTCTCCTCCAGCACCATAATTCAAAAGCATCAATTATTCGGCGATCAGCCTTCTTTATGGTCCAGCTCTCACTTCCATACATCATTACTGGGAAAGGATACCAAGGCTCATCTAATCCATCCCCCAAGATACTGCTTATTGAATGTTCCTTCCAATGCCCTCTAATCCTTCTCAGAATCCCTGCTTTTGGTATTGTTGCTTATTCAGGTGCAGCCTGTTGGTCCTCTTGAACTTGGCAGGGATGTGGGTGGTGCTGTGGTCTAAACCACTGAGCCTCTTGGGTGTGCAAATAAATAGGTACCACTGTGGCGGGAAGGTAAACGGTGTTTCCGTGCGCTCTGGTACTCGTCACGGTCCTCCGTGTGCCAGTAGTGATTTAGTCATGATGGCCACGTGACCCAGAAAGCTGCCTGTGGACAAACACCTGCCTTTGACTGGACTTAACTGTCCAGGGGTCCTTTGCCTTTTCCTTTTTACCTTGAACCAGGCTCCACGAATCAGATTAGTAATATAACTGGCCTTTGCTCTTCATTGCCCTGACACCTGAAAGGATCTCTATCACCGTAATCAGTATTTCAGGGGGTTAAGAAGTCTCCCAGGGTTGCGGAATGCCTTTCTTTTGCTTATTGTATTCCACAGGTGCATGTTAAAATTAAGAAAGTAAAAAAGAATCTTACTGGGCCAAGCCAAGGGTGCAATTAGTCGATTATCTATTTCTAAAAGTGGCCAAATAGATGCTTCCAGAAGTCCAAAGCTATACAGGGAAGGGTATCAAGCAAAATAGGAACAGAAAGCTATCTCATACCACTGTCCCTCTAGCTCAGTCTTGTCTACACTGACTGTCAACAGCACTCCAGACTTCTAGACAGGGCACATTTTCAGCCACACTTGGAGGTACTAGGGGTTTGAACCTGGGAGCTCTGCATGCACAGCAGATACTCTACCAATGAGCTATGCCCCATCTCTCCATGTTTTCTGCTATATCAGGAGCTGGGCTCTTGGCATCTTGCTCTGCTTAATATAGTTATGAGCTGGGTTTCATGCCACCCCAGTCATCACACAGTGTGAGGTTCCAGGCACTTACCGAGGGTTCAGGTTCCTTGGAATGAGGCACAACAGAGACTGTGTTGTCTTTCTGATTTATGCATATATACAACTTGAGTCTGTGCTGGAGGGGCTCACAGCATTGGCACCCCAAGAGGGTCTTTCTTCTGCCCTAGCCCTGGAAATCAAGCATGCCTCTCCCTTTCAGGCTTCTGCTTGTTCCTACTCTAACTCTCTCTTTCTCAAACCTCTGGCCCTTGTCCTTTTCACCAACAGTCAAGTGAGGGCGGGGGAGCCACCCATTTGCCCTCTGGCACAAAGCTACTTCCTTTGTTACCCTAATGATCAATACTTAGGGGGCCATTAGCTCATCATATTATTTATTTATACATACATACATACATACATACATACATATCCAGCCACTCTGGGAGGCTCCCAACAGAATGCTAAAAATGCATTAAAACATCAAACATTAAAATCTTCCCTAAACAGGGCTGCCTTCAGATGTCTTCTAAAAATCAGATAGTTGTTTATTTCCTTGACATCTGATGGGAGGGAGTTCCGTAGGGTGGACGCCACAATCAAGAAGGCCCTCTGCCTGGTTCCCTGCAACCTCACTTCTCATAATGAGGGAACTGCCAGAAGGCCATCAGTGTTTGGGCTGAACGGTGGGGGTGGAGACGCTCCTTCAGGGATACTGGGACAAGGTCGTTTAGGGCTTTAAAGGTCAGCACCAACACTTTGAATTGTGCCTGGAAATGTACTAGGAGCCAATGTAGGTCCTTCAAGACTGATGGTATGTGGTCTTGGCGGCCGCTCCCAGTCACCAGTCTAGCTGCCACATTCTGGATTAATTGTAGTTTCCTGGTCACTTTCAAAGGTAGCCCCATGTAAAGTGTGTTGCAGTAGTCCAAGTGAGAGATAACTAGAGCATTCACCATTCTTGTGAGACAGTCCACAGGCAGGTAGGGTCTCAGGCTGAGTACCAGAAGGAGCTGGTAAGCAGCTGCCCTGGACAGAGAATTGACCTGCACCTCCATGGACAGCTGTGAGTCCAAAATGACTCCCAGGCTGCGCACCTAGTCCTTCAGGGGCACAGTTACACCATTCTGGACCAGGGAGTCCTTCACACCTTCCCAACCCCTGTCCCCCCAAATCAGTTGAATCCTTGCTGGATCCAGGAATTGGAAGAGACTCAGGTGTACAGCCTAACCCATACCAAACTCACAACACTCTTGTTTGCAACTAACATTGTCTCACCAACTCTTATGTGGCACAAGATAATCTATTTTGACACAAATACAAAGCAACAGTGCATGAATATCACAACATATTTTTCCTAGTCTGGGCTATACACACAATCTGCAGAGAGTAGAGAGTTGGTGGTTTGGGCATCTGCCAAAAGAAGATGCTTTTGAATTATTCATGGACAGTTCAAATCTAGAGATAATTTGACACCTGCTTCTCACCCCAGCCACCTGGTCCTCCCCCCCTCCTTTCCTCATTGATCTTCCAAGTGAGAGTTATTTTGTTGAACTCTATTCTCAAACTTTTCTTTAAAAAAACCCCCAAGATAACTGCTTCAATTGTTTCATGGGCTGTTGAAACTGGCAACTCCATCATCTTCTTTTTCCAGTAAAATATATTTCCAAGAAAAGTAGCATTTTTCAGTTTTAGTCAGTTCTCCAGAAACGAACAAAAACACACAATTTTATTAATGTTTTTTTCTTTTAGCAAACATCCATAGCTTCCCCCAAAGTCCCATAATTTTTAAGTAACCAAGAATCTACTCCACACATATCAGATGTTTGTAAACCTTATTTGTTGGGTTAACTGTGGATAAACACTCCATTATTTTTTGTTTCCAGTGCCTCGTAAAAAGCTTTGAATCCACAGTAATTCCTCGAACGTTATAGATTTATTCATTAAAATCTGTTTATTTTCAGATCTGTTTTATTTACTAGAGCATCCCAGGATTAACAGTTTCACATACAAGTTCACAGTCAGTAAACAAACAATTGGACCTTAAGTAAATAGTTTGTTATATATGTAATATATTTTATGACCACAACTTCTTACTTGTAGAATCAAAAGAATGCATGTGTAGAATTGCTCCATAGAGAATCAGAAAAGGAAGAAGGATATTCCACAATATATCACAGAAGGGGGATAACCTTGAGGAATGAACAAATTATTATTATTATTATTATTATTATTATTATTATTATTAATTTATTTATTTATACCCCACCCATCTGGCTGGGTTTCCCCAGCCACTCTGGGCGGCTTCCAACAGAATATTAAAATACAATAGTCTATTAAACATTAAAAACTTCCCTAAACAGGGCTGCCTTCAGATGTCTTCAAAAAGTCTGGTAGTTGTTTTTCTCTTTGACATTTGGTGGGAGGGCATTCCACAGGGCGGGCGCCACCACCGAGAAGGCTCTCTGCCTGGTTCCCTGTAACTTGGCTTCTCACAGCGAGGGAACCGCTAGAAAGCCCTCGGCACTGGACCTCAGTGTCTGGGCAGAAAGATGGGTGTGAGACACTCCTTCAGGTTTACTGGACCGAGGCCATTTGAATTGTGCTCGGAAACTTACTGGGAGCCAATGTACGTCTTTCAAGACCGGTGTTATGTGATTTACTGATTTACTAGAATATATTTAAAATGTTAAAAGAATATCATGTAAATCAAGAGTAACATGCAACTAGGAAACTGAACGCACACAAGTTCTGGGCCCCAGCTCTTCTTCCCTAAAGCTCTACTTCCCTAAAGTAGGAGTTTCCCACCTTTTTGACACTGATGGCAAAATGGGGGTTGGTAGCAGGTTCAGGAGCCACATGCTAGCCAGAGCCAGGTATATGCACACCCAAGCACACACATCCACTCTCACACACACAAATGCACACAACCCTCCTTTATACATGCATGCATATACACAAACACACCATGATTTAAATGGGGAGACAGATGCACCAGGACAATGTTCCTCAGAGGACAGCTGTTTCGTGGGCAAGAGACATGATTAAATGGGGGCATAGATGTGCAGGAACCACACCCAACCAGTGCTATTTTCCCAGAAAAAGCGGTACTGGAACTCACCATGAATTTCTCTGTTGTCCTGCACCCAACCATCCTTCTCTCCATTAAAACACAAAATGCTTTCTCTGCACTTCTATGAGCAATGTGAATACAGGAAACTTGGCTGAATCTGGGGTTCTGGAGAAGAATTCAAAACCTTCTTCCACCAGTGCTCCCAAATTAGACAAGATTGCTTTCCCTGTACTGCTATTAGCAGAGATCCACCATGGATGCAAGATACACATTTTACAGTCACAAGTATGAAAGGAGATTTATACAATCCTTCAATCAGAATTCAGCTTTCAAGGACCGAGAAGGGCTGCGGCAGCCCCTTTTGTTGCTGCTGCTGTAAAATCCATGCCAAACAGAATATATATATATAGAAACCGCCACCCTTAGACAAAAGTCCAGTTTGGATGTAATGCTGTATTCTATCAGCTAAGTCATGGAAGGAGTTCAAAAGTTTTCATTACATTTTAGATTAACCACAGCTTGCTGTGTCATCTGGACCCAGACAAGCTACAATTAATTTTTAGGTATGGTTAGTGGAAATAAGTCTACTTCAAACCATATCTAAAGAAGATGGTTTCACCCAACTGTGGTTATGATAAACCACAGTTAAGGGCCGAGAGGTAACGTAAAACTGTCTAAAATGGAAGCAGAAATTTCCATTTCTTTCCTACGGCCACATGGGGGGGGCAGAAGAAAGTATGCAATGTGTGGTTTAGCTTTTGTCCTCATAACACAGAGAATATGGTTTAATGTAGCCTTCCTCAAACTGGTGCCATCCAGAAAATTTGGGCTACAACTCCTATCCTGATGGATATCAAGTGAGGAAGTTTAGTTTTAGCATTCTGTGTGCAGCTTATTCACAGTCTAGTGTGATGGCCTTAGGCATTCCACTTTTTCTCGGCATGAGTTTCCAATCTGTAAAATCCCATTGATTTCAATAGATTTACTATAAGCAGGACTAAGTCTGTATCCAACCCATTGTTGTCTTGTTGTGAGCTTTAGGTCTCAAAGAGAAAACTCCATCTCATTAAAGAGGTACAGTTTACACCTGAAGGCAGCAAATTCATATGGCACTGGCTATTGATTTTTTTGCAGAGTAATGAGGTCCAGCATGGAAATTGCCATAATCATACTTTATGATCATCACACACACACACCTATGCTTGAAATCTAATGATTAGAAAAGGTCTATTTTCAAAAATGATGATGGTCAAGTGCAGACTTAAATTACGGCAGGAAGATGAGTTAGGCAATCGAACGGGTCATTCAGTTCTCAAATATGTATTTTCAAGTGAGGCTGGCTGAAATTTATAAAAGGAAGACAACTACAAGGCAGCTGTGACCACAATATTTAAGAATAGAAAAGCCATCTCCCTGAATATATTATGCTGTGTACAAATTAAGCAACTACCAGTAACATTCACAAGATGACCAAGTCCTAAATAAGCTAAAAGCCAGGAAGAAAGCCATTTCCATTTCCAGTGCTCAATTTATTTATCTTTCTGTGCAGGAAAAGACCTCTCAAAAAGATCAACCAGCACAAATACATGCCGTATTTGGCTACACATGTTCCATTAGAAGAAGCATCACTCCTCTTAGAGATAGAAATAAGCCAACAATATAAGAAGCATTGTTTTTTGATACTTTAAGCAATCAGTGGCCACATTAATAAAGCCATAATCAAAGGGTGCAATTCTGAAGCTAATTTTCAACAGTCCTCACTGAAAAGTGGATTTAGAAATGTGTTTTTGGATCAGGATTTTTATAGTGTACTTTTAGAACAAAATACACACACACAAGAGCAATGGGAGAGAACAAAGTAGACACTAGAATTAACCCATTTTGCCTAGCAGTGAAGTCTGCTGACATGTTTAGTTTATTAGAAGAATTGTGTGTTCTCTGTGAAATTCAAAATGAAATCTGAAAAAAGAGAAGGCAATTAGAAGCATAGCATTATTTCAAGAGGTATCTTCCTGTTTTGCCCATAATTCTGGCTTGTGGTTCGAGGACCCGACCCCCGCAATGTGGAATGAATACGCAAGGACAGATGATATAAGGTTAATGGGCAAGAAAAGGCCACAACTTTATTGATTACAGCAGTGAAAAGGTATTGGCTTAGGCATTGGATGTCTAAAACAAGGGGGTTTATTCACCAGTAGGTGGAGCCTGTTGATGCTCATCCAACTATAGGCTCTCCCCTGATGTCACCGAGGGTCGTGCCATGGCCTCCCGCCAAGCAGGCATCGGACAGAGTACACGACTGCCAGATTCCTTTAACGGAATACCCAAAAATTGAAGGCTTAGGCGATGGCCACACCTAGCCCTTCGACACACCACAACACATTATTCCAATGCCTAACCGCCACCCGAGCCGGAAAAGGCTCGCCGCCAATACCCTCACAGCTGCAACCAATCCCAAATGCTGTTGATGACACTATCTAGCCAAATGTCGTTCCCCTGGTCTGAGAGATGCACCCCGTCATTCCGGTATAAGGCCTGGTCGCCGATCCAGATACAGTCATGACAAATGACTCGGCCATTCATGAAGCGCACCCAACGGGCCACTGCCTGATTTATGAGTTTCCTGGTTTCTTCAATGGCCATACAGATCTGCGCACCGCGCCAAAAAATTCTCTTCAGGAAGGAGGACCAGAACACCATCGTTCTGGGACACAAGGCAGCAAACGCATCCAAGTCTCTTTTTATGTTCCACAACAAGTCCGCACTCCTTCTGTTAGCAAGGTCATTTTCCCCTAATTGAATGACAAGGATGTCGGGAGGGCTGAATGTGGCTACTTTCTCCAACAGCAATGGCACAAGCTCTTCCCAACGCATGCCTCTTCTCAAAAACCAGGAAACTCAGACTCCATGTGGCAAACCAAGATTAGGCGCGAGGCTGCAGCTGACCGCCCGTACGCGGGCCCAATGGATTATACTGTGGCTGCAAATCCACACACTTATCCTGGGCACAGCTGAGGATGAAAGGACAGAAAAAAGAGGTAAGTAGTGGTAATATAGCAGAGTGCATTCTAGCGAATATAACTTTTATAAGCGTTGGATTTCCACCGGCCCATTTCCTTAATCTTATCCGCAGGCAGACCCAAGCGTGTAGCTGTTGTTGCGGCGCCAATCCTGAATGAGTGTGCAGCATACTCCTGGGAAGATAAACCACAATAGCTTTGCGGAGTACCCTGGTGAATTGGTGTCTCAATAAGGGTGACCCATCATCGTGAACCAGAAGCGGACCCAGGCTGGGTGGTCTGAGGTAGAGGTACCACCTAGTGTCCTTTACCGGGCATGGGCCCTGCTGCGCCGACGCTGTAAGCTTAACTAGAACGCCCCTACCAGCCTGATCAGTTTTGGACTGACGAATCCACACCGTCAAGCAAGATTCGGACAACTGCACGTCCTCCCCAAGGAGGCCGCGCGTTGAACCACCTGCACTAACTTCGACCACAACTTCCCGAACCCTCAGAGCGCCAAAAAAGGCGATAGCGTATGCCGCGGAAAAGAGGCAGGCCTCAAACTTGGTCCAGCAAATTGACCTGAGCTTTATGCGTATCTGAGATAGCAACCCATAAGAAATTGGCTTACGGCCCTCGGCCCTGGGGGGTTGTAGCCTGCCCCAACCTTCAATAGCTCTGTGAATCAGGAAGTCACTACACGGATCAGAGGAAAATGTGGCTTTGGCAAAGAAGCTGATGGCGGCTACGTGTATCTTTAAGGTTTTGGGAGCGTGTCCCAAATCATCAAGATGGGAAAGCTACTGCAGAACATCATCAGTGGTGGGTGGCACGTTATGCGAAAGCCCAGATAACCCAGACCTGAAACCCAAGAAAGCGCACCAGGCCTTCTTGTAAGATCTGAGAGTGGAGGGTGCGACAGACGCTAATACTCCCTGTATCACTTTGCGTCTCCAACGTTCCACAGGTGCTCCGGAAAGGGTTTGGGCAACAGTTGTGCTCCAGGTGCTAGCGACCGGAAGTGAGATATCTGAAAGCGAGACAAGGCATTGGCTATATCATTATTGGTCCCTGGTATGAATTTGGCTGAAAAAATTATGTTGTACCCAAGGCACCGGAGAACGAATGCCTGCAGAAGGGAGGAGACCCTCGCAGACCGAGATAACTGCCTGGCCAGTATGTTCACCACTGCCAGGTTGTCGGTCCTGAGGCACACACGGCGATTTCGAAACTCCTCCGTCCAGATGTGAACGGCCACTACTACTGGAAAAAACTCGAGAAAGGTGAGATCCCGCGTGATGGCCTGGCCCTGCCACCCCGTTGGCCATCGTTGCGCGCACCATCGTCCCCTGAAGTACAAGCCAAAGCCCAGGGACCCTGCCGCATCTGATTGGACCTGGAAATCTGAGGACAAATTTAGAACATCCTGCAACCAGTATATCAGAAAGCAAAGTAACCCAACTAAAACAAAACAGCCAGCTAATAGTCGAAGCCAATACCCAAACACCCCCGAGCAATTCAAGCCATGCAAAGTACTTCCCTGGTTCTAGCAGACAGCGAAGAGGACAGTCTGCTGGCGGTCCTGTTGACACGCGACGAGACGAAGGAGAGAAGAATGAGGCCGAGGAGGAGCTGGCGCCGCAGCAAAAGGCTGCTGTAAATGCCCCCTCGGAGGCACCTGGTTGGGTGCCTGCCGAGGGGCGTGGGCGCCAGCCAGGTGAGAGGAGGAGGCAGGGGGCTAACGCCCCCTGCTAGAGGCGGTGCTCGGGCTCCTGCCCACAACCACTCCCCTCTCTTCCAGGGAGGAGAGTCTTTATATACAGAAGGCAATTTATTATTTGTGCTAGGATTTTCTATTCATTTTCTTTGTAACCAACATTAAAAAATATTGCTAGTAAAAACTGTCATGTATAATATTCATCATCACAGCAATTACATTTAAGGCCTTGGCATTTTGAAAAAGGGCAAAATGTAGTGTACCAACCTAGATAGTGATAAATACATTGATTTTAGTGGTTTTTCTTAAAACGTTTTCCAATTCACCTGATTTGATGTCCAGTTTTGGCCTTTAACGAAAACTCTGTGTGGTTATGACTTGAATAGTTCAGAATAAAACAGCTCTGTGACCACAGAATGAGGTGAAATAATATAAAACAAACTAATGTGAAGTTATCTGACCTAGTCTTGTGTACGCTGCTGAGATGAGATCGCTTATGATTAATAAAATAGCATTTTACAATGACCATAACAGGCACCCACAGGTCTCAACATATGCAGCTGAATAAGGACATTTCATTTGGTAGCAGATTTCTTGATGATCAGCACCTAGAACATCTAGTGACATTTCACAACACACAGTGACATCCACAACGATGCTAGGTATATAAGCTGCTACTAGTCAGTTGTAGATTTAGCTTGATTATTGCCGTTTTCAATCACCATTTGCCCAATGACACAGAACAAGCACCAGAGCTTTAACATTATTTTGAGAATAGTTGGAACTCACTGGAGATGTAAATGCATGTTTGAATTGGCCATCAATAACAAAGTGAGAGATTGATATGGTTCCAGATGTGCGGTCCTTTCTCTAGGGATGGGACGGTGCAGTCCTATTCATGTGTAGAAGTAAAATTCACTGAGTTCAATGGGACTTAATCATAGGTCATTTTATATGAACGAAAGATAAATGCTAAATGCAAGGACACAAGGAAACATAACAACCAAGCTTTTGAGTCCAGGCGATGTGGGGACAGCCTGTCCTGGATGGGATTGTGTTTCCCTGGAAGGAGCAAGCCCATCTCTTGGGGGTGCTACTGGAGTGGCCTCAGTGGCTAGGAGTGCTTATTTTCAGCTGTTTGTTTTGCTAGCTATGGCCACTTTGGGACAGAGATGTCTTGGTCCTGTTACTCTATGCTCTGATACCTTCCAGATCAGATTATTGCCATACACTAGAGCTGCCCTCGAAGACATGTCGTAAACTTCAACTGGCCAAAAATGCAGCAGCCAGATTAGTAGCTGGGGTTCCCTTTGAACTCATATACCCACTATTGGGATGTGGGTGGCACTGTGGTTTAAACCACTGAGCCTCTTGGGCTTGCCGATCAGGTGGTCAGCAGTTTGAACTCCCGCGATGGAGTGAGCTCTCATTGTTCTGTCCCAGCTTCTGCCAACCTTGCAGTTCGAAAGCATGCGAGTGCAAGTAGATAAATAGGTACCGCTGCAGCGGGTAGGTAAATGGCATTTCTGTGCACTCTGACTTTCTTCATGGTGTCCCATGCACCAGAAGCAGTTTAGTCATACAGGCCACATGGCCTGGAAAGCTGTCTGTGGACAAACGCCGGCTTCCTTGGCCTGAAAGCAAGATGAGCGCCGCAACCCCATGTCCAGGGGTTCTTTACCTTTTACCATTACCTATTTGAAAACATTTGAGATATTCATACTAGGTGTTTAAAAACCCAAATCACTTAAACTCCAGACATTTGAAAGACTACCTTATTTCTTACAGACCTCAGATGATAAGATCAGCAGAGGGGCGGATTCTTGTTAGTTCCACCATCCTCAGGTGTCTGGGTGGTGGGAGCCATGAGAAGGCATACTTCTCTACAAGGTGCAGAATTCCCTCATACTTGGCACCTTCATTATTCAGCTTTTGTCTTTACCTTGTCCTTTGTCACATGAGTTATATATATATTAGGGCCCACATTAGTTGTGATTTTATTTCATTTTAAGTTGTATTTTATATTGTTGTTCTGGTGAAGGTCTTGCAATAATGTTCTTGCTCTGGTTGTTAAATGGAAGTCACAACTACATTTTTGAATGCAAAGATTTCATTGTTCAGTGGAATAGTGGTTAGCATTTTTCTGAAGAATGAATGGAACACTAAACAAAGTGAGATCTGTTTGCTTCACTCTTTTTAGAGAATTTCTGCAATTGGCAAAAGTGAGAGTGCACACATATTTTTGCAAATACTGACTGAAAGTTTCATTTTCATCATTTTACTCCTTTGAATAAAACCAAACAGCCACAACAGCAAGCAATTAGTGTCATGCCCAGGGAAATTGTGCTATTGAAAACATTTTTCAGATTATAGTAGCTGTGTGCGCGTTGAGTATTTATGGGTTTAACATTTCATTATGCACTTTTTACAGATTTTAATTTTCATTTGTCAGCCATGAAATGTGAAAAATAGGAGCACTTATAAGCGATTCATTAGGTAAAATTTCATATAATTAGGTTCACTGTCCAAACCTCCATGTACAGTTGGATGTTAAAGAAGAGAAGCATAAATAGATGCTTGCAAATGGGATACTTAGCATTTGATCATAAATAGCTGCAAAACTGGAAGTACACACATGACTGTAAAGTTTTTGGAACTCAGCCCACAATCCTTTACTCACTTACTGGGTGGGGGAAAGGGACTTGATTCCAAGAGGGCAAGAATAGGATTGTACTGCTAATTACAATAATTATGCAAAGCAGATTGAGGCACTTATGCATTTAACGCTTGCATAAAATACAGAATGTTAGCAGTTTGTCCTCTTACCAAAGCTTTATGACCAAGAGAATCTTCATCAGATGAAAAAAATTGATCTGTGTAAGGCACAGAGGTTTCAGAGATATAGTGGTTATTATCATATTATTATATTATAATTACTGTATTGTTATAAACAGCCAGTGTCCCAATTTCTTTTCCGTTTTGTATGGAGTCTTTTCAAGTTTAAACCTGAGACTAGGAAACGTCTTTTTACTGATATTTGTAAATTGCTCTGGAGCCTTGCTTGTTTTTGGCTGAAGAGCAGGTTAAAAATTATTTAGACAAACAGAAATAATAATTGCATGTGAAGACCCCCAAGTCCTCCCAAAGAAAGACACAGTTGACAATTCCAGTGAATATTAAGAGACACATAGCGTTGGCAAGTGATGAAATATTCTATTTATAGGAATGCTATATTTTAGTTTATTGAATGGGGATCCTGACTTTGTAGGGAAAGACTAACCCTGCTGCTTCCCTAAATGTATCAGTATATTAGAAATTCAATAAGACTTGGATTTCTTCCTGATAAAACTCATACAACTCACCTCAAATATAAGGCAAGCATTATTACCCCCATAGTCCCTTTCTGTCTGAGATTTGATTCAGAGCCAGGGAATAATTCAGTTCCATTTTTCTGCTGGAATAGCACCCAAGCAGGAGATTGGACAGGTGGGGAGTTGGAGACTCATGGGAGGTTGGAGAAATGGGGAAAAATAAGATTTAGGTAGGTGAGGAAACTTGGAGGCTCATTGGGGTAAGGAATCAGACCCCACTGCATTCCTGAATAGGAGGAGGAGGAGGAGGAGGAGGAGGAGGAGGAGGAGGAGGAGGAGAAGAAGAAGAAGAAGAAGAAGAAGAAGAAGAAGAAGAAGAAGAAGAAGAAGAAGAAGAGTAGTAGTAGTAGTAGTAGTAGTAGTAGTAGTAGTAGTAGTAGTATGGATTTGATATCCCGTCTTATCACTACCCGAAGGAGTCTCAAAGTAGCTAACATTCTCCTTTCCCTTCCTCCCCCACAACAAACACTCTGAGGTGAGTGGGGCTGAGAGACTTCACAGAAGTGTGACTGACCCAGCAGCTGCATGTAGAGTGGAGATGTGAACCCGGTTCCCCAGATTACGAGACTACCGCTCTTAACCACTACACCACACTGGCTCTCTAGGAGCATGAAGGAAACTGAACTGACTTCAAGGGGCTCAGACTGAGCTAAATCAAACTATTTCTCTCTGTGTGTGTATACTTGTGTGTGTGTGTTTCTGCTTAATCTGAACCAGTCTTATTTGATCTTGGGGAAACTCCACCATCGTAAAAAAACCAGTATCATTCTGCTGGTATTTTAATTAATTTGAGGAAACATTTACAGCATTCCATTTAAGTAACCACCATTGAAGGGCTAGCAATAGGGATTAAGTTGTAGTGTAGTTTATCTCTTCCCTGATACATTACCTGCATTTCTACTATTAATACTAGCTTAATATAGATAATTTTCAAAACACCTAGCTTATCAGGCTGTTTTATTTTTATTTTTATTTTTGTAAATCACACATTTAATTGAACAAATTTTATTTTTCCAAAAAAAAGAAAAGAAAAGATTTTTAAAGAAACTAAGGAGATGATATGAAGAGAAAATACAACTCAAAAAATAGAAACGTAAATATATAAATGACTGCAGGTCCCTTTGCACTTCAGGAATAGCGAAAAGCTAAATGGTTACTTCTGCCCAGTCTCACTGATTGTGAGAAATTGCCATACTTGAAGATTTCATACCTGCCACCTTATTTGCCTCTCTGGATAATTGTCATAAAATTTGGGTGGCCAGTTTTCAAAAATACCTGCATATCATATTCACCAGCCTCCTACATCACCCCACTCTGAGTCTAGGCCAACATTCCCCAACCAGGTGTGCTCCAGCTGTTTTGGGCTGCAGTGCTCATCAATCTCAGCTAACTAGGCAGGTCGCAGTGGTTCTTCAGCAGAGTGTGGAAAGGTACCTTGAAGGTACTGCATTAGCATCCGGGTCACACAATAGCATTTTGGAAAGACCCCACCCCCTAGATAGAAAGAGAAGAGATGGAAACATGCCATCTTTATTCATTTTTCAACAAAAGGCATGAAGTTGAATTTTACCAGTTGATTAATATTTCGCTTTTCAGGACTGTGGAATGCACTCCTATAAAGATCCATGCATTCTCTTCTGACACTTTTATTTCAAGACTATTGTTTATATCAGCTGAAAGACTGACCCTGTTTAAACAATATAGTGCAATGGAACTACGTGCTTTTCTGTTTGCTGAAACTTTATGATGATAAACCATCCCCTTTTACTTAACTCTCAAGAGTAACCCAATACATTCATTTCTTTAACAAAGGCCAGTACTAAAATGTTATGCTGAAAAATCACAGAAGGATTATTAGCGTGCTGTAGCAGACAGCATTGGAGAAATTTAAATACAGGGGAAACAAGAATAATGAGAATAGCAGGCCTATATATTCTGTCAAATTGAACTCTTTAGCTTCCCAGAGAAGGGAAATGGAAACATTTGAGATTCAAAGTACCGAGCCTGGGAACCAATAAGGAAGTTACCTGCAAACTATAAAGGAAATAATTTCCACTGGCGAAAATGGGCAAGGGAGGACAGTGGATTTCTAGGGCAAAACAAATGAAAATGATTCTTCAGGAATAGTGTTATGAGTCCCAAGATAGAACTATCTCTGGCTAAGAGGATTTAGAAGTAACTGGAGAGAGACACTTAAAAGTCAGATGCAGAGAAACGGCCACATTTGGTATAGGAATTTTAAAATGAAGGGCTCCCATGGGTCTATTCTATGGCCACTGCAGCACAATAATTTGAAAGGCTCCAAGAAGTCTCTTAAGCTCATTGTAATCTTGGTGTTGTTGGAAGCAGACATTGGAGCCTGAGTCTGCAGTCTAGCAAGGCAAACTAAGGCCCCTTTTGGCAGGAAAGAGTGTGATGGGGTCATTTCCCCAGGTTTTAAACATGGAGGGTGCCATAATGACATTGACAAATGGTACATTTCAACAGAGAAGAGAAGGAAGAAGGCAGCAAATGAAGATTCCACCCTTTAGCTTCTTGGAGCCTTAGAAAGGTCCCGTCTTTCATTTATTTCTAATATAAAGAGGAAGGGTAGACATTGTGAATGGGAGTGTGTTTCTATAATGTTTACG
Organism: Podarcis vaucheri; assembly: GCF_965113315.1. Taxonomy (NCBI): domain Eukaryota; kingdom Metazoa; phylum Chordata; class Lepidosauria; order Squamata; family Lacertidae; genus Podarcis; species Podarcis vaucheri. Next base: position 35,268,905 of record NC_138748.1, on the reverse strand, counting down.
TTGGGGCATGGATGATTTAGCAAGAAAATACAGATGTCTCTACTTTTGACTTCCTAATCTTCCAAACTCGCAAATTACATGTCTACAGAATAAACTTTCCAGGAGCAGACGACCCAATGTCATAATTATTACTGCAGTTGAAAGTTTGTGTTACAGAGGAAGTCCAAAATCTGGTGAATCTCAAGATTCGCATGCTGACAATACCATGATGAATTTTGTCAGCATCCAAACCGATGTATACATTGCCACATTTTCTGTACATGAGAAAATTGGCACTCCTTACTGCTAGCATTCACTGGTATTTCACTGATTTTTCAAAGTATATCTTGCAAATCTTCAACACACATGCTCTGACAATGGCTGGCATTTACATACCACCATTCATACATAAATATTAGCATTCTTTCACTTATCCACTGTAATATATTGCATAATTTCTGATCAAATATCCATAGATGTTTTCCTGTTGCCATTTTCCTTCCTGTGCCATCCCTATGCTAGCATCTCATCTCCCAAGCACAACCTCCTCTGATACACCACCCCATCTGCACAGATCTTGGTATTTCTGCTCAAAATTTGTGCAAGAATTCTAAAGGAATTAGAATTAGAATTTAGAATTCCTACATTTCCTAGAATTCCTTTCACCAAAAGGATAGAATAACCCTGATTATCAATTCTTTTCACATCAGCATGTGTTCAAAACAAGCAGCACCTATCTGCAGAAGATTTAAGCATGAAATATGACAGGAGGATGCAGATAGTGGCTACATAAGTAATAAAATAATTGTCTGCAGGAGAGAGAAATATATCTTGTTTTAAAGAAGTGTCCCTTGGCTGTCAGCCTCCTTTGGCTGGGATAAGATGTTCACAGGCAGCTGTGGGCTCACCTCAGGCTTTTACAGGTGTCTATTCAGACATTATTCAGTTTTCTGTGTTATGCATCTGTCTCTAGCTGTGGCTCTAGGGTCTTTCCACATAGGCAAACATATGTTAAACTGAAGCATGGTTAAACCTGGTTCCAAGCAGGATGTTGTACTATCCTCCCATACAGATGTCATATCATGTTCATTAGGTTCATTAGGTTACAGAGCAATCTGCCATTTCATGCAAGAAGAAGCTAAATAAGTGGGAGAGTTACTGTCATGAGCTAAGGCATGGCAGGGGGCAATATCAGGATCCATGGAGGCTGAGGTGGTAGCATGTTGGGAGCCGTGTCCTTCTGATCTCATGTTGCCATCATCTCACAATGCATAGTAAAAATAAAATAACAAATCCACATGTACTGAAAGAGGCCTGTTTCTTATGTCAAAATATCCTCACTGTATATATTTTGAGGACACATACAGATTCAAGGGGAAAGTCCTCAATGTTTTAGGGACTGGGTAGAACCTTGGAAAGGCACATTGGTCTAAGAAGATATTTCTAGAAATGCTGAGCTTTCCCAAGCAGACAACCACATAGCATCTGATTTAAGTTCTGCATTGCATCTAGGCAGTGGCGTAGCGTGGGTTGTCAGCACCCGGGGCAAGGCAAGTACTTTGCGCCCCCTAACCCGTGGATTTGCGCCCCCTAACCCTAACCCCCAGATGTTGTGCCCGGTGCGGCCGGCCCCCCCTGCACCCCCCCACGCTATGCCACTGCATCTAGGTGAGCCTCACAATGAATTCATTCTTGGTTTCAATTCCAGAATGAACAGTGAATTGACAGTGTGAACTGGATAGAATGCTTCAGGTTTTCCTAAAGAAACCTACTAAGCACCCATGGGAAGGGTAAGGCAGTGCCCACAATTTCTTGCTAAAACCATTTATTTATATTTCAATTAAATGCATAATAGGCTTGAAGAGAATATATGTATCAGGGATAATCAACATGGTGCTCTGAAGATGTTGTTGGACTACAGCAGCCCCAGTCAACATGGTCAATAATCAAGGATGACGGGACCTGTAGTGAAACAACATCTGAAGGTCGGCACATTGGCTACTCTATGCATAGGGGATGAGAGATTAATCTGATCGTTAGAATTAAATATGAGATGGTGACAAGAAACCTGTGCCTGTTTGGTTACCTTGCAGCTGGCCAAGATCTACATGTGGTCATGAGGCTACTCATATCCACCATAAAATAGTATACAGCATCAGACTTCATTAATGTTAAACCTGAGGAAGGCATGCAATGAGACAGACAACATTTTTGTGTGAGTAAAAAAACCCAAATCTCAGCCTTTGTTTTGTTGCAAAATATATATGAATTGAAATGGGTAATACATCAAAATTCTGATTCTTTCTCTTTGCCAAATTCAAGAAGAGGATGAAGGAAACAAATTCAGGCCTGTGTAGCTTAGTTGGTTAGGGACACAGGTGGCGCAAGGTCTAAACCACTGAGCCTAGGGCTTGCCGATCGGAAAGTCAGCAGTTCGAATCCCCGCGACAGTGTGAGCTCCCGTTGCTCACTCCCAGCTCCAGCCCACCTAGCAGTTAGAAAGCACGTCAAAGTGCAAGTAGATAAATAGGTACCACTCCGGCGGGAAGGTAAACAGCATTTCCATGCACTGCTCTGGTTCGCCAGAAGTGGCTTAGTCATGCTGGCCACATGATCCGGAAGCTGTCTTCGGACAAACACCAGCTCCCTCATCCTATAGAGCTAGATGAGCGCGCAACCTCAGAGTCATCCGCAACTGGACCTAATGGTCAGGGGTACCTTTACCTAGCTTAGTTGGTTTGAGCACGGAGCTCATAATGCCAAGGTTGCAGGATTGATCCCTGCATGGGACAGCTGCATATTTGCATTGGACTAGATGATCCTCAGGGTCCCTTCTAACTATATGATTCTATGAATCTGTGGACTGTCCTATGAATCTATAAACACAGAAGCTTTTACTGAGTCGGACTATTGGTCTATCTACCTCAGTACACTACACTGACGGACAATACTTCTCCATGTTTCCATGCAGGAGACATTCCCATTCCTACGTGGCTGTTGAACCAGATATATTCTCCGTGCAAAGCAGAGGTGCTGAGGCCTTTCCCTATAGCACCATAAAATGAGGAATAATAACGTTCCTTTCAAAGAATTCCCAGAAGTACCAGTCATTCAGATACACACACTATCAGCTTGGGGGAAAAGAAAGATAATACCAGTGTAAAGTAACTAGCCATAAAGTGAATATATATATGGATCAAAACTCCCACATTGTTCCAGCAGCTTAACAGCAGTTTGGTCGAACTTTCAGTTTTGCAAAGCTGCAGCAGCAACTGAAATGACTCCTCAACAGCTGACGGAGACCTGCCTGGGTGTTCCCTTTCTTGTGGTTCCCTGCTTATCCCAAAAGGGCTGGATGCCAAGGAGATCTGAAAGACTAGAACAAAAGGGGGGGTGATAACAATGCTGAGATGGCCAATTATTTACATGTGTGAGAATTAGTTTTCTACTGAAAAGTGAAAGCAGAAAGGGAAACACCATCAGTGATAGGAAGGGCAGAGGACTTCAAGGACTTTTCTCTTCAAGCATGATAAATTAAGCATATGGAGAGCTGCTGCTTGGCCATTGATGGCTGGTCCCACAGCAACCTTCTTGGCAAATTCAGTTGCATTATTTTGCATAATATGACTCATTAGGGGCCACCTCGATTGTCCCTCACCCCCAAAAAAACACCATTAAGGAAACACATTCAGTACTGTACATCATGACTTAGGACCCCTCTGGAATGGGGCCACATCTGCACCATATATTTAAAGGGCTTTAAACAGTCATGACTTCCCACAGAGAATTCTGGGCTGTAGTTTGTTAAAGGCGCTGAGAGTTGCTAGAAGACCCCTATTCCCCGCTCAGAGCTACAATCCCCAGAGTGGTTTGATAATGAATCCCTAGTGACAGGGGGCTCTGGAAATGGTATCTCTGTGGAGGGAACAGGGACCTCCTAATCAGTGCTATTTTTCTAGAATGAGATGCTGAAACTCACCTTGAACTTCTCCCTTGAGTGTTTGTGGGAGTGGGGAGGCTCGGTTAATTTCATTGTACACAGGTTGTACATTGACAATGAAGTATTATTATTATTAGAATGACAATGGTATCTGCCTTAGAGGTGCTAGAGCTAAGCAAAGCATTTTCTGAGAGAATGTGAGGGACTGTGTTGCTGCTTTAAAGGAGGCCATCTTCAGCAGTATATGAAGTGTGATTCTTCTCCTTTCCCTTTGACAGAAGAGGGAAATCAATCACACTCCAACATATTGCTACAAATTCCTGCCTTTAAACTAGTGACTGTTGTAGCCACTTCATATGAGCATGGGCATAGCCAAGGGGAGGCGTCAATAAAAAGCAATATAACTCAATACAAATCTGAGGTTCTCCCCCCCTAACAAAAACCTGCCCCCCCAAAAAAAAATCCTGGCTATGCCCATGCATATGAATGAACCCACAGTGTGACCTGTAGGAGGTGATTCATGGGGCAATGGGAGTAGTTAAAATGCAAATACTGTTGAATTTTTGTGACATTTCTCAGGAAACGGTTGCATTATCTTTATACATCGTACAAAGCTAAAATGTGGAACCACTTCATGGCAACATTCTCAAATGAAGCAAAACATCAGAAGAATATCCAAATAGCTGAGACAAATAACTAAGTTTTTCTCCAACTGCATTGCTGAGACACTCCACACTCCTCTTCCTCCGCCAGTGCCTACCACTGAAGTACATCCTGCCCCTTACTGCAGGTTTTTGGAGAAGGCTGCACATCTCTAACTAAATACAAATAAACCAAACAAGCTAGTCATGTTGCTGGGAACTGGACAAATGTTATCCCGCCCACCCCCCGGGCACTTTGCAAAGCCGCTCATAAAAATCTTCTTATCTAAAAAAAAGGTTTCAGGGATTATTTTATTAATAAACCCATTCCTGGATAAATTGCATCAGTGAGCGATTTTCCTCAGTAAGGATTTGCATAGCACCATGAAAGACCATATATGCAAATTCAAATTGTTGTTGTTATTATTGAGCTAGCTTGTCCAGTGCAAGTTATTCCTCGTGGAATTGCTTCAGTGAGTGCAGTACGATAGAAAAGTGTTAGTATAGCAATTATGAAAGCCCCTGGTAAACCTCCTTAATTAAAGCTGTGTTTAATTTTATAACTAATTATGCAGCTCTGGAAATAGTTCTAAAGTAAGTGTGTGTGTGTGTGTGTGTGTGTGTGTGTGTGTGTGTTTAAAAACTTGCATTCCAGCAATATGCCAGATAATTATTGCTCATCCAGAGAATAAAGCCTTTTAGCCAAAAACGTAATATCCACATGTAGCTTATATATGCAGTTAAACATTTATATCCCACCTATTTTATGTTAATTGCAGGCAGCTTAAAACAAACTATGGTAATCCAATCAATCAAACTGCATTTAAACTACACCACAAATATAATTATGATAAATTTGATAATGATGCCAACTCATGAAGCTGATGGGAAAACATAGGGCATTCACCACCACCACCCAACATATGAAACTGCATACACTTACCTGGATCTAGCTAGACCAGGATCACTGAATCTCCAAAGTCTCAGCCAGGGGTCCCTGCCAGTTTTCCTGCCAGAGCTCCTGGAACTGGTGGTGTCCAGGATTGGACCTGAGACCTTATATATGTGAAGCATGAGTCCTACTGTTGAACCAGGGCCCCAGAGAATGCTCACTTAGGATGCATTCACACAGCAATGCAATAGGAAACATCACAACATCGTTATATTCCTCCATGTGCCAAGGTCTTGATTTTTATAATTCTACTCTCTCTAGTTTTATAACAGCAATTCATTTCATCTTCAAAAAGAAAAAGGGGAAAAAAGAACTGTATTTATTTTAGACTGAATTCACAAGCTTATCTGTTTCCCTTGATGGTTTGGGTCAATGTGATCTCTGGTGGCACTCCACTGGTGTTAACAAGGTGTCAACACTTAACAGTGTGTCATCAAGAATATATTTAGGTCCTTGTGTTGTTTCAAAGAACAACTTTCTTCTCTGGGAAGGGCTAAGAGAGCTTTCAAATGTAAATTGGCTTCTTCACTTCCTGACGACAGGCTAGCTCACCCCAGGTGGTGATTCAGATGCATCATGTCTGATGTTTTAAGCAGGGGGAAAGTGAGTTAAGAATCAGGATTAGCTGAACATTTTGCTTGTAAAGATGCAAAACACAACTCTTTCAAAAGAATGCACTAACAGCTCAAGTCACCAATCTATATTTCAATAACATAATAAACATCCTCAGCTTCTTCCAAGTATCTGCTGGCTGGCTATTGCACTTCCCGGATTGACATTGCTTTCTATGAATCAGTTTGTCATACCATAAGTGAAAAAGTAGAATTTCTACGAACATTCAGCAGTTGGACTAGAACCCGAGAGAAGTGGGTTCAAAACTTAATGGGGTGACTGACCTTGTCCCAGTTATTACTCTCAGCCTGCTCTACTGCACAGGGTTGTTTTGAGAATAATCAAATGAAGGGGAGGGGGGAAAGAGAAGAATCAGGAAGAAAATTAAATGCTTAGATTTGTGTTCTCCCAGACATTTAATCTTTATCTTAGTATTACATCCTTAGACTGCATAAGCAATATGGGCTAAAAAAAGGGGGGAAAGAATGATAGATCAAAAAATATTTTTAACAATCTCATCCATCTCTCATAAGTAACTGAATTAAATGAAAAGCTAACATCCTAATCCTCATATATTTTCAAACACTAATAAAATAGAGGGGTCCTCATATCACAATGGCATAAATTACATATTTTGCTGCCTTAGTTAAGAATAATGTATGCAATTCAACCCCCATGTAGAACAGCTTCTATTTATCCGAAGTCAGGCAGGTTCAATATTTTGTCAATATCAGAATCGCACATTGTTCAATGACTTTTGAAATTAAAACAAGTGCTTTTCAGATGTGCAGAAATCCACATTTCATCTCACTGCAATTTCAGTTCTTGGCCTGATGTTCTCCAAATAAATTCCTGTCTGCCTGTTATGTATTATTATTGTCAAAGGTGCTGAAAGCTCAGTCATAACATCTGAAGCTTGAACCAAATCCAAAACCAACCTAACCAGATAGTTTTCACCAGAGGGTTTTTGAAGTAGGGCCAAAAACATAGTTTAAAGCCACCCCACCTGATGTTAAGTGTCTTAACATCAGACCCTAATGATTCCGAAAATCCAGGCTAAACAGCATAAGATGTGTGCTTAGTATGGAAGCTGTTCTGTTCATCATCAATTAGACAGGATTTTTGTAATGATGAAAGATGTTTAGGATATCATTCCTCCAATTCTTTACATCTGTCAGGGTAAATCCATTGTTGACATTAATAATTACACTGGGCACCACTCAACAGTATGAAATGCTATGCACACCCACTGTATCCCAACTTGTGGAATGAAATGTGTGCAATGACACGACACTTCAGTAAATGGAGAATCTTACCCATGACACACTTGCATCTCCTGCTGAAGAAGGTGTGTTATGTATTCAGACTGACAATTCCTTTGTCAAACTTCACTTTTACAATTCAGAAGGGTGGCCTTTTGGTGTCAACCCCCCCTTTTCCATTGCAGCCCTTCAGTGGGCACCCTCAAAATTTCCCATGAGGTGGGCTTTGCCAGTATCCACACACAGTTTTACCAAGGGAAACACTTCCAATCAGCCCTCTAGCAAAGCCACAGAAAAAACATGGGGAACTAGGAATGAGAGACAAGAGTTTGCACTTCTCAAGAGACCTTTGTCGTAAGCACAACATCCTAGCAAAATAATGATGAGTGTCTCTGTCACATTGTTGTTGCTATTATTATTATTATTAGCTGCTATTATTATTTTACCAGCACCAACCCTTCACCAGCAGGTCGAGGGTGGGTTTCAACACTTTAAAATCCAGTGTTAAATGCAGTGAAAGCAACTTTTACAGGAGTAGGGTGGATCCTGAAGACACACATCTCAGGTGTCAAAGAGGTATGTTTTCAGCATTCACCAAAAACTGTATAGTGGAGGTGTTAGGCACACCTCTGTGGGCAGACACAATTTAGGGGCTGCCATGGAGCATGCACTTTCTTGGGCCACCACCGCCCACAAAAATTTGAGGGTGGCAGAAGTACCATGTGGGCACCCTCTGTTAGTCTTAGCACCCAAGAGGCACTGTGGTGAAGGAGGGCTATGTTTTAGACCTCCACAGAAAACTAGAGGGGGGAACCAAAGCCCAATTGCCTCCATAAGGGACCCCAAAGGGTGGACTTTTGCCTCCACACCATTTTTCTAGGGTCAGATTGTTAACTGGGAATTCTTCTTTAGTTCAGATTTCAATCCAAACAGGAGAAGAATCAAGTGGCTCAGTAATGCATACTTTCTCCTTGAAGCAAATATTCTGAAGCTAGATTCTGTTTGTCAATATCTCTACTACAGACAGGCTGCTCTTGGTGATCGTAGGTGAGTCAGCTTTCATAGCCCTACGGTCTCCCTAATCCTCTCCAAAGTTGATAAACTGTGCCTTCTCCATGTCCAGGATCACAAAACCACCATATTTTTTTATTGTGATTGGTCTACTTTTGGTCCTGCCCTTTTGCTTCTCTTTTCCCTTGCCAAATGGCAAATCTCTTTTTCTGCTGCTACTACCATTAACTGTGTGCCAAGCACCTGGTAATTTCCTCTAGTTCATCAGAGGATTTTCAAATGAAATTAATAAACAAATTAATAACTAATCATGATAACAAGAAAGAGTAGGAGAACATAACTAAAACAAGATTTTTTTTAAAAAAAATCCTAGTCTTATTCTGTGCAATGAATACATGGGTTTGCAGTATTCATCATGACCTTAATATAACCCATAAGTGCAGCAGGCAGCAGGCCAAAGCTAGCAGCTTTCAAGGCTGAACTGAATTACATTTGTGTCAGGAAGATAAAGATGCCACAAAATCCCCTCTGAATGCTTTCTTGTCATCTCTACAGGGGGAAACTCTGTTTCTAATCCATAAAGTCTTCCCTGCATTCTTTGTTTTGAAACCAAAAAGACAAAATCCACCACTTGTCTCCATCTGCTTAAAAAAAATGATTTGCCATCCTGTAACATTATATAAGATGGCAAGGTGGCTTGCTGAGGATTTGGGTGTGTGACAGGCAAAGTTATTGTTAATATTACATAGAGCATATTCTGCCTAACATGTCATTTGTCTTGTAGGAGTTTCTCCCCTCCTGCCCTGCCTCCTTGCCTAATGTTTTCCTCTTGACTTGTCTGTAGCGTATAAACTCATTCCCTAACGCTTGATTTTCAAATCTGTTTCTCTTACCCTACTATCCTTTTTAAAAATAAGCCTGTTCTTTAGCTTTACTACTCTAAATTGTAGATTGAATGATTTCACATGCTATCATACCTTATACTGTCTGCTTTTAGGAATGTGCAAAGCCTTCCCTTTTTATTTTTGTTCACCTTTCAGAGCATTGGCATGACACGTTCAGTACACTTATTTGCAAAAGCAGATATGGCATTTTGCCACAATGGGATTTTCACAGCCCCTGAAACATTATTGTGCACTTTTGTTATATCGCCTGTCACTCAAAATCACAGATGTGGCTTATTCATTGTTCCCCATTTAAGAACAGAGACCTGTTTTTAATTATAGATTGTGACCCCATTCAAAAACACAGACTTCTAGCTAGGGATACATACAGGGCAAATTGGCTTCACTTCACATTTAAAGGTGAATCTACCTATTTCACACTTTCTGAAATGCAGCCATTCTTTGAAATTTGTGCTTCTTCAAATTTTGTAGTGCATTTCTCCGGTCAAGTAATGTGTACAAAAATGCATATAGCAGTGTATCGTATGCACCAAAATATATCTATTAGTTAAAATAATGTAAAAAGTTTTCCTATTAGGGAAAATTGTTTTGCAAAAACATGTATATTAGGTAGAACTGCATACCAAAACAGGTATATTCAGAGAATTCTACACTAAAATGCTGTTGAATTTCCATGGCTTTTTTTTTTTAAATGCTAACTTTATGGAAATGTGGAGAACCAATATTAAGACTGGGAAAAATGAGATACCAAGAGAAGCTGAAACTGACAGATTCGCTCATCCCTTAACAATTGCATATTGTTTCCCTATCACAAAAACACAGGCCTCCAAAGCTGCCATTTTGAATCATAGCTTGCATAACCTTTTTGCTGTGGACTAACAATACTATTCCCATAAACTATTCCAGATCTGTAAAAGAGAGTTGGTAATATTATTTTATTTGGGGTTGGGGGGAATCATCTAAGTTAAATGGGGAACATACAGAACCCCAGTAATATATGGGACAAGCCAAATGACAAGCATAGCCTTAAATATTCTCAGTGGTACTTAATACCTGAAACCAATAGCACTCATATATAATTATTGTATGCATGAATATAATGGCTTTGAGTGTCTACAGTGCATTATCTCATCTGTCTCAACATCTCACATTATTTATTTTCTTGTTTTAGTCAGTATTAGACAAACACTCTTCTGTCCACTGCATTCCATGTTTATTCTTTTCTTCTGTTATTTTTTTTTCCTTCTGCAAGGTCAAGATACAAGATGAAGGTCAAAGCAGAAATGAAGCAGTCTCAGTGAAAGCAAATATATAATCATAGGTTAGGCTTCAAGGCAGGTGCTTGTAGCTGGTGGTGGAGGGGGTATTGCGAGCAACAGAATTGCAGAATTAACCCATCTTAAAGATGTGGAAGTATGTGTATGAAACATGGTAACTTTAGCATCATGAAAAATGCTACATAGTTTGGACAAATCTAGGCAACTTCCATTTATGTGTCTGATGCCAAACATGCTAGTTCTTTCTACAATGTAAATAACTTTGTTTCCCAGAGTGCCACCTTGTACTATTCTGTAGAAGTTGCTAGAGTTTTGCTACAGTTGCATTCCCTCCCAGTCATCGTGTGGGCATTTTTTATTTTTTATTTGTCTCTGGTGCACGTTAGAGATGGTCAACTCTGTCAATTTGGGTTTCTCATTTTCCCAAGCTTGACTTCAGTTTGACACATCTCTGCAGCACTTTAGTTGAAAAATAAAAGTCCTCACCCCAAAAAATTAACAGCATTTAAGTGTGCATTTCTCATGACGGAACGCATTTCTGAGTGCAATTTTGCTTAAGATGCACATTTTTGCGAGCATCTTTCTCTAACACAAGGCATTTTATATGTTACTTTCACTAATATATGCATTTTTATCCCTGGCATGTGCACACTTTCCCCTAGCATGTGCATTTTTATACACCGGGGGGGGGGGACATATTATAAAATTTGGATAAATATAAATTTTGAAAGATAGCTCTGTTTTAGTTCACATATATTTTTTTCAAAAGTGCAAAGCAGGTATCTGAATGAAACCATTTTTTCCTCCCATCCTTATTGCACATGTGTCTAAATACACACCATAGGATGCCACCTCATAGGGGCCTGGTTGTCTATGCCTCCCAATAACATATTCTGAGGGGGCTGCCCCCCAAGTTGATGGGTATTGCTATTCAAATGGTGTGTGAGCACAGCATTATGTGGTCCGTTATGCGAGGTTGGGCTTACCTGTCCCCCCTTCAATATTTTATTCAAGTTGGCACCCCTGATACACACTGAACCTGGCAGAAAGACTCACTGAAGTTCTTCAGAGAAGACATAAGAGTGTACTTCCAGGCATCAATTCAAAGTGTTGGTGATGACCTTTAAAGCCCTAAATGGCCTCGGTCCTGTATACCTGAAGGAGCGTCTCCACCCCCCCATCATTCAACCTGGACACTGAGGTCCAGCACCAAGGGCCTTCTGGAGGTTCCCTCATTGCGAGAAGTGAGGTTACAGGGAACCAGACAGAGGGCCTTCTCGGTAGTGGCGCCCGCCCTGTGGAACGCCCTCCCTTCAGATGTGAAGAAAATAAGCAGCTATCTTCTCTTTAAAAGACATCTGAACGCAGCCCTGTTTAGGGAAGTTTTTAATATTTAATGCTGTATTGTTTTTAACACTTGATTGGAAGCCGCCCAGAGTGGCTGGGGAAACTCAACCAGATGGGTGGGGTATAAATAATAATTAATTATTATTATTATTATTATTATGGAGTGCCCAGCCTTCCATTTTATTTACTACAACTCCTGAGTTATATTTTGAACTGTTGAGAACAGACTTCTTTTTTTATTATTATTAACTTTCTTCTCATGGATCTTTCTAGTTGGTTTTATAATCAGCTGCTATTATAGATTAACATAATGCAGCATATGGCAAGTGGTGAAGAGACTTTAGTTTTGTATATAATACATGGGTGATGTGGGGTTATAAGAACATCTCTAATTTATATGCGGAGAGTATGAAGAGTATGAAAGCCCAGTCAAAATTCCCAGGACATTACATTCAAATGATGCTTTTTAAAAAAGAAAAAGAGAAGAATGAATGAATGGAAGTATGAACAGACAAGATGTATACTGCAACATTTACTGGGCATTTCCACTACAGTGGTACCTTGGTTTACGAACTTAATCCGTTCCGGAAGTCCGTTCTTAAACCAAAGCATTCTTAAACCAAGGCGTGCTTTCCCATAGCAGCGGGGGACTCAATTTACAAATGAAACACACTCAACATGAAGTGAAACATGTTCTGCTTCCAAAGCAAAGTTCACAAACCAAAACACCTACTTCCAGGTTTGCAGTGTTCTTAATCCAAGTTGTTCATAAACTAAGCTGTTCTTAACCCAAGGTACCATTGTATATCTCTTTAAAATCATTCAGCCATTCACTTTTAAACCTGTTAGCAGCTTTTAAAATCTCCAGTAAGACATGAAAGAATAGCCACTAATAACCATAACATGGCCAGGTAAGGCATTACTTACTCCCTGTAGCTTAGTCCACATGGAGTAATTCCACATCTCTACATGATTCCAAAATGCTAAATATGCATGATCCTTGCTCATCATATTCCCTGATTTAGACCGTCCCTTTGCCATCTAGAAATACTGTTTTGCTGTGTGATGAAATACTTGGTCAAATTCCAGTATAATACAATGCCATTGATTGTGGGGTCTGTGTTTACTCAGAAACTCCTTGACAGGCATATATCCCTGCGGAGGATATGAACACATCAAGAAATACTTTCTTAATCCATGATTCATAAACAGTACTGCCTTGAATCCTATACAATGTACTGATAAACAATTACAAGAGGGAATTTGTGTATTTTGAAGGCAGGAATTTAGGCTATGATTATTTTGCTAGAAGTGCAGTCTAATGAGAGTTATGGAAGACAGATTTTTAAATTTTTGTTAGAAAACAATAGAGAAATATAATATAATATTCAACTTGTCTCTGTTTCACAAATTGCTTACATTTGCTCTTTCAGCAGTTTTTTCCCATGAAGGTATAACTTCTTACTAGTCTGCCAATTTGATTTTCAACAGTTCTAATACTATTTCTGCTCCCAAAGTACCTGTCCGGACTCCAGAGCATCTGTGCCTTGCTGGCAGTTAGGGAAGTGGGTTTTCATTACCAGCACCTTAACAGCTGCTCAAAAATCCCAAAGACATGACTTGGGCCAGTGTACTGTTCAGAAAGCAAGCCCAAGCTCATAATAAAATTATATAAAATATGGCACTCACCTAAGCTTGTACAGATGTTAATAATCACATTAACTCAATTCCAGACATGGAAATGTACTTTCTGAATGTCCACTGTATGAGGCCACAATAAAAATGAGTAGCAACATCTGAAAACTAATATTTTGTGGGTATTTAGTGAAATCTTTCCATCAGCCAACTTCAAAATTACAATGTGTCGAATTGAAGTAAGTTGAGAATTTCACACACAGCAGGGATATTCAGCAACAATCATCAGTACGGCAACCAGAGAAACAAAATATGATATTCATGGTAATGAGATCCTTGAAGAATTCTTTATGGTCATTAAAAGCTAGAATGCGAAGAATAAATTTCAGCTAAGTAATACCAGTAGGGTTATTTTAAGGAGAGGAGCTATTATTGAGTCAGAAAGAATGAAGAAGACAAGAAAATAAATGTTCTTACATTTTCGAAATGAACTATTAGATGTTGCTCACTAGCTACTGAAGACTTTCCTGCTTCCCTAAGGAACTATTACCCTTATCTCATACTATGCCTGCCACTTGGGGATGTTTTCTCTAAGAAGGAGAATCTCACTTTTCTAGCACCAGCAAATATTTATCACAAAGTGTTTTAGCTCACAGGTCAAGCAGTTCCAGTGGCTAATGTGAATAACAGCCATTTGCATGATGCAAATAATTAAAATAGAAGCTATAAAAGAAAGAAACATAAAAATAAAATAAATGAGCCAAGTTCGCTTTCCAAAGTGGATTAGCCCAGAGGAATAGAAGTTAATGCCCAAATAAATTATTTCCTGGAGCAGAGGTAGTCATTGTAATGCCCTCCAGTTGTTATGCACGTCAACCTGACTATTAGTGTGGTTCAGCTTGTCAATATCCTTCATAAATTGTGGTGTTCAGATTTCACATTTCATTTAAAAATGTTGCTCATAGGATTCCAGCCACACACCATATTGATTTTCCATCCACATCTGTGGCGTTTGCCCTCCTAGGTGGGTCATAAGAAAAGGGTTAAATGAGTGTGAAGTGATTGGCCAGTGGGAACCCAAGGGGAGGAGTTAGAGGTAGGGTTGGAGTTGTTGGGAAGTCAGTTGGGAGTTGGAGAAGGAAGAGGGAGGATAAGTCTGTGGGTTGGTCTAGTTTTGATGTGTGAGAGTGAGAGAAACTGTTAGGAGGAGTCCAAAAGACAGTTGGGATAATCAGTTAAAAGTTATTAGGAAGGTATAGGCCGGTATAGGAATTAAGTATAAGAAACTGACAAGAAAAATTATCTGAAACCATAAACTTGTTCACACTTTTAAAATAAACAACTGTCTGGACGCAGTGTGTACCCGAGAGAAACGGGTTGGTGGCAGCGGAAAAGTGATCATAGTGGTGGCACAGGGATCAATAGACCATCAAACATCCGGGGACCCTGTGTGATCGCCACAACATCCATACATATATGTCAGGTGCTGTTGTGGTTGCTCGAGAGTAACCAGGCAGGACTCCGGCCTGTCTTTTACAGGCTTTATTTTGGTGCAAACTATTTACAGTGAAGAGCGTCATAAGTTCATGTCTGGCTCAATCGCTAGCAGAATCTGGAGGTGGTCTGTTTTTGGAGTCAAACCCTGGAATAGATCTTTGCTGTTTGCTTGCTACCCCCAGTCATTTCTTCTATTCTAAAACCCTGCAGAAAATCCAAAACTCTTTCTCTAACTTTCCATTGCCACCTACAGTTATCATCTGGATAGAGCCATAAATTAGAAGCATGCCCTTCAAGCTCCGGGGATCCTAGGACAGAATGAAAGTGTGATGAATGTACATTTGTAACACATATCCTTTGCATAACCTAGGGGTGTACTGCAAATAAGGGAACTGATTAGTCAGCAGTCTAAGCTCTTTGATTGGCAATGGCAGTATGAAGGCCAGGTAACAGACTCTACAGCAGGGATGGGGAACCCATTGAGTTCTAGATGTTGTCCAATCAGCCACCAGCTAGCATGGCCAGTGTTTACAGGTGGGAGATATAATCTAACAACATTCAGAGCAGGCTTTCCAAAACATGGGTCTTCATCTGTCTTGGGACTACAATTCCCATCACCCTTGACCACTAGGGATGATGGGAGGTGTAGCCCAAAAACTGATGGAGGCCCAAGGTTCTGTATTACAGGTTCTGTAACTAATCATCGCAAGCAATATCATCATCCATAAAACTTTAGCAAGAAAGGCCCAGCTGTATATCCTTAAACAGAGGAAAGAAAGAAATTCTCAGTGCTGTTCTAAATTATTATTCAAAACTACGTTATTACCACAAAATTATATTAAAAATCAACAAAGGTAATAAGTGGAAATGTTCACTCCACTTCAGTAGTTACACAGCCTCCATCTGGGTGACTGCATAAAATTTATTGGGAAGAAAGTTAAGGGGTTTTGCTCTACTAATACCACTAAAATTCTTTTTAAATTTAAAAGTTGCTTATTACCATAGGAACCCCCAAACATCTGGAGAGACCTCTATTGGCTACCTAAGCAAAGGTATCTGCCAAAATCCTTACTCTATTCTCAGAGGCAGAAATTAACAAAGCAGACGTGTCCAAGTTAAGTCATTGTATTACTTAACGTTTTGCTGTCCACAATCTTGTTCCAATTTCAGTCTAATAAAAATGACTCCTTAATGTTTGCAAAGCATATAAAGCTCCCTATAAATGACAAGTAATTAACATTTATAAACAAGCACTGAAAGGGTTGCACAGCACAAACATACAGATACTAGGATGATTATATGTCAGGTAAAGCACAAAGTAAGAAACTGCACGTTTCCTAACACGTTTGTGTATATCAGGGTTTCCCACACTTCCATCATCTCATCCCTAGCTAGCAGGACCAATGGTCAGGGATGATGGGAATTGTAGCTCCAAAACAGCGGGAGACCCAAGCTTGGGAAACTCTAGTGTTGACCAACAATGGGGAACCAGTGGCCCCCTAGAATTCCCATGGGTTCCAACTCCCATCCATCCCAGTCAATGCGGACAATGGTGAGGCATGGTGGGCGTTTTAACCCCCCTTGGGGTCCATTCCCACTCTAAGATTCTATGTTTCTATATGCCTGTACAGTGGTACCTCGGGTTACAGACGCTTCAGTTTACATACTCCACTAACCCTGAAGTAGTACCTTGGGTTAAGAACTTTGCTTCAGGCTGAGAAAAGAAATTGTGCGGCGGCAGCAGGAGGCCCCATTAGCTAAAGTGGTACCTCAGATTAAGAACAGTATCAGGTTAAGAACAGACCTCCAGAACGAATGAAGTTCTTAACCTGAGGTACCAGTGTAATAGTAATACATAGAAACAGTATAACATCTGGAGGGGCAAATGTTCCCCATCCCTAGTTGGGAAGAGATGTCATTAGAGCGCCAATGTGTGGTTCCAGAGGGAGGCTGAGCTCCTATTTCTAAATTTCAGGGGAGAGTTCCTAACTTTATTTAACCAAAATGGCAGTCCCCATGCACAACAGAGGTACCTGCACAACTGATGTACTCCCAAGGTTTACAGAAGTAATTTTTTAAAAATCCTTGGGGGGGTTGGGACCCTAAGGAAGGTGAAACCCCAGCAGTCCATAGAATATTGAGTAGTTGGAGATGGAATGATTCACAAGTGGAGGAGGAACAGAACAGAGTAAATGGAACTGAAGGATATATTCCTTTGCCACAGCAATTTCCTTGTGGTTGGGAATTTCAGTTTAGCTTCCTTAAGCAGGGTGCATAATTGGAGCACTATTGGTCCATAGGCTCTATAGATGGAAATCACTTTTTATTTCCCAGCCTCCCCCATACCTCTCAATGAATTTTTCTCATCTTCAGTTATTTCTTCTCCCCTTCCACATTCACACTTAACTTGTACACTATTCCTCTTCCCAAATTTCTGTTTCTTTTTTCCCTCCACCCTGATCCATTATAACATTAACTCTTCCTATAATAGCTATTCTCTTTTATCCCCTTCTGTCAGGGAACTGACATCGGAGCCAGAGGCGGAGGCAAGGCTCTCTAGCAATGCTGCAGAAGCGCCCAGCAGGGAGAGAGGCAGCTCATCAGCTGGGTAAGGAAATCAGCGTAACACCAGGGATAAAGGGGGGCAGCTGGGGGAATCGGCGAGGGGGCTCCAGAACTCTTCACCGGAGACCAGCGGGGAGAGCACGGGTCCTCCGCTACCCACACCCTCCCTGCGCAGAAGACTTCCACGCAGGGAGAGTAGGAGGAGACTTGGGGTCAAACAGCTTTTATGCTGGAAAAGGTTTAAGAAACACCCACTGACGGTTTCTGCTAGTGACTGAGGCAGCCATGAAGTGAAGGGCTGCCCAGACAGAAAAGGTTTAACAAGGCAACATAGCCAGGAGTGGCGGCAACTTACGCATGAGCAACCCCTATATTTCTATGACACCTTCCATTCTATTCTCAGGTTTTAATGTTGTTATCAAAAATTAACCTTGTATCTCTAATTTCCTTCAATACGTCCTCTGGCCCTTAATCTTCAGGGCTCAAGAGAAAGGCAGACTGCTTTGTGTGGTGTTTAGGTATGAAGTGATGATGGGGACAGAAGCTGTAGCAGTACCAGACATAAAAAGGTATCCTAGATTCAAATAATCACCACCCAGGCATGAAATGTACTGAATGATTTTGGGCCAGTTGCTATCTCTCAGCCTAATCTACCTCACCGGGTTGTTGTGAGGATCTAATGTCAGAGACGTAAGTGCACCATAGCTCCTTGGAGGAACTCGGAAGTGAAAAATGAAACAAAATTACCTAATGAATTGGATAAAAAGTTCCAACTGAAACTCATATAAAAGAAGTCCTCTGCGATGTACATCATTTATAGATTGGCCCTTAGTATAACAGCCTGTCCCAAATAATAATAATAATAATAATAATAATAATAATAATAATAATAATAATAATAATAATTGCAAAACCCAGCTGTGCTTACTATTAGTTCATTTTCCGGGTCCCAACCCCAGACTACTGTTAATAGATCTCTAGTGCTCAGTTACTGTACACTGAAATAGATGAGCCTGCTTTTAGAGATAGGGTCTGGGGAGAAACTCCACTGTGATCTACTTGTAGATCTCTGGGTGAGATACTACAGATTTGCAAGAGTTCCAAACTCCCAATTATTATAACAATGGAGGAAGTCTCCCTCCCTCCTTAAATTTGGTGGCTGAAATGTAGAAAAAGAAATTGGTAAACTTTTTGTGTGAAGCGACAGTGTGTTCAATTCTGCTGCTAAAATCAAATTGCTAGGCTGAGAATGTGCTCAGGGGCAGACATTTCCTTAATCCCAACTTTGTGTCAATTGCACTTGGCTCTGGTTCGTAGATCTTGGGGTTCTAGTAAAAAAAAAAGGAAATCTGACATGCCTGAACTCTGGCTCCCCCTATTTAAAACACCCAACTCTCTGCTGGATAGCAGCTAACTTATTCTTCCGTGAATTCCTTTTCCTGCTTTACTTAAATGTACTTTGGTAAACAACTAACATGTTCTTGCATACATACCCTTCCCTAGTCTGCAACTGCAGCACTTTGAAAATTATTTGCTTAAGTAGATGTTCTGAAGTAAGCAAGTATTTCTGTTCTCCTCAGTTTGCATTTCCCCTTGAAACAAGCCAAACAAATATCTTAGAGGAAAATATGCTATAGTTGTACAAACAAGAGAGAGAGAGAGAGAGAGAGAGAGAGAGAGAGAGAGCCATGCATTATGTTAAAATTTGCCAGTCTTGTTTTACAAATGAAACCAAATTATTTAAATAGGTTTCTTGAAATCTTGAGGGAAAATATCCTTTTCAACAAATGAAAAGTTACAAGTTGGCAGCTACAGCTGCATTGGAGCAGTATGTCATCAGACATGGCTCCTCCGAGATAACTCAAACACATGTGTTGCTTGAGGTCACTGTAAAGAAGCTGCTATTTTTAAAAACCATCCAACAGTGCTACTACTTGAAGGTCTGCTTCACTAAATACACCCCTTGGCTAACAAAGGACTCCAGTAAAATATTTATGAACCTTCCACATTTGGGTTGCAAACCACAAAGACCCACTCATGAGGTCATCTGCAGAGCCTGTGCCAGGGTCTCTGACTGCAATGGTCTTTATACTGCATTATCTAAAAACTCCAGTCTGTTAAGATTCTTAAGAGCTAATAACCCAGGTTTTCTGCCATCTACTCCTTAAAAATATATATATCTAAGAACATGTGCTTTAGACTCCAAGTTTAAACTTTTCAACATTCACACAAACAACATCCTTTATAAACATGGCTCTTGAATGTGATACATGTGTATGTGAAAATTCATGTTTATGTGCACTTCACAAGGGATCCTTGAATATTTTTTGCTAGTGAGACAGATATCTTTTACTTGGGTCCACTATGCATGTGCCTAGCAGGCTTCATCCAGGGGAACAACACAAAGAATAAGCAAATTCATTTTGGGGATGGAACTATGAAACTAGAAGAGAGTCCATGCAAAAACTTCTAGACCCCATCTGCATTGCACATTTAAATACTCCCCCCTAAGAATCCTGGGATCTGCAGCTTGATAACAGTGCTGGGAGTTGTTAGGTCAGGCATAGGAAAACTCAGCCCTCCAGATGTTTTGGGACTACAACTCCTATCATCCCTATCTAAAAGGACCAGTGGTCAGGGATGATGGGAATTGTAGTCTCAAAACATCTGGAGGGCTGAGTTTGCCTATGCCTGTGTTAGGTGACCCCCTACTCCCTCCACAGGGTTCCCTGGAGTTCCTTGGGAAGAGGAATTGATTGTTCAACCACACTGGAAACCATAGCTTTGTAAGGGGAATATGCGTCTCCTAACAATTCTTAGCATCCTTAACAAACTACAGTTCCCAGGATTCTTTAGGGGAAGCCATGACTGTTGTGGTATCATGGTGCTTTAAATGTCAGGTGTGGATTGGGTCATAGTTCTGTTGATGTTTGCTATTCCAACTTGGGAGACACTCTTCTAGCGTTACCTTCCTACGTGTCTGATATTGTTGAAGAGTGGACATTTTGTGTAGATTCCTAACCACCACCATCCCTGAAAAGCTCTCATTACCCTTCACAATATTTTATGTTAAATGCATTTCTTGTTGACTATGCTTTGTACTGTGAATTCTGTGAAATAATGTTTCAAGCTTGCTAAATAACACACCCTCTTAATTTCCCTCTCCCCCGATTATTGTGTAACTGAAAATAAATCTGTGGCAGCCATATTGTTTCAATCCACTGGAAAGTTATGGCATTAACAGTTTTCTTTGCTCACTTAGTAATTGATTCCAGAGAGACAGAAAGAGGACAAATACATTACTGAATATTTTCTAGGTTGCTGTATAGTCCATATGGCTAGCACTACAGTATATGCAACATCCATTAAAGTCAATAAGCACACATGAGCACAAAAATAAAAGGTTACAGAGCCAGGAACAAGTTTAGTGTTATATGACTTTTTCTCTTTGATAGAAAACATTATTTTTCAGAGTATGAAGTGATGGGCAAACTGAAGCAAATGTTAGAAGTGCTTTTATAAACATCAAACCTCCAGCTGCTGAACTGCATCCCATCTATCTGGAAGCATGTGATAAACCACAGCTGGAGTTTAATCTCACAAAAGTGGTTTTGTCTACAGTATCTCAGCTTTTCTGCTTCCTGTTCTGGCCAGGACGAGAAAGTGTGAAAGAACAAAATCTAAAGTGTGTGTGTGTGTGTGTATTCTTGTTGCTTCAAGATGCATACATTGGGCTAGTTTTCAGGCTTGAAAACAGCCTGGTTTATGAGAGCAACTGCCAGTGGATTGCAGAAGCTCCCAAGCAGTAAAAAGAAAAGAAAGAGTAGAGGAGAAGTCTGATCACACCAATGGGCATGGAACATTTTAAAGAATTACAGCAGAAGCCAGCAGGAGAATGAGGCAGAAACGAATTCCTTGGAAATTCCCACTATTCCTGTTGTGTGCTAAAAGCTAATACACATAATGATTTATTTTCCTACAACAGTTCAGTTGTTCAATCTCAAACTTGTTCCTTGTGTGACAGAAAGTTATATGAATGTCCAAAGACAGAACAAGTTCCTGGCTAAGAAAATGTGGAAGAGCAGTGGTAGGAACTAATAATGAGTTCACACATGCATCAATCATTACTTGGTGACTTTAAGGTTATGTGATGACCTGCATAAATGAAGCAACCATTACATATAAAGATCCACAGACAAATATAATCCCAATTCACTTCCAGGGCCCTCCAACTGCCATGTTGGTGTGAATTAGTTCAAAGACATTCAAAATCAGGGCTGTGATTGTACATACAGTTACATAGTAGAAAAACCCATGAACTCAGTGGGGTTTATAATTCAATAAACATTCTTAAGAGTAGGCTCATGAAACACAATTCATTAATGGGTAGGGCTGCCATATGCTTGAATTTTTCCAGACATTACCAGGATTTCAAAGCTGGAATTGATGTCTGGAGGGAATTTCTGTCCGGGATCTTATCGAAAAATCACGTGTTTCTGTTTTTGGCATTTCTGTAAAAAAAGCTCAGCCACTAGTTTTTACTTTTAGAAATATGGCAACCCTATTAGTGGCTCAACCCCCACCCAAGGATACTAGGTGCCTCTATTTGTATGTCTGGGCAAATGCATGAGTCACACATGGGGATGTAATGAAAAAAATCACATATGTTTCATCTCATACAAATAAAAGAAAGGCAACATGAAAAACTACCTGCTTTATCAAACACAAACATGTTATTTCACAAGTTTCAGTAAAGAAGTTTTGCTGAAAATACCAGGAGCACAAATGAAAATCTATGCCGCAAGTCCTATTCACAGATCCTCTTGAATGCAGTTGCTATAAATTGAACTATGTACTTACTTGTCTTATGAGCTGATTTCCAACTTGGAATCATTCTTATTTTTCAGGATACAACTGGCCTCACACAGCAGCTAGCTTGTCAGCTGTCGTATATTTAATGCATCTTTAAGTGGCCTGCAATGGAGCAGTCCACTTTCTCGACTGATGCTGGATTGATGCCCTGCTAGGCATAGCTTTCATTTACTCTGGCTTTCTTTGGGAGCTGCTTTGCCTTGCTGCGAAAGTGTTGCATTTATATATGTTATTCCTAATAAAGAGGAAGCTGTTGAAAAATCTTGCTTCTGCTGAAGGGAGACCTGAAGCTGAACCTTGAGTGCAGGGGTAACCAAAGTGGTAGCTACAAGCATCAGTATACAAACTATAGTGCCCACAAAAGGTCACAATAAACATCCCCTCAAAAATTGACAAGGCATGAAAGGCCACTTGCTCTTACTGCATAGGTCCTGTTTGCATACCTCAGCCTCCTCTACACACTACCATGGCAACCACTGTGTGTTATGCCACACTCCCATGACCACCATTTACTTACTGGCACTCATGACACTTTCTCAAAATTCAAAATATGCCTACTGGCCCAAAATGTTTGGTGACCTCTGCTTTAGAGGTGTAGAAGCCTAAGTACTCCAGCCATGACATCCATAGGGGAAGCGGAAATATTATCAGTCAATGATTCAAGAGTAGTTTGTAGCTCAGTTATAGAGCAGCTGCTTTGAATACAAAACACTCCAGGTTTAAGCCTTTCCACTTAAAAGAAGACTGGAAGCCTCTGCCAGTCTTAGTAAATGAAAACTGGACTAGATTGATAGACTCTTCTAGTATATGGCAGATTTCTACATGCTCTCTATGGTTTTATGGATTAGATCCCCCCTGCCCCCCCCAAGCAAAGAATCTCAATCAAGGTCCTAAAGTAAAGGGGAACTGAACAGTAAAATTTCAGCCTAGTAATGCTCAAGTAATTATGCAGTAATACTGTAGCAGTAGGATCTTCTCCTTTCACCAGTTAACTTGTTAATAAACAGCAGGTTATCTGTAATAATAGTTTCTTCTTCAAACAAGTATAGGTCTTCCTGGAACAAAGTTATAATAAGAAAAGGAGGAAGGAGCTGAATAAGTTTAGTTACAGAAGAAAGAAGTTAGAGGTGATAGGATATCCATCTTCAAATATTTGAAGGAATGTCTCAAAGATGTTGGAGTAATTTTGTTGCTGTTCCAGAAGGTAGGACCTGAAGCAATTGGTTCAAATTACTAGGAAAGAAGGGGTTAGTAGACTCACTATTAAGAAGAGCTTCCTGGAAATATGAGCCATTCAACAGCTGAACAGAAAAGCGATAGAGGCTTTAAGAAGAGGCTGATAGTCACCTATCAAGGATGTTGTAAAAGATTTCCTACATTGGCAGGAAGTAAGAACTGATTATATTTGAAATCCCTTTCAATGTTTACAACTTTCTTTCTGAGATTCTGCCAGGACCGTTATAAATTAGGGCAAATAAGTGCCAAGGAAACTAGAGTTTGCAACTTCTGTATCTGATAGTTTAGGTACAGACTCAAGAATTACAGGCAAGATTGTTGCTTCCTCAAATGTCTGTACCAGCCTTACATTTCAAAAAAGTAACTAAACATGCAAATAAGTCCCACTTCTGCTATTTGAATTCTCTGTGGCACCAGTTTGCAGGCAGTGTCTACTTCCCACCACAAGGTGGCTGCCATTTTGAGGCATTTCCTAAGGGTTTACACTAGAGCTGTAGTTAAATCTCAGATCATTTATGCTGATGTAGTTTCACTGTTTTCAATGGCACTAAATCAAATAGAGATTAGTGGTCTCAGCTGTTTTTTGATTATAAAGACCAACTGTAGCATAATGCCTTTTTCGTGCTGTAATCTCAAACAAACCTAAACAACCCAGCTCAAAATGTACATCTTATTACATTCAAAGTGTGACAAAGGAGCTCTTCTTTCTCCAATGTCTTTTATTTAAATCACCCTAAAGGAAGAAAACAGCTTTTTAAAGCACAATATCGGCAGCACGCCAAATTAGAACTGTTTGGTTTCAGTCAGTAGCAAATGTTCCAAGTTGCATTCAGATTCTGTTTACTGACTAGATTCGTAGATACACAAGAAGTTTAGCTGAATTAATAGAATTATTTCACAGTAAGCAAAGCTGTGGGCACTGGTGTGCATAACAATATAAAGAAGAGAAAGCAAAAGGGTGTATCCAACAGTGGATTAAATGAAGGTTTGTATGAGGGAAAACTCTGACTGGCTGGCCTCATGAAAACGGTATGGTAAAATAAAGGAAGAATGGGGGAGGCTTTGACATTTTGACTGATTTTGTCCTTATTTTTTTTCTGACTGTATTTTGCATTTGTAATAGTTTGTAAATCAGGCAGAGGGCTTTAGCCAATGGGCAATGCACAACAACAGATACAACAGAAATAAATAAAATTCCATGGAATAGTGATGGCACCCAGTAGCCACAAGACTCAGTTTTCCATCTGTGAAATAGGTGTGTGGCCTATCTCACAATGGTAAGTACATATTTAATAAACATTTCCCACACTTAGTTGTGGAATAAATATCTACAGCTAAATATCTTGGCTGTAATATTGTACCATATATATATATATATATATATGCTTTCGTAGATTTTCACGGGTACAGGAATGCAGGTTTTGGTGTCTTCGGGTGTCTGTTCCAGTAACAAGAAGCCGAAAGCACCAGCCTGAAGATGACGAGTGAGACCTCGTCGAAACGTCGCACAGACACCCCGACTCTTACACGGGAAGACACCCGAAGACACCAAAACCTGCATATATATATATATATATATATGCACACTGCTCTGATATTTTGTAATGACCGCTCCCCGCTTAAAACGGGAGGGGGGGCCTTTGCGTGGACGCGTGCAGCCCCTAGATCTGGAGCGGCTCCAACAGCATAGGCTTGGCTTTGCCTTCCCTCAGGTGGGATACCTGGAGGTCTCTGCCTACCTCAGTCAGTTGTCCAATCCCACCTGGGGGAAGCGTTGCCAAGGAGACCAGGCCAGGTAGGGGAGGGATTACCTGCCCACACAATAGAGGGAGGATCTTACCTAGGAATCCTCACTTGGCTCCAGAGCTTCTCCCACCCTACCCACCCTCAGTTAATGTCTCATTTTGCAGGTTAACTTTTCTTCACAGGTTTTGCAGGTTAACTTTTCTTCACAGGTATGCGGGCGCTGCTACGTTAAGGTCGCTGTTAAAGGGCCAGAAAGGAATTTCCCTGCATTGGCAGGTTTCGCCTTTCCCGTAGCAAGATGTCACAACTTTGGCGGTATCAGGCCTTGGGCGGAATCCTTTTGTCCATCTTCCTCTTGCGGCGGCGATACCAGGGTTCCCCGTTAAAGGGGTTTTCTGAAGGGAGGCTTTGGCCGTACACCGAAAGGTCGTCATTGCTCTCTCCTGCGGCGGCGGCGTTATGGGGGCGGCCATCTCTGCTTGAACATATGTTCTCCAGAGCCGGCCCATCCCCCCCCACACACTGGATAACCCTGATGCTCCCTAGGTCCCCGGCTGGGGACCGGGGAGGGAGAACGCCCAATGCCTGAGCCAAGGTCTACCCACATTTGAAATTTAATAAAGTTGTGGCCAATTTAATCCCATAGCACGTTGTCTTGAGTCGTTATTCCACATGACGGGGGGACCGTGCAGGATCTGGGGACTCCGCCTGTCCACGCAATATGAACAGTTTATAAATATTTTTAAAGGAAAACAAATAAAAAAGAATGTAGCCATTCCATCCTGTCTCCCGCGTCCATGTAAAAATGCTTAGTTATCATGAGTATTAACGGTGCTTAATCATGCATCATGGAGCATAATTGCAGCTTGTACCAGTTGTGTAAGCATGAAAAGGAACATCTCTTTCCTGACACTGGAAAGACAGTTTTTTCTGTGGCTTATTTTCTCTCTGCCTTTATATTTCTCCATAGCAAGATATTTCATTTCACACTTTCTGTTTCATTTCCCCCCACTTCATGTCCATTAGATTTTTCTTCCTGGCTCTTTTTATCAAAGCTTCTCCTTAGAGGAACAAAACTCTAATAACTCAAGCTTGAGTTGACATTTCACACACAAGATGTTCAACTGGGTTCAAAATTAGATAAAATGAATTCACCCATCCCTGCCCAATAGCAATCTTTTTCAATGCTCCATAAGTCATTTCCCTCAGTCTCACTGGAATTGCACTGTGCTCTTTAGCTTAGGTGTAAAGCACGAGGCAATTCCTAGAATCACAGAATTGTCCTATTGGAAGGGACCCTGAGGGAAACTTATTTATTTATTCATATTTAAAACAGTTCACCCCAACATTCTAACTGGTTACTTAGTCTTTTGTGCTTTGTGCTGTCCGAAGCTTTGTATAGAGCTCAGTAGCTTATGCTCATTTCTTAGAAAAACAGGGAGCTGCCTTATACCAAATCAAACTATTTCCCCATTTACCTCAGTATCATCTACTCTGAGTGTCAGCAGCAATCCAGGGTTTCAGTCAGGGAAGCTTCTCAGCCCTATCAAGAGATGCCAGGAATTGAACCTGTAACCTTAGGCAAGGAAACAATGTGCTCTACCACCGAGCTATAGTTCTCATACTCATCCCCCCCATTGTTTCAGCAGAGTTGTACAGTTTGGTACCTTGGTTTAAGAACAGCGTAGTTTATGAACAACTTGGATTAAGAATGCTGCAAACCCACAAGTAGGTGTTTTGGTTTGTGAACTTTGCCTTGGAAGCAGAACATGTTCTGCTTCCTGTTGAGTGTGTTCCGTTTGTAAATTGAGTCCCCCGCTCCTATGTGAAAGCACGCCTTGGTTTACGAAAGCTTTGGATTAAGAACGGACTTCTGGAACGGATTAAGTTCGTAAACCAAGGTACCACTGTATTCATTTTGATGAGGGGAAAATAAATTCTCCAAAAGGCAATGCTTCTGGGAAAAGGTAACAATTTGGGTGTGTGCGTTCGTGATGTTGCAGAATTGTTTGCCTTCTCTTAACTGAAGAAATGTTGCTTTATCAATCCTTTCATTCCTAGCTCGCCCTTCATCATAAGATTTCAGTGCATGGAATACTGCAGGTTACAATTCCTAAAACATGAGACTCTGAGGACTTTCTACATTATCAATTACCCCACCACCATTCAACCCTTAATATACCTAAAACTGGCAACTTACTTCCACATATAAGCACTAGTATCCTGCAAATCTTCAGACAAACAAATGGTACAAAAATAGTCTCCATAGCTGACACATGGGAGGATATCATAAATGGGATGCCACCTTAGAGAATACCTTTCCCCAAGTCACCTATTTAGATCACACAGGAGTCATCTAAGCTAGTGTGGTGATAGCCACCAACCTAGATGGTGATGATGTTTTACAAAAATTAGACGAATACAGGAGTGTAGGTCCTCAGCACAAGTTGGTGAAGATCCACAAGAGGGAATCTGGCTGGCAATTGTTGAAATTAAATGGAACTCTCAGTGTGATATAGGGAGCCTTTTCTCATCTAGCAATAATCTCCACCATACTCTCCCATGAACCAATTAATGCAGCATGGCATTTCTTGAATCCTGTTTTACTGGAGGTGGCTATTAGTCATTTTGGCCTATTGGTTATCTGTCCTTGGCAGTTGTGAATGTGGCTTTCCACACAGATCAGCACATTGATCAATGGCATTCCCGACTGCTTCAGTGATCAAACACAGCAAGTATTGGCCATAAAAATCCATATGTTGAAGCTGAAAAAGCCTATAAAAGTAGACCGAGAGCTGGAAGATGGAATAACTGGGCTATGGAGGCTGAACAAACTCTTAAGATATACTCTGTCAACCATGTTATTGAGCATCTGAAGTAAATTGAGCTTATAAAAATGCAGATATGGCCCCAAACAAAAATTGCAAATGATACTTGATGAAATGAGCCAATGGTTCATTGATTGCAGAAGTGCTTCCAACCAGGAGCCCCTACTTTTAATGCAACATATAAGACAACAGGTTTGATTTGTTGCAGCTGTTAACTAGTGTGATTGATTAAGTTAAATAGGTAAGACTTATTTGCCCCCTAGTGCAGTAACTTGCTTTAACTGGGACACCTGACTGTTGTTAAGGGTCTGCACAGCATAAGCAACCTGGATAGGAGTGTTTATATCAACTGACAGGAGGCTTTTCTCTATAATGATGTAGAATGTTCAGTACAAATCCAAATTCCCCATTATCATTTTTTACATCATCATTATTCAAGCAGGAATCCATGAAACCTTGCAGGGACATTTTTTCTAATTGGTCAGTTTCCCTTCCATTGTTGTGGTATGGAATAGAATGGTTACCTATTTTCCCATTCATTATATACTTGGCTCAGCGAGGCAGACCTAAAATTCACATATCATGTTGCAGCAATTAACAAATGTGTCAGATTACATTTTATTCCTGCCAAGAATGCTTTTCAACTCCAAATGGAGTCTTGATGCATTAAAAGTATGTTATATATTACTTAAGATACACTAAAGTTACACGTAAAAAAAAAATATATAGTTGACCCCTCACAGGCAAATCATAGTTGGGACACTAATTACCAGCTTCCTCTATGAAACCTTTTTAAAAATTGCTTAAATTGGGTCATGTTGTTTTGCACCTTGTGGGCTGTTGCAATGCCAAGTGAAAGGCAGGGGAAAGCAGCAGCACATAGTTTGAGCATCTAGACAATGTTTCCTTTTCACGTTTTACATCATCTGCAGTACAACCAATCAGATGGCAGCCTAGATTGCATTGCTGAGGCCCTTCTCTATGTGCCACCATTATCAGAAGTGAGGTGGGTGTCAACAAGAGAAACACAGAAAGCTATCTCAGACCTTTGGCCCATCTAGTTCTATATTGACTACACCAGGGAAGGGTAATCTTTCTTCTTTCCATTATCAGGGTTGGCCTTGCAGGCCAAATTTGACAGGAGGTTGGAGCTGCCCACCTGTTACATCCCATGTGCACCTTGACAAGTCTACCCCAACCCACTCCTCCTTTAAAACCCTCATCTCAGAGGTTTAAAAGGAGAGATAAGAGAGGCTTGCAAATGCCTCTCTTATCAACCCCTGCATTCCCATTTTGGTCTCTGAAGGCTGAAACAGGAGCACAACGGCCACTTTAAAGTGCTTTGCAAAAGCACTCTTTGAAGCAACTCACATTTCTCCTTTAAGTGAGTGGCTGCCCTCCCACTCAGTTAAAAGCGAAGCTCAAACAGTATTTTTGCACAGCGGCCACCCATCAGTTGACAAGTGGTGATTAAATACTGCATGATCCTGTGGATAAAACAAAGCCAATGTGGGATAAAATCCTATCCTCCTGCCCATCAGCTAATGTCATGGGTGTGAGGGCCTGGTTTGAGGAAATGGCTTTATGGGCCAAACTGGACCCTTGGTAAGACAAGACCAGCCTATGAGCTGAAGGTTCCCCACTCTTGGTCTACACCGAGTAGCATTGATTCTCCAAGATTTCAGATGGGAAGGGTCTTTTCAGCAGTGGTGCTTTGAAAACAGAAAGCAATCTCCAAGGATGCTGGTCCAGCTTTCTTTTAGATGCCAGGCAGAATCTTTCTTATTTACCCTGGCTTTTGAATTCTGTTATTCAATTATTTAAATTGTTCTTGTGCATTATATCCCCCACCTGCCACTCTTAAATATTGATGAAAGGCAATGTGATTAAATTAAGACAAATTCTAGCCAAACACATTCTCTTCTTCCCCCTCCTTGTACAGTTATTCAGCCTGATGCCTGAAATTCCAGCAAGAAGCACCATCAGCATACAAAAAAAAACACACTTTAAATCAGGCTTCCTCAAACTCAGCCCTCCAGATATTTTGAGGTTACAATTCCCATCATCCCTGACCACTGGTCCTGCTAGCTAGAGATCATGGGAGTTCATAGAATCATAGAATCATAGAGTTGGAAGAGACCACAAGGGCCATCGAGTTCAACCCCCTGCCAAGCAGGAAACAGCATCAGAGCACTCCTGACATATGGTTGCCAAGCCTCTGCTTAAAGACCTCCAAAGTAGGAGACTCCACCACACTCCTTGGCAGCAAATTCCACTGTCGAACAGCTCTTACTGTCAGGAAGTTCTTCCTAATGTTTAGGTGGAATCTTCTTTCTTGTAGTTTGGATCCATTGCTCCGTGTCCGCTTCTCTGGAGCAGCAGAAAACAACCTTTCTCCCTCCTCTATGTGACATCCTTTTATATATTTGAACATGGCTATCATATCACCCCTTAACCTCCTCTTCTCCAGGCTAAACATGCCCAGCTCCCTTAGCCGTTCCTCATAAGGCATTGTTTCCAGGCCTTTGACCATTTTGGTTGCCCTCCTCTGGACACGTTCCAGTTTGTCAGTGTCCTTCTTGAACTGTGGTGCCCAGAACTGGACACAGTACTCCAGGTGAGGTCTGACCAGAGCAGAATACAGTGGCACTATTACTTCCCTTGATCTAGATGCTATACTCCTATTGATGCAGCCCAGAATTGCATTGGCTTTTTTAGCTGTCGTGTCACACTGTTGGCTCATGTCAAGTTTGTGGTCAACCAAGACTCCTAGATCCTTTTCACATGTACTGCTCTCAAGCCAGGTGTCACCCATCTTGTATTTGTGCCTCTCATTTTTTTTGCCCAAGTGCAATACTTTCCATTTCTCCCTGTTAAAATTCATCTTGTTTGTTTTGGCCCAGTTCTCTAATCTGTCAAGGTCATTTTGAAGTGTGATCCTGTCCTCTGGGGTGTTAGCCACCCCTCCCAGTTTGGTGTCATCTGCAAATTTGATCAGGATGCCCTTGAGTCCATCATCCAAGTCGTTGATAAAGATGTTGAATAAGACCGGGCCCAAGACAGAACCCTGTGGCACCCCACTAGTCACTCTTCTCCAGAATGAAGAGGAACCATTGATGAGCACCCTTTGGGTTCGGTCAGTCAGCCAGTTACAAATCCACTGAGTGGTAGCATAGTCAAGACTGCATTTTACCAGCTTCTTTACAAGAATATCATGGGGCACCTTGTCAAATGCCTTGCTGAAATCAAGGTAGGCTACATCCACTGCGTTCCCTTCATCTACCAGGCTTGTAATTCTGTCAAAAAACGAGATCAGGTTAGTCTGACATGACTTATTTTTCAGAAATCCATGCTGACTATTGGTGATCACAGCATTCCTTTCTAGGTGCTCACAGACTGTTTGCTTAATGATCTGCTCCAGAATCTTCCCTGGTATTGATGTCAGACTGACTGGGCGGTAATTATTTGGGTCCTCTCTTTCCCCCTTTTTGAAAATAGGGACAACATTTGCCCTCCTCCAGTCTGCCAGGACTTCGCCTGTTCTCCAGGAATTCTCAAAGATGACTGCCAGTGGTTCTGAGATCACATCTGCCAGTTCAGTTGTAGGCCAAAAACATCTGGAGGGCCTAGTTTGAGGAAGACTGCTTTCAACGGTCTCTGCTCAAATGCCCCTAAGCAGGACTGATTCTGCAAGGGCTCTCACCTCCTAGTTTTCCCACTCCAAGACTTAGTAACAATGGAAGGAGTGGAAGTACATAAGAGCATTTATTTGTTTTGTTTTTATTAGTATATGTAGGGGTATTATGTATTATGTATGTAGTCTATGTATCAGTGGAGAACATGTAGCAGAAAAGCAAATAAATAAATAAATATTGTGTTTTAAAAATTGTGGGTGTCTGACCCTTTCATGGGGAATTTTGTGGGTGCCAGGGAGTTGGCACCTATGGATAAGGATGAGATCAGAGCCACCATCTCTAGGAAATGGTTTCATCATTAGCATATAGTGTATATTTTTTCATGAGGTTGAAAACATCCAGATGACTGTTAAGAGAGCCTACTGAAGCCACCAAAGAACATGAGCTTGCATATTCAGATTGGTCTATTATTCACTGCTGCGATTCCTAGCCAGGAAGGCGGATGTGTTTGTGTCTTCCAGCACCGTCCTAGGTGAAAGAGTGTGGATTCCCCAAACACAGGCAGTTTCTTTCCCATCACCCTGCCTCTGAGCTTTCCACAGCACCTTGTACCAGTGAAGTGGGTTCAGGTGCAGAAGGCAGATGTATTCACAGGCACAGCTACTTTACAAGCACGAAATATTATATAGATAAGTTCCTTGCTCTGCTCCCCACGTTATTGAATAATAGGTTTGGAGAGATTGCTATAAATTTGGTTTTGGCAGTAAATAACTGGCTGCAGAGATATCAGACAATTTGCTGAGCTTTAAATTTATACATAGAATGTGCCTTTTTCGCAGCAGAGTCAATTTGTTTTTGTAAGCACTGAAGAATGCCTAGATTATGGCACCCAGGCATCGACTCTGACCGGGAAACAAGTTGAATGGAACGTTTTTGTGAGTTGGAATTGGAATATTTAGCAATACAGCCTGGCTCATATTTTATTGTGGATATCGAGCGTTTGCTACCTTCGCTCACAAGAACTTTACAGGCTAATAAGGACTTTTGAAATAATTCATCTTCTCCAAATTATATTATTCTTTAGCACTTCTACAGTACTCTCAGCTGTTTGATAAGGTTGAGCTGAAATAGGGAGTTCCGCATATGTTTTCAGCAGCATTGAAGAGGGCTTGCCATTCAGTAATTTTTCATAAGTTGCTGTAAAGGGTGTGAAAGTGTTCCCCCAACAAAGTGAAGGTAATGTGGAACAGGAAGTATTGAGGTCATTCTCCACTGGCTTTGCTTGCCCTCTGTGATGTCATCACATAACAATTTTGACAACTGCAGAGCTAAGCATGACAAGAGGTGCTTGCAGCATTTTGATTTTATCACGTCGCTGATAGACTGGATCATAATGCAAAGGATGAAGCTGTAAACAGGGTGGATGGGGAGAGAATGGCAACCAAAAATTAGCAAATTAGTGGAGCAATGGCTGTGAAGAGCACACAAACACACACAAACAAACACACACACACCTTTATTTTGCCAGGCTTTTGGCAAACTGTAATATGCATGAGGGCAGTTGTGTGTTGTACCCTCCGTTATCTTATTTTATCATTTGCTTTTAGTTTACAGTGGTACCTCGGGGTAAGTACTTAATTCTTTCCGGAGGTCCGTTCTTAACCTGAAAGTGTTCTTAACCTGAAGCACCACTTTAGCTAATGGGGCCTCCTGCTGCTGCCGTGCCGCCGGAGCCCGATTTCTATTCTTATCCTGAAGCAAAGTTCTTAACCTGAAGCACTATTTCTGGGTTAGTGGAGTCTGTAACCTGACGCGTATGTAACCTGAAGCGTATGTAACCTGAGGTACCACTGTATTCTGTTTATTTTGTATTTATGTTTTAATGAGAGTTAGGTTAAGTACTGAGGTGTTTTAATATGTTGCTCTCCTCCCTGGAGAAGTGTGGTACAGTATATAGACTTACTTAAAAAGAGGAACCTGTTCAGAGGTGATCTCAGGTTCTCAGAAAGCACTTGTTTTCCCTGAATATTTGTAGCTCTACTGGACATGCCTAAAAGCAAACACCTATTTATTTGTATGTTTGTCTTGTTTAACAAAAGTTGCATACAAGTTAACTGCAAATAAAATTTCTAAGGCTGCAATTCCATTTTGGGAAGTCTCTGGAGAAAGATAAGGCTGGTATTAAGTGACAGGGAACCCACCCAAATCCACTCATTCAGTAATGCATACTAGCTGCATAAACTTATGTCAATTCAAGAGTTTATCCAGATCCAATTGAACCCCTAGGCCTTGTCACATGATGATACGCCTTCACCCTAATGTGCTATCAGACTTTGTCATGATGCTAACATGTGAATACTCTTCTTACCACCCCATTTTGTGTAACTGGAAGTAACAGGAGGGAGATTTCCATACTCTCTGAAAGTGGCAGATAACTATATAGAACAACATATACATGATTAAATACTAAATGAATTATTTTACCAATTTCAACACTATTATCAGCAGTTTTTAATTCCTGGCTGCTCCCCACACCTTGATAATCAGCAGAATTAAATACTGGATATTGTTATAGGTATATTATGATGGATCGATTAAAAGGAAAAGCCTAAAGAGATTCTCTAATACAGTGGTGCCCCGCAAGACGAATGCCTCGCAAGACAAAAAACTCGCTAGACGAAAGGTTTTTTCATTCGCGATTTGCCTCGCAAGACGAATTCCCCTATGGGCTTGCTTCGCAAGACGAAAACGTCTTGCGACTTTGTTAAACCGTTTAAACCGTGCTTCGCAAGAAGAAAAATTCGTTAGACGGCAAAAATTGCGGAACGAATTAATTTCGTCTTGCGGGGCACCACTGTAAATACAATCCAGTTCTATAATGAAATCTCCATGGGGGATCTGTTCCTCATGTTTTCTTGATAAGAGTTTAAAAAATTCTAAGTAATCAAAAAATTATATTAAGCATTATAAATACTGCTCCCCTCATACTTTTTTCTGCCTTTTACATTTATTCTCATCCTCTTCATTCTGCTGGTTCGATACGTCTTGTAAAACCCTGACTTTTCTGTTCTTTCCTTAACTTATCAAGTTTTCATTGTGACATCTGACCTATGAATTCTCCTCCCCTGATATCCATACTGCTTCATCTATTTCCACTTCCAAAAGAACTTGTTGAAACATACATATATTTGCCCCGTAATATTGGATGGAATGAGATCTTTGATGGTATCTGCAAGAGTCTTTTTTCCTGCAGAGTACAGTGATCAATCAGGTGTACAAAGGATGATATAATCTTCTAGGTATTCTAGTCCTGAACTAAGATTTCTTTAATTATTGTGTACTAATATTGTATATATTTTCAACTTGTAAAATAAAAACTAAAGTTTAAAACATTTACATCTTCCTCTCTTAAAAATATTGTTTTCTTCCTCCATTTCCTCTGAACCATCCAGCTCTCCATCTCCTATTTTCCATTTCCTCATTCCTCTCCTTCTCCTGTGCAATGTCTACGTAATTGTTCAGTGTTTAGTTACTGGAGGTGCTGGTAGTGACGATGATCCCTTCTTTTGCTTTGCAGATGACATTTAAATAATTATTACTCTGGTTGCATTTCATTAAATTAACCTGATATAATCTTTAGCTTCATATTCTTAGATAATTGAGCAAAAGTCACATTGCTGAAAGAAATATATTTGAAGAGATAATTAGTAAACCAGCAAATTAAACATCAGCCAAGGTCAAATTCTGCCAAGTAATAAGGGCTAATATTCTTAGGGCTTTACCACCCTGCCATTTACCATGTGTTTGGAGCTGTTTGCTTTCCTATTAAATTTGTGTAGTCCACATCACATCACCCTCAAACCCTAATCTTGAAGCTTTCCCCCTGTAAATCTGGATTGACCCAAGCAGGCTCCAAACTGTTCCACTTGGAGTCGCCGATGCTTTGTTTTGGTATTTTAGAGTGGGTGGATCAATGGTCACTTTCTGCTACTCTGCTTTCCATGCCCACTGCCTCCTCAATTCTTTCATTCCTTTTTCAGCTGTGCTCATAGCGATGTCTGATGCGCTCTTGAATGGAAGAATAAGTCGTCGTCGTCTTCTTCTTCTTCTTCATCATCATCATCTCTCAGATTTGCACAAAACCAGAAAACTACACAAGCAAACCACAATCCAAATTTCTACACCAGAAACATTGGGAAGCAATCTGAAAAGTGTGTGCTGAGAATTTACAGTTGCTTTCATTCCTTTGCTAACCTGCTAATTAAGGCATATCAAGAGCTTAGCAATATATATTTCTTTTGATCGGATTAATGCAAAACCAGAAAACTGCATAAGCAGATTTACAATCACCTGAGTGCTTTTGCACAGTTCTTGGGCACGCAATTTATTTTTCAAAAACAAAGCACATGCACATCTTTTTGCACACCTGCCATGTCAGTATTTAGTTGGCATAATAGAATTAACAGATTAGAAGGCAGGGACAAACACAAGAGGGAATGCCCACTAGTATGAACAGGAAAGACCAAAGTTGATCCTCATATACATATAAATCCAAATATGTGTGGGTGTAGGACTTGCTCTGGCCTAATTCAAGAGTGAAAAAAGTGGATCAAAAGCTAAATAATGCTGAAATGTGGGCAAGTCCTTGGTAGAAAGCAGTGCCAAATTTACGTATAAGCTAAACAAGCTATAATTTAGGGCCCCACTCTCTTGGGCCCCCCCAAAAAAAATTTAAAGGAAAAAAT
Organism: Podarcis vaucheri; assembly: GCF_965113315.1. NCBI lineage: Eukaryota > Metazoa > Chordata > Lepidosauria > Squamata > Lacertidae > Podarcis > Podarcis vaucheri. Next base: position 35,232,220 of record NC_138748.1, on the reverse strand, counting down.
CTGGATGTACATTTCCAAAATATAAGATAAATAACAAATAAAATAAAACCTACAGCAACAGTGTTTTTTGTTGTGTATGGACCTATTAAGTCCATAAATTACCATGTTGTTGTTTAGTCGTTTAGCCGTGTCCGACTCTTCGTGACCCCATGGACCAGAGCATGCCAGGCACTCCTGTCTTCCACTGCCTCCTGCAGTTTGGTCAGACTCATGTTCGAGAACACTGTCCAACCAGTGGACAGTGTTAAATTACCATATAGCATATATTTAACACAAAAAACAGCAACAATTTGTTGTTGATAAAGGACAGCTGGACATATAAAGGGCCCCATTACCCTCAGTAGCTTAGGGCCTCATCAAACCTAAATCTGGCCCTGCTAGCAAGCAGCAAATCTGAACACACACACATACACATTGCCACACTTTTTCCAGTTACTGATTATATTGCCAAAAAAAAAAAAAATCACATTTCCTTTCCATCTCACCTCCCAAGAGAACTAAATAACACACGTTACAATATGGCAAAATTAATACAAACAAAATGATGCAGTATAGCACTGGAAATGGAAGTAGTAGATGCCTTAAGTCCCATGGCAGTTTTGGGCAAATTTCATATTAATTCACAAGGGCCTTGAAGCTCTCATATGTACACTCAAGTCTCTGTTACCATTATTAATTCTTCTCTATATGATGAAAAATGAAAGCAAAGCTGCTTCAGAGATGCATCTCTAAAATGAATCAGACTCGTAAACATCTCTTCTGTAAATTCTTGGTATCTCAATACGGTGGAATCACAACCCTCTTAAGGATTCCACTGCCAACAATAATTTCAGCAAAACCACATCTGTCTGGGCCCTGGCAAATCTGTTAATAATATATAGTCCTTGCTCATTTGCTAAGACTTTTGTGGCAACATAGTTGGACTACATTATGAGGTTGTGCAGAAAAGTGTACCTTGCCAGACACCAATAAAGAGTCCAGTTTTATCAAATACATAGAATTCACTGAAGTCCAGATATTTTTGAGCCTGACAGACTCTTTTGTCCCTGCAGCTTCAGTAAGCTAGTGTATTGGTCCTATCAATTTGCCTTGATTGTGTGGCTTTTGTCTTTGTTTTCCTGACTGCTATCTTAGATGGAGATCCCTGTCTGCCTTTGACCTTGCATGTGTTTTTGGCTCCTTCAACCTTCTATTGCTCCCTCAGAATGCCTGCTTTCCCCTGTGCTTGCTCTTTGAGCATCATCTGCCAGATCTGGTGCCTGACCTCCTGCTCATTTGGGACTACATCCATTGCCCTCCTGATCTGCATCTGCTTGAACCTGAACTGGACCCCAGTTACATCCAGTCTTGAGCAGCCAGAGGTATTGATTCTGTGTAGACAGATATGAAAGCAATTTACACATCTACAAACATAACAGAGCACTTTCATATCTGCTATTTCAGACTTCCATCAATAGAAAGCAATTGTAATGCCCAACGAGGTGTCAAAACAGACAAGTTGGTAATCATACCAATGGATGCTGTGCTGTGCAAACATGTCAATTTGTCATGACTTTGAGCACCATTAATATGCTGAAGAAACACACATTGCATCTCTTGATACACTGCACTCCATATATCCTATACTTGCTTATGAAGGAGATCTGAGAAAAATCTGCCAACACTGAGTATCAGAGGGGAGGCTTCTGCCATTCTATAGGACAAAATGAAATTGCCTCATGGTACTATATTTTGCTTAGTGTGACATAGCATATATTACAGAAAATGTCCCTGTTATGTACTGAAGTTCTCACCCTGGGCCAGCAGAGGGATACTGTAGATAGTTATGCAAATGAAGGATCGAAAGTGATGTTCAGTGATTGGATAGTTTGTATGCAAATGAAGGATCGAAAGTGACGTTCAGTGATTGGATAGTTTTAGAAAGTTGCTACAGTTACATTGTTCTGGAGCTCTATATAAGCAGGCTGGCTGAGCTCTTCAGTTCAGTTCTGTTCTGGCCTCTGAATAAACAAGAGCTGTTTGAAGAATCGCTGTGTCGTCTGATATGTTCACCCACAACTTAACAGTCCCAAATTTGGTAAATATTGGCAAACATATTTGAAAGTTTACATTTTCAGATAGTTTGTGAATGTATGAAAATGAATGTTACTTATTATCAAAACGCAGTAGGCACCATTCCTTCCCTACAGTATGCATTTTTTGTATGCATTGTGGCGCATGGGGTGATGAGAGGGCCTTCTCTGTTGGAATATAAGTACAACGCAGCTGCAAACTGGCAGCTCGGTGTTTACATCACATGATGTGGCTAGCTGTGGGAAAGAATGTTCCAGGCAGTTCACGGGATTCACTAGGCTTTGTTCTGTGTGTAATATGAGACCTTCCTGTATGTGAAGGAAGTCTGAGTCACTTGCTCGGAGGAGACTGAGCTGATCGGACATGTTTTTGTAGAGTTGTAAAGTCAGAAATAAACAAGATGTAAAAAGACTTTCTGACTATCTTCTTTCCCCTGCTGGTATGCAAGGGGCAAAGGAAGTATGCATCTTCCACGCCGGGGGATGTCGCCTATCAAGATCTTCCTGGACTGCGGGGATGTCAGCCAGAGAGGATCACCGGTAAACAAGCCCGGGAGCACAGAGAGAGGCTAGCCTCTCCTGAGGGGGCTAGTTTTCCAACATTCTCTTCATTGGCCCCCAGAGTGTACAATGAGCTCACCTCTGAGGTGCACCTTGTGAAATCATTGTATGCTTTTCAGCAATTGCTCAAGATGTACCTCTTTAACCAGGCCTTGATTGGGTAAACATTTTTGCTGTTGCTGCATTGTTCGTCTGTGCTCATGCTTTGCTAATTTTATTCTTATGTGCTCTTGGTTGGCTAATTTTGTTATTGGTTAGTTTAGTGGTTTTCTTTTATGATGCCATTATAATTTGTACTTTTAAATTATGACATTTTGTAAGTCATGGGACTGTTCAGTTAAGGGTGGCCTAGAACAACAACAAACTGCTGGTAGCTGTGTTCACAAACTGCCCATCTAACGAGGCAATGCATGGCATTCTGAGAAAAAGAAGGTTTCCTTCCACCAGATGTTAGTTTAACTAGAATCTGAAGAAGTGTGCATGTACACAAAAGCTTATACCAAGAATAAACTTAGTTGGTCTCTAAGGTGCTACTGGACAATTATATATCAACAACAAACAAGCAAGCAAAATGCTGCCCTAAACTATGCATCTTGTTAAGTTGTGGGTGAACATATCAGACGACACAACAATTCTTCAAACAGCTCTTGTTTATTCACATGCCAGGGCAGAACCGAACTGAAGGGCTCAGTCAGCCTGCTTATATAGAGCTCCAGTACCACGTTACTGTAACAACTTTCTAAAACTATCCAATCACTGAACGTCACTTTCAATCCTTCATTTGCATAACTATCTACAGTATCCCCCTGCTGGCCCAGGGTGAGAACGTCAGTACATAAGACATCTGGTATGTATTTCCCCCATAAAACACACATTTTTGTGAACTACTTTTGAACAAAAACTGCAAAAGTTGGAGAACCGTAATCCAACTGATATCTGCATGCACGAGTGTCCGACGAGTGAATTGGGTTGGCTAGATTCAGAAGGTGGACTGAAGTAATCATTCCTCCATTCCTAGCTGGTGTATGTCTGAAAAGTGATGCATATCCAGTGTTTTTTCCTATATTAAAAGAAATGTTTAGGGGTACTCTCATTTTCCTACTCATATTGAATACTGCCCGTCAATGAGGCCAAACTCAGATTCACAAAATGTTTAGGGGTATGCGTACCCCTGCATCCCCCCAGAAAAAGCACTGTGTATATCCATTTCCAGGCAGTCACAAACTTCATCTGGAAATGCAACCAATCAGTGGTGAATATCAGCATTCACCAAATTCCAGACATTTACTGTAACAATTGTACCGTATGTTAAATTAGTGTTACCGGCCACCCCAATTTCTGCCAAGTGGCAGCAAGAAATTCCAGAGATCTTGGCACTTAACCAGGGTTTGTGTTTCTTTGGCAAAAATTAGGCAGAGTTGAGTCTACGTTGTCTTAAAAAAATGGTTTATTCACACATATTTTCACCTGAGTTTTATGGAGGGAGAGTTTGCAGCATTTACATCTAGTTGTCCTTGTGTTCTTGTTGACAATGCTGTCAGTGATCTCCTGAAAAGGAAAACCAGTTCATCGTCTATTTTTTCACTGGTCTGGCATCTTCTCTTCATATTCCAAAAATCAGCTAAATTCTACCCCTTTACCAAATTTAGAATTATGGAGAGTCTGCCCACCCCCACCCCCAATTTCATAACATTATAATAACGTGTGTTTTTTTTCAATTGCATCATAATACTGTGTAATGTATTAAATGACAGTTGATATTAAATGACATTGATATTAGCAAGAATTAACATAACATCAGATAACATAAAGAAATAACCTATAAAAAAGCTTGAGAAGCACACCTATTACTATTAAGGGTACAGTTTAAAGGTCATTGATCACACAAGCAACCTCATTGAATCTGAAGTTTCCTAGCGTGCACGTTCCTTAATGTCACATCTAATCCAGTCAAAGTATGGGACAAAAGCATTTTAACCATACGCAAACCACTCCAATAGAAAACCGAAGCAAACTTGAATGACTTGATGTTTCATTTTCTCAGCCAATTTATTTTTAAATATAGTTGGCTGTAAACTTTGCCAGCATTGCATTTAAAACCACATAAGTCTTTTCAACCTTCGTTCTGGCATAAAATATTTCCTGACAGTAATTAAGCAGCAGACGTATACGAGGTGTCCGCTAATGAGTAGAGCCATTTATTTACATATCCCCCATACATATGCACACTATAATTTCATGAATTTAATTATAAGCAATGATAACTACTTTCACTATTTTGTTTTTGTTTAAAAAGTTTTCTGCCAGTTGGAACCATGGAGGAAGGGGCATAACATTCTACGTGGGTAGTAAGAGCCCCTAGATTTTATTGCTTTATCCATCTTAATAGCCTTCATTTTATTTTATTTTTATCACACTTGTATTCTACCCCTTTCTCAAAGCAGCTCAGTAAAATGTGTATATGTGGAGCGATCCACTTTTGTGCTCTTGGCTCACATAAATCATCAAACCCAGAGAGTAGAAAATTAGACTTGTAAACATGGTGTGTCCATCACCAGAGAGTTGGAGTAAGTGGCTATAAGAAAAGCTTGCATGTATAGCAGGCATGGGCAGGTATTATTGGATTAGAACCTCTACTATCCCAGGACATTGGCCACGCTAGCTGGGGCTGATGAAAGTTGGAGCAATATCTGGAAGGCCAAAGGTTCCCCATCCCTGATTGGCTTGAACTGAATTGCATCGGTTGCACTCTCTTCACTTGATATCCACAGGGACTTGTATTCATAGGGATTCAGCCTCCAATGAATGGAGACAGAACATGGCCATTATGGCTAGCAACCATTCATATCCTTATCTCCTGTGAATTTGTCTAGGCCTCTTTTAAAGCCATCCAAGTTGAGGACCAACACTTTCTCTTGTGGGAATAAATTCCATAGTTGAACAATGTTTTGTGTGAAGGAGAGCTTTGCTTTATCCTGAATCTTCAAACAATAGGTACCTATGCAAGGTACTTTGTTTTTTGAAGGTTGGTGCTCCTCCAACCCTGCCAAGCATCAAAACTGGAACACCCCAGTAGCACAGTGAACACCTCAGCAGAACAGATTTTGAAAAATAAAAATTGACAAATTATTGGGAGCAGGGGTAAAAGCTATTTGGGCAGGGGTAAAAGCTCTCTTACGTGCCACAGGTTAGTCATTCCTGTTCTATATAACAAACCCCATTTTCATGACAGATAAGCTGGAAGGAGGCAGAGTGGTCGCATCTATGTAATGGGGGGGGCACTTTTAGGAGATTGTAGTGTGGCTTGCCAAATGAAACAATAAGGCTTCTTTGTGTCATGGGAATTACATGCAGAATTACATGTGAGGCAAGTCATGTACGGTAATTCCCAAAACATGAAGAAGCCACCATATGGAATGGAAGCCATTTCAGCTGGTCTTCTCGTGCCTGGTATAACATGTTGGCTGGCCCTAATTTGCCTTGGATCAGATTAAGCAGATGGAATTAGGGCAGAGGCTGTCACTCCAAGATGATGATGATGATGATGATGATGATGATGATAATGTTCAAGTAATAGGATCATACTAGGAAATTCTGGAGTGAATTTTTTACATTTTGACAGCATGTATATGCATCAATATGGTGCAAGATAATACAAATGATGCAAATCAGATCTTGGAGGCCTTTGTATTGGCTAGATTGAGGACTATATTTGAGAATTTTAAGAACCCCCTTTTGCACACTCAAATATGTGAGTATATATTTGTCAGGGGAGCCATCTGGGACTGATTTTGGCCATGTAAAAGTACTTAAAAGTGAACTAATGCAAACAAGGAAAGGGAATAGAGGCAGGTGATGTAATGTACAGCCCTCTAAAGGGGTGCATTAAAGCATGATTTATGTAGCACCTACTAAGCCTTATTGTTTTATTTTGCAAGCCACACTGCAGTGTCTTAACAGTGCAACCGCTCTACATACTTACAGCTTTTTTGTCATGAAAATGGGGTAGAAGATGTAACTGCAAAAGTGGGATGATCTAGATCAGGGATGGCTAGTCTGTAGCCTATAGGCCAAATCTGGCCCATCCCCAAGACTCCCAATAATTTGTCAAATTTAATTTCTCACCGAAAATTGTTCTGCTGAGGTTTTCTCCACTGTGGTGCTGGGGTGTTCCAGCTGTGATGCTGGAGGGGACCAGCCTTCCAAAAACCATGCATCTCTGCTTCACTTTACCTTGAAAATGCACCTCTTGTCTGAAGATTCACAACAAAAGAAAGTACTTCCCACTATGAAATGCACTCCCACAAGATCAATAGGAGTATAGCATCTAGATCAAGGGAAGTAATAGTGCCACTGTATTCTGCTCTGGTCAGACCTCACCTGGAGTACTGTGTCCAGTTCTGGGCACCACAGTTCAAGAAGGACACTGGCAAACTGGAACGTGTCCAGAGGAGGGCAACCAAAATGGTCAAAGGCCTGGAAACGATGCCTTATGAGGAACGGCTAAGGGACCTGGGCATGTTTAGCCTGGAGAAGAGGAGGTTAAGGGGTGATATGATAGCCATGTTCAAATATATAAAAGGATGTCACATAGAGGAGGGAGAAAGGTTGTTTTCTGCTGCTCCAGAGAAGCGGACACGGAGCAATGGATCCAAACTACAAGAAAGAAGATTCCACCTAAACATTAGGAAGAACTTCCTGACAGCAAGAGCTGTTCGACAGTGGAATTTGCTGCCAAGGAGTGTGGTGGAGTCTCCTACTTTGGAGGTCTTTAAGCAGAGGCTTGACAACCATATGTCAGGAGTGCTCTGATGGTGTTTCCTGCTTGGCAGGGGGTTGGACTCGATGGCCCTTGTGGTCTATTCCAACTCTATGATTCTATGATTCTAAGATACAGTATCGGTCCCCAACTTAGATGGCTTTAGAAGAGGCTTGGTCTGTTAAAAGTGGTCTTTTGAATTAGTTTCCTGTCCCTGTCAGTGAAAATTCCTTCTGAAATGCACATTTATTTTATTATTGAGTCTGCATTGGGTAAGTAATGCAAATATGAAAGGAGATGGAAACTGGGTTGTGCCAACAATAGAATTAGTCACCGGCACAGCATAACCTGCTCTTCTGATGTCAGCTTTCCTGAGGGACATATGTTGGAACTGAAAGAAGACCAAGGCCTGCTATGAGAGAGATCCAGCTATGCCACTGAACTCAGCCGGTTTTACTTGAGGCATGTTTCTTGACTGGGTCTCAGTCAAAATGATGTGGAACAATCCAGACAATTGGTAGTAAATTTGTACCTCATTATCACACCCCTGTCACAACATGGAACATTATTTTAATGCTACATGGAATAATATCAAATTGGGTTCATGGAAGCAAAGTTGGAAGGGGTCTAATGCCCTTTGTGAAGACCAGCTGAAATAGCTTCCATTCCATATGGTGGCTTCTTCAGACTGCAGAACTTGTATCACATGGAGAATCTGCAAGTTGCCTTCAAAGCTACCAAAAGCTTCTGATAGTTGTGCAGAGACTCCAGATCCTCCTCTGACAAGGATGAATTGCATGGTCAGCAATGCTTCACAGCATGTCAAGAGAAAGGTGGGGTTGCTCCACATGTATTTGAAGTAACTTCCATGTAAGTCTGGACCTCACTTTTCAACTTTTGGCAGGGGATTTGAACATAAAGGCATACCTTCCCATCCCTGAGACTCCATTTACAGCTGGGTGACCCAGGTACAAAATATATTGTGTTCCATGCCAGTTGTGAAAGGTGCACCTGCACATTTAGAAGGACAAATAGTGGATACTTATGTGTTCCCTTCAAAGCTCTAACTGCTACTGAACAATCATAAATGCATTTAATGCGTGGGACTGAACATTGTCTCCACTCAACCATATTAGTTTCAGTGCACAAATGCATCTTACACTGAAGAATGCGGACCTACATAGCAGAAATCAAAGGAAGGGAAGATTGCACCCCGACATAAAAAATACACATGGCTGTGATACTACACAGACTGGTAAGTGCTTTCTCAGTGTAACAACATCTTGCTACTGAAAAAAATTCAATGCTTTCTCATTGCCAATATGATTAACATAAGAAATTCAAAATTATACATACAATAAGTCCGATAAAAATAATTGATAAATACAGTAGGTTATATACAATATAGCAGATGTTTATAAATATAACATAATGTTAATTAATTATGCTTGATAGAGTAAGAAATTTATTTTCAGGATTACATATACGTACAACATTATATTCAATATTTCAATATATGATGTCTGTTTTGCAGCTTATATGTAGTATATTTTCTAGTTAAAAAACCCCCAAAGAACACTTGACCACCTCATCCATTTAGGGCAGGCTTCGTCAACCTCAGCCCTCCAGATGTTTTTGGCCTACAACTCCCATGCTCTCTAGCTAGCAGGACCAGTGGTCAGGGATGATGAAAATTGTAGTCTCAAAACATCTGGAGGGCCGAGGTTGAGGAAGCCTGGTTTAGGGCAGGTGGCAGCTCCCACCCAGGCAGGCAAGGAAGGGACCCTTCCCCCTTGTCAACCATTTGAAAAAGTTTGTACAGAGGTTGTCAGACACCCAGACTCAGAATGCTGACAACCTCAAGATGAGACTTTGAAGAAAGCTTAGTAAAGACGATTCGCTTACCAACTGCCTGGTAAGAAGAGAAAACAAAGCCCTGTTTAGGGAAGCTTTCAATGTTTGAGGCATTATTGTATTTTAATATTTTGTTAGAAGCCGCCCAGAGTGGAGTTGGGACAGAATGGAACACTTTCCCCTTCCCCCATTCATCAGATAGAAAAGGAGACTTGTTCTCCCCACTCCTGCCCTTTACCACGATGTTAAGTGGGGATGGGAGAAAGAGAGGGAGACCCAGTGTATATTTTCTCTGGGCTACCCTGAAACCTCCAAGTGCACTTTACTCTTCTTCACCCCTGCAGTTTCCCCTTTCCCTACCAATTTGTCATGGCAAACAGGTTGGCCCAAATGGGTGTCTAGGTGTGCTTTCTACAATCCCAGTTCCATCCCCTCCTTTCCCATTCAAAAATCCAATTCTCCAGCTTGGTAGTGCAAGCACATCATCTTTGAGAGAAGCAGTGAAGAAAATATTTGCATGTTAATAAGGCATCCCAGCTCCCTGATGTATGGAATCTCCTGCGGTGAAAGCAACTGAGGAGCTCAGCCTATTAATCTTCATAAACAAACATGGAGGGCAAGCACAAGTTCCGGGTGCATTCATTATTCATCAGCCATGATCAATGCGCTCAGTCTGGGAATACGACTCTTGTTTTATCGCAGCCCTTTCCTTATTCCACCTAGACCAAAGAACTTAAGATGCCACATGATGCATATGTGATAAATTACAACTGTTCGGCTCATTGTTGTATGGTTATCTCAGCTACAGATTATCTGAAACTGTCACAGAGAATCGCACTGTATCTCTCACCCTAATCTTTCTCCTTTCTCAAAAGAGCAATTGTTCTTACTAGATGTAGTGATAAATTACTTTTAAAAGTATTCATGTTCTGTTTTGGAGTAAAAAGTTATTTACCATGTAGAGAAGGAATTTCCTCAGAGGCTCATAGATTTCGGAAACTGCAATGATAATGAGAACCCTTAGAAAGTCTCCAATGTGAGAGAGCTTGTGTGTACTAGTAGGGCACATGTTGTCTTTCCAATGGGGAGACCTGGTTGCAAGTCCCACCTCTCTCATGGACTTGTCTCCAATCAATACAAAACTGAGACCCATCTGTGGCGAGTGAAAATGCCAGGAAGACAGCACTAGGAACATTGGTATGTTTAGCCTGGAAAAGAGGAGACTGAGAGGAGATACGATAGCCATCTCAAGGGCTGTCACATGGAAGATGGAGCAAGCTTGTTTTCTCCTGCTCTGGTGGGTTAGGACTCAAACCAATGGCTTTAAGTTACAAGAAAGGAGATTCTGAATAAAAACATCAGGAAGAAGTTTATGACAGTAAGAGCAGTTCAACAATGGAACAGTCTTCATTGGGAGGTTGTGGACTCTCTTCCTTGGAGGTTTTCCAGCAGCGGTTGGATGGCCATCTATCAAGGATGCTTTAGTTGAGGTTCCTGGATGACAGGGGGATTAGATGACCCTTGGGATCCCTTCCAACTTTGCAGTTCTATGAAGCTGCTTTATGCTGAGTCAGATATTGGTCAGCATTGCAGATATAACTCAGCATTGCCTTTACTGACTAGCAACAGTTCTCCAGGACATTCCCAGCCGTATCTGAAGATGCTGGGCATTGAAACTGGGACCCCATGCATGCAAGGCATGTGCTGTATTTATATGAAAATGGCAGTGTTGGCTCTCATTCCTGCTTCTGTGTAAATGCCAAGTGAGTTGACAAAGGGATAAGAATATGAAATCTTTCTATGAGCACTCACATCACTACCCTGTGTCATATGCTACAAAGGGGATTATTTCCATGTGATTTAGTCTTCCAAAGGTTAACAGGCATGCAAAAAAGGGGGGATTTAAGAATATACTTATACTTATTGTCTGCAATATACTTTTTCCAAAGTTACTAAATGCTGGTTAATAACCATCTGAAAAATATACGTGGTAATTTTGCTATTTTCATAATTGGCTAGAATATCCCAATTGCACAGATACATGTCCAAGTATGCATTTGTGCTTATTACGTATGATAGTGTATGCACAGTTTCCCTAAATGGAACGGTAGGAAATTATTGAGAAACCCAAATTCTATCAAATCAGCCATCAGTCAGATTTAATCAATAGAAAAAAGGAAGTCAGATTTAGGCCTTCTCTCAACCTTCCCTACAAGATATCTGTGGTAGTGACTCTTTTCTCTTTTCTATACACTGTACAGTGGGATTCTCTCAAGTACCAATCATGGTGTTGCATTGGACCCTTCATATTATTGATGCCTGGCAGTCAGATTGATCAGTTATTGTGAAAAATCCTTTTTTATTTCCCCACAGTGATTTGTGTAGTAGGCCATATCCTTACATTGCAAGTCTATAAAGTACTGAATTTTTTGCTCTATAAGACTCACTTTTTCCCTCCTAAAAAGTAAAAGGAAATATGTGTGCATCTTATGGAGTGAATGCAGGCTGCGCAGCTATCCCAGAAGCCAGAACAGCAAGAGGGATCACTGCTTTCGCTGTGCAGCGATCCCTCTTGCTGTTCTGGCTTCTGGGATTCAGAATATTTTTTTTCTTGTTTTCCTTCTCCAAAAACTAAGTGCTTCTTATCGTCTGGTGCATCTTATAGAGAGAAAAATACGGTACTTATTTTCCCACAGCACAGCACAAATGATTTGCAAGACTTCTCTCTGAAGGAAGAAGATGAAAGTGCAAATACTGCAGATATTACACAGTAAAAGTGGAAAGCCCAACACCTTTCAATTGTAAAGTTTCAGCAATCCAAAAAAAGAGAGATTTGGTGAACAGACCAAAGGCTAGGTCCAGTATACTTTTCCCCACATTGGTCAAACGTGTGTCTATGGAAAACCTGCAAAAATGTCATGAAGGCAAGAACCCACTCTCTCATTGGTGTTCAGAGACATAGTGCCTCCATTCCTTGAGATCGCATATAGCCATCATGATTCATAGCTATTGATGCCCTTACTCTACATGAACATCTAATCCTCTTTTAAAGATACAATTGCCAAGACTATAATCTTGCTAAGATTGTAGTCTTGCTAAAGAAGAACCCGCATAAGTTTACCCTGGTCTAAATAACCTTCAGTGTCAGTAAGAAGATGTCTAGGTGTGAACCAGTAGTTCTTTTCCACTTGGAATTTGAAAAAGCTTTAGGAAAACTTCTTCACCAAAGATTCATGAGTAAGCTTAGTGACCATAGCATAAGTAAAGCCTAAGCTAACACTCCTGCTAGCTAGGTTTGCGCTGTAGCCCTTGTCAACGTAGCTATAGATCAGTTTATATCCCCTTTGTAAAACTGGCTTAATCTAGATTTCTGCAGCCTGTCAAGGATTCACTGTTGCAGCAGAGCTGAAAAAAATAAGTTTCTACATAAGTAGTTCCTGCTTCCAAGGATTCAGTTCCAGAGCTGTTTTTACATTCCGATTCCTACATATCCTAGCTGTGCTCTTGTTTCTGATTGTTGATCAATTTAATATATAGGTAATATTTTCTTTTCACACAGGTGCTTAACTTGGCTGTCTTCTTACTTGCTAACCTTAATGTTTTGCCACTGGGGCTCAGGTGCTTTGTCAGTGGGTTGTCTCCTGTAGCTCATAGAACAAAAGCAGGAGATGTGCATAAGAGGAGAACATTTGGAGATAGAATAGGCTTTTTTAAAACTACAGAACTAGAGGCAGGTGATATAAGACCCTTGGTAAATTCTGTTTCTTAAACCAAGGTGTAACTCTTTCACTTTATGCTGTAATAATATGGAAAGCAGAAAATAGCACGTGTGTAATGGGACTGTGAGTGTATTTCCTCAAAACTCTCTCTTCCCCTCTACCACCAGATATTTAGTATTGTACACTGAGTAACCAGCCAGCTTGTTTTACTGTATTGTTTCCACATGTTCAAATAGTAGGAAGCATCCACAAAACCTTATCTTCAATTTACAGAGAGGGAAAATCCATAAACCTTCTACCCTTCTTTCATCTGGGCAACCATCACAATCTAGTTTGCTTTTCAGAGAACACATCATTTTTCATTCTGGCATCCAAAGAAACATCTTCTGCCTTTCTCATATAGTTCATTTGAATCTGGAAGCCTAATAATATTTTGGTTGAAGTTTCTGAATAAAGGGGAGAATAAGGGTGAACTATGTCCAGCTTTAATCTTCTGTAGATGACCTAAGAGTGCCAGTAAAAATGATATATATGAAGGAAAACATTCCAAGTGCCATGGATTCTCTGCCTTGCAGACCAGCTAGGCAAGGCTTCTTTCATGACCCATAAATACTTTCTAAGGACTTAATTGACAAATGCAGAGAGAAATGGGTAACAGCTGGAACCTTGGCAGCAGAGGCTGTTTCATTCACCTGGCTTGATATATTATCACCTAGATGAAAAGTATTTTGAGGCATTCGAGAAAGAATAGCTGCAATAGGCTTTCACAGATTATTCATTCATTTGCTACCTTCATTTATTATTGCAGTCAATAAATATAAAGTTAGTTTAGATTAACTGTCAGATATGACTACAGTATTACAACACAAGCTATTCATTGTATAGATACACAAACTCTGTTTATATTGCATTCTTTATTCTTACTATTGCTGCTCTTTGGTACATGGGACCCATATTGACATATAGAATCATAGAAGTGTAGAAATGGAAGGAACCCTGAGAATTATGTAGTCCAGCCCTTGCAATGCAGGGATCTCAGCTAAAGCATCTATGGCATATGGCCATCCAATCTCTGTTTAAAAACCGCCAATGAAGGAGAGTCCACAATTTCCTAAGGGAGTCCATTCTACTGACAAACAGCTCTTACTGTCTTCTTGATGTTTTATCAGAATCTCCTTTCTTGTAACTTGAAGCCTTTGGTTTAGGTCCTAGCTTCTGGAGCAGGTGAAAACAAGTTTGCTCCACCCTCCATCCTTCTTTAGATATTTGAAGATGGCTATCATACCACCTCTCAGTCTCTTTTCTAGGCTAAATATACCCAATTCCCTCAACTGTTCCTCATAAGGACACCAGCACTGAATTCAATATTACTAAAAGGACCATATGAAGTTTTATTTAAATGAAGAAAACATTAGCACCTCAATATTCTATGGCACATGGGTTGTTGTTGTTTTTTTTAAAAAATGAGATCACTTACACTACATCCTTAGACAAAGCTGATAACCAAAAGCCAGACCCAGAAATTCCCTTTTCAGTAAAATATACAACATATTGGACATTCTTTTCTTTACCTTGTGAATTTGGCCTAACATTTCCTACCCTTTGAACAATATATTGCAGAAGCAGAGCGTTAATAAGAAAGTGTTTGGGGGGAGGGAATCAAGACTACCATGAAGTGAAATCTATACCCTATGACACATTGAACATGCCTCAAAACACCAGTGCTAGAATGATATGATTTCAGAAAAATCTGTTAAGGAAAGTGGTGGAGGAAAGGACAGGATGCTAACAGGTTCTGGAAAAAAACCCCACAACAAGCACATTAAACTCCAAATGAAAAGGCACAGAGGTTTTCCCAAATAAATCTAAGGCTAACAAAATGAGACTTTATTATTTTCTTCCTTTTAAGGTTCACAAGCAGATGTGTTGAATTCCATGTGGTATTAGCCTACTTGAAAGCAGAACAGTGAACACCTGTTCAATCGAGCAATAATGAAGTACTTCTAAGTCTTCTTGATTTCAGTGGGGAAGCATGAAACCCGATGGGACCATGTGTTACTGAACTTGAAAGTGGTGCACTGGCTGCCAGTGATTTACCAGGCCCAATTCAAGGTTTCAGTACCAGCATATAAATTCCTACATGGCACGGGACCCAAGTATCTAAAATATCATCTCCCCCAATATCAACTTACGATAGACAGGTAAGGCCTTGTTGGAGGTGATGCCACTGAGGCCTGTGTGTTTGGTGTTGACCCATGACAGGGCCTTTTCAGTGGTGGTTCCCCATTTGTGTAATGCCCTCTCTGGTGGGATGTGTCTGCTTACCTCATTATTGACTTTCAGAAGAAATTTTAAAACATTCATCTTCACTCAGCTATAAACTCAAGGGAAGTGACATGCTAGAAGGGATGGGACCTGACAGTCCATTCCTGCTTTCCCTCAAAAGTTTACTTATATGCAAAAAGAACGCCTGAATAGGGCTATTCTGCAAGCCAATTCTGTGCTTAAAACTACATTTCAACATTCACATGGATGCATGCACAACACATCCTTGCTCAATTTGTCCTTATGCATGAAAAGCACTACCAGTAAAATGTCATCACTGAAATAATACTTCCAGCGATACCAAGACACAATGAATATCAATATCTCTTTTTAACTGGTTTAACATTCAAACAAGTCTCAGTTCACTGGTGATAGCATAACATTTTGTACTGCACACAACCCAAAGATTTAATTATTGGCTCTAGCTTTGCACATTTATCAAGAGCATGCAACTTGCTAAATCCTGCTCATAATCCTTTGGTTAATTATTGTCTCAACCAAAAAGTGCAGTTATGATACTATTGGAATTTACTCTGCATATAAATGTCCCATTTCTGAAAGAAAAGTGTATTGAAATGGTTTGTGGGATACATGGAGGCAGCAATAGTAGAACTTGATCCTAGGGAAGAAGAGGACCAGTATACAGAAAAAAACCCAGGATGCTATAAAGTTCAGTGCTGAGGCATGGTGCATCATGTCAATGGAGAGTGGCCTTTCCAGTACCTTGTGCAAGGAGACAGGTTTTTCTCTCTCCATCGTGGGGTTCCTACAATCCAGTATTGTGAACTGAGTTGTACCTTGTCATTTTCAAAACCTCTCTAAAATTCCCTCCCCCAGTGAACTTTGATGCATAAATAGAATGATAGAACTCAGTGGCGTAGCGTGGGGGGTGCAGGGGGGGCCGGCCGCACCGGGCGCAACATCTGGGGGTTAGGGTTAGGGGGCGCAAATCCACAGGTTAGGGGGCGCAAATTACTTGCCTTGCCCCGGGTGCTGACAACCCACGCTACGCCACTGATAGAACTGTATGGTTAGCAATTTTGCAGTTCAAAAGGAGCTCCCTGTGAAATAATTCACCCTAAATGTATGAGCACAAGACCAAAACTAATGTACACACATGGAGAGTTTTCCAAGAGGCCATCCATTCACAGCCATGCAGTGACATTTCCGGTCCTCACCATGTGTACTTCCAGTCGGACTGGGAGCACCACACAGTCCTAGCTTCCTACACCCATTTTTAAAAATCCAGTTTCACAGTTTGCCTGCCTCTCCCACTATTCATTTTATCCATATCAAGTTCAGCAGTTTCTGAATTTGGAATGTGAGGTGGTTCAGGATAGGAGACATCAGGAAACTGTTCAGGATCCTAGCCGTTCCTTCCACTTCTCAAAAAAAAGAAAAAAGAAAAATAATAGAAATACAAATAAAACCAAATTCTGAAAGCTTTACTACAAGTTTCTAAAAACAACCCCAAAACACCATCTTTATATTTATATTCATCATTTATACCCCAGCTTTCTGTGGAAGTGTTCCAGGTGGAAAACAAGTACAGTGGTACCTCAGGTTAAGTACTTAATTCATTCCGGAGGTCCCTACTTAACCTGAAACTGTTCTTAACCTGAAGCACCACTTTAGCTAATGGGGCCTCTTGCTGCTGCTGCGCCACCGGGGCACAATTTCTGTTCTAATCCTGAAGCAAAGTTCTTAACCTGAAGCACTATTTCTGGGTTAGTGGAGTCTGTAACCTGAATCGTATGTAACCTGAAGCGTATGAAAGCTGAGGTACCACTGTATACCCAATCAAAAGAGTGGCCAAATTATGCTATTTTAAGCTAGTGCTAAAATAAAACACAACATGACATTGAGGACATTAGGATCCTTCTTTATAAAAACAAAAACAAAAAATGCCAGTTGAAAAGCATTGGGGCTGCCTACTGAAACGTGAACAGTTATGTTGTACTTCCTTTGATTGAGCATTGTAACATCACTACAAGAAAAGCCGATTGAAATATTGATAGTGTCCCCTGTTACACTGAATGTACCTAATAAAAACCTCTGATTTAATGAACAGATCCTCCATATTGCATCCATAGTTCAGGAAAATGAAAGAGAGCCACCAGTCTCTATTATCTTTCCTTTGAGACATCTTTTGATGGCCAATACATTACAAATACTAGGCTCCATTGGCCCCTGAGCATGGACTCACACCAAACACTAAGTGTTGCTTTGGAAACTTTAGAATGCATGTTCAATATTTCTGGCACAATGGCAAGCGGTACAAGGAAGAAAATCAGATCCCGATGACTCTACTAAAGTTTCTTCCTTCTAGAAACATCTGTGAGGAGAGACCTTTAAAGAGTTTGGGGAAAGGGTTCTGGCCAATTTTGGCAGTTGCAGTCAATTTCTAAGTACAGCAATAAAGAAAAATTGAAAATAAAGACTGCTTAAGTGATTGCTTGCTGTTTGGTTTCATATGCATGTAATCTCAAAACGCTTTATTAGAGCACCTGTGCTTCCTGCTTTATTTAGCTTATTCCCCCCCCCCCCAAAAAAAAATAAGGGTTTTTCATGCTATTTTTTAATATTCCTTTGCTTCTTTCATGATGAAATTGAAGCAATTATATTGGCCAAAGGAGAGAAATTTCAGAACTTTAATATCCAGTTAAATTGCACTCTTCCTTCCATTCGTTCAGATCTTTTTTTCTTTTTTTAACCCCCTTCCCCAAGACCATTAGCAGTCCATTGGTCCAAAATTTGCTAGTCCATCTAAAATGTGCCAGATATTATTATGCTCATAGTCTTCCCCTCTGTGGCACAATGCCCAAGTTCATGATGTTGCAATGGCAATCTGATGTTCTTGGCCCTCAATATCCAATGGAGCAGAAAAGAGCTATTGACATTGCTGTTCCAGGAACTCCTTTTCTCCCCTCCTCAGACTTTTTCTCTTGCCAGAGATATTCGCCAAACTCAAGCAAGGATCATTTTTTTAAAAAAAATATGTTGAATTGGATAAAGTCCAGGAAAGAAGATGAAAGGCATCTTATAATCACAAACAAGCAATAACCTCTCATCTATATATTTATAGTAACCAAATCTACATCTATATCCATATCTAATCCAATCTAAAAAAATAAACATAAACATACACACACACACACACAATCGTGGGAATGAGATACATTTCTTCTTCACATGAGCAGATACCATTGACTGGAGGTGGGTCAAAGGCAGATCAAGATCTGCTGGGAGTTTGCAGCAGATCAGCAAGGATTTCTGACTTCCAATAGTTTAATAGCAAATATTATTGCAGGTAAAAGAAAAGAAAAGAAAAAGGGGAGAAATTTCTGCCATGGCTGGCATTCTGCTAATCACTTCTTTTTCACCCTCTATTTCCTCACTTGTTGTCATTTACCAGGTTACCATGCATGTTGGCCAGTTTTAGAGTTTTGAGTGAAAATCCCTGATTTTTATTCATTCATGTGTTGATTTATACTCATATAGGAAAGGGGTCACAATCTATGGCTCATGAGGTGCAGTAGGTACCCCGTTTGATTGTATGCCTACCACAAGGAGCTAACACTCATAAATAATCCTTTCCCCTCTCACTATGGCTGTATCCGGACACTAAAGGTAAAGGTAAAGGACCTCTGGCAGTTAAGTCCAGTCGTGAATGACTCTGGGGTTGCGGCGCTCATCTCGCTTTACTGGCCGAGGAAGCCGACATTTGTCCACAGACAGTTTTTCTGGGTCATGTGGCCAGCATGACTAAGCCGCTTCTGACGAAACCAGAGCAGTGCACGGAAATACCATTTACCTTCCAGCCGGAGTGGTACCTATTTATCTACTTGCACTTTGACGTGCTTTCGAACTTCTAGGTTGGCAGGAGCTGGGACCGAGCAATGGGAGCTCATCCCGTCATGGGGATTCGAACTGCTGATCTTCCGATCAGCAAGCCCTAGGCTCAGTGCATGTTTTATGTGAAATTTCACATGACATAAAAACCACTTCTGGAAATCGAGCAGAAACTAAAGAAAGTTCAGCTCTCATTTTCATGTTAATTGCTTCCAGAGAAAAACAATGGTTGCAGTCCCATTAATCTGAAAAATCACAGGAGTTTTGATCTGTACTTTTCATGGATCCTGCCACCACTCGCCAGTGAAATTTGGGGTGGTATTCCAACGTACAGTTATTTGCTACTACTTTTGTTGGAGACCAATGGGAGAACAGGAATGCACAGAAACATAATGTGTGGCATCATGTTGTGGTCTTGTTGTGAAATGCCCTGAGACCTCCAGGTATAGGCTGGTGTATAAGTTGAATTAAGAAGAAGAAGAAGAAGAAGAAGAAGAAGAAGAAGAAGAAGAAGAAGAAGAATGATTACATTCACTGTTTTGTCACACCAGACCCACTGGCGTGAATGAAATTCAGCACAACATGGTAGCATATCGGTCCAAAAGCCACAGTTTTGATAATGTAACAGGCAATGTAGAGTAAAAGGTACATTAGAAATGTGGCAAAACTCTAGCATTAGAACCAGGAAAACTAATGCAGTAACGAATGCCCTCGTTAAGTTAAGTTTTTAACTTAAAAACTAAATGCAATGAATCTCATTCATTTGAACAATGTGTTGCTAATGTGTATCTATATAGGCAAATTATTTACAAAAGAGTCTTTTATTTATAAAAGCCATACAAGAAATGCCAAAGGGACTCTTCTCTTTTAACAATAACATAAGCCTACTATTCTCATTGTAAATTAAGATTTTGTGGTTGCACAGTGGTTAACTACTTTACTTTCCTAACATTTTTTTTAAAATGTTAAGACCATGCACAATTCTGAATTAGACAAAATTTATTGTCTGTATGTATTATTAAAACACCTGCAACCTGGGCAATTCCCTGAAAGAAATGAAATTTTTAATGCTGTTTGAGCATGAGTCAATGTTCTTGTGCTGAACCAATGTGTCGAAGAAATTGTCTCAGGCAGCAGTTTTAAATGCTTGATAGAACTTTTGGAAATCGCCCAACTAATTTCCTGAAGAGCTGAAGGAGTGAGGAAATCAATATGCTTAGAGAACATAATGGCTCCCAGTGGACAGTGGTACAACATCTAGTCCACCCTTGCTTACCAGTACAACCCATCTATCACAGCTGTCATAAAAGGGCTATCTCATTTGAACTGGGCTTCCTTTCATCACAACGGTTGCAGGAACTGACTGAAGCATACTTGTCAAACTACATAACGAAGTTGTAGGCATTACTATATCTTTATTTTATTTTATTTTTAAAAGGCAAAGGAAGAATGTGTTCCTTTACAGAAAAGTATAACGAGCTATAATTTCCCTGGCACTTTTTAGTATACAAAGTAATTTATATTCTGTATTACTTTTACCTCTTGGGATTTAGGCCTTTATCATTTTAGTTTTTCAAATTGATCATTGAGGCAGTGGAAGTGTGTGATAACGAAGCAAGAACAGGGGGAGGGGACACAAACTTTTTAAAAAATAAATCTACCTTTTTTTGTTTTATACAAGAAGTTCAAGATAGAGCCAGGTGCCAAGCTGTGGTTTGGGGAGGTCGGAGCAGACATATTTATATTTAAAGGACAAGGTATATTTGAGCACATGTTTAGTTTGGGGATTACTTTTCAATATCAGAACTGAGCTTGTGATCTTTTCATCAAAACAACTACCACCTCCTGCTTTCCTCCCTTCTTTCTTTGCTTAAGCACCCTTATTTAGAAAAATAAATAAATAAGGTTATTGGTTATTGCTGTCATTAAAACAATTGTGAGGCAATACAACCTTGGCAATCTACTTATATAACCCAGAGATCTATTTCCTGCTCATTCTGGAACTAGAAGAGCATCCCAGGACCAGTGATATCTGTTCTGACACTCTGTGCTCAAAGTTTTAGATAATTTTGAAAGGTCTTGGCGAAGATTAAACGACATGTCATTATTAGTGACATCAAAAATTGTAATTGCCTTGAAATTTTTACAAATACTGTGCTACAAACTCAGGTGATAATTCACCACTTGAGAGCTTGAAAAACTTACTGTGTTGAGAAAACATAGTTTTTCTGAAGTAACGTTTTTGTTTTGAAATGTATAGAGGTTTTTTATGCTGAGTAAAATATATGGGTAAATGGCTCTGTAAACTTTACTGTGTTTTTGTGAGAGATACAGTTCATCCGACGGAGACCACTGGGCCACCTGGGTGATAGTTAAACTATTTTTTACATTGTTTCAAACAAAAGATGGTTATGTCAGTGAGTTTTCTTTCTTCAGATACAGAAGCAAAGGCATCAAAAGCCAGTAAAATTGTAATTTACACTGGCTATAGGTGAATAAGAGGAAAGAATTCCACCCAAATTGAAACTATTAGCTGCTGGGTGTGTCTGCATGTGTGAACATGGCTTGAGAGGATAAATGACCAGGCTGTGGTCATGGAGAGCAGTGATGTGGCTGCTGGTCAGCTGAAGGGATAGCTGGAGTTAGGCAATGGACATTCATGGCTTTAAGAAGTGGCTGAGAGAATGGAAGTGAACCATTTTTAAATGCTAGAGATTATGCAGTATAATTTCTCCTTTTAATCTCCTCCCTTCTTTCAATGGATGTTTTGCCTCACACTTGAAGAAACAGCATATTTCTTAAAACAGCTCCTTCCCAAATTTACAACTCCTTTAAACATCTTCATTGGGCTGAAGGCAAAACTCCCCAGAAGTGATCAGGTGGTTCCTGTGGTTTGTTCTTCCCCTTGCCTGCCTGCTTTCTCAAGAGATATTTGGTTGTTCACTGGGAGATACCTTAATTGTTTCTGAATGTGCTGTACCTGTGCCAGCAGCAGCTTGCGTTTCTCAGCCTTGCCAAGTTCTTCATTTCAATTTAGAACTCCTGACTTCTGAAAAGCACACAGCAAGGAGCCAAACTGTCATTGCTATCTTCTGCAGATGTCTTTAAAATCTTGGTGCTGATCCAGGTTTGCTCCAATGAAGAACTGTGAAACAACTGAAGCTTTACAATGAAGTGTGTCATATTGGTGAGGGAGAAAGTAAAGAATTGTTCCTGTGCTGGTCCTTGGGAGTAAGAAACATAAAGTGTTAGAGCAATATATGCATATACTTAATCGAACCAGCTTCTATGCTATTAAAGGGAATAGAACTTGAGTTTGAAAATCATAGTGTTTGAACGTGACATTTTGCATTTCCCATCTCTGACAGAAGTTGATTAAGTTAAAAAATCTTGAAATGAATGTGACATATTAACCTCGATGGCTAAGGCTGCATTTTTGTAAACTGCTTTGGGGAGAGCTTTTTAGCACTGAAAGCTGGTATGAAAATATTTTATTAAATAAATGAATTTGGACTTTCTTGACAATACTGGTATCCCATTAAAAAAGTGTCTCAAACCCCATTTTGGAACCAGATTAAGACATATGTATATAGCCATGGAAACAATAATTTAATTCTTCAGCTACCTTCTTCCAGGTCTTGCTAGCTGTTCCTCATCAACCTTGTCCATGTAATATTCTAAAGGAATTTCCTTGTTCCTATCTGTTTACCCCATAAATTGTCATGTATCCCCCACTTCTAATTGATTAATAAATGCATGTGGATGGAGCTGCTCCAGGAATTCAGGTCCTTGGACCCTCATTTTGATCATTTTAGCAATGCTTCCGCCCCCCCCCAAAAAAAACCTGATTTCAAAATACCTTTCATTCCATTTATGTCTAGGTGCTCTGTGTTTATGTTTTCCTATTAATAAAATGGATTATTCTGTTTCACTGTATTATTATTCCTATGGATTTAAAAAATCTGTCAAGCTAAACAACTCTGTTGTGTTCCTTCTTATTGATAGATTGGGATTTTATTTGCAATTGCACTGAATCTGTCTCCAAATAGGGCTTGTATATAGGCAGATATTACTACTGTTCTGGTGAGCAAATGAATTTTAAAGAAAATTTAACTGGGAACTGGACAAGAGTACCACGATGATAATAATACAAATATCCTTAATGAAGGGTTTCTTGCAACCCTTTTGTATTTTGCTCCCCCCCACCCATGCTCATAAATTAAAGAGACAACTGTACACTATTGAAGTATCCATCTGAGCGCCATAATAGCTGCCACAGTTAAATGTAATGCAACTTCTAAGGCACAAATGCTTGCTATTCAGGACCAAGCCACTCGGTGCAAGTTGCTTTTGGCACTGTGGATAGAAAATCCTATACTGATCAACACTTATTTTATTTATATGCTAAGTATAATACTGAATATCAAACTGAAAGGTGTGTAGACTTTAGTTTGAATGTTATATTCAAGTGCTAAGTTCAAAGCATCACATATTTTCAAGGTAAAAGAAAAGAAAAAAACTTTGGTAGCTATCTTAGCAATTACAGCATGCAGTAAAGTATATGCAGTAAAGCTGTTGTTTTTAAAAAGCCTTAGTTTTATACTTTGATCTCAGTGTTCATCCCTATTGTATTGCCTTTCATTTTCAGACACAGTGGGGCAGATCAAATCACTCATAAATGGGCAAGGAAAAGCTTGCCAGTATCGTCTGCCTGTTTGAGCTGTATTCTGGCTATACAATGAATTTTTCAAAACCATTTCATGTAAAATGGAGGTTACATCAGTCAATTAATGATTGTACAGTTGTTTCTGTCAGGTTCAAAGACTTCCTATTTTTGATAGATGCTGATGCCATTATGCTACATATATGATTTACAGTGGAATGTAACAAAATAGCTTCAGGTATCAATTGTCTTGAGTTACGACAACAATTCAATAGCCACTGTAGCTCTGCCCCACCTGATGAACAATGGCAGATGGAAACCAAGTACCTAAGGATCTGCAAAGGGAATGAAGACGGTATATTTTACTCGATAACTGAAAGTGTTATCTGAAAGACCATATTTCCTCACAGGAATTTGCCCTGGTTTTTAGCTGTCCTTATTTTTATCTTTAAGCTGCCTCAGGGAAAAAGGGAAGTGTATAAATAAAATACTAATAATGATGATGTGCTCTCGATATTAGGTGTTTTGTGTGATTTTTAAAAATAGTACAATGTATTCATGTTTTCAGATGTGTT
Organism: Podarcis vaucheri; assembly: GCF_965113315.1. Lineage (NCBI taxonomy): Eukaryota > Metazoa > Chordata > Lepidosauria > Squamata > Lacertidae > Podarcis > Podarcis vaucheri. The sequence goes on along the minus strand of NC_138748.1, from coordinate 35,207,840 downwards.
TGGAGACCTTTGTGTAAGAGCACTCTGTGCTACCATGGTTGGGGCAATCCTACTCATCGATGTGTGAGGCAAATGCAAGCAGCAAATTGCGAACTGAATTGATCAGCAAAGTACGTTTCAGGAAATACTCACGGGTAAGAACTCATTAATTGGCGGTGCCTGAATATAGGAAAATGACTCCATTGCATTGTGTGTGTGTGTGTGTGCATGTGTGTTCCCCTCCCTTTTTCTGTGGCATTGACTGAGTGCTCGCAGCTGCCTGCCTCTTCTGCCTTTTATCTTAGGGCAGAGGAAGCTTTCAGGGAACCTGTTGCCTGATCAGAGCACATTTCCTCCTCTGGGTCATGTGTAGAAGTAGGTGTCAAGCTGCTTTTGTAAACAGCCTCGTGAAGTCATAAGGGATGTGAGAAACAGTACGCGCTGCTGCAGCTGCTTCTCCTACAATTGTTTTCTCTTTGATATTTCCAGCTCTGGTGCCAAGAGGTTTGTCCGTGTTGACCAAGCTGCTTTGTGCTACGCTTCAGCTAGAGGCTGAAAGGAAACAGCTCCAAGCCATGGTTGATATCAGTAACATGTTCCTCCAGTCCAATTATAATTAGACTTTCCCCAGGATGAACCTCACAATCCTTTGCTGTTTTCCCCCTTCCCTGCACTTCCCTCATGTTGAAAAGGGGATGCAAGGTTTACAAAGAAAAACAATTGGTACTGTCTGATGCCTCTGCACCTTCTGTGCTGGCCATGGGAAATCCCTTCTATCATTCTGTTCAAAGCCTCACTGAATCTGGAATGCATACTTTCTGGATGATGATCCTGGAATCGAAAACCAGTCAAAGAGCCAAACATTAAACTAATGTGCATGCAGTGTAAAGAGGCAGGCCGGCCCTTTGAGCAGCAATCCTATGTTGAGAGCCAGTTTGGTGTAGTGTGGCTTGAGTGCCAGACTAGGCTCAAACTCAGCCATGAAGCTCACTAGATGACCTTGGGCCAGTCACTGACTCCCAGACTAACCTACCTCACAGGGTAGTTGTGGAAATTAAATGGGGAGGGGGAGAACCACACCCACCACACTGAGAATGACACAGGATATAAATAAAATACAGCGGTACGTCAGGTTAAGTACTTAATTCGTTCCAGAGGTCTGTACTTAACCTGAAACTGTGCTTAACCTGAAGCACCACTTTAGCTAATGGGGCCTCCTGCTGCCGCTGTGCTGCCGGAGCCTGATTTCTGTTCTTATCCTGAAGCAAAGTTCTTAACCTGAAGCACTATTTCTGGGTTAGTGGAGTCTGTAACCTGAAGCGTATGTAACCTGAAGCATATGTAACCTGAGGTACCACTGTATACGGCTGCGAGCTGGAGGGGGAGTATGCTGCATGTCTGAGTTCCTTTCAGTGCCTGGATCCAGCAAGGATTCAATTGCTGAAATAGCCAAGCAAGGGTCAGAATTGCCCCCTATGTATGGGTCATTAAGGTAAAAAAAGGAAGTGGCTCTGGGCCAGAAGAAAAATGGCTAGTAATTAAAATCAACCTCAACCTGGCTAGTAGTTAAAATCCAGAGCCAGAAAGGGTGTGTGTGTATGTGTGTGTGCGTGCACACACACGTGCACACATGAACACTAGAAGCAGGCTACAGGCTGGTCACCTGAGATACAAAGCCACACCTGATTTCTTCTGGAATCTAAGGCTGTGGCTATGGGAGAAGCAAGACCTTGTTGGGATGTTAATGCTCTGAGTCCCTCCATCAAAGGGACCATAGTCCCCACTGTCCCTCATTTCGAGGAAACCAAACTCTGGGTAAGCGAATGGAACCCCCAGAATCTTGCACGACTCGGAGATTGGGGTGGCATGCAACAATATGCTTTCTTGAGACTAAACCCTCTTGATTTACTTCCAAAATTGAGTAGGATTTCCATCTAGAGTGGGGGATATATATATATGTTTTAATGTATTTTTAAAATGTATTAAAAGTATTAATGAGTTGCCCTCTAATAGAGTTCGCCGAATGGCTCACAGCAAGAAATAAAACCAATTTTAAATTCATTAATAGTGAGAACAGCAATAATGCATAAAGAGCATAAAAAACCACATTCATGAGGAGCTTCAACAGCTGAAAGCTAAAACAGATTTAGGGTTGCAATACTGTGGTCATTGTGAAGGCATCTCAGGGGCCACAGGACCCATCAGATCTCCCTTTCTGAGGGGGGAGAAAAAGAAGCAACCTCAAGGAGGTTGTGTGAGGCTGCGAAAAAGTCCACAGCTGGCTCCTCTAATGTCAGAGCAGGAAAAGAGAGGGTATTCATGGGGTGGGTAGCAGGAAACACTGCAGAACTTCAGGATTCACAGCCCTCCCATTCTCAGGAGTGCCCTCATTACTGAATGGTGTACAAACTATGGCTGCAACTGGCATAGTAATTACTATATTAAAAAAACAACAACTTTTGCCCTGTTGGTGTGAGCTTTGCAGGCCACTGACTTTTGGATTGCTTAATCTAACACTCAGGACAACCATCTGATGTCCAACAACCATCATCTTCCTTCCCATTTTAAAAAAATCTTTTAAAAGTTGAGATTTGCCTGTTTTTTTAAGCAGAGGGATGGCTTGCTTTCTTCTTCTTCTTCTTCTTCTTCTTCTTCTTCTTCTTCTTCTTCTTCTCCTCCTCCTCCTCCTCCTCCTCCTCCTCCTCCTCCTCCTCCTCCTGTTTTTAGGTGCTTTGCCTATTTTACAGGGTGCCTCATCAGTTTTTCTTCTGTCAAATAGGTATTTTGTGGTGTCCACCAGATTTCTTTATATTTCCAGATGTGCTGCAGACCCTAGGAAAAAGTTGGAGAGTCTTGGTCCAGGACAGTGGTGGCCAAACTTGGCCCTCCAGCTGTTTTGGGACTACAGTTCCCAACATCCCTGACCTCTTGTCCTGTTAGCTAGGGATGTAGTGCAAAAACAGCTGGAGGGCCAAGTTTGGACACCGCTGGTCTAGGAGAATGATTGGAGTCACCCTCACCCCTGTCACTTCCAGGAGATGCAGAATGTCCATATTCAAAACAAATCTGAAGCCTGATTGAAATTGATAATTTCTTGTCACAGTGACTTGGCTTGCTCACATCAAGTGGGAATTACTTCTCTTCCACCTCCTAATAATACTCCGACCTCCCTGAACCCCGGCCCTCTATGTTCTCTGCTTTGCTCACTTGCATTTCAAATTGCTTATCAAGCAGCTCTCCTGAGTTTCAAAAAGCAACTCTTCATGCCAGGGATAGTGTTCCCCAAAATGAGGAAATGTAAATGTGCATTCAAAGTTAGCCACTAGAGTGCAGCTCCATGTACGGGTTTCATATTTAAGTTGTGAATAGGGTTAAAAGGCACTAGCCCTTATACAATTAAAGTTCTGAACTCTGTGCAAGCATTTCAGAAGGTTTTTGCAAACTCCAATCTAAAACAAAACATGTTCTTCCTTTTGACTGGCCCTGCATTCATCTCACTCTCAGGCTTCTGTCTAGTGACTAGAATGAAGAATGAAATGCAAATGTTCTTCTAACAGCTTTACCATTTCTTCCATTTAAAACTATTTGCTGCTTTTTACTGTTGGTAGGAGAATATAACAAGAGGCATCATATTAAAGCATGTTACAGAAGAAGAAGAAGAAGAAGAAGAAGAAGAAGAAGAAGAAGAAGAAGAAGAAGAAGAAGAAGAAGGAGGAGGAGGAGGAGGAGGAGGAGGAGGAGGAGGAGGAGGAGGATATAAACACTGCTCATTGATGGTTTACACCAGTGTATGCTCACTTTTTAAAATTCAACTGCACCAGCATAGGCAAAGAGAATCAATCCCTTTTGTACAGGTTCCAAATGTTTGCTGCAAGGCTAGAAACAAAACAGATTCAACAACAGAATGTAGGAAGTGTTTTCCGTTAAATACATATTAATTAAAACAAATAGCAGATGTTTTATTTCCTCCTTCTTCCCAAGCAATTTGGGCAATCAACCTTTGTTCCATGAAATTTGCATGAATCTGAATTAAATTTCTATCTGTAGAGCAAATCCATTCCAAGTTTAACAGTAGGCTAATTGCAAGAGCAGCGGGAAGGGAGGAGGGGGAGGAAACCCAAGTTATCATATACAATTCAGCACTAAGTGCGTGTCTTGCTGAAAGAGATTGACTCCTTCGGGGTTTTTAAATACCTTATCAAGAATACATTTATGATTATCACCTCTGTTTCCATTCTTGTAAATTGGTACTGAGCCAATTAATCCATTTAAATGTTTGCTTCTTTGACAGACCCATGTTGCCATGTGGAATTTTAATGCACTTTTCCAGGACTACACCTTTGTCAAGCCTGATAGGAGCTAGGAAGAAAATTGTACTTTGGAGCATATCCAACTGTAATTGGGTTTACTCATGAGTGTGTTTACATGGTGCTACATCAAGGACTAGTAAAGTCACAAAGTTTAAAGGTCATCTAGCCCGTATAGTCCGTATAGTAAAAGCCATGGTTTTCCCAGTAGTGATGTATGGAAGTGAGAGCTGGACCATAAAGAAGGCTGATCGCCGAAGAATTGATGCTTTTGAATTATGGTGCTGGAGGAGACTCTTGAGAGTCCCATGGACTGCAAGAAGATCAAACCTCTCCATTCTGAACGAAATCAGCCCTGAGTGCTCACTGGAAGGACAGATTATGAAGCTGAGGCTCCAATACTTTGGCCACCTCATGAGAAGAGAAGACTCCCTGGAAAAGACCCTGATGTTGGGAAAGATGGAGGGCACAAGGAGAAGGGGACGACAGAGAATGAGATGGTTGGATGGTGTTCTTGAAGCTACTAGCATGAGTTTGATCAAACTGCGGGAGGCAGTGGAGGACAGAAGTGCCTGGCGTGCTCTGGTCCATGGGATCACGAAGAGTCGGACACGACTAAATGACTAAACAACAACAGCCCAATATGCTATTACAGAGCAAGGATGCTTTATAGGACTTGATCCTGTACTGTTTTTCCTTGAAAATGTCTAGCCAATTGCTAAGTGACCCTAAATGGTGTCTTCTACTACTACTGAACTGCAATCCCTGCTATGAGTTGCTGTGGAGTGGGCTTCTGGCTTTTAGATCCTTCAATGAAAGGGTCTCTTGGGCAGTGCAGTGGCGGCCCAAGGGCTACACAGGGCTGGATTTAGGTTTGATGAGGCCCTAAGCTACTGAAGGTAATGGGGGCCTTTATATGTCCAGCTGTCCTTTGTCAACAATAAATTGTCGCTGTTTTTTGTGTTGAATATATGCTATATGGTAATTTATTGACCTAATAGGTCCATACACAACACAAAACACTGTTGCTATATGTAGGTTTTATTTTATTTCGTTTTTTATCTTATATTTTGGAAATGTACATCCAGGGTTTTTTCCCCTTTAATTTTTTGGGGGACCCCAAGAGAGTGGGGCCCTAAGCTATAGCTTGTTTAGCTTATACGTAAATCCGGCACTGGGGCTACATATGGGCCTCTCAAGTAACATATAAGCCACCCTTAGGTACTTTTCTTTGCTGCCTCTACATATAACAACCCCATCCTAACAATATTGTCTTTGAGGTTTTCAACCGGTTCCGAAACCATAAAACCACAGAGCTGGAAAGGACCCTGAGAATCATTTAGTCGAAGTCCCTGCAATATAGGAAAGGCAGCTGTCCCTTATGGGGATCGAACCTGCAACCTTGGTGTTATCAGCGCCATGCTCTCACCAACTGAGCTATTCAGCTGATGGTTTTCATACTATCATGTGGTATATAAATTATGTGGATGGATGGATGCTGTGGTTCAAGCAGCAGATTTAAGTGCTGAGCACCTTGTGTAGCAGAGCTGGGAATCTTGATCTAACATAACTGATAAAGTTTATCACACAAACCAACCCCATACGTAACCATGCTAGAAAGTGGGTTTGTTTTTTTAAAAGCAAAGTTACCACAGTGAAGCCTTTGCACCAAAGTACTTTTTTTCCAAAGTAGTGTCAAGTTTAATGATCCATTTTGTTTTAAATAACCATATATATTAAATATATGAATATGCTATCGCTAGGGAGTAGGAGGCCAACTAAGACAGATTCAATATTGATAAGGGCTCAGAAATTGCCTTGGGTGGTCGTTCATCTTTAAGTAGTTGACAAGAAAGTGCACCAGATAAAATGATTTTTAGAGGAAAGCAATATCAGAACAAGGATATTAAACCCATTGTTAAATTCTACAACCCAGGCACACAAATCGTTGCCCAAATTAAATGTTCCTAAGAGGACTAATGAGCTATTTCTCCATGTGTGTTAGAGTTAAAACATTTTAATAATTCCCTGACATTATGAGTCAAGGTTCATTCATTCATGTCATAAAAATTACGATTTCTGAAATGATATCGGAATGCTTGCTGCTGGTTTGCATTTATTGCTATTCCAGGCTGTGACCCTGGCAATTCTTCTTTGTCCAGTACTGTACTGTAACTGTATTTCAATGAGAAATGCTTTTTTTTTTTTTTTACTGGCATATCTTTTTATTCTACAGCTGGGAAAGGGGAGAATGTGTCTCAATTATCCCCAATACAAAATGTTTACATTGCTAAATAGGAAATGTTTAAACATTACAAAGTAGCACGTTAACTCGCTATAGAGTCAGGAATGAGACATTTTTGAATGCATGCCAGGAAAAATAATCATATAAAGAAATCCTATAGTGGACTAAAGGTGACTGGAAACACTTCGAAACATATTTGTAAATGAGAATATGGAATAATTTTAAGTGAAATCAATAAGCCAAGCATATTGGAACCCCTCCACCCAATATATTATTTGGAGAATGACCAATGATAGTCTGTGAAGAATGTATTTAAAACAGTGCCTAGGCAAAGTGAATCTAAGGCATTGTCGGGGGCAAGGTCTCAAATTGGGACCTCCATCAACCAACCACTGGTGCCTGACTGTTTTATCCTGGGTTACCTCACCCAGCCAACCAAACTTTGCTCTGTGGGTCAAAGGTACCCTTTGGACTGTAGTTCTGGCCTGAGTATAGTCAGCTGATCTTATCGCACCTTGTCCTCCCTTTCATGGTGAGATGAATTATATTTCTATTTCAATTATAATAATTATTTTTAAATTTACCCCTATGCACATAAATGGCCATAAACAAATGTTATGCAAATTGGCTCCTTCTTTTCTCTCATGCAAGTACTCTTTTTGCCCAGACACTGACATCCAGCTCCAAGGGACTTCTGGCAGTTTCCTCACTGCAAGAAGTGAGGTTGCAGGGAACCAGGCAGAGGGCCTTCTCGGTAGTGGTGCCCGCCCTGTGGAATGCCCTCCTATCGGATGTCAAGGAAATAAACAGCTATTTGACTTTTAGAAAGCATCTGAAGGCAGCCCTGTATAGGGAAGCTTTTAATATTTGATGAATTATTGTATTTTAGTATTTTGCTTGAAGCCATCCAGAGTGCAACCCTAAATAATAATAATAATATTTTGGGGCTGAAGCTTGGCCAAACATTTGACAGTAGTGGAGGAAAGCACCACCCCATTCCTTTAGGTAGGTTCGAAGAGGTACAGGAGACTGTTAGGACAAGGCAGTTCCCTTTACAGGGTGGGCTTGGGTCCCCTTCCTCAGTAGCAGTTCCCAAAGGAACAGCATTTAGAAACACCTCTTAAGCCAGGATTTGTTTTATTTTCCATCTGAGTCATCAAAGAATGCATTCCAAGGTTCACCTGTGCTTCAGAGCAAACATTCCTGAGCCTTCTGGAGAACACTACCTAGCCCCAGCCTTCTTTTGAAAGTGTGCTCTAGGTTGGAGCCTAGCAAACGTTGCCAGCATCTCTAATACTAGATGAAGAATTAGGAAGAGAAAGGAATGGGTTGAGGTTTGGTGGTTGCTCTTCAAATGCCTCTGCTGTTTTTCACTGCAAGATGTAGAACTCAAGCTGTCGGAGCACAAAAACTGCTCCTTTATCACCTGAAACCAGGAACTACAGATTATGGAAGTTCAGATAACGGTGACTATTGACTGTTGTGAAGGCCAAAGAAGCATGAATTAACCCCCCCCCCTTTAGTATTATCAAAGGGCCTGTAAATCTGTGCTTTATCCTTTATTTAAAATGTGATCATTTCTCTGTCTCTCTCTCAGTCTGATTGATTACATATACCTTTTGAATGATTTTACCTCGTATCTCTTCAATGTTATTTCTTGATGGCTTATTTCCTTTTTAAATAAGAAGCTGGTAGCAATTCTACAAATATGTTACAAATATTCTTTTAATTCCTAAGCAGAAGGAGGAGGTTTCTTTCTATTGTTAATATCATAAAACTCAGCATCTGCATGAATGTGAGCCAGATTTACTTGAAAATGATCAAATGTCCTCCTTTTCTAATGATATTTTCAGTGGGTTTTTTTAAAAAAACAACAGAAATAAGTATCTACATGCTTCTAGATATTTCAATGTTCAACAATATATATGTTTCTAATGTGATCTCCTTCTTATAAAAAGACTATGGCTTCCCCTGCTGCTCCTTTTAGTGTTCAAACCCACATCTCAGTTTCCTCATAATCACCTCATCCCCATCTTCTCATACTACTTTTCTTCTCAATCACGCCAAATCACTTCAGCCCCATCTTTCTCCCCATGCAATGCTTCACCTCAAACCCCTCCCCCAGATTATTTCAGTCCTACCCTTTATTCCTCCTTCCCTTTGCCTGAACTCCCTTCAAATCACCTCTGTCCCACATTCTTTTTTTCCTACTTTTGTCCCAATCGTGGCTGATACCTTCAACTTCTTGGAACTATCTTCCATCACCAACCAAGCCCCAACTGGGGTCCCATCTGCACTATACAATTATAAGCACCACTGTTTTATTCCATCCATTTGTGTAAAATTTCTCATTTGGGCAAAAACAAGAACCAGCTCAACTTGCAGTGTGATAATCCTTCTTGCTTGCCTGAAGTATGTAGAAACCTCTTGTTTTGTTGTTTTGTTTTGTTTTGTTTTTGCATGGCTGGAATGTAGCCTACTGTGCAAAGGTAAAAGTTAAATCCATTGCTCCACCCACTTTTGTACTGTTTCTAGTAACCACTGGTATCTGGCCCCTAGCAGATTGCCCATGAAGTAATGTGGTCCTCAGGCTGAAAATAGTCTTCCATCCCTCATACAGAGCTTTATAAGAGGGCAGGTGTAATATTTGCTTCTGGAAACCTCATAAAAAATACAAAGAATGATGCAGGAATATGTGCAACAAACGAATTTCATTTAGCAGTGCTTTCAGTCGTGACAGAAAAATTGATGATATCTGTTCTTTTCGTTCTTTGCTATGCTGCAGAATAGTTTCCATAACTATAACCATTCACAGAACAACTTGCATCCAAATTTGAGTTACTGCCATTTCAGAGCAGGTGTAGAAATGTCTACTGTGCTTCATGACAAGCATTCTGGGTGATATGGAGTAAGATTCAAGAGTTGGGTAGAAGCCCCAATTACATACGTCTCTGTGGAGTCTGAATAGAAAGAGTGGACAATGTTTTGTGGGCTTATTTATTGAATGTGGAAGCCAGTTTTGGTCTCCACAAATCTGTCAACTTTGAGCTTTCAAACAATTCTCACAGGAACCACAGAGGTCAGAGCGTGGTAAAAGAAGCGTGAAAAGTTTATTTTCACTCAGGGGACACATCAAAGTTACAGATGTATTTATCATTTAGTATAGGAACAGATTTGGCTCACTATACCCATCTTAAAACCTAGCATGACTGCTGGTGGTTTTATATAATTATCAGGGAATTGTTGTTGCTTTACATAATATTACCTAATTGTAATTTTTAAAAGCCCTCTTGCATTTCCTTGCGAGTTCTTCATCAGTGAAAAAATTTATAACAATAAGGCACCATTAAGTTTGTTATAAGCAATTTTATAAGAAAACTGCAGTGTGACCAAATAATGTATCCTTTTCTTCCCCAAGGATGAGCTGTTTCAGTGAGGCAATAGCAAGCAGGTACTGACTGACAGAATATTGTAATACATAGTAATAAACTGTATAGTTCCCTCAGTTTCACTGTGTTTTTACCAAAGGGGATGTGTGGAACATTCTGTACACTCCCTTTGGAGATCACAGATCGTATATTTTCATTTCCTTGACATTTCATTCATTATATTCTGTACGCCAGCAGTTGCAGGTTTATATATTTGCAAATAAACTTTGTGAAAAATGATGAACAAAGGCTGAGGAAAAATAAAACAGAATGGCTACTTGGGGCCCAAGGTCACATGCTAGGCAAGTGTTTCACAAGTTAAACTGACTGTCTTGCCCCAATGGAAATAAACAGAGCTTCAATTTAAACAAGTGGAAGTCAGCTAAAATTTTGTACTTAGTCCAATTGGTTTATTCTAAATTCAGTGTTGGCTCACACAAATCCATCCCATCAGTGGTCTGTATATGTATTTGCTGAGGAAGATTTTTCATGTGTGAGAGATGAATTCTAGGTAAAACCACAGTGATAACAGCCAGGCATATGGTGGTCCCAGGGCCGTCTTTACCTGGGGGTGCAAGGGGTGTGGGACACCCAGGCCACTGAAGCCGCCAAAGCTCTTAATTATCTACCTGTGATGAAATAATAAATAATTTTGATCAAGCTAGAAAAACAAAATACATATATACCTAGGTATTACCAAAATGTATACCTACTGTTTCACTAAAGGACTTTTGACTTTGTGCATTCATTTACCAAACAGTGCACCAATTCACAATAGCGGCGCTTGTCAGATTCAATAATGTTGTGCACGCAAAATTAACTAAATTTGGGAGTGCTGGGCAGATCTTTGCACCCCGGCGGTGCATATGCTAAAGATGGCCCTGTTTGGTCCACTGTGAGAAGAAAAGAGGAGCCTGCTGAATCAAGCCAATGTACTGTCCCTAAGGAAGCAGGCACTACATATGGAATTTAGCATTCCTTCTGGCCTCTGCTCACCCCACTGACAGTACAACACCCTATCCGGAAATGTTGGAGTTCTGTCTCCTGCACTTTCAGTACAGTTGGATGACAAAGCAGTTTATATCTCCTTCACCACCAACATGCCACCATATGCCACTCCCTGCACCATCCTCTCTTCTAGCTATCATCCCCATGGCTCTTCTATTCAAAGGGCATTGCTAGGCACTTTAAGGATAACAACAACAAGAAGAACCATTACTCCATCCACCTGGCTGTGTTTCCCCAGCCACTCTGGGCAGTTTCCAACAAAAGATTAAAATACAATAATTCATCAAATATTAACAACCTCCCTAAATAGCGCTGCCTTCAGATGTCTTCTAAAAGTCAGATAGTTGTTTATTTCTTTGACATCTGATGGGAGGGCAGTCCATAGGGCAGATGCCACTTCCAAGAAGGCCCTCTGACTGGTTCCCTTTAACCTCACTTCTCACAATGAGGGAACCGCCAGAAGGCCCTCGGTGCTGGACCTCAGTGTCCGGGCTGAATGATGGGGATGGAGTCTGTACGTGTTTCTTAACATAAGTAAACATGTCATCTTTACAGTTGTTATTTAAATTTTACCTTACTTTTCTATGCATATTGTTACATTTATATGTCACCTTTCCTCCAATATATACAAGGGTGTATACAGGAATCTCTCCTTTTACCCTCACAGTGGTAGATTAGGCTAAGCTGACTGGGTTTGATGGAAGATGGAGTCACCAACCTCTGGCAACATGTTCTCATTCCGGCAGTAGATGGAAGGAACATGTTAGCCTATGGATACTCTGTAATGGTTGCAGCAGTGGTAGCCTCCCATCGGTTCAAGTGTATTGCTATGCCATTTCCCCCTGCCTGCATAGTGTTTTGCTGTACTGGCACAGGGGGTTGGCCAAAGCAATCCTGTCCACCCAGCTGGGGTAACTCAAGGATATGATCAGTCTGTAATTGATCAAGAGTGTTCCATCTATTATTATCATTGCTGTAGTGAGGCCCTTTTTTTAAAGGTGCAAATGGTTAGGTTAAGGAGTGATGTGTGGTATAATAGCAGCTTTCTGATCTTAAATAATCCAGACATTTTGTTTTAACAGTAACAAATGAAGCTGACAACATCCCACGTATTAATTCACCTTTTCATAGTTCCCAGGCCTTCTGTTTTGCTTAACTAGGACCATTTGTTTGCAGGTAATGATAGAAAACTGACAAATGTTAACTGACAGACACATGGTACTTGTTAAAAAAATAAGATGCATGCCTATTCATTAATCATTTCACATCTTTCTCCATTCAAGAAGGTATATGTCAAAAGAAAAGGTTTTTTTTTAAAAAAATAAAAAACACACCCTGAAAAACAAGCTGTCAGATTTGCCAAATTAGACTCCCTTTCTCTTATAGAAGGCAGCCTTATGAATAGCATTTCACCAACAGAGCTCGACATTATTCTCTTGAAGGGAGTTGTCATTCAGCAACTTTTAAAAAGTTGAAATTGAGTTGAAACTTGTCGTGCCAGGTAAAGGAAAACAACCAATTTGTACTTTTAATAAATAAATAAATAAATAAATAAATAAATAAATAAATAAAATCCCTTTACTGATAGTACTGTAAGAAGAAGCCTAAAAACTCTAAACTGACAGTGTAGCAGCTGTTTCCACAGCTCTGAAAAAAATGATTTTCTTTCTTTTTTAAAAAAAATATCTATCTTGCATGTAGCACATTGAGGAGCTTTTGTCTGTTCCAGTTACAATGGAACAGCTTGTGTTGTATTGGAGTTAATGTCTAAGAGGTGTTGGGGTCCCAGTATATGGTGACAGGCCTGAATTCATTTCATGCATTGCACATGGCAAACCCAAGTCAGTCTGTTACCCAGTAATCCAGTTCTGGCTCCTTGATGAATTTACCCACATAATTAATCGTTTGGCACATTCACACTTTACAATTTGATGTACTCACAATACATCAAGTACTCCTAAAACATAATGCATGAAAATGGTCCTCAGTAGTGAAAGGAATTGAAGGCGGCAGTTCCTCCAAGGGCTGACTCCAGGCTTCAATATAAGCTGTGCATCGCACTGATCCATCTACCAAGACTGCGGCCATCTAGAATGCATTACACCTGCAGGAAGAATATGTTTCAACTGATGATAGCCTGAAAATGTGACCAGGGAGGCACAAGGTAAGGGCACTAGATGGATAAGTACACATAAAATATAATTCTTTGACATTTGCAATCCACATATGTTAATTGCAGCAATGAATACATAGGCGACCATGCTTGCTAATCACCCCCATCTATATATCCCAATTGTTCCTTGCTTCTATTTTTTCAAGCCAAAATTCTAATTGTAGATCTCTTTTTCTTGGTAAATGTGCAATCTCCCATGCTGAGTCTGCTAACCACAGCCATCAACTAGCAGAAGCTTTTAACATTTGAACCAAGGTAAGGAACACCTGCTGATATCTGTTATTTAAAATAAAATCAGATGGGACAAAAGAAAGTCAAAGGAAAGGAGAGGGTTTCTCATACTGCAATATAGCAGCAGGATCTTATTAAACTGAAGGTCACAATAGGGTTGTTATTAATCATAGCAGTATAGTTTAAAAGGAGCTTTATATTTCCAGATGTTACTGTTTGCAGTGTAATGCTCAAAACAGATCTGTAACTGTAACAGCAATAACTGGCAGAATCTCATAATCGTAATATATCATAATTACAATACGCCTAACAGCAGAAAATAATATTCTGCATATCTTTGCATCACTACTTTTGCAGAACTGAAATACTTGTTCCCACTTAATATCACAAAATATGTAACGTAAGACTAAACAGAGGGTGTGGAGTCTGTTGGGGAGAAGATGCAGAGATTGTTCAGGAACACTGCACTCATGATTTGTTCTGAAAGATATATACCAGTGTTTTCAGCATAACGCTGTTGTCCAAAAACACAAAGTTTGAATATATATATATATATATATATATATATATATATATATATATATAGGCCTTGGGGAGGGGGATACATGAATACAGATGACATAAATTATAAAAAGTCCACAGAAGTGTTTATCAGCTAATGGTACTGTACTATACACTAGCAAAAACTTTTAGATATGTGTCGAGGTATGCTCTGTCACATATAGATTAGTGCTTATATGAGCCAGTTACACTGCAATATAAAGTTAACCAGTTGCTGACATGATCTGAGTTTGACATAACCTGCAGCTGATTTCAGGTCAGCGAAAACCAGCTGCTTGATAGGGATCTGGAATTGGAGTCAGTGGGTCTGCATAAGCTGTTGCAAGCTTGTCCCAGGTAAGCAGATGTTGTTATACATTTTATGATCTTGGGATCAAAAAGCAGTGGTTACACATTACATGACCCATGAAGGAAAAGGTTGCATAACTCAAAAAGCTGAAGTCTGTGATGTGAGATTATATATGAATGAGAGAAGAAATGGCTGGTATTTATTTTCTCTTCTCCAGGAGGAAGCTCTCTGACTAAGCTGATCAAGTTTATTTCATGCATCTAAAATACTGACCTATATATGCCTGTTTGCCATTTTGTTTTTTTGTAGGCATGGAGCCATATGTCAAGTCAGCAGCTATGACTCAGTGAAAGACTAGACTACACCACTTATCCCGAATTGGGGAGGGTGGTGGCTTTTAGAAAGCATTAGATGCAACCAAGTGTTTCTGTATGGGAAAAGAAGTCTGTCGAATTCAAAATATATAGCTTGCCCCCCCATGCCTTTGTACTGTCCTTGCCATCTTGGAAAATGGCTACCACTTTTCATATTTTTAGCTAATTTGAACATTCTATCAATACTATCAAGTTTTTCCAAATGTTCACCTTCAGAAGTATTACTATAATAGTAATAGTAATAGTAACATAAGTTCATAAATAGAAAAGTTATGGAAATGTTTTCTGTGGTGCCATATATAATTACTTTAGAAACTCATAAAATTCAACGCCCAGAAGTTGAAAGTGTCTTAGGGGGTTATTTTAACATTGGATTTCCACAATGTGATAAAGTACTTTCCTTTAGATTAAAGGAAAGTAGTGCACAGCATTTCTGGCATATTAGAGATAACTCTCCATGCAATATAATTAAAGAGTTGACTTCGCATGGGATGGTGAAAACAAATATGTCGTGTGGCATCAGACTTGATTTGCTACGCATTTGGTGCTGGGAGTTACAGCTCTGTGATAAATCTCCTAACTACACTCGGAACACTTAATGAACTAGAAGTTCCCACCAAAGTTCTTTTGGGGGAAGTCATGTCTGCTAAAGCAGTAGAAGAATGTTTTAAATGTATAGTGAGGATCTTTGATTCCTCTGTAAGCTTAAATGTTCACAATAAAATCATACAGAAATGAAACAAGCAAAAATCAATAAATAAATAACTACCAACACACACACACACACACACACACGTTACAGTTCAGTGTCTGTTCCATAATATGCATAACATTGAGTAGAAAGCAGTTCACACAATGGACACATTTTCTTTCCGACTGGCTTTCTGAACCACTCAATAGCCATTTGGTGCTCTAGCACATTTAGTATTAACTTTCCATTATTTTCCTCCTTTCTCTTGACAATATAAATATTTAAACACTGCGTTCATGTGCCGATGCATCTATTCTAGAAGAAAATTGCAATCTTCTTCCTCAGGCGGTATTTGGAACTTTTATAAGCCAACTCATGAAATGTAGGTGTGTGTGGGAGAGGGGGGGGGTGTTCACTTTGAGAATACTGTTGGCAACAGCTTTTTTTTTTTTTTTTAATGAAAGGAACATAATTAGTGATACTGGCAGTAATGTCCAATCTCAGAAAACAGAAGCCAGCTTCTGTCCTTTTTAACAGCCAAAAAAAGGAACAGTAAATATTTAATATTTTCATTTTTAAACACTGTATTTATTTTTTTCACATTTTGAACTGGTGGAGAAATTGATTTCCCCACCACCACCTCTTTGTGTAACATTTTACTCCCATGCTGTCAGGACTGCAAATAATGCCAGCTGCCGCCGAAATGAAAACAGTAGGCTCATAAAGGCAAGCTTTAATTAAAACATTGTTTTCCAATGCAGTTGGTAGTTTTGGATGTGGGGAGAAACATGACTGGGGAACAAATTTACCTCTCACCTTTATTTATTTTTTTAAGCCAATCAACATCTGAGCATGTCATAATGAGCAACGCCTCAGCATCCTTCTCTCTAAGGAACAAATCAGATTTGGGAATGAGTTTATGGAATAGTCAGAACCGCACTAAAATGGAACAAAAGCAGTGCTGTGGTATGAGAAAAACGAGCTCCCTTTTCATAACCGTTTTGACAATGTGCAGAGCCGGCCCACCTGACCACCCGTAGGACTTTTCTGACAGGTGCAAAGGGCCTGGACAATATCCTTTGGATAGGTCACAAAAACAATGAAGGGATGAAGTCAGCTATTACATGAGCACGTTGTTGTATTCTGGCCCAAGGGCACCATCCCCAGAGACGAAATGCTTTTCTACAAATTGATGCATTCCGAAGCATTGTTCGCTATTTGGTTTTTGTTATTCTTCTCTTTTTACAGCTGGTGGGGTTTATTTTATTTTTTTTGAAGCTTTAGTGGTGTGCCCGGAAAGCCATGAGTGGGCTTCACTGTTGGCCCTGTTTGCAGTTCTCTGTCTGCTGTCAATGCTCTCTTCGGAGCATGGGCCCTGATCCAAGTGCAGTCGTACACATACACAGGAGCTAGAGCTGCACAGCGCAGCCCTGACATATCAGCTTCAATCACAGTAGTTAGCAACTTGGCACAGGAGGGTGACTAAAGCCAGCCCCCCAAGCCACTGTTGCCTCTTCAAAATACTGGCCACAGCTTATTTGACAGGGCCATCGAAGCACAGTTCCAGTTGCTTGGTGGGGGTGGATAATCACAGCACCTGCTTCTGATTCCCCATCTCGCTGGGAAGAATTCCTGGAAGCTATGTGATCAGAAAATAATTAAAATCTTGATAAGAAGTCCAAAGTAGATGCCAGCTTCTTTTGAGGAAAGCTATTCCCTACCTTGGGGACGCGGGTGGCGCTGTGGGTTAAACCACAGAGCCTAGGACTTGCCAATAAGATGGTCGGCGGTTTGAATCCCCGCGACGGGGTGAGCTCCCATTGCTCAGTCACTGCTCCTGCCCACCTAGCAGTTTGAAAGCACATCAAACTGCAAGTAATTAAATAGGTACCGCTCTGGCGGGAAGGTAAACAGTGTTTCCGTGCGCTGCTTTGGTTCGCCAGATGTGGCTTAGTCATGCTGTCCACAAGACCCGGAAGCTGCACGCCGGTTCCCTCGGCCAATAAAGCGAGATGAGCACCGCAATCCCAGAGTTGGCCACAACTGGACCTAATGGTCAGAGGTCCCTTTACCTTTTATTCCCTACCTCACCCCAATGTAGTTTTCTGGGAATAGATACGACATACCAAGATGACTACTAAATGCACCCCAGTCCACTTTTCAAAATGTAAACTTGATTTTGTGATAGGATGCAGGGCCTGTCTTGCAAAGTATGTTGTTTCTGACAAGTAAATTCTACAAATTGCTTTTGGATAAGCTGGTTCAATTTCTTTCAGGAAATACACAAGTTATTATGGACATTTATGAATGTATTTTTTTAAAACAACAACAACAACAATAAAGCAGCTCTGTTGGTACTGGCACAAAGTCAGCAGCTTTAAAAAGAAAAATAAGAGAAAAGTCAACAAGCCTCCACCATCACAACTGTAAACCTTCTCCATTTCTACCCTCCTTTTGAAACCATTTGGGGCAAGGGATCCGATTACCACCCCTAAAAGAAAAAGGAAACTTTGATGAATGAAATGAAAAGGCCACCTCCCATTCACAACCTAGGCACAGGAAGCAAATCAGTGGCAGGTGTTTCTGCCCACTCTTATGTAGGAATGGAGGGTAAATTCATTTGGCTTACATTTTAAGGCAAACCTCTCTAATTCACACTATTGGGAAAAAATATGTGAAGTGAAATGCTATCCTTTGAATTTTGTGCTTCCCTGAATTTTCTATGCAGTTCTCCAACCACCAAAAAGGTGCACTTAAAAAAGGACATACCAGAGAAAAGAACACACAAGAATGCTTATCTTAGTGAAAGTAATATAAATATGAATTATGTGGTAGACCTGCTTTCAAAAATGTGTATGTTAGGCACAATGGCATACAAAATTCACACACACACATGTGTATGAATTTTCATGCAGACTTTTAAAATTCACAGAAATGGGGAGACTAAACAGAAGACAGTAAAAATGAAAAACTGAGAGAAACCAACACCAACAGATTTGTACTCCCCCAAGAGGATGTTTTTGACAACATCATGGACAGCATATAGAAAACTCAGAAATGGATTTTTTGTGATCAGTCAGCTTACATGATTTAATGCATAAAGCATTAAAGTCCTAAAAGTAAAGCCCAGCCTTTCAATTATGCCTGGAGTTCAGACACACATGTCTTAGTGGTGATGCCAATGCAAAGGGACAGGAAACAATTCCTGGGCTAAGTGATAGTGTTGTAGAGAGAGAGAGAGTAATCACAAAGGCAAACCTTACACTGTATTTAGTGGAATTTTTCACTTGTTTGGAACAGAATTAACATGCTCTGGAGCATGATTAATTTCATTACTGTCTTTAGATTTATGACATGTACCAGCAATTCAACCTCAAGCAACCAATTTATCAACTCATTTGCTCAGAAGTAGTACATTTCATTAATTGCAATTTGCATGTGTTCGTAATGTTTCCAGCTAAGGAGTTGGGTAAGATTTGCTATAGAGGATGCTGAAATCTGTATGAGATGTTTTTTATAAAGCACAAAAAAGGAGGGGGAAGTGTTGGGACTTTGCCTACGTGTAGCTTCCCACAGAAGCAATTAAGGAGTTGGCCGAAGGCCAGGAAGACTGAGCAGAGGGAGTTATTCTGCCTAGTGATATGGCACCTTGGATACAACTCTGTTATTGGGCAAGGTCACCCATATAGGCATGATGACTCATGACTTTCCTGTGTTGGTTGGTTGGTCAGTGGTTCTTTGAGAGTTAGTTGGAGTTTGTTCAGAGAGAGAGTTAAGATCCATGTCTGTATCTTGTATATAGTAACTTGTGAGTCTGCTGTAAATAATAAACCTCTAAGTAACCAAGTTACTAGTAGCAGCGTCTTGTTCCTGCTTCATCCTGCCAGCTTGCAACTGACTGCTTCTGGACAGTCTGCGTATGCTCTGCAATATTCAACAGGAAGGACACTATTCTGCTTCTGTGGAAGTACACAATTAATTCTGTACACCCAGGGAGCTTTTGATTTTGTGTTTTTCAGCAAGCAACCCCTTATGACCAACTGTTGCGCAGCAATTTCCTTTTAAAAACTGAAACCAATTCAACATTAGTTTTTGGCATGGTATGGGAGATGTGATGTTAAAAAGGGAAAATGACAAAGAAATCCACAGAGAATGCACACACCATTGGGCACACACTTAATGGCGCTCTGTTGATCCACAGACAATGTTGTGGCACTTTGAGGAGACTTTTGAATATCTATCCTTCAAAACTGGCCTTCCAGGATGAGTTTATTGGCAACCAGAGGTAGACTCACTGAATGGTGCTCCAGTGGGTGAGCTATTTTTCAAAATGTAGTTGGAACCAATAAGTAGCTGCCTAGAGCAATGGACAGAAACCTCATTGGGTTGTACCTAACAGTGTCATTCTCTCTGCACTGTATAATTATTCTATCTGTGCAATGGAACTTACCTCTCCTGTCTCCTGAAGCAGTCTCAAAATCTGCTCCAGAGTACATTTCTGACACACATGAGGAGAAGAAAGGAAGTGGAAGTCCTGTTACACAAGCAGAACTAGCACTGGGTCTAAATATTTCAAAACATACAAGCAGAAGCATAACAAAAACAGTAAATAGACAATAATGTCACAATCCTCCCCTAAAATGGCAGAATAATCTGCTAGCTCCAACCCACCACCTCCCCTATCAGCTATTATAAGCCTCTAAAAGCTAAAGGATACCTGGGAAAGAATTAGAATCTTACAAACCTCACAGCAAACATTTAAAGAAAAATTGCTTAGAAGCTATTTGAGCTCCACAACGGTGGAAGATCAGTCATGGGTGAGGAAGAAGAGAGACCAACAATGGCCCTGAAAGCTGTGAGTCTCTCCTAAAAGGGCTACAAAACCTCCAAGGACCTTTTAAAGTAATCCCAAAAAGACAGAGCAACAAAATGACACATAGCCTTCAAAGATTTTAGAGACCAAATCAAAAAGTAATTGAAAGACTTATCTTCAAATTTTAGTGAACTGTCTGCTTCAACTAATGAAGTCCTGAAACTAGGAGTACTCATAAATCCACCATTAAAAGACTCACAAAAAAAATAAATATCAGATTTACAACTTCACATCGAGTCCTGGGAGGATTGGAGTAGATTGTACAATTTAAGGCTGTTTTGAAAATGTTTCTGTATTTTTAAAAAAAATCAATAACCCAAACAAAATATAGAAAACATCAAATTATAAGTAAACAAATTGCACAATTTCTTTCATTCTCACTCCCAGATTGCACAGAATTAATAATAAATAAAATGTTCTCTTTTTTGTTTGTAAACCTATTTGAGCGAGTTACAGTATTTTGAAGAAACCCCCTTTTCACTTACTTGCTTTGAAAACCCTGATTTTTCTGAAAAAGTATCCTTTTCACTTAAAAAGTTAAACTACTTTACTTTTTTAAAAATAAAAAAATACTTAAAATTTCAATTTCCTTCTAAGCTAGGGTTGGGTGGTTTCTGCAGTGATTATATATAAACAAGCTAGAGAAATTACACAGGTTGAAATACTGAACTAATTTGAAAGCTAAATACAATTACACATTGAAGTGTTTTAAAATTGAAGGCTGTTTAAAGTGCACTAAATTAAAAATGCATGATTACAAAAGAATAATTTAGCAAAATCAGTATAAGCTAGCAGCAAAAATGAATAGCATAAACAACGTTGTGTAAAGCTGGACAGCTTCACTGTCAGTCTTATGGGACAAGGCATGAAGAAATGGCAGGAGGAAAAGAGTAAATAAATATTGCAATGTGGTCTTGGATGTTCTTGCAAAACGTCCACCACAACAGGAATGTCAAAATGTACAATTCAGCCTTGTGTGGAATACATTTTCATAGAGTAGGTTTGACTTTTTATTTAGGATCTCTTCATACAACATATTGTCTTGATTTTCATAAAACTGTTGTTTCACTTCATTTACCATTGACAGACATGGGAAATGCCTTATATTAGGTTCCCAAATACATACGTTAGTTTCTTTAAGTTCAGTTAAAAGTTAGGTGCACCAACAGAATGCTTACTCATGCACAATCGGAATGTTTTGGGAGCAATATTGTAAGAAGAGAGCAAAACCTTACCAGTGAAATGTCAGGGACAGCAGTCCTGTGGCCCCACCTCTTCTCTCCCTATTAAGAAGAAGAAGAAGAGTTTGGATTTGATATCCCGCCTTTCACTCCCTTTAAGGAGTCTCAAAGCGGCTAACATTCTCCTTTCCCTTCCTCCCCCACAACAAACACTCTGTGAGGTGAGTGGGGCTGAGAGACTTCAAAGACTGGCCCAAGTTCACCCAGTAGCTGCATGTGGAGGAGCGGAGACGCGAACCCAGTTCCCCAGATTACGAGACTACCGCTCTTAACCACTATACCACACTGGCTCTTAAAAAAAGCAAAATGTGATATGTTGCATGTGCTCATACACGGCGTTTCCCCATTGACCGCTACATGAAACGTGAAGCACAATTACATGATGTTGCACTTTTTCTATTCTTTGTGCAACTGCAGGAAAGATAAGGGGGGCAACTGGAATTAGATCAACAGCAAATTAGTTTGAACTTAGGTCCTGCTGAAATAAATGGAACTAGTCTTAATGATGACAAAGTTCCCATTGATATCCATAGGGCTAGGTTCTATTAACAAAGGGGTGCTGGTTTTTCATGTGTTTTCATCAATGGTCTACATCTTTTAAAGACATATCTTTTGGCTCAGCTTAATAGAACTTAGCCCTATTGATATCAATGGTAATTTTGTCATCATCAAGACTAGGTCCATTTATTTCAGTAGGACCTAAGAAACGCAAAACCCAAAAGTCATTGCATTAACAGAACACGTCTTGAAATACATCTCTGGGCTTTTATTTATCAAAGGCAAATAATGCAGATTAATGAGGGAGGATATTAAACTGCCCTTGTATCTGAGTGAGGCTTAAGTTCCACCAATGAACCACCATCCACCACTCACAACTTTCAATGTTGCATAACAATGCATCATGAATGTATTTGCAATTTTGAATAGTGAATACTCACAAAAGTGAGCACCACTCTTTGAATGCAGAGATAATGATGATTTAATTTATTCTCTGCCCATCACCAGCAGTTCCCATGGTGGGTTACGACAATTTAAAATTTAAAATTAAAAACAAATCATATTACAGCCACTACCTAATATAATACTACCTAATATAAAAGACGCAGGTGGTCCTGTGGTCTAAACCACTGAGCCTCTTGGGCTTGCTGATCAGAAGATTGGTGGTTCGAATCTGCGCAATGGGGTGAGCTCCCATTGCTTTGTCCCAGCTCCTGCCAACCTAGCAGTTCAAAAGCATGCCAGTGCAAGTAGATAAATAGGTACCACTGTGGTGGGAAGGTAAATGGCGTTTTTGTGCGCTCTGGTTTCTGTCATGGTGTTCCATTGTGCCAGAATCTGTTTAGTCATGCTGGCCACATGACCTGGAAAGTTGTCTGTGGACAAATGCTGGCTCCCTCAGCCTGAAACGAGATTTGCACCACAATCACATAGTCGCCTTTGACTGGACTTAACTGTCCAGGGGTTCTTGACCTTTTTTTAAAAAAAAAATCACCTAATATAAAAGATGATGTCAATCATGGAAAATTCAGTTTTCACACTACATTGTATGGGAGGAAGGTTGCTGTGACAAGAAATTTGTCATATGGTGAGGTGCGACTTTTGAATGGCTCGCAGCATGCAGACAGCTACCTAGAGCAATTTAAGAGTATCCATCTGCAAGAATAAATGTAAGTATATGTTTAAAAGCACCTCTCACATCTAGATTAGGAGGTTGGGCACAAACTGGAGGCAGAGCCAGAAGCAGAGCGAGAAAGGAGCTAAAGAAGACAAGACCTGTTGTACATAAACTATTTCTTGTTCAACGCCTCTGGCCTGCTCATCATTTAAACAGAGAACATGACACCATGTGGTAGGCTTCAAAGATGCTTCTTCAGCACAAATTCCCCTTGCTGGGAAAGCAGCACACAGTGC
Source organism: Podarcis vaucheri (assembly GCF_965113315.1). Classification (NCBI taxonomy): domain Eukaryota; kingdom Metazoa; phylum Chordata; class Lepidosauria; order Squamata; family Lacertidae; genus Podarcis; species Podarcis vaucheri. The sequence goes on along the minus strand of NC_138748.1, from coordinate 35,184,529 downwards.
TTTGGTTATGCAGCTGTACTGCACAGAACATTTCTGGCAAATCCGCTAGTAAGACTCAATGCTTCTGAGGTTTCCCTGCCTCTCTGTTCTAGCCTTTAGTTCTAACCAATAATGTTGCTTTTATACAGTCATCAAAAGTTCACTCCCCAGGTTTTTGTTTTTTTAATTCTTTGTTTTAACTACAGATCGTCTAGTGCAATCATAATCAAACACAAGGGCTCTTCTTGTCTTCCATACCCAATTTGGAACATAGACATGAGCCCATTAAGGGCTTATTTTCTACATCTAGTTTATTTTTGTGACCATTTTTTCAGAATGAAAATCACATGTAGAACATTTCCACATAACTCTAGCTATTGCTAGTGAAAAATGCGCCAGAGTATAATCAGAATTCTCGTCTAGTTTTTTTCCCCTCTCTCTAATGTATTACTTATTATCAATTAATTTGCCAGACTAGATTTTTGCAAAGATGTACTTTATGCGGAAACAGATCACAGCAACCTTAAAAACTTGACCATGAAAGAAAACTCCCAATATTTATTTTACTTTAAACAAATGACTAATGCACTAGTAAAGCTTTTATATTTAATTCAGTATCTGCATCATTATAAAAACAATTTGTCTCATTTGGCTTCTGCCATTACCTTTTATTGCAGTTCCCACTTTAATTCCATTTCCCCATCATTACCTCCAGATTGAACTGAATCCTGGTTATCAGTGACATATAAACAAGTCCAACAAGGCTGCCTGCATTAAAAGGTGTTTACTATTTAACCCTATGTATGCTTATTGTAAGAATGTGGAAGGAAGAGCTCAGATGATACATGGTGGTCAAGAATGATGGTGCAGCAGAAAGAAGCAAAGAGGTAGGGTTGAATCAAGAGAAACATGAGGCTTAAAAGGCCTGTAGGTCATACATTTCAACCCCATGCCCAATGAAAGGTTTGGATTGCAGTCTAAATGTACTACTTAGGCTCTGAAGATCAAACAAACCCTCCCTACCAAGCCTTTCACCAAAGTCTGCCAAGCTCTGCCTCCTATCTCCGGACATGTTTATCTGATGACCCAAGAAGATTGTTAGATAGGCCATGGGTAAAGAGCATGATCTATAAACATTTTCCATAAATTACCACAACCCTCTTCTAAGACAACAGGATTCTCATAGCAGCCCATAGGGATGCAGTTTCTGAATTTAACGTTTTAAAGATTGGTTAACACATTACCCCTTTGGAATTCTCCATACTGCTTGCTGGCTTGACTGAAGAATTTATCCCTGAATGGGTGATATGAAAGCTTCAGCATTGTGGAGGCTCTGTAGCATCCTTACTCTTCGGTACAGACCCTCTTTTAAACAGACATAGCTCCTCCACCCTGATTTGACAGGGGAAATGAGGGTTCCAAACACCAGCAGCTCTGGTATTAGTCAGATTTCTCCCTGATAAATAATGTCTAAACAGGCCATCTTCAGCCTTCCAGATCTGTATAGATTTTTTTACTTTTATTTTTTGAAAGTCAGATCTTGAAGTATGGAATATTTTGATTCCCTCATATATCAAATATTTCTTTTCTTTTTTTATCAGTGTTGAATTCAGAATTTTAGTATGTGGATCTTGACATTTCAGAATAGTGCTAAATATCATATTGAAATCAATATTCATCCAACTGGAATGAAAGGTCAATTTTTTAAAAAATATTCCCTTCAGATGTGCTTGCAAGATGCTAGATTGACTTTTTCTTCCCAAAGAAAATCAAAGGGTAACAAGATGTCTTCCTTTCAGTGCACTAGCCATAGTATTCTATAATTTTATGTTGTGGGGCACAAAGGATGTAAGTATTAAAAAAGTATTTTAAACCCGAGTTTTCAAAAGAAAAAGATGAGATTAAAAAGAAGAAATGCAGTGGAGAAGCTATACTTCCTGTACCTCTCCAATTGAAGTTTTGGTTGTTTATCACAGAGAAAGTCAAGTAAAGGCAAAACAGATGTATGTCTGTTGCAATCTTCAAGCCACAATAACAACTAGGGATGTGAAGGAGGAGATATTTGCCCCCTCAGATAAGAAACATCTGTCTTAGGTTGCTGGAAAGGAGCTCATATCAGGGCAGCATGATCATGAGACATAGACATGTATTATTTATGGCTTCCCGGTATTAAGAAGAGGCAATATGACTATTCAACTTTTAAGCTGCCTCTAAGCATACTGAAGTTGACCCATTTCATAATATTTCTGAAATTCAGACAGGATCCCCTGTTGGGACTCCAATTCAATTTTTAGCAGCCTCACTTTATGCCAAACCAATGTCTTTCAAGGCTTTTGTCAAAAAGCGAGGGTTAGTACAATGTGGTCAAAATTCACACAGCATTACAGTGGTACCTCAGGTTAAGTACTTAATTCGTTCTGGAGGTCCGTTCTTAACCTGAAACTGTTCTTAACCTGAAGCACCACTTTAGCTAATGGGGCCTCCTGCTGCCGCCGCGCCGCCAGAGCACGATTTCTGTTCTCATCCTGAAGCAAAGTTCTTAACCTGAAGCACTATTTCTGGGTTAGCAGAATCTGTAACCTGAAGTGTATGTAATCTGAAGCGTATGTAACCCGAGGTACCACTGTATTAGGGTTTCGTAAGGAGGGTGATACTGTATGTGACTTGGTAAATACTGAGGGCTGTTTCATACAGCAATCATGTTCATAAGTGTCGTGCAATGCAAAGTTTGAGCACAATGCTGGCATCCTTAAGTACTCAGCTGTGCACATTTGCATGCGCTTGGCCATCTGAGAATGCACATCTGTTTGTCACATTTGAAATGTTTCCTGCAGAAAACACCAACCAGTACCTGAGATGTGCAATACTCAAACTGTGAAACCATTTCAATGCCGTTTTTGTTGTCTTTACATTATACATGCGCACACACCACTTAATTTGCCACTGCACAAAGGATCCGCCCAAACCACCTTACAAATGTAAAAAGCAAGTATACAAGTAAAAATGATCCAATCCTTAAAACACAAATTAACAAAATGAGGAAACGGCAGCAAAAAGGGCAATGTGCTAAGAATGAGCCCAAATAACAGCTTTTGAAACATTAAGCAGCAAAAGAATCAAAAGCTGGTTGAAAAAGTTTTCAGTTGTTGGCAAGACACAAATAAAGAGGGGTGTGATCCAGCGTCTAAGGGCAGGCAGTTCCATAGATGAGGGGCCACAAGAGAGAATGTCCCCTCACATGTTGCCACCAAGCTTGCCTTTGAAGTCTTTAAAGGAGGGGACAATTTGCTTAAGAGAAGGTGGTCCTTCAAGCAGCTACAGGCCAAGCTGTATAGAACTATATAGATACAGTGGTACCTCGGGTTAAGTACTTAATTCGTTCCAGAGGTTCGCACTTAACCTGAAACTGTTCTTAACCTGAAGCACCACTTTAGCTAATGGGACCTCCTGCTGCTGCCGTGCCGCCAGAGCCCAATTTCTGTTCTCATCCTGAAGCAAAGTTCTTAACCTGAAGCACTATTTCTGGGTTAGTGGAGTCTTTAACCTGAAGTGTATTTAACCTGAGGTACCACTGTAATAAGCAGGCCCCTAAACTGCACTTGGAAATGGAGTGGGAGCTTGCACAGCTGATACAATAAAGAGGTCATACTAGATCAGCCCCTTGCCCCAGGCAAGATCTTAGCAGAAGCATTCTGCACCAATTGAAATTTTCCAGTGTAATGAGTGGCTCAGTATACAGTGGTACCTCAGGTTACAGACGCTTTGGGTTACAGACGCTTCAGGTTACAGACTCCGCTGACCCAGAAATAGGGTACGTAGGGTTAAGAACTTTGCTTCAGGATGAGAACAGAAATCATGTCCCGGTGGCACGGCAGCAGTGGGAGGCCCCATTAGCTAAAGTGGTATCTCAGGTTAAGAACAGTTTCAGGTTAAGAACAGACCTCCAGAATGAATTAAGTTCTTAACCCGAGGTACCACTGTATAGGCTCGTTTATATATTGTAACTGATCTCTTATTACTCAGGTTGCTTACTGGTAATTAATGTTTATGGGACTTACTAAGAATGGATGGGCACCTTCTTTGTGTGTTTAGCAGATAAATGAGGTGCTTAATTAGTTTTCCTTTCTTTCCAAATTGTGTACAATTGTGTTGTCATTGAGTCTGATAAACTTCAGCTAAGAGAACAAGGAAGAGTGGTTTTCAAGGTCAGCGCCCCCCCCCCCGTGCACTGTACTACTTGAATTGTAACTAACACATATAATATCATGACCGGAGTTTATTGTGCTAGAAATGGGTGCAACTGGCACACTTGCCAATGCTAGACAAAAGCAAGCATATAACACCCCCCTCTCTCTCCTTGCAAGCCTTGGATCTATCTCTTCTAACAAAGCTGTATTATTTAGCTGTATGTTCAATTATTTTCAAATGCGTTTTTTTCTTCTTCTCTGTATTATTTACTGTTTTGTCGCTACCTACCCTGGGATCCTTTGGGAGGAAGAATGGGATAAAAATTAAATAAATGAATAAAATAAAATAGTTTCAGAAGCAGGTGTACTTGCTAATTTAACCATGTGCTCATTGTGAAAATTTGGGTTGTTCAAAAAGTTTCTCAGTACTTTTCCCCTGCAGAAGAGGCTTACATTTTTCTTCTTCAGTCTCAGGGGGCTGTAGAATTTCTTTAGGGTTACTTCATAAAAAAAAAAACTTCACTCTTAAAAAAAAAATTAAGAACAGCTGTCTAGCAACCTCCTGTAGGCAACCTCCCCGTTTTTTCGAAGCCCATCCAGCTGTGAGGAATTTCATGGGGTTTTCAATAAATGTAGGCACCTGGAAAGGCTGAAGATTGTAGACCACCCGAGATCTGATTTGGAAAATGAAAGAAAGGATACTTGCAAACACCCTATAGCCTCCTTAGAAGCTATATGCAATAAAAAGCTCTTCATCCCTTCCATGAGAATTTCTCTCCCCTTTGATAATTTTCACATATGATTTCTTTACCAATTAGTTGATGGAGAATTGCTTAAATGGGGTGGAGTAGGGTGGGGGGACAGAGAAAGTTTAGACACAGCGCTAGTAGAAATACACAACATGGAAAATTCTGGAGGGGCATACTGTTCTGGAATTTATTACCTAGCCTTCCCCCCGAAGGTCCCAGGGCAGCTTATGACAATTTAAAATTCAGTATTAAAAACAGTTAAAACAAATTTAATGTCTGTCATAGGAATAGGGCGGCTCTTTAAAACACACGTCTCAGGTGTCAAATGCCAGGGTAAAGAGGTGTGTCGTAAAGCTGTATAATGAAGGAACCAGATACACCTCTACAGGGAAGGGATTCCACTGCCACAGACAATGGCACCCCACTTCACAAGCAGTTGAGGGTGGTGGAACTACCAACTCGGATTCCTCTGCTGGTCTTCAGACCCAAAAGGCTTTGTAGAGAAGAAGATGGTCTCTCGGATATTCAGGGCCTAAGTTGTTTAGGCCTTTAAACATTAGTGTGATCACCTTAGTTTAAAGTCTGTAAATGAACTGGCAGCCATTGCAGCTGTCTTAGAATAGGACTTAGATGAATACCATCTGATTACACCATTGATGTCAGACAACCATGGATGTTCAACACAAGTGCACTGGTTCACATGGCAAATCTAATTTGGATATATGTCACCCATATACTGCATGAAGCGTTCCCCATTAAAAAAATGATTTAAGCAGCCTCCCTACAGGAAGATTAAAGTGTGAATTTGCCCTAATAACTTTCATCTGGTGACATTCCCTCTCAACATGCATGTGGTTATGCTTTCCTGTGAGAGGATCCCAATGGCATAGAATGATTTGTTTTAAAGAACTGGAGGCTACAAACCCTCCAAGGAAGGAGATTAAAGGTTTGCCAAAGAAAAGCTGGGCAAGTAGGAGAAGCTTTACGTGAGAGACGCCTTGTCTCAATAATCAGTTGGGCCCTGTCCAAGTCCGAATCAATAATTATGCACCATGTTTTATGCAAAACAGACTTCATACAGTATGCGTGGTCAGGTAATTGTTTAGCATGACAATGCTCACACTCTCAATGAGTTAACAATGAACTGGTGATAAATGCATTCGTTTCTTTTCTTTTTCTTTTTTTGCTCTGATGCTAATTGGTGCAACAAGAGATAGCCCATTAATCTTTCAGTTTAATCCCCCAGCGACTTTCATGTTCTCAATTCACAGAAAATATATTCAAAATTGTAAGTGAATTTGTATCGACATGGTATGCATGAGCTCACTTGTGCTGAAAAAGACAACTTGCTTGTATAAAGTGAAGCCATTATTATTCCTACTAAACATTTCATTTCTAGAAGGCAAAATTACAGGATTTGCCCCACAGATTTGCATTTTCTACCCAAGAGTGGACTGAAATTCTATCTGAACGACTGATATCACTCACACTTTCATGATACTCTGGTCCATTTGCAAGACGGAAGGTTCTGTGGCATGACTGCACACCATTGCTTCTCAGTGAGAATTAGAACATAAATGGTCATGAAAGGGATTTAGATATTTTAAAAACCGCTTGGGGGAAAACTTCAAAAGAAAAACAGCAAATGGAATCAATCCCACTGCTACATTGGACAATAACAACAACAACTGCAACTGCAACTTGGAATTTGTAGCAGTTTGAAAAAGCTGGTCTATGAACATCAATTCTTAGTGAAACACAATGTAGACAGGGCTTTTTTTCAGTTGGAACTTACTGGAACTCACTTCTGGCACCTCACGGGTAGGCACCATTGCCCTTATAAGAGAACAAGGGAGGCATTCATGGTGAGTTTTGGCGCCTCTTTTTCTAGAAAAACAGCACTGGGTGTAGCTATTACAAATTGTTGTTGTTGTTTAGTCTTTTAGTCATGTCCGACTCTTCATGACCCCATGGACCAGAACACGCCAGGCACTCCTGTCTTATTAGAAATAACATTGGTCAAGTTAAAATAAGAGAAAGTAAAGGAATCCAGTTGTAAAACACCATTATATTTTCTCTTGAAATTTAAATCCAGTTGTTTGATAAGTACAAACACACACACACCCCTCTCTCTGTGTGTGTATTATGATTGTGCATTTGATTCACCTGAGGCTGGAGCCAAATTGTGCTATTTGAAGGATCCTGGGCAACGGTTGAGTCGAACTGAGACAGCCATGCTGCAGGTTGGCCCAGAGTGATCCAGGGCTGTCAGGGGTTGGGCATCCTGCAGGAATAAGTGGCAGGCATTGGCCAGGAAAACCCACAAAAAGGCCAAGTCGTACCTAACTGAAAGTCACATCTTCCTGGCAGAAGGTAGGATCCCAACACTGCCTGACTCTCCTTTCTGTCTGACACCCTACCCTACAGGACTGATGTCTATACTCAGCATCTGTGAAGCTGTTGATCCTGCAGAGGGCTCACTTGCAAGTGGTTTCCTGCAGATAAACCACTTGCAAAGGAGCACCTCACAGACCAAACATCCTGCTCTAGGCTGGACAGTGGGAGAGGCAACATCTCCTTATCCTGCTTCCCCCTATGGCCATACAGTGGTACCTTGGTTCTCAAACTTAATCCGTTCCGGAAGTCCATTCCAAAACCAAAGCGTTCCAAAACCAAGGTGTGCTTGCTTTCGCATAGAAAGTAATGCAAAATGAATTAATCCATTCCAGACTTTTACAAACAACTCCTAAAACAGAAATTTAACATGAATTTTACTATCTAACGAGACCATTGATCCATAAAATGAAAGCAATAAACAATGTCCTGCAGTCACACAATCAATCAATCAATTAATAGCTGAACTGGGTTCCACACAGTCACAAAAACAAAACAAAAAAGCTGCAAAAACAAAAATGCAAAATAGATAGCAAAAACAGGCAGACCTCAGCATAACACTCAAAACAGAAATGTGTCACTCAAATTGGAAGCGTAACACTTAAAATGGAAGCGTAACACTCAAAATGGAAGTGTGGCTTCTGAAGTGTGGCTTCTGAAAAAAGTTCGCAAACCGGAACACTTACTTCCAGGTTTGCAGTATTTACTTCCAGGTTTGCAGTGTTTGGGTTCCAAGTTGTCTGAGTACCAAGGCGTTTGAGAACCAAGGTACCACTGTATGTTTAATTAATGGGTTTTTTAAAAAAAAAACTGAGGCAGAAATGTGGAGAACTGAAATTAGGATTAGAAAAAATGAGAAACTGAGACTGACAGATTTGCTCATGCCTACACAAAACACCCAGGTACCTAAGTAAGAGAAAGATCTTTCGTATGTGCTTGGAAGCCAGCAAAGCCCAGACCAAATTGGCCTCTGTCTGGATAGCTTTCCACATGTGTGGCACCCTGACTGAAAACGCTTAGTAGTGACTTTTTGTTTGGCAAAATGATCCTTGTTTTAAATGTGGACACTTCCATGGCAGTGCACTGCACTGTGATATCTTAGAAAATATGCACTGAATTTGCAGGATTCAAAGTGTCCCACATATATTTTCTCAATAGCCCTTGCATCATCCTGACTAGAGCCCCTGTAGTTAAACTTCCATTTTGCAGATGAGGTCATGCAGAACAGCAGATGGTTAGCTCTATGCTGTGCTGAAATTTGAACGGAGAACTTCCCACGCTGCAGGTGACACACTTCTACTGCAATCAAATACACACCTACTCAAGAGGTAAATCTCAGTGATTTTATTGGAGCTTAATCTCAGGTAAGTGGCTATGGGACCGCAGCCCAAGTCACTATGTTACACCATCCTTTACCCCACTGAATGCCACTTAAATGGGAATACCTGTAGCTCAACGGCAAAGCACATCCTTTGCACTCACACAAAAATCTGAAGAAAAATCTAAGTAGTCTCCTTCCACCATCCCTGCCATGATCTTATGATTTCAACCAAATGCAATTTCTGAAAAGACATAAAAAGACAAATGATAGGTAGCTGAGCACTAATTTAGTCAATGTATCAGGCTGGCTTTATAGAAATCTTTCTGCATCACATAAATTCTTAACATTCATTGACTTCCAATTGCCCTGGTTCCACACTGAATAGTTTAGTAATATATTACCGAAAAGAGTTGGAGTCTGATGAAGTTGTTTCTTTGAATTATGCTACTTGTAGCAAATGTTCTTACCTTTAGGAAACCAATTTAAAATGAAATAAATGATACATAGTTTCCAATTTGATTCTTGGCTTCTTCATTTAACGTGTTTGCCTAAATAATTTTGCATGACGTTGTTACGTCTCCCAGGGAGCATTGGTGAGGTTGGATGAATTAATCTAGAATAAATCTCATCCCCATTTCTAGGTTCGCAATCAATAACAAAGATTAAAAATCACTCTGCACATTTCTCATAGCTGTTAAATGAGAAATGCTTAACTTCCATCCATTCTTTTCTGTTCATAGAATCAGGGCGGCTAAATTGCAAGAAAATGAATGATGAATTTTCCCTACTCTTCTAATGCAGGTTTGTGGGGGCAGCTGGAAAAATTCTGTGTTAATCTGTGTCTTTTAAAAGTTGATAACTATGTTGTGGGGGTGGGGGTGGGTTGGGGGGGATAGAAAGTAAAGCAACCTGTTTTTTAAAAAACATGCATGGTTACTCCTTTTTTAAAAAGTTGAATGTTGTCATAAACTTAGATTTATTACTCTGTCCGTGAAACAAAGCCAGGTATAATCCTGACCATCTCAATCATGTGGTGAACGGGGCAATTAAAATGTTGTTAAGCCATGTATCTAGATTACGTAATTTTACAAATGGTAGCACAAACCAGTGATGTTTCTGCTTACAGGGTTTGGTCACCTAATATAAAATAGTGGTGATTAGCTCATGTTTCTGGCCTTATCTCATACATAGTACCACTCTGAAGGAAGGATTAACTCCAGCTCTTCTTTGTCAAGTTGTAGAAGAGGAAGGGGGAAATCCTGATTCTCCTTGCATGACAGATCCCTCTGTATGTATATCTGTTGCTGAATGTATGTCCAGTGATTGGGGGGGCATGAAAGATACACATGTTGATGTACAAGGAGTGTGGCCAGAGGCCACAATTCCACTTTCCCCTCAGATGTTCATAAATGCATGAGGGAGGTTGTTGTGAACCCCCTCCTTTCTCTCATATAAGAAGAGCCGTGTTGGATCAATGGAACATACAGTCCAGCATTCTCTTCTTGCAGCGCCCAACCAGATGCCTGTGGGAAGTCCAAAAGTGGAACCTGAGGGCACCAACATTCTCCCCGCTTGTGATTCCAAGCAACTGGAATCCAGAGGCACACTGCCTGCAACAATGGCGAATATAGCCAGAGTGGCTAGTTGCTATTGATAGCCTTATCTATCCTCCATGAAATGAAAGAGAACAACAACTACCAGACTTGTAGAAGACATCTGAAGGCAGCCCTGTTTAGGAAAGCTTTTAATGTTTGATGCATTACTGTATTTTAATATTTTCTTGGAAGCCACCCAGAGTGGGGTATAATAAATAAATAAATAAATAAATAAATAAATAAATAAATAAATAAATAAATAAATAAATAAATAAATAAATAAATAAATATTATTATTATTATTATTATTATTATTATTTGTTGTTGTTGTTGTTGTTGTTGTTGTTGTTGTTGTTGTTGTTGTCCAAGTTGGCGGTTATCACCACACCTTGTGGGAGTGAATTCCATAATTCAGCTATGTGGTGTGTGAATGTGAAGAACTTTATCTTGCCTGTCCTGAGTTTGCCAACGTTCAATTTCATCAAATTGCCTGAGCCTCAAGTGTTATGAGAGAGGAAGTGCCTCATTTTCAAACTGCAATTGTGGGATAAATAAGCCCTATAAACAGTTAAGCAACATTTACAGATGAATTTCATACACATTAAACTGGACTTCTGAATTGTTTTGCATTCAACATGTACCCCAGTTTTGATGTTTTACATCTGAGTTTAACCAACTCAAAGATGCATCTGTTGTCTGCGATCTGGATAAATGTAAAACCATTGGAAAATAAAAAGTCCAGCTACAAAAAGTCCAATTGACTTCAACTGCAAAAAATGGTGTGATATCTCTCTTTGATGAGGGTGGGGAGAACTTATATAAAATGTTTAAGGATATATAATTTGCACATTAAAAAGCCCTGATGTCACCTAGAGAACTCTGAGGGGGGAAATGCTTTAATTAAATCCCATAAGTTATACTAACAGGCCGATCCTATTAATGCATTCTTGAACAGTGTCACTGAGATCACAGAGATTTACTCCCAAGTAAGTATGTGCAGAAGAGCATGGTAACTATGGACACTTACTTGGGAATGAGTTCCACTGAGTTAATTCCTAAGCATTAATAGGATAGGGATTCAAATTGACTTGGGTTGTGTGTGTTTTTTCATACTTCAGCCAAAAAATGGGGATCAGGTTTAGAACTGTAGAATTTGTTCAAACAAAATGCACAGCTTAAGCTTCATCTAATTTCTCTTGAATAATGAAAGCACTCCTAAACTAGCTCTGCTTTAGTCTCACCGTAATATATATATAATTTCTTAATGTGTACAGTTGCTTTGCTGAGTCTGGGGTGGGGGTGAGTAGGAGAGCTTAGTGAAAATTTCCTTGATCATCTTGACTGAGTAAAATGCATTTTCTCCCCTCTGGGGATTTGTGGTAGTTTATTTAATTCATGGGGATTGTTTTTAATGCACAGATGTGAAACAACATCCACTAGAGACTTTGAATATAAACCATAAATTATGCCTCAAAGACATGAAATCCAGACCATGATAAGGAAACCTTGTCATTTATGCACTCAGTCACCTAGGGGAAGCAATATAACACAGTTTGTACTTTTTAAAGTTCATGTGTCTTCTATGAAATCTACCTCGAGCATTTACTGCACTCCCCTCCTTTTCAGAGTGTTTTTCATAAGCCACATTAATAACAATAATAAAGATGCTAATCCTTTGAAACTTGCCCTACAAAGAAAGCACGGAAAATAGAATCCATATCATTTACAATCAAATGCATTTCCTGATTCCTTCACATCCTGCACTCCTGTCTCTAGACACAGTGAGTTCTTCCATATTGGCAAAACTCTCTTTGTTTTTAGAAACCTTTGTTTCTATAACAGTGTATATTTTTATTGATTTTTAGAAAGGACAAACCCAGCAGCTAGAGCAAATGGAGCATGTTACTACAGATATTTGCAATTACCTGCAAATCAGAAACAGGTCAATGGCACTGTGTGCGTTGGAAGCTGATTACTACAAGATTAATAGCAGACTCCAGAAACAGGATTCCAATGACGGATGGCACCTTCCCCACTGATCCTTCTTGGAACAATGTTATACCCTATGATCTTACCCACTGTGGAAAGAAAGAGGAAATAAGAATAGCAAATTTGTTTCATACCAACTAATATATATATAGATATAGACATAGATGATATAAATATAGATAGGAATGTACATACCCAAATCCCACTTTCATCATGTGTGTGATGGTTCATACATGTGTGCATGATTCAGTGCATGCAGCAAGAATGTGTGTAACTGCAGCCAGCAATCTCTCTTTATCTGTGTGAAACAGGTAGGTTGATGCTTAACAATCATATTTTCTATAGAGCAGATATAGTGCAACTTCAGCTGCCATAAGCCCTAATCAGAATGGTCAGCAGTCAGGTGTGATGGAAGTCATAATACATCAACCTCTGGAGGGCTACACTTTCCCTAGCCTGGTTCTAGAGAACAATGCTGTTGTCTGTCTCCCTGTATATTGCGTATGGTTGGGTTCTCAGCAAGGCATAAAATTAAGGAAAAGTAAGTTCATTCCTTAGGATTACAAAATTGTCATGCACTAGGTGGCATGGAGGGGGTTGGGTGGATGACAATGACTTTTCAAATGGTCAGGATCTCAAAATTATCTAATCTAGGAAGCATGGTCAATCCAAAATAACTCACCTGGAAATTGAATAGTCTCATAATTCAAGTGGCAACCAGGGATCAAGAGATCAGTCCAAATGGGCAGAGGAGAAGCAGCGGTTACTGCCCACTTACTTGCTAATTTACCACCTTTCTCTGATGCAGTGAGAAGAAAGCAACAACAGCATCTTGCAACATTGGCAAAAAGGAGAAGATGGGCCCATAACGGATGCCTTGCCCAATGGCCATCCAGAACCCAGAGGTAGCAAAGGCCATGAGGGATGTATGCAGCCTGCAGCTGCACATGCAGCTTGCCACACTTCCCTCTCAAGCACCCTGTGCAACATGTCTGAAGCAGCAACATGCATCTTAGTTTGCTAGAAAACCATTCTGCAATCTAGTCTGCAGAACTGCTGCAGTTACAAACCTGTTGTTGACCCCCCTCATGAAATAATCTCTAGGATAAGGGTTTTATTTTCATTTGTTTTGGGGCATTTCTTAAACTCTTGCTATAAGACAATGCAAATAATAATGCTAATACTGCACATAAATCAAATGGCTCATTTACTTGACAAGGCAGAAATGCAAGCAAATGCAGGGGAAAGCCTATGACTCACCATATAACCTGACAGTCCTGTGAAATTATTGTGCTATCACTCTGTATAGGACACCAAATATAGACCACAGCTGTGACCTGAACATGTTAGCTCTCTGTAATGTGAAGAGGGCAGGCTGTTGCATGTTTCAAGCAACAACTGATCTTACCTGGTCCTGTTAGAAGCCAAGACCTGGGAGACACCCCATTATGATCTCATGGAAGCAAAAGGCAGATACGTAATAGGAAACCAACAAGAGAATATTTTGTCCATCCTCACATCATAGATGCTGGTTTTAATCCACAGCAGTGAAATGAGACATATCACCACCTCAGTTCCCATGAAATTTTGTAAGAATTGATTTTCAACTCTCAGGCAATAAAAAAATAAAATTGGTCCAGAACCTATTAAGGTCAGTGAGACCTTTCCTGTTGACTTTGGGACCACTGATAAAACTTTGCAAAATCACAAGGCAACAAAACCTCCAGCATCATATCTCAGAATCTTGTGTCTTAAGTGGTTTTAAATGCTGTTTATCCAGAAAAAAAATACATTTAAGAGATACAATCTTCTTTTTATAGCTTGATGGGAGAAACTGTGGAAATAGACTTTTAAGAGTAATTACCTAGCTGGAAATAATTGGATTTTTGTTCCCAGAAAGATTCCCTGGCAATGACATATCATTTCTCATGACATTGTCCATATCCCTGCAGTTCTGGACTTCAGCCATAGCTATAGCAAAGCCAAATACATAAGAAGAGAATCCAGAAAGAAAAGCTAGTATCCAATGTGTAATAAGATATGGGAGACAATGGCCAACAACATGAAAACCACTAAGATAAGATACCCCTAACTGCTAGGATGTTGTTGTTTGCACAATGAAAAATAAGCAGCAAACACATGATGTCTTGCTAGTATACTATAAAACATTTAAGTTATGTGTTTCCCCCCCCTAGATTAATTATTCAGCAATAAAGAAATTATTATAGATTATGGGGTAGGTAAGGGATTAAGAAAATATGTGTCAATCTGAATCATGAATAGGGAATATTTTTTTTCAGGCCTGGGGTCACATTCCCATATCAGCAACTTTCTGGGGGCTACATGATGTTGAGATTTCCATTTCACCTTAAGGAGCAGACGTGTGGAACTGTTGCGTGTCACATGTCTGTTTACATTCCAGTACAGCTTGCTGGGAACTTCTGTTGTGTATAGCTTTTGCTTTTCCCTGTTCTCTCTGAGATGACGAGAGAGAAAGACGACATGTTTCTTTGTCCTGATTTATGATTAATAAATCTGTAGTTGTAGTATGCTTCCATAGGCCTTACGCCTATTCTGTGTGCACAGTTCGCTCTGCTGATAGTGTGCCCTCGCTTTGAAGCCTGGGTCACTGATTTACGTTGGACAGAGGCTGATGGTCTTTGCAGCAGGATGACTGGAAGGGAACGGCTCAGCTGGGGCTAGTCAGCTGGCCTCCCAGCCCCCTGCATGCCGACACATGCCAGTGGTGGGTGCAGTTGGGGGGATGTGCCTCCTGTCTTTGCAAACTAAGCTTGTCCAGCCACACTCGAGTTGAAGATTTCCAAACACATGCACCTCACAATATCTCTACATTCAGACAAGCAAGAGGCATTGTTATCACAGCTGAAGGACACATTCCAGCCAGACAAAAGTAGTCAGGAAAGGTATGGTGTAGAAATGAAAAATCACAGGAGACGAGAGGCAGGTGTAACATGAGGCGGCGTCGGGGCGGGCCTTGAGAGCCTCTTTTATTGAATATTACAAGCATTGCCACAGGTGGGCCCGTGGCTGATTGGTTGATACATACACACAGAAACTTGTGATTGGTTAACATAAGTACTAAGGCGGGAATTACATGTGAGAGGTGGGGATTACATGTGATCATTTATCATTGATGGAGTAAAGGCTGGGAATCGGAGCTAGAACTAGACAGGCATGAAGCCTCCTAATTGAATTGTAACTAGAGATTAATATGGCACAAACAATATAACAATCAGGTTCTGTAGGTGTGGTCAGCTAGGCATGGAGAGCAGGTACAGTTTGTTTTCCATGAGCTTAGGATGTCTGTTACTAATAATTGATCATAGCATATAACAATATAACAATCAGGTTCTGTAGTTGTGATCAGCTAGGCATGAAGAGCAGGTTCGTACAGTGTGTGCAAAAGCAGGGAAAAGCCTATAAGCAAAACTTCTCAGAAAGCATGAGAAAAGAGGAGCAAGGCTTCCCCAAAATGGAGCAGTTTTGTGCAGAAAGAGACTAACAGTTATGTGCAGAAAGAAGACTTCCCTTTAGCATGGGACAGGAATGATGATGGGTGTGGCCTGCCCACCGGAAAGGTGTCAGAACTGCATTTTGGTGAGTTCCAGCTGAAAAAAGCCCTGATCTTAGCATTCCTCCAACGAGCTCAAGGCAGTATACATGGTCTCTCCACCCACTACTTGTTCCATCATCAAACAACCCTGTGAAATCACTGTGATTGGTTAAAAGCCACCCAGTGTATACCATGACTGAGCAGAGATCTGATAGCAACACAAACAAGGGCAACTGTTTTGACAACTGTAAATAGCGAGATGTTTTCAGGCATGCAGCTGATATAGTATAGATAAATACAACCTGTCACATAAGACACTAGGTGATATCAAATGTTAGTCATACTCCCAGTAGACTCACTGAAATCAAAGAAGTTAAGTAACTGATTTCATTGAGTCTGCTGGATACCACCCATAGTCTATTAAGTATTTGAAGAAGGGTGGTTAAGAAATGGGGAAGTGGAGTTTCATGCAAATACCAGATCCCTGTAAAGTACATTCTTAGTTATCTTCCAGGGACCATTGAGCAGGAGGTTGGAGTAAATGATCTGCAAGATGCCTTCCTACTTTGCTATTTTACAATTCAATGAAAAGAGAATCACAAATATGTGAGGAAAGCTCTGTAGATGTGTATAAATATTCCATCAGTTTACACAATGTAAAGAAGATGTGACAATGCAGCAGAAGATGTGAAGTAATGATGTGAAAAGGGGAAGGGGGAAGCCAACAGTTGGTGAGGCCACCTGCTTCTTTCCTTCCCTCTCTTCTCCTTTTGCTGCCTTTCTTCCTGGGGATTGGAGGTCCTGCCCTCAGGCTTCCTATAGGCATCTTATTGGCCACTGAGAGATAGCCATTCGCCTCATCTAGCAGGGCTCTCCTAATGCCAGGCTTCCTCAACCTTGGCCCTCCAGATGTTTTGAGACTACAATAACCATCATCCCTGACCATGGTCCTGCTAGCTAGGGATCATGGGAGTTGTAGGCCAAAAACATCTGGAGGGCCGAGGTTGAGGAAGCCTGTGTTATGCTCTTAAAGTCCACTTGAGCCCTAGAACATCTCCCCGTCAGACTTTGAACCTGGGCCTTCCCCCCTCCTACACTGTCATGCTAAGCATTAAACTATAACACTTCTCACTATACAGCAAGACTGGTTACCCATCTCACAACCCACATTTATTTGAAAGTTTCCCCATTCATAAAACTGAAAACCATCTCTGAGAACATGGCAAACACCCCAAATTGCATCCTGTCATTTTAAGACTAACACAGGCAAATCGCATAACTTGCAATACTGTTATACAGTAATCATATAATTCAGCCGTGCCAATATTTTTATTTGTCTCATCCTGTGTGCTCATCCTGCCATAACTCTTCCATATGTTTAGTTAATAGCCATTCTGCTGTTGTTTTCTAGCTTTCTATCTTTCATCGAAATCTGGATTTGGATTTCCTGTGTCCTGCAGCACAATGCTATTACAGAAGTGGAGAGGGCTGTGTCTATTTTTCCTTTAAACTGTGGCTGTTTCACTCCTCTGTTTAATACTAGAAAGATGATGATGTTTTTCATCCCGAGGTAGAAAATAATGAGGTACCTTTAATGATCAGCATCATAATGATGCATATGGGTTGCAATTTTCTACCGTTATCCACATTTAAATGAACACCCTTGCCTTACAAAAATCATACAGCATAATATTTCAGCTTGATAATAGATAATTAAGATGACTGATCATGTAGCAAGAACTAAATCAGGCTCAATGGTTCTCACATCCATTTGTAAGTATATTATTCACTACAAGCTTCTTCCATAAACTGCTATGTCCAGTGTAATTGGCCCCTATGCTGTACAAAAGATTTGTTCTCACAACCATACCTCAAACCTTAGCTCTACTCCTCCCCTTCCTATCCCAATTATTAATTGTCATTGCTATTTTTGCATATTCCCCACTTCTATGAGCAGTGAGAAGTTCTAGAGGCACTGATTCCTAGGATTGGTTTCATATAGATGAGGGATCATTGGAGACTTATGGTGTGTTTACAATACTTACAAACAGAACTTTTTTTCAGCCAGAACTCACCGGAACTGAGTTCCGGCACCTCTCAGGTGGGTGCCATTGCCAATCTAAGAGAACAATGGAGGTGTTCATGGAGAGTTCTGGCACCTACTGTATTTTTATTATTATAGAAAAATAGCTGTGCTTACAACCATACAAGTTGTGTGTAAGTGGAGTCAAACAGCATACACCCCTAAAGGCAACAGGTCTGCTATGCCACATCAAATACCCAAAGAGAGGATCTGCATCTTCAAGGCACCTTCAACTTTCTTTCACTCTCTCTGACTCTGCTCAAACTACAAGATAGGGGGGGGGAGTAGAGTGCTCTTCCACTCAGGTCTTGCTTATGGGCTTTTCACAGGCATCTTGTTGGCCACTGTGAGAACAGGATACTGGACTAGATGGGCCATTGGCCTGATCCAGAAGGCTTTCTTGTGTTTCCACGTCAGAGACATATTCAGCTATGGAGCAGGAGGTGTCACCATCTCCAACCTCCAATGCATCACCTTTAAAACACATAAGAGATCTCTAGAAATCAGGATACTATATCCCAGAGGACTGGAATATTGGTCCTCAGTTCCATCTCTCCCTAAACCCCTGTTCAAGAATTAGGTTACAGTTTTTCCAGATATGAACACAGTCACGTTTATGAGGGTGGTTGATCATAGGGATAAATTAGTACTGGTGGCTAAATTAGTATTAGTACTCACCACTTACTTCATAAGATGTCTAAAAGCAACTTGCATGATAAAAACATACAAATAGGTTTAAAAAGACATATAAAAGTACATCATTGACTAGAATTGCTCATCTTACCCCAATTGGATCCCTCTCTTTTTCTCCCTGCCCAACCTTGACCCTTGCCCCAAATGGCAAACCATGTGCATCCTGTTTTCCCTTTCAGCCTTCCCTAGTCAACCCCAGGCTCCAGCTTGCAATTTACTTAAAGTCCAAAATAAATTCTTGGCCACGCCATAGCTGGAGAGAAAGGGTTGAATGAAAGCCAATATATACACGTCCAAAGGAAAGGAGGGGGGCTTCTTTGGGCCCCATGAAGATCTTACAGAATACAAACACCTGTGATTGCACAAGGAGAGATCTCAACTTGAATGGTTTAGTAGTGCAAACATCAGTTCAGCTCCGACAGCATTGAAATAGGACTGAAAACAGCAACTCTCATATGAAACTTAGAGAGTTATTGTTTTTAACTACTCTTAATCCACTGTATCACTCAGCTGCATTGAAAATGCTAGGTACAGTTGCCTACTTTCATTAAATAATATTAATTGCAAATATGTCTACTATGCATCCATTGAAAGCTAGCAAGGTCGGGTGACATTAATTGTATTTTGAGAAACTTTATAAAGTTGCAGGACATCAAGGTATGCCCATCATAAAAATTACAACGCATTTCATCTCATGTTGTACTGCAACAAAGAAGGTGCCAAAAAGTCACAATGATTACTGAGTCAAGAGTGTTTTGACTCATGCATGGGAAAGTAATCATCAAGCATTACAATAGAGCAAAGTGATTACCTTGGTAGCTCTTTGATTAAAGATTAATCAAAGAAACTATATCACAGGTAATTTATTACCTTTCTGGTTGCCAGGTTTTTGTTCCATGTTTAAAGCTTGCCATAGCTCTCCATTGTACGTCAGTGGAATGTTATGTTCCTATTACACTAATCAATTGTGAAGGCCCCAGAGGTATTTTGGAGGAGAAAAGGGAAGTCTTTCATCAAAAGCCAGTTCCTGTTTCCTGAACTGTGATCCAGCTCCAAACATTTCTCCCCAGATAATAGAGTTCAGTCAGATTTGGGAGTAAGAAAGACGGAAATAACGCATGCAAGTATACACAGGAACTCCAGTTATGTCTTTCCATGGAAGGAAAACTAGCAAACGATGTTCATCAGCTACCTAAATGGGAAGAATGCTTCAAAAATAATAATAACCTAGAATCACTATCTATTGCATTGCAAACATTCTATCAGCAGTGCCTTTTGGAACTCAGTGCAAAGTTGCCATCATAGGAATAATAATCAAAATCAGTATTTCCTGTACAAGAACTGACCTCATGTGAAGTGTAAAGGTCAGGAGACAGAGAAGGAAAGAAGGTGAATTCACCTTGGAGTGGAAATTATGTTCTGTTCTAATGGGGTCTGAATGAGTTCAACTGGAGTCCTTCAAAATTCCACTCCATAAAATTAAATACCCATAACAATAAAGGAAATGTGTGACTTTGTATTATTTTTAGCTATGGCTTTCCCCCAAGCCTTTTATTCACGTCACCTCTGGGACTTAGGGTAAACTCCAGCCTGAGAAAAGAATAGCAAATCATTTTCTTTTAATTACTCCTTCAGGAAATCAGTTAAAGAAGGCTCACCCTGGGTCATGTAAAAGTGCGATCACAAATCTTTTAAGTCACAAATGGATTAAGGGAGAAAGCTGTCTACCTCACAAATGTGGTGCCAAACCAACTCCTTCACAGGCGAACCTTCTGCTAATTGATTGAGCAAAGCAAAGGTTATACCTCGGGGAGGGGAGCGTCACCATGGTTTTCTTCTTCTTATATAACTTATATATATGTCATCTGAAGCACATGGGCTATGCATCTCATAGTTAAGCAACCTGAAGACCCTTGAAATCAATGGGAGTCGAAACCATATAACTATGCACTGGGTTGCCCCCTTTATCTTCCCTCTCTAATCAGGTCTGTTCTTTGCCAAATTAATTGATCTCAATTCTCAGATTTAAGGAAGGGTGGCGGGCAGACAAGTAATCAAAGAATGTGTGTCATGTCTTGTTTGAAATACCTTCAGTATTTGTGTTTCGTTTCATGTAATTTCATTTCATTTCCAAAGAATGAAGGGAATATGCCATGCGAAGGTGGAATTTTCTGCCTGAGGAATCAAGTTAAGTTTTAGTATGTTATTTATATAGGTATAAGATCATAATGTTTTGCATATAAAATGGGAACTATTGCTAAAGGCATGCAAGACCAATTATGGAAACTCTTTTGCAAACTATACCAACAGGAGAGAAAGTTTAAAACAATAGAGCTGTTTTTATGGACCTACCTCAAATGGCAAAAATGTTAATGCTTTTAAACCACTGGCCTTTTTAAAAAACAGTTTAAAGACTTATATTGCATAACAGCAGCAGCTCTAGTAGAGCTAAGCCCTAAAGGAGAGGGTGGCTAACTTGTGGTTTGCCAGATATCGCTGAACTACATCTCCCATCACCCCTGAACATTGAGGCTGATGAGAGTTGGAGTCCAGCATTAAAAAAAGAAGAAATGTATGTGTTTGCTACCCTGGGCTTCTTCAGAAGGAAGAGTTGGAAATAAATTCAAGAAACAAGCAAGTATATGAAGGATACTAGCTTGGTCAACCCTTCGGCTAAGCTGCACATTCTAGGGAGACACTGGCCACCTGCAAACCAGGTATATGCCCCACCCCACTCTCACTGGGAGCTTCCCGGAGTGCCCTGGAACAACATGACAACTGGGGCTGTCTGAGTAAATGAAATGGCACCTCCATAAATGGCCACAGAAATGCACTCCGTTTCTGCCATCACCCAAAATCATCAGGAAAAGAAAATAATGCTTAAAAGGAAAACGAAGCCCAATGGGAAGAATGAACCAAATGCGAGTACAATGAATACATTATGAAACAAATGTGATTTTAAAGAATTAATAGCAAAACCACAAACGGGTTAATATCAAAAGTAAATGGAGCAGGGAAACATTAACAATCCTTGCCCACTCATAAGAGCTGGCAAAATGGCCTGAAAGCAACCCCTTGGACAATGAAGAAGCCAGGGCTTCACAGAGGTGAAAATAATCGGTGGCTGAAAAAGTGGCATGTGGAAACCATAAGACATAACTCCAAGTCACCAGATTCAGCTCTTGCTGTGGTTCCAAATAGTCCCAGCAGGTGGAACACCACAGACAATGAATTTGCCGGTAGTGATCACTGTGAAGTCAGGAAGACAAAAAAAAAAAAAAGGCTAAAAAATAAGAAGCTAATGATGCAAGGCTGAGACAGAGCCCAACAGGCATACAGGGAAAGCTGGAGCTATTAGCTTCCAGCTCTAATAAAGACACTTGCATGCAGCAGTGATTTTTAACTGGAACAAAATCTCATCACAGTGCCTGCTACAAGCCA
Organism: Podarcis vaucheri; assembly: GCF_965113315.1. Classification (NCBI taxonomy): domain Eukaryota; kingdom Metazoa; phylum Chordata; class Lepidosauria; order Squamata; family Lacertidae; genus Podarcis; species Podarcis vaucheri. Next base: position 35,162,524 of record NC_138748.1, on the reverse strand, counting down.
AATGAATTTAATACAAAGAGCAACCCCTCGCAAAACTTCAGTTGTGATAATGGATGCTGAATGAGTTGGCTGAATCCCTCCGGTCCCTCCCTTGGAAAACATATCACAGCAAGCATGGGGGACAGCATGAAAATGAAATTAAGAAGTAAGGAGGGGGAAATCACCGGACTCATTATACCAATGTCAGTACCAATAAAAGAAAATGAAGTGTTGCTCTAAGATTCCTTTGTTGGATTGCCAAGCGAGCAATGAAGTTTGGTTGCTGCTGTACGTCCCAGAGGAGAAATGCTAGAAGTGGGAAGGATATAATTACGAATCTCCACTAACTAATATATAATGAAGATGAGGATCCAATTTACATAGAGAGATTGTGGACCTCCAACGAAGGCTTCATAGACAGAGTGACCTCAGGAAATTGCATTTGTTTCAGTCTAGAGAATGAAATAAATAAATAAATAATTAAAAGCTCCCAAAGTATCCTTCCTTATGGTGTTCCATATATAAGCATCAGCCTGCTCAACAAAAGACCTTTATTTGCATTCCAGAAGTTTTTGTGTCACTCCCAGGATTTTATTTTATTTTTTTAAAAAAGCCCGGCTAATATATAGGAACAGCAGTTATTCTACTTATTTATCATATTTTTTAAGTGAACCCAACGTGGTGCATCTAAATGCCAATGAAAGTGTGATTCCGGAAGATGTTTCCAACTCAGTGCCTAGCTGGAAAGAGACATGCAAAAAAATGAAAATAAAAAGTTCCTGCATAAGAACATTGATTTGTCCAATGATTTATTTAAAAGCTTAGATAAAAGGATGTGAATGTTTGTGGGGGAGCACTGTTGGAATGCTTTTCGTTTTCTCTGTTAACACAGATTTGGCAGAAAATACAGTATTTAGGTTGCTATTGAGCAGTGAGGATGATCTTTAGAGTTGTAGTTATAGCTGAAGCTGAAATAATGGGAATATGCATGCAGAAGACAGTTTGGCAATTAGCTAGAAATTGTTGCCTTGGGCAACCCTTCCTCATCACAGCAAGGTCTAAATTACCCTGTCACCCAGGCTTCTGGTCTGCCCAGGTTGGACAAGAATGAAACATCAGAGGGGGCTGACCTGGTCTATGTCACAGGGGTATAGGTAGAGAAGCTGAAGGAGACTGGCCTGACCCACATTTGTCCACCTAGGTATAGAGTGAAGCACCAGCCTAAACCAGGAAGAGGTGGGAGTGGTCCATAAGGATACCATCTCCTTGCTAGGAGACCCTCCAGTTCCGATGCAGAATTCAGGGACTTTCAACCAACATTGGGCCTGAGACAAAGAATGGCAATTATACCTGTGCAGTGCCTACATTGTTACCCAGACGCCTCTATTTCTGGGTTGCCAAAGGTGGTAAGGGAAAATTGGTGACTGTTGTTCTTGAGAACTTCAGCATTCAGGCTGAGGCTGCCTTGACAGGACAGGCCCTGGACTTCATAGTTTCCATGACAACTGTGAGGCTATCTAAATAGTGCCAGATGTGCCCTCAATTTGATCTTTACACTTAAAAGAAATTTGTATGGAATTGTGGGAAAAGCAATTCCTGGTCATTTTTAGGCTAATCGCAAGCTTGCTGTCCCTGTAGGAATGGGGAACCCATTAAGGTCTGGTTCTCCTTCCCAAAATGTATGGAATCTGAGGGATTGCTGAATGCCTTGGGTGGCTTTTTGGTTCACAGGACCAGAGGCCCTATCAAGGCCCTTGTCTCACTGAGGAATGGTGAGATGAAATGGGCCATTGATGCAATTGGAACTGAGCATGCTCTCTGATAATGTGGAAGCTAGGGATATCCTGTAGGAATAAATAAAATAAAGTAAATGTTGCTTACACTAATGAAATCTCAAAACTGAGACCCACTGAGTCCTATGGGAAACACAATCTTATCCATGCCTACTCAGATGTAAGTCTCATTCAGTTCAGTGGGATTTAGTACCAAGTAAGTGTGCATAGGATTGCAGCTTTAAGGGGGGGATCCTGTTAATAATTTTGAGTATATCTTTCAAGTTCCTGGTGGAGTGGTAACTATCTCTGATATTATCTGATAAAATCAATATGAGTAGGGAACAGTTTTAAAGCCTTCCATTTGCTCTTTATTCTATTTATTCTAATGCCCTATGAGCGGTTATTGTTTTCCTGCTATTGTGTTCTGTGAATTTTCTCTGTCATCAATATGGTAATATCTTCGGGAGAAAAAGAGCAGAGCCTCCTTTCTTAGATAACATCAACAAAGCTCTTCCTATCTGACATCTGTTGGAAGAAGATGGTCTTCAAGCACTTGATCAGACAAATTATTGTTTTCTGTTCTGTACAAAAGCAGTATCTATGGAATTGTTTTTGAACACAAACATAGCTAGCAGAGCTAGCATTATTATCTGTTTTTGTTTTTAAAAAATCACAATGTGTTTCTTGAACTAAATGGCCTTATTCAGATGTTACAGTAAATGATGTGTTTTTTTACAGTTGAACTGAGAAAAATTCAAACCTATTAGGCAGTGGCTAATGAAGTCTCTGAAACCAAGGCCTCATCTGCACCACATATTTAAAGCAGTATCATTCCACTTTACATAATAATGGCTTCCCCCAATGAATGCCATAAACTGAAAGTTGTTAGGAGACCTCAGTTCTCTTTGCAGAGCTACAATTTACAGAGTGGTTTAACAATCAATCTTCATTCTCAGGGAACTCTGGGAGTTTTAGCTCTCAGCAGTGAATAGGGGTCTTTTAACAACTCTCAGCACCTTTTAAAAACTAGAACTCTCAGGATTATTTGGGGGAAGCCATGATTGTTTAAAGTGGCATTATACAGCAGATGGGGTGAGACAAGTTACTGATTCTAGTGATCAAGAGAAAAACCAAGCATTGGTCATTGATCCCTGCTGTAATTACGTTGTAATCCTATTGTATGTATGTTTACTTGTGAGTAAGTCTCACTGTGGGGACGCGGGTGGCGCTGTGGATTAAACCACAGAGCCTAGGACTTGCCGATCAGAAGGTCGGCGGTTCGAATCCCCGTGACGGGGTGAGCTCCCGTTGCTCGGTCCCTGCTCCTGCCAACCTAGCAGTTCGAAAGCACGCCATGTGCAAGTAGATAAATAGGGACCGCTCTGGCGGGAAGGTAAACGGCATTTCCGTGCGCTGCTCTGGTTCGACAGAAGCGGCTTAGTCATGCTGGCCACATGACCCGGAAGCTGTACACCGGCTCTCTCGGCCTATAGAGCGAGATGAGCGCCGCAACCCCAGAGTTGGCCACGGCTGGACCTAATGGTCTCACTGTACTCAATAGGACTTTCTTATGAGCAGACAAGCTTAGGGTTGTGCTGCTGGAGTCCATGACTGTGGTCTCACATGAACTTCTGTTTTCCAAAATCTTTACTCTTGGTCCTCTATTATTCCAGGATTTATTTACTGTTTTTTAAAAAAAGGAAAAAAGAAACCATAATTATTGCAATTTCCCCCTTCCCCTTCAAATTATGGGGGAAATAAGTTATAAAAATACAAAAAAATGTAATGTAAATTTGTTTGATTTGCTTATGACAGCAGAAGTTGGATGATCTTGGCTTAGCATTTGATATTTTTGGGACAGAATGTGTGAAACCCTGGTAATAATAAAAAAGCATTTAAATCCTTATATAAATATAGTGCATTATTAACTCACAGAAAAATACAAAGTCTCCTGGTAGCTAAGCTTTGCATTCACATTCTGGACTAGTTAAATGTGTTCAGAAACCAATCCAATCAAACAGTTCCGGAATGGTTGCACATTTGATGAAGGCCAAGACTATAAACTAACACGTCTAAATTCAGCTGCTAATTTATGATCATTAAATCAGTTCATGTGCCACCTGTTGTAGCTGTTACAGCCAGCCACATGCTGAAGGAAGTATTAAAGGATTTGGCTACGAAGTCCCAGATTGGTCAAATGACATCCTTGCCAAGTATAGAATCTTGGCAATAATAGGGATTTTTATGTTTTTTGAGGAATAGCAAAAGAACAGAGGAAGATGGACAAGTAGAGGTTTGTACCACACCAGTTCTTTCTTAATTGCTGGCATAATTATGGCTATTTATACATTGGGCTCAGGCTTAGACATCAAAGGTAGGTTGACTAATGGTCTAATTTGGATTATGCTAAGATTGTTTTTATGTCTTGTGTTTTGTTATTTGAACAGAAAAAGGAGAAAAAATGTAAGAAGTAGCCTCAGTTTAATGAAACATTTGTTACTTAGACACACTAAGTTATTTACACTTTATTGGATAAGCACCAGTACCTATAATTTCAGAGATGCATTACTAGGGATATTTTTATAGTCCCAGGAAAGAAAACAATGATTATACATGCAATTGGAGAAATTAGAATCATGAACTTCAGCGGAGCCATGGATTTACCCAATATGTATTAGAAAAGTTTATCCTTGAAAAACAGCATTAAACATTGTATCGAAGAGACTGAAATACGCATTAGCAGTTTAAGGACTTCAAATGTAAAAATGTATGTAGAACCCCTTTCTACAAGCAGTAATTCCCTGATAATGTTGAATTAACTCTAGCTATAGTGGCTCCTCATAATAATCAAATACTTCAATATGACTTGCTTTGTTTTCAAGAACCTTATGCATCACAGACAATAAATTTCAGGTGGGTGTTGGTGTTTTGCAGTGAGCAGAGCACCTGGCATTTGAAAGCGAACCAGTATTTTTTTCTGAAATAATCAAGGTATTATTTTTTTGTTGTTCTTGTTATACCCTCTTTGGTAATATGAAAGCAGGCAGATGTCTGAGGCACGATGCGTTTTTCAAGAGGAAAAGAGAAAAGCGTGATGTGTCATGTTTCTGCTCAAGCATCAATTAACTAAAACATAAAAGCCAGATAATGCATTGCATTTATGTGTAGTTTGGTACTGTTGGGTTCTTTTTAAAACTTTAGGTGAAATGTAGGGAGTGGCAGCTACCTGATTCAAGACCATGACAGGAGGGTGCAGATTTCTTTGTTTGAATGGCGTCTTGTACGCCTCCTTCCAGCTACCCCGGCAGTCATCCTGGTGCCAAATGTATTGCTCTGCTTTCCTTTGGACCACATCAGTGAGGCCGAGACAAACAGATACCAACAACTCATTTATCTCCCTTTATCCTTTGCTGCGCTCCTGGTGGAATTGCCTGCTGCAATCTGCCATTTGCACTGGCATTTCGCAAGGCAGGGAGGTGTTGCTCATCTGGCTTCCCAGCCCTGAGTGTGACTGCTGGTTACTGCGACAGGGAACTTGTTGCAGTGTGGGTGCAGTGGTGGAAGCATTCCGTTGGCTCTGCTGTGGTGTCCTCGCCGCACAGGGCTCCCAGCTGCCTCCTCCTTTCAGTAACCGGCAGCAATGCTTGCCATTGAGAAGTCAGGTGAGCAATGCTGCTCCACCCACACCGCCTCACCAGCCACTGCTGCTGCTTCTCCTGAGGAATGAATGATGTCCCCATTTCCCTACTCGCTCAGTCAAGCAACGGTGGCCTGCTTCATTCCCCAACAGGAAGAGGAGGAGCCAGTGACAGAGCGCCTAGCCAGGTTGCTGTAGCTCAAGAGTTTCCAGTTCACAGCTATACTACAGTCACACTTGCATTTAAAAAGGGTACTCAAAGCGCTTTCACAGCCTCTTTTCAGTATGTGCTCTTAGAAATAAAATTGTTGTGCCAAAGGTCAAAAATCACCCATAGATGCCGATGTCTCCTACTCTGCCTGTCTCTCTTCCAGTACCCAAGCCACAGGTGTTGCTAGGCATGGAGGACAAATCCATTTAAAACAAGTTTATAAAAAGAATTTGGTATTTCTGACCGAATCAGGCTTTGCGCACACCGGATTCTCTCTCAAATTAAGCACCTGCTTATGACCAAATCGATCATGCATTATAAGTGTTGTTGTTGCTAATTAAATTTGTATACTGCCCTATACCCACAGGTTTAAAAGAAAGAAAAAAGCACAATATGCCTGTTATAATTATGATACATAGAAAAGTGTCATGCCCCGTGTCATACTAAATTTATAAGTGTGTTAATACATACATATGTTTATACAGCTATACACATTGTTGTACGCCTCTGTTTATGTTCTGGTTACTTTAGGAAGTCTGTAGTGCATACGTGCATTATATGAACATGAATATGTGTAATACTGTGCATAATAATATATATATTAATGCATTTTATTTTTATTTTTAGAGTAATGCGGGGTGAGGGAACTCACTTCTCATCAAGGTTAAACAACAGAATGGGAATAAGAAAAACTCTACGCAGGTAAGCTCAATATCATTATCAGAAATTTCCATCCATATCTGTTTAATGCACCTTTAGTGGGCACTTTCCTAATGTCACCCATCCCAAAGGCTAGGAAAGTCAGCTGAAACCTACAAGATGTTTTTGATTAAAATTAAGCTAGGCATAAAGCATAGGCATCATAGGCTTAGTGCAAAAGGAGTAGGCATACAATTGAAATTTTCACCAATAAAAACTCTGTGGCTTTTGCTAGTTTATATCTCCTGTAAAATTAACCAGAAGTGTAATTGAACTTCATTTTCATTATTATTATTATTTTAAAATGAATAACATGCACTGTATTTCAAATGAAAACCATCCTGAACTGTGGGATAAAAAACATTTCTACTTATAAGGACTTCGTAAGTTAGTTAAATATTTACGATGGCCTGATTTATGTTTTTAAATTGCAGGATCTAATTTAAGTCAAGGTATTTCTCAAACAGATGTAGAAGTATTTATACAATGAGTTCTTTTTTCAGTGTTCACTTCAGGTTGCATAGACAGCTGAACTCCTTCCCAGTTCTTGAGGGAATACACTTCCATGTGCCAAGAGCACATGGAGGAAGGGAGGCTCTCGCTGTCTGTAGAATCCCTTGTAGGTGAGAATTGACCAACACTCCATGAAAGCTGTTGCAACAAAAAGTTCAGAGGTAGTTAGAACAAGGTGCTAAATTACTGCGGAGAGAGGAAACTCCTGGGGTCAGGGAGAGGGGCCACAGGATGAGGAGGAAACATTATAAAACTCTTTCATGCTTTCCAAGAAGCTAGTCTAAGGAAGTCTTGTGGAAGCTTCCTGTGCATTGCCCAGCTCCTAAAATATTTCTCATTAGAACAGTCTTTTGGCTCAAATGAACTGAGGTCTCGCTTAAGGCATAACTAACAAGCCAATCCGCAAACATGGTCATTTGCCAGATGGCTGCCTTTTAATTCACAGGAGGACTCCCATCAATCATTCCAATGTAAAAAATCATATTGTAGAAAGGGTCTATTCCAAAGGGGTGTCATAATGGCAGTTGCCATTTCCATTTCAGATGTTTGCGAAAGCCAACCAACTCGTTTCTAAGGTTACTCTTTTGAACATGTTCAGTGATGTTTGCTAATAGCAACACCTGTCAGCTGCAGAGGGGGAAGCTTTAAATCAGCCCACATCCTCACAGACAGCTGACAGACCAATATAACATAAAATATAATTTGCTAGGAGCTTTCAGGAGTATTTTCAGGAGTATCTTATGTATATGGCAGAGAAGGCCACAAATTATTTGTGTGTCCTCATAGTCCCTATAGGGAGACCTTCCCTCCTCCCTGTCTCTGGTCTCCATACTAGAAGCTTTAAGAGTCTTCTGTACCAAGAATAAGGGACGCGGGTGGCGCTGTGGGTTAAACCACAGAACTTAGGACATGCCGATCAGAAGGTTGGCGGTTTGAATCCCCACGATGGGGTGAGCATCCATTGCTCAGTCCCTGCTCCTGCCAACCTAGCAGTTTGAAAGCACGTCAAAGTGCAAGTAGACAAATAGGTACCGCTCCGGCGGGAAGGTAAACGGCATTTCTGTCGCTGCTCTGGTTCGCCAGAAGCGGCTTAGTCATGCTGGCCACATGACCCGGAAGCTGTACACCAGCTCCCTTGGCCAATAAAGCGAGATGAGCACCACAACCCCAGAGTCAGCCACGACTGGACCTAATGGTCAGGGGTCCCTTTACCTTTACCAATACCAAGAATACCTCCTCCTTATTCTTTCCATCTTGTGATGCTGTGAGTTACTTCTTGCAAAGGACCATACACCCTCAAGTCATGATACTGTTACTTAATCTCTTCTTGGCAAATTGCAAACAGTGGCTCTGAAAACACCCTCAAACACCCAAACATTATATGAAAAAACTGGATATCAAAAATTAATTTCTCTTAACATCTATACATATAATATAGCACATAAATTAAACACTGGAAGACATTATGACAATTTCTAGAATTACAGAGAAGATCATTTATGAACATTGCAAGTTGCAAGCAGTAAAACATTTTCCAATATTTTAACTTTTTCGTTTTCATTGATTCACTGATGCGGTCAGTAACTAACCAGGAAAAAGATATTGGGTTCATGATGGATAGCTTAATGAACATGTCAACTCAGTGTTCAATGGTGGTAAAAAAAAAGCAAATTTCATGCTAGGAATTCTTAAGTAAGGGATAAATTAAAATGCTAGAATTTTGCTAATTTTGCTAATTTTGCTAAGGGATAAATTAAAATGCTTCTCAACAGAATTATGTAATTCTATTGACTGGTCACACTTGGAGTACAGTGTACAGTAGCACTGGGAAACCTCTGGCCTGCAAGATGCTGTTCAACTCCATCAGTCCAAGCCAGAATAGCCAATGGTATAAGGGATGGTGAAAGATGTAGTCTTACAGCACACAGTAGTGGCCAGTGAGTGGAGTGGGATGGGACAGTTGCTAACCTAGCTTCCCAACATGAAGATCACTGCCAGTAACCATGAAGAGAGGTGAGCTGGTGGGGAGGTCGGTGCCAGTGCAGTGGCAGAGACAATCTGACATTCCTGCCACTGCACTCAGAGTGTCCTCCCTGCTGCCTGGGCCTTCCCCTTCTCAGTTACCAGCAAGGACTTCTGTGTTGGGAATCCATGTAAGTAAAGATGCCCCACCCTGTTCCACTGCACTGAGCTTCTACTGAGGCCACAGGTTCCCCACCCATGTTTAACAGTTTTGGTTGCCTTATCTCAAGAAAGAGGTTGAAAGGATGTGGAAAAGATGAGGAGAACAAAACAAATCTAGAGAAAAATCTCTTTCATGACCATGATATGGATTTTGGCATTTTTCTTATGCACCACCATGGCTATTTTTACTTTGTATTAATGCTGAGAATGCTTTCAGAAATATAAGTTAAGATATCCTTTGTTCTCTGAACCTATCTTGGTGGGTCAAAGCCAAACCAGATATCACACAGGACATCTTTGATTAAATCTTGCCATACCCCTTTATTTTGTTAAAAACATCCGTGTAGACCCAGTTCACATCTGCATGACACATTTGAAGAACTATGATACTACATTAAGAGTCATGCTTTGAAACCAGCCTCTCTTTCCAGGGTACTATGGGAATTTTAGCTCTGTGAGGTAAACAAGGATGGGCTAATAAGTCTCATCATCCTTAACAAACTACGGTTCCCAGGACTCTTTGGGGGGAAATGTGACTGTTAAAGTGGTATAATATTATGTTACATGAATAGTACACAAGTTCACCCAGTTTGTATCAGAGTTGTGATGCTAAGTGAAGGAGGGTTAAATTTTCTGGCCTGCATTGTTTTCCTGACTTAAATCCCCTCCCATCACCCCTACTGAAGCTCCTTTTAGCTACACTGGGTAAACAAACAGGCATGAGACATAAAATATCTTTCCAGGAATACCAGACACTCTCTTCGATTTCAGCCTTTCTTTGATTCATTGGTTCTCCTTCACACACACACACACACACACACACGTGTGCACGCAAACATACAAGATGGTGTTTTGTTTCAGGCACTTACTTGAAACCAGATACCACTGCAATAATCTATATTCCCTGCAGAACTGATGCACATATTGCACGAAGAGTTGGCTTGTTGCAGTGCTAAAGTTAGATTTTGACAGCTGGGCCCAACTTTTCTTTTCCTAGTTTATTGAGATTGCATAGGAGGAAACATTAGTTTCTTGTGAATATTGTTTGATAGATCATCAGTGTGAAGCCAAATACATTTTTTTCCTTAAAGCACACACAGCAAAGAAAATAAAATAAAAACGAACTAAATTGTGCTACTAGTTTAAAAACAAGATGTTCTGTGACAAACCAGAGTATTGGGAAGCACTTTCTCATATCCATTCACTTCAGCTCTATTTGCGATGGTAAATCTTTTGGCACAGAAGATTGTATGGTGACCTCTGTTGGGAGAGACAGGAAATGTTTCCCTATTAATTCTCCTGAGTTCTCTGTGGCTTTTGATACCATCGACCATGGTATCCTTCTGGGGCAGCGGTCCAAGTTGTGGATGTGTGGCATCGCTTTGCAGTGGTTCTGGATCTACTTGGATGCTTATTTCCAGAGAGTGATGCTTGGGAAGTGTCGTTCAGCTCCATGGAGCCTTTCATGTGGGGTTCTTCAGTTTTATCCCTCATGCTGTTTAACATCTCCATGAAACCACTGAGTGGGGTCATCCAGAGTTTTTGAGTACACTGTCAGCAATATGCTGGTGACAGAGAGCTCTACTCTTTACATCTGCCGCTGTGGCAGTGGATGTGCTGAACCAGTGTCATGCTTTGGTAATGGACTGGATGAAAGCCAACAAAATGAAGCTCAGACAGAAGCATTGTTTGTGGGTGGTTCCCTAGACCAGGTGGAAGGGAAGTGGCCTACTCTTGACATGGTTACTCTCCCTCTGAAGGAGCAGTACACAACTTGGGGGTACAGGTGGCCTGCATGACCTTCCAACAGCTTTGGCTGGTAGCCCAGCTGCACCTCTATCTGGACAAGGAGAGCCTAACTTCTGTTGCCTATGCTCTGGTAGCCTCCAGGTTAGATTACAGTGGTACCTCTGGTTATGAACTTAATTTGTTCCAGAGGTCCGTTCTTAACTTGAGGTACCACTCCTGCTGCCACATCGCCGGCACATGATTTCTGTTCTCAGCTTGAGGTAAAGTTCTTAACCCGAGGTACTACTTCCAGGTTAGCGGAGTCTGTAACCCGAAGTGTTTGTAACCTGAGGTAACACTGTACTGCAATGCTGTATACATGTGGCTGCCTCTGAAGGTGACCAGGTTGCTCATCTGGGCATGACAGTTTGAGCATATACCTCTGGCCTGACTGTACTGACTGCCAAGTAGTTTCCATGCCCAATACAAAGTGCTGGATTTGACCTATAAAGCCTGAAATGGCTCAGGACCACAATACCTCAAGGACTGCCTCTCCCCATATAAATTGACCTGCAATCATCATTTGAGGTTTCTGGAGGGTGACAACATGAGAACAGGCCTTTTCTGTGGTACCTCCCCATTGATGGAATGTTCTCCCCTGGGAAGCTCACCTGGGGTCATTATTATATACCCTATTGAGACACAGATCCCCTCCAGATTACACACACATTCAACTAATTTATGGACTTGGATTTCCTACAGAACCATTGCACATGCTTATTTTCTACACAGCCAATTCTCTCCATCCATCTCTCCACCCATCATCCAGGGATGTAAGAGGCATTAACACAATTCGAGGGTGCATTCCTCCAAAGAAAACAAAGAGCAGGACAAGTGAGGGTTGTGGCATGGGGATAGTTCTAATGTCCAGAAACAGCCATCAAAAGGCCTGCATTCAGTCCAAGGGCCTAAAAATCCCCACCCCACAGTAGATTCATGCTGAATTGCAACCACTTACATTTTTAGAGCCCAAAATTAGAAAACAAAAAACCATTGCCTCTGACCTGCAGTTCCAAGCAAACTAGCCATGGTGTTAATTGAAAAAATACATTTAATGTGCACATTTGTACAAATAGAAACCACTGGGTGGCTTGAACAGCCTTGGGACCACTGAGGGCAGGTGAGAGTTTAACTCTTCTTTCTCTGTCATGGTTGGAAAGAAAGAAAGAAAGAAAGAAAGAAAGAAAGAAAGAAAGAAAGAAAGAAAGAAAGGCCTCTAGAGCTGCTCCGTGCATTTAAGAGGAAGTTTCTCTTGGCACCAACAGAGTTTTTCCTTGAAATGCAAACAGTTGCATTGGAGAGGCTTTTTTTTTTGGTCAGGGACATAGCAAGGAGTGAAAACATTTCCCCTATCCATTCCCCATGGTTCTGAGCGTGCTTAGACTTCCTGAGAGGTGCTATTTACATAACAAAAATTGCATCTATTTAGTTAAGGTCACACCCAGTATGGTCCTGAGAGGCTACTATTCTGAGATTCAACACAGCCAAGGGCTGTGAAGAGTGCAAGTCCCAATAGGAACAAAAAAAGCATGTTTTCTAATGTAAATTGTACAAGTCAGAAATTTAGCAAAGGGAGCTAAATGACACATCTTTTATCCAATCACAACTGCTCTTTTGCAGCATCTGGTGTAAATTACATATTTTAATTTCTAGGATGTAAGGCAGAACAGAATTTCCTATTGAAATCTCACATCCAATAATATTGGCAAAGTATAACATCAAACAGAGTTTTAAATTCTCAGGGGGATTAATTAAGAAAATGGACTGTTCCAGCTAGGTTCAGCTATCTGGAAAAACTATCCAATAATTAATGGTTTAGCTCTCCAGGTATTTGGGATTTTGAGCCAAGACATAACCATTCACATTTTGGCAATGATAAACATCAGTTGAGAAGCATATATAATGTAGGATGATATCCATGGTAATTAAATTTCAATTCCACTCAACAGGGTCATCACTGAACTCGGCAAGATGTCTCTTTTTGGCTCTAAATAGGCAGAACGGATATTAGTTTCCTCAATTATAATTTAGGTCCCTTATGTTCATACTGTCTTATCACTACAATACCATGGTTTGCATTTCTTACAATTAAAGTGCATAGTCTTTACAACAATGATGGCCAAAGTCAGACATAGAATGTTTCATAATGAATGTGGATTGAGTTGTATCCATTCAGAATTTGACATGAGATCCTAGTCAAAGTTCTAGATTTTGGGTGTGAAATGCAATATAAACGGGGTAGATTTACAAGCTGGGTGTGTGGTAGCCGCCAAACTCCTTTTGATTTCAGTAAGCACTTCATGAATACAGTACATCTTCTGTATTGTACATCTTCTCAAAACATGTCAATGTTCAGGTGAAAGGGCCTGGGGAATCCTGCCTATCCAAGCACCCCCCCCCCCCCGGGAGAGATTTTGCCTGGCTGGAATGTGCACTTGAACTCAGATCATGTTTTTGCTTGCCTGGATGGAGGACAGAGAGGGCTGTGTGAGAAACTAACCCACTACACGAAAGTAAAATTCACATTGATTGCTCATATTTGACTCTGCCTCTGCCCTCCACCAGCTTGTGAACTCCTGAAACGATGCCCAGAAGAAAATTCTCCACCCCTTCTCTACATCTTTCATGACACACTCAAATAACTCCAAATGTTTGCTGAGGCAGGATTTCACTCTTCAGAAACCACGCCGATTCATCTTCTGCAACTCTTGTCCTGTTGTCCAGTCATCCTAGCCCTTAATAATTCTTTCCTTCAAGTTATCTGAAACAGGTTGATCTAATAGAGCTTACCTTTTCTCACTTTTGAAAACTGGTTTTGTTTTGTTTTTGACTCATGGATCCCTTCCAAATCCTAACATTATATTGTCTACCATCCAGTCTCCAAGCTGGGTTTTTGTGACAAGCTGTGTTAGAAGAACTTTAATTTGAGTTCTTAGAGAACACTCAGGTGTATACCACCTGGATCCAGTGATTATTAATTTTTCATTCTTAATTAGAAATTAATTTCATCACCTCTGTTTGATTTAGTACTTCAGACTCTGATGCTCAGGTGAAGAAATATAATTTAAGGTTGGGGGGGCTGTTTGAGTGTGTTTTGTGCTGTTTTTCTTATTTAACATGCAAAAGCTGTGCAATGATAGTCACTAGTGAGATAATTTAAATTCTCAAATGAAAATATTATTGGAAAATAACATATTACTATAAATGCTTATAGCATTATATAAGACTGTCAAGTACAAATGTAATGCCAACAATAAGTCAAATAAAAGTAATAGTCTTTTATTGGGAGGTGGCCAGCTCCCCAGGCACACTTGCTAGAAGGCTTTGACAAATAGGGCACCACCCACCTCTTTCCTGATATTTATTTTCCTTCACCAAGGAACTTAGTAATTCCAGCCTACTAATTCATCTGACCGGTAGCTAAATGCTGTAATTTCAGAAATTGTCACTATTCTAATGGGCAGGATAGACACCCAATTTTCTGAATAATCACCATCTGACTAGTTTACCAATGATAGTGTATACTACTCCTAGGAAGGCTACCTCACAAATAAGGACCAAGAGTTAGCCCAATAGATAGTAACCATCACCACAATTGCCACAGAATCTATGAGTCATTAGAAGGGTAAAGTCTTGTCAATAAATTGCAAAAGTCAATAGAGAAGAATAAAACCTTCATCAAGTTGTCCCAGTGAAATCAGCGACATTTAAACATGCTTAGTAAAAAATCCTATTGATCTCTGCCTGACTCCACCTTGATTTTAATAGGACTTAATCACATTGAGCTTTCCTTGGATTGCCTCCAACACAATCCTTTGTACAAGCACTTGATTTATGCTTTTCACAACCACAGCCACAGGTTTTATAGCCATCTTAACAAATAATGATCCTTCTAACAGTATAAACTATAAATCTTCCCAGAGGGAGCGACTGACAGTTAATTATTTGGATTATCATGTAAATTAATGAAGTGTAGATTAATGGAGGCTTGCTGTAATTAAAATTTTGTTTTCCTTTAAGAACAATGAAGATCATTATTATAATACTTCCAAGTTGAGCATAGTCATTTCCTTGGGGTAACTTCACATGACCTCACTGTCTCACCAAGGAACATCTCCATGAATTACCCATTAAGAAAGTGTGAGGTCTGATTAAAGGTCTTGCCTTTCCCTCAGCCACCACAAACTTTTATAACAACGTATCCAAAGTATCTAAAGAGCTGCCTCGTTCTTCATGAATCTGCTCATCTGCGGAGAACATCACCTGATCTATGTAACCTCAGAGACAGATACTAGTGTCTGGTGACTCTTTGTGCTGGTCCCGGGGGGTTACCATGCGGCGTGGTCTGAGTCCAGTCCAAGGTCGAGGGTGTGGTATGGAGGCTGTCCATCAAGGCTGAAGCGGGGTCCAAGCCAAGGAGTCGGGTGAGGTCAGGAACTCTGGCAGGGTGCCAGCAGGAACAGGTTACCAACAATGTTGCTCCCACAACCTGGGACTGGGCTGGCTGGCTTTTATCTGCCCTGAGGCATAGGGCAGCCCAGGTCCACAGGTGACTCACCTCTCCTGGCCTGGAGGCGAGCACTCCTCCTGCCGGAACTTAGTTCCCTCCACCTCTCTGCCCTGAGCCTCTGCAGCTCAGGAGAGGCTGGAGGGTTACTGGACTCAGAGGCAACCTCACCTTCCCCTGACAGGGCTGAGAGTGGAGCACCTGCAGGCAATGGGTCCTTGATCACCTCCAGAGCCAGAGCAGATTCAGCTGGTGTCTGCTCCTGAGGATCCGGCACAGGTGAGGGCCCTTCAGGTTCAAGCCCCAGCTCAGCTGGTTCTGGAGGCGGGGACTCCTGTGCAGGCTGGGATTTCTCAGCTTCAGCCTCTGAATCCGATTCCCAGGCCATCACACTCTCAGAACATAGGAAGCTGCCTTCTACTGAGTCAGACCATCAGTCTGTCTAGCTCAGTATTGTCTACACTGATTAACAGCAGCTTTTGACAGCAGTTTGAGATAGGGAACTATCTGGAGATGACAGCAGGTATTGAACCTGAGACCTGTGCACAAAGTGGTTGCTCTGCTACTGAGCTATGGTTCTCCAGTTTTGGAATGTGCCATATACCACATCAAACCATTGATCCATCAAGCTCAGTATTTATGTTACTGGTGGAGAACCTTCAGTCCACAGCCCTAATTAAGCCTGGCAGGCTTTGAAGTTTGGCCCACCAGGCCATTTTGGGAGAACCTCGCCCACCTTTCCTTTCATATATGACATCAGACTTGGAAAAGTTAAAGGAATCACAGAATCTTAGAGTTTTGAAGGGACCCAAGGGTCATTAAGTGTGCTGTTGATTCTTTCTTTGTACCCAAAATATGGTAATTTTTGAATTTTGTGCAACAGAATTAAAAATGGGGAATTCAAGCTAGGGATGTAAAGGAAGAGCTGGAGCAGTGGAAAGGAAAAGTGGAAAGCAACATTTTTTGTGTGTAGTCCTGGCTTGAACTTTGATGATCTGACATCATATTGTGTCAGGTGACTGGCACAAGGAGGGAGGCTTGCCCATGTGTCAAAGTGGCCTGTGGAGAGTTGTCCACTTTGACAGAGGGCCCCTCTGGATAGATCCAGTTCCCCACCCCTTGTCTACACTGACTGGCTGTGACTCTCCAGGACTAGCCAGGGAAGACTTTTTTTACTACTTTTTTAAAAAATACTTTTTAAGGGTTCCCATATGTCCTCTTTTTCCAGATCATACCCACTTTTTCATGGGTATGTAAAATAAGAGTCATCATAGTGATCCATAGTTAAGAGTAGAAGTTAGCAAATGTGTCCTCTTTTTTTCAACCCTATTAATTACAAGTGGGGAGAGTATTGTTGTACTCTGGTCCTTCTTAGAGTATTTGCCAAGGCAACTGGTTGGTGGACTAGAAAGGCCACTGACACGATAAAGTAGGGATCTTCTTATGTAAAGGTGGCAAAACCTGGAACTAGCAAAGCCACCAAATTGTGTCTGAAATGAAATTCACGGCTAGTGTGGAAGACACACTTCAGGTAAAACTTTTGAGGGATTTCAAAGGTTTTATGACGAGTATTGGTTTCAAAACAAAAAACAAGAACCCACACATCCAAACTTCCTATAGAGCTTCTGCTATTCCATCCTATTTTGAAACCAAACAGTGATCTCATACAAAGGGACGCAGATGTGAGCACAGATTTAATTGTGACATTTTTTCTCACGTTTAAAAAATTTCCATTCCAGTAAGCAGTCTTGAAATTAAAATGTTATGCACTATCCTATTTTGTTAAATGTGTTCTGCAAAGAATCAAAATCTAAAATTCATTCTCACTCTTTTTTATATAAAAATAAAAGCATTTGAAGCAGACTGCCAATAAATGTAAACTGTGCCAGAAATGTCAACACCAAACGGAAAGCATGTTACACCATTGTACCGCTTAGAGATGAAGTCACAGCGTGACGGTGGCAAAGGAAAAATGGCATTCCAACCTCAGTGAATCACATGCAAAAAGCAGTACTGAAAACCCTCACTTTTTGAAAGGAACCCAGAGGATGACAGTTCCAGAACAAGTACATTTAGTTAGGGGTGGGTGCTTACTTCAATTTCAGTTTCTCGTTTTTCCAATCTTAAGTTCAGTTCTCCAGGTTTCCACATCAGTTTTTGATGTTTGTGTGCATCCTCATTAAAATTAATCAACATCTTAGTGCTAATTTATCCTCTTACAGACATTTGGCTTTCCAATTTTCCCCAGTGTACATATTTTAACAAAACATTTTCACTCATTTAATGCATTTTTGTATGCTATTTTCATTCATATATGGATTTGTATGCACACTTTACCTTAATATATGTGTTTTAGTATACATTAGATGGAAGGAGAGCTCGTTGCAGAATTCAGAGAAATGCAAATGTTGAAAGATGGCTGTGTTGTGATTTGTGTATTTTCTTTAAAAGTGCTAATTAGACAACTTCACCCTTAAACAGAAACTGAAATGAATTTCTCCCCCATGTTTTGGGGCCCTTGAACAGTTGTCAGTACCATTCTAGGCTCCGCATAACCAACACATTGCATGGGAAGTTGTAATAGTTGTGTCTGAGTCACCATCCCCCAAGCCAATAAGCTTTGCTTTAATGAAACGGACTGGTCTCAAGGCACTTCATGTCACAGGTAGCCTTGAAAGATTGGCTTCTTAGGATACCATGGAACTGTAGTCTTGACACGTGCTCAAATTTTCTGCATGGTGCTGACAGGCCTCATTAGTTTAATAAGAGCAGCTGGGGGCATAGAAGTTGTAGCAAGGCTTATGCCTAGAAGTATAAGCAGAAGTAGATATGGGACTATACCAGGGGTCAGCAAACTTTTTCACCAGGGGACCAGTCCACTGTCCCTCAGACCTTGTGGGGGGACCGGACAATATTTTGAGGGGGGGGGAATGAACAAATTCCTATGCCCCACAAATAACCCAGAGATGAATTTTAAATAAAAGGACACATTCTACTAATGTAAAAACACACTGATTCTCAGACCGTCCGCAGGCTGGATTTAGAAGGCTATTTGACCAGATCTGACCCCCGGGCCTTAGTTCACCTACCCATGGACTATACAGTAGAACAGTGGTGCTAACTTGAATAAAATATTAGGGGGAGAGGCAAGCCCCACTCCACATAATTGATTACATGATGCAGCACACACACACCATTTGAATGGCAATGCCCATTAACTTTGGGGGTCCGGGCCCCTCAAATCTTTTATGGGGAGGGGCGAAGACTCCTCGGCCCCTAGAAGTTTGCTCCTATGCAGTAGAAACTGGTCCATTAGGGTAAATGTGGCATTGCCTCATCAACATCAGTCTGCCCACAGCCATACCCCACCTGCCAGCCTTCTCACTTAGAACTAGTCCAGCAGGTGGCACTGCCTAACAACATCCTCCTTCTTAGTCCCAGTGTTGCCCTTGCAGAACTCAGCAGGGAGGAGGAGGGGGACAAAACTGGAATTAGTCATCTCTTCCTGCCTGTGGCCCAGGCTCCATCTTCTGTGACTTCCCCACCAGTCGCAAAGGGGACTAGCCATTACTAAGGTTATATATAACCCAAGTGCCTTGCTAAAAGCATGTGCTTGACTCAAAACCTGCTAAATATATATTTGAAAATCTGAAAGGTTTTCCCTCCCCAATCCTTCATAAGTTTTAAAAGCTTTGGATACAAGGCTTCATATATAGTTCACAATTTCAGCGCAAATTGAGCTTCTTATCTAGCAGCTGCAGGTGTTTTCTTACATACAACCTCTAAAAATTACAACAACATATTTGCTTACTTTTGATTCAGTTGACAGTCAGCATTTAGGCTTCCTTATGCTATCAATACATGTGTGTATCAAATGAAGCTTAAATAATGGTTATGGTATCATGCTTCATTTTTTCATTCTGGATTGGTAATAAGCAACACATCAAAGAAGCCTTTCAACCTAGATGTGAAGGAAGAAAAGTAAAGCAATTGCAACAAATGACCTTTGAAGTTATCTTATATATATTTGTTTCAAATCTGTCCTTAAGCTGCTGTTTACTATTACAGGGCCTGTAATAGTGGCAGACATAGTGTCTAAAGATTGCACCTGGGGTTAAGAAAACAGCAATGAGATTTTTTATTAAACTTTTAGAAAAATCTTATTGCAAGGAGAAGCAATAAATGTTTTTGCATTGTTGCTCAGACAGCAAAGATAAATATCTCATTATACCTAGTGCAACAAATCATTTTTGGAAAAAGCCTGGAACTGTGAGACTTGTAAAACCTAATGTCTTTGAATTCATCTCCAGTTAATGAGCCATTCTCTCTGTGAAAGCTTTGCTACCTATCTTTCACAAATTTGTGTCTCAGTAACAGCTGAGGAGAGTGAACCCCGTTGTTAAAATGTCAAATTGTCTGTGTAGGTAGTGGTACTCACCAACTTGTCTAGAGGGGACCTCTTCATTATCTCCTGTCAAAGCCAGTCGTTTGTAGCTAGCTATTGATCAGGAAGGGAGGCTTCAAGCATCTCTCTTCATCCTGCTCTGACAAGGGCAAAGATCTGTGCCCCAGTCCTGCTAAGGTTAATCAAGGCTAAAGTTGCATTCCTATGCCCCCTACATAGGGGACATCTGAGCAGGGCTGGGGGGGTGCTCTCAGAAGAATTAGCAGGATAACCCCCAAATGCAGGAATGCTGGCTTACCACATTGGCTTAGCACATATTGAAGCAAGTATTACACATTACCACCTAAAGACAAATTTCAGCAACAGGTTTATAGTACTTTAGGGACCAAGTGAAAAACATCATGATTCCTTTCACAGAACTCTCTGGTGCAAGTCCATACAAATTGATACTGATACATGTAAATTTTCACTCACAGGGGAAAGCATTTTTAAAAAGAGACAAATAGCACCAGGTATATATCTTTTCCATTCTTATGTACGGGTTAAGTATACAATCTACAAATATTGGAGTGATGGACACTATTCCCTCCCCAACAATAATCATCACTGTAATTATTCTGCACTGTATCTACTACTTCTTCTTTTTTGTTATACTATCTGTAATGCACTCCAAAGATTGTGGTGCTAATGGTTTTCTTTGTTTGTTTTCAGAAACCTAAAAATCATTTGAAAAGTGTTTCTCTTGGTGGCAGTCAAAATCCATACTTGAGAAGCTGAGAAGACGCAGCTTTGGAGGAAAGGTTAGCAATGTAATCCTATAGATGTATAGGAATCCTATAGGTCCTACAGAAATCCCACTGAGTTCAAGAGGATTTATTCCCAGATAAGTGTGTGTAGGATTGCAGCCAACAGCACAACCCTAACCATTTGTATTCAGCAATAAGTCCTGTTAAATTCAATGGGGCTGACTCCAAGCTAAGTGGCGTTATGATTGAAGCATAAACCATTATCTGATATTCAGTGAGCTGTACCATCTATGTAATTTCTGCTCAAATTTTAACAAACCTATTAAAACCAAGGCACATATTCCAGTGTAATTAATTATTCAGTGTTGTTATCTTTTGCCTTCCATATTTTGTTATAGCTTTTCCTTCTTTTAGCAACTTTCTCCATCAGAGATGTCATTTCATTTGGAGTGTTGCAACCCAGACAGAGAAAATCTCTGTTTATCTTACGCAGCAGCAGGAAATCCCTATCCAGGTTTGGTTCCAAATTTCTGAAAGTGATTTGAAAGACCTGTAACAAAGAATTCCTTTGGGCTCTACAACGAAAAGACTCATTCTTGCTATATTTCCATATTAATTGCTTGAACTATTACAAATAGCATTTCTAATTGGCTTTTGAAGACTTATTGAACTTCAGTAATTAAGTCCATAAGGCACTCTTAAAAATGCCGGCATTTGCCCATTGTCATCATCTCCTCTGCCCACACACTGGGTAATTGGTGCAGAATTAAATGTTCTGGAGAGTCCATCCCTTCCTTTTCATTTCATTCTTTGGAAACATGCCTTTGTCTACCTGTCTCATGTGGATGAGCAAAATACAAGTGGGCAATGGGATTGAGGCTTGAATTAAACTGGCTAAATCTATGTGGCATTCTTATAGGGTTAGCCAAAGGGCTCATTATATTGTTCAGAACAACTCCTGTTTATTATTACTGGATTTTTAGCAATGTAGTTACAATATTAAGTAGGGGCCACCAACATGGTGGCTCCCATACCATGAAATTTCTCAGGAAACAATCCTTCAAAGCTCCACAATGTATGAGAGATTGTTTGCTCTTTCTCCTCTCTTCCTGTTCGCACTGGCCCAACATCTGCTACATTGAAACCCCCCCCCCCCACTTTAAAATGCCTGCATTTCACTTGATACCAGGACAGGGCTCCCTCCTCCCCTTCCATCCTGAACAGAAGAGAGATGCAAAAAAGCTTATCCCTGTATAAGTGAGAATAGCAGTTAACTGATATAGGTGGGAGGGGACTGATGAGCAGAAAGAGGCACCCCCGCATACACACACACACCAATTTGTTGTCCTTTTTCTGCTCTTTTCATTGTGGCAGCCATTTTGTGTCATGCTACCCCACCCACCCACTGCCACAGCATGCCTTTTGTGACTGGCACCCACAGCACTTTCTCAGAATTCCAAATGTGCCCACAGGCCCAAAGGGTGACCCCCATTCTAAACCATTGTATGTCTCTATTTTTATGTGAAATAACAGATATTTATCTTCCATTGTATTAATTCCCATTTTAACATTATTATTATTAATAATAATAATAATAACAACAACAACAACAACAACAACAACAACAACCAGGCAAAGAGACCTTGCATGAGCAGACCTCCACATGTGCTGTTCTTGGGGATTCTCAATTTCTGCTGCAGTGACACAAATCCCACCCCACGTTGTTCAGGAGGCTTTTCAGGAGTACAGGGTGGGTAGAGGAATGAGAAAGCCCCATGCACAAGCAAGGTGCTGTTTCTAAAATCATCACCATCATCATCATCATCTGGTGGGTGTGGGGTGGTACTCAAATCATATTTATCTCCAAATATTTTCTAACTTGTTCTTCTTCCTTTCATTGTGAAATCTCATTAATGCCAATGTTGAGATTGGATACAGCATGTTCAAGCCTCACTGATTTGCTTTAAGAGAGTGATAGCCCACTCCTATGTATGTCTATACAGAAGTAAATGTCTTGGAATCATTGCACAAAGGTGCTTATGCATGGACAGTTAACCAATTGCATTACTCTAGTACAACCTTGAAGCTATAGGTAGTCATGGGTTCTTCAAGCTTAATAGGGGTGGGAAAATCTGTCCATTTAGCTTTTTCTCCATTTCTCATTTTTTCAACCATAAGTTCTGTTATTCACATTTCCACATCATTTTTTTACTTCATGAAAATTTATCAGCTAATATCTCCTGATATGCACATGTTTGCATGCAGTTTTGCTGAAGATGCATGCTTTTACAAAGCAATTTCCCCTAGCATGATGCATTTTTATGTTATTTTCACTAATGTGTGCATTGTTTGCACACTTCACCCTAGCATACACCCTAGTACACATTACTTGGCTGGAGAATTGCATTGCAAAATCTGGAGAATTGCACATCCCAAAGGGTGGCTGTTTCAATGTATGTATTGCTTTGTAAAGTTTTAATTCAGTAGTTCATCTTTAAATGCAAACTGAATCAGATTTCTCCCCCTTCCCTAGAATTTACACCTCAGATTAAAAGTATAACATTATTTGGTGATGTTTATTGTACCTTTGAACAGACCTAGAAAGCTAGATACTTCGTTGTTGTTGCAAAAGTCCTAAGAATGTACACTTTCATTACTGACCCAACCTACCTACTCTCAGTTCAACAATACACCAGATTCAATGCCTGTAGTCCCATTGCTCCCAGCTGCTTGAGACAATGCGGAAGAATGACAGCAGCATATTGTCTATTGAATTGACATGAAGATGAAATCCAGGCCATGGTCTGACTCCTGAGTATATATCTGAATAAAACCTATCCATATTTCAATTTTTAGCCATGGGAGTGACCCGTGGGGGAGCATCCTGTGTCTGATGGTTTGTAATGTAGAAAGCAGCCAAGAGCAGTCCCACTCCCTTCATATCTGTGTCTTCTTACCGCCCAGCCCCAATCAATTATACATTACAAACCTGAACTAAAATAGGTTTGGAGTATCTGCCAGTAGCCAGACACTCGCTGGCTGGGAATTAGTGTTTTCTCATCCAGCACAGTGAAAAGGTTCCATCACATCACAGATGCGTATTGTTACATGATCCCCAAACCCCTCAGCAGTGAGAAGTTCCAGGGGCAGCACTACCAGGTTTCATTTCCTCTGGATGAGAAAGAGCACTGGAGACTTAAAGTGTCTCTGTAATATTTGCTTTATTTACAAATATATAAGCAGAGCAGGCAAATAGCCATTCCTGCAAGGTAGAAGAACCCCCAGAGAAAAACCAGGATAACCTGCCAAGGTGACAATGGTTTCATTGCATATTGTGATTGTGTGTTTTTTAAAGGTTTGTTACTTGTGAGCAGTATCTTAAATAAATAACAGATGCTAAGTTTCTATTTCAATTGCAAAAAAATATATGTCACATTGCTGTATATATCTGCCTCCTCCCCTCAGTTGGAAGAGTGTCATGTTCTCCACACAGACATGAGTGTCACATTCCAAAACACAGAAAGGCTCTTGATCACCAGGAGACAATCTCCTAATTGGAAGCTCCTATTGTTGAAACTTGAAGAAATCGCCCTGGGCTATTAAGCAGTATTCTGCCTAACAAAGTATTGCTCTGTCAGTAGCCATAACGCTATCCTTGCTTTGTTGAATTAATTTGACATCGGAGTTTAAGCCAACAAAGAGGAGGGAAAATGGAGTGACAGCACAACCTGAGGCTTGGTGGAGGCCCTGATCCATCTCGAGGGAAGAGCTCTTGACATCACACTTGAACTCATGGGAGGAGACTCTCAAATCAGCCTGATTCACCAAATTATTTGGCCATCATCCAAAGTCAGTGCATAGCTCTAACATGTATCTTCTCAAAGGCTAGAAAAATAATATTTCCATTAAGCATCTTGCCTGGTTATTAGTACAACATAAAATCATTAAGTATATGGTGTTCAGACCTCTAGACAAGAGGCTTCTTTTTATTATGCAGTACAGTGGTACCTTGGTTTAAGAGCAGCTTAGTTTATGAACAACTTGGATTAAGAACACTGCAAACCCAAAAGTAGGTGTTTTGGTTTGTGAACTTTGCCTTGGAAGCAGAACATGTTCCGCTTCCTCTTAAGTGTAAATTGAGTCTCCTGCTGCTATGGGAAAGCACGCCTTGGTTTAAGAACACTTTGGTTTAAGAACAGACTTCTGGAATGGATTACATTTGTAAACCAAGGTACCACTGTACCAAGCCAGTTCTGTCTCTCTTTCTAATTAGTGGGATAGGAGAGCTGAAAATAATGCCAATATATTTCACATCTGGAAACCAATGCGTCCCTTTGGTTTCAGATAGTACATGCATAGGCGAGTCTAAAAAGCCTGGGACACAAATTTTCACGGCCCTCTAGTGACTACGGTGGCTCATTTACCAGAAGTAATGTATTTAGCATTAACCCTGGGAGTATATACTCAATTCTGACTAAACTCCTCCTAGGAGGCATTTGTTCTAGGAGGTTTAGTTTGGTCAGAATAGTTCAGACTGGTTTTTTTGTAGGGGAGGGAGACCCCATAGCAATTAGAGTTGTTAACAGTTAATATGTATTCTGGTTTTAATATTAGAATCCATGCCAATCTTTAGACCTGTTTGTTAACAGAAAGCCAACATTCCTGTGGATGCCATCATTTCATTTCAATATATCATAAGAGTTGTGCATCAAACGCAGGGAAGGGCTTTCATTGCTCAATGAGAGAGCTTCTTCTTTGCATGCAGAATGTTCCAGGTTCAAGGTAGGCCTGGGAGAGACTCCTACCTGGAATTCTGGTGAGCCACTGCCAGTCAGTATTGACAACAAAAGGTAGATGAACCAATGATCTGATTCAGGATAAGGCAGTTTCCAATATTACAGTGTTTATATGTCAACCTCAGATTCACACCATATAGGGAGACTAAGGAGGCACTTTTATAATTAGATGACTAAGGGGGTTTCTCTCTCTCTCTCTCTCTCTCTCTCTCCCCCCCCCCCAGATGATGCTTCATTTTATAAATATAATTTAATATAAATAAAAATATAAGTTACAGTATTGAATATATCTTGTATTGTTACTGCCAAGGCCTTCACAACGAATTCATGAGAGCAAATATGTCTGGAAAACTTATTTTCTTTACATGGGCAACAGAAGAGTGAATGTTAAGTCCTGAATCATCTGGGGTTTGAGTCTCAGATCTGAAGCCAGGAAACCACTTTAAAGTTAAGACAGTCTTGGCCCATGGAAATGTAAACTGGTTTGGTGTGTTCTGCTAGTGCTTAGTAGCCATCAACATTGAGCTCCCAAGAAAGGCTTGTTTATTTTACTCCATATTGCTTGAAGGTTGAACTGAAGCAAATCTCAGCTGAGCTAAACAGGATTGTGTACACTGGAGCTTACATGCTAAATCAAAGGTCAATTTTGTTCTTGTCATTTCCACAGCTATCTGTTCTAAGGCAGATTTTTGTTATATCTAGAAATGTCTCTATCTTACGACCTGAATATACATTTACCTAAGTTAAGTTACACTTTGGAAGAAATAAAGGATTGTAGCGGGAGACTCTGTAGATCAGCTACTTGGTAAATTCCTGTCCTGAGGAAATAGTCTTTCTTGGGAGGTTCACAACACAGTAGTATTCTGGACCACAGATTGATCTGGGATTATCAGGTAAACAGCTGTAGTGCAGGCTGTCTTTTAACAACTTTGATTGGTTCACTGTTTCCACCTTGGAATACATGGCTACTTTCATTCATTCTTCAGTGGCCCCAAGGCTAGACCACGGTAATTTGTTCTACATGGCCCAGAAACTGCTCTCTAGTTGCTGAAAGATTAAGTGGGTGACATCATATTATATTTATTCCAAAACATC
This sequence comes from Podarcis vaucheri, assembly GCF_965113315.1. Lineage (NCBI taxonomy): Eukaryota > Metazoa > Chordata > Lepidosauria > Squamata > Lacertidae > Podarcis > Podarcis vaucheri. Next base: position 35,136,189 of record NC_138748.1, on the reverse strand, counting down.
TGCACTGGTTGTTATCAGTGTGTTTCTAGGCTAAGTTCCATGTGATGGTTTTGACCTACAAAGCCTTCAACAGTCTGTAGCCTGAATATCTTAGGGAGCATCTAATCTGTAAGACAGTCTTCCCCAACATGTGGCCTTCCAGATGTTTCAGACTGCAGCTCTCAGCAGCACTGGTCAACATAACCAATGGTGAAGGATGAATTATAATCTAATGGCCTTTGGAAGGCTGTACGTGGAGGGCAACAGAATGGAGAAAACTACCTTATTAGTCCCTCCTCCTCTTGTATACAATCTTCCTTAATATACCTTTTCTTGCAAAGCAATTTCCCTTATTTTTGGTATGCCATTTTTACTAATACATGCATTTGAATGCACACTTTACCCCAGTACATTCATTTCTGTACCCATTACTTAGCTGGAGAACTGCTTTGCAAAATTCGGAGAAGTGCCAAATTTTGAAGGGTGCTTGTGTTTCAGTTCTAATTTTGGAAGGTGAAAATTGGGTTGATTCACCTTTAAATGTGAACTGAATGGGAATCCCTCGCTCAAATCCCTACCTACATTATACCTGAGCAATAAGTATACTCTGCCTCCCTTTAAACAATAACCAAACCACAGTTACAAATACTAACTTACCACAGAGCCATAACAGGCAATGCGTAAGAATTAGCATCACTTTTGAGTACCCTTTCTCTTCATGTGCAGTACTGTAGTTCCAAATCTAGATAGAGTCTTCAGCTAGCTATGATTTTGTCCAGTACATTGATCCAAATGATAAGAGGTAGATAAAGCAGCTGCAGAGATTACAAAAAGCTCTAAAAGTGGTCTGACATCATCGTACATCTGGTGACTATTATGTTGTTATACCAAACTTTGACCTCTTCTTTGGGTATAGATCTATATTCTGAAGAGAGATGTGGCAGGAAGCTCAGAGAATGTGTGGACGTTTACAACCAAGGAAAATGCATGGCACTTTTAAGAAATACTTTAGAAAGCGCATGTATGTAGGAATAATGTAGAAAGTATCTTGGCCATGTATGATCTTGGGCAAATAGAGAACAATAACTCACTTCATAACTAATGGAATATTATTGCAGCCAAACCGGAAAAGATATAAAACGCAGCTGCCTTGGCCACTGCAATGTGTAGAAGAACATCAGCAACAAGAACAAGGAAAAAAGCTGTGGATTATAGCTGAAGAAAAGTTGGAAGCTCGTGTACACTCTAGCAGGTCTAAAGTTGTGATGTCATACCTGGAGAAGAAGAAGAAGAAGAAGAGTTTGGATTTGATATCCCGCCTTTCACTCCCTTTAAGGAGTCTCAAAGCGGCTAACATTCTCCTTTCCCTTCCTCCCCCACAACAAACACTCTGTGAGGTGAGTGGGGCTGAGAGACTTCAGAGAAGCATGACTGGCCCAAGGTCACCCAGCAGCTGCATGTGGAGGAGCGGAGACGCGAACCCGGTTCCCCAGATTAGGAGAGTACCACTCTTAACCACTATACCACACTGGCTCTCTGACTGGAGTCAGTTACGGTACTCATTTGACTGCATTAGCTGCCCAACACCCTATAAAAATTAGATACTATAACTAGTGATGAGTAAAGAATTGTTCCCACCAAGCAGAGCTTTTTTTTTTTAAGGCTAATAGCTTGGGGTTAGATCCCCCCCCCCAGTTTCTCATTTATTCACTTAAACTCAGTTCTCCACATTTCTGCATCAGTTTCTAATTGTTTATTTTCAAAAGTTCACACGCAAACTCATAAATTACCATTTAAGCATGCGTTCCTCCTAAGGCTCACGTATACATATGTGATTTCTCCTAAGGCAATGCATCTTTGTATGTTATTTTAATACACACTTCCTACCAATATACCCCTTTCTGTACACTTCATTTGGCTGAAGAAAGGCACATCTGCAGGCTGCCTTTGCATATTCAGGGGATAAGTCCTTCCAGAACAGAAAATAATTGGGGGAATTTTAACTCAAATGTGCTAGGCCAGTGATGGGGAACCTTCTCAGCTTGAGGGCCACATTCTCTTCTGGGCAACCTTCCTGGCATTGTTGACCATTGGTGAGCAGGACCAGAGGCAAAAGTGAACTAGGCAATGAATGTAAACATTTAACTTTGTACAGTAGGCTAGTTTCTACATAGACCCATCCAGATAAGCACGAGGCAATTTTACACATTCCAAGAAGGCAAAAACACTCAAAGTGGATCAGTGCCAGTGAGGGGTGCCTGGGGAGGATGTGTGGCCTAGAGAGAATCCCAAGGATGAGGCAGAAAGGCCTGGGGAAGGGACTGTATTTGGTTCCCCACCATTGTGCTAGGGCAACTGATTTCCATGGTGACCCTGGCTCTATTCTTCCAGAAGACATGCTACTGTCACTCCAGGATTGCTGCTCCAAAACAGCATGCTAACCAAACGATGTGGAAGCCAAGCATGGGTAATGCTTTAATCATTTAGTCCACATAGTGGCATGCCCTCATAAGGTACTTGGCAAACAACAGAGATGAGTCTATTTACTGGAATTAAAGTTTTATTGAAATAATATAATAAAACAGCAGCTTCATTTGTTCACTATGAAAGGCTTCCCAGAAAAGAGGTGGGGAGAGAAGGAGGGGTGAGTTGCAGGATGACTTCTGGCTTCACAGGAGATGGAGGAAAGGGAATATGTTGCAGTGCAGCTCAATGAAGGAAGGGGAAAGAGCTTTAAAGTGGAAAAGAGAAGCATAGTATTACTTTTTTAAGGGTCTGTCTGAACACTTGTGAAAGGGGTGATGATTCAGCTGGGAGCTCGCAAGTGTAGGAAGAGGGAGGAGAGACTGAGGGAGAAGGAGAGGCAGGAATGGAGAAGGGGGTGGAGGCATTCAGAAACTGGGGAAGGAGAAAGGAATCCTTTGGAGAACAAGAAGCAATTCTGGGAATTGTGGTGTGCTAAACTATTTATATCTTCAAAACACTTACAAGAGAATAGGATGGTTCTGGGAAGGTGACAAAGTTAGAGGGGCTGCATGTAACAGCAACTGCATAGAGAGAGATGTATGGGGAACCGGGCTCTACCAGAGGACTATAGTTTGTATATATACTGGGTTATAACCAGACTAGGGCAATTCCAAACTGTCACTATTTTTGAGTGGGACTCAGTCACAAAGTGGCAGATTCAGATTACAGTTTAATGGGACAATTACAGTTTAATGGGAGATCTTGCACAACAAATCTGCTTCCCCCAAAGATCAGACTTTTTGTAATAAAGGAAGTGATGGGCAATTGCATTGCTGGACCCATCATCATCTAACATTTCCATAAACAAATCAGGATGAATGCTCACTAATAGCCAAGGTGATCTAACCTTCCAACAAACTAATCAGGGTAAATGCTCAATAAACAGGTCATCTGGAAGCACCTTAAGCTGGTTGGTGTTAGTTCCCATTGAAATCCCTGGGACTTAAGTCATGAATATCCCACCAGTGGCAGACCTTGGGGTCTCACATTTCAGTGGCGCCCTGTGCGATTGCAACATTCAGCATCCCCTGTCTCTCATTCTCCATTCTAAATAGTAGTTGTGGCGTCCCTTGCAGGGCCCTTGAGGCTCTGCGCCCAGTGTAACAGAATTGGTTAAAGGTAAAGGTAAAGGTACCCCTGCCCGTACGGGCCAGTCTTGACAGACTCTGGGGTTGTGCGCCCATCTCACTCAAGAGGCCGGGGGCCAGCGCTGTCCGAAGACACTTCCGGGTCACGTGGCCAGCGTGACATCGCTGCTCTGGCGAGCCAGAGCCGCACACGGAAACACCGTTTACCTTCCCGCTGGTAAGCGGTCCCTATTTATCTACTTGCACCCGGAGGTGCTTTCGAACTGCTAGGTTGGCAGGCGCTGGGACCGAACGACGGGAGCGCACCCCGCCGCAGGGATTCGAACCGCCGACCTTTCGATCGGCAAGCCCTAGGCGCTGAGGTTTTTACCCACAGCGCCACCTGCATCCCCAACAGAATTGGTTACACTCGCCTAAATCCACCTCTGACCCCACTGATTTGAATGGAACCTACATTCAACTAACTTACTCTCAAAACAAGTCACTGGCCTTAAACCAGGAAGACATTCTTAGTGACATTAAAGTCCACTGGCATAAACATACAGGATTCGACATATATTGCAACAAAGAATATATGCAGAAAGTAGAAGAGTCACAATCTGCTTCTACTACATCTTCCAATTGGGGTGAAAATCTAAGGCAAAGGGATTTATGATGTCATGCCTTTGTGCCAAACTTTACTACAAAAATACAGCATGCAAAGCATACCTTTGCTTTACCAGTTGAACGCATAATTCTTTCAAAGGAACCACCACCCTGTGATCACAGGAAGCTCTCTGCCTAAATATCACTGAACATGCAGACATGATGCTTTAAATATTTAGCTCAAATTGTACAAAGCTCTTAAAAAAGAAGTACTGAAGGAAGAAGAATAATAATAAAAAAAATCTCAGGTTTCACTTCTATTTTTCTTCCCATGAAACTTTACACATCGGTCATAAATTGTATATCCACTGCATTCTTTTATCTTCTTTTTCTATAGCCAGTCAAAATAAGCAAACGTTTTAATTATGAAAGCTGCAAGCAACCCAATCATCTCCTGATGGAGAAAGAAAAGCAAGTGACATTTGTATAATTATATGAAATGTGCTATGATCATGGCTGGATCACAGCCGAAACCCGAAACTGATTGCCCCCAATGTGGGTTGAGTGGAATGTGAAAGACTGTGTGTGTTATAATTTCAATGCATGCAAAAAGCTTAAAATGATTCCTAGGCAAATGGCAAAAAGGTAAATTCTTTCAAAATAAATTATTGTTCAGTGTTTCCACATCTGTACCAATTAAGAAAGTGAGAGAGTTCCCTATCCACTAAATAAAATCCCATGCTGTTTGCATGGAAATGTGTGTAAACAGCAGATCCCCAGAATGGGTATGAGCCGCTGGATTGGTGGTCTAAGTGGAATATTCAGCCAGTCTACATCCATCAGCAAAGGCAATTTGCCAGTAACATTTCTGAACACAAGATTCAATCTAGTATAAAGCAGAAGGAAATAAACTTTCTCCATATTCATTTTTTAAAAAAAGATGAAGAAAATAACAGTATAAAAATATGGTGCAAAAATATTTTTAACAATAATTAAAAGAATTGGGCTACAACCTTTGTCCACTTACCTGGGTATAAGCTCCATAAATCCCAATGGGCCTTTCTTCTGTGTATACATGTACAGCATTGCACTGTTAGACACAAGTAGAATATGGTACATGAAAATAGCTACATGTTTTATCTCTGATTTTTTTTATTAAAAAAAATACACCTAGACCACTGGAAAATGACTGATTATCAGTGTTTCACTTAATTTCCTCAGTAAATGAGGGTGTAACAGAATGCCATAGGGTAGGATGAATCAGTTATATATTGTACATGGTTTGGTGTGGTCAGCTTGCTATTTTGCTGGTAAGAGATCATCTGAAAACCTCACCAAATCAAAAATCATATTTCTTTTCAAATTTAATTCTGTTATAATCTGTGACGCCCTTATATTAAAATGGCATCATATTAGGCAAAAACCTGGACACAAGACATTTTTAGCTCAATCTGAAGTTTTCATTGGCAGAATTCCCCCTAATTTCAGGACTCAAAACTATTCTTGTAAAGTCAACTGCAGACAAACATATATCCTGCTGGCATAGTGGAGCGATCTGAAAATGTGTTTAATTCACTCTTAGATATTCTCCAGGACAAGAAAAGGTATGTTACATTCACATATAATGGGTGAAAAACCTCTTAAATTAATTCACTCAGTTGTTAAAATTAATAGATTTCAAACTGTAAGATTATATTTTTAGATCATGGTGATTTTGTCAAGTTTTTCAAGGGCAGCATGCTTGATTTCCTTTGTACTTGAGGCATATTTGTAATATTTGTGTTACTTACAGATCTTCAAGGAAAGTAGATGTTGTTGCTGCTGTTGTTACTACACACTTATAAACCACTTAAACTTTTCTAAGTAGTGTACATGTATGAGAAGATAAGAGGGTCCTGGCTGTGTCTCTCCAGCCTCTCAGAAGTCAAGGACTACAAAATAAGGCTAGGACTCTGTAACCAACCAGCTAGCCAACCAACCAACCAACCAGGCCCTCCTGGTAGATGGAGCCTACCACACACCAGATCTGGTCAGCCTACATGAAGCTCTAGCTCTCTGCAGTGACAACACCTTTGGAGTCTGTCCTAGTAGGATCTCTTGGAGCTGTCCAAGGTACCATATGTTCTCTGACGGACTGTCACATTTGTTTGGACCAACCTGCTTCTCCAGTGAGCTTCACAACTGAATGTTCTTCTCTCTCTCTCTCTCTCTCTCTCTCTCTCTCTCTCTCACACACACACACACACACACCCTGCTTCTTCTCAGTAGAAGGGAATTGTCACTTTCCATGAACTTCCATAGGTCTCTTGTTCAACAGCACAAGAGATTTCCCGCCATCTCCTAACCACCATCTCCCACTGAGAAACTTCATCCAACCGTTATGGCCTGTGAAGCAGTGACCTGCCTAAGAGTGTTAAATATTCCCATCAGAGTTCTGTGAACAGGACTTTCCTACAGGTTGTCCTGAGGCAATTCTACCCAGCCAGAGCCTTGGACTTGGCAAAAGAGTATGAATAGCCTAGTGCTGTGTTACCATGGGAACTAATTGTTAGATCATTTTTCTTAAGTTGTCTGAATGGCTAGGAAATGCCTGAAAGGGGACAAATGCCAGGCGTTCTTCCACCACAGCAAAGAAAATCTCTGTGTGAAAAGAGACTGAAAGAGACAGAACTGAGCATGGCCTCAGTAAGTTTATGAGGCCAATGAAAATTGGAGGTGCCATATACTTTGATGTTTAAGCTAAGCTTTCCCCTCTGTGCCAATTATAATAAATAAGCATAAGTATTGCCAAATATCAACAATCCTCCAGTGACCTCCTGCCACAAAGGGCACCAAACCTGGGTAAGCAGAATGCCCCAGGTAGGAGTGTGCATTGCCTCTGTGTGTACCCTGAAAAAGGAGATGAATATGGTTAATTTTGGACAGACTTTCACATTTCTAGGTCAGTCCACACCATTGACAAGGTGTGTTGAAGTGCATCAGGAAGTCTCCAACTTTCCAGTCAGTCCACCCCCCCAAAAAAATAAATAAATTAAATGGTATGTATAATCTCCCCACTTCTTTTATGAAAAATAAAACCAAGCTGACTAGGAAAGGAGGGAGATAAAGAGGTGATGAGATTTTCTGACTGGCAGGTTTGCCTTTTAATCTCAGGTTTAATCACAGGTTTACCTTTTAATGCACACTCTCTCTTTTGTCATAACTCTACTCTAAATTTCTACCAGGTTTTACAATCCCAGTACAAGATTTTAAAATTTGGGATTGCACTCTTGCGTTGTTATGCTCATAAATGTTCATTTGATCAATGAGCTGTACATGAATGCAACTCTGCAATCATGACTGCACAGGTTTATTGCCAAGCATCACCAGTTCATCTCTGGGGCTCATGCTCACAAGGGCATATCCCATTTATTTCAATATTGGTGACAGCTCAGTGTTCCCTGAAGTGAAACTGGCAAGCTCCCTTGCTGAGGTAAGGCCTTAGGACTTTACTGTTAAAAGTTTGAATCTGCATAAGCTTCAGTGATTTCATTGAGTATAAGAATGCATGAGTCAGAATTGTAGTCAGAGGGTGTCAGGCAGTAGCAAGATTAATAGCCATTAATAGGGATTGGGAAGAAATTATTTTCAGGTAGTATTTCAAGATAAACCCAAATACACACTTCCTGAAACAACATTAGACCCAAAATGCAGCCATCTTTTGAAATTTGCACTTCTATGAATGTTACTGTGTAATTCTCCAGCCACGTAACGCATACAAAAATGAATATACATGGGTAAAGTCTGCATAAATGACTCAGAAGCTTCAACTGGTCCAAAATGAAGCAGCAAGACTACTGGCTGAAGTGCCACTTAGATCACATATAATCTGTGTTTTAAAACAGCTGCATTAGGAGCCAGTTCTTTTCCAGGTCCAACTAAAGGTGCTCACATTGGTGTTTAAAGCTAGAGTAGGCTTGAAACAGGGGAGGGTCACCTGCCTCATCAAGTCCAGATGCTGCAATCAGCATGCAAAGTACAAAAACGCAGCAGAGCTAAGGTGCAGGGTCTGCTCAACTGACTGTGTTAATGGACCTCAACTTAGATGTCCTAGGAGCTCTGCAGGACTGTGCTTTGGTTTGGACACGTAGATTGGCCCAGGGCTGGTGACCTGATGTTCTGACTTGCCACTGGGTAGGCCAAGGGTTCAGGACAGGCCCTCACATTAAGTTGGGTGGTATAAACTAACCTAAGCAATTACTGGCATTCCAGAAGGACAGAAAATGTAATTTATTTAATTCTATTTCTGCACTGTGGGGAGAGTGCGCTTTTTGGATTTTCTTTCAGAGCTTTTAAGATGTCCTGGGTCATTTCTGCATACTGTATATTAATTGCCTGTACCTTTATTGTTGAATTTTAGTTCATTTGGAACACGTTTTGGCTGTATCTGTTCTATACCTCTATCCTACCACTTTAAACAGTCATAGCTTCTCCTAAAGAATCCTGGGAATTGTAGTTTAAGGGTGCCAATAGTTGCTAGGAGACTGCTATCCCCCTCACAGAGCTACAGTTCCCAGAGTTCCCTAGGAAAAGAGGTTGACTGTTAAACCAATCATGGAGGCTCACATTTGCTATGTCTCCATTTTAAATATCCTGAATTCTTACTTTGCCAACCATGGTGAGCCGCTCTTTTTAGAAACTGCCTTAAAACCTTAATAATGACATCTTGACATGGATTGTGAACCAAAGCTGTTTTGAAACTGAACCGCCACCTCCCCAGTCACTTCCGCCTCTTTAAAGAAGGATGTAAATAGGAGCAATTTTGAACATCACATCTCCTTTAAAGCTTTTGATCATGAAGTTAGCTTGAGTGACTCACAGTACAAAATCCCTTGAAATTGAAGATAGATGGTTGAATGGTGTATCTAAGCATGACCCAAACAAGAATACTGTAAAGAAAAGAAAATCACTTCGTGTGATGGGGAGAGTAGTGTTGAATTGTTCAAATGCTTTTGGGATCAACTGTGCAATCCTGTGCATATTTACCGTACTTGGAAGCAGGTCTCCCTGTGTTCAATCAGGGCTTACGTCCTGATAAGTGTGTTTAAGATTACAGCCTGAATTACCAATTTATTTAGCTTCTCTATAGGGCATCTCTTTAAAAATATTCTTTCAATTGTTGTGTTGAAAGAATTCCTATTCAAAACATAAAGGTTTTCTGGGTAGACAGAATAAACGTATGCATGATTTTAGAGGGATGTAGATCATCTAAACAAGATTCTCTTTTTACTGCGAAAAGGAAATGTGTGTGAGAGAAAGAGAAAGTGCCTTCTATAGCACAGGAAATGAAAGCAGTGAGCTTTCAACAGAAGACCTCTGATAGCTTCTTATAATTGCTTTTTTGCTATTGCTTCTTTTATCAGCAGTTTCAAAGGACATCAAAATACATGTATTTTGCACAATAGTACCAACAATTAAGCCACAGGATACCGAAAGGTGATTGGCTTGTCATCTGAAATTTTAGGACTGTGTTTATACTGGAACAGCATCAGGGCAGGCTTGAGGGTCAGGGAAGGGGAGTTGCATAGGGGTCAGCAACCTAAAGCCCATAGCCCGGTAGCGGCCCACAAGGCTTGTCTAACTGGCCCATGGCGACCTCTGCTGCCCCCGCCGCCTACACCCACGCCAGAATTAGTGTGTGCACGGGCACTCCTCCGACCCGGATGTGCGCCGGAAATAGAATCATAGAATCATAGAGTTGGAAGAGACCACAAGGGCCATCGAGTCCAACCCCCTGCCAAGCAGGAAACACCATCAGAGCACTCCTGACATATGGTTGTCAAGCCTCTGCTTAAAGACCTCCAAAGAAGGAGACTCCACCACACTCCTTGGCAGCAAATTCCACTGTCGAACAGCTCTTACTGTCAGGAGGTTCTTCCTAATGTTTAGGTGGAATCTTCTTTCTTGTAGTTTGGATCCATTGCTCCGTGTCCGCTTCTCTGGAGCAGCAGAAAACAACCTTTCTCCCTCCTCTATGTGACATCCTTTTATATATTTGAACATGGCTATCATATCACCCCTTAACCTCCTCTTCTCCAGGCTAAACATGCCCAGCTCCCTTAGCTGGAAATAGCATGTGTGCACACGTGTGGGACGGAGAAACGCCAATGCGCATGCGCACACGCTATTTCCAGCGCACCTCCTGGTCAGAGGAGCACCGGAAATAGCATCTGTGCATGCACACTCCTCCAGCCTGGAAGAGCACACATGCACAACGCTCCGGCCCCTCCTCCGACGGACAGAGCATCGACCGGCCCATGCTTCAATAAGGTTCCTGACCTCTGCTGTAGTCTATAGCAATTCCATTTCTCTCTCCAGGCTCTCCGTCTATTGTGTGTGTGTGGGGGGGGGGATGTCTAAAGCATGGGTTGGCAAACTAAGGCCCATGGGCCGGATCAGACCCAATTGCCTTCTAGATCTGGCCCGCATATGGTCTGGGAATCCAGGCAGCCAGCATAGCACACACACACAATGGTTTTTGCGACTCAGCCAGGCTTGGGGGTCAAAAGTGAGGTGGGCAGCTGCTCCTTCTCCGTCCGTTGCACGTGCACAGCAGTCTTTTCTTCTGGGGTGGGGGGTGGGGAAGAGGGAAAAGGAGCCACAGTTTGGATTTCCACAATGGAGCTGCTGGCGACTGACCTCAGGAAGGGCAGGTGCAGTGGCAGGGGCTCAGAGGCACCTCGGGAGCAACACCTGCCAGTGTCTGTGATGGCAGTGCTCCCTGCCAGAGGAAGTGGGGAGCGCCTGGGTGGCTGCACTCTGAAGCAGTTCTGCTCTCTGCTGGGGAGGCCGCTTGTTAGCTACACGGTGTGAGTCATGGAAAGGTAAATAGCTGCCTCGTCTTCCCTCACACGGGTAAAAGAACGTTTTTGCTTGAGCGGCACCAGCCTGACTTAGCGTGGCCAATGGCTTTTCCCTTCACCCACGCATGCGCACACACTCTCCAGGGCTGACAGGAATGGCATGCTTACCTCAGCCCCCCACCTTATGAGAGAAATAATAACTGTCAATGTGTAAAACGCAAAAGAAGCAGCATGGGTGTATGAGTGAACACTCCCCCCCCAAAAAAAAAAATCACATTTGGGCAACGTTGGGGTCGGTCCCAATAACGGTTTTTGCCAAAAAAATGCAGGTCATAATCATGGCAACATATAGTCTGGGCCCCCACAAGGTCTGAGGGACAGTGGGCAGGCCCCCTGCTGAAGAAGTTTGCTGACCCCTGGTCTAAAAGGTGTGTTTGGTACTGGTAAATCAGAACAGATTAGGGATTCTGTTGGTTTACCATCCACCTCTCTGTGTTGGATGAGTTTCAGTTGGTAAGGCTCAAGCATGTGGACAAGGTATGTGGATCAGTCAGGGTAAATGCTTGTGCTCTGGACTCTTGCCCCTCTCCGCTGATAAAATGTAGCAGGGTGAGGACAACTGACTGGGCCAGGCAGGTGATTATTACCTCCTTATGAGAGGGTGCTGGCATGCTTTAAGGAGGCAGTGGTAAAATCACTCCTCAAGAAACCCTCCCTGGATTTGGAAAATCCAGTTGCCAGTCTCTTCTTGGACAAGTTATTGAGTGGGTGGTCACAGATCAGATTCAGGCACTATTGGAGGAAACTGATTTTCTAGATCCATTTCAATTGAGGTTTAGGTCCAGTTTTGGCACAAACTGCTTTGGCCACCCTGTTTAATGACCTCTGCCAGGAAGGAAGCAGGGGAAATGTGATCCTATTAATTCTCAATCTCTTGGTGGCTTTCAATACCATCAACCATGATATCCTTTTGGAGCGACTATCTTTAGGGGGTGGGGGGTGGCACTGTTTTCCAGTGTTTCTGTTCCTACTTGGATAGTCATTTCCAAAGGGTGATGTTTGGAGAGTGCTCTTCAACCCCATGGAACATTCAACGTGGGTTTCCTCATGTGTCTTTGGAAGGTGGGGGGGTATTGCTTTGTTTTTTGTTTTTATATGTTTTATGTTCTCATTTTGTTTTGTTTTTTATGTTCTGAACCACCCTGTGATCTTCAGAAGGATGGTATATGAATTTAATAAATAAAATAAAATAAATACTGCTGAGAGACCTATTTGAAATGGAATTTAAGCTTCACAACATTTAGGCTATATAAAAGGAAAGAAGTCTTTGAACTTTCACTTTCCCTAGAGTGGGCCTTTGATGACATAGGAACAGAACTGCAAGTAAATATTTTGAAATTTTGAATCACTGCCATATTGACTCCCAACAGCGCTGTGCTTCTTCCACATGTACCATAAAGTATATTTCAGACAAAGCCTGCAGACATCCCTTTTCTTCCCCCTTTTCAAATGATTTAACATTGAGTTAAAGGAAAGCAATCCTAGCTGCTGCAAGAACAAGAGAGAGGATTGCCTAGGGAAAGTGTATTATCAGCCCTCTTGGAGATACAGACTTGTATCCAATGCTACAGTTGCCACAAAGCTACAAGTCTCAGGATACAAACTCTCTTCCCAAGGAACTCTGGGAATTGCAGCTCTGTTGGGAGGGGCAATAGGGAGCTCCTAACAACTGTCATTAACAAACTACACTTTCCAGAATCGCTTTGGAGAAGCCATGACATTTTAAAGTGATATGATACTGATTTAAATGTATAGCGCAGATGGTGCCATGATGGTTGATTGCTCTCAGATCAATCACAAGGGAATCTATAGACCACCCTGCTACTTTCTATCAAACAAAAATAATTGTATTTTTTGTCTTCAGAGCACAGAGCTATATTCTGTCAATCTATAAAATAACCACATTTTCATCTTCAGAGCACAGAGCTTCCCAGGCTCATCTGTTACGAATAGCGAGGAATATGCCTTTGGGAATATGCCTATATCATCATGTCTTCTTTCCGAACCATATAACTCAGGATCCATTATAAAATGGTGCCTAAAATGACGATATGACATTCTGTAGCTGATGATAGCCATGAAGAAAAATATTGTTTAGGACTATACACAGAAGCTCATAGAATAGTAAACTGGCCTCATTCTCTATCTTTCTCTGTGCTACTATGTTGTAAAGATTAGTAGACTTAGAAAGCCCTATTATAACGACATTCACTTCCCAGAACAAGGAAAGTCCAACAATTTCCCTGGTACTCTCAGAGCTTTTTCTCTTTCAAAGGTGTTGGAGCTGTGCTCCCCCCCTCCCACCCAAGTTCCCCTTCCATTATACCACTACTTGCCAGTTCATCTTTGTGATATCCTATGGACCTGTCTGACTTTCTGGCACAACCCTTCACCAGTAATATCAAATAGTACTAGCATGGATTTGGGCTTGTCTGTTAAGCGGGAAAGAGCCCTGCCTACCAATATTTGGACTGAATTTAGCTTCCAAACATGTCTGTTCAGCTCTTCTGCAGCTACTCTGTGAGATCAAGCTTCAACAGCTGTATCATTTTGTATTTTACAATCTCAGGGGAACCAAATTTGTGTATAACTCAAAGAGATCCAGTTCTGTGCACCTGTTTTCTGACATTTTGTGTGTGTGGAATGTGAAGGATTAACCCCAAAATAGTTTTCTGATCAGAAGAGCTGCTTAGTTAATTCTCCTGATATAAGAGGATCCATAATTTTGGATTTCAAAATAAAATTGTTTCAATTACAGTAATCAAAAAAGAAATGATTTTTTGCTGATAATGCTCCATCCATCTATGCCATGAAGTAGTGCAATTTTGTGTGATTGAATCTTTTGATTCCAGGCTTTCCCCACGTGTGTCAGTGGGGTGGGGGAATGAATGAATGGTTTGTAGACTGCTGCCTTAAGCTTCTACTGTAAAAGAAAGGTAAGAAGCTTCTGAGATTATAAAATAAGATGTTATTCAATTACTGTTGATGGTCTTGCAGAATTTAGTCCCCCGCTCTTGGTCAGGAGTGGGGAGGTAGGAGAGCAATTTTCCTTTCTCTGCTCCACAATTAGGTTTAATTGGGATTTTTAAAAATAAAAATACTTGTATAAGCCCTCCCCCTGAACTCCTTCAGGACTAGATCCAGGGTGGACCAGGTGGTCTCCATGTTGGCCCAGGGTGGGTCAACCTGATTCTAGATTCTGGATTCCCAGACTGAGGTCATGTGGCAGATAGCACAGTCCTAGATTATAAACTGAGGGAATTTGTATTACAAGTTTGTTTTCTCCAAATATAGTTGGCACTGCTCATGAGAACAGATAATAATGGCAGGTGTTTGGGAGATACTGCTCTGAGGAAAAATTTAAAATAGAACTTAGCGGAGACTGGAAAACACACAAACACTTAGGATACTTCGTAACCAAGCAAATATACATTGGTTCTTTCTTTCTTTCTTTCTTTCTTTCTTTCTTTCTTTCTTTCTTTCTTAAAAAAGGCAAAGTTGGAAATGTGACATTTTTAAAAAAGTTAGAAGCTCATTGCAGTAGCATTTTATTAAGATCAGAGGAGTTACATATTAGGCAGGCATGCTCAAGTGTATGCCTCTGATGAATTCATAATGTATTTACACAAAGCTGGTTATCTAATGTTCTATCTTGAATGACTGTTTGCATATCACTTCAGTCAGAGAATCAACATGAAACCCATGAATGATTATCTAGAGATTTTGGACAGGTTTTTTTTTTGGGGGGGGGATTCCATGCAACTTGATGCTTGAATGCTCCACGAATATACAACACCTGCTACATTTGGGAGTGGAGGGAGAGAAGACATAAGAAGGGAAGAAGAGGCAATATCGCCACTCATTCTTAAAGTAGTTCATGAAATTCAAATTACTCCTTCTCCTTGCCTGCTCCATGGCACCAGACAAGCTCCAACCTTAATTAAATGCAAGTAGCCATATACTGTACTTTGAAGGTCAACATATTTTGCTTATGCTCAAACCCCAGTGAAGGTCAGAAGAAAGCATGCACATTTCTGTTCAACGATATGTATATAAATGGATAACAATTATGTGATTAGAATGTCCAGGATGAATTGCTTGTTTTCTTATCCCACCACATCTGAGGCTTTTTGGTTTTGAAAAAAAGGGTACATAATGTTGTGAAGAAGGTGGGCAGGGCCACCCATTAAATCTGAATGGTGGGAAATTCAGTATCAACAAAAGCAGAGGACTTTTCTTGAGTAGTGGCAATACTACCAGGCAGGATCATTTTTTCTTGGGCATCATTTGTCTTAGTTGGGAACTTATCCCTGGGTAGAGGGTAGTAATACCAACTCCTTTGTTATAGACTAGCAGGGATGAGGTAGGCATGGGGAATGTTTGCCAGTATAGTTCCCATCCCAAACACCAGTTTAATTCATTATCTATTTCTTTATATATACTTATGGGAAACTATGGCACTTCTGCTGTGATAGTCCACCCCAAACTTAAACACTCGTCAAACGGTACAAAATTACACACCCCGGAGGACTTCTGAGTTGGTGCCTCTGGCAATGGCTGAATTCCTCTGATCGGGGGGGAATTTGCCCTGTGGGAATTTGGGTCTGTACCGCCACGGCGAAGGCGGAGACCCGTAAAAATCACAGGCAGGAGAAGCCTGTGAACGTGGGATTCGGGGGGGGGGACCTTTTGCGCCTCCCCTACTCGCGGGGAAACCAGGTTTCGGGGATCCGGAGCGATGTGGGGTGAGTGGCGCAGTGCTTCAAATCGTCTGCTTCTTCCACGGAGCAAAGCCACATAGCTGTTGTTGGAGAGCACTGACTTTTTCCTGTGGACAATTTGACTTTAAAGTAATTACCCGTGAGTAGAGCTGAATTGGGAAGAATTGGATTTTTAAACGTTTAATCTGGCATCGAAACGGGGAGGTTCAGTACAGGAAGTCCGCCTCCCCCTTTTGTAGATAAACTGAAGCAAGAAGGCTGCAAGCTAAAGTCTTGGAAAGCCTTTTGTAAAAGACTAAATTTCCATCGGTAAAGAACTAACCCTCCCCTTTTGGAGACAGGAGAAGAGGGGGTGGTGGTGGACTGAATATGCCTGTAGGAGAGAGTTAAGAGAGTTAAAATACCGCCGCTCTGACCCTGGAAATGGGCTGCTAGCAGGATTGATGTTTTTTGGAACGTCCATTGACAGCGTTTAGAATGGTCATTGACAGACAGCTAAACAAGAGAATACATTGTTTCTACTGTCTCCGGTTGTTTTCAAAAAGAAGGAGGAAAGTAACTGAAAATTGAAACTAACTTTGGATTATTGAAACTGTGTTTAAAAGAGGACATACTGACCGATACAAATAGAAACTGTTTTCCCCTAGTGGAAGCTTTTGAAATTGGTTACTTTACAGGAGCTGGGCTAGGGGAATTTCCAGCTGCAAGATAAAAAAGTATGAGACTTTGGAATTGACCTTGAATCTCTTAAGTGTTATGGCAAACGGAAAGGAAAAAACAGACGGGATGTCGACAGAAGAGGCCTTAGTGGCTGCATTATTGAAAATAAACGATTCGCTGGAACAACTTCACAAGAAAACAGACATGATAAATGTGAAAATGGATGCTGCAAATATTGAAATTGACTTAATCATAGAAAGTTTAAATAACTTGGGACAAAAGGTGAATACCAATTCAGAAACCACCCAGAAACTGACACAGGAATCTACTCTGATACAGCAAACTGCAGATGAAGTCAGGGAAAAAACCCTTGCTGCTGAATCTAAAGCAATACAACTGGAGAGGAGAGTCCCATCCATACAAAGACAACCTGATGAACATAAGCTGACATTCGTTATGATTGAACTTAAAGAAGAACAGATGAATTTGAGGACCAGAGCCCTATCTGAACTGGAAAAGGAAAGCTTGACAGAGTTTCAGGAGGCGACAGGACTAACATCGGTTGAGAAAGAGAGGTATCTGGGGGTTAGTATGACCGCCAAAAATGTGAATCTGTTTAAGGATAACTGTGAAGGATGTTGGATTGAAGAGAAGGGGGATTTGGAAATATGGACAAATCAGAAGTTGTTACTGTTGGGCTGAGTTACTGTGGTGGGGATGAGGGCTGCTGTGTTGCTGGGGATGTTGCTTTTGTTTCAAACATTGCAAGCTTTGAATGGGATGGATTGTTTCAGGGGGTGGCAGAGGGATGTTTTTAGAGTCGTTTGGCAGGGTAGGAAGCCTCGAGTAAAACTTAAGATATTGATGGATGCCAAAGAAGGAGGTGGACCTGCCCTGCCAGACCTTTAAATTTCATTGTGAACCATCTGCTTTTTGCTGGTTGAGAGAAGGGCTGCTTCTTGAAAGCACTGAAGTGTTGGACAATGACAGACGAAGTTGATGAACTATATGGAATTGGCGGAAAGGACTGGCAAGATCCGAGACCAGGGAGAAGAGTCGGTGGAAGAAGATTGGAAAAAGTTTAAAGACTATTTATAGAAATATTGTAAAATTAAGGAATGTTAGAAAAATGTTGGAATGAAGTTATATGGCTTTAGTAGAAATGTCATAAGGAATTAAGTATAAATAGATTAATAGAAAATTAAAGGAAAAATAAGGCAAGAATGTGTTAAGATAATTATAGGTTAGAAAACAGAGTAAGATGGAAAGGAATTGCTGAAACAATTAATAGAAGTGGAATACAAAAAGGGAGGTGTGAGGAGGTCACTGGAAATAAGTGAATGAAATATAAGATATTGAAAATGTTTGAGGTGTTTTTAAATTGTTTTTGTTGGCTTTTGTTTTGTTTTGTTAGTCCATGTGGCGTTTTTGTATTGTATTTGTATTGTTTTTTCTCTTTTCTTTTTTGTTTGTAGTGTTGTGTTGAAAATGTTGAAAAAGTAATAAATATCATTTTTTATAAAAAAAACAAAAAAAAACAAAATTGCACACCCCGGAGCTCCCAGAGAGCACCCAAAACCGTTGAGTCCACTTATGTGAAGATGACTCTAAATAAATGCATGCCAACTTGTACCAACCCCTTTAGGCAATGCCTCAGTGGCAATCATCAATGAAAAGCAGAGCTCAAGTTAGTAACTACAAGCCAGATTGTACTCCTTGCTAGACACGCTGCCATATTGGTAGATGGCTTTGTGATCTATAGAAAGCATGGTTGTAGCAAATCAAAGAAACATTCTTGGCGTGTACCCTACCCCAGATACTGGGTACCAGCCAGAAAGAAGTTCTGTAAATGCTGAGCTGTGTGCCTGAACATGAATATCAGCTTTCTGAGAAATGTGTGGTGTCAGAGGCATTTTCATCTTCCTTCATAGTTTTCTGCCACACACAATATATGCCTGCTGTGTGTGCTGATAGGAGGCTTCGAAATGTGAGATGGAGGATTATGAAAAGGGGCATGGCTGTCTCTCAAACTGACAGCAAATCAAAGGCTGCATTCATTTCTGCTTACCAGAGCTTAGATCCCGTTGCTCCTCTCCCCGCAACTATGGTGTTCACAGGAATCATGTATGCGACATCCACAGCAATCGCCCTGCTGTATAAGTTTGCTGGCTTTTCTGTGAAGCTGAAGTTTCTTGTTGTTCTTTCCAGGTGTTTCTTTTTTTAAAGACAGACAGTTTTGAGCAGAACAGCAGCACTGCATAGGTTTTAGCTGATGAACCTCCTTTAGCTCATGCCTTCTGCTTTCATTGACTTATTACAATGGCAGTGTTCTCAACTAGTTACACAAGGTGAATGCAGGCAAAGGCGATTCTGCCTACACTATAGGATATCCTCATAGTTTCTCTAGACTGTAGATGTAACTGTCTCTGTAACTGTACCATGGAGCACCGATGTCCTGAGACTTTCCTACCCTCCACATTCATATGATCCCAGTGAGGGCTGCAGTCCTGAGGAAAATGTATTCCCTGGAACAATAGGCATTGATGCCTATTGGATTTTCCCTCCAATGCAAATAGAAGCTTCAAAGGTTTCACTGTGACTGCAATAGGGGAGGAAAAGGAACCCCCCCTCACTATCATCATCATCAGCAGCAGCAGCATTTTATTTGTATGCCGCCTTTCCATAGTTAAAACAATGTTCAAGGCAGCTTACAACATGACAAGATTTACATTATTACCAACATAACCAAAGTCATAAACAATAAATGGTAAAGGTAAAGGGACCCCTGACCATTAGGTCCAGTCGTGACCGACTCTGGGGTTGCGGTGCTCATCTCGCTTTACTGGCCAAGGGAGCCGGTGTACAGCTTCTGGGTCATGTGGCCAGCATGACTAAGCCACTTCTGGCGAACCAGATCAGCGCACAGAAATGCCGTTTACCTTCCCGCCAGAGCGGTACCTATTTATCTACTTGCACTTTGACGTGCTTTCGAACTGCTAGGTTGGCAGGAGCAGGGACCGAGCAACAGGAGCTCACCCCATCATGGGGATTCGAACCGCCGACCTTCTGATCGGCAAGTCCTAGGTTCTGTGGTTTAACCCACAGCACCACCTGCTTCCCTAAACAATAAATAAAACACACCAAATGCAAAACAATTTTAAAACAATTTAGGTTTTTAAATCATAAAACCTAAAACGAAGAATACAGCATTAATACCAATCACAATTTAAAATGACATAGATTTTTTTAAAAAACAGTGTTTTTTCATTGTTTCTCTGTTTGTTTGTTTGTTTTAGTCTTAAATTCAGTTTTCCACAGTTCTACTGCCATCTGTGGATAATCTGAAACAAAATCCTCATGAAAATTTGTCAGCATTTTGTTGCAATTTTCTCCCAATTATCAGACTTTTGTACATAGTTTTGACTAATAAATGCATTTTTCCTAGCAATCCCCACCCCTTATATAATGGATTCTTGTTTGTTATTTTCACTAATATGTGCATTTCTATGCATACTTGCACTAGTATTCAGAGACATACTGTCTCCAGCAGTGGAGATGGAACATAGCCATCATTGCTAGCATCCACCAATAGCCTTAACCTACATGAATTTGTCCAATTCCCTTTCAAAGCCTTCCAAACTGGCATTACACACCAGCTGATATTTGTAAATGTGGTCTGCACTGAGATATCTGCATGGAACTTTTCCTAGACCTGAGCCATTCCATGTTAAGAAAGTATTAGTGAAGTAGTTTCAGGCTTCACTGCTGACTTTATTGCAGATGATTATGGAAGATTTCATATTTTATGTGTGAGTTCACAGGATGCTACTGATCAGTACTTTGGTTCAGCTCATGTGATTGCTTTAAACTTAACAAAGTCCATCTGAGCAGGAATCTGAAAATCTGCCTACATCTGTGCACAATAACATGTTGTTATAAAACTGATTAATAATTATATTTAGAAGACCATAATTAGCTATATTTATATTCTGGTGCCAGTGGAAAAGGAGAAAATGAATATTTATCATTCCTTCGTTGTTTTAATTTGAAAAAGATGTTAGGCAAACTCAATTACTATGTACATAGTATATATATTTTTTGAAATATTTTAATGTTACAGATGTATTTTTTAAAAATGTTTTCCATTAAGCCCCCATTTGTTTAAATAGCAGCAAGGTCCTCCGAAATATCTGATGATTTCAAATGCTGCAGTAATCTTGGATTGTTTTCTTGCATTGATCATTTAAAATAGAACACGCACAGTGAGTGTGAGGCACGAATCAAACATGTTTCTTGTTAGCAAGAATGCAGTACATATTCATTCAGAAGTAAACATGTATGTCTGTTGTGGTCAAACACAATTCTAACAGAGCCTAAACAAAGTAGGAGCTCCCAGCTTTAAACAGCAATCAACAGAAGGTATCTGTTTGATTCTGTGTGCTGCTTTTTAATGATGTGTTGGAGATCATCTCCTCATCTAGAGCTATCCTCACCAAACGATGTGGCCTTCCATTCTCTGGGATTTACAGATAAATCACACTTTTAACAAAATACAGATATACAGTGGATTGCCTCTTGCACCATCATGAATAACTTTTGAATAAATGCACAACAACAAAAATGAATCATCTATAACCATAGCCTGTAGACTGTCTTGGTGGGAGTCCAGCTGGGGTACAATGAAACACGGGAAGATTTGGGAAATAATAAAGCTATCCACATCACACATAGTTAAAACTATGGAATTTACTCCCTTAGGAGGCAGTGGAGATCACCAGCTTGAATTGCTTTAAAACAGGATTAGACAAATCTATGGAGGATAAGACTATCTATGGCTATGCTCTTCCATCATGTCTAGAGCTTGTGTGCTTCTGAATACCAGTCACTGGAAACTGCAAGGGTGGGGAGAGTGCTCTTCTGCTTGGGTCCTGCTTGCAAGCTTCCTGAAAGCATCTGGTTGGCCGCTGTGAGATCAAAATGCTGGATTAGATGGGCTGTTGGCTTGATCCAGCAGGCTCTCCTTAAGTTCTAATGAAGACACGAGCAATGTGGACACCAAGCAAGGTAAACGTGTAACAAAAATAATTGTGGTATGCTGGAGGGAGGGGAAATGGGATTCAGAAACTCTGGCTCTGCTCTGTTCATAAGTAATCAGTGGCTTGAGGAGAGTTTAAAAGGTCTGGATCATATCTCAAGCAAGTTAATAGGTCTTCAGACTTTATTTAGCCCTATGTTTCCAGGCAATCATAAGCTTTAAACAGAGCTCCACATGCTGACAGTTTAAATGTCAAATACGCAAAGAGTTAATGGACTTTCAACTTCTACACCTTCTGATCTTTCTTTTAGGCCGTAAAATTGTCAATTGAGGAATGCATTTGTAAAGTGCCTTTGCCTTTGCACGTGTTGCCGTGTCTAAACCAGCTGCCCCCCATTTGCACTGGAGCCCTATCAAAATATTTGTCTTATCTCCCTACTTTGGACAGGTCTTGTAAAGGGGATAAGGTAAGCAGAGCCAATCCACTGTTTTTTTCTGTGTGAATCTGACATCAAAGACACTTTATAAATCACCTCAGAGGAGAAGATCCCCAGCAGGTTAAGTCTGTCCTTTGCCATTCGCTGCCATGGGGGGGGGGTGTTAAATGTGTGTAAGAGTTGAAACTGTTCACTATATGCCAGTCCTGCCAGCAGCAGATCAAAGGAATTAAAACCATTCCATTCCTGATATGAAATAAATGTCAGTCTCCCTAAATCATATGGGTAGACTTCACCTTCTAGCCTTGTAAACATTGTAATTGGCTCTTCTCCAATAAAAATGCATTCATTTCCCTATTTGGCATCACTGTTAACATACCTTGGCCAAGGAGAGATATTTGCAGTGAAGATAACCCTCTATAGCAGTGTTTCTCAACCTGTGGGTCCCCAGATGTTGTTGGACTACAACTCCCATCATGCCTAGCCAGCATGACCAGTGGTCAGGGATGATGGGAGTTGTAGTCCAACAACATCTGGGGACCCGCAGGTTGAGAACCGCTGTAGGCAACCTAAGGCCCAGGGGCTGGATCCAGCCCAATTGCCTTCTAAATCCAGCCCGCAGACGGTCTGGGAATCAGTGTGTTTTTACATGAATAGAATGTGTCCTTTTATTTAAAATGCATCTCTGGGTTATTTGTGGGTCCTGCCCGGTGTTTTTACATGAGTAGAATATGTGTTTTTATTTAAAATGCATCTCTGGGTTATTTGTGGGGCATAGGCATTTCTTCATATTTTTTTTCTTCAAAATATTGCCTGCCCCCCACAAGGTCTGAGCGACAGTGGACTGACCCCCTGCTGAAAAAGTTTGCTGACCCCTGCTCTATAGCTAGATTTTTTTTAAAAAAGTAGGAGTAATAAATAATAATAATCTACATACCAAATATTCCTAAATAGCTTGCCAAAACAACCTCAATAGCAGTATACTTACGCACTTTTTAGGAATATTACCAGGATTAGCAAACAGCTGCTGAGGGCACTAAGAATATCTGCAGCAGCAGTCTTGAGACTTTTCAAAGGCTTCTCTTAGTTTCCCATCATATAGTAAAGAGCATCAGATTATAAGAAGAACCTGCTGAATCAAGCCTAGTTTAGCACCCTGCTCTCACAGTGGCCAAACAGATCCCTGTAGGTTAGGGAAGACTGTCAGAGGCTATAATACAGATGTTCAAAAACCTAATCTGTGAGATAGACTTTCCACAATCTTGCTACATCTAAGATCTAATTCTTCAGTGCCTAGAACTGATTAGTGATGATAGAAAAATTCACTGCTGAATAGGGAGACTATTCATCACACAGTTGCTCCTCCACACTTGAGAAGAGGGCCTCATGAATACAATATAGAATCTTCAAGGCAAACCTGGGATAAGTGATGCAAGAAGCACAATAGCTGCCATGGCAAAATGTTGTTGTCATATTTCCTAATGGGTTTACAAGTACCTTGGTAGTACCTCCGGATGAAAATCACTGGCTCAGAAGCACCAGTTAGCTGAAAGCTAGTAAAGCAAGAAAATAAACCGTCTCATTTCCCCAACAATACCTCTTCATTGGGCTCACTATAATTCAGCTTTTAAAATGATGAGAAAGTTATTAGGTTTTTGTTGGTTTCTTTTTTATTCTGTTGGCTGGATTTTGGTAAGGGAATAGCCTTCAAAACACTGACCTTTATTGTGATGTCTGTCTTAGAAAGAAACAGTTCATGTGTACCTGTTGCTGCAGAGATGTACCTGTTGAATGGCACTGATGGGTGTCACCAAAATACCAAATACATCACATGAAAATGTCAGACACAAGATATGGCACTAGTCATGCTATTTTATATTCTATATCCCAGCTGAATGTCAAAGTATCGTAAAAAATAGGCTGCACATTGACGAGGAACCACAGCTCAAGGAAGAAATAGAGTTATGAGTAGGTCACGACTGTATTGCTATGAATGAGGTCAGAATTGAAATACACTGAATCAGTCTACTTTTCTTGCAGTTGGTACTAAGTTCATTTAAAGAAATACAAAAAGCAAACGGCTGTAGTATTATCTTTTAAAATCTCTCCCCCCACCCAATTCTTAGTAACAGAATTTTCGCATGTTGTGCTACAAGTATGGTTTAGCCTATCTCTTAATACTTCTAAGCTAACAGACAGTACTGAAATTAAGGAAACACTTCTGAGGCTCATTATTTAGAATTATTGGGACTGATTCTGTAGGCTTCCTCTTTTATGTTTGGGTCTTTTAAAATGTTACCTCAGCCACACAGAACCCTTCATGAGCTAAGCAGCCCCCACCTAGTTTATGTAATGTATAAATCATATTTTCACATTCTTAAATGCGACACTGTACACACACACACACACACAGACAGACACACACCCTCTCTCTCTCTTCTTTCAAACTGGTCAATTATACAATTTGATCAAAAACACAAATCAAAGGTCCGAAATATAAGCTAACCACATCTGTGCAGCTATGGCCACAAAGCCAGAAAGTGGAACACATGGCAGTAATACAAGGGACATCCAACCTCACAAAGGGATGCACTTGAGCCTGAAATCCAGATTTTATTTCATTTTTCATTAAAGGAAAAGGAAAGGGAGTGAAGACAGCTTTACATTCAGAGAAATGGCATGGAGATTGAGCAGAGATGGCTAGGCAACGATATTAGGTTACTTCATAGGAAAAACACAGCAGGGGGCTTTTAGATGTTCATTAAAAAGAAAAGAAAAGAAAAACCCAAGTAATCTACAGAATTATAGCTAGATCAAATAAATCACACATGGAGCCCCTCTTGGGACACATGCTAAGGGACAAACTGAGTTTCGTAAGCATGTGATACTTGAAATTGGCCAGCCTGGAAGGATGACATTGGAAGTCCATTCCTCATTGGGGACACACAAGAACTTTTGCTTGAAACAGGGGTGAGGAATATGTGACTGCTGCTGGACTCCCATCTTCCCTGGCTATACTGGCTTGGGCTAATAGAAGATGGAGTTCAGCAACATCTGGAGACCAACAGGCTCTCCATCTCTGGCTTAAAACCTAATGTAGTCATGAAAAGAACTGTTATATGTAGGTTATATGTGGGGATGTCCAAAATAAGTTCAGCATGATATATAGTTACTCTTAAGTGGGCTTAATGATAATTTGTCAGTACTAAAAAGAGAAGCATTGCAGATGGACAATAAATGAACACTAATTATTAATTCCCCCGGTATACGGAGTAATTGCATGCATCATGGTGAACCCATTTGGTTTTAATCAGAGTGCAATATAGCATGTAATTCCATATGAGGACCCATTTAATTGAGCATTAATGAATGTCAGAGGTATTAGCTGCACGATAAGTGTGGAAAAAAGAAATTGTCCTCAAGTAAGTACCCTCACGCGGGTGGCGCTGTGGGCTAAAGCCTCAGCGCCTAGGGCTTGCCGATCGAAAGGTCGGCAGTTCGAATCCCCGCGGCGGGGTGCGCTCCCGCTGCTCGGTCCCAGCGCCTGCCCACCTAGCAGTTCGAAAGCACCCCCGGGGGCAAGTAGATAAATAGGTACCGCTTACCAGCGGGAAGGTAAACGGCGTTCCGTGTGCTGCGCTGGCTCGCCAGAGCAGCGTTGTCACGCTGGCCACGTGACCCGGAAGTGTCCCCGGACAGCGCTGGCCCCCGGCCAATAGATGTGAGATGGGCGCACAAACCCCAGAGTCTGTCAAGACTGGCCCGTACGGGCAGGGGTACCTTTACCTTTACCTTTAAGTACCCTCAAAGGTCATGATAAAGTATAAATACTTGAGATGATGCTAAGAAAGATAGGAACTGCACTAGAGGTTTTAGTTGTTGTTTGTAATGCATCTGATATTCATTGAGGGGAAGCAAGCGTGATGGATGTCTAGATAATTAGACATGTTGTAATGTCCACCACCTGACCTCATCTATCTCTGCAGAAAGATGAGATGCAGTTCTCTTAAAAGAGGGAAAAGGTATCCTTTGAAGTGGAGGTTGGAAAGCAGATACTCTCTGAAGCCACAAACAGGAATAACAAAGAATGGTAGAATAAAAGTAGTACTGCTGCTCTCAAAGAGCAAAGTTACCCCAATCTCACATTTAATAAGCCCTCATCAGGTGTTCCTTTAAGGGCTTAATTGGCATATGAGGGGGGCGGCAAGGATGAGGTTCCCTATGTGTTTGAAAACCCAAGGTTTTCTTTCAAAAAGCAATTTTTCTAGTCTCCCAGGTCCAAGTCCGACACGCTAACCCCTATGCTACACTGGTTCTCTGGTGTTTTGTCTTTCTAACTACAGTGGTACCTTGGGTTACATACGCTTCAGGTTACAGACTCCGCTAACCCAGAAATAGTGCTTCAGGTTGAGAACTTTGCTTCAGGATGAGAACAGAAATCGTGCTCCGGCGGTGCGGCGGCAGCAGGAGGCCCCATTAGATAAAGTGGTGCTTCAGGTTAAGAACAGTTTCAGGTTAAGAACGGACCTCCGGAACGAATTAAGTACTTAACCTGAGGTACCATTGTAACAGATACTTGAGGGAGGGGGACCCACCCATTTGCTTTCTCACCCAGAGCCCATTTCCTCTGTTTCCCTTAATGGCCCATCACCCAGGCCATCGCTTCAACAGGAAACTATCCTGTCTTATAATTTAACACTTGCGGAATGCAGGGGTTGGAAGGGTCGATTCATACAAGCCTAATTTCCCCCCACCCCAAAACTCATAACAATATGGAAAATAATATACCTATGTTGGTGTTTGTATTACTGGGTTATCAGTAACCACACGCTCAAAAGCACCATCGCAATTTCATAGGGCTGTCTTTATGTTTTATTCTGCTGTCTGTTATTATTTATGGACATGCTGAAATAAACTGAGTGGGGAAAACAGTTCTGAATCCATTTGAATTAATTAGAAAACCATAGGAGCAGAAAACATTTCCTTTCTCCTTTGCATTGCTGAAATTTTAGTAATGAAGACAATTAAAAGGCTTAAAACTAATGCCTTTTAATGCATCAGATACAAAGAATGAATTACAGGATTAAGTAAATGATTTCCTACTTGGAAACCTCCCCACCCCCCGGTAACTAACTATCCTCCTTTTAAAGGCAGCAAAATCTAATAAAAATATTTTTATTGTATAACAATGATGCCTAGGAGTGAAGGTATTGTTGGATGCAAAGAAGGATATATCCTCCCAGACGTTGTTGGACTACAACTCCCATCATCCCTGACCACTGCTCATGCTGGCTGGGAATGATGGGAGTTGTAATCCAACAACATCTGGGGACCCACAGGTTGAGAAACACTGCTCTAAACCTTAATTGCAAACTGAAAAGGGTCGATTCAAACATTACCTACCAACCAAATGACTCACTTCAGGATTAAATACATGTTACATTAGGCTTTCATCTAAACTTAGCGGTCTTCTTCCTCTTCCCCAGAGGACTACTAGAGAGAGAAAGGATGGAATTTCATCTACCTGTTAAAACAGAAGCAAAGTCCTATAGATTTGGTGGTAAAAACTGGCAGAATGATTGAAGTGGGGGACTTTGGAGCGGTGCCTGGGATACCCAGGAAAGCCACCTGTGACCCATAGGCCATTGATTGTCTACATGTGGTATAGATTGAGGGCAGCTTAAATTTATACAGCATTTGTTATGGCGTTTCTGTGTCTAATTGTGAAAGCAAGAAGAGAGCAGTGGCAGCAGGTGTGAATGGGCCAAGGTGTTAGTTTGCTTAGGTAGGTTAGGTTGAGAGATAGAGACTGGCACACCAAGTGGCTGCATGGGGATTTGAACCTGCAACTTGCCATTCCGAGTGGAGGATAAGGCTATCAGCTGCTACTGGATAGACACAATGGCTATGTTCTTCATCCCCCATTGGATGCAGCATTCCTCTGCAATATCAGTTACTAGGAAACAGGTGGGAGGAGTGATGTTGTGCTGGATTTCTGCTGAATGGCTTCCGATGGGCATCTGGGCTACAGTGACAAGAGAGTGCTGAGCTGGATAGGCCTTTGACCAGCTCCAGCAGACTCTCTTACGTTCTTAAGTGCAAGACTCTAACCGCTGCACCATACTGCCTCTTTTTTTTCTGCTGAAACTTCAGTGCTACAAGGACAAAGATATGTATTGACTTGTTGCATAAAATATTTTCTTTTTGAAATATGTATTATTTTAGGGAAAATATAATGGAAGTATTTTATATATATATATATTTTTAAAAAAAGAGTAGAAAAGTGACTTCTGCTGTATGCATTAATGAACTCGTCAACAAATTCCAGCTGTGGTTTCCACATTTGCTTGAACAACAAAGCGATGCTAAATCTTGCCCATATGCCATGTTATTATAGACTTGCATAACAAAGGAAATGTAAATGTTGAAATGAGCACACTAATTCCTGGCCTTACCTCATATCCAAATTTCTAACATTATTCATTCAACCGTGCCAGTCTTTTTGGGAATTAAATTTCCATACAATGGCATCTATTTCATTCTGCTCTTTCAGGTATATGAAGGAAAATAAAGAAGAAACCTCTTTAACCGTTCAAACAATAGCACTTTGGGGTTTCACTAAGACTCTATGACTTTAGGAAATATAATGGTAAACAGAAGGCATTGCCATTTCCCCCCTTCTGAGAATGCTTCCTATATAACAATATTAAAATACACACAAACATACTCTTCCCCTTGGGGCTCTCTGTACCAGATGGTTTTGCTTTTCTTTTCTTTTAACCCTTTTGGAATCTTTTAGCAGACTAAATATGGGAATGTAAATAAATATCAATATATTCAACGTCACACTTGCATTTTAAACATAATGATCCCTCTTTAAAATCTCATAAACAACAAGGAATGAAAAAATCATATGTCCTACCTTCATATACCAGCTTATTATAAAAACCCTCTCTTTCTATCTAACTACCCATTCCCTGCCCCCCTGGCAACTAATCTGTAGCATCCTCAGAGCCAGTCATAGGCAGAATAAAAGACAAAATAAAAGGTTGGTCTAGTACGATGAATAGGGCACTGCCTCACCATTCTCAGTCTGCTATTGGCTAGCTCCCACCTGCAGGCCTCCTTACTTATAACCAATTGAGAGGGAGGCACCGGCCCTTAGCTTCTACCTCTTTAGTCTCAGTGTTGCTTTGGGGAGCGGATGGGGGCAAAACTAGAATTAGTTGGCTCGGTTCTGTAATTCACTCTGGTTGAGCCAGTTATTGGCTTTGACTCTAGTAGCTGTTGGCTTCCTAGCCTTTTGTGTACCATTCTCAATGGACACCAGCCACCACTGAATAAAGCAAGTGGAACCTGCAACCACCTAAATATCCTTAGTGTAGGCTAACTACCTATAAAAGTGATCCTGATTTGGGTTTTAGCCTGCCAGCCATGTACTCCTCCAGGATCCTGTTAGAGTTGCTGCAAGCAGAATCCAGATCTTGTGCAGAGTAGAAATAGATTTGCTGTCCACCACAAGAATGAGTTTCAAAGTTTTGCTAGAAACAGTCTTCAAATAGTTACAAATAAGCATAACAAAAATGCAGCACAACACATTGCTTTTTAACTAACTAGCAATGTGGTCCCATCTTTATATTCTTGATTCAGTTCAAGAACTTTCCTCCCTCTGGTCACCCAGAGACAGATCCTAAGCAACTTTCTTGTTCAGCATCACAGAGCTTTGCCACTACTGCTACTGGCTCCATCACCAACAAAGATGCTGAGGTCTCGGGTTTCACCTTCCTGCTGTAAGAGATCTGCAGCTTGGGTTTCTGGGATGAGTCATCAGTTAACATAAAGACTTCTGCATTTGCCAGAGTGCAACCTCCTATGCCTAATGCAAAATGTTTTCAGTCAAAATGCATAAAACACTACATTTTATGCATATTAAATGTGTATCTTGGACAGATGCTACTGTCCACTCTACATGCAACCTTCCTGTGTTGAGTGGGAAAAAGAAAAGAGGGATTATAACTGTACTTGGCTAAATATGCTTATAATCACCCAATTGGTTGTAAACCCTGCATGTTCAGGGTTCTCAGTCTCTTATGTGTTCTCTTATGTGTTCACAGCAAACACCTCATAAGAGTTTGTGCCTACAGAAGATGTAGGTGTTATTTGGGTATTGTGAGAGCATCTAGGAGCGGTAGAAATTGCATATCAGTGGAGGTAATTTAGAAATGGAACTTCATTAAATGAAATGTTCACATCAGTTCAGAGGCTTAAGCTAACAAGGAATCTCAGTCTACATAAACTGAGCCAGTGTGGTGTAGTGGTTAAGAGCGGTGGACTCATAATCTGGTGAACCGGGTTCGCGTCTCCGCTCCTCCACATGCAGCTGCTGGGTGACCTTGGGCCAGTAACACTTCTTTGAAGTCTCTCAGCCCCACTCACCTCACAGAGTGTTTGTTGTGGTGGAGGAAGGGAAAGGAGAATGTTAGCCGCTTTGAGACTCCTTCGGGTAGTGATAAAGCGGGATATCAAATCCAAACTCTTCTTCTTCTTCATAAATTGAAATAGAATGCTTTATTCTAATCATGGTATTGTAACTGATTATTTTGAGCAGTTGACTGCAGAATGTCACTAAACAAAATTACCCAAATTTATGTTAAATGGGGTAAAATTAATAAAACACAAATAAATAAGTCTTAGCAGAAAGAACAAACAGCTGGGAAAGTATGGCTTCCTGGGATTATTTCCCTCTGTAAATACCTTCAGACAAACAAAAATATAATCCTTACTGTCAAAACCTCTACTGTTTATTACTGCACAATTTGCAAATATTAACTGCTTGCTAGCCTCAATCATGAGCTTGGCGTGGAAGACCAGTGTAGGACCAGAGACTTCTTATTATCTGATTATTGTTAATTGATATTGGGGTGGGATATTGTGGCACTCCAAAATCCCTGACCATTGGCAATGCTTGCTGGGGCTGATGAGAGTTGGAGTCCAGCCATGATGTTTTCTGACACTTTACAGAATAACAAATAAAAAGGCAGGTCCCTTTCAGAAGGAGATTGCAATCTAAACATTTGACAGAGACAGGCAACATCATGTGGAGAACTGGAGAGGAAGTAACAAGGGATGGATATATGTTCAGTTCCCTTACACAAGCTAAAGATTATTTTAATTGAGGAGTGAGAAGTTAAAACAAATGCGATATTGTACGTAACTTTTTAAGGCTCGTGGCGTAGCAAAAACTACCAAAAACAAAAGTAATGTGAGAATTGCATCCTGTAGACTACTCACCTGAATCCCACACATTTTAAGTACAGTGGTACCTCGGGTTACATACGCTTCAGGTTACAGACTCCGCTAACCCAAAAATATTACCTTGGGTTAAGAACTTTGCTTCAGGATGAGAACAGAAATCGTGCTCCAGCAGCGCAGCAGGAGCAGGAGACCCCATTAGCTAAAGTGGTGCTTCAGGTTAAGAACAGTTTCAGTTTAAGAACGGACCTCTGGAACGAATTAAGTACTTAACCCGAGGTACCACTGTATTGGAAAAAATAAACTAACATTACTGGCAGAATTCTTACTGATAAGAGTAACCCTATCATGGAAGTAAGCCCTGCTGTCTCTGATGGGAATTACTGCCAGGCAAATGTGCATGAGATTGCCTCCTTAAAGAATCTGAACTGGACCCATGTTTTTTGTAACATGTGAGCTGATTGTTTACTGATTCATTCTACAATACTTTCTGAAACTGAGGGGGTCCTACCATGATTTGAGCTAGGGTATACCCATTTACTACACATTCACATAATCGTGTACCTGAGCATAATATATGCGAAGAGAAAAATGGCCTATAATTACCATGGGAACAGACACTCCCCCCTCCCCAGTCTCATTTGTAAGTCTGAAGCAGATGAATCTTCCATGCGGCTAACTGAAAAGTTTGGTCACAAGCCAAGCAGTGCTTTCATGCATGGACCCTTTTCCTTTCTTTTCCTGCAATTGAATCCCCTTCCCTGGATATCAAGAGCATTGAAAAAGAGGTTTGCAGCAAGGAGAGGGAATGAGAAGCTGCAATTCAGGAACATGAAGGGAGCTTTAAAGCAGATCTTTGCACACATTTTTCTGGACTGGGACATCTGTACTTTTTAAAAAAAAAGAATTAAACAATCTCAACTTTGAAAAAAGACAATTTTATCGACGCATTTAAAATTATATTTGATATGATTGCTGTTTTCATTTGCTCAAACAAACTGCTGTGTGTGTTGGATAGCTTTCCCAGGTTGTTCAACAGATTGACTAAGCTTAGGGACATTCTGACATTTCACAAAAGAGATAAAGGATTTTTATTTTTAGAAGCATATTTGGTATCATGGATTTAATGATCCTCTTTGTGATGGCTTCTTTTTAAAAATTAACATCAAACAAATTTTCTCCTATGGCTAGTCCGTTCCCTAATCTCTGTGGTGTCCACCAGTTGTACAAATAGTAATAAGAAGAAAATGCTTTCATGAAACAAATGGATGAAAGTGAAAGGAAATCTGACAACAGCTGCTAATTAGGCATGGGCCAGAATCAAAATACCCATATGCAGGAACAATAGAAATGTGTTTGTGTGTGATGTGATTCATTGATTCCCCCCCCCCATGCATTTCAGCAAGACACTTGATAATCAAAGCCTTTCTTTTACAATGTCCTTCCTGCCCAGCTGTTTGCACAGGTAACCTTGGCAATGTAAAAAATGATACGTTCTGTCTTTATTTCTTTTTTTAGCCTTCAGCCAAAAGTACTGGAACAGTAGCTCAGAGGGAAGTGGTCATTCTCCAGTTCATCTTTACTAGATGTCGTGTGTGAAGCCTAACTGGACATCTATCCCTCTCTTCCTGCTTAACTGTTTCCCTGCTGAATTATATTCCTATGCTTATTCCCAGTTCTGCACCTCATGACAGAAACACCTCATGTTCTAGATGGGAAAAGGAAGGGATAGAAGTCATTGGTGGGAGCGATGTTCTGAGGTATTTTGGTCCCACTGTTTATCACACAGTTGAGCTGGAGATACCACAGTGCCTTGAACCCAAGTACTGTATTTTGAGCTTCCTTATTTCCTTTTGGCTTCAGAAAGCGTGAAATTCCCAACAGCCTGAGAACAAAGTGGCTGTGTATTTCTTCAAAACATTTTATAATTAGCTGCTACAGTCAGAGTTGACTCTTATAGGCACCAAAGTAGTTGTGTGGGGTGAATAGGCTGCAATAAGAGACATAGTTGTTGGATAGTGTGTGCCCTGGCCAATGAGACAGGGGCATGTGATACACTTATGGTTCTGCTCAAAGTAGACCCACTAAAATAAATAAGCCCAACAGTCATAGCCTTAATTTCAATGGGTCTGAATAGAACTAGCATTAGATAAAACCCATAGGGTCTAAGACAGATTTATTTTTAATTTCTCTCAAACAAACGAATTTACTTCTGTGGAGAAAATAAAGTACGGCACATGGAGAGCATAGTTGTGTCAACATCTGTCTTTCAGTTCCTCTAAATGTTCCTCTCTCTGAAAAGGACCCTCCCACTTTTGTTTTATTCTCAAAGTGCTTTAGAATCTACACATTTAGAATATCAGAAGGTGTGGTTATTTTAGGGACCCTTGTCTTGGCAAGATGGCCAGCAATGGAGTGTGTGCTTTACTTTCTGTTTAAATTCTCCCATGTTCTGTGACCTTACTGATCTGAAGAAAGCCCCCCTGGGAGGAGTTACCTCATGATGTCTTTCCCTTGGCTTTACAGTTCTCCTGGGTGCAAAAACCCAGGAGAACTGTAGAGTGCAAACCATTTGTGAGGCAACTTGTAGATTGAAAGAAAGGACTCTCACAAACACCCCAAAGCCACCTTAAAAACAACAAAAAAAAACCCACAATCCTACACCTCACCTATGAGAATGTCACTAGAAATTCACCTTTGCTTTGATAATTTTCAAATACAATTTTCTCATTATTTAATTGAGAACTATTTAAGCAGGAACATACAAGAGAAATGTTCAGCACAAAACTAATGGAGATATCAGGATGGTGGGGGTACCCTCCCCACCCTGGCATTGGGCTGCTTAGGGTTTCTATGCAAAATTTGCACTGCCCTTTCCAACATATCCACCTATCATAATTATGAAGGTTTTGCAAGCAAATAATAATATGCAACTGAACTTGCAGCACACTAAAATATCCTCAAATTCACAAGCTTTTCGTGGCAAGGGGGGAGCTGGGGGGCAAAACCAAGCACGCTTTTTTTTCATTTATATTCCATAATTTAGGAACTTTGTTTGGTAAATAATAAATAGCTCCTTAGTTAGACTAGATTCGATACCGTTTTGTATTCATGCTGTCCATGCAATGTGTATTTCGCTCCTTAATCAAAACCACATGTCCAGGGACTGGATAAAAAAAGATTTCAAAGATGCTACTGATAAATTCAGTATGTGTGGTTATAGGCATGTAAAAAAGGGGGAAACCTCAGAATGTTCCCAAAGGGAGAAAGTAAGGCAAAGAAAACACTGCATTTGAATGATCAAACCACATATGTTTGCCACATGACCAAAAGGTGAGGTGCATGGGAGTGTGAAATGAGTATCCAATAATATAGACATCCAACACGGATTTTTATTTATTTATTTATTTTTTCTTGTAGGGGGGAGCATCTGTTCTACATTTTTTGTCATTTTGAAGTAATAGCTCTGGAGATAGTTAAGCAGGTGGTATCAGTGCCTTAAGGTACATGAAAAGAAGATAAGTGGGTGGAGGAGAGAAAGAGAGAATATCCCAGCTGACAATCTGAGAGCATTCAGACAGAGTTTGCAAAGGAAACGTGCTTTTCTTTCACTTGCTTTGGCAAGGATAAGTCATCTAGGTAAAGGACCCCTGGATGGTTAAATCCAGTCAAAGGCAACTATGTGGTTGCGATGCTCATTTCACTTTCAGGCCGAAGGAGTCAACGTTTGTCCACAGACAGCTTTCAGTGTCATGTGGCCAGCATGACTAAACTGCTTCTGGCACAACGGAATACTGTGACGGAAACCAGAGCACACGAAAATGGCATTTACCTTCCTGCTTCAGCGGTACCTATTTATCTACTTGCACTGGCGTGCTTTCAAACTGCTAGGTTGCCAGGAGCTGAGACAGAGCAATGGGAGCGCATTCCATCACAGGAATTTGAACCAACAACCTTCTGATAGGCAAGCCCAAGAGGCTCAGTGGTTTAGACCACAGCACCACCCGCATCCAACAGCATAAGTCATCTATGTCTGTATGTGAACATGATTTCACCTAGGAACGTACTGAGGTCACCCCCGTAATTTGGCCACTTACATGTGTAGATCAGAGTCATGTTTTACTGTAGGACAGGAGTGGGGAATCTTTTTCAGCCTGGTAGCTGCATTCTTTGTAAGCAACTTTCTAGGTACCACATGGTAGGTTGAGCCAAACATAAGAGTGGGCAGTCCAATGGATGTGACTCTTCCCTTTGTATGGTAGGCTACATTCAAGCCCCCAAAAGTCAGCAGTTTTACACACTTACAAATGTAAAGTAACACACACACACTTTTTAAGGTTTAGGTTGTTGAGGCTATGCTGAATAAAGGCTTCTGTTGTTGTTAAAGAGTTGTAGCATTCCTGTGTTCATAATATTCACAGTGGCATCGACAATCAGTGTAGACAACCCTGAGATAGATGGACCGATGGTCTGACTGGTAGAAGGCAACTTCCTATGTTGTTTGGAATATTTATTTAAACTTTCCTGGATTTGATTTCACATGACCATGACAATGAGTTGACCCTTCCCTTTCAATATTTGCGAAATAAAATAGCTCTGTGGAAGTGTCTCTGCCTGCTAAGATATCAATATATTTATGGCAACACCAATAAGCTTGATAATTTATTGTACTGGAAAATTGTGATTGATAAGTGACATTTTGGGTTTTAGGTGGCATACTACAGTTCCCATCTCATGGCAAGATATCCTGTGAGGTCCAAGACCTTGAGTGGTTAATTCTGTTTCTCTCTTGTTATTCTATACAGAATCAGTGCATAAGCTTTTAAGGTAACAGGAATGACTATGTAACTGAGGTGTATAATACTCTTCATATTCTTTCTTCTGCTTAGAAGAAGCAGAAGAAAGACTGAATGTGCAGGGAAATCTTACATATAGCTACTCATAGTTAAGTCCCATTGCGTTCAATGGGGTTTATTCCCTAAATATGTTTAGGATTATGGCATTAGTCTGATGTAAGAAATGATCAGCACAGGTAGTAACAGCAGCCATTACCACAAGGAGAAGTGGTTACCATGTTGTTTTCTGGTGTATAAGTAAACAGTCTTGGACATTCTCAATTATATAAGTATTATGAACTGCATTAAAGCTGTATACAGCACACGTTTTTGCTGAAACAAGCCAGATTGTCTTGATGAGACAGCCACTTTATTGATTAAAAAGGCCCTTGTTGATATTCCAGGCTATCTTTTCTGTAGGGCATCTGTTCTTAAGCACAGACTTAGTTTTAGATATATTGAAAAAAGATTTTTTGAATCCATTTGGATACAATTAATTTCTTTGAGTAGAATTTGGAAAAGAACCTAATCACCTTTTGGACAGTAGATTTAAATACTTTGACAGACCATTCATAGGATGCCTTCAACAGAGTATCTAAGTTTGGATTGAAGAATCCAAATTTGAAAAGATGAAACAGCGGCCAATATTCTTATTTTTATGTTTGTTGAACTTTAGAGAGGTTTGTCTATTC
Organism: Podarcis vaucheri; assembly: GCF_965113315.1. Classification (NCBI taxonomy): domain Eukaryota; kingdom Metazoa; phylum Chordata; class Lepidosauria; order Squamata; family Lacertidae; genus Podarcis; species Podarcis vaucheri. The sequence goes on along the minus strand of NC_138748.1, from coordinate 35,099,477 downwards.
TGCAAAGTCATGGATAGCATCTGTGGAAGAGTCTGAGACAATAATAGATTCTAAGCGTAACTGGTTTCTTTTTACTTTGCTTTTAACTCTTGACCTCTGATATTTGACTTTTGACATTAAAAAATTCCAGTCATTATTTTTAATGTTGTAAGAGTGAGGATGATTAAATAAGCCAAGTGCTGGAACTAATCTGATCAATAAAGAGTCTCTCTGTTGCCCCTTTTACTTCATGAAGCACCATTCCTTATTCTGTTAGAAGCAGCTGATGAAATTATGTAAGTAAATCTGACAAATGAGAATGCAAGTACATTTTGCCTTTCAAAATGTGTTGCAGGCACTTATCCCTTGATTTTTAGTTCAGGCTACTTTCAACTGTGAACACTTCTGTACCTGCCCCAAGCAGCATAAAACAAAAGGATATCAGCTGTTCTTACTTTAAATGGTTTTCATTCCTTTGGGATCATGTCAGGAATTACCCAATCTCTAGTTGTTTCAAGTCTCAAAGTGGAATCATTTTGTAGATTTACAAATGGATCTCAAATGCAATGACTTGTAATACTTTACATGTGTGTCGATCCTTTCATCTGAGGATAGGCTCTGCGGTAAAATAGCAATGGAAACTTGGGGTCATCAGCTCATCTAGCTTTCCCCAACCTGGTCCCTCCAGATGTTTTAGACCACAGCTCCCATCATCCCTGACCACTGGCTGGGGCTGATGGGAAATGTAGTCTAAAACATCTGGAGGGCAGAAGATTGAGGAAGACTAGAATAATCTGTACCTTTTCCTTCTCACACTTAGGCAATATAGCTATCATTACTCACTTACTTCCTTAGTATTTTCTCAGGTAGTAATTTAATATGGGTTCAGATATATTTGAAACATTTTAACAGTAGTATGAGTTACTTAATTACTAGCTGAGTAGCATCTTGCCTTAGATCTTTTCATTGTGTGCTTAAAGAATTAGCTTGTCACCTTTCTGATTCAAGCAGCATAGGGCCGAAAGCACATTTTGTGGCAGGACACAATGAATAATATTGGAGGTGTGACAGCATACATATTTCCAAGTCTACTCAGCAAACTTGCAATTTACCTGTTTCACTCTGAAGTCACAATGTATCATAATTTAAAAAACCACTATTGCTAATTTCCCCATACAAACACAATTGCTCTATAAATTAGGCCTGACAATTTTGGAGTTTCTTTTTTTAAGTAACCAGATATTAATTGCCTTGTGGCATGCATGCTCCTATATGTGTGTCAGAGAAGCTGTGCAATTTCAACAAAATTAGAATCAATTGAATAATGCCACAACCTGCTAATCAAAGATTATGAGCATTATTCCCCCTTAATGTAGCCACATGCCTGAAATGAGCACTCAGTGGGTTTTAAGTATGGAACACTCCTACCACACTTGCCAACATCTCATGCGTAAAAAAAAAAAAACCTGCTAGAGGGATCATTCAGATGGGTATTTGAAGAAAATGTGTGCTCAGGCAATGAGACAAACAGTAATTATTCTTGTTGTGCCAAGAAGTCGTTTCAAAGACTTTGCTCCTGGGCACTGGCATCTCTTCTCTGTTTGCAATGGAAATGAAAGAGGCATGGATGAAATGGACGGGGCTGTCCAACTGATTTCAAAAAGGGCCACAGTCTATATGTGATACAGAAACCAATGGTACATAACTGTATGCTTGGGCCTGCAATAGGCAGCTACACTGGTTCAGTAAACTTGAACACTGAGAAGGGAATTGATCATGATTAAAGCACTATAACTTGGTATGTGCTTCATAAGTAAATTGGCATGGAAGACACTGGAAGGGTGGTGGGGAATTTTCTTTCCTTTTTCAATTTCATATTGGCCGAATTTCAACGGTTACCAGCATGGGCTACTAATATGGCTCTGGCAGGCATCCCCCTTTATTTGGCTGTAGGAAATATCCTCATTAAAAAGTTCTAAAAATGTTCATTTTGAGTTTGTATATTACAAAGTAAACAGAACAGATTTTTTTTTACATATATACAAAAATCAATATCACTTTGTTTTAAAAACATCCCGAAAATGAAAAGGTAAGAGGAATTCCACAAAAGCTTTGATCAACTGACAGATTATTAGGGCTGACCTAAATGGGGGGGCACTTCATGAAAAAACAATCACCCACCCCATTTTGTGAATTGTTTAAAAGGCAGTCTGCAAATGTTTGTTCATATGATGGATATGTTTGTTCATTCAGAGTAAGGTTGGGAAGCCTTGCCAGCGATACTTCCTGACCTCATTTGGAATAGACTTCTTGATGTTCTTGCATGGGAAAATATAATTGGTTACTGGACAATGAAGCAAAAATAAAAAAGAAGAGGCAATGTCTCAGGATTAAGTGTAACCCAGAAAATGTGTTGCACATGGCACACAATGTACTTTTTTTTAAAAAAAAAAAAAAAACTTTTTATTGAAGGCTTTTTCTTATTTCACCAGCTACAGAATGTCCTGTGCACTTTGATGTGCCATTCATTGTCTGAGAAAGGAAAAAGTTTGGTTTTTTTACTTGTCAACGATGTTCCAATTACAACAGCGTTTTCCAAGCTGATGCCCTCCAGGTGGTGTGGACTATTGTACTTATCAGCCCTTAGCAATGGCTGATGGAAGTTGCAGTTGAAAGCATCTGAAGTGTACCAGGTTAGAGAAAGCTGAATGAACTATGTTGCGGCAACTTAAGAAAACATTGTTCTCATTTTGTTTATGTGATCCTCAATTGGTTGAGATTGCCACGGGAAGAATGGGGAATGAACAGGCAACAAGCAGTGCATTGGGGGAAAAAAATGTAAGCAAGGGAAACTCACCGCTGCCCAACTTTCCGTTCAAACTATTTTTCTTTTTCTTTCTTTTTTTTGTGGACTCAGCACAGCCCTACAATAACATCAGCAAGAAACAGAAGTTTAGTAGTCTAGATCTGCAGAGGTCCAAATTCCTTATCCTCTGGGATCTCTTACCACATTTGTGTGCCTACTTCAGAACTCCTAATACATTTCTATGAATAAGATAAAGGTAAAGGTAGCCCTGCCCGTATGGGCCAGTCGTGTCTGACTCTGGGGTTGTGCTTGTTGGATTGCAAGCCCCCTCCACAGAGGCTGTCCCCTCTCACTGTCCTTGGAGCTTGCATACCGGTAACCTCCTCTGGCTGACATCCAGACAGACCAGGGAGATTTTGATAGGTGACATTTTCCCAAGCATGGGTAAATGCACACCCCCTCCTCCTGCTTCTTCCCTAGCCGGGAAAGGGAGACAGACAGAAACGTCTATTTTACATTCTTTTATTTCTGTCTACAGCACTAGAGAAAAACACGTCCTTTCAGTTCAGTTCTTCTAGCAAGTCTGACAAACTTCCTGTACATGCGCAAATGGAAGGTTTCAAATTACACTCTTCACAGAGCCTTTTCCAGCCTGTGAACTTCCTGGGAAATTCTTTCCTACAGATAGCCGCATCATGTGATGTCAACAAGCTGGTGGTTTGCAGCTGCGATGCTCATCTCACTTAAGAGGCCGGGAGCCAGCGCTGTCCACAGACACTTCTGGGTCACGTGGCCAGCATGACAAAGCTGCCATGGCAAGCCGGCACCAGAGCAGCACACAGAATAATTATGGATAAGATAGCCATCGTCAAATATCTAAAGATCTCTCACATAGAAAATGGAGAAAGCTTGTTTTCTCCAGCTCTTGGAGGGTAGGACCTGACCAATGTCTTCAAGTTACAAAAAAGATTCTGAGTAAACACCAGGAAGACCTTTCTAATGGTATGAGCTGTTCGGCCATGAATGGACCCCCTTGGAAGGTGATGGACTTGCCTTCATTGAAGGTTTTAAACCAGGGGTTGGATGTCCATCTGTCATGGATGCTTTAGCTGAGATTCCAGCATTGCAGGGGGTTGGACTAGATGACCCTCTGGGAACTTTCCAACGCTGCACTTCTATGATTCTATGATTTCAGGGTTCCTTTGAACGTTGTTTCAAAAATGCAGTCCTTAAAAAAATCTGGATTGGATTTCTTTCCAGCCTCCACATTTCCTTGCCCACTTGTAGTTTAAGCATAGACAACAGAATTCCTTTCAAATAATCCCTATTGCCTGAATTGCCTTTGGAACATAGTTAGCTTTGTTCAAAGCTCAGCACTTGACCTTTCAGAAACAAGCTACTGATGAACACAATTATCCTATTTTGCCTGACATGTATTACAAACCAAACAAAGGCCCTGAAAATGAATTTTTATTTCTGCTGTAATTATGCACAGTAGGGTTAAGAAATGTAGCTATAATAAATTACTTCTAAATGCTTTTGAGTTCCAGCGACAGGAGGTAATAGCATAATTGGTTACGTTTTGCTTGTGTTGTACTGGGCTCCATCCTGTTATCTGATCATAGCTGCAAATATGACAGATTCTTGTGTTTAAGCCTGTAAGATGATTATAACCAAGCAGTCATTTTTAAATCAACATAGAAAATTCATAAAAGACATGCCCAAGGTGGCCTATTTCTTCTGCTCTCAACCCTATCTTTGTAACATCAGATAACTGCTTCATTTACTACACTTTATCCTACCTGTCCTTCAGGGGTGGGGCCCGTGGAGACTGCCAGAAAGCAGGAAGATCAACAGAGCCACAGTAAATGACACACAGACAGCTAATTCTAGTTTTGCCCCAATTATCTTCCCTGATGAGTTATACAAGGGGCAACATGGAGACTTAGACAGAAGAAACTAACAGGTCATTCCTTGGACTGGTTATAAGAAAGAAGACTGGCAGGTGAGGTTGGTGGAGCAGTAGCCCATTTGCCTTAAACAAGTCTCCACTGAGGGCAGTGCATATGGTCATCATCCTCCCTGTGCTGTGATGAGGAATGGAAGAGAAACTTGCCTAATCTACACTTCCTGAAACAATATGTGGACCAGCATTCCTAGCTAGCAGGACCAGTGGTCAGATGGTGGGAATCGAAGTCCAAAAACAGCCAAAGTTTTGCAAACCCTGTTCTAGAGCATAAGAAGTTGCTTCATACAGAGTCAGACCAGTGGTCCATCTACACCAGACTTCCTCAACCTCGGCCCTCCAGATGTTTTTGGCCTACAGCTCCCATGATCCCTAGCTAGCAGAACCAGTGGTCAGGGATGATGGGAATTGTAGTCTCAAAACATCTGGAGGGCCGAGGTTGAGGAAGCCTGATCTACACTGATAAGCTAGAGTTACCAGCTGTACTGTATAATATAGGATTGTCCTGTATTTCAATGTAAAATGCTATGTCCTGTATTGATACCGTTTTGTCTTGTATTTCAGGTCTTCTCTCTGTCTGTCTCTCTCCCCCAAGTTAGGGAACTTTTCCAAATGCATGTGTTGGAAAAGTTGTGTGAAACGTCATGCATTTAAGTAGTTTCTGTTGCTAGCAATGAAAATGATCCAGATCAAATGGTTCTCAATGGGTTCATGTGAACAGAAGGACAGGAGCAGCCACTCTAGTCAGCACATGAATAAAAGGTAAAGGTACCCCTGCCTGTTTGGGCCAGTCGAGTCCGACTCTAGGGTTGCGTGCTCATCTCGCTCTAGAGGCCGTGAGCCGGCGCCGTCTGAAGACACTTCCGGGTCACGTGGCCAGCGTGACGAAGCTGCAGCTGACGAGCCAGCACCGGCGCAGCGCACGGAAATGCCATTTACCTTCCTGCTATAAAGCGGTACCTATTTATCTACTTGCACTTAAGAGTGCTTTCAAACTACTAGGTGGGCAGGAGCTGGGACCGAACGATGGGAGCTCACCCTGCCACGGGGATTTGAACCGCCAACCATACGATCGGCAAGTCCTAGGCGCCAAGGTTTTACCCACAGCACCACCCGCGTCCCTTAGCACATGAATATTTGGCAGCTAATACATAGTATTCTCTCCCAGTAGTAAATGCAGCTTGGTTTTGATCAACGAAGGCTGGTTGGACAAAAACAGAATTACTTTGATTCTATTGATAAGCTGAATATCAGCTGTCTGCTTCAACATGCTTGTTTAGGTCCATGGTTTTCAATTCAGGTTTGTTTGTTTGTTTTTAATGAAATTATTTATAACATATGTCTACCTTGATGGAGTTCTGTAACCTTTTATTTGTTTTCAGTTCTATGAACATTTTAGCTGAGCCAAGCTGCTAGAGAAACCCCAATAAGGAACATGGTCAGCCAATTTTCACTTTAATCAGAGTGGATTTCTTTTATAGTTTATTTATTTATTTATTTATTTATTTATTTATTTATTTATTTAGTCAACAGCGGTAAAGCAGCCATTTGCTTCCTTGGAAAGATTATGCCTTTCAAGTGGGAAAAGGAGCTGTGGGAGCCAAAGGCTTCCTCTGCTTATTGTTCTTTAATTTTAATATTACTGCAACAAATTGATCTGTGTTGACACATAAAGAAAAATGCATGTTCCCTAGAGTGGCCAACTTGTTTCCAGCAAGCGCTTCTTGGAGTCTCTCTTCCCCCCCCTGCCCTTTTTGCCTTGGAGAATTTTAGTGAACCAGAATGAATGCATGCAGAAAGATCCAGAGAGAAATAGCATTAATGAACTGTATCGCAGAAGGGAAAACAAAAGATAAAAAATGCTGTAATGTAATGTCCACATAACTAATGGCCTGAAATGTATTACACACAAAAAACACCCATGCTTTTAAAAGTTGCAGCTTTCCCCTATTATAATATGAGACATTTCCAAAGGGGGAATAAACATAATCAATCTTATTGAACTATATAAGTGACATATAACTGTCATTGCAATCCTATCCATACTTCTCTTGGAATTTGCCTCAGTGGGTCTCCGTTCCACATAAGCATGTTAAGCAAGGATAGGGAAACTGTGGCCTTCTGGCTGTTGCTGGACTTCCAACTCCTATCAACCCTATCTAGCAGTGTCAGTGGTCATGGATGATGGGATATGTAGACTAGCAACATCTGGGGGACCCTTGGTCCCCATCACTGATGGATGTTGTTGTTGTTGTTGTTTAGTTGTTTAGTCGTGTCCGACTCTTCGTGACCCCATGGACCAGAGCATGCCAGGCACTTCTGTCTTCCACTGCCTCCCAGAGTTTGGTCAAACTCATGCTGGTAGCTTCAAGAACACTGTCCAACCATCTCGTCCTCTGTCATCCCCTTCTCCTTGTGCCCTCCATCTTTCCCAACATCAGGGTCTTTTCCAGGGAGTCTTCTCTTCTCATGAGGTGGCCAAAGTATTGGAGCCTCAGCTTCACGATCTGTACTTCCAGTGAGCACTCAGGGCTGATTTCCTTCAGAATGGATAGGTTTGATCTTCTTGCAGTCCATGGGACTCACAAGAGTCTCCTCCAGCACCATAATTCAAAAGCATCAATTCTTTGGCGATCAGCCTTCTTTATGGTCCAGCTCTCACTTCCATACATCACTACTGGGAAAACCATGGCTTTAACTATACGGACCTTTGTTGGCAAGGTGATGTCTCTGCTTTTTAAGATGCTGTCTACTGATGGATAGGATTGTGCTATAACATATCCTCCAACATTCCTCTGATGTATTGTGGTGCCATGCTCTCATGTGAGGCAGCTGATTCACGCAAGAGTGCAGCACCGGAAGATTTGTGTCTTTTGTTGCCTCATTTGCATGAGAGCTAGTTGACTTGTGTGAGAGTGCAGCACCACTGCAAGCACCGGCTCATCTTCCTCCTTTAGCTTGGTCACAGAGAGCAGGAAGGGGTAAATGGGACATTCCAGGATCAAATCAGAAGCTGAGGTGGCTTCTGTAATTCCAGGAATGTCCCTTGGAAATCAGGGCACTTGAAGGGTACGCTATAAGGCATTGTTCATATGCTGTTAATAATGTACTTCAGGTTTATTAATATAACATACTACACTTTTGAAGAGCTTAGTCTAAAAGGGTAGATAGAACTTCTTTGTAGGGACACACATGAATGTGTAACAGTTGATTTCTCTATCGCTTCCACTGTCTAACTATTGTACACAAACAGATAAAAGGATGCCCAGATTCCTGTAGTAATATTTTCAATTTCAGATTTCCACATGGGATTCTCCATGAGGGATTTAAAATGGTCTCCACATGGCTGCATTACTGGGTAATCTACTGTTCTTTTACCCAAATTCTGTAATGTTTGTTTGATCCTCAAGCATAAGGGAAGTGGGGGATGAAAAGAAAACATGGTCAGCTTCTTTTGCTATGCCAACATTTCACCACTTTGAATGGACAGTGGCCACCAATCTAAAGACATCTTTCCTAGGGGACTATGAATGGAAATAAGGAGCCTGTCTATAAGTGTGATATGGGAACAATCTCATTGTCACTGGGCAGTCCAATACTTTCCATGTTTATTGAGAAACAAATTCCACTATCTAAGTCTGTTTAAGTACAGGCCCATGTTAGGGGGGAGGGGACAGACAGATACACCTGACTTGAGCCTCAGAGGGATAAGCTGGCCAGTGTCTGGGAGGCCACCAGGGAACAGCTGTGTTTTTGTATGATTTTTAAACTTTATTCTAACAACACTCCCACCCTGGGCCTCTGACAAGCTCTACATGAGCCTGTTTAGGTCTACAGCTTTAGTTAAATTCCAGCAACTTAATCTAACACCTCTTAGTTCTGCACAGAGGAAGCTATATTCTGTTTGTGTTTTATCCCTCCCACTCCTAGGGAGCAAGATTTTTGCAATGAGAGTTTCACTTAGAGACCGATAATCTGAAGAGTAGAGAATTGTTCATTCCCACACAACACAGCTTTCCCCACCCAACCCAATGTCACAATGAGAATTTCCACTGAGGAGGAGGGAGGTTATATGTGCTCTTATGTGTGTACATGCATATGTAAGAGTGTCCACACCCTTCTTCACTGGCACTTCAGTCCCCAGAGTGATGTGGCCCTTGGATTAGTCTTAACAGGCTCAATTGTACACAACCAACCAACACAAATATAGCAATATATAGGGACTTGTTGGTGAAAAACATTGATGGGCCAGTGGCCCACCTAGTTCAGAATCCTGTAGCCATTCAGATGTGTATGGGAAACCCACAAGCCAGACACCAGAGCACTTTTCTCTCCCGTGGTTCCCAACAACTGGTTTTCAGAAGTGAGATTTAACTGAGCAAGGAATTCAGGACTGGAGTCTCAGTTCTCATTCCTTAAGTTTATTTACTAGTTTTTGAGTCAATGAGAAGGCTGTTTGGAAGAGGGGGGGAAACATATGCAAAGCTATGCAGCCAAGAGATTAAAAGGTAAGGAAGATAAGACACAAGATGCACACAATTATGCAAGTATTTGGAAATCCACTTGGTGCTGGGTACATATCTATTCCATCCCATCTTTACACATGAGTAGGCAACTCTGATATTTGGTTTGGCAACGTCAAAAAGCTCTAGAATAAGTAGGATTTTCTCTCTCTTGTTGTTGCTAATATAGCCTTTACCTGGCATAGTTCCTCTGTTTTAAAGAGGACTGATCAACATTTAGAATGCAGCTTTTGTAGTTTCTTTAAAAAACACTGGTGGAAAATATATTTTGCCACATGGCACACCGCCCACCCTCTGATGCTTATTTTCAAGCTAAATTGTTTTGTTCTGCACAACCTATTGTTTCCGTCTTTTCATTTTTCTTCAAAACAAACAATACTGCATTTAGAGAAGTGGTATTTTTAACTGGGCGAAAAAAATCAACCTCATATGTGCTTCGGGGCATTGCGCAGCATACATCCTGCTCTATGTCTACAGATGGCTCTCATTTGGATGTGCATTCCACTTTCTGCACATCCTGTCTTTCAAGTTACTGGAAATTAACAAGTTGCCCTTTAAGAGGTGTAGAATGGAAATGCCCAAACATAGCTGATTTTCCACAACTGATATGGAGGGTACAAGGAGAAGTTGTCTGTAGTCAAACTTGTGCCTGGTGAGAGAGTTATTAGAGAATCATTGGCCTCTGCACTGCCATCAGGTGTGTGTGTGTGTGTGTGTGTTTGTGTGTATGCTGGATCTTGTGCCAAACATGCTCTACAGGAAGAACCAATCAATTTTAGATGCTTTGGATTAAATCTGAATTGCAGGCATTACTGGTTTCTCTGAAGGCTGCCACAAAATAAAACAGAGGAATGGGGTTGTTGTGAAAATTTACACAACTGATGTACTAGGCATAACTCTCCAGTTTCAAAAGAATGAAATTCTGCCTTCAACAATCATCTAAGTTGAGTCTCCTGTATGATTAGGTCGCTTTTTTGTTCCATACAAGTTTAGGTGTAAGTGACGATTCAAAACAAAATAGTGTAAAAGGAGACTTAGGGTAACCCACTAACCCAACTTAGCTGGAAATACGCTTCATTGAATTCAGTAGGACTTCCTTCTGAGTAGATACAGTTAAGGTTGCAACTTTAATGGCAAGCTTTTGCTGTATGTCCCCACAGGCAGTTGACAGCTGAATGACATACAGCTGTTTTATTTCTCTTGGGACAAACTGAGTGAGTTTGTGCAATTCCATAATTTCCATGAAAGGCAAAACTATGTGAACATTTATTTGACTTGTGTCACAATCCTATACACAGTCCAAACTCCCTTGAATTCTCCCAGGCAGGTAATGTATAGGATTACAGCTTTGTTCATATTATGCTCACAATAACCCTATGGAATAGACTAGGTGGATAGTTCTACGATCTGAGCTCTATGGAATTGCACTGTGGAATTTCCTATCGTCATGAAAGACAGAGGTCAAAAGGAGAAATGACTTGGTCCTTCCACAAAACATGCCCCCATTGGGAAAACCATGGCTTTAACTATACGGACCTTTGTTGGCAAGGTGATGTCTCTGATTTTCAAGATGCTGTCTAGGTTTGCCATCGCCTTTCTGCCAAGGAGCAGGCGCCTTTTAATTTTGTGACTGCTGTCTCCATCTGCAGTTATCATGGAGCCCAAAAAAGTAAAATCTCTCACTGCCTCTATTTCTTCCCCTTCTATTTGCCAGGAGGTGATGGGACCAGTGGCCATGATCTTCGTTTTTTTGCCCCATTATTCCCTAGTAATTAGTCAACAAAGTAATTGCCAACAAAGTAATTGCCAACAAAGGTCCGTATAGTAAAAGCCATGGTTTTCCCAGTAGTGATGTATGGAAGTGAGAGCTGGACCATCAAGAAGGCTGATCGCCGAAGATTTGAGGCTTTTGAATTATGGTGCTGGAGGAGACTCTTGAGAGTCCCATGGACTGCAAGAAGATCAAACGTATCCATTCTTAAGGAAATCACTCTGAGTGCTCACTGGAAGGACAGATCGTGAAGCTGAGGCTCCAATACTTTGGCCACCTCATGAGGAGAGAAGACTCCCTGGAAAAGACCCTGATGTTGGGAAAGATTGAGGGCACAAGAAGAAGGGGACGACAGAGGACAAGATGGTTAGACAGCGTTCTCGAAGCTACAAACATGAGTCTGACCAAACTGCGGGAGGCAGTGGAAGATAGGAGTGCCTGGCGTGCTCTGGTCCATGGGGTCACGAAGAGTCGGACACGACTAAACGACTAAACAACAACAATTAGTCCCTAGTTATGTTCCATGTTTCTTTTCAAGAGTAGAATGAATAGTGATGGGGAAATCAGAATGTAGTTGGATCGGATAATTTTTCAGGCCTGTGAGGGAATAGAAATAACTCCTTTCACCCTTCATCGGGAATAAAATCCATTGAATAGAGCAAGACTTAACAAAGCAATCCTTGGCATGTCTACTCAGAAGTCGGCAGTGGCTAGAGTGCTGGACTAGGGTCTGGGAGAACAGGAACCAAAATTCCACTCAGCCACAAAGCTCATTGAGTGACCTTGGGCTATAGTCACTATCTCTTGGCCTAACCTACCGCACAGGGTTGTTGTGTACGCCAACTAATGTACACCTACTTGAGCTCCTTGGAGAAAAGGTGGGATATAAATATAACATACTTTGTACTTAGGAAAGGTAAAGGTACCCCTGACCGTTAGGTCCAGTTGTGGATGACTCTGGGGTTGCACGCTCATCTCGCTCTATGGGCTGAGGGAGTCGGTGTTTGTCCGCAGACAGCTTCCAGGTCATGTGGCCAACATGACTAAGCAGCTTCTGGCGAACCAGAGCAGCACACGGAAATGCCGTTTAACTTCCCGCCAGGGTGGTACCTATTTATCTACTTACACTTTGATGTACTTTCGAACTGCTAGGTGGGCAGGACCTGGGACTGAACAATGGGAGCTCACCCCATCAAACCACCAACCTTCTGATAGGCAAGCCCTAGGCTCTGTGGTTTAGACCACAGCGCCACCTGCGTCCCATTGCACTTTGCACTTAACTTACTAAAACACCAATAACTGCAGCTGTGACTTTTACAATTTGCAAACAAGTTTTGTGCATAGTCTTTTTCTTATTTCAATCAATTTGTTTTTATATCGGGTGTTAGCAGCCCTGAGCCCGGTCTTGGCTGGGGAGGGCAGGGTATAAATTAAATTTTTTATTATTATTATTATTATTATTATTATTATTATTATTTAAAAAAATAGAAAGTCACATTGTGTTGTAATGGGGCAATATGAGATCTGTAACTGGAAGATTTATGTGGCATAATTGCCAAAGTCATGTGTAGCAAACTTGCTGCCAGATTTAATAGCATATGTGAGATGCCAGCCATCAAATTGCTTTCCCCTGTATTCACAATACACTTAGTGCTATAATCAGAAGGGACTGCTATGTGAATGATAACTAGAGATCCATATTGCTGAATGGATTGCTCTAAAATAAAGTGCATCTTTCTCTCAGAAGGCCCTTAATGATATTGACCCAAAGAGGCATCGTGTTTAGACAAGATATGTAAAAGTTTACTAGACAATATTTGGATTGAGAGCAAATGATTTGCTTGCATCTATAAGCACACATAAATGCAACAGGGAGTCAGTTTTGATGGTTAGAGTGCACTGCTGTGATGTGTGCCTTTTGATCAAGGCAATTCTTCATTGTAATTTCCTTCTGGAAAAAAATCTTGTATATAAACAAGCTCTTTGACAGAAAGTAATTTGAGGATTTGTGATACTTTCTCTTCGGGAAACCTTCATATTTATACGTTGCTGTTTTGAGACTGAAGATAAATAATTTTATATTGTAGTTTGTGTATTTAAGCCAACAAACCCAAGGCATACGTGCAAAGGGGTCCGTGCTCTCATCAAAACCTATGAAAATGTTAAGAAATCATAACAATTTCCTGGCATGGCCTTCTTCCTGTGACAGAAAGCATATCTTAAAATAAAGAACACATTAGACACATGCAATCATTTTTCTCTCTTTTAAAAGACAGGCATTTTTGTGGTTGCACATAGATGCTCCAAATAAACAGATCATTAAAATCTTAAGTGGTGTTTCAGGTTTAGCTTTTGATATCACTGATGTGTACTAAGTCGCTTGCCAAGTAAGCCCAGGTCCTGCTTTATGTATCTAGGGATAAGTGCATATGACCAGTGCCTGCTATGATGGCTAAAAAATAAAAATAAAAGATCCCTGCATCATGCCATCCGTATCCCATTCAAGAATCCAAGTGCAGAAGCACAAGCTGTACTCACACTCCTTTTAAAAAGGTTGGAGGAGGGTAGATATCCAGGCACCTTGTTTGCCATTCTTGCTGATCAGCTGTTTGTCTTGAAGAAACAGATTCATGAATGCCACCATGCTTGTGGTTCTTTCATTTGGGTTGATTATCCCTGTACATCCAAACTGGGTATAATGAATGCACATAGAGGAAGAGGCAGGCTATAAGCAGATGTTCTAATGAATCTGCACAAATGAAGTGTGGGGCCTCTCTCAGTGATGCTCCCTAAACTGCAATTTTAAAAACCTGTGCCTTTCAGTATAGTCTGATGTGTGCCATAGGGTTCCAAACCACACAGGGAGATTCTGCCAACAGTTTTTTTCCAGCCAGAAATCAGTTTCAGCATCTATCAGGTGGGTTATGGCACCATTGCCATTCTAAGAGAACAAGGGAGGTGTTCGTGGTGAGTTCCAGCACCTCTTTTTCTAGAAAAATAGCATGCCAGACCTTTGCAGACCTCCCTCCCTCCAGTACATATATGGTGAGCTGAGGTTCGACAGACTCATGGCAGCTGTAACTGCCATGAGAATGTCTCCCAAGGGCTTCTGTATTGTGGGTAAGTTAGGGCATTGGATTGATGTGGGAGGGAAGGTAGCATTTGTTGAGAAGGGATTCTTCCCTCCCACAAACATCAGCAAAGGAAAAAGTTTTGTCTCTAAGCTGCAGTCTGTAAGCTGTGTTTGTTTGTTTCTCAGTGGCCCCTTGAAACTTTAGGAATTATATAACAGCATTTTCCTAGCATATCTCTAGATCCATTGTTTCGATTCCTGGAATAAAGGAATTGGTAACCTGAGCTCCTTGAAGGAAAGGTGGGATATAAATATAACATACTTTGCATTTAACTTACTAGAAACACAGGTAACTACAGCTGTGCCTATTACAATTTGCAAACAAGTTTTGTACATAGTATTTTGAGAGAGAGAGAGAGAGAGAGAGAGAGAAAGAAAGAAAGAAAGAAAGAAAGAAAGAAAGAAAGAAAGAAAGAAAGAAAGAAAGAAAGAAAAGTCACATTGCACCAAGTCTCTTTATAGCCAGACTTCATGAGTAAATGTGATAAGGCACCAGCTATCTGTATATTGGGACATCAGCACAAGGGACAGCTACTTTCCACATCCCCAATGATACAACCCTAAGCCCAGTCTTTGGAGCTGCTGCATTGCTGCTTCCCCAACCAGCCTTGCAAAGTACAATTCTGTGGGCACAGTGGGAAGAGCAGGGAAGTGTGAAGCTCACTTCTTAACTCTGATATGTCCAAGGCAAACTGTTCCACACATAAGTGAAATCTAGGAATAGGGCAGTAGATCTGCCCAGCTGCATATGGCTGATCATAAACTGCATCAGTTAAGCTATTGCAATGAGTCACTATATCCACTTTTAATTTTATTCATTTTTAAATCTGCATTTCCCAATGCATATAAAAGTTAGGATCCACCTTTATGTAGTAAATTATTAACACTTTATGTAAAGTGAAGGCATAATTTTGAATAATCTATATTGTTTTTATTTGGGAGATTTTATGGTGGGGGTCATTCTTGCTGATGGATTGTGCCATCTTTATTCTCAGAGGTTTTTGAAGATGAACAAAGCCTATTGTTAATTGCTAAAAAGCCTATTGATGGATTGCTAAAAAGCAATCCATCAACAGATCCCTAAAGCACAGTCACAAACCATAAGTTTCATATGATGGAGCCGTTCCTTCAGGCACAAATGTGGTTGAATGATTAAGAAGTTAAGGCTTGGCTCTGGGAGGTTTTTATGCAGATCTCTGGGTCTCCATAGACTACTTGGGTGGGCTGGCGAAGGTCAGCATTTCTCAGCCTCAGTTCCTGCTTTGTAAAGTGAGAATAAAAGTGGTCCAATATACATCACAGTTGTATGACCAAACAAGGCAAAGAATTTTGAATTCAGGACATCTGTGTTAATAATTATAATAATTGCTTACCTCTGCAAACTAGCATAAAATGTGTATGTTAACATAATACAAAGCAAGGGAGGGGTAATTAAGAGTTATTCTAAGCTGTGAAGAGGAGGAAATGTATGGAATTATAGTTTTAATTAAACACACACCAGTGTAGTTAAATATTTTGAAGAGTTCATGCAATTGTTAACACTGTCGGGAATATTCACATACTCAGAAGTATCAAACCTTAGTATTCTGATGGGTTTTTAATTTTTTTAAAAAATGTGGTAGTCATTACTCAGTTATATTAATAATAATTTAGGAACTGCTCTTCTTATCTCCACTTAGAGAACCCTACAGGCATTTAAAGTATTAATTCAACATGTTTTACAAGACGCATGCTAGTGATTTAAACATGTGCCACTTACCGTTGGGAACTCTGTCTGGCTCCAGCCAAGGATATCTATGGGAAATGCATGCTCCATCCTGCAATTTCCATGCCATTTGGGTAACTAACAATTAAATTGGAAAGAGGGGGAAGGCAAGAAAAAGTCGAAATTTAAAGTAATACTATGTTTAATTTAAGGTACAAATAATTGACAAAAACTACTTTAAATTTAGAAATATAACATTTGAAAAGTACAAAATAAGGTATGAAACAAGGTAACAATTTGCTGGTATTTTTTATTATAAATAATGCAGGGTAAGGGAGATGTGAGGAAGTCCAGTTGGTTATATTTTTTATTTTATTTTTTCTTTATGTTCTTTTATCTATGTTGTTTGTAGGTAGACTTGTACTTATTCTTTGGTATGTTACCTTTCTGGTGAAGAGATTTTGTGTGTCTACTTTTTATTTTGTGTTTAAAAACTTAATAAAATATTTAATAAAAAAAAGGAAAGAGGGGGAAGGGATGCAGAGAGCCTTCTATAACTATCAGGTCACAAGAATGTGGGCTTCTCTTCATTTCGCTGTGCTACTTTCATAAAATTAATTCAGGCTATAGCTTGTTATGATGGCGTGGGAGACTCTCACATTTTATTCTCCAAGTCACACTCAGATACAAAGTAAGAAGGGGTTTCTCTTTCTGATGTAAGAGTCTTATATGAGGATCTATAGAACTATAGTTATCCTTTCAGTTACCGTACAATATTAAAAAAAAAACAACCAGCCCAATAGTTAAGGATTGAGATACAATCAGCTAGATCTCTCTTAACAATGCCATTCAAATGTGAGGTTAGTTCAGTTTCCAAAAGGTCAAAACCAAGTGACGTTCTGGAGATACATCCATCGCTTCTCAACCCTATATTTTTGTCATGGTGTTGTCAGCCAAGGAATGTCCAGAGTGAGGAATTAACTCTTTATTAACAAAAGTACACTTACAAGTTAGGGAAAGGATTTCCCATTAGTCCCACATCTCTCAACTACTTAGGTGTGCACCCAATGAGGCAGCAGCCACAACAGAGAAGCCCTGTCCCCAGTCTTGGCTTGTGTATCTTCCCTACCCAAGCTTCACAAAAACAGGGGAAGACTACAACTGTGTGTAACCTGGTTCCACTCTTCCTGCTTCAATCCTCACCTTGTCCTAGAGAAGGAGAGGTGGGGAGGATGAGGATGAGGAGATGTGGGAGCCCTTGACTCAACAAAAGTCTAACTTAGCTCTCCCTCCTTCTGTGCCTGTTTTTCACTCTCCAGTCCTGCAGCTTCTCTGGCTCTGACTCTTGTCTCCTGGCTCTGACAGGCTCCCCCAGATCACTGATCCCTTCTTCCAAGTCAGTCTCCAATCCCCCTTCTCCCATGGCCACTCCTCAGTATCCAGTCAGTCCCTAACAACTGTCTTCACCATCATTGCCATCCTCACCACCTATTTGCAACTCACCTTTTCGTTAGAAGACTCCAAGGTACCCCAAGAGGCATACTAAAAACAAAATAAAAGAATGCATCTTATAAAAACAAGCCAGATAAATGCTGATTACTATTCCCATTGATCACTGCGGAGTTTAGTTTCCATACCAAAGAGTAGATTTTCTGTGTAAAAGTGGTGATATAAAGATTTTTAAAATATTTATGTCTATACTTAAGAGAAAGCGGTGCACCCAATTTAAACATAGCACATCTGCCACAGAATAGAGAATCAGGATTCGCCATCTGTCTGGCACTGGAGAAAAAGGCACAGAATGTTGTAGTCACTTCAGTGCTTGCCTAAGACTCAGGTCCATACCACACAAAAAAAAAAAAAATTGAGTGTACACTGGTCTCTAAAAATACTAGTATACATTAATTACCATGATAATACCAATTGTTGTATGATGAGGATTGCCTGATTTTAGTCTGTCCTATGTATGTTGGAAGTTCTCCATAAACTCTGGGAAGATGCTATATAGTAAAAAAACCTAACTGGATATACGCAACATACCTGGGCCATAAATAAGTCACAGATGGCCTGAATTAAATCAGCAGCAGCCAACTGAATGATATTTAAAGCTTTGGGAGCTCTTGCTTTTCTGAATACTGGAGGCTGGTTTATAGGGTTTATTTAAATTTAGCAGCTAATGAATGAGTGGCAGCTATACAATTAAATTATTAATTTCATAAAATTTATACACTACTTGATTCTAAACTGCTTGGACCAATTTTACAAAGAGAAATGCCTTAGACAATGGTATGTGTAGTGCCTTTTCAGTATGTTTTGATTCAAACAATGTTGATATTTAATACTTGCCTCAAAAATCTAGGCTTGGTTGAATCTCCCATACTATCCTTCTTAGCTTCCTTTTCAAAAATAAGTTCTGATTCATGTGCTTCCCAAAAAAGTTCTGCTCTGTGCACTTCCATGTATTGAAGGCAAAAGAAGATTTCAGTATCTTCACAATAACAGCACACAATGATTCACAATGTCATAAAACATAGAATTATAGTTGGTCTACTAAGTTTACGGTCTACTAAGACCCCTAGGTCCTTTTCACATGTACTACTGGTGAGCCAAGTGTCCCCCATTTTATATTTGTGCAGCTGATTATTCCTATGTATGTATAGAACCTTTCAACTGACATTTACAGTGGAACATTGGTTCTCGAACAGCTTAGTTGATGAACAAATCGGCTCCCAAATGCTGAAAACCCGGAAGTAAGTGTTCCAGGTTTTTGAACGTTTTTCGGAAGCCAAACATCTGATGCAGCTTCCGCTTGAGTGCAGGAAGTTCCTGAAGCCAATCAGAAGCTGCGCCTTAGTTTTTGAATGGTTTTGGGAGTCGAACAGACTTCTGGAATGGATTAAGTTCAAGAACCACGGTTCCACTGTATTTTGTTAGTTTGACTCCGTTCTCCAATCTGTTAAGGTAATCTTGAACCCTGATTCTGTCTTTAGTGGCATTGACTATCCCTCTCAGTTTGGTGCCACCTGCAAATCTGATGAGGATCCCTTCAATTCTTTTGTCCAAGTCATCTATAAAGATGTTGAGAAACAATGAGCCCACATAGCTCCTAGTAATAGCCTATATTCCTTAGGATGAAATCCTGTACCCACTCACCAGGAATTAGTAAGTCTCATAGAACTGTGTAGGCCTGCATAGGATTGCACTGCTTACCTCACTCAGTCTGTACAGGCCTCCCCACCCCTTTTTACAAATTCCAAGCAAATTCACCTTGAATATTGATACCTTTTTAAAAAAAGTAGAGCCAAGATGAAACTTCTTAATATTTTGATGGGGGGGGGGGGATTCTGAAAATTTTATTTTAAACCCCCCTCCCCACAAAGGAGGACCATTTTGCAGTAATTCACTAAATATCCTCATCATTCTTGTGGCAGCTGTCATTTTGCAACCCCCTCCCCAAGACCTGGAACCATGGTGGAGCTGAGGTATTGTAGTGAGTGCAAAATGGTCTCAGACTGCTGATAAAGCTGGTGCTTCCTTTGGGGGGGGGGGAGGAAGCAGAGCCCGAACAGTATGCTCTCTCTTTGCCCCCTCCTACAATGTAGGAGGTATGTACTTTCTTGCACTTTTTTGCTGCAACTCTCAGACACCAATTCCTGCCTTCATCTTCTGCTATGGTGACACCTGAAATAGGTTTCTTCATCCTGGGACTAGTAGAACCCCCAAATTGCCAGTACCATTATCTTTCCTCCAGTTGCCGCTGCAACTATTGTCTCCTGATTTATGCCAGTCTTCCAGAACAAGTAGCATCCCAGGGTGTTTGTGCCAGCAAGATCTGTTCTCACACCTCACAAACATGTGCTCACTCATGCTGTGTAAGACAGAACTGGAGACAGTCATATGAAAACCATACCCAAGTTTGATTAAAAGCAGTCTTGCTATCACATGACACACACAAACATACACACCATCACCCCTCCCTACCACCCAACATTTTCCATTTCTGGCACTAAAACTGCAGTCATTGTAAGTTCCGAACTCTTTGCTTTCTCTGTCTCTCACAGTATGCCACACTTGTCAGTTCTACATGCCTCTGTGCTTCTGGACTCTAGCCAGAACTGGAATTGGACTGAGATTTCCTGCCAAATTTTTGCTGACTCAAGAGATTTTAGAGAGCTCTGGATAAACAGCCATATTTTAGGGGTTTATCCAAACGAAAGCTGACCTTGAAAACTTTCGGTGTCTCCTGCATCAGTGCTGATAACTCTACTGCACAGTTCTCTGCCAACCTAGAGTAGCCCAATGCCACAGATGGAACTCAAGCTATTTTATTGTATTGCAATTTGTTTAACAGGGCAGCTTTATTTCGTGAAGTGTTACTGTTCGTGTCATTTGGCTTTTTCTACGGAGTATCAGTTCAAAGCGAGACCATTCCATTACTTCTATAGTTGAATTTAACCTGTGAGGCAGAGGCACCAGCTTGTGAAGGCAATAGAGGGGGCAACATCACATTTGTGATGTCATGATCCTGACAGCCCAACGTCATGTGTGCGACATCAGGACACTGGGAGGAGCCAGGGGCAGAGTCAAACACAGTGGCTGCACAGCTCAATGGCTGGTGGCTCAGGTTTCTCCTCTGCCTCCTCTTGGCACCACCATTGGCAGGAGGCTGCTTCAACCCTCCTTCCCCTCCATGGCAGGAGAAGGAGAAGGACTCAGCCACTGGAGACACACTGCACTTGGCTCCACTCTTCAGCTCCATACTTTTGGGGCATAGGGAGGTGACCCCAACCCCCCAAATATAGGGGGTCCCAAAAGGGCTTGGTCCCTAGGAGCCAGCGCCCCTGCTGTGGGATGTGCAGTTCATCCTCTGAAAGCTCCATGCCTGGCACCAGGTCACGGCTAGGCACAAAAAATGGGGAGACTGTATGTCCATAGCATGTGCTATTATTTTCTTAACGTTTTCAGGGTGTTTTTAATGTAACTATTTGATAAACACCCCTTGCCTTTTAATGATTCTTAGCACTTGTTTCAAATCTAGAGGAGAATATGAGAATGGGTTGGGAAATTGCATGCAAGAGTGGACATTTCGGTTTAGCACATATTCTGAGTGTATTGAAAAATCAATGCAAAGGGTTAGAAACCCTGTTGATAAAGCTCATAAGTATTTCAGGAAGGCTTAACACCTTCAAAATCAAACCAGTCAATAACACACACAAAAAAGTCCAAAGTATTTGTAACCATTTAAAAAGGCCGAGAGCATTGCCACACTTTGGTGCCAAAATTGTGCTACTGGCATTGAATCAAGGTCTGCAATCCAGGTTTGTTACATACCAACATAGTTCCAATTGACCTCCATGGGATGTTGCATTCAAAAGATGTTCTCGGACCCTAAGGAAGCCAGTAAGAGCACAAACCTACTGATACACTAAGACAGAGAAATCGAGAAGATCTATGCATCAAAATACATACAATAGCATGAAATATCACAGCTATTGTGGTAAAGACATGATCTTTGAAACGCAGAACATGTGCCCTGAGAAATTTTTGCAGGGGAGAAAAGGTTTTGAGAAATTGGAGGACACTATGGCACTAATCGTGACACAGCATATATTTAAGCACTTACAGCTGTCAATATCAACATCAAGACTTAATTTGAGGCAAGGCTCACCACTCATAGCCCCCAGATCTGTTCCCCACTTCCGAGGGCTATGTGTAATCAATTGCATAGATAGTTGCACAAGAAACTGAGTAGATTAAGAAAATACATAAGGTGAAGTTGAAGAATTAAAAACAACAACAGATATTTCATCATGAGGAGTCATCCTTGCAACACTTTCTGGGAATGAGAGTGAATAGTAAAGCAGGAGGAAGGGAGGAATCTCTCAATCTCTCTCTACCCCCCCCAAAAAAAAAAGTTTGCTTAACTGATAACTCAGGACATAACTGGAGCCACATGGGAAAGTTCCGCAAAGACACATCAGAGAGAAAGAAAGCATACCTTATAATGAGGAAGTGGAATGGCACACTGCTTAACTCTCGAAACACAGGACTAAATTATAGGCCTGCAGGTTAAAAGCCTTCATAGTAAACACTTTTTAATCAGTTACTGGTTACAACTTTGAAACAATCTGTCTTGCTGCTTCCTGTCTATCTGGCACGAACACGGCACAGATGAATGTAAAAAAGGAAAAGCTATAATCATGCACAACTGTATGCATGGGGAGTAATTCTGTGCCTACATATAGGCCTCTTTCTCCCTTTTCATCTTGGAATTGCCAACGAAAGAGATGTGGTTGTATGTCCTGCTTTACAGCGATCAGTGTTTTTATAGCATTGTGGCATGCCTGGCAACAGGACTGTACTTGGGCGTCTGCCAGAGACTGTTTGGCTGATTAAATGCAGTATCCAGTCATCTTTTTAGAATATATTCAGGAAACCTCTCAACTTCCATGTGCTTTCCTTGTGGCAAAGTTGTAACTGAAATAAAATAGTGCCCGGTTCAGGAATGATCCGAATCTATTTCAGGCATTGCAAATGATATGTTGGTACTGGAATCTATTAATGACACAGATACACACATGCTTATTATGGCCAATGACCAGTATCCCCAAAATGAAACTTTGCTCAAATATATAAAATAATACCAAACAAAACACATTACTGAAGCATGACAACAAGATTACTAGTAGATGTGTAATGGTATACCTCTGGGCCGTGGACCAACAATAAGTATTCTCTTTCTTTCGTTGAAAAGGGTTTTGCATTGTGGGACACGTAAAGGTTCTGCAGGACTGCTATTCCTTGCTTGCAAAGTGGGAAGTTTTAAGTAAAACCAAATCAAATCCAACTGTTTTATTTTGTATCGGCTACCATGTTGAAGTACAGTAGCTTAAAATAATGACTTCATTTAAAAACAAAAACCCTGCCATCCCCACCGTTCTCTTTCATGCTGTTTAAACTGCTCATTACAGCCTGACTATGAATTTGCTGGCAGTGAACTTCTTCTTTACGGGGCTTCTTTCTGCAAAAATGGCTAAGAGCAGATCAATACATTTGCTATGAATAATCTTGTTACGACTTGGGTAAATGTAATGTAGCAGCTTTGCCACAGAAACAGCGTGGTGGCATTTGCAATCAGGCAGCTTGTTCTGTGAAATAAAACCTGTAAATGACCTGTTGATTAGTAGCGAGAGAGAAGGGGAGAAGGAACTCTTTAAAATTGGAACTCCCCAGATCTACAGTTCATTTTAGATTCAGTTCATGTTGATTTCTCTACCTGCAGTCCCTCTTTGGTAAATGTATGCTTAAAAACAGTGTATGTGCCATGTATGCACCCTCCTTAAGAGTTATACTTTCAAATAACCTACATTAAAATATGACAGATGTGCCTTCTTTGCAGCCATCACTGCTGCAATACAATCCCCCAAGGGTACAGATTTGTTCTGCTTTGAGCTTTTTAGAGTTTGTTACCTCTGAACAGTCTTAAAGGCAGCTCAATAGTAACATCATTTGTGAAATGCATTTACTGCATGCTGGGAATATGTCCAAATTGCTGAGCATTCAGTACCTTCCAAGTGTGAGGTGCTTTTATCCCCGGCTTAAATCGAATCCAAATGACTGCATTGAAAATTGTTTATGATCAGGCTCTTAGGGAGCAAGTATTTGAGATATTTTATTTTATTTTTAAAAAATCATTGGTAATAAATATGAGTGAAGTAGGAAAACACATAAGAAGCAACAGTCATACAGTTATATTTGAGCTTTCATTGCTGTTTGTGGATAAGTTCCCAGGATTCTTTAGGGGAAAGCCAAGACAGTTGTGCTTTTAATATATGGTGTGAATGTGACCTGTGTAACAACATATATTGCCTATGAGTTGCATTCATAGATAGATGAATGGAACTTCATCTGGACAACAAGCTGGTCCTGAAAAAATGGTCCTAAGAGTCGAGGGACGCTCTGGAATGATACATAATGAGGTCTCAGTGGGAAATTTGAGAAATCAAATAAATCAGCAGCATTAACTTCTGAAAGTGGAAATATTTCTCCACTTGTGTAACACATCTCTGGACTGAAGGCCCTTGAAATGTTATGAAATGAAAATAAATATGCTTACTAAGTTGTAAGTATCCTTATGATAGGCACATAGACCTACCAAATCTCTTCCAACCAACCTGTCTAATCCAATATTTAAGAAAAGAAACCTGTTTGTTTCAAAATTATTAATTATGTTTTGTCTATTGTACCATTGATAAAACCATGCAAAACACATGCCACTCATGAATGTTGATACATATGCAAAACAGCCTCCCATAACAGCCAGAGGAAGCTTTGACAGCACAGTAATAAAACCAGGAAAGGCTGGGGTTTGTGGAAGGACTTGCTTGTAAGTTCCTATCATTCCTGGTGACACAACAGTGACTTCTGAGTGAGCATGCCCACTTTGCCACCAGAAATGTTGTGGGTCTACTGTTTCTATGTCCTCCTGTCCTGATTCTAACCATTCAAATGGCGGGTCCCAGACATCAGTCTGTGTCACCAGATTTCCTTGAAGCCCACCCCCATAATCTACAACCAAGTAAGTTTGTAAAAGGGAGGAGGCTGAGGATGGAGGGAAACAAGCCCAAAGTTTGCGGAAGCCTGAATTTTCTTTGAATGCTTCAGAGGGATGTCAGAGAGACTGGTCTTATTCTGTGTCAAGACTGAAGTTGTTTCACCCAGAACTCATTTCCACATTTATGTGCAAATGTATTGCCTAGTTTTCATTATCTGAAATGGGTTACATACATGTAAAATTAAAAGGACAGGAAATGGAGTTATAGTTTATTGTCATAGGGAGCAACAGATGACCTCCTATGCTCATTGTAAAGATCTGCTCGTCACTGTACTTTCCATATTCCAGAAGAAATAACCATTTTTTAAAATTGCAGAAATACCAAATTATCTTTGTAATGCAAAACCATAAAGGTAGTGATGTCTTCTATTTATGGTGCATTATTACAATAGTCTTATGAAGGTTTTTCACCCCATTGAAAGAGAACGTAATTCTTGCATATACTTTTTTTAAAAAAGCATACATAGGCATGGGTTACCTAGGTTTAAATTGTGTTGATTTTGGAAGGATGCATTGGAGCAACAAAGTCCATATGCTTTTGTAATAATGACGTCCTTGGCATGATCCCCTAATGAGGTTACACGAATCAAAATGTTCTGTCACCAATTTTATTGGAAAAATTCAAATGTTTTTGACCCCCATATATACTACGATGAAGTTGCAATTTTAAAAATAAAATATAGTCTCTTTCACTGTTTGGAAAATCATAAACAATACTAGGCATCTCATTATTAGTGTAGAAAAATAGAATTATTGTCATAGGATAAGTCATAGAATCATAGAATTGGAAGGGACCACAAGGGCCATCTAGTTCAACCCCCTGCAATGCAGGAATCTTTTGCCCAATGTGGGGCTCAAACCTATGAGCCTGAGATTAAGAGTCCCATGCTCAGAATGAGTTGTTGTTGTTGTTTTTCCAACCTGAAAGCTACTCTCTTCCCAAGGGTTTCACAGCTCTTCCAAGACAGTGGATGATGTTAATGAGAGCATCTCTCCCTCTGGACTCTTCCCCTGCACATCATAAAGGCAAGTTCTTTTGCAGCCACTAGCATGTCCTTGCCCTTGTTTGGCTCTGTCCCCTTTCTGAGATGCTGTCAGCTCCTGCCCCTTGATCCTAATTGGGGTGGCAGGGCAGGTGTCCTGGGGAAGTGTTTGCATCTCTGTGCACTGATGCTCCTTCACTCAGCTTTCCACCCCTCAGCAGATTGTTCAGATAAGCAGAGAATTGAGGTGCCTACATGAAGTCTTTATTACTGCCTGGAAGTCTGATAAATCTTCCTATGGACATGGGTCTTTTATTGTTTTATTGCATTTTCTGTATGGTATGGAATCCTGCCCATTGTACACAATCATGGAATCTGTGTGGGTGAAGGAAGGATGGTGGATAAATATTTAAAATAATTAATAAAAATGATAGGTTTGATACTATACAAATGTTCTACACCAGAGACATACAGCTAGAGAGAATAGGACTACATAGGAGCTCTTACGATACATGTGGATAAGGGAAAGTTTTATTAAGTTTCTATAAGACAACCATTGCTAAATTTTAGCTCCTTGGGTTAAGGAGTTTCCCTAAGATGCTCAGACTTAGAGACCGCAGAGCATTCAAGACTCACTAGGATGAGTCACTTATCCTTAGCAGCAGCAGATGCACAACACATCACTTATTTTAAAAGAAACCATTTCTACCCCATTCTCCCAAAGTACTTTTGTTTGTTTGGGTAAACTGCGGGGTGGGGAGTACTGGTCAAGAAGTGGGGAGCTGCAACTGGGCTTTTCACGTGTCACTCTTGCATGCTAACACAACACAACACAACAACCCCTCAATGCTTTTTTTAAAGCATTTGATAGGAATGTTTGATATGCCTAATGGCTTGTTTGTTTTTCCAAATGAGTCAAAGGAATGAGCCAGTGTAACTTCCCAATCTATAAATTGCAGAGGGGCTGCAGCATAGCAAAATGACCATTTGACTACAGTGCAACTTAAAACTGGCTGGTGGAAGATGGGGGCGGGGAGAATGTCAGGCACAATGTTGTTGAGAGCTAAAGAATTATTTGTCATTCTGACCTCTGCAAGTAGAGTATCTTAAAGTTATTGAGTGTATTGAGTGCATGTTTAACCCATTAAGCAATTAACTAATGGATTCTGCCACTCTCTGCAACACGCTGCTATGTAGAATTTAATACGTCTGTAAAATGAATAAGTTATGGTTGGAGCAAAGAGATGTGGCAATGTTTATTATGTGTGGTCATTAAAGATGACCTAGATATTGAAGCAATGGTGATCATGCAGAGCTTGTTAATGTCCGATCTGGTTGCTTTGGGACCTTGAGATGGCTGGTGGCTATTAATGTAGGGAAGATTAATCTCATATCAAAATGTGTTAGGCTTCTGAATTTTTCCGATGTAATTGTAAAGATAATAGAAAGTAAAATGTGTTGTACTACTTACATACTAACTATTCTCTAATCGTGAGTCATATTATAATCTTGCTTTCAGCTCCAAGTATTTTCCCCTCAGAGAAGCACATCCAATTCATCATTTCTTCTCAAACTCTTTATATTCTCCCATTCACACAGTGCTTTCCATGAGCTCCTCAGAGTGATCAGAGCAGTGTCCAGTTTCCCACTCTGGACCACTAGATCCTCCTAACCCTCACCCCCAAACAAAAGTTGCAGAAGTAGCTTTTCCTAATATATTGATGCAGCGAGACAGGGAGAAGTTCATATGTTTATTTCTGTTTGCCATCCAGCTATTAAATACATAGAACCTCTTTCCTTTAAAAGATGGTAAACTTGCCCCCACATACACTTAACTCTCAACAGAAGATGATACCTTTTAGGCTAGGATGGTAAATTGTTTTCTACAAGTTGATCCCCAAATAACTGAACAGCAATTTCACTAAGGTTACAGGGTGAAGAAACTGGTGTAGAACTTGAGGTTTGGTATCTTCATTTCTACTCTCAGTGGATGTATAACATCTTACCTGGCATAAATTCAATTATGGCAGAGGTCCTTTCCAGGAGAAATAACTCAGCAATGCAGTCGACTTGATCAGGGACTAGCTTTGCAAAGGTGTCTCCTGTCATGCTGAGGTAAGCAAAGGGAATGTCATGTAGGCGGAAGCAATTGTTTAGAAAAAGCAAGGAAGCTCTGCATCTACAAGACAGAAGCCAGATACTTTATTGCTGAGACTGACCAGCTTGCTAGATGGTGGGGAGTCTTCCTCATGTGAAAATGATCAGCTCCTTGAAGGCGAGTGCATTTTTCATCATGCTAACTCTGCATTTTTTTTCCTCCCGCCTATATACTAAGGGTGTGCATTGGCTCTGTGTAATTCTTGAATTACAAGCCAAATAGGGGTGTTTTGGATGAAGTCTAGAGGCAGTTTTAGGGTAGCACAACTGGTTCAACCACAGCAATGCTGTAGAACGAAGCATGAGAGGTAAGGGGTGCTGGATTTCCAAGTCACACAGGGCGCTGCTGAAATCTGAGACTCCAATGTCCACCACTGCCAAGTCAGACTGAACCATTAATAAGGCATCTTGAGTCGGATTAGGAGCTGTGGACTGTGCAGTGTGGACTTGATGCCCCATAAATGCTGCATTTTAAAGTGACAGTTGCAGCTTGTTTAAAAAACAACAACAAACCAACTGATTATGGAAGCACCCTGAGAAAGGAGGAAGAAATGAGGAGATGGTTTGTTTTGGGTTACAGGCTTAGTTTTTAACCACTGAGAATTGTTTCACATGACACTCCAGTCACAATGGTCTGGGGGAGTGTGTTTGTTTTTTCATCTGGATCTATGTGGGGGGATTTTCCTCCAACACGCCTTCCCTTATGCAAGTCAAGGAAAACATCTCTTTCCCATGAATTTGGTGGGAAGCAGAAGCTCAACCCAACCCATAACCCTTGGGGTAAGAAGGTATTTTCCCCATTCTACTCTTTCCTGGGATTCGTATTCTTTTTTCTACCTTCAGCACTCCATTATTCCTGTTGTGCTCATCCAATAGTAAATTCTGCCCTTGCAGGAGAACCCCTGAAGCTATCTCCTGCCTGCAGAATGCATCAAATTATGTGAAAGTGGGGGAAAGTTATAGCAAGTTTATATTCCCTTTTACAGTGAAAGGGGACAAAACAGAGTTTTGCTTTTAACAAATCTATTTTGCCTCAGATAATGAGTTCAATTGGAAAGGCACAAAGCACATCCAAAATAGATCTGGCTGCTTCCCAAAGCTACAGATACAAGTTAAATATTGTGGCCTGTACACACACACTTAATATATACAGAATGCATTAATAACTATTCATGTTCCCTGACTTTTTCTGTTCCATGGCTATATTCACACACACACACCATTTGGACGAACTAACAATTTCTTTATGAAAGCGGGATGTTTGCTCTGTGTGTGAAATCAAATAAGAAGAAATGGCTTATGCTTAAGGTTATTACTTCAGGGCTGGTTCACACTCACAGTGCCTCAGAAATGTGTGGTGGAGACTGGCATGCTCTCAGTCTGTGTCTGATCACACGTGGGGTAGGCATGTAGATACCTGCAGTTTTGCATGACTAATTAAGAAGATCCAGTTGTGCAACAACACAAGGCCAATCAATCAATCAATCAATCAAATGTTTATTATGGTCAAGCATCTCAGCCTAACCTACCTCAAGGATTAAATGAGGAGAAGGAGAGTCATATATGCCACCTTGAGCTCCTTGGAGAAGAAGGTGGGCTATAAATGCAATAAATAAAATAAATAATTATCAATTTGTCAGGTTGTATTGCAATTTAATATGGAAACAGAACAAAATGGAATTATGGGTAAAAATATGCAAAAGAGACACGGTCCAGGAATATGCAGATTTAACGCATCATGGGGTGAAAAGCCATTTCATAATTAATATTAGCTAAAATCTTAACAGAGATATACCTGTTACTGCTTTGTAGGTAGAGTGAATCAACAAAAAGTATGATGCTCTGGTTCTTCTTTTTAAAAGGAGGGTAAAGTTAAAATAGAAATATAAGCTATAGAGATATTTAATAAACCTACTACATGCATTCATTTGGCTTTGTGCTGTCTCTGTGACACAGTCAGGATCTTCTGTCAAAGAAACTGTCATAAGAGATGTTTTCTATATATATTATGGTTTAAGCAGTCACACAGAACGGTTTCGGAGCAATGAAGGTCTGCTCTCGAAAGGAGTCCTTCTCACTGCTAAACTCTCTTCTCAAACTTCTCATATTTATGTAATTTAAAAGAAGCATGATAACTTTATCTAAGTTCCTGCACCTTTAAGGCTTGAAGTAAAGAGTTCACTGCTTCTTAGATAAGCATAGCTCGAGGTTAAGATGTAAGGCAGCTTTTGAAGTTAAATGATAGGGCAGAAAAACCCTTATCTACAGTAGATAATCCATTGTCCTTCCCGTTACTATTTTCACCCCCTAGCATATGTCTATTCTGATTTCAAAAACAAGAAACTCACATCTGGATTTGGTGTCACTGCTCTGAAAATTGCATTAACCGAACAGCACAATTTTCACTGCTATTGTCCATGAGAAGAATATAAGGATTCAGATCCACGAATTGGGCTTCGCTTCTCCTTTGTGAGAATGAAGGCACTGCATCACTGTTAACTTGCTACGTTTTTACATTCCATCTGTTTAATTATAAGCACATTCTGTTTCTTGAGCATTCATCCTGATTGGTTTGCCTAGACCTTATGCATTTGGTAGACTATGTCAGAGCATTTATTCTGATTTTCTTGGAAGGAGGTTTTATAACAACCAGCATTCATCCTGGTTTGCTTTTGAGGTGGTTATACGTCCAGTTATATACTTCCAGTTAATAATTTGCTCATCAGACACTTCAGGTTACAGACTCTGCTAACCCAGAAATAGTACCTCGGGTTAAGAACTTTGCTTCAGGATGAGAACAGAAATAGTGGGGCGGTGGGGCGGCAGCAGCAGGATGCCCCATTGGCTAAAGTGGTACCTCAGGTTAAGAACGGACCTCCAGAATGAGGTATCACTGTAGGTCTATGACTGAACACTGTGACCACCAGTAGTAACACCTAGAAAATCACCTCACCTGATTGGGGCCAAGCTACACATGGCAGTAAATGGTGTGCAGTTTTTATTTGAATGTGGTATGTGCAAAATGCAACAGTGAATGTTGTAATCTGAAGCAAAATAACTGTTTTTTGGGATGTAGATTTTTTAATTCATTACTCACCAGCTCCCTTTCTTCTCATTGCAGGGAAATTATATTTACCCAACTCCATTTCTCTTGAGATGAGAAAAGCTGCTAGGGATAATTTTCAGTGGGGAAATCAGTGGAGGAAAAGGGGTTACAAAGTCCCTCATCACTTGAGGGCCTTTCTCCTTAGCATACAGCTTCTATGGTTGCATTTTGTGGCAGCAGCAGGGAAATGAAAAAGGAAAAAAATAACTTTGCAAAGGAAATAAATAACACATAATTCAGTGGCATTCGTAGTCTGGCTCATGAAATGCACAATTTGAGATTATTGTTTTTTAAAACAACAACAACAACATTTATTTATTTGTTAGTTTATTTAATAATTTGCTATCCCTTGTTTCCAGAAGAGTTTGGGGCAGAAATTTAAATGGAATAACTTTTCAGCTGCCATGACACATTCTTCTGTTTGTATACACATGTAGAAGGGAAGGCTCAGAAAGAAAGGGGAAGGGGATTTGGGCTGTTTAAGGTGTTTCCTCTCCACACCTTTTCTCTCTTTTTTTTTTTTACTGTTGGACATGAACACTCAAGCAGCCCAATTGATTTTGGGACTGAGCAAGTTCCTTCTTCAAATGATTAGTTCCAGAGATACTCTTTCACAAATGGAAGTTCTTCAATCCTGTGCAGGCTCTCACTGGCGGAAGGTAAGGCAAAGTGATTTATGCTGGTTCTTCCCTTCCCTGCGTGGTCATCTGTGCCACATACACATTGTTCGAGAAGATTCCTGCTTCCTTCAGAGCAGATTTTTTGGGGGAGTATAGGAGACTGCAGAGGGGGAGGTTGAATCAGCAAACATTGCCTCCCCGCTTCCCCTGGCTGGAGTGTCTCATGAGGAATGTTCCTTCTACTCATTGTGAAGTCTGGATCCAACTCACTGAAGCTTCTGAGCCAAATTCA
Organism: Podarcis vaucheri; assembly: GCF_965113315.1. NCBI lineage: Eukaryota > Metazoa > Chordata > Lepidosauria > Squamata > Lacertidae > Podarcis > Podarcis vaucheri. Next base: position 35,067,822 of record NC_138748.1, on the reverse strand, counting down.
AAGTTGAAGTAGTAACAGTTGCTGGATATTACAGATGAGGAGAGCAGTATTGAACTAAGGTTCTGCATGCCAGCTTCCCATGGACATCTGGTGGCCACCGCGAGAACAAAGTACTGGACAAGATGGCTTGATCCAGCAGGGCTCTTCTTGGGTCCTTAGCATGCAAAACATTAATTAGCCATGCACACTCTTTTGTCCTTTAGTGTCTCAGAAGAGGCCCTCACCCATTTGCTGGCTAGCCACTCAGGGTTTTACAGTAGTGTTGAAACAATTTCCAGGGTTTTACAGTAGTGTTAAGGATTATCCTCCCCAACAGAGCCAACAAAATCTCTGTGCATGGTTCAAAAAACTTAAGAGTGTGTGTGTGTATTTGAATTTTAAACTCAAGAACAGAACATGGTATCACACTTTGTTTTTATATTGAATGTGACTTGGTTAGTTCTGGAGTATTTTCAATGGTTGTGTAAGCTGCTTTGGTTCATTGACAAAAGCAGGATAGATATTTCTTAAATAAACAAATAACCCACGAATGCTTTGAGATAGCCCAGTTGCTTTGGCTAACAATGTACATAGATGCAGGGTCAATTCATATGCCCACCCCGCCCCTGGCTGTTGAAAATTGTTTCCATGTGGTTAGGACTCCATATAGCTACAGGAATTTCTGACTGAGTTCTCTTCTGGGTCAGCCGTATCATGTGCTAAATACCCACACTATTTTCTCTAGCCCGCATGGGTACTTACCAAGCAATCTGCCTTGCCCACATGGGAAGCAAATTTGAAGTTTCCCGTAGCCACGAGCAGCCCAAGTTATTTGTTAGCAGCCACACTTCCATGGAAACCAATGAATCAGCCCAGAGGATGCACCTCATACAAAGGAACACTAGAAGGAGCAAGTAACAAGAAACACATGTGAAGTAACCAATGCAAGCTTAAGAAGACATTGCTTCTGGCACATATCTTGGAGCTCTTAGATTCATTCTCATTGTATGTCTTCTTATGTCCATTGATGTTTCAGCATCAATCACTGCGTTGGCCATAGCTATTCTGAGAAACCAACATCAATGCTTTAGATATTCTGTCCTGCGATCTTTTGTTCCAAAATATGCTTGCATTAGTCCATGTGTCTACCAGGTTTTGTATTGCAGTCAAGTCAAGTCTTCTGCATACAGAACTTAAAGGGCTTGGACCAAATGCAAAGCACAGGCATGACTAAAATAGAAAAGTAGCCAAATATATTTTCCATTATTTTCCCCACAGGTTGCATGCAGAAAAAAAATATTTGTATTGTAGTTTCATACCTCATTTCAAAATCATTCCAACATGTACAAAGGGAACAATGCAATTATATTTGTGTCAGGAATCAAAGCAAAGTTGGCTCTAATAATTAACTGGAAATCATTTTGTTACATGGACTCCACATGCTACTTTTCTGAATTTTTCACTGTTTACCCATGTGTATTGTTTATCTGGCCTTTTCTGTAAGCCAATGAGCTAATTGGCTCATTGGCTATAAGGTGCTATAGCATTGTCTTTTCAAAAGCTTAAATTTGTTTGTAGAACAGTTCAGAGTAGTTTAATCTATTCCTTTCATCATCGAATGTTTATATGCTATACATCATAAAGTTCTAGCAGACAGAGCAAAGCTGGGGGAATGCTTTATTTATTTGAATTTCAGCAGAGTGGATTTGTTTCAAACAATTCTTTTTCAGCTATAAAGATACCATATTAAATATACTCCACTGGATAGCATTCTATAAATCTGTAAAATAAACTTCCAAGACGGTTCGTCTTAGCATGCCCTGCAGGCAGGATGGCTGTCAGATTTCATTTGTTGTCTTCTATTGCGTCTTCACCGTTCCTGTTGCTGCTTTCAGAATGATCCAAGCCTGTCTTTATTATGAGGAACCTGTTCTGAAAGCTAATGAACTCACTGGCTACACCATCCCCCTCCCCCCCAATAAACATTTTCACACTCCTGAGGCCTTTCTACCATGCAAAAGCCTGCTCATTGGAGGCTTGCATCACATGGTGGTTCTTTCTGGGATATAAGAACATAAGAAGAGCAGGCTCAGATCAAAGGTCCATCTAGGCCAGCATTCTCCATATACCCTCCAACATTTCTCTGATGGAAATAGCAATGTCAATAATAATAATAATAATAATAATAATAATAATAATAATAATAATAATTTATTTATACCCTGCTCATCTGACTGTGGTGCCCCAGGCACTTCAGGTGGCTTCAAACATATATAAAAACATAATAAAACATTAAGCATTATTAATAATAAAAAACCTTCCCTATGCAGGGCTGCCTTCAGATATCTTCTGTAGGTTGCATCTTATCTCCTTGGCTTGAGGGATGTCACATAACTCCATGCCCTCCAATGAAAATAGGGGTATTCTCTTCCCATGGTGGCCTACCAGATGCTAGTGCAAGCAGGAAATGCAAATAGCCTCAAGTGAAGGGGTATCCCAAGGCAGGGAAGGGGCTGAAGGGTTTTCTCAGACTGAAGCAGGGGTGAAGACTCAGTCATCCCGAGGCCTGCGTTCCTGGATAGCTTGAGGCCTACATTCTAGCCACACTGAAGCCAGAGGTTTCTATGTGTGCACACATAGAAATGTCACCATCTAGGAAAGCAGGAGACCCTGTCAAAATTCAAAGTCACATTCTAGCCATGCAAAAGTACTTTATGAGGGGTGGAACAGGGCTGGTGAAGAATCTGGCCTGGGGGTTGTCCTGAGGTGTGGAGAACTGCATTTGGCCCCAGGCCTGAAGATTCCCCAACCCTGGACTATGAAGTATACATCCAGGCAGAGGAACTTGTATTGCAAAGGCTTGTGTCATGATTAGAGTTGGGGAAGAAATTCAATCCAGTTCATTTTTAAAGGTGAACAAACAAAATCTGCACTTCAAAATTCGCACTTCTCTGAATTTTGCAGTGCAGTTCTCCAGCCAACTAATATGTACATAAATGCATATATTGGGGGACATGTGCATGCAAAAATCATTATATTAAGGAAGATTGGTTTACACAAATGTGTATATTAGGTAAAATTGCATATGAAGAGGAGTAGAAATTTTATTAAATGCTAATGAATTTTCACGAGGGTTTTTTAATTAAAAAATCACAAATCACTACAGAAATCTAAAACTGAATTTAAGATTTTAAAAAAACAGGAATAGAGAGAAATTGAAATTGACAGAGCCATTTGTCCCCCTGTCATGATATTCATATGGAACTGGGGAGGCAAAGAGTAGCAGATGGCCCTACTTTCAATCTTTCAGAGCTTACTTTTGTTGAACCAATTATTTTATAAATTACATAAGGAGGTTGGCAGAGGTGTGAAAAATGGAAGCAAAGAGGAATAACTTATCTTCCTGATAAAGAAACAGTAATAAATAGTTTGGAGAAACATAACCTGCTAATTTTATTCATGGATAACATATTTATGTGTGAAAGAGAAGGTAGGTAAGTAGTTCAGAAACCTGCTCAGTTCTTTGTTTCTGGGGGGGAAATCCACAATCCCTTAAATTCTGGCAGAATTAGTGAGATTAACAGTTGTTCACAGTCTTCCTCACTGACAATAATCAGTATTACTAGATAATTGCAATCATTCTTACTTGCAACAATCAGTGTAGCTATAACGGACAGCAAAATCATGTCTTTAAAATGGAAAAGGACCTGAAAATATAGAAACCAGATACCACTAAATATGTGTTGTGTGGAATTCCATATGTAGATCTCATCTTCCCACACCTCACTTCTTTGGCGTGACCCATATGGTATCAAACTTCCAAACCTTCCTTGCTTTGTCCACTCTCATCCTGTCAACTCCCTAAGCCATGGGTGAGGTTTTCCTCAGCTCATTTTTCAGCTTGACCTTTCATCTTCTCAAATGTCCTTCCTTGACCAATCTATACAAAGCCACAACTAATCATTTTTGCAGCTGAATAGACCCAATTCTGAAGAAGAATTTTGGAAACAACCTCAGAAATCAACTAAACATTATGAACTGAGACAAACTCCTTTCCTCTGAATCTCACCTTGGCTTATAGCGCTTGGCACAAACTCTCTCTTCCTCCAGTTTCTCTCCTTTCTGTCTTCTTCCCACACTTCTGCAAACTTACCAAACTGTGAGCGGGGGAGAGTAATAGCCAAAGTTAAAGCTAAGGGTTGCTTCTAAACATTTTCTTGATTCTGAAGTTGTCAGCTCTGGAAAGTGTAGCTTTCATTTCTGGGCACGAGGAAGAATAAAAAACTTGTGATTCCCCACGCTAAGTGAAACGCTATTTGCTGTAAGCTGTTCAGCCTGTAATGAAGGTTTCTGAATAGTCTCAGATCCTGAATTGCTGACTCTGAAGTATCATTTCCAGAAGACCTGTCCATTTAGGATTCATCCTGATTTATTTATTTATTTTGCGCCATGTTTTCAGGGAAACTAGACAATATTCATTCCAATAGGTCTGCAAAGAGATTATGGGATGTTGCTGTGTCACACAATTTTTGTATTACACTTTCCAGTGCATTATCCCCTCACTTTCCTTGTTTCAAAAGTCTGATTTGTGAGGTTTGTTGCATCAGAGTAACCTTAATTGAGCAATGTGAATTTGTTGGTATGTGGTTGAATCCCACCTAAAAACAGCAACAGTCTGAAAGTGCCCTGGGAAGTGTGTTTGCGTGCATTCACTCTGAGTTGTTTAAAGTACAATTCTCAAAGTCTAAAACTGTTGGGCATGGTCTATATTAATTTCAATGCATATAATTAAAAAGACATGGAAATGGAAACACTTGATTAAAAAAAACATTAAACCCCCACCAAGAGGTGGATTTCTGACTCAGGAAAGTTTTGTACCTTAGAGGTAGCATAGCCAATGTTGTGTCCTTTGTATGCCGTTGGACTCAAGTTCCCATCAGCCCCAGCTACCATGGCCAATAGTCAGGGATGGTGGGGGTTGTAGTTGTGCAACATATTGAGGGCACTATGTGGTCTATCCACCTGAGTTTCCATAGAAAGTTAGGTGATCTTTTAACACAAATTTCTCCATTTGTGCAGATCATGCAGGCCCAGATTATATGACACATGCAAATATATATGCATGTCTAATAGTAGACTAATAGATTTTAACTGTATATATATTTTTAAAAAACTATTAAATGCCACTTCCACATAATTTCTCTGCTCCTGATCACACCTGCAAGACACATCTTTTCTGGGTTCAAACAGGCCCCGAGACTGCCATTAGCAATGTGTTATATGTAGCTTGTGCCTTCGTTTTTGTTACAAAGTTTTAATTTTCCATGACTTAGATTAAATCTGTCATGGGTACTGAGGGCGATAACAGCTAAGCCCATATTACCATTCCAATATACTTTTCTTCTGCTGCTTAATCACTTCTTCAAGATGAGATTACCTGAATAATGTTCTTCTGAAGACTGAATATATTAAAGGTGTTAGAATTTAATAAACCATTGTCTTTCATGAAAAACAAAGTTTCTTGTTGAAGAGGAGAAATAATGAAAAGGTCATTTTGAGACAAGAGAAAATTCTAAGGAGAGAATAGTGGGTTAATGCATTCCATTGTGCACACTTTGTTAGGCGAGATTTATAATCCTGCAGTATTGCGCAAGGTCTTTTGACCTTGGTGGTATTCATATAAAACAAGTTTTGCTGTAGATTTAGTAGCAGCTTCCGTCCTTGTTGAGTCACTGTGACATGCCCATACTATGTTTGTATACACATACAATGCTTATTTATCGTAGTGCAAGAAGATCTTTGGAAAAAAATCTACAATTTATGAGAAAATATATTATTGGCTAATACTACATTTTATATTGGTTATGGAGATTTTAAATTACTTCAGTGGGGTGGGGAAGCATAAAGAATGGTTATGTGGCTCACTTTGTCTATATCCCATAACTGATTTAATGAGCAATTTGGAGTCTCAATGTAACACATATTTGTACTTAGATATGCACTGCATGCATCTAGCTCTATTTTGGAATATTAGGGTTGTGCACTGGATTTGACCAAACTGAATGAATTCTGAGGGATCCAGGCATCATTTGAGTTAGGTTGAGATAACCCTGTTTTGCTGCCGGTTGGATCAGGTGGACCACAGAGATCCGGGGGGGTTGGGGAGTTGGGCAAACATCAAGCATAAAGGAGAGGCATCATCTTACCTCAGTAATCATAAAGCTGTGATGTCATGACTCAACTGCATGGTCCTGGAATGGTGTGTATTATTGGACTGGTGCTATATGATGCCATATGTCGTAATCAGGAGTTTGAAATACAGCGTTGCCAAATGAAATTATGTTCTCAATGCGGACTAGGCCATTTATACATTACCATCTTGTATCTCCTAAACAGGAGCCAATCGACAACTTTTATAGTCATAATCATGTTCAGCACCTCAAAGATTGGTTATTTTCATTTCAGAGGCATTTTGTGCATTGTGCAGTGAAATCAAGATACCTGATTAAGCTAAACAGAGCAAATATCAAACAACACCCAGCTTGGGCAATTGATTTGGTTATGTAGTTCACAGCAATCAATGAACAATTCATCAAGGGTAAGCATTTAACATCCCCAGTTGCACCTACAGATCATGCACCTGGCCTTGTAGTTCATGTACGTAAGCAGTAATCAACAAGAGTTGCAACAAAACTAAGAGAAGGACATTTTAAAAGTGTGCCTGTGCCTTCAAGGCAGTAAGCTTTGCAGGCCTTGTCTCCTGAATGCTGTCTATGCATGCTCAACATTTCATTTACCTTTCTGAGCCTAAAAATGCTGCTTCTGGGGATAAGAGGTTATGCATTTCAGCAACATAACTAGTATGCATGCATATAAAAGTGCAATCTTAGCTCCCTTCCCGCACCATGTTTTTGTGAACTGCCTTGGGGTTCAATTACAACTAAGCGGTACAGAAATCTTGTGAAAGATTAAGTGTTGATGGTTGTGGGGAGGGATAGGATGGTGTGGGTTTCTCACTGCTGACCTCTGCTGGTGCAGAAGAAAGCCATGCTTAGAGTGGGAGCTCTGCCATAGAAGACATGATAGCTTCACCCCATGGAATTAGAAGCTATAACTGGCGGTTCCACCTTGAAGGGTATGTCAGGGAAGATCCCCTAGGAATTACAATCTTCAGGCTAATCAGCTATAACAGCTTGGAACTGCCCGCCCTCACTTTTTGCCCTGGGTGGTGTGAGCTGGCTGGGCTATGAATGCAGTAGTGGTTTCATTGCTCTACTGTTTGCTGGCCAGTATTTGTATTCTTCTGTACTGTAACTCTATTCTCCACATTCATTAGATTCGAGCCTGATTCATTAATTACTGTTTTGGCTTGCAAATTGCTTCCATGTGATTTGACGTTGTGCCACACTGGTAAAATCTGTAAAAAGATACCAAATGAGGTGATTACTTGCTCATACCAACATGTGTCATCTGAATCACATGGTTTTTGTTTACAGACATCACCAATATGGCATCACAAACCCAGCAGTAAAGACCGCTCCCCGCTTAAAACGGGGGGCGCCCTTTGCGTGGACGCGCGCAGCCCCTAGATCTGGAGCGGCTCCATCAGCATAGGCTTGGCTTTGCCTTCCCTCAGCTGGGATACCCGGAGGTCTCCGCCTACCTCAGTCAGTTGTCCAATCCCACCTGGCGAAGCGTTGCCAAGGAGACCAGGCCAGGTAGGGGAGGGATTACCTGCCCACACAATAGAGGGAGGATCTTACCTGGGAATCCTCATTTGGCTCCAGAGCTTCTCCCACCCTACCCACCCTCAGTTAATGTCTTATTTTGCAAGTTAACTTTTCTTCACAGGCTTTGCAGGTTAACTTTTCTTCACAGGTATGCGGGCGCTGCTACGTTAAGGTCGCTGTTAAAGGGCCGGAAAGGAATTTCCCTGCATTGGCAGGTTTCGCCTTTCCTGTAGCAAAACGTCACAACTTTGGTGGTATCAGGCCTTGGGCGGAATCCTTTAGTCCATCTTCCTCTTTGCGGCGGCGATACCAGGGTTCCTCGTTAAAGGGGTTTCATAAGGGAGGCTTTGACCGTACGCCGAAAGGTCATCATTGCTCTCCCCTGCGGCGGCGGCGTAACAGGGGCGGCTATCTCTGCTTGAACATATGTTCTCCAGAGCCGGCCCATCCCCCACACAAACACTGGATAACCCTGATGCTCCCTAGGTCCCCGGCTGGGGACTGGGGAGGGAGAACGCCCAATGCCTGAGCCAAGGTCTACCCACATTTGAAATTTAATAAAGTTGTGGCCAATTTAATCCCATAGCACGTTGTCTTGAGTTGTCATTCCACATGACGGGGGGGACCGCTCGGGATCTGGGGACTCCGCCTGTCCACGCAAAATATGATTAAGCTTCAGTGTGCCTTGCAACAGACAGATATATTCATTAGTAGGCAGTGTCCTTTGTTGCATTTCAAATCAGAGCTTCCATTTTAAGGAGACTGGCTTCTTTCAAAGTCAATTTGAAACTGGACTTATTTGAGGCTTCGGGTGCCACCAGAGTGTTCCAGGTTTATGGGAAGAATTCAAACACATAGCAGAAATTTAGGTGTGTGCAGTTAAAGTAGATTAAAGAGTGCTATTGCCCCAGCAGAACATATCTACTTAAGAAACCATAGACTTTTTGCCGTTAGGAAAGTGACAGAGAAATGCCCTGAAAAGTGTGGGATGAAAAAAAGATTAAATGGAAAAAACAGCCTTCCCCACAAATGAATCAGAATGAATGCTCAGTTAATGCTTACAACATACTGCAACATCTACTACAGTGATGGCCAAACCTGGCCCTCCAGCTGTTTTGGGACTACAGTTCCCATAATCCCTGAGCACTGGTCCTGTTAGCTAGGGATGATGGGAGTTGTAGTCCCAAAACAGCTGGAGGGCCAAGTTTGGCCATCACTGATCCGCTAGTATTGTATTTGGCTGGGGGCTGCACTGCTGTCCTGCTCTCCCTCCAGCTGAGTCAATGCTACATACCAGGACAGAAAAGGACATGTCAGTGCTGTGCAAATCCACCACCATGCAAGAGCTAATCTAGTGTTCCTGCTGTAGTGTTTACACCACACTGACCTTGCAAGTGCCTTGTCCTTCCTCTTCTCCATCCCAGTATGCAGCAGTGACTCAGGTGGAGGAAGGTCAGGTGGATAGCTCAGCCCCAGCACACCATCTGCTACTGACCTCCATGTAAACTTTGTACAACCAGGATGAACGATCAGTGAACAGATTGCTGAGGAGCCCTGCCTTTTCCCCATTACCTGCACTGAATGTGCACATAACAAATTGATCATATTAATTGACTACCATGAGCCTGATGAGTTCATTAAGGATGATGATTCACACGCGATAAACCGAGAATGACGTGAAATCCACATTGTTCAGAGCTTGGGTATGCTTCCCTTAAAATCTCCAGCAATTATAGAAAATAAATGGACTTAGTCTCTTGAAAGGAAAATGTAATCTAGAAAGTCTTTCGCTACAACAGTTTGTCCACTCAACCCTATAGTTCCAGTTAAAATTATAGCCCACATTCTTGCAGTAATAACAATTCATGACATACATTATTTGCTGTAGCAAATGCCTTTTCTTCCTGCATCTGACATAAAGACTCTCATTTATAAACACTGAATGCCAGATTATTACTGGCTAGAACACATTTTATTCTTGAAATACCAGGCCTTGGCAGTTTTCACTAAAATAGGTAATATTAAATCAGGCCCTTTGGACTTTAAATTGTGAGACACTGTTACCAAGATCATGATTTTGGATGGCAGCCATGCTGCTTTAAACTTAAATAATAGGTGCATTCTGAACTTGTTTACTCTATTAAATGATGGAAGGGCTACATAAATTTCATAGTGACGAAGTGTCAATTGAAATAAATGCCCACTATAATCAATTGACTTTCTCCAGCATTTTCCTTCGGGCAAAGAAGGATATGGAGTTCCACAATGACTTCTCCAATCACTTCAGTGGAAGCAGCAGGAATGTGGGCAAGCTCATTTCTAACCCAAAAATCTGCTATCACTTTGGAAACAAATGGGGCAGCCCAAGCAAAAAAGTGATTATCATGTGCATTAGAATGTTGTGGAGGTTTGGATCTGCATGAATGTCAGTTGAAAAAGTAAATTTGATCTGGTTTTTGAAAGAATTAGAAGATTTAGATTGTCCAAATGCCACTTCTACTAATGAATGGATTACTTTAGAGGTCATGCCCAGGACTAAAACCTTCATTTCTTCATTAGGTGAGCATCCTGTACATGGAATAGTGATTAATAAACACTCAACTTGATTTGGAAACAGGCCCATGTTTATAAACTTTCCTGGTAAAAAAATGGAGAGAGAAAATATCTTTTCTGCTCTTGCATAGGTGAAGTGTTGCAAGACTACCCTTATTGCACACTGTAATTTGCTTTGGTTTTATATATTTGAAAGAGATGTTGGGATGATGCCTTGATATTTTTATTTGACTGGGGTAAAAGCATAAATCCATTCCTCCTTTTTCAAAGGCTATCCTAGTTGTTCAGCACATGGTTGCAAAGGATTTATTCCTAGTTACCTTATGTCCGCCGGAACCTTAGTTCTTGGTTTGTTGAAGTCCCCCACCCCACAGTCCCTTCTCAGTACTTGTTGTTGTTGACATCTGTCTGCCTCTGGAGACAATGGAAGAGAGTGCCTTCGGAGGTAAAGTCAAACCATTGAAGAGTTACAGCACCTGCCGTGGCTGTAGAGACCAATACAAGAGAAACACACTGCATTGTAACATTTCGTTACAGAGACCCATTTATATTCCTATTATAAGGATATTGAAAGAATTTTGTGTGTGTGTTTCTTCAGATTGAAGAGACAATCCTATTCTTATCTACAGAAAGCAGCTAATAAATAGGAGTTGAGGCCCCAAGCCAGCCCCCTGTGAAATAACTACACACGGACACAGAATTAAGGTTGATGGGTAACATTAAGGCCACAACTTTATTGATTGCAAATTAAATGTGAGTGGTATTGGCATAGGCTGAAGCCTATAACGGACTACTGCCCCAGTTGACAGAGTCTATATAGGTAAACCCATCAGGGCAGCAACATTGGGGTTTTGCCCGACAGAAGCTTAATGTGAGGTTCCTGTGATCTCCGCATGGCCCTAGCCCATCAAGTGGACTTCGGACAAGATCCGGGACCCCCAGATTCCTTTAACGGAATACCTTTTGATCATTGAGGGGCAGGTGATGGCCACACCTCTCCTCCACACACAAAATTAAACCAATGCCTAACCGCCAAACCTGGAAAGTTGTGACGATTGCTAAGGGGGTAGGTAAAAAACCAAGTGGCCAGTGCCAATTTGCCAAATGGATAAAAATTCCTACCCAGCCCCTGTCCCAAGACAGGTGACTCACACATAGTCCAAAGCAAGGCTGAGAACATACACTAAGGGCGGGAGGACAAGGTATTCAGCAGCGACAATCAAGTGCCTAGGGCACTCTTCCGCTGATGCTTATATAATTACTTAACCACTCCCACCCCTTTCCTCATTGGCTGTGACCCATGATGCCTATTTAGAGAAACGAAACTTAGACCTAGAAACAAAACCTACTTAGTCAAGGGTGTATCCAGGGACCCAGTCGCAAGAAGAACCGCCTTCTGAGGACGATCCCATTTGTGCTGTGACAACTGCAAACCAGAATTCATAATAAAACATTTGAAAGCAAAGCCTGCACTTTAATTAAACCTGATAGACTATGGGAAGAACATAATGCTACAGCAGACAGTAGCATTACAGTGTAAGAAAACATTGCCTAGGCTCCATTTTTGATGTTGCATCCATCAGTAATCATGCACGTTTTCCATTAATGGGTTGATTTCTCAGCATCGGTTAATTACAGATGCTCAAGGAAGTTAGCAAAAATAACCGCAGCATAGCCTCCAGATTTTAACATCGAAATTACATATGTTCAAATGCAACTTAAAACTATAACCAGATGGTTCGGTCATACATTATACTCAGCTGTAGTGTAGCAGTCATGGCTGTTAATTGACATAAAAATGCATCTAGAGGTAATTGACAGGCGCTTTTCCATAATAGCATTGTCTCAAACGAGGGGGAAAACTCGCCATGAGCAATTGGTGACCTTTAGCTACCACATTAACACCTCTAATAGTGACTGGCAGAGTAATTAGATTGAAAATCACCCCCGCAATATAGATTGAGTGATTATAGCCATCCATTAACATGAGCATGAGTGCTTTTAAATTAATTGGAAAGAAAAGATTCTCTGATCAGACCATGAAATAATTACATAAAGTAAATCAACAAGGTATGTCACAAACTGCACTAGATGGTTTTAAAAAAAATAAATAGATAAAGTAAAACCTTAATAAGACTGATACATGTGATGCCCACAACACTGATGACATCTGTGTGTGCTATTCTGTTCACTAGCTCATGTTACCTCAATTGAATAGATTGCAATGCTTTCACTAAAAAGTTTACACTTGCAAGCAAGCAAAACATCCAAAAATATATTTATTTTATTCGTTATTTATTTTTACATAGCCCATCATTCGCTGAATAATCCCAGGGTGGCTTACCTACATTACACTATTTAAAACGTATCTAAATTAAAAAAATTGTCCAGTAGCACCTTAGAGACCAACTAAATTTGTTCTGGATATAAGCTTTGATGTGCATGCATAGAAGTGTGCATGCACACAAAAGGTTATACCCAGAACAAACTTAGTTGGTCTCTAAGGTGCTACTGGACAATTTTTTCATTTTTTTATTACGACTATGTTAGACCAACATGACTACCTACCTGAATCTAAAACCTATCTAGCACAGGTTGCCTGACAGACAGCCGTACACCCGGAAGATCACTTCAGTCTGCAGAACAGCTTCTTCTGCAAATTCCAAAAATATCAGAAGATAGCTCCACAGTCACTTGGAGCAGGGCTTTTAGTGTGGCTGCCCTGTTCTATGGGCTACCATTGCTTTCAAGATGTAACCACTATCTACACTTTTCAGAAACAACTGAAAACATTTTACCTCCAACGGGTTTTCTCAGCTGGATAAATGGGTCTTCGCCACAACAGTCTGCTTTATATGTTTTTAGTTTTGTTTTAAATGTATTTGCTGTGTTTTGCATTTTTGACTGTTTTTAATGAGCATCAGCTTGAGATGGTTGTTTAGAAGGCAGTTAATAAACCAAGAACAATAATAACAATAATATGTGCAATTCATTAAAACCGTTAAGATCAAAGTGAAAAAGCTAAAACCCAATTGCAAGGGCAGCAATGCCGCAGAAGAGAAAATGGCCACTCCTTCAGAGGTCTGGACAAAAAGATGTGTCTTGACCAGATACTCAGAATTGTACAATGATGTCACAAGATGCACCTCAGAAGGCTTAGTAGGGTTACAAGCATCAACAGGACTAATGAATGGCATTATTATAGAAACTACTATTCTGGATTTTGCTATGCATGCATTTAGTTTCTCTGAAATATTAAGATACCTGAACCACAAGAGCAAAGCATAGCTGAAATACTATGCATGCATTTATTTCAAATAAGAATTGATTCCTGTGGACTAACCCAAAGTGACTGACTTTACAAAGACCATAAAAACATAAACCACTAAAACACATATAAACACTTCCAGACTCATTAATGTTCCCAGCAAATTAATGTACTCTGACAATGTAATTCTGTACATATCTACTCAAACACAAGCCTCATGAAGTTCAGTGGGGGTTACTCCTAGTTACCTGGGTGAAGGTTTTCAACCTGAATAACTTAACAATGCAAAAAAGTGGCACATGTTACTTGAATGCAGATTTATTTATTTTTTTTAATTTTCCAGCCCTTTAACCTGGGGTCTGAGGTGAGTTAACGACTTGAAAACAGAATATGAAATGCACTTTAAATCAACTACCAATCACAGAAATACGCATTACCAACAAGATGGCATACAAAATCACCCTTACATGTGATGTAAAATACGTCAAGCGTTATTTTAAAAATAATTCACTCACGTTTTGTCCTTGTCATTTTTCCTTTCATTTTGTCCTCACTAAATGTATGACTGAGAAAAATGACTGGCCCAAGGTCACCCAGTGTACTTTGTGGCTGATGCTTCAATTGTCATGGACACTCAAGTTTAATTTTATCACAGTATGTTTTTACTTACTGGAATAATTGGTTTTAAATAGTGATGTTTGGTTATTTAAGTGTAATCTCATCAGTTTGCAAAGGGAATAAATGTTTGAAACATCATATATGTGATGGTAAAAGAAATTGCTTTTGAAATACGCAAATTATATATATTTTAGGACAGAGTTTGCAGACTGTGCACCTGAATCATTCATATATAAAACAAGAGCAAAGACTCTAAACCGAATAAATGCCATTTTCAATTACTAATGCCATCCCATTAATTTGAGACCAATATATCTTTTCTGAAAATTGTAATGTAGTGATTTGACATCCTTTTTTTTTTTTTTTTGGTCTAGGTGTTTCATTCCAAAATTCATTTTCTCAAATACACTGATCGCACATTTGATCTCTCTTGTGTCTTACCTAGATTCTTTTTAATGTCCTGTGGCTCATTGATTTTGAAATTACTTTCCCCACTGTTCATTACCATTTCTTTCATCTCACATGGTTTATCTCTGTAACACCTATATTGCCTTGAAATACTTGGCAGATCATTTTTGGTGGATGCTCAGCTGTTTTTCTGAATTGGCATTTAATAAAGTAATCATGCAGTTAATGGGAATTTAACAGTAGATTCAGTCACCTAAGCATCACAGAATCAAGAATTAATGATGTTGCATGATGATGGAGACAATCACAAACACACACAAAATGCACAAGCGATGACTGTGCCCTGTGGGAAGATATGCGATAAGGTACAATATGGTACAAAAAACATCTTAAAAGAATAATACTGTAATGGAGATGAAAGGGTAGTCCATACCTGATTACTGGTCCCTCAGGGGTATGCAAAGTTTGCTGTTGAATCATGCTGCTTAGTGGTGCTTGCTTGCTTGTATATGGGGTGCTCCTTCTGGGGTAGTTTGTTCACCTTTGGTCCTCACCCTGCAGTGAGCTCTCATTTGGAGCTCCTAAAAGCTGTCAGCATGCAACAGTGGCCACATCATGGGAAATGGCTTTGACTGGCTGGCTAAACCCAAGTCAGTAGATCTCAAGCACTTGGTGAGTTAAGGACTCCTGCATGTGAAGACAAGCTCTTGTGAATTGAGTGGAGAAGACCAATAGTAGGTCTAACTGTTAAGAAGGTGGTTTCTGCTGTAGAGGGAAGTGAGTAGCAGACTCCAGAGTGGAGTCCCTAAGACAGTTGCATGGTGTCTTGTATGCCTCCTTCCAGCAAGTCCTGCAGCCAAGCTTATGTCAAATGTATTGCTCTGCATTCCTTTGAACCACATTAGTGAGGTGCTGAGAGGAGCCTTGTTGTCCCAGGCTTGTGCCCTGGGAAGGTCACTTTGGTACTGCTAATGCAGTGATTATACTTCACCCCCATGCACACTCCAATGTCTCTTGAAACAGATACTGTAAAAAAGGTAAAGGTAAAGGACCCCTGACAGTTAAGTCCAGTCGTGAATGACTCTGGGGTTGCAGCGCTCATCTCGCTTTACTGGCCGAGGGATCCAATGTTTGTCCACAGACAGTTTTTCCGGGTCGTGTGGCCAGCATGACTAAGCTGCTTCTGGTGAAACCAGAGCAGTGCATGGAAATGCCATTTACCTTACCGCCGGAGCAGTACCTATTTATCTACTTGTACTTTGATGTGCTTTTGAACTGCTAGGTTGGCAGGAACTGGGACCGAGCAATGGGAGTTCACGCCGTCGTAGGGATTCAATGTCAACAAATATAAAATTATATTATTATTAGCAGACTGGTATCTTCTATGTTTGAAGCTGTGATTTCCATAATACAAGTGTCAGCTGTTTGATCCACCACCTTCATGGAAATCATTATAGCTATAGGGAAGCCTGGCTCAAATAAACAGTACGCCAAATATTTTGTTTACCAATGCTTGCAGCATGTAAACATAAAACAGTAGTGTTAACAAAAGCATCCTGTGTCTTCATGGGTTAATGTGCTTTAACATGTACAAGAGTAGGCCCTAAATATCAACAATACCTAAAAACTTTCTTGGTTGGCTCTTGATCTCTCCTCACTACCATTTTCATTCTCTGCAATTCTCTGCATCTGCCTTCTCCAACCCATTGCCCTCCAGATGTTTTGGACTACAACCTCCACCAGCCCCAGCCAGCATAGCTATGTTGGCTAGGTCTGATGGGATTGTGGTCCAAAACATCTGGACGGCACCAAGTTGGTGAAGGCTGCTCTATGGGATATTATGGGTGGTCATCTCATCTTGAGACCAGGGGGCCTTTTGCTTTTCTTCATAAAGCCATGAAGGTCAGTTGCAATATGTTCATTAACTTTGAAGTTCTGAACAATACTTTCTGCCTACCAACCTCTACATTTTACTGGCACAAGGGGACTGTTTAAATCTGTTTTGGTTCATGGTAACTAAAATACATGGAGTTTTTTGGACCAGGAATCATTTTACAAGCCTGCATTCTTCTTTGCCTGTGTGTATATTGAACTGAAGTGTAGTTGAACAAGGACTTAAGAGTCACATGGAGAGAGATGGTGAATTTAAATACATCACTGACTTTCAAGATCTTCATTTTCTTTATTGGAGTGCTATTCTTTAAATTCACTTTTTATAGCATGCACTGTTTTTATTGGGGGGAAAACCTGTTGCTAGACTCTCAGGATAAATTAACAAGAAGCCAGAGTTGGTAATAAATTGATTAAGAAGGTGAGGGGAAGAGGTCAAAAAGCAGGCAAAGCAACATAAGGAGGGAAGAATTTGGACAAGTGAGTTAACTCCAGAGCAACCTTCCTCAACTGGTGACCTTCAGCTATTTAGAACTGCACCTCTCTCCATTGATGATTTTTGGCCATGCTGGCTGGGGCTGATATAGTTATAATGTTTGTTGCACTCTTTAGGTTGTTCTGGGTCACTTTGTGAAGAAAAGCAACTAATAAATGCAACCCAGTGCTTTTTTCTGGGGGTACGCAGCGGTATGCATACCCCTAAATATTTTGTGAATCTAAGTTTGGCCTCATCGAGGGCCAGTATTTCAATATGAGTAGGAAAATTAGAGTACCCCTAAACATTTTTAAGAAGAAAAACACTACTGTACTTCTAATAATACTAATAGCAACTAGAATAGCATCCATTGGCAGAAGCTAAGGGGTTAATAGGCCAACCAGAGGAGAGAGGAAAAAGCAGGATAAAGGCAGAGGGTTAAGAATGCTTGCAACAATTTAGATCCCACCCCCATTCAAAGGATGAAGAAAGATGTTAAAAATTGGTCCACCAGGCATCTGTCTTATATCAAATTTACAGTTGTGATAAAGATGAAAATATTCCCAGACTTTCTCTTATTGTTTGTAACTTGGCATGATCGCTCCTGAGAATGCTCTGCAGCACTGTGGACTCCTCGGTGTTCAGAGGAGCTTTTCATTATGAAGCAAGCCAGATGAAGACTAGTGTATGAGCGATACAAGTCTTTCTCCAAAGCTGGCTGAAGACCATTTAGTGCACATAATCATGCCTACTACGTGGTAGCTCATATTGCATCCTTTAGTAGCTGTAGTTTTGTAGTTTAGTAGTTTTTTTTTCAGACAGTCCATAGGCTCCTGACTTCTGGTGCAGGAGAGGTATGTTTGCAGCATTTGTGGACCTTCTATGGTCAACTAGCTACACACGTTGAGGATAAAGCCACTTGTCTTCGAACTGTTTTATGATTGATGGTCTTAGTATTTCTTGTAAAGCACTTACAGGTTTTACTAAAATTGTGTGATGTATATATTTTAATCAATCAATCAATTACACACACACACACACACACACACACACACACACAAAGAGAGAGGGGGGTGTCTTTTTCCTGGTGAAATTAATTGTACTTCTTCCTTTTCCCTTTTAAAAATGAAAATAATCAAAAAATGATAAATGCAAGGAGTTGTTTCCAGCTGCTTTCCCTCCAACTGACAGAATGCTCTTTGCTGCACCAGAGTTTTTTGTCAGTGGAACAGAGACTGAGGCAAACTACGGATATCACCACCCCTTTTCCTACTAAATCTTCTTTGCATCCCAAAATCTGTTCTTGAGGAATGGGGAACCCTTTGGGACTGGAACAATGGAAGCTGCTATATATTTAGTCAGACCACTGGTCTATCTAGCTTAGTATTATCTACATGGATTGACAGCAGCTCTCTAGAGTTTAAGGGATGGAATCTGGGACTTTCTACATGATGAGCTACAGTCATTGCAGTAGCTGGAGGTGGGGTGAGGGCAGCATGGGGCAAAGGGGGTTGCTGGAGATATCCTCAGTCCCCTGTTCTGCTGAGGGTGGGCTCCACTGGATTAAAGAGTCTTCTGTCAACGGTAGGACATCAACTGGAAACAACCCAAGAGCAGTTAAGTGTGCTTAAGTGTGTTGTGATTTAGTGCTCTGAACTGTATTAGACTGTAGCCCATAATGTCTAAGTATATCATTCTAAGCAATAAGCAGGACGTGATTCTGGTTAAACTTGATTGTGATTGGACATAAGCACAGACATACCTAAATAATTTAGGCATAGTTGCTGGGATTTACATTTGTTAAATAAGTGAAACCTCCTACAGAAGGTTTAACTTTGAATGTCAGTTTGGGATAAACAAGTCAACAGACAGACAGCATTGTCGCTAATAACACTAGATTACAATTAACCTAATTTGTTACAGATATTAAACTTCTGACATTTGCAAATTGAACTTTGCAGAGTTGTAGAAAGAATTGCACTTCTTCCTGGGTAGAAAGCAGGAAAGGGTTCTTTTAATTAATGAAAAAAGCAAATCATATTTATATGAATGGTCAGACAGCCCAATTTGCCACTGGTGCCAGTAGAATTATAGACATGTAATTTTGTGGGTAGTTTGTCAAATTATATTAATAGTTCTACAAAAATTATTGCTTCTTTCTACTTAAATAATTCTATGTTGCTGGTCCTCATAAGAAAGAAATATGTAGTTCAAGACTTTCATGTGTAGTGACTGTCTTCTAGAAAGCTACTGGGCTGGAGCATTCTAAAAATATTTGACAGAGCTATTATTGATGAAAAGCACTTTGTCAATTATCTAGCATGGTGGTGGGCTTGTCCATGCTGGAGGTCTTCAAGCATAGAGTGTCTGTCTCCAGATTTCCTGCATCAAGCCAGGGGTGAAGGTGAGTATTTCAAATTTTAATGGTGGCCTGCGCAAGGCCAAAATTTAGTGTCCACCACCACCACTTCTTACCTTCCATTCTGCTCAATTCACTACATCATGGTTGTGGTGCCCCCAGGCTTGGCACGCAATGCTGCCCTAAATCTGCCTCTAATCAAGCCAAGTGTTGTACAGAATGACCTGCAATGTCCCCTCCACCTGTATGATTTCATGAATATGGATATGCCTGTGCCCAAGGAAATATCCCTGACTCCGAATTCCGAGTGCTCTGATGCAAATGAAGAGCTGAGCATTCATAGATGCTTTATTTCATTTTCGTAGACGCAAGAGGATGATTTATCTCGGCGGACAAGTAAATGCACGTTCATGTTAGCTCCCAGGATTGAACTGAAGGGGGGGCACAAAAAGAGAACACTGTCTTTGGACTTTCATAAAGATGTTGTAATGACTGTACTTGTGGTTTGATCCAAGGTGAATTCCGATGCTCCTGACAAAACAGCTCTAAAGTGGGGTAGGGTGATTAGATAAACCAGTCACTCAAAGCAGAGTTTAATGAAGCAGATCACTGCTGCTGCTACATTTGTGCAGGCAAATGTGACTAAGGTTTACTTATAACAGAAATGATGGTATATGCATTGGATTGGATCCAGAGAAAAACAAGTGGAAGGGGATTGGCAGAAGATACCTGGCAGCATTCTGAAAAGCCTAACCTGAGGATCAGGATACCCTGATGATGCGGGTGGACTGTAGCATGGGAGATTAGGGGGCATGAGAGGATAAAGGCATCTTCCTCATACCCCTTCTGCTGACTTTCATCTGGCTCTAACCTATTATGCCATTTAAGCCCACACAGGTTCTGGTGAAACAGATCCACACCACACATTTAAAGCACATTCAATGCGCATGGCTTCCCTAAAGAATCTTGGAAGCTGTATTTCCCCTTCACTGAGCTACATTTCCCAGCATATCACAAAATACAGTCCTAAGGGCTCTTTGGGGGGAACCATATGTTTTAAATGTGCCTAGAATGTGCTTTAATTGTATGGAGTAGATCTGCCCTAAGTCCCATTAAACACAAGTAGATCTACTCCCAAATAAGTGTTCTGAGGATTGCACACCTGTTCAGTGAAGTGAATTGCATTCATTTTTCCTCCCCCCCTTTAAATAAGAACAGTTTTGTTTTTGTTTTGTTTTTTCATTTAGACTAGCTTGTATCAAAACAAACATTTGTCAGAGTTCTTCCCCTTACTAATTGCTCTTGATCCCGTAAAATTTTATTAAAACGAAGTACAACTTTAGAAGATTGTCAGCATATCTTGTATTGTTCTAGATAGCTGGCGATACTGTCCATTTGCATTAGCTCAGTCATGGTATATAATATATTTTACAAGCGAACAGGGATATAATGAGACTTGCTTGAAAGTCCTAGAGTGCTTCTCATATTCTGTGCAGCGAAATGTGCCCGGGGACCATTAAAGAAACCGTAGTTTGAAAGTTTCACTTGCCAAATAGGGAGATACAGTGCAATTACAGAATCCTAGCTTTATTGGAATCATGAGATGGACTAATTGTCCTAATGGCAATGGACACTGTTGTTTAGCAGAGTCTAGTGTGAGCAATAAGAGGTCACAGGTTTCTTCCTTGAATGCAGCTGGCTTGAAACAGAGAAGGCTGCTTTGCTTATAAAGAAGCAGCAGACTATTCACATCAAATGGTGTATGACCAAACAAGCTGCATTCATTTGACTTCCAAGACAGCTGGAGTTGAATTCAGAGGCAGCTAATTGCCTTGGGGACCTCTTTCTGGCATGTAGCCTACTGGTACTCTTCAGGGGTGGGGCAGCTTCACACAGAAAGCTTAAAAGCATCTGGGCTGCTGCTGTTGCTGAATGCCACTACTGACAGATTTACCATCTGCCTTTGAGAAAACCAACAGTCTGGAGAGCAGGGAATCCACTAGTTCCCAGTATAAAGACTCTCTCAGTCAAAACCTTCTCTTTGGACCAGATTCCTGCGTTTAAATTACATCCCCTGAAAAAAAAAACCCTTTATAAATGAAACAAGATACAAGTAGTTATTACTTTGATATGTTGATCACACTTGTTTGTTTTATCCCTATGGAAAAACCTGTAACATCAAATTCTGTTTGCTTTCTGTTTTAGTTTCTAGTTGCAGTGGTCAGACTGCAGCCTAAATTTTGAGTCTCTGCTCAGAGCAACAGCCAGAGCTATAGTTTGTCAATTCAGATAAACAAACACACTCAGCTATACAGCTGCAAATAAAACATTTTAAATATGTTGTAAAGTGCAATATACAAATGTGACACTAGGCAGCGAAAGTGAGCTATGCCAAATTCAATGTATTTTTCAATTTATTTATTTTTAAGCATTGTCATAGCGTTTTTATTTGCGTGTAGATTCCACCCCTGTCTCTAAGAATTCTGATGTGAACTGCACTGAACCCCACATCCTGGCAGGGCTGTTCCAAAAGCACCTTAACCATTATTTAGCAAGATGGTGAACTAGAGCCACTGTGATCAGTGGCAATTCTTTTCTGAAATATCATACATTCGGGAATCCTGAGTTGTATTAATGATTTATTTTTTGCTATAGGCTGTGCACACATTGCTGGCTTAGATTGAATCTAGGTTGTTCTTTTTCTTGATTCAGATCAAAGCTGTTTGGGTAGAGGTAAATGTATCAAAAGACAAAAATTAGCAAGATCGATACAGAATAAATGTGGATTATGATTGACATTGTGGATTGTGGCTGACATTTCCAAACTAGCAGTGGGAACACACTGGATGGAGAATAAACCAAAGTGCCTTCACATCCTAATTGCTGCATCCCGTATCTGACAAAAATTGAAATATTAGAAGCAAGTTGTTTTTATTTCCATTTGTCATTTTAAATGCTGTTAAACTAAATTATCACTTCTAAATCTGCTTTTCTATAGTAATTTGTAGAAAGTGTAATAGCCATACAAACAAAGGACCAGTCAAAGTTGAAGTCAGTTCATCTGTTCAATATATTTTAATTATATGTTAACTTTCTAATTTGCTGCACTGCAGAGCTCTCAGAGTAGTTTGCAGTAAAATCAATAAAAATCATCTGATTTTTAGAGAGATGCCACAAAAGTTCAGAAAGACTTTTCATTGTATTTCCAAAATGTATGGGTGATGCCATTACATAGTTTGCTTATTAGATGGCACAGGACTCAAGCCACATTCACATCATGAATTTAAAATGATATGATACCACTTTAAACAGTCATGGCTTCCACCCAATAATTCTGGGAGCTGTAGTTTGTTAAGCGTCCTAACAGTTGTTAGAAGGCCCCTATTCCCCTCACAGAGCTACAGTTCCCAGAGTTCCCCTGGAAGAGGGATGTTGATTGTTAAACCACTCTGAAATTTTTAGTTCTGGAAGGGGAATGGGGATCTCCTAACAGCTCTCAGCACCCTTAACAAACTGTAGATCCCATAATTCTTTGGGGGAAGCTATGGACATTTAAGTGGTATTATAGTGCTTTAAATGTATGGTGTAAATGTGGCCTTAACTGACTCTGAAGTTTCCAGTTATGGTTCTGTTCATGTTGAAGGAAAATAATAAAGTTGCTGTCCTGTTTCCTTACTGGCGTGTCCTTTAAGCCTTCTGTGACACAAAATACCAGTCCTTTTTCTTTCATATTTTTTTTAAATGATATTTATTACTTTTTCAACATTTTCAACACAACACTACAAACAAAAATGAAAAGAGAAAAAACAATTCAAATACAATACAAAAACGCTACATGGACTAACAAAACAAAGCAAAAACAAACAAAAACAATTTAAAAACACCTCAAACATTTTCAATATCTTATATTTCATTCACTTATTTCCAGCGACCTCCTCACACCTCCCTTTTTGTATTCCACTTCTATTAGTTGTTTCAGCAATTCCTTTCCATCTTACAGTGGTGCCCCGCAAGACGAATGCCTCGCAAGACGAAAAACTCGCTAGACGAAAGGGTTTTCCGTTTTTGTGTTGCTTCGCTAGACGAATTTCCCTATGGGCTTGCTTCGCAAGACGAAAACGTCTTGCGCTTTTTTAAAAAAAGCAGCTTGAAGAGGCGCAGTTGCAACGGACCGTGCTTCGCAAGACGAAAAATATCGCAAGACGAAAAGACTCGCAGAACGAATTCTTTTCGTCTTGCGAGGCACCACTGTACTCTGTTTTATATCCGATAATTATCTTAACACATTCTTGCCTTATTTTTCCTTTAATTTTCTATTAATCTATTTATACTTAATTCCTTATGACATTTCTACTAAAGCCATATAACTTCATTCCAACATTTTTCTAACATTCCTTAATTTTACAATATTTCTATAAATAGTCTTTAAACTTTTTCCAATCTTCTTCCACCGACTCTTCTCCCTGGTCTCGGATCTTGCCAGTCATTTCCACCAATTCCATATAGTCCATCAACTTCGTCTGCCATTGTCCAACACTTCAGTGCTTTCAAGAAGCAGCAATTCTCTCAACCAGCAAAAAGCAGATGGTTCACAACAGAATTTAAAGGTCTGGCAGGGCAGGTCCACCTCCTTCTTTGGCATCCATCAATATCTTAAGTTTTACTCGAGGCTTCCTGCCCTGCTAAACAACTCTAGAAACATCCCTCTGCCACCTCCTGAAACAAACCATCCCATCCAAAGCTTGCAATGTTTGAAACAAAAGCAACATCCCCAGCAACACAGCAGCCCTCATCCCCACCACAGTAACTCGGCCCAACAGTAACAACTTCTGATTTGTCCATATTTCCAAATCCCCCTTCTCTTCAATCCAACATCCTTCACAGTTATCCTTAAACAGATTCACATTTTTGGTGGTCATACTAACCCCCAGATACCTCTCTTTCTCAACCGATGTTAGTCCTGTCGCCTCCTGAAACTCTGTCAAGCTTTCCTTTTCCAGTTCAGATAGGGCTCTGGTCCTCAAATTCATCTGTTCTTCTTTAAGTTCAATCATAACAAATGTCAGCTTATGTTCATCAGGTTGTCTTTGTATGGATGGGACTCTCCTCTCCACTTGTATTGCTTCAGATTCAGCAGCAAGGGTTTTTCCCCTGACTTCATCTGCAGTTTGCCGTATCAGAGTAGAATCCTGTGTCAGTTTCTGTGTGGTTTCTGAATTGGTATTCACCTTTTGTCCCAGGTTATTTAAACTTTCTACGATTAAGTCAATTTCAATATTTGCAGCATCCTTTTTCACATTTGTCACGTCTGTTTTCTTGTGAAGTTGTTCCAGCAAATTGTTTATTTTCAATAATGCAGCCACTAAGGCCTCTTCTGTCGACATCCCATCTTTTTTCCTTTCCATTTGCCATAACACAAGAGATTCAAGGTCAGTTTCAAAGTCTCACACTTTTTTATCTTGCAGCTGGAAATTCCCCTAGCCCAGCTCCTGTAAAGTAACCAATTTCAAAAGCTTCCACTAGGGGAAAACAGTTTCTATTTGTATCGGTCAGTATCTCCTCTTTTAAACACAGTTTCAATAATCCAAAGTTAGTTTCAATTTTCAGTTACTTTCCTCCTTTTTTTGAAAACAACCAGAGACAGTAGAAACAATGTATTATCTTGTTTAGCTGCCTGTCAATGGCCGTTCTAAATGCTGTCAATGGACGTTCCAAAAAAACATCAATCCTGCTAGCAGCCCGTTTCCAGGGTCAGAGAGGCGGTATTTTAACTCTCTTAACTCTCTCCTACAGGCATATTCAGTCCACCACTCCCCCCCCTTCTCCTGTCTCAAAAAAGGGGGGGTTAGTTCTTTACCGATGGAAATCTAGTCTTTTACAAAAGGATTTCCAAGACTTTAGCTTGCAGCCTCCTTGCTTCAGTTTATCTACAAAAGGGGGAGGTGGACTTCCTGTATTGAACCTCCCCATTTCGATGCCAGATTAAACGTTTAAAAATCCAGTTCTTCCCAATTCAGCTCTACTCACGGTTAATTACTTTAGATTCAAATTGTCCACAGGAAAAAGTCAGTGCTTTCCGACAACAGCTATGCGGCTTCGCTCTGTGAAAGAAGCAGACGATTTGAAGCACCGCGCCACTCACCCCACATCGCTCCAGATCCCCGAAACCGGGTTTCCCCGTGAGTAGGGGAGGCGCAAAAGGTGCCCGCCGAATCCCACGTTCACAGGCTTCTCCCGCCTGTGATTTTTATGGGTCTCCGCCTTCACCATGGCGGTACAGACCCAAATTCCCACGGGGCAAATTCCTCCCGATCAGAGGAATTCCACCATTGCCAGAGGCACCAACCCGGAACCAGTCCTTTTTCTTTCATATTCTCCTTGAAGCATTGTCAGCATCAGCCTGATGCACTGAAAGATGGGGTCAGAGCACTCATCTCCTAATTACGGAGCTGCAGAGGTGGTTTTATAGTCAGAGTGTGAGACATTCTCTCTTGAAGTGATTAATATTCTATTCCTCATAACATAAATATGATTTGTCCTATTAGGATGAAGATTGATCTCTTGGGTGAAGGATAAAAGCTTTCCAAATGTGATAGAAATAAGATGGAAAGTGGCTAAATAATAGCACTTAAAACCTGGTGGCAGTATGCCCCCCCCCCCCGCTCTTCGTCACCTTTTCGGTGTTGATTGAGGAAACATATTTCATGTAAATATGTTCAGAGGTGATATTTTCAAAAACTCAAAGTTTACCTTTCAATTTTGAAAATGTGTTATTTACTTTGAATGCTTTGATATTTTTCTCACTTCACATGTTACTTAATAGAGAGGGGTGGTGAAAGGATGCACAGTATATCTCATGCAAGTTCTGTAGCAGCTGCCACCAGGAGGTGTAGTGAGTATAAGTAATTCTGTAGCTGAGAGGAAAATGGCTTGGTGAGAGAGGATCTGCTTAGCAGATTTCCCCCTCCCCCCACCTGATGCCAACCATTATACTTAGCAAACAGAAGGTCACTGAAGAACCTTAGGGCCGAGCAAGACTTGGGTGAAATCTACACACATATATAAAAACCTTCTGAAAATGCCTTTTCTTAAAGCATTTTTAAAAATACATTGAATTTTCCATAAGGGTCACCACTGCCGTCTAGTGTCATGTGGTATATTGCACTTAAAACACACTTAAAACGTTTTATTTGCAGCTGTGTAGCTGAGTCCTTAGGGACATGGGTGGCACTGTGGGTTAAACCACAGAGCCTAGGACTTGCTGATCAGAAGGTCGGCGGTTCGAATCCCCGCGACAGGGTGAGCTCCCATTGCTCAGACCCTGCTCCTGCCAACCTAGCAGTTTGAAAGCACCTCAAACTTCGAAAGCACCTCAAAGCAGTTCGAAAGCACCTCAAATAGGTACTGCTCCGGCGGGAAGGTAAACGGTGTTTCCGTGCGCTGCTCTGGTTCACCAGAAGGGGCTTAGTCATGCTGGCCACATGACCTGGAAGCTGTACGCCGGCTCCCTTGGCCAATAAAGCAAGATGAGCGCCGCAACCCCAGAGTTGGTCACTACTGGACCTAATGGTCAGTGGTCCCTTTACCTTTACCTAGCTGAGTCCTTGGTTTGGAGGAGGCAGGAGAGAGCATCCAGGATATGAATGTGGTAATTTTTACTGCCATGCACTACTTAGACTATCACCTTCATGTATCAGAAAAGGGCTATGAAGAATTAGAAGCGTGAGTTTAGAGGATGCAGCACTGGTTCAGGCCAGGAGTGATTTTAACTGATGCTTTAGAGTTTGGATTTGATATCCCGCTTTATCACTACCCGAAGGAATCTCAAAGCGGCTAACATTCTCCTTTCCCTTCCTCCCCCACAACGAACACTCTGTGAGGTGAGTGGGGCTGAGAGACTTCAGAGAAGTGTGACTAGCCCAAGGTCACCCAGCAGCTGCATGTGGAGGAGTGGAGACACAAACCCGGTTCCCCAGATTACGAGTCTACCACTCTTAACCACCAAAGCACACTGGCTCCTTTATATTAGGGAGTACATCAGCTCTTCATGAAGGCTGAATAATGAGGTGCATTGTGGTGATTCAGAGTCCTGCCCGCCCTCCTGAATTGAAGTGTAATGCCATTACCTTCCCTTGCCCCATCAGCTTGTGACGCCTATAAAGCCTCATGTACTCTGTCACATTTTTTGGGTGCTCTTCTGTGTTTCATAGCTGTATGTTTTCCCATGCACAGCTCTATGGGCACATTTGTACCATTGTCTCTTCCTTGTGTCCCCTGCTATGGCATTTCTTCTCTGATATGTTTGTCCTGTTTCCCAGTGCTCTACACATATCCTTAAAGCAACCTGTGCAAACAGGTATTTCTGTGCCCTTGTGAAACTACAGTTTATATGTGCTTGCAGAGAACAAAAGGTAACTCCCCGAGTGGTATTTTTGTGTGAGTAGCTGCTGAAATTTTAATGCATTCTTTCAAAGAGAGAATTGGGTGGGCTGAATGCTTCCAGATTTGCTTGCACGGAAGTTACAGCTATAAAGTCATCACACATCCCCCCACCCCACCCCAGTTAATATTTCATTGCAGGAACCTGAATATAACCAGGCTGTTTCAATGATCACATATCAGACAATTTAACGGGGGTTGGGGAAAGATACTAATAGTTTAGTGCTTAATAATAATGGCTCTGAAATATATGGAATATAACAAATGCTCAGTTATGGCTGGATTTTCTGAAGAGCATCACCCACAGCATTAATGAAAGCTGAGGTCTTCAGAAAGGCATTGCATGACCCTCGTTCTCCCTTGACTGCTTAGCTTAAAGGTTTTCATGAAGGAGAATTGGAGTAAATTCCACCAAAACATCAAACTATTGATAAATTGAATCCACCAGGTTTTCAATTCCATAATGAATTAAAAGCCCTGACTTGTTATAATATAAAGCAAGACACATTATTGGACTTCAGCTCTCATTAGTTTGAATTAATTACATTTTCTGATTGGGTAGTTTCACTCATCCATACCCAGAAATAGTTTTAACCTGTTACTGGACATAGTTAGATGCATACTCATATAAATAAACATTATTGTGTAAATTGAACAATCTATGATGACATTTTTTCCCCAGGTCTACCAGGCTAGGAGTGATAGTGATATCCTGAGAGCAGGAATAGTACTGTGTGAACTAGCCTATGCATGCATCTGTTGGCAGGGAGTAAAGCAGATTAGTCATGTTTGCACAAGAAATTCCCTATCAAATAATTTCTTTTTTTTCCAAATTGTGAAGAGTTTCTCTCCAGTTCATTTTGCATTTTATGGAGAGCAAGATGCTTGGGTGGAGGCAGAGAATGGAAGGCTACTACCTACTCAAATAATTTCTTACCTCTAAATATAGAAAATAATTGGAATCTTCTGTTGCTTCTTAGCAAGATTAGGATTACAAAACAGACAGGGAGAAAACACAAGTCTACCCACTTCCCACAATCACTATTCACAGGCTGGAAAGCAAAATGGTGATGGAGTGACTGGCTCAGCACAGTACTGCATCCTTGACTTACAGTGGAATTTTATACATAAATCCCACTGAGTTCAATGGGGATTACTCCCAGGAAAGAGTGTGTAGGATTTAAGCCTTAAGGTGCCATAGATGTTTAGTTCAGCTCAACTAAAACAGTTTAGGATGCCTCTTCAACTGCAACAGCATAAACTTCTGCTTTCACCAAAGCAACCACCTTATGATCAGGCTGCTGGTGGTTTTAAGGGCTCGTCCTGATACAGAATGATCTTGCCAAAATGAAAGGGAAATATTGCAGTGACTGAGTTTGTTAAAATGTGCTGTTCTGCAAATGATTAACCTGCCATCAGCCTCTTATTTCTCATTCGGCGTTTCAAACAGGGCTGTTACAAAGAGAAGGACCTACTGTAATTGATCTGGAAAATATTCAGAGATGACCTTATCTAAAACAGGTCTCTAAGACATCCTTAATTTAATATTTTTTCATGAAGATCTTCTCATTACTATTGGGAAGCTATGTATGGCTACTGTGATGAAAATAGATTCATTAAAATAATGACCTTGCTTAATCAGTGGTGTGCATTGCCTGGTTGCTCGCACTACAAGCTTGTACTGGTAATCTAATTCCAGAATGCAGTTATTTCTCATACAGTGCCCTCTAAATATGAGAGGGTTTGTAATTTTTTGAAATCATTTTAGTCATTTGGAGTTTGTTTCCTAGTATATTACAATTTGGATAGGTCTTAAACCAGCATGCTTCATCAACTTGAAAACAACACACAATTGCTAATGGACAGCTTTTTCACACATAGGTCTGTTCTTTTTCATGTCTAACGGTGTACACAGACTTGTGTCTGGAAGGATGCCCTTTGTTTTAAACATTCATCAACCCAGTCTCTCATTAACATGGATGCTTAGCATTCTTCTCTTATCTTAACAATTAGCCAGCACCATTGAACTCAGAATTTCCTAACTATCCATTCATTAGATAGAGAAACTGAACAGGAGAGGTCAACGGATAGACTTGAAAGGCATTAGGTTTGTAAGGGTCATTGAGCAGTATTGTTTTTGAGGTCTGCAGCCAGTGCATTGAGGAATGTACTTGGAAAATGTTATTTGAGAGGTCTCTCAGGGCAACCTCCAGCCATAGTGGCAAGGTGCTCAAGAAGGTTGTGTCCTTGCATCTTGAGATGTACTTGGATGAAGAAGATTATTTAGACACATTTAAATCCAGCTTCAGGCCCAGGTTTAGCACTGAGATGGTCTTGTTCACTCTGGACACTCTTCACTTTGGGAGAAGTGAAGGGAATGTGAATTTGTTGGTTTTTCTTGATTGGTTCTTCTTGATTTCTGATCACTCTTGTGGCAATTAAGCTGTTGGGTCCCAAAGAGCTCCAGTCCTTTCCAGTGCTACTTAACATATATATGAAGCCATTAGGTGTGGTCACCAGGGGTTTAGGTGGAGTCATCCACAAATATTGTATCTCCATACCATCTGAACCATATGTAGCTGAGCTGATACTGAACTAATGCCTGGGGGAAATAATGGGCTGGATGAGTGCCAGTAAACAGAAACTGAGTCCCAGCAAGATGGAAGCATTGTTCTTGTGTCCAAGAAATGGATGTTCAGCTTGTTCTAGATGGACTCATGGTTTCTCTGAATGCTCCTAGATCACTTTGAGGCTAAGTGGCTTCCATGGCAATGAGTGCCTATTTCCAGCTATGGCTGGTTTGCCACCTGTAGCTATTTCTTCACCACAGTCATGCATGTAACCTTCAATATTGACTACCGTAACACTTCTGTCTTCTACCTCTTGGAAACTGTGGCTAGTACAGAATGTTACTGTTAGAGTACTGACTAGAATTTCAGTGTGCAGTCATATAAAACTTACTTTGCAAGATTTGTGCTGGCTGTCTATTAGTAACCAGGTCCAATTTAAGGTGTTAATGCTAATGTATAAACCCCAGAATGACTGGGATCTAGGTATCTACCAACGTTTCCCTAGCCTTGAGGTTGGCTGCTTAGGCCTTTGTCCCACTGACGCAATGGCTGTGCTTTGTGTGAGGGTTCAATGGAGAACATTCTGGGCAGTTGCACCCTGGCAGTGGGATTTTCCTCCACTGGAGGAATGGATGACTATATCCATAATGAGCTTCCATCATCTAGGCAAAATATATCTGTTTACCCGGGCTTATGATGGACCGGAGTATGCCCACTCCACATTATGAGATGTAATTATGATGTAGTTCTGAAATTGGAGTATTGTTGTATTTGTTTTGTGATATTTTATATGCTCTGCTGTTATATTATTTTAACCAACCAGTTTTACTGACTCCATTGGAAATTGCCTTGTGGCCACTTTGTGACCAAAAATGGGACATAAATGTCAGAAAGAAATCAATTAAATGAAGAATTAAACATGAGAGAACACTGGCTTGTTGTCTACCAGGGACTCATGCTATCTATGAGGAACTGGTTAGTTTGCAGGTCACAGGACTCTGTAATCTTTCTGCCAATTTTTTTTCTTTTCATGAATTGAATCTGAGCTCTAATGGTCTTACTGTAATCTGACCAGAAAGTACTTCTATTAAGAAAACACACTCCATTTTCTTAGAGGTGTTCTCTTATTGGAATACTTAAATAGAAAGCACAAAGCAAAATACTGCACTCTGGGAAATATTAAGGTGATGACAGTGGCGTAGCGTGGGGGTGCAGGGGGGGCCGGCTGCACCAGGCGCAACATCTGGGGGTTAGGGTTAGGGGGCGCAAATCCACAGGTTAGGGGGCGCAAATTACTTGCCTTGCCCCGGGTGCTGACAACCCACGCTACGCCACTGGGTGATGATGTTTTCAATGCAGGCATGAAAATACTGAAAACAAAAAAGACCTGCTAGATCAGACCAGTTGCCCATCCAGCACCTCTTTTTCTAGAAAAATAGCACAGGATACGCCCTATGCTCCTTTCAGCTGTAGCAGGACGCATGACATTATTGACCTTCAAGCTAAGAAAGAGTTGTATTTTTAAAATTATCTCTCATCTGATGATGAAATGGGTACAATCCAGCCAAACGTAGTCAATTCTGAATTTCTTTGATTCCAGTGACAATATAAAGCATGTGTTTAACTTTAAAGTGCTTAACTTTAGTTGGAACATATAGTTTCCAGTATAAGGAAATGAGAAACATTAAGCAAAATGCTTTCACAGATTAAACAAAGTAGTTTTAATGGTTTTGCTATACTAATGGTGGCTTTTACAGATAGCAAAGCATTGTGCCCCAATGTAGAAGCTGTAAACTCTTAATATGCAATAGAGGTTTATTTAGTACGGCACTTCTCATAAATTTTTTATCCCAAAACATTATGTGGTGTTAAATAATACAGTTACATGAGAAAGGAGAGGTTAAAATGTATAACGAGGGAGAAATGGGAGGCAGTTTTTAGATGAGAATTTAAATCTGCTGAATAGTAGATGAAACACAAAGCTATTTCCTGAGTTTATGTAATCTGATGGAGAAAATCGGCCAACTGTGGCTATACATTATAGAATTTGAGAAATGCAATTGGTATGGGAACGGTGGGAAGAGATAATTCGAGAAAGAGGAAAACAAACTATAAAGTTAACTTAGGAATTGAAGCCTAAAATACTTGTACCTTGAATTTCAGTGGTGTAGCAAATCCATTTTTATATAAAATAACATATCCATATATGACAGCATATAGAATCATAGAATAGAATCATAGAATCATAGAGTTGGAAGAGACCACAAGGGCCATCGAGTCCAACCCCCTGCCAAGCAGGAAACACCATCAGAGCACTCCTGACATATGGTTGTCAAGCCTCTGCTTAAAGACCTCCAAAGAAGGAGACTCCACCACACTCCTTGGGAGCAAATTCCACTGTCGAACAGCTCTTACAGTCAGGAAGTTCTTCCTAATGTTTAGGTGGAATCTTCTTTCTTGTAGTGCTTTTATGCACTGGTACCCACAGTGCTTTTATGCACTGGTACCCACAGGTAACACGTTGATGACCCCTGGGTATGTAGTTCATTGTGTTTAGGATGGGGGTGGTAGTACATTATAAAACAATCCAAACAATTCATGTGGGGAGAGACAGTCCTTGAGGTCCTAGAGTCCTGGGCTGCATAAGGCTTTATAGGCTAAAACCAGCTCTTTGAATATGAGAAGTATATGGAACACAATGGAAATCAATTCCTTCTTACATTCCTATTAACTGGAGTTCATTTTCAAATAAGTTTAAATGATGGTTCTCAAATTGCAATTAGAATCCATCACTGTTACTAACATGCTTACTCTTTTTAGGTTATCTCTCTGTTCAGTGGGGGCGACTAAGTGGAGGTAAAATTAGCTAATAAATGTAGAACATGTTTTGTTTTGTTTTGTTTTGATGAGAAAGAAGAGATGGACTGGATCCAATAAGGAAACAATTGTTTAAATATCAGGAGCATAGTTTAACAAAGAAGATGACATCGTAGCACAGTTAGAAGTCTATAAGATACCAGAGTGAAGTCCTGGTATATTTAGCTTATATACCACAAACACTGGGAGAATAAAAAACAAAACAATAAAACTAAGCTTGAAGAAACTTTAGTGTTTTGCATGCAGAAGGCCCCAGATTTAATCCCCAGCATTTCCAGGTAGGGTTGAGAAAAGACCCCTGTCTGAAACTGTGGAAAGCAGCTATCAGTCAGCATAGACAATATTAAGTTAGATGGACTAATGATCTAACAGGGCATAAGGCAGCTTCCTAATGTTCCTAGGTAAAGAAGGAGCAGGACGAAATATTTAATCACTTTAAAAGCAAAGCTGAAAGCAATGCAAAGGAAGATTGTTTGGGAGGTTTGTCAGCGAAAGGGAAGCAGAGCCCGAAACATTTTTGCCATAATAAGCACAGAAAGGAAAACACAATTTACCCCCTTCGGGCTTCCTCTGCAAATGAGCATCAGCTAAGAGCATCAGGCTCGCTCTCTCCCCCTATCTTGATGAAGATTGCGCTATTCGCTCCAAAAAGCGGCTGACCATTTCCATTTGGAGCTAATTCTATATAATTCAGTAGTCAAGGAGAGATAATGAAGCCTTGTTGTCTTTCTCTTAACCTCCTGTCTGCTGAACAGGCTCAGAGTGGTCCCTCAAAGTGGGGAGGAGGGAGGAATCAGGGGGGAGGGGGTCAATTGCCCTTGGCTTCCCATATGGAAGGGCCTTTATTGGAACATAGGGAACAGCCTTGTACTGAGTCACTTCACTGGTCCATCTGGCAGTCGCTCACAGAGGAGTTTTCCCCTCTCCCCATCTCTAACTACAGATGCTAAGGATTGAACCTGTGACCTGCTGAATGCCAAGCAACTGGCTTACTGCTGGGCTGCAGCCCACATCAACATTGACTGCAGCCTGTATCAATCACTGCTGACAAAAAGTGCATTCCAGATTGTATGGGATAGGCTACCTTCCTAGATTGGGAGCACTCAGGTTTGCCATCTCTGGTGCTGTCTCAGCTCCTTGCACTCTTTTCCAATTTTGTATCTAAAAATTGCATAGATTTTTCATTCTGAACTTTGATGATATATTTTTTCGCTTTGTCAGATTATATTTCTAAATCAACATCAATTATTGGCATTTCCAGCCATCAAAGCTTGTAGCAGCTCTTTTTAATTGAGATTTATGAGTAACGTTGCACATTATTGTGCCATTTAATTAAAATGATCAAAGTAAACCAGATTTTCTAAAATCAGGTCATCATGATGCACCACTTAAACGTATCTTCAAATCAATGGAATAGCTTGCATTATTAAAACTATTTTGAAGGTCGCTGAAACAATTATCAACATCATTCCCTAATTCCTGCTTGTTGACAGGTTGAAGCTGAAATCTGAGTTTGACTTTGTGGATTTAGCAAAGTCATATCATAGCAAATCTGTAGGAGAATTAAGAAAACAGGGGTCTTTAATATTCATTGGACTGGAAAGTGAAAAATGTCTGTATGGAGCGATAATATACATCTATTGGGAAATGACTACTTATAATGAAAGGGCTGGTGTCATGCCATTTTTATTGTAATTATTGGTATAGTTTCAATAAATTTTATAAATGTATGTAGTTTTAATTCTATCAAAAAAATAATAATGCTTGTTTTCCTTATGTTTTATGTGGCTCCTTTTTTAAATCTGAAAGTGGCCTTGAGTCCCATTTGGGGAAAAGGTGGGGTATTAAATATAAATAAATATAAATCTAATATAATTTATTAAAACTGTACACCACTATCCATCTGAAGATCTCAGGGAAGCTCACAGCATAAAATTTCAAGATAAAAACACAAAATAAAACAATAATAAAATAAAACACAAAATAAAACAATAATAAAATAAAACACAAAATAAAAACAAGAACAAAACAAACCAAGAACCCCCACTCCCACAAACATAATTCAAAGGATACAGAATGTTAATCAGGCAAAGGCCTGGTTGAAGAGGAATGTTTTTTGCTTGGTCTGAAAGATGTATAATC
This sequence comes from Podarcis vaucheri, assembly GCF_965113315.1. NCBI lineage: Eukaryota > Metazoa > Chordata > Lepidosauria > Squamata > Lacertidae > Podarcis > Podarcis vaucheri. The sequence continues at coordinate 35,032,514 of NC_138748.1, read as the reverse complement.
TCAAAGAGTGGATTTTGCCATATTTTGGGGACAGGATTCCTGGCCTTTCACTGAGAGATGGTGATGTGGACCTTCACCTCTTTAATGCCCATTTTCCATTAAGCTGTTACAGGTGACAGGTGAGGACTCCCGCCAATCAGTCCCATTCATTATAATGGAATTGTACCAGTTCCATCCATGGGAATGAATGGTACACTGTATGTGTATGAGCGAACTGAGTGTGCTTATAGGTCTCTTAATTGTGGCATTGATTTCTATTATACTGCTTGACAAGTTTAGTTTATTTATAAGATTTCTTACCTACCTATTAGTCTAAGATTCTAGGGCAGGTTAAAAACCCTGCAAAAAAACACAATTTTTTTAAAAAAATGCAATGATAAAACACATAAAACTAAATAAAGGTATTTACATGTTACATTCAACAAGTGTGCAATCTGCGTACACAAATAGTTGAGCTGTAATGTTCAACAAGAGTATAGCCTGTGTATCCGTATGCATAAACAGTTGATCTACACATGCCAAGTGCACACTCTTTTGCACAAACACTTGCGCATGTGTGCAGGCACCTTGTACCTGTGTTCAGCATAACTGAATAAGTCTAATAAAGTTCATACTTCAGCTGTGATTGAGAAGGTTCTTTTGCCTCTGGGAAACTAAGCAGTCTAAACATTTGGGGGGAAATTATATTCAACTCACCAGGGAAAAAATGGTAAAAGTAAAAACAGAGTACATCTCTGAAACAATATATGTATCAGGAGCTGAGAGAAAGGATGCCATACTCAGCGAACTGCAGTTGTAGTTCTGGATTCCAAAGTCCAATCAATTCAACTATAATAGAAACCGTATTGGAGGAAATTCTCTGGCAGTCAAGCATAATGATACTGTTACATTAAGTAGAGTGGGAAAAGGCTACATAACAGCCAAAAGAGACTGTAACTCACCTTCTCCCTGTTATTCAAAATGTGGATATACTGTATAGTAAACTGTAGAGGACATGCAAGAAGAAGAGGCTCGCTGACAATGCAGCTCAACAGGAAAGACTTCATGGAATGAGGAGGCTATTAAAATGCTAATACATTTTAGTCCTAAAGCAGAATTGCTCACAAATCTCTCAGATGGTTGTCTGTTTTTGGTGATAGGATGCAGCATGACAAAAATACAGAACAGTGTTTGTCTGGGCAGAGCTTTTGGTCAAAGATATGGAAGCCTTGAGGCATGGTCACTAAGTGTCATCAGGTAGAACAGAAGATCCCCAAAAGACATGTAAGCATGGATAAAAATAGCACAAATGGTTACCGGTACTGGTCAGTTCATCAAAAGCTGTATTTGCTTCTGGTTAAAGATGTGCTAGCTACAAAAGGTTGCTTCATTTGTCACAGCTTCAGTTCAGATACAAAGGGAATATCTTTCTAGAACTAAGGTAACCTATTTGCAGAATCATTTTCCACTGTGTGCTGGAAAAAAAGTTTTATTCTGCAATGTTATGGTTCTAGACATTCTGAGTCATTCTGGCTTTAACCCTATTCCCACTTTTCCAGGAGGAAACCCTTTTGAACTCAATGAGACTTGTTTCTAAGTAGACACATATATAGGGCCATGTACTTAATCATTCATAAAAATGGTTCCAGGAATTTCACAAACATTAGGGTCAGAAGTGGGCAACCAAAGGTCTAGAGGCAAAATGTGGCTCTTGAAATCTCTTAATCTGGCTCTTGGACTGGACCTCTCCCTCAGACACACCCCATCTCCCCAGACCATACTTTGCACCCTCTTGGGGTGTTTTTGCTTGACCGGAATGCTTTATTGAATTCTAATAATGCTTGTTGCTCATGTGGCTGAAAGACACAAGAGGGTTGTGTGAGGATGCGTAAAACTAGATAACTGTGCAAAAGTAGAACTTACATTAACCATTCAGCCCACTTTTGCCTCAGGCCACACCCACTGGCATGTTGCTCCCAGAAGGTTTCTCAAAAGGAAATGTGGCCCTCAGTCTAAAAAGGTTCCACAGCCCTGAGTGTGCATCTTCTGTCTGCAGCTTTCAGATTGAGTCATGCTCAAAACCTGTCCAGGAGCTGTCCAGGAGCCAGGTCAACCACAAGACAGGCACACACATGGAAAGCATGGAATGCAATTAGCTTTCCATTAGCAGAAAAAAACAAAACAATACAGCAATATTCCTGGTTCATCTTAACTCAGTGACGGTGATGCTGAAACGAAGCTCTAGGCATGCCCCCCCCCCTCTGGATTCCTCCCAAGCAGAAGAAGGCTGCATTGGGGGGGGGGATCCTTCTCTAGACCAGTCTGGCACATTGCTCAGCAACATGCAGGATCCTCCTCAAGTGGGGAGTCAGAGGAGGAGGAGAGTCAACAGGCCTGCGACTGTCTGCATGCATGCTGCAACTCTCAGCTTCTAACCCTGTCCTGGAAGGCCCTCCTTCTCCTGAGTCCCCCTTGATTTCTCAAGTCTTCTGTTTCTACTAGCTCCCAGCTCATCCTTTCTGCTGACTGCTCCTCAGTGGCCCACCACCAGACTACAGGGTCTAAGGTGTAATCTTTGGATCCCTCCCTTTGTGGGTTCTTGGGAAGCAGGCTCCCACCAGTCTTCTTCATCCAAGCAGTCCAATCCCTCACTGGAAAGCTCTTGGCCTGGTGGCTCCCACCACTTCTCATCCAACCTGTCCCTGACAAAATATTTTTTTAAAAAATTGTCTGTTTTGAGAAACATTGGCAAAATACTGGAGAAGAAACATACCAGGAACTTGTTGTTCAGTCATTTAGTCTTGTCTGACTCTTCGTGACCCCATGGACCAGAGCATGCAAGGCACTCCTGTCTTCCACGGCCTCCCGCAGTTTGGTCAAGCTCATGTTTGTAGCTTCAAGAACACTGGCCAACCATCTTGTCCTCTGTCGTCCCCTTCTCCTAGTGCCCTCCATCTTTCCCAACATCAGGGTCTTTTCCAGGGAGTCTTCTCTTCTCATGAGGTGGCCAAAATATTGGAGCCTCAGCTTCAGGATCTGTCCTTGCAGTGAGCGCTCAGGGCTGATTTCCTTCATAATGGATAGGTTTGATCTTCTTGCAGTCCATGGGACTCTCAAGAGTCTCCTCCAGCACCATAATTCAAAAGCATCAATTCTTTGGCGATCAGCCTGCTTTACGGTCCAGCTCTCACTTCCTTACATCACTACTGGGAAAACCATAGCTTTAACTATACGGACTTTTGTCGGCAAGGTGATGTCTCTGCTTTTTAAGATGCTGTCTAGGTCTCATTATTCCCCAATGTCTGCCTTGTAGTTAAGTTTCTAAAGACCATATTGAAATGCGACTGAGGAGCAAAAGAATCAAAAGGGTTGACCTCACTGTTCCATCCTCTGAAGTTAGCAGCACATCTGCAGCAAATATATCAGTGATATATGTTCATCTTTTGAGAAACCATGAAGGTGAAAAGTTGACTCAGATCTTGTGTGAACTTTTTCACAAATCCCTGGATAATTACACCAATCAGAGGCGATGAGATAGCCTGTTCCCTCGTTGTGAAATATTCCAGCCAAGCTGCCGTGCTGTCTGTGGCAGTGATGCTGTGGCACCTCTGAGACTGTCTGATTTATTGGAGCATTGGAAGAGACTTATGCTCATGCCATAATCAATCAACAAGTTTTTATGATGCCACCATACTTTTCCTTATCATTTCGGACAGACTTTTTGCTGCAGGAGCAGATCAGCTATGTCATCTTTCTCTTGTAATCAAGGGGCAGAGGTGACAGAAGACAGGGAAGCTGGTTACATGCCTATAGTTAAGGTGTGTTTAATATCAAAGACTTGGCACAGAAATGACATTTGCAACCTCCTTTTTCAATTTCAGGATGCATCAGGGGGAAATGTCAGTTCTGCACTGAAAATTAGATTAGATGCTGTGATGAGATGAGATTTATGCTGTGACTCTCAAATCCACCTTGGAGACATCCCAGGAGGATTCTGCCTTAAGAATGAATTGCTAATTAAACTGTGAGTTGTGATTATGCATTTAGAAAAAGAACACTTGCATATGAAAGTCACTGACCTCTCTTTTTAATAAATAATGTTTTTTCAGTAATTCTAGTAGAATTTTAGCATCATGGTATATTCATATATCTTTACCCAATATTTCCAAGTCAGAAATTATATACCAGAGGTTCAGAAGATTCTGATAATCTCTGAATTCTTACCAAAATCTGAGTGGCATCTGAAGTGACTTGAAGATGAGCACAAAGCAGTTTGTTCACAGAAAGATTTATGTAGTTTCCACTGACTCCCACTCTAAGCTACAGACCTCTGTCACATCATCACACAATTTCCAAGGCTCTTCTTCCCCTTACAAGTTGCTTTAACATCCACTGCATGCAGAAATGATATCAGCTTAATCCCCTTGCATTTCTAGGTAGACTTGGAAAAGACAGGTCCTGCCTGAACCGCTTGAGAGATGCTGCAAGTTAGAGTAGACCATACAGCTCCAAATGTTGTCTGTTAGAATTTTTTTTTAATTGTTATTATAAATATTAAAGGGTGATTGCTCTATGGTAGACGCTTTGCATGCAGAATGTCCCATTTTCAGTCCATGGCATCTTCAGATAGACTAGGAATGTTCCCTGTCTTTAATTGCAGGAGAGCTGTGAGTCAGCATATACAATACTAAACTACATGGGGAAATGCCCTAACTGAGCAAAAGGCAGCCCTCTTTGTGAGGTCTTAAGTTCATTGGGAAAACATAGCCAAAAAAAAAGGATACGATATAGGCTAGATCTGAAATTCTGCTGAGCTTTGGTTATTCTGCTGAGATATATGGACAGCCGAAAGGATGAGCGATTGACTTAATGGAGTAGGAATTTTCATAATTTCTGCAGTAATTTTATTTGTTCATTTAGAAGCCCACCTTTCATCATACTGATCCCAGGATGGGCTCCAGCAAACTACCAAGTAAGACAAAACAGATCTACGATGGAACAAGTTCCATAAAAGAGATTGCAAACATGAACCCTTCCAACTCTACTATGATTCCATGATTCTGTGAAACAACATTTTAAAAAAGTAATACAGCAGTTGATGCACTCTAACAGTATCATTTTTGACCACATTGCTGAGGCCTTATCTGTACTATCCATTTAAAGCAGTATCATACCACTTTAAACAGTCATCGCTTCCTCCCCCCCCCCCCCCGAATCCTGGGTATATTAACAGTGCTGAGATTTGCTAGGAAACCTTTATTCTCCTTGCAAAGCTATACTTTCCAAGGGTTTCCTGGGAAGAGGTATTGACTGTTAAGCCATACTGAGAATTGTAGCTCTGTAAGGGGTATAGTGGGTGCCAAATGCTGCCAAAACAGCAACAACTCTATACAAGAGGAATCAGCAAGTTTGGGGGAACTCTATTGTTTGAAGACATACAACAGAACAGTGGCATAGCGTGGGGGGTGCAGAGGGGGCCGGCCGCACCGGGCGCAACATCTGGGGGTTAGGGTTAGGGGGCGCAAATCCATGGGTTAGGGGGCGCAAATCCACGGGTTAGGGGGCGCAAATTACTTGCCTTGCCCCGGGTGCTGACAACCCGCGCTACGCCACTGCAACAGAACCTTAGGAGGAAATCTTAAAGGAGGAGCAAGCAACAAAAACGGGGAGCTGGAACAGATTCAAGTAGCTGAGATCCTGTGAAGCAGCACTCTGCATTGCAACAGTGCTAGTATTTGCAGGTCTTAATTGCTCTCTTCCTTTCTGAGTGTTATGTCGCTCAGCTGCTCTTATGTCGCTGAGCTTACGTCACTCAAACAGCACCAGACAAAGACAAGTACAGGAGGGAAACATTAGCAGATCTGGGATGCCCCCAATATTTCCAGGAAAAAATTTTTTTGAGGGGAAACATAAGGGGGGGGGCAAAACAGCTCAATGAGAATTGAACAGGCCTGGTACAGCTATTGGGCAGGGTGAGGCTGTTGCCTCGGGCAATAAAAGCCTCTGAGGGTGATGCCTGCGGTGCAACCTGCCTGCGCCACCGCCAGCCAGTGGAGAAGAGATACCAACACCGATACTCTTTTTTGCAAGATCTTGCTGAAATTGCACAAGATCTTGCAAAGAGACAAAGGCACAGGCAGTGGAGCGAGTGGCGGAGCAGCAAAGCAGTTTGGTCTCAAGCAGTGAAACATGATGTGCCACCCCTGGGACTGAGTATGCTTAGTCACCACAGAGAAGGAATGATAGAAAACTGTGTGGAGGGGAAGTGGAATGGAATATTATGGAGGAGAATGTGATTGGCTGACTGGAACAACAAACAGGAGCAGATCCCAAGTGTATGTATCCAATTCTGCACATTCTTTATTTTGATTGGTATACGGTACAGATTTACTAGCCATCTGTACATAGTGCATATAGGAAATGCAATTAATTGCTTTTTTAAGGGCCACTTTGTAAAATTAAAAAAGTAATAGAGAAGGAATGACGATTTCTGCATCAACAATTCACATGAACCCATATGGAATTTTGTAGGCATGATAAAGAATGAATGGTTTTCCCCACCACCACCATTTGTATATGTTTTCTTTTTGCTTAGAACTTCTGACCCAGGTGGATGAGGGATTTGAACAATTCTTTCAACAATGAGCCCACAGATTTGGAGGTCACAAGTTTCCAAAGGCGCAAGTTAAAACCCAACATGAGGAAAAAATCAAAATGTATGCAAAAATATACAAAAAGATTAGAGATCCTCTAAGAAGAAAATGAATGAGAATGTATGCCAGTTAATGGAAAAAAAATTCAGAAACCTGCCTTTTGGTTGAAACAGCTGTTCTAGAAATGTTATATTAATTACAATGCAATTTCTGGATTTATTTATACATTCCATTATACTGAGTTAGAATACTGAGAGCACAGTAATGGCTAACTAATCTCAAAGCTTGCACATAGTGGCAGGATCTGGCCACTGGTTTCTGTTGTTTTTCTTTCCTTAGCTAAGCTATATATATTAAAGAGATGATTGTGCAGAGGGGCAGGGAATGCAATAGACTAGATTTAGTCTGAATGCCACAATGCTACTAACAATGTTGGTGGGCTTGAAATCAGTTTATATGGTCTTGGGCTATTTTTTTTTTTTTTTTTTGTAATCTGCCATCCATGAGCAAAGGAATGGAATCTAGGCCACAGCATCTTCCAGTACCTCCAAGAGAAAAGCAATTGAGTTGTTCTCCCTTCACCTAAACATGGGGGAAGTGGGGCCATGATTTCCGGCTCCACCTCTTCCATCACATTTCTGTAACCTGCCTCCATCATCCTTCATGTGCAGACTACTCTGCCTGTGTTGGGGGGAACTTGCTAGCAGAGATCAGAATAGGCTCCCCTTTTCAGCCCTGGTCCTTTGATGGGTGGAGAGCTGGCAGGGTGTGAGACAAAATAAACAGGACCAGTAAGTGAAGCTCTCTTACCCCCATGTAAGGATGTTAGAGAATTCCAATAGAAGTGGAAATTGTCAGGGTTCAAATATTCATCCCATGTCTTGAACAAAAATCATTCTAGGAAAATACAATTGGTATCCATCATTGCAGTTGTTTTCAGTTCTCAAATTATATAGAACCGATGCTTTCCCTCCACACACTTGTACTGTGTTTCCTTTGCAGAAAATGATTGGTGTAGAATAACATGACTAATTACATAAAATTCTGCCGCAGTGGACAGCAAGCCAAATAACTTTATCTTTATTTTTAACACCATCAATCATCATTATCATAATTATTAAATTTAATACCTAGCCTTCACCAGCAGGTCCCAGGGTGAGTTACAATAATTTAAAATCCAAAAATTAAAAACAGTTAAAATAAGTACAGTCACAGGAATGGGATGGATCTGGGAAACACACATTTGAAGCATCAACGGCCAGGGTAAGCCAACATAGCTTTTGTCAGAAACCAAACTGCAGTAGAACAGAAACAGTGATACATGCAACAAACACAAGTCAGGATGAAAACCAATGGTTTCTTACATTCCCACCTCCATGTTGTGGGACACTGCAATCAAACATAACTATGCATGGGTACTAGTTAGTGCATGAAGAAGTTAGGACCATAGAGCTCTCTTCCTAGTGGTCATGTCCCCTCAACTCCAGGAGAGAGGAAATGAAGCTGTTTCATTCCATTCCCTTTCCTCATTCTCTTCTTACCATGTAATCCACCAAAATGGTTGTATCTGAACTGCATGTTTGAAACTATATGCTGTATTTTGCACCCAAGTGTAATCTGCCTGTGTTCTCATTGCTGCCACATGGAATAACAGTTGGACCATGCCTTTGGATTTAGTAAGTAAATTATTTTAAACTTACTCAACTGTGTGTGGTCTGCTCGTGGCAAGAGGGGTGGGGGGAGCTGTAAGCAGACTAAATGTGAAATGCCAAAAGGGTTTAGCAATCTACATTCCACACTATGCCGCTAGTTAAATCTGTGAGTATTTTAAACTCTACTGAGGGCTCTCTCCCACTAGAGAGTGTGCAAAGCCCCATGTTTTGAATCTAAGGGTCAGCTAATTCTTTTATTAGTTACCCACAAGTGGGTCAGATCTATTTTCCACCTCAACACAAATGACTGTACAGGAAAATCAACTGGTGAAGCTCTTCCTAAACTATTGCTTTGGGCTGCAGGAAGAGTGACTTGCATATGTGAACACTTCTCCCTCTTCTCCCGTACCTCATCAAAAACTCTCTGCAGGCAAAAAAAGTACTTTAAGAATATAAGAAGAGACCTGCTGCATCAAGCCAACATCCCATCTAGTCCAAACACCCAGTTTTCAAAGTGGCCAACCAAATACCCATAGGAAGCCTACAAGAAGAATCTGCAATTGTCACCTGTCAGGGAACTGACATCAGAGGAAAGGGAGGTGGTAGGGCTCCCAGAGGCTGGGAGAGAGTCAGCAGCTAAAGCAGGGACCAGCAGGGGGAGCGAGGGGTCTCTGGAGGAGGATCTCAGTAATGCTGAGAGAGACGCAGCAGCCAAGGCAGGAACCAGCAGGGGAGAGAAAGGGGTGAGAGACACGTCCAGCAAAAACAGCGGGGAGGTGTCAGAAGCAACCGTAGGGAGACCCATACTTCGCCGGAAGCTGCCACGTCGTGAGTCCAGGAGACGCGTTTCCGTTAAGGAGCTTCTTTGCTGGAAGCGCTTCCGCAGGCAGCCACTGTCAGACTCTACTAGTGACTAGAGCAGACATGTCTGAGGAGCTCTGTCACACACAGAGGTTTGTGGAGCCGCACAACCTCTGAGGGGGCACAATTTTAAGCACAAGCAGCTAATCATCCCCTCACAGCAGTCTGACAGTCTTTGTACGCTGCCTGTGCAGGAGAAAGCATCATGAGCAACCCAGCCGGAACCGGAGAGGCAGGGGTTGGAGCTGGTCCAAGCTTGGAAGAAAGGTATCAAGCTTTGGAGGTCCAACTTGCGCTGCAGACGGCGAGGCTCGAGGAGAGAAGGGCTCAGGATGCAGACAAGAAGGGGAGAACCACTCAGTTCCCCAGAAAGGTACCAGGATTGGTGCAGAAGTTTGGGGGGGACCCCAAGGATTACCATGCCTTTAGGACAGAGATGCAATATGCCCTTAATGTGCAGTTTGATGAGTTCCCTGATGAGGAATCGCGAGTTGCTTTCGTAATTGGGCATCTTGAGAAGGGGGCGCGAGACTGGGTTCGACCCCTGATGGCAACGCACAATGATATCCTAAAGGACACTATGAAGTTCTTTCGTGCAATGGATATCATGTTTTCCAGCGATATTGAGGAAGGGGTGGTGCGCAGACAGCTAATGGCTTGCAAGCAGGGAAGCCGATCTGTCCGTGAGTACTGGACTGAATTTACCATGCTGATTCACAGATTGGGGTGGGATTTATCGGCGGCACCCATTCAGATGCTATTTGAAGAAGGTCTTTCTTCGGCTGTGAAAGATGAGCTGTCCCGGAGCCCCAGGGCGGTGTCTATGGATCAGCTGACCAAATCTGCGCTGACCATTGGAGCGCGCCAGGAGGCAAGAGCCTTGGAGAGGCGGGAAGGGAGAGGGGAACGTTGGAAGGAGTTCCGCATTCCAGACATTCCTGAGCCAGCTTTCCCGCCGGCAGAGCCGATGGAAATCGGAACAGCGCGCGCGCGCGCAGTTTCAAAGCCCAGTGAGGGGGCTAAGAAGGAGGGAAAAGGAGCCTGGAAATGCTATCTCTGCCAACAGCCAGGCCACTTTGCCAGAGTCTGCCCCCAGAGGAAGGAATGGCAAGGGATGGTGGGAGCTGTTGAGGGGGGAGAGCAGGGAGAAACGGAGCAGGTAAAAGCCAACGCCTGGTTGCCACAGTCAGGGCACTGCAGCCAGGCCAAAGAGCAGTGAAAGTGCCCGTGCCAGAAGCTCCTCGACCTGCTCTAGTGATTGAAGTGTCGCTAGAGCTGCAAAATGGACACCCCCTAAAAATAAAGGCGCTGTTGGACTCAGGCAGCTCCTGCAATTTTATGAGCAAGGAGTTTGCTGCTGAACACCAGATACAGACGATCCCTTTAAGCAACCCCCTTCAGGTGACCACGATCGATGGCAGGGAACTGTTGGGAGGAGGAGTCAGCTTGCAGACCGTCCCAATGATAATGAGGGTGGCAAGGCACACAGAACTGATAGCGTTTAATGTGGCCACCTTGGGAGGCGCTCCCATTATTTTGGGAATGAGCTGGCTAGCCCTACATGATCCGCTGGTGGGCTGGCATCAAAGAGTGGTTTCCTTCGGTTCAGCACATTGCTTAGAACACTGCAGGGGGGGAAAGGGTTCAGCAGGGTCCCAAGCCACCCTGGCAGGGACTGAAGTAATGGAGAAGGTGAAGGTGCCACCACAGTATGCAGATCTCAGCGACGTGTTCAGCGAGAAGGAAGCTGACCAACTACCCCCGCATAGGCCCTTTGATTGCCAGATCAATTTACTCCCTGGAGCACAGCTTCCTGTAGGCAAGTTGTATGCCATGTCAGACAGGGAAATGCAGGAGTTGCGAGAGTTCATTGACAAGAACCTGAAGAGAGGCTTCATCAGAGAGTCCAAGGCAGCGGGGGGTAGCCCAGTGTTTTTTGTGGATAAAAAGCACACGCACAAGCCGAGACTTGTATGTGATTTCAGGCGGTTAAATGCAGTGACAGAGCCGGCGGCTTTTCCTATGCCCAGGATTGATGATATTTTGACCAGGGTGCGGAAGGGAAAGATTTTTACAAAGCTGGACCTAAGGGGGGCATACAACCTGATACGTATAAGGAAAGGGGATGAATGGAAAACCACCATGTTCACCCCTTTGGGGGCATTTGAATACCTCGTGATGCCTTATGGATTACAAACAGGCTCGGCGTGTTTTCAATCGTTCATGAACCACGTACTGGGGCCTTTGCTCTACAAGAATTGCGTGGCCTTCCTAGATGATGTGTTGGTGTATTCGGAGAATGAGGAGCAACATGTGAGAGACGTCAGAGAAGTGTTGAGCAGGCTGCAAGCCAACAGGCTGTGGGTGAAACTGGAGAAGTGTCAGTTTCATACCAAGGAGGTGGAATTCCTGGGGTACCGCTTGTCAGACAAGGGGTTGGCCATGGACCCCGGCAAGGTTCAAGCAGTGCTGGAATGGAAAACACCCAAAACCAAGAAGGATGTGCAGAGGTTCCTAGGGTTTGGAAACTTTTATCGTAAGTTCATCCGAAACTTCGCCCACCTGACGGCGCCCATCACGGACTGTCTCAGCAGTAAAAAGAAGTTTGTTTGGACGGCGGAGGCGGAGCGAGTGTTTGAGGAACTGAAAAGGGCCTTCGCCTCTGATGAACAACTTCTGCATGTGGATTTACACAAAAAGCTGAGGGTCGAAACAGACGCATCTGACAGAGCCATAGGGGCGGTGCTTCTTCTGCAGCTGGGGAAGGAGGAGTCAGAGTGGCGACCGTGTGCCTTCTTTTCGCGAAAGCTGAACAAATCCGAGAGGAACTACACGGTGTACGACCGGGAACTTCTTGCGATTCATGAGGCTTTCCGGAGATGGAGGCACCTGCTAATTGGTGCACAACATAAGGTGCAAGTGTGCACGGACCATAAGAATCTAGAGTATTGGAGAACTGCGCGAGTGCTCAACCAACGGCAGTTGAGATGGGCCCATTAGTTCTCCAAATTTATCTTTGAGATTTGTTACGTGCCAGGCCCAGAGAACGTTAGGGCGGACGCTCTCTCACGCAAACCTGAATATTTGGAGGGGGAGGGAGCACCCGAAGAGACCCATGTCATTCCAGAGGACCGCTGGGTGTGTGGGGCGGCATTGGTGGGGCAAAGGGAACTGGTAGAGGGAACGGTGCAGGATGAATACGCCCAGGACAAACTCAGGGGTCTCAGGAGGGAGGGAGACAAACCCGGGGGTTTTGAGGAGAGAAACGGGGCGTTGTACTACAAGGGAGCGTTATATATACCTGAAGGGGAATTGAGGGAAAAGGTACTCAAGCAACTGCACGATAGCCCCACAGCAGGGCATTTTGGGCAACACAAAACCATGTGGCTGGTTACCAGGGAATTCTGGTGGCCCAAGGTCAGGGAAGATGTGCGGGAGTATGTGAGAGGGTGTGACCAATGCCAACGAGCCAAGGGGGAGAGGCGGGCACCGGCAGGTTTATTAGAACCACTACCCACGCCGGAAAGACCATGGGAAGCAGTGGCAATAGATTTCATGACTGATCTGCCAAGGTCCAGAGGGAAAACAGCCATCATGGTTGTGGTAGACCTGTTAACCAAGATGGCCCACTTTATAGCCTGCTCACATGCGGTCACAGCGGAAGAAACCGCTAAATTGTTTGTGGAAAATGTGTTTAGGCTGCATGGCGCCCCCTTGAGGGTGGTTTCTGACCGAGGGAAACAATTTACTTCCAGGTTCTGGAGGAAGCTCATGAGCTTATTGCATGTAGAGGTGAATTTCTCAACTGCCCGTCATCCAGAAACCAACGGGCAGGCGGAAAGAGCTAATGGTGTCCTCCAGCAATATTTGAGGTGTTATGTGAATGACAGAGAGAATGATTGGGTGGAGAAGCTGGCGTTGGCAGAATTTGCCTACAACAATGCAGAGAACGTGTCCACGGGGATGAGCCCCTTTTTGGCTAATCACGGGTGTCATCCCCGAGCCTTCCCAGGGGGGGAAGGGGAGAACTGGAGCGTTCCAGCTGCAGAACAGTTCATTGAAGAAATGGAAGCGATCCATCGCCAGCTCCAACTTAACTTAAACAGGGCTAAGGAGGAATATAAGAGGCAGGCAGACAAAACCAGAAGGGAAGGGGAAAGCATTAGGGTGGGGGACCAGGTGTGGCTGTCCACCCAAGGGTTACCATTCAAAGGGGGTTGTAAGAAGTTAAGACCCAAAAGGCTGGGCCCATTTGAAGTCACGCAGCAGGTCAACCCAGTGGCTTTCAGACTCCGGTTACCGAACCACATGAAGCTGCACCCAGTGTTCCACAGGTCGTTGCTGTCACCGTATAAAGGGGACAGAGAAGGGAGGGTCAATAGGGGACCAGCTATGGAGGAAAAAGAACACAGCTACCATGTAGCGGAGATTCTCGATTCCAGGTGGAAGGGAGATCAAGTAGAGTATTTGGTAATGTGGGAAGGGGAGCCGGAGTCGGAAAACACCTGGGTCATGGCAGAGGATGTAGATGACGAGGTTTTGATAGAAACTTTTCATCAGAGATTCCCTCGTAAACCTCAGCCAGTGGCGAGGTTCCGGAGGGAATACTTCGCCACCACCGACGAAGAAGAAGAGTTGGAGGGGTTCTCTGATTCCGAGGCGGAGGAGGATTCAGCGAGCCGGAACGAAGACCGATGGAGGGAAATGTTCGAGACGTCTGAAGATGAAGAGGATTCTTTTCGGGGTTTTAGCTCCTCACCGCCCAGAGGAGAGAGTAGGGGCGGGGGGGAAGGGGGCCCTGGAGGGGAGGTGGATGTCAGGGAACTGACATCAGAGGAAAGAGAGGTGGTAGGGCTCCCAGAGGCTGGGAGAGAGTCAGCAGCTAAAGCAGGGACCAGCAGGGGGAGCGAGGGGTCTCTGGAGGAGGATCTCAGTAATGCTGAGAGAGACGCAGCAGCCAAGGCAGGAACCAGCAGAGGAGAGAAAGGGGTGAGAGACACGTCCAGCAAAAACAGCGGGGAGGTGTCAGAAGCAACCGTAGGGAGACCCATACTTCGCCGGAAGCTGCCACGTCGTGAGTCCAGGAGACGCGTTTCCGTTAAGGAGCTTCTTTGCTGGAAGCGCTTCCGCAGGCAGCCACTGTCAGACTCTACTAGTGACTAGAGCAGACATGTCTGAGGAGCTCTGTCACACACAGAGGTTTGTGGAGCCGCACAACCTCTGAGGGGGCACAATTTTAAGCACAAGCAGCTAATCATCCCCTCACATCACCCAAGAGGCGCACTGCCTCCAAACACATAGGTAGAACTTAGTCGCTGTGATTAGCAGTCATTATCCTCCACGAGTTTGCCTAATTCTCCTTTAGAGTCATCCAAGTTAAGCTTCATCAGATGTTAGTCTTCTTGCCCAAATAGATAATAAACACGTTTTTGGGGAACAAACTTGCTTTTATAGCTCCATTGTAATTTGTGGATTGCCCTCTTCTCGAGAAGGTCAATAGATAAACAACAAGGGCGCAGTTGACTGATTAACACTGGAGCAAAGCAGGAAAGTTTATCCCTCTCTCCACTAATGTGTGTTATCTATTTAAGGCAAGCAAAGTTAACAGTGAACCAGTAGCTCATAAATGTCAACATATTCCATTAATCCCAAATCTGGAATACAAGAGCCACAGCATGCTTGATGATTTCTAACAGAGGACCGTTTTATATAATCAGCAGAATCAACAACCCATTCAAACCCGACCCTGTGTGACGCTGAGGCTTAATTCATAGCATTCGTGTTCACAAGCCACATTACAAATGTGCATCAGTGATGGCAGATGGATGGTGGAAGGATGGCGAGATTATTCAGCGAACAGTTGGAACAGTTTCCCAGAACTATCTGCCACCTCGTTATAGCTCTGGCCCACCTGCTCAGTAAATGCAAACACACTCCAAGACTGACCCCCAGAGTGCCACTATGCATTAAGGATTATTTTGACTGCATGTAATTACAATTTGCTGGACACAGTCTGAAGTCTTGTAATATCCTGAGCCACAACATTTTCTTTATAATCAAGCCAAAATTGCCTGTTTCCTCTCTCTCCCAATAAAAGTGCAATTCTTTCAGCCACAAGCAAACAAAAGACTAATAACATTATGCTTATTGTCTCTTGGTCTTAAATCAAGCTTAAAGTTTATCAGAACTTGGCTCAAATTTGGAAAACCAGAGGCTAAGAATAATTTCTTGCACCGAGCAAGAAAGGCTTAGAAGAGAGCAGAAATGTGCAAAGGAAACTTAACATGATGTTTTATTCATAGTGAAATAGTGTATAAACTCAGTGGAGGCTGGTTCATTAGAACAAATACCTGTTTTAATTCTATACCCAATCTATACCCAGACCACATGGGTGTGTGGGTGTGCTGCCTTATATGGAATCAGAACATTGGTCTAGTATTGCCTACTTTGATTGGCAGCGGCTGTCAATTTAAGCAAAGATCCTTCCAAGTCCTGCTACTGCAGATGCTTTGGGGTTGCAAAGAGTTGGCATAGGTAGTGATGCCAGGAATTGAACCTGGGCCCTACTGCATGCAAAGCACATATAAGAAAACTACAATTGTGAAATACTAGGGCTTCACACTGGATTCAGCCAAAGTCCAAACCAAACTGGGTTGATTCATGGGGATCCAGGCCTGCTCAAAACTGGATCATACCACCTGGATCAATCCAGAACTCTTGTGGGATGGGACATTGGGTATGAAAGCTGCAGGAATCTGCTTTGCCAGCATGTCCTCACAGGCAACATGCTAGGGAAGCAGATCCCAACAGACTTCAAGTCTCCTGCTCTCAGTTAGGAAAGTAGGAGGAGATGCCAGCACTTTGATTTTCCTCACCTCCTTCCTGATCATATGCTTGTTTAGGGTTTTTAAAACCCTAATTAAACTTTAGTCCTGTTTCTGAATTGATTCAGGGAAGGATCTAGGCTGAATAAGGTCCAATCTGGGGTCCTGAATTGACATCTTGGACCATGGGGCCAGTTATACCTATGGAATACCTCTCAGATTCAGAGCCCTTTCTTACTGAGAATCCAACACAGCCCCATTTTCCCAGAATGCCACAAAGCCTACACTGGGTTCACGAAGCAGAACAAATGTAAGGAAGAAAAAAGGGGTGCGTGGGAGAATGGGAGATGAAAACTTGGAAGTGGCAGAGAGTAAAAGCAGACTCTTAAGCCAAGGGATAATGTGTTGATGGCAATGAAAGAAAAATAGAAGAGAAAGATGATTTTAGCAGAATGAGAAGAGAAAGCAGGAGGGACTGCAAACATCTCCCTTGACACATTAATAGAGATGTTCTGAATAGAGAACATAATGTGTGATCACTGCTAGAGGTACATAGCTCTTAATGGCATTTCCATAACTGTTAATAAGAGCAGGGAAGCTAAAAATGTGAGAGTCATATTGAATATTCATGACTTAGCATTCCAGTTCACTTTGTGATGACAGAAAAGGAAGGAGGGGAAACACTTTCGTTTCTGGAGGAACCCAGTTTAAATCAAGCATTTTCCCAAAAGTACCTCCTAATTACAGAAAATGT
The DNA here is from genome assembly GCF_965113315.1 of Podarcis vaucheri. Lineage (NCBI taxonomy): Eukaryota > Metazoa > Chordata > Lepidosauria > Squamata > Lacertidae > Podarcis > Podarcis vaucheri. The sequence goes on along the minus strand of NC_138748.1, from coordinate 35,015,791 downwards.
CAAATGGCAATTTAGACAAAGTGTAAACAAATCTCAAATGCTTCACCACCACTACCTACTTAGCATATGAAGTACAAGATTCTGCCTCCTTAAAAAATACTGACACAATCACATTAATAATTCCATATTCCTTTCCTGGATGTTGTAACTAGATAAAATGGCACACTGCAAGAGAAAGAACATACAACTTTTGCATGATTAATATTTGATGTAATCATGGCATTTTCTAATCCATATTTACAAAGTACTCCCATGAAAGCTAGACCTGTTGCTTTGTAAAAATATCTGAAACAACCTTCCCCAGCATGGTGTCCTCCATAATATTTGGTCTACACCTCCTATCATCCCTGCTCATTGGCTGGGCCTGATGGGAGTTGTAGTCCAAAAATACTGGAGAGCATCAGATTGGAGAAGAATTGTTGAAAGCAAAGTAGGAAGTGCTGGCTATCTTTTGTAGGTCTGTGTATGGGGTGTTATGGGAGGTATATTACCTCTGGTGGTAGACACATCATGTTTCTTCTGGGTTGGTTTGTCCACCTTTGGTCCCCACCTTGCACTCAGCTCTCACCTGCGGCTCCTAGAAGCTGTCGGTCACACCCCAGGAATGGCTTCAACTGGCCAGCTAAACCAGGTGAGGGTAGCCAATGGGTCTCAAATCCTCAGTGAGTTACGGACTTCTCCTGCATGTGAAGTCAGGTGCCAGTGGATTGAGCAGACAAGATCAACAGTAGGTATAATGTTCAAGAAGGCAGTTACTGCACATGCTGTAGAGGGAAATAAGGGGCAGATGAGGCTTGTCAGCCAGGAAAGGTAGAATCATAGAATCATAGAGTTGGAAGAGACCACAAGGGCCATCGAGTCCAACCCCCTGCCAAGCAGGAAACACCATCAGAGCACTCCTGAAAATGGTTGTCAAGCCTCTGCTTAAAGACTTCCAAAGAAGGAGACTCCACCACACTCCTTGGCAGCAAATTCCACTGTCGAACAGCTCTTAACTAGGCCAAGGTAGTTCATCTAGAAGGAAAACTCTGATCCTAAAACTGAAATACTTTGTTGTCACTTGTACAACTTGTATACAGTGAGATTATACGAGCACCCCTCACTCAACTCTCTTAGACTTAATTCCTGGCCAGGGTGTGAATCATCCCTGAGAATTTTCCTCACTCTCCTGAGGCAACGTTCTTCCACTATTTCATCCAGCGGATTCACGGGACAACCCATAATATCTTGTGCTGTATTCACCACCCTCTGTAGGCACTGCCTTACAGCTATACCCATTTGTAAGACAGGCTTCAGGAGTAAACCCTGAAGAACAATCAGTACCTGCTACCTTGTGGGACATTTTGAGGAGAAGAAACAGATAAGGAGTAACCCTGCACAAATCCAGAGTCCCTAAGATGGATGGTGTCTTGTATGTTCCCTGCTGGCAACTCCTGCAGCCAAGTTGATTCCTAATGTATTGCTCTGATTTCCTTTGGATCACATCAGCAAGGCCTCCTTGCACCCTGGAGAGGTCACTTTGGTGCTGTTAACACAACAAAAGCAACACAGGAAGCAGCAGTTACAAGTTACCGGTCTCTGCAGCCACAGCAGGCACTGTGATTCTCCAGCAATTTGACCTCACCCCCAGAGGTACACTCCATTGTTTCCTGAGACAGATGAATGCCCACAAAATATTGTAGGTCTGCAGTCATTGACTGTAGTTAACTGGCCATCCTCACTGGTTATACCTGGAATATAAATGGTTTGTTTTTTAATTAGGTGTGCAAATGAATACAAAGCACAATGAGTCAGTCCTAAAACAGTGAACTACTCCCCAGCAAGCTAAGCATGCATCAGCCCAAAACAAAAGTAGCCCAGGGCCAACTGGAAGTCATATGAATTTACCAAACATGACATAAAACCCTGCTAACTTAAAAATGATGGCAGAAACATCAGAAAGAAAATAAATTCCATTCAGGTTCTTGTGGATTAAATTTCCTCTTGCATTTATTATTTATACATTATTTATTGGATTTATATCCTGCCCTTCCTCCCAAAGGAGTCCAGGGCAGCAAAGACATCCACAATTGTTATTATTTTAAAGCATTCTAACAACAGTTACAGTTTAAAACATTGTATTATCCAGTAATCTCAGGGTTGCCAGGCTGATCCCTCAGCTGCAGTCTTTACATATGGTTATCATGCATTTGGCAACCATATGTAAGATGAACTCACAACTCTGTAGAATGAATCCAACTCAAAACATTTCACCCCCCCTTTTAAAGAAAAACTAGGATTAGCCTGGGCCACCAACTTGGCCCCCAGGGTATGGGTCCCCAATGGCACCCACAATGTGACGTTGTGATGTCATGACATCAAGTTACTTCGATGCTCCACAGCAGCAGTTCTGAGGCCTGGCAGGGCCTCTAACATGATCTCCTTGGCCTCATGGGGCCTTGGAGATCACATCTGAGGCCTTCCAAGACCTCTGACATGACTTCCAGTACCAAAAATCACATTGGAGGCCTGGCAGAGCGTCCGACGTCACCTCAGTGGTTGCTTCAGGCCTCCAACGTGACTTTCGGTAGAAAACAGAAGTCGTGTCACAGTCCTTGCTGTGGGTGCGAAGCACTCTGTAGCCCCAGTAATGTCTATCTAATTACACTTCATTATGTATGTACATAAGGGACGTGGGTTAAACCACAGAGCCTAGGACTTGCCGATCAGAAGGTGAGCTCCCATTGCTCGATCCTTGCTCCTGCCAACCTAGCAGTTCGAAAGCATGTCAAAGTGCAAGTAGATAAATAGGTACCACTCTGGCAGGAAGGTAGACGGTGTTTCCATGTGCTGCTCTGGCTCACCAGAAGTGGCTTAGTCATGCTGGCCACATGACCTGGAAGCTGTACACTGGCTCCATCGGCCAATAAAGCGAGATGAGCACCGCAATCCCAGAGTTGGTCACGACTGGACCTAATGGTCAGGGGTCCCTTTACTTTTTTATGTATGTACATTTAACACTTGCACAGATCCAACCCTTTCCAGGCAGCTTTTAAATGCTAAATCAGTAATATTTATTCTCTCTTTCTAGAGTCCTATATCTCGTTGTGCAAGAAATCTTAAAACAGCAGGATCCAAGCTCATCTTGTCTTCCTGTGCCAGGCAGGTTCTTGCTGTTTGCAAAGCCCATCCAAAAGAGTCATTATGAACATATAAGTCACCTTTTTCTTTTTTCTTTTTTCCTGGATGCATGCACAGGACCAATATACTGTTACCAGCACATCCATAAAGAAGACTCAGGAAATAACAGTATTGTGGAAAAGAGGTTATTTATTAAGATATATAAGAAAACTGGAGGATCTGTGAATAAATGGAAGGAATAGTGGTGGGCAGAAGCAATATTCTGAACAAACAGCATTATGTAGCAACATTTAATTTCCTAAATTTCAGAGCACTATGAGAAATTAAAATGGCAGGGCTGGGGCTTATTCAGAGCACTGGACACTGGATTAAAACAACAACAACAACAACAGAGAGAGGCAGACCAAGGCAGACATCAGTGGTGGTCCCAGCAGCTGCCCAAAGCAGCTACATGATGACGCTGGGGCTTTGGCTGATTTGATTGACATCCTATGCTCTTTTAAAATGTGTGGGGGGGGGGTTGGGAGAAGGAAGGTTATTGGGTTGTTTTTATTTTTATTATATATTTTGTGTTTTTATATTTTGATTGTTCTGTGGACCGCCTTGAGACCTCCAGGTATAGGGCGGTATATAAATTCAAGAAATAAAATAAAAATAATCAGATGTGGCCATTTAGGCTTCTCTATCTGAATCTCAGGGACGCGGGTGGCGCTGTGGGCTAAAGCCTCAGCGCCTAGGGCTTGCCGATCGAAAGGTCGGCGGTTCGAATCCCCGCGGCGGGGTGCGCTCCCGCTGCTCGGTCCCAGCGCCTGCCAACCTAGCAGTTCGAAAGCACCCCCCGGGGGCAAGTAGATAAATAGGTACCGCTTACCAGCGGGAAGGTAAACGGCGTTCCGTGTGAGGCTCTGGCTCGCCAGAGCAGCGTTGTCACGCTGGCCACGTGACCCGGAAGTGTCTCCGGACAGCGCTGGCCCCCGGCCAATAGATGTGAGATGGCCGCACAAACCCCAGAGTCTGTCAAGACTGGCCCGTTCGGGCAGGGGTACCTTTACCTTTACCTTTATCTGAATCTCAGGACTCCCTAGGCCACGCCTCTCACCAGTCCTGCTCTATACCCTTCTTAAATGTTTTTATCTGGCTAGAGTAACTTCTTGCTTGCCCAGATGAAGTGTGTGTGTGCACATGTGTGCGCTCCACCCACTATTGCCTATGGTCCCACCCATTACTCCCCCCCAAAAAAAATTATTAGTTTTCTCTTACAACACATAGACAAAAACACAAAAGAAAAACATTACATTTTACACAACATAAAAACTTAACAACAATAAACAAACAAAAAAATTTCTTCTTATTCCCTGGTGTGTTTACATTGCTAAAAGACTTCCTCGACACCCTCCAATCTGGATTTCATCCTATTACATATTTAGCAGTTCCCAATTTCATATGGCCCCACCCATTACTTTCACATCAGCCCCTTCAGAAGGTCCCCCACAAGTTGAAAAAAGTTCCTCCACCCTTGGCCTAGTCAGATACCACACCCTCCAATATTCCGCTGATAAAAATTGGGATGCTCATTTTTCTGTCCTGTGCTCTTGTGTGAGCCAGTTGATTTGTGCAAGAGCATTTAGCCCCCAAATTAACGTCTTTTGGTTTGGTGCTCTGATGCAAGTCAGCTGACAGTGCTGGACAAAAAAACTCTGAGGCATTCCAGGATCCAATCAGAAGCCAGTAATTCTGGGATGTCCCACTCAAATTGGAACAATTGAGGGGTATGCAATACGTACATGCAAAGCACTCCCAGTTTCAAAGGTTGAGAGCACATTTTGCTTCCAGCCCTAACAATGTTCTCCAGTACACAGCTTTAATTTCTCCTACAGAACTGCAGAGACTCTATTTAGCACCAATATAAAACTGAAAAGACCTTATTATACTCATGTGCTTGCATGAAATGGAAAACAGGTTTTAATACCTTTGAAAAACCAAGCATTATTTTAAGAAACATGCCATCTGCAGCTCAGCAATCTGTTCATAGACACAGGTTCTTAAACACCATTTAAAAATAAATGTACTAATACATAGGGAAGATGTAAATGTTCAGAAGGCTCAAATGTCACTCGCAACCCTCTTTCCCCCTCAGATATACACACAGCAGTGTTTTATCAAGAAGGAATGCATAATGGCAGACTAGAGGAAGCAGCAGTCTTTTTAGACTTTGCCATCCTACACAATTCACCTCAAGCCAAATTGACGCATCTTCAGCATAAGGGATTAGAATATCCTCAAACTGGCATGACCAGCAAGAAGCAGATGTTTGAAAATGCTGTGTCTAGAGTGAAATTTATACCAGGGAGCAGTCAGAGTAAACAAGGAATAAAAAAAACCCTCTTCAGATAGTTAGTCAAAACAAAGCTGTCTGCCTACAGGTGATTGGACACAATTTTAAGCTCAGTGGAGAGATCAAAAATTTAACAACCTAGGGGCATCCCCTGGGTTTGTGAGACTTCCCAGATTTACAAACCAATGAAGTGATTATACCCAGCCATAATGCAGACATTTTATCTGTGACAGATAGTATATGGCCAAAGTCAACAAGCAATATCTGAATAGTTATTTGATAAATCATTCAAGCAAAGCATATTGCAATTTATTTGTGTGGTGCAGATTTTAAATGTTATTGAATCTCCGGGTGCTTTGACAAAAGGCAAGAAGAGGGAGATTATATGACTGCAGCATATCTTGACATTGTGCTGTATGTCATAGTTTAGCAGTTCAATATGACATCATGCTCAGAAAGCCTGGTTTGAAACCCTGTGCTTCACAGAAAGTCAAAGCAGCCCTTTTCAAACACCCACATGCTCACTAAACAATTGCTTAGTTCATGTTTTCTGTGGATCGATGCTGCTCAAGTAAATGGGACTACTCTGACAGGACTTGAAGATTTCAGAGCAGGGACCCTTGGAAGGATTGTGTCAGGGTTGCCATATTTCAAATGGTGAAAATCCAGACACAAAGTTGGGCAAAGTTGTTGTTTGCAAAATAAATTAAGACTTTTTGAGCTATTTTAAGAAAATTGCCATACACATTCCAATAATTTTTGCCAGACACTTCTTCAGACTTCCATATTCTGGCTATGTCTGGGAAATTCTCGACGTATGACATGTGTTTCACTTGTGCATGTTTTTCATTGTGTGTGTGTGTGTGTGTGTGTGTGCTGACTGGCATTAACAGAATGTTTTTCTGAGGGTTGATACTTTGTCTTTTTTACCAAATACACGCCATAAGAGGTTCTAAGTAATCTGACATACAGTGGGGGGCATTATGGATGCTACTGGTTCTGTGAGGCAATAAATCATTTTGATGTCATACCCCAGTTTTCCAAATGTCATTTATGTATTCACATAAATTCAGACTACTAATTATTAGTCTCCATTTTCAGCAGTCTACATTCACCTGCTTATGAGGGATCAAGTTTTCTGCACACACAAAAATATTTTGCTACTACTTTTCCCGTGCCTGGCATCTTGCACAGATATGCAGGGTCTAAATCATTACCAGATCAGAATAGCAACTAAACGCTTGGTGAGCAACATAATGAGAGTGGTGTTTCTAGGACTAAGGTGAAACTGTGAAGCTTCCTTGTTATTTTTGCTATTGCATCCTGCATGAATTTAGGTACTCTTGTTATATGTGCAGTATTGAAATGTGGGGTTTTTTGTATGTTACTGTATTTTTGTTTTGCTATGTTATTATGAAATTGCTTTTGTAGTGTTTGTTTGAAATGCATCCCTGTTTCTTTGCTGTTAGCCACTTTAAGTATGGGGTCTCTCTCTCTCTCTCTCTCTCTCTCTCTCTGTGTGTGTGTGTGTGTGTGTGTGTGTGTGTGTGTAAAGGCTTCATACAAAAGAAATGAAATGAAATGAACTCCACCAGCATGTGCTGGCGAATAAGGCAATGTGAACTTTTCTTTAAATCTTTCCTGAGACATCTTATTTTATCATTTTTAGAATGTTTTATGATGATCTTCCACCTGACCAATAATCTACTTTAACTTCAACCGTCAACATCTCACTCTGAAGCTGTGTGCACTTTTGACTGCAGGTCATCCATGCAAGAGCAATGGGAAATCTTGTGAGACATTTTTAACTATTATTTACACTCCCCGATTATTTACAGTCTTTGATATGAACTACAGATGGGTATGGTCCCAGTTTCTGGCCTTTCATAAGAAAAAAGCCTATTATTAGTGCTTTGATCGTTCAATCACACCACCTAGTTTCAAAATTGGATTACTTAAAAAGTCTTTTGACTAGGTCCAGCTCCTTTACTGTTACTGTATTAAGACAGTGTTTTTATATATAAAAAAATAAAGTCGGGGAAGGAAATCAAAGGAAACTTTCCAAATTGTTCCAGACTGAAGGTTTACAGGGATACCGACTTTGTCTACAGTTTAAATTAAAAAGCACTTCCACTTACTGAATCCAGCCAAGTTATATTATAGCACAACATGCTGAGATATTAGCTGGAATGGACTTCTGAACAAACAATACCTTTTCTCCTGCAAAGACTCGGGGCTGGAGCATGTGCTAAGTAAGTATGGGGAAACCATCACAAATGCCCCTCCTTGCTCTGCATGAAGACTGATATCCCACAAATGCTGTCATATATAGAAGTACTTACTGTGTAGACCTCCACCATAAGCCTATGAATCTCCATGCAGAAGCTGCAAGGAATGTAAAGTGGAGATTCACAGCATGATCCCAGAGAGCCATGAGGCAGAAATTTATATGCATTATGGACAGGAATAGGATCACCCACCATAGGGAAGTTGTCTTTGGCACCACCTACATGCTAATAATAATAAAAAAGAACTTAAAAACAAAGGAAGCTTCCCAACATGAGATCAGACTATATGTCTACTCCGACTGGCAGTGGTTCTCGGAGGTCTCAGACAGAGGCATTTCACATAATCTGCTACATGATAATTATAACTGGGAATTGAGGCACAGAAACTATTGCATGCTCTATCCCAGAGCTTTGTCTCTTCCTCAGATGATTTCATATTTCATATCATGATCCAAACACTATACAGGGTCAGCTTAATATTTCTTTGATATTTCTGACCCAAGTCAGCAGCCACATCCTCATGGATTCTATGCAAGTATAAAGGACCCCTTGATGGTTAAGTCCAGTCAGATTTGACTATGGGATGTGGCACTCATCTCCGCTTTCAGGCTGAGGGAGCTGGCGTTTGTCCGCAGATAATTTTCCAGGTCATGTGGCCAGCATGACTAAACTGCTTCTGGCGCGTGGGTCATCGTGATGAGTACCAGCTTCCAACATATATAAAAATATAATAAAAGATTATTATTATTATTTTTTTTAAAAAAACCTTCCCCATACAGGATTGCCTTCAGACAGCTTGGGGGTTGGATAATTCCATACCCTCCAACATTTCTCCAATGAAAATAGGGACATCCTAAAGAAAAGTGGGACATTCCAGGATCAAATCAGAAACCGGGGAGGCTTCTCTAAATCAGGGACATCCCTGGAAAATAGGAATACTTGGAGGGTCTGCTATCATGAACATGGGGAGGTTCTTTCTCTTCCATTATCACAAAGGCACTTGTACACATTGTTCAGAGCAGAGCAAAATTCCACACATAGTCTTAGGGCACATGCAGATTTCCAACTGAATTGAGCTTCTCAGAAACATGCAGCTCATTTTCAGTATTTAAAGTGCTTCACATGTATCATAGCACTCATTGCAATCAGAACCATAATTTTTCCTGTATTACTGATAGATGTAAGTGTGCAGATGCTCAAAAAAGAGAGGCTTCCTTAAGGCCACATAGTGAGTCCACAGGTGATAAATTTGAAGAAAGAGAAGATCCTATATCCACCCCCACTTTAAAACTAGAAATAACTTCATGTTCTCTGTCCCTCAGTGAACAGGTTTTGCTTTCCTGCTCAGGGCCAAAACGATTAAGTTTCCATTTAGAAAGAAAACTGCTCCCTTGCGTCCAAATAGCTGGGAATCCTGGGAATGAACTTCTTTTCCAGTGACAGTAGGTGTGCTTTGCAAATTATTCATTGTTTATTGCTCATCAGCCATTGACATCAGGGGTATAAGATAGCTTCATCCTAACTAATTGTTTTGGGGTTTGCTTATGTTTTTGGCCGAATAAAGTGAACCATGTCAACAAATCTGTAAAGGTCATTCAGCATGGAGAATTTGGCATTGAATCAGGATCAATTTGTAACACCAGAGCTTTGTTTAGAAACAAGGCTCATATTAGATTATGGTCATCCAAGTACCAAAGCATTTAAATTCCCACATTTTCCCCTTGTATTGCCAAGATCTGCAGGACCCATTCATAACGCAGTGCTGAGGCTCCAACTTGCAGCGAAGATCGAGGGGCTTTGTGTGTCACGTGCTCAGTGTGCAACATCACTTGACATTTCAGGAAGAGTCAGGGGACGCAGCCAAACGCAGTGGCAGGTGGCTCCTTCTCTCTCACGCTTGGTAGCCTTCCATGCCAAGAGGAGGAGCCAGTCACTGAAGTCACGCTTGGCCTCTTCTGTCCCCTGATGGTAGGGAACATGGTAGGCTGCCCCCCAAAAAATAAATTATTGGGGAGCCAAAAGATCTTGGCTACCTGAAGTAGAAAGTGGGGTTATGCATGCAGTCATTACTCCCAGCCTTTAGACATTCATTGCACATGCGTTAATCCAATGCATGATCCAGGCTTCCCTACGTACATACATTTTTATGTAGATAGGATATTTGCACATATTGCATTGAACACACAAAGACTGGGAGAGCAGATGGGTTAAGTGTTCCTGCTGCTCCCCTCACACATTTGAAAGTATTATTCTTCATTATTATTATTATTATTATTATTATTATTATTATTATTATTTGAAAGCAACATTTGAAGCATTATTCAGTCATAATATTCTTTATAATATTTTATATAATATGTAACTTAGTATGGTGAAAAACAATTCAGATTTGCTGTATTTAGCCCACTGTTTTCCTTTTGGGTGAAGACAGAGGTAAAGCTGAGCAATTCTGCCTTCTTTCTGTCACCCAAAAGCATTTCTCTGTCTTCTCCACACAGAGCACCTACTCCTTGATTGTTCTGTCTCTTACTTTGAACATAGCCAAATAAACCCTTTTAAAATTATTTTTAGCCTCTCTTGCAAGTCGGAGCTCATTCTGAGCTTTGCCTTACCTGCTCTTCTTGCTGCAACTGTTGGCTACTCATGTATGCCCTTCATTTGTGATTTCCCCTTTCTTTCATTTCTTCATTCTAAACTCTCAGCTCACCTGCAAGCTCCTTATGCAGCCACACTAGTTTCTTTAGATGCTTCACACTTTTCTTTCTGTGGAATTGTCTGCATTTATGCCTTCAGTATTTTACCTTTGAGAAACTCCAATCCACCTTGGACTCCCTTCTCTTTGAGGATTTCTGACAATGGGATCTCACCCAGTAGTTCCTTCCATTTTTTGATATCAGCCTTCTTAAATTTTAGAGTGCATGTCTGACTACACTCAAGTTTTATGTATCTATGTGGGGTTTATTGTCTGTATGTTTGGTTAATCTTATTTCTCATCATTTCCTGTTTGATAATTATATTTTCAAATTGGCATTCAAATGCACATTATTTGCCAAATGGGAACTAAACTATAAAAATAATTAGTTCTGCAGTGTCTCACAGAGATTGGAGCATCATAAACCTTTAAAGGATTCGACTATGTTCATTCAGTGCACACAGATATCTGATAAGACTCCAGTCTGATATCCATTTTATGGATGTGAACGTCAAACCCAACCTTTTACTTGAAACAAATTAGGACTAAACAGTGCCAGATTTACGTATAAGCTAAACAAGCTATAGGTTAGGGCCCCACTCTCTGGGGGCCCCCAAAAAAAATTAAAGGAAAAAAACCTGGATGTACATTTCCAAAATATAAGATAAAAAACAAATAAAATAAAACCCACGTACACCAACAGTGTTTGGTGTTGTGTAGGCTCCTGTGATGTAAGTAATGGGCCCCGCCTGCTAGCCTGCTCCCTAAAATTGTATTTCAGTTCAACAATTACTTTGATAAAATACATAGTTTGTTATGTGCAAATGGCTTTAGATACCTATTAGGTCCATAAATTACCATATAGCATATATTCAACAACAGACAGCAACAATTTGTTGTTGACAAAGGACAGCTGGACATATAAAAGGCCCCATTACCTTCAATAGCTTAGGGCCTCATCAAACCTAAATCTGGCCCTGGGACTAGACTACAAACACCTGTCACCTAGCATTTTGTATATAAAAGAAAATGGGAAGGACTGAATATAAAAGAGATAACTGGACATCAGTGAATGATGCAGACTTCAAACAAGATGGTAATTGTCTTGTTGTTACTCATCTTGAAATGATCACATTCAAAGTAGCCACATTATCAAAACATAATACAGTGGTACCTCAGGTTAAGAACTTAATTCATTCTGGAGGTCCGTTCTTAACCTGAAACTGTTCTTAACCTGAGGTACCACTTTAGCTAATGGGGCCTCCCGCTGCCGCCGTGCTGCTGTGGCACGATTTCTGTTCTCATCCTGAAGCCAAGTTCTTAACCCGAGGTACTATTTCTAGGTTAGTGGAGTCTGTAACCTGAAGCGTCTGTAACTTGAAGCGTCTGTAACCCGAGGTATCACTGTAATAGTGTTTGCTGTCAGTAGGGCTTGGCTGCATTCCAGAGCTCCAAGTTGTGAACCCAATAGTGCAGCTGCTTCCTACAGGCTTGGTCAGTCTTGATCAGCTGATTGACACTGACTCCAAGCCCTGCTTTCACCACCTATCAGCTGATCCATGGCGACAGCAAGCCCCTCTCACCAAACAGTAGTCCTCTTGAAGGCTCTCAGTTGTTCATTGGCAGCTGTGTCATGTGTGGGGCAGGAAAGTGTGTTTTGTGGAAACGAGACTCATGGACCAAATTGGAACCCATGCTAAGCCTACTGAGGTCCATGGACCAGAGGTCTCCCACCACTGCTGTATACCTAAAACGTAGTATGTGTGAGCCTCTAAACATCCACCATTTTAATTAAACCAGCTCCTTCAAAAATGCAGCATAGATCTGGTCTTCATACTGCTTCAGTGGTTCTGTAAGTCAGAAAGAATACTGGCAGAAATTGGATACAATAATGAACAATGATAACAAAGAGAGTGCAACAATTATGGTTTGGATAGTTGAACAGAAGGATTATAGCTCCTCCCTGGCACAATTAGAGCCTTCTTCCTACTGCCCTGAAATAAACTGCTATGTGCTATGTGAACTCCGGCTGGTCACATAGAACTGGGTAGCAGCAATTCAGCAGTGTGGCATGCTTTTGCAATCTTCTTACAGGAGATTAAATGGAACAGTTGCCAGAATGCTGCAGCGCAGTTGCTGACAGCGGTGAGAATCTTTCAGCGTCTAGCACCTCTGCTCAGAGATCTGCACTGATTGCTGTTTTGTTACCTTTGCTGATTTGTGACTGGTACGTCTGTGGCCCCAGAGGAAGGAAGAGAAGGCTGCAGCAGACGATGGACCTTCTTTCAAAAGATGGGAATGGTGAAGCTATATTAAGGATTTTAAAAAAGAAAAATGCAACAGTCTACCTCCAAGCAAGAAGCTAACACGATCACATTGTATTTCTCAGAGCGGGAGTGGTTGTCATACAGTTCCTTCCAGAGTCGTATATTGCTGCATTGCTGCCGGAGTTAATTATTCACATGTTGTGTAGCTGTATTTTGACATACTCTCCACAGTGCCTAAAACCCAGAATCTGGCATAACAGGCTTATTAATATTCAGAAATAATGAGGTTCTGCTTATTTATTTATGATCTATAAACTTTCATTCTGAATTAAATGTGCCCAAGGGCATGTACAGTAAAACGGCACCAACAACAACAATATGTAAATATGAAAGAACAGCAGATATAACACACAGCTTATCAATCACAATAACATTCAGCGTTACTGTACTATCCCATATGGCTCCTTAACGTTTATCTACGAATATCTGTTTAAAAGCTCCCATCAATAGGATGAACTAGTCATAGGATGAACTAGTCTGTTCCAACAGGGCTTACGTTGGCTTTTTCATCTACTCCACACTGTGTGGAGGCTTGGGGGCAGTTAGATCAGGTCTGCTTGTTAAATGGTTGATTTTGCCAATTTGACTTTTTCCTCTTGTGAGGCAGGAATGCTTGAGAGGCGAACACTTAAGTTCAGCTAGATGATTCCCTTAAGCGCCTTTCAGGATGATGGGCAGGCTTGCGATTACATGTGGGGGCAAGATAGGGATCAATTTGAGGCTAACCTGTGTCAGGCACCTAGCCTTAGGGCAGGGATGTCCAGCTTCCAAGAGATTGCAATCTATTCCCACTATAAAAACACTGGCAATGATCTACCCTTTGGATTGACCAAAGTTGTTGAGCTTTTTCTGGGGAGGAACACCCTTCGAGAGAGCTTCAGTGAAGTTTTAAAGAAAGTGTCCCATAGTTCAACCCACATGTTGTGTCCAACAATTTGTTTCTATCTTCAGATTGCCACCATCTACAGTGTCTGTATAGTACTGCTCATATGCCCGTGCTTTTTAATTCAACTAAATTTCTTGGACTTACATTTGAGCAGACATGTAAAGGACCGTGCTGCCGATCTTCAGCTAGGCATGATTAGTTCCATTTTAGAAAGAGAAAACTAGGTTAAGGTGTTTTAAAAGGTGTGGTTTAAAATTAAATCAACAATTCTTTGTTTCTGGTGCATTTGTATCAACAGAAACACCATTTCTAACTTGCTGAATGTGATGTTTCTTTTGGAATTCTCTCTTCTCTAAACCAAGGAAGAGAAAGATCCAAAACAGGAAACAGCACTAAAATTATGCCTCACTGGCTCAGCTCTTCTATGTGTAATTCTGCACATATAAAGGGCTGTTTGGTGTTTGGCTGGAACAATGGGCATCGAACCCCATAAGAGTAAAGGTGGAACACCCAAATGTTGTACAATTGGAATTCCATCTGCACAGTGAAACTTCCCCTTGAACCTCCTCCAACCGAAATATGCTTCAGAAGGCGCCCCAACCCTCTGGAGAAGATTTGGGGGTATGTAGAGGACTGTGGAGGGAGGAGGAATCTGTTCCACCAATGACATTTGTTCCAATGGTGGACAAACATCATTGGATTTCATCCAGGGTGTTTTTGAAAGCTGCAATCACCTGTTTGCAGTGGGGTGTGTCATCTTTTCTTCCTAACAAACATTCGCAATTCCAGTTTGTAACAGGGGAACTTCAGGCACAGAACATCTACAGACCAGTGCAAATGTTTTGCATTGGCAGTCAAATCAAAAGTTTAAAAGTTCTAACATTTATTTTGCCCTCGTCTGACTCATAAGTATTCCTCAGCTCTAGCCCTAAAATATATTACAAAAAGGAAGAAGAAAATATGTTTCTTTCAAAATGATTAACTAGGCATTATGCAAAACTGAAGGCCCAGGAAGGCATTGCATAGCAGTTAACAGCTACAGTATGCAGAGGAAATGAGGTTCTGGTTCGGTCATAATTTACAGGAAATATGTGACCCAAAGGTCATTATTGCTATTACAACTTGTGAAAATATGAATAATAAGGAAAACATAAATGCCATCGTAGGTGTTGAAAAAGCTCAGGGTTAGACTAAATGTTGCCATGGGTACACTGGTTTGTTTACAATACATTATAAATGTGAGGCTTTGTTTTTTTGCCCTTCAGTCTACCCTACTATTACAGGAAGCATAATAAAAGAAAAGGAACTGTTCAGATTTTGTTTATTACTATCATTTTAAACTTTGCAAATATATAATTTGAGATTTCATGGAGTGTGCCATGTTCTTCTTCCCCTCTTAAAAAAATAAAGATACATGCAGATAAGATTTTTATATATACTATAAATAGTTCCTTAACTTTTGCAGATTTAGCTTTGGAATAAATTATTACAAAATCGAATGGATACATGCTTGGTTGAAAACCCATAGTGAAAGGTTAATAATTCATGAAACCAGCTTAATTTGGGGTGGGAGAAGGCATCTTGGGAGAGTCCACAAGAATGAGGCTAAGTTCTGGTGTTGTCTAAATATCTCATTGACTTGAATGAAAGTGTGGACAATACACTTACTAAATTCACTAATAGTATAAAACTGGGAAGCCTTGCAAGCATTTTATAGATATGCTAAAATGCAAAGGAAAAACTAAAGTCAAAGAGAGTTGGAGAAAGAAACTGACAAAGTGGACCCACAAATACAAGTATATAAAGTGGGGTTTTTTGGTGGGGTGTATGCTACAAAGTTACACTGCTGAGAAAAAAACTTTGGGTTCTCATTGAACAACCAGCTAATGCAAGTGAATGGCATATAACAGCACAAAGAGGATCAAGAGGGGGGAAGTTGGAGAAAGAATAGAGATGGACAAATTTGTCAATTTTGCTTTCTCTGTTTCCAATCTTAAATACAGTTCTCTACATTTCCACAGCAATTTGTGGTCGTTTTAAAATTCTCATGAAACTTTTTCAGCATTTTAGTGCAATTTTCTCCAAATAAATACATTTTTGGATGGGGTTTTGATGAATAAACAGATTTTTTGCTGGTGATTTCTCTCAATATAAAGTATTTTAAATGCTATATTCACAAATATTTGCATTTTATGCCCTCCCCCCAAAATATATATGCATATTTTGGTCTGAGAAGTGCAAGTTAGATAATTTTGTCATTAAAGTGAAAGCAAAATCGAATTTCTCCTTCACCCCTAAGAAGGGACATGAATTCATGGACCCTTAGAGGAAGCTGTGACCAGAGAGAGTGGTCACAGGAAGCAGATCAAGCCTGTGCCATTTAATGCATACATAGTGGGGAAAGAGACAAATATTGCTCATGCTTAAGGCTTATATTGTCCCAACTGAAATATCTAAATAGAGTTATACTGTTGAGTTTTACAGATAAATGTTGTGTCCTACTTTCCCCCCATTTGCTAACATAATATTGCATGTAGTGATTTCCTTTAGGGTATATTTTGCTAACAAAAGTTATGCATTCGTTTCCAGGAAATCATATACACTGGAGAGTCAGGATAAATTCTACAGTCAGAGTCTTTATTTATGCAAAGAAACTGTTCGTTCTACGTTCTTTAATTCTGTACAAGTCTCTCGTTCAACAAATAAGCTGAAATATCGGAGGCTTCCTTCACTGCGGAAAAGTAGTTCATTGTGATTAAAGCGCTAGAAGGGAAGTATTCATTCTCAGTGTGATAAAATGATCTTTGTCTCTTGATTACTTTCAGAAGCTCACACAAATAGGCATAGATTCTACATCATAGAAGAAAAATAAATTTGAGGCCTTGGCTGAGCTCGGGTTGCAGAACTCTGCAAAAAACATGAGATCGTTACTACAACATGGCAGATCACACTGAATTCCTCCATCCTTCTCTGTATTATGTAGGTCAGCTTATGCCATTACATGCAGCACTATCAGAACAATGGCAGGAATTGAGACAAATAGAATTATATGCACAGCTCAACACCTGGTTTCCATTTTCAGTAGCAGCCTCGTGTTGAGGGAGGAGGGTAACACATAGTTATTTTTACCCTGATTTGTAGTGCTGTGGCATTTCCTAGTTTTGTGATCATGTGAAGAAATGGCCGTGGCTATCGTTTTCTTGCATTCCATATTCAAGGCTTCTATGTAAGTGTGTGAAAGACAACTGTGCTGTATACAATAACAGAGACGGAAGATATATTAAAGCCCTAAACAGCCTCGGCCCAGTATACCTGAAGGAGCATCTTTACCCCATCGTTCAGCCTGAACACTCAGGTCCAGCTCCAAGGGCCTTCTGGCGGTTCCCTCACTGAGAGAAGTGAGGTTACAGGGAACCAGGCAGAGGGTCTTCTTGGTAGTGGTGCCTGCCCTGTGGAACGCCCTTCCAGCAGATGTCAAGGAAATAAACAACTACCTGACTTTTAGAACACATCTGAAGGCAGCCCTGTTTAGGGAAGTTTTTAATGTTTGATGTTTTATTGTGCTTTTAATATTCTGTTGGGAGCCGCCCAGAGTGGCTGGGGAAACCCAGCCAGATGGGCAGATTATTAATATTAATATTAATAATAATAATTATCTACCCCCCCAAAAAAAGAATAGAGAAGAAGATGAGTCCACCTCCATCCTCCTTCTTTGTGAAATATCAATAGGAACCAAGGAAACTGTCTTATAGCAAGTCAGATCCTTGGCCCATCTAGCTCAGTGTTGTCTACATGGACTGCAAGGATTTCAGGGAGGAGTCTCTTCCAACTCCTGCTGGAGACGCCGGGGGATTGAACTTGAGACTTTCTGATTGCAAGGCAGATGCTCTACTACCAAGCTATGGCAGAAAAACTATGGCCCCAAGCTATGGTACTAATGAACTTCTTGAGTTCATTAGAAGAAAGGCAGGACACAATTTCAAGAAGTAAATTAAATAAAGTGCATTTTACTGCCAAAATACACTGCTCAGGAGAGCTCAGTAGTAAGGCACTATCCTCTTTGACCACACATACAACGATCATCTAACAAAACACTACCTGCAATGTACAGGTATGACAGTTATAAACTCACATAGATCAAATCAGCCCAATATTGTTCATTAGTTGAAACAGTGCCCTAGAATTGGTTTTTTTTAAGCCTTCCACAGTAACCTCACTAGTAAACATTCACTATATACTTCTAGACCTTCACGATATCTAGAGCAACACAATTGTCTAGTTTCTGTGGCCTTATTTTGTGTCTATAAACAAAAACTAAACACAAGACACTTAAATCTGATTTTACTGCTTGCTCTGATATATTTCCATTTTTAAAGTTCTCTAAAATCAATAGTTTACAGCTGAGAAATTAAAACCAAAAAAAACACAGAAGGAAGAAGCCTACTGACATTCCAAATACCCCACCTATTGTTCTCTACAGGACTAAGAATTCTTTAGCAGCTGCAAGAGAATCTTTATAGGTTTCTCTGGACTCTGTAACACAGTTGTTTTTGGAAACCATCACGGCTATTAGTTCAAAAGAAATGTACACGAGAAAAAGAAAGGCTGGATATGTAGCACAACACTGGAATGCCTCTGAGTGTATTTAAACTGCAATCATCATTAACCTATCTACACACTACATTTATAGCAAAGATGGTAAACCAGTGGCCATCAAGATGTCAGGCATCAATTCCCATCAGTCGCAGCCAATGTGGTCAATGGTCAGGGTTGATGGGAGTTGCAGTCCAACAACTTCGGGATGGCCACAGATTCCCTATGCATACTTTATGGATTCCAGAGAGCCTTAAGGGTCATTTATAGGATTTCAAATCTGGGATTCAAGCCCCAGATGTGATCCCTTAGGGGACAGTCTTGGACATATCTGTCTCCAAAAAGCTTAACAGCTTAAGATAATTCCTAAAAGTGAGTGATAGTGGTAGCAAAATAAACTGCTTCACCAAAGGAAACAGAACTCCTAGGCACTGAACATGTAAATTGTAGGTTACGGTTTAATGCCTAGCCAGTAAGAACATAATTCAGCTTTGTGGAGCCAGTCCAGATGCAACTCAGTTCAAAAATAGGTTCATCTTTAATGCAGAAATGTGCACAGTCTCGCTGGAGTTCTTCCCACATCCTACCATGTGGCTGATCTAGCCATTGGAGGCTCTCTGTGTGAATCAGAGGCATTTGTACATTGTTTTTCCTTCTTGCATGTTTCCCTACTTTGTATGCAGGCTCAAAAATCTTCAGCCCCCCCCCCCAGGGTTGCAAAAGAACGCGGGACATTTTTTAAAAGCATTGGGATGTTCTGAATTTGATTTGTAAGCTAATGACTTTTCATGCCATTGCTGAGCCAGATCCTTACTGCTATAAATCAGAGTAATTTCATTAAATACATGGAGGCACACCAACTGAAGATCTGGAAACAATGTTTTTCTACAGATTCCGACCTTCAGCCAAAATGTATATTTCCATCACCAGGTGGTGGCACACTGGGTCTCCATGTTCCACATGATTTATTGCTCACTGTCAATTAAATGTAGCTTTCAGTGAAGAGGAAAAATTATGTGATTGAAGAATATATGAATACATTCTACAGTGTTTTGAAGTGATGTTGCTTTTTTTTATAAGGAACAAGCAAAAGTCTTTTTACCCACATTCTAATGCATCAGTTTAGTGCATGTAAAGTGTGTACAGAAATTCGCCTATTGTATGAAGGTAAAAAAAAAAAAAAATCACATTCATTGCTCTTCCCACCTTTGTCTTTGGCTCCAAACATCAGTTGTATGCACCTCCCAGAAGACTGCCCAGAACAGAGTACAGCCCTCAAGGCAGAAAACAGCTCCACTTCCAAGTTAGCGTTTGTAAGAACTGCTATATATGTTCATGACCACACTAACATCTGATTTTTATTGTATTTATTCTGACATTTCTGTCTAGTTATCACTACCCAAAATCTACCTCAGAGCTGGCAATATGAAAACATTATGGCAATACTGCAGGCAAGTAATGTGGTTCAAAGGTCTACATTTAAAAAAAAATAAAAACAAGTGAGACACACACTTCTCCCTGCTTGGTTAGGAATTGCAACCAACATCAGATAACTCTTGACAAAAGTCTTCCTTGGTTTGTTTGAGTTTGCAAATTAAACCGTTATTTTATTCTGTTTTTGTCCAGGTACATGCAGGATATTCAGTACTGCCCCTCCCATTCAAAGGGAGGGAACATAATAAGGGCTGCTTTGCTTTTCAAAGGAAAGGTCACATTTACATTTAACATGCCCTGCCCTTCATATATATGCTTCACAATGAATTTCCCCTGTCTCAAGTCATCAGGAATCCATTATCTGCAGTGTTCTGCATGTTGTATTCCCCTTCTTCTTTCTATGGCGCATGTAGCCATGCTAGTCCATTAGGAAAAAATTCAAAAGAAAGACTACAGTTGTGTAACAACATTACTGCAATATAACAAAGTGCTGGCTTTCAAGTTCAAAAACTCCTTGTTGAGCTAAATATAACGTAGGAAAGGAAGCATGATCGCTCCTGCTTTGTGCCAGCAGTAATATACAAATGTACCCCAGCAATAATTTTTAAAAATGGGATCCTTCACTTTTGATCAGTTTTAGCAAACAAGGTGAATTTCATGTCACTTACTAACAACTTTAAAGTAACCACCTTCAGCCCAACAGCAGCTTCCAGCTTTGATTCAAACACCCAAGTATCATAAACTGCAACTTCATTTTATGTAACCTCTTACTTAAATGAGAATTGCATCCTTATTTAAGTAAGGGATTAAGAGTGCAATCCTGTCCCCATTTACCCAGGATTTCACTGTAAAGTAAGTAGCTTCTTAGCATGCACCAAGGCTGGCTGGTTCCTGCCTTTGGCAGCCTGTCCATATGAATGCTGCCAATCACAGAAGCACAGACTACGCAAACACATTACTGGCTGGTAATACATTTCATTATTAGTTATGGCTGAACTAGGAATTTCGACACAAGAGACTTTGGCTTGGAAATGCATGTATCCTTAATTACAGAATTCAACATCCTTACTGCATTTGATATAGAAGGTATTGAGTTTGTTTAACTGGGAGGACAATTACCAATATAATAATGCTCTTGGCCTCATCCATATATCAGTGGCTGTTTTCTTGGGCTGGTGGAAAATCTTAGGAAATCTTTCAGGACAATCAGTTCCTAAATGTCACATTGTACATGTGTTTTGGACTGCAATGGTCTTCCACTGCAAACAGTGAGGACAACTCTGGGATGCAGCTCACCAGCTCACCAGGATGCCATTTAGGAAGTGTATCAGAGAGAGAGAGAGAGAGAGAGAGAGAGAGAGAGAGAGAGAGAGTTTCATGTCTTCAAGAGCACCTGCACCACTAAACAACTGACAGATAGTACAGACTGAGTTGCAAACAATTCAATGGTTGCAAACAATAAAATTGCCCCATATATGGGCCCTTCTAGTTTGGTACAGTTTACAGTGATTGACAGCAGCATTGCTGGACAGGGGTCTTCCCCAGCACTCCTGCTATTGATCCTGGGGACTTCCACATGTATGTGTACTACCACTGAGCTCTAGCCTTTCCCACTCAGGGGGTGATATCATTCTCTGGATTCCCCACTCTGTGGATAATTTGGGGTTTAGCACTATAGTATAGAATGGAAATGTGGGTGGTGCTGTGGTCTAAACCACAGAGCCTAGGGCCTGCCGATCAGAAGGTCGGTGGTTCGAATCCCCGTGATGGGGTGAGCTCCCGTTGCTCGGTCCCTGCTCCTGCCAACCTAGCAGTTCGAAAGCACACCAGTGCAAGTAGATAAATAGGTACCGCTCCAGTGGGAAGGTAAACGGTGTTTCCGTGTGCTGCTCTGCTTCGCCAGAAGCGGTTTGGTCATGCTGGCCACATGACCCATAAGCTGTATGCCGGCTCCCTTTAGGACCAGTAAAGCAAGATGAGTGCCGCAACCCTAGAGTCATCCGTGACTGGACCTAATAGTCAGGGGTCCCTTTACCTTTATAGAATGGAAACATTGAAAGCTCACTTGCAGATGTGCCCATTCATTAGCCTCCTGAATCTGCTTCCCATTCTTGATCATTCTCTAGCTTTTATTTAGTTTTATGTCACAGGTTGTCAACAGTTTCTGAAAAGATAGCCAACCATATTTAAATCTGTTCCTTGTATTTTCTAGGTGTCCATTGCTGTTTCTAGGATTTACCGCCGCACTGGCAGATTTACTGTACAGATATAACATGAGCTGCTAAGTTCCCAACACACAAAAATATGATTGAGGACCAAGTTGAAATGTGTTAGTCAATATCGGCTTATGTTTTCAGCATAAATGGTATCATAGTTCACAATGAATCAGAGGTTGAAATCGGGTTGTTCTCCCCCTGTTTATAATGCCCGAGTTTGCTACAGATGACTTCTCCATGTCCGAGCCATGATCTGCAGTGTCAGTAAAGTGTAAGCTCTGTCACAGTGGATTACTTTGCTCGTGATATGTATTCACTGACAACATCACAGCCTTTTGATTTACATTGACTAGACCTAAAATAAATAAGTGGAATATTCCCTAAGGCATCTAATCAATAGCATCTGTTGCAATGCTGCTATTTCCTTTGCCCTGTTTATACCATTACTGTCTTGATTGAAGCTGTATTTTTTTATAAATGTTTCCAGGAACATATTCTGGGATAAACTCACAGGACTGTTGTATGGATATTAACAGCTCAAATCTCAAAGGGGAAGAGCTGTATTACTATTTTTCCAATATTTTATTGATTATGATTAAGAGTATGACCAAAAGGAAAATTCATTTGTTCCTCAATTTTATTTTATTTTATTGCATCTTCTGTTGTACAGTGCAACTGAGAGGAGAAACATCTGCTGGTTATGCTAAAGTGATTATTTCCTGCATTGCCGAATAATTTCTTTGCAAAATTGCAACACTGTGTTTGAAATCAAGTTTTCTGAAGTGCAGATTACAGTACATTATCAGAAACATGCGACTTCCCTGATTAGAAGATGGTTAGGTCATTTATCCCCATGAATGCTGAACAACAGGGAGTACAATAACAACCAAGCGTGTGTGAACAGTTGTCGTTTTTCCTGCTGATAAGCAGTTTGCCAACTTTCATTATATTCCTTTTTGCTATAAAATAGGGATGGCAAACCTGTGGCTCTTCAAAAGTTGTTGTCCTCCAACTCCGATCATCCCTAGGCAGCAGACCTCAGCGGTTACAGAATGATGAAGGTGGAGTCCATGCTATTTTTCTATAAAAAGAGGTGCAGGAATTCACTATGACTGCCTCCCTCTTTCTCTTAGAATGGCAAAGACGTGAGAGGTGCTGGGACTCACCTGAGAGGTGCCAGAACTGAATTCTGATGCGTTCCCCCTGAAAAAAGCCCTGCCCATCACTGCTAAAAAAAGAGAAAGGGATTTAACTTGCTTTTGAACACCACCTTTTCAGTCCATGTAGATATGAGATGTTTTGGAATGAGCTGCTGATGGGTATGATTTAATAGTATAATATGCCATACCTTGTCTGAACCTCTGGTGGTCTTGACAGTGACCTGGCATGCCCATCAAGCTAATCCAAACCATAGTTTAGCATAAACATGTAAGCATGTGGGCTCTGAGAGAGATCACAGCTGCTTTGCTCTTCCCCTGTCTTTTTGCTGCTGCACCACAGTGAGCTAAACCATAATTTGGCTTAGCATGTTATCTGAATTTCATTTAGCTGTCTCCAACCTAACCAGTAGCTGCAACTAAGGGTGTGTTCGCACTGCTGTTCACTGCAGCTCCAGTGTGCTCTCAGTGCTCAGTTTTTGTTTTTTTTTAGCCAGGCATCTTGACTTGGGGCGAGTGAGGAAGAGAAAAGGCAGCAAAATATCTAGAGACCAGCCCTACCTACTCATTGGGCAAGGACTATATTTCCAGGTAGTCAGTGGAAATAGATTCC
Source organism: Podarcis vaucheri (assembly GCF_965113315.1). Taxonomy (NCBI): domain Eukaryota; kingdom Metazoa; phylum Chordata; class Lepidosauria; order Squamata; family Lacertidae; genus Podarcis; species Podarcis vaucheri. Next base: position 34,992,130 of record NC_138748.1, on the reverse strand, counting down.
CTGAATACTTGGAGAGCTCTCCTTTCCTGGGGTAGGTTAAACATTTATATATAACACTGATATAATTCCAAGAATTTAGAGAGTGATGAAATCTAAAACGCAGGGGAAAATGGACAAGGTAGATGAGCAGCAGGCTTTTAATAATGATCAAAACGATGATGAATTAACTTCCTGTAAGAGCTGGAGGGGGGCCATTGTTTGACTTTCAAGGAACCTCTAGGAAGAGGTTAAGTAGGACATAAAAAGGTTCTGGAGAAGGCGTTCTTCATGTTTTTATCTCTGGAGTGCAAGACCCTTTTGCAATAGGCTTTGCACATAATGATTAATCTCAGTTGTGTCAAGAAAAGTGCTGTGCTGAAGTCCCTTTGGATATTTGGCAACTGAAGTATAAGAGACAGGAGGGTGAAAAACAACAAGGAAAATTGTAGTGACTTCTGAGGAAAAAAGGCAGGAGCTACATTAAAATATTACTTGCATCTCTAGCCACAATGTTTATTTAATGAAGCTCAAAGCTATTTGCATGATTAATGTATATCATTTATATTTCTTTTACATCAACATTATGCTATACTAGGAGATCTCCTTTGATAAAAATGGGGCCTCTGCTAACCTGAATCCATTTTTAATTTTAGCAATTATTTAACAGGTGTCGTTATAAATGATACTGAAAATCTCTGATTTAAAAAAGAAGACAGAGAAAAGAAGGCAACTTATTTTATGTAAGGCATATGAAAATGCCTGGCCATTGTTGCAACTAAGAGCCTAGTATATAGGGTTGGGATAAGACTCTTGTTGTTGCCACTGGAATTTGGAAAAAGAAAGAAAGGGCAGTAGAAACAGCTGATCTGTCACTCAATGAGTGTTTCCACCAATCCACAGGCTCCTTAATTAGTCTAACCAAATAGTGGACAAATTGATTTACTTTAGAAATCCCTCTTCCAAGGGAATGCTGAGAATTGTAGCTTCCTGTGGGAAATAGGGGTCTCCTAACAACTCTCAGCACCCTTCATTCCCAACTGTTTAAAGTAGTATGGTACTGCTTTAAAGCTATAGTGCAGATGGGGCCACAATTTGTAGAACCCTGGCAAGCCTTCACTCTGTCCTATGTTAGTGCTCCCATTACAAACAGTTGAGCTTACTCCCAAGTAACATGCTTAGGGTTGCATGGCATGAATATTATGCTTGCCATCTTTCTGTCCAGTCTTTTAGGTTATTGATCCCAAGCCCGTAAATTCGATTGGAGATTATAAATTGTTGACATTTATCTAGCACTTCTGCACCAGGTATTGTGAAAAATCCCTTGAGAAAAGAAACTAAATTGTTAGAGGAGCAGAGGTAGATATTACAATAGATATTGCAGCAAAGGGTAGTGTTCTTCTCAGGGATTAAAGTATGAGTTGGTGCACAGGGCCAGCCAAAGGTCTGACTTCCACAATGGCTGAAAAGTCTGCACTAAGTATCTCTTTTAGATAGCTAGTTTTATCTTGTTTCTGAATAGCATGGTAGTCGGTTATAGCAATTACCCTTGAATCTTCCTGTCTGGCAGTATTTTTAAATAAATAAGTTTTCATATCCAGCTTTAGCATGCATGCATGCATGCATATATATATATATATTTTCCCTTGGTGTTTCACCCCAGAATTCCCTGATTAGCAAGATGCCATTTTGTAAAAGCAAGTGTCCTTTCACATTTACATGTCTAATCAATAAATCCAATCATTGTTTCCCTTAAAAAAAATTTTCAAATAATTCAAGGGAAATAAATCAAGGTGGTTCGAGTTAAAGTGGATTTTCTGATATATGAATAGCACATCAAGCATCGTATATTAGTGGTACTATTGTTTTCCACAGCTCCTTGGCCACATCGAGATTGATATCTCTAAACATTTGACTGTAATGTAAGAATTATGGGATATTATGCCTATTAAGATTGTCGCATGGAATTTCTCGTCTGACGCTTTAGTGGTCTGTGGGGAAGACTTAGGGGTTCACTGCTATAGTAACTTTTAAAATATGCTACGCACATGAAACATGATTAAATGACTAGTAGAAGAATGCTATGAGATAAGTTTAAAGCCGTCTTTTCAAAATGATTTGGCTAAATCAGCAGTGGCTGATTTGTTGAGTGCAAACATTATCCTCAGCTCTTAACAAAGTGCTCTGGATTTTGTTTCGTTTTTAATCATGTAAACCTACCACAACCACCATTGCAATATCAAGTAATACAATACATGCACAGCAATGTTTCCACCATGCGATGAGCCACAGAGGTTGAAGTGCCTCTGCGTTCTTCACTGGACTTGGCATTGCCAAGCTGTAGCACAATGTACCTTTGTGGCGATCAATTTTATTTGGGGCTCAAATCCCGTCATGCAGATCATCTGATTCCCACTGGATGCAGACATAAGGGCTTACAGGCTCCCCCACTCCCGTTTACTAACAGATACCAACTGTAAGAATCAAATGTTGGCTACAAGTCAGATAGCCAGCTGCCCAACTGTGAATATGCTGGTTTCTTCATGGATCCAGATCTTTTTTGTCAACTTTCAAATCAAAAGGTTTCAAATTTGCCATACAAATATCCCCAGAGTTTTTTTATTTGATAAAATGGCTATTTCAAGTTCTTGGGGAGAGCTGAAGGACACTGTTGGCATTTGATGGCATACACAATGTTAGACGATGAGCAATTAAATAGTCCCGAGATGGTATGTGTGATGTTGTTGGGGCCAGTAATGGTGTTACCAATATAGAGAGCTGAAGGACAACAGTGTCCTTCAGCTCTCTATATTGGACAAACAGGCCAAACCTTACACCAAAGAATAAACGGACATAAATCTGACATCAAGAATCACAAAACAGAGAAACCAGTAGGAGAACACTTCAATCTCCCAGGACATTCTATACAAGATCTCAAAGTAGCTGTTTTACTACAAAGGAATTTCAGAAATAGACTGGAAAGAGAAGCTGCTGAATTGCAACTCATTACCAAACTTAAAACCATGGAGAGACCTGGTCTGAACAAAGACATTGGATTCTTATCTCATTATACATGACTAAGCCATTTCTCACCTTCTCACCCCTTGCCTTTTCCTGTAAGACCTATTGCAGTCGTTAAGAGTCGTCAACAGGCTCATCTCAGCTATCTGCCAATCTCCCATTCCCACCACCCTTCTGAGTAATACCCTTCCCCACCTTCTCACTATATAGAAGGATCTGGCAACTTCTGTTTCAGTGTATCTGAAGAAGTGTGCATGCACACGAAAGCTCATACCAAGAACTAACTTAGTTGGTCTTTAAGGTGCTACTGGAAGGAATTTTTTTATTTTGACTATGGCAGACCAACACGGCTACCTATCTGTAACTGTGTACAGCATGTGAATCTAAAATGCTTTCTCTTGCAGTTATCTCGAAAGAAGACACGAGAGGAAAGGCAACAAAGATCAACAAAGTTTTTCAGCGAGTGTACATGCGCACATGGAAGGTTTCAAATTACACTCTTCACAGAGACTTTTCCAGCCTGTGAACTTCCTGGGAAATTCTTCTTTCTCACAGATAGGTGCATCATGTGATGTCAACAATCTGGCTGTCTGCAGCTGTGATGTTTCCATACACTGACAATTCTGAGCATTGGTGGGGGGAAAAGGATTTCAAATGGAATGGGGTATTGTGTTTGTTTGTTTTGGCGTAAAGGGAATCAACAAGTTTATCTTCTGTTTAATTGCTTTTCAGTAATAGACAATGAACTGGTTTGCATTTAGATACAATTCCACATGGACATAAACAGTCCCAAACCCAAGAACCCCACATATTTTAGCAATAGTGGTCACAAAGCTTAGATCTTATCAATAAATTTCACTAACTCTGCAAACTACTGACTAAATTATTTAAAAGAACAACATTTGAAGCAGAACTTAATTAGACATTGGTGCATTCAAAAGGGCAATGTGCTCCAATAAATGAATGTCTCATATTCTTTTGCAATTATTAATTAGAACTTGATTATCACAGGTTCATTCATGGAACCAATAATTATTGAATTTTTAGGGGGGGGGATTAAAAAATCCAGAAAAGGAACTTTTCTGGAGGAGAATGAAATCAAGACTAAGCTTAATTTGAATTAATAGCAAGCAGCTCTAATTAGATTCTGCTAAAGCTGGCCAGTATGGGAAGACAGAGAGAGAATTCAAAAGAGCTAAGTCATCAGGAAGATTTTTGCTAAATACTCAATCATGTCCTTTTCAAGAGAAAATCTTATTAGTTTTTGCATTTAAAATAAGCAATAATCCTGAAAGGAAACATTTAAAAGCAAATTGATCTACTAAATATGTTATGGTTTCAGTGCAAGAAAATAATGAAAACAATAATTTCATGTATTTTAGTTCATAGACTACAATATTTGAAAGACTGTATTGGTCAAACGATCTGTTTCATTTTCAACAAATAACGTTCTGTTCTTTATTCTTGAAGCCCTTCTCCCTTTTTCCTAATCGGTACTAATCAAACTCCCTTTTCACAAGAACTATTGTCTTCAGACCCAGTAAAAAAATGGGGGGGGGGAGTTATTGAGGTTCATTAACAACCTAAGTGCTCAGTCTTTTCCTCATTGAAGTTGGCTGCTGAATTATATCCCAGTAAATTATATCTGCTCACCAGTTTTCCTATAGATCATTCTTTTATCTGTTACTGACCAATTGCAATTTGAAGCTCTACTGAACATATATTGACAAAGGTAGAGTTAAGCAGATTTCTTGGAAGTTAAGAAAAGGCAGTGTGAAAGATTGATTTTTGTTGCTTCCTTCCTGTCCTGCAGAACTACCGGCAGGGAAAATACTAAATGCCTAATGTAATGATAATATAGGTTTCTGAGTGTACTGTAGATTGTAGACTGTACTGTACTGTACTGTAGACTCCAATTCCCATTTGTCCCAGCCAGCATGGCCAATGGTTAGGGACTGTAAGAAATGAAGGCCAGCAACATATGGGGGTTTCACCAGGATGCTTCACAGCACTGAATTAAGAAAGTTAAGCCTGTAATTCAGTGTCAACTGGATTACTAACCTGGATTACTGAAAGACACAGCACTCTCTCTTCATTGTCCAGGCAACACAGAGTGGGGACATCACAGTTCAGGCCAACATGAAAAGCCTAAGTCCAAATACAAGGTTCAGAGGGCAACAGTGGCAAGGTTTGGCTAGGGGTGGTGCCCTGATCCCCTGCTTATTGGTAGTGGTGGACCATCATGAAGGATATGGTTCTTTTCCTAATTGCCCTTTCCGACTTAAAGATCTTGTCAACCATGGAATACAGTCAAGTTTGAACTCATAACTGGCATCTAGGTATTCACCCTGTCATGGTTTATCAGAAGTTTGACAATGCACACACATACCAACAGAGACCTTCCGTGGTACCGGCAGGGTCTTTCCCCTGCCTCTCTCCGTAACCCCAACCTCAACCCCAACACCTGCTGAAATTATATTTAAAAGAAGCATTCTATAGTAGCCACATGCTTGGTAATAGCTTGTGGGTAGTGCCGACAACAGTTTCTCGAGTTTTCAAATATGCCTGCGGGCCTGAAAAGATTGGTGACTCCTGGTTTATGCAATGACCAAAGGAGAAAATATCCATATAAGCAGTTCATAGTGCAGGACAAGAATCCACACATGTAGACAGGCTACTGAAAACAATGGAGAAATACTAAGAGCAGCTGAGGAAAAAGCAAGCTGAGACCTGTGGCAAACTGTTAGCTAATACATCATGGATTGAAGACCGACCTGAGGCAGCAAGTATTTCGTGCCCTTCCAATAAGTCCAGGCTAGACACCAACCTCAGGAAGCTTTAATTATTGGATAATGGTGCCCAGAAGAAGTGGTCTTGATCTCCTGGAATGACTAAAGAGCAGTTGCTACCTACAGACACAGTTTCTGATCCTAATGTCAGGAGCATTTTACAAGTGAATGGAAGGTGGTGAAAAAAGAAATTTAACTTAGAAAAAGTGGTGTATCTGAGTAGTTAGAGGATAGTAATGTGGTTCCCAAAACAAATGAGATATTGCTACGCAAACTTGAATGGACTGCATTCCAATTAAGATAGTTTGAATAGCAATCTTTCTACATTCCCAGAACAAACAGCTAACAAGAAACCAAATGTATTACAAGGAAACTATTCAAAATCTTCTGTTTCTGATTATCTTTGAAAAGGGTGTGAAACAGATTTGAGGAAGAAGAAGAAGGAAAAAACCAGCCAGCTTATTTTCATCTGTTGCATGTGTGCTCTTCCATGGTATTAAAATGATAATACTTCTCCAATACTGACTTGCAATGTGGCATTTAATTTTAAACAGGAAATCCAGCAGTAAAATGTACCTCAGAATCCACAGTGGAAACCTGTAAGAGGGACATGGAGAAAATACAAGAGATCACTGTCAAATTGAACAAATGTGATATGTGAAGATTTCCCCATTTCCATACCATTCAATCTGTCACTTAGACATATTTTATTCATTGTAGTACTACCACACATACCTAGCTTCTTTAGCGTAAATCCCTGTGAAGTGGGACTGAGGAGACTTTGACTAAAGGTATGTTTAGTCAAAGTCTTGGTGGCCTTAAACCAGTCAAAATGTCCTGCCTATTATATTGTGACTAAACTGCTCACTTCTAAAAGCAGTCATTTGGTTGTAAAATATAAGTGCAAATTTTGCAAGTGTACTTTTAGGTAGATGAAAGGATTATTTTCTAAAAACAGCAGGCTTTCCCTGTCCCACTCCCAAATCAGGTCACAATCCTCATCCCATGGAGCACTGCAAACTCTTTCAAAATTTTACCAAGTTAAAAAAAGCAATTGGTAATCTTTTGCATTATTTCCTTCTGAGGGATCTCCCATGTCATGCTTGGTCAGCCCTCAGAGGGCAGATCAAAGTATTACACTCATGTAATAGTGTACTCAGGAGCAATTCTAACTCCACTTTCATGGGAGTAAGCCTCATTGAATTCTGTAGGAGTAAACATGGTTTGTTGTTGTTGTTGTTTAGTCATTTAGTCATGTCTGACTCTTTGTGACCCCATGGACCAGAGCATGCCAGGCACTCCTGTCTTCGACTGCCTCCCGCAGTTTGGTCAAACTCATGCTGGTAGCTTCGAGAACACTGTCCAACCATCTCATCCTCTGTCATCCCCTTCTCTTTGTGCCCTCCATCTTTCCTTGTGCCCTCCATCTGTCCTTCCAGTGAGCACTCAGGGCTGATTTCCTTAAGAATGGATAGGTTTGATCTTCTTGCAGACCATGGGACTCTCATGGTTAGGACTTCTGTTTTAGACTTTAGCCCTGTTCAGGCATTATTACATTGTATCACTAAAGAGGATGTGGTTACAATTCTCCCTGTGATCAGGGTGCCCAATTGTGAGAATTGAAACCATGTTTGGCCAAAAAGGCTTGCAACCCCCCCTGAAACATTCCCTGTAGGAAAGGCAGGGGTATTTGAGGCTGTCAGCACACATGATGGCATATCCCCATCCACAAATGCAGTTTTAAAACATCTGATATGGGGTTTTCATTGTTACTTTAATGGGAAGCACATAATCAAACTTCACAACAATCCTTCATACAGCACATTCATGCTGGCCAAGTTTTCCTGTTTTCTTTTATATCATGCAAAACAAATTCACTGAGTTGACAGGGACCTCTTTGTGACAATTGTTTGAATACTAGGAAATGATTTATGGTTGTTTGATGACAATGAATGTAATCAGCAGAATTAAATAGGACAAAAAGAAGCTTCCATTCCATGCCCTGTATAGCTTTGCTATTTTCATATGTTGTATCTATCTAGTGTGCGGAATTATAAAAAGGATTTAATCATCTTCTTAAAAAAAGAAAAGTTTCCTATTGCCTGGTTATTACTAGCATTTGATTAGAAAATACTTCTGAATGCAGGTGTTGTAGCTTGCATTTTAAATTAAGATTCCTAATGTAAAATGAATTTAGATTTTACCAATCATCATTATTTGGAATTATATTAAAGGCATTTGAAACGATTATTTTAAAAGTGGAGGGTTTTTTTTTAAAAAAAAAGACAGAAATGTATGTAAAACCTCCCAAAAGAACACAATACTTTAGGTAAATTTACATAAAGTTAATGCCTCATGCAATATGCATGAGTTCCATGGCATATTGCTGTACCACGTTTGCTAAGAGCCTAGTCTGTCATCTTACTAGGGAGAAAAAAATTCTCACTTTTTGTTTCATAAAGAAATAAATGGATCGTGGATTTCTTTGGATGTGTTTCCTACCATGCCATGACAACTGTGGAACTCCCTCTCTTTGACAGTTGGATCATCTCAATCGTTGGTAACCTTTTGACACCAGCTAAAGGTGCTTTTATTTACCCATGCTTTTGAGGGATAATGGGAGCCATGCTGGACACCAGAATGCCATGGAGTTCAGTAGCAGACAGTAGGGTCGGGTGGCAATGCTTATCCGACAGGATCACTGCTGCTTATAGGAAGGAAAGCAAGGCAGTAGGAAGGTCCATGCTGTGCAAAGGCATTGGTGGAGCCAATATGGCATTCCTGTCAGTGTGTCTGCACAACGCCAATGTCCCTGCCACCTTACTCCTCCCAGCTAAGTGCCCCCCCCCAACTCCATCATCTGCTACTGGTGGAGTTATTATGTTGTTTGCTGTGCTGAATATAATATTCTAATTCCAGTTCTAAGTATAATTGGATATGTTTAGCCTGGAGTGGAAACAATGAAGAGGCAATATGAGAGCTATCCTCAAATATCTGGAGGGCTGTCACATAGATGGTGGAGCATATTTGTTCTTTTGCTTCCAGGAGTGGGACCTGAGCCCATGGTTTCTAATTGCAGAAAATGGGTTTCCATTACACATCAGAAAGAACTTCCTGACATTATGAGCTTTTCAGCAGTGGAACAGACTGCCTCAGATGACGGTGGAGTCAGGTATTTACATGGAGGCTGAATGCCCACATAGGAGATTTTCTGCATCATCCACAGGTTGGCCTTTGATGGCCTTTGAGATCTCCTCCAACTCTATGATTCTTAGTACACATGCAAAATTGTGTGCTGCTATTTTGAATTGTATTGCTTCGTTGTGATACTGCAATATTTATCTTATGCTTTGATTATTGAAAATTGTGGATTTATTTTTATTTTAAAAATGAGTATGTTTACCTGTCATTGTTTAGGGAAGTTTTTAATGTTTGATGTTTTATTGTATTTTTAATATTTTGTTGGAAGCCTCCCAGATGGATGGGGTGTAAATAATAACAACTTCAACTTCTTCTTCTTCTTCTTCTTCTTCTTCTTCTTCTTCTTCTTCTTCTTCTATGCAATGCTGCATTTTGATATTTGATGTTGATTCAGAACTATGCTGGACCCAATCTATTGTAGCAACTCAACATTAAAATAAAATAAAAAAATAAAATAGACAGTTGACTTAATTTTAGATGTCAAATCATTGGCTAATGAAATAGATCTGTGTCTAATAATTAAGAGGAGAGAGAATCAGGAAGCACCAATATCCATTACTAATGTCATTGCGTTTTCCATTTCCACACAGATCTTCGTTCCCAAAGAAGAAAGCCACAGCATGTGATGGACTCCTGACAAAATCTCCAATGCATCCATTTGACCATTGATGACCTTCTAGAAGAAGAAGAAGAGGAGGAGGAGGAGGAGGAGGAGGAGGAGTTTGGATTTGATATCCCGCCTTTCACTCCCCTTCAGGAGTCTCAAAGCGGATAACATTCTTCTTTCCCTTCCTCCCCCACAACAAACACTCTGTGAGGTGAGTGGGGCTGAGAGACTTCAAAGAAGTGTGACTAGCCCAAGGTCACCCAGCAGCTGCATGTGGAGGAGCGGAGACGCGAACCCGGTTCCCCAGATTACGAGACTACCGCTCTTAACCACTACACCACACTGGCTCTCTACCCCTTTTCCAAGGTGAGAAGCCCCCTTAACAGCAGGGGATCTTTCTCCACAGGTCCTCTTCAAATCAAGTAGTTCAACTGGCATAGAAGGGGAAGTAACTTATAAAGGAAAATAACTTATAAAGATTTATTTTCTCCACCAAAGAATAAGAAAGGGACAGCTTAGAACAATATGCTGAATGAAACTGAGAAAGAAATATTTGTGTTTTGTAGTATAAAGTGATTGATTTTCACTGTCAGTAGACTGTTTAGACCATCTGTCCATTGATTCTAGTCATTAATCATGAAGCTGGTCATAAAATCCATGTATTTGCACGTTCAGTATATGACAATCTGCAGGCAGAGGCTTTAATGTGGGGGGTTTAACAACAACAGCATGTTTTTGCAGATGAATCCTGAATGTGGCAACTATTATTTCCCTATTTTAAAATCACAGAGTTGGAGGGGAAGTTGTGGGCTAACTAAATCAGCCCCCATGAGTTTATGATTCCGTTCTATGATTCTATGATTCTTTGCTTGAGGCAGGAGATCTAGAGGCAGAACATCCCTGTGAAAGGAAGCAGGCACTGTTGCATCTCCAGAGCTTCAGTGAAAGGTGGAGCTGCATATCAGAAAGCTAACAGGAAACAAACTGTCATAGAGTGTGCCAGTCAGTAAATCACACTCTTCAAATTTGGAGTTAACTCTTTATTAGCAAAACCACTATCTCCACAGACTTGGCTGAGTGCCAGGCCTAATGAGCACCGCAGTTCACTCTCTGTGAGCCTTACTCCATGAAATCAGTTGCTGAGACTAAAGGACCCCACCTCCCCAACAGCTGTCTATATTTCCTCCTCTCCTGGGCTTTTCCCAAGCAATTGGAGACTGGGACTGTGTGTAGCCAGTCTCTCCTCTGCCCTCTTCATGCCTCTCCTGGTTCTGGGAGATGGTGGGGAAGATTATCGCAGCAGGAGGGAGAGACACCCACGACCTTTCACTAGCCTGACTCATCTCTGCCTCTTGACCTCTCTCTTCCAACTTACCAGCTTCAACTTCTGATTCTGGACTTCTCTCTGCCACAGACTCTCCCAGCTCACTACGCCTTGTTATCCCTTCAGCTTCTGACACCTCCTTTTCACAGTCTTCTCCCTCAGACCACTCATCATCATCCCACCACCACTCCACAGGCTCTGAACCTTCTTCCTTTGGTTCCTCACACCATTCCTCTGTGTCCAGCCAGTCCATGACACAAACCTGACTTCCTCCCTCTCAGGAGAAGAGGGGATTTGGCAACAGAACTCTGTGGCCCATAACTACTTCATATACTAACTAGTATATGAAGAGTAAAGCAATGACAAACCTAGACAGCATCTTAAAAAGCAGAGACATCACCTTGCCAACAAAGGTCCGCATAGTTAAAGCCATGGTTTCCCCAGTAGTGATGTGTGGAAGTGAGAGCTGGACCATAAAGAAGGCTGATCACCGAAGAATTGATGCTTTTGAATTATGGTGCTGGAGGAGACTCTTGAGAGTCCCATGGACTGCAAGAAGATCAAACCTATCCATTCTGAAGGAAATCAGCCCTGAGTGCTCACTGGAAGGACAGATCGTGAAGCTGAGGCTCCAATACTTTGGCCACCTCATGAGGAGAGAAGACTCCCTAGAAAAGACCCTGATGTTGGGAAAGATGGAGGGCACAAGGAGAAAGGGACGACAGAGGATGAGATGGTTGGACAGTGTTCTCGAAGCTACCAGCATGAGTTTGACCAAACTGCGGGAGGCAGTGGAAGACAGGAGTGCCTGGCGTGCTCTGGTCCATGGGGTCACGAAGAGTCGGACACAACTAAACAACAACAACATACTAAACTAGTATTGTTAGGTTTCACTGCAACTCTCCCATATATGAGGTGCTGCAGAGTTCTGTGCCAGGTCCGGTGTTTAATATCATTAAAAACTGCTAAGGCAAAGGGGTAGAGGGATGCTAATCAAATTAGCAGGTGGCACCAGACTGGATGAAGTAGTTAATAGACAGAAACAGAGTTCAAGATGATCTTGACAAGATGGAGAGCTAGGCCAAAACTAACAAAATGAATTTCAGCAGAGATGGACAAATCAGATGGACAAATACAGGATGACAGTAGGTTTGTCAAAATGATATTGGGGGTTTAATAAACCAAAACTATATGTGAGTCAGCAGTGTGGTGCAGCATCCAAATAGGCTAATGCATTTCCAGACTACTACAACAGGCGTATAAGGCCCAGGTCTCTAGAAGTCATGGTGCCACTCTATTTTGCTTTGGTGTGCTATGCCCAGTTCTGGCACCATCTATTAGAGGTGCTATGGCAGTGAATTACCTCAATTTAGGATGGGAGTGAGACTGGACTAACACTAAGATTCTGTGGTTTAAATATGACAGCTCTGTATTCAACATTTTTTAAAAAAACAACACCACACATTTTAAATGTGTTTTGTTTTCACAGGCTAGTACTCCAAGAAGGAAGGAAATGACTACTGAACCTGCCCATCCCTATTTGTCTAGTTTTCCATGACTGCTTTTCCATGACTGTTTTCCACAAAGCAGTTATAAAGTTTCTTCTCAAAATAGTTTCTACACACACAATAATGAGTAGACTTGTCCAGCAACTCTGTTTATGGTTCTTATTAATAACCTTTCGGTAACGCACTTCAGAATCATTATGTCATGCCAGTTTAGAAAACCAGCATGCTAGTTCCATTTTTGGCATTTGATGAAAGAAAGCCTATGAATGGTTTCAAATGTAAGTCACGTTATGTGCAGAATTTCCTTAAAGCAAACTCCAGAAGATCAGCACATAACTGTGAAGGAACCAAATTGCTGCTGTATATCGGAGGTGGGTATCCAAAGCTCTGTTTAGGCTCTCTCAATATCATTCAGGTGATGAGCAAGGCTGTGAATGGGCATGCTAAGTCCACTCTCTGGTCACTGTTACTGCCACCCTCCATAAACTGGAAGGGTGACATCTGTATTAAGGAGCCTGTCCTACTCTTTTGCAGTTCTAAATCATACAGGAAGCCAATTCAAGTAGAGCAGACTCTCCACTGTGGACAATTCCTAGCAACTTGTGGAGGGCAGCGAAAATGGTAATGTGGGGTGGGCAGAGCTACTACTATCTTTGTCCACACTTGATTCCAATTGCAAGGGGCATTTAAGCACCCAAATAGGGCTTCCCAATTTGGATTCTTAGGCCCTATTAGCACTATACATTGAAAGCAAAGCAGTCATGGCTTCTCTCAAAAAATCCTCAGTGCTGTCGTTCGTTAAGCTTGCTTAGAGTTGTTAGGAGATTCCTATCCCCCCCCACAGAGGTACTATTCCCCAAGTGATTTAACAGTCAGTTCCTCTTCCTAGTGAACTCTGGTAATTCCTCTGTGAGATGAATAAAATGTCTCCTAAAAATACTCGGCACCCTTTACAAACAAGAGTTCCTAAGATTCTGGGGGAAACCATGATAATTTAAAGTGGTGTGATGCTGCTTTCAATGTGTAATGCACAAAAGGCCTTAATCTCTAATGACCTTTTATACTGAAAGGTCAATGTGACACGTCCCCAATCTGGGACACTATCTTCCAGGTTCAAAATCCTGCACAAGTCATGTGACCTGTGTGAAACTGCAGACCAGGGGAAAGTGGGGTTTTTTTTCAGACACAGTGCCCCAAAATGCAAGATTGTGGACACAGAAAAAAGTTTTTTTTTCTCTGGGCACAGCTCCAAAAAATGTGTGTTTTGGGGCAGTGCACAACATCATCACAGACCCAAAAAACACACATGGGGGGACAACATCTCACCCTGAAATCACAAGAATAGGGCACCCAAAATGGCTGCCGTGCTCTCACAGGGGGAAACAGGAAGTTGATGGGTATGGGGTAATCACAATTTCTTGAAGGTTGAGAGACTGAAAAAACATTTTTAATTTATTCTCTCTATTTATAATCTTGTAACTCTCCATAAAATCTCCCTCAGACTACATAGCCATAACTATTTAAGTATTTATTCATATGAAAATTGATCCACTTCACTTAACTATATTAGTCACCTTGTTCTGCATCTTTTCCATCAGCCTGCCATTTCTTTTTAAAGAGCAGCAGCCCGAATTACACACATTATTCTAAATGCCATCACACCACGGACTCAGATAACAATATTGTACTGCAGTACTGGCCTTATTTCTGACACTTCTCCTTTTAATTCATTAACACTGGCAGATGGACTAATCTGTGCAAGCAACGAGGGATAGACAAATCTGTCCATTTTTGGTTCCTCTTGGCTTCTCATTTTTTGTCAACGTTAAATTCACCACTTTTCTGTATCAGTCTGCAGAAAATATCCTCACGTAAAAATCTTCAGCATTTTTAGTGTGCATTACTCCTAATACCTGCATTTTTGCATGTAATCTTTTCTAGTGGCCACATGTTTACAAGCAATTTCCCTGAATATAATGCATTTTCATGTTATTTTTGCAACTGTATGCACTTTGATACACACTTTCCACTAAGCAACCCAAAATTTCTCTGCCATTCATCATACGGCTAATCTGGGGATAATCAACACATGGAGGGAGAGGAGGGTTGTGATTCTTCATTTCAATCCCCAGCTCTGTGCAAAATAACCAGAAGGGTGGGGGTACAGCCAAGAAGGGCAATTCCAGTCCTATACCCATCACTTTAGTCATTTGAACAGGGCTTTCTTTCTTTTCTTTTCTTTTCTTTTCTTTTCTTTTCTTTTCTTTTCTTTTCTTTTAGCTTCAGAGAGCAATGAGTTGGAGTCACTTCTACACCTACTCAGAGAAGACCCGATGATGTTAATAAACATTCTTTAATTATTTTTATTTATATATATATATATATATACATAAAATTCTGGGACATGATTTATGAAGAAATTTTAAAAAATGATTAGATACACATTCTTAAAAAAAAGAATTATTTTTATTAGGAATTTTCACAATGGACATCCCAAAAGAATGAGTCTTTTTATACGCAATCATAGCCGCCAGGATCATGATAGTGAAACACTGGAAAAGTAATATAATACCAACAAAGGAAGAATGGCTGTTAAAACTAAGTGAATACCGAGAATTGGCTAAACTTACAGACTCAATAAGAAATCATTCAAAGGAGAGAATAAGGAGAGAATGGGATGTTTTTATAAAGCATATGAAAAAATGGAGGTTCCCAGACCATCACTTGGTTTAGCGTACCTTAAAATCCCACTGGCAACCAGAATGTTTCTCCACAGATTTACCAACTGAATACAGATATTTAGGAAAAGAAATGCTCAAGTAACGTTCATGGGTAGCTGAAAGTCATGTTAGGAATCAAGGAGTCAAGCCAGAAGTTGCAAAAAGATGGCTTGCACTCTCTACGAAGAATTGTATTTGAAAATGCTTGTTATTGAGACTTTTTTCATTTCTTTTTCATTTCCTTCTTTTTTAATATTCTGATTATTTGATGTGGGTATGTATGCATATGTAAAATCAATATAAAATTTAAGAAAAAAATGTTAATAAACATTCTTAACTTTGGTTCATTCATTTCAGTGGTCTACTCTGAGTACAGCTTTGCTGAAAACAACCCTTGGCGTTTTCACTGATATTTGTAGATAAAATTATCTTTCTTCCAAAATTTGCTGCTTTGCAGTTATTAATGTTGAATCCCATCTTCCATGCTGTTGTCCATTCATCACAATCTGCCTTCAGTTGTAACATTTGGTGTTGCCTGAAAATATGTCTTCATAATGAGATAATTTATGGTCACCTCGCTGTGTGGGACAGGCTCAACACAGTCAGATCTAAAGCACCTGGTGGTTGCTTCAATCCATGTCATAGTGAATTAAAGTAGGGGTTTTGCACTAGATGATTTGCAACATAATTTCTAAATCCACAATTCCATGAAGATTTTTCTCATCAGTTCCAACTATCCAGTCAATGGACTAGCGATTATTCTTTAAGTTGCTTGAGATTCAGAAGAGGTAAAAGAAAGTGCTTCATACCAGACATAATGAAACTATGATATTTTGTACAAGATGTAGTCATGGCCACCTGCTCTGATGTCTTTAAAAGGGGAACAACAAATTCATGGAGGTGTCATAGACTGGCTGGATACAGAGGAGTGGTAGGAGACATCAGCTGGGGAACCTCCAGGGGAAGAAGGCTTGTAGCCAGGAGATTGGTGGTGGGATGATGAGGGTGGGATGAGTGGCCAAAGGAGCAGCCTGGGAGGAGAAGGTGTCGGAAGCAGAAGAGGTAACAGGATTTAATGAACAGGAAGAGGCTGAGGCAGAGAGAACAGTTTAGACTCGAAGGCAGAAGCGAGAACTAAAAAGGAGTAGGACCAGGAGACAGAAAGACAAGCTGCTGAAAAAACCAGGGAGTCTCCCCCTCCAACTGTGACCAGCTCCCTCCCCTATCTCCAGGCAGAACACAAGGTTGTTGTGTGCAAACGCAGCCTGAGGCTGCATGGGAAAGGTCCTGGGGTGGGCACTGGGAAGGTGGGGGCCTTTAGTCCTCACAACTGCTTTATCTGGGCAAGACCTCCTAGAAAGATTTGCTGAGACCACTAGGCCTAAACTGTGGTTGTTTCCTTGAATAAAGAGTTAACTTCACTGGTCTCGGGTGATCTTTTGATTTATTGCTGACCTACGTCTGAATCCAGCAACTGACAGGAGGATAACTAAGGCAGCCCATAGCCTCTGGTCATAATGTTATATATATATTATCTCCATTGTCAGAGACAGCATGCCCCTAAATACCAGTTGCAGAGAAACACAAGAGGGGATAGTGCTGTGATACCCAGGTTCTTCCTGTTGGCTTCCCATGGGCATCTGCTTGGCCACTGGGAAGACAGCTAAGTTTTTGAGTCCTCCTTCCAGTCACCATTTGCCTCAATTCTCTGCCAATTTACTTCAGCAGCCTGCTTTGTGTCATAAGTTTTGACCTCCTAAATAATTGTTGTTGTAAGATTATAACAGTGGGGCTTATAGCTCCCAGTAGGCATTTTCAAATTGCCTTAATTAGGTTTAACTATATTCAGAAACCTTGCTACTAGCTAACAATGACTTCTTAACATGTAAACAATTCTTGAAGTTTTCAGTCTTACATTCAACTGACTGACAAGACACAGAAGCATGCAAATTAGACAGGAAATCTGACATCACAAAGATCATAACATAGTTTCTCATTCCTTAGGAGCCTCTAGATATCAAATATTATTAAGCTGCCCCACATCCTCTGACACTGTCATAGCCTGACATGAAACTCTCATCTTTTGAGGCTTAGCCATATTAATTCCATTATCTTTGGATTATATCTTTCCCATCTATTAACACTAATTTATTGTAAAGGGGCGAGATGAGGCTTGATATGGATAATGAAGTAATATCAGTCTAGAGAACTTATGCAGCTCAAGACCAGTTCTCATCACTATTATTTAAAGCAGGCTTCCTCAACCTTGGCCCTCCAGATGGTTTTAGCCTACAACTCCCACGATCCCTAGCTAGCAGGACCAGTGGTCAGGGATGCTGGGAATTGTAGTCTTACAACATCTGGAGGGCCGAGGTTGAAGAAGCCTGATTTAAAGTGATTATCTGAAGTTATAACATGAGGACATGGTTGTGTGAAAGGGTTGCCATGGATCAGTTTTCATAGATCATTGATCAATGGAGGTGCATTGCTTATCCACTCTGTTATACCAATAAATGTGTTCATGCAAAATGGGCCTCAATGTATGCACAGATGCTCAATGCAAATAGAAAACAAGAATTTATGATAGATGCTGAACACGCAGCAATCACAATGAAAAAGTACCAAATGATTTATATAAACATCTGGCATTTGACTGTCGGGACAGGTTTCCCATCAACTGCAGCCTTTCTATACTCAAAATGTAGCATTAATGTCAGCTCTGGCCAATCAACAACTGCAACTGAAGCAGTCCTTCAACATGCCCAGCAGAAAAGCGTTCCAGCACTCTGAAGAATGAGCCAGCCCAGAACTTCTGTGCAGCTGGCACCCAATGATAAAACTTACAATAATGTAGTCACATCGCACAACATGGTCAGTACCATTTAAAGGTAATGTTCATGTGAGCAGAGAGCGGTACAGCACTGACTAACCCTACCCCAGATATCGTGCACACTAACTTTCCCCATCAAGGCATTGGGCAAGCTAGTATGTGTGACACCAGGATGGAGCTAATCAGTGAATTTTGCTCCCAACTCAAATTGTGTTACTTCAAAATAGGCTACTGGCTCTTCAGTTTCAGTCAAAGCATTGACACAATTATCCATTGGGGCAAGGCAAGAAGCAGAGTGTAGTGCTCAGTAAGTCTGTATAAATGTGTAGGGGAGAGGTACAGGGGAGGATTGTAATTACCATCTTATTCTGGGACAGGGATCACCTGACATCCCTATCCTGCCATCTCTGATTTACAGCAACCATTCAATTCCACAGGGAATTCCTGAGCTAAGTTCGAATGGCCTTCAGAGTAGACTAGATTTTACACCTGACCCATTTGTTGTTTTACTTCCAGTGCACTTTCTCACTCTACAATATAAAAGAAGACTTGTGTAATGAGAAGACAAGTTATTACCAATCTAGAGTCTTCTCATTATTCCATACAGTATTTTCCTTGCTAAATCAAAATCATGTGCAGTTTTACCCAGTCTACACTGATGTGTTGAATAGATTATCGTAATATAGAGCAGTTGTTGTTGTTGTTTAGTCGTTTAGTCGTGTCCGACTCTTCGTGACCCCATGGACCAGAGCATGCCAGGCACTTCTGTCCTCCACTGCCTCCCGCAGTTTGATCAAGCTCATGCTAGTAGATTCAAGAACACCATCCAACCATCTCATTCTCTGTCGTCCCCTTCTCCTTGTGCCCTCCATCTTTCCCAACATCAGGGTCTTTTCCAGGGAGTCCTCTCTTCTCATGAGGTGGCCAAAGTATTGGAGCCTCAGCTTCACGATCTGTCCTTCCAGTGAGCACTCAGGGCTGATTTCCTTCAGAATGGAGATGTTTGAGTAGTTTATATGGTATAGTGTAGTTTATATGGTATAGTGGAAGCTCAGTCTAAAAAGTTCACGAATGCCAAACAAAGGTTGAAATGACCTTCACTGACTTTTTTATTTTGGCCAGTTTGCTGTCGAGCCAAAGATGCAAACAATAAACTCTTATGCATGTGTTGTATTCACATGACAAGTTGTTTAAATGTGCAAGTCACCGAGTCCATTATATAATACTCATTAAAAAGGCTCATCTCATTCATATATATATATATATATATATATATATATATATATATATATATATTTGTTTTGACTAACAGATTTATATGTCATCTACTGTGACTGATTGTGCTCAATTTACTTTCTGTTGTATCACAAATAGGCCTGTGAATCTTGTTCACATAGCTCCTAAATGTCTGCAGCAGTAAATATCCACTGCTCCTGACTGGTGGATTGAATAAGTGGGGGACCTGGGCACACAGAAGGATGCTAATATCATCATAATGCACTTATAAAATGGATTCTGGAACCTCTTGACCCTGTTAAGGCAATTACAATGTTTGATGGAGTCATCAGTAGGAGCAATCTGATTAGAGAACTGGTGATATTAGTGTTGACCAAAGACCCGGTCAATACCTCCCATTTTACTTGGAGTATCCTGCTTTCATATTGGGCTTTTAAAAACAGATACATTACAGCAATTTCAATATGATTAAAATGTGCCAACAAAATTCTGAGGTCACTATTGTCTTCACTGCTTGCTTTGTTTATTTGCCCTGTCATTCAGAACAAGCCAGCAGGAAAGCCAACAATTATTTTTGGTATATCATTATAATTGCTGGAGCAGAAAGCAAATAAAGGCAGAGCTGTTGCCAAAAATATTGTGACTAAAATCATTTTCATGCATTACTCACTTGTAGGGCAATCATGGATACAACAGGTGCCCCTTTGCTAAACACACTGCTGCCACGTCCCATGGAATGCCCTGAGGGATCAAGGTGCCATTTACAGGAGGTACAAACCTTCACCAAAGCACTCAGAAATGAGGGCAGGGTTGTGGACGTACCATGATATTCAAAACACAGAAATATATAGGAGTTAAAAACTCTATGAATCTAGAAGAGAAACAAGGTCTGGGTTCCAGAATTGCAAATCATATGTAAAACAGGGGATTTAGAACAAAGACGTTATTTTAGGGGGGAAATTAGATTAACACAGCTGAATGTACTGATTTTAAAGCTTTCTTTCTATTTTTTGAAAAGAAAACATTCTTAATATACTCCAAACGCTCTAATATGTATGAAACATCACTTTTCAACAGCCAGATGCCCACCTGGATTTTGGTGGTTAATTATCAAATAGGCTTACCAGAAATAGGTAGGGGATTTTAATTTTATTTGTGTGGTAGAAATGAGTAATCTGGTACAATTGGTTTCTGTAATGTTAACAAAGCAGTCCGGTTTGAGATTTACCAGATATTTACTTTTTGTAAAAACATCATGTTAAAAATTTGGTCTACATACACAGGTGCGTAGCTTCTTTAGTAAATGCAAATCTTATTGCCTCTTGCTGCAAGAAAAACAATGATGGCAAACTCAACATCTCCAGAAACAAGGAGAAAACTAAGAGTGCGAGCTAATCTTCTACACAATTTAAAAGCCTATGGTTGTGTACATACCATACATTTAAAGCACATCTTGGCCCCCCCCCCAAAAAAAAAAAAAAATCCTGGGAACCGAGAGCTATGATTCCCAGCAATATTAACAAACTACAGCTCCCAGCATTTTGGGGGAGGGAGGGGTACATTCCCACCTTAGGGAACTTCCCTTCTTGGACTATATTTTGATTCAGCTTATTTTCTTTGGTTGTATGCAGATCCTCTATGTTTGTAACTTTCCCCACCACAATTATGGTTTCTTAAGCCTTATTTAAGGGTGTGCTGGAGAAGATACTCACTTACCCTATTGGCCTCTTATTCCCTCTTTGCTGTCATAGCTCTTGCACAAAACTTCCAATGTATCTCTGAGCCGAAATGAATTCTAGCCGACACTAGGGAATTTAACAAGAACTCAAGAGACGTAAGGAAGTTTCTCAACACTGGATTAAGCTTTGAAGCAATTTATAGGTTCTTCATGGAAGACTGTGTAACCAGACATAACATGATGGTGTAATGCTGTCTCAGGAATCGCAGTGTTTAAGAAGGGCCTGTTTATAAGCCTGAAGACACTTAATAAATTGGAATGATTTGGCAGCCTTTTTCAAAGGTGAGTCTGTAAAGGATATAAAACGATATCCGTGCGTTGTTCATGGTTCCGGTGTCTTGGAAAGGATCACTCATTTTCCTCACTTCTGATTATGTACTCCCTTTGAACATCTGGAATTCTACTATCGTATGGTGAATTAATCTTCCCTTGCTATCCATCAGATCCCATTATCTCTGTCATGCCATGTATGTCTGCCCTCGTGTTTTCTGAACCCGGTTCTTGTTTATTTCATCCTGCCTGTAAGTCTGCATCTGGTAAACTGGCATATGGCCATTCCCAGCTATAATCCCTTTCCAGAAGGTAATGCATTTACTCTACATCTGGAAGAAGGTTTAGGGCCTTTTTAGAAATGATATTAGAACACGGACAAGATGGATGTTAATTAGGTGCACCGGTTTCATTGTCTTGTAAAAACATAATAAAAAAATAATCACATGGAAGGAAGACGGGCAATTTCTCCCACTGGATGGCTTCTATTTATTTGTGTATGTCTCAGTCCAGAGACACTTAACTTTCCAGTCGGGTAAATAGCATCAAGCAGCAACAATGGGGCATATGCACAAGATATTTCAAATGGTCAAAGGTACTCTGTCAATGTATTCAGTAGAGTACATTCAATAGAAAGCCTTCGTGACTGGTCATTTTTTTCCTGTAACAATAATCAATAGCTGTACTTACTGGAAATACACGCTCAGTTCTCCTTTTCACAAAATGGAATATACATTGCATTTCCTAACAAAAGCCTTCTACCCACGCTCCCACAGCCTTCCAATATATCTTGTTTTGATCTCTGTAGCTCAGCTGCATCAGCCACTGTATGGAAGCAGCCCCTGTAAGAACAGGAACAGTGTGTCTTGTTGACAGGCTAGACCCAATCTCAGCATCAGCACCAGCTCACCAGTGACCATTCTTCAGTGCTAATGCTAATGAATGAATGATCATCCTCCTACAGGCAATAGGCTAATAGGTTTGGCCTGGGTAATGTAAACCTCTTGTTAACCAGATGTCTATGGAAAGCTCACAAGCAGGATCTGGACACAACTGTACTCTTCCAACTTGTGAATCCCAGAAACACAAGAGTTAGGATGCAGCCATTGGGGCTGGTAGCCACCTATAGCCTAATCCTCCCATGAATCTGTCTTTTAAAGCTATTCAGGTTGCTGTGGGTGTTATTAATGTTTAAAGAAGATAACTGCCATTTAAATATGCATGTGCCATTCTCAGCTGACACGTATTTGGTATATGAATACAAAATACAAAGTATGAAGTTGGCTAGAAATCCCAGGTTGCCTCTGATATTTAGGGGGAATTCTTTAAGTCAACAGAGGATTATACCTTGGTTTACAGAAGAACCAACAAGGTGGTGGAAACACCCTCAAGATAGATAGCCATCTTCATTCTTTCCTTCTCACATGAAGCCTAAAACCTGTTTATTCTCCAGGTGCTCTTGTTCCTTTTAATGTCTCTTCCCTTCTTTCTTTCTTTTAAATATGGAGTAATGCATTTATATGATTTTATTGTTTTATAGAAGCCGTGTGAGCGCAGGTGTGTTGTTTCCTTTTTTCCTAAGATCCCTCAAGTGCCAACTAGCAAGTGTTGAAGAAGCTGTAGAAATAAAAATGAAAAATATGACTATTTTTGTGGCAGCAGAGCCAAAATGAATAGACACCAAATGTTCTGTTTGCTCTCTGTAATGAGCTTCGTCTCACTCTTTTTCCCCACCTCAAAATCTCCCAGTTCACTGACCCAATTCCTATCACACAGTCTTCTTTTACTTTTAGAAGTGAAAGCCATTCAATACATTAAATTGCTAAAGATAGTTTCTCCTAAATCCTGTGATTTTACAGGATTTAGTAGTGCTGGTTGGGGAATGGAAGGATTAATAGTTACTGTGGGGAAAGAAGGAAGCATTGACTTCCTCACCACTATCCCCATGATGGAACCATGTAAAGAAATAATTAGCTCTCAGTTGTGAAATCCTATGCATGTATGCTCAGAAGTTCTATTGTCTTGGTACTTAGTTCTCCAGCCTCCATTTTATCCTCAAAATAATCCTGTGAAATACCGTAGGTTGGACCACCTAGTGAAGGCATAGGCAAACTCGGCCCTCCAGATGTTTGGGGACTACAACTCCCATGATCCCTAGCTAACAGGACCAGTGGTCAGGGATAATGGGAACTGTAGTCCCAAAACATCTAGAGGGCCGAGTTTGCCTGTGCCTGACCTAGTGAGAGTCACAACTAAGAAGAAAGTTAAAGCTGGGTCTCCTCTGGAAGCAATAAGACTGCTAATTTCTAATGCTTTATTATATATATATATATATATATATATATATATATATATATATATATGCAGGTTTTGGTGTCTTCGGGTGTCTTCCCGTGTAAGAGTCGGGGTGTCTGGGCGACGTTTCGACGAGGTCTCACTCGTCATCTTCAGGCTGGTGCTTTCGGCTTCTTGTTACTGGAACAGCTCTGTTCCAGTAACAAGAAGCCGAAAGCACCAGCCTGAAGATGACGAGTGAGACCTCGTCGAAACGTCGCCCAGACACCCCGACTCTTACACGGGAAGACACCCGAAGACACCAAAACCTGCATATATATATATATATATATATATATATATAACCTCTAGCTTAGATTACTGCAATGTGGCCTCAGTGGTGCAGAGTGCCTTTCATCAGCTTCAGCTGGCAGCCCAGCTGTACCCCTATCTGTACAGGGACAGCCTAATTACGATTGCCTATGCTCTGGCAACTGTATTGAATCATAGGTGAGTTGTTCCGGGAGCTTTGCTAGCACCAGCTGAATACTCAAGATAACCTTACAATGGGTGGCAGCTGTAGTGCTAAACTTTCATGCAGCGCACTTGGGAAGCAGGCTAATTGACCTGCTCAAGGAAGGGAGCTACCCACATCCATGTGTGTGGGAAACTAGGCTCCAGGCCTAATTAGAGCAATAGCTACCTGCAGGAAACCTTGGGCGTGGTGGAGATCATGGCCACCTGTGGGCTGCTCTGCTGTATAAAAAGCATTTGTCCAGTGCTCAGGCATGGATAAGCCACCTCCTTGCCATGGTGTCCGTCCCACAGTATTCTGGAAACAAGGAGGGAGCCTTCAGACCTATTGTTGTCAGTTTGCTTTTCCTTTAAATAAACCACTATGACCTAATCAGCCTAGCAGTGTGGACAGCTTGCTTTGCAAACCTGAGTATCTGGACTCCTGTGAGCCCTTCTGTGCCTCAGCGGGATATAACAGGCAACCTCTAGGTTAGATTACTGCAATGCATTATATATAGGGTTGCCTCTAAAGACAATGCAGAAAACTCGGCTCTTTCAGAATTTGGTGGCCAGGTGGCTGACTGGGACAAGACAGTTTGAGCATATTGCACCAAGCCTGGCCCAACTGCACTGACTGCCAATTAGTTTCTGGGCCCCATTCAAAGTGCTGGCGTTGACCTATAAAACCCCAAATGGCTCAGGACTGCAATACCTCAAGGACCACCTCTCCCCATATCAACTGACCCAGATCCTGTGATCATCTTCTGAGGCCCTTCTTTGTGGGCCTCCTCCACAAGAGTGCCAGAGGATGGCCACACAAGAATGGGCCTTTGCTACAGTGGCTCTCCATTTGCGGAATGTTCTTCCCAGGGAAGTTTACCTGGCACCAGCATTACATATCTTTAGGCACCAAGCAAAAGCATTTCTCTTTAACCAGGAGTTTGACTGATTAACATTCTATGGCTTTTTAAATGTGTTTGTGGGAAGAAAGTAATTGGTTTGTTTTTGTTTTATTGTGTATTCTCATTTTGTATTTTTCTGTTGTCAACTGTCCTGGAATCTTCAAATGAAGGGTGGTATACAAATTTTAATAATAATAATAATAATAATAATAATAATAATAATAATAATAATAATAATAATAGAGAGGGTCAGGTCAGGTCAGGCGATGTAGGTTCTGGACTAGTTTCTGTCTGCTGCAATGGACTAGGGCTAGGGCTAATAAAATGAAAACTGGATCCTGATAAGCTCGGACAGGTATATAATATGGAAATGCTCCTTGATTCCACCTTATAATTGATTTCTGGAAGTGGTACAGAGTGCCTTTTCCCACCTCTGGCTGATTCTCCAGCCAAGACCATTGTTGGGCAGGGATAGCCTGGCAGCAGTTAGGCATTTAACTGTTTTGATACTCTTGATAATTTCCTACTCTATGCAGGGCTAGGAAACTGCAGCTAGCACAAAATATGGCACAAAACATTTCAGTGTTCCCTTGTTGTGTGACTTGAGAGCTTCTGATTAAGAGAGGAAACATAAATTGTCAAAATAAAGGAAAGCTAGAGCTAATACCAAATGCAGAGCACATTTTGTGAGCTTTTTTCCGTTAAAGCATGTTCCGCTTTGAGGGACATTGTTCAAGGCACTGTAAGAAAGGATGCAAAACTGTTCACAGGTGGCATTTTGGGGGAAGAAGGGCAGGTAGTTTCTCATTGTTGAAGCAGCCTGAATGATGTGCTCTCACATCAGGATTCACAAAGGCCACTGCAAGTATCCCAAAGTGCCTCTAAATGCAGATATTGTTCCTTCTTTTCAAAGAGATACACACTAGGGCTTGTATCCCATGCAAGGGGTGCTCATTCTCTCTCACTGTTCAACCAGCAGTAGATTGAATAAGTGATGGCCTCAGACAGATGCAATAAATGTGCAAAAGAACGGAAGGCTGAAAGATAGTTTTTTTATGAATATGCCTCCACTTCAAATGACAGCATTCACCAAGACAATCTAAACTTGGCTCATGAAAATTCTGTGCCAAACTAATTTCTAATTCTTGTCAAATAAAAGACATTGTAAAGCAATTGGTGGTTCATGATCCTTTAAATAGAGCAGTTTTGAAATAGGTTATTCCTTTTGGGAGAAAATATATAATCTCCCATTTGTGTGTGTGTGTGTCCCATTAGAGTTCTTCCCACTATCTGATCAGGGCAACATGTTCTGTCAACAGCTCTGCAATAAAGTCCAGCAGTGGCAAACTGTGTTCAAAGCATACTAATCAGCACAGTATATAAATAAGTGTGTGCAGCACTCCACTTTCTGGCAGCTCATTGTCCAAACATTTTACTGACATACTAAGTGCTTTTTGAAGAAGGGGGCTGTGGGGAGACAAAGCTTCTCCAGCAGCAGAAAATATCAAAGGGGCCTCATAGCAAAATGATAAGATTGAGCTTTATCTTTCGTGATGTGCTTTTTGCAACTCCTGGCTCCGCTGATGTTATCAAGTAATTGCTCAATTTGTACAGCTTCTCTCTTGCCACAGTCAGAATTCAAAGCTTTGTTGTAATTCCTAGCATTCCCAACGCAGCTTATGGTAGAAGCATCCATTCTTCTGGGTATGATACAGTATTTCCCCCTTGCTTTGTTTTCATTCATTGCATAGAAATATGTCTGTTTCTGTGTGTGGAATCAGTTGTTGAAAGACACCCTATACTGAATCAGATCATTGGTCCATCTACTTCAGTGTCATCTTCATGAGGGCTGGTGAGACTGTGGTCCTCCAGCTGTTGTTGCACTTCAACTCCTACCAACTCTGAGCATTGGCAATGCAGGATGGAGCTGAGGGAGTCCATACTGACGGTCATAGTATCTGTATCCCTGGTTTATACTGACTTGCTGTGGCTCTCTAGGGTTTGAAACATGGGTCTTTCCAAACTCTAGGAGTTGTGTAGGTGCTTATTACTGTGATCTGGTCCTTCTTGAAAACAGATCTTTTCAGAGGTCCAGTGGACCTATTTCAGACTTGAACAAGAAAATTCAAGCTTCTCAGAAAGAACCAAACACATATTGTGCTACCATGATTTCTATCTTTTCAAACCAGGCCAGTTTGAAAGGGTATGGAAACCTGCCATTTCCTGGTTGCCCAAGACTAATTCTAAGGCTAGCTGTCGCATTATTATTATTATTATTATTATTATTATTATTATTATTATTATTCAAAAGTGATTAGGTGTAGAGAAGAAGACGTCTCATGCAGGAAGAAATTTTAACTTTTATCTTTGAACTATTTTATTTTAATAAGGTTCAATTATTAAAGAGCAACACATTAACTGATATTTCATTAACTTTTCAATCACTGCCAAAGCAAGTCTAGCTTACAAAAGAGGGGTAGCCAATGTGGTACCTGCCAGATGTTGTTGATTCCAACTCCCATCATCTCCAGCCAGCATGGCCAATAATAAGAGATTATAAGAGTTGGAGGCCAACTACATCTGGAAGGTACCACATTGGTTATTCTTGTGGCAGAGGAAAAGCAATTCCTGAGTAAAATTTGGCTACCAAAATTCCACCTGGAGCAACAGAAAATTTTGAGGTAGGGCAAAAGTTTTCATTTGGTACTTCCTATGTTCCTGTAGAGTACTTCTAGCACAGTATCAAACACTAAAGTGATGTTTTAAATATGGCCAAATTAAATAAAGCATTCTTGGCTATTCAGTCTTATGTATTTAATACCAAAGGCCATTATTAAGACCTTGCTGATGATAAAAGGTATCACTGCACACCATTTAGTACTAAAACAGAACATAAATTGAGCAAGGCAGATAGTTTAAATTTATTTATCTGAAAGCTGAAGATATATTTTACTGCATGAGTAAAATGGGATAGATCTAATGGCTTCCATAACAAGAAGCAGCAATGACCTATGTATGTGTGTTTCAAACTGTATAAGCTGCAAATTTGTAATATATTTATCTGAGTCTTGCAGGAGGGTTTATCTGTATCACTTGTTCAAAAGCGCTCTTTGTTGTTCAGGACCAAAGTGTTTCTCTGCCCATGATGTAACAGTAGGTTAGGTAAAGGAAAACATAGCTGAATGAGCATTCTGCGGTCAAATGAGTTGAATGAACATTAGAATGAAAATGCAAAGCTTTATGAAGGCAGTAACCCATGCAAAGGTTAATCTTTATTTTTCTTTCTATCCTCTTTATTTTCATAACTAAAGAGAGCTGTAATCCCAAACACAGAGATTTCCTCCGCTACATTTTTACTGGTGAAAATATTAACAAATAATCAGTTCGAAATCATTTCTGAATACTTCAGGTTGCCATCATGATTAGCAGAAACAGAAGCAATGAATGCCTCCTCAACCAATACATCCTTGCGCATTTTGTAATCACAAAATGAATGGACAGTTGTCACCCACCTCTTGAAGGCAATAAGACTAATTGTCTTGGCAATTTCTTACCAGTGTGAGAGGTTTATAATCCGATGCTGTGAAAAAGCATGGGGGCGGGGAAATTAAGGCAAATCTAGTTAAATCCTTAGAACAAAAACCCACTCGTTTCTGCATAACAGCATTTTATCTGCACAACGAGTCAATGATCAAGCTGTCCTGGGTAAAGCTCTCTTACATGGTCATCTGTATAATCCTGCTGTATGGTAGCATGTCTAGTGCAATGATCATTTCATAGGACCAAAGGAAGTTAACTTACTCCCAGGGCAGATCTATACACAGGGGGTGGGGAACAAAAGGGGGGAAAACACTATGGAAAATCACTTAGAATCCCCCCCCCGGCACCATCTAGTGTTGAATGTTTATAACACATTCAAAATGCTGTTTCTTGACTAATGTAGCTAAGTCCCAAGTCGAGCTATTGGTCCATCTAGATCCATATAATCCACACTGACTGGCAATTTCCCAGCAATTAAGTAAAGAACCTCTCCCAGTCCTACTAGGAGATGGTAGGAATTGTACCTAGGACCTTTTGCATGCAAAGCAGATGTTCTGAGCTAGGGCCCCTCTCCAATTTACATATCCACCCATTGGTTCAGTTGGGATTTTTGCACCAGGTTGTGCAAGCCATTGTTTGTTCCTGAACCTGGTGCTCTCCATATGTTTTGGACTAGAGCTCTATGCTAACTGGGACCAGTCCATTTTTTTAATGTTTAGGGATACTCTCATTTTCCTACTCATGTTGAAATACTGCCCCTCAATGAGGCAAGATTCACAAAATGTTTAGGGGTATGTGTACCCCTACATCCCTCACCCAGATGGCTGGGACTGATGGGAATTATAGTCCAAACAACTGGAGGGTGCCGGGTTTGGGAAGGCTAGTGTAAACCCTAGAGCCTGTTCCCAGCCAGACGCTTGCAGTTCTCTTAGCTCTATATGGAGCTTCTTAAACTACGAGTGAAAGTTCACCTTTTAAGAGAAATGTAGGAGAGAAATGTATTCTCACTGTAAAGTCTATCTGCATGTGCTCTGACAGCTGTATATTACAGAAACATAATAGTGGCACCTGCTCATAAGTTGCAGTAATTCTTTAACAATCCATTGCTAAACTTGGCAGTAAATGGGAATGTAGATGCACTGTTTATTTCCATAATTAACAACTGGGTGGTAGATGTTTTAAAAGAGCAGTTATGAGGGAGCACAATCTGGATTGGGATCATGGTGTGGTCCAGTGTGATAGGAACTTTAATTCTCTCCCCCCCCCACTCCAACATCAATCCAAAACACACACCGCTATTTCCACTGAGAGGGAAACAACCAAAGAGCAGTGCAAATAAAATAATTCTATGTTGTTATCAAAATGGATAGCCAGCAATGCCATTTTATCTTCTTTCATGGGTGGAACAGAAGAAATGAAATATATAGTAGAGAAACTCCTATTTTCACAGTCATCATTATCCATTAAGAACTATATATATATATATTTTTTTTTATGTCTCATGACATTTGTAATGGAATACAGCCTTTGTGCTTACTGGGTTTTTTTTTTCTCTTAATGAGACTAGAATCCATTCATTTACTACTTCTTCATTCTTCTTTTGTGGTTTTCACTTATATTTCTATTGTAAACAGATGGATTCGCTACAAGGGATTTTTTTCTTTTATCTGAACTTTGCTTCCGTTTAGAAGCAGATTTCCATTACCAGGAAAGCACTGCGCCCTAAGCCCGGTTTAGCCCCTTGAGGGAAGCAGCACTATAAAACGACAGGAAGTGTTAATGGCTTCACTAAAGGTGAAACTTATCATGCTAGTGGAATCTTCCATTGTTACACAACGCAGATAGTCTTTCAGAAGTCAATGGGAGGTGCAATACACAGGGATTTCTCTTCATCCTCATTATGTTTTTATTGTCATTTTCCCCCAATGCAACCTTGAAAAGGAGGCTCAGTTTTGAAAGGGGAAAAGATCCCCTACTTTCCCCCACTTCCACTGAATAGCCAGTCAGTGCACTAAAAAGAAGAGAAAAGCAGTCTTCCTTTGCATAAATAATTTAATTCCAGCGACTGTGGTAGCAATCACTCAGAATGTAAATGGCTAATTCCAGACCCTTATGCTCCCTGATTTCAATATTAAGGCTATTAAGATGTTACAGTAAGCAAACCGCAAACAAATACTCAGTTCCAAAAAGCCCATACTGAACTGTACTTACAGAAAATGAGTTCTCTACCACTCTTCGCCAAGAAACACTCGCAGCTTTTGCCTTGTCAAACCAACATCTGATTTTTTCAAATGAAAAACTAAACTGCCTTAAACCTGAAAGTTGTATAAAACTAAATGTGTTGCTATGTCCAGCGATTTGAATGTCCATGTGACTAGAATTTAGAACGAACTATCCCACAACCAACCCTTCCTACTTAGAATTCCACTACTCGTAAGAAGAAAACAAGACAGTAAAAAAACCCAAAAAAACCCAGGGGGTATAATATCTACAAATCAAAATCGAATGTCCAAAACCTTGCCAGTTCTATGCCTCATCTGCCTTGAAAATACTATTTCAGCAGTGTCACTGTATACCGATAAGAACGTAAGAAGAGTCTGTTGGGTTTGGCCAGTCCACCATCCTGTCCCCAAAGTGGCCAATCAGATGCCTATGGGAGACCCACAAGCAGGACCAGAGAACATCAGAATTCTTCCCACTTGTGATTGCAGCAGCTGGCATTCAGGGAAATGCTGCCTGGAGGTAGATCACAGCCTTGCCCTCCATGAATTTACCTCACCCTCTTTTAAAGCCATCCAAGTTGGTAGCCATCACTACTTCTTAACGCTCCCTTAAATCATATTCCTTATTGTCCTCCAATCTACAGGCTGAACATGGGCTGGCAGACATGATGGAAGCGTTATGTTCACTGTGCTTCCTTTTCCCCATTCTTTTCCCCTTTGTAGCCCTGGATATATGTCAGCAGAACCGAATATATAAGTGTCTTCACCCAGGTCAGAAAAGGGGGATCTGTGTCGCTCCCAGTTGTTCTTGAACTCCCATCAGTCTCATGAAGCATGGCTGATGGTCAGGGGAGATGGGAGATGAAGTCCAGCAATATTTGGAGGGCCACTGGTTTGCTACTCCAAGTTTTCATGGTTGGGGTATGGAGTTTTTATGTCTGCCTTTGTGGCATGAGCCACAAAGCTTGGATCAGGCTTCCTCAACCGTGGCCCTCCAGATGTTTTTGGCCTACAACTCCCATGATCCCTAGCTAGCAGGACCAGTGGTCAGGGATGATGGGAATTGTAGTCTCAAAACATCTGGAGGGCCAAGGTTGAGGAAGCCTGCTATAGATCTATTCACCTGGCAAACACCTAAATAAGCCCTTCTCGTGCATTGGATGTAGGACTGCCAATTTTGCAACGCTTACCCCACGTCCCATTGAGCAGGACATATGTAAAGGACCATCTATAGTTGCATTATTTATTTATTATTAAGTATTAAATTTGTATACACACATGTACTCTATACAGTCCTACTGTTGCATGTCTGAAAAGGGCTGTGGTGATCAGGGAATCAGGATTGTGTCTATCATCCCCCATTCAGTGGCAGCTCTGAACAGGCTACATGTATTGGGCTGTATGTATGTAGTAGGGTTAATAAATCTTAATTGATTAGATTCAGTTGATCAATCCATTAAATTTGCATTAATTTCACAGGATAAATGTGACTCATTCTGAAGTCAAAGTGAACTCAGAACACTTAACCATTTTTCTTTCTAAAGAAAAGTGCATAATGCATTTTATAAGATAGTCAAATCCTGATTTAAAGAAGTGCTTTATTCCTCCAACACACATTCATACTCATTGAGAGACTCAAAGAAATCTGTAAACACTTGGCTCATGAATTTTGTTATACTGAAAAACAAATCACTTTCCTACATTTCCCCTCTCTTTTTAATCCTGCGTGTTCAAAGTAAAATGCAGTTCAAAACAGTAAGATTGGGATTGATTGAAAAACATGTTCTGGGTGTTTCTAAAATTCATAGCTCAAAAAACAATCACCATTTTGTCTCTGTTTTAAATTCTCTTCCCTTGTTCTATGCAGTGATATTCCAAGACCCAACTGTTGGGGACCCTATAGTCATGGAGAATTAATCACAATGTGCATGGAGTTGTTTAGCAATTAGGGTGATGAAATGCCCTATAATGCAACCTGTCAAATGGCTACCTGGACAGTAGCTTGGGTTGTTCCAGAAACACCTGTAGTATGTGATTGATAAATAGCTCTGTGAGGGAAACAGCCAAGCAACTCTGGCAAGTCAGGGTCCATGCCTGCTTGATTGTCTCTGTGGTCAAGCATTGTACACCAACTGTATGCATCGCACTACTGAGGCAGTGTTCTGATCCTGCTTGACTTCCAGCTTCTCTGCAGTGTGGCCAGGGCTCAGGTAGTTCTCTTCCTTACTCCTCCTGGCTTAGTGCCACTGCAATTTAGCCTGAGTGAAAGGAGACCACTATGTGTTACTTGATGTCTAAACACCTGCCAAATAAACACTGAGTAGGAGGATAGTGGAACTTTGTCCATTAGTTCAGCCAACACACTCAAAAAAAGGTGACTCTCATATATATACACCCCTCCTAACAACAATCCACACAATCCAAAGGGAGCTTTGTTTTCTTCTACAAAGGAATATCTCATCTACCCGACGTAAAATAGGGATAAACTAATTGACATTTTCCAGAACACTGTTGCATTATTTTTTATTATGTTTTTGTTTCGATGTTATGTCAAAGATGCCCAGCAATGTCCAGGACAATGTTCTTTTCCTGACTCTTATGATTGTACTTGCACATATCTATAATTAAGGTAAAACCATTATTCTAAAGAACATAGCATAGATATAAACACAAGGGGATGCACGTATTTCACCATGGTGGTCCTTATGCAGATTCTCACTTCTCTTAAACTTTAAATCATGCATGGGGGACCTGGGGGACCTCCTATCATCCTTGACTATTGTCTATGCTGACTAGGGCTGATGGGAGCTGGATGCCCACCCCACCTAGGGCACCAGGCTAGGGAAGATTGCTCTGACCCCCTACATCACACTGGTTCTCCTGTTCTGCAATCAATACCTTTCTACCAATACCAAACATCAAAATCCACTTTTCTTTATCCATGGAACAATCACACTAGAGCTTAGATAAGGTCTGATCTGGGATACGTTTTGTAAACAACAACAGAGAATCTGAGTTGAAAGAATTAAAGAATTACTGCTGTAAGAAACAAAAACCGCTGTACTAAACCTTTGATGCTGAATGAGCCTGTTGGTAGTCCAACAACATCTGGGAGGCCACAGCTTCTTCACTCCAAATCTGTTCCTCCATGGGCAGATTGCTGTGATCCCATGCTGCACGTTGAGTATGGAACAAAGAAAGGCATAGAAATGCCTCAATCTGCCCATGGAGGAAGAAAGCAGCTCTCAGTCTCCCACAGCTGTTTAGTGAGAAGCTTATGAGCAGTAGAGGAAATGGGGTCAAGGAGTGGGCAGAGACTGGTAGGAATTGCCGGCAGGCTGAAGGTTCACCACTCCTGCCTTAAAGCTAAGGGAAACTTTCTTCTTCTTTCTAAGCAGAAGGAATGGCCTTTACAAATCAATCCCTTGAGGTGAACTCAATTCACATCTCTCATATATCATCACTAGAGAAAGGCTCTGTTTATAGCATAGCAGGTATTGAGGAGTGGAGGGACAGCACACCATCTGTAGCACTGAGTGGGCACCAAGAAAATTGATTTACCCACCCACAGGTTTGATGGATTCCTTGGTGTGTCATGATTCTCTGATTAGCGTAGGCAGTTTCTACAGTCTGACAGCGGTCACAGCATTATTTAATATAGTTCTACCTAATTAACAAACCTTCCTTACATCTATTTATTCCTAAGACATTCTGCTTTTTCTTTCCTAAAATTTCAAGGCAGCTGATGAATTCCAAATAGAGTATTGCCATCACTAATTAAATATTAGAAAGCTAATGACAATTAGGAAACAAAAAGAGTGTAAGAAACTTTAGCCACATTAAGAAAAGCACCCTAAAAACTAAGGTCAAGCAAAACCATAAAAAGAAAAAACTCTAGCAACATTATCAAGTAACAGCAACAGAACATCAGTCTGGGGTGGGGGCTGATATGAGCCAAAAAAATCCTATGAGGCTTGATTGCTACATAGGAAGATATAATACTGCCTTATACTGAATTTGAACACTGATCCAACTAGTTTAGTATTGTCTGCAATAACTGGCAGCAGCTGTCCTGGGCTTCAGATAAGGGTCTCTCAGTCCCCTCCAGAGATGCTGGTGTTTGAATTTGGGACCTTTGGCGTGAATATCAGATGCTCTGCCACTAAGCTACAGCGCTTCCTTCAACTGACTGGCGTTTGACAGGGAGAAAAGAGTTGAATTTTCAAAATTACATTAAATTGACATCTCATTTTAGGAAGGGTTATGGGACCACAGTGTCACCTGGTATTTGAAATGAACGCTTCTACTTCACTTTTCTATTTCTGTGCAACTTTTGGAGACATCATAAACATGGATGGGTGCTTCTGGATCTCCTTAATTGGACAGATTACAAAGTGTGGGCAGCGACTGAACAGGGAGCGGGAAAAGAGGGGGAAATATTATTTCACTTTGTCTTGTGTGCCTATTTTAAAAATAAATTTTAAAAAATCAAAATATTTATAGTTAAAAGTGGGAGATGAAACCAAAAGGGTAGGAGCAAAATGTGTGTGAAACTTTTCCACAGTTGTACATTTCTTATGAGCACGATGCATGCACAGATGCTTGTGTTAAAAAATAGAGCACCACATGTCACCTCGCCATTTCAGTTTACCCAATGCAGTTATATATATGCCTGAACGTCAGTGAGGCAGAGGAAGTGAAAACTGGCTTTAATATTAGGTGAAGAGCTTACGTCTGAGACTAAAAGCAGCCTTAGAACTATCGTATTTCTTTCAAACAACAGCAATAGCAACAATTTATTACATTTGTTTCCTCTCCTTCTTCCAAGCGTTTTGGGCAGTATTGGTTCTTTACCAACCATTGCCCTATTTTATTCTCACATGAGCTCAGTGAAATACTGTATGATAGACTGCAAAAGAGTGACTAGTCCACTCCACCCAGTGAGCATTGTGCCTGAGTAAGGACTTGAATCTGGGCCTCCCTGGTCCAACACTTTAATTCAGATTTAGGGGCATCTTTGGGCCTTCAGATGTTGCTGAACTGCTCATCACTGCTCATCATCGGTGGCTATGCATGCTAGGGCTGATCAGAGGTGTCATTCAGCAGCACCTGCATGCTCCTCCAATGCTATCTTCACTGATCTGGGGCCCTCTGGATGTTGTTGGTACTACAGCTCCCATCATCCTTGGCCACTGGCCATGCTGGCTGAGGCTGATGGGAGCTGGAGTCCCACACCATCACACTGGCTCTCCTCTTTTGCAACCAATACCTTTTTACCAATACCAGACATCAAAATCCACTTTTCCTTCCCCATTAAACAATCACACTAAATCTTAGATAAGGGCTGGCCTGGGATAGTTTTTGTATCAGAGAATCTGAGTTGAAAGAATTAAAGAATTACTGCTGTAAAAAACAACACAGAACCTGTTTTCCCAACCATCAGTTTATACTTAACTGTTTCCAGAGTTGCATTTTTCCCTAGTTGCTTTTTTTTATTTAGTTATTGATTCAGATTGTTTTAATTACATAAAAAATCATTATGCTTTCGACTGAAACCCCTACCATTTCCTGCTGTGCTGTGGCTTCACCACACACTCCCGGGTTGGTCTGGCGCTCTCTGCATGTTTTTGTCCCATGTTAGCCACCATTCCCTTCCTCCGTTTTGATGGCAAAAGATCAAACCAGCTAAGCAAGAAAGGAGAACTCTTGCATCTCAATGCAATTACATGATGGAGAATGGTGAAGGCTCGTTTATCAGCACTAAATACTTCATAAATACTTTCTGCAGTCAGAGGCATTCATTTGTTGGCTAACAACAAAAATCCAGTCTGTCAGTTTTACTGCCTGTTAATAGAAAAGATAATAGAAACAAAATGGAAGGAACATTATCAGCTGCTTTTGACAGATGTTTTAGCATATTTTAACAATCTGAGTTGATATTTCATCTTGGGTTGCTTTAAGGAAACCCAGCTGAGATTATTCGCCACTGAGAAAGCTCATGCAGTAGATTTCACCCACCCTTTCATCAGAAGAAAGATATGAAATCCACAGATGGCAAAACTCCATATAAAAGGCCTTCCAGGTGGCTTCGAGAAATTTATCTTTTCAATGAGAATCCCAAAAGACTGTGAGAATCTGGCATACCAGTTAGTCAGCTCCAAGTTATTATTTATTTTTCATCTATGCTCTCTTAAGGTGAGATCAAATAAATATGAGAATGATGCCCAGGGCTTTGATGAGAACAAACAGGAAGAAGATTCTGCCTCAACAAACAAGGGAATGGGGGAGCAGAATATCTTAGAATCACAGATTTGTAGAGTTGGAAGGGATCACGAGGGTCATCTAGTCCAACCCCCTGCAGTGAAGGAATCTTTTGTCCAACATAGGGCTCAGACACACAACACTGGGATTTAGCATCCCATGTCCTACCAACTGAGTACTCTGCATAAGGGGCATCACCATAATATCAGTTATTGTGAGCTTCTAGTTTCTTTTTTTGTTATGAGCTTGTGGGTGCCAGGTGTCTATAATTCCTGGATCCTGCAAGTGTTAGAATTTAATCAAGGCTTGAGGTGTTAAGCTAGTTGCCAGACTTCTAACCCCTGGATCCAGCAAGTGTTAAAAGCTAATCAAAGAAAGGGGCTCTGTGGGAGACACAAATGGATGTGGACCCTCCCTCAGCTCACAGTGAGAAGGAATAAAACCAGAGTTCAGAGCTAGAAGTCAGGTGAGCTAGAAGCTGGATACAAAAGTGGCAGGCTGGGAAAGCAAGATCTCTGTTGGAATCCAAGGCTGTGACTATGGGAGAAACAAGACCCTTTTGGGATTGTTAATGCTGTGAATTCCTCTATCGCAGGCTCAGGTTGAATATATGAGTAAATAAACCTCACAATCTCTGCAGAGACATCACAATCTCTGCTGTACCTCATTTCCATAAGGAAACACGGACCCTCAATAAACGTCTGGAACCCCTGGAATCTCACACTGCTCTGAGATTAGAGTGGTGTACAACAGTATTCACTGTTGTGTCCAAATATGGCAGATGTGGAGCCATGCATTCATTATCAGTTTGACGGATGAAATTATGCATTTGCACACATCTGCTCTGTGCTGCTTAGCTGTGTTGTTGAATGCACAACATGATATGCATGCTGTGATGTTTCTGTGTTATGGATCAGCATTGCAGAATCACCTCTTGTGGGATCAGTGGTCTGAAAATGCAATGCAAAAATACTGGAGGTGAAAGGAAATAGGGAAATAAAAGGAGAGGCATACGGTACATCTCTTCTTTTATTTCCATATTTCTTCTCACCTCCAGTATTTTATGTATGCAACAACAGCAGCAAGAATTCTTTTAGTCCAAAAATGGAAACAACAAGAAGTACCAACGAAAGAAGAGTGGCAGATGAAAATGATGGACTTTGAGGAATTGGCGAACCCGACAGGAAAAATCCAGAACCAGCATGATTAAGTATTCCAAAAGGACTGGAATAAATTTATACGATATTTGAAAGATTACTGTCGGCAATTAACATCACTAGCAGGGTTGTCTGAAGACTTGCAATGAGAAATTTTCTCCCTTTCTATATTTAAATTTTAAGGTATTTTGTAAGGAATGTAACTAGAAAAGGAAAACGCACAAAATGCAATGATATAAAGGTTAATTTTGAAAGCCATGAGGCAGGAGGGAAGGAAGTCGATGGGCTCTAAAGAGCCAGAGAGGTAAATAATGATGTGATTGCATATTACTAAATGGGAAAAAATACATATAAAATGGAAATAAAAGGAGAGGCTTCACAAAGAATATACTCAGAATATATCTAAGTCGCATTCCCTCCCTCTTTGACACGTCTGAGTTTGGGAAAACAAACATCTAAATTGTGGGCATGTTTGGAAGTCTGAGACACTTACATGCCCCTCTGCCAAGGCAAATGCCAGCTGTCCCAAACATGCCAATTGCCATTTGAAAGTGATGTTGATAGGTGAGGATGATGGGCCGTCCAATGGAATGGAAACAAAGCTAAGCATTTCCTGAAACGACAGAACTAATTTAGTTGTTGGATGTTCTTGAGATCCTGCAGGAGTTTGGTTCCACTTAGTATGCAAAAAATAGGGTAGACACTCAAAATCAGGATTGCATTTCAGTTTCCCTTACTTGATAAGCATGAGAAGAAATGTTCTTTCTTCTGGTCACCATCTCCAACAATGCCTGTACTTCATCAGTTCTTTAGTTCATTCACCCCACTAATTTGCCTCAAGAACTCATAAGTTTTTGATGATTTTGTCCAGCATCTGTTCACTTGTCACACCTCCATGATCCATGAAGTATGGATGATGCTGTTCTTCCCATGATATGCAGTATGGATTCAGGCCCTCCACCATAGTTTTGGATGAGATTTATTCCTTCCAGGCTGAAATTTGGGGGAATATGTAAAGTATACACATTGCGGACTGGAATAATACAGAAATTTCCAATAGAGTCAAATACCAAAATAGAAGTCATTTTTTCTTTGCATCCTACAGCCCTCTAGCTTTGGTGGTCATGTATTTTCCTAGTTTCTGGATATGGCAAGCCTATACTCCAGTTTCTTAGGAGTAACCTCACTTAACTTAATGGGAGTAGAGGCTTGCACTGCTAGGGAAACTATTGTAATAGGTAATTGTCATACTTCTTTGAAATATTTGCAGTTGTAATAGTTTTCTTTATAAGATAGGCCTCTCCATGTGGTAATCCTCAAAGTCAGTTTTGAAGCTCTTGCCCATTCCTAAATTAATGAGACTGCAGAGAGAGCTTTACTAATTTCAATAAAACTGAATGTCTTGAGGCTTTCCATTGGTCAGCAAAGTGGCTTCATGTCCGCACATCTGTATACATGTCAAACTCCCCTGAAGGAAACTGACTTTAGCCGGTTTCTGCCATTTCGCTGCCTTGTTTGTGTGACACAACTTGTGCCTTTGTTGGGTTAGCAAAGTCTGTTTGCCTTCAAATATTAATATCCTGGCTGGCTGACTTCAGTCACTTTATAAGCTTTGAAAGTGGTCCAGCAACGGCTTCCTGGATTGCTTCAAAACAATTCAACTTTAATTTAAGACAGAACATTAGCATTACCAATGAACTCCAAAATAACATCTTAAAGCTCTCAGCAGGTGGAGATTTGGGTGTTTCCACTTCATTCAGTGCTTCAAATGATATCAATGGTGAGAGGAATTGGTGGGGAGAAATCCTGTCAGCAGAGTCCTCTTACAGAATGCCAGTTCCAGCTGGAGTGTTCAGACGTGAAGCTCATTAAAGAGTTTAACGATCAGGATAAATGTCATACCCATTAATCTCCCCCTGAAATAGACAAAGTAAATAGCAATGAGTGAGTTAAATCT
Organism: Podarcis vaucheri; assembly: GCF_965113315.1. NCBI lineage: Eukaryota > Metazoa > Chordata > Lepidosauria > Squamata > Lacertidae > Podarcis > Podarcis vaucheri. The sequence continues at coordinate 34,952,081 of NC_138748.1, read as the reverse complement.
GATTTCCTCAGGAAGCTGGATGGTTGATAAAGATTAACGCTAGCTTTAATAGCGCTAAATAAAAAAGAGGACCATTCCTTTATTAATGAAGGCTGCAAGCTGACATGAAGTTCAGTTTTCTTTTTCTTTTTTCTTCCCTGTGGCATTGACCATTCTGGGTCACTCTAGAGGCAAACAATTGAAAGGTTACTGTCAAAAAGGAGCGAGAAGAGATTCTGAAGGCAACATGGCTTATTCATGGGACTAAAGAAATGGAAAGATAGTCTCTTGAGACTGTTAAGAGCCTCATAGGAATACACTAGAAAATATACTTAGCCTGTCTTCCTCAATGTGGTGAAATTATTTCATTTATACCATCAACATCCAGTACCTCTAACTTCAACTTAGAAAATCCCATGGGACTCAAAGTATTTAGGGTTCATATGGCCACCCAAGGTCTTATTTTTCAGTCTGTGCAGGTTTCTTAGTCAAAGCAAGAAAAATAAAGGACAACCTGGATGGAATTAAGTCCTCTCCCGCAGGATCTTGGCACAGGGATGGGCATCTTCCCTGCTTCTTTGAAATTTACTGACATTATCCATTTCTTATATTCAGTTCTACTGGTTTCAAATCCAGGCGTTCACAACTTCTAAGCAGTGCCATGTATTGCATAGTATAACCTCCAACATTTCATGCAAGCTTGTCTACTTAGTCCTCCACAGGTGTGCACATTAGAGTTAAGAGGGTCCCGGTTGGATGAGCAAGCCAGCTCTGTTCTGCATTGCTATTCTTGTCACCTTCAACTTGTGGGATGTGGAGGATATTGTCTGAAGAGGGGAGCCTCTGGTATGTTTTGTGGCTCCTAGTATGTATTAGAACTCTGAAAAATTAGGGTTCACAAATGTGTGGGGAGCTTCTATTTATTTATTTCATAAAATTTATATACTGCTTGATTGTTAAAAACCTCAAAGAGGTTTTAAAAAACCTCCAAGGGGTTAATAATAATAATAATACAGTCGTACCCCAGAAGTTGAACGCAATCCGTTCCGGAAGTCCCTTGTTAGGAAACCAAGGGGCAGCTTCCAATTGGCTGCAGAAAGCTCCTGCAGCCAATCAGAAGCCATGGAAATCCGACGTTCGGGTTCCAAAGAACATTCCCAAACCAGAACACTCACTTCTGGGTTTGCGACGTTCAGAAGCCAAAACGTTCAAGTCACAAGGCATTTGTCAACCAATGTATGACTGTAATAAGAATTTTAATATTTACCGTATTTTGCGCCCCATAGGATGCTCCAGCCCATAGGACGCACCTAGTTTTTTGGGGGGGAAATAAAGGGAAAAAAATTATTTCCCCCCCAGGTGCAGGGCTGGAAGAACCAGGTCGGGGAACAGTGGGAAGGCACGCTCTGCCTCCCCGTTGTCCCCCGAGCTTGTGGGGCTGGCGATGAGGAGAAGTGCGCTGATCCCGGGACTGCAGGCAGCTCTGCACCGCCATCCGGAGCGGGGCGGGACTTAGCGCCCTGCTCCCGATGGCCGCGCAGAGCTGTGCTGAGCCGGGGACTGCAGGCAGCTCTGCGCAACCCTCGGAGCAGGTCTCCCGAGGGTTGCGCAGAGCTTCCTGAAGCCTGGAGAGCAAGAGGGGTCGGTGCTCACCGACCCCTCTTGCTCTCCAGGCTTCAGTGAAAGCCTGCATTCGCCCCATAGGACGCACCCAGATTTCCCCTTCATTTTTGGAGGGGGGAAAGTGCGTCCTATAGAGCGAAAAATACGGTTTACCCAACCCATCTTGCTGGATTTCCCCAGCCACTTTATGAATAGAGGATTGCTTCAGACAACCCCCTCCCATGTGTTTCTTTAATCCTAACATGCATGCCTGAAAAGGAACTGCAATTTATTAATAGTACCCAGAATGTGCAACAGCTCCACCTCCACCCTGTTACACGCTGCTGAATTGCCTTCTCCACGTACTACATTAATTTACTCTGCAAATAGCTGACCTTGCCTTAGTTTTAATTATCTCTGTAGTTTATACCTCAACCCTTCATCCCATGCACAGCCTATGTTCTAAATAAACAAAGGAAGAAGTTAATATGAGAACTTTATAAGGCAATTTATAAACCGTCTGAACATATAAAGTTATTTCTTGAACTTATGTTTAAGCCTATATTTACCACTGCATAAAGTGGGACCTTCCTGGATAAAAGTCAAGGCTGGTTACTTCAACAAGTACAAGGAGAGGAGATCACCACCTAGAAAATTGTCATGCCTGAATCCGAAGAAGCAAATAATTATCAAGCCACAAGTGTTGGCTATAAATGAGTCTATTTGAAAGGATGAAGTATTTTGCTGAAAGGAAAGCATCTGGCTTAGGGATGGGGAACCTGTGGCCCTGCAGATGGTGGTGAAGTCCAACTCCCATCACCCCCAGCCATCATGGTCATTGGACTGGGATGGTGAGAGCTGGAGAACAGCAACATTTGGAGAGTTTACAGATTCCTCGTGCCTGTTCTATCTAGAAAGAAGTAGCCGGTTTGAAGCATCAGATGCTATTTCGTTCACTATTGCGATCAGCAACCTGGCCCTGCCTAAGGGAAATGGTCCCATGCGGACAAAATTTGCAGGTTACACCAATGCAGGAGGGTATTGCAAAAGGATTGTGAAATTATGCAGGTCACATTTCTTCTTCTCACAAAAGCAAATTATTGACAGATACTAATGTAATGAAAGAAGTCTGCTCATTATTTCTGTTTGTAATCTTTATTAGTTTTATTAGCACTAATTGCATTTGTGATAAATGTGAAGCAATATTCCTCACCCGCATTAAAGCAGCCAGGCTTTTGATTGGTATTCTGTGCAATAGCAGCTTCATTGTGATAAATGAACCAGTCGACAACAAATCAACAACACAATACACCATAAAAGGCCTTTATTAGCTATAGGAGAGTGGATTCTACCCCCCGCTCACCCCCACACAAGCACACACACTTAACGCTATTCAAGAAGCATTGTATTTTCACCTTGGGCAAACATTCCGGGTCATAGAAAAAGCTTTTATTGCCTCTGCAGACCTTTTAGTATCACTTGCTTCCCACTAAATCAAAACCTTGCTCCTAATTGGTAAACCTTATAGACAATGATGCGTTTCCAGTGGGTTGCCGTTAGCAGTGGTTCATTTATCATAGCAGACAGAGAGGCGGAACAATTCCTATCAAATACCTGCCTACTTTCTCACTTGTGAATCCAGTTTTAGAGTTATTTACTCAGCACTTTAGTAGTAAACGTATCAGCTGGCCTGAAGGAAAAATGAGAGGTTTGAAGAATGTCAATTTTATTGCAGAGGAGGAAGGGAGGAAGATAGCTACACTAGTAGCATCAAAGTTTTCGATCTGAGAGATGACAGTACACATTTTTCTTTCTTTCTGAAGTCTTCGTACAGTTCCTATGCATGCACACACACAGAATTCCTCCTCTACATTCTTAGAACATTGGGCCAACTTACTTAAACTGCTTTTAATAGTGTGTTTTCATTGTTGTGTTCCATACTTTGGGATGAAGGGCAATAACTTGAAACAACAACAACTCCTCTTGTGTAACAATTGTACCATGTCTTCCAAACAGATTTAGACCACATTTTTTACAATCGCTGACCTGAGAGTAAAGCCTGGCTAAATTCAGTGGGATGTACCGGGGGGGGGGGGCGGACTACAGCCCAAGAGGCCTGGGATTAAAGATTGAAAAATGTCATCTAGCAAAATGAGAAAAAGCTGGGTATTACAGCCAGACGTTATCCTGGATTGCAAAATTTCATTATTTTGATTAATTGTTATATACATAATTGGCAGACAGAGAAGTGGAAGACTTTTTTCACCCTCCTTTACCTCTTTCCTTGGCTTGTTTTCTCTATGCCTTTTAATTTTTGTTAGTTCTCAGTCAATTTTATTTCTATGTACATTTTGGGTTTTGAAGTTTTATATTTTGGATAAATGAAGATACATGCAGGAAGGTGATGGGCAGGAGATGAAGGACCCTGCATGGAAGGCAGGTTAGAGAAGAACCCTCAGGGTGAGAGGCCAAGGGAAGAGGGGGAAGCTCCCAGATGAGAGCTGGGAGGATTCATTCTTTTGTGTGTGGTTAAAGTATAACTGTGATAAAGAGCTTGGCATTATTATCCTCTCCCCATCCCCTTTCTTTTTTTTCTCTTCTTTTTTGGCTTCTTCCCTATCTTTCTCTCTTAGACTAGTCTATCTTTTATTGTGTATTATGTTGAAAACTTTCAATAAAACATGATTATGAAATGAACTACATAGGATTGCATGGCACACTGATTTTTGAACTTTTAAAAGAAGATTAGGCAAATTCTTAGAGACTAAGGCTATTGATGGCTACTAACCAGGATGACAATGTTCTACCTACATTCCCAGAGGCAGTATGCTTTTGTATACCAGTTGCTGAGAATACTTTTGCATTCAGGTCCTGTTTGTAGGCTTCCTGTAGGCATTTTGGACTAGATGGGCCTTTCGCCTGATCCAGCAGAGCTCTTCATATGCTCTTATGTAAACAATATTTTCTTCTATATATATAATAGAGTAACTGCCATTATTACCACTTCCAGTCCCAAGCCTAGACATTTCTATTCTTCAACATTTTTCTTTAGTTTCTTTAACCTGGGGAAAAATAATTCTCAAGTGCTATGGTAAGCTTAAGGGTTTCTTATCGTTTCTTTTGTATTTTCTTTGGAAACTCTAAGGCTTATACTGGTTGAGTTTTAATTTTGCTCTTTGGTTTTTCCTCAAGGACAGGCTCATTTCTTTCTCAGCTCCCCACTGCTTCCATGTGCTCTGAGGGTAACCCCAAATTGTGTCCTTTTAAATTCCCTTTGATCCTTTCTCTTTATATCTCTCTCATTTCAGTAAATTAAGCCATCTTTCTTCTCACTGGCTTCAGGTAAAAGAAATGGCAATAAAAATATCACACTAAAGTATACATGTAGAACCCCCAGTGGGACTTTTCAGCTACAAATAAATGTTATTTTCCACGCTGTGCAAATAAATGTGTCAAAGTGGAAATAAATCATTAATTCCCACTGTAGGGCTATTGATTTAAGTAGCAACAGCATTATCATCTTTTCAGACCAAAAAAAGGAAACCAGTCAGTCAGTAGCAATTGACAGATCCATTGGCCAATAATACTCTCACAAAAATAGACCAGTTGACTCACATTGCAAAACACACTGGGCAGCGCAGAGGTTGACTGTTCAGTATTGGAAAGTGAAAGACTGTAATGTCCTAAAGGTGTGGCACCACTATGGGTGTTCAGAATTGGTGAACAGGCTGAAAATAAGTTCCACTGAAATCAACTGTATATTCCCCATAACTGCAGCATATTCCCTGTTTCAAACATGGTTAGGCCACATGGGAAGTATTTTCCCAGCTAGGTGCCCCATGTGGCTGCTGCAGTTATGTGTCCATTGCATCCAAAATAATCTGCAACATGGAGGGTCCTCCCCACATGGCCTCATAAATGAGATAAATAAGTATTCTCCATCCACACATGATCAAGTCCCATTTAAACAGTCAGCATAGCTCCAAGTGGAGTCCCTAAGACGGTTAGATGGCGCCTTGTATGCTTCCTTCCAGCAATTCCTACAGCCAAGCTGATGACAAACATATTGCTCTGCTTTTCTTTGGACCACATCAGTGAGGCCAAGAGGGGAGTCTTGTTGTCTGGGCAGCATCTCTATACACACTACCCAGGCTTGTGCAGCAAAAACAACATGGGAGGCAGCAGCTAAAACTTACAGGTCTCTGCAACCACAGCAGGCATTGTAATTCTCAAGCAATTTGATTTCACCCCCAAAGGCACACTCCATTGTGTCTTCAGACAGAAGCCAACAACAATAGCTCAAACACCCCAAACAGAGTTATTATATGTCAACATAATAATAAGAAACTAATTCAGCACACCCCAAAAGGAACTAATTCATGTCCATCCCTTTACAAAACAAACAAGTTTGGTTCATGTTCAGTTCACCTTTCAATTCATGTTCATCCAAATTTTATATGTAACATCTATCTATCTATCTATCTATCTATTATCTATAAAATCAACATCCACAATGCTACAAGCCACTTTAAGGCAATGAACTTGAAAATAAACTAGAAATCATTCAAAGTTCTGTCCTCAAATAAACTTAATTAACATTTGATTCATTGAGTATGGGACTAGTTTCATAGTACAATTCAGAATTTTAAAATCTAATTTATTGAACTTTGTTAAACTAAACCAGTTCATTCAAAGCACTGGTTAGGTCCAAAGGGATTCATAGGGTTAGATTCAACCAACCTAGCATGCTAGCAGAAGGACTCCCAATAGCTCAATGGGGCTTCCCTCTCTTCTCTCCCACATGCCCAACTCAGCTCCCCAAATTGGTTCTGGGGAGTTGGGAAAAACCCCAGAACAAGATGCAGGGGGAAGAGAAGGTAGGTTGTTCCATCTGGCAAGTATAAATGCTTGCACTGATGGAATGATCGTATTAGTACCTCACTGATTTCATTACACTGGGCCTTTCAACCAAGCAACTGCTCTATATTCAAAAGATGCAGTCAGTCTTCCACTGGGCTGTGTTATTTTTGATTTAATTCTGCTGATAATGGTGGGACACTTTGATGTTCAGCTTAATTGGTTTTTCTTGTGACTCCCACCCAGCCAGGGGAGGCAGGGGGCAGAGAAGGGTTAGGAAACTCTTTAAGGACCAGGCTGTCTCACCAAGGTTAAAAAGGCAAGTTAAGATATTGTTCTACAGGCAAGGTTCCGACTTTAAAACACCAGTTGACATTTAAGGGGAGGGAACACCAAAGAAAACAGGAGGATCAGCGCTAAACCTGAGTCTTATTATAATAAGCAATGAAGAAAGATTAATTGTGCTGCCACAAGATTACTGAAGATTAATGCTAACACCATCACATTTGGGCCTTCCAAAGATCTGGATTATGACAAAGATTATGCAGAATTTCCGTTCCTGCTTATTTGTTCTTTTATTTATTTAAGATAATGCTGCTGCAATATTGCAAATGTTGGCTCAACTGTAGATGGATTCTGAATTTGTAAAAAAAGAATGTATTTTGATATGCATCAGTAATGCTGTATTTTTACTTTTGTACAAATAGCTGCTTTATTCCAACAGCTGTAAACCACAGAGCAACTGACATTTTTTAACTTTGACAGAAGGTTTTTACAAACAATTAAGCTGGATAATTCTAGATTAGCTTTCATTAAATCACTGTCTTTGCTTAATACCCTTTGTGATTCTTCGTAAATGAGTTTTAGATAATCTTGAGATGCAACAGTTAATCTTTCCTCCTGATTACCTCCTTATAATGCCCTAATTAAATCTGCCTGTTGACACTTTTTCACCTACTTCTACAACTGGTAACTCTGTGTATTTAGGTCATCTGCAATCTCTTTGGTTGGTGCTCTCATTTACACTGCTTAAAAAAGAAACATTCATAAATATGGCAAAAATATGACTGTTTAGTTGCAAATCAAATGTTTAAATTGAACCTTCCCTTGGAGTAAAAGCCGATTGTTTAAGATTTCTTAATGCAATTTGGCCATTAGCTATGTATGTTGATGAGATGGACTGAATAAGTTTGTTCCAGCAAAAACAAGGAGGAGTCTCATAGCACCTTATAGTTTAACACATTTTAACACACTACAATCCACTTCATCAAAAACATGAAATGTTATCCCAATTTACAGGCATGTGTGTGTGTGTGTGTGTGTGTGTACACACACACAGAAAGAGAGAGTAGTTGGGAAGGTAAGCAGTAATTTCAGAAGGAAAAGAAATACAGAAATTATTGATATCATTATAATTCACACAGAGAGAGCTTTACTGCGATCCATAGACCCAAAATTGTAATTTGTAGCTAACTGTGGTCGCTTCACAAAATAGTTTGCTTGTGATAACACAGACATCCTGGTATTGGTCAGCTAGGTATCACATGAGATTAAAAACAAACATTCAAACAATGGGCGGTACCACTGAACCTTTAGATCAGGGATGTCCAACTCCCAACAGACTGCGATCTACTCACAGAATAAAAAAACTGGCAGTGATCTACCCCTTTTTTGTGGGGGGTGTTTCAGGTCAAAGATGTTAAGCTTTTTTTAGGGAAGAATGCCACATTATGGAAAGGGAGATTTCGGAATTAAGAAAAGGGGGAAAGGGGGAAAATCACTCACCAACAGATCGCTATGGAATCAATCTGCATCAAAGTGAAAACTCCATCTTCTGTTTCAGCAATCATGTGAAAATGGAGGATGGGGCAAGGGAAAAGGATCTACCAGAACATGCCAGGGATCGACCAGTCAGATGCGACCAACCTGTTGGACACCCCTGCTTTAGATGAATAGTACAGTTTTCTGTTCAAATTCTGTTGTTCTAGAACACGTACGGAGAGTGTTTGGCTCTTAGGCATTGCTGAACTACAACTTCCATCAGCCTCGGCAAGCATGGCCAACAGCCAGGGGTTGTGGGAACTGCAACATCATTATTACTTATTAAATTTGTATCTCTGGAGGGCTAAAGGTTCCCCATGCCTGTTCTAGAATAACTACTTCAAGATTAATAACAGAATGTCCAGGGAAGTTGAAATATTCACCTGCTGCTTTTAAAATACTGCCATTTTTTTATGTCAAACTGTCAGACTGACAGTCAAACAAACTAATTGACAAAAGATTGTTTACATGCAAATACTGTCACTTGTCTTCTCAAATACCTTTTCCTGACAAATTCTGTTCAAGGGACACAGAAGGTTATTAATTAAAAAACGTGAGCAGTTTAATTAGGTATTCTCTATGTAATTTAATCTGACTTCACATTTCCTAAATGGAAAATGTGCTTGATGTCCCTTCAGCATCATGGAGGATGCCTTCCATCTTCCCTGTCGCAGGCATTCTATTAACTCTGCAGTTATGAATTGTCTTGTTGACAAATATAAAATCCTGTTGCATGGGATGGAAGGAAACAACAGAAGAGGAGTCTGCCCAGAATTTCTACCGATAACATTCAGCAAGACAAACATAAGAAAAATACATAATCAGGTGTGTGTTTTTTAGTTGTTCTTGACTGGCAGTCACACCAAGTTTTTAATTGGATATTTGATATAAGAAAATGTATAATGTGGGGAATTAGATGTGGCAGGAAACAGGACAGACAAATAGCATATGTGGTAATGAAATCTCAGCACACTGAGTGCTCCAAAAATGCAGATACAATTTTACCTTGACACGCTCAGACCTTTCTTTACACCCACCCACCCACAAACTATTACCACTACAACCGATCCTTGGATACATTGCTCCTAACCTTAGCCATGCTAGAAGGTCCAAGGACACAGCTAAAACTAAAGTAGTGTAGCTCAAGGCAGGACATCTATGATGAGCTCAGCCAAGGAGTGAATGTCCCTGTCAACAGAACTAGGAGAGCTGACACTGCCTGAGCTAGGGAGAGAGTCCAGAAGCATAGAAATTCCCACACATTCCTGTTCTGGTTTGTCAGCTATGTGAGCCTTGAAGGATCAGCTTTGTACAGCTTTCCAGGGTTGACAATCAACATAGTCTTCATCCGGCCTTTCTTTTACCTATATTCTGCAGAACATCAGAGGGCCTGCATCTGTGAGCTGACATCTCTCTCCAGCAGCCAATGTCCTAGTTCATTTGTTGCCCCCTCTGACCCCTCCTTCTGGAGCTAAGAACCTACACTATACAGCTGAAAGACACCAGAAAAGTCTGCCATAATGCTGCCCACATGGACCTAAAATACTTTAACTTTTGTAGATTGTACTTTCTTCAGTCTAGTGTATATGTTCGTCAGTCTAGTTAAGGTCAACGGAAGCTGCTCCCATAGTCTATCGCATGGGGGGGGTGGACTACCTGTCCTGGTACTGTAATATATATAGATAAATAAAAACCATTTTGCTTCAAAGGAAGATTTCTCCCTTACGCAAATTGCTAGCCCAGTGGTCCTGATACATAGCAGGGAGCAAAAGCCCATTTTCTCCATGCTATAATCCCAAAGCAAACAGCGTCCCCACAAAGGCAATCTGTGTTTTTTTTAGAAATACAGTGGTACCTCGGGTTACAGACGCTTCAGGTTACAGACTCTGCTAACCCAGAAATAGTACCTCGGGTTAAGAACTTTGCTTCAGGATAAGAACAGAATCACGCAGCGGTGGCGCGCAAGCAGTGGGAGGCCCCATTAGCTAAAGTGGTACCTCAAGTTAAGAACAGTTTCAGGTTAAGAACAGACCTCCAGAACAAATTAAGTTCTTAACCAGAGGTACCACTGTACCAACAACAACAGCCCTGCACTTAAGGCCACAGCTACAAGCTAACATGTGTGGTTTGGCCCTTATATTCCTCTGCCATTCCACAGAAAACAGATGGTAGCAGTCCCTTTTGCAGATTCGGAGGCTGTCAGACAGGGGTGGAATTTTCTCTTCTTTTTTGACATTTCAATAGGTCATCTTTGTCAAAATGTTCTTCTAGGAGCTTTCAGCCCAAGAGTTCTTACTTCCCTTCCAAGAGATTAACATGTAGTATTTATCTCTCATGTTGACAGAAATGCAAGGGCAGTCTGGTCCTAGCACATCAGGTGCATAAACAGGGTGACGTTTTGAGGTGGACTTTTGCGTCTTAAATACTATCTCAGTTTGGCATTCTTTATTTGCCTTTATGGTACCGACAGGAGACAGTAATTATTGTATCAGTGAACTTGACTCCTTACTGTTGCTTCATCTTAGATTGAAGAAAAATGTTTCTTTAAAAAAAAAAGACTGTCATCATGTTCACAGCGGTTTCAGCTCATCTTCACAATTGAACTGTTAGTGAACATAGTGAAGATCCAACCACCTGAGCGGGTGACTCACTGCTTTTGCCTTCGCCGCTCTTTTTAGCTGTTTGCAAAGTTTTCAGGTAGTGAAAAGACCAAGTATAAGGATCATGAGCTAGAAGAGCAGAGATGGATGGATCTGCTAATTTCAGCCCTCTCAGTTTCTCACTTTTCCCAATCTTATATTCAGTTCTCACACTTCTGCAGCAATGTGCTTAAAAAAAATAAAACTTCCTGAAAATTGGTATGTATTTTAGTGCAGTTTGACTTACACACACATTTTTGCACGTTGTTTCCCCTAATATAATGCACTTTTTAGATTATTTTGAAGAATATATTCATTTTCTCTCTCTCTCTCTCTCTCTCTCTCACACACACACACACACATTTTGTAAATACTGGTTAGTTGGGATACTACATCGCAAAATTCAAATAAGTGTGAATTCTGAAGGTTGGCCGAGATTTGGTTCTCATATTGTTTCAGAAACTGCAGATTAAGTGGTTTTATCTTTTAATGCAAACTGAATTGAATTTCTCTCTTGTCCCTAAGAAGGGGATACCAGGTCATTAACAAGGTCAAATCACACAATATTTTTTAGAGAAACGCCTAGCACTTGAAGTGCTAGTCTCCTTCTATAGTCATTCACAGTGGACATTGTCTGCTGTTCACTTCATTAATTGAACTTTTTTTTTTTTGCAACAAGCATATTTGAAAAAGGAAGCCTTTGCCTGAATAATAAATAATACTTACTGCATCCCTTCCCTGTAAGTATACATGTTTTCATTAGTGTCTTGAATTTGCTTCCGTTACAGATGTGAATGGGCACATTGATCTCTCCTGTCAAATTAGAAAGAAACAGCAAGACCCTGTTACAATTACACAACATCCATTTACTGCAATGGAATGTGAATGGGAGTGACTATAGTGGCAATCGTATTCATAACCACCTATGAAGATTATTTGAATGCAAGGTGGCCTGCTGTTAGTCAAGGCAGCCGGGACAGCAGTGACACTGGCTGGCTGCCTTAAGATATTCAATACATGGCATACTAGGGAAAAACGAGGCAGTTAGGTCCCAAGCATAATTGACAACTATTCTTTCCTAGAGCATCTGGAAGGAGAGATAGGATAGGGATCATTTCATTTTTGTTGCTTTAAAGCATTCTTGCATGACATTCCCTGCCCTTGATATATCCCATCCCTTCTATTAGCGATGAATTGCACCATACACTGCTGGCTCCCCTTGACTGGGTTTCAGCAGATATTTTATTCAAAAGACATTTTCTCATTACCTATTCCCTTGTCTCCCCACCCCACCCAAAAAAATGTCAGTTTGTTTTCATTCGGCTTACATCAGGGAAGCCTGTGTTCAAAGGGAACTTCTATCCTCATTCTCCTTGATTTTTTCCAGCATTTTAATGTTGGAATTTGAAGGGTGCCTCCCACAGGAATGAGGTGAAGTGGTTAGAAAAGGCATTGGCTTCTTCCACATGCCTTTCAGTAGTGGCTGTTTGTGAGTATTTATTGGGACAGCAATCAAAATATTATCTTCATCCACCAAGCTGACATTTAATGTGGGGAACAGTCACTGTGGAGTTAAACTGTTGCTAACACTTCTCTTTGGGGGTTTCTTTCTTTCTTTCTTTCTTTCTTTCTTTCTTTCTTGCCTCTACTCTTTTAGAAACTGTAAAGCACATATTGCCATTTGGTGATACTGGATCATATTTGGTCTGCCTGGCTTCAGGCCACTGGAAGGCCAACCAATATGGTGGTCTTTGCATTGCCCAGTAAGGTAATTATTATTTTTTTAAAAGAAACCTGGTTACTCATGTCATGCCATATCCATTTGCTAGTGACACAGAGGCAGGCTTCTTTCATTGGTGGCACCCGTGTTATGGGATGCCCTCCTCACTGAAATACAAGAGGACCCAACTGTATTGACAATCCCATGGGGGTTTTTTTGAAGCCACACCTGCTCACATAGGCATACCCTTGATCTCTCAGTATCCTGTTTTAATTACTGTGTTTTAATAGGACTGCTTTATTGCACATTTTAATAATGGATTTTTATATTTTTAATGTTTTAATGGCATTGTGTATTTAATTGTGGGTGTTTATATTTTAATGCTTGCATAGGTGGTTGGAAGCCTATTTTGGTATTAAGCAGATGATGATGATCATCATCACTTTTAATTTGTATACCGTCTTTCTATCTTACAGTACCCAAGGCGGTTTACAAGATGAAGAAACAAAGAATGTACACCTTATAACAATCTAATCCAATACAAAAATGTGATAATAAAATATAACTATATCCATCTTTTCTATCACTTTCTGATTTTTTTATAGTGGGTCCCCACAGACTCTTGGGGAAAACAATGGGCAAGATCCAACATTGTTGCTCCATTAATAGATGGAGTATGGCACCCAAAGAATCAACTCTCCACAAGCACAACTCTTCTTCTGAGAACAAAAGCGCCTCCTACATGGAGCAACAACATTAGATCCTACCCAATGATCCTAGACTCCTATTCTTCACATTATTAAAATTTCTCTCAGTGGCCAGAACAGGACAGCCATCAGCATTCTCTCTCTCTCTCTCTCTCTCTCTCTCTCCTGCAATTACAATCATATGTTTACAATTAAGTTATTTGAAATAGCTGGTGGAAGCTTATCAATGGCAAGAAAGTATTTTAGAAAACTGCAGTGGAATACACTTAAGAGGCTGAATTTCTGCATGCCAATCTGATACAAGAAAACCCTCCTGTTCTCAGATGAAAGATGGAGTGCAATTGCCAATGACACAGCTTGGAATGAGATCCTGTAGAGAGTGATAAGGGCTATTTGCATTGGAAGCAAAGGCGTATTCCCAGCTCTGCTCACCAATTCAAATTAGAGCTTCCCATGCAACCTTTCCCTTGAAAGTTTCCAGGCTGATAGTCCTGAAATGTTACAGAGCAATTATTTTTATAATATACAAAGAAATCACTGGTGGACTCTGAACCCTAAACTCTGGCAAGGGGTAGAGATCTGTGCCTTGGCTCACTATGGAGAATGATACCAAGGGCATTTTGAACCCTGGTAGGGCACATGCATTGTGTCAAATGGTCCCAAGTTTAAACCCTGTTAAAATGTTATCTAGTAAAAGGATTGGCAAGCAGCTCCTTGCAGTTCGTACTAACAAGGAGACTAACAATGTCAATCAGCAGATGGAAGTGACTGGGACTTAAATATGATTATTATAGTAATGTAACATGAAGCCAAATGACTCTTCCCCCTCCCCCAATAGTTACAATGCTGGTAAAGTTCTATACAAATCAGGATTCAATTAAAAGATGGGATGAGCAGTCCAAAATGTGAGCCTCCTTGCCACCCTAGTCAAATAAAACAGCCTTAATTTCACCATTTACATCCCCCTTTAAGTAGAGCCCAAGTCAAACTGGAGCTCACACAACTTTATTTCTACCACTCTCCTTTTGCCTTCCCTAAGAGGAAAAATGGTTTTACTCGGCAATAAGCAATGTCTGGAGCATCTTTTTTTCTACTAGGGTTGATAGGACTTTCCTATAAGCTCTGCTGGTCCACTGCCACCCATTTCTTCCCTGCTTTCCCTTTACAACCAGTGATTATTTGAAATCAGTTCAAGGTCTTGTGAAGTCTTCTCCTTAGTAGCAAATGACCCATGTCCCACCATTTCAATTGGAAAAGAAATTGTTGTATGGAAGAGGCGGATGAATTTGAATATATTAATGTTAGATGAACTGACGAACAAAGAGGATTTTTGTACATATTCCATTTTAAGAGACAAATATATAATACCTACAAATGCTAATGGCAATATCTCCAGATAAAAACTTGGAAACCACCAGCTATGGACAGCAGCTTTTACCGCCTCAGAGACCCCAGAGATATTGAAGCAGTTTATTAATTCTTACACAACAACAACAACAACAACAACAACAACAACAACAACAACAAAATCCGGCCAGCAACATGTATAAGTCTTTGTTACTAGCAAACCAATTTGATATACCAATTTGAGGGAGGAGTGGAATAAAGAATTAGAGATCTCAATTTCGACCACACAGTGAGAAACTGTTTTAAGTGCTACAACAAGGGCATCTCTGGACCTTAAATTGAGGCTCATATGCCAAAAAATAATATTTAGAATATACCGGACCCCGTTATGTTTGTTTAAAAAAGGGTTGTCTAAGGTATCTAATGGTTGGAGATGCAATAGGGATAATGCTTCCCTAAAACATGTATTTTCTTTGTCCTATATTGAAAGATTTTTGGCAGAAGGTAACTGAAACTATCAACAGTACTGTACGGAATAATCTTACATTTACAGAGCAAAATATCCTTTTGAATTATATACCCAGCAGATGGAACCTTGCAAAAGGACAATATGAATGGACTTTCCGCGCCCTTACCACAGCAAAAAGACTGATACTGATGAATTGTAAAAATAAAGATGTGGCTCCCTTCTAGGATTGAATTGAAGACTTATACAAACTCGCAACATATAATAACTTGCATATAAACGCAGACTTTCCACGGACAAATTCAATGATATTTGGAATCCATTATAAATACTGTAATAGGTTAAGATCAGGTGAATTACAATAACAACTTTGTAAAGTATACAGTTTTGGGTCGTCATCCCCCCCCTTACTTTCCCTTCTACATGGGTGCTGTTTCTCTTATTCCTTTTCTTTCTTTCTTTATGTCTCACCATGTTCAGTGCACATATAAGTATGTACTTTTAAACTTTCAATAAAAACGTAAAAAGGGGAAAGAACATGAAAGTTTACAGCTTTTCTTCTTTTATGTTTGATGCTGATGTCCTATTTGTGTCTATGCAAAGGATGAAATCCCTGCTTCATGAGGCTGCATTGTTCCTCACAATTTGCACATTGTGCTTGTAAAACCTCCTTAAACATGAAAAACAGAATGTAGCGAAGAGGCTCACAGACTTCAGGACATTTGAGACATTACCCAGCATCAAAGTCTCCCTCTTTAGGTCCCTAGGATCCTCAGAACCCCAGCTGGTCTCAGAGACTGGCTGGTAGGACCCTTACCTCTAGGGCTTGGAAATCCCCTCTTCAACACAGGATCCCTTCTTAATTTCCTAGGGCTGCCATACATCTCTAGGGCTGCTCAACAACTTTCGGGTTTTCCTTAAAAAACCAAAAAACCTGTCCTGGTTTTTTTTACTTTTTGAAATATGGCAACCCTAAATTTCCTACCTAAACCTGAAGGGCCCACACTGTTCCTCAGTTTTCCCTTACTAAAACCCTTTCCTCTCTGGCTCTAATTGCAGCCAGTCAAGTTTTGTTCCTAGTCTTTTCCTTTCCCCTCTTCTAGCATCTTTTGCATCCCAGTCATGAATTTCCAGGGGCCTCTTCTCCAACACTCCTGCGTCTTGCCTTTTATATGGTCACTCTGGGCATCTGATTCATGTTTCACATCTGCTACATCCAGCTGCTCCTTCTCCAGCTCACCTGTGTTTTCATTTGAATGAACTGGGAGAGGAATGCTATGGAATGTGGCCAGAACCACAGCTCCTCCATCTTAGTGTCACCCAGCAACAAACCTGTGGCTTTTACCTCAGATGCCCTTTCCATGCACTATTCTTGGGCACACAAAATGACAATCACACAAGGGAGCGTCTGAGGCATGTTGCCAGTCTCCCGGGCCCTTCATTACATCCTTTTATTTTTCCCAGCCATCAACAAAATTCAAAGGCAGGAGTCTCCTGTACCTGTGAGGAATTCCCACGCAATCCAAAACTTGTCCTCAATCACACAGTAATTTTCCTCTCCACTTCATACATTCAGCTTCCAATTCATGGAGGGCTTTAAAAGATGGAGGAAGTGATGTGCCAAGAGGTGGCAGGGTTCGGCAGGATGTTACCACCCCTTGTGTGATTGGACAAGCAGAACGCCCAAAAAGGGCACCACTGAACATGCAACAGGAAGCCACTTTTAATCCTTGCTCTCCAAGGAGTGTAGCAGCATAATGCATGGCTCATAAATGCCTATTTTGTTCACACAGAGAATTATTTTAAGATGTAAACTTTTTAAAAACATCTCCAGTTTACACCTAAAAGATGTAAAGTGCAGTTTCTCTTATCCTGTGCAATTTGCAACATTATTGTGAGTAGGAATGAACCCATATGATATACTAGCAAAATATTGCCTAGTTCTGGAAAAATATTGCTATAGAGCTTGGAATCCCAGAATAAAAATGATAGCTCAGGGGAAGGGAAAAAGAGAATCTGACTTCAGGTATTTTCTTACCTAGCAGCAGAGAATTTGAAACACATCAGAAATGGTACTGCTTTTTTCTTTTATTAAAATCAGTGGAGACTGTGCTTCTTCACTGCTATATACTGCATGCAACAACCTCAGTTTATTGAGATAAGGTTAATTCTAAAAGAAAAGCCAGTCATCCCCCCTCCCCTTATAGTCAAAGTCATTTACTATCAAGAGATCTCGGATGTGATACTGTTAGCAGGCCGCCAACAAAGTCACCCCTGTACAAAGAGACTTGCTAATTACTGTCTTCAGTGAGAAAGATAAATACGGAAATCTAGTCTCATAAATAGAAAGGAAGCAGAAAAAAATATGAAGCCATTGCTCACTTTTAAGATTCTAAGAGTATTTCATGCCACTCCCCAGAGTTCTCAGCTGTAGATTTTGCTACACATTCCCCAGTTCCCAAAACAATGAGAAGTCCAGCAGCAGCATGGCAAGATTTAGCTGTGTTTTGATTACAGAATGCTGGAGACTTATGATGTGTGCATAATATTTGTTAGTATAGATGTACAAGCTTGTCCACTGGAAGCAAAACAGATGTTTATTAAACAGGCAGCAAAACCACTGATCCAGCATCAGATTCCTAGGGAGCCACTATTGCACCCGCCAAACCTGCACTCGGAATTAGCTAATCCAGGCTAAACCTCTTCACTCATTGGCAGCCTCTCTCTAAATTAAAGCGACAACCTGCCTCTAAAATTTTGGCTTCCTCCTGCCTTTAGCTGGCAGGTGTCTCCTTCCCAAACTGTGCAGCACATTATTTTCCAAAACCTGAAGTGAGTATTGTAGCAATCACCATTGTTCCTTTGTCTAAGTGCAACAAAAGAACTCATGCACTTAAACAAAAAAAGATAAATAATCCCATTCAGATCAAACTACCATTAAAATAAAATAAAAATGGCAACCAACCATCCTCCCCTTATTCTTTTCTTTTTGGATTCTAAAGTGTGTAATTTAAAATGAAGAGGTTCCCCCCCACAAATTATGTTTGAATTTCCCCCCCTGGATTACAGAACATTTTGAGAACAGTTTCTCTCTCATGATTGCCACTCTTTGTCCTATCAATCATTATTATAGTCCTGTTACAATAATTAGGGTTTTTAATCAATTTTCGAACTGTGCTGTTCAGTAGACTGTGAAGTATAGCTTGTGTGTGTCAGGAGAGAGGTTAGTCTGGAAATTACTAGGCATAATGCTTTTTGCAAATGGTGGATATGTTTGCTGAACAGAAAGAGTGAGATCACCTCCTTATCAGGCTTTAGCACCTTCGTGTTGGGCTTTTGAATACTTTTGGAGAATGACACTACAATAATTATAAGCAAACACTCGACAAACAAACACAAATTAATGCTCGGCCAGAAATGGTAGCGTAACACTAACATAAATTCTCTTGCATTTCAGAACGGAACTATCCCCCAGTAAATGGGGTTTCTCTTAAACAAATGAAATAAAATTTCATTTTTATAAAGTCTGTTGTTATTTGATAATGCGACCTTGCTCGGTAAAACACAACACGTTGACTGCAAATAATTACAAAGGCTGGATTGACTTCAGCAAATATTCTTTCAAAAAGCTTTGTTGTTGTCTTTTGTACATTGACTGTGCTCAATTCCAAGGCAGCAAGCCCACTGCAACAAGCTTGCCTCACCCTTCAGAAAGTCAGCCATGATCTAACAGTTACCCAGTATGGCTTCACAGTTGTCCTTTCAGATACAAAGGTGATGGCAAGTGGAACCAAAGGTCTAAGCTGGTCAATAAAAGCCACCCACATTAAGCTGGCATCTTTGTTTACCGTAGTGTCCACTTTGAGAGGTTTAGAAACCTGTAGGCCTTAAAGTCTGTAGCACCTTTATGTCAAGACCAAAATAGTGACACAGCTTCTCTGGCAAATTTCCCAGTTACTCCAAACTATTAATTCCTATCATAGGAGCCAACTCCAGGGGGGCGTGGGTGCTTGGGCACCCACAATAATATAATTGTGGGGGCCAGGCACCCACAAAATCAATTAGAAAAGTGTGATGTCTTCAAGAGAGAAGCAGTTCAGCCAGCGAGTGAGGCACCCTTTTCTGGGGTGAGGGTCTGGACAGAGGCAGAGTCTGAGCCCCTCCCTGCAGAAAAGGGTGCCTTGCTGGCTGTGGAGAGGGAGAAGAAGAATTACTGCTGGCTGCCACAACTTCCATGTTGTTTTGGTGGGCAGCCACAATCCTGAGGGCGAGATGGCACCCCTAATTCCTATGAATATTGCTGATGGATGAAGGAAGGGATGTAGCTGAATGGTCGAGCATCTCCTGGTAAGCCTGGGAAAGATTCCCTGTCTGAAATCCGGAAGAGCTACTGCAAGTCAGAAGAGGCATTACTGAGCTAAATGGGCCTATGGACTCTTTATAGGGCAGCTTCCTGTGTAGGGCAGCCAGTGTGGTATAGTGGTTAAGAGCGGTAGACTCGTAATCTGGGAAACCGGGTTCGTGTCTCCGCTTCTCCACATGCAGCTGCTGGGTGACCTTGGGCTAGTCACACTTCTCTGAAGTCTCTCAGCCCCACTCACCTCACAGAGTGTTCGTTGTGGGGGAGGAAGGGAAAGGAGAATGTTTGCCGCTTTGAGACTCCTTCGGGTAGTGATAAAGCAGGATATCAAATCCAAACTCTTCTCCTCCTCCTCCTCCTCCTCCTCCTCCTCCTTTCTATTCAGTGTACGTAGATCTGCTTGAAAAAAGGACAGTTGGAATGAAGATTCTACAATGATTTTGACCAACCAACTTTCTCCTCAACATCTGACCTTGACTTGGAATTCGTGTAGGCCAATGTAATTGAATCCAGATAAGACTGGAGTAGGGATGGCTGGAAGGTAGAACAAGGACCTCTGTGCAAAAACTTGTGTAGCTGGAGCATCTGCTGTCACCAGACGTCATTCCCTTTAAAGCCCTGTTCTATTTTATTTTTCATTTGTCAGGAAAACAAAAACCTAGTGGTGGATGGGTTATTTGTAGGCTGGGATGTGATAGCATCTCCAGAAACTCAGTGATATTTTAGGTCTGGATCCTATATACGGTTTAGGGTATTGAACCGGATAACCATGAGATCCGATCCCAGCCTATGATCACAGACTTTTTGGATACTTCATGAAAATGAATATGTTCTATTAAACATTAATTGCATTTTTAAAAAGCAATATTGTTTTCCCATGTCCCGTGTTTACTTCAATGCTAATCATGTACATTGTTACTGCTGGAATAGTTTTCTCGTCTATTATTTATTCCAGGGTGGGTGGAAAGTGAAAGGAAAATAAGCATATTCAGGTACCAAGACTGTAGCCTATGACAGTTCTGATGAAGGAGGGCCCAAATAGTACTTGGTCCTCACTAGCCTGATGGAAGGGCTTCATCTGCTTCCCAGGTGCACACATATGATCATAGAATTGTAGAGTTGGAAGGAACCCCAAGGAAATTCTCGTCCAATCCCCTGCAATGCAGGAATCGCAGCTAAAGCATCCAAGTAGGACAGCTGCTGATGAATAGACTTCAAGAAGAGATGGAGCCAAATGCTGGCGATTCTGGCCAGGCTGAGCTAAGCCATTTAGGCGAACATCTCTCTCTCTTTAAAATAAAGCAGTTTGTAGCCTGCTGAGTGTTTTAGTCTCTCTACAGTCCCCACTACAATAACAGAGAATGTCCTGATCATCATGCCTTATAGCTATGCCAATGTTATGGCTACACAATCTGCAGAATGAGTATTGTGTTGTGTACAACACAATGCTTTGAGCTAACAGATGGCCTAGCATATGCTGATACTGAGTTTGAGTACAGCACAGCAGTTGGTTGACTATTTTTAACCAAAGTGATTGAAATATGAAACAAATATTCAGGTCTTTAATCTATAGTCTACTCCTTAATAGAAGGTTTGGGGAATATGTTTAAATTTGGTTTTGCTATAATCAGTTGTTTATTCTGATTCCATCTAATGAGGGTAACACAATATGTTGGGTCTCCAATTATTACAGCTGGTGTTTAAATAATATGGGCCTTTTTGTGTTAAAGAATCCATATATTGCCTCTGGTTCTTTTTCAGCATTTTTACCTCAACAATATGGGAGTCTTCTGATGTTCACTTCTCTGAAAACTCACATCAAAGCTCACTGTGACAAACCAGAATAGATCATCTAATATATTTTGGCAAAGCAGATGTCTTCATGCTGCTTTCTTGAAAATCTGTGCACATGCCCAACTCGTAGAGTCCTCTGCTTCTAAGAGGAAGAATCAAAATGAAAAATTTGTAACACAGCATACTACAAGCAAAAAACAGGTGCCCCACCCTTAATTTATCAGAAATGTTAATAATAAATATGTATGTTGGGTTAATCACAGCAGTGCTTTTAGCACTGTCCGCAAACTTGGCTGAAATGGTACCTTCTGAGAAGAATGAGACAAATCTCTGCCTATCTTCAGGTGAGATCCTCATTCTAAACTGTATTATTTAGTTAGGCACATAAGTGAATAGCAAGGTACCCAATTAATTGTCATGCCACAATGCTAATGCAAAGCTGTTGGGGTGTCTCCATCCCTCAAATATTGCCGAAAGGGGGATGAGCTCTGGCCTCTGTAGAAATGCAAAAACGGATGCTGAATTTAATCGAGGCATGATATGCGGGCTGTCTGGCTATTCATTCCCAAGAGGTGATTAATGACCAACTGAAAGGTGTTGCTTGCAACAGAGATGGCACAAGGTTCCAGAGAATCAGTTAAGCAATCCCAAACTACTGTTAGTGTGGCTGGGTTGTGGTGTGAACAACACTTATTAAAAGCATAAGGGCATGCCTTGATCTACTGCCAGGAGGCTCTTATTGCTCACACAAACCCACACAGAGTCCTGCGGCATGTAGAGAGTTCCATCTGAATGGAGCCACTTGGTAACAACAGGATCAACAGGAAGTTGCCTCCTAGCAGCTGGCAATCAGTCACATTAATGAACCTTCTGGCAACAGGAAAGCCCAGAGTTGCATACAGAAATCATGACTAATAGCAACGGACAGATGGGTTCTCCATGAATCCATTGAATTCATTTTAAAGTTGTCTAAGCTAGTGACGATCAACACATCTCATGGCAATGAAATCCATGGATTTATTTTACACCGTGCTCACATGCACACAATATGCTTAAAGCAAATTTATAGTGTGCTAACAGTCACAGCTTCCGCCAAAGAATCCTGGGAACTTCAGTTTACCCTCACTCTTAAAGGTAAAGGGACCCCTGACCATTAGGTCCAGTCGTGGCTGACTCTGGGGTTGCGGCGCTCATCTTGCTTTATTGGCTGAGGGAGCCGGCGTACAGCTTCCGGGTCATGTGGCCAGCATGACTAAGCCACTTCTGGCGAACCAGAGCAGTGCACGGAAATGCTGTTTACCTTTCTGCTGGAGTGGTACCTATTTACCTACTTGCACTTTGATGTGCTTTCGAACTGCTAGGTTGGCAGGAGCAGGGACTGAGCAACGGGAGCTCACCCCATCACGGGGATTCGAACCGCCGACCTTCTGATCAGCAAGTCCTAGGCTCTGTGGTTTAACCCACAGTGCCACCCACGTCCCCCCCTCACTCTTAACAAACTACAATTCCCTGGATTCTTTGGGAGAAGCCATGTAGTTGTTACCTGCCTGTTATGAATCTCTTGCTAATCAGGGGTTTTTTATGAGTTCAAGTATTGTGAGAGAAAAACCCTTCTTTTTCCACTTTCTCAATGTCATTTATCATATTCTAAACCTCTATAAAGAACTCCCCACCTTACTAATAGTTTCCAGCACAGAATTTGCCTTCACATCATTTTCATTGACCTATCCACAATAACCAAGATGTCTTTCCTGGATAGTTCAGATCTTAGATACAACTGACATCTTCAGTGCTTTAGAAAAACCTTCACAGCTAGAAGACTGCCAAACATGACTTCTTCCTTGCGGAATAAAAGGGTTCTTGGTATATAAGTGACTCCTTGAGTATTTGTTGTTAATTAAACCTGCTGGCAAAAAGGTAAATGCCAGCAATACTGAACAAATTAAACACTCAAGTGAATAAATAATTATGAGGACAGGCAAGCAAACAAACCAAAGTGGTTTTTTTAAAAGTCTCTCTCTCTCTCTCTTCTTTCACACACACACACACACACACACACACACAATAATATAAAAAATATTTGAGCTTTCAAACTGGCATAAAGACCCAGATGAAAAGCATTTAACGTGGCCAATGTTAGTCCATTGATTAATCAAGCAAGCGTTAAGGCAAAGGACAACACTTTCCCCCTTTTCTTTTAGTCCTCCAAAGTCAGCAAACTTGAAACAAATCACACTTGTATAAGGTCAGAAAATATTGACAATCACATATTACCGGTACAGAGACGGCAAAAGCTTTGAGAAGAATATGTGTGGTGTTAATGACTTGCCCTTTCGGTCCTAGTCAGGGTCATTTGGATTAAGTCAACCCCTTCTCAGTCAGAACGACTGATTGCTGTTTATGCTAATATAACACAGGATGATGATAGTGAGACAGCTAAAGGTTGAGCCTAGCTTGGTTATAGAGAAATTGGGTGGTGGTGGTCAGAAACCAAAGTCTAATGTGGCATGATAAATAGCAAAAATATTGATTTAGTATGGCTGATCACAGGCAGAACCATTGTGTATTCTATCCATAACCTGCACTGATAAAATAACCCTAATTATTTTCAAATTATTCACAGCTCATGTTGATCATGCACTTATTAAAGGCAATTTTATGCATTTCTTAGTGAGAACAATTGCATGCTTACATTAATTCAGCGGATGTTTTATGCAGATGTCTCAAACCATTTTGTTACAAAGTAATCCTACTGAGACAAGTGTGTTTTGAATTTTAGTCATATTGGTATTTCCACTAAGTCACCAGTGGCTTTCATGGATTTACTGCAGAGTTTTGCCCCAACATAATTTGAGGTCTAGAATCACTTTCTTGCAAGCTTCCCCCCCCCCCACTGGGGAATGACAGCTGTCAGTAAAGATTTGGTTCTATGCTTTGTCTTTGGCTATAGATACATGGAGCCCTAAATGGTATGGGAACATGGTATCTTAAGAGAATGCCTTCTAAATGTAAGATCTTCAGTATAAGATGTGCATTAAGATTTTCACATAGAATCTTTGCTTGCTTGCCCTCTTTTATGAGGGATAAAGCTTACATCTAACTGGGGCAGGTCTTTTTCAGCACCGATACCCTCCCTTTACTACAGTTTCTGCTCAGCTCCTGTGCCAGATTCAAACTTGGTTAGCTTGGGGAAAGTTGTGCATGGTGCCACCTTTAGGACAGCAAATTATTTCTGCAGTAAGTGTTGGTTTGCTCACAGTCAATCACATGTAAGTTAGTCACCTGCACAGAGTAATAGCTGGGAAATAGTAAGACGGAGCCTTTCAAGGAAGTTATATGAACAAAGTAGAGCTTCCAATATATGCAACTCATTCATTCACCTTCCTTTTGAATAATGATACAGATAAAATATTTTGTTGGATCTTTTCACTCGTGTTGAAAGAGCAAGCATTCAAATTAAAGGCTAGAAGATGGATCAAATAAAGAAAAAAGGAAGACAAAGATGTTGCATGCATTTTCTCCAGATATTAATGAGTTTTGTTGTAAATTCCAGACCAATGATAACTCCGTCTTGCTGGCACCATATGCTCCCCATCTCTTAATACAGAACATACAACCACAGCACAAAGGGGAACTTGAATTCCTGCATTTGTGGGAGTTGAAGGAGAATATGCTTTAGTATTTGCTGGAATTGTGCCTTCTCTAGGAGGATGTAAACCAGAAAAAGGAAAGAACAGTTTTGCATTAAGGCAAGAAACAATAGATTGCATTGTATTAATTTTATTGTATACTTCAGGAAATTTCAGAATACCACGGCAACCACTACCATACCATACTAATAGAAAATGCATTGCATTTCAAATTTGTCATTATAATGAAGTTTTGAAAAAGAACTCATTTCGCCCCCCTTAGATTATTATACACATTATTACTATTCCTTCCTAAGCTCAAGAATACAGATAATATTCAGCACATCCAGACACCTCATATGTACGATTGCAAAAGCATTTATTTTTTTTAAGATAGCAATGCGCTCTCTCTCTCGCTCTCTCAAACACACACTTATTTTAAATATATATAATGTGGCTTAAGATTACTCTGATAAATCAAAGCATGTATGGTGCCAAAGTCTGACCTTCTCTCCACTTCTTGGGCAAGCACATATATTGCTCTTGGGTCAGTGATATGTACTTAATAAAAGGAAAATACTGCAAATAGTTGTGGGGATGAGATATGGTCTTCAGGAGTGAAGCAAGACATTTGTGCAACTTCTTAATTTGCACTGCAATTGGCTTCCCATGAAAAACTCAATACCTTTCACAGACGGAAAGGGGAAGACTCCTGTGTGCCGGTAGGCAGCTTATTTTTGCTTATCCAGTGGAACTTCCCCTCCTCTCACATTACTCCCCCCACCCAAGTATATGCAAAGTATATGTAAAGTATGGAGGGAGTTAAAGAGAGAGAGAGAAGTTCCATTGCAAAAGAAGAGGTTGTTCTGTGAGAGCAATGACTTTGTTGGATACAACCCTGTTTGAAATGAGTAGTTAATGAATGTTGGTCAATGTAATATTAAGGCTTACAAAGACTGAGAGCCAGTGCTCTGAGGATGCTGCAATCCCATTTTCTTGAGGGAATGTTTGGCACTAGAGTAGTGCCAGTGGTCCCTGCTGCCTTTTCACACTGACTTCCTCCTAATAGATTGACTGACTAAGATATGCAGTAGGCTAAGTGCTACTTCTTAGCTGATGTCAAAACATATTTATATGTGTTTTATGTACTAATGGGACTTCTACATCAGTCACCTAAGTGCTTAATAGCTCTAATGTGGTTGCTTAATGTACTTTACTGAGAAGACAAACTGAGAACCCAAACCACTTGCTTTCATCCCATCCAAGAGATTGTTAACGGCACAATCTTGTTCAAGTCTACTCAAAGTACCCTTTGAGTTCACGGGAGCTTATTCCCAGGTGGGTGTGTATAGGTTAGAAGCCCAAATTGGCCAGAGAATGAGCTGCTTGCAGTGAGATTTGTTCCCTCTTCCTAACAATAAATAAATGAAAATGCTCCAACATTAAGCTGCTCTGAGAGAGGACAAAGTAAAGGGAAAGACACTCTGGCCTCTGGCAGAGGTACAAAAGCAGCTGTGAAGTTTCATCCCTGCCTTTCAGGAAGAGCGCCACGCTAAGAGGAAGCCAGCCTGGCTGCAGACTATGGCTAGAGGACCAACAGGAATCCAAGCTGTGTCTATCACAGAAAGATTATCAGTTTGGAGGAAATCAGCTTACCCCTTGTTGTTTAGTTGTTTAGTCGTGTCCGACTCTTTGTGACCCCATGGACCAGAGCACGCCAGGCACTCCTATCTTCCACTGCCTCCCCCAGTTTGGTCAGACTCATGTTTGTAGCTTCGAGAATGCTGTCTAACCATCTTGTCCTCTGTCGTCCCCTTCTTCTTGTGCCCTCAATCTTTCCCAACATCAGGGTCTTTTCCAGGGAGTCTTCTCTTCTCATGAGGTGGCCAAAGTATTGGAGCCTCAGCTTCACGATCTGTCCTTCCAGTGAGCACTCAGGGCCGATTTCTTTCAGAATGGATAGGTTTGATCTTCTTGCACTCCATGGGACTCTCAAGAGTCTCCTCCAGCACCACAGTTCAAAAGCATCAATTCTTCAGCCATCAGCCTTCTTTACCTTGCCCCTAGTAAGACAAAATGTCTGTTGACCTTCATTTCTTTGTTCTGGCATGGTGAAGCTGACCTCATTTGACCACTGTTTCTCTCTGCTCCTTTCTGGCTTGGGCAGAGCAAGTCTCATAAGGGAGGTACAGAAAGGCAGATTCACCACTGCAGCCATGCTGGCCTTATTGGTATGCCAACTCTGGGCTGGTACAGCTGATGGACCAGAGGACTGAGCTCTTGGAGGAATTTATGGGCTTCAGATGTAAAGCTGCTGGGATTCCAGCCCAAATAAAACATTCCAGGGCTTTCCACCACTCATGTGGTGGAAGCTTAGGAATAGCTCAAAAACTCCATGATGGCAGACCCCCAACCACCAGTGGCGTACCTCTCTCTCTGGCAAAGGTCAGTGAAAAGAAATCTATGCAGCATCCTAGCCAACAACAATGGGTGTGGACTGGGACTGTGCTCTTAAAACTAAGTTCTCAGATTTGCAAACTATGTATGAGCCTCTCAGTATCATTGTTTTTGGATTTACAGTGGTACCTCTAGTTATGAACTTAATTCGTTCCAGAGGTCCGTTCTTAACCTGAAGCTGTTCTTAACTAGAGGCATGCTTTCGCTAATGAGGCCTCTTGCTGCCACTGCACCGCCGGCACACGATTTCCCTTCTCATCCTGGGGCAAAGTTCTCAATTCGAGGTAACTCTTCCAGGTTAGCGGAGTTTGTAACCTAAGGTGTTTGTAACTCGAGGTACCACTGTAGTTGCTGAGAGGCCACTTTTGGAGACACCCCCCCCCTTTTACAAAAATAAATAAATAAAGCTGGATAAGAAAGACAATACCTAAGTAAAATTTTATGATTTTGGCTCTCTTTGTAAAATCCAGCTCCTTTGTACTTCTCCATGGACTCTCTTTGATGTCACTATCACTGACACATGGCAAGCCACAGAATCAATTTTTAAAAATGGCCTAGCAGGGTAGGTACTCATAGTGAGCAGTTTTCTGACATGCTGTGTACAGTACCTTTCTATTTTTTTTTTTTTTATAATATTTTTTATTAGTTTTACAAAAGTTTTTATAACAGACAAACACAAAAAAGAAAACAAACAAACAAACAAGTATAATTTCATAATGTCATTTCATAAACTTCTTTCCTCGGACTTCCCCATACCTCCCCTTTCTGCATCCTCATGTCCAAATTTTATAGCAACTTATAAATGTTTTTTCCAACTCTAATTCGTCATAGTCCTTTCTTATTCTAATCTTATATTACTGCAACCCTTTCTCTCTATAGAATCTCGACATTCTAAACTTCATCAAGTTTATAGTAGTCCTTAAGATAAATCTTGAATTTCTTCCAATCTTCTTCCGCAGTCTCCTTTCCCTGGTCTCGAATTCTGCTCGTCATTTCCGCCAATGTCATATAGTCAATCACTTTCATCTGCCATTCTTCCACGGTGGGTAGATCTTGTGTCTTCCAATACTTTGCGATCAGTATTCTTGCTGCTGTTGTTGCGTACATAAAGAAAGTTCTATCCTTTTTTTGCACCAATTGGCCGACAATGCCCAAGAGAAAGGCCTCTGGTTTCTTAAGAAAGGTATATTTAAATACCTTTTTCATTTCATTATATATCATCTCCCAGAAGACCTTAATCTTCGGGCATGTCCACCAAAGATGATAAAAAGTACCTTCAGTTTCCTTACATTTCCAGCATTTATTGTCAGGCAAATGGTAAATTTTTGCTAGCTTAACTGGGGTCATGTACCACCTGTATACCATTTTCATCACATTTTCCTTTAAGGCACTACATGCCGTAAATTTAATTCCGGTGTTCCACAACCTTTCCCAGTCAGCAGACATAATATTATGACCAATGTCCTGTGCCCACTTAATCATAGCTGATTTAACTATTTCATCTTGTGTGTTCCATTTCAACAGCAAGTTATACATTCTTGACAAACTCTTAGTATTGGGTTCTAGCAGTTCTGTCTCGAGTTTTGATTTTTCCACCTGGAAGCCAATTTTCCTGTCTTGTTTAAAAACCTCCGTTATTTGATAATAGTGGAGCCAATCTTGTACTTTGGGTTTTAGTTTTTCATGGCTCTTTAATTTCAGTTTCTCTCCTTGCTGTGTACAGTACCTTTCTAAACAGCCATCACAACATTCTGACTGGGAGACAAAATGATGATATGCTTGATAGATTATGACAGTAGCCTGGAAGGGGGTGGGGAGAAACCAAACCAAAAATCTATATATGCATTCATGCCATCAGCACAGAAAACTGCTTGGTATGCCTGACTTGTAGCACCCAGTCATCAAATGAAATTTTTGAGTGATTGATTATCGTTTGAAGAATGCTGATGAGCTCTACATTCTGAAAATCTGCTTGCAGATAATTGGCTTTATTTGTGATGCGTGTAGGATGCTGAGTCATTAATGAGGCAGATTCTACTAGCAATTTAATTTGATCAAATGTTATGAGCACCAGACACTGTTCTTCCAAATATTTCATCCAGATAAAGTGAGCATTCTTCCATCACTGGTGGCTTTCCTGAATATGTCAGAGCTGACCAGGTATTAGCAGATTTCAAAATACGTTACTGCTGTTTACCATATGATCTTTTAGCCTCACTGTATTAAAATGTACCACTAAGTACAAAGACTTTGTCAAAGTTTGAGGGGATGGTGTTGTGTAATCCTATATGTATCTACACTTACACAGAACCATGCCCTGTTGGATTCAATAGTGGCATAAAGTGAGACTCCATAAAATACAAAACATGACCCTAAAATTATAAGCTTGATAGACCAAAAACCAGGTAGGGGGTTGAAAAGTTCACACAGCATGAATTAAAGAGATCAAGCTTCATACAGCTTACCCAAGTGATGGAATGCACCTGAAAAACAAGGTTTTCTGCTTCCACTTAATTCAAAAGTGAACAATTTGTGGCCTGCAGCCTAATTCAATGCAGGTAATGAGGAGAGAGAAAAATGTGTAGCAAAGTCCTGGTATCTACCCCTGACATAGATTCCACCAAGGGAATGCAGCCACAACAGGGGGAAAAAACAGCTGTCCACTCCTGGTATAAATTATACTTTGCACTGTTCCAGTGTCAGATTAATTTCCAATGTGTTCTAGAAGATAAACTACCATTGGGTGCTTATGGACCATTCCATATCCTTATCAATCGTATCTGAATTGTAGGACGTGGTCAATTGCCTTCCTTGCTGATCCCAGGAAAAAGAGAGAAGACGAGGTATTGGGAGAACAACTCTGGAATGTTGGATTCATGGGATGCTCAGCTTTGATG
The DNA here is from genome assembly GCF_965113315.1 of Podarcis vaucheri. Lineage (NCBI taxonomy): Eukaryota > Metazoa > Chordata > Lepidosauria > Squamata > Lacertidae > Podarcis > Podarcis vaucheri. Next base: position 34,921,806 of record NC_138748.1, on the reverse strand, counting down.
TTATTTAACACAGGCATCCCCTTTCTATTATTTCCTTTTGCCCTTGCTTCAGAATGTTCCAGTTTGTACATACAGGTTGCTTATTACAAGAACCGACAAAAACCTGCTTTGAGACTTCTGGAAAATAACAACCTGATATAAAGAATCAGGAAGTAGGATGCACTGTGGACACAGTTGTGTCACTGTCACATATCCACAAAATCTTAAACATAAAGTGGAAGAGCATTTGCCCTTCTTTAAAATGGGCAAGTGTTTATAGACAAAATGGGCAAGTGTTTAGAGAACATAATACAGATAAAGTATTCTATGTCTGCAAGAAATGATATTCACCCATTGCAACACCCCCACAAATACAAGTTCTTAAAATAGATGAGCTTTAGTGTCCCAAACACCAATAACAAAAAAAGTGAAGTACTCCCCAATATAATCAAGGACTGCACACATATTCACATTAAAATACAACCGCATACAAATGTCTAGAATAAGTAATCCTGGCCCTGTTCAAACATTACAATACCAACATTACAAATGGTAGCTGCTGATAAACCCAAGGTACATTTTAATTAGGCCTTTGATGCCCTAACAGTACATGTTTAAAGACTTATGAATCCATCAGGATAATCAATGAATTATTAGTACCAAGTGTTAAAAATGAAACGAAACTTCAGACTTCAGGGGTTGTTTTTGAAGGATGTTTCCTTATGTAATAAGAATAATCACAGACTGTAGGACAAGTTTCTGCTCTGACGATCTTCACAGGAATGAGGGTGTCTTATCTGCTAGCAGCAGCATACCCCTAAACATTTTGTGAATCTAAGTTTTGACTCATTGAGGGGCAGTATTTCAATATGAGTAGGAAAATGAGAGTACCCCTAAACATTTTATTATTATTTTAGAAAAAAAGCACTGGGTAGTAGTATGGCCTTTGAAAAAAGGAAAGGTTTTTTCCCCCTTTAAGGTCAGAGGCATTGTAGACAGAAAGTCTCAAATCAAACCAAAATTCAGAATTATTATCTCATCTTACTGTTGTGCAGTCCTGAAACCTGAAGTTCTTTCCCCACGTGCTTCTTTCTGCTGCGTTTTCCTAAGCTACTCTTATGCCTCTACCAGGAATATGATGTTCCTGTCATACCACTGTTGGAGTAAAGAACTACTAACTGTGCAAGCATGTTTAGTCAGAAGTAGGCCCTACTATGTGTATGGGATTGCAATCTTCCTCCCATTCTCTACAACAGTGGTGGCCTTCCGATGTTGTTGGCCACCAGTTCCCATAAGGCCCATGTCCAATGGTCAGGTATGACAGGACCTGTGGTCTAACAATATCTAGAAGATCACAGGGAAGCCACCCCTGCTATGTAGCTACTGCTGTTGGTTGGGCTTGGCATGCCAATGGAAACAGTGGTTGGCATGCCAATGGAAACAGTGGTTGCTGTTAAGGTGATGTGACTTCTCTTGTTCTCTTGTTCTTATGTAAAGCCTAACAGTGAAAGAAGAACATTGGTCTTCCCAATTTAAATTGGGTACAGAGTTCTTGCATACAGAGCATAGGGATGAATCTTTTTTAGAATAACTGTAGTACACACACACACACACACACACACACACACACACACACGCAAAGACCAACACGTACCTATTTTAAATGTACATGAAAATGTACTTTCTGAAGTTCTGGCAAGTGATTTACATCCCAAATGTTGGCTTCTTTAACTGATTATGGGTAGAATCATTCGTTTTGCGATAATATCGAGTGCAATAGATGACAGCATGTGCAAAGTATTTGTTATCAATCATTTATTACTGAAAACAAAAAGGATTTTCTTATCTGGCACATAAACAATCATGTCTACAAAAAGGAAAGCCTACAAATCTTGATAATTTATACAAATAACAGTTCTCAAAAAAATAAAAATTTAATTTAGTAAACTTGTGCTCTCTTTTTTTTTAAGCACTGTCTGCAATATCCACCACAAATCCCTGAGCAGAGACAACAATTTAAACTTATTCCAAAATTGAAAGTTAGAAATCCCAGCCCCATAGTGAAAATGTATGGAGGAACATGGAACAATCTTCTTTTTTTAAAAAAAAAAAAAAACCTTCCACCTGTCGTTGTTTGAAATGAGACAGACAATGCCACCATAAAAGTGTGAACTGCTTTTGTGCAATTAATGTGGGGGAAAAGAATGAAACACAAGAAATGGAGAAGCTAGAGCAACAGTGAAATGTTACAATCAGGAAGTTGTACTTGCATCTGAAAGCTGAAATTTGAGCCATTTGGGGATGCCAGTTAGGCTGCAATCCAACACACGAGTACATAGGAGTAAGCCCATTGAAATCAGTGGAATTTACTTCTAAGTAGATATGCATAGGATTACAATTTTAAAAAGAAGAAGCAGTTTTAGAGGTTAATATAGCATTTATTTTTATAGCTGCTCAGAAATATGGTGTGGAATGATGGCTGTAGTACTAAAGACTGTAATATGTTATCATATGACTTAACCTGAAATGTTGAATTTCAAACTTGTAAGATTTTAGTTTCCTCCTTCCTAAACAGCAGTGTTTAGGCTTTCACCTTGAGCCAAGTCCAAAGGTCATTGATTCTGCAGAAGGTCAATAAGTTAGAGCTGAGGATAGGGTTGTAAGACACTTGTAACTGATGGTCTATGATTACCAAGCTTGCTAAAAGAAAAACAAAGTGCATCTAATGCAAAATGCTATTACAAATAGTGACAAATAGTAGTTATGCCGATAGAGCGATATTGCAAGACTCCTTAACATGTATACATTAAGATAGCTGAAGTGATTAAACAGCACAGAATAAATGTGTTCTCATTTCCTTCTAAGCACCAATACACACCTCAAAACATTTAAAAACACAGCGTGAAAAGCAAACTAGAAGGCTAACAACAGTTGTGAAACACTAGGTCATGACTTTATTTTTTGCTTCAGTTTAAAAATAAAGAATGTCAACAATGTATTAATCCAGGAGTACGCAGCAATGGAATGATACTCAGTCAAAGGAAACTTTCACATAATGGATTATGGGAGTTCCCTTAATAATCTTCATTTCAAGGGTATTCCATGATATAAGGCCAGGATACAAAAAACACATTTCGGAAACTGCAGCCCCACCTTCCATTGAAAATGGCCGCTGAAACAAAAAAAGAGTTTCAGTAGCAGCTTGTGCTACGGCATGGAAGTAAAAAAAAAAAAAAATTGCCCTCAGACATGCCTAAAATTGTTTTTTGGAACCTGGCCTAAATTTATGCCCACTTGTGTTGAAGTGAATGTTGAAATAGATCCTATTATGTCATTTAAAAACCTGCCTACCCAATAAAAGAAGTTGGTAAATGGCCGAAAGAGCACAGATCAGTCTAATATGTTTTAAAATATTTTTTTTTAAAAAATACAGATTGTAATAACTATGCCAAATGAACTGAAATGTTAAGGAAAATGAATGGTGCCACTTTATTGCGATAAAGAAAAAAAAAAGATGCAATATTGAGTTGGAAACTGCACAAATGTTTTGCCCCCTGTATGTAAAAACGTTAAGCATATGCAAAAATAATTGGCAACCATTGTCAGTCACATAATCCCTTTCAGTCTAACACCCTGTGAATTCGCTAGATGCTAAAAGCATTAAATCCTTTTAGTTTCTTGCTGCCTGTAGCAAAATATTTCCCTTCCCACAAACTGCTGATAAATCTCATTGCTAACATTTCACAAACATATTCACCAACTGCACCCGTCTTCAAATTGTTCCAGTAACATGTAGCTGCTCCGTAGGCAGAGATGCAAGTAAAAGGTTAGCATTCCGTTTTGACAGTAATAACAGGCACACAGCTGCACTGCGCTTCGGCACAAGGTAGCTGTGTATCAGCTTGATGCTGACAACTGTCCTGTGTGAGCCACAAGGCATGGTATATTCAAGCTAAAGGACTATACTGTGTGGATGGATGCAACTGTTGTCGGCATAATTTCAAGAGCAGTGCCACTGCCAGCTGGTCCTACACAGCACCTTGCTCTCAAACTAAATGTGACAGCTCCCCCATGTTTCTTTTTCATGCGCCTGTCCCATTTGCATCTAAAGAGTGGTGTGTGTGTGCGCGTGTGCATGTGTAGGACTCTCTTCTTTTTCAAAAGTTGCATGGTAGTAGAAGAAACTGATCCCTCTTCCTGCAAGGCATGGGCAAATCTAACAATTTTGGCTTTTCTACATTTTCCATCTTTCCCATCTTCACATTTCTCCACATCAGATTGTGGATTTTTCTAAACTGCTCTCATGAAAATTCACCAGAATTTCAGTGCAACTTTCTCCTAATATTCACCTATTTGTATGCAATTTTACCTCAGACACTTTATTTGTTTTTGCACACATCACTTCCCCTCAGTTATATCCATTTTTGTGCTCATTATTTGGTTGGAGAACTGCATTGCAAAATTCAGAAAAGTGTCGATTTTGAAGGATGGCTGTGTTTTGGATCTGATTGTTCTGGAAAGTGTGAATTGTATAAGATTTATCCCCACCTGTACTTCCTGCCTTGCAACCTGTTTCTCCATCACTCGGGGTACTTTTTTTGCAACCTGATTCCAGTCCCAGAAGTGAGCTAAACCGGTATAACTTGCCTAAATCTTTAAAGCACAATAAAAAAGGTGGCAGAGGAATGCTCTCTGAGGAATGTTCAGCTCTCTTCTTCAATACACACTTTTCATTTCAATTTTTTTTAGACCCCTCCCACTTTTGACAGGAACAAAGCAGCTACACAAGAAAACAAACATGGTTGTGTTTATCGCATCTACAGCCTGCCTTAATTCTTCCTGCTTGGAGACATTTCTGTTGGGTGAGTGCAATGCTGCCCCTTGCTTACTCCCCTCAAAACACAGCTAACAAGGTATTTGTTAACGTCTTCAAATAATGTTCTTAACAACAGGCTGAAACAAAATGTGCCCTTGTCAAGATAGATTGCAAATTGTGTTTCATCTTTCAAATGGTTGCACTCATCTGTGAAACAGATAAGCAGGCAGCCCTAAGGAGATACACAATATTAAGACAAATTGCAAACACATTGGGTTTTAGTATACATTTTAATGAATTACAGCCTCAGAAAATAACTTAAGCCAGTCTATATCCTTTACTAAAATCCCATGTTGACTGGATGGATGTTATATAGGCCAGCATGATTCTTCTACCAGAAACCACGTGAAAATGACTACGATGGCCTGGCAAATATGCTTGAAAGGGCCCCCCTTTCAAGTGCTCAAGTTTCAAATCTAATTCATTTTTATGCTTGTGGGAGTAACTATAAAGTCCTTCATGAAACTCCTGAGAGAGTTTCCACCTTTCTCTCATTATCAAAATGTCACACCAAGAAGCAGCCCTGTAGGTTCTCCTAGCAGCAATTACAACCTTCAACATTTGCAGTGCAGTCCAACAAGAGCACTCAGCAAAGCAGCACCCTGGAAGTTGTTCTGGATTTGACTTCTTTCATCCTTTGCAAAGAAAGGTTCTGGGTTTTCCCCCTTCCAGCGCATGTCAGGTCATGTTTTAGATGTTCTTAAGCCTTGCTTTTCCATAATATTCCAGAGTTTGCGTAGATTTGACTGTGTTATGACATCATCTGGTTTAAACTGAAGGGCATGGAGATAGTTTGATTCTGCCTCCAGAAGTTTGCCGTTGAGATGAAGAATCGCCCCCAGATTCATTAGGGCAGCTGGATACTGGAGCAAGAAAGAGGAAAGCAAACATGATTAAAAGTTTATTTTGTATTTTCTTTCTCTAGATAACCTTCACCAAAGTCACAAAATTAGTCCTTCATGTTTTTGTGGCCTACTTTCATGGAAGCAACTTAACAATTCGTAATAAGCATGTAAAGGGAAGAAGGGTAAGGGCGGATTTACTGCTTACTCCATTTTTTTTATTTATTAAATTTATACCCATGCTCCCAAAGGAGCTCAGGACAGCAAACAACAAATGATGAAACAATGAAACACATTTAAAACATTTGCAGTTCAGATACAGAAAGGGAAAGATCTCAGGTCAAAAGACTTGTTGGAGGGGGAGGGACTTCAGTAGGTGCCAAAAATACATCAGAGATGGTGTTGGACTAATATTTATGGGCAGTGCATTCCGAAGGGTAGATGCCACAACTCTAAAGACCCACTTCCCATATCATGTGGAACAGACCTCCTGAGAAGATGGTATCTGCAGGAGGCAGTCATCTGCAGAGCACAGTGATCAACTGGGTATTTAAGAAATGGTCCTGAGCTATATTGGGCTTTGTGCATCAGACATGGCACTGTGTAGTGTAGACATGGAAGAGTTTTTGTTCCTCTCCCATCCCAAATTGATGACCAAACAACAGGTATTACATGTAGTAATACAGGTCGGGCAGTGCCAGTCTGATGGCTGACATGAGAGGTAATTAATTTTAAATCAACCCAAAGATTTCATAAATTATTGTAATAGTTAAGGGCTTGCTTACTTTGTTATTTTTCAAAGTGCAAAGCTGATGATCGTATTATTCTGATTAGTGTTAAGACAAGTGGCGTTTAACTGAAATCTGGCAATCAAAAATAATTATAGACAAACGTTTAAAAGAGGCATCCACAAAACCGTCTGGCATCCTACTCCACAAAATGGGTAGGAAATAACAGCAAAACTCTGCACCAGGCAAGGGAGTTTTCCTAGCTGAAATCTCATTAAAAGCTTGCTACCAAATAATAGGTTAGCAATAGTGAATTGCTAGCCGAGTTGTGACCTAAATGCATTTTTGGATCCATAGAGCTGAGTCCAACCAATGTCCTGTCCCCTCTTTATTGTTTTAGAGCCTAAAATAAAGGCACTATTGCATGTGACTTGGTCTACACTGGAAGATATAATGAATAAGGTTAATTATCATTACACCACCACACACTACTACCCAGAACATATCATAGACATATCCCACCACTACCAGTGTGAAAACTGATTGCCACTGAGATTCATGGCAAAGCTGTAACTAATGTTCAAGATGCAGCTCAAAATCCCACATGTACTTTCCAGGCAATGTCAAAGGAATTAGGAATGCCAAAGGAAATAACAGTGTTATAATAATTGGCATAGAGCTATAATCAACATAGTGTATTTCATGGCGGTTAAAATATTGAAATAGCGCTTCCCTTTCCAGATGTTTATTAGATTCCTTGCCACTCTCCCCCCAATGTGAACAAAATATGAAGCTCCAATTGAGACAGGCATATGTATTCTCACAAATCAATGGGTACCACCCAATGATGTTCACCCATCTCCACAGCCAAAATTCACCTGGATTCTGGGACACCTGGATTCTCTTTCTACCCTGAAGTTCTCCAAATCCTTTTAGAGCAGTATTATATTTTTTTTGGGGGGGGGGGTTAAGTGGCTGGTTTGCATGAGGAGAACAGAAAGGAGACTTCACCCAATATATGTATATAACTGGTACAGTCCTCTTTAATCCTGTTTTCTTCTTATTGGAAAATGAGGTGTGGAAGAGGAAATAAAGAGGTAAAGCAAAATAATTTACCCTTTGCAAACCAAACCAGGTAACACTGGGCATATAAAACATAGACTACCATTTGCAGATTTTGGTTTTGCAACATGAGCCTAAATTGTTTTTTCTCTCTCTGTTAGGGAATTAGAATTTAACAGTAGTATTACCTGCCATATGTGCACTATTTCTCAGTACAGCCAGTATGCCATTCTACTCAAACATTGTAAACAAGGAGAACTAATAAATGAATTCATAAAGTACCTTTATTTCCATGCAGTACACAACACCCTGATTACCATACTGCTAGCTCTGAAAGCAATCTTGTTTACATGTATCGAAAATATCATGCTTTTTCATTCTCAGCTCATGAAAGCAGGTTAAATATCAAATAAAGTGAAATCTCGTTTTAGATGTTATTTCATATTATATTTAGACACTATCCTAGTTGACATTTGCAACCTGTTTTCTCTATAAATATAGCTAATAAACCAGCAGCTTTCATTGAATTGTAAGTTCTGAAGCTGACACAAATATCATCTGGCCCAGCTTTCTGCCCCAGCATAGATACTTCACAGAGCAAGTCATATCCACAATGCATGAGTAACTCAGAATAAAGGAGATAATATCACAAACAGAAAACAAGGGGAACTTCATCTATGACACACAGGTGAAAATAAAGCAAGACTTAACAAATAAAGTATCTCCCACGAACCGTCTGGAAATATGTGAAAGCACACCATTCTATTGGACAGGGGCTGAGGAAAAAAGGAACACACCTCCAGAGTTGACAGCTAATTTTGTTTGGGTGAAAATCTCTTTCTCAGCCTAAATGTGAAAATCTAGGAGGGCTGAATCTTGTCCATTCTTATCTGATGAAATCAACAGATTGAATTTTCAAGCAATCTTTTGCATGCAAGACCAATTTTGGGATTGGCTCCATTTTTCTGGAGCAACAACTGTTGTGACAGTAGGATGTTACAAAAACAGGACACATTACAGAGGTGGGAAATTTCGTTTTGTGCTCGTTTCACTTCCTTTTTGTAAGGCATATCCTACGTTGAACAGACCAATTCTAAATATCTCCCACAGAGAAAATACATTTCCCCTGTCAACTAATTCTCCAGAGGATCACGGCACTCAGAACCTCTGAAGGATGGCTTGCTGGAAAATGAGAAACACCTCATTCTCAATGTCAACAGATTGTGAAGAGATGGGCAGAAGTGAGGAGAAGTCCCTAACTCCAAGAGGCCTGTAGTGGAGCACCAGATTAAAAGAAATGTGAGATACCTTTTAAAGATAAGAATTCTACTTGGTTTTTAAATCATGGACGTTCCTCATTAGTCTCTCTGCATATTTCACTTCAAACAAGAATGTAATAGGGTTCTCATGCATCCAGAATTTCCCAGACATATCCAGAATATCGCATTCACCAGCAGTGTCTGGAAATCGGCCAAATGTCCGGGAAAATCCGGCCGTATAATAGCCCATGTTGGCAGTGCTGATTTTGCCAATTTCCCCTTTAAATAGTTCAAAAGCGGGAAATGTTTTTGTGATCTTGCAAAAAAAAACAAAAAAAAAACTTAGGGGAAAACTAAAAAAACAAACAAATTCTGTCTGAATTTTCACTGTTTGAAATATGGCAACTCTAGAATGTAATAAATTAATCACCTAGCTTTAGTTGATATCTTTCTGGGGGGTGGAAGTCATTTTTAACATTAGAAATGGGGAACTATGCAAATTGCTTACTATTTCTCTGCAGACTCTGTGCTTGCCTGTCTGAAATATTATTTATTTAGCATTTTCACCCAGCTTAGACATTTTCACCTCTGAAGGAAAGAGTCATTCCTCTCCCACAGATGACACATAAAGTTGAAAGCATCCACACAGCACCACCACCTCTTCGCCAAGCAACTCTTCCACATTGCTTTGTGATGCGTGAGATTTGGCACTGGCACACTCTCTCTGTGGCTCACGGATGACAGAAGAATGGATGGCACCTGTCTGCTCAGGCCAGTGTTATCGCATTCTGCCAGCTGAACGCGATGAAGCCTCCGCCACAATTGCTGGGGCTTTTCTCCAAACACATAATCTTTGATTTAAGATAGATGAAGAAGCTTTACGGCACATGAGTGGTGCCAGTCAGCAGCTACCAGCGTAACAGTGTGGAACTCGCTGCAACCGCAGAACAAATGACCTCCCACACCACATGAAAGGAAAACCAACTCCTTCATTCATTTCCTTTTGGAGACGGAGGCTTTGCATCAAACGGAGCCAGCTGGAAGTCCTATTAGAGTTTTAATGGAAGTCTCTTTATGGCATTCTAGGAATTATTCCATTATTAGAGAATTCCCATCTAATCATTTTGTAGGCTTTGTAAACTTATTGCCTTACTCCTCAGACTTTGCTGTGTTAGTTAAAAAAGAAAACTGTTCGCCAGCGAGTGCGTGAGCTCAGCCACCTTGGTACTGTGGCAAATGCACATGATAAGGGTCACAAGCAAATATCGGAGTGCAACTGGTTCAGCCTAAGAAGTGAAATGTCCTTTACGCAACAGAATTTTAACAAGCAATAGGTTAAGGAGTGAACTAAAAGGGGAAATATTGCATTTGCAAGTACAGGCAATTTCTCATTTGTGTGCATGCACATGGCCACAAACCCAGAAGTGGCACAAATGGGGAGAAATGGCTGTAAAAGAGGGCAAAAAGGGCAAAAATGGTGCAAAAACAGTGTCTAGCAATCCCACGACCTTCACAAGTGCAATCCTAGGAGCCTTTGCACTGATGTCTGAGGCCTGTAGAGCTGGCTTCCTCAGCCTCGGCCCTCCAAATGTTTTGAGACTACAATCCCCATCATCCCTGACCACTGGTCCTGCTAGCTAGGGATGATGGGAGTTGTAGACCAAAAACGTTTGGAGGGCCGAGGTTGAGGAAGCCTGCTGTAGAGAGTAGGAGTTTGAGCAATTAGGTTTGGAGGGAGCAATTGTGGTGGAGTTGGTGGGTTTTTGCTTTTTCAAAGATTTCCAGAGGTTTAGAGGTTGTTTGCAGGCTTTTTCAATGGTGTTTCCAATATACGCAATTTCACTTAAGTGTGCGGTGCCTCAGAACGTAACCTCCACATAAATGGGGAGTGGCCTATAGAGGATAAAGAGTACACCCTGAACCCAAATTAGAATCCTTTGTGGAAGGACCACCTTTCAGGAATCAGATTTGTGTGCTGCGACAAGCATTATGGACTCCTAGGGATAGTTGGTAGTGCCATGCTCTGCTCCGCTACAGCAGGGGTGGGGAATTTAAGTTGTTGGGCTCCAACTCCCATCAACCCTGGTGTTTTGGCTTTGCTTGCTGGGGCTGATGGGAGTGCAGGAACATCTGGAGGGCTTCAATCTTGCTGCTTCTTCTGTTCTGCCTTTTCTCACACAGTTTGGTCTCCCCACTTCCCTGGCTGACTTTTATGTATTTCTCTTTTCAGCATATATGACCACATCCTGTATTCTCCATTCACTCCCACACAGCTCTTCTAAATAACCCCTCATTTGCCTTTATACTATCAGCCAACAGAACTCCATTTCTTCAATCTGTCTCCCTGCTACGTTCAAGTCATATACTCTATCATTCCAAAATGCAATCTTCTTTTGCATTGCCTCTGCTGTTCTCCATCTTGAACAGGGCCAGGGAAGGTCTTAATTTGTATGCTAACTCAGACTACCCTCGGGCCATTGACAATTATTTGAAATTGCTGCCTGAATTAGCTCCCTGCTTATAGGTAGACAATTACAGACACCACCACATACAAGGCCAAACTCCTTGCACACCTCTGTTAAATGCTGAGCGTGTTCTGAATAGGAAGACAAACATGCATTGCTAGTCTGCTGCCCATGTGACAATTACTACCACGAGAAAAATTTCAAGAAGATGCCATCGGACCAATGGTCCGGACATTCAGTCCTTTGTTATTTCCTGACAGGGGAGGCCATGCACAACCAAAAATGCACTGGGTGGCTAACGTTTTGTCTAAGGTCCATTCATGGTACCTGATGTTTAAGTGAACCTGAGCTTGAGCAAAGGTTCACCCAGTATGGAAGCAGGATCTGCAGCAGATATGTTGTGATACTTGAGGGCTGCTTAAAGCTAAGAGACTGCTCATCAGCAGGAGCTGGGATGGGAACTCAGATGCAAACTGGGCCTCAGACATAAATTCAGAGACCCCAAATTAGGGATACCTAAAGGAGAGCTAGAGATGCGGGTGGTGCTGTGGTCTAAAACACTTAGCCTCCTGGGCTTGCTGATCAGGTTGGTGGTTTGAATCCCTCAATGCGGTGAGCTCCTGTTGTTCAGTCCCAGCTCCTGCCAACCTAGCAGTTTGAAAGCATGCAGTGCAAGTAGATAAAAAGGTACCACTCCGGTGGGAAGGTAAACTGTGTTTTCGTGCGCTGCTCTGGTTTTGGCTAAAGCGGCTTAGGCATGCTGGCCACATGACCCAGAAAAACTATCTGCGGAATCGGACAAACGCCAGCTCCCTCAGCCTGTAAAGTGAGATGAGCACCGCAACCGCAGACTGGACTTAATTGTCAGGGCTCCCTTCACTTTTACCTTTAAAGGAGACCTATAGGGAGCTGCTATCCAACCTTTATAGCTAGCCCCTCCTCTACCTGGGTGACCTGCGGAGTTATAAGGTACATTTGGTCCCAATCTTGGCTTTTCCGTGTTTCTGACGATTGCCATTCCTGAACAGGCCCCTGGCAGCAAGATGTGAATCTCATGAGTATTCAGCACCATTTGGAATGGCTGGGGAGAGATGATCCAGCATAACCTTGATGTCCATTTTTCATGGATGAACCTTATGCCCTGGAATCCAGGAGTTTAAATATAGATTTAATTTAAGAACTAGTTAAGGGGGCTCACTGCTGAACTTTACTGAAGTGAAAAATCTTCAGGACACAGAAACGGCTTTAATATTTGAATAGTGAAAGTTCACTTCGAAAACATGCAGAGCTTGTGAATACGAAAGAATGAAAAATAACATATTGTTGTTAAATTGTGTGTGTTCATGTGCTTGTAGGCATGCCTTGGTGGGTGGGATGGCCATTGAAAGTCAGATTTCTCACCCTGACCAGGAATGAATGGAGGGAGGGAGGGATTTCTGCATTCCAGTGCAGAATATGTGATTAAAATATGCTGGCAAGACATCCAAGTTCCTCTCTCTCTCCTTCCCCATTTCTAACAAGTTTCTCTCTGGTAAACAAAATACCCTTGTTTGCTGGGTTTTAGTGAAAAAAATAAAAAATAAAATAGAGGTCAAATCTCCTGACTCTCCAAAACTGATTGAAGTGTCATTAGTTCACATCAGGCATGCTCAGTCAGGTGGTTTTCTTTTCTTTTTAAAGAACAAGCAGTTGCAAGGCCTTTGCAGCTGAATGAGATTTAATGCTCTGAAAAGCACGCTTCCCAAATATTTTAGCCGTGTCATTAGACAGCTCCCTCTTCTAAATATAAAGAGCAACTGATCTCCATTTGGAGGTTTCAGCTTGCTAATTGAAAACATGCACAGTGGCTTGATAAAGCGCAATGAAGTAATAAAAGGAGAAAATGAAAAAAGATTTATCTGCAGGAAGCATCACCGAGCATGAAAGCTCCTCTTGGTGGCCCTGATTCATCTTGCCGATGACCAAGTTATAATGTGCTGTCAGGCCTTTTAATCCTCCTGTGGTGACGGCAAGAATTTTCACTTGAACTTTTATTACTGATGTCACTGTCATGCTGCAGTGTGCTATTTTCCAAAGCAATCAAAATGTCAACAGCTTCTTTTTATTGCTAAAGAGAACTGTGCACAGCTGAATCATTCCGGATGTGGCATTTATTTTTTGACAAACCCCAAAGTGTTACCTTCAGAGTTAGACTGGGACAAAGAGGCTGCCCTTGAGGTTATTGGGGATGCTACTTTAGAAAGAAGGTGCCGATCCCCAACAAGGAACTACAACACACAAATCCTGACCGGGAAAGCTGTCTGCAAACAGACGCCGGCTCCCTTGGCCTGAAATGCATGAGCACCATAGTCAAGTTTGACTGGACTTAACCGTCCATGGGTCCTTTACTTGCGTCTGGGTGGGAATCTGAATTTTAAACAACAGGAAACCACAGAAAGAAATGCTCTGTACATGACGGAACTGTTTGTAACGATCTTTACTTCTGGACCATCTCCTTTCAACAGATAATGGATAGTTGACATACAACCCTAACAGGGAGAAGCATCTTGGAACTGGTTTAGTCTACTTTACTTTTTCAAATGACCATATCCAAAGAGAACAGTTTCTTAGCACAATGAAATGAACGTCATGCTGTTTGGGTTCTGATCCTCCAAACTTTTCTTCCAACTTGGATTTTTTAATTTTTTTTATAAAAAAAATCTTATATTTTTTAATTTTTTAAATTGTTTTTGCGGGGGCGACTGTTGTTCAAATATACTCAACTGGTGAAAGCTATTTGCCATTTACATTTGTACAAATTTCTTATGTAATGGATTATATACTGGCAAAGTATGAATACAAAACTTTAAACTACTAAGTATTACATGGCAGCCTAGGAATCCCCGGGGAACATTTACTGTAAAAGTAAGCCTACAGTTTTTGCAATAGCTATGCACCGAGAGCTCTGATATACAGTTAAATACGTATGCTCTCCACAATTATTCATTCAAGCCATATGGAAACCAAGCTGCATATTTAAAAATATTATTTCATTAGTATAATAAAACTTACCAAACACTGATAAAAGCTATATATATTTTTTAAATACTGCAGCTATTTTTTTTTTAATACTGCAGCTATAATTTTTTTTTTTAAGTAAAATTCTAACGTATGTGTTACGGACCTCACAAAGTGCTTATAATTAAACTCCTCTGGCTTTCTAAACCGAATACTTTCAGGATTATACAGCCCATAATTATTGCATGCAATTGTCAAACCATTTGGCGTTAAATGCAAGCATATTCAAATCACTGATTTTTTGTTTATAGGTCTCAAGCTGTGCTTTCATTCCTAAAACCTGCAATTCAATCATTTTCACATCTAGCAATTTGTTGGATTTATCAGACAGTAGCTTTTTTCCCCTACTAGCAGTTGGGAGTTCTATCAAATGAAAGATGTGATTCAGATCAATGGCAACCTTGCAACTTCTGCAATATCTGACATTTGATGCCATAAGCTGTAATAGCTTGGCAAAACAAATACCAGAGGTAGAACGGAATGACTGCAAGCCAGTATGATCAGAGACACGCTGATCCAGGGAAGTACACTGGCTGCAAGATCATTTCTATTTGTATTATGGAGTTCTGTACTCTCACTTACACAAAGAATTTCAAGTTGTTATCATACTTCTGATGTTTTGAATATGGTTCAAATTAAAATAAGCCACCGAGAAAGGAGTTAGGTTTATGAATTATTATTGTTCTTGTTATTTATTAATTTATGTACCACTTATAGGCCAAAATGGCTTCTACGCAGTTTACAGCTTTAAAATCAATTATTCAAGCCGTATGTAATTAAATTCCACAATAACAACTCCATAAGCACATTAAAGTATGCTTAGTTAAAACAGACAAACCCGTTAAAAAAAGTGACAATGAAAACGTTTTTTTTAAAAAAAGTAACATTCTAAGATCAAATGCAACCTGCCAATAATCAAGAATTTCCACAAATCCTGCGAGTACAACTAGCAGTCTAGTCCATGGGTAGGCAAACTAAGGCCTGGGGGCCAGATCCGGCCCAATGGCCTTCTAAATCTGGCCTGCGGACAGTCTGGGAATCAGCATATTTTTACATGAGTAGAATGCGTCCTTTTATTTAAAATGCATCACTGGGTTATTTGTGGGGCCTGCCTGGTGGTTTTACATGAGTAGAATATGTACTTTTATTTAAAATGCATCTCTGGGTTATTTGTGGGGCCTGCCTGGTGGTTTTACATGAGTAGAATGTGTACTTTTATTTAAAATACATCTCTGCATTACTTGTGGGGCATAGGAATTCATTCATTCCCCCCCCCCCAAAAAAAAATAGCCCGGCCCCCCACAAGGTCTGAGGGACAGTGGACTGGCCCCCCTGCTGAAAAAGTTTGCTGACCCCTGGTCTAGTCCATCAAAACCGGTTCTGTCAATGAACATGATAGCTTCATTGCAAGATTCCTCTCCAAGCTCTACTTTCATTGATATGTTCTCATATTCACTTGAGGCTATGAGGAGAAAATAGCTAACAGGAACAGATGAAGCTGCCTTGTGCTATGCCAAACCATTGGCCCATCTGGTTCACTACTGTGGCTCCCCAGGGTTTCAGGTAAGGAGCCTCTCCTAGTCGTACCTGGAGATGTTGAGGCTCACACCTGTGACCTTCTGCATGCAGAGCTGATACTCTGCTACTGAGCTACAGCCCAAATATTTGTAAACATGCTAATGGCCAAAAAGTCAGAGGCATTGGCCCAAAGCTGCTCTGCCATTCACATCACTCAAATTTCCACCTGACAGTTCCCACCTTTCGCTTGTTTGTGGAGCAATTCTCTGTTTCTATCACTCTCTGTAGGAGAGAAAAAAATGTGGTGTGAGAAAATGCTCTCTGCGTTCTCCAACCAGGGCATTGAAAAGAGCTATCCAGAGTGCTGCTGACCACTTTAAGCAATACGACTCCACGGCAGGAAAACTTGGGCAGAGATGATTAATTGAGAGCTGACAGTACATGACAGGTGCATCTTTTGTGATTCAGGAAAAGCTTTGTGAAGCAAGGCATCAAGATTAGGAAAGGGACAGGGACCTTAGCCGGAATCACAATGATTGTCAACATGAATATTCAAGAACTCCATGAATGGGCCACTGTTTGCATTTCCAAATGCAAACTACAAAACAGAACATGGCAGTGATATTTATCAAATGAAACAGTTAGTAGTAATGTGACACCTGAGGTTACAGCCTTTAAACAGACCCCAAAGACTTCTCCCGCCCCTTCCCCCAACCCCATCCTTTTTACTTATTTTACTGCTGGCCCCCAACACATAAAATTTTATCTGATGCTGTTTTTATTACATTATCTATTCCATTGTTTTTACTATTTTTATCATAAGATGCCTTGGGAGAACTTAGTATAAAAGGCGGGGAAGAAATTGAAACAAACCAAAACATGCATATACACCAGTTCACTTTATGTCTTTTTAAAATTTAGGCCAATGAAGCTAGAAATGGTCCTAGGTTTTGATTTAAGTTAAGCGGCAACCTTGATCTTTGTACTCTCTGTCCATTAAGTTAAAGTCTATTGTAGTTATTTCAACAGAAAAGTACTATTAGCTTAAGGTTACCAGACGTCCCCAGGTTTACAAATCAGTCCCCATACAAAATCAATTGAAGTTGAAAAGTGTCCCTGGATTCATTGGAAAAAATCTGGTAACCTTATATTAGCTTCACCTTGCCCTGATAAAGAATGTACAATAAATCCATGAATCTGACAAAAATTGGAAGATTTTGAGGTTAGGTTTTTATAATAATAATAATAATAATAATAATAATAATAATAATAAGTCAATTTGCAAGATAAATTTGAGCCCCAGGGCAAGGCAAGCATAGAGAGTTAACCCAATAATTCTCAACCAAACAGACTAGTAAAATACACACTCCCATACAGTATGCAACAAGCCATAAAAGCAGAAGCTATGAAAAAGGTCAATTTCCTTCACATCATGTAATGTATTGTTTTTTTTAAAAAAAATGCAAAGTAGTTGTGAAATATTAAATATAAAAGGCAGGTGGGATAGCTCAGTCGGTAGAGCATGAGACTCATCATCTCAGGGTCATAGGTTTGAACCCCACACTGGAAAAAAAGATCCCTGCATCGCAGGGGGGTTGTGACTAGATGACCCTCACGCTCCCTTCCAACTCTACAATTCTATGGTCCTATGATATCAACTATGCTCCAGCTCTAAACAGTGTTCTCCAGATAACACCAGAGGTGCTGATCAGCAACCAAGCCTTCAAAACATAAAGGTGAGAAGGACTGAAGAGCTACTGAACAGGATAATTTCCAACCATAACACTGGAACATTTCAATGCTATTTAAAGGATGTGTATTTTGTATGCAATTCCAGTACACACAGGTGGAGCTGAGCTCCTGGTCAGCAGCTTTTGAACTAGCTGCTAATTTCTTTTCCATGAAATAAGATCACATGGAGAGACTCATAGTATCTGCATGTGGTTTTCCAATTAAATTTTTCAATCGTGGCCTGTTTTTCATGTGCCCTTGCTCTGTTTAATGTAGTAATTATTTTTTAATTTGGCCAGTTGCCTAATGCCAGGGCAGCGGGGTCCATTATGAAAAATAGTGACATACAGCAAAAACAAAACAAACTTAACTGTTTCAGTTCTGAAGACGTTTATACCAGTAAGGGGGGGGGGGGAAGATGTGTAGCACTCTACTGTAAGGAAAAGGTATCGGGGAAAAGAAAAGTGGAATGTGGACTTAAATATATGACTAGGATAGCCACATTTCTTGGGACCAAGTTCTCAAAAACAGCAAATGAAGAAGTAAATTGTTTCTGCCCCTCTTATAGAATTAGAGGGTACCTCCAGGGCCGTCTATCCCAACCCTCTGAAATGATGGGGTCATTGCAGAATGGTGGGTGGCCGTTTACACAATTGAGTAATACCACCTACAGTATGAGACTATACAGGCAAGATTTGTTCATGACAACTAGGCCGTAGAGGGGGTGGTTCGGGATTCCCTTTGAAATCAGACTGTTTAATCAGAGAATATTTATGTATTTAGAAGACCTCTGTACCACTGTTTAGAGCAATCACCTCACAAAATGGTATCTAGTCCATAAAAAGTCATTTTAACAACAGACTAAAACCAACCCTAAACAATAGTCTCCGCTATCCTGCATAGCCAGTGTTATAGTCCCAGACTAGGCCCCAAGGGCCCAGGGTTCAAATATAAACTCATCTATAAACTCAATGAGTGACTTTAGGCCCGTCACAGCCACACAGCTTAATCTACCCAATGGGGTTGTTGTAGGACTTAAATGAGGAAGGGGTGAATCATGTTTACCACCCTGAACTCTTTGAAGAAGAAGGTAGGATATAAATTCAATAAACAAACAAACAAACAAACTCCATCAGATACTGCTACACTAAGCATTTGTCTCTTACCAAACACATTGCTTTCTTTATTAAATTTCTATGCAACCCTTCATTCTAGGGTCACAGAGCGGTTTACAATATAAAAACACAAAAATACATATACTATAATTTAGAAGAAAGGGTTTAGAATATTATCACAAAAGCACACTAATGGACAAGCAGTTAGAGGAAGTTTTGCTTTAAAAGAAATCCCTCCATCATCTAATCAATTAATGGGGCTGTTTTCGAAATAAGACTTAAAATACTCTACAAGGGGTGAAAATCTTGCTGGATTCTTTTTAGCAGTAATTCAAATAGATGGTTTTATTTCTGAAATGCTGATGTACTGCTGTGACCTCTATATTTCGCTGCACTTTATTTTGATTGACACTGAGGGGTACATTCAAAAGGCACAGACCACAGCTCTGGAGAGAAAATTATGTGGACATAATTGTTATAGGATTATGAGTAATTGGTGAGAAATAAAAAGCACAGGCATGTGCCCAATTCAGTCTACACTTCCTATTCAAGCATGACTACATAGCCATCACATTTTAAAAGTTATGAACAATCATCCCCTTAGCTTAATGACTACTCATAATTTTGTATGTGTATTATCTTATAACTTTCAAATGTATTCTCAAATAAGGTGCAAAACAAGGCAAGAAGAACTCTGCTATCTGAGATGAAAAGTTTATCTAGTCTAGAATCCTGCTTCCTAGAGCAGCCAACCATGAATGACTAAGAAATCTGGAAGAGGTCCTGCAAAGCAAAAGCCTTCTCCTGCTTTTGCACCCCACCACCTTGAACTCATAGAATCACAGAATTGCAGAGTTGGAAGGGGTCACAAGAGTCATCTAGTCCAACCCCCTGCAATGCAGGAATATTCTGCCCAACCCAGGCTTGAACCCACAACCTTCTGATTAAGTTTCATGCTCTACCAACTGAGTTATTGGTTGTTGGCATATTGCCTAGGAGATCCACACAGCTATCATGATGAACAGTCACTGACTGATCACACCAAGAAAACAAAGGGAACATACATAATTATTTCAGCGCTAACTATGAAGTGGATCTGGCTGAGAGGCAAGGGCTGCTGGCTCATGGTCGCCAATCAGCTTCACAGCTGAGTGGAGATCTGAACCTGGGTCTCCCCAGTCCAGATTCTGATATGCTAACAGTTACACACACTGGACACTGTTTTAATTTGGTTGAAGTAAATTTGGCATGATCAATATTTCTCCTCAAAGCACCCTCCCATGACGAGGGCTGCTTGATTCAGGCTGGAGAAAAGCACTGCGGACTTTTAATTAGTTGGACGCGTAATGAAATAGAAAGTGCCATCAGTTATGAAGACAGCACATGATAATCATTATTAGGAGGCACCGCAATCCGTTTCTTATTAAGAGGGTTATTAACATAGCATAGTTTGCTGGTAATAGAAACCAGAAAGCTATGCAAAAAGTTGCTGGGAAATTCCATGTGTGGCAGAGACCTTTTATTCTTTCGTAAGACTTCCTTTGTGCAAGACAGCTTGACTGCTTTACTTGCTAGACCTTTGAACAACAAAAAACACATTTCAAGGTGCTCAAGATATACTGGCCATTTACATACACGGAACTCTCACGCTGTAATTACTTTCCATCTCCCAAAAAAGCTGTGCAGTGTAGGCTGCATTTGTTTTGCCCAAAGCTAATCCCAAGCCTTTCATTTGGGTGGGTGGGTGCACACTTGTGTGTCTTGCTACAGTAAGATATTCAATCAAAGCTTTTTGAAGTGGTAGAGTGGAAACAGCTGCATCTGACAAGGTGTTAAGGCATAAGTTTATAGCTGTCAAAAGTTGAAGTTTGTAAGCTGGACTGATATGAGACCAGGAGGTTGATAGCTTGTAGGCTGTGGCATCTTCATAAGGAAAGCACCAAGGTTGTGGGCTAAAAACTCTATGATCTAGTAAGCTTTTATTTGATATTCTAGAGGCCAGATTTCAAAGCGCCTTGTTAAGAGCAGATGTGTGGGTAGCTTCAGTAACCTTCTTTTGAAGGTATTTTTTTAGTTCATACATAAAAAACCCAGACATTGAATGTTGCCTCGTTAGAGAACTACTGCTCCATCCAACAAAGACATAGGGTTCACTTTGAAGATGCAAGTTAGAGTTGGAATGGATCACAAAGGTCATCTAGTCCAACTGCCTGCAATGCAGGGATCTTCTACCCAACGCAGGGCTTGAACCCATGAGCCTGAGATTAAGAGTGTCATGCTCTACCAACTAAGCTATTTGTGTTTTTGAAAAGGTCATTAGAATGAAGGAAATTAGATTTTTACAAACTAGCCTAATATATGCTTTTAAAGTAACTAAATCCTGGTTTCTAAACATACAACAAGAATTACCAGTAAGGTCTTGTCCCTGAGATGAATACATTGAGGAACACTACAAATTGTGGTGACCAAACAACCCAGATAAACTTTCTTTGAAGAGGCATTTCTATCAATCATAGAGAAATAATACTTTGCAACAGACTACATGTTCTGATAATGCTGCTAAAGGTTCATATGGCCACAAATTTTCTGAGGATGAGGAGAATTTCTATGTTTTGCTCTGTAAAGCCTTGGTGAAGACTGAAATCAATACATTCTGATCTGCAAAAATGTCCTCATCCATTCATTTCGGGGGGGGGGGCCTTTTCAGAAACCCTTTCTGGCCAGACACTGAGGTCCAGCTCCGAGGGCCTTCTGATTGTTCCCTCGCTGCGAGAAGCCAAGTTACAGGGAACCAGGCAGAGGGCCTTCTTGGTAGTGGCACCCACCCTGTGGAACGCCCTCCCACCAGATGTCAAAGAGAAAAATAACTACAACACTTTTAGAATACATCTGAAGGCAGCCCTGTTTAGGGAAGCTTTTAATGTTTAATAGGTTATTGTATTTTAGTATTTTGTTGGAAGCCACCCAGAGTGGCTGGGGAAATCCAGCCAGATGGGTGGGGTATAAATAATAATAAATTATTATTATTATTATTATTATTATTATTATTATTATTATTATTATTATTATATTATTATTATTATTATTATTATTATTATTTCCTATAGGTACATAGAAGCCAGCAAGTAGGAAGAATCTGAAATAGATGCCAATTTGCAGGTGATTTAATACATTATGCAGGGACAGATCTGGGTTAAGTATTGAGTGTAAACTGAACAGAAAGATGTTGCTGCCTAGTATACCTGTATTATACATGTGCTTGCAAAAATGTATTGCATTCACACTGTACATTGTGCTGTGTACTCTTGGACTTAACTGTACACCTAAAAATATAATATATGAAGTGACCTTAAGTCACCTGTAGTCTTTAACACTTGATACTAACCTATGCACACTTCCAACAATTTATTGTATTACTGTAATAAATGAGTTGGGAAGAAAAAGCACTTCCTTTCTTCCCTTCCACATCTCAATTTAGCCAGAAGGAATCAGTTTCACTGACAAAAGCTCTGGGCAGAACATCTGAAGCGTGGCATTATAAACCAGTAATATCCTATTATTAGAGTGCCTATTTCTGACATCTAACACCAAGTATCCTTTCTTCCTGCTCTGTAAAGCTTTGTAGCATTTTATGGCAACTATTTCAGTCAAAACAAGTTAGTTGAATAGGATCAATCATTCCGTCTATTTCTGATGTTCAAGCCAAGAGTGCTGTGGCAAAAGTGGGATGACATACAAGGAAGACAAATGATCAGGCTTGGGGGAACCCTAAGATTTCCAGAAGTACTAAAAAAAAGTAAAATATGTGGGAGGGGGGATGTCCCCTCACACCAAAACACCTCAACTAGTACTGAGCATGCTGAATGGCTACAGAATGAACAATTTTTCAGCAGGGAGTCCGGGGCAATGGATGGAGAGGCAGGAAACCTCAGTAGCAGCATCCCACACTACTATATTAAACAATGATGCATATAACTTAATTAAGGAATGAAGCACTTCTTCAATAACAAATACATTTTTTAAAAGACATTGTTTCCTTTTCTTTTTAGAAGTGTTTCTAAACATTTTAATGTTACTTACAAAAATCAACAGGAAAAGCAATTCATACACATGAAGCATGAATTCCACCTTCAACATGAATTCTATAGTCAAGCTTCCTCACGCAGATTGGAACTGCCCTGCATTTCCCTTAAATGTGTGGTATTAAAACCCTGGCAAAAGGTACATTAGCACGGTGTAAAATAATGATTAATTGAACAACCTGTAGCTATCCACAGAGTGATGCCCACTCAAGTAAAATTGGACTGAGAGAATATGGTAAAATAGAAGAGGTTGTTCCATCCCTAGCAAACAGAGTGGGGGTGGACTGTATTTCAATTTGTTTCCTTTTTTCTTTTTTTTTAGTTTCATAGATCTCATAGTTCATTCACCTGTATATCACATGTTCAGAAACATTTCCGTTTCTATTCATCTGAATTGCATTCATTCACTAGTTAGTTTTTTCCATTGGTTTCCAGTGAAAACACCAAAGTTGCAGGCAACAGAATAGAAAGCCCAGGCAACCCTCTGAAACTATGTCAATAATAACATCCCCTATATAAGACATATCAAATTTCAAATAGATGAGGCAAAGGGGGCCTCTCATATAGGCAATTATATAAAAAATGATCCTATAATCTACCCATTAATTTCAGCTGGAGATAGCTGAATTTTTTCTGCCTGTGACTTCTATATTTTTCATCCTATTGCCTATTTTCAAACATACTAGTACCCACTCCCTCACCAGCACATCATAATTGCCACATTTCAATTATGTATGAAAAAGGATCCTCGTGTTATCTGTAACCTTAAAAAAGAGGCAAACAATCTTTTTTCTATCTAAAATAAATAGTGCTTTCCATTATGTCAGTTTCACTGCTTTCCCTTTTACCCTTCCCTGTGACCTCTCTATGAACTGTAGATAGCACTGCAGTTTATTTTTTCAGTGCAAAATAATGCCTCTGGTGTAAAACAATTTAATAAAATTAACAAATTTCAGTCCATTTCCTTTCATTTTCCCTCCAAAAACTAATGAATACATTGGCATTCATGCATGTTGTTTTTCATTTGTTTTCAGCAACTACCTATGCTTTTTAAGATTCAAATCTAGGCCAAGAAGCTGAATTTAAAACATAGAAATAGTAAGCGGGAAATTGAGCATTTCTAAACACTGCATCAAGATTCCTGTCTGCAGCAATTGATTTGACAAATGTCAAAGGTTTCATCAGAATATTAATAATGAATAAATTATCTCTTAAATTATCCTTTGCAATATACGCTTAGAGATCAAACCGTCACAAAATTAAATTCTCCTCAGGATAGCACATTTTCTTGCACTACTATAAGCAAAGCAGGCTTGAACTGTGCATCCCTCTCTACGGAAGTACTTACATGAGGTCTCAGCTCAGCTGCCATTTTATAATACTTCTCAGCTGCTTCATTGAGGCTAGCTTGTCTGTTGGAGCAGAAGGGGAGACAATTAAAGTTCAGTTGAAACCACATTGGGAGCCTACAATTCTTCAGAGGGGAAATAAAAAATAATTTATTTTTACAATTAATCAACAATAATGATATTATTTAAAAAATAGGGATTAATAACTGCTGCAAACAATTAATGCAGTTTCATGGTTTACATCTCTACAGCTTAGAGAGATAGATGATAAATCGATGATAGATGATTGATTGATTGATTGATTGATTGGTAGGTAGATATAACTTTACATAGTTTTCAAACAAGCTGAAATTGCTTTGTGATGTATCTATTTACTAAATAGATTTACAAGCAGAGCAAACCAAATTCTGGTTGGCGAGTAGCAGGGTGGAGCAACAGATTAATCGTGGCATTGCAAGGCTTGCTGGAAGGCACGTGAGTAGAACTGGGGGGGGGGGTTAGCTGCACTGGGCCATTCTGAAAAGGTTCTATCAGCTTTGGATACAGCAGTTCCACAAATGGTTCTGCTCCACCCAGCCCTCATAATGCCCCGTTTCAGGATCCTACACTTGCTAGCTTCGCAAGCTTGCTAGCTTCGCAGCTTGTGGATAACTCAGATAAGACACACCTCTGTCTTATCCCAACCCCTTTCCAGCAGCATGTATCAGGGTTAGGTTTGCTCTGTAAGGAGATTTGGCTATTTACTACTGCCCACTAGTTGGCTTGAGTGGTCTCAATGACTGGAAACTGTTTAAAGGTAAATTCACCTATTTAAAAAGTAACTTCTTTCTCAGAAATAAATTATAGAACTGGTGCATAGTTTAACAAGAGAATTGATTTCCAAAACTTGGTAACTGGCAACTAAGAGAAAACAGGACAACAAATTGATTACTCAAAAGTTAATAATAAAAAAGACCTGCTCTCAGGGAAGCAGGTTTGGAAGATACCAATTTCCTCAGGTATAGTATGCTGAAAAAAGGGGCAGCATTTGATTCCCCACCCCCTTTGTAGTGCATTTTTTTACCATTTACACAAATGGAATTTAAGAGACACCTACAACAAAATGAATGTTAAGCTTCTTGCTAAAACTATTTTAGCAATGCAAACAAACCACACAAGCTTGAAGGAAAGTAAAAGAAGCCAGCTGAGCATTAGAGCAAAGCTGCCTGAATTAGTCCCATGGGTAATTCTTACCAATCAGGTAGATTGTACAGATTCTACAGATTGTACAGATTGTACAGTAGATTGTACAGACAATGTTTCTGGCTCAGTAAACCATAGTTTATGAAGTATTGGATCAGTGTGGTCCTAATTTCCCTTAACCCAGGATGTGTCTGCTCTTGCTACATTAAAACTCTGTTCCTCCTTAGGTCCAAGATGAAGAACTGTGGTTTAATATCAATTTACAAACCAGGATCTGAAACCACAGGTTATTAACCAGGATCTGAAACCAGTGTCAAACTGACATTTCATCACACTTCCTCGTTTCAGAAAGAATGATAAACTGTGGTTTAATGTAATCTAAGATTTGAGCAATAAAGCCAGTACGCAAGTAGAAGAGACAAAGGGAGGAATGAAGGCAGATTCATGGCCCCAGTACTTCTTCCCAGTTTGGCAGAATCTCCTTGCTTGATAGAGGATTAATGCACTTGCCCTTAAGCAGAGGGTATGACTTTGGCTGGCACTGGGACATTCCAGCTATGTTATCATGTTAATGAAATGTAATCATGGATGCAGCAGTAAGATTAAAAAGCAAGATAAATTAGCGGTGAATGAAAGAAACGAAACCCAAGAGACCTGTGATCTGCTCTTCACTTCATTTGAGAGCTATCTGTGTGGAATAGACCAGACAGATCTTCTACAGGGTGAAAGGTAGCTTCTTTTAAGTATGTGTGAAGGCTCTGGAGACCTCAGAATAAGGACTTTGGCAGCAATGGCAAAGAACATCACTTTCTGAGTCACTGGGTCAAACCTAAGGCAGGCAGAGTTATTATCCTTTTTTCTGCTGTGCCTCAGTCATATAATGGCCAAAGAGAGTTCTGCTGATGCAGGGGATCTGAGGAAGCAATATGGATCTGAGGAGCTCTATGCCTGGTTCACCTGTCTAAAGAACTTGTCACTCAAGTAGTCCAGATACTGCCATAAATCATTCTCTACCTGCTCCAGAACATAACCACATGGTCTTCAGCCATTTTGCTAATTTCTGGTCCCTTCAGTCTTGATCTGTGCTTGGATTTTAGCATTTGGCTCTGACCCCACCAGGTCTTGATGCTATAAAACACTAATACAGTAAGACAATATCTAATTTAGAGACTAAAGAAGGGAAATCATCTTCACACGGAAATTAATTGTCTTGAATGCATGCATTTCATGTTGTCATTTGTTCAAAATGTGTTATCGAGCACAGAATTTTATATAATGAAAGTACAGATTTCAAAACCTAAAAATGAAAGGATGACAAAAAGTAAGAGACAAATACAAACAAACCTGAGCATGTGAGCTGCATTGAAGACAACATCAAACTCTGTGTTATCCAATTCAGCTGCTTTCTTTGCCATCTCTGCAGCTTCTATCAGGCGAGAATCTTCTAAGAGAAACTGGCCTGAAATACATGTAGCACTGATATGAGCTCAAAAGGGAAGGCACACACTTAAGTATGGGAAACAAAGTTAGAAAGGACTATTCTTTTACATATTACATTACTATCCTGAATTACCTTGTCATATTAACTTCAGATGAACTATTACAGAATAATTTGGCAAATATTTGTTTACATTTGCATTCCAACCTTTTCTCCAAGGAACGGAAGGGGACATACTTCGCCCTCCCCAAAATCAGAGACAGAATGCTATGGTGGAATGGGAAGTGAACCAAGGTATTCCTTGGTCTAAATACAAATCTCTTACCATTTCATCACACCAAAAATACTGCAGCATGGTACCATGAAAAACCTATTAAGTGACCCGGAAGCATTAAAAGGAGAATCAGCATCTATGTCCATACTAGGTGATGACTTGGTAAGATGACTTGCCACCAACAGTCTCAGACCCATTATTAGACTAAACTTTGCCTGAAACTGATCTAGAAATCCACTTCCTCTTGAAATGGCAAATGTTGTGAGGTAAACATCTCTTATCAATCATAGATAGATAGATATGGATATCGGCTGATAATTCCCTAAATCGATTAGATTGAGAGTACATCTTAAATAAGTTGATTTTGCACTCTTTCTGCAAAGATGGAAACTTGCCCTCAGCATTTACAATCAGCTTGTGTGGTTGGGGACCTAAATCAGTTTAGTCTTGGAGTGATGCAATATACCAGGGAGGACATGAATAAAGTGCATGTGGTAAATTGTATCTCTACAATAGAGGTGGGAATTCTCAGGATCAGGGGCCAAATGCAGCCCTCTGGGATCTCCCTAGACCATTCCCTCCCCAGGCCCACACTTTGCGCCAATCCTGTTCCACATCCAGTTTTGTTCAACTAAGTAATACTCAGAGGAGATCCACTTAAATCAATGGACAAGTTAGTTATCAACTGATTTCAACAGGTCCACTCTTGAGTATTATTTAATCTAACGAAAGCCTATGTATTTCTCAATGTATCATTTCTGCGGATTGCCTAGATCAGCTGCGGACTACACCAGCTTTTATGAATGATAGAGGCTACAACAATCCCATGCACATAACATCCAAAGATTACTACAGAAAAATAAAAACAGTTTTAACTTTTAAAAATGGTAACAATGTACTTTTAGAGGCTAGCCGATGATTCTCCCCAATTATTATTATTCATTTGAAGTGTTGTACTTTAAAGCATAAAAAAATCTGATGCCAAAAATACTTTTAGCACTCCAGGATCTTTGTGATCCAGTCCTACTTACAATAATAGACTGATACATGTAATTTATTAACTGCATGCTATGTTAACCAGACTGAACCAAGAACAAAAATTAGAAACATTAACCAACAAAAACTCTGCAGGTTCAGCTACAGAGAACAGCACACTACATGATCAATTGTTCATTACATCAAGTGAGTGCATAATTACAGTAATTTAATGTGAATAATCAATTTTATTATAACACAGAATCATTAAGTGATTTACAATTATTAGGAAAATGTATTATTCAACGGAAATTAACTTCAAATCTCAGTGGTTATTAATAAAAGGGGTGCTATTTAGCAGAACATCTCTGTTGTTTTGTAGCTATTATAATATAAATCAAGCCTTTTTTCTATCTGTGTCAGTGGGGTTTTGGAAACCCTCCTCATTTTTCACCTTCATCCTTCCGTGCATTTAAGTACCTCACAGGCAAATCATTCTTTCATGAACCATATACAGTTGCCAGGTATTCTAAATAAAACCATTATTTTAACTATTATGTTTCCAAAAAGAAATAAACTTATAGAAGGGGAGGTCTGGTCAGGGATGGCAGGAGTTGTCCAAGAAAACTAAGGGGCGCTATACTGGCTACCCTCATGCAGGAGGTGTCAACTGTCAACCCTGAAAGAATCCTCTGCACATTATTTTAGCGTATCAAGGGACTCATACATATTTGGCAAGGAGACTCCAAGGATTCTAGAGTGGCACACACAGTGTAACTACAACTACAGCAACCTAACTTGAATAACCAAGAAAAGGTGACAACCCCAAACCACTTGAGGATCAGGATGAATATCTCTGATCCAGAAAATGCTCTGTATACATGGGTCACTGCACAGGGCAATTTTTCTTTGGAAAATCATTTTCAGTTAATAGTACTTAATTATTTCCTGAAGCCTTGAAGGGGGTTACTTGATGTTTAAGTGTTGCTATTCTGTCCTGGACCTGGAGCATGCACCAAAATACCTAAAATACCACCACCATGTGTTTGCTACACAACCCTTTAACATTTGAGTAGGAAATTGGAAAACATTGGAGAAATTAAGGAGTTATTCCTCAAAGACTTACATTTTTTTTTAATAAGAAAGATTCCTAAATAAATGGGGAAGGAGTCATGTCTAGACACTGCAGAAATATATGTGTTGATACATGTATTGCCTGTTCTAGCAAATTGTATGAAATCAACTGCCAATGGATGTCTATGACATGATGGTTTAGTGGGATTACAGAGACCTTCCCCGCACCCCCGTATAGAAATCTAAACATGTGACTCCAAATTACAATTAAAAATGTGTGTTTAATTTCTGAGCAACCCTTTGAAAATTTCATCCAACAACAAACCAGTGAATAGTTATGGATTTATTTCCATGGTACAGAACAAAAGACCCTAAGCATCTTATTTTCTGTCATTTTGATGTTTTATTTATTCAACCCTTCTCTATCCTTAGCTGTATTAATCACAATTTGGAATATAAGACAAAATTCATATTCCTATACAGTGGTATCTCGGTTTTCATACGTAATCCGTTCCGGAAGACCGTTCAAGTTCTGAAATGTTCGAAAACTGAAAACTCAATAGCCGACAGCTAGGCCTCAGGATCTTGCACTCGGCGGTAGCGGCCTGGCATGTTTGACTTCCGAGGCGTGTTTGAAAACTGAAGCATTTACCTCCGGGTTCACAGCAATTGAAAACCGAAATGTTTGTCAACGGAGACATTTGAAAACCGAGGTACCACTGGATATACTTGCACATGAACATCAGTGGATTTCACTCTATTTCAATTTACATAAAACCTATATGGTGTTACAAAGGAAACATAAAAATGTATAGAGGGCAAGCAGATGAATATCATCAGAAGAAACTCTCAATACTTCAGAAATAAAATACATAATGCATAGAGTATGACTAGATTCCAAGTCACAAGTGACCATTTATTCCTTTTGACTCCTTGGTGAGCAGCACTAGAGATGTTTCCATCAGTTTTATATTCCCTATGTGTGCCAAGAGGTTCTACTTTGAGATTTACATTGGTAACGTGGATATATTTTCCTGTGGTTTTGCAGGGAAATATATATATGTGGGTTATGAAGTATACTTGCTCAAGCAGATGCATGAAGAGTGGAGAGCAAATGTTTTGAGTGTCAACTTGAGATATGCTTTTGCTAATGGTAATTGCTATGGAGTCAAACTATTCATGCTGCTTGATAGGTGGTTTAAAATAAGAGCAGCAAAAAAAGGAAGACAAAAGGATGCTTAAATGTTGGTTAAATCTATACATTTGATTGGAAACCTTACAAAACACCGCTCGCTTAAAGAAACAGCATATAGTCAAGTGAAGTGTGGCATATTGGGGGGGGGGTTGGTTGGTCACTCTCTTCATTATCTTCAAATCCACTTATTTATTCAATTTTCAATGAACTTTCATAACATTGTTCTCTCCGAAACTTTCAAAACTCTATCTTCCACCAGGAAGTGTCAAATAGTGTCAGTTTTTGTGCTGCTTCAGTCCACTCATTCTTGGGTTGCCAAATGGCTGTATCCTTGGTCACATATTTTTAAAGGAAGGGTCATAGCTCAATGGCATCTCCAGGTAGGGCTGCAAAAGACACTGGCCTGAAACTGCTGGAAGCTGCTGCCATTCAGTGTGGGACCAGGTATAGCCAAGAAGGTACCTTACAGATGTTGTGGACTACAGCCCCCTTCACCCAGCCCAACAGGACAAATGGTTAGGAATCATGCAAATTGTAGTTCCCAATTTTTGGAGTGCACCATGTTGGCTACTGCTGCTGCAGATGATACAGAGTTGTTGACTAGTGGTCTGATTTAGTAGAGAAGCAGCTTCCTATCTTCTTACTTTATAGAATTTCTGGGGACTGACTTAAATACAGAAATTTATCTGTAGGTGAATCATGCAAGATTCCTCTCATACTTGACTTTCTGTGTTCTGTATCTCAGGTAGATAGATTTGTAGTAATGGATATCTATTTTAAAGCAGTAGCATCCTACTGAAAAGGTAGTCCTGACTTCACACAACTGTTACACTACTACGTTTTATAGCAGCAGTAGAGGACTGGTGGCCCACTGGACGTTGTAGCCCAACACCTCCCATTCATTCCAGCCGGCATAACTCATGGTCTGAGATGACAGGAATTCTAGAACATCCCTGCAATTCCACCAAATATTGTAGTCCAACACTTCCCATCCATCCCAGTTAGCATGGCAAATATTGGACTGCAACTCCCATCATCCCTCACCACAGGTCATGCTGCCTGGGTAGATGGAAAGTGTTGAGACTACAATTTCTGGAGGACCACAGGACTGTACTGAGTGATGACACCATACAAGTATTCTCTCCTGAGTTTTAGTTTAACTAAATTTATATGCCATTTAGTACATCTGGAAGCCAATAAAAATGCAAAGATAAAAAAATGTGACAGAAAAGTCATTAAACCAATACATACAGTGGGGGGGGGGAGTATTTGATCCCCTGCTAAATTTGCCTGTTTGCCCCCTGACGAAGAAATGACCAGTCCATAATTTTAATGGTAGGTTTATTGTAGCTGTGAGAGGCAGAGTAACAACAGGAAAAACCCCAGAAACCCAGAAGACATAAGTCAGAGATTGATGTGCATTATAATGAGTGAAATAATTATTTGATCCCTTTGCAAAAGATGACTTAGCACTGGTGGCAAAACCCTTGCTGGCAATTACACAGGCCAGACGTTTCTTGTAGGTGGCCACCAGGTTTGCACACATCTCAGGAGGTATTTTGTCCCACTCCTCTTTGCAGATCCTCTCCAAGTCAGTAAGATTTCCAGGCTGATTTCCAGGGGGTTTCCTGTTGTTATTTTGTCTCTCACAGCTACAATAAACCTACCATTAAAATGATGGACTGGTCATTTCTTCGTCAGAGGGCAAATGGGCAAATTTAGCAGGGGATCAAATACTTTCCCCCCTCACTGTACGTGCTAAAGGCCCTCACCCCCTTTTGCCAAATCACCCAAGAACATAAACTATCCAACCACATCAAACAGCCACCAAATGCCAGATAATTATTGCTAATTAAATGCCTTTTGGTAGGGAGCATATTTGCCTGAAACTGAAAAGATGACAAAGTCAGTGCCAGGCAATCTTCCCCGGGAGACCATTTCACAGGCAGGGGACTGCCACACACACACAAAAAAGAGCTTCCTTATGCTGACCAAAAAGCACATTTCCTATAGATGAGGTGATCCAGAAATGGAAATTTGTGGGTATGTATTGTTAAGATTCACTAGTTCTCTTGTACTCCATGGATGGGCTATTAGTAACATGCAGCTAAAAGCTGAATCAAACCTCACAAGTTATAAATCTTAGACCAAAATGAGATAAGATAAAATAACCAACTTTTGCTTTGTACTGTTTCCATTTGCATACCATGCCTGCTGTTCATTTAATTGTGCCAGTTGGAATGAGAAGGTAAATTAAAATAACTAAACAAAAACACATCCTGCAGCGGCTGTTGTTGCTCATTATCAATTCAACTTACTCAGTTTCCTTGCAGTTTTACAATTCCAGGTTTCATGATCAGTGAATTTATCCTCATCAAATTAGAAACAGTATAAAAAGCTAACCACAATGTATCTTTGACAGTCCAAAAGAGACATTCTAACTCCAAATTAGCAATGTACTGCATACTCATTATATATCCTTGGGTCTTAACTAAAACAGTTTTTTAAAAAGGAGAGTTGCGAACCAACAGTGTGATTTTTCTGTGCAAACTGAACATTTCTGTACATCCGCCACATGCATAAGAAGCTGCTGGAACATGGGTGCATGTGTAAAGGAGCCCAGCTCCCTCTCCTTCACAACCCAGCTCTGTGTCTATGATTTCGCATCTGTTCATAAAGCCTTTAAGTGCAGTTGCACTTAATGCACATGGAATATCACAACTCAATCCAGATCTGCCCTCTCTCCTCCACACAGGTGGTCAATACTGTCAAAGTTGAAAGCACAAAGCAATTTCTTGATGGTGGGAGGGGGCCTCTGTGTTCTGCGTATTGGGGCCAGTATAATCTTGGAAGGCAGAAGGAGGTTAGATTTCAAATTTTCAAATTCTTGAAGTAGAATCCTGGTTGTCCTGTACTGATGCTCACTATTGGATAATACTGATTTGCCCACCCAATATCAAGAAGGGCCTGATGCCATTATTTCAGTGATAACAAAGATGTCTATTAATCTTTCAACACTTAATAACTATTAATCTTCCTCCCATGCCAACTGAGCCGACCAGGAATTTTGAAGTGAGATTCATCTTTGTATCATGTAATTCACAAAGGAAAGGGACTTTCTATTTTGACTGTGATTTACACATCAGAAGGATAATTCGTTTTAACTGGCATGATTATTATTTTTCCTTTACTGTCCTGCCAGAAGCAGTTTTTAAATCCTTGAGTGCGACAGCAATGTGAGGAAACACTATCTATTGAAAACTTACCATAATGCATATAACAGTTTCCCTTGGTGGGATCCAGCTGAATTGCCTTTAAGAAATACTTTTCTGCTTCACTCTTGCGGCCCTTAAGGAGAAGAGAAGAAAACATACACAAATGGATCATCTGGACACTGTGTCATTGCAACTTTGCCATGCTTTAAAACTACCCTATGAATAAGTAAGATAAGGATCTACACCGGGGGGGGGGGGAATAGAATGGTCTTGATTTCATTTAATGATAGCTTAGACCTCCATGAATATGAAGTTCACGCCATTTCTCTTCTGTTAAGATTCATAAATACATATATATATTCTCCAAACATCCATGCCATGGTGTTGGTTCTTTGCTAATGCAAGGTTTGTGTCCAGGGCAGGTCCAAATTGAGTTTTTGTCCAGGGCAGGTCCAAATTGAGATGGTTCACTTCACTGCCTTCCATTTTTTGAAGAGATGCATAGCAAACTGTTCTTCCATCACACACCCTTTTGGTGTCTCTTCCTAAGGACTGCAAACCCTGGGATTAAGGAGATAAACTGTCTCCATCCCTATACTCCAACATTTCTGTTTCTAGGGGTTGCCTGTGGGAGTTTCCATGCCTTCTGGCAAGTTCAGCTCAGCTTACTGCTGTCTGCATCTGGGTAGGCATGGGAGGGTCAGGCGAATTTTCCTCAACAAGGACTCCTTCGTGTCCCAGAGGTAAGACCATCCTGTTCCATCCCTGGTAATATGCAATCATGTAGAAAGTTTTCTGCAGAAGGTTAGGTGCTTTCCCATAGGAGACCCATGAGATGAGAGCTTGAAGTTAACTTCAATCTTACACTGGTGCCACATGTTTTATTGTTAACCTTGTGAGTTGAACAGGAGAGGTGTAATCATGAACAAAGGAATAAAAGGGTCTTTCAAAGTACAGCTAAAAGAGAAAATACGCAATGGTCTGCCCCACATAGACCAGGAGTTCCTTGTAGCAACAGTCATCTCATTTCAAGTGGAGTCCCAGACCTCCAAAGGACTGCTGACCAAATCTGCATTAAAAACACCCAACCATTACCCCCAGCGTCAGAAATCTACCTGGATTCATCTGTATTTTAAACAATGCCCTGAGGGAGGAATACAATAATGAGTAAGAAAGAAGAATTGGTGCCTCCTGGCACAACTGTAAGACAAATATGGATTATAGGAGAAATGCAACATATTAAAAATCACAACAGGGCATTAAAGTTATTATCCTCCTTTGGCAAAACATTTAAAGTAACAAAGCATTCATCTTCAGGTCTCCCAAATAACAGGATGAAACTGGAACACATTGCTAATGCTGACTGAATTAACATTTACATCTCTTGTGTCATTGCCCTGAAACAGGCAAATACTATTAGTCTTAGCTGGCTAATTATAATGTCTCATTGCATACTCAGATTTCTATTCCTAAGAAAAAAGAAACAATTCTCTGGATCCCCTGCCTTTTTCTGTTAAGCTTCAGCCTACAGAATTATCTCCATGAAACCAAAAGGAATGCCAGATAGTTTCCCCATTCATTCAGTTCTTCATAATATGTCACAATAATACTATGGTTAGCTTCCTGAAATTACTACTAAATTCAGTTTGAACGCACTGGTGGGCTGCAATGCGAGGGGACTAGAATTCAAGATGGCACCAAGTATAAGAAATGGGTGTTTTCTGAATAGATGAAATAAAAAGAAAAAGAAAATCATTAGCAGAAAATCTTTTCAGATTTCTTTGCTTAGCCCTAGGTGGAGTAACTGAAAATGACTAATTTAATCACCCTGACTATATCTAAATTTTGTTAAATAATTACCAGAGACCTTGCATACTCTCTTCTCCAACTCTTAAAAAACAAGAACATCATTAACCATGTATTTTTCAAGTTTCCTCCAAACCTCTTCTTTCCTGTCAAACAGTGTAACATCTATCATTTGACAGAATCAGGCTATTTTACTACTAATTTGCAGCATTTATCAAACTTTCATCTTGTCAGGCAACAATTTTATTTTTTTTTTAGTCTAATGACGTGAATGTTCCTTTTCTTAATACGATTTACTAGGAACGCACATAAAGCTAAATAAGAGCACACATATGCTGCAGTAGTTAGACATGCACTCTGAAGTTTATAGCTCCGACATTGCAGGAATTTAACCCAAGGAAGGATTAGAACTTTGGAAAATGACAGACAGAGGAATCTTTTCTCATTTTAAGGCAAAAACCTGGTGTGACTGTTAAAATGGCTTAAGTAATTTACACCATATTCTATTGCCTGCAAATTCTCCCCTTCCCTTTAATGTGTGCTGAATGACTATTAGTATTTTTTGTTATTCATAAATGGAATGATTTCTGAATATTAGGGTGCTATGAAACGTCATTCTCCCACAAATCACTAACTTCCTCTTGACACAAAATAGACACAAGCACAAAGATACTATTTATCATCTAAATGCCTCCAGTAAATGAACAATTGGGTAGGCTATGGACTAGTTTACACACAGCATGGGAATGTATGTTTCCCTATATATGGTTGGTTGATTTTGGAGTAGGTGGTTTTTTAAAAATATTTGGGCCGGAGCCATTTAGTACCTACACCTTTGTAAATAAAGCAAATAATAGGCTCCAGTCTTTGAATCACCTTCATACAAAGGAAACTAAATCCTGTATGATTGCTCCTGAAACTATTCACCATTCAGGGTGGCTGGTGAGAGCATAACAATATCCTAGTGGCCTTAGGCTAATCCAGTAAGCAATGCTAGATATATACCACTGAGGATTCTGATTGAAAACATTTTTGAAATAATAGAACCCAGGGAATAATTGAAAGGAAGGAAATCCAATTATTCAATAAAATGTGACATTTTATTCAAATAGACTGACATTATTCTTTGATTAAGAAGCTATAAAATTTGCATGCAAGGAAGGAAGAAATCTGCACCAACATCTCTCTCGATCACTGGACGTTTTGGTTTCCCCATTAATACTGGTATCTTCTGACAGCTGGTAGAATGTTCTGCAACCAGTCAAGGCAGCTGGCACACTTTAAGCTACTGGAGAATTTAAAATTCTAAGAAGCTAATAGGAGGGAGATTAATGCAGTCAAGCAGTTCTGAATAATGCACTTGTAGAGAATCATATTCACTGCCAGGTAACAATTAGTTTACTCTCTCAATCTAATTCATTTTCTACGTTTCCCACAAAAAAAAAGTGTATTAAGACTCCCTCCTTTCAGTTAAACAAGGTGTGTATGAACAGACAGAAACTTAACTGTGGCAGCTTAAGTTCATGATGCAGCACACTTCAGTGGCTGGGGAAACCCAGCCAGATGGACTGGGTATAAATAATAAATTATTATTACTATTACAACTACTATGAAGCTTTGCAATAATTATATGTCCAGATAGGTCCAGTGGCTCCAAAACATTTATTGAGGGGAACTCACTGATTGAATTATCTCACCTGAGCAGGTGAACTGTCGGATCTGGAGGTGAAATTCTTAGATGCCTATGAAGCGCTACCTGGTGTCCACTACTAAAATCATCTGTCTACAAGGCTGCTGTGATCCTTAGTTTGAAGGTGGGTGAATATGTGTAAGACCTCTAAATAAAGCCAGTAGGAAGGTTAAAAGGGATGAGACTGAAAAGTGCCAATTACAACCTTCCCTCTCACCATCAAGAAATGAAAAACATAGTGTCACCACTGGATGCTATTAAGTATTTATTTTAAAATGTAAAGTGCCTTCTGTTTCATAATTAGAGTTACAAAATTTTGGCAAGCAGACAAATCTGCTGTAATTGGACGGCAAAGTCAGTGCAAATATAAACGAAAACGTAATTTTTGGGCATGTGGCCAAATTCAAAAGGAAGCAAAGTTGACAGATGCCAGTTTACAAAAGTAACTACAATTTGGAACTGCTTTCATTTGCTACAGTCATGCTAATGTTTAAGTTCTGGGATAAAAATATTCAGCGAAGCATGTTGGCAAAATGACTGAAAAGTTACGCAGAAGGACATATGGAGACAAGGAGAAAGGCATGAAATAAAGGCGTACACATGAAACTGTGTTCACCAAGACTGCACACTTAGCTAACTTTACTCTGAAGTATATTATCTTTCCATAGTCACCCATGACCTAGTAACATTCAAGTTTGACTGTAGATTCAACATGATGGTGGCTTTTAAGAGCTAGGTTAAAATTGAGAGTGGTTAATACTTTCCAGGACCAACTGTTTTCACTGATCATATAAGGACTGTGAACAGGCTGGGAGGCCTCCTTCATGCTTGTCCTTATACAAAGGAAAATAGGTCAGACTGCATCCTGGCATAAGCAGGAAGCATTTGTGGAAATTGGCTTTCCGTTCATAAACCCTGAAACTACTCAACCAATATGTAGCAACAACATGTTATCCCAAAGCCCATGGGCACGCAGGCAATACAGAGGTAAATGCAGCATGATTCCTGTCCCAAGGGCAAAAGTCTCCAAGTCCACCTGAGCACACAGCTACTTTGGCCAAGATTTCTACTCTGTGGCATCACAGCAGCTAAGCCAATGACAGCTCTCCTGCCAAGGTCCTCTGTGACATCAGAGAAGATCAACTGTACCAACTATAACCGCCTGCTGCCTGTAGGCTGTGAATATGCTAGTTAGATTATAACTGCATTCAAGCAAGACTATGGTACAGTGTAGAGAGAGATATGCAATCTGGGATAAGTACATTTGAGAACTCAAACCCGACATTATGTGATAAATGTCACAGCAGACATACCAGTACAGATAAAATGCCTCTCAAGCTGAAGTCAGAAGCCTGGCCAACATTATGAAAACCTCAACCTCCATTTTTTGTATAAAAAATTGCCTTCACATTAGATTGCTGACACTTTTTTTGTACCTTCAGGTCTTGTTCAAATGATAATTAACTATTCTAAATACTCAAGACTGCCCCTTTCACTGTTATTTTTGTCAGAAGCACAATTACATATATTACAGGAACGCTGTAATGTTAGAGTTTTTTTCTAAAATAAACATGTTTATATTCAGAAAATACATATATTGTAAATGATCACAATCAGGGAAGGACTTCAGCACTCTGGCAATACCAGTCAACCAGCTCTAGAACAAGGAAGTTAGCTTCAACAGTGTCTTCCCATAAGCAACTCATTTTGACAATGAGATATTGGGGAGTTTATAACAGCACCATCATGGTGCTATGTACCTTCAAAAAGCTAAATAGCGTTTCTGGAAAAATAAATAAAATGAAAACAGGGGCTTTAGCTCAGGGTTGGCCGCCTTCCAGTTATTCAACTAGCTGAGCCACTACTCATATGCCT
Source organism: Podarcis vaucheri (assembly GCF_965113315.1). Lineage (NCBI taxonomy): Eukaryota > Metazoa > Chordata > Lepidosauria > Squamata > Lacertidae > Podarcis > Podarcis vaucheri. Next base: position 34,883,019 of record NC_138748.1, on the reverse strand, counting down.
TAACCACTAAATTTTCCTCCTCTTATGCTTTCTGGTAAAATACACCCTGGCGAGTTATAATTTTAACATATGAATTTATAATATTACTTGATATGTGGGTTGTGAAGAAATTTCTTCCAGTTGACTGTAGGCAGGGAGATCATAATTTCACTAGCCATTCTGTTACAAATATAGATTCGGGTGTGATTTACATTGTTAAAAGTGTTCCATGTTCCCATTCTGTGCCACCCAAACTAAGATATAAAACGCTTTTCATAAAATAGTTAAGGTACATAAAATACTATCTCCTACTAAGCTTTTATTAATCTATCAAATTAGCATAGGAAACATAATAGAACACAGATAAAATTTGTGCTTAAAATGTGATAACATAAACAAGGTTAAGCAGAAAATCTAGAGCAGTGCTATGCAAAACTGGCATAGCTTTATCTACATACTGACATGGGCATGAATAATGAGTTTCAAATGAATGACGAAGTCACATTATTTGTCTTCTGCACTAATTCATGCTTCTTTGAGCACCATAACTTTAGTGCACTTCATTAATTTCTATGAACACAAACATTTTATATGGCACCATATTATATGCTAAACTCACACAAGAACATATGCCTTAAAACTCTAACAATTGCAGGAAGTATGGAAACTAAAGTCACCATCAGCTTTACTGTATTAGGCATTGGCCTTGAGACTTTTCAGGTAAAATTTCAAAAAAATAAACTTTTTTAAAAACCTGATACAATAAAATTCTCAGTTAAGTTAAACTAAAAACATCCATTATCTAAAAAATATCTATTATCTTCTTAGAACTCCTTAGTTGTCCTAATCCTTTACTCTTCTTTCACTTGAAGTTTCCTTGCAGTTAAAACATACAGTGCTGTTCTACATGTCACAAAGGATGTAATTTTGCTAATAGAAAACAGATGATTTCTCGGTCAGAACAAGATGTTAATCTAGCCAAAATCCCCCCGCCCCATTTTCCCTTGGCCCATCATAGGGGACATTATAGAACGGAATTGATTACATTGTCTGGCTTGATTCAGGTTACAAATACAATTCCACTGGGAGACAGGAGCTTGTTTCTATCTGCCATTCAACATGGCAGAAGGCATAACCTGTAAGCAGAGCGTGAGAAAAGCATTCTGCAAGGTGAAGAATGTTAAATCCTCAAGGTATCTAAACCTATGACGGTCCTTTTAAAAGAGACAAAACCATTGATAGGCTTTAAATTGTCGCAACAGCCTCATATCTCCCCCCCACTCCCCTTGGACTTTCATATATCCTGTCGCTTAGTTTGTTTTTTGTGTATTACCTAGGAGATCCCATAATACTTCAAGCAAATTATACATTTGAGACAGCAAGATATGTCTGTTTTACTAATCATGTACACACAACTATGAAATCTCAATAATGTCACATGTATCCTTGTTTCAACCGATGGCCAGTCTACCTCTGAGGATTTGGTCAAAGCTCTCTCTCATCTATAGCTGAAAGCCTGAAGTGATGACCTGCTCCAAGCCACAGTTTTCCCAATTCATTTCAAACGCTGATATCACCAGGGATGCAGACAGGATTTAGCCTCAACTGAAGTGGTGTCTCTGGTAGAATTGTCTCATTCATGTCCATGTTCTCATTCATGTACATGGGGAAAAGCCAAATGCCTCATCTGGCAATAAGCTGCAGTCCCACCATGCCTGACAATGGACCATCTAGCCATCAGCAGCAGTGACTTCCACAGGGATGGGAACACCACCTCCTGCTGAAAGGAGCCCCATGGTTTAGAACAGAAGGCAATAGGTTTATAATACCCCAGCGTCACTACGAGCTGGGTTGAGGAGAGGGAACAGAGGATGAACAACAAAGTTTGTCTGTTGTGGAGGAGCTCATCTTCATGTCTTGTGGTCTGGGGGAACAGCTCTTCCTATTCAGGGCTCACCGGTCATGTTTAGCTTTGGGGCACAGGGCACACTGTGTCCTCTCTCTCTTCAGATTCAGTGATGGTTGGGAAATTGAGGAATGAGTTGGGAAGAGAGCAGAGTTGGGAAGAGGGAGCCTATTAGGGTTTTTAAAATAAATAAACACTGAATTAAAGGCAAACTTTGAGAAGTCTGGCTATTAAGATAACGTTTTAGAAACACTCACTAGAATTTTAGCCAAAATGAACATCTTCTTTCCCAATAGTTATGTATTTGTGTGGTTTTTTATATTGTAAATCACCCTGTGATCTTCTGATGAAGGGTGGTATAGAAATATAATAAATAATAACAACTTACCGTTAAAGCCAGGAGTTTCCCATATGTGAGATGAGCTGGGATATGGTCTGTTTTGGCCCGCAGTGATTCCACATACCAGTGTTCTGCTTCAGGTAATCTGCTGAGCCTCATGTAGGCTTCCCCTGCACAGCAGAATTGGAAACCAATTAGAGGACATGGAGTTATATATATATAGAGAGAGAAGAAAATGGGTTAATTTAATGGGATATAACCATTTAACTTAGTTCACAAGGCATCTTCCTCAGTCCTAGCTGGAGATGCTGGGGATTGAACCTGGGGTCTTCTACATGCAAAGCAGATGCTCTATCCTTAATAATAATAATAATAATAATAATTTATTATTTGTACCCCACCCATCTGTCTGGGTTTCCCCAGCCACTCTGGGCGGCTTCCACAAAGACCAAAAATACACTAAGATGTCACACATTAAAAACTTCCCTGAACAGGGCTGTCTTAAGATGTCTTCTGAATGTCAGGTAGTTGTTTTTCTCTTTGACATCTGGTGGGAGGGCGTTCCACAGGGCGGGCGCCACTACCGAGAAGGCCCTCTGCCTGGTTCCCTGTAGCTTTGCTTCTCGCAATGAGGGGACCGCCAGAAGGCCCTCGGTGCTGGACCTCAGTGTCCGGGCAGAACGATGAGGGTGAAGACGCTCCTTCAGGTATACTGGGCCGAAGCCGTTTAGGGCTTTAAAGGTCAACAGCAACACTTTGAATTGTGCTCGGAAACGTACTGGGAGCCAATGCAGGTCTTTCAAGACCGGTGTTATGTGGTCTCGGCGGTCGCCCCCAGTCACCAGTCTAGCTGCCGCATGACTGGTCTTGACTATCCTTGAGCTCCAACCTTTCTCTAGCATCACCACTGGAAACAGGATAGAATCTAGACTTTGCCTCCAGTGTATTAAGGCATCAGGCTAGTTAAGAGGTAGGTACATTTAGCTCTGAACTCCCAAGAATAGTCAAGGGCTTAGGGAGAAAAGCCCTATGGGAAGAAAAGATTCCGCTGCTGCCTGAGGCTACTGTCTCTCTTCTTAACTGGAAAGACAGTGCTATCCAGACCAGGCAGTAATTTGAAACAAAGACAGGTGACCTTGGAAGCTACAGCTGGGTGTTCCCCTTTACCACATGACCTTGACATGTATTACAATATGAAAACTTAAACCAATCATGAAAAAAACAAAGCAGGGGTTCATTAAAACTCAACTGTCTGTTAATAGGACTGGATAGTTACTCAGGTCAATCAGAAAGCCCGATGAAAAGGAAAAGTCTACAGCTGGCATCTAAAAATTGACATTATTGTCAGTGGGACCTCGAGAGGCAGCATTTTTCATAACCGGTAAGCATTTTGCCAGTGAGCAAGATCAAATAATCTCCCCTCAGTTTGCAGAAGAAGTTCATAAATAAAGGGATCCTAATATTGAGGCTACAATACTTTGGCCACCTCATGAGAAGAGAAGACTCCCTGGAAAAGACCCTGATGTTGGGAAAGATGGAGGGCACAAGGAGAAGGGGATGACAGAGGATGGGATGGTTGGACAGTGTTCTTGAAGCTACGAACATGGGTTTGACCAAACTGCGGGAGGCAGTGGAAGACAGGAGTGCCTGGCGTGCTCTGGTCCATGGGGTCACGAAGAGTTGGACACGACTAAACGACTAAACAGATCAAAATCCCTGACTGAAATGGGGCATGAAAGGAAGCTTCATCCAGATATACCTGTCCTTGTTCTACTACCATATGTTCAACGATATCTGATGTGCTGTCTTCTATATGAGAGTACAGCAATTAAGAGGGAAAGGAAATTCAGGACACCATGGGCTAGATTTCATACGATCCTCTCAGAACAACTAGATCGTTGTAGATTGTCTACTAAAATTAGCTGCTCTCTGAAAGTTATCTTAGACCGTGCTGCCAGAAATTCCACTGCTGATCCCTGAATGTCAAGCAGTATTAAAATGCATCACCATAAATATATGCAATGATGATTTATATAGAACTTTCAGTTTGCAATAATGCATCTGTCTATAGCTGATACTAACAGCTGTGGTCAGTTGGTTAAAAATTTAGGCAATAAGATACTTCAAGCTTTATGGTGAGAAATAAGGGTTTCAAACACAAGAGTGTGATGAACTTTAATGCGTTTCCCCTTTATACGAATTCACACACATAGCTGAACAGTGGATTTTAAATTTCCAATATCTACTACACAGTAACTTCTAAACATGCGAATATAGCTGAGTATGCAGCAGAATTTCCTCCTGCAGCATCATATTTGTAAAAGACAAACAAATTATAGTTAAAAGCAGAAATAAGACTCAGCCAAAAGATTTCAGCGAAGTAAATTATTCATTTTTGTTGAAATAAATCCATTTTTATAGCTCCAGATGCTTCTTGGCAACCTGAATATGCAGTTTTGAGGGGAGCAAAAGGAAGCTTAAAATATTAAGGTCTGTAAAATGCTACTGTTTGTTACAAAAAAATGACAGACACAAGCAAATCCTCTTTGCTTAGCCTGTCCCTTTATGGAAAAGGGATGCAAGCATTTGCTGAATGTGTTTTAAGGGTCCAATTTACCTTAGAACTAGGAGCCTTTAGAGCTCATTTGTTTGAAAATACAAATGATGTGTACAATTTGTACCTTTTCCAAACACATGAGGACATACCAGTTAACCTGTGGCAAACCAGATGTTTCTGAATTACAGCTCCCATCAGACCCAGCAAGGCCCAGTAGTCAGAGATGATATGCGCTGTAGTTCAATCAACATCTGGAAGGCTACAGGTTAGCCATCCTGGTGGACTAACAGATTCAAGCCTCTTGAAACATGTAACACTGTCTCAAAAGTCTATGCTACATGAAACATGATTTTAGGTATATTTAAACTGCTGCACAGCAGAAGCTGATTTACAGAATGACGAACGAAGCTCTGCAAAGCATTTGTTAAGAGGTTACCATGCAAATATATTTGTTTGCTTTGTTTAAAATATTTCTTAATCGTCCGTCATTAAAATATAACAGCGTGAATAAAAAGTCACAACTACCAAATAAATATAATGGACACATATCCTCCCAGGCACATCTTCCCTTCCTCAAGAATAACAAACACTACCACCACCACCATCAAACACCACATAAATTAAAAACAGTTAAAAGATTTTTTAAAAACAACAACAACAACAACAACAACACACAGTTAAAACAATTGTTTTAACAATTGTGGCCCTGTCTCTGCTTTGTAGCTGGTGCTGCAGCTAGGAGATGCAGAGTGACTGCAGGTGCAGAGGTCACAAGACTACAGCTGTGCTCAGCGGCTGGGGCTGGCTTGCCTAATGGTGAGAGGCTCAGCAGGTAGAAGGCTACCAGGAAGGAAGAGATAGATGTAGATGGCGAAAAGACTGAATAGTAGAGAAGGGGCAGTGGGTATACTGAATCAAAAGCCTTGCTTCCCATTGTAGCTTTGCGGGGGGAGACCCCCAAAGAGAAAGAAGAATGGCAGCTGAAACTGATGGAGTATGAGGAGATGGCGAGATTGACAGGGAAGATCAGAAACCAGGAAGATCAAATATTTACTAAAGACTGGAGTAAAATTGTAATTTACTTAAAAGACCACTGTAAACAGTTAAAATCTTTGGCATGGATGTAAGGACACTTGTAATGTGGAATTATTTATGATAAAGGTAAAGGTAAAGGTACCCCTGCCCGAACGGGCCAGTCTTGACAGACTCTGGGGTTTGTGCGCCCATCTCACTCAAGAGGCCGGGGGCCAGCGCTGTCCGGAGACACTTCCGGGTCACGTGGCTGGTCACATCTGGTGAGCCAGTGCAGCACACGGAACGCCGTTTACCTTCCCGCTGGTAAGCGGTACCTATTTATCTACTTGCACCCGGGGGTGCTTTCGAACTGCTAGGTTGGCAGGCGCTGGGACCGAGCAGCGGGAGCGCACCCCGCCGCAGGGATTCGAACCGCCGACCTTTCGATCGGCAAGCCCTAGGCGCTGAGGCTTTTACCCACAGCGCCACCCGCGTCCCTGATTTATGATAATTATGGTTAATTAATAGATAAAAAGGTGAAGAGACCCCGACCGTTAGGTCCAGTCGCGGACGACTCTGGGGTTGCGACATTCATCTCGCTCTATAGGCCGAGGGAGCAGGTGTTTGTCCACAGACAGTTGGTCATGTGGCGAAACCAGAGAAGTGCACAGAAATGCCATTTACCTTCCCGCTGGAGTGGTACATATTTATCTACTTGCACTTTTACATGCTTTCGAACTGCTTGCTGGGCAGGAGCTGGGACCGAGCAACGGGAGCTCACCCCATCGCGGGGATTTGAACCGCCAACCTTCTGATCAGCAAGCCCTAGGCTCAGTGGTTTAGAACATAGCACTACCTGCATCCCCTAAATAATAGATAGATAAAGGTAAAAGAGTGGGATACGGGTGGCGCTGTGGGTTAAACCACAGAGCCTAGGACTTGCCGATCAGAAAGTCGGTGGTTCGAATCCCCGTGATGGGGTGAGCTCCCGTTGCTCGGTCCCTGCTCCTGCTAACCTAGCAGTTCGAAAGCATGTCAAAGTGCAAGTAGATAAATATGTACCACTCCGGCGGGAGTAAGTAGGTCCACTCCGGCGGGAAGGTAAACGGCGTTTCCGTGTGCTGCTCTGGTTCGCCAGAAGCAGTTTAGTCATGCTGGCCACATGACCCGGAAGCTGTACGCCGGCTCCCTCGGCCAATAAAGCGAGATGAGCACCGCAACCCCAGAGTCAGTCACGACGACCTAATGGTCAGGGGTCCCTTTACCTTTACCTAAAGGTAAAAGATGAGGCAAACTTAATTTTAAATATGGAATCCATGGAGGGAGGGAAGGAGGTCCGAAGGTTCAAAGGAACCTTGTATTTAAATGTTTGAAAAGGTTATGTTTTATATGTATAAAATTATAAAAAACCTAATAAAAATATTATTTTTAAAAAAGACCCCTAAAGAGTGGAATAGCCCTTGGATTGGAAATGGAAATCTAACATGCAGTTCCCCACCCAGTTAAGAAAGTATAGCTGGATGTGAACGAAGTATGTAGCAACGAACGCTATATTTTCATGAGGACATTTTTTGCCCTGCATTGTGTTAGTGCTCACAATTTAATACAAAAATAGGAAACTTATATGCAGTGTAGAACTTTGAACTGGGCTTGCATCAACAAAAATATTGTGATTAATGACAGCTTTGCTCTTTAAGTGATACGTGTAACAGAGAAAGATCAATTGTGAGACTTCTAGTATAGTCCCAAGAGAAATCTGATGACTTTTAATAATGCATCCCTAGAGTCTGTGTGATAGAAATGCTATTGTACATTACTTAAATCATAGCACAAAAAGGGGAAGGTAGGGAAAGATTCATTAGTTGCCCAAGAGAATACCAAAGTCTTAATTATGCCAGACAAAAATTGTTATATGAAGTGAAAGATTAGGAACTGTTTAATATATGCAGGCAGTGAGGCACCTTGTTTAGCATACTAATTGAATGTCATCTTAGTATTTAAGGGACAAGGGGGAAAGAGGCAATTATATTTTACTTAATTTCTCAGTGGGGGCAAATTGTAACAAAATCTGGATTTACATAATCTGAATAGAGGAGGTACGCATTCTGTTCCAGATTTAAAAGACTATGCCTGTAGGGTCTTCCTTTTGGTTTATTCCCAGTTAATAAAAATGTCTCCTGATTCGAGGTTGGCTTCAAGCACAGAAAAATAAAAACGAAAACATTCCACAAATATTGGTGCAAAGGAACATGTGCTACAATGCCCAGAACACTTAAATTAATTCACTTCCACTTAAAACGCTCCTTGTTTTATTAAATACAATAAGTGTAAGACAAGGGATGTCAGCTTGAATACAGACTGAACTGAAGCACTCTGTGCAAGTAAGAGAGGTGAAGAACACATTGTTGAGGCTTCCAAAAAGCTGCTCAGCTTGCCATCTGTGGCAAGTAAGAACTATTTCCTAGTAACTTTCACAAGCTAGGGGTCTTGTTTGTTTCATGCTGTCAGTAACTAACACGTGTGTGCTATGTGGGTTTTATCTGCAAGGTTGTGTTAACAGAGCAAATATGAGATTCACTGAATACTGGAAAGAAATTAGGGGATAGTGAAGGTAACTAGGTGCACTTTCATTTCAATTCCTGACTGAATTTGAGGAAGCAGCATCTCTGGTGGGAAATAAAGAATAGCCCGGAAATAGAGAGCAAAAAGAAATAAAAAATTGTCAAGACTGGTAGTGCTGGTGGTCTTTTGCAGAATAATTTGGAGGTCCAATGACACCTTTTGTTACTAGTGAAGCGCATAGTTTCCTACGACTGTTATGTGCAATTTGTTTTGTTCTGTTTCTATGGTATCATTTGTTTATGTTCTTAAAGGTGTTGTAAGACACTCTGTGTAACAATTGATTAACAAGTTGAAATGGTGATGGTGGTGATAATTTCAAAACAAATATTTATCTGAGTGTACATTTATATCTATATAAAACTATAACTATATACAAAACTCAGGCTCATGAGTTCCCCATCTTCTCTGGCACCACCACAAAGAAGAGATTGAATGCTTTTGTTTCTGTTTCTATCTATCCACTCTTTGCCACTGTGTCCAAACCCTGACAAACTGTGGTTATTCTTAACTATGGCTTATGGAAACAAAGCTAGCTTCAAACAGTAGTATGGAAGTATGGCTCTTACGTTACACAAAACTATAGTTTAGCATTATCTCATAACTTGTGTAGCGCATGTCTGGGTTTCATCATTCAGTCTCATTGTCAGCTACTGTGAAAGAGAAATACCTGCATGGGAAATAACTCTGCAGTTCCCTCTAATCTTATCATTCAACCTTAATACCAGTAAACCTCCATCTGTTTACAGATGTTAACACTGTGGATATAAGACTGGCCCATGTGTAACTGATCTTATATCAAAATGTCAATGAATTAACCAGATTTCTAGTGTATTTAAGTGTGAAGATAAAAGGGAGGCAAAGGGATAGCATATTGTTGTTGAGTATACATATAATCATACTATATTCATACTGTTTCTGTGTCAGAACTGTCATGGAATGCAACTTTTTAGACCAGGTGTGGGGAAACCTTTGGCCCCCCAGATGTTGCTGAAGTACAACTCCCATCATCATCCACAAACATGGCTATTTCCCAGGGATTATGGGAGTTGTACGTCAGCAACATCTGGAAAGCCAAAGGTTTCCCTCAGCTGATCTAAACAATGACCTAAATATTTTATAGCCTAACTTATGCATGAAGAAATCCAACTGTATGAGAAATCCAAATGTAAACAGATAAAATATCTTTTATAATTTGCATATATATATATATATATATATCTATGTATATAAATGAAGGATGCTCCTTCAACATGTGTCTGGGCAGATCAAGAACATCTTCCATTTTTGTACTAAGAGCCCAGGCACCTTGATCTAATTTGTAAGTGTTTGTTAACAGAGTCAATTTCTATTTATTTCGCTTGAATGGTTCCTTATGGACCCAGACACCCAATTAACACCAAGCTTAGTTAATTGGCTTCACTAGAATAAAAAAAAGTAATTTAGCAGAATCAACAGCTAAAACGGAGATGCAAAATGAAATCCAAAGTTAATCAATTTCAACAAGGAAGAGAGAAATCGTTTAGACCATAGGAGCTCTGCAATCCTATAACCTCCAGAGCATGAACAAATCATGATCAAAATGAGGGCCCTGAACTCAGCTTAGATTGTCTTTTATAAAGGTATCCACATTCAGCAGATAAAGAAGAGCACATAGTTACTAAGATTTTGCATAAACTAACATTTATTCTGATACCTATTTTGGTATATGCAGTACTTATCAGATAGATGAGCCATTGCATATGGCATGACAAAAGGGAAACAACAATTAGAATACCAGACTTATTTTCTAGATTTCCTAGATAGAAATTATATGAACTAGCCCTGTTCACATTACATGGTAAGTCATAAACTATGTCTTACCATGAATGGACAGCATGCTAGTGCATGCTGTTGAATTGTTACCATTTCACCCTTTACTCCCTATAGCCAAGAGAAACCACAAACCTTGACTTATCATGATGTGTGAACCAACATTAATAGTTTCTACCAAATCAACCATGACTGGTAAGCCAAGACCAAACCTTGGATTATTATCATGGTTTGCAGAGAAACAAGTTGTGAGTGCTGATATACTCGTCATGGTAACTCCAGCCTGATGGTTTGTTTCTCTTGGCTCCAAGAAGGATGGAGCAATGCAGGAATCATTCATCAGCATGGATTTATTCCTTAACTGTGCTGTGTAAATATGGGTGGACACACACACACACACACACACACACACACACAGAGAGAGAGAGTCACTGGCTTGGATCCAGAGATGTCTGGCACAAGTGGTCTTTTGCTTCTATAAGGTAGCCCAGTCAAATTCTACAAATTCCCTTGACCTGCTGCAGTCTCCCATGCCCCATCATATTGCAGTCCAAAGGGTCCAACAGCTGTCAGGAATGGCTTCTCAGAGAAAGGAAGCTGTAGTAGGGGAATGATGATGAACTGTCACAACCCCATGCCAACCTGGTGCATATTCATGTGTTCTTTTCAAGTAGGGCAGCCATCCATGCAATATGGTAGGTTGGTTATTATAGACTCCCCGAATTATATTCAACTGGCCTGCAACTAGACCTATTTTTTGAGTTTCAGGAACATCTACCGATCAGTCAAGTTTCTTAGGTATCCTGTTTTTCTTTCTGAAGCACCCCCACCGCCGCAAGCAAAGAAAAGGCCTGCTGAAATCGATTCACTCTGAAAGGCACTAAAGTTGCACAGTTTAAGAAATATTTTGTAGACGTTAATCCATCAATTTGCAAATGTGGTAAATTAGTATTGACTAGGGTGAGTCGGACTGTTACTGTTGTTTAGACCCATTGCTTATGTTTGTTTTAAAGCTATCTGATTGTTTAATATTGCATTGGCTTTGACTATCTAGAAAACAACACATGCAAACCTTGGCTGACAAAAGGAAGCACGGACCAGTTTCACAAGTAATGCTAAGCCATAGTTTACCTAAACCAAGGTTTATAAAACAACAAACCATGGCTTACAAGCTTAGTGTGTTTGTGATTAACAAACTATATTTAAGGGAAGGGTTGGGTTTGGATAATTGAATTAAACCATGGCTTGGGTTATGTGCAAACCAGGCCACTGTGTCACCATTTGCAAGTCTAAAGCAGCCCTTCTTTTTATGTCGACCACCCAGTGATCAACTTATACAACTACACTGTAAGTGTCAGAAACCCCACTGCTGTTACTATGGATTTCCAAGTCTTCACACTCAGCACATGCTTACAAGGCAGAAGTTGACAGAATGTATTACTAAGCCATTTAGGGGCATCTTCATGAATTCCTGTGCATCTTGTATGCCTTCTTCCTGCAACATCTGCAGCAAAACTTCTGCCAAGTGTATTACTCTGCTTTCCTTTGGTCCACAGCAGCAAGACCAAGTGGGTGGTCATGTCATCTGAGCAGCCCAAGACCTCCATACACACTGCCCAGGCTTGTGTCCCAAAGAGCTCACTTTGGTGTTGCTACTGCAGCAAAAACAGTACAGGTGGCAGCAGTTACTGGTTTCTGCAGCCACAGCAGGCAACAGCGGTTTGACTTCACTCCCAGAGGCACATGCCATTGTCACCTGAGACAGACAGATGCCAAAAACAGCTGCAACAACTACTTGCACATGAGCCTAATAATAATAATAAATAATAATGATAACAATGATAACAACAACAACAACAACAACAACAACAATAACAATAACAACTTATTATTTGCACCCTGCCCATCTGGCTGAATTTCTCCAGACACTCTGGGCGGCTCCCAATCGAGTGTTAAAAACAATACAGCATTAAATATTAAAAACTTCCCTAAACATAGGATAGCTGCTTATGGCCTTGACATCTGATGGGAGGGCGTTCCACAGGGCGGGCGCCACTACTGAGAAGGCCCTCTGCCTGGTTCCCTGTAACCACACTTCTCGCAGTGAGGGAGCCGCCAGAAGCCACACCTGAATCTCCTAATTTATCACCTCATATTTATGATAAGTAAGGAAAACCATGTGTATTTGAAGAGGGATACCTAATTGTGACCAGTAGTGGTAGGCACAAATGATGAACAAAGTGTCAAAATACCACCTAGATGATTTATCAAAATTACACCTGAAGGACAGGCATTCAGGTGCACTTAGAGGAATGAAGTTACATACAGGAAAAAATGTATGTAACTAATGATCTGAAACCTGAGTATATTCAGCCTTGCTCTCTTTCCTATTACCTTTTAATATTAAAATAAAGCCCCTATGCTCCAACTTACATTTATACCATTAAGCTGACTAACATATGAATTATTCTAGCAGGTGGGCTTGTGTGGTTTTAAGAGCAATGCAACACAATCAACTGCATAATATCATATTTCCAAGACAGAAAAGGCCCAAGCAAGCCTAATTTTAACATTAAACTACTCAAGTTCCCATAGGGACCATTATTTCGTTTGACCCCAAGAATTAATTGAAGCCTTAAAACAAAATAGATTACCTATTTAATGCAGCTGAGTTGGACTTTAGCCTTTGTATGGCATGTCCGAATGCCAAGCCAATTAATCTGTGTTACCCTTATACTTTCTTCTTAAAATGAAGTGCCAAAAAAGGAAAACATACACCAAACAAACACTTCATGCAATCTTTAAAAATTAGACTGATAATCATTTTAAATCATACTAATTCTCCCTTTTGAAAGTGAAATGAAAAGACTGATAAATTGTTTTCCTTTGGTAAAGGGCCAAACATATGGTTTCCTTACTTTGAATCAAGCACACCTGACCAAATAAATCACACCAATACTGAAAACCAAATTTATTTCACAATTTCATATACGATGCACATTCTGGGTAGACAATGCAAGAACGACCATGATACCAATAAGTAGAAGAGAGAACTAAACTGTCAAACTTTAGACTTCCGGAGGCGGCGCGAAACAAGTAATGGCGGTCCTCTTCGCGCTGCGAAGAGGGGCTCCGCAGAAAAGGGTCGTTCGCTGCGGCAAAGCGACGACCCACTAAGAAAAACCACGAGCAGAGTGAGCTCGTGGCCGTGGGATCCGGCGGGCACCTAGAGCAACCCCCAAAACGAAGAAGGGACCCCGTAAGGGGCTCCGGAAGCGCGGAGGGGAAGCGGTGCTGTGGATTCATCGCTCTTTCTGCGAGAGTGAAGCCGCGCGGCTGTTACGGATGAGCGCCGACCTTTCTTCCTTCTACATTGGATTACAAACCAACTACTCGTGAGTAAGACTCACCTGAGATTGGATTACAAAATTTATGAATTTGGCTGAAAGCGGGAGACGAGAAAAAGGAAGTCCGTCTCCCGATGGTGCTTAGTGATCAAAGGCAAAGGATTTGACAAGCTGGAAGCAGCACAGAAGGGCTTTAAAACAAGAGAAATCATACGCTTAGAGAAGCTGGAAACTGAAAGGCAAGTTACTTTTATTTCTTTGGGACTGGCTCTATCTTTTTTTATGGGGACTTTCTCCTCTGCTAAACTTACTAAAAAATTTTAAAGACTTTAAAAACCCAAGCCCCGGGCTTGCAGCGGGACAAAAGGCTGCTTTGCAGATACACTTACAAATCTGAAATGGATATTTAGAGGCATCACTGTTGGATACAATTTAACAACTGTACTTTGCACCTTTTAAGAGACTTGTGGTAACATTGTGAGAGCTCTGCTAGAGGGAAAAGGTCTTCTCCAAAGACTATTGTTAATTTACTTAATTGCAGGAGCTTTAATGGCGACTGAAATTTTGTTTCTTCCTCCCTGAACTGTAACATTACTCCCTCTAGTGGAGTTTGGGACTTACAATCTCCTGAGAACCAACTTTGCTTTGTCTCTCTGTGGTTTGGTTGTTTACTCCAAGGCCTGCCTTTCCCATGAAATTTTTGACAGCTTGACCTTGAATCCAGAGACAGGTGGGGAATGAGCGACAGAGTAAAAACAAGAGCTGCGTCGAAGGCAGGGAAAGGCAAACTGACACAAACAACCCTATTTTCTCAGGGACGCAGATCTTCAGTCCCTGCCGTCTTGCAGACTGCACCCTCGCCAACAACTCTAGCTGAAGAAGCTGAACAATTAACAGGTGAGGATATGGCATCTGGAGGGTCTAACACTTTGTTAGAGGAAATGTTACAACAATTTGCAATTTTGAACAAAAAAGTGGATGACCAAACTGCAAAAATTGATTTAGCCACATCCTCAATTACCAAACTTTCAGAACAGGTGGCTAAGCACTCACAAGACATTGGAAATCTAAACGACGTAACATCTGAAAATCGAAAATTGGCGGAGGCTGCGAACCAAAAAGCAGAGGCCGCAGCAAAAGGAGTGGAGGAACTGAAAGGAGAGGTAAGACCGCTCCACAAACATATTACCGACCAGCAGGCCTACCTGTCTTTGGTGGAACTGCGAAACAAGGAAAATAATCTGAGATTACGCTCTATCCCAGAGATTGAGAAAGAGGACTTGATAGGTTTTCTAACAGCAGAATTCTCTAAATTCTGGGGTATTAATGAAGACACAGATTTTAAAATAACAACTGCATTTAGATTGGGAAGAGTCGTTGGAAAAGACAGGCCTAGAGACTGTTTGATCATCCTAAGGACTAAACAGGAGAGAGACAAGCTACTTGACCTACATTTTAACAAAGCACTTGTGATACAGGACAGAAGAGCACAAATCTACAAGGACATCCCTAAGCAACTACTGGATCTCAGATCTAACTATACTGACCTAGCTGGACTTTTGAGAGGTAACGGAATACCATACAGGTGGGAGTTTCCACAAGGCCTTTCATTCAAATACAAAGGAAAGAAGATAAAAATCAAAACGAAAGAGGACAGCCAGAAGTTCCTACACGACAACGGAGAAGACTTGCAGAAAGGAGCAGCAGCTATTTGGCCACCACCAGAGTCTGGGAAAGAGCCACCACCTTCGGACTCGGACAAAAAAGAAGACACCCAATAAAGAGTAACAACAGATCGATACAGGATGTCTCTGCAGCTGTATAGTTGGAACATTAATGGCGCGAATTCCCCAGAAAAACGCAAAAGGATCTTCCATATTCTAAAGAAAGAGAATTTGGACATAATTTGTTTGCAAGAAACTCATGTGACCAGGTTACACAAGAAGGTGTTAACAAATAAAAGATTAGGCCAAGAATTTATTTCATCAGACAGAGTTAAAAAGAGAGGCGTGGTGATCTACGCCAAGGAGAACCTTTCACCAAAATTCTTGTTTAAAGATGAACAAGGAAGAATCCTGGCTATTGAAATATCGACCCAAGGAGAGAAAATTTTGATATTAGGAATTTACGCACCAAATGAGGGGAAATCAGAATTTTATAAGAAGCTGCATGAGACATTACTGGACTATCTGGACTATTCTAACATCATTATGATGGGAGATATGAATGGGGTTGTCTCTACTTTTATGGATAAGTCACAGAACCAGAATTTGACCAAAGATGGAAGACTACCAAAAACCTTTTTTGAATTAACTGACAATATGGATTTAATTGATTTATGGAGGACGAGAAACCCCCTTGGTAAAGAAGGAACTTTCTTTTCTGAGGCCCATCTGTCATGGACAAGAATCGACCAAATTTGGACAACTAGAGGGCTGGCACCTAAGACTACAAAAATAGAAATCTGCCCAAAGACATGCTCCGACCATAACGCTCTGAAAATGGAAATGAGACTTACTACTGCCGATTCCTTCAGATGGAAAATGAATGACAACCTGTTAAGAGATCAAGAGATTGTAAAGAAGGCCCAAAAAGCTTTAAAGGACTACTTTGAAATTAACTTGAATACCTCGGTGGAAAAAAGAATAATCTGGGACGCGAGTAAAGCTGTTATGAGAGGGTTCCTGATACAACAGAATACGATCAAGAAAAAGTTCTGGAATGGTAAAAAGGATAAGATATTGGAGAAGATAAGGGATGGTGAGAAAAAATTAAGATTAAACCCAAAATCAAAGGAGACTTTAAGAGAAATTAAATTCCACCAGTCACAATACGCGAAACTGATTAATCAAGAAGTGGAATGGAAGATTAAACAAATGAAACAAAGATCTTTTGAGTCGGCGAATAAATGTGGGAAACTGCTAGCTTGGCAGTTGAAAAAGAGACAAAAATTAAATTACGTTACCAATCTAGAAGTTGAAGGAAAGAACATTCAGAAACCGGGAGAAATTAGAAAGTGTTTCCAGAAATATTTTAAAAAACTGTATACACAAGGATCCGAGGATGCGACTGAGATAGAACAATTTTTGAAAGAAAACGGCCTTCCAGAATTATCACAAGAAAAGAGATCAATCTTGAACTGTAAAATAACACAACAGGAAATTGAGGATGCCATTCAGAATATGCAGCCAGGCAAATCTCCAGGTCCTGATGGACTCACCTCCAAATACTATAAGACCTTAAAAGACTACTTGACACAACCATTAATGGAGGTTTGTAACCAGATTATGGGGGGAGGGAGGGCACCAGATACGTGGAAAGAAGCATTCATCACACTGATACCTAAGGTGGAAACTGAAAAGACTCAACTTAAGAACTACCGACCCATCTCACTCCTAAACGTGGATTACAAAATATTTGCGGATGTTTTAGCTAATAGATTTAAAAAAGTACTAAATGAAGTAATTCATAAGGACCAAGCAGGCTTTCTCCCAGGTAGACATTTGTTTGACAACACTAGGAACATTATCGATATTCTGGAACTTTTACAAACAAATATTAACACCAAAGCAGTGTTAATTTTTATTGATGCGGAGAAGGCCTTTGACAACATTTCTTGGAAATTTATGAAGAAAAATTTGGAAGGGATGGGAGTGGGAAGGGGGTTTGAGAATGGAATAGAGGCAATCTATTCAGAACAAAAAGCTAAGTTGATAGTGAACAATGTGGTGACAGAAGAACTTCATATTGAAAAAGGAACACGCCAGGGGTGCCCCCTATCCCCTCTGTTGTTTATTTCGGTCCTGGAGGTTTTGCTGAATATGATAAGGGAGGATCGGCAGGTACAAGGAATACGGGTCGGAGCGAAACAATATAAACTGAAAGCATTTGCAGACGACTTGGTTTTAACATTACAGGAGCCAGAACCTAGTACAAAAAGAGTTTTGGAATTGATTCAGAAATTTGGTCGGGTGGCGGGTTTTAAGTTGAACAAACAAAAAACTAAGGTGTTAGGGAAAAATTTGACGGTTATCGAAACAGAGGGGTTTCAGAAGGAAACAGAACTAAACATTGTTAAAAAAGTGAAATACCTGGGGGTCAATCTGTCTTCTAAGAATTTGAACCTATTTAAAGATAATTATGAAAAATGCTGGTCAGAGGTTAAAAAAGATTTTGAAATTTGGTCAAGATTGAAATTATCCTTGTTAGGCCGAATTGCAGTTATAAAAATGAACGTTTTGCCTAAAATGTTGTTTCTGTTTCAAGCCTTGCAGGTCGTGGACAGAGTGGAATGTTTTGGAAAGTGGCAGAGGGATATTTCTAGGTTTGTCTGGCAGGGCAAAAAGCCCCGAATAAAGTTTAAAATACTAACTGATGCAAAGGAGAGAGGGGGGTTTGCCCTGCCGGACTTAAGGTTATATTATGAAGCTGCGGCCTTCTGCTGGATGAAAGATTGGATCTTATTGGAAAACACTGATGTCCTAGATCTGGAAGGCTTTAACAATTCGTTAGGTTGGCATGCGTATTTGTGGTATGACAAGGGGAAAACATATGGAATGTTCAAAAACCATATTGTCAGGAAAGCAATATATATGGTCTGGAAAAAATATAAAGACTTATTGGAAAGTAAAACTCCGAGGTGGATCTCACCAATAGAGGCCAAAGCTCGGAAAACAGCCAATATGGAGGCACATTGGCCGAAATATTGGGAAATAATAGAAAACATTGGAGGTAATTGGAGGTTGCAGAGCTTTGAAAAACTAAAGGATAAGGTGCAAAATTGGCTACACTATGCCCAAATTAATGAGGTTTTTAAGCTAGATAAAAAAATAGGATTCCAGGTGGAAAAATCGAAACTTGAGACAGAGTTGCTAGAACCAAAGACCAAGGTATTATCGAGAATGTACAACTTGCTGCTTAAATGGAACACTCAGGATGAGACAGTTAAGTCAGCCATGATAAAATGGGCTCAAGACATTGGTTACAATATTATGTCTGAAGACTGGGAAAGGTTATGGACCACCGGTATGAAATTTACGGCATGTAATGCCTTGAAAGAAAACATTATGAAAATGGTATACCGGTGGTACATGACCCCAGTCAAGCTTGCTAAGATATACCATTTGTCTGACAATAAATGTTGGAAATGTAAGGAGGCTGAAGGGACATTCTTTCACCTCTGGTGGACTTGTCCAAGATTGAAGGCCTTTTGGGAAATGATTTATAACGAGTTAAAAAAGGTGTTCAAGTACACCTTCCCCAAGAAACCAGAGGCCTTCCTTCTGGGCATTGTCGGCCAGAAGGTGTTAAAAAAGGATAGAACTTTGTTTATGTATGCTACAACAGCAGCAAGAATCCTTATCGCTAAGCATTGGAAGACCCAAGATTTGCCCACACTGGAGGACTGGCAGACGCAATTGATGAACTACATGGAACTGGCCGAGATGACTGCAAGGATCCGAGACTTGGGAGAAGAGGCAATGGAGGAGGACTGGAAAAAATTTAAAGACTATTTGCAGAAGTATTATAAGTTGTATGAAACATAAGACGTCGTATGATTTGGAACGTTAGCCCCAGCAATGAAATTTAATTATTTATGAAACTGATAACACTCATGAAAGAATCAAAGTTTAAACGGGTAAAAAGGATATTATGCTATATTTTTAGAGTAATTGGAGAATAAGAGATTTAAACTTAAATTGCAACTGAAAATATAAAGAAACACACGAAATAAGGGTATAATTTGCTGACAATTTTATTATCAAGAATGCATTTATGTGGGAGATGTGGGGAAGTCCAATGGAAATTTGAAATAAGTTGTCGAAATGGTTGAGATTTTCTGTTCTTTTTTCCTTTCTTTCTTTTGTTCTGCTTTTCTTTCTGTTTTCTTTGTAATTTGGAAAAAATGTAATAAAAATTATTATAAAAAAAAAAAAATAAACTGTCAAACTTTAAACCTGAAGGCTAAAAATGTCAATCTACAGTAAAAGTAGCAACATTTTTAAAGTAGGAACCAGCTGGCCAGACCAGTGAGACAAAAGCCACTGGGCATATTCCTTGAAATTCATGGAAAACAGATGGTACAAGTGACTTAATATTAACAATTTAGCACTAAATTATTGATAATAGGTCTAACTGGAGTTCTTGTTCTTTGAAAGCACCAAACACATTGTAATCGAAGAGTTAAACAGACCCAGTATTTGAACTTTTATTTTTGCATGAAACCTTAGTTCAAATAAAATACAACACCCATGAGCATTTATCTTCTCAAGCTTAGAATTGTCCAAAGCTTTCTACAGGGAGTTAGTTCAACTACCTTACTGTGTAGTGAGCAAGGAAGAAAAAGAAGAGATTTGTGGGGCCATGTGCAAGCCTAGCTTCAGTCCTTTTCAATAATTATGGTAAGTAGAAGTACGAATAATTTGTTTGTCCCTTTCCCAGTTTGTTTAGAAGAAGTTGGTTCAGGGAATCTCGTCAATGTACAATGGCAGCTACCTAGAACATTAAATCTCAAGTCCTGAAGATCACACCTGACTAAGAATAACCTTGCTATATTAAAATATATAGTTCTTTAGGTTCTTTGTCACAAGAAAATAAAATGAATGTCCAACTTGCATAATACAAACCCTTTTCAGACATTCAGCTGAATGTAGGTTGTGGGCACTATGGGATCATGGTCACAAGCAGTTTGCTGACTAAACACACACATTTGCAGATATAAACAGAGCCATATGGTAGCCAGAAGATTATGATGGTTTTATATCAACTGGTTGCCCATCTGTGTGCTAATCCTGACAAACTCCTTACTAGTCTAGGTCAGGACCAAGTGAAAGACTGCTTTTAAGCCCATAGGAACTTACCAAGCCCTTCAATCAGCTTTGGGTGCCCTGTTTCCATGGGCTGTAGACTGGAAGAAAGGTCTTGGGCAAGGAGCAAACTATTAAATGCAAGCTCGCTCTCCCGAGGCGATTGGCCCAAAGCAGGCCACATGGGGAGGAAGAAATGTCCCCTCACCCTCCAAAGAAAGCCACATGAGACTTCCTTCCTCCTTGGGGTGGAGAAAACCCACTCACAAATGAAAGTATGGTGTGACCTTTTCAGTGGTGGTAGTGGGACAATTCTGGAGATTCCCTCTTGGGAAGATACAGCAGGCCCTCTTTTTTTAATCACTTCTAGATATGATCTTAAGATTATTTTATTTCAACAGGCATTCAGAGTTTGAAATTTGTCTTGCCTGATTCATCTGCTACTGCTTTTTTAGTCTGAGTTTTACGTATTGATCTTTTGTTGCTTTAAATTGGTTTTATTGACTGTACAGCACTTTGGATACACAAATATAGGAAAGTGGTTTATACATAATTTAAAATTAAAAAAACAGTGCAGACATCTAGGCTTCTCTCCGTCTGATCAAGGAGCCTGGTACCTCCCCCCCCCAAAAAAAAAAACCTTCTGTGGAAGACATTACACACATACATTTGTACACATGTATGGGTCTAGTTGCCCATGTGAATGTACATTCATAGGTCATCGGGGATGAGGTCTGTTTCCATAATCCTCGTCTATGAACTTTGAAAGTATGAAGAGGGAATAATACATTCCCTAAACTTTAAAAAAAATAATTTAACAGAAAAACAGAAATTTGTACCGTGGGCAGAACGATAAGGTCTCAGTGTCTCATATATAATGGCCAATATAAATAATCTTGAATGAAACTGCAGGAATCGAATGGGGAGTTACAAATAATCTAATCACCTTGATGGTGAAAATGCTGAATTTTCTTTTCAAATGTTTGCTTTGTACTCACCCATCATGTTATATAAACTTTGTGGTGCAAACTGCCTTGGCATTTTCTGTATTGCTTCTTTGTAAACTGTAAGGGCATCCTGGGGGGGGGGGGGACGGAGAGAGAAAGAAAAAAATGTTCTTATTAGAGAATTCAGAAGCAATTTCTACATGCAAATTTAATACAAGAAAGATGCAATTGTCTTCATTAATCATGAAGAGGGTCGCATTTCCCACTTATAAAAAAGTCAACAAAAAAGATGAGTCTCTTCAACGCAATGCAGAATAATTTTCATCATTTCCCATCTCATTTGAAGAAGGGGAAATGGAATATTTAATAACTTCCAAAGGCTCATTAGCTTACATTTAAAATTCAGTAGAATTACACAATATACAAATTAGGATTTAACTACAGACAAGTATTTTTATTATCATGTGATTCAAATGCTCACAATGATACCTCTCAATCTACTATAAACACAAATCACTATTACAATCTGTATTGTTTCATACAAAAGGCTGGAAGAATATGAAGGACAACTGATTTATGCAGAATGCATAAAATACAAGCAGCTTTGCATTGAGGCTTATTCAGCTGGCCTACCTTAGCCCAAGCATAAACATACAAAAACCACAGGACAAGGGTCAAAGCTCACTAGGGAGCTTAGCGATAGAGAAACTCCTTTGCATGCAGAAAGCCCCCAGTTCCTGGCATCTCCACATGGGGCTTGAAAAGACTCCTGTCTAAAACCCTGGAGAACTGCTGTCAGTCAGTGCAAAGAGTATTGAAACAGATGCAAGACCTGCCTGCTCATAAGGCTCAATGAGGCAGTCACCTCAAGTAGCAGGCTGGGGACAACAGGGAGGTGCCATTTGCTGCCTCCTGCACTTGTCACCCTCTGCTGCCTCCTTCACCACTACTCCTCCTGCCTGCTCCTCTCTGGCCTCCTTTATTCTCCCCCACTGCATTTAGCATGCCAGGGCTCCAGTAACATCAGGCAGTGGTAGAGGTGGAGAGATGGAGCAGGTGTGTGTTTGCATTTTCTAGCCCTGGTTGGATGGACCCATGAGTATAAGGGTATAAAGCAGCTTCCTATGTCCCAATGGTTGTTCACAGTTTATTTATTGAAATTGCTTGAAATTTATGTTCCTTCTCACAGAATGACACCCTCCCATACCCTTTGCAGATCTCTAGAAGCATCATGCTGGGTTCAAAGCCATGTTCTCACAAATAAAAATTCTGCCTTCCCTGTGCTGCCTCACGGAAGGCTCCAAACCTTCAGGAAATGTAAAGGTGGAACACTGCTAAGCACAGCTCTGGCCTCAACCAATTGCTTTTAAGCAACTATTATAATGAAGCTTGTGAAGGTATCTAACATGGTTGTGGAAGAAAAAGCTCTCACCTCATACTGTCCTTGTTCATGGTAGAGTTTCCCCAAATTATAAAGGCAGCTAGTAACCGAGCTCTTGTGAGCATGTGGATCTTTTAAATTTTCATCAGGAATTTCTGAACACTTCAGGAATGTCTTCCTGGCTTCGTCAGCCTTGCCTTGGTTCATTAAGATGATACCAGTATTTAAATAGGCAGCTGTGTGAGAGAAAAATAAAAAGACATCACACGTTCATATGAGATCCCACTATAGCCAGGCTTGCTTAAAACCATCAAAGCCATGAGGACTACAGTTGCTAGTACTTTTTTGTAAAACTAGACTGATCTTTACAATCTCCAACATGGTCCAATTCTTTATTGTCAAAACAGTATGTTATAAAGGATGGGTGATGAACCTGCAGCCCTCCAGATGTTGCTGAACTTGTACCATCATGACTGGCAATGGTCATGTTATAGATTTAATGACTCTTGCCACAACCCACTCCCCTAGAGAAGATTATGTACGATAAAATGCCACATTCTACTACTGCAACAAGAAAAACATTTGAGCCCCAACAAGGTAGGTATGTGAGTCTGAAGAACAAACAAAGCTTCTGTCATAAAATTCAACAGGAATGGTAGCTATTCTCCAAATAAATAAGGAAGGCTGGTAATGAGCAACCTTTGCACGTAGGGGGGCTTAGGAGGTATTATGAAAAATACCTATTCTGCAAGCAGAATCTCTCCCTTGCGCACAATTAATTCTTTACAGATAAAATGTATTTTTCAGCGCTCTTTTCCAAAAGTGGTATTTATACCACAGCACGAGAGAAAAGCATCTTTTAAAAACAAATGAACATGCAGCTTTACTTACAGGCTAAAGTAGGTCTGCTTCCAATGGCCAATTTATAGTAATGTAGTGCTTCTGAAAGCCTGCTGTTCTCCTGTAGCAACAACCCTCTGTATTTAAAAGAAAAATGGAGGGGGGAAAGATAATTGTATAGAGAGTGAGAATTTAATTATAAAAAATAAAGTAACAAGAGTCAAATTTATTGGTCTATATACTGGCAATGTACTGTAAAAGAAAAACGTTTAACCACAAGCAAGGAAGAAACTAAAAAGAGGTGAATTTCTAAGTACAAAAGCTGAAGCAGTTCACTAAAACATTTATATTTATATATGCAGAAAAAGGCCGTTTAAGGCAAGCACTTTTATAGCTGTTTATGTTATTTAGGATAATTTGTTCTGTTTAGCTCTCTTGATTAAAGAATCTGAATGCTAAGAAAATGGGATTTTATAAATATGCATTTTTGTAACCTCCAAAGCCTTGATGCAAAACCTCAAGATTTTTTTTAAAATGGTAACGCCATTTGTTGTGATGCAAATGATAGCCTATGTTTGCATGGGACTGGTCCTGCGCATGGTTGAATACTGTTATGAATAGTCAATAGAAATGTCTGCACACATCCTAGTAGTGTGTTTTTGGTTGGAAATGATTGAAGCTTTTGAAAACTGAATTATTTGTTCTTTCAAGAAAAAATGGTATCAAACCCAGGGCTTTGTATTAAATACAACAAAACATCTGCTGTATGCTTTCAGGAAGTGGCTGTGTGGTACATCCAAATAACACAGAAAAGTTTGAGAGGGATGTCTTCTTAAACAGCACGTATCTTTCAGAGAAAATGCATGCAGTCCACAAAGAGCAATCTTCTTGCTACAAAAACTGAACCCCACAAATTTTTGGTTCAGCTCCCACTTAAAATAAATTTCAGTGTTTGGAATTTCCATCAATGGCATATTAAATCTAGAGGGAGAATACTACAAAAGAACAAAAAGACAGCTGCACAGACTGGTAGCGTTCCTGCTGAAATGTTTTGAGAAATGTTTCTTTGTCAAGGAAATGTTTGGCTGCTGAAAACAAAGTTGAATACTGTGATGGTGGTACCAGTGATGGACAGAACATAGTGTCAATTTCCTGGATACTCTCAACCAATCATGGCTGGGAAGCATGGGAAACATTCAATCAAGAAGGAGAGAGGTTGGAAAAGGTTGGATTTGTAAGTATAACTGCAAGATAGGGCCTTGCTAGTGATTTGTTTAGTAGATTTAACCTGATAAATTCCTCAGGTAGAGGGAAGGATAATAGAAAATGGCTAGAGTTGTTTCACAGACAGGGTAAAGCAGATTGCTACCTAGAATGGCTATCTACTATTAGTTCAGAAAGTAGCCTGACTGTCTCTCCATCTGTTCTCCATAGGTTCGGCTGCCTCTTGAGATATCATCATCAAACCTAGCCCGAGGGTTCCAAAGCTGGGAGCAGTGGTCATTGTCAATATTTGGATGCCAGTCATCATTTTGAACCAATATGGTAGACCAAAATGTCACTTTGGCATGACTTTCCCCATTTGGCGGGGGGAATATATGTTCAGTTGCCCCTCGCTATATTATCAACAATCAGCCAATCAGAATCACACATACTTCATATAGGTATTGCTTTTCTGAATCTGTGTACTGTAGATAATTTTATCCCTAGCCCACAACTCTCGGCGGGGGCGGGGGGCAAGAGGGAGAGGGTGGAAGGCAGGCAGGCAATAATTTTATTTCGTTTTTTGAACACAAGGCATAGGACAGGAAAATAATTCTCTACAGTTTTCTGAGTTGAGTAGATAAGAAGGCAAGAAAGTTTTCTTTTTAGTAAAGCCCTTTATTTTTTATTAAAGTTATAGTAAAATTACTTTGATACATTCCAACAAAACTTATAGAGTGTTACATGCTTATATCAGTCACATATAAGAAAAAAAGACTGAGTGAGGACACTGTTGAATAACTGAATCACTGAATACCAAAGGCTTCAACTCTCCATGGCATGGCCTCTTTATAAGCATGGCAAAAGGTCATATATTAATGCCAACTTCTATTTGCATGGATTTTTGGGGACCGTACATTAACAAATTGATTGTGTTGTATAGATGCTTGGAAGGAGTCAGATTCTGCACTTTCCCTTGCCATCCTCTCAGAGATGGTCTACTGGAATCTTTGCAATGGATGGCAACATCTGAACAGGCAGCCCTTAGTTTTCCATTTACAACAGGTTAGACATGGAAGAGCATACAGTAACAGCATGACACAAGCTAGTGTGGTGTTCATGTGTTGCACTAGGATCTCAGAGACCAGAGTTCAAATCCCCACTCAGAAATAAAGTGACATAGGGGTAATTGCTATAATTTTATTTTGGTGAATGATACATGCTGCCTGCAATCTTCTCTTACGTGGAGTAAGTTACATGGAGCCTATTCATTTCATTGAACAGAGAAACAAGCCACAGAGTGGTTGGCTTAATATCACAACAGATCACTCACTAGTTGGCAGTTTTTCTTTTTATTATTTTATAGGATTGAGAGAGCACTGCTGAACAAAGATCTAAGTTTGTGTACACCACTGAGGATGGATGACTTGTAGCCAGCGGCTAAACAGTTAAATATAGTAACTCTAATAATAATAGATCCCAAGTTCAGGCCTGCTGTCCACAGCTGTTGTATTTTTTCCTCTCTCTCCTGGCGATAAGTCACTAGAATGATACTTTGCTAAGCCACAATGAAAGACAGAGACAAGAATAAAGCTCAAAAACTTTTTCTGGATAAAGATAGAAAATTGGATAACTATAGCAAAATTATATGATTGCATAGGATGCAAAATTGTAGTGATTATATTTGAAGAAGATGCAAGATATATGACTGGAAAAACTCCCTGAGAAAATGCAATACTTACTCTCAGAGAGAAAATGAAGAAGAAAATCAGGTTTTTGAAACTATCTGAATATAGACAGGATAGTTATCAAAGGCCTGGAAAGATACTGGCCTGTGGTCGATATATATGTGTAATATATTACATTCACAAACACCTGCATGCATGTTCCACAAAAATTACGCCTAAATCCTGAAATTTCCCCCATCTTCTAAAATACATGAAGTCCACAGAAGGAAGACAAAGCATTTGTAGACCAAGCTATGCTCTAGAAACGCTCCCAAACCCACTATCACTTCTTTGGCCTGTTCCTTTCTGTCTGTAAGGTAAAGGGTAAAGGGGCCCCTGACCATTAGGTCTAGTTGTGGCCGACTCTGGGGTTGCGGCACTCATCTCGCTTTATTGGCCGAGGGAGCCGGCATGCAGCTTCCAGGTCATGTGGCCAGCATGACTAAGCCGCTTCAGGTGAACCAGAGCAGCACATGGAAACACCGTTTACCTTCCCGCCGGAGCGGTACCTATTTATCTACTTGCACTTTGACGTGCTTTCAAACTGCTAGGTTGGCAGGAGCAGGGACTGAGCGATGGGAGCTCACCCCATCACGGGGATTCGAACCGCCAACCTTCTGATCGGCAAGTCCTAGGCTCTGTGATTTAACCCACAGTGCCACCCGTGTCACTTCTTTGGCCTGTTCCTTTCAGTCTGTGCTGATGCCCAAATATTGGGCGCTATCCCAGAGAATTGCCATTCCTCCTTTGGTCTCTCAAAGTAAAACTGCACACCACTTTTCTTCCCTATTGTGCCATGCTGAAATAGTATGGGTAGGGGTGAAGGGATGTCTATCTGTAACTTTTCTCGTTACAGAAACAGTGACATAACATCATCATACAAAGGCTGTTGCACCACACTTGCAAGGAGCAAGATGCAATGCTGCAAGGAGATCCTGGTTTATTTTCTTCTTCTTTTTAAAGAGTGTCCTGAATATACCATCATTTGCAGATTGCAAACTGAGGTTGACTCTTAACAAGAAACAGAAGCTTTCAATCTCATCTTGCAGTATGAAAAGGAGAGGGGAAGCCACAAGATTCATGCAAGAACAACAAACGGTGATCTGTTATTATGTCTGAACCATGCCATTGTAGTGGCCTTCTCTTCATCCATAACAATCACAAAGTTTGAGACAAAGCAGTGATGGGCATACTGAAAGGTAGATGTAGAACAACGCTTCAGTCACAACAACACGTGACAATTTTGGGATACTAAAGCAAGCACAAAGGTTGAATTAATTTTCTAGTTGCTCTCTGCTTTGCCTATACAATTACTCTTTGATATATTCACTCCATAATCCCCTTGTTTTGGAAAGTCTCTATTGTTATGAACTTTAGATTAGATGCTTGCACATACTGAAACAATTAACTATTGTTTTTGTAGTGCTCAGTATATAGCATCACTTTTGTATTGTGTTTATGCCACTTGGATATTCTGCTCTCTTCATTAGAGGACCTCAGAACTAATTTTCTGCTTTTATTAGCAGCTTTAATATTGGCATCCACTGAGGCAATACAGATTTATTTTTCCCTTCTGTTTCAGAATACAGACTGTTTTACAGCTGTTTTACTAGCTATTTAAAATTCATATAGATGCAAAATGAAGAGCAGATGCAAGAGTGAATATTGAATTCTGGTAAATAATTAGCCTTGCTTAATACTGTTTATAAACTTTGGTGGAACATAGTCTTGCACATGACCTAGAGATTCTTCATCAGGCAAAAATAAGGAAATAAAAATCTTTTTCCAAAAGTGAAATTGCCTCTGGATGGGTGTTTGATACCCTATCCCTTTTGCTGTAGTGTCCAAAAGAAAATGTTGAGTGGGCTTCTGCAGTTTTATTTCCACCTTTAAAAGGAAAATATCTAACAAAGACACATATATTATACGCACACAAAGGAAGAGAGAAGAATCATAAAATTTTACAATTGGAAGCAACTTTGGAAGTAATCTTGTTCAATCTTAGAACCACACTGCTCAATTAGGAAATACAATACAGGATGCATTTGCAGCATTTTACTCTGTCAGATGACTATCTAGCCACCAGTGAAGAAGAGTCATCACTTTTTGACATTTTCTGTTCCATCGTCCAACAGTTTTCACCCTTAAGAAGGTTCTCCTAATGCTAGGTAACTTCTTAAGGGTAAAAACAGAAAATGTCTCTGTGATACTGGAAGACAGGCATCAAATCTCCCCTTAATCTTCTATATCCAGTTCTTTCAACCATTTGTCACAGAACTTGGTTTCCAGACCCCTCACAGTCCTGGCTGAGCCTCTGGATCCACTCTACTGTATCAATGTCCTTCTTACACTGTAATTCCAGAAACTGGCAACTTTGTGAAAGCAAACAAGTACAGTCGTACATCGGTTCTCAAATGCCCCGGAACTCATAAGTTTCAGCTCCCCGACGATCGAAAACCAGAAGTGAGTGTTCCGGTTTATGAACGTTCTTTTGGAAGCCGAACATCCAACGGGGCTTCAGCGGCTTCTGATCGGCTGCAGGAGCATCCTGCAGCCAATCAGAAGCCGTGCTTTGGAAGTCGAACAGACTTCCGGTACGGATTCTGTTCGACTTCCAAGGTACGACTGTAGCAGCATTTATGGGGCAGGAAATAATGTCTAACAACAACAGCAGCAACAGCAATTTTATATGCCGCCCATCTGACTGGTTTGTCCCAGCCACTCTAGTTGGCTTCCAACAAAATAAAATATCAAGCACAGTAAAATGAAACCTCCAGTTTAAAAGTGAAGAAACACTGCTAGGTATTTTTGCGAAGTATCTTGAACCAAAAACATGTGTTTCTCCAAACTCATTTATTTATTGATAACTGATATTTTGGAACTAGTGTAGCTTTTTAATAGATTTTTAAAAAAGACTTTCCCCCACAAAACAGCTGAAATGTTCAGTCAGTTACCTAATAATCAGTATAAAATGCTTGTAGAACCCGCTGCAAAAGTTAGTTCACCCTTGAGAAACAATTCCCACCCACACAAATTGTCTTAGATTGAAAAAACAACAACATTTTGCTTTGGGCTCTTATGTCAAAGTTAAATAAGGAAGCAGGAGACTGAAAACATATCTACATTGCTAACAATTCAACGTACTAAAAAATAATGTTTCAGAGAAAATTATTTTACATCTCTCTAGTTTGTACATTCTGTCCTTGAATATACTTTAAAGGCATGGCACATCAACGATAATAAGGATTAATTTCAAGTGAACTATCAAGACATGATGAGTCTAAGTAAGGTAGAATTAGTGCTAGGCACAGACTTTTTGCAACATACAGATTTCCTACAGTTAACCTTTTAAACTTGTAAAAAGACAAAAGATGTAATTATTAGATGGTTAAAATAATTTATTCTGATGTTTCCCAGGCAGTTTCTACTCCCTACCATCCTCTGCTTTTGAACTTTACACACTATAACTTCAGCCTTGAAAAGTCTCACATTGGCATAATTCAGACATTATGCTATAATAAGGCATGCCTAATGTCCTTCTTTTCTTACATCTTATCATCTCCTCTCCTTCTGCAAAGCTGGGAGGAGTTGCTCAGAAGCTTCTGCCTTTGATGAACCATGACTTACCATAATGGCTGAATTCATTGATTGTGATTAACTGTGGTTGTTTTAAGCCAGTCAGTGTTGGAAACCAAGCTTTGAAGTTGTCCTGTTTGAAATTAACTAAAGTTAATGCTAGTTTATGTTATCCACAGTTTGTTGATTCAGATGACATGACAAACTGTAGTAAACCAAAAGTAGAAGCTTCCAAAATCTTCCTCCTGGATTTAGCATGCTGCCCAAGCTTAGCTAATAGGTCAAGTTTAGGCATATACTATATGCTGTATCTGCATGATATGATAATATGCTAAACTTTTCATTTTAAAATGATGCAAATGTGTTAGGCTGATGTAGCTGAACTGATAGCAAGGCTTCATTCAGTGGAATGGAAATATAAGCAATTTTTGGCACTCACCCCTCCCCCTGAATCCCTGCCAAATTTGTTCCAGATGACTGGGGATCCCCACATAAAAAATTTAGGGGAGTAGAGACTCAGAGGGAAACTGCTGAAAATTGCTTCCTTCCTCATTTCATTGAAGGAAGCCTTATCATCAGCTGAGAAAAACCAGTTGATACAATCCTAAATCTCTATTCATGTAGAGATACTTCCTCATGGAAATAATTTTGTCTGTGTGTCACATTGATAAAATATCACTTTTAATTAGGGGTGCATTGAATATTCATGATTTTTGCTTGCAATAGCAAGCATAACAGCAAACCATTTGGCTCTTTAATTTAGAATAGTGATAAGCAACAGCCAAGAACCAAGGGTAGAACAGGCTGGTTGACCTTTTGGCTGTGAAACAATGCGCACTAATCACAGACAAAACCCTGTCCTTGTGTACTTGTTTTTGCATATGAATGCCACAAGCATGCAATATCACTCTGCAATGCAAGAATATACTTATCCATAAATAGGGAAGATTTTGCATCTACCTATATTTAATATGATTCTAAAGAACCAGTTAATGCTATGACAAGTGATAAAATGATTTACTGCTCTGACACTTCCCTTTCTTAAAGCCATCTTGGTTGGGACTTTTTGAACTCTTTCATAAAATTCTCTGAAAGCTCAAAAGGACCATTCTGAGTGCTTTCTTGACAGCCATTTATTCTCTCCAACCTTCCCTACACTTGCCTTCATTACTCTAGCCAAGTTCAAGCATTTGCCTGAACCATACCTCTGTTGAAATGTGGGGATGGGGCATGGACCATGCACAAAAGCCCTGCTCCTAGCAATCCCATGTGCATCAGGCTGGTGTGTTCAGACTCCAGCCTTCTGCTTTGAACAGGGAAGACGTGCAACACATTTTTACTTGTATTTACTTAAACCCGAGTAGAACCCTCTTAGCAATCGGGGACACTAATCAAGCAACGTCACCCATCATCCAAGGTGTTCCACTCCCATTCAAGAGAACAATCACCACCACCCCTACGTATGTTGCCCACTCAACAGCAGAAGCTCAAAGGGAATTCAAACAGGGGTGTTTGGGTGGGGCTTGCATGAGTGCCACACCCTCATCCTCACATTTAAACACTGCATGTTTGGGAAAATATCAGAACATGGATGCTTTCAGCAAACTTACCAAGCAAGATGGGTAAGGAGGTAAACCATCTGCAAGGAAAGCTCTCTCACTGGTGGCCTCTCCTCCATCCCTTTCTAAGGGCCCAGAATCCCTGGCAATCTATAGCCCTACACCCTGTTGGTATGGTTTTATGACCTAACAGTGACCCAAGAAACAGCTTCCTCCTTCTGGCTGCTGCTGCTGCTGATAGAATATGAGGGCAGAGGTAGTCTGGAATAAGGCTGAGTGTATTTACAGACCAAGCCAAAATTAAAAGGCATTTTTGGTTTGCCTTGTAAAAAGACCATTGTTTTCAACCTGGGGGAGGGTCACTTCAAAATCCATTCAATTCAGAAAATTGGCAACAACACTATATGAGCATGGTCAGTGGTAGTTAAGGCTGGCAGGAGGGTGCAGAAGGGGGTGGGAATCATGCTTTGAAGGAGCAGGGGTGGGGGAGATAATATATGTTCCTATGCCTGCCCCCAACCCCTTAACTATGGTTAAAGATTGGTTGTGTTTTGTTTGCACTGGTGATGAATTTGCTGCGGCTTACTTTGTATCCTGCGCAACACAATATGGGTATCATTATTTTTCCTCTTTCATCCACTTTTCTTTCTATAAAAGTAGTATTAAACCCAAGTACTATATATTCCAAATTTGCAAAAGCCTCTGGAGGTAGATAAGCCAATAATTATAATCCAAAGCTAACAGGCTGGCTCAGACTGTTTTCAAATCAAAGGGTCAATTTTGTGACAGATCGTCATGGCTAGATATCTGTAAAAAATATATGCTTGGTTTGCAGCTTGCTATAACCATGCACTTTCGAGTTTCCAGTTCAGAATACACAGTTTGTAGGGAAATAAATGGTGCGTATACAAATTTAGAAAATTGAGGCACGGCTACTTGCCAGAGCATTCCAAACTGAGAAGCCTATCACCTTCAGGATAGCATTAGGGTGGCCAATTTGCACAACTTACATGACTATACAGGGAAGCACTGCACACACAGCAGGAAGTTTACTGAAACTTTTTCCTGTACCCACTCACAGGGCTACACTTGAAAATTGTATTTCGTTTCAAAATTGCCTTGCCCATTCATTGTGTGCAAGCTGCTGTAGTAGAAAATTCAAGGATACCTTTGGCTGCACATTGCTCACTAAGATGGAAGGCAAGTCAGACACAGCAGAATTTAGAATCTTAATTTCATGAAGTGTGTCCACAATTTTCCCTGAAGATTTAGTTTGTGTAGTTCCTGATAAACATAAGCACTGAAGTTAAATATATTAGCAAGACATGTTTCCTTTTTCCTGTGGCAGCTTGCCAGCTAACTATTGCCCATGGCAATTCTACTATTGTTTTCATAAACCACAGGTTTCTGTTGCACCTTTGGAAACAGCCAGTTGCCCCAGGACACAAATGAAGACAGAGTGAGACCGAGAGCTGGTGTTATTAAAAACGAATCCTTTAAAAACAATGGAAGCGTAATTTACACAAGATAAATTGAAGAGCACATAAAACTTGGCTCAGGAATTCCAAAGAGCATCTTCAACAGCTGAAGATGCAAATACATTTTTAAAAATATTAAAAGTAAAAGGTCTTGCTGTGATATTAATAACTGGCCACAGGCACATCAGGGCTAAGAGAAGTTTGCTCCCACCTGTTGTGGAATGCTACATCTAGGAGCATTGTTGCGGCCAGCCCTGGAAGATGGGAGACAAGGTTGCTTGGCGTACGCACATATGCCAGCACCCATGTTGGGGGGGAGGAGTTTAGTAGCCTTGGTTATACCCCTAAGGGACTCTCTGGGCCATTGTTCACATCTCCCTGACCCCTGGGTGACCTTGGGCCAGTCACACTTCTGTGAAGTCTCTCAGCCCCACTCACCTCACAGAGTGTTTGTTGTGGGGGAGGAAGGGAAAGGAGAATGTTAGCCGCTTTGAGACTCCTGAAGGGGAGTGAAAGGCGGGATATCAAATCCAAACTCTCCAAACTCTTGTTTCATGGGACGCGGGTGGTGCTGTGGGTTAAACCACAGAGCCTAGGACTTGCTGATCAGAAGGTTCGAATCCCCATGACGGGGTGAGCTCCCATTGCTCGGTGCCTGCTCCTGCCAACCTAGCAGTTTGAAAGTACGTCAAAGTGCAAGTAGATAAATAGGTACCGCTCCGGCGGGAAGGTAAACAGCGTTTCCGTACACTGCTCTGGTTCGCCAGAAGCGGCTTAGTCATGCTGGCCACATGACCTGTAAGCTGGCTCCCTCGGCCAATAAAGCGAGATGAGTGCCGCAACCCCAGAGTCGGCCACGACTAGACCTAATGGTCAGGGGTCCCTTTACCCTTTATCTTTACCAGTTGTTTCAGGGCTGTGTAGGAATTTCTTGCTTGCCTGCACATTTGGAACAGCAGAGTTTTTTCTTTCTTTCTTTGCCTACTGGATTCAGAGAAGATTGGTGTTTAGGAGTAGGTGCTGTTCAATAGGTTGATATGGTCAATATGATTTCATGGTGAAGCTGGCAGGGAAGTGTGGGAAAGGTTATGGTTAGCTAAGGTAACAGGTGAGCACACTGCAGCACTGTCTAGGCTATGAGGCCCTTGGTCTGGATACAGAGCATTCTTAAGGCTTATCTGTGCACCTGCTCAGAGTTTTGGGGCCTGGAAAAGGAAATGCCTTGTCCTGTCCCTTAGAATGGGTAAGATTTGGCTCACCAAAAGCTGAAGTTAAGATCGCTTTCCCCACTCTTCTCATTTCCCCATGCATATGTAGTTTAAATAAAATGTGTTCATAGTTCAACCCATCACTTGTGTTTCACCTCTTAATTCCTGGATCCAGTCGCAAATACGCAGGATTCAGATATTGTAGAGAGCCACTTCTCTTCTGTCTTTTCAAAAAGAGATACTGAAGAGATAGGCATATCTTAACGGCACTTGCCAAGATAACAAATGAGGGGCACTGTCATAAATCTCTGTAGAGGAGATTTATAAAAGTTAAATGACAGATTAAGCTGAAAATCATTGATTCCTGCATAATTGGCATTTGGCAAAGAATTCGGGGTTTAGCCATCCTCTAACATCAGCCAAAGGACTTAAAGGTAGGTAGTAAATCTCTGGAAGTGTTGGTTGAAAACAAGGGTTCATTCAGTATAAGGCAAATTAGCTAATGCTCTGAGAAATATGTACTAGGAATGAATTTGGGAAGGGGAAACAATTAAAAACACACTGAAATATGAATGTATCAGTTAACAGATAACAACTGATACAGCATGCCTGGGTTCAGTATAACCAAATTCCCAAAAAGTATTTTATTTAAAAGATTTATCTTCTGTCAATTACCAAACAACAGCAGGAACAACAACAACAATTCAGTGCAATTTATAACAATTTGATAATGGTCAGAATGCTAATGATCTTGTCACATCCTATATCCATATACATATATAAAGCACCATATAAACAATACCATCAAAATGTAGCATTCATGACCAAATCAGTATATTCAAATGGGTTCATGCATCTGGAGGCTGTCATATGTACAGGCTTCTCAGTGAACATACATAGATGGAAACTAACAGACATTACATAGGAGTGAAATCATGATGACTGTTGTGGGCAGTAGATGGAAGTAGTGTTATTTTCGCTGGAAGATATGAAGACCACAACATGTGTGTGTATGTGTGTGTGTACGTGCATGCGCTGTACTTCTACACTGAAGAAGTCAAATATTTATGCATCATTACAGTTCTTCTTGCAATTCTGCATATGCCTGGCTTCAGAAAAGAGAGAACGAACAATAGCTTCAATAAGCCTGCTTTTAGAAATGTTCATGTTTGATCTTATGCTTTTTATTTTCAAAACTTACTCTTCATTACACATTTCTTGATCTCTACAGCATATTAGAAAATGAGCTTCCAATTCCTAAACAGGTGTTGTTATGAAGATTAATTTATCAATTACACATTACCACCAAACATTATTTTTTGTAAAGCAATGGTTGCTACGGAGAAAGATATATTGTGAAGCTGTATTCTAATTTCATTTCACATTAATTCATATGTACCACAACAAAGAAGACAGGAAGGTGCCATATGGTACACAACTTAAGTGGCCTGACTAAGCAAGTGGTAACTTTTCGGACAGGCAAGGCAGACTAGGGGGCTGACTGTATCTAGCTAGTTAAGGCTGCAGTGATTCTAAATAATCCTAGCACCAACATATATAGCACTGCACACACCACACACATTGTTTACAAACTTTTACTCAGAATAGTCCTATTGAAATGAATGATCATGACTAAGTTAGGACCATTAATTTCAATGGGTCTTTTTGAATGAAAGCAAGTTGAATACCACCCTTTGTATTTACCAAGAGCCTTCCTATCCAGAGGTACTCAAATATGCCTTCAAAAAGTCTTCACATAACACAAACTGATTAAGGAGGTTGACAGGTTCTTTCAGGAATGAATTTCATCATATCGGTGTGACAAGGCAGAAAACTCTCCTTAACCTCAACAACTTCACTGTGCAGCATATAGAACGCAGAACAGGAGATTCCCAACAGATATCACACAGCAGGGATAAATGATGGAGGAATGCATTCCCAAAGGCTCTGTGAACCACTTTTAGTACAAATATATTTGTGGGAAACATGACTCTGTTCCAGGCCATTTTGGGCTTTAAAGTTAAGCACTAGTGGGGTAAAATTGGGCTCGGGAGTACTATATAGGCAAGTATTTCAGATGAACTAAATATGGTATTGTATTCTCTCTGAATTCCACCACTGTTAGAAGGCTCACTACAAGAATACTGCATTAACCTTGAACTTCCAAGTCATTTTCTAAAGATAGCTCCATGCAGATTGCAACACAGTGGTCTAAACAGGAGATACCCAGAACATCGAGGATGGGTGTCAAAGAGAAATGGCTATAATTGTTGATTCCCTAACTCAAGCTGACAGGCAAAGTTGTACTGCTTCAGGATTTTTGGGCATGCTGAGAAATACTAGTGAATGGTCTCTTTGTTGGGGAGGGGCTGGGACACAGGCAAGGGCCTATTCAGAGACACAGCAGCAGAACACCAGATCTTTAGGGAAATCAACTTCTGCTACTCACCGCAGAACAGAGTTGAAATACATGATGATCTGATAAATGTGGAGAACAGAAGGAACCCTGTCTATCTGAGTTTGAAGTATGATGAATGAAAGGGCAAGGGGGCAGAGGCAGAAAAAACAACAGCTAAATATCATCTCCATTTCCAGGAGCCAAATAAATGGCCTCATTCACAACCAGGCTTGGCAGATGAAAATAGCATAAGGAAAGCTATGCATACTTACAAATTATAAAGCATATCAGCCATGTTGCTGCGGTAGTACAAGGCATTCCTATAGGCGCTTTCAGCTTCAGAAATCTTGCTCTGACTCTTCAGAACATTTCCAAGGTTACCCCATGCTGCCAAGAGAAAAAAAAGCAGTGTTCAGAGAGAGAGACAATCCAATTATATGGAATGTAGTACCTGAAGATCAAGAAGGACCTCAGGGAGAAAAACCCACACAACTCTCTCTTTTCTTTTCTCCATCCTGGAGCAGCAGAAGAAAACATCCTCTCTTTTTATTATACTGCATTGTTTCTTCTATTAGCAACAACAATATGCATGCTCTACAGTTTAATCCCCAGAGTGCATATATATTAGGGGGAAAGTCATCTGTTGGTAGGATCAGGAGCAACAGTGGAATGCTGAAAGTTGAGAGGAAGCAAACAAGTGAGGCACAGCAATTGAATCATGCAGCCTGCACAGGCCTCGGATAACAAAAGAGGAAATTCCCCTTGAGATAGCACACTTCAAGAGCATCAGCTTTGTAGCATGGGCACTTTTATACCGTTTTATTTATAAATGACTTCTATTCAGAAAAACTCACCTTCAGAGGCAGGACATAAACAATCAGGATTTCAATGGGACATAAAAGCAATTACCGTATCATAGGTATGCTTGAAATCAATAGACAAGCAGATGGATCAGGGAGCATTACCATGTGAACAACTGAAGTACACTGGTATGCAAGAATAGACAAATGAAACATAGATTTGTGAACAAGTGAGTAGATGTCCCTACAACATTTGTGTTACGGTGTGAAACGGGAAAGTTCAAGCTATCGGATCTGGGCAACAGAAAACAAGAACATTATTGATTCTGCCCAAGTCGCTAGGAAATAAAGAAATAGAAGATGGAGGGAGGGGAATTATAGGGATATCCATGGCTTGGTCAAAACCAAGGGATTCTCCTTTGCAGAATGCAATATTCTCTGCATCATTTTCCTATATATTTTTAGACTGACTCTCAACATTCTGTGTAGCTTCATATACTGTAGTTCAGCTCCAACATTTATATCTCCCAAATCAGGCAGGTGCATCAATGTCTTAAGAGCACTAGGCTGGTAACTGGCTGGCAGAGGCAGTATTAAATAATGAACAATAGATACACTCACATGTATCACAAACATAATAATAATAATAAATAAATAAATAAATAAATAAATAAATAATTTATACCCTGCCCTCCCCGGCCAGGGCCAGGCTCAGGGTGGCTACAACCAAATATAAATTACAATAAAACGTAATGGGGGGGACAGTAAATTAAAATACGACTTAAAATACAGTTTAAAATGCAGTCTCATTTTAGTAGTAGCCCATAAATCAAGACCATAAAGGGAGGAAACACCAAGTATTCACCCAAGCCAGCTATCCATGCTGGTCCTACATGGGCGAGCAAAAAAGCCAAGGGAAAATTTATATAGCAAATCCCATATAAGGGGTCAGAGCGAGTCCAAGCCGAAGGCCAAGCAGAACAGCTCCATCTTGCAGGTCCTGTGGAAAGATGTCAAATCCCGCAGGGCCCTGGTCTCTTGTGACAGAGCGTTCCACCAAGTCGGGGCCAGTGCTGAAAAGGCCCTGGACCTAGTTGAGACCAATCTAAGCTCCTTGAGACTCGGGACTAACTACACTACACTTGATCTTAGCCAAAAGGGGACCTCCAAAGTGTTGTTATTTATGGACCTTAAGGTCCTCCGCGGGGCATACTAGAAGAGGAGGTCCCATAGGCGCGAGGGTCCTAAGCCACATAGGGCTTTAAAGGTCAAAACCAGCACTTTAAACCTGACCCTGTACTCCACCGGGAGCCAGTGCAGTTGGTAAAGCACTGGATGAATGTGATCCCACAGCAAGGACCCCATAAGGGGTCCTTTACTTTACTCTGCTTTGCAAAGTAAAATTGCTAAGATGCTAGTATGGGACAAGCTTCTTTAGACCACAGAAGTATTTCATATTTCCTTTAATTAGTGCATTTAAATGAAAAAAGAAAGACTTCACAACCAAAACTACATGGGAAAGAGTGCTTCCTATGATACCATATACACAATAAAGTTAAACAAACACAACTGCAGCATTATCTAAAATGTTTAAGATTGAAAGAACAGCACGATTGGCTTCAAATACCTGAAGGGGGATTTGGTCTTCTGTTTCGTGAACGGCAGGCCCTCGTGACAAGTGTCAGGCTGTTTTTGAAACTTACATTTTCAACCACTGCTTGCAATACAGCCTGGGAATCAGCTGTTGAAAGAGGGAAATCCCACTGGCCATAAGCAACGCCTTGGGCTTGCCTAAGGTAGCTGTTTGGATCCCAGGCAAAAAGGTGTATGAGCAACAATAGATTTCTGTCAACGTACACATCTCAGAGTACTCAAAACACTCAATAAATGTACTTATGAAATATTTAGATGTGGAGAAAATGTGAAGATAGCCACTTAAATGTCAGTTTCAATCTATTGGAGGAAATGAATCCCCTCCCTCATTTTATCTGAATGGCTTTTCAGAAAATGGGACATGGCAATAACGTCCAAATTAGCACATTATTGTTTGGGCAAGAGAATATGTGATGTATTGAAAAATGAACACTTTTTATGTCTCTTTGGAATGAGTAATTTGGCAACGTTGTGAGACCTTATTCATTGCTTTTGCTAAATAGTGGATTGTAATATTTGATTGTAAGTGGGAAACATCAAATCTGGCAGGCCCAGACATGTGAAATAGTAGCTTTCACAATATGCACTCAACAAGTGGCCAAAACTAAATTACAGTCAATGGGTTCCAAATCTAAGTCAAAATGTACAATGAGGATGAGAAGAAGGATAGGGAACCTGTGGCCTTCCAGATGTTGCTCCCATCTTTCATCACCTCTAGACAGCAATGGGAATGGGTCTGGAAACTGGAATCCAACAGCATGTGAAGAGCAATAGGCTCCCCACTCGCTGGATTACAGGAATGGGAGCTATGTGTGTACCTAATACACAATGGAAAACAAACATTAAAAAATATATGTAATGAGCATTGTTGGATTTCCTCTGTAATACTCTATATGCTCCTATTTCACAAACACACTTGGGGTTGAGAAATGGAATACTGGGTGGAGTTGAATTACGAGTGGGCAGGTACTTGTCCCTGTGTTACAGATGCATTTACTCTAAACAGGGACAAACACAAGAAATGCCCAATCTGGATGACTGCCTACAGAAGACACTGATGAAACCACTTCCAAAGGTGCTCAGCTAATTAAACCACAGTACAGTGGTGCCCCGCAAGACGAATGCCTCGCAAGACGAAAAACTCGCTAGACGAAAGGGCTTTGCGGTTTTTGAGCTGCTTCGCAAGACAAATTTCCCTATGGGCTTGCTTCGCAAGACAAAAACGTCTTGCAAGTTTGTTTCCTTTTTCTTAACACCGTTAATACAGTTGCGACTTGACTTCGAGGAGCAACTCATAGAACGCGGTGTGGTAGCCTTTTTTGAGGTTTTTGAAGACTTTGGTGATTTTTGAAGCTTTACCAAAACTTTTCCGACACCGTGCTTCGCAAGACGAAAAATTCGCTAGACGAAAAAACTCGCGGAACGAATTAATTTCGTCTTGCGAGGCACCACTGTATCAGATTCTAAGATTTCTTCATTTAATGGAAGGAAATGCATACTAAGCAAGACAAGCTCTAAAACGTTTAGGTCTTGGTGATATATTGTTATTAATGTGTGCTTTAGGGTTAGAATATTGCTGGGTTTTATTCCTTATGTTCTTCCTATATCACTCAGCACTAACGCTATGGTTGCCATAAATTAGCAAGTTTAAAATAATACAAATACCTCTGTGACAAAGCAAATTTCCTCTTTAAAATACTTCCATTTATGAAAACATGCCTCCAGCATTAGAGAACAGTTTTGGCTCTTGTTTCATATTCACTGACCATCTAAAGGCTGGAACAGTTCAATCCTTTCTCTTTAAAATTCTTTGTTTCCATTGTTTGCAGAAGCTGTCTTTACTGCCTTGGCTCCTTTTCAATTCATTTTTGTTCAGAGTGAACACTTAGCTGCAGCATAGTTACTTCAAAATTGACTTCATACATAACCATGAAACACTGTGGTATATTAAAGGAAAATTGACAAAATTGATTTCAGAACAAATGTCAGTAGACCTAGTTCAGAGGTCACGGTGAAATTGTGAGCTTCAAGCTTATGCATTCTTTCCTTCCCATGCAAACTCTGTTCTCTCCTATTTTTTCTAGTGTGAGCAAACCACAGTTTTCCAAACTGGGCAAACAATGGTTTTGCAGAAACAACAATTTGTTTCCAATCCAAACTTGGAAACTCAACTCAAACCATAGTTTCCAATTATGATTTGAAAGCAAAGCATACGCTCCTTTTATGTCTCCC
This sequence comes from Podarcis vaucheri, assembly GCF_965113315.1. Taxonomy (NCBI): domain Eukaryota; kingdom Metazoa; phylum Chordata; class Lepidosauria; order Squamata; family Lacertidae; genus Podarcis; species Podarcis vaucheri. The sequence continues at coordinate 34,841,637 of NC_138748.1, read as the reverse complement.
ACCACCACCTCCAGCACAAAATGGTTTGTGCACCAAGTCTGGACCAGGCTTTTGTCCAAATTCTGAAGATAATCATGGCAGTCGCCTATGGCCTGATTGCCGCATTACAATGGTTAGGAGGGCACTTCCACTGCCATTGTTTCTTGGTTACAACCAACTCTAGCCAACCCATGCTTAAAAACCAAAATGGTTTATTTATTTATTAAAATTTATATAACTGATTGATTTCAAAAGATTATCAGCAAAAAATTATAAACAGTTAAAAGGAACTACCGGTACTTGAAACATTCAAAAACTAGGCAAAATCAGTGCTAAGTTCAAAAACAGATTAAAACACACACCAACATTCTACATATCTGATAACACTATGTAAAGGACCCCTGACAGTTAAGTCCAGTCGCAGACAACTCTGGGGTTGCAGCGCTCATCTCACTTTACAGGCTGAGGGAGCCAGCGTTTGTCCGCAGACAATTTTTCCAGGTCATGTGGCCAGCATGACTAAGCCGTTTCTGGCGAAACCAGAGCAGCACACGGAAACGCCATTTACCTTCCCGGCGGAGTGGTACTTATTTATCTGCCTGCTCTTTTTGGGGTGCTTTCAAACTGCTAGGTTGGCAGGAGCTGGGACCGAGCAATGGGAGCTCACCCCATTGCAGGGATTCGAACCACCAACCTTCTGACCAGCAAGCCCAAGAGGCTCAGTGGTTTAGACCACAGTGCCATCCGCGTTCCCTAACACTGATGTTATTTTACCCTGAATCTTCTAATGACATTTCCCAGTGACTTCATATATGAAGCACTGGGAACAAGATGGAACCCTGTGGCTACCTATTATACAGTGGTACCTCAGGTTAAGTACTTAATTCGTTTCAGAGGTCCATACTTAACCTCAAACTGTTCTTAACCTGAAGCACCACTTTAGCTAATGGGGCCTCCTGCTGCTGCCGTGCCGCCGGAGCACAATTTCTGTTCTCATCCTGAAGCAAAGTACTTAACCTGAGGTAATATTTCTGGGTTAGCGGAGTCTGTAACCTGAAGCGTATGTAACCTGAAGCGTATGTAACCTGAGGTACCACTGTATAGATATCTACTGAGGGTACCAGCCAAAATCAGCAACCAGAAGCACTAAATGCAATAGCCAGTGGAACAGCTTATTCTGTCACTGGGGAAGAGACTGTTCAATATAAAGGGGCTCTCAGCTGAACAGTTTTGATGAGCACCATTCACCTATAAGTTTTAGAAGATTAGAAATAAATCCAATATGACCACTAAATCTCCTCTTTTTTGTTTGTTATTAAACTTTTATGGGCATCAAATTCCTAGACCATGACAGATTAGGTTTGGTGTTATACATCATCCTGCACCACCTTTCCTAATCCTCACCACCTTTTCCTCACCACCTTTTCATAGCATGCTATAAAGTACAGTGGCAAAACATAAATAAAGATGTACAACACACATCAACTAGGTTCAGTTGCGCTGCAACATCCGCTACTTTCATTAGGGCTTGTGTCAATTCCCCTGAAACCAGCAGCTAAAGCATCTCTTTTCTCACGTCTGAAGCTCCTCAAAACAAAAAACAGTCTAATATTGTAGATACTAGTTTTCAAGGTGAATCACATCAGTTGCTTCTGTTCTCTGTCAAAAGTACTTGAAAACCTCTTATCTTCCCTTGAGCACTTGACTGATATTAATAATCATCAACACTTCTGTGACGCACTGAAGAAGTACCTGCACTTCGCAAAGTAATTTTCAATAAATCACCATGGGGAGGTGCCTCAAAAGGCAGGATGTGAGCCTGAATTCACTGCCTTCAAGTTGCAAAATCTCCTGGGGTGGGGTGAGGGAATCAGTGCAGAGCCGAATCATCATTTCAAATTTGCATATCACAGTGTACTGTTAATCCCACAGCATATTCAAGTACCTATTAGGCATTTGTGTTGCTCTGGCCTTCTGGAATGTACTGTTCAGCATTCTGAGTTCTACTACCATCAAGTGTAGAAAACATATTTTTTTTAAACCTAGTTGAAAGCATCATTATTTCTGGGTGCTCAGGAAACAAAGCCCTTGGAATATCTTGTGCCCTGCAAAGCAAAAGGTATAAAACTGTATACACTTTTCTGGAATACACTTTAATTTTATCTGCGTCTGGAATTTTATGTAATATGAGAAATCTGTCAGCATCTTTTAGATTAATTCTGTTACTGCAAGCCAAGGTTTTAACTCGCCAAAATAAATGCTCTTATAACTCATTTCTTAATAAATAAATGTTTTCTACAAGCTCAAGTTCCAAAATTAATCTGTTTTATGCATTCATTTTACATACAAGCAAATATCTGCAATTGCTCATGCTAGCTCAAGTCTGACAACCAATATTTCTTATAACGTCCATAAGGTATACTTTTTTGCATTAGCAATGTCATGAATATAGTTTGTTCAATGTCACTGTTCAATTTATTTCAAGAATTTAGGAATCACTACCAATGGGAGTTGGTATACACTAGTCAATTGTTCCACAAGTCTGAAATTCATTTTAGTAATACGAAAATAGATTTTACAAGAACTTTTGACAATGTGGTTATAACAGCTTTCTTCAATCAAATGCAGCTTATATGGTTGACACCAAAATGTATTGCTATGATCCCTATGATTTCTTCCTAGATTCATTGGTTCATATATGATATGCACAAAAGGACATGAAGGTGTTGACAAAATGTATTTCAAAATCTGAGAGGCATTTGAGAGCACCCTGGCCAAAGAGACTAGAATGTGTTTATTTAATTGGAACCAATGGCCTGATCTTACAACTTACTACACCAGGAAAAAAGCAATTAGAATATATCATTATAACATCACAGCGTAAGCTGTGCACGGGTCTTGCTGTGCAAATGACAGCTGATGTATGTATGCAAATAAAAATGGTTTTCCCAGGAGAAGCAAGTGGAGCCTGGCCAAGTGTTTAGAATTTGCTTTCCTATAGGATGTAAGATATCCGTCTGAAATAAGACAAACAATGAAATTTAGAGGTATGTACAGCCAATACTGTCCACAATCCTATATTAATTTATGCCAATTGTCTGAACTTAAGCTCTTAAGATCAACTGCAAACCATTGTTCAAACATTCAAAAGAAAGTTGCAGCCAGATGGGTGGAGTATAAACAATACTACTACTATTACTAAAAAAATTAATTAAGGAAGAGTTCGCCTTAATTTTTACAGCCACTCTTCTCCTGATCCTACTAAAAACAAAAACAAAGAAAGCCACTGTTAAACGGTGTGACTCAACTAATTTGGAGTTATTTAAATATAACATTAACCAACCCCCCCCCCCAAACCCTGAGTATATCAGAAAAGCAAATGGGCAGACATGCAGAGGTGATCTTCCCAATCTTTACTCTGCAGCTTCCGCTCAGTTAATGACTGGCAGATTCCCTGCCAACTTGGGGTCAAACAGACTGGCCTTTGCATATGAGAATTTTAGGCAGCAGCACAATATTCCTTTCAGCTTGTACTCTTGGGTATCCTTTCCTTCCCCGAAAGTGAGCAAAACTGTGTGTTGTGCATTTTGGAGTAGCTCATTTTCACTTTGCTCACGAACTACATAAATATGAAATGGCGCTCCACCTGCCCTGTCGATCGGAAGGGCTATATTCCTATTTTATTTCTGTTTCTCAAGTAATCCTGAACCTAACAGTATTCTGCAGAACTTCTCCAATTGTTCTCAGAGCTCACTTTCAAAAAAAGTCTTCAGTTTATTTAACCTTTTTAATGAGAACTCCTAGAAAATTAAGTTCCAAAAATAACGTCTGTTGATAGCTCAGTCAGTAAAGCATGAGACTCTTAGCCTAAGGTTCATGGTTCGAGCCCCATGTTCAGCAAAATATTCCTGCACTGCTTGGACTTGGAGTAGATGTTCCTCATGGTCCCTTCCAATCCTACAGTTCTATGATTCTGTGAATAATCTCACCCCATATCTGCCAAATCAATCACTGCCAAATCAAATCAATTCTGCAGTTTCCATTTTATTAGGAGGTCCATTTTATAAGATGTGAGCAAACAACTTTTGGTATGGCAGCACCTGAACTTCAGTACTTCCTCCTGTTGCCATCTCTCCTGTTTCCTTCAGTGCCTTCCTTTCTCAACAAGCCTTTTAAAGCAAAGATTTTTATCCCAGTCCCTATGGGAGGCAAAATTGTTTTTCTATTGGTTTTCACAAGAACACAAGGAGAGCATGCTGGATCAGACCTAGTCCACCATCCTGCTCTCACAGTAGACAACCAGATGCCTGTGGAAAACCTGCAAGCAGGACCTGAGCCCAAAGGAACTCTCCCCTCTTGTGGTTTCCAGCAACTGGTATCAAAAACATTGCTGCCCCCAACTGGAAAGGCACAGCATCGCTATCATGGATAGCTGCCACTCATAGCCTTTCATTGTTAAATTGGTTTGGGGGGTTTCATGACAAGCGATTCATAAAATGAGAAGAAGTTGAATAAATGAATAATTCTCTAAGCCAGCGGTTCTCATCCTGTGGGTCCCCCAGATGTTGTTGGACTACAACTCCCATCATCCCTGAGCTCCTGCCTTGCTAGCTAGGGGTGATGGGAGTTGTAGTTCAACAACATCTGAGGACCCACAGGTTGAGAAAGGCTGCTCTAAGCTTTGTTCAGGCATCCCTACATATGGGAATGGGAACACGATCATTAGCCCCAGCTAGTGCTCCCGAGGGCCGACCCTCCCCACTTCTCATTTTCTGGGGCTGAGTTTCTGCAGCAAGTTGGCTGATCTAATCATGTAGGTAACCTTGCACATTCAGGGGTGCCTCGTCTGCTGCACTTCAGCCTGAACGGACCGAGGGCTACAGGGGTGGGCCATTGGGAAAGCCAAAGAGAGAATGGCGAGAGGGGAAGCATTCCTATCTTATCCATCTTTATCGCAAGCTCTCTGTCTCACTTAGGAAAGCAGGCTAGAGGCAAGTGTGTCATTTGTACCTTACAAAGTGTAGCTCTTTTAGTCTCACCTTTCCGGTAACTATCAATAAGCGTAAAAAAAAAAAAATGGCAGCAGAGAAAAAGACTTGTCCTCATGACCACAAAGATAACCTAGTTGTTGGCTAAAGTGGTATATTTCCTTCATTTCAGATCTCGGCATTCCTACAAAGTTCGGATCTCTCCCTCATGTCCCATTTAAACCCCACCCCTCCAGATAAATAAATAAATATATAAATGCAGGCCCAAATATATTCCTATGTCAAGGAGATAAAGAACTACCTACGGTAACTTTTAGAAGACATCTGAAGGCAGCCCAGTATTGGGAAGTTTCTTTTAATGTTTGATATTTTACTATGTTTTACAGTGGTGCCCCGCAAGACAAATGCCTCACAAGACGGAAAACCCGTTAGACGAAAGGGTTTTCCATTTTTGAGCTGCTTCGCAAGACGATTTCCCCTATGGGCTTGCTTTGCAAGACGAAAACGTCTTGCAAGTGTTCCAATTTTTCCCCGCTTTCCCCCCTTTTTCTAAGCCGCTAAGCCGCTAATAGCCTTTTAGCCACTAATCCGCTAAGCCTTTAATAGCCGCTAAGCCTTTAATAGCCGCTAAACCGCTAATAGCGCTAATCCGCTAAGCCGCTAATAGGGTTGCTTCGCAAGACGAAAACAACGCTAGACGAAGAGGCTCGCGGAACGGATTAATTTTGTCTTGCGAGGCACCACTGTATATATGCTGTAAGCTGCCCAGGGGTATGGGCGGGGTATACATAATAATTAAATTATTATTAATTATTATTTAGAATCCTGAAATTCCAGTATTAAAGAAGTGCTACTGAGAATAAGGCTAATTAATACTGGATTGTCTGAATTACATAAAAAATCATATTGTGTTAACTAGGAGAAGTTTATGTTGGTTATCTGATGTTGGAGTTCACTTAGTGAGAACCTTATGAATTTGGGTTACTCTCTGCACTTAGTATTGCAGGTCTCATCTGCACTATACATTTAAAGCAGCATCATACCACTTTAAACAGTGATGGAATCCCCCAAAGAATCCTGGGAAATAGGAGTGGCAATACAGAAAAACATCTGGAAGACAGCATAGATAAATTGTTAGTGCCATTTCACTTAAGAGTCATTGCTAGTTGTGCATTACTTGTCAACAAATTATTTACTGGCTTGATTTCTCTGTTTGATTGAGTGGAGAACAAGCATTGCATTTATCTATTATTACATATATATCCCATCTTTTCTTCAAGAAGTATCAATTGCTAGGCTGGGCAGCTAGTATGGGAAGATATTTTTGTTAAATCTTTTGTTTTTTTCTTAAGGAAAAACAAGCGATATCTACCTACCCCCTAGGGCCCAGAAAATATAAATCTGATATTACTATCAAAACATAAAGGAACAGAAATGCCAACCTGTTTACTCTCCCATCTTCTCAAAACTGATTCATTCACCAAGGGTTCTGTCCAGCACATATACGTACATTATGCATGAGCAAGCAAACAGCTTGATGCACAAAATGATGCAAAAACTATGTTTGTTCTCCTGTCTTTTTTGCTTCTGAAGGAATATCTGAAGTAGAAACTTAACAATTTCTCCAGAAACAAAATGCATTCACAGAAGATGCAGGAACAGCTCAGGCATTTCACTTCGTGAGAAAAATGTACATATCTGCATAACAGCCAAAACTGTTTAGAATTGAGTGCTACGTTCACAATAGTCTGAAATCCCTTATGGACATGAAAAGCATACTGTTGTGTTGCTGTGTCTATATACAACAGCAGGAACTATATTCTTCCATGTACAGTACATCATATAAGATATTTGCTGTTTCCACTGCTATAATAATGGAACCACAGGAAGTAGATATGAAGAAGTGTGTCTAAGAATGTGAAAGAGCTGAAGAGAAGAGAACTTTTCCAAGTTTTGGTAGCCTCTATGAACATCACTGAATCTGATCTGTCTCATATTTTGCTATGTAACTGTAGTTTCAGGAGTGCCAGATAATTTCATGATGCTATCAAATATGATGAGTAATGTTGCCAGAAAACTAATACAGAGGTCTGAAGTTCTTCTAAAGGGGATAAACGTTCTAAACATTATCGGTTGAACCCAAAGGTTCCAACAGAAAGCCTCTTCCCATCAAATAAGGCAACCTTTGCTTCCCATCCATTTGTTTCTGAAATACTGGACTGTTATTTACAACAGGATAATAACACTATGCACCTCAGCACCCATTTCCCCACCCTTAGTCTGCATTTTTAAGCTACAATTTATAAAACTTTATTGCTAAATGTAGCTTGCTTTGCTACAAATAGCAATCAGCAGATCCAAGTCCTGGAGTATGCTTGAAAATAATACTGTTTCTTACATACAAGCCATTTTGAATTTGTTTAAATCTAACCTAAATTTCCCAGGTGCACTGCTGCGGCCACACACCATGTGAAACAAAGACAGGCTGTTCATTCAGATATGCAGCTATTAACAGGTTAGATTTTCCTAACATTTCAAATACCTGGAAAATGCAACAGAGAGATGTTTCATCAGGGAAGCTGAGAATAAATCACCCTGTTTATGTAACAATACTGATGTTTCATTATAATTGTCAAAAGGACAGTACCACTAATATTAAATATCTATGTTGGCTGTCTTTTTAAAGTTTCAAGTTTGGCCATAATCAAAGGAAAACAAGAAAAGGGGGGGAAGTTGATCTGATTCGCATGTTTTAGACACCCCAGTAATTACCAAACTTTTCTTCACTTGTGGAAATAGATTCAAATATCTGAATCAAAGACAAAGTTAAAACATGTTCATACATGGGGGTTATGTTCCAAGGAACCATGTGCCTCAGTGAAATCGCATATAATCAAAACCCATTGAAAATGCCTGCAAACACCCTGTTCTGCCCCACCCCACCCTTTTAGTGATGTTTCAGTGATTTCTTTTTGATGTTTCCGGGTCACTTCCAGGTTCGGTGCAATGCACATATACACGACCGTGTGCATATTTTAAGTGCGTAAACTGGGGGCCTGTCTGTATTGCTTATTAAGTAGCAATTCATTATAGCATAGTTTGTTAGATGTGTGAAATGTTTGTAAAACATTTTTGTGGTTGTTTTTACTGCATGCTAAAATGATTCCTCTTAATATGGAATCAAAACAAATCTATATTCTATATGACTGTACTATTTGTATGGTATACTACTATACACTAGTGCATGGGTAGGCAAACTAAGGCCTGGGGGCCGGATCCGGCCCAATCGCCTTCTAAATCCAGTCAGCAGAAGGTTCAGGAATCAGCATGTTTTTACATGAGTAGAATGTGTCATTTTATTTAAAATGCATCTCTGGGTTATTTGTGGGGCACAGGAATTCATTCATTTTTTTTCCAAAATATAGTCTGGCTCCCCACAAAAGTTTGCTGACCCCTGCGACTTGTGTATTTAAACGGTTCATAAATGCACATGTAGGATCCATATCCTAAGTGTTCAATCCAGAAAGAGAAAATAGAATTATAGACAGTGGATTTTTTTTAACATAACAAAACAAAATAGAGAACATTACCTTTAGCTGGATTTACTTTTATCCCTGACTTATACAGCATCTCTTCATTCTGCCAGTCCCCATTCCTGACAAAAGTCTTGAGTCCATAGAAAAATATTAATGCAGCTGTGGCAAAAAAAATCAAGTTCTTCAGAAAGCGCTTTTGGGCTTTGATGTAGAGGGCCCTGGTGCCCACAGTGATCAGCAGGCAGAAGCCCATACTAGGTATATACAAGACACGCTCTGCTATCACAAAGCCTACATAGAAAAAAAAGTTTGTGGCTGGAATAAAGGGCACAATTAATAAGGACAGAGACAGAACTACAATATTCTCAGTTGAGGGGAGTTGCGGTCTCTGCGGCAAGTGTTTGTTAATGCCGTTTTCTTCTTTAGATACAAAGCTGGGCTTCAACTCCAAGCTTTTATACTCCATTTCTGATAGGCAGTTATGGCCATTGGTGTTCTGCTTGCCATTTGTTACGTTTTTCCCATTGCATTCTCTCTCTTTGCTGGAGCTTTTCAAACCGGTGTAAGCAAGGAGGAGAAGTCCAGCATAAAAGGCCACTGTGTGTAGGTTCCTCCAGTCACTGACTGTTTTGAGAAGAGGCACAGCATCCATGGACCAATCAAAGCTAAGAGTGTCCGGGCACAGCAATAGCCAAAGATTTTTGGTTGGCAGGTAAAAAAAGGTCAAGGTTCGTGTTAGAAAACTCTCCGAGTCAGCTGCTGGGTTGTCAGAGTTGGAAAAGCTGGGAGGTTTGTTCCCCATCCAATAAAAGCGAAGACCTAGTAGCAAAGCTCCCCAGAAGATCAATAAACCAATGCTCAAAAGAAGGGGTAAATTCTTCCGCTGAAAGGGAAAAAAGAACAATAAATAAAATTACATTCATATTTTGGTTTTGGGGATTCTGAAGTTGCTTCTGTGAGCTTTTAAAAACCTTACCTAAAGAAACTATACAGTCCTACAAGCTTTTCCAGTACAATCTATTATGTCTAAATGCTTTTATAGAATTGCTTGTCCATCACTAAGGTTTGTTGTAAACCAGAAGCTACACTGTTATAAAAACAGAAATACTGTCTTATCTTGCAAATTTTCCACCTTTTTTGTGTGTGCGTGTGCAATTAAGCCACTTGCATGATTTGATTCTGCATGTGAGCATCTGGCATGTGCATGAAATGGTCATGTGATTTCATCACACTTTGCTTAATCTGCTTTTTGCCTTACACAAAGAAGCTACCAGAATTTCAATTGCACAAGGAGCAATCTAAACTCACACTTGTAATAATACAGTTGCAATCAGCATACTGAAAATCTGTTGCTCCTTTCCCATTCATTAACTCCAGTCTCTGCTTTAGCCTGGACATCAAATACACTTTTTTTCAAAGGACACGTAAAATTGTTTCTCTCCAGAATCCTCCCCATAGTGTGCGCTCTCTCTCTCTCTCTCTCTCTCTCTCTCTCTCTCTCTCTCTCTCTCTCTTCCATTTCTTTTTCCCTCCAGGGACGATCTGGAGCTCCATTCAAAATAGCAATTTCAGCTATACTGAGCTGCTATGCGGGGTCCAAAGGTCAAAGACATGAGCAAACTAGCTACAACAAGTGCACTTTAAAGCATGCCTTTAGTTTACTTATGGTAGGCAGTAATAGCTTGACATTTGCTTGAACTGCTCATCATATTCATGCTGTATATCTTGGTCAATTATTTGGTTTCTGTGTGTGGTTTTTCTGGCTTCTGAAATTGCAGAAATTGCTTTAGCATCCCTCCCCCCCCCCCAATCATCCTCAGTGCTTACATATTGCTTAGGTGTTCACTGAGCTTTCCATAGTTTTAGATTGGAAGCCTTCCTAATAATCTCCAGCATGCCAACCATAACACAAGATAATGTTATGAGCCACAAAGTATGCATAAATACACCATGCTTAAGAATTTCTGCTTCTCTCCCAAGATTCTTAAATGAAGACTGTGAAAGAGAAAACTTTGACCATCAGCATATTTTAGAATATGCTGCTACAGTATATCTTGTGGAATCAATACAGAGTACAATTAGCAAAATTAACAAGGAACCACAACTCAAAAGATGCGTTGGTAACCCTGGTGCCAGCACTAGCAAAGGTTACACGTGCATCTGTGATTGACCATTTTATGCAATACTGAAACTTGGAATATCACATTTTCCAGCATACCGTAGAACTGTAGCAAAACTAGAGAGAAGCAGTTTCAAGTCCAACATTGTAAGCGTGAAGGAGGCAGGAAGCATGTGACAAAGTTGCCTTCCCTAACAACAGGGCATATGTTGCTTGACAAAAGCTCTTCTAAAAGTCAGGAAAGTGCAGAAAGTTGCGAGTTTGGGGAGCGGGGGCGGAGAATTCTGAACATACTAAGGAGCTATTGGAACCAATACAAGTAATAATAATAATCATTTTATTATTTATATGCCGCCCATCTGACTGGGCTGCCCTAGCCACTCTGGGAGGCTCCCAACAAAATGTAATAAAACATAAACCATTTAAAAACTTCCCAATACTGTGCTGCATTCAGATGTCTTCTAAAAGTCATATAGTTATTTATCTGTTTTACATTTGATGGGAGGGCATTCCACAGGGCAGGTTCCCTGTAACTTCACTTCTTGCAGTGGGGAAACTGCCAGAAGGCCCCCATAGCTGGGTCTCAGTGTCTGGGCTGAGCGATGGGGGTGGAGATGCTCCTTCAGCTATACAGGGCTTGGTTCTAAGGATCCAGGTGTATACACAAAAACTGGAAAGCCTGGAACCCCTGGAACCAGACCCCACAAGGTGGAGGGTGCCTTACTTGGCTTTGGGAAGGAGTCAGGAGGGCTCTGGCAGGGTCCTAGAACCCTCTCACCTACTTCCCAAAGTTCTGCAAGCACTTGCCCAGCTTTGGGAAGGAGGCGTAAGGGCTCTAGAACCCTGCCAAAATTAATGGGCACTGCCATTCAAATAAATAACAACAACAATAATAATAATTTATTATTTGTACCCCGCCCATCTGGCTGGGTTTTCCCAGCCACTCTGAGCTGCTTCAGATTAAGATTAAGAATACATTAAAATGTCACACATTAAAAACTCCCCTGATGTCTTCTAAATGATGCTTATGTGTGCCAAGTCGTGTGGTTGATTATATGGGGCAGGGCTTACTTCCCCCCCCACCCCTCAATTTTTTTTAATTTAAGTTGGCACCCTTGACTAATGCTTAGGTTGAATCCCTTTATTATATGCTTTTCCCTGATGCTTCACAATATGGGATTGTAGATTTGTGGGACTGTTTCCAGCCACATGGACCAAGGAAGCAAATTTCATCCACTTCTGTCAAAAAGAATGGAAGTTATAGCCTTAAAAAAACAAATTCCAATGGTGATTTCAGGGTGGAGATGGGATAAAGAATGATGCAGACTCAGGAAGACACTGATCTCAATCAAGACAGCCTTCACATCAAAACAAGCTGCTTTATGAAGTGTCAAACCTAATATTGTGGGCAGTGCGTATCTCAAACCATTTCCAAACACAACCTACAAACACATCACCACTCTTAGTAGCTCATAACATGGTGCTTTGTAATAAATTTCAGTGAGGGTAGGATAATGATTGGAGTGGAAAAGCCAAAGGAGTTGTTTATCCAGACATTAATTTAGGGAACAGCTCTATAAACAGTACTTTTATTTTCGGTATCTGCAGCCCTTGCTTTTTAGGCTATAAATTTAGAAGAGCCCAGCAGGAGGCAGAGTTCTTTATAATACTTGGCAACAAGGATTTGGATTACTGTACTCCCGAGTCCTAATCCAGCCCATCTGCCATATGCTTTGGCACCCTCATAAATCCTCTAACCCTTCATCAGCTATAATTTTCCTCTGGGAAAGAAAACGAATGTGCACAGGGGGTTTTTCTTCCAAAGATCTGATTAAAAGCACAGCGATCATGTGTGGCATTTCAATCAGTGAATCGTCTTGCACATTCACCAAACCCAACCAATCCATATATTGCATGATGCAATACTTTTGCTCAGATTCCGACTGCACACCTCTACCATAAATACTGCTGAATTAAATTCCGCAGCAGATTATCCCACACTGTAGCCCTTGTCAATGTGAAGTCCTCATTTATCCAGTGACATATGGTGTTTCCAGAAGGCAAGCATTATTTCCCTCTGCCCTTTCCTTATCCTTTTAGGAACAAACATCAAAGAAGCACACTCTGAAGATCTGAAAGCATGGCACGCAGCAAGAAAAGGTTCAACAACACACAAGACTATTCTCACATTACAAAGAGGTGTATATGCCGGCATTTATAAATAAATATAACCTTCCACATATCTCAAAAGAACATAAATGCCTTCAACCAATATAAATTGGGCTGCATTATACAAATGTTCAGAATTTTTTGTTTGCACAGACTATAGAAGGTAAGCCACTTCCTGAAGAGCTGGGTCACTTGGACTTTATTAAAGCGGTTCAGAGTACCCACAGTGGTTTTTTATAGTTTCTAAAGCTCTCAGCAACCTCAGCTTCATGCATCTAAAGGTGACTGCATACAATATCCACTTGACATCTGGTGGTGGAGAGAGCCATGGACATCAAGGATCATTCTCCATTTGTTATCCATGCTAAAGAGGTATTCGAAAATGTATTCTTCAGCAACATGTCAACATTTTTATCATATAAATTCTAAGGGGTCTTCATATGTACACAAAAAAAGTATAAATCAAAAGGGTGTTGAAGATACCCTAGATATTTGTTTTTGTTTTTAGATTTATAACTGCACCCTAACAATGCTTAGGGCTGAGAAGCAATCTTCAGGTGCCAATAAAATTATAATACAAAATTAAACTTAAAATATTTAAAAAGCCATCAGATCACAGTTTTAGTAACACGCCTATACATTTCCAGCAGAAATAGAGCAGCTGGAGAAAGAGGGGGGGGACTGTGAGTGCACAAGGGTGTTTCCCATCCTTTGGACCCCCTGGGAAACTCAACAACTTGCTGTACCTGGAACGATGTGTGGAGAGTACAGCTGAATAGGACACAGCTGTGGGCATTCTGAGGAAGCGCCATCCACCTTGTGCCTGCCCATAAAAAGCAAGTCTAGATAGCTCAGTCAGTAAAGCATAAGACACTTAATCTCAGGGTCATGGGTTTGAGCCCCTCATTGGGCAAAAAGATTTCAGCATTGCAGGGGGTTAGACTAGATGAGCATCATGGTCCCTTCCAAATCTAAAATGCTATGGTTCTAGTGAGAGACAAGGGTGATGTCTGCTGAACTCTTCTTTTTTGTGGATGAGCTGAGTTTGTTTGGAGGCTGATAGTGGGGGGTAGTCCAAAAGAGAATGAACTGATATTGATTTACATATGTATAATAGTAACTTTGTATTAATGTAACATTTTTATATGTTACTGTGTATTTTTGTAATGTTTTGTTTAAGTTGTCTGTTGTTGCTTCTATTTTGTACACTGCTTAGAATTTTTTTAAAAAATAATCAATCAAGAAAAACAGGGTCTCTGGAAGATACCACGCCCTCACAAGTTCACACAAAAGCATTATATATCTATGTGCCCTGGACAAACAGCGTAGGCAAACAGAGACACATTGCAAGCTGTACTTCTATAAAAGTAGAAATAATGAGTCTCCAAGCCAAAATGCAGCTAGTTTTTAGGAACGGTGAGAGATGTTGTTACATGGGCTGCTTTTTGAAGGCACTAGGATATAAGCACAGCTATATTTTGTTTGATGGATATGTTGCTTTGTTCAGTAGGTTTTTAAATGTGCTAAACCACCTGGTGCCTTTCAGATAATAATAATAAATAATAAATTTTATTTATATCCCGCCCTCCCCAGCCGAAGCTGGGCTCAGGGCGGCTAACAACAATCAAAATAGTCCAACATTCTAAAACATTCATTATAAAATTAATTAAATCAAATTAAAATCAAATTAATGGCAACCATCAAGCAAAATTTTGTGCAGATTGCCAGAGGAGGGGGTCAGGCTGCGCCCTGACAAAAGGCCTGGTGGAACAGCTCTGTCTTGCAGGCCCTGCGGAAGGATGTCAGGTCCTGCAGGGCCCTAGTCTCTTGTGATAGAGCGTTCCACCAGATTGGAGCCGCGGCCAAGAAAGCCCTGGCTCTAGTTGAGGCCAACCTAACCTCTCTGTGGCCTGGGATCTTTAGGGTGTTTTTATTTGCAGACCGTAAATTTCTCTGTGGGACATACCAGGAGAGGCGGTCCCGTAGGTACGAGGGTCCTAGGCCGTATAGGGCTTTAAAAGTTAAAACCAGCACCTTAAACCTGATCCTGTACTCCACCGGGAGCCAGTGCAGCTGGTATAGTACCGGATGGATATGATCTCGCAGCGAAGACCCCATAAGGAGTCTCGCCGCGGCATTCTGCACCCGCTGGAGTTTCTGGGTCAGTCTCAAGGGCAGCCCCACGTAGAGCGAGTTACAATAATCCAGTCTGGAGGTGACCGTCGCGTGGATCACAGTGGCTAGGTCAGGGCGAGAGAGATAAGGAGCCAACTGCTTAGCCTGGCGGAGATGAAAAAATGCCGCCTTTGTTACAGCTGTAATCTGCGCCTCCATAGAGAGGGAGGTATCGAAGATTACACCCAAACTCTTAACAGACGATGCTGGCACTAATTGCACCCCCGCAAGAGATGGGAGTTGCCCCCTCAATCCCATATCGCTCCGTCCCAGCCAGAGGACCTCTGTCTTCGAAGGATTTAACTTCAACCGGCTCCCACGTAACCATCCAGCCACAGCTTCCAGACATCTGGTCAGTGTGTCTGGGGCCGAGTCAGGATGGTCATCCATCAACAGATAGAGTTGGGTGTCATCGGCATACTGATGGCAACCCAGCCCAAAACTCTGGACAAGCTGGGCGAGGGGGCGCATAAAGATGTTAAAAAGCATCGGGGGGAGTATCGCACCCTGAGGCACTCCACACACCAAGGAGTGGCGCAATGACAATTCCCCAAGCGCCACCCTCTGTCCCTGACCGGAGAGAAACGAGCGCAGCCATTGAAGGACTGTGCCCTGGATCCCCACGCCGGCAAGGCGGTGGTCCAGAAGTTCGTGATCGACCATGTCGAAGGCTGCTGACAAAGATGTGTTCCAGTTGTTCTCAACCTTGGGTCCCCAGATGTTTTTGGCCTACAACTCCCTTGATCCCTAGCTCACAGGACCAGTGGTCAGGGATGATGGGAACTGTAGGACAAAAACATCTGAGGAGCCAAGGTTGAGAAAAGCTGCAAGCTTTCATAATTCCTGATGATTTGCCATGGTGGCTGGGGTTTAAGGGAATTTGAATCCAATAACTTCTGGAGGGCACAAGATTGGGGAAACACTATGTTAAACATCCAATGGAATGCTGAACTTTTCGATAAAGCCAAATTTCAAAGTTGGGCACAGAAGGGGGGGGGCGATAGAAAAAACTTGACCGGATCTTGTGAACAGGCCATGCCGGTTACTGCTTCTTTCATGCAAAGCCAAGGAGAAAACTTCAAGTGTTCAAACATGCCTTCTGCATGTACCAGGCCTTGTAACAGCAGATGTTATATGCTGGGGTCATATTGCAGACTTTTGGGTGGACTACGACAGCAGTAGATTCTTGTCTGCCATTTTCTGTAGTACAGAAAACGTACAAATTAGGCCGAAATGTTCAAATGTTGCTAAGAGTTACAGCAGTTACAAAATGTGCTCAAATGATTATGCCAAGTCTTTCATTTGTTTGCAGTATTATTAATACCTAATAGTGCCTTGCTAAAGCAAACCCAAAGCCAAGAAGCATGTTTTATTTCAAACAGAAGAAGAAAAAATAAGTAGTACATTAAAACTGCAGGAGGGGAGACACTTTGCAAGCGAATTAACTAAATGGATTTTATGAGCAAAATGTCATTTAATCCCAAATTAAGCCTCTGGAAGGTCTAAGCAGCTTTAACAATCCAGCAGTGGAAAACCATCCAATACTGAATTCTATTTGTAGTATAAATAGCAAGCTGGCTCTGGGATTGACAGAAAAAGCTATCCAGATGTAACTGGAATCCAATCAGCTGAAGTACCTGCCAGTCATCAACTGAGTCAGCATTATCTATATTTCCTCTTTTTATGTGCTGCTGCCTATGGATTTATCCCCTTTTATGTTTGAATCGAGGAGATGAGGAAGAGGGAAGAATGACATGATAAACTGTTTCATACGGCTGGCCTACACATTACTTTCATCGCATAGAGGAAGCTGCAAATAGTTTCCACATGATAGATTTTGGTGGTAACATAATATGTTATAGTGCTCTCCCTTTTCTTCTGCCTGGTATGGAGATTGGCTGCTTCCAGTCTCTAGGAACCATACAGACCAAATCTTAGGCTCCATGGTGCTTAGTCAGCAATGGGATGTAGGTTAGGAAGCATGTTGATCCTGGTAGCTCACTTGCACATGGTTTTCAGCCCACATTGATTTTTATCTCATCTAGAGTGTACTTCTTGCAACTATTTGCATTATTCATATTAACTAGGGACAGACCAGGGTTTTATTACAAGCCAATAATATATTTTTTAATAAACTCTGGCTGAGTTTGGACTTTGGCTGCAAACAGATGTAAATTTACCTAGGAGCAAGCACCACTGAACACACTGATTTACTTTCAAGTACATGCACAAAGGACTGCACTTTTACTATAGAAAGGTACCCTGAACATGCTGTTAACTCTCTTTATATTTAATGCCCATCCAACTGTGGGGTGCTTGATTTCCTATAGGAAAAGAGAGAGAGAGAGGTGCTTGGAACTACAGTCTGCTTTGGTTACCTGCAGTATTCAAGTTTCGTCTAGTAAACTTTTCCCATGAAAAATAAATGTTTTCAAAAACCATTGGGAACAATGCCAATTTGTATGATTGGCCTTTTGTTTTTTGGTGTCTTTCTCAGGGCTGCATTGGATCCCCTGTTTTGTCTGTGCTTGGCTTCCCAGCGACAAAGATGAGTAAGCAATGTATTAGTGGACTGCAGTTTGCTACTCGAAGAGTTCTATGCATTTACAGATGTGTGAGTTCATTTCCTTTATTAAACATCTCTTCCACCTTTGTAGTTTCTGAATTCTTGGCATGGCACAGTTTGTGAAAGCGCATTGCTACAGACGCTGATCAACCCTCATCTTAGCGTATGATGCCTTGTCATAGCTTCTTTCTTTGAGGCTTATCATTCGTCTCAGTCTCGTAAAACAGTGTTATCCTCAACGCGCTCTTTTTAAAATTGCTGCTTCTAGGATTAACTTTTACTGGCTTTTTTTTTTACATTAATATTATCAGCAGCCTGAAGCCCCCATGACTGCAGCTTCACGGAATCGTAAATTTCACATAGTTGGTGAACACTTCTACTCCCCTGAGACAATCTAGGGTAAGGATAAGGCAATTTATATTATACATCGAGAAATGTGAGAATTCTCTGTGGAAAAGGCTTTTCCTCAACCACTGACAGAACCCTGAGCTAAACAATGCATGGTGGTTGCAGCTAAAGGATAAGCTAATAGCAGACTGCAGCTTTTTAGAATAGCCAGTCTTACCTCCCTAGCTCAAAATGCACACATACACAAGCTTCAAAGAAATCTAAGTTTCCATGTTGATGCCAAATTCCCAGGGAGCCTCAGCTACTGAGATTTCACCTTCCTTTTTGAGGCACAAAACTTGTACGGTAAGTTCCAGAGAGTGGTTATCCTGGATGAAATGTTACTTCTCCCATGTGGGAGCAATGATGTGCCCACCCCAAGTGTAAGAAAAAGCAAGGGTTAGCCTTATAAATCATGTAAACTACATGTGTTGGTCTCACTCTCCCTCTCTCTCTCCCTCTCTCTCTCTCTGACTCTCCTTCTTTGGAGTTTGGCTTTTTCATTAACTTTCTATGTATTCTACTAAGTGGAAATTGGAATGGAGCACTATTAGAAGAAGAATGAAAGGAACAAATTAAAATTATGTGCAGCAAGTACCATTTTCTTGCTATGGATAATGAGTATCTGACAATCCATTTATCAGCAAGCTCAGTATTAAAAGGTGCAAAACCTTCAAGCAACAGTAAATTACCGCAAATGTAATACAATAATTTGATGGGCTGGACATGGGTTAGGAAGAGTCCTCCCAAAGCTGAAGATTTGTTAAATGCATGTTGTTATAAGACTTAAGAAATTATAAAATGACATGAAATTCTTTTGATATACTTCTGAATCTCTTATATAGGTCAAAACATTTTAACATTCTTAATATAGCCGTTAGATCCTCAGCATACAAAGCTATCAGAAACTTAACAATTGATAAGTGGTAGCCTCAATCAAGTGAAAGGAAGGGGTGGGGGGGACAGAGATCCTTGTGGAGAGAATAGAACAGGAAATGCTTATTCCATTTCATGGTATTGTAGCTGACATGGTGACTTCTTTGTTAAACTAATGTCAGGAAATCAAATACTTAGCAGTCTTTTGCCTTCTAAAGGCAAGCTAATTCTAAAGTAAACTTCTAGAATGTTAAGCACCTAAAGAGTTCAATTGTTGATTCTGCACTGGAGACTGTAGGAACCCCTAACCTATTATGCCATTACGCAAAAAGCTATTTGAATGCCAGCTTTTGGAGTGATCTTGTTTAGCTTTAAAGAAAGAGATTTAGCCATTCCCGCCAGGGAGCAGACTATGGCTGAACCAGTTTTAGCTGTGAAGCAATTTGGTCTTTGTGGCTGAAAGCATTCTTTTTTCCTTCTGTTTGAAAAAACAGCATATTCTTCAAACAAAGTTCAGTTTCACTGGATTGTTGTTGTTTTTTAAAGTAATAATTCCTATGTATTTTGTCAAAAGGAAACTTTTTAAAAAACGTTGATATACAGATGAGACACAGGAAAAACAAAAGTAACTGGATTTCATTTTTGGAGGGGGGGGAGAGTTGGAATCAATCTTCATGAGTTCTCTTTAGCAGGCTTGCTGAAGTGCAAATGTGTTTCCAGCACCAATGAATTAAACTGCAACATTCTTTTTTACTCTGTGTGGTTCTGGTGCAACAAGCCAGCCATTATGAAATACATTCCTGTCTCATTAATGAGCTAAGCTTGGGAACCCAGCATTTTGGAAACATAGAGAGACAATTTATAATGAGACTTCAACTCAGTGGGAAGGCTGAAGACTGCAGCCTCCTCTCAAAGTTATCATAATAGAAACTCCTTAATGAGTGAAAGACCTTCTTGAAGAGACTCAAAGCACCCTAAATATGAAGAGGATATATTATGTTACATGTATGCCCACCTTGCTGAGTTTCAGCTGAAGTAAAGGCCCTTTTGTGTCTTAGAAAAGCAGGCTGGTGCCAGATTTACATATATCAGAAGAAACAGGGCAAAGTTTACTGAACAGGATACCTCAAGCTCACACCTTCAAAGTGTTAAGGGACCTGCAGTGCTCCAAGGCAAAATGGAGGCTGGCAACTGACAGCAATGGGGCAGAGTCAAGATCATGGGTAGGCAAACTAAGGCCCGGGGGCAGGATCCAGCCCAATCGCCTTCTAAATCCGGCCCACGGACAATCTGCAAATCTGTGTTTTTACATGAGTAGAATGTGTCCTTTTATTTAAAATGCATCTCTAGGTTGTTTGTGGGGCCTGCCTGGTGTTTTTACATGAGTAGAATGTGTGCTTTTATTTAAAACGCATCTCTGGGTTATTTGTGGGGCATAGGAATTCATTCATTTCCCCCCAAAATATAGTCCAGCCCCCCACAAGGTCTGAGGGGCAGTGGACCAGCCCCCTGCTGAAAAACTTTGCTGGCCCCTGGTCTAGATCAGTCAATATTTTCAATGGTCAGAAAAAAATGGAAGCCAGCATTGCTGATCCCCACTTCTAACCTTCAGGCTTACAGAAGCCTGCTTATGAAATATATTGTCACTCACACCTTGAATTGCTTGTCAGGATTGCAAATGACATGGGACTGCAAAGCCTCTGTCATGTGCTTGAGAGGCTGCCTCCCAAGAAGATCATGATGAGTGGGTGGGGAGACCACCCTAGTCCCATCATTTGGTCAGAGTAGGAGCAACAGCATGGAGCTTCCTTCTCCCCTCCCTGCTGGAAGGGGAGGTTGGCTTGCTCCTTGCTTCCTCCCAAATCCTTCTCCTATTGTGCGATGTCTTTTAGACTGCGTATTTTATTGATTGCTGTAAGCTACTGGAGAGGAATTTTTTTAGATGAACAGTGGGGTAAACATTGTTTTAAATACGATGGTTCAGCAAGAGATCTCCAGGGCACTTCTGTTCAGAATCCTCCATTTCAGGATCAATTCATATTGGGTCCTTATGAGGATAAATGTCAAGGAATCTATTCTTAACTGAGAATAACCAGTGCCCAAGGCACTTTTCAGGATATTTGCGAATGTGTGATTCAGCTCTGCTCCAGGAGCTGTTTTAAGTCCTGCAGATCTGGAACACCCAACTGTCTGCCTACCTGGCTTCACCTTTCCTAGATCTTGCCAAAGTAAGATGAATGGCAATCTCTGGCTTCAGTTGCCACTGCCTGCAGCTTCAGTCTTTATTGTAGCAAACCTTAC
Source organism: Podarcis vaucheri (assembly GCF_965113315.1). NCBI lineage: Eukaryota > Metazoa > Chordata > Lepidosauria > Squamata > Lacertidae > Podarcis > Podarcis vaucheri. The sequence goes on along the minus strand of NC_138748.1, from coordinate 34,820,541 downwards.
ACCATGAATTTCAACCCACCACAACAACACATCATTACAGTAATGCTAATATACTCCCAGATTTAAAAAATGAATAAAAAAGGTGTGAATTGAAATGTTGTATAAATACCTTTGTCACTTTTTCAGTTGTCTGCTATGTACCGGTAAATGCCTCTCCACAAAGACAAGCAATGCTAGTGCCTCTGCCGCTTTGATGAAGACCAAATATATTTAACGGTTGCATAATACTAATTATGGGGCAGTAGCTTGCATGTGGGACGCAGGTGGCACTGTGGGTTAAACCACAGAGCCTAGGACTTGCCGATCAGAAGGTCGGTGGTTCAAATCCCTGTGACAGGGTGAGCTCCTGTTGTTCGGTCCCCGCTCCTGCCCACCTAGCAGTTCGAAAGCACATCAAAGTGCAAGTAGATAAATAGGTACCACTCTGACGGGAAGGTAAACGACGTTTAGTCATGCTGGCCACATGATCCGGAAGCTGTACGCCGGCTCCCTTGCCCAATAAAGTGAGATGAGCGCCGCAACCCCAGAGTCGATCACGACTGGACCTAATGGTCAGGGGTCCCTTTACCTTTTAGCTTGCATGTATCTGGCATCAGATTCAATTCCATGCCTCTCCACTTGAAAGGATCAGGTAGCAGGTGACGAGAAAAGTTTCTGTCCCAGATTCTGAAAACTTGTTGCCAGTTAGATCAAGCTAGATCAACCTTTGGCCCTCCAGATCTTGCTGAATTACAGCTTCCACATTCTCATCAGTACTGTACAGTGGTACCTCTGGTTACATACTTAACTTGTTCTGGAGGTCCGTTCTTAACCTGAAACTGTTCTTAACCCGAACCACCACTTTAGCTACTGGGGCCTCCTGCTGCTGTTGTGCTGCCGCCGTGCAATTTCTGTTCTCATCCTGAAGCAAAGTTCTTAACCCGAGGTACTATTTCTGGGTTAGCGGAGTCTGTAACCTGAAGCGTATGTAACCTGAAGCATATGTAACCCAAGGTAACACTGTAGTACCCATTAGCAAAGTGCAACTGTTGCAAAAACTGTTGCAAAAAAAAAAAGTTTGAGGCTGAAGGAAATTTCCACACGGCAGTGAAAAAAACCAAAGGTGTTTATTGCTAGCAATAAAGGCTCAGTGCGATTACTCTCCAAAGGCTGAGCAACCCGCCAGGGGAGGGGCTCATATGCATCACAACCATATGACTCGCACATGCATGAAGACATACAAGGATCCCGTTATGGAAACAGAGGCCTCAAATGAATTTTGCATGATTGATGGATTAAATGAATTTATATACCACCCTATACCCGGAGATCTCAGTATGAGAGGCAGTATAAGAGATGCTGTGAAAATGCCCTGCATAGCTAGCCCCCCAGTGCAGATACATGAATGTTTACACAAAATTTGTCCCAAGCTTTTGCACTCTCTAAATTCCTAAAGGCAGCATAGAGAAATAAACATTCAAAAGTGAGAAATGTATGTTGCAGCTATGTCATTTCCAGTAGCAAAAACACCCTCGTTTTTATTTTAGTGAAACCATGCTACTTACTGTTGAAAAGCTGTTGCAGCAGAATTTCCCAAAAAAGAGAAAAGGGTAGTGCCTTACAGAAATGTTGAAATATACTTTCATGTAATTAATCTTATGCCTTTAGATGTATTAATATCAGAGGCAAAATTTTTGAACACAAATGTCAACCCATGAAGTTAACAACAGGAAGTTATGCTTTGTTATAAGCCTGAATCAGGACTGGTTTCAGCAGAATGAGCTGGTTAAAGTCCTGAAGTGTACCAGTTTCAGGACATATGGTGATGGTAGCAGTGCTGGGGATGTTTATACGCCTTCTCCATATTAAAAGCAAAGATAATTAGTGCAGTGGGGAGAAAAGTTCTGCCCCAGCCTTATCACTGATGTGCTAGGTTTCTACCTGAGCATGCGTTTCAAAAGTAAAATGTGAAGTTTTCAAAAATGATGTTCTCCCTCATCTGCGATCTGAAGTGGCACAGTTCATTCTACCACCTGTATTTAGATGTGCAGCTTCAAACTAAGTTTGTGCAGAGGGACAGGCCAAAAGCTTTTAATCTTGGTTGTGAAGATCAGTGCCATCTTGGCTTTGAGAATTTGACACACATCCCATTCCTTAATTTAAAACTCACACCAACACCACCCATATTTTTTTTAAAAAAGAAAACTCTGATCAAAATGCCATTTTCATTATGCACAAGTTAGTTTTGAGTCTTCCAGTTCTCTGGGTGCCTGCACTGTAAACTCACTACCTCATACCAATGTAATGTCCTAATTTAGGATAGTTCAGGAATAGATCGAAATATGTCGGCTCTAGAGGAAAGGAAAGGCTGAAAAGATGGCTGCTAGGTTGCCAGCAGTCAGCCTGAGGGCAGATAAGTAGCTCTACAGTTCATTAAAAATGCCAGTATCCTTCATTCTTTCACCCAGGAGGGGTTCCCAGAAAAATAAAATGCAGAGACAACATTCTAAACACTGGCATTTATATTTCCCTAGAAAAACAATAATTTTATAGTACATATTTACTTTGGACTGGTTGTTCTTTCACAGATATCTAAAGCACTTACTAAAAAAACATTCACGATCCAATAAAGCATGGGGAATTGAGAAAAAAACATAGGAAGGAAAAGATACTAACCCCAGTTTAAGCAGACAATCAAAATCCCACATCCCCACCACTCAGAATGGCCTGGCCAATGACACTAATGACCTGAGATGTGTTTGGTTCAAGAAAGTGAACTCCAAGGGACAGACAGTGCTATGTTGTGCTGTCTCGTGTTCCCAAGGGGGGACTAAGGTACAGCAAGAGTGTAATTGGCCAACTAAATGGAAAGCAGCACCCTGAGTAGTTTGGTGCATTGACTTTTATGACAAAGAAGTCTTGTACGTATACACAAACATGGGACTGAGCTGGAAAGCTTGCATAGGAAGCAAAAGGTTGTAAGAGCAAGCTGAGAAGCAAAGGGGAGAAGAGAAGATCTTTTCCAACACTTGTGGTGCTAAAAATCAGTTAGCAGCCAAGCTGCTAGGAAGGTCATGGCATCTGACCTAGAAGAGGGCACTCCTTATGTTTTCATTTTGAAACTACAGAATGCACCCATTTTTAAAATGCCTGCATGAGATCATATTGACTCGAAAACATCTCTACTTCTCAAAACATGTGCTTTGGCTCCCTTCCAAGACAATTTTCTCATGCTATCTGACCCATGGGACATAGCTGGGGTGGACCTGAGCAGAAATTTCCCAGGAGACACTTTTCTCAGAAATATTCCAAGATTTTTCTTTTTCTCACCCCACCTTAAAAAAAAAGTCTCGTGGAATTTTTTTCTATATATCCACTCCCTGTTTGTGGTAAAAAATAATTTTCCCTGCCCCAAATGCCTTGGAACGAATCCAGGCCATTATGGAGGCTGCAAAATGGCAGCCAAGCTGCCAATACAATTCCTACTGCTGTCATTTACAGTGGCAGCAGCCACAACAGCGTACTACCAACACTGCTAATGGTAAGCCCTACTCTAAGAAATAACTACATTTGCTCATTTGTTAAACTTTCCACCTATTGGAAGAGCTCAAGAGTCATATGAAGTTAAGGCATATCCTTAGAAAAGGACTGACTGGGTAAATCTGATATTTTCATGGCAGCTAGCATATCCAAACATATATTGCATTTCCTCCAAGAGATTGTTTACAGATATAGAACCAAACATTACTCCTGAAAAGTAAAAAGTAGCCACAGTGGCTCACAGTAAAAAAATTCCAAATTACCTATACCATTATTAGACCAACTAAAATGACATAAAACTATGTGCAAACTTTCAAGCTCCCTTGACCTTTCCCCCAGGCTACATGGTTAAAGAAAAATGCAGTAAGGAAGAGAGAGGAAGGGCTATATTGCTCAAGTCATGTCTGTATTTGCCAATAATCTTACGACAGAGTGTTGGAGAAGCTAGTAAACTCTCAAAGAAGGCCCTTTCAAAAAAAAAAAAGTTCTTACTCAGCTCTGCTTCCATGAGTTCTGCATCACTGAGCCTGATGAAGAGTTCTGTGGAACTTGGAATTTCTATTTTCTGACATTTTGGTAGGCCTGATAAAGATACTGCCCTAATAAAAGGTAAACTCGGAAAGCTGCCTGCGGACAAATGCCGGCTCCTTCGGCCTGAAAGCGAGATGAGAGCCACAGCCCCACAGTCGCCTTTGACTGGACTTAACCATCCAGGGGTCCTGTACCTTACCTTTACCTTTTTTATTGCTCTAATATGTATTTTGAAGCATTATCCAGCAGCCCAGATGAAGCAGAAAGAACACTCTGGGTGTTGTAAAATATTGGCATCTAGAAGCACACAGTTTCAAGTCTTGATTTATGGCGCTGGGTGGAAAGCAGGGCAGGGGAGAAACACACCTTGACAGAGAAAGTTCTGTCTGTGCCCCAGGATATCCTAATGATATTCTCTGTGGTTTTTGCTTTGCTTCATTTATAGTGAATTTGCTATGTATGAACCACTGCTTCTTCTATTGCTATAACTTAGAAACATTCTCTTCCCTTCCCAAGGCCATAATATAGCAGGAAATTGTTTATTTTGATTCAACAACCTGGTTTAATAAATCCTGCAACATACTGAAGACAATATTATATAGCTTTAAAACCTACACGAGGGACAAAGACAACCCAATAATGAGTGAAACTCTCCAAATTTAGAACTTATCCATGTAAACAAAAAAATGTGAACAATGCGCAAGTACTTCTACTGTAAAATTGCACTGCATGTCAACATTAAACAGCAACAATACAAACAAAAATAGCTACTACCAAGAATTTCAAGAGGGAAAATTCTCAAAACCATAATTCAGTGTGACTGAAGACCACTGTGTCCCCATGGTATAATCTTACATGGCTTCCCAAAGCTGGGATTTCTTTTTCCCCCCTCCTTTTTTATTGTGGGAAGGTGTTCCCACAGATAAGGAGCCACAGAGGGGGAGTCACAATGGAAAAGGCCCTCCCTTCAGCTGCTACAAAGTTGACTTCAGCAGACCAGACAGGCTTCATCTGAAAACCTCAACATACAGGCAAGAGTATATTGGGGGAAAGTATATACAGGTTCCAAATTTTGAAAATTTCATAAACAGATATAAGTACCTTAAGATTGAGCTCGATAGCAAATTGACAGCCTGTTCTTTCAGAAGAGATATCATATGCACATGCTAGGTCACTCCTGTCAGTGCCCCTAATGACTGCATTGTGCACTGAAAGAACTAATGTTACTGTGATGTGCTCTACCTGGTAGCTCCACACAGGGCACCTTACAATAATCAAATATTCAGTTTATCTATGCATGGAACAGCCTATGCCTGTCCAGAAATGGCCTTACCTGCAACACCAGTCAAAGATGGGGAAAGAAAGCTTTGAACCTTTGGTGATGAAGGCTGTGTTCTTTGTTCTTCAGAAGGTATGCAGACCTGATCAGATCAGGCAGCTATCCTAACTCCTGGAAACAGAAACCATCCATCCACAGCCTCTCCATCTTATTGGGCTTCAGTTTCTAATTTCAACTTACTGGCTCTTATCCAGTCCACCACTCATTGAAGCACCAATTCAGAACATGCACAGCCATACTCAGCTCAACTGTAACAGAGGAACAGAGCTGGGTATCATCTGCATACTGATGACACTCTGCCCCAAATCCATTCCCTATCACTTCATATAGATGTTAAACAACAGTGGGGGAAAGAAGATGGAGCCTTGTGGCACCTTCACAGCATAACTTCCAGGGGGTCAAAATGTAGTCACCTAATGATACTCTCAGGTACAAGTCTCATAGGCAGGAATAGACCTCCTGCCTCTTGTTCCAAACCTGCAGAGACAGTCCAGTATGATACCATGGTTGATGGTATCAAAAGCCATGGAACCAGGTAAAGCTAGAAGGGTCACATTCCCTCTGGCCCACCCCATACAAAAGGTCATCCAATTTGTATAATCTTCCTCTCGCCAATCAAAGCAAAGCCACTATATACTCCTTTTCAGAATGCATTTTCTGTTATGCTGTTCCAATTGCCCATCCTACCAGCTGGCTTGGTTCAAATTATTTCTTTAAAAATCTATAAATGCATTGCGATCAGCAAGTTTCCTGTCAGCATTAAAGGAGATAATCCAGGATTCTAGGGGTGAGATGATGATTGATAGATAGATAGATAGATAGATAGATGGCATAAAGTTAAAAAAGGGGGAGAGTTAGAAGTTACTTGAAATAAGAGAGAGGCACACAAAATGACTATCTAGGAACCATCTAAATGCTAATTAGCAATAGTGTTAGAGTCTTGAATATCCAAGTATAATAAATGTAAATTGTGGTATATTTAGATTTTCTGCTTGCACAGGCGGCAGCACATTCTTCTCAAAATAAAAGTGGGCATCCTAAACCATAGCACTTAATACTAGGTCTGCACTTAATTAAAATGTACACAAACATCTGTGTTTCTCTATTTAGAGGACAAACAAAGGAGACCCACAAGGGGAAAGGGTAATTAACAGGTGGTGTGGGCTTCCGACTGACACCTGACTGAAGTTATAGCACTGACCAGCTGCCTCTCACACAGCACAGGTGGCTACTCATGGTAATTACTTCCACTATCTAGTGAAGTGTACAACAATGACATTCCTGTATATGCGCACCAAGAATATCCTTATCTCTTGTGAATGAAGCTGGGAGATTTCCAAGATTCCCAGGATTCCAGGCAATAATTGCTGTCCTGCCCTTGAAAATTCTCAGGAAAGCATTTCTAATTTTCACACTGAAAAAGACTAGTTTTGGGGAAACTCTTATTTAAGGAAATATTCCAACTGAAAAGCCAAGTGTATGTGAAGAATGGTTCGTTTTCATTTTCTGGGAATCAGCGATGTTTTTCTCCTGATAACTTACACTAGCAGTCAATCCCTGCTCACTCTCAGCTTCAGGTAGAATGGGTGTATGTGGACATATGGATAGGATTATGAAGATATGCAAAAGGGGTTGCAAATGAGTACATTAACAGAGAGGGAGTACATTTGTTCATACTTTTATTTCCTACCTAATAACATGGTAGATTTTCATCATATATAATGACATGAGAAACATTAGTTGACTTATCCAGTGATTTCCATTGTTATCCCAACATTATCTTACCCTGTGTTTAAATTCACCCACAGACAGACTTCATTTTAGCATTTGGCAATTTGCTTATCTGAATGATATATGTATTGCAATAAACTTATTATAACCATATTGAACTGGCTTAAAAAGGTCCTCTTTTATCAGTTTCTTCAAATTATCATACCGTTCCAGGAAAGCAAAAAACACCTTTCAAATATGGTGTCTCTTGAAACATTGATCTTAAAAGGATATTGTAATTCCTAAAGTTACTTCTCCAGCATTAAAAAAAATAAAATACTAGTCACACCCTGTAAGCCACAACTGACTAACATTATAGATTCATAGATTTTTCTATTCATCTTCTAGGATCAACTTAAGACACAAACCCACAATCTGAATAAAGCGTGCATCATTTACTCCAGACAATATATGCTGAAAGATTATGCACTAATGTTACCAGCGTATAATAAATCACATGGAATATATTGTCAGATTGACATCTTGAGCTAATCAATAAAAGCAAGACAATGACTAACAGCTGAATCTATTTTCATGCAACCTACAGCCCTTAACATAGTTCATCTTGTTAGGTGTGCCGCAGCATGATAGGGATGGAAGATAATTTAACCTTGCATCAATTCGCCAGTTAAATTCCGTAGTGATGTCAGAACCACTACATCTGCCTATGTTTCAGCTTTTTGTAATAATTATATGCTGTAATCAGTTAACGGATGGCTAGTGTAAAACCAACTCACTTTAATGATCTAGAGCAATGACTCTGACCTGACATGGTCTTTTGCAATTACTGCAGCTCATCGGTGTGTGCTAAATTACGCTGACAATGCTGCCACTCTTAAGGACATTGTGCACCCACCCCTCTTTGCTAATAGCCAAACTCATGAGATTAGACAACTTGCGCCACAAACTGCAGTAATTGTATTAGCTCCTAAAGGTATGTGTCTAATGGGAATTCTGCCTCATTTAGGCATCGTGCTCCAGCTGAAGTACTTTCATCAAGCTGTCCATCATTCCCTGGATAGGTTTTCAACATTTGCAAGCCCGCTGGGAAGAGATGTGTGGTGTTTTATCAGATGTTCCAACTTCCACAGGTCAAGTTCTGAAAATGCCAGCAAGGAAAGAGCTAACAGCATCAATGAAATCTGAATTGCTGCTGGATATTAATCTGAATATAAACTTTCCTACTTGAGCAACAGTAAAAAAAATAATATCTTTGCGTTACTATAACTGTGGCACACGTAGCACAGATCCTAATTCAAACACACATAGGATGTAACAGGTAAAAACATATTGCTAAGACTCAGAAACTGAATAGATTGCTACAATTAATAATAATAATAATAATAATAATAATAATAATTTATTATTTATACCCCACCCATCTGGCTGGGCCTCCCCAGCCACTCTGGGCGGCTTCCATAAAAACCCCAAATACAATAAAATATCACACGTTAAAAACTTCCCTGAACAGGGCTGCCTTAAGATGTCTCCTGAATGTCAGGTAGTTGTTTATCGCTTTGACATCTGCTGGAAGGGCGTTCCACAGGGCGGGCGCCACTACCGAGAAGGCCCTCTGCCTGGTTCCCTGTAGCTTTGCTTCTCGCAATGAGGGAACTGCCAGAAGGCGGTTCACAGCCAGCAATCATACTTGCCTGGCATGGATTCAGTGCTCCCATTACTGGCTAAGGGATGAAAATGAGCATAAACTCGCAGGAATCACCATAACCTAGGGAGAGGCCACCATATGTTGCTGGAAGACAACTCCCATCATTCCTGACCATTGCTGGGGGTAGTGAGTGCAGGTGTCCAGCAATGCTCTAAGAGCACTACAATGGTTACGTCCATCATAGCCAACATAATGGAACACCTGCTATACATGCCATGACAGGTCTGCTGATTTTTGACCTCTAGTACAATTAAGGAATTAACATAAAATAGATATTGCACTGGACTTTTTTTTTTTTTAGATCACCACATCTCAGGACATTGAGGAAGACAATTGGCTTAATTATATTTAAGTGGGTGCATGCCTGCAGCATTGCAGCAACCTGACTGTTCTGTATAACCTGTTCATTTGAAGGCAGACCAGAAACAGGCATGAGTGGAAACCATACAGCCATTCAAGAGAAGTGGTAAACAGGCTAAATCAGAAACACAAATAGGTATTAGTGCAAGAACTCCACAGCATTCCTGTCCTTTCTCTTCATCACAGGGCTTAGAACCCAGCAGAGCATAGAGAAACCATCTGGTGCTCTTTAGAGTCATAGAGATTAACTTTAGAAAGCAAGGTCACAGGAACCTTCCAGGCCACTATGCAACTGCAAACTGCTGACACAAAATTCCTTACAAAGCCATTGAGTCTTTTTATGTGCGCACACTGAAACCGCACCACAAAATCTGCAAAAGTGCAGAATACAACTGGGAGTTGCATGCTAATCCGCAATCAAGCTTAGAAGTGTCAGATTGGGTCAGACTGTTAAAAAAAGATCATCCGCCATCTACTCTAACACACACTAACACCACTTAAAACAATCCAGAGTCTAGCAATGAATTTTTTTTTCTGTGAAATATATAAACTAGTTGCCAAATACCTCTTTCTAGAAAGAATCTCCCAAATATACTTTGGACTAATTTGTGTCAAATGCAGGCTCTTTGAAAATTTGGGTTTTCTTAAGGTTGTCCTTTCATGCAACATTTTGTGTCAGTCATCTAAAAGGCAACATATATTGAGAAGGGGAGAAATTCATCTGAATGCATGTGACAAGTCCACCAATACCCTGAAGAATAGATGTACCTGAGAATAAGCCATACTGTTCTTGAAGTTGGCAATTGGCATGTAAAGTCAACATGACAAGCAACCTTTAACACCATCTGTACAAATCCCCATGAAAACTTATATTCTCACCTCATGCCTCAAAGAATAATTGCACCCTAGGGAAACTCTAGAGGACATTCAAATGATTTTGCTACTTTGCTTCTTAAGGTTTGAGTTTCTGACAACATTATGCTTATGCCTTGTCATAAAGGGCAAATGTGTAATAGAAAATATTAATATTCCCTTCACAGAATAAGCTGATTACCTTACCAGTGGAACTACTTTAACTCGTTTTTAGATTTGATTACTATTGTATATGATAAACAATGTATTCTATAATTCTTGTTAACTTAATAATGAGACAGGGTTTTTGTCAGCTCTAAAACCCTATCTAAAACTATGTCTATAGAAGAGAGGGTGAGTAAGAAACAGCTTACATAAAATATCAATAAAATACACAGAACAGGAAAAAATGCAATCTAAACGCAAAAGAAAAACCTAACTACAGAAAGAAAATGAAAGGCTTTCTTCAAAACAAAGAAACTCATACACCACTGAAACACAGCAAAAATACAAAATATGAACTAGCTAAAATCAAAGGATAAAATGAACAGCATAACAATTAAATCGCAAAAGCAGTGCTAAAATAAACTTCACTGCTCATTTAAACTATATAAAACAGATGTCGGTGAGATGTTGGGTGCAGATGCTTCACAATTGGGGCAACCACAACAGAACATGCTCACTTTCTAGTAATCATCAGAATCAACTCTGTGTGGACAGAGCATGAAATCCATGGTTCAGGATGGCATTTCATACCATATCGACTACCAAAAAGAGGGGTCTTCTGCGTCAGTTCTGTGACTGATTTTGAAACTGAAACCCAGTGATGGGGAAACTTTCTTCCCAGGTGGTGGAAAGGGCAAGAGACAAACAGTGGGTGGAACAATGGGTCTTGTTAAGTAGATAACATTCTGGCCATTCAAAAAGCAAGCAGTTTCTATACACAATCTATACACATAATGCAACAGGCATTATGTTTCAGGAGTACGTTCCAGCTAGCAAAAGCACTAGAGGAAAGTTCAGGTGTGGATTTGAGAGAGTGGTGTTGGCCAGATAAAAAGGTCTAGAGTGCTTGGGATTGAAGTTCCCCACCCCTTTTCCACTATGGACCTCTTTCTTCACTAAGATATTAAGCCACACAACCTTCAGAGCTTCGTCTCGTGGAACCTTGCAAGGTGGCATTTCAGCACAGTGGCATCCAAGCTATACAGTGGTGCCCCGCAAGACGAATGCCTCGCAAGACGGAAAACTCGCTAGACGAAAGAGTTTTCCATTTTGGAGGTGCTTCGCAAAACGAATTTCCTATGGGCTTGCTTCGCAAGATGACAATGTCTTGCGAGTTCCTGCTGTTTTTTTTTCCTTCCCCCCCTTTTTCTAAGCCGCTTATCAGCTGATCCGATCAGCAGATAAGCCACTAAAAGCCGCTAATAGCGCTAATCTGCTAATCCTTCAATGGGCTTGCTTTGCAAGACAAAAAAACCGCTAGACGAAGTGAATCACAGAACGGATTCTTTTCGTCTTGCGAGGCACCACTGTACAATGAGCTTCCCACTGAAATACATCAGACACTTAAGTTGGTGAGTTTTCACCAGGTGTTAAAATATTTCTATTTGCTCCAGCTTTCCCTGCTCTTAGATATCAGTAGAATGGTCAGTTATTACCATTTTGATATGGTGCTTTGAATTGTGGCTTTGTATTTGATGGCTTTATTCTTCACCACCTTAGGAGGTGGTATTGAAATGTTTTAGATAAATAATATAGATAATAAGAGGGGAATAATCATCACAGCTCTGTACAGAGTTATTCCTTCCAGTTGTGTAATACCTGCCTTCTACAAAGCAACGGTCTACAGTAATTGCCATTTGTATCACTATAGCTATCCTACAATAGTATATCATGCATAACAACCTGAAACATTGAAAGCTATGATGGCGTACGCTCTGGCTCCACAGTTGGTGGCAGTAATGCTTCTGAATATTAGTTGCTGGAAACAAAAGGAGGGGAGAGTACTCATATCCTGCTTACTGTATTTTTTGCTCTATAAGACTCACTTTTTCCCTCCTAAAAAGTAAGGGGAAATGTGTGTGCGTCTTATGGAGCGAATGCAAGCTGCGCAGCTATCCCAGAAGCCAGAACAGCGAGAGGGATCCTTGCTTTCACTGCGTAGTGTTGCTGTTCTGGCTTCTGGGATTCATAATATTTTTTTCTTGTTTTCCTCCTCCAAAAACTAGGTGCGTTTGATGGTCTGCTGCATCTTATAGAGCGAAAAATACGGTAACTCAAGGGCATTTGGGTGAACACTGTGAGAACAGGATGTTGGACTAGATGGGCCACTGGCCTGATCCAGCAAGCTCTTCTTAACTACATTGTATTCAGAAGCCAACTTGAGTAACATTTGACTTGACATGCTGAACTGGATTTGTCAAGCCAAAACTATTCCTGGTTTCTGCTGAACTTCCTCTCGCCTTACAACAGAATAATTTTCCCCAGAAAGTCTTGCTAAAACTTTCCTCTTATGTCTTTAATGCCCAGAACTGTAACAATAAAGAGCTGAGACTTCCCATATGGCTTAAAAGGAATCCTGAAAATTCTCCATTGCTCCATTTTTCACAAGACGTTTCCAGGCCAAATGGCAATGATGGTGAATGAGAAGCCCATGTCTAATCTATGTCCCAAAGTTGGAAAGCAATTTCTTAACTTCCCTCTTTCTTAACCATGTCGTATTTAGCCACAGTGTAGTATTGCAGCATTGCCAACATTAACCATAGCTAATGTGAACCAGGTTCCTGCAGACCTGATTCACTTGGTTAAATTAGGGCCCTTTTGTGTTAATCATGTTCCATAGTGCAGACACAATGCTAAGATATTTAACTGAGAGGGAGGGGACAACAGCAGCCTACAGCAGCCTACAACCCTTCTGACTACTTTAGCATGATTAAGAAATTGCAGTGCTAGATTTGTACTGAGACTATAGATACCAATTCTTTATCACTCCCTTTTTCTATCCTTGCTTTCTTTTCCTATCAAACTTTTGGTTTACTGAGTAGAGAACTGCCACTCATGCTATCCAGGCAAAGCACCAACTGAGTGGCTGGGGAAATCCAGTCCGATGGACGGGGTATAAATAATAAAATTTATTAGTAGCAGTAGTAGTAAAAGATGAATAATCATGAAAGAATCTGCTCCAGACATTTGACCTAAGTACCAACCATGGCTTTGTTTTTTAGAGAGCACCTGTTGTTCGCTAGAAGAAAGGAAGCTGCAGGGCACAAACAAATGCAAATATTTGTTCAGACTTTCACACGTTTATAATGAGATATAAATGCTGGATAAATTAATTCTCAGCTGAATAACCCTGAATGAAGGGACTCCACAAGGGAGTAATCAGTTGTGGTCCCGATCTTTTATTTAGCCCTTCAAAGTGTAAGAATCCACAAGACAAACAAAGGCCATGTTTAACAGTTTAGTGCACTTGTGTGCTCACATTTGTCTCCAATCACTTATGCGTAGATAGCAAAATTGGCAAGAGGTCAGGCTGCATTCTAAATCTAACAATCATTTACTACATAGCAGGTTGTTAGGAACTAATTTTTGCTAGGACACAGTCGTTTTCTAATTATGATTACAGAGTGTTGTCCTAAGTGCTGCAAAGGAACCCCTTGAGCTCAGGAGCACCAATGGGTAGAGTCACAAATGAAGACTGAAAAATCCCCAATGCCATTCTTAAAAAGCTAATTTACCGAAATGCTATGGGGATTTTATACAATGGTGCTTGATCTTTAGTGATTATTGTGTCGTTAATGTTTGAGTTTAAAAAACAGTCAGAAAAGCTGTATGGTGTGATGTGTGGAAAGAAAAGTGAATGAATAAGGTTAAACATTTCATTTATCATATTACGACATACTATCCTAAATATCTGAGTTGAGCAAGTTGTTTCACTCTAGCCAATTTGCTGCTGCAACAAGTCTTACAACTCAACTAGGTATTCGAAAATTGCAATGATATTTCTAGATTATTTTTCTGATACCAGCTTGCAGAGTTTCATTAGGCAAGGTTGACTCTGTATTTTTAAACACACACTTGCTTTGAGAAATATAACTTCTGGAGTAGCAGAAAAAATAAGGAAACTGCAGACTTGAAGTAATCTTTAGTTCAAAGTGAACGTGTGAATCTTTCTCCCAGTTCAAACTTAAGGTGAAGTGTTAGCTGTGTCACTCTTAGAGCATTAGGTTTCCACAACTAAAATTAGCTGCCATATAATTTCATTAAATATGCTATGACACTGTGGGTATAACACCAGATTACATTAACAGACTTCATTATCACATTTGTGACACATTTAATGTTACAGATAACTGGAAACGTATTCCGTATGAATTACACATTTCCCATTTAAAATAATAATAAGGAGAGAAACTTTTTTCAATTCACATTTTGGAAAGCATGGTTCCTGACCTACTCATAATAATGGCATGTTGTTTGGTAGCATTTCCTAACACTACGTGGTGTGCATTCAGATCAGATAATTTCTATAACAGTGACTTGAACATATAATGCTAAGCATTTAGCACTGCTGAATTAATAACATATCCAATAAAGAGCTAGTTTCAATGCATTTTAAATCAAAATATTGTCGTGGCCTCTGCCCCATTTGCTTCATCTTTCCCCCACCTTTTTCAAAGGCAGAGCACAAAGGCTTAAATTAGCTTTGTAGTACTAATTGGACAGAATAGTGCAATCTGCAAAGTTGATTAATGGCCCTGTTCTCAGGCTGGGAATTGCAACTGCAAAAGAATTAGGCCTCTGAATTTGCATAGTTTCTATAATTACAACCCTCTTCAAATCTCATTTCCTGGCTAAATTTTGGCTCCACATTAATGTTTTAGTATAATTTGTACAGATTTCGCTGCTGACATGCAGAATGACGGGATACACAAGTTACATGTACCTGGCAAATCAGTCTAACCACAAGCAGTCTACTTAACACAATTGTAGAAGTTGTGGGAAGCTATTCAAGAAAGCTTCAATATAGAGTATTTTCCTCAGTCCAGTCAACACACCCTTCAAGCCAATCTTGCACAATATTGAGGTGCAAACACAGTTCTTTTCAATTTATATTAATAAAATAAAATAAAATTAAGAAAAACATTTTTAAAACATTTCGTATCTCTTTTAGGACTGTTACATCTTGAGATAACCCTACATTGGTTTGAGGATCAGTTCATATCACCTTTAGGCACAAGGCCAGCTGCCTATTTTTCTGGCCAGCTTAACATTTTTCATCATAGTGAGTGGCTTCAAGCATATCGACAGCAAAGAAGCTCTATGAGAGCTCCACTGTAGCCACAATTCAAGATTAAATATGTCACCCCACAACACACATTAGGGTTGATTAAATTACTGTGCAGAACCATGGTTCTTGCTCACAGTGAAGTTGCCATGAACAAGTAAATGCAATCTGGGCCAGTCACCTGGTTAAAATCAAACGGGAACATGCAAAGACACTATGGTAGAGAGGGCATATATGTATACCCAAGGGGGTCTGTGTAACCCACCCAAGGGGACCGTGGCACCTTTCACATGACAAAAACTACCATAGAGATATCAACATTTTCAAAAGTAGGAGGTCCAAGGTTTGGCTTTGGAAAACAGAGGGTCTCTGCAGTACAGAGCTAACTGGGAACCAGTGCAATACAGAATCAGTGGTTAATAAAGTCAATTATTACAGGACAAAAATGTGCATTTTCCTGCCTCCCGCCCCCCATCATTGGAAAAGAAGCTGTTAGAGCAAGTCAACAATAATACTTGCCCAAGAAGCATTTAGTGGACAGCACAGCAAGGTGGAAATGCCAAATGCCAGCTTTAAGAAGAACCACTGTGGAATGATTTGAATTCTATTTCTACCATAAGGCATCTGTGTGTGTTTTTTAAATATGGCAGGATTTAAGTGATTCTTTCTTCTTTTAGATAAGCGCACTTCGTCAATATGGTGCAGAAACTGATACGTCTGAGCCACAGTTCTTACCTTATAGACAGCAGGAATGATTTGGTGCATTTTTAGCCTATGAAATATAAAGACATCGTAAACGGCTGAAACTGCTAGAACAGTCACTCCTTGCTCCTTCCACAACATGCTGCAGGTGGCGCATAGCCCCGTACCCAAGATCCAGCCCCAGGTTCCTTCTGAGTAGTTCCTTGTGCAGCAGTGTTTAGTATAGCAGACCAGGGAAAGCAGAAAGAAAAGGCAAGCTCCAATATCAGCCCTTCCTACAATTCCTGCAACCGCTTCAGTATGGATGGGATGCGAAGCAAACAGCAAGCCAGCCAGTAAGGTCCAATATCCATCGCCAAACAATATTCGGGAAAAATTTGTGAAAAGACCTGTGACTGCAGCATGTAAGAGGACATTTACAAGGTGGTAGCTCCAAGGATCCATTCCTCCGATGGCATGGTTAATTCGAAAAGAGAGTGTACAGAGAGGTCGATATGACTTGTGACTCCCGCTGTGAGTAAGGAGAGTGCCCCAGAAGTCATTGTAGAATATCTGAGTCCATGGCGTTTCAGGAAGAAGGTCCTGGTTTGTCTTGATAGCTCGGCTGAAAAATAAGAGCAAAGACAAAAAGAATCAGACTACGTGACCACTACAGTCGAGATTACTAAATTATATGCACATTCTCTCTTCTTCTTTTTCTAAATTAACACAAAAAATATGTAATATCAGAGCTATTCCACTTCTTAAAATTTCATACTTTGCAGTACAAGCAGTGTTAGAAGTATCTCTTCTATTGACTTTTTGCTACAATAAATTTCCATATAAATTGGCTTTTAAAACCTTAGAAACAGATGTTATGCTGGATCCATTAAATTAAAACACCCTTCAATGACATTCATCTGAGTCTAACCCAGAAGCAATCACTTATGAGTTGATGGGTTATAATTAAAACCTAAAAGAAATATGAGTAGCTGACAAAAAAAGTGTGGCTTAAACTAGCAATTCCTTACCAGTTCCAAACTAAAACCCCAACTGGCCTTTTGCACACCTATTTTAATTTACATGATGGAATTAAATTTGCTGACATGAACTAGCAATAACTACACAAAGTTACCAGATGTATGCAAATTTTTAATCCACAGAGAAATTCCTTGACAGACACAACAAATCTGTCTAATAAAGATAATTCTGCAGCCCATGTTTGACCAACTATAGGTGGCTAAAAGATGATGGATTTCACAGGGACCTGAAGTCAAGTTTTGCTGGTAGCCAGTTCCATAAATTCAAAGTGACTGTTTTATTTTGTCCCTTCTAACCCCATATTTTCCATAGCAGCTTCCATACAGGTAATGGCATTGGTATAAACTCTGTTTCCTCAGCTACTGTATCATACCAGCTGAAATGAAACAGAAATGGAATCTCTCTCTGTGTGTGTTTATTTTTGCATAAAAGGAATCTGTTCCTGGTGTGAGTTTATACACATACATGTAGAAGAAGAAGAGGAGTTTGGATTTGATATCCTGCCTTTCACTCCCCTTCAGGAGTCTCAAAGCGGCTAACATTCTCCTTTCCCTTCCTCCCCCACAACAAACACTCTGTGAGGTGAGTGGGGCTGAGAGACTTCAGAGAAGGGTGACTGGTCCAAGGTCACCCAGCAGCTGCATGTGGAGGAGCGGAGACGCGAACCCGGTTCCCCAGATTACAAGACTACCGCTCTTAACCACTGCACCACACTGGCTTGGATGCAAAGTTGTTAATCTTGGGTTTCCTTCCCAATTGTTAGTTGCAAATATCTCTCTATTAGCAGGTCTATAGGTAAATCACTAAAAGGATATGTAACAATTAAGCACAAACACACATACAATACAGCCAAGTGTTACACTGGACAACTTTATCTTATGAATGGGATGGCTGATATTGGGCTTAGGTTGGCAAAGAAGATACAAAAAGTATGTTCTCCCACTTTTTGCAAACAGAATTAATGGAAAAACAGATTTATTCAAAATTTCAGACACAGCTATATGTTTTATGACCAGAGTTCATTCCTGCAGTGATGCAACAGAAACTGAAAGAAAGAAAACATCAGAGATCCTCACACACATTACTACCCATCCTTTTTTTTTTAAGCCAATAGAAGGTCGGTGGTTCGAATCCCCGCAACAGGGTGAGCTCTTGTTCTATCCCAGCTCCTGCCAACCTAGCAGTTTGAAAGCATGTCAGTGCAAGTAGATAAATAGGTACTGCTGCGGCGGGAAAGTAAATGGCATTTCCATGCACTCTGGTTTCCGCCACAGTGTCCCATTGTGCCAGAAGTGGTTTACTCATGCTGGCCACATGACCCAGAAAGCTGACAAACGCCGGCTCCCTTGGCCTGAAAGCGAGATGAGCACCGCAACCCCATGGCCGTCTTTGACTTTACAAAAAAATCCCCTGACAAGTCCCACTCCCATCTTCTCTTTTACCTATTTGATAACCCACATATTAGGGCCCATTTGCAGGTATCCTGGGAAAAGAGACCCTGCAGTGGGCAGATTTCCTCAAGGTCTCACTAAGGGAAGAGAATGCTGCTTTGTTACAACTAAGAATTGTGACTTGGCAGCTGGTGTCTTCCCCACAGTTTACCAACACACAAGTCCTTTTGGACCGGGATGAGGGCAGAATCCCCTCATAGGTACTGCTGCGGCGGGAAAGTAAATGGCATTACCATGCGCTCTGGTTTCCGCCACAGTGTCCCATTGTGCCAGAAGCGGTTTACTCATGCTGGCCACATGACCCAGAAAGGGATATTCCCAGGGGAACTGAAGGAGGCGGTGGTGCGTCCGCTCTTAAAGAAAACATCATTAGATCCCTCAGATCTATCCAATTACCGCCCGGTCTCGAATCTTCCATTCCTGGGTAAGGTGATTGAGAGAGCGGTTGCTGAACAGCTTGGTAGGTTTCTGGATGAAACATCTGCTCTGGATCCATTCCAGTCCGGCTTCCGCGCTGGTCATGGGACCGAGACGGCTCTGGTCGCCCTAACAGATGATCTCCGCAGGCAGCTGGATCGAGGCGGGTCGGGGCTGCTGATTCTTCTAGATCTGTCAGCAGCCTTTGACATGGTCGATCACGAACTCCTGGACCACTGCCTTGCCGACGTGGGGATCCAGGGCACAGTCCTTCAATGGCTGCGCTCGTTTCTCTCTGAGGGTGGCGCTTGGGGGGGAATTGTCATCACGCCACTCCTTGGTGTGTGGAGTGCCTCAGGGTGCAATTCTCTCCCCGATGCTTTTTAACATCTTTATGCGCCCCCTCGCCCAGCTTGTCCGGAGTTTTGGGCTGGGTTGCCATCAGTATGCTGATGACACCCAACTCTATCTGTTGATGGATGGCCATCCTGACCCGGCCCCAGACACACTGACCAGATGTCTGGAAGCTGTGGCTGGATGGTTACGTGGGAGCCGGTTGAAGTTAAATCATTCGAAGACAGAGGTCCTCTGGCTGCGGCAGGACGATATGGGATCGAGGGGGCAACTCCCATCTCTTGCGGGGGTGCAATTAGTGCCAGCACCGGCCGTTAAGAGTTTGGGTGTAATCTTCGATACCTCCCTCTCTATGGAGGCGCAGATTACAGCTATAACAAAGGCGGCATTTTTTCATCTCCGCCAAGCTAAGCAGTTGGCCCCTTATCTCTCTCGTCCTGACCTAGCCACTGTGATCCATGCGACGGTCACCTCCAGACTGGATTATTGTAACTCGCTCTACGTGGGGCTGCCCTTGAGACTGACCCAGAAACTCCAGCGGGTGCAGAATGCCGCGGCGAGACTCCTTATGGGGTCTTCGCTGCGAGAGCACATTCATCCGGTATTATACCAGCTGCACTGGCTCCCGGTGGAGTACAGGATCAGGATTAAGGTGCTGGTTTTAACCTTTGAAGCCCTATACGGCCTAGGACCCTCGTACCTACGGGACCGCCTCTCCTGGTATGCCCCACAGAGAAACCTACGGTCTGCAAACAATAACATCCTCAAGGTCCCAGGCCTCAGAGAGGTTAGGCTGGCCTCAACTAGAGCCAGGGCCTTCTCGGCTGCGGCTCCAAACTGGTGGAATGCTCTGTCACAAGAGACTAGGGCCCTGCGGGACCTGACATCTTTCCGCAGGGCCTGCAAGACAGAGTTGTTCCACCAGGCCTTTGGTCAGGGCGCAGCCTGACTCCCTCCTCTGGCAACCTGCACAGAATTTTGCTTAATTGGTTGCCATCAATTTGATTTAATTAATTTTTATAATGAAATATTTTTAGATTTTGTGATCATTTGACTGATTATTTGATTGTTGTTAGCCGCCCTGAGCCCGGCTTCGGCTGGGGAGGGCGGGATATAAATAAAATTTATTATTATTATTATTATTATTATTATTATTATTATTATAGCAGGACGAAGCATGCTAATGCATGCTCTGCGAACACGTGCAGGTAACAGAAATGGAACCCCTACATGGTTGTCGCCTGTATACAAAGGGATCCCTTTGTTTACTGCACTGCAGCACCACACAAATAATGGCCAGAGATAGGTATTGCAGCTGGCTGGCTAGAGTTCATATAGGTGCCTCAGTGGCTTTCCTGGTTTGATTGATCTTCCTCAATCTAAGAAAAAACATCAAATAAGAGAAGCTTCTCCAGAGAGATTCCTCTGTCTTGTTTTACTTCCCCTCCCCTGGACTGCTATGAAACAGGTAGAGAAATCTGTCTTCATAGGCCACTGACACTTCATGACAAAAACGCTTCTGTCATAATTGAACTTTAAAGGATATAAGGGGTTTATAAAATTCCTATTTTACTTAATTTTCTTGTGACTCTAATGGAACACTTATTTAAACATACTGAACTTTATGTATGAGTGATGGCTGCTTTGTCTTTAGGTGCATGCCTCTATATCTGTTTATGTTTAAGCTACTTTAACATGCTATACTATTTGTTTCCAAAGACCTTTTGATGTTTATAGTGTAACAGTGCTCATATCATCTCCTGTGCCGAGACCTGCTCAAATATGATTTTCTTTCATAGCAGGCAGTAGAGATATACAAACTCTCTCCTGTCTTAATTCCTGATTTTTATGTTTACAAAGAATTGATTGTGAACCCCATACTCCTATGCACATTAATAGGCATATCTTCACTTGTATATAGTCCATGTATGAGTATGTTGCTGTTGTTTTTAAGTATTTGAATGAAACAGCCTAAGCCAAAGAAACTAATGCATGAGTAGACCCAAAAATAAATGTGGAATAAGTAAGCTCCTGGCAACTGTTGATGTACATCACTTGCATTTTCAGTAGACTGCAGTTATCCTGATACTTTACAATGTAATTTCTATTCTTGGTCTGGTCAATATTTGACCTATATGTGCATGTGTTCTTTAGAGCAGACTTAAATTGGAAATGCTCATATCCAGCTTTTGTTATGAGAAATCAACAGAGTTCTGTACAGGTGTTAAGAGTTCCCACTCCAGTGAATTCTTGGGAGCAGGGATGAAGGTTGCACAGGAATTTGTTTCATAAGCCTGAGATACCTTGTAGAAGAAAATAGGTTTTGTATTAAGTCTGTTGAAGCTCTTCAGTTGTACGGTGATGACTGGTGGGAACTACATGAAAAGAGAACTTTAAAAATTCCATTTCAACTTAAAACTATGAGACGGGTCACAGATCAGTAGCAGAAAGCATGCTTTGCATATAGAAGGAACCACATTCAACCAATATGTAATTGATGGACTTGCACATAGTATTACTGTGCACTGGTAAACAGATTCAATTGTTTTACTATTCAAACAGCTACTTAGTTTCCTACACTAAACTTTATTGAAACTACATTTAAGAAGGAAAACATTTATTCTAAACCATGTATCAAAACTTTTGAACAAAGTGGATGTTTGTCTACAAAAAGGATACTTTTTAGAGACTTAATATCCATGCTCCTAGACCACTTGTTTGCCCTAGAACAAGACTAGCATCTATATGTGGTTTCTGTTTTGTGATAACTAGCAGTCATTTCATTGGGAACAAAGTCATTTTGTTGGGAACAATACTACTCTATTACTCCATTTTTAAAATAAGTGGGAGGGGAATAGAGAAGAGAGAAATACCTGGAACTACTTTTAAAAAGGCAATAAATGAATGAAGAAAACTGATAAAAATGCAGTAATTGCTTACTATTAGGTGTCTAGAAAATAAAACACCCGCTACACACACCTGTTAAGTATTAGAAGAGAAATGGTCATGATGCTAAATCAATTGACTGATACTAAATCAATTCCAACTAAAAATAAAAAGGTACTGACTTATTTAGGCTTTACAGCAGGTGAGACTAACTTGACATTCTCCAGTTGTTGTTGTTGGGCTCCAACTCCCATCACCTCCAGGCAGCATGGGCCAATGGTCAGGGATAATGTGAGTTTCAGTCCAAGAACATATGGAGGGCTATAGTTTCCTCATATGTCCTTTAGAACGATGCATGCCAGGAAAGCTATTCCTTGGAGCAGTTACCAGAAAAGCCTTGGAGACTGAACAACTACAGCATCGAATGGTAAACGCTGCTATCTCAGTTATGAGGGTGCTTGCAACGCCTGAATCTTGCTACTTTCAGCTGTGCAGGTGTGATCAAGTTGTTTTTTTCTTCCTCCCCAAATAAAAAGAAAAATTCAAGAAGAAACTAAGAACAAATGGTGGGAAGGTTTATTTCACCTATTAAATGTTTGTTGGCCAAATCAAAAGCAATGTTTGAAGCAGTTTCCTTAACACCTTAGCAAGTGCTACAGACACTATCTGCACAATATTCAGGTGGTTAACTTCTGCAGGAAGAATCTAGGTTAAAGGAACCAGCAAACATTAGATCACTACTATCAGCTAGTTTTCTCATGAAGATTTTATCTTCAGATTCTAGTCATTATTCCAGCATTACAAATGGGGATTTAAAAAAAAAAAATCTGAAAGGCAAAAGTGTCACAAGGAGAGCCATTTGTCAAAGTTCCAGCAGAACTGGCACTTTTCTGTCAGCCACAGATATTTTCAGGCTCAATAAGTGAGTCTACCCCTTTAGGTTTTAATGCCTGCCCATTCTGCGCATCCCAGGGGGAATCTGTGGCTTACTCATAATATCACTAATGGCTTGTATTTTTAAATATATCTTGTATTGTCAAAATGGCTAAAAGAAATATTGGGAAAAGATTGAAAGTCAAGGCAAAGGACTTCCTTATTTCCCCACCAAAAGAAGAAATCTATTTATGGAATACTGAAGTGATGATATTTGTGCATAGTGCATGCAGCTGGCTCACATTTTTTAAAAAAATAACACTTTCCAGAGATTAGGAATAATTTTCTAGTCTTTGGCCTGCTTCTATGGGAAAAACAGAAAACCAGGCAAGCCCATAGGACATATTATCTGAAGCTGTGGCTATCCTGAGAATTTCCTCCCCTCACTTTCTACAATACCCAATGGGGCGGGGGGGGGGGCTTCCAAAAAACTGCAAGAACAACATTGCAGCAGTACAGCGACCTTAGGAAGAAAGGCGTCAGGTGACACCAGGGCAAGATTCAGAGTAAGGTCAAGCAGACATTTGCCACTGGAGATACAGGTATGTTGGGACTAGAATAGATGATCCACTTCTGGTTCTGTGATTCCGTGGACGAATTATCTACTGAAAGTGTGAAGAGGAAAAAAATGCTGCATTCCCTCTCCAGCCTTCATCCCTTGCTTGCCTTGAAGCAGATCTTCCTTTATGACTCAGACGTTAGAGTTAATTCAATTTGTGCATAACAGCAGCCTGTGCCTCCTATTAACCAGAGGGGTAAGTGCAATCCGCTCTCTATAAAACTGTCTACCAAAATTGATGAGAGAAAGTGTATGGTTCAATGATGAAGGACAAAGTTGCTTGAAAGGAGAGAGATGATGATACTCAATGACTTAACCTATAACCCTAAGCTGATCCAAATGATATCACTACAGTGGCCCAAACACTTTCTTTCTTTCTTTCTCTCTCTCTCTCTCTCTCTATCTCTCTCTCTCTCTCTCTCTCTCTCTGTGTGTGTGTGTGTGTGTGTGTGTGTGTGTGTGTTCAACCATGTGTCTGGCTTCAATACTGTTGTAACAGTTCCCATATGCTATACGTACTAATCATGAAACACTCAGGCATGTTAAGATAAAAGTGGCATTGCTGGTATCAAAAGTTCCACAAGTAGTTTCAGGGTTTTTTCAGATGCTGCATACATAATCATGAGCAAGAAACTGTGTCATTAGTACAGTTGGGTCTGATCATACTTGAGTTTAATGCTGCTGCCCAGCATAGATGCATGACAAAAGAGTCATCAAACTTAATTTATTGCTCTCTCAAAAACAAATAATGGTTTACTTACCTTGCTGTAATGGTGTAACATTTATGCTAGTTCAATTAACTCCTAATCACTACAGGGTACATAAAATGGGATACAGCTCAGATATACGACACTGAAAAAGAATCTCCACCGCACCTTTCTAAGTGTGTTATATCATGTTTAAGCATCCACCATTGTGTATAACTGCAACAGGAGACTCCACTGCAATTATCTTACTTTTTACAGTAAACTATGTGAAAGAAAAAAACTAAATAGATTAACTTGGCAGGGAAGTGTTATTAGAATATGATGTCTAGAAGTCAATGAAAGTCCCTAGAAACATAATAATGCTGCCCGTAAGCTCAGCAATCTTGAACCTTCAGCATTATTAATAGTGTAAGAGTTTGTGCTAGCATTTTATAATTTTTTTAAAAGTCCAAACAAGCAAACCATCAAGCTCAAAGTAATAATAAAAACAGGAAGAATAAAATTACAAGATAATAAAAAGGAATGAATGGCATAAAATATATTCCATAGTGGAATACAAGATGTGTATTTGTACCAAACATACAAAATATTCTTGAATGTTGCCAAATAAATTCATTTCTAATGGGAACGTGCCAACCATGAGATTGTTTGGTCATATAAACCACAAAGAAACTAATTCGGAGGGGTCTCACATCACTCCTGGTGCACATATTTTCTGAGTCAGTTTTTCGGAAATGGCAATGAACATGACTTTTTTAAAACCACAGATCCACAGAATAAACAGATGTGCCATTCCACCCTTGAGATATAGAATCAATTGTTGAGAAGCAAGGTCAGGACTGGCACCATCAAAAATGGATAGGAGATACAACTTGGCATCCATGGTGACCTGTTTGCCAACAATACTGCCAATCACCTCTACAACCTGTTTGTGTACATAGCTATATCCCCACCACATATGCCAATATGTTCCTCGTACTTTACAACTCCATCAGCATAAGGGGGAACCAGATCTTACAATATGGGTGGGGTTAAAACTAGTGGTGGACCACCTTCAAAGAATTCCCCCTAATGTTAGCAGGCACGTATCTAAAGAGACAAGTGGGCCAGCTCTTAAGCCATTGAGAATCTTTCAGTTCTCTATTATTATTATTATTATTATTATTATTATTATTATTATTATTTGGTCCGTCTGTTACACTGATTTCAAAGTAGTAAGTAGAGAGAACTGGAATTGTATCAGTAGGGAACATACCATTTCAGGGCTCTAACAAAGTGCTCTTGCCATGCTAACAGTGCTCTTGCCATGCTAACATTTGAAACTAAGCCACAATTCTACTTTAGGCTTTACTTTCTTTAAATCAATGCGAAATAATATTTGCAATCTCTCAGATTCTGACATCAAGATTATTCTAGGAAGAACTATGTGGCAGAAGCAGTTCCAATTTCCTGACCTGGATATTATTACCAATGGAGGGGCCCAGATTTGAAGATACCTGGAACCCAAGTAGAAAATATACATAGGGTGAGGGCATCAGTTGCTTTGTTATAAGGTGAAAGACCTTCGTATGGAAGCAACTCCTGCTGATACTGCAAACAATTTTATTCAAACATGTTTCTAAGGAGACCTGCCAATCTAAGTCAGAGATAGCTAACACAATGCCCTCCAGATGTTGTTGGCCTAAAACTCCCATCATCCCTGACCATTGGCTGTGCCAGCTGGAGTCAAAGGGAACTGTACTCCAATGATTTTCAAAGAACAAATCTCATAGAATAAAACAGAATAAAATACCATAAAAAATTCAGAGAAATGTAGTTTCTAGAGAACCCAAGTCAACAGTAGGATGAATCAATATCAGCCTTCCAGGAATGCTTCAGTAAAAAGAAATGTTTTTAGCCTGCTCAAAACCATAAAATAGTTACTGCATGCTATATCTATAGAGATGCAGTTTCATATGGTAGGTGCTACTCCAGGTAACCATAGGCATGTGTGTGATGTTGCACGTCTACGCTGCAGCGGCAGGCACCCACAATCCTGGGGGCGTGATGACACCCCTGAGAAGTGGAACATCATTGGATGTTCACATACTATGCATTGGCCCCGATTCACAAGTTGGATGTTTTAAGTAGAAATTTCACTATGGAGAATCTGTTTTCAGCACCTTTTGATTTATGATCAATGCCTAATCTAGTCTTAGAATAAAAAGCCTGGAATGCCAGGATTTAAATACTAGTGCTGAATGTCTGGATGAGATTGTGAAAGTATTTGGGGTGACATGTGCATAAGAACATGAGCCAAGGAGTAGTTCTCCTTTCTTTTATTTTCTTGAGTTCAGAGAGAGCATTAATATTAACATGCAGCAGAAGACTGGCACATAAATCATCTACAGAACTATTTATATTATGTACAATTTGGGATCTGCAAAAGGAGAATAATAATAATCATGTTCCTACATCAGAGGACAGCTAATGAAATTCACCCGCTGACTGCACTGCTTGCACACAGCTCTAGAATTTGACAAACTAGTTATGGATAATCAATGTTATGGTTTCTCCATGAAATATACCATGTTATACATAGTAAATGAGGAAATATTAACATCTGTTTGGTCTTCAAAAGCTAGCCTAAATAGCATACAACTTCCATTTAAGGGATTGTTCTAAGGATCCACATCACTTAGAACATGGCTAGGCAAACTAAGGCCAGATCCGGCCCAATCGCCTTCTAAATCTGGCCTGCGGACGGTCCGGGAATCAGCATGTTTTTACATATGTAGAATGTGTCCTTTTATTTAAAATGCATCTCTGGGTTATTTGTGGGGCAAAGGACTTTGTTCGTCCCCCCCCCTCAAAATATAGTCCGCCCCCCCCACAAGGTCTGAGGTACAGTGGACCAGCACCCTGCTGAAAAAGTTTGCTGATCCCTGTTTTAGAACCTAGGTTATAAGGTGTGTTTCAGAAATACAGAGAGGAGCAAAATAATATTGCTCCCATTCATCCTTTGCTTAAGGCCAAAAATAAAAATTAAAAGAATCTATAGCACCAAGGTTAGATTGCTATCTGTGTCATTTTCCCCCAGGTTACTAAGTACCAAGTATCTTTTAAAGCATTTTTGGTTCTCAACAATATGACTGAATTAGTTTATACAAATTATACAAATATAAATAGAATGGAAGAACAAATAAAACAAACCTTTTTTAAAAAAATATATGGAGCGTGTCTACATGCCAGCAAAAATCATCTATTCTTTATAATATTGCCAGTCTTGTTAGTGGCTATAAATGAGTTAACAGATGAAAGCTATCACTGGGAATCAAGGTCCCACTATAAAAATGCAAAATCGAAAACCTATTATCAGCTAGTCTCAGTTCTCACACCACCATTTGAAAGGCTGTCTATATCCTGTCATACCAAAAACTAAGAGAATGATAAATGTATTAGAGGTGGGGCAGAAAGGGGGAGGTTAAGCACTCAAGCATTCAGAACTGTAAAGCTGCATCAGCTCCTCAAAGCAAAAGCAAAAATATTAACAACAAACCTTTTATCCCCCAATACTGATAAAGCTTCAGAAACAGTAGCATACAGTGGCAACATAGCAAGGTTAGAAAGACCCAAGCCATCTGAGGTTGAACATTACGTAACTAGCAATACAGAATAAGTTGTTGCAACTTCTGTTAGGATGTTTTAAAGCACCATTATTTTATTAACCATATGTCGGCCATCCTTATTAAACACAATATTAAATGTTGTATCCTGATTAATTATGGCTGCAAAGCACTGTGCACCTGTGCAGAAAGCAACTTAAATACACTTATGAGAAGCATTTCTCGTCCCAATTTAATACTTCTTTTTTACCACTGAGAAGGAACACAGAGAAACAGGCATACCAACTTAGTCATACAATGGAATGAAATGTGATAAAATATATTGTGGGATTGGAATAAAAAAATTTGTTTTTTATAAGTGTCCTACTTAGCCTGATGACAGGCTAAGTCATCACACCGTTTAATTGCCTCTTGGGCAAATGTACAAGTTTTGGTGAGTGCTAGCAGTGGGTATGGATAGAAGCAAAGGTGTGTAGAGAAGCAGCTCTGAATCTTTACCTACACACAGTAGGCTATGTTACAGCCACATAAAAGAAAGGTTTCTGCCCACACACATCTCTCCATTCCAGCAAGCAAGAGGCACCACCACAGTTCAAGTGAACTTTCCAGCCAGGCAAAAGCAGTCAAAGAGGGCACAGATTATTGCCAGTGTGAGGCAGGGCCTGGGAAGAGGAAGTGGGGTTTATGGAGAATAACGAGGGGCAGATAAAAGAGGTCATAGGCCTGAGTTTCCCCAGGGGGTAATTGGGTTGGTTTATTTGTTTTAAGGGACGCTGTGGGTTAAACCACAGAGCCTAGGACTTGCCGATCAGAAGGTCGGCGGTTCGAATCCCTGCGACAGGGTGAGCTCCCGTTGCTCATTCCCTGCTCCTGCCAACCTAGCAGTTCGAAAGCACATCAAAGTGCAAGTAGCTAAATAAGTACCACTCCAGCGGGAAGGTAAACAGCGTTTCCGTGCGCTGCTCTGATTCGCCAGAAGCAGCTTAGTCATGCTGGCCACATGACCTGGAAGCTGTATGCCGGCTCCCTCGGCCAATAAAGCGAGATGAGCGCTGCAACCCCAGAGTCGGCCATGACTGGACCTAATGGTCAGGGGTCCCTTTACCTTTACCTTTATTTATTTTTATTGCGTATTTTGTGGTTGGCTTGTTTTTATTCCTTGACCCACCCTGAGACCTCCAGGTATAGGGTGGTATATAAATTCAGATGATGTTGATAGGGTTGAAACAGACACTGGCCACATACATGCCAGGCAAATTCTTTTCTCTTCTGCAGACCAAGTGGGGCTTGCTGTAGAGACCTGTGTCAAAATCAATTAGAAAATGTTTCTCGTGAATAGTGCTGTCATATGTAAAATATCCTGTGGTCCTCCAAGGATGAACAATGGTTTTAAGGGAACTGGGGAAATGTTCTGCATAATTATGGGCTTTATGGATTTCAGCTTGGTTCCAACCTCATCACCATAGCCTTTCATTGGGAAAAACTATAAATCGGAAAGTGAAAAATGAATTCTGATGACACAGAAAAATCTGTTTTATCTGTAAGTATTATCATGCAGAGAAGCTTGGAAGATCTGAGCAAATATAATCATAAGGAATAGGCAACGAAGTTTTCACAAGATGACTTAAATTCTCAAAACTTTATTGGGTTACTAAATTTCTGAAGTAAGCTGGTTCAGTAGTTCTCTTAAGAGAACCAGTCTCCTGGCCAAAGTTTGAAACATGTGTATTGTTTGCTATTTAACACTCAACCTTAGGAACTATGAAGGAATCAAGGAAAATGAAAGAAGAAATGGCAATTCCATGGGCCTTCTTTTCCCATTTCAGATAACTCCATGGGAGGGGAATCTTTTTGAATCCACAAGCCTTATCGCGATTGGCCTCATTGGCCAAATTTGACTGGTGTGTGGCCCTTTCCACCTCGCAGGATCCCAAATGTGGGTTTTCCAAGCCCCGGATAGACAGCTGGTGGAAAAGTAACCTGCATTGTACAGGCTCCTTTTTTCCTCTTCCCCGCCTACCTGTGCACTGATGAAAGGCCATTGAATGCTGCTGCCTTGGCTGTGCAATCCTGCTCCTGCCAATGCAGGATTAAATCCTGCCCTCCTATCCATCAGCCAACATTGCAAGTAATATCAGCTGATAGGAAGGTGGGTGTGGTTTGAAGAAGATTAGCCTGTGAGCCTGTTGTTCCCCACTGCTGCTCCAGAAGAACATAAAAACCTATGTAGAGTCCTACTGGAACAGATCAAAGATCATCCTTTTTTTCACTGGTGCCAACCAGATGCCTATTGGAACAGGACCTGAGTACAATAGCCCCCTCCTCACTTGTGATTCCCAGCAATTCAGAGAACACCATCCTTCATGCCACATAATGAGCAAAAGAAAAATAGAATTGCCTGGATAGACACCTAAGAGAGAGAGTACAAGCCTAGTACTCACAAGTTTACATCCTCTCACTCCACAAATGCTCTTCACATCATTGAACTCACATAGCAGATCATCTTCATCCCACATTTCCCCATATTTTCCTCTCTTCTAACCACATTCTGATCCCAACGCAACCCAACAGGGTTTAAATTATTTGACTGCTGGCAGAGACACATGTTTGAGGATCATGGTAGGCAACATATGTTTTGGTTCATTTCTTTGCCCAAAACAGTGCAGTGATCTTTGTGATGTGAAGCTAATTGCACCCATCTTCCCTCTCCTTCCTGAACTTTATAACCCCAAGTTATGAAAGCCATGAAAGGACCAGCTACATCTGCTCTCCCTTGTGTCTTTTCTTGAGTCTGAACTTCTGCAAGCCTTGACTATTCTGGACTCATGAAAACGCACTGACGTGTATGCCAGCAAGCTGGTGGCAGATTCACTGCATCTTGACAATTTTAGGATGTATTCACCTTTGAACATGCTAGCTGCTGATCTGCCAACAGATGACTGACATAAACACCAGAGCATTCTAGTGAGTGTCAATACTGCATCACATTTGCATGACTTAAGTCTCTTATGCCCTATATAAAGCAAAGAGGGAGGAACCAAAACACTCGAAACAGACAGATATCCCTCAGTTGCTGCAATTTAAAAACATGGGAGACTGACCCATAAAATGAAAAACAATTCAACTGATTGAATACTATAGTTTCCGTGATTTGGGTAGTCAAATGAGAAATTGCTTTAGAAGAGGTAAAATGAACACAATGAGCTTGGGGCAGTGCAATTTTGGGTAATACTCCCCATGAATAGAATAAAAATGTGAGCAATATGGAAAATCTGTTCACATGAGAGGATTTGCAATAAAGTTCCCATTCCTTCCTACTACATCTGCAACAATAAGCGCACTGCAATTTCAATACCTTCGACTGAATTTGGCTGGTGGCGTTCGTGAAAATATAACTCTATTCTCAGTATTCTTCCTACCTGGTGCCCCTAACAACTTAAGGGCCAAGCGTCAGTTAGCAGTTATCACCTTCTCTTTGGTACTAACTTGGATGCCGAGCAAAAATTAACAGCTATTTTCCAGGAGGTTTAGCTTTCCTAAGGATCATGTGGGTGAAACACGAAGCTCTTTTACAATCCTACTAAAAAACCAAAGTCACTGGTAAACCACTTTCCTCAGCTCCCTAGCGCAATATTAAAAGGCCATCCACTTCTCAAACAGCAGCAGCAACTGTTTCCATCTCCAGCTGTAAAAGCACCCAAATATCACAAAAGGCTGTGCTGGATTAAGACAATGATTAGCTCTCTCAACACTCGACCATAAATTTTCGTCGTAGAGTAGCACAGCGACATGACAAGAAGTGAGAAACAAAATCTTACCAAATTACTGTTACATTGTGGGGGTGGGAAGAGAAAGGAAACTTGGAAGCTTCTGCCTGATATACATTTCTGTGTTGATTCCATGAAGCTACTGAAGCCAGAGCCACCCGTGTAAGTAATAGGATAATAAAAAGAGCTTTAAAGAGTTACGCGGGCTTCCCACAAAAGGTCAATATTTATTTTAATGTGCATAATTAAGCTGAGCAGCAGGCAACCAGTTTTTGTTTTAAAGGGATAACTGTCAACTTGCCTCTCCCCCCCCACAGTCAACATTGATACAAGTGAACACAAAACTTGCAGATTCAGAAAAGATGCTTTTGAGGAGTTCTGTGTATCCTAAGCTATGGTCTCTCGGCATTGCAACCCACAGGAATTTAACAGAAACACACACTTATCTACACACGCACACAGGCAGCTCAGAAACTAAATATCATATATTTCAGCACAACCCAGCCAGAACTTTCATACACCTTTTCCCCCAATCAAGTAGTTATTTCTTGATTTGTAAGCCATTTGCCAGGTCACACAAATATTAGAATATATCCACCGTCCCTCATTAACATTTAGTTTATTTGAGAACAAAAAGCTTCATGCTGTAATGAAACTGTTATATCTGTGTAGGTTTTCTTCATCTTATTTAAAAATAATGTGCTGAAAGGTAAACTAACTACTGAATATAAACTATTTCTTATTTGCCTACAGTTATGCTTACTAATGGGGTAGGGGGCATGAGAACACAGATTGCCAGATATCTGCTCTGAATACTGTTGCAACAACACCAGCAGCCATGCAAAAATTCACCATTCAGTTGTCAAATCAGTTCACGTCACCTAAGACAAAGAAAGTTCAAACCTTGAAGGGTTTTTTCCCCTCTCCAGATATGTCCCTTACAATATTTTAAGATAATCCTTTTGCACTAGACCTTTTCCTGGAATCCTACTGAATACCTTAACAGGCATATAACCAAGAGTGAAAAATGTATGCAAGAGGAGCAACGCATTAACACAGCTTGAAGAAAATAAGAGCCAAGATCCATAGCACTCACCAGTGAAGGTGTGTGTATCTTAGGTAACTGGAATGTTGAATGCAAGTAGATGAATGATAAAGCACAGAATGAACAGATTAAGAGGTATGTAAATATGGTCACCAGTAATGACTAGAAATTTAAGATGGAGCCTTGATTGTACTCTTACATGCCAACACCAACAGTAATTGCATCTGTTCAACCAGTGAAGCCATGTCTACCAATGGTTAATATAATTAATGTCATGCAGTTCTATGCCAGCTATAATATGGGACTCTGCAAGCATTAGTACAAAGTTACTGCGTTTCTCACCACACCTCTCCATATTACCTAGCATCTCCAGTTTACAACTGAAATACAGTATAGATGTATGATTCATACCAGCACCAGTCATGTGGCAACTTTTCTTTCTTTTTTTTCCAACAGCAAAAAGTTTGTCAGGGTGTCACATCAAAAATGAATGTATGCAAGTCCCATTTGCACAGTTTGTCCTAATCATGTAAGGTGGTTTCCAAACTTGTGGCCACGGATGCAATGAATGGTATTAGCATAGGAATGATCCATGCAAACTGATGAAACACCTGAGTGGCATTTCCATACATTGCATACAACTATGATGTGAAAGACAAAGCCAGGTAGAAGATTCCCTCCCCCCCCCCCGTCACTACCACATCACCAAAGTACCATACTTTGAGGTGCAACTGCCTACTACCTTTTGTAAAACACAGTACAGTGTGGAATGCTTAAATAGAACAGTTGAGAGCAGCTATTCATAAAAACAGGGGTATTTCATACCATAGCAAAAGACTGGGCATGATTTCTTAGACAGGCATCATTAAAGATGATATCTTTACTGGGGTCTAGGGGTGGAAGTAGCTGTTCCTAAAAAGAGGCAGCTCCGCTAAGCCTGTAATTATTGGGAATTATGGCTTCCTTGTAGCACTGAAATAGTCAACCAAAAACAGAGAAGCCAAGGATTACGGAATCTTTGGAGCTCTTCTGAACACTAAGTTTAGCACAACATAGAAAACAGAGGACTAAATAAGTATCTGCAAGGCCAAAGCTATATGAATTACTTCTAGGTGGACTAGCTCTCAAAAGGGAAATGTCTTTTTACTGCACAATGCAGCATTCGTGTGATACATAGAATGCCCTATCCAAAGAATTCAAAAGAAGGTCATGCTAAGGGAAATATTTCACCTTTAAAAGCATTCATGGACCATGTTTCAACACTAACTACGGTCAGTTTCAAAACAAACCTATCTCAAACCATGGGTTACGAAAATGCCTTTGTTTCAAAACTATGCTTAGTGTTAAATCATAACCCTGGATTCAAACAAAACATGAAAACATGTTTAAGGAAAACAAAGTAAAAGCTTCCAAGTCATGCTTGGCTGCAAGCAAGAGGCTGTGGGGAGTAGGCCTGAGGCTCATTACAGCCTGCACACATCATGTCAAATCATGGTTTACTGTGACAGGCAAATGTGGGCATCAAATGCGAGAGATAGACATACCATAAGTAAAGGGAAACTATGGCCTGGTTGACCCAGTGAGCCAAACTATGGCTTGCTGCGACAGCATAAACATGTGGGCTTCCAGAAATGAGATGGCAGTCACTTTGCTCCTCCCTACTCATTTTGACTCCTATACCACACTGAGCTAAGGTTTGTTCTTGGCTACAGTTCATGGTTAGCATGTGAAGCCTAGGTTTGGGCAACGTGTGAAGCCAAATCTTGGCTTAGCTGAGCACGGTAAGGGAACAAAGAAAACCAGGAGGAAGCGAAGTTGTTGCATGCTCTGCTTCAGGAGCCTGCACAGTCATGGTAAGCCATAGCTTGTCTTGCTGTGTTGTATGAATAACTGAGGGCCATTAAAGAGGGAACAATGTAAAGCTAGAATGCACATTATTTAAATTTATAGGGTTGTGGGGTTTTTTAAAGTACTGTATTAGAAAAGCATATGCATGGGCACATTCTTTAGACAAACACAAAAATCTTAACATTTTGTCGGTGTTTCCTTTGAAAAGTTGAACACAGAAATTTTCCACACATTACCCCAATTTTCTGCATGTCTTCCTTGAGAAACTTGAAACAAAGTTAGTTCTTTGTGCTGAACTATGGCATAACAAGGTACCTTGTTACAAGGTACTATAACTCTTAGAAATTAGTCCTTGTGTCTCAGAGGGGTGTTTATACACAGGTACATCAAACAGAGGTTACCTAGATGCATTGAGATTTTTTTACAGATCTTGGATATACAATGGAAGAGGGCATCCTTTGCACCCATCTGTAAGTGTATAGTTTGGAGCCAATTTCTCCTGTTCGGTTAAGTTAGCTCCATTTTTTACATTATTGTGCCATCTTTGAATTCATTCTTTTGCCTCAAAGATTGAATGCCTTGTTAAACATACGGCACTCCACAAGCAAATCTGTACAAGACAGCATTCATCTCTATTTGCCCCCAACTGCAAGGATCATGCTAATGAACTGATGTATCATTTTTATTGCAACCAAATCAAGGCCCATAACAGGTTCCCATTACTTAAGTTTCCTTCAGCTATGCCCACGGCCATTTGGCTTAGTCTACCTATAAATCACGGCTTAGCTGGATGATGGCACAGTAGCACACCATTGAGGGTAGCATAACCATCTCTTTACCCAGCTACTGGGATGTATTTCAACCATGAGCTGAATCCAACAAGGAAGATCCACTTCCAACACCTGGATGTATTTGTTTACACAGCATCTTTGCTTGAAGGATGTAGTTGTCTCCTGCATGTGTTCACATAATCCTTCAAAAACCTATTTCAGGTACTGTATAATAATGACCTGACAACTGAAGTTTCATGGTAGTGTTTTTCAAGCTCAGATAACTAAAGCTTGTTTAATGGGACTTGAAGAAAATATATTATCCACCTTAATGAGAATTTATGTAAATCACTGGCAGTGGCTTGTGCAGGATACAGTTACCATTAATTATCATTAGCCTTTTTTTTGGTTTACTGCCTAATTGTTCCTTTTGCCTAAACCTATTTCCCCTTTATTTTCTATTTTTTCAATTCCCCTCCAAAAAAACATCCTTCCAAAAGTAAGAGGAATTTCACTTGAAACTATGCCCCTTGATGTAAATTTAAATTGTCAGATGGAAATGAAGTTATTTCAGTTTTCCAGTTTGATATTTTTTATTAACCTACACAAGTAAATTAAGAGAGAAGCTGTAAGGCCTATGTGTCTAAGAAAACCAATTTACAGGAATAGGTATGGAGATGGATCAAGAAACTATGTCCTGTGCTTTTTTCTGCTAAAGTTTTATCTTCTAATAAAAATTATAAACCCTGGAGTTTGAATGGCTGAGCAGGCTCCTAAGCAGCTGCTTGCCTGATCATCTACTACAAAAGCAAAGTTGTGCATCCCACATCAACCTGTTTTCTTGAAACCCCATTTGTCTCTTTTTTGCAAAACAGCATTGTGGTGGGGTGCAAGTTGCAGGGGGATAAATACACAGTGGCGAGGAGGGGGTGGGTGCTTTTCTTTTGCAACTCCCCCACTCCTTGCTTCCAATCCATTCCCCACCCACCCACCCAATATGGGATAACAGACCAATGTTCCCATTGCAGTTTCCAACAAAAACCCTCCAAAAAGACCCAGCAAGACACTTTTTATAAAGAGGAACAGAGTTGTCCCCTTTCTCTCTACACTTAACTGTGCGCACTGAACAGTAAAATATTTGTGAGCTGTCCACTTCTTTCGACATATTTGCAAGTACACACAGTAGAAACTGGATATGTAGTTTGCTTTACACAGAATATTTTAAGGGTATCTTCTGAGGGGAAAGAACGGGAAGCTGTGCCTCTGCGTACAAATTCAGGGATATATGCAGCTTCACCATTTTTCTCTCCATAAAAGCCAGACACAGGGCCACAGAAGTGGGGGGGGGGATAGTTGTACAGAATGCTAGAAGCCTTAAGTCACTGTAGTGCAATAACAGAGAAAGAGAAATAGAGAAGTGCAAGGCTTGTGAAGGGATTACAGGCTGACTCTGAAATATATCCTGACACTAATTTCATAAAATTGCTTGATTTGATTGATGTGTCATTAACGGACTGTAAGGTATCCACTAACTGCAGTAAGATAAACTAAAAAGAATAATTACATCTTCAGTGGGACTCTAGTATTAAGTAATTTTTTCCCCTATTATAAATGGTCATTCTGTATACAACATTCAATACCGTAATAGCGAGGACTGGCTTTCAGCACTGTAATTTAGTAAATTACAGTTTCTGATTCCTAAAATGCAGATGTATTCCTGCTTAAAGTGGCCCTTTTATTTTAGCTTTTCCCACTGCCATTGAGAACATACGATTATAAGGTCCCCACAACCCATCCTATTTTTTGAACCTCCAGTGTTCTATCAGTTAAAAGTACCTAGGATTTTTAAAAAGAAGTTTGCACATTGGATGTGCAATAGGTCTAGAAAGTTTCCAAAAGAAGAAAATCATCCCACAATTCTAAGAACACTTGCTTGCAAGTAAATCCCATTCATTCATTATGAAAGTTATTTCCACATCAGTGTATTCATAGTTTTAACCTCAGGGGTTTCCTACATATATAAGGGTATGCTTTGACAGCCGTTTGGTAGTGCAATAAAAGTGTAGTTGTTCCCAACTTCTCTTTCTCGGGGTTTGGTTTCTCTTGTAGCAATGCCATTTTCTTAATAATAGATGTCTTCTATTTGTAGCTGGGAATTTCTTCCCCATTTCCAAACAGCAGCCATCGTTATTTCAGTTAAGTAGAGAGAAACGAGACCCCTACTCTTCGAAGAGCTGTGTGATGAGTGTTGCTTTATTAATGCTTTAGACCAGGA
Organism: Podarcis vaucheri; assembly: GCF_965113315.1. NCBI lineage: Eukaryota > Metazoa > Chordata > Lepidosauria > Squamata > Lacertidae > Podarcis > Podarcis vaucheri. Next base: position 34,782,875 of record NC_138748.1, on the reverse strand, counting down.
ATGAGGAGCTGGTGGCCTTCCAGATGTTGCTGGACTACAGCTCCCATCATCCCTGATCACTGCCCATGCTGCCTTAGGCCAATAACATCTGGAGGCTATAGGTCCCCATCCCTGCTTTAGACAAAGAGCATCCTCAGCTCTCCAAGAGTCCCATAATTTCTGGTACTTTTATAGAGGGCTATATATGGCTTTAAAAGCATGGTGCATTTCCAGAATTGTCATTCACATCTATCATCAATTATTTTTAAACTATTTATCTCAACTATTATATGTGGCTGAATATGACATTGCTGGCTTTGAGAAGTTACAGGTGACTATTTTCTGAGGGTTAAAATGTGTCTCAGGCACATAAATTCTTTGATCTTATGGGAACACCATTATCCATAGACCTCTGCATTTAGGTGCTAGGTAAGCACCTATTATATTAAACTACCAACTCATTCTGAGGATGTCACTTAAAATAGCAACCCCCAGTTACTATTTATAAACTCTTTGAAATGCTACAGTAGTAGCCTTGAAGTAAATGTTACTTCCACTTCAGGCAGATTCTAGGTTAAGGTCTTTAGAAGTCCCCTCTACACATACATACACACACACACACACACACACACACACACACACACACAACCTGTGTGTGGAAAAAACAAAGGAAATCTGTCATGTCCCTTCAGTTGAAGTTGCTTACTTTCCTGTCGGAAAGCATTATTTGGAAAATAATTAGGACTGTCAATTGTAAACTTCCTTCAAGTCAGTCAAATGATGTCATTTCATATATTTAAACAGATGTGGGAATTTCAAAAATCAGGAGCTGACAAAGGATGGGTGGGAGAGACAGACAGGAAGCGACCAAAGTAGTTATTTTGGAAAGCCTTCTGAGAGAAATACAACAGTGACTTCCCCCTATCGCAACCCACCAAAAAGCAGATTTAATGTCAGAAACATAGGGCTACCTTATCTGCGCTTCATGAGGACCTATGAAGTTGCCCAATACCAAAATAGAACATATTGTGCAGTTTTGTCTATGTTGACTGGCAATACGGTTTCTTTAGGAAGAAATGGAAGCATTTCCCAGCCCTGCTGTAAGTCACTGAGGACTGAACTTGAGGCCTTATTCATGCAGGTACCATACCACAAAGGCACAGCTCTTTTATTAAGAACCCTTTGTCTTGGTGACTCAATAAGGAGGTTTACTTTTTAAATGTATTGTAGGATGCATCAAAATAATTGCACTTCCTGGTTTGAGGGCAATATTGGCAAAGGAGTTAATATGTTATGATATGTGTTATGATCATTACGTGTTACCAGAGACACTATGAATAAATAATAACCGGGTCACTAAATTGGCCTCTTGTAGATCTGAAAAAAGAGATGCACTGTTGCATTATACCCCTAAGACCAAGGAACATCTACAGACAGAGGGACCATTGGGCTTCCATGAAAATTAACAGCACTTGCTGAAACTTGCCAGCACATACATCAAAGCATTCGAAAAATAAATGTTTGTATTCTCTCTTCCCTTTCCTAAATTACTCCTCTGCTTTCACATTTTAGAGTTAGCCATGAAGCAGGTTTACATCATCCAGAGTTTAAGAAACCATTTCAAGTTCTACTTGCAAATTAGTTTACAGCACATTGATGACATCAACTTCAGTGGAGACATAATGCTAGGGTTAGCATCAGAAGAAGAAAAAAGAGGATAATCCACAGGGAGGGGGAGGGGGGACTGCGAGTCCACAACTAACTCCCAATATATTAAGAGAAAGAAAATACATTTTACTCTCATTACTTTCTTTTTTAAAAAAATTAAAAATTCTGTTTTTACTGCTTTTTTATACCATCAATATCAAACACCTTTTACATGGTTGTAACATGTGGGTTAAACCACAAAGCCTAGGACTTGCCAATCAGAATGTCGGCGGTTCAAATCCCCGCAACGGGGTGAGCTCCCGTTGTTCGGTCCCTGCTCCTGCCAACCTAGCGGTTCGAAAGCATGTCAAAGTGCAAGTAGATAAATAGGTACCACTCCGGTGGGAAGGTAAATGGCATTTCTGTGCGCTGCTCTGGTTCGCCAGAAGTGGCTTAGTCATGCTGGCCACATGACCCGGAAGCTGTCTGCCGGCTTCCTCAGCCAATAAAGCGAAATGAGCGCCGCAACCCCAGAGTTGGTCACGACTAGACCTAATGGTCAGAGGTCCCTTTACCTTTTAACAGAGATCAAAAGACAAAGATTCAGATGAATTCAAATACCAAGCCCCTTTGGACAAATTCGGAGATAAATTCTGCTGTACAGAACTAACAATAACTGCATTTTTTCAAAAAGGAACTTAGCAAATCTAGATGCACAGTTTCTTAGTTTTCTTTAAATATCATCCTAATTATAAGGGTTTTGAACAACACTGAGGAAGCCTCTGGGCTAATACAAAATCAGTTTTCAGTAAGGAACAAAACATTGTTTTTGAAATCACCTAAGATGAGCTTGTTTCTTTAAGACAAATCTATTTTCAAAATTTTATTATACACAGAAGGTGTAATATTACTTCAATATGTCCCCTTCATATTAATTAATTAATATAAAAAGTAAACAGAAAACATGATTTTGCATTTCTTAATGCATTCTTTGGTTAGACTTCTGTTATGGAAAATAGTACAAAACTTAGTAAAAAGTCATTAAAATAGGTGTGTTCAAATGTGATTTTAAAAATCACAGTGCTGGGCATCCACTCTTGACCAGCAACTGAAAAACAATCAAACATGGATAAGTCTTCTCTTTCTGTGAAATGGTTGGTGCACTGTTCTGTGCTCAGAATCGCTAAAACATTTTCACACACTTTGCGCACTTTTAAAAACATGTTGAACGCTTAAAACACTCAGAAAAGGAAAGACAAAGATTTTCTTTAAGCAGATGTAGATTGTTGTATAATTGAAGGCATTTTGCAACTAAGGATAATTCTCTCAGCTCATCAGCTTTTTAGCACTGAGATAGAATCCACATAATAAAGCCCACAGCTCCCAATTAAAAAGGAAAATATGAGGATTTTTGACTATTCCTGGTGTGTAGTTTCATTTGCACTCAAATTTCATCAGTAAAAGCACCTGGGCCTCAGTGTGAATGCCATGACATCCAAATTCATGCATGATTTACTTCCTCAGCTAAAGCACTTTCTGTCCAACAAATAATTGGCATACAACGTTGACATGGGTGTAAGTAATTTGAAACCTGTTCATGTATAGCTGCTTGCAAACCAAAGTCCATTTTCATCATATCCTTCCCTACTTTTCTGAGATTTAAAAGAAGGAAAACGCAACTCCCACGGAAACTCTCTTCTCCATCTTTTAAAATATAACAAAGCAGTGTTTTAGTATTACAGCAGAACTTTGTTCTACACATCATTTGAAAGGTTACAGGGGGAAATGGGAATTGGGAAAGATATAGGAAGAAATAAAATACATGACAATTTGACACATGTGTTGTAAGAAGCCTGCATAGCAGCTGAAAACATGTATTTCTGTAGTCGCGAACTAGTTTTAGTTAACTACCTAGATGCCTCCCTTGCCCAGCCATCTAAGCACACAACATTATTATTCTATTCTACATCCACTCAGTCCAATATTATATGTTAATATCTCGGAAATTGTAATGGAGATGAAGGAAGCCCATCAAAACTAAAAGGAAAGGACACTAAGAAAACCTTACTTTTCAAGACCACCAGTGTAGCATTTTGGTTGGGACCTGATTTCAAAAAGGCATACACTGGTAAACAGTGCCCTAATTAGCATTCCATGTGTGAACAAAGAAACAAGGGTCAGTAGATCCAGGATAGGGTCAAGTTATCAAAACGCTATGGGACAATACAGAGCCTCTCTCTAAAAGAAGTGGCTCATCCCATGAAACCACACTAAGGTCCCTTAACCTTTTTCTCCCTCCTTCTCCCCCATTCTCATTTCTAAGAGGAAGAAAAACAAATCACTTCAATGCAGTGCTATTACTAATTGGTAATTATTCTGCTATGAAGACAGCAAGGAAAAAAGGGCAAGCTCCACTCACAGGCTGCCCAACAAAAAAATTTTAAAAGGACACAATTAGCATACCTAGTTAGGTTGGGCTTCCTTGCTTTCAACGAAAAGCATGCAAACACTGTCTTACTTTGAATATTGATTATATTGAGTCCTGAATTATGCACATCAGAAAGTATCTATACAAGAAAAAAAAATCATTTGAAAAGCAAAAGCAAGTTTTCATGGTGAACAAAACAGCTACAAAATAGTGTTGCGTGTACCTAAGTTATCCGAACCATGAGAATTTCCAGGGGGTGTAGCACTAACTAGGATTTGTGGAATGTTACAGGAAGCTTGTGACATTTTTGAATTGTTGTGTTTATTTAGAAATATGCAGGTTGAGCAAAGATGGAGGCTCACTCCAACTGACGCCTACCCAACATTTTCTGCTCCCACATCAGATCTTCTAGCATCTCTAAGTTGCTTCTAGAACTCCAAAGAGCTTCCAACCCTTTTCAGTATCACTCTAACCGCTCTTGACACTCAAGAAGGGGATCTGGATGACTTCTTAAAACCATTTAATGGGCAGTTAGCAATATCAGTCAGTGAGTGTAACCAACACAAGAAATAGACGTGGTTTGACCTTTCCTCCATTCCTGGAATCAATAATCACAGGTAGTGATGTGAAGTGAAAATTCTCTAGAAAATTCTCTGGAAAATATTGTCCACAAACTGTAAATTCTAATGTAAGGACCAATTTTACAACCCACATTAAAAAAATCTAGAAAATAATAAGTCAAGCTGTGATATTGCCAGTGTAAGTAATGAATACTGGGGGGTTTTTTTGATCCAGTTACATTACTGAGCATTGTGTCATTCACCATTGGCAGTTCGAAATGTGAGCTACATAAAACTTTTTTATTTATTTTTTAGTTTTAAAAGTGCTATTCATTGAATTTGATGAACATTTGAATTCATATGTTTTTCAACTATATGTGATAGGCTTTTTTCTATTTTGGTGTGCCCTTATTCTTAGCAATTCTATACCCTTGGCCAGTGTGATTTTTTTTTACAGAAAGTAGCTTTAATGCTTTATACACTGAAAGTACCTAGGCCTAATACAATTATGTGTAACAGCATGTGAGGTGGCCTTGATTTAAACCGTTGATGTTTCTATATTTTTATTTAGTGCCAGTAACTGGTTTTTGCAGTGCCATTCAATGGTACAAGGTGCCATTTTCCAGAGATTGACATATAGAAATATATTATCATATAATGATAATATATTTAATGTTAATTGCTTCTTTTTATATGTATGCATAGAGGTTTGTTTATCAAGCTGTGTTTAATCACCAAAACAGTTATTAAGTGTTAGAGCTATTAGAAGCACAAGATAGTCTATTGCTGAATTTACTTGAATCAAACCTTAACATGCCAATTGTATTTTATGACTTGTCCTATAACATGTACATGTTCTAATGGAAGAATAAAATACGATTTAACTACTGAGTTTCCTTATACCAAAGCTTAAGATGACAATTACTGGTGCCATCACTTTAGAATGGTTTAACTTTAACTATAAAACATGGTTTACTTTTTAATTTGATACTTGCAAGTGACAAGTAGGCTTGTGCTTATATATTTTCACTGTGGTTCCTTTACTAAAAAACAAGTTTAAATGAAAATTCTCTAATATTTTCATTAATCGTGAATATTCACCAAAAGATTATTCTCGAGAATTTAACATCACTAATAACAGAGTCAGAAAGTCTTATCCAGATCAACTTCAATTCTGCAAACAATCGGTCAGATCCTCCAAGTGTCCCTATTTTCCAGGGACAGTCCCAGATTTACAGAAACTGTCCTGGTTTCTGATTTGATCCTGGAATGTCCCACTTTTCCTTAGGACATCCCTATTTTTATTAAAGAAATATTGGAGGATATGACAGGATGTCCCTATTTTCATTCAATAAATATTGGAAGGTATGGATTTATGTAACCCCCGAGCCAAGGAGATAGACCCTTTAGAAGGCAACTGAATTATAATTATTATTTTATTTGTATGCCACCCAGTCACTCTGGGCAGCTCCCAACAGAATATTAAAAACACAATTGAAACATTTCTCTTCTGTTGTGTTTTTTTTAAAAGAAAACCTCAAAGTGGCTTATAAAAATACACAAAATAAAAACTATCAACAGGAAATACAAAAAAAATTTTACTATAAAAGTTGAGATGTTTTAAAACAGATAAGGGTTTTAAAAAATCATTCACCAAAATGCTTAATGAAGGTGCCCGGAAGATTGTTAGGCTGCTGCCACAAATATCTTAGGGAAAGGAATTCCACAGACAAAGCTCTGTCATTGGTCTCCACGCATCTCACCTCAAAGCACTCTGAGCACTCAGACAAGCCTCCAGTCATGCAATTCAAAAGGTACTATAAAATTCCCTTTTACAACAACAAGGAACAATGAATCTGAGATGACACCTTCGCAGTGGGGGGAAAACCTGTGCTTGTCTGATGACATTTGTCTGCACTAATTCATTCAAAACTGCAAGGATTAGGTGGCCCTAGTTATTCACTGAGGCACAAAAATGGTAAAACCAAATACCTGCTACTATTTCTTTTGTTAAATCGCTTTAAGAAATGCTAGATAAATATTGCACACTTCTTAACTGCAGATAGTTCACCTTGATCCATAAACTCTAATGTACACAAAGGGACTACAATGTTGTCTGGAAGAATGAGCAAACAAGAGCTGCTCCATTCTTCTTACTGTTGGAGAATGCTTCATGTTTGCAATGGATAATTTAAAATCTCTCTCTCTCTCTCTCTCTCTCTCTCTCACACACACACACACACACACACACACACACCAAAGAACATAAATCAAGCCCTCTTTATGCGCTGAAGTCCTGCTCAACCGGAACATTGCTAAAGAAAACAACAGTGGTACAAAATACAGTGGCTTCCTATTAGTAGCTTATGAGTTCCTTAAACAATGTTTTCCAACATTTTTTTTTCCTAATTCAGGCTGTTTCAGGGTAGGTAACAATAAAATTTAATAAAACACATTCAGCTTCGATAAAATCACAGCTACATTAAATAATTAATTTTGCATCATAAAAGGCGTTTCCTGCTTGGCAGGGGGTTGGACTCGATGGCCCTTGTGGTCTCTTCCAACTCTATGATTCTATGATTCTAAGGCAGTTTTGTGCTTTCAGCTGTTGCAAGGTAGGGATACATTTCCTTAAAAGGGTTTCATGTAGCACCTAAGTCAACATACTATTGTCTTTGGAGAGGAGGATCAAGCTCTCATGTTCACCATCCATAGGGTTAAAACAAATTGCTGAGTTGGAGAGTGCACCCTTTGTGCTCAGAGGCAACATAAAGCAGCAAGGTGCCTATGATATAAGGCCTGTCCTTTGTACCACTGTAAACATGCTGCCATAGTGACAACAGAAAAATGTAACAATTTAGCAAAGTCTTAAATGCATTGAGATCAGCTTCAGCTTGCTAAGAAGTGTCTTTTGTATCGTTCAGGGTTTAGGTTTATTAGCTATCAACCAGCTATTATAAACATTAACTGATTTATAAGAGGTCAATGGCTTGGGTCCTCTGATAAGCTAACTTAAGGAAATTAATGGAAGAAGAGTTGCCTGCTCACTCTTTCACCTGCAACTGAGAGTCCCAAAAAGCCTTTCAGAATGATGCAGAGCCCCGCCTAAATCATTCAGAGGGACTGCTGGGGAAGAGAGAGAATTATCTAAAATGGCTTGGAGTTAAAGTAAGGAAATTCACAAAAGGAAAAAATTATCAGTGCCTCATGTTCCACCCAAGATTGTATAGGAGGGTCCTCAAACATGCCAGAGAGCCTTTGGGGTGGGAGGCTTCATTGGAGAAATGGGGACAGGAAACCTTACTTTTATGGATTTTGTTAAACTATGTAGAAGCCATACTGAAGTCTACACAAGCCAGCTTACTAACAGTTAACAAAGTCCTCATTTGATACCACAACTATAATACTCCCACTTTCAAATTTAGTCACAGAAAAGCAAGAATGCCGCTGAACTACAAAATTAGTGCAGTTACAGCACTAATTTTGTGGACAACCTGTGGGGCTGGGATCATAGAATCATAGAGTTGAAAGAGACCACAAGGGCCATCGAGTCCTGCCAAGCAGGAAACACCATCAGAGCACTCCTGACATATGGTTGTCAAGCCTCTGCTTAAAGACCTCCAAAGAAGGAGACTCCACCACACTCCTTGACAGCAAATTCCACTGTCAAACAGCTCTTACTGTTCATCAGACAAACTGTCTGTGGACAAAGGCCGGCTCCCTCGGCCTGAAGAGAGATGAGCACCTCACCCCATAGTCTCCTTTGACTGGATTTAACCATCCAGAGGTCATTTATCTTTACCCCTATGTGAGCAATTAACCTGAAATTCTATAAGTATTCGACTCCACCACACACACAGAGACACACCAATTGCACCAAGTGAAATATTTCTTATCTGATTTTTTTTTCCAGGTCAAAAAGAACCTAACCTCTACACAGTGGGTCACGCAGCAAGTTAAAATTGATACCTGATACAGAGTTGTGTTACGGTAGTGGCATACATTTAGCAATTCTAAGCACCCGGATTCATTCTCCAGGGCAGTTGGTTTGGATCAGCCTCTGGTTGAAGTTTAAACAAATTTGTTGGCCTCTGTTCAGACTCTATAAAATAAAGTGTTCCACACCACAAAACCACAAAATGGTTCTGCAAAATCTACCAACATACAAGAGACTAGCAAGTCAGAGTCAAGTGAATGATAAATATCCAACTGCCAACACTCAAATGGAGCAGCAGGGATCTATCGTGTGTGTTTTGAAATGCATTGTAAGTACAGACTTAAAAATCAACATAGACTTTGGGAATCAAACAAAACATTATTTTCTAGCTCTCTTCTGCTTTACTTTCTTTCTCTTCAACAATACCTTCCAAAACCACCAACCCTCCATTTACATCTCTCAAGAAACTGGCTTGCGGAATGGGGGAGTCAGTTTAATTGCTGTTTACTGTTGCAGTTAGTCTCATTGTGTAAGTATGCACATTGTGCAATAGACTAATATTGACTGCAGTGGTTTTTAAAAAATCAAGAGAATTTTTTAAAAATTATTTTACCATGCTTGTTTTGCTGGCAGTATATTACTTTGTGCAAAGCTTCATGAGCCTGAAAGGTTTATTGCTTCCTAGGCGAACAGAAGTTAAAGTCACAGTTGGACTTTTAATGGTGCATTTTATTAACAGTCGAATAATAAATTACCCGGAGCCACTTTAAAAAAAAATAGATTCACATACATATGGAGAAAGAGAACTTTGAAGCTTTGGTCAAAACTCTCTGAAAATGTCAAATGAACTTTGGGATTCCCATGGATGAAACTGCAGTTGAGGTTTCCCAGGTAGAAACTAACACTCTTTTATCCCCCTGCCCCATGCATACTGTATTTGAGAAATCTGCAATAGAAATAATTTTAATAATATTTCTGAAAGGAATACTAACACAGTGTATCAATTTGACAACATATACCAAGTTATATTAAAAATGAGCTCAAAATATATTTCAACCCATCTCTTGACATATAAGCATTTTAGAGCATCCTAACAAGATTTATAGGACTAAACATATGCAGGAAACAGACTACACTCACATAGTGAGTCAATAATTACCCATCAATCCCAACCCAAGAGAAAACCAGGAAAGGTGGAGAAATGCTCTACCACTGAGCCACAATCTATGTCTTGCGGGCAGAATGGCTCTAGATTTAAGCTCCAAAGAAGTTTAAACCCCTTTCTGAAACCCTGGAGGAGCCACTACCAGCAAAACTGAGCAAGATGGATCTATGATCTGACTCAATATAAGGAAACTTCCTATATTCCTAAAGCTAGTTTGTGAAACAGTTGTTTTACCTGGTTCCTAGAAACATATTTTCCTCCCACTCTATAGCTTTTAAAACCAGACACTTCATAATTAGATTTTATCAGTTCTGTTTCATCATCACTTGAAGCATGAAAACAACATGAAAGTATCCCTCCAAATAGATCCTCACAAGAGTTGAAATGGACCATAGCGAAGGGGAAGGAAATGGATGGCAGAGTTTGCTTGTTGAAACAGGAACAACATTAAAGAGATTGTTAGTCATCCTAAAGCCACCATCACATTCTTTCAAAGTCTACAGGAAGTGGCTCTGTAGAGAGAGATGCATACAGCTAAGGGCTGTTTGGATCAACTTCGTTATATTCTTTTCTTTTTACCAAGAGGGGAGTAGTTTCAGAATGTGTAACATTGACCCACATGAGCTTTAATTTGGAGGAAAAAAATACAGCATCTGAAAGAACCCATAGGATAAAACAGTGGCACGTGAGATTTATGAAAATCATTAAATTTGGTTAAATAGATTCTACAGTTCCAGCTACTATCAGGAACAGAATGCAAATGCAAGGCTGACTGTCAGTGGAATCTCAATCTGTGATGCAGAAACAGAAGCCAATGTTGAGCTGTCACCATCCCTGAGGTTTGCTTAGAGCAGTCTTTGCTGACCTGATGCTCTCAAGATATTTGGGGCGGTAAATCCCATTAGCCCCAGCTAGCATGGTCATAAGGTCCGTATAGTTAAAGCTATGGTTTTCCCAGTAGTGATGTAAGGAAATGAGAGTAGGACCATAAAGAAGGCTAATCACTGAAGAATTGATGCTTTTGAATTATGGTGCTGGAGGAGACTCTTGAGAGTCCCATGGACTGCAAGAAGATCAAACCTATCCATTCTTAAGGAAATAAGCCCTAAGTGGACAGATCCTGAAGCTGAGGCTCCAATACTTTGGCCACCTCATGAGAAGAGAAGACTCCCTGGAAGACCCTGAAGTTGGAAAAGATGGAGGGCACAAGGAGAAGGGGACGACAGAAGACGAGATGGTTGGACAGTGTTCTCAAAGCTGTCAACATGAGTTTGACCAAACTGCGGGAGACAGTGGAAGACAGAAGTGCCTGGCGTGCTCTAGTCCATGGGGTCACGAAGAGTCGGACATGACTAAGCAACAACAGCATGGTCATGCTGGCTGGGCCTGATGGGAATTGTAGTCCAAAACATTTGGACAGCACCTGTTAGGAAGCAGGTGGCTTACAGTTAGATCAACCTGTGCATCTTGATGTAACCATTCTGACCAGGGTAACAATGTACATCTAGTGGCTACAAGAGGAAATTTTGCCAAGTTGTTACACCAGGACAAAAAGGGAAAAAAACTGTTTCAGAAACTGTTTCCCTTCCTAAAATGCAAAGAGGCAAAGATGCCTCCCCGCCCCCCCTTCTCAGATCACACTCAATTTCAACAGCCATTTTCCTTCAGGGTGCTTGGCCACAATGTGCCAAGAGTTTTCAGGGGGTAGGGGAAATTTAACATGTACCCTAATTTTGGCACTATAGTTACCCTATAATTCTTCCAAGTGAGAGTGCCATGAGAACTCTGATTGTACGATAGCTGCCATCTTATAATTGCTTACTGGTGAGAGGCGTAGGATAACAAAATCTCCTTCTTTCTTATAACCTCTTGAAGGCTGAAAGAGAATCTTTCTTTTTCTTTCTTTCTTTCTTTCTTTCTTTCTTTCTCTCTCTCTCTCTCTCTCTCTCTCTCTCTCTCTCTCTCCTGCTTATTCAAGGACTAGAAAGCCCAGCAGATTCCAGCATCAGAATTGGTACCACTTGATGCCAGCTGCCTTTTCCTGCCCATTTCATGCCACAAAAAGCACACAGCTCTGAACAAGCAAATTCAGCAAGCTCATCAATGCCAGCATTTTGTTACTGTTAATAAATGGACATGTGAAGAAAGACCGGGGCTAGTAATTTTCCCAGCTGTTAATGAAAGCACTAGAAGTCACTCAGAATAACTAAGAATAAGAACATTCTGTGCATGACACATCCTTTTCCTTATGAGTGTTAGAAGACAGTACATAGCAACAGGTCTCACACCTCTGCAATCTTTCCCATACAAACTCTCAACAGGAGGAAGGTAACAAGGACAATCCCATTTCACATTTTAGAGGGCTGCTGTTAAAAGTGAAACACATTCCTGCGGACTTTATTTTGTCAAATAAGGTTTTTTTTAAAAAAATCTCTCAACTGTGTACTGATTGGCCTTCATCATACCCTTTTCTATTACTGAACTCTTTTTAAAAATGCAGTACACAAACACCTCATTATAGCATGCAAATTCTCTCCTTGCCAACCTCATTAGAGATGGTGCACTGTATTAAAATAAAGCTCTTCTCCCTGCTTCCTAAATGAAGAGGATTAAAATAATCCAACAAAGAAAAAGAACAGCATTAGAACTAGAGATTCAACCATCTAGAATCGCTTTTGCCATACAGCAAGCTAAGACCACATTTTGCCACGCTACGAACACTTCTTAATAAATCAAAGATAGACAGAAATATTCTAAGTCTATTTTACATCTTAATGTTCCCACAGTCAAACTAAATGCCTAAGGTTTTTTAGCATTAAAAATGAAGTGGTATCATGAATATACAACCAGTTATTCCTCAATTTTGAAAGTACTGCCTATTGCACAGATGACACTCTTATCTGACTTCATAGATCAGATGAGTGGAAAATAATCAATTGTGCATGACAGGAATTGTTGCCATATGACAGCACTTTTAAGCAAAGTTTACCTACCTATTCTGTTCTGCTCCTTTCAGAATCTAAGAGGCATATGCACAGCAAACCTGAAGATAACATTATGAGAGACATATATCATGTATTATATATTTTATTATCACATTTCTATCCCAACTTTTCTCCAAGGAGCTCAATGCAATGTATCCACTTCTCCTCCATTCCCACTTTATCCTCACAAGAAACCTGTGGTGTAGGTGAGGCTGAGAGATAATGAGAGAGACTGTGACTGAACCCAGGTTGCCCAGTGGACTTTATGGCTGAGTGGGGATGTGAACCCTGGTTTCCCAGATCCAGCACTCTAACCACTATGTGACACTGTTGAATGTATGAGCAGCAGAATGAACACCAAAAGGCTCCATATGCCTACATAAATTTAAAATTGGGAAACTGGTGTCATTGTTGTTGTTTAGTCATTTAGTCATGTCCGACTCTTCGTGACCCCATGGACCAAAGCACGCCAGGCACTCCTGTCTTCCACTGCCTCCCGCAGTTTGGTCAAACTCATGTTCGTAGCTTCGAGAACACTGTCCAACCATCTCGTCCTCTGTCGTCCCCTTCTCCTTGTGCCCTCAATCTTTCCCAACATCAGGGTCTTTTCTAGAGAGTCTTCTCTTATCATGAGGTGGCCAAAGTATTGTAGCCTCAGCTTCAGGATCTGTCCAATCAATTGCTAAAACTAGATATGTATACATATCTTCTACCTATTGCATCCTCATTGCAAAGTAAGACACCCTCACTTTAAATAGGTTTTTTTCTGAACAAGCAGAGTCGCAGAATTGAATCTTCACTGTTATCCTACAGCAGTCTTCCTCGGCCCTCCAGATGTTTTGAGACTACAGTCCCCATCATCCCTGACCACTGGTCCTGCTAGCTAGGGATAATGGGAGTTGCAGGCCAAAAACATCAGGAGGGCTGAGGTTGAGGAAGCCTGTCCTACAGTCATGGAGCAACATGAGAAGCTGCCTCACAGAGCTACAATTCCCAGTGCCCTTACCAAACTACAGCACCCATAATTATTTGGTGGGAGTCCTGTGCTTTAAATGCACATCAGGTGTGCTTTAAATGTATGCCATGGCTCTGCCCTTATCCTGAGTCAGACAACTGCTCCATCTAGCTCAGTACTGTCTATTCAGACTGACAGTAGCTCTCCAGCGTTTCAGGCAGGGAATATTTCCCAGCTCTACCTGGAGGCGCCGGGATTTGAGCCTGCAAGCTTCTGCATACAAAGCAGATGCTCCACCACTGAGCTACAGCCCTTCCCAAATGATTGATTACTGGAGGACCATGGATTAATAGCAACGTCAAAAGCATCCCTGAGCTGCTCTAGGAAAACAGCCAACAGACTGCGCTGCTATTTTCCCACCACTCTTTTCAAACAAGGTATTCTGGAATTCTGCTGGAGTGCTAGTGGCCTCCCTGGATTCTAAGGCATAGAAATCAGAGTACAAAACATCTGCAGTGGAGCTGTTATGTAGGCTGTAAGCATAGCTACGGAGCATGGCTTTTCTTCAAAGTGTGAGTGTGGATAAATCTGTTCTTTGCATACTTGTCATTAGGGCTAGGTGAAATTGATATACAGTCATACCTTGGGTTACAGACGTTTCATGTTACTTTTTTTGGGGGGGGGGTTATAGACCTGCCAAAACCCAGAAGTATGGAATGGGTTACTTCCAAGTTTTGGGGGTTGCACATGCGCAGAAACACTAAAATCACGCTTTGCACATGCACAGAAGCACCCAATTGCAACCGTGCATGCGCAGATGCGCAGATGCGGATTGTGAATGCTGCGGGTTGCGAACTTGCATCCCGCACTGATCATGTTCGCAACCCAAGCATCCACTGTACTGTCCAAAGCTGGTTTGAAGTCCATATTGTGATACCAAAGAGAGGAAAGGGAGGGAAGTTCTGTTTCGTTGCATAAGTGGAAATTCTTGCACTAACATAACTCCTTCATTGGATGACACCCCTATAATTAGTACATGCAAGCTTACTTTGCAAGTTAAACACAATACGCATGTCTGACACCGCTTGAAAGGCTTTTTCTGCATCACAAGTGGTTCACATGGCACACTTAGCATGTGGGACTCACTGGTCTGCTGCACTGCATGAAGAGCCCCCACCACAGTTTCCAACAATGGCAACTGAGGATGGTGTGAAGAGCTGGTCTCTGTTGCTCCAGGTGGAGAGCATCTTTCATGAGTTATGGGCACAGCATGCAGCAGCTGCCACTCAGATACTTTCAGCATGGCTTTCATTATGACCTCACAGCGCTCACAGTAACATGGAGCATGCAAAAAAACCAGCAGGGCCCAGCCACTATCTAGTGGCACTTCCCGGTTTCCCTTACCCTAAGCATTCAATCAAAACAAAGCAGAAACCTCTCTTTGGAAGTTTGGGACAGACACATGGGCATTTCACATCAATTATGATTCCTCTTCAGAGCCAAGCCAAACCAAAGGCCACCTTTAAAATTATGCACATGATCACCCCCTCATTTCTGTTCACACCACAGAAGCAGGAAGCAGTGCTAGGCTTTCTGCTACATTTAGAAGTGGTTAAGCTTCAATTCTTCACTAGTGACAAGACAAAAATAATATGTCCCCACCAAGACTATTTGAGGTTCTGCGTAGTGTGTGCCAAACATCCAGTTTGTAGCTGCATCTGAAAACCCCAGAAAAGCCCTGAGAGAGAGAAGCTAAGCCAAGTCTCTTTGCACCAAAGCAAACAAAAGGCCAACTATGCCAAAACATTATAGAAGATTAACTTCTAGTTTTATTGTTACTGAATCACATCACCCTCATGAGCAGCCCATAACACTATTATTGCTATTTTTCCAAGGTGTCATTGAAATATAGGAAACTTCTTTTCTAGCTTTTAGTCTATTAATCGCTAATTCTTATCACTGAAGCTGGGTAAAAAAAAAAAAAAAGTTACATGCAATTCCTCCAACGAACCTTACATCTTATCGTAACTCTTGCCAAAAATTAACCCCCAAAAATGTACTTTTATACAAAAGGAAACAAGAGAAGATTTGTCTCTGGCCTCCTGATACTGAAAGAACAGCTGTGAAATGCTAATTGTTTAAAGTCTAACACACAGTTTCTATTACAGTCAGTGGAAAAGAGCATTAGATAATGTGAACTCCATACAAACTATTGTAGATAATGGGAAACTGTTTACAGTTATGAAATTTCTCCAGTGGTCAAACGTTAAAGACTTCATTTAGTTTTTGTATCGGTTCTTTTACCAGCTATTAGTGCTCATAAGGTTTAAACAAAAGTGCTCTAGGAGCAAGGCGAAGCTGCAAAGAGCAAACTTAAAACAGAGGAACAACTTTACCAAAAGCTTACTAGAATTACAAACAGCTTAAAATAGTATCATCACATAACCACAGAGTAGTTTAAAGTAGATCTGCAGTTGATCCATAATGTGCAGTCTTAAACCCTTTCATTCAGAAGTCGTTCTGAGTTCAAATGGAACTCGGCACACAGTAAGGCTGTGTGTATCCACTATACCTTTAAAGCACATTCAAAGCACACTCTTTCCCTAAAAGAATTCTGGGTACTGCAGTTAAAGGTTGCTCGGAATTGTAACTCTGCGAGAGGTGAACTACAGTGCCCAGAATTCTTTGCAGGAAAGAAGGTGTATTGAATGTGTTTTTGATTTACAGCGTGTACAAATGTGTTAAAACATCTTGAAACAAAATTCTGGGAAGTTCCAATAGCACCATCTATTCCGCAAATCCAGAAACAATTTTCACAGGAAGAAGCTACGGGACAAAAACTGGAGAATGTCTAGAAAGAGCAACAGTCCTAAGGAACTGATGCCAATGCAAAGGGGGTGGCTTAATTTATTTCATTTAAAAATATTTATATTCCACTTTTCTGGGCAAAACAGCTTACAATAAAACTAAAAATATAAAAACATCACTATGAATAAAAGCAGAGACTATAAATAAAACTCAGTTTCTAAAATCCCTTCTCCTCCCCCACAAATTTGGCCTGTTCTTCCCCTCAAAACGTAGTATGTAATAAAATAAACTATTTAAAGCAAAGGAACCACATATAATGCAATTATATTTCTTTACAAACCAACCAGTTTTACAAGCTTTTGTTTCCAGTTTCTAGGATTTCATATCTCTAGACACCACTCTATTTTTTCATAACATCTAGATCAGGCCAGACCGGGCCAGGCAGGACATAGCCTGGATGCAACAGGAATTGATAAGGGGAAATAAGTTGAGCTTGAATCCTGGCAAGATGGAGACACTGTGGGTAAGTTTGTCTGAGAAATTGGTCCATTTCCTGTCCTGGGCGAAGTAGGTATGGAGTCTGGGGTTGCTTCTGGACACAGCTCTGTCACTGGAGGATGTGGTAAAAGTACCATTTTACCAGCTGCAAGTGGTGAGAGAGCTATAACTTTTATGGGAGTAGGAGAGCGTGGCTACAGTAGTTCAGACACCAGTGACTTCAAGGTTGGATCACTGCAATGCACTTTGTGTGGGGCTTCCTTTGAGCTTGAACCAGAAGCAGGAATGAGGCTCTGTTAGCATAGCATATAACACTTTGGCTCAGAGATGTCCACTGGTTGCCTATTTGCTACTGAGCCAAGTTCAAGTTGTTACTATTAGTATATAAAGCCATTAAAAGCTTGGGACCAGTTTAGTTGTGGGATTGCCACAAGCACTTCAATCTGTGGAACTGGTACTGTTCAAGTGTCACACAGTACTCATTCTGCACTTGTAAGAAAACCATTTTTTAAATGCCAAAGCATTTTCCAACCAATTGACATTAGGAAGTCGCCTTCACAGCACTCTTTTTGCTGCCTGATTAAAACATTTTTATTTCACAAACCTATCCTGACACATAGGTGCTGAAGTGTTTTGATATTTTAGTTTAAAAAACTACTATTGGCTTTAATCATATTTTCAATATTTTAAAACCCTGTTCCATGAACAATTTTTAACGCTCTATTTTATAAACCGCTTAGAGTTTGTTTTCATAATCAGGTAGTATCTAAAATTTTGCTAAATAATAAAAAACAAATAATGTCAAAGCATCTTTTTAAGTTCCCCATCGCCGCCAATTACCGTATTAGCTGCTCTGGGCTACACTTTGTAAGAGCCATCTTGCAGAAAAGCCCTCAGAAGACATGCACCCTGCCCTTTTTCTTCCCAACATGTGAAGTGTTTTCAAGATGAGCAGCGGCAAAACTGAAATAAAACCTGAGCGCCAATTTTTAAAATGTTGCAGAAAGAAACTGAGCCGTCAATCTCCACTTTTCCTCTGGGAAACTTCGAGCACACAGTTCACCATAGCTCTTTGAGTGTGAACCCTATAAAGTTTGCCTCTGGGAATGCTGGTAATAGAGGCAATTCCATGCTGGGAGGAAATTGCATCATAGGGTTGCACCTCCACTCCAGCCCCACTTTGGCACAACCTCCCTCATCAGCCTTGCAGAAGTCTCATCAGATCAGCTTTTGCAGGCTCTCCTCATCTTCGAGTCCAAAGGCAGGGGAACATGCCCATTTTCCCCATTCACCTATTATTTTTCATTTTAAGAGGCATATCAAAGACTACTCTCTGACACTTAATCACTTAGGGAAGGGAGGAGAGAATGAAATATGGCAGTGTAGAAAAAGAATCCCTTTAGAAGGCTTCAAAAGGTACAAGAAGAATTGCTGATACAGGCCAACTGTCAGACAACTGCAATGCAGAAGATGTGGAACATTCATAATTTTATCTCTTTTCTGTAATTACTACACAACAAACCAACTCTCTCATTCAGTTAATACCTTAGAAAAATATATCAAAGTCAGGAATTCTGCTGGCCGGCAATATACAGTTCAGTGGTTTCAGTTATTTCCCAAAATATTGCCGTGTTTTGTAGCAAGTGATTAAACGTTCACCCTTCAATAGACAAGAGTTTACATATTCAAACTCGCATTCATGAGAAACATATAGCTGCAATTAATTCTTTGTTAGACAAGCCATTTTGAAGCTGTTGAGTAAACAAAAGCAATTTATACTTGTTGCTTCTGAAGCTGCATATTACTCAATAGTGTAGGGAAATAGTGTTTCTTAGTTGTGTTGTATTGAAACAAAGTGGAAACTTATGTTGCAAAGTCTGCGAGAAGAGCTGAGTTTGGTTTGGAAACGGGGAGAAAAGGAGATTAATTTCTGTTTGCCACACAAAATGTTAAAAAGCACGGGAGGTTTTAAGAGAAGCAAGTTGGTAATACACTTAACAACATACTACAGGTAGATCTGTTAGCAGCCTTTAGGCACAGATAATTATATCTGGATGCATGATCCTGGGTACTCAGATAGGTAGTTATGAGTAAAAGCCATACGCTTTTAAATTACTACCTAGTATTCCCACAAAGGAGATGCCAAGTTGACTACTTATCATAATGGGCTCTTGGTCAAACAAAGTATACCATTTTGAAAATAGCAAATTATTGAAGGCAACGGTTTGCTCACAGCACTGGCAATAAAGTTATTATTTGTACCAGGAGCAGAGCATTAGGCACAAATACTTAGAGCTAACAACAATGAAAACAATGAGAGGCTACTATACTCTTGCACTAATCCTACATCTGCCTTTCCATGAGTCAGATAATAAAAAAAATATATGTAGCTTCAACACCATAAAAATAAGCTGTGGGTGTCAAAAATATTGAAGATCAATATTTTCCTCCTTGAAACTGTCAAAGTATACTAAAACATGTTGTTCTAAACATATGCTTTGCCCAGTATATAGCACTGTCAAAGTGTCTAGACTGCGGTTTCTCAGTAACCCAGATTTAGATTAGATTCATATCATCATTTAGCACTTTTTTCTGCCAGGAATAGAAATGAAACTCCACTTGAGTTTTTGCTCTTATCCTGTCAGTGTACTACTAAGCATCGATTCCAAGTTTCTCTTCATCATAAGCCATTCCAGGCTTATCCTTCTGCGTGAAAGAATAACCTGTTCCTTTACAGATTATGTCAAAGGATCTCCTGATATGGTAGCAGATAGTTGGTTATTTTCATTTTCAGTTTTACAAAGCCAGAGACATACAACATTCATTTATCCTTCCAATCAAGGCCACTTAGCGCTTTTAAAAGCTTAGAAGAGTAGAAATGTGGCACATTGTATTAATCAGAAAAGCTAAATCTACTGACTATTCCATTTCCTCAACATCAAATCTAAGGAAGGATATGATTATCTTAGCTTTCTGGTCAAGAAAACATTCTTTTTTTTAAGTCTAAGACTAAGTTATGTGTGACAATAAATAAGTATTTCAGAAAACAATATATTGCATTTTAGGGTGACTCTCTTACCCACCTTCCACCATAATGTCCCAGGGTGGGTTACAACAAGAGAATATACCATTATAAAAACAAGTAATACCATTATCATTTAAAGCACATAAATAAGATAGCGAACAGAAATTAAACACAGAACTAGCAAATTAACCAAAATATTGGCAAATAAGCCAAATAATTTCACCAGTAAAAAGTTAACGAATAATTTTAAATGTTTTTAAGAACTGCTGTATGTACCACCTGGGTCAAGGAGTCCAAACATGTGGGGCCACCATCAAAAAGCCCCTGATACCTACCAACCTGATGGTTCTTCCTTAATGGTGGGTAAAATAGAATCACAAAATTGTAAAGTTGGAAGGGACCCAGGGCCATCTAGTGCAGGGGTAGGCAACTTAAGGCCTGGGGGCCGAATTGTCTTCTCAATCTGGCCCGTGGATGGTTCGGGAATCAGCATGTTTTTACATTAGTAGAATGTGTCCTTTTATTTAAAATGCATCTCTGGGTTATTTGTGGGGCATGCATGGTGTTTTTATATGAGTAGAATGTGTGATTTGTGGGGCATAGGAATTTGCTCATTTTTAATTTATTTTTCAAAATATAGTCCGGCCCCCCATATGGTCTGACGAACGGTGGACCGGCCCATGGGTGAAAAAGATTGCTGACCCCTGATCTAGTCCAACCCCCTGCAAAGCAGGAATCCTGCCCACAGTCATCCCTGGGTAGGCTCGAACCACCAACTTTCTGGTTAAAATCCAGGTGCACTGACCTATTGCATCGCACCTCTGAAGCTGATCTTAGAGCCTGGCAAATCTACAAGTAGCACAGACCCAAACCATCTGAAGTTTTTAAAAGTCAAAATCAGCACCTTAAATTAAGAGAGGATCCTACTGTGTCAGAGCTCTGATGAAGGAAGAAAGAGGCACTAGTAAAAAGTAGCTTTTTTGCACATTCAAGGCCTAGTAGTTAGCCTGACTGCCACTTCAGGGCTGCCACTCCCAGTAAAAGGAAGCCTGCCACCCTCTACTAAAGAGCACATGTAAATTAGGAGCAGAGAGTTCAAAGGAAAAATGTTGTTTAAGATCATTTTAGCAAAAGACGGGAGTCAAGTTGGGAGCCCCTCATCCCTTAGACCAGGCACCCCCAAACTCACCCCTTCAGATGTTTTGGGACTACAACTCCCATCATACCTAGCTGATAGGGCCAGTGGTCAGGGGTGATGGAAGTTGTAGTCCCAAAACATCTAGAGGACCAAGTTTGCCTATGCCTGCTGTCAGGGAACTGCCATCGGAGGGACAGGTGGTGGAAGGGCTCACAGAGGTTGGGAGGGAGTCAGCAGCGAAAGCAGGGACCAGCAGGGGGAGAGATGGGTCTCTGGAGGAAGGTCTCATGAATGCGGAGAGAGACGCAGCAGCTAAACCAGGAACTAGCAGGGAAGAGGGAGGGATCAGGGACACGTCCAGCGAGAACAGCGGGGAGGTGTCAGAAGCTCCCATAGGGAGACCCATTCTTCGCCGGAAGCTGCCACGTCGTGAGTCCAGAAGACGCGTTTCCGTTAAGGAGCTTCTTTGCTGGAAGCGCTTCCGCAAACAACCACTGTCGGAATCTACAAGTGACTAGGGCAGACATGTTTGAGGAGCTCTGTCACACACAGAGGTTTGTGGAGTTGCACAAACTCTGAGGGACCACGATTTTACGCACAAGCAGCTAACCATCCCATCATAGCATTCCGACAGTCTTTGTAAGCTGCCTGTGCAGGAGAAGGCATCATGAGCGACCCAGCCGGAACCGGAGAGGCAGGAGTTGGAGCGGGTCCAAGCTTGGAAGAAAGGTACCGAGCGTTGGAAATCCAATTGGCGCTGCAGACGGCTAGGCTTGAGGAGAGAAGGGCTCAGGATGCAGACAAGAAGGGGAGAGCCACCCAGTTCAACAGAAAGGTACCAGGATTGGTGCAGAAATTTGGGGGGGACCCCAAGGACTATCATGCCTTTAGAACAGAGATGCAATATGCCCTCAATGTGCAGTTTGATGAATTCCCCGACGAGGAATCGCGAGTGGCTTTTGTGATTGGGCATCTTGAAAAAGGGGCGAGGGACTGGGTTAGACCCCTGATGGCAACGCACAATGACGTCCTAAAGGACACCATGAAGTTCTTTCGTGCAATGGATCTCATGTTTTCCAGCGATATTGAGGAGGGAGTGGTGCGCAGACAGCTAATGGCTTGCAAGCAGGGAAGCCGATCTGTCCGTGAGTACTGGACTGAGTTCACTATGCTGGTTCACAGATTGGGGTGGGACTTATCGGCGCCACCCATTCAAATGCTATTTGAGGAAGGCCTGGCTTCGGCTGTGAAAGACGAATTGTCCTGGGGTCCTAGGGCAGATTCCATGGATCAGCTGACCAAATCTGCGCTGACCATAGGAGCGCGCCAGGAGGCGAGAGCTTTGGAGAGGCGGGAAGGGAAGGGGGAACACTGGAAGGAGTTCCGCATTCCTGAGATTCCAGAGACAACTTTCCCGCCGGCAGAGCCGATGGAAATCGGAACAGCGCGCGCGCAGTTTCAAAGCCCAGTGAGGGGGCAAAGAAGGAGGGAAAAGGCGCCCGGAAATGCTATCTCTGCCAACAGCCAGGCCACTTTGCCAGAGTCTGCCCCCAGAGGAAGGAATGGCAAGGGATGGTGGGAGCTGTTAAGGGAAGAGAGCAGGGAGAACCGGAGCAGGTAAAAGCCAACGCCTGGTTGCCACAGTCGGGGCACAGCAGCCAGGCCAAAGAGCAGTGAAAGTGCCCATGCCAGAAGCTCCTCAACCTGCTCTAGTGGTTGAAGTGTCGCTAGAGCTGCAAAATGGACACCCCCTAAAGATAAAGGCGCTGTTGGACTCAGGCAGCTCCTGCAATTTTATGAGCAAAGAGTTTGCTGCTGAACACCAGATACAGACGATCCCTTTAAGCAACCCCCTGCAGGTGACCACGATCGATGGCAGGGAGTTGTTGGGAGGAGGAGTCAGCTTGCAGACCGTCCCAATGATAATGAGGGTGGCAAGGCACACAGAACTGATAGCGTTTAATGTGGCCACCTTGGGAGGAGCTCCCATTATTTTGGGAATGAGCTAGCTAGCGCTACATGATCCGCTGGTGGGCTGGCATCAGAGAGTGGTTTCCTTTGGTTCAGCACATTGCTTAGAACACTGCAAAGGGGGAAAGGGTTCAGCAGGGGCCCAAGCCACCCTAGCAGGGACAGAAGTAATGGAGAAGGTGAAGGTACCACCACAATACGCAGATCTCAGCGACGTGTTCAGCGAGAAGGAAGCTGACCAACTACCCCCGCATAGGCCCTTTGACTGTCAAATCAATTTACTCCCTGGAGCACAGCTTCCTGTAGGCAAGTTGTATGCCATGTCAGACAGAGAAATGCAGGAGCTGCGGGAGTTCATTGACAAGAACCTGAAGAGAGGCTTCATCAGAGAGTCCAAAGCAGCGGGGGGTAGCCCAGTGTTTTTTGTGGATAAAAGAAACACGGACAAGCCGAGACTTGTGTGTGACTTTAGGGGGTTAAATGCAGTGACAGAACCAGTGGCTTTCCCTATGCCCAGGATTGACGACATTTTGACCAGGGTGCGGAAGGGAAAGATTTTTACCAAGCTGGACCTAAGGGGGGCGTACAACCTGATACGTATAAGGAAAGGGGATGAATGGAAAACCACCATGTTCACCCCTTTGGGGGCATTTGAATATCTCGTGATGCCATTTGGCTTACAAGCAGGCTCGGCGTGCTTCCAATCGTTTATGAACCACGTACTGGGGCCTTTGCTTTACAAGAATTGCGTGGCCTTCCTAGATGACGTGTTGGTGTATTCGGAGAATGAGGAGCAGCATGTGAGAGACGTCAGAGAAGTGTTGAGCAGGCTGCAAGCCAACAGGCTGTGGGTGAAACTGGAGAAGTGTCAGTTTCATACCAAGGAGGTGGAATTCCTGGGGTACCGCCTGTCAGACAAGGGATTGGCCATGGATCCCGGCAAGGTGCAGGCAGTGCTGGAATGGAAAACACCCAAAACCAAGAAGGATGTGCAGAGGTTCCTAGGGTTTGGAAACTTTTATCGTAAGTTCATCCGAAACTTTGCACACCTGACGGCGCCCATTACGGACTGTCTCAGCAGTAAGAAGAAATTTGTTTGGACTGCGGAGGCGGAGCGAGCGTTTGAGGAACTGAAAAGGGCCTTCGCCTCTGAAGGACAACTTCTGCATGTGGATTTACAAAAAAAGATGAGAGTCGAAATAGACGCATCAGATAGAGCCATAGGGGCGGTGCTTCTTCTGCAGCCAGGGAAGGAGGAGTCAGAGTGGCGACCGTGTGCCTTTTTTTCGCGAAAGCTGAACAAATCCGAGAGGAACTACACGGTGTACGACCGAGAACTTCTTGCTATTCATGAGGCTTTCCGGAGATGGAGGCACCTGCTAATTGGTGCACAACATAAGGTGCAAGTGTGCACAGACCATAAGAACCTAGAGTATTGGAGAACTGCGCGAGTGCTCAACCAACGGCAGTTGAGATGGGCCCAGGAGTTCTCCAAATTTAACTCTGAGATTTGTTACGTGCCAGGCCCAGAGAACGTTAGGGCGGACGCTCTCTCACGTAAACCTGAATATTTGGAGGGGGAGGGAGCACCAGAAGAAACACATGTCATTCCAGAGGACCGCTGGGTGTGTGGGGCGGCATGGGTGGGGCAAAGGGAACTGGTAGAGGGAACGGTGCATGATGAATATGCCCAAGACAAACTCAGAGGTCTCAGGAGGGAGGGAGACAAACCCGGGGGTTTTGAGGAGAGAAACGGGGCGTTGTATTACAAGGGAGCGTTATATATACCTGAAGGGGAATTGAGGGAGAAGGTACTCAAGCAACTGCACGATAGCCCCACCGCAGGGCATTTTGGACAACACAAAACCATGTGGCTGGTTACCAGGGAATTTTGGTGGCCCAAGGTCAGGGAAGATGTGCGGGAGTATGTGAGAGGGTGTAACCAATGCCAGCGAGCCAAGGGGGAGAGGCGGGCACCGGCAGGGTTATTAGAACCACTACCCACACCTGAAAGACCATGGGAAACAGTGGCCATAGATTTTATGACTGATCTGCCAAGGTCCAGAGGGAAAACAGCCATCATGGTTGTGGTAGACCTGTTAACCAAAATGGCCCACTTTATAGCCTGCTCACATGCGGTCACGGCAGAAGAAACCGCTAAATTGTTTGTAGAAAATGTGTTTAGGTTGCATGGCGCCCCCTTGAGGGTGGTTTCAGACCGAGGGAAACAATTTACTTCCAGGTTCTGGAGGAAGCTCATGAGCTTACTGCATGTAGAGGTTAATTTCTCAACTGCCCGGCATCCTGAAACCAACGGGCAGGCGGAAAGAGCCAATGGCGTCCTCCAGCAATATTTGAGGTGTTATGTGAATGATAGAGAGAATGATTGGGTGGAGAAGCTGGCGTTGGCAGAATTTGCCTACAACAATGCAGAGAACGTGTCCACGGGGATGAGCCCCTTTTTGGCTAATTACGGGTGCCATCCCCGAGCCTTCCCAGGGGGGGGAGGGGAGAGCTGGAGCGTTCCAGCTGCAGAACAGTTCGTAGAAGAAATGGAAGCGATCCATCGCCAGCTCCAACTTAACTTAAACAGGGCCAAGGAGGAATATAAGAGGCAGGCAGACAAAAACAGAAGAGAAGGTGAAACCATTAGGGTGGGGGACCAGGTGTGGCTGTCAACCCAAGGGTTACCATTCAAAGGGGGTTGTAAGAAGTTAAGACCCAAAAGACTGGGCCCATTTGAAGTCACGCAGCAGGTCAACCCAGTGGCTTTCAGACTCCGGTTACCGAACCACATGAAGCTGCATCCAGTTTTCCACAGGTCGTTGCTGTCACCGTATAAAGGGGACAGAGAAGGGAGGGTCACTAGGGGACCAGCAATGGAGGAGAGGGAACACAGCTACCATGTAGCGGAGATTCTCGATTCCAGGTGGAAGGGAGATCAAGTAGAGTATTTGGTAATGTGGGAAGGGGAACCGGAGTCGGAAAACACCTGAGTCATGGCAGAGGATGTCGACGACGAGGTTTTAATAGAAACTTTTCATCAGAGGTTCCCACGTAAACCTCAGCCAGTGGCGAGGTTCCGGAGGGAATACTTTGCCACCACCGACGAAGAAGAGTTGGAGGGGTTCCCTGATTCCGAGGAGGAGGAGGATTCAGCGAGCCGGAACGAAGACCGATGGAGGGAAATGTTCGAGACGTCTGAAGATGAAGAGGATTCTTTTCGGGGTTTTACCTCCTCACCGCCCAGAGGAGAGGGAATGGGCGGGGGTAAAGGGGGCCCTGGAGGGGAAGTGGATGTCAGGGAACTGCCATCGGAGGGACAGGTGGTGGAAGGGCTCACAGAGGTTGGGAGGGAGTCAGCAGCGAAAGCAGGGACCAGCAGGGGGAGAGATGGGTCTCTGGAGGAAGGTCTCATGAATGCGGAGAGAGACGCAGCAGCTAAACCAGGAACTAGCAGGGAAGAGGGAGGGATCAGGGACACGTCCAGCGAGAACAGCGGGGAGGTGTCAGAAGCTCCCATAGGGAGACCCATTCTTCGCCGGAAGCTGCCACGTCGTGAGTCCAGAAGACGCGTTTCCGTTAAGGAGCTTCTTTGCTGGAAGCGCTTCCGCAAACAACCACTGTCGGAATCTACAAGTGACTAGGGCAGACATGTTTGAGGAGCTCTGTCACACACAGAGGTTTGTGGAGTTGCACAAACTCTGAGGGACCACGATTTTACGCACAAGCAGCTAATCATCCCATCATACCTGCCTTAGAGCTTCTAGACAGACAGCCTCCTGGAGGCCTTCATAAGAAAATATATTTCCCAGCTTTCCTACTGATTCAATCAAGAATGTAGTTAGCAACCTTGTCCCCTTGCCACAAGCCATTAAGGTGGAGAACAGAAGACACCTAACCGATGTAATCAATTCAAAACTATTTATAAACTTTTAAAAAGAGAAACTAAGTATTTTTTAAAAAAAAATCATACAAAAGAATCGCATCGAATTCCACAACATCAGAAGCAGAGAATCCCATGCTTCTTTGAAATATTACAAAACAAAACAGATATAAAAAGCCTTGAAGCAATATACAGAGTTGAGAATTCATCATTACAAAGTCATTACTATAAAGCATTTAGATAGACAGTCTCTGGGGCAAGGAGCCGTTTACAGTTTCTGTAATTCATCTAGTGAATATATCTCTTCTTAGGAACAATAAAAATTTGTTAGAAGGCAAAAATGTTCCTACATTGGATGGCTATGGCCTTCTATATGTGAAAAAAAAGTAAAAATACTACCAACACTGGAACATCAACTCCACTGTATCCACAGTTGTAAAATTTGGATTGAAGATGCACCAGCCAGCAAATCTTCTAGTAGTTGGTAGAGCTCTTGCTCTATACATATCATTTATCAGCACATTAGGCAGCACTAATCACAGTGCAGAGGTGCAGATTTCCTGCCTTTAAATACAAGAAAGCCCCACTGTCAGTTTTACTATTTGTGGCAATAAATTCCTGAGACATTATTGCAGCTGTTTCTATAGAAAGTGGGTACCTTGGTTTACAACTATAATCTATTCCGGAGGCCCATTTGTAAACCAAAACAGGGTGTAACCCAAGGCGTGCTTTCGCCAATGGGGCCTCCCAAAAAATCTGTTGTAATCCAAAAAAATGGGTTGTAATCCAAAAAAAGGTTGCAAACTGGGACACACACTTCCAGGTTCAACATGTTTGTACAGTGGTACCTTGGGTTAAGTACTTAACCTGAAACTGTTCTTAACCTGAAGCACCATTTTAGCTAATGGGGCCTCCTGCTGCCGCCGTGCCGCCGGAGCCCGATTTCTGTTCTTATCCTGAGGCAAAGTTCTTAACCTGAAGCACTATTTCTAGGATAGCGGAGTGTGTAACCTGAAGCTTATGTAACCCGAGGTACCACTGTAATCCAAAATGTATGCAAACCAAGACATATGTAAACCAAAGTACCACTGTATATACATCTTAAGTAAACCACTGGTCTTCACTTATACTTGAGACTAACTGGCTCTGTCCAGATGTGTCCCTGCTCCCCCCAAAAAAAGATTCCAGTGGGAGAATCCCCGAAACAGGACAAGACCCCACAGGCAGCTCCAGCCTCAAAGGTCAGTGCAAAGGCTCATGGGGTCGCTAGATGCTGTTTTTGCCCTTTTTTTAGTCACTTCCAGGTTCGTGGCAATGCCTGTGTTCGCAATCATGCACATACTGAATGTGCATGTTTTTTTAAAAAAGGTTGTTTTCTCTTATCCTCAGAACAGCGTTTTTAATTTTTTTAAAAAGTAGCTTTGCTCTCAGGGACAGCAGCGAACATCCAAGAGCTGTCAGTTTCAAAGACCTGGCAGTGTCTTCCAAGGCAGAAGGCAACCTGCAGCCTGCGTTGTTTAAATGAACCAAACACCTGCTGAAATGAAGGGGGAAATCTGGAGCTCTGGAAATTTATGACTGTGAGAGGTGAGGAGTTTTCGTAATGCCACCATGCTAGAGATAGTAGAACACCATGAGGGCATATGAGAGAGAGAAATATATATATATATATAAAGCAAATATATATATATATATATTTATATATATATATATATATATATATATATATATGCGCTTAAGTAGCTCTCCTAGGAGTACAATGTATTAGTTGCATCTCAAATGCTGATCTGGCTCATTGTAAATGCTTACAATCAGCTGAGGAAAGTGTGAGAGTAGCTATAAAAAGTAAAAGGAGAACAGAAAGTTACAGAAAGCAGTAGCAGGCTCTTGGTCTGAGCACAGGTTATTGAAGCACACAATTTTATCAACATTATCAAGGAGCATATGCAGCAATGGGGTGTCATCAAATATCTGCCTGCTGTTTCCAGCCCCCGATTCCTGCCTTGCAAGCCCAGACACCAGTAAAACCAACCACCCTGGAAAGAAACTGGAGGGGGGGGGAGAGAATTTGCTGCCACCACATTTTCTACCAGCTGAGACAGGGCCCAACAGCTCCTCCCTCCATCCCTTTGGCTGTGCAGCCAGGAGTTCATGAACTTTCAGCTCCACTTTAAACTAACTGCTAGTCTACTTAAGCATTATGTTCAAATGCCAGACAAACAGCAGTTAACTAAGTAAGTTGAAATAAGTCAAGCTCAAACCATAGTTTATTGTGGTGGCTTGTTTCAACTCACCATGATTAAGATTAACCACAGTTTAGGGTTTAGGTGCAACACAAAAAACTGTGGTGACTTAGAATGGAAGCAAAAGCTAGCAATCTTCTCTTTATAGGTCTGTTGGAGGGTAAGAGGGAAGGGGCATAGCGATAAATTGTTTATCACTGTATCCAAACAAGGCCTTGGGCTTCACTCTTCTCTGTCTTGATTCTCAAGGTATAAATCAAGGATTTTAGTTCCAGATACTGTATGCCAATTTTTTTGTACAGGCTGACACGAACACCCAAAAACAGATTAGGAAATTAACAAAATTAACAAAAGCAGATTCAGAGCAAAATTTTCATGAGAATTTAGTTATTACAGAAATGAAAGTGGTAAAAAGATTCCATACCTAGATTTTGGTAAAGTAATGCAGCCTTTTAAAATATTGATTTTAAAGGTCGCCCATTGCAGGTCCAAAACAGCTGTGACCAATACTCTCCTAATGACTCATCGGAAGGGACGCCTCTTGAAACTTCATGATGCATATAATTGGATGTGAGAATTGAAAGCATATATAAGCATCCTATAAAGTCAATAGAACAACTCTGAGTCCTTCCAGTCATCTCAAGTGAGGCCTGTAGTTTAATTTGCTCATTTGGCATTCTGTTTGTTGTGAATGTAATAACACAGTAGGGTGTTGGAATTAAAGTTGGTACACATGTTGAGGACACAGATTGTTATTTAAAACATTTATATCTTGCCTTGAGCAAAGCTTCCAAGATAACCAGGTAAAATATTAAAAACAAAGCATAAAAAACTATCCTCAGAGGCCAGCTTGACTTCTATCCAAGATTTCAAAGGGAGAAGAAAAACAAGAAAATACAATGTGGATTGTTGTTGTTTTTTAAGACTGAAACAGAGGAATTGAAATTGGTACATGCAGAACATTCTATGTTTCAAGTACAGACCCATCTCAAATCCTACAGTAATTTTCAACAATGACAGAAAAGATGAGGCTGGCCACAGTGGGATACTGGGGACTGAGATAGAGGAGTGAAAGCTGGTGGGAACACTGAGCAAGGCAACAGAATGCTCCATTATTGCCTGACGCCTGCACCCTGACCTCTCTCTCTTGTTTTCAGAGGTACACTTTGGGTTCATTTCCAGCTACTCCACATTGCCTTAGGTTTCTATACACACAAGCAAGTTTGAACACAGTATTTTTGTATACAATGCAGCCAATATGACCTGCATCTCCAAAGTTTAAATTGACTCCTTAAACTATACTGTTTAAGGAATCAATTTAAACTTTGGAGATGCAGGTCATAAGGACATTGCTTAGAACATTGATGGCATTTTAAAATGTGGCTAGAGAAAAATAAGCATAGGAAGTAGTGAGGGACGAATGCCTGTTAAACTAGAAGTAGAGCTGAACTTTGCAGAATCACGGCATTCTGAGCAGTCATTACTGCAACTACACGTGGCCCATCCTGACCTACAATTCAGGCCAGCTGCTGTGATTTAGAGATAGAAACTGCCTTAGCTCTGTGCAGCCTATGCTCAACACATTGCAAACAGAGGACATAAACACAGCAGTTCTATAGCTTACAGTGCACTTTATATGAACAGCGTTGTTCTGCCTCACCTGTTTTTGCATGTGCATGTGGGAATGCCTCTCCATTTGAATCATATATTGCTACTAATTATGAGCTTCTTCTGCAAATTATCAGCATCCTTTAGAGAAACCTAAAGTGGCTTAATGTTTGACACATGAACTTTCCCATGATGTTGCTTGGTGATTGTAGTGAAGGGACCAACAGCAAGTTTACAACTTGCTATGTGTCAAAGCTCCCCAACTCCTTGGCCCTTGAATGGCTGCCGCAGTTCTCACCTGCCCTCTGGCTTCCAATGTGTACCAAAGTTGCACATGCTCCATTCCATCTAACTTCCACCTCCCTTCCTATGTGAAAGCAGAGCTTAGTGCTGGGAAGCAATAGCAGTGATTTTTAGTAAGCATGAATCCTGAAGGTAGGTGGTGGGACTTGAAGAGGAAAGCCACTCTCCCTACCTGGGATACTAAGAGACAAAGAGAAACAGGTTTTTCGCACAGGGCAACAGCAGCAACCAGCCTTACTGGCCTGACCTCTCAATACTGATCAGTTGTGTATGGTCAACTACGTAAGTATTTGATACCTTTGCCAGCACTTTCCTGCTCTTTCTCCAAAGGAGATCGAATGATCTATACCTTTAAAAAAAAAAAAAAGCTTCGCAATGCCAGAAAGCCTCGCCCTGGATTAGGCATGAATTAGGGGCATGGATTTTGTACATGGTGCTCAAACAAATATTGGCTTTGTACTTATCTATGCATTCATAAAACTTGATACATCGGATTACCTCTATTTCACACGCAAGCAAAACTGTTAACAAACAGTAAGGTCAGTGTCACATACTCCAAATATTTGTTCTGTCTGCTCATCTGTGAGGTAGTTTAATGAAAGTTTCAATGTATCAAGCTTAGCAGAGTATACATGGCAACTGAAACAAACAGTTGCTGACCTAGGCCACTGTCGCAATTTTATGGTTTCACAGCAGCAGAAGACTTTTCATTTTCATTGCATAACAAAGACAACCTCGAGAAAATGGAGAAAAAGAATCCTTACTATTTATGAAAGGCAGGAAGATATTACCAAGTTCCTTGCCAAAAATTTAATCCTTTAGTTTTATTATGTAACCTATTTCTAGTTGAAGAATGACAGCAACTTTTTCTTTTCAATCGGTTGGCTGCTAAATTTGTATCCTGTCTGCATGCTAAATGATGCCTTAGGCAGCCACCAGTAATACAAATTCAAAAGAATAAAATACAGGCAGTGACCATTTTAGGTCCGTTCAATGCACATGCAACTGTGCACATGCACATCACAGCAATGCAAAAGGGGCCAGAAAGGGGAGCAGGGCAGGGGAGCCTTACATGCACTCTGCCGATGTGCATGGGGCTCAGGAATGCAACCCACACACAAAACAGTCATTGACTGTATAAGTAAAAAGGCATAAGGGTATTAAAACAAACAAACAAAACCCTTGCTATTAACTTCTTAAAGTCCACACAACTTCATACAGGAAAGTGATGTCTTTCAGGCAACCTGGCCCCATCATGTAGGGCTTTTTGATCATAATAAGCACTCTGACTTATGTATGAAACAGCCCCAAATCTGCTGAAGCTGCTGTGACATATGGGTCACATGTTCCATATAAGCGTTGCTGGTCAATTTTTCTGGCTGCAGCATCACCAAGTGCCATTCCTGTTCTTCAAAGCCAAGTGTGGTCAATTACAATTCCAAACAAATTTCAGGATATCTCAAGAATGGCAAAATTTTCCAGAAGCTGTGAGTTGGTGAAGTATTCAGCACCACATGCCGAAATCAGACATGCTCTGTGGTTCTCCTACCCACTCCATCCAGCAATCTTGTGCAAAACCTTGTATCAGGCATAGGCAAACTTGGTCCTCCAGATGTTTCCTGATGATCCCTAGCTAACAGGACCAGTGGTCAGGGATGATGGGAAGTGCAGTCCCAAAACATCTGGGGGGGCTGAGTTTGCCTATGCCTGTCTTGTATCTTGATAGAGGTAAACATTCCCTGCCCAATTGGCCTGAACAGAACACACATCAGGGGTTGTAGTTCAAAACATCTATAGGGCACCACGTTGCAGTGGGCTGCTATAAGTCTAGAAGGACGTATAGATGGATCTGTAGTTCAAAACATATGAAGCCACCAGGTTAGGGTAATCTGACTAGGAGAATGTATGGGTAGATTTGTTTCAAGTCAGTGGGGGAAACAGCTGGAATAAGTTGTGACAGGATGACTGATCTGCGGAGCTTCTACCATGGCACTCTCAAATAGTATGGTACACCACAGTAGTGCAGAAGAATAGGAAAACAAATGCTACATTTGCTTTCTGTCAAACACCTGAGTAGATGCTTAGCTTCCAACCAGTTTTTCCCAAGGAAAGCAAGGGTCAGAAATCAAGTAATACAGATTTTTTCCAGCTCCCAAGAACTATTCATCTAAAAAAAACCACTATTTTTTTAAAAAAATCAGCCAAAAGAGGCATTAAGACAGGAAAAATCTGAATAAAAAACAGATTCCGTCCCACCTGTTTTGGTGTTCTGCCCAAGGGCATTTCTTCAGTAAGCTATCTACACAACAGGAGGAAGGCAAAAAGTCTGTGTGCCTTATCCTCCTCAAATCTCCAGTATTAAGCACCTTCCAACTCCTCTTCAGCCATGTGAGAAATCTATACACAGTTCCAAAAAAACCATTAGGCTCACACAGACTCTGCTGAATTTGCGTGCAAATTCAGCAAACTTGATATAAAACGGATCATGTTTACAGGGAGAAAAATGATTAAATTACTTAGCAGAAGCACTAGCATGGGAGCCTGGTTTTATAAAGATAACAATGAGGTTATCTGGAAGCATTAGTACAGTACTGCAGTAAGGGAAGAAAG
Source organism: Podarcis vaucheri (assembly GCF_965113315.1). Classification (NCBI taxonomy): domain Eukaryota; kingdom Metazoa; phylum Chordata; class Lepidosauria; order Squamata; family Lacertidae; genus Podarcis; species Podarcis vaucheri. The sequence goes on along the minus strand of NC_138748.1, from coordinate 34,749,130 downwards.
AAACCATGCACAGCACAAGGAAGACATCTGCAAGTAGTACTGTGTTCCTGGTTGGGACTGAGTATTCAATAGTCACATCCTTTTTCTCAATTTGAAACAGAAGAAAGTTCAGTACCCACTAGAAGCCTATCCAAATTAAAAACCTTTTTACAAAATAGGTTAAATAACTTGAATCCATGTTCCAGTAATATTTCTCAGGCTCTTCACTCTCCCACTAAGCTTTTTTTTCTTGTTCAAAATCCACAGATTAGGTCCCACCCCCCATTACACAATTTTTCCTAAGAATTAATATTTGATTTCTTTTCAATGTTTCAAGCTTACTTCAGAAAACAGAATAGGGAAGGAGAGAAACTAAGAAATGAATCTAATTGTGCTACCACACACCACATCTAGCCCAGTGAAAATGAAAGAACACAGCCACACAAGATTCACCTCCTCATCCATGTGCTCCTTTGCTGGCAGTCTACTATTTTAACCAACACAAGCTGCAACCCTATACCAAATTACCTAGGAGCAACTCCCATGGAACTGAATGGGTCTTTCTTATGAGTAGACATGTACAGAGTTGCCCTGTTGAGCCCCAACCCACAAATGCTCAGTGCAACCTCAAAAGTATGGTTACTGTTTTTGCCAATGAGTGCATCACTCAACACACAAGTAAAGTAAGCACTTATTTGTTTTTTCCAAGCCAGGTATATTTTTCTTGTTTGTAGGGCATCTTAACAGAACTAACTTTGCAGGTTAGTTTTTTTTTCCAGGTACTGAAAAGAGTGGGTACACGACTTGGATGTGTACTGTGAGTGGATCCACTGCTGTTGCTTGAGGCTCAGGTGGCCTTGGTGGCACGAAGTGCTTTCCATCAATAGCCGGCTGCAACCCTATCTGGACAGGGATAGTCTAATTTCTGTTGTTTATGCTTTGGTAACCTATAGGCAAGGTAACAACATGAGGCTGCCTCTGAAGATGGTTCAGAAACTTCAGCAGGTTTCCTCAGCTGATTTCTGTATGGATTTCTTTTTCCAAAGAAGTTTGCATATTAATACAGGGCTGGACAGATTTAGGGATATCTTAAGTAGCAAAGATTAAAAACAGATTCTTTCACCCACTCCTACCTTTGAGTTACATTCAGTAGAGATCTGCATTGCTCTTAACCATCTAACCATTTACTTCAGTGCTTCTGTTTTAGACTTCCCGACAACCACCATGCCTTGGCAACTGTGCAGCACCACAGTAATCCAATTTGATTATTAAAATTTGAGCTCTTTGCTGCATACAAGCCAAGGTACTTTCATCAATATTCTGCTTGAGAGGTCAAATTGGAAATCCCAATCAAATCGATGACAATAATCACCTTGACCTATGGACGTTTTTCCAAAGAAACGTCAGAAGACAGACCTGCAAGCAAATCAGGCATGAACTGAAAAAGCACCAGAGTGCAGAGCATATTATCTAGTCCAACAGCACCACCTTTGAAATAGCTCTTTGCATTTTTAAACAGCCTTCCTCCTTCACATCCCCAAGCAAACTGTGACAGAAAGATGAGAGGAGAGAGGCATGAGAGGAAGATGGCTCATGAGAAAATGCATGAAAAGGATGAGCGTCAAGTTGCAATACAACTTATTTTACAAAGCACATCATGCTTCAAAGAGAAAGACCACTTTGTGATTGTTATTGCTGGTGTGCTGCATTTTCCCTACTGGAAGAAAATTAGGGACACACGCTAACAAACTCACGATTGTAAAAGCTATCCATCTGAATGAGTTTTGTTTCAAAGCACTAGGAGCAGGAAACACCCAGCAAACCAAAGTAAAATGAAGCTGTTCTTACTCACTTAAACAAGTGGAGCATCAGGTTGTAACCACATCCATCTGCATCCACTCTGTAGCGACACTAATCTTTTACAGGCAGACAAGTTACAGGCACTCAGCTACAGTTTAACTGTACAGCAAATACAGCTTAAGTTGCAAAGATTCCTGTCCTTCAGAAAACATCATGCTGGTACAATTCTTCAGACTATGAAGAATTTCCTCTGGGATTTTATCCAAAACAAGAAACAAAAAAATTCAATGGAACATTGCAAAAAGTTAACACTTTATTTAGGAAGGGCAGCACAAGCAATGTGAGATGATGAGCACCAATTATTTCAAGAAAACAAATGTGGTGGTATTCTAACATGTTTTCCTGCTCTAGGGTAATCAGATTCAACTCAAAATTATTCACAAAGGGATGACTCAATTTGCTACTAACAAATCTTATTCACAAGCTTCCCACCCAAGTATTTTCTCTCACTCTTACAAGTATTATAATTGCTTATTTCATTACAGTGCTTAATTTGTTTTTCAAGAGGACTTTCAGAGGCTTCAAGCAATCTTCCAGCATAACACTTCACTGCTAGAGCTTAATGTCCCACTGTCTATACCAAAGTTTCTCACACAAACCAGATGAAAAAGGCTTGTTAGAAAATTCCTTCCCATGACTCTCATTTCTTTGGCACTCTCTGTATGCTAGACCAGACAATATAAGACTATGTTTGGGCGGGGGGGGGGGGAGAGACCACCTCTCAGAGAACATAGAATTTTCAACTATTTCAACAAAGTCAACTATTTGATCAAATCTCCCCAAAAATGACTTGAGAATTGTATTGCCAATGCTATTCATGTTTAATCATCTTTTTGTCTTTGACTTTTGCCTTACCCAAATCAATGAACACTATTACATTGTTTAAAGTGGGAAATATACTGCAATATATTGAAGCTCTCATGTTCAATACCAAACTCTACAATTATTTTGTCAGCATATACCACAGGTGAAGCCTTTTGTTAAAAGTACAGGCAACTCTCCACTTGTGCAGAATCATACACACTAGGAACCCGGAAATGGGGAGCACCCTGGAGGGTTCTAATGGCTCACAAGGAGACGCTCTCTAAAGCCCAAAGAGACTGGTCTGGTTGGTTATCATAGGCTAATCCCAGGAATTTCCATGTTTTGGGCAGTTTAATCAAACCTTCATTAATTCTAACCTGCTAATTCTTCAAAAATCTGTAACATTATGTTAATTTTAACATGGGAAATATGGACAAGTTGCAAGCTACTGACTTTATTGTGCAAAAATGGATTAAAATTTCAGACGAGGTTCGTGCTAGTTCTCCCTTCCCCCTCCTCTCATGTTTCCCAAGTTGCATGGAATCCTAGAGCTAATCTAGTTTGCTAGAATAATCAGATACACAAGTATTATTGACTTTCGGAGCACTGGAGCAAACAAATCAAAGTAGGTCAAGCAAATTATCAGCTGCCTTGCCGACAAAGATTTACAAAGTATGCAATGTATGCAAACCTTATTCTGAAGGTATAGCTAGGAAAAACCCATGGAAAATATGATTTGGCAAATGTTCCACTTTTACAATGTTCTCATCTAGTAGGCCACCAACAGCTTTGTTTCATGAAAACTATTCACATGCAAATTTCTTGGGTGCAACTGTGGTGGAACAGAAATCTGCTTGTGATGGGGACCACTCCTTCCTGGTACAAAAGTCCTTTCCTCCAAGTTCTCCATTCAGTGCTGATAACACAGAGTTTCTCTGTGCTGGGCATGGGAGAACAACCCTGCTTCTCTCCAACTTCCCTGGCCAGGCTGGAACTTGTACTTCGAAGAGGGGTGGCAAGATGGTAGTGCTGGTTGGCAGGGGGGTTGCTATTTCATGTTATTTTGAAAAATCAATAAAATGTTGTTGTTTCTAAGAAAAGAAATAAAAAGAAGAACAGCAAAGTATGTCTCTCTCAATGCATCTGCCCTGTCCAAAACCTAGCACAAAGTGAGAGACCATCTTCACTCATGGTAACTCATGGAAGTTGTCAGTATCAAGCACAAACAGCTTATTATTAACCAAATTTACAGTGCACCCTGGTGTGAATGGGCAATTCACAGAGCTTCATAAGCCAAATGAACCCACATTGGGTGTCTAAAGTTCCTTCCCACCAAGCTCTCAGCTAGTCACCCAGTGCCTAAGCAGTACTCAGAACAGGAGGTTCTTATAAGCTTCACATAAAGATATGTGTTGTCCCACAGGCTACTCTCACAAAATGCATGAAAGGTGCATACTGTGGACCTAGAGGGGAGCAGGACCACTTCATACCCTATTCTAGTGAGACCCAAATATTTCTCCCATTAAATAGAATGGTTGGGCATTAAGAGGTGATAGGAGGGGAGGAGCAAGAGCTCTATAACCAACCCTATGTGGATCCTTTCCAGTATTTACAGAAGTGACTAAACAGGAACAAGATTGACAATGCTTATTTTGAATTATCAAATCTCACAAGGGTGAGCTACCGCAAAATGTTGCAGTGTGGAATACTCCTGTTCAGTCTTCCAGTCAATCGTAATTACAGGATACTGAATTTATCCTCTCTCTCTCTCTCTCTCTCTCTCTCTCTCTCTTTCTCTCTCTCTCTCTCTCTCTCTCTCTCACACACACACACACCAGCCAGCATTCTGTGTGCCCAGAGCATGCTCAGTCCTCAATGGGTCATTGGGGAGAGGGGAATTTCTGCTTAAGTGCTTTTACCTTAAAATGTTTGTACTTGTGTAACTCTCACCACCACCACACCAAGAATGCTGGTGCTGCCCCATCTTGTTCATTTGTAGTACCATTTTGCCTACATAAGGAGCAACACTCAGAGAAGCAAGTTTGCTATTCATTAATACTACCCAGCCTTTGCCAGCCTGGTGCTGTGTTGACTGGGGCTGGTGGACGTAGTTCTCCAAATCATCTGGAGGGCAGATATGATGGCTGCTGTTATAAAACAAGAACAAAAAAGCCTGAATTAAACCATCAACTGTGGAGGAGTTTTGGGGTTACAATTAAGCATATTTCTTTAAGTGTACTTTCTGTAAGAAACATCATAGGATTCCCTAAGTGTCTTCAATGACAGGCACAGATCTAGTGAAGTTCAGTAATTTAACAACACAGGACATCTTCAAACAGTTGATGTGTGCATATATATCCCTTGTTCTTAAATATTTCACTTAATCGTATGTTACACAGCTTGTTTCATCATAGAAAGTAACTCTCTAACTGACATGATAGGTTCCCTCTTGGCAGCATTTTTACATTAGGAAACATTTAGACTTCCATATATCTGACCTGTGTTCTGCAATGTCAGAGGGATACATCACACTTCCTATTATAGTGCCATTAACACTGGCGATGTTTGAGAAGTACAAGACGACAGATTCATACTCTGGCAGGATCGCAATCTAAAATTTTATACAGTCAAACAGCAGAGGAAGGAAAAGGAAATGAGGTGAAACAGACAAAATATACATTTATTTCAGTTGTATCACATAGACTTGGTAACAGTAGGTCAAAGAGTTGGAGGTGTTTCCACCTTCATAGAAAAGGAGAGTTTCGAGGAGTGATTTGAAGGAAGTAAAACAGGTAGGACCATGTTTTATTGTTTTAAAATGTAAAGCATCAGAAGAAAAAGTGGTAGAAGTGGTGAAAAGGGTACTAAAGCTCTCCCTGTGACTTTCCATATTTCACAAATGCAAGGCATCCCATGGCTATACAGTCAAGTGGAAAAGCATCATCTCTTTTCACAGACTTCTAAAGGATCAAATGTCCTAGTTTGCTATCCACTGCTTAGGAAGCACAAGAATGACAGTTAAATTACAGTGTGATCCTATACAGTACATGTCTGCTTAGACGTAAGTCCTGTTGAGCTCAAATGGTTCCTTACTCCAAGGTAAGAGTGTACAAGCAACCCTAGAACTTTAACAACTTGTTAAAACTACTTTATATATTTCAGCTTTCCTTATAGGGCTACTATCCTCAGGATTACAGAGCACATTCAATATAATTATTATCCATAGCTTTTAAAAGCGACTTCCAGGCTTCCCCTAAGGCCTAATACAGTTATCCAACAATCCTCTATGCCTGGAGAAACAGCATGCCACCTATACCACCCAATGGGAGCAATATAAAATGCTCTTAGAAGCAGGCTTCAGTGGTGATTGAAATATGACTTGTGTACAACTTTGCTAATGTCCTTGAGATGCCGTGGCAAAAGCTTCACTTTGTTTTATTTCCAGCTCTGCTTAGAAATGTGTCAAACACTATATAAAACTTATGGCCAGCCTTCCCTCTCCCAAAGTGAATGCCAACACAGATACGGAGTTCCTGGTTAGAAACATTTTAAAAGGCCCTCAAGTGCTATAGTGTAAACTACCCTTCGCTTCAAATTTTTGCAAATAAACACGCTTGAAATAGAGAAACTTATACTTCCCTAAAGCTTCCCATGAATGTATTATGTCATTATGTTTATTTATACAGATTATTTTTGAAGATATCAAATGTTCCAGGCCAACCCACTCTTCTACCACTTGATTATATTTGTTAAATACGGTTGCAACAATTTGCAGCCTTACTTTCCTATAACTGACAATGGCAATGAGATCCCAAAGCCAGATTTTGCTGGGCTTGCTTTGTCACAAGCCCTGGCTGTGGTCTGCGGCATACCCCACAAGAGATTCCCTAAATACAGACAGACTTTGTTGTTCTTCCACAGAATGAAACTGCTTAAATAAAACTGGCCAAGGGTTAGCTCCCTCTATTCAAGTGCAGCACAGTAAATTCCATTCTACGCCCCAGGTCGCTGCTGCCTTTTGTCCCCATCTCCCAACACATGTTCAGCTAATGCAGTTTTCACTATGACCCAAACAAGCCTAGGCTTTACCTCTACCTGAAGGTCAGCAACAGCTTTATGAGTCATCACAGTAACTGGGGCTACTAACAGCAACTGCTGCCAAATGCTGGTATGGACCCAATACCTGACACTCACACACCCCAAAGCGTATAACTTTTTACACTACCTCTATAATTCATACCTCTATGATTCTAAGAGCTATACGAAAGTTATTTGATATTCAAGAACCAATGCAACAAAAATTCTGGGCTTCCTGGGTAGCCCAAATGATAAATACACCTATTGTCACCTATTAATTCCACAGGTGGACGAGATGGTTGGACAGTGTTCTCGAAGCTACAAACATAAGTCTGACCAAACTGCGGGAGGCAGTGGAAGACAGCAGTGCCTAGCGTGATCTGGTCCATGGGGTCACGAAGAGTCGGACACGACTAAACGACTAAACAATAACAAAATTCCACAGGTGTTGCTAATCTCTAACCAATATTCATCAAATCTTCAGCCCACAAAAGTGTGGTTCCATCACTTGAAAATTGTTATAGTGCAATGTTGTCGGTGCTGTTGCTGCCTAGTCAGAAGCAAGTCTTGTTGAGTTCAGTAGGGCTCAGCCCAATTAGTTAGAAGGTTTTTGTGACTCTTACTGGGTTTATGAAGCAGAAGCAAGGTGGGAAAGAGCAGTTCATCCTGTTAACACCTCAGAGTGCAAGTGGAGGCCAAGGCATACCATTTTTAATGCCTTTCCTTATTAAAAAATAAAGACGTAATTTAAAAAACCTGTATCTATATGGAGTGCCAGTTTGGAGATACCAACCTTTCAGCCAGCCATTTAACTGTTCCTTCTAAAACAGCTTGTGTGAGCAAATATTATTAGCAGGTCAAGACCTGTCCCTGGTGATTAAAAAAGGCTTCTGATTAAAAAAGGCTAGAGTGGGAAATTTAGGCCACAAGCTTCCTGGTCAGATAAGGAGCCCTGGTTAAAGAGCAGCAGAAACTCTGGAAAAAAAGTTTTGTCCTGTGGTAGCTGCCTGGATAATACTGCCATTTATGAAAGTAGAAAATGTGCGATATTAGAATCACACACACCCTAGAGGCCTGCCTGGCACAAGAGCAGGATATCTAGGGATCTTTACTGATGTCTGTGTTAATACTGGCAGCAGTCCCAGGATATCTGCAGTATTAACGTAGGGAGGTCTTCTTGTACGGGCTTAAGGGCTTCCTGTGCTGGAATCAAGAAGACTTATAAATTACTCAGCACTTATTATGCACTGTCAAGAAATTAGACTAGGACAAAGCATGCCTAACCATAGGCTGCCGTCTAAATTGTTACAGTTTGCAAATGAAGGGACTTGTTTGCATCAGAGCCTTTGTAACACTTTTCCTTTAGACGCTGCTGGATACCAGCTTTCAGCCTTTTAAAAGAAACCCTAGCAACTAGCATTTTAGGAATCAGTAAGGAGGAGGGCAAGCATTAAAGAAAGCGTAATTTACAAGAAACTGCAACTGTAGCATTTTAAGCATTTATATTTTTTTTCCCCAAGCCATTATTTGCATGTAATGATTTGCATTGTCACACAAATATTGTCAAACTGCAGCAGGGCTGGTTGCTAACCACTACAAATGCAATGTTAATTTACATTTCACATAGCCTTTCAAATACTGAAAGCCCTGCTTATCTAAATCTCGTGGGATTAAGCAAGCTTTAATTTACACTGTTCTTTCTAGCCAAGATATATGAAACCGTAAGATGACTTTCAGACACTTTATATGCTTTTAAAAAAATGCATGTACAGTGTGAAGGAGACTTGGAAATGCTATGTGCGACAATGATCTCTTTACGGGGGGGGGGACAGATTTAAATGGGTGTAAGAAAATGTGGCTAGGATTTCACTTTATCTGATGGGGAACTAAACTATACAAGCTAGTGCAGAGCTTTCCAAACTGAGTGTGTCAAATGAAGTGTAGGTGTGTCACACGAGTGCTCCCCATGCTCCTCCAGGGGCTGGAAAGAGGTTAGTTTAACCCCCCTTTTGCTAGTAAAACTGAATTACTGTGTTGGCAAAATGATGCATGTCTAAAAAGTGTGTCACCAACATGAAAAGTCTGGAAAGCTCCGAGCTAGTGTATAAAACCCAAGAATCAATATAAAGACAAAGCATACATTCAGACTTCAGTGGTCATTTAGCGTGTTCTTGTGACCCAATGTCTGTGCCTGTGTCTATATGTACGCAGCTCAACTTTTCATTTGTGAAACATAATGGTATGAGAGGTGTTCGCACATTATTATTCAACAAGTGTACAATCTGTGTACCTAGGTAACCAAGTATTTGAGCTGTACGCTCATACAGTTATTTACATGTAACAATCAGTGAGCATACAGCCCCCAGTATATACACATTTAATGCCAGCAAAAAAGAAAATGGCCTCAATGACACAAATTTTGCTGTTGAAGCAATCCCCTTTTATGGCAACAAGGCAAGGAATGCTGGGTCTGTTATACTTCCTAAAACAGTTTCCTATTAAGGTTTACCTTTTTGTTTTTCCTGCAGTGTCTGGTTGGCAATTACCCATAGCAGGACCTTCTCAGTAGTGGCTCCACATTTATGGAATGCTTTCCCATCTGAGGTGCATCTGTCCCCCATGTATAATAATTTTTAAGAATTCATGTTCACCCAAGCATTTGGTGGCAGAAATATACTGGTCTGGCAACAATGTATCTATGAGGAGGTGTTATTGGTTTTTACTTAACTAGATTTCAGCCCTTCCAGCCAAAGGACTGGCAAACCAAAGCAGCAAACTAATGCAAACATTAGAAAAACAAGCATGAAAAGAGTTCAGCCTGGCCTGTTACCAGACATACTAGCATTCTATCTGTAGGATTTTCTCCCCTATGAAACAAACAGGATGAAGTTTACACCACCCCAAAAATTAGCTATTCCAGTCACTTTTGCTAAACATACAACCTGAATTCAAACTTTTTCTACCAATGCACATGCCAAGCAGTTTTGACAACAGGACTGCATATAAACAAACAAAAATATTCTACATACATCGTTCACACCATGTTCCAAGAAAGCAAACTAGAGATATTCCCTTTTTTTCTACAGACTGAAGTCAGCCACTTCATCTTCAATGATTCTGTGAACTTTAAAAAAGATGAATAATGTATGACTGTGCCTTAAATCACAATCTGAGTCAGGTATATGTGCCTGAGTATATAAACATGTTGCCCAAGAAGTCCTTATCAACAGAAACATGTTATGCCAGCAGTGAGGTGATGCTACTACACTGGCACAGATTCAAGGTTACGTGTGAAGACTTCTGGAAGTCAGAAAGATCTTAAAAGAATTTCATCATAAAGACATGACATTATGCAGCTATTACAGCACAGGTACCCTCCATAATGTAGGACTCCAACTCCCATCAGTCCCAGCCAGCAAGGCCAATGGTTGGGGATTATGGGAGTTGTATTAGAACAGCATTTGGAGGTCCCTTGTATTACAGGGACATTTTAATGACACCGCTCACATGCGTGTAACCAGGATTTATGTTGGGGGTGGCAGAACCTTAGCTATTTTTTTTGATTTACTTGATTGTGGGGCGGGACAGATGCCCCCTGCCCCCACCCCCGGTTACGCCCATGGTTTGATATCCCTCAGACAGGTAGGAATAGAAAGAGCAACAGCAACAAATGGACATGATGAGACAAGTTTCATGCTCCGCATTGCTCCTAAATATTCAAACTCTTCAGCATTTTATCTTGAAGATAAAAGGTCAAAATTTATCACCTCACCCCATATAACCTTAAGAAGACCCTTCAAAGACAGAAATTAAGCCTGAACTAATAAAGCACTCAAACCCCAAAGTAATATCACTGCAAATTCAATGGAGCCAGAATTTATAAGGCCTTGAGGAAGCCATTATTTCCAGTTCAGGTACTGATTTTTCCATGTCCAAAACCATATACAGTGGTACCTCACGTTAAGTACTTAATTTGTTCTGGAGGTCCGTTCTTAACCTGAAACTGTTCTTAACCTGAGGTACCACTTTAGCTAATGGGGCCTGCCACCGCCGATGCTGCGCAATTTCTGTTCTCATCCTGAAGCAAAGTTCTTAACCCGAGGTACTATTTCTGGGTTAGCGGAGTCTGTAACCTGAAGTGTATGTAACCTGAAGCGTATGTAACCTGAGGTACCACTGTACTGCACCAGACACAATTATACACACATGGCATACTTCTTGGGGAACGAAGGTTGTTATGCTGCATCTCTTCACAGAGATGATTAAAAGATAAATTTGTAAGAGACACTCACAAAGTTACCTTTGAAATAAGCAAAATTTAAAATCACTCAACAAGATTAATTTAACCCCATTTAAGATCAAAACCTATTTCATACTTTCAAAGTGGTGGGGGGGGGGACTTAGCGAATCAGTGGAGATGGGCAGAATATTGCACAAGACTTGCATGTACTTGGTTCTGTATAGATTTTGTCTTGATAGCAGGGAGGAAAGTCATTTTATCTTTAAAGGATATTTTTTGGAATTAAAATATTTCTCCTACAAGTCCCTTTTACTATTACACAAGTATGTTTCAGTCAACGCCATGTATAAAGCAGACATTCTCACGAAGCGGCTATCAGTTCAATCATTTTCAAGTGGTGCCTGCTAATAAATGTCTTCAAACGGTCGGCAAACCTGAACCATCAACATGTGAAAGAGAATACAAATGGCATGTACAACCATGGAGGGCAACCAAAATGGTCAAAGGCCTGGAAACGATGCCTTATGAGGAACGGCTAAGGGAGCTGGGCATGTTTAGCCTGGAGAAGAGGAGGTTAAGGGGTGATATGATAGCCATGTTCAAATATATAAAAGGATGTCACATAGAGGAGGGAGAAAGGTTGTTTTCTGCTGCTCCAGAGAAGCGGACACGGAGCAATGGATCGAAACTACAAGAAAGAAGATTCCACCTAAACATTAGGAAGAACTTCCTGACAGTAAGAGCTGTTTGACAGTGGAATTTGCTGCCAAGGAGTGTGGTAGAGTCTCCTTCTTTGGAGGTCTTTAAGCAGAGGCTTGACACCCATATGTCAGGAGTGCTCAGATGGTGTTTCCTGCTTGGCAGGGGGTTGGACTCGATGGCCCTTGTGGTCTCTTCCAACTCTATGATTCTAGGATTCTATGAATTTTGGAAAAGATGAGTGTACCTGTGCAATGCTACTGAAGCAGCAGAGATCTTTTCCACTCCTCGAAATAACCTCCTCAGATCTCCTTCAGCAAATATTTTCTACATGGCCCAAGCTGCATTTCTCTGTCTGTCTCCGATTCACTTTCACTCTGACACACACAACATCTTTAACTTCAGTTCTGCCTTTTCTTAGCTTCTAAGTGCTCCCTGAGCAAGGAAGAACGCTACTTAAATATTACGTGCAACATCTATTCCGCTACTGCTAGACTAGGTTTGAAATTGTAATACAATAATAGTAATGGCTACAAATGCTTTCCCTCCCTTTAACAAAACATATTTTCCAATGAGCTAATCCTAGTATTTATCAGGCTATATAGCTCACTGTGGGGTTGAAAAGAAACTCAATTATCTCACATCTCTCCACCACAGGGTAAGCCTTTGACAAAACCACTACTAAGGAAGTACCCTGCAAAGGCACACGACATTTCTATGTACTTAATCTCATTAAAAGCCTTACTTCTTCGCACTTTTTTTTTGCCTCAAAATACCATTTAGAAGCCACATTTGATGTCGTGATACAAAATCATGAGCATACCTACATTGAGAGTCATTGTAAAAGTAAGGTCTTTATCAGGAGTTGGGAACAGGTTTTATCCAGTGGGCTGAATCTTGAGCTGCACCACTCACCCCAGGCCATTCTGACAGGTTAGTATGTTGATTCAACTGTCAATCACCTGATGCCACTAAGAGGTCAGGAAACCCAACTTCAAAGTAAAGATTGGGGAGTACACTTGCAATATTTTCATTTCTTCCTTGTCAGCTGCACTTGAACTCAATCTGGGCTGCAAAGGAAGATGAAAGCAGGAATCGGTCGCACTAGAAAAGCCCTAAGAATTATTATTATTAATTATAGATATCATAGTCAAGAAGGAGAATGAAAAGACTGCCATACTGATTGGCTGGGTTTTGGGCAGTGCCTATATCAAGCTTTCCACATTTGGGGGGGGGGGTAGTTTCAGAATAAGAAGTACAATATGTCCATCAACTGTAGTTGGCATGACAATACAGTGGTACCTCGGGTTACATACGCTTCAGGTTACATACGCTTCAGGTTACAGTCTCCACTAACCCAGAAATAGTGCTTCAGGTTAAGAACTTTGCTTCAGGATGAGAACAGAAATCGTGCTCCAGCGGTGCGGCGGCAGCAGGAGGCCCCATTAGCTAAAGTGGTGCTTCAGGTTAAGAACAGTTTCAGGTTAAGAACAGACCTCCAGAACGAATTAAGTACTTAACCTGAGGTACCACTGTACTCCATAACTTCAAGTTACAAAGCTATTTTAAAAAGCAACTGAAGTTAACTAAAACCGTTAACACATTTGCAAAGCTAAGCAGGGTCTGATCCAGTTTCAAATTGTATGTTGAGATGCAAGGCACGAGCACTGAAGGGTCTTGGACTAGATGACCCTCAGGGTCCCTTCCAACTCTACAATTCTATCTGTTATAAATTTGTGTATTGCCCTTAATCCGAAGATCCCAGGGCAGTTCAAAACAGAAAAATACAAAAGAAGAATACAAACCAATGACCCCCCACAACATATTTAAAAATCCATAGAGCATTAATCAGCTGGTTGAAAAGAAATAGGGTTGAAGGACAGGATAATAGGAAAATAAACAAAAAGAACACAGATTGCAGTATGTAATTTGATGCACAGAGTTAACCAGGCGAGGAAAGCAGTTCAGCCCTTGTAACAGTGACAATTCTGAATACAATGAAATAACGTAAGAACATTATATTACAATAAAGCAAAACTCCACCCTCAATGCTGGGAGACTGGTCCTCAAATCACAGGAGTCCTCCAGGAGAGGTTTGAAGAAGAGCTTGTGAATTACGCTCCTGTCTAGGGCCCTTAAATATCACTACAAGAATAGGGGGGGTGTATACATACATAATGTAACCATGCAGAACTTCAATGAAGGAGTATCAGATTAGTTGGAAAAGTAAACACCTGCTTCAACTAAACATTGCAGAGACAGGAAAATCTTGGACAGCAACATTTAAAACTTTAGTCCTCATCTACATGCTGAACCAGTGGATTTAACTTTTTAAAATGCAAAACAGTATAAATAATTATATCCATCCACACAGGAAGGGGGAAAATGTGTGTCAACCAGCTTTATTAGCAGACTTTTTTTTTTAACCCAATCTCATTTTTCTTAAACCTAAAGTTTCCACTGTTAAAAAGAACACAACAGAACAATGTCCCACCCCCCAATCCCACATTCAGATCTTCAGAAATCTTTAAAACCACTGAAACCCGTTAACGTCAAAGGAGCTTGGATAAGAATGCAAAATGAGGCAAGCATTTCAGGCAAAGCAGATAGTAAGAGAATTGCAATTATATGGTGGGAAAGGCCATGAAAGCCTAGCCTGAATATACTGAAAGGCAAGTGCACTTGCACTTTGAACAAAACAACTCCTGTGTCCTATTTTTCCTAATGCATTTCTTTCCATCGAAAGCAAAAAGCATCAGTAACAATGTCACAGTCAAGCATTCCAAAGTTACAAATCCTAAACAACTGACCAATGCCATAATTACACTGGACAGTGAAATGCTCTTCCACAGGAAGAGAAAAGGAAGTGCAAGGTTACAAAACAAGTTCCTGAACTTTGTGCTAAAATCTTCTTCAGACAACCAAAATTCCACAAACTCCTGTCTCCACTCATCTTCACTACTGTCAAGGGACAACTGTCCCAAGTGTTTGTTGCCTAGTTGTTGGTCAATAAGCCAAACAGCAGCAGCAAGGAAGGTAGCCTTTATTCTTGATCAAGAATGGTGTCTTACCAACCTCACGGTTCAGGAAAGAGCCCAGAGCACCCAACATTCACATTTTTTCATTCATTTACTTAACACACCAGCAGTTACAGTGGTTACATGTTTATTCATGCTCCCCCAATCATGTCTACCCAGCAAGAGCAGTTTTAACTTTTTGCCATAGTTTCAAGCTTCTCCCACTTCCAAACTACTGGTGTTCCAGACAGTTATCACATCCCACTGACTTCACCCCTCTGAACGCAACTTCCATGGAAATCAAGAACAAAAATGAGTCTTGCAGCTGCTTGATGCCTTAACATTTTTATATAAATAAATATTTGGGTTTTGCTATAAGGATACCCCTCTGGAATTTAATTCACTAGTTCTATCACAAGCCAACTCAGCTTCACTAGATTAACTCCCTTACATGGTGGGCAGTGTTTGAAACTCCCACTGTTCTAGGTGCATTTTGCAATGGGGAATTTCATTAGCACGAGCAGTTTCTGAGCTCTGGGAGCAGTACTGCGCCTAAGATTTCAGATTAAAACTGCAGAGTGGCTCCACTCCCTGTCACATGTGGCCTCCAACTGATTTTCCCCGTAGGTGAATATCCTTTCACAAGAAAAAAAGGTTTGCTACCCCTGATCTAGGCAATGTTTGGAAAGGTTGGAAATCTCCTCAGAGGTCAGCCATCAGATTTCAGTGGTTGTTAGTGGACTGAGAGCCAGTGCTCACATGCCCTGAACTGAAATATTTAGTATCCCAGGAAGCTGCTACAAAACTGAATCTCCCCCCCACCTCAAGATGTCTGATGTCCTTTAAAGGGTGAGGGACCCTTAAGTGGCAAAGAGGTACACAAACCTTCTCTCTCATGCATGCCTTAAGAACACCAAGAGCTTGATGTACAGAAATCAGGAGGAGACCAAATAGAGAGAAAAACATCACTACCTGCTAATATATTTGCCCACTGACCAACAAGCTGTCAGAAGAAACAGCTCAATTTTCTCCTTAAAAAAATGGGAATACATGTATAAGCAAGGATGGAGAAACTATAGCCCTTCAGGTTATTCCTCACCATTGGCTAGCTCCCACCATTCGTGGCCACTGGCAATGCAGGATTTCGGCGGGTAGAGGCTGAAGTCCAACAACATCCAGAGAACCACAAGTTCCCCGCTCCTAACATATAAGGTCTCCTGTTACTAGAGACATAAAATGTCATAGTTAATATAACATTAGCCTACTTAGTTACAGAAGATATTAACATTCAGGTAGTGTTCACACATCACACACCATAGGTAATTATTTGCTGTGAAAGAGCAGCCTCCTACTTTGCTCCAACCCTAGCACTAGCAACAAACCTTGATCCATTATTCATAATTATTTCTGAACCAGAAACTGTGGTATGTTCAGGGGAAAGAAGCAAATCATGATTCCCAAGTCAAATGTAATGCTGCCAGGGATCATGGTTTGTTGCTCCTTATCACTGTAGGAAAGGAGCAAAACATGAGTGATGTCCACATCACTCATATAAAATACTTAATATATACCGTATTTTTCGCCCCATAAGGCGCACCGGCCCATAGGACGCACCTAGTTTTTTGGGGGGGAAATAAAGGGAAAAAAATTATTTTCCCCCCCAGGCGTGGGGCTGGGGCGGGAAGCTGTCCCCCGAGCTTGTGGGGCTGGCAGCGGGGAGAAGCAGGCTTCTCCCGCCGCCAGCCTTCAAACCAGGTCAAGGGACAGCGGGAAAGGCGCGCTGCGCCTCTCCCGCTGTCCCCCGAGTTTGCGGGGCTAGTGGCGGGGAGAAGCAGGCTTCTCCCGCCGCCAGCATTCTAACCAAGTCAGGGGACAACGGGAAAGGCACGCCGCGCCTCTCCTGCTATCCCCCGAGTTTGCGGGGCTGGCGACAGGGAGGAGCAGGCTTCTCCTGCCGCCAGCCTTCTAACCAAGTCGGGGGACAGCGGGAAAGGCACGTTGTGCCTCTCCCGCTATCCCCTGAGTTTTCAGGGCTGGCGACAGGGAGGAGCAGGCTTCTCCTGCCGCCAGCCTTCTAACCAAGTCGGGGGACAGCGGGAAAGGTGTACCGTGCCTCTCCTGCTATCCCCCGAGTTTGCGGGGCTGGCGACAGGGCTCTCCTGAAGCCTGGAGAGCGAGAGGGGTCACATGCACATTTTCCCTTCATTTTTGGAGGGGAAAAAGTGCGTCCTATAGGGCGAAAAATACGGTAAGTGCGTCTCTAGCAGGCACGAAATATGGAAATCAAGGTCATTGGTAAAACAAAGGCAAGTGCTCAAAAGTACCATTCAAGTCCTTGCTTTGAAAATTCGGCCCTGAATAGAAGAAAACAGGCCTTGATCAGCTAAACCAATTTCAATATATAACATTTTTTTAAAAGAAGACGACAGGAGGTGCTAATCTCCAAGGGACTAAGTGCTATTTAAAATTGGCAATCCATTTCTAAAATGCTAGCATCAAGTGCGCCAGATACTTTAATAAAGCAACCATGTTAATTTTTGCAATGGCAATTTACATATGCTTCTATAAGCATGTAATTAAAAAGGTAAAGGTACCCCTGCCCGAACGGGCCAGTCTTGACAGACTCTGGGGTTTGTGCGCCCATCTCACATCTATTGGCCGGGGGCCAGCGCTGTCCAGAGACACTTCCGGGTCATGTGGCCAGCGTGACAACGCTGCTCTGGCGAGCCAGAGCCGCACACGGAACGCCGTTTACCTTCCCGCTGGTAAGCGGTACCTATTTATCTACTTGCCCCCGGGGGTGCTTTCGAACTGCTAGGTGGGCAGGCGCTGGGACCGAGCAGCAGGAGCGCACCCCGCCGCGGGGATTCGAACCGCCGACCTTTCGATCGGCAAGCCCTAGGTGCTGAGGCTTTAGCCCACAGCGCCACCCGCGTCCCAAGCATGTAATTATCACCACTCAAATTGAAAATATGGCCCAGGCAGAGATAATTCAGTATTATCTAGATACTTAAACTAGAACAGAGGTCATAAGCATAGGTCGTCCTAACCACAACCACAAAGATCTATGCTAGGTTTTAAGCATCACTGGCCACTCATAAGCCTGAAATACATTCTAGCTAACCAGAGTCAAAGTTCAACATCTCCTTTGTCTAACAACAGCTCCATGAATAGAGACGGAATCTTGCAGGCCAGCCCAGTTGTCTGTTAGAAACGTTTTGTACTCCCATGTGGAAAATCCTGGTTCAATTACCTGTCAGTCCTTGCTTCAAGGACCAGCTGGGTTTGGGAGACTTTCTGATGCAGCCTTCGTGGCTCTTGGGAAGGAGGAGGGTTACAAGTAATTCAGCAATTACTTTACAAAAGTCTTAGGGGAGTTCTACCATGAGAATTCAACATCTGATCCACTCTTGTCTGACAGAAGGAAAGGCAAAAATATTGACCTTCAGAGTTTACGGTAAGTAGCGTGTCCTGTGATTCATTAACATTATGGCTGGTACTTAAACAAACATTCTAAGCCATAATGCTGATTTGCAAGGCATCCTGCTGCATGAAAACATGTCA
Organism: Podarcis vaucheri; assembly: GCF_965113315.1. Taxonomy (NCBI): domain Eukaryota; kingdom Metazoa; phylum Chordata; class Lepidosauria; order Squamata; family Lacertidae; genus Podarcis; species Podarcis vaucheri. Next base: position 34,730,890 of record NC_138748.1, on the reverse strand, counting down.
TTATTATGATGAACATTAGACAAGACAAAAAATATTGTCATATGGCACTCTGCCAAAATGAATAGCTTACCTGATGTAAAGTAACACATTTATGGTAAGAAAAGACTGCTTGTCTTGAAAAGGGAATCAGATACGTTATACTGCATTAACTCGGAATCCCATCTTCAAAATCCATTTTCTCTATTTTTTTCAGAGTTCCTCAGCAACAAAAAAAGCACTACAAGTACCATCTTCCAAGGAAGAATACATTAAAAACTATGTGAGCACAATATCTAGCAAAGTATATAAAATTCTATTTAAATTCCCCTTCCACTTTTTAGACCACCATCAAAGAAACGTTATTTGTTAAATATCACTTGGGTACAAAAGTTACCATGTTGAACCAAACTTTTAGCAATGTGCTGAAAGGCAAGAGCCTTGCATGGCTTTCTGTCAACATGACAACCTGCCTACACAATCTGTTCAGCCCTTTTGAAAAGAGATACGAAGAATCCACATGGTCAGTCATGCGAAAGAGGAGACACAAAGAGTTCAAAGGTTACTAAACCTTAATGGTCAACAAGACCACCATAAACAGTCAAGGAGTGTTGCAAACTAGCTTGTGGATCCAGAAGGTTAGTGACTAAGAATTATGCACATCCAGTTAAAATTTAAATTCAAAGTTGTGTATTTCATGGTTTTTCAAGTAAATAGTATTTTTATAGTTAAAAATACAGAAGTTCGTGACTAACCATAACAAAGCCACTTGTTTCAGTTACAAACCCTTGCTCAGAGAGACCTGCTACGTCAGCCACCAGTAACTCTTAGACAGCACATTGGAACATTTAAAAGAAGAAAATAAGCTAGGTAACGAGGAAATGAAGAAGTAATGAAGCTCACAACTCCAATCCATATGTGAAGAGGCTATTTCCAGCAACCATTCTTCTTGGAAAATTCATGCACTCAAATAAAGGTTAATACTCTAGCAACTCTATCAGTACGAGAGCATAAATCGTATAAATACAAATCCTTTGGTGCATTGCTTCAACCAGCTTATCAAGCGATAAAGTCTACAAGATATTCAAGTCTGCAATTCTAACGCATTTACTAAGACCTAAGCCCCACTGGAGACAGGTCTCTAATAATGCCTCACATCGCAGCTATTTAAAATACATGCCGGTATGTGGTAAAGATAGAGCTGTAGCACGTGTGCACCTCGATACTGAATACAATTGCCGCAATTCAGAGCCCTCTCCTTCTTGCTGAGCAACACTTTGCTTTTTAAACTGTGAAGAGTTAAAGAGCTGTTTGGGGGCTTACCGTGACAATATTGTTAGCAAAGCCAGCTGCACATATTTGTCCGTCTCTGCAATCAGCATTGCTTATTATGACCAGCTGAGCATGGTCTGGGTACAATAGCAGCTCACACTTTGAGAAGGGTGCAGCTAGCACACTTGGCTCACCTGAACTACAGTTTGACTTAAGACAAACTTCACTTGAATGTGCATTTCACATACAACTCATCAGCAGATATCTGAGCAAAGCACAAACTGAATCCTGGGTAGCACTCGGTTTTCATGTCAGCCACTTGGATTAAATAGGATTTTAATCATACCACTGCATTTTCCAGCATGTTTATACAAGTAGACAAGCACAAACCTCAGATTATTAGCTCTTAGAACTCAACAATTACAGCTGTAGGGTATGAGTGGAACCATTATGCTTCTTTGTTCCTTTATCATCCTCCAATACATAAATTGGAACAAGAGAATTGGCACCTCCCTTTTCATGAGGTCTTCTGCAAATATAGCCTAAGGCAGTTGTCCCACTCTATATACCCACCTGGCTTCTATAGCTTCTTGTAATACTTCATTTCATGGCAAACTCTTACACTGCTTCTTGTACTTTTCTTCTCATTGTCAATTCATCTCCAATTTTATTGGATGTATGCCTCCATGCATCCCGTTGGGGTAATGCTCAAAAATTTGGCGAAGTCTGAGCTCTGATCAGAGGCAAAGTACAAAACAGTTTTTGCATAGGAATACTTACTTGCTAGGGACGCAGGTGGCACTGTGGGTTAAGGACAGAGCCTAGGACTTGTCGATCAGAAGGTCAGCGGTTCGAATCCCCACAACGGGGTGAGCTCCCGTTGCTCGGTCCCTGCTCCTGCCAACCTAGCCGTTCGAAAGCACGTCAAAGTGCAAGTAGATAAATAGGTACTGCTCCGACAGGAAGGTAAACGGCATTTCCGTGTGCTGCTCTGGTTCACCAGAAGCAGCTTAGTCATGCTGGCCACATGACCCGGAAGCTGTACGCCGGCTTCCTCGGCCACTAAAGCGAGATGAGTGCCACAACCCAAGAGTCGGCCATGACTGGCCCTAATGGTCAGGGGTCCCTTTACCTTTATTTATCTGCTGGTGAAAGTGCCACACTTCCTAGAAAGAACCCACTACTCAATTGTCCTTTAAGATGCAAGGTCAAATGTGATAACATGGGGCAGGATTTACCAGCAAGCCCCAAAAGGAGAAGGCCTGCACATGAACCTCTGCTTGCACAATGGGGTTTTAACCCCCTCCTCCCACTTCATGCTCCTTGAAATTAGCTTGAGGGGGGGTGTCAGAACACCACATGGGGGGAGGAGATGGGGGCTCATTCCACCTGTCAAGCTGCAATGCTTGCACAGGTGGAATGTTTATGATAACGCAAAATTGAATTCAACCCAGGGAAATCCTGTAATGAAGACACAGAATACACACCATTACATACATCTACGGAAATGATAGAGTGAGTTGTAGTCAACCGAATTCTACTCAGAGTAGACCCACAGGAATTAATGACTCTAAGTTAGTCATGTCTATTAATTCCAATGCATCTACTCAGGGTAGGCCTAAAAGTAAATGCCACCCGTTAAGTTTTTAAAAACCAAAATAATTAAGAGATAGATGGCTATCTATTCTTCTCTGGTTTTTAAACTCTTTCTTCCACTGCATGTATTGGATCAGTTTTCAGATACAGTGGTACCTTGGGTCTCGAACTTAATCCATTCCAGGAGTCCGTTCAACTCCCAAAACCATTTGAAAACCAAGGCACGGCTTCTGATTGGCTGTAGGAGCTTCCTGCACTCAAGCGAAAGCTGCGTCAGACATTTGGCTTCTGAAAAACATTCGCAAACCGGAACACTTACTTCCGGGTTTGCAGCATTTGGGAGTCGATTTGTTCGGGAGCCAAGCCATTTGAGTACCAAGATACTGCTGTAATGTCTTTTGTGGCACGACAAACAGACGAACTGAGCAATAGCGTACGAAGCTTAAAAAGGAAAAGGTAAAGGACCCCTGACAGTTAAGTCCAATTGCAAATGACTCTGGGGTTGCGGAGCTCATCTCACTTTACTGGCCGAGGGAGCCGACGTTTGTCCGCAGACAGTTTTTCCTGGTCATATGGCCAGCATGACTAAGCTGCTTCTGGTGAAACCAGAGAAGTACACGGAAACGCCATTTACCTTCCCATTGGAGCGGTACCTATTTATCTACTTGCACTTTGACATGCTTTCGAACTGCTAGGTTGGCAGGAGCTGGGACCGAGCAACGGGAGCTCACCCCATTGTGGGGATTTGAACTGCCGACCTTCCGATCGGCAAGCCCTAGGCTCAGTGGTTTAGACCACAGCGCCACCCGCGTACCTGTTACTAAGCTTGTACTAAGCTTACAGAATTTTAATTGGGACAATCATGGCATATAATGTACCATTTTAAAATTTTAGGAAGAATTGTTTTTTAAATCTGTAAAACTAAGCTCAGGTGATAGATTAACACGTTTCTTTACACTTTTTAAAAATTATGAGGTTCTATGCAAACTGTATCATTAAACAGAGCTAATAAAAATGTGCTTCAGAATTACTTGATAAGCCTTTAAGAAAGTTATGGTGTGGCATGTAGCCAAACTTTGAGATAACAGCAATATTTACCTTTTCATGCAAGTCATCTTGAAGTTGCTTTAATTAGCACTACAAAAATGACGTTTAACTGGTCTCTTCTAACCAATGATTTAGTTGACTAAATGTAAATGTATCTACATCTCACCTAAACACCAGTGTGTCTTCTGATGAAACAGGATAAAATGAAATAATTTATACCCTAGTAAAACAAACACTGTTAAAATAAATATTTTTCTTTCTTCAAGCTCCACTACAGATTAAAATTTGGTCCCAACTGAATACTAACTTAACTGGCCAATTTATAAAGCCAATAAATCACTTGAGAAACTTAAAAATAGCATCTGATACATATTTGCCTGCAGTGAAGTGCTTTCACACATTTCAAAAGACAGCAAAATAGAAAAACAATGCCTCATACTTTTTTCTCTCTCTTTCTTTTCCTAACTTGTTAAAAAGAAAATACAAGCATTTCTTTAAAAGTGAGGTGCATGCATGAGATACCCTTGAAACATTACATAAGTAGTGAAAAAATGACACACCATCTCTGGGAACTTGTGAAAGCACTCAGAAATGTTGTAAGTGAAGTTGCAGAATGAAAAATCAATGCCCATGATTGTAGAAACTAAGTTTCAAAGACATTAGTTTTGTAAGAAAAGTTTATCATGCAAGGTTAAAGGGTAATATAATGCTTTCCTTGGAGTGTGCAGCTTGTTGAGCATTTGAGTGTATACTGGAATGCAGTACTTCAGTGGATCTGCATGGGTGTTTTTAGATTATTGCTGCAATTATTTATGATTGCCAGTATCCTAAGACACCAAATCTTACACACCAACAATCACTTTTCCTCTTTATACAAATCACCCATATATCTCAACTTAAATAACGACCTGCCAACTATTTCAAATTTTAAAAAGTTTTCAAAGTATGGTAGTTCAACTGATGCAGTAGGTATCTTTAACAACCATGACGAACACACAATTCTAAGAGAATGTACACTAATTTTTCCCTTGCTATTTTGCTTCCAAGTGGGAACAAACTCACCTCTTGCCAGACCTCACTTTCCCTTTCTCCCATATATCAAGCCTTTGAAAATACTGCCACATTTCCCCCCTCTCTGTATTTAACATGTCCCATTATCTTTGGTCACTCCTTTAATCTTTGCAGATGACTCAGAATATGTGGAATTTTAGAACTACAGAAGGCGGCATGGGGAGGGGGGCACTTGCTACGCAATGGTTACTAAACCCCATATGCATTTTTCAGGAACTGAGAGAGGTGCTTTTCTCTCTATCGTATCTTTGAATTGGCAGTCCTTAGTTTCATGTTTCAGCAACTGGACCAGTCATATGGATACAAGCAAGTATTTATTTTCCCCTCTTGCCATGCCTTCATCCATTCTTCCCACATACATTGTGTATGCCAGATCTTTTCAAACTCCTCTTTAAACTCAATAATGAATTGACTTCATTTTCCTTAAAATGAGATTTGGCCTCAGAATAAAGGATTGTTTTGAGACGGTAAGTAACTTCATTCCAGGCGAGTAATGCACGTTGTTTTCCATTACTTTTTATCATTGATCTTGCTGTAAAGAAGGTTTTATGACACCATTTAATCTTTGCCAACCTACTAAAACACAGAATGCAATTACAGACACCTTTTATATAGCAATCTTGGTCACTGTATCAAGAAGAAAAACAGTCTAAGTCAATGTCACATCTGATAGAACAGAAAACCTGAAGGATTTGGCACTGCTTTATAAGTGATCATCAGCTTCAAAGTTTATATGCACAATTTTGATTCAATTTAACTTGGACGTATGATCCATATCCCACCTGGAAGGCAGTATCCCACAGCTTCTACTCAGTTCACATTTCATCGAGTTACATTCTAAGAAAGCTCCTGATGGTCCACACAACCCTGTGAGTGTAGTTAAAATATTTTAGGTCTGGGAGTTTCACTTTTTAAAAAAGATTTGCAGTGGTGAACTAGAAAAGCATTTGCTAGTTTGCAGTTTTCAACTCTCCTTCCTTCCCAATGTAATTGAAAATGCTGTAATTAACTGACCTACTCTACAGCATAATCAATAATTTCAGTTCACACATGCCAATGAATTTCTAAATCCAAGAGGTGTTTATGTCTTCAGCTTTTAGACAAATTAAACAAACCTGCAGTTTAAATGTCATTTATCCAACGCAAGATTAATGCTAAACCGGTACTGTTGGGATTAACAGAAAGAAAGAAAAAGAGATGGCCTGCAATTAAATTTCCACTAACATTCTGTAAGAGCAATCATGTCAAAATCAACAAAGAGCTTGACCTCTACATCCATGATGTTCAGCAACTGCAATACAATTTTAGGAGAATTAAACTGGCAAAGAGCACTAAATTCCCAATCAGTGTCCTTAAGCAACCTTGATAATGCAACCCCAAGATAATGCAGGAGGCAGGGCTGCAAAAAATATCCACATTCTTAGGTACCATCATCACATATTTAGGCAAGCCAACAACTAGGTGCACAGGATTTTTCCAACTCCGACGATGTAGGTTTACTTATGGCCATATTGATATCCTCCAACTACTGTAATACTGCATATTAACACCTGTAAGTATCTGCCAGCATTAGCAGAGTTATATCAGGTCTTATTTCAAAAGCTTTTATGCTGCTTTTCTATAAAACCGCACAAAGCAGTGTATAATCATTAAACTTCATACACCCATTAAAAGACCACTAACACACTAGAACACAGTTAATGGTTTTCTTAAAAACTTGGAAATAGAAAAGATCACGATCTGTAAAACTGGGAAATCCTTTAGGGTTAAATTGCTGAACTGCTAATCTGCAATGGCTAAGAAGGAAACACACAAGTTGCATTCAATTTTTGTAGAAGGAAAAAGAGCAAATCATGTCTTTATCCTACTAGTAACTCCCAAACTGTGACAGGTGCTGCAGTGTCCTGCAAAGCAGACCAAAATTCAGGATTAAGCAACTTAACTGACTTAAGTACAACCAGTTTATGTCCCAATGCAAATGATCCTTCAAAGCTGGAATAGATCATTTCCCTTACTATTTGCCTGAAAGTTTGAGGCATGTTTTCTGGCAACAGTTATGCTGCTCCAGCTCTTATGTCTGCGTTTATGCATCATCTCTGAACACAAACACATGACTGAATAATAATACCTTTGTAGCCACAGTAGAACAACAATGTAACTGAATGAATATATGAAGTCAGAACTGTCAATGTACCATGTGTAAGATCCACTTAGTTTGGACTTTTCCGACACTGTGGTGCTTGATTACTCCCATATATGAGAATTCAAGGGGCATCCCCTCAATACAAAGGCACTCTGCTGAAAGGCAGTTCACCCTAACCCAGGGGACCTATTCAGTTTCCAAACAGAGAGGGACCGATGAAAAGCTGTCAAAGTAAATCTATGCTCACTTTTTGGATGGTTTAACGTCAATGGAGCATGCAAACACCCCAAGATGGCTCATAAATTCAGCCAGGCGTGCTGCTCTCCCTAATATATTTTAATTATGCATCTGTTTTAATTGTAATCAGAGTAAGTCACCGGAAAAGGCGCAAATTGGAATTTTCTCTAACTGCTAATACAGCTTCTCAGCAGTGCCTAAGCACTTGTCCATTTTAAGGGGAGGGAGAAGCACCCAGAACAACTGTGACATTTTCTACAACTCGATGCAGTTTTCTTCAACCACATGGTTCACTTCTCATTAGCTGTCCAAACTCAAAAGAGCCAAATTCAAGTCCTGGGGGGCTTCATCTTTGCTAATTAGCATAAAGGAATGTTGAGCATACAGGCTGGGGAGCAGAACAGAAGAGCTTTCAGGAAGAAAAGCTGCTCAGCAGATCTTCAGAGGGCAAATGCGCACACGAACACTAACATGCAAACACAGCTAACATGCAAACACAGCCAAACTGATGATTTTCAAGTAAGCACTGCCCCTGTGAGCAAAGTTAAAGCAGAGGTTCCTATTCCAAGGCTCAGTTTCAGGCAGGGATCAATGCACTTTAGCTCCAGAACAAGCATTTTCAATGACAGGGCAACTTCTATGCAACAACAGCATGTGCAGAGTACCTTCCCCTTCAACACTCATTAACTACAAAGAAACTTGGGCACATCTGTGGGTTTTAAAGGGAAGGGGTTCCTAGTTAGAAAGCCCAGTTTCCATTCAAGCTGCAGCTTGGACACCCTTTAAAAATTCAGAGCATCCCTGTCCCTTTCATACACTTACAAGCGCAAGGGAGTTTAAGTGTCAAATGCTCTGGAAACAAGAGCATCAAGAGAAACAAGCTGAATCCATCCCCCTTCAAACAGCAATGGCTTTGTGGATGAAAGGGGGGAAGGGTTTGTTTCTAACCCAAACTTAACACCATTTAATGATCAAACTGGTTGGCAGGGTGAGGATAGATGGAGAATGTTTTCCTTTTGGAAAATAACACATGTGTGTATGGAATTATTCCCCAAAGAACAAAGATTTCCCTTCCCCCCGAACTTCCAAAAAGTGACCAGAAAGAGTCATCTTGGCAAATGCATAACGAGAGAAAGAATGCTCAGCTGTAACAGGGGACCTATGTTCCCCGACCTAACTTGACAGCCAGCTCTGCAAACTGCGTCTCTCCACTAGGGTGGGCAGATGGTAGATCGGGATCTACCGGCACATCGCTGCTAACCAGGAGTGGAACGGATGGCAAGTTCAGCTCAGGTACCGGGAACAAATCCGTAGCCGGAGAATGTCCTCAAAGGCACCCAAGCGCCCCCATTCTGCGTGCCTTTTGTTGTTGTTGTTGTTGCACCTGCCTCTGATTGGTAGATTCAAGCGCAAAGCGAAGTCGATCCGGGAAGCCCTGAACACTCTTCCCACCCTTCCTGAGCCGAAATTACCCAAGGGAAAGGCAGGCGCGCGAGAGAAAGAGAGAGAGAGAACGCGCAAAGGAAGAAAAGGTGCGATGAAATCCGTAAAGCGTTAAGCCGGGGAGAGATAATCGGATTAACCCTTCTTCCGCAGGTGAGAGCGCGGATTAGAGGAGGAGGCGGCAGTCCGGGCAAGGAAAGTAAGGACGCCAAGTTGTGCGTTGTGTTTGCACAGCCTCGCACAAAACCCCACGGCGCAGAGAGCGCGCTCCCTTTGGAACTGCCGGCGAGCGCAACCGAGCCGGACGCGCCCCCCGAGCAGGCAGCCCCGAGTCCGCCTCTCCTTCTTCTTCTTCCTCCTCCGCCACCACCTACCTGTCATCGTAGCAGAAATCTGCGCCGAGGGTGTTGAGATAGAGGGCGAGCCCCAGGGCGCTGCTCACCAACTCTGCGATCATCTCTCCGCCGCCGCCGCCGCCCTCCTCCGTCTTCTCCCCCTTCGCCGCCGCCGCCTCCCGCCGGCCGCGCAAAGCATCCGCCGCGCGCGCTTTCCCGGGCGCCCGCTGCTCCGCCGCCTCGCTCCACTTTCGCCGCCGCCGCCGAGTGCGCCGCTCGGTCCGCTCAGCGAGCGCCTGGCATCCCCCGCTTTCTCTCGCTCGCCCAGGCAGTCAGCGCTGCCGCCGCCGCCTCGCCGCTTTTATTGTTCCGCGCCGCTCGCTCGCTCCCCCTTTTTACCCCATGACTGGCCGGGGCTGAGCAACCGCCGGAGAGCAAAGCTGGCCGCTCCGCCCCTGCGCGAAAGAGAGAGCGAGCGAGAGCGCTGCCCGCCCGCCCGCCCGGCTCCGCTCTTCTTCGCCGGCTCCTCCGCGCGCCTCGCCGCCCTGAGGCCCCTTCGCGGCTCAACTGGAAGCGCCGCTGCCGAGGCTCTGAGAGCGCCCGCGTGGGGCTCGGCGAGGCTCCCATCGCGCTTGCGTGCCGCCCCGCCCTCCTCGCGCTCGGACCGCCTCCGCCTCCGCCCCCGCCCCTCGGCCTCCCCCGGACCGCTTCCCTCCCTTTTCCCCTCCCTCCCCGCGCGGGCACGCGCGCGCGCTCCGTTAGCTGAGGGTCTGTCGCTCCCGCCCACTCCCTCCCCCCCCTCCTTAGTTTCACGCTGGAAGAGGGGGGAGGCAAAATAGGTTGCTGCTGGAGGGGAGCCCAGGGTGGAGAGGAGGGGCGAAGCTGGCTGGCTGGCTGCGTCCGCGACTGGCACAGGCTCCCCACCTCTCCCCGCCCGTTCCGGAGCAAGCCAGGTGGAAACTCGTCTCGCCACCGCGAGGAAGGATGCTGCCGAGGCATCTGTGGGGGTGGCAACCTGGCAGGGCATCGCATTGTTCTGCACTGGCTCCTTTGTCGCACCTCTCTGGCCGGGCTGTGTTTCTTAAAAGTGTCCTGAAGTGCAAGCTAGTTTGTTGGTGGGTTTTTTTTATTTTTCCTTTAAAAGACCGCAACGATCCATTATTATTTATTGAAAAGAATCTAAACCGCATTGTTTTCATTGCCTTCTTTTAAACTTTGCAAACCGTCCATTTCTTGGAGTTGGGTCTTTCTGAGAAAGGCGTCTGAAATCCTTTACCTTAGTTATCGCCATCATCGTTACCCTTTATCAATTTATGTGCTGCTTAGTGCTAAATAGGATTCTAAGTGGATTGCAGATATATAAAGCAATCAGAGAAGCATTACAATATAAACATCTGTAATTAAAACAAGCAATAAAACAATCACATTCATTGCTGCACAATAATGCTGTAATGTCAATAGGATAATTTATGACACCAATGTGATACGTGTTGTCAATTGCGGGGGGAGGAGACATAAAACAATAAAAAAAATTTTTAATAAAGCACTGTAAAACAAAAATGCAGACTAAATGCAAATACAACCCCTGGGCAAACAGGAACATCTTAACCTAGACCCTGAGTCTGTTTTTGTGTGTCTAGAATGAAAACTACCGTACATATTTGGCATACATGATTGGGGGTTTCCAGAGGGTGTGAAAACAACATATTAGTCTTTTAGCCAGTGTCAGGTTATTGTGCTGCTAATATTTTAAAGAGCTTGATCTCCCCGAAGAAGCCACAATGTGGGAAGTAGGTATACAAATATAAAAAATAAAAATAATAAAGTAATTTCTGCCCCCAGCTTTCCTTCATGTTTTATGCCAGTCATCTGCAATGAAAGTGTTTCTTCAAGTGGCACAGCAAGCGGTGCAGCAATTCGCAAGAGCGCTACATGCCCAGCTGCAGGATGAGAAACCCTTTTAACCATCAAACCCTCCTCCCATTATTATTTAACACAATCCTCTCCAGACAAGCCAGGCATTAAGCACATTTGGGCCTTTTCCCTGGCAGCGCTTAAAGTGCTCTTGTGAAGCCTGTCTTTGAATGTCACCATTCCCCCCCCCTGCTGATCTCAGTTAGTTCCAATGGCTTCAATGTGTCATCACCAATCCTCGTAATTTCGGAACTGGGGGCATGATGCATTATGTGTGAAATATTAAAGCACTGAGAGAGCCCTTAGTCAACCTTCAATGGAGTGTGCTGATTTCTAGAAAGCCACTGTGTGCTGAATCTATACAGCCTTCCACTTGGAGGATATTAATTTAGGTCAGTGTCATCTAACTTTTTCAGCCTGAGGGCCACATTTGCTTCTTGGCAACCTCCCAGGGGCCACCTGCCAATAGTAATCAGGGCTATGAGCCAATGTTAATGTACATACCTCACTCTGTCCTCCAACCAAACAAGGAAGAATAATAACCAGAGTTCAAGTATATGTTTTATCCAGGCAACAACTCAGAGGTTACAAAACAGGGCTGGAGAGGAATGTGGTCTGGAGAAAGGTATTGCCAGGGAAGTGAGATGGGCTAGGAAGAGTTCTGAGGGCCAGGTAGAAACTTCTGAGGGCCATCCCTGTTTTACGCCTTTTCCTCTCTGCTCTGCACAGCTAAAAAGAAAACCAGATTTTCCCCTCCACAAATCAACTATGAATATAATTTGTGTTTATTGACTGATCTCAAGCACCTGCTCGTCCCTTTTCTGTAGAGTTTTTGAGGTGCTTCACAAGAGATAAAATTACAGCAGCAAAAAAACATAGAAATCAATTGCAATTACACACAGCAAAGTTGCAAATGGTTGAAATGAAAGCATTCTTTGTGCAAATCTTGTATTAGGATGGTTGGGATAACACGTTGTCTGTCTGAAGACACGCAAGACTTTTAGCGACACTAGAAGGTCGCTCCCACTCTCTTTCATTCTGGTGTTCAATCGACTGAACTTTGGCTTGTGTTTGTGCTTACACAATGGCGTGACACAGCGAGCCACTGCTTTCTTTTGCACTGCTTGCCCTCACTTTGTAATTTGTTCCTTTAAAATTTCTGCACCTATAAGTTCAGTGTGTGTGTATGTATATCCATGTATCTGACAACATCTGCTCTGGCTCACGTAGATTTATGCCACAATCTAGGTGTTAGCTTTGAAGGTGCCGCAAGATTCTGTTGTTTTGGATGGAATGGATTGACACAGCTACACTAATGAATCATTTACCATAGTCAGGTGTCCAAACCTTATTTTGAAAACATCGTCATAACTTCTAAGCAACAACAACTGGAGGAAGCATCATCTAGTTTATGCCAGCTATAAATTAGATTTTGCCATTAAACAACAAGGAACCTGGTACCCATACACCCCAAATGTTTTAGAGGGCAAACCTCCATACTGATCTGCTTTACATGCATACATTTGTTGTAACATTGGTGCAGCGCTCAAGATGCTATTGGACTCCAATTCTAACCAATCCCCACAAACATGACCAATGATCAAGATGAGGAGACATGCAGTCCACAGGTCTCCAGCTATTTCAGCTATTTAAATTTATCAAAGAAAATATCCAGCTTCCTTTGCCAACCTGGTACCCCCCCCCCGATGCTTTGGACTACAACTCCCATCGGCTACAACCAGCATGGCCAACAGTCAGAGATAATGGGAGCTCTGGTTCAGCAACATTTGAAGAGCCTTTCACATTTGGGCTGGCTTTACCCAGTGGCTATTGTATGAACATTTTGTGTCATACCACCACCCCACACCAAGTTTCTCCTCTGTGCTAATCATAACATTGACTTTGTCATTAAGGCAAGGATTTCACTGCAGTCGATAGTTTCTGAGAAATGGCAATGTATGAAAGTATAAAGCAGGATTCAACACAGCTGAATTTCTGTCGGGTTTTAAATCTGCAGAACATCAGATGAAATAGGTCTGCTTCACCTGCTGTTCCAGAGTTTCTCTGACCAGCAGAGGAAATAATTCCATATGACAGAGAGAACAGTATATATTCAAGAGAGTAAAGGCTTGGGAAAGGGTACCCCTTTTTTCATTTAGCTGGTTAAAATAGATGAATGGCATGCTATGCGCTAAATTGTGAAATACTTTAGCAGATCTTCCCAAGATTGCAAGTTCCTCAGTAGGCTGAGTGTTTGACATGTGCGATAATTACCAAGTATAAGGCGAGGTAATTTAGGAGTTCACATATATCACCAAGTAGTCATTTTCAAAATAACTTTTCATTCTATGAAATGAACATTGTCACAGTCTCTCAGAGGAAGGAAAGAGTGGGAGGGTTGTAACAACACATACTAATAACAGTAATTGTGGAGATGAGATGAGCCGCATAACCTAAAAGCTATTCAAGAGGTGCTGAAATTGTGTCTAATTTGCTATTTCAAAGGCGCATCTGCATGTGGTGTTGTGAAAGTCCCTATTCACATTGGACAAACAGATGCAGCATAGGAGCAAAATATCCATTCACCTAATAAAATACACAACGCCACATTTAGAGGATAACAGTTGTGGTACCACAGTAGCAGCAGTGCTGTCAGGGGAGGACTTGGGGGGGAGTCCAGAGTCCCACTCAGCAGAAAGGGTTCCCAAATGAAGCAATGTTGTCTTAGCACTTTTTCAAGTGAAGCTTTGCACACTGCCATCTAAAGAGGGTGCCTCCCATAAGACAAAGTCCAGAGTCTAAAATTACTACTGTACAGTGCAAACAATTTATAGTACAGGCCTGTCCAAAGTCCGTTTCGGCAGCCTAATCCGGCCTGCCAGTCAGTTTAATATCAGGCCCCTGTGGCAGTTAATTTCCTGGAGTAAAATCCTAAAAAAACCCTCAACAACTCCAACCCTAAGAAAAGCTCAACAACAACAAAAAAGGTCGACAACTTTGGTTGGCTCTTTGGTCAGCCTCCACAGCCCTTCACATCATCAAATCTGTCTGTCTTTGAAAAAAGTTTGGACACCACTGTTATACAGTGGACATTTGGGTTGCGAACGTGATCCGTGCAGGAGGCACATTCTCAACCTGCAGTGTTCGCAACCCACAGCACCATGTCTGTGCACGCTTAGGTTGCAATTCACTGCTTCTGAGCATGCGCAAAGTGCCAAAACCCAGAAGTATCCTGTTCTGGTACTTCCGGGTTCGGTGCGGTGCGCAACCCAAAAACGTGCAACCTGAAGCGTCTGTAACCCAAGGTATGACTGTAGTAGGACACTGTAAGGTTCACTAGCATGGGCAAAACTGCAGTGTCCTTCTGATAATGATGGTGAACCCCTCCATGGAATAATGTCTTCTGTCAGGTGCAGCTGAGCTTGCTTTAGGAACCCTGTGGATTGACATTGCTTCCCTGTGCAGCCATCGCGGCTGGTTAGAGGAAGAAAATATAGACAGTTGAAGCTGCAGCATTCAAGCCAGACCATAGTATCCTGCGGATCTGACCTGGCAAATCAGGTGACACCAGGTGGCCAATGTGGTGCTACTGCCTGATATAAACATCCCAAATCTGCTGCCTTCTTTCAGTCTGGACAGCTTGCTGGCAGTGATGCCACCAGGTTCTTCCTTTCTGCCACCCAACTGGTGACTTGATTACCTTACTGCAAGTCTAAGACTTGACAAAACAGCTTCATATCACCTATCATATACTTCCCTGTGCCTTTCTAGAAAGTGTGCCAACTTCATAAGGTTGTCCAAAGAATAAATCCTCAGCAAACTGAATATAGGAACCTTCTAAGAAATAAGAGGGAATTGTGCTAATACACTTTGGAAGCAGTAATGTAGAAGAACGTGCTTTGGAAAGGGGCAACATACTTCGTATTTAACACCTAAATAACAGAAGGAACTTGGAGAAGAGCATAAAAATGCCATTGCTGTTGTCAATGCACAACATACATGATTATTGCAATGAGCTGTGTATAATGTTACGGAGTTCAATATATTCTCCATTGTAATGTGTTTAAGTGCAAAGAATTGATGCTTTTGAATTATGGTGCTGGAGGAGACTCTTGAGAGTGCCATGGACTGCAAGAAGATCAAACCTATCCATTCTGAAGGAAATCAGCCCTGAGTGCTCACTGGAAGGACAGATCCTGAAGCTGAAGCTCCAATACTTTGGCCACCTCATGAGAAGAGAAGACTCCCTGGAAAAGACCCTGATGTTGGGAAAGATGGAGGGCACAAGGAGAAGAGGACGACAGAGGACGAGATGGTTGGACAGTGTTCTTGAAGCTACAAACATGAGTCTGACCAAACTGCGAAAGGCAGTGGAAGACAGGAGTGCCTGGCGTGCTCTGGTCCATGGGGTCACGAAGAGTCGGACACGACTAAACGACTAAACAACAATTAGGAAGAGACTCTTAAAACGAATTATAACCAGCACCCTAATGCTTAGCTCATTGCTTGGGTTCATAGTGGGATAGCTCAGTCAGTAGACCACGAAACCTAATCTCAGGATCATAGGTTTGAGCCCCACTTTGGGCAAAAGATTCCTGCATATCAGGGGGTTGGACTAGATGACCCTCGTGGTCCTTTCCAACTCTTAAATTCTACAATTCTGTGAAACACATGTCTGAAATCAGTGGATCATGGGAACAAATAATGGCACCAAACTAAGGCTGCAATCCTGTGCACACTTCTCTAGATGTAAGCACCACTGAACAGAATGGAACTTACTTCTGAGTAATCATGTACAGGTATAAGGATTTCATTGCAGTCTTCATTACGCAAGTGCAGCTGACCTATCCTAAAGAAACATGTCTAGGTCCAGGTTAACTAAACTTATATTTGAAAATGTGTTTCTCTTGTGAACTATCCATTTATGGTTCAAATTAAATCAAGTATTTATGAGCTGCATTTGGGTTTTAAAGCCATAATTTTACATGTTCACTCTTCTGAAATTTCATCAAACAATTCAAGAGATGCTAGAGATTTGCCTCTGGGACTTTATGCATTCAAAGCATGTGCTCAAGTATGCTTTGGTAGCTACTCCCAATGATGAGTTATAGATCTACAAGCTACCCATTTATTTAGAGGGAAATATCAGGTGTGAGAGGGGAGGGGGAAATCCATGTTTCATTCCTAGAGTCTCTTTTTAAATCACAAAGGGATTCACAGGAGCAGGGGTTGCTTAAAAGCAATCATTTGTGGA
This sequence comes from Podarcis vaucheri, assembly GCF_965113315.1. Taxonomy (NCBI): domain Eukaryota; kingdom Metazoa; phylum Chordata; class Lepidosauria; order Squamata; family Lacertidae; genus Podarcis; species Podarcis vaucheri. The sequence continues at coordinate 34,714,602 of NC_138748.1, read as the reverse complement.
CATCTTCAGAGGTTTAGCTGCTGGCCTCCTGCCACGGTGTCATATATGTAAAGATTCGTTCTGTCTCAAGAGAGATCACCATCGCAGCGTTCCTTCATTCCTGCATGATTTACTCTGAAATAGGAAACCATTGTATTCAAAGCAAATCCATTTCACAATAATAAAATCTATGCTGTGCCATTTGACTTCCTTGTTTCCCAGGGCCCCAAGCAGAAAATGGGTTGTATAAGCCGTTATTTCCACAAGGAAAATACTTACAATGAAAGAGAAGTTCAGAAAGAATCTCTGCAGAGCAATTAATGTAAAGTTTTGTTTCTAGGAAGGACTAGCTCCTAATTTTGATCAGTCAGTGGAGCTAGAGCAGCAGTTCTCAAGGGGTGTGGCAAGAGAGGATGGCAATGTGCAGGATTCAAGGGCAATCAATTTCAACATTTCAGTGTAGTATAGTATAGTATCAAAATATATATTTTTTCTTATTTAGTGTACTGTTTTATATTTTTTGGATACCCTATGATCCTATTATAAAGCACTTGTGTTCTCAAGCACTGCTAGGAGTTGTTTATTTTTGTTTTCTGGTGTATTTCTTAACAACAACAAAAATCAGTGTGGCACGAGCCAATTTTCATTCTGAAAGTGTGGCCCAGAGAAAAAAGTTTGAGAGCCACTGAGCTAGAGTATAGCAGCAGGACAGAAGCACCTAAGGAGAAAAAGAAAGGATGCGTTAAGGTGCAGGGATTTTTTATTCTCCTGTCTGATGCCTGCAGGCCTTGATGTGGGAAACACCATAGCTCAGTGGTACAGCACATGCTTTGCACACACATATGGTCCCAGAAACAATCCCTGGCATCTCTAAAGTTAAAAAGATTAGTACTCATCGAGCAGGACTAGTAAATACCTCTGCATGAAATCCTAGAATGCCATTGCGAGAAAAGGTCAAATTTGAGGAACCCACCCAGATGCTATTGGATTCCAGCTCCCATCAACATAGGCAATATTAAGGGATGATGGGAGCTGTAGGGTCAACATCTGGTTGCCCATACCTGAAATAGACAATACTTAGCTAGATGGACCTGATATATAGGGCACCTTCAAAGGACTATGGCCATCTTTGAAATTCCAAACTACAGAGTGGAAACTAGCAAGATAAATGCAATATGATATTTGCTACATGCTCTAAACCACCAAGTCTCTTGGGCTTGCCAATCAGAAGGTTGTGGTTCGAATCTCCGCGACCGGGGTGAGCTCCCATTGCTCTGTCCCAGCTCCTGCCAACCCAGCAGTTCGAAAGCATGCCAGTGCAAGTAGATAAATAGGTACTGTACTGCTGCAGAAGGAAACAGCGTTTCCGTGTGCTCTGGTTTCCAGCATGGTGTTCCATTGTGCCAGAAGTGGTTTAGTGATGCTGGCCACATGACCTGGAAAGCTGTCTGTGGACAAAAGCTGGCTCCCTCAGCCTGAAGCGAGATGAGCACCGCAACCCCATAGTTGCCTTGGACAGGACTTAACCATCCAGAGGTCCTTTATCATTACCTTTTTTTACATGCAGTTATACCCCTTCTAATTAAGTACAGTAGTATAATGACAACAATGGAGGAAGCATCTGTCTGGAAAAGCCCTATAGTGCTATTATGCATAATCTCACAGCCAACAGACATGGGATTATCAGTAAAATAATGGAGTTTATCTTTGAAAATAAAGGTCACTGGCTTTGCTTTCCTTCTTAACATCTGTAAGTGCTATTACAATTAGGCTATTTGTTTTCCGTAATAAAGAAAGTTAAGGCACATGCAAATGTTTCCAAAGACAAGTACACTTCTGGAATCCAAATCCTAACTATTTGATGTGTCTGTTAATAATCCCAAAGTAATGTCCCTACAAAATGAGCGCAACATAATTGTTTGTGACACTGTGCAGATTCAGCGGTAAAACCAATATGAATTTCTTTTGCTACGTGAAAATGTACTTGTTGCCTGTTTTTTATCTTTTCCAGTGAGACTGCTCAAACCTTGTTTTATGTCATGTTTATTACATTTAATGTAAATAACTTCAACCCACTCGCTCTTGATATTTTAATAGACAAGGATATTATGAAAGGTAGCAGTCTGACTGTAACCAATTGAGAAAGTGTGGACTGAAATCTCGATCTTGACTTAAGGCTCAGTTTAGATATCAGTTTTCACTGGACCAGCTCATTATGCTTAAGTAGTGCCTAGGAATCAAGGAAGAACCTTTACATGAAATAGGAGTTCCTGGGAGGTTTTAGATTTCTTAGGTTGAAATGATGGCTTGGTATGAGTGGCCGCAACTGCTCTCTTTGATCACTAGTGCAGGCAGAGAAGAGAGGAAGCAGTAGATGTATCTGGTATTTTTCTAAATAGATTGGCAGGCAGGGAATCCAGGGTGTGGCGAAGCCAAAATTAAAATAGTATGGTGGGTAGACTTGTTTTCTCCTTGTCGAAGTGCTTTCATATTGTGTCTCTGGAGTTCAAGTCAGAAGTGGAAAAATCACATCCGTTTTCAAATTATATGTATGTGATGCAGTATGTATGTGATCCCAATGCTCACAGTCAAGCTTCTAACATAACTTCCTCTAGTATGCAGCCTGAACATTCACTATTCACACCAACCATGCTCACCTGGCCCACAGTTTTCTTAATAATCTTTTGCAGGCCTGTTGTGCTGGATATTTCAGGATACCTACATCTATGAAGCCCAAGGTAAAATACATATAACAAGAATGCAAATAATTGAGAAAGTGAGATGCTCTTAATTGTGTGTGTGTGTGTGTGTGGAGGAGCACAGTACGCAACCTGAACGGTTTGTCCAATGCCCTTCTGATAAGAACCACCAGATCAGAGCCTGCAGGCTAACGTACCAATTGGTGAAATGCAGAAAGATCAACCAGAAGGTCACCAGAGAACTAGCAATGTGCCCCTGCAATGCCCATCACCAAGTTCCAAAGCGGGAGTTAAAATTGCACATTGCAACTTGTGAGAACAAAGTTTCTCCAGAGGTCTTGGAGGTCGCTGCAAGCAGCAGAGGCGATCCAAATAACAGAATCAAAGAGGTGACAGCCTGGCAGTGCCCCCCTCCGGAAGAAGACTGGGCTGCTGATGCTGATGAATCTCCTCCTCCTCCTTTTGTTTTTGGCACCAGAGGCTCTCCTACATTTTATCAGATTTGGGAAATGCTACTGCAAAGGTTTGGGGACCATCCTAAAATACTCTGGCAGGCTACCAATGGTTGTTTTTTTTAAAAAAAAAAAAGAGCTCAAAATGTCATTGCAGGATTACCACAGGAATTCACCAGAAGGAGCAACAGAATACAAACCTTTTAAAAACCCAACTTGTTAAGAAATGCTTTAAAAAAAAAAAAAAAAAGCCAGACAGCTCCCATGGAGTATTGAACTGCCATTAAGCAATTGGTGACTCTGCAAAGATTGTTCTTAAGAAATGCTTTTAAAATGTTTGAAAAAATACTTTTCCAATAAAAATTCTATAAAGGGAAAAAAAGAATGCAAATAATTCACAGGTCATGGATGAAATAAGCATTAGTCAGGTATTCCTGAGTAATTATCTACAGAGCTGAGATGGAGAACCTGTGTCGTCCTATTCCCCCCATCAATTGATGTCAGGGCCGTCTTTAGCAGATGTGGCACCGGGGTGAAAATATCCACCCAGTGCCCCCAAATTACCATGGATATTGGGGGGGGGGTGAATGAGGCTGTGCAGTGCCAGCCATTGCGGGCAGCGCAACTCTTCCCCATGCTGCTGCGGGAGAGCAATCACCACAGAGCCTTGGGGGGAAGCTGCAATCCCACCAGCCACATGGTTGGTGGGGCGCTGCTGGCGGGCATGCAAGGAAAGGGGAGGCCGCTGGCAAAGTCACACAGCTTCCCCCACTTGCTGGGGCACCCCTGAGAGGCCGAAGTCCTGGCGTGATGCACCACTAAGCCCTATGGGAAAGACGGCTCTGATTGGTGTTGAACTCCAACTTCCACCAGTTCACAGAAGGTACAACCAATGGACAGGGGTTATGAGAGCTGTAGTCCGAGAATATCTGGAAGACCACAGGTTCCCCAACAGTGCCATCTAGAGATAAGCAATATATTTATGGCAATACATGTCATTAATTATAAAACAGGGATTCCCAGGCTGTGAACCACCAGTAGTTCCTGAGCTTTGTTCAGTGGGGTCCACCGAGTGTCTGTGGATTTGTGGTTGAAGATGTGAGGTGGCACATCTATTGCATTAAACATCCATACAGATTACTGGCACCAAACATTAGCCAACTAAAGATACATGCATAAATGTTCATTCACACAGCTACTGACATTGTATTATGCACATGTGCATGCAATTTATGCTTACAAGCCTGATACTATTGCAATAAATCGCAATTAAATTTTTAAAAACACTCTTAAGGCCAAACTAGATGATATACATATTAGTGCTATGCATTAATGAAAAGCAACCTTGCAAGGTTTGAGCAAGTGGAGGAGATGCCTAATTCTTTCCCAAGCTTTAAAAACAAACAAACAAAAAAAACCCTTCAGGGGTAACTTTGTACCTTTTCCCCTTCAGGGGAGAAAGTAGCCAGTTTGACAAAAACAACAACAACTTGCTGGCAGTGAAAGGGTTAAGCACTCCTTCTAGCCTCATCATTCCATATTTAAGACTATTTATTACAAATGATCTACATTAAAAATCAAAATCTCTCCCCCACCCTGAAAAAAGGTCTGCCTTTTATTTTTCGAAAAACTAGTAATGTCTAGTTCAGCCCTTCTACAAAGCAGAATATATTTGCCTGGGATTGGAATCAAATAAGATAATTTGAAATGAAGCTCCCATGTCAAATGTCTACAGAGGTACAAGGAAATTGTAGCCTGTGGCCTGGATTTTCTGCAGGTGGGGAGGGAAGGAGGTTGCGTTCACAGTGTGTGTATCATATCCTGTCTTTCATCATTTCTTGGCAGATACATTGTCCAGTAAATGAAAAGGCTTCTGCAACAACCGAAATCTGTTTCTTGTCATCTCAATTCCCACTGAAAGTAGTGAGTTATCATGTTTTGTCCATCAGTCATATATTTTCACTGGAACTGGACTGGCAAAATTACCCGGGTGAGGCAGATGTTAAAAGATGGCTTTGTTCCATAGTGAATTTGTATCCGGATCTGCACATTTTGCTACTTTCTTCTATCTCTTGAACGTTAGCCCAGGAGATGGAATATGGGGAAACCAGGACATGAGCTGATTTTCATAGCTGTACTTATCTCTTAAAAATATAATCTAAGGGCAGTTTTCAAATATCTCCCTGGACTCTCCACCCACCCACCCACCTAAAAACCAAATGAAGTGTTTGTAAATGGGAGGTCTACAATATCTTCCACTCTCTATGGAATTGTCATATTCCTTTAGTTAATGGGCATGAAACAATGGTTTTGGTTGTGTGCAGCATCATATCATTTATACACAAGGTTGAGTTGTAAACCGACTGCGTCTTTTCACAGCATGGTTCATTGTTGAAAAACGGAGCTATTATAGGACTGCGAACTCATGTCCAAAAGCAAATATGATGTGCAGTAGTCAGTTCTGGAATTTCAGTGGTTGGCTCTAGGGACCAAAGTAGCCATGAGACTGGGCAAATTAGATGAACTGCAAATCCAGCTTGATGGGAGCATCATCCCTGAATAATAGCTGTGCTGGCTGGAGTTGATGGAAGCTGGAGTCCAGCAACATTTGCAGGGCTACAGGTTCTCTTTCCTTGCTGTAAACAGAATAGCTGAGGTAGAAGGGGTAGAGCTTAGGGCCACATAGCACCCCAGAGTGGATGCAACATAGATCCAGGAAGAAGAAAGACATGGGCCCATTTTCGCTTTCTCAGTACAGTCGTACCTTGGTTGCCAAACACCTTGGAACTCGTATGTTTCGGCTCCCGAACTATCGAAAACCGGAAGTGAGTGTTCTGGTTTTTGAATTATTTTTGAAAGCCAAATGTCCGGCACGGTTTCCACTTGGCTGCAGGACACTCCTTCAGCCAATCAGAAGCCATGCCTTGGTTTTTGAACAGTTCCGGGAGTCAGAACGCATTCTGTTCGAGAACCAAGGTACGACTGTAAATGATCTATTGTAAAACTGTAAAACACTATCTATTTGTGGTCTGCTGATTTTCTATCCTTTGGTCCTCCTAATTAACAGTTGCATTCCCCTATATCGTGCTGGACCATAAAGAAGGCTGATCGCCAAAGAATTGATGCTTTTGAATTATGGTGCTGGAGGAGACTCTTGAGAGTCCCATGGACTGCAAGAAGATCAAACCTCTCCATTCTGAAGGAAATCAGCCCTGAGTGCTCACTGGAAGGACAGATCCTGAAGCTGAGACTCCAATACTTTGGCCACCTCATGAGAAGAGAAGACTCCCTGGAAAAGAACCTGATGTTGGGAAAGATGGAGGGCACAAGGAAAAGGGGACGACAGAGGATGAGATGGTTGGATAGTGTTCTCGAAGCTACCAGCATGAGTTTGACCAAATTGTGGGAGGCAGTGGAAGGAGTGCCTGGCGTGCTCTGGTCCATGGGGTTACGAAGATTCGGACATGACTAAACGACTAAACAACAACAACAATATCTTGCAATTATGGGATTTCCACCACTGTTTCTGAACCTGGTGTTTTTCCTGCTCTCTTCTCTTGGCAGTGCATAGGCCCATTATTTATTAGACTTGTATACCACCCTTCATTTGAAGATCACAGGGTGGGTCAGTGCCGGATTTATGTACAGTGGTATCTCAGGTTACATACGCTTCAGGTTACAGACTCCGCTAACTGAGAAAAAAGTTCTTACCTTGGGTTAAGAACTTTGCTTCAGGATGAGAACAGAAATCGTGCAGCAGTGGCGCAGCGGCAGCGGGAAGCCCCATTACCTAAAGTGGTGCTTCAGGTTAAGAACAGTTTCAGGTTAAGAACAGACTTCCAGAATGAATTAAGTTCTTAACCCGAGGTACCACTGTATAAGCTAAACAAGCTATAGCTTAGGGCCCCACTCTCTTGGGACCGCCCAAAAAATAAAAGGAAAAAACACCTGGATGTACATTTCCAAAATATAAGATAAAAATCAAATAAAATAAAACCTACATACAGCAACACTGTTTTGTGTTGTGTAGGCTCCTATGATGTTAATAATGGGCCCTGCCATCTAGCCTGCTCCCTAAAATATTACTGGTTTGCTCATTTCTATATATAGGGTGCCTACATTCTGCATGGGGTGGTTGCATGGCAACATGTGCAAATGGATTTAGATACCTATTAGGTCCATAAATAGCATATATTCAACACAAAAAACAGTGGGAATTTGTTGTTGACAAAGGACAGCTGGACATATAATGGGCCCCATTACCTTCAGTAGCTTAGGGCCTCATCAAACCTAAATGTGGCCCTGGGATGGGTCACAACATAAAACTACAAAATGAGAATGCATAATGCATGATAAAACAAAAGCAAACCAAGAAGGCACCCCCCCCCCCCTCAACACATTTAAAAGGCCACAGAATGTTAATCAGCTCAAGGCCTGGTGTTACAGTTGTGGCTTTTTTTTTTTATTTAAACAAAGCTGACAGCTAGGTCTGTTTATTCAGTCTCCTCCCCACCCACTCCCGCCCCTCGCTCAGTGTTGTGGTATTCTTTGTGTGCCTCTAAGCAGTGCCAGCCCAGAGTACAAAAGCCATTTTGTATGAGGTACCCAGGTGAACACTTGTGGCATGAATGTGCTTGATTGTGCATGAACACCCAGTTTCCTATGAATAACAACAGCTTCTCAAACACTCATTCAGACAGGACTCTGGCACACAAAATATTTGATATATGGCAACAAAGATGATGATGATGCCGGAGTCAGAGCTATCAGAAACTGCAATCACTGCTTTGGTTCAAATAGAGCAACACAGTGCACAGAAATGGCCCATCCCACCTGCAAATATTGTTTTGCCCACATGGTCCTCCAATATTTGCCCAGTTTTCGTAGGCAACATTGCTTTGTAATTATTATTTCAAGAATGGAATGCCCTTTAAAAAAAAAAAAGGCAGTTTGCTGGCATATTATCTCAGAACCTAGGGAAACATTCTCATATTTTTTTAATGAAGTGCAGTTTTAATGCAAACATTTGGAACAAAGTAGATGCAAAAATAAATGCTTCTCAGATGAAAAACAAACGGTGCCACTAATCAAAGAGACATGCCTGTCTGGCTCACATTCATTTCACAGCAATTGCTTTCATTGAAGTTTTTTGTTTAATGGCAAGTTGTCATAGAAGCTTAAAGAATTATCTGGAGTGGCTTTTGACCCGGCGATTTCCTGATCAATAGGCATATTGAGACACAGAAATATAGAAGGCATATCTGACAGCCCATCTAGTAAGGAAAATTAGAACTTGGAAATCTCAGAGGAATAAAAAATTGGGAAGAACCATGCCAACAATGTTAAGTAACTATTATTGCCAGTTTGTTACCTTATGGATTACATTACAGTTAATTGTAGCTTTAGTTTGCTCTACACACAATCTGAACTGAACCAATACATGGTTGAAATGCTTCAGAATTCTGCTTCTCATGCAACCATTATGGTTGATTTAAGCAGGGTCACCTGAGAAGTTGGAGCCCTTTGTTAAGGGAAGAAATATCAAGATTCCATGCTTTGCTATGCAATTATACATCCTCTAATGTAGGTTGAAAGACATTGGGGGTCATGTTAATTTTCTATCTAGCACATTGTTTATGCCAATGTTAAGCAGTAACAGTAGTGGTAGCAATGTTGATGGTGTGTTGACACAATAGCACC